>NW_026890601.1:2416218-4832436 GCF_028828025.1 Penicillium rubens | reverse complement strand
CTGAACGAACCGCGCAGGGGTTGGATGATAGGGGACAGGGATGGTTGGAGTATCTCTATGCTGTGGTCTTATTGAAAGGACGAAATGAGGAGCTGGCGAAGAAATGGCTGATCCGCTGTGTGCATCTAAACCCATACCACTGGGGGGCCTGGCAGGAGCTGAACGATCTCTTGGGCAGCACAGAAGACGTAAGTTATTATTCCCATCAGGAATTTCCTTCAGTCGATACTAATTCTAACAGTTGAAACAAATCCTCGAACTTCTGCCACAAAACGTCATGAGCTTAATATTCTACGTCTACTGCAGCCAGGAACTGTACCAGGCCACGGAAGACACCTACAGGTCACTCTCAGAGCTGCAGTCAATGTTCCCAGAAAGCGCATTCCTCAAAACACAACACGCGTTGTTGTTATATCACTCAAAAGGTGAAATGCCCTGGCTCCGGCTCAACGCGTGATTGATTCATGAGCTAATATCATGCAGACTTCGAAGAGGCATCCCATATTTTCGAAGGCATTCTGGCCACATCACCCCACCGCTTAGACAGTCTAGATCACTATTCGAACATCCTTTACGTGATGGACCAGCGACCTCAACTTGCATTCATCGCTCAGGTCGCAACGGCCACCGACAAATTCCGCCCAGAAACCTGCTGTGTTGTTGGTAACTACTACTCATTGAAATCCGAGCACGAGAAGGCAGTAATGTACTTCCGACGTGCCCTCACCCTCGACCGGAATTTCCTATCTGCATGGACCCTCATGGGCCATGAATACATCGAGATGAAGAATACTCACACTGCCATTGAGTCATACCGTCGAGCAGTCGACGTCAATCGCAAGGACTACCGCGCCTGGTACGGTCTCGGACAAGCCTACGAAGTCCTAGATATGTCTTTTTACGCCCTGTTTTACTACCAGCGGGCCGCAGCGCTACGTCCATACGATCCAAAGATGTGGCAGGCAGTTGGATCTTGCTACGCAAAGATGGGCCGAGTGGAGCAGAGCATCCAAGCTTTGAAGCGTGCATTGGTGGCTGGATCATTACAACCAGATGACGGCGGACAACCGGGAACCGGCGCAAGCCCTGCCCCTGGCAGTCGGAAGATCCTTGACCCAGAAACACTGCACCAAATTGCGACACTGTACGAACGTCTCGGCGACGAAGAGGAGGCCGCTGCATACATGGAACTCACTCTCCAACAGGAGTCTGGTGCTCCTGCCAATGAAAACCAAGATGACGACGAATCCTCTACCTCGGAGAATGGCCTTCAAAGCGATGCTGAGATTGAGCATTCAGGAGACGAAGAGCTCGATCTGTCGCAACGACGTCGCCGTAATCGTAAGCCTCGCGCAAAGGCTGAGTCGTTTATGCAGAATGATGACTCCATTGTCAGTGAGACGTGGAACGGTACTGGTGTTACAGCAACTACATCCAAGGCACGGTTGTGGTTGGCACAATATTCGTCACGGAATGGTGATCTTGATCGTGCCGACCAGCTAGCAAGCGAGTTGTGCCAGGATGGAATTGAAGTGGAGGAGGCCAAGGCGTTGATGAGGGATGTTAGGGCGAGAAGGGAGGATGCGACCTAATTACATCGATTAAATGAGATATGTATGGATTATCATGACAGCGAACCATCCATGGTTTTTAACTGGTCTTTATGAATAATAGCTACGATTTTAAACCTCATTTTCACCTCGCAGAGGCAATGCAAGCGGTGGAATAGCTGTTTCAAGAGTGTTCACGTCTAGTATGATTCATTCATAAAAAGCAAAGGGGTATCAACTATATAAAACATGAACTAGAGGTTCGATCGAGCTATACTCGCCCAACACAGCAATGGCGGTTTCATCAAAGGTAATCTCAATCCATGGGGGCCTTGGTCCAGAGCCTCCGTGCTCTGGTGTCTCCTTTGACATGTCATAACGACGGCGATCCAAATCAGAGCGTAGTTGCTCTCTTCCCACGGATATACCATCAGAATGCTTGCTGAGATTCCATGAAAGACAACCATAGGAATGATCACGTCCGATACCTGTCCACATATCACGCAAACAAAAGCGAAGGTCGCCGGGGCGTAGATCATGTTCCAACATGCTTGATCCCAAGAAGAATATGCTTCCTATGGAGGGCAGTGGACTTGTTCCAGTATGGACGAAGTTGGAAAGAGTTTTGGCAAGACGGTGCATTTCTTTCCCTAGTTGGGTTGCTTTGGGAACAAACAGGACAATGCCAAATCCAGTCCCCTGTGAGGCGGCATAAGGGTTGGACTGTCGGAGGGAAGAAGCAGATTCATCAGAACAGAGACACTGAACAAACTCATTCAGATCACAATATTCATGATCGTCGTTGGATTTTCCATCAAATTTGGGAAGTGTAAAACTTCCCAGCGAGGTTTCAGGCGTCCATATGGGGATTGTTGTCAAAGGAGATTGGGGTGACATCTTGCGTTTGTGCTTAGATGATGTTGGCATCAATGGCTTATCCGGAAGCCGTTCCTGCGACTCGTGTGACTGTTGAAAGTGCTCGTGTGTGGATATGAAACTGCTTGTCTGCACGGGATGTAAAAAGCCCGAAGATTTCTGGGACGCGATCTTTCCTTCCTTCTGGCTGGAATGTTGACGAGACGACAGGTTATCATTGTCGACGAGTACAGTTTTTTCAACAACAGGGTTTTCATCATTTTGTGTGGGAGGCATTGTCTCATCGACGTAGACTAGTGGGGACAGTGGATAGTCATGGCTCCCTTTCCGTTTTGAATCTTCCTGCAGCGCTTCCATCAATGGACGTGCGTCCATAAAACTTTCTTCGGAAGTAGTGGTGGCCTGGGGAACCTGGGATGACGGGGAATGGGTTTCCTCGTCGGTGTCTGAACAAGTCGCTTCTGGGCTTGGAGATCGCACAACATACAGATTAAGTCCACTGCAAGCCTCGAGGCGTCTTGCCCATTTCTCGCGTTCTTCAAGTTCATCCGCAGGCACAGCCCGGGCATGCTCAGCCGAAAGCTGCAGGCCTTGGAATGACGTACACTCTTCCAGTGTTCGGTCCGAGTGTATTTTCAAAATCCGTGGAAATCGAAGCGTGAAGTATCTGGCGCCAGACGGCTTTTCAAATCCGCTGCCCAGCATCTCCACGATGAAGGGCTGTTTGAACAAGGTTGTTGGAGGGGGAAGGGCCTGGTGCCCATACTCAATGTGAAACCATTCGAAATTTTCAGGTTGACGTGCATGAAACTCGCCGATTTGATTGAGGATTTGCATGTTCTGAATGCTCATGCGATGCCGGTTAATCACATCAATGATTCGGAAACGCGGCAAACCACCGCGCTCTTTGACCTGGTCAGGGTTCAGAAGACAGGCAACAAAAAAGTGAGTCCATTTCAGCCCTTTTATTTGTCCCAGATCAGGAGCGTCCCGCGTGTTGTAGCTAGCTCCGACCAATGCAAGATCTAATGTGTCTCCAAGACCGGGTATGTAATCTTTCTTGAGTTTGATCCATCGGCCGCACATATGATCCGTATCAGTGGAGTATGTCGGAAAATAAGGCTCATCAGAGGCCTTCAAGACATATCCCTCCCAGTGCTTAGTCATTGCTTTCTCGAAACTCCGTTCGAGCCGATGATAGCTATCAGGTCGGTTGAAGTCCAGAACTTCCTGATAGGCAAGTTCCGCCCGGCCTGGGATTGTCTTTACTACCTGTTGTAATAGTAGTCGCCTTTCCCGATGAGGCTTGGCAAGGCATACGTCGTTATCGAGGAGGAGAATGTCAAAGAACATGATCATCAAGTGCTCGTACGGTTGCGGCCTGTATCAATCAGCATAGAGTCCTATAGATTAAAAGGAATCGTGATTTACGGAGAATCATTATCAACTCCAATCATAATGCCAGATCGTGGAATAAACCTCCGAATTTTGCTAAAGTCCATCAGGTCACAATTCTGGTCATTCCATACAAGCAGCTCTCCCTCAAGGATGCAGCGGTGGGCAAATTTGCAGTCAGGAAATCCAGTGCGGAGCGTTTCTTCTATCACAGGTATGATTTTATCTTTATCTGCGGTCGAGTCCTTGCCACTTTTGGAGAAGATCTGGATGGGGGTATACTTGTTAGAGAGATCGACGTGGATCTGACAGTATTCACCATCGTATTTCCGTTCAATGCTCATCCGACGACCATTGGCCATTTGGTGACAATGTTTGATACTCCGAGCTTTGTAATAGTCAGGTCGTCCCACCTTGATACCAGGACGAGGACGCATATGTTGTAGAGCAACGGCGCTAAGACTTTTGGCTGTTTGGGGATCTGGGTTCGGAGGGAAGTGGTTTATTGGGTCTGAAGCGAGCATCTCCAACGCCCCTTCAAAGGAGTTCTGAAGCTGGAGCAGTTGCGGCAGAAGGAAGTGGAATTTCTTCAGGGTGTACTTTTCTGGAAACACGACAGGAGAGTAGCTTTTGAGAATCATGCGGGTGAGCCATTTGGCGTCGCGGCTACTTGATCGACGGTACAGCTTTGATAAAGTTTCCTCAACGTCCACAGCTGTACGATTCCGGCGGGCATGAGGGCCAGAGAAGCGGCAGCGTGATGCAATCATAGCCATGGCGCGATCGATTTCTTCTACCGACAACTCCTGGCCGGCTGGAATGTAATTCTCGGCTTGCCGCATGACAATTTCGACACACCCTCCGAGATCAGAACCGCCAGGTCTTTGCCATCTATTGAGTTCGGAAAGTCGGGACGATCCCAAGCCCAAGCAGCGGCCAATAACTCTCGATAGCTGAGTAGCTTGCAGCCAGTATACTCGGTCCGTGCGTTTTTCGGGGAACATGCACGAGAGCAACGCCACACGGTCTGTGTTGGCGTTATGAATTGTCCGTCCATGTCGAGAGAACCACTGCGCGACTGTTCTAATATCAGGATTATCGTTCTTGGCCGCCGTGGATGCCTTGGCCGTTCTGCTGTCATCTAGACTGGTCAACAGATCACATAAGAAGGTGAATTTGAAGCCCATGGCCCATATCCACGTGAGTCACCTAGTGACTCTGAGATACAGTCGAGTTGGCCAAAACTCGAGACTCCCGGACCCGTCCGAACGCGAAAAGAGGAAAGAGTGATGACACGTGTGCACGTGACCACTTTAGCCCCATATGGAGAACTATGCGAACAATGTGAACACAGCGAACCATTATGAACCCTTCACTCGATCCATTGTACAGCAGTAGAAACATAAACCATCAGGCGCATTTGATGTGCCAGAGAGAGACCAACATGAATATATTCAGATATATCAACAGGACAACGCAAGACATGAACTAGGGGTGACTATGTACTACCAAGCGCTTTCAAGAATTTCTTCTGTGCATCTTCGGTGTTCTGTTTGCAATCTTCCGCAATTTCCTCCAGTTCGTAACATATTTGCGCTGCCCTGGCACCATGAATCCTCACCTGTCCTGTTTGGAAATTATCGGGGGTAGCAGTCCCACGCGTCAAGTCCCAAAAAACGGCTTGCATGACAGGATCGATAAAGAAGTCTGGTGACGCTTTTTTCAAGTGCTCTTTGTAGAACAGGATAGATGAAGTCATGACTGGATAGATAGGAGGTCAGCATATTCGAACAGAAGACAATCAGTACGGGTGTAATAAATGTACCGTGGCAGGAGGCCAACATCTTCTGTGAATCCTTCTTCGAGATTTCCATCTTCATTCGTCTCAAGAAACGGTCCAACTTAACCACAACGAGAACTTTGTCAAAGGAACATGTAATATCCATAGAATCCTTAAGGAACTCGAGGTTCTCAACGGGCCTGCATTATTAAAAACAAAGATCAATATTCGCCAGAGAGCTGTGGCCAAGGAGCGCAACCTACCATTCGGCTTTAGTCTCGAAATCATCCACCCCTTTCGCTCCCATTGATTGCCATTCTCTGATGGCGTCTTGCAGACGGTAATACAAATCAACAAGCGCTATCATCCAGTTAGCAAAGCAATACGTATATATAACTAGTGACATATTATTATCTCACCGTCTAGAGAGCCGAGAGTTGCTGATATGGTGTGTATTGCTTTACCATCCCGACTTGTGAACACAACCGCTTCGGACCCCACTATCTGGATATCGAGTTCAAGGACTGTAATTGTGAGATTGGGCCATCTCAGGCTTGGTCTTTGGAAGTCCCTTACTGTTTTCCTTGAATACCACCGACTTCTCGTCATGTGGTTTGGTTACACACACAAGCATGAGAGATTCACCCTCTATAGGATAATCGAGGTATAGATAGGGATAAATGTATGACTTTTCGGTCCCATCTGCGTACCCTATTTGCACGTTTTGAACCCTACCAGAGTTAGCTTATATATCGACGGATTGTTCCAGGTATACCTTTTCATATAGGACGAATGATGGTAGAACTCGTTGGAAAGGGCAAATGGAAGATCCATGCGCTGAAGGTATCGGATACCATAAAGATGGCCCAAAAATTTATCCCGATCTAATCGACGTGAGTTAGTCTTCCAGACCTTCTAACTTGCCCATTCCGCCTACCTTGAACACTGTCAAAATTTACGAGCACTTGTTGAGAATCTGGTTTGGATTTCAATGCAAAATCTTCAAGTGCGAGATGGAACTGGTCATTATCATCGCATTTGCCAAGCTCGCTCAGGGGACACACGCCACCCTTGAAGCTGCACTGCGCGATAATAAGACTGGATTTCCCTACCGGGACAACAAAACGCTCGGTCGATGCTGCATAATGTTAGACAAGTAGACAGAATAGACGGATAAAGACTTGCATTCTTCCAGCTGCATGAAATATAAATCTCCGGGTGTAGGGCCTTTAAATAAAATATGTGCCCGAATAGGCGTCATCATCTCGTTCGCTGGGCTTCTCTCCCAGCTACAGAAGAGGCTGATTTTTTTCTGGCCGACAGATCTGAACAGTGATAAGTTCGACTGGATGAATAGAAACGAGGTGGGTATCTCACATTTCACATATGCGAACAAGGCCTGGGCTATTAAGATCGGGGGCATCTTTGCCTTCGTCCTGGCTTATTCCAAAAATGCCGGGACTAGTCCAGTCGGTGGTATTTGGCCCTGGGATTACGTATGAAACACCGACACTGGAGCTTTCTGCATCTGACTGTGCGTCGTCGGAATCGCTTAGTTGTGAGGGTGCAGGGTCTGCAGGGTCTGCCTCGAAACCCGCTAGCTTCTTTCTCCACGACAGAGGTGTCCGAGTCGCGGGAGCGGCGGGCGATGTGAGAAGTAACTTCTTCTGAAGTTGAACCACCACATCTTCAATCTTCGTCGTTGTAGTACTTTTGACTTTTGTTAGTAACTCCCGTATCGAGCATTGGGCTTACATACCTCGTTTGAACAGACAATAACAGATCCAGCGACAGCTTATAGCTTTCGACCTTCCTCAATGAGTCCTGAATCTCCTTCTCTTTGAGCGTCCACTTGACTTTCTTCTTCAGTGCTTTGAGTCTTGAGCTTGACACCAGTCCTTTTAAGGACTTCTCCAGCTGTAGATACGTATCACCACAGTCATCCAAAGTAGTGTTGAGTGCATTAAGCCATTCAGAGTTTTTGGCGGCTTTGGCGGACTGGAACTGAACAATCTGTTGAATCTGCGATAGGATCCCCCTCACAGCGTGAACCTCTCTGGACAGCGAGTCTAACTCTTTATTATTCTTTGTGTTTATTATGTGGATGATATTGACGATCTGGGTTGATATGGTGATGAGACCAGCCAAAGAAGCGGCGATAGAAAGGGGATCCATTGCAGATATCTTTAGAGCCGAGCTAGCACGGAGTAATACAATGCAGAGTAGCTGGAAAGATCTATTTTCTTTTTCTTATACTCGAACCATGCAAACGTGCGGGACATAGTACTCGCTTTGACCTTTGAGGCTGTCCTTGGCGACCTCGTATCTGCACTGGATACGGATGGAGGATCTTTAGCGTGCTCCTGCCATGATTTTAAGCCCAATCCTCGAGTAGATCACCAGAGGAGGGATACGGACATCGGGATAGTTTTAATTTCAGGGGAGAAAATGTGACAAAAACATGCCTTCGTATAGTGAAAATAGACACATGACCAAGGTAGAATGAAGTCGTCGGGAAGGGCAAACTAAATCTCATGGAATCGGATCTTTATACGAGGTCCTACTAGTGTACCTACATATTTACATATCTATATTGTACATATCTAGATATACACCGTGCTCCCCGGGGCCATGTGGAGTACTGATTAATTCTACACATAACCATGCCAAGCGAAATTACACCTGGCTTGAGACAGGAATCTAGCCACACTTGTCACGGACTCATGCCGAAAAGAATGATGTGAGCTTCCGTTGTAAATTTGACGGGTGTCTTAATCGTTACAGTAGGGTTTGTGGCAGAAAATAACAAATCTGTGTCCATAAGCCACTTCAAACCCCAAAACGAGCTTGCAAAACTATGTATTCGCCGAACACCGAGCCATTTGTAAAAATCAAGGACGCCGGAGAAAATAAAATAATGAAGCTCTCCCCTCTAGAGAATGCCCTGCTTTTGCAAATCCAAGTAGATCCTTTCGGGCATAACGTTACCCTCTGCATCCTCCATTTGAACGACATTATCGCGTGACTCTCTCTCCTTCTTCTTATCCTTCTCCAGCTGCGCCCAAAGTGACTGGGCCTCATTGATATTGGTGATCTCACGGAAGAGGTTGAAGTTGGAGGTAACACCGAGGCACTTCAATCCGTGGATGTGGAGGTTTTCAGAGAAATGTTTGTCGAATGCCCGTCGACCCATGTAGGTGTAGTTTCCGCAAATCTGGCATGGGTATTCGACACCAAGGCCGTGGAGCTTGTAGAGCCAGAAGGGAATAGGCTTTCCATCCCATGCCAGTGGCAGCTTCAACGGGTTGTAAACGATCTCCTCGTCCTCTTCCTCCGATTCTTCGCCGGCACGAGGCTCGGGACCCGTGTGGTCGAGCCCAGCCTGCACAGCCTCCCATTCCAGTTGGCGTTCACGTTCAGTCATACCCTGTCGGCGCTCGACATTGATTCTTGTCGCTTGTCGTTCCTCGCGCAGGACATTCGTCAAGGATCGAATTTGGTGCTCGCGTCGTGCAACTGCGCGCTCCTTGAGGCTATGGGCCAAAGACGTGCCTTGGGATGCAGATGGTTTCTCGTCGGATGCGCCTGCTGCTTTGCGGGCTTCTGCCGCTCGGATGTGTTTCTTACCGGTCAAGTGGCTCCGGTACACGTTGTCGTTTTTGAATTCCTTCTCGCAATCCGCGCACCAAATGCCTTCGCCGGTCCCTTCGGTTGCTGGGCCGGATGTACCATTCTCAGTCTTTTCTTCTGTCCATCCCGGGACCTCCTTCGCAGCCCATTGCTTTTCGAATTCCTGCTCGAAGCTGGCGAAAAGATCGTTCAAGGGTTGCAACGGCTGCACTCTCTTGATGAAACTCTCGAGATAGCTAGAAAGGTCGCCAACATAGTTGAAGTAGCGATCGGAAAGCTTGTCTTTGCGCTTAATTGGCAACGCGGGCGGTGTGAAGGAGTCGAAGATGTCGAGATATTGGACGTATGACAAGCGCTTAACGCCGGGAAGATTCAGGTAATCTTCATGAAGTATGGTGAGATCCAGGTATTGTCCGAACCCTTCTTCGCCAGTGAACATATTGTCGATTGCGGTGCGGGGAGCCTCTCCTTCGCCGGGCTGAACGCGGTTGTATGCTTGCTCGAGGTTCTCGATCGGTTCGTTAGGGTAGCGCTTGTGGTAATCTTTGATTTCACCCAGCTGTTTGTAGAACTCTTCAAATTGGTCGCCTGTTGAAATGGACTGCACTTCTTTCTCCCGCAATCCATCGACATCCTGGTAGATCTCCAGAAGTCGCTGGGACTGGGTCTCAATTCGGTCTAGAAACTGAGAGATTTCATGGTCGCGAGCCAAACGGCCTCGAGCCTGACAAAGAGTTAAGTTAGAAAACGTGACTTCGACATTGTTCGGCGGCATACTCACATTTCGGGGCTCCTCCGCCACGCGATCAGCGATAGCCTGCTCCAGGCGCTCTAGATCCTCATGGATGAACCGCTGGTCTTCGAGCAACATATTTTCAATATGTCTGCCGCGCAAGAACTGATTTTTATTGGCGCGCAAAGAGTGTTGACAAAGTTTCGTGGTGATCGCAAAAGACGTTGGCAATCGGCAGCTCCAACTCGCGGATAGGTCATGTGACCCGAACCTTTCCACCGCGAAAAGTTGGGCCGGTCGACCTCACTTACTTTAGGCTTCACTCTTCGTGAATCCCGGTATCATTCATTGTCTGACATTGAAATACGAACATCTACATCATGGCGGACGGAATCGACAGACGCGCAGAGGGTATGTGGTTCCAGAACTTGGCGCAAGATGAAGCATGCTAACAGCAACTAGAGCGCATGGAGTTCAACACCTCCAAGGAGGTGACGGTCGCGCCGACCTTCGAGGACATGCACCTGAAGGAAAGTCTGCTTCGCGGAGTCTACGCTTACGGATACGAATCGCCTTCGGCTGTGCAATCTCGTGCGATTGTACAAATCTGCAAAGGTCGCGACACTATTGCCCAGGCCCAGTCCGGTACTGGTAAAACTGCCACATTCGCGATCAGTACCTTGCAGATTATTGATACTGTTGTGCGCGAGACCCAAGGTATGCCTTTTTTCCGTTCAATCTGATCAGATCCCATCCTAACCACGATCCTGTTTTGTAACAGCTCTGGTTCTCTCCCCGACCCGCGAACTCGCAACTCAAATTCAATCCGTCGTTATGGCCCTCGGTGATTACATGAATGTCCAGTGCCACGCTTGTATTGGAGGGACCAACGTTGGTGAAGATATCCGCAAACTCGACTACGGCCAACACGTTGTCTCGGGAACTCCTGGTCGTGTGGCCGATATGATCCGGCGCCGAAACCTGCGCACACGTCATATCAAGATGCTGGTTCTCGATGAAGCCGACGAGCTCCTTAACCGCGGTTTCCGTGAGCAGATTTACGACGTTTACCGCTACCTGCCCCCCGCGACGCAGGTCGTCGTGGTCTCTGCCACCCTCCCATACGATGTCTTGGACATGACCACAAAGTTCATGACTGACCCCGTCCGTGTCCTAGTCAAGCGTGACGAGTTGACACTGGAGGGTATCAAGCAATACTTCATTGCTGTTGAGAAGGAGGAATGGAAGTTCGACACACTTTGCGATCTGTACGATACCTTGACTATCACCCAGGCCGTTATCTTCTGCAACACCCGCCGAAAGGTCGACTGGCTTGCCGACAAGATGCGTGAAGCCAACTTTACTGTCTCCAGTATGCACGGCGAGATGCCTCAGAAGGAGCGTGATAGTATTATGCAAGACTTCCGTCAGGGCAATTCTCGTGTCCTCATTTCTACTGATGTCTGGGCCCGTGGTATCGATGTTCAGCAAGTCTCTCTTGTTATCAACTACGATCTGCCTACAAACCGTGAGAACTACATTCACCGTATTGGTCGATCTGGACGATTCGGCCGCAAGGGTGTGGCCATCAACTTTGTCACCAGCGATGATGTCCGCATCCTTCGCGACATTGAGTTGTACTACTCGACCCAAATTGATGAAATGCCAATGAATGGTAAGCCAACCAGTCACGACCTTTCTATTGCTATGCTAATGATGTTATTCCAGTTGCGGACTTGCTTTCATAATCTCCATTTAAGGTGGCATTGTGACTGTAACATCTTTCCTTACGCCAAAAGCGTCTTGGCTTCATTCCTTCTGGGTCTTCTGAAGTGGATTTCGCTCGCATTGCTGATTCGAATACGACTCGGAATCCGGCACAATGGGTTCGAAGGAAATACAAGGCCAGCTCTAGCGTGGAGGAAAGGGATAATAACATATTTCAGTAAGTCAAATGACTGCCACTCACTTACCATCCAGCACTAACAATCCGGGATAGTTTGCCAAAATGCCAGCCGATTTGCGCACCCCAGGTGTTTACGATTTTGCTTATTTCCGAAAAATTTCGGGCCTCCGGCCTAAGTAGCATGGACTTTTTCTTTATGTTTGGAGTTTCTTCTTTTTACTTTTTGACACTAGGAATCATGAATGATGGAATCGGTTTTACTTTTGTACAATTTGGCCCTGCTTCTTGGCCGTAAGTCTTCCTTCTAGTCTGACAACATAAATTGAATCTGTAGTGAGGAAAAAGAAACAACAGTAAGAGAGGCACGCCAACAAGTCTGTTACTCTATTCCTGCGCTAGTTACCACCAGATCGGAGTTTACGTAGGAACGAGAATATAAGTAGTAGTAGATTTGATTCAACCAGAGACTTGCAACAAAACGATTGAATAAGAGCATAAGAGATGACCAAGAAAGCCCCCCAAAAGCAAAACCCCAAGGACTGGACCAAGGACAGAATATATGTACCCCTAAAGACCCAGAAAGATACGGTCCAACGCCAGCTTCCTGTATTGAAAGAAATAGATGCTAGTTGCAGAGAGTAATCAGCATAAAGAGTGAAAGGGGGACTCCAGCGATGTATATGCGCAAGGCAGCATGATGTGGATATGCCGGGAAGTTAAGGCAAGAACACAGAACAGAATTCGAGAAGAACAAGAAAACATTGCAAGGCAGCAGGTTTATCGTCTTTCAATCCAAAGCTCCGGGTATGTTCCCTCAATCAAATACGGTATCGTGGGGAAACTAAATAAAGACAGGCAACAAGCAGGAACAAAACTGCACAAGCGACGTTGGGTAGTCATCGTCGATGTGCAGTACATGGATATCAGAAAGCGGATGTTGTCCTCAATGCGCTAGTCCGTGTAAAGCCATTTGAGGGTATCCCGCTGCGTTGAACTGGTCCTACTGGACGGGATCGATTGCCCTCTCGAGACCAGCTAGAAATCTAAGTTAGTGGTGTTGTTGAATGTGAGACAGAGGATAGGAGTGATTCTTACATCCTTACTGCACTGTCGTCGCCTGCCGATGCGAACATTCCCGGGTCGGCCGGGTTCCATGATATGGAGTTCACGCATCCAGAGATATGCCCATCCAGAGTCTCTACGATGTTGCCATTTTCCTTGTGCCAGATGTAGACTTTCGAATCTGGAAATAGTTAGTAACGATACCAGAAATGATATGTCGAGATATTCACCTTCACTTCCGCTGACGACAAAGTTCTCAGCTGCTCCCCCGAACGTGCTGCGAATCACGAACTCGCCTTGTTTCTGTCCCTTGAACTGACGGACAACAGCAGTGGTTTCCATGTCAACTAGTTGGATATCATGCTCAGCCAGGTTTATAAGCACGTGCCGCGAGTCTTTGCTGATAGAAACCGAGGTCGGTTTGCTCGGCACTGGGAGGCAGTAGTCTTCTTCGTATGTAAGCATATTGTACACATGAACCTTCGCTTCTGTGTCGGCAGCAACAAGACGTCGTCCGTCGGCACTAATGGCACAGTCCTGTACGCGGAATCCGCCTTTCCATGTGTATAGAGGCTGACCACGCATGCTCCAGTGACGGAGCTGTGATTCAGAATCGAGAGAGGCTGTCACGAAAGATTCACCATCTGCTGCCCAGGCAGCTGCAGTCACCGGTTGACGGTGGTGGTTGATGGTGAGCAGACAACGACCGCTCTAAATCATGCACAGCCCGAGTTAGCATATTATTATGGATTTACACGGAACCGTAGAAATCATTACCTCGACGCTCCATACGCGTGCCTTCTTATCTTGCGAGCAAGTAATTAGTTTGGAGTCATCTGGACTCCAGCTGGCGAACGCAACTCCGTCCTCGTGTTCTGTAAGCCTGTGGATAACGCTGAAGTCTATTGTGTTATAGATGAGCACGTTATGGTCCTTTCCTGCAGTAACCAGCTTGGAGCCATCGTGAGAGAACTCGCAGTACCATACTTCATCTGAGTGCTGAGTCAAGTCCACAATGACGTCTAATGGGAAGTCGTTTCGGTCACACATGTGGTCCGAGTAGAGCGACGGAGGGTCGGCAGTATTATGATAAACGCAGTTGTTGATCTGAGATTGCTTGACGTGATCTAGTAAGATGGCCAGGCGATGTTGCGGGATCATCACGGAAGGAGAAATGGATTCTGCGGCTGAATTAGCAACCCGGTTACACCACAGACATTGAAGATTCGATCAAGCTCACTTGATAGCTCGCCAAGAAGTCGTTCACGAGACGAGCTAACGGAGCCATTCCATCCCGTTTGGGCATGTAAGACCTCCGTTGGGCACATAAGAAGACTAACCAAAACAACTGGTAAGCAAATCTTGTTCTATAGATACCTATTGATGGGCAATACCTTGATAGGGCGTGTAGACGCTCAACATCAAAATTCAAGGGCGTCAGTTCCTGGCGAAGGACGTTGAGAGCTGCAGCTAGATCACGCGCTTCTAGCAACTCGAGGAATTTCTGCTGCCGGAGATAGAATAGCATCTCGTTCCTATCGGCCTCCTCTGATAATACCAGGGTCTCTTCTTGTGGAGATTTCCTGTCGACCTGTTGTGACCCGGCATTTCGAAACGATTGAATCAGGATCCTCTCGGCTTCTAGCCATCGTCCACCTAACACCGCACTCCGGAACGTTGCGACCCCTGATGTTTCCAGTTCATAGCCACTCTCGGAGCTTAACAGTGATGCCGACCCATTATAACCCAGCTCATATAAACTCTGTATCAAAATCCGCGTCACCTCCTCCCGGTTGTGACCGTAGTAGGTAGAAGATAGGGATGGCGTTTTAGAGCCATTTGTCTGAGAGCTCCCGTTGGTTGCCGCTTGCCCGTTCAAGCCAGTCTTCCTCGATGTCGAAGCACGTGATTCGTCCGAGGCGTCTACGAAGCCATTTTCTGTTGATATTCCGTCGGGACGCATGATTACCAGGCGCCTGCGCTTGGGGGAAGGAGGTCGGCCGTCCGGTCGGCCAGAAAGACGGCCTGGGTAGTTCTGAGATGTAGTCTCACGTGCTATTTGTGGAAGGTGTCCGGTCCCTGCCGATGAGGGACCAAGGTTATCCGGGCTGCTCGAAAGGCGGCGGCGACGGTTGGGCCGAGGGGTAGATGAACTGGATGGTCGGGATGCGGACAGGAACTCTGACGTTTGGGAGCCGGGATTGCCTACCGAGGCAGGAGCTGTATTGGGCAAAGGAGGATCAGGGTCGTCGGAGGTGGTAAACGGGTGTGATGAATGGTGAGCCAGTTCGACAATATCTTTAGATCTGCCCAATCCCCTGGCTCTTTGGAAGAACCAGGTGAGCAGACCTCAAGCGGTGGCGGGTGTCCGATAAGTAATCGCCGGGAGCTCCGTTGGAGAGGGGCGCAGATGTCACAAGGTCAAATGGATGGTCACTAGCTTGAGCTGATAGTCACAGATGTAACAAATGATCAAAGAGCTGTAGATCTTGAGAAATCACGCGGTTGTAATGATCGCTCTGAGTTGAGAACTGGTTGGGGCTTATCGGGGAGAGAGAGGAGAAGGAGAGAGAGATAAAGAGATGGAGAACTGACCACTTCCAGACAGCACACGAGAGTCCGAATATCAAAATATGGAAGGTCAAATATCAGACAAATGTCAGATGTCTGTCAAATGTCAAATGTTCAATGGTAAATGAGAAGAAAAAAGAACAAAAAGAACAAAAACAAGATTGGGTTGTTGGGTAGCCCAGCGGACAACGACCCCATCTACAGCGTAACACCGTGGACCTCTCCAGAGCTACTATGTACTTACACTGCCTAGGAGAATTTGGCCATTTAATAATCAATATAATCAATGATCTTTGTACGACTTGTATAAACCTGCCTATAAATACTTGAGAAAAAGTGTGACCAACTTGGTTATATATTCCCCTCCGTTTCCACGGTTGTTTTACGGAAAAATTATCCATAGGAGGTATCTACAACACATTAGGACATGTTGGTTACCTCTAGATGAAAGTGCCGTTACTTCGGAGAAGGTATATCCTGTAGATACCGGAGATGTAAAATGCCATAGACCAGCAGAGAAGTTCTGCGAAATCAAAAGACTCCGGTATATATAGTACGGGAGGTTTATAGCTCGTATAGACATCAGTGGCGAACTTTAGGCGGCGTGTAAATATAGGCATGGAGTGTTCTATCCTCGAATATTAACAACTATAGCTATTTACCACATTATATTCTACTAATAAGAAAGTTGTTGCTAAGGACATTTCTCAGAGAGGCAAAGTACTCTTTCTAGAACAGCTACTCTAGCACAGAAAATTGGGATTCGGCTCGTGGAAATCCCAACTCGTTACTTCGCCGACAAATTAATTGCGAAGCTATACTTAAGGCCCGAAATCAAGTGGTTATCGAACTTACTCACACTCGATTGACTATCACTAGGACACGTTCTTGGTCAGACACTAGCGATTCTATATCGTTGTCCGCACTATAACTATATAGTACCCGAAACAGACCAGCTTGCAATTTACTCGTGTCAACAGATCCACAATAAGATAGGAATCGGATATACCAGAGCGAAAATGGCGTAGCCGAACTCATAACTAAACACATATTCTCACCTCCAGGACTTCCAAGGTCAGCAATTCCCATGATTACGTCAAAATGGTAAGTTCGTTAACCTCCCATATTCCAAAGTTAATGGTGGAATTTGAATTTAATACCGGGAAAGTCGTTAAAAGGACCAGGTAATCCCTAAGAAGTTTGACTAGGTCAATGGGCGTCTTCACTTGTGTCAATTGAACCGGGATATTCGGTTGGAGAGTTGCATACCAACCGAACTCAAATTGACCAGTTGCCTTTCCCGTATGACCGATTGCGGAAGTTGAGTCTTCATTAGATTTATATCAGCGCCAAACAGGGAAAAAAGAACAGTTAATCCATCCTTCGAAGGATGAAACGCACGTCATATATATTAGGAACAAGGATGGGAGTCATGTCAATGTCATTAGAAGAATTGGGTATGGCCCAGGTCAACTCCTAAATAACCTTGGAAATCCTTATACGTCCCTGAATATCACGGATATATTCCAATCTCAAGTTTCCAAAGTCTTCAAAATGGCTCCCTTCAATAGCCTTCCGGCAGATGGTTCGCTCATGGAGCGTGCCAAGGATGATCAACATTTTAGCTTTGACGATCAAGGTAAATCTCAGCTTCGGCAAGAACCTTCAACATTGGTTGACACTTCAAGCAGCTGGAATAGGCGGAGTTGGTGTGTACACGGAAACCCGCCCAAAGACGAGTCATGTCTCGGATGATAGTAGAGGCGATGGGGTCGGCCGAACCGGGAGCTCCGAGCCTATCGCAATTGTGGGCATGGCCATGAGGCTTCCCGGCAAGATAAGGACATCTGAAGATTTTTGGGATCTACTTGCCAACAAGAAAAGTGGCCGTGTCCCCGTCCCGGCAAATAGGTACAATTCAGAAGGGTTTTACCATCCTTCGGGTCGTCCTGGCACGGTCTGCACACGCCACGGCCTTTTTTTACAAGAGGACGTGAGTCACTTTGACCATGAGTTTTTCTCGCTTCCACCAAAGGAGGCAGGCAACATGGACCCACAGCAACGAATGCTGTTGGAAGTGGTCTGGGAATGTATGGAAAACGCCGGGCAGGTAGGCTGGCAAGGCACTGACATGGGATGTTATGTTGGTACATTTGGAGAAAGTTGGCTTGACATCACCTCCAGAGACCTCCAACGTCCCTGGGATGGTCAGGTAAACTCCACAATGGACTTTGCCCTTGCCAACCGAGTGTCTTACGAGTATGATCTAAAGGGACCAAGGTGAATACCCCTCCCTAGGTACCCATTCGAAAGCGTAAGTGGCTGACTTTGCAGCCTGACAATCCAAACGGCTTGTTCGTCCGGGCTAGTAGCTCTCCACGCCGCCTGTCAGGCAATTTCCGGCGGCAGTTGCTCCTCAGCCGTCGTGGCAGGAACCAATCTAATAATCACGCCAACTATGATGATGGCGATGACCGCAGAGGGAGTCATATCCTCGACGGGGACCTCGAAAACATTCGATGCCGCAGCAGACGGGTATGGCCGTGGTGAGGCGATCACTGCAATCCTACTTAAGAAGGCTGATCGAGCAAAGGCAAACAATGACCCTATTCGAGCAACAGTTAGAGCCACGGCGACAAACTTTGATGGTAGAACTGCTGATATGAAGACACCAAACCCTCACAGCCACGAGCAGTTGATCCGTCAAACTTATGATGTCGCTGGGATTCGTGACTTCTCTAAGACTGCCTTTATCGAGTGCCACGGCACGGGCACCGCAGTTGGAGATCCTTTAGAAGCAAGCGCTATCGGCAAGGTGTTTGGGGAAAAGGGTGTAATGATCACATCGGTAAGTCTTGCTAAATACTTACTAGACGCAACTATCTATGGCCAGATGGCTTACTAGATACCAGGTAAAACCAAATGTCGGTCACTCTGAGGGCGCATCCGGTATTACCAGTGTCATCAAAGCTGTCCTGTCTCTTGAAAATGGGCAAATACCGCCAAATATCCACTTTTCCAAGCCTAATCCTCGAAGTATGGTTGGGTTCCCCTTGCAACGAGACACAAACTAACAAGAGCAATAGTCCCGTTTGAGGAAGCCCATCTCCGTGTGCCTGTGGAACTTACGAGGTGGCCTACAGACCGCAGTAAGAGGGTCAGCATCAATGGCTTTGGGATTGGGGGCGTCAATGCACATGTATGTTGACTATTACAGTGCCGACCTGTGTTTGGTTATATATATCTTACATTTTCAGGTGATCATGGAATCGAGCAACTCCGGCAGCGCCGAACGCGAGAACCCGACCCGGCATCCCAGGAACGGGCCACAACTGATTGTCCTCTCCGGAAAAAGCCGAAGCGCCTTAAAGCAGAGAATCTCGCAATTTGAAGTCTATTTGGCCCAGAGCTCTAAAGAGAGAAGAGACATCGCATACACTATGTGTCAACGCCGAGAGCATCTGAAATACCGAGCATTCGCTGTCGTGGAGGGCCAAGGATCCATCTCATTTTCCGGTATCGAAGAAAGCTTTCCATCGTCTCCCCGTCTTGCCTTTGTCTTTACAGGGCAGGGGGCCCAGTGGACTGGAATGGCAAACGACCTTCTCCTTTTCTCCGAGTGCTTCCGCAACAGCATCAACAAACTCGACCGGACTTTACAATGTCTGCCAGACCCTCCCGAGTGGAAGATAGCAGGTATGTTCTTTTTGCCTGACTTGGGTGTCTTGTCCCGGTTGTTGCTCCTAGCCAACGTGTAGAGTGATGAAGCTGACTGGTTAAGACCAATTTTCCGATAAGGGGAAGAGCCACCAGATTGATACACCTGGGCTTTCCCAGCCCCTTTGCACGGCTTTCCAGATCGGATTAGTCGATGTACTTGCGAAATGGGACGTCCGTCCCGCTGCCGTCTTAGGCCACTCCAGTGGTGAAATAGCTGCAGCCTATGCAGCTGGTGCTTTGACAGCAGAGTCAGCAATAACAGTTGCCTACTACCGCGGCCAAATTGCAGAGCAAGCCATCTCTCGCTCCGCAAATGGTGGCATGGCCGCAATCGGGCTAGGTCGTGAAGAGGTACTCCCTTACTTGGTCGACGGAGCCACGGTGGCATGCGAAAATAGCCCAAGTAGCGTGACCATCTCTGGGGATAGCAGTACGCTGAAGAAGATCGTGGAGAAAATCCAGACACATAAGAAAGATGTCTTCTGCCGCCATCTCCGTGTGGATGTGGCATATCACTCGGGTCAGTAACAAGTCTACTCAGTACACACCCCCTTTCATTCGATACTAACGAGGACACGTGCAGCACACATGCAGGCTTTGGGCCCAGCGTACGAGTGTCTCTTGGGCAATGACGTGCAAACAAATGGGTGCAAAATACCATTCTACTCGACCGTTACAGGAAAGGTCATGCCCGCTGACAGCGACATGGGAGCTTCCTACTGGCGCGAGAACTTGGAGAAGCCAGTGCTTTTCTCTCGCGCTGTAAGGACATTGCTAGAGGCACAAGAGACAAAAGTCATCGTCGAGGTTGGGCCACACTCAGCTCTAGCTGGTCCGCTTCGAGAGATTTTCGCAGCTGAAAATGCGGAGTCTCGCTATGTTCCTACAGTGGTGCGCGGCAAAAGCTCAATGGACTCCTTAGTGAAGACCGCCGGTAACCTTCATGGCCTTGGCGTCCTGGTCAACCTCGCAGCAGTTAACGGAGATCATGATCAGCACAATGTCGTCACAGATATCCCGCTGTACCCTTGGCAACATGGAACCAGCTTCTGGGACGAGAGTCGACTTGTCAAAGAGTGGAGATTACGACAGCACACTAACCACGAAATACTTGGAAGCCGTGTCTTCGAGTCTACTGCCCTAGAACCAACCTGGAGAAATGTCCTTAGATTGAATGACGTGCCCTGGTTACGGGACCACCAAGTCGGCAACGATATCGTGTTTCCCTGCAGCGCATATGTGGCTATGGCAGGGGAAGCCGTTCGGCAAATTTCAGGCCTTGGAAATTACAAGCTACGGAACGTTTTTATCAGAAATGCCCTGCTTCTCACGGACACCGAATCAATTGAGGTATTCACAAGCTTCAAACCGGCACGGTTGACTGATGAGCTGGATTCCGGATGGTGGTCATTCACCATCACCTCGTGGAATGGCAATTCTTGGATGCAGCACTGTGCTGGAGAAGTTAAAGGAATGGCAGGTGATCATCGCTCGACTGAGGGAATCCAGGATCTTCCACGGCATGTGTCATCCCCAACTTGGTACCGTAGCGTCCGTAATATCGGATTGCGATATGGGCCCAGCTTCCAATGTCTGAAAAATATATCTGCCGACCCCGCTCATCCTGTGGCTGCAGCTACTGTATACGAGGAGAAAGACCCTTACAAGTGTCCATATCCACTCCATCCTACTACCATCGACCAATGCATCGTCCTCTCCGCCGCGGCGTCGTGCAACGGCCTTGTTCGCAAGCTAGGGGAAGCCTTGATACCCCAGTCTATAGGCGAGATCTACATCGGCCAAGGAGGGTCCAACGTCTCTGCAAAAGGCACTGCCGTCAAAGCTGAAAGCGGCACTGTGAATGGGCACGTACTTGCACTTTCAGATGATACTGTTTGTATGCAACTTCGAAACGTGCTCCTGAAGCGTGTGAGCGTCACCGAAGATTTGCAAGAGGACGATAGCTTGGCTGGCGCACAGATGACGTGGACCCCTCTGATAGATTTCACCCCATGCGCAGAATTGATGCGGCCAAATTCGCATCGCGACACTAAAGTCCTGGTTGAAAAATTGGCGGCCTTGTGCATTATTGAAAGTGCCAGCCAGATTGGGACGCAATGTGTCTCATCCAAACACCTGCGAAACTTTCAGTCATGGCTCCATCTTCAGGTCGCATGTTTTGCAAGAGGGGAATATCCAATTCTTCCTGAGATAGACGCGTTATTGTCCGCACCGTCGTCAGCCCGAAGAACCCTGATTGATGAGACTGCGGCAAAAATAAAGGATGGACAATCTGCGCCCTACGTGCAAGCAATACTATCTATCTACAACAACATGGATAATATTCTTCAGGGAAGGGTCCATGGACTTGACCTGCTGACCAGGGATGACTGCTTGACAAACATCTATCGGGCTGTCGGGAGTACAATGGAACTTGGGGATCTCTTTACCTGCTACGGAAAATCACGACCGAAGATGCGGATTCTCGAGATAGGTGCAGGAACTGGCGGAATGACCGAAACTGCACTCCAAGCCCTGACTTTACCCGGTGGAATCCGCTTGTTTTCGACCTATACCTTCACGGATATTTCTCCCGGATTCTTTCAGGCGGCAAGGGAAAGGTTCTCCGGGTACGAGGGAATCAACTATCAGGTCCTTGATATCAGCCGCGACCCGATTGAGCAAGACTTTGACGCAGAGCAGTATGATCTGGTTATCGCTGCAAATGTAAGAAGGACCCCATATATTGTCCCCCTTTATATCTATTACCGCGGTCTGCACAAGGTCACCTGTTCAAAGATCGTTTGCTAATGGGTAACTTGCAAATCTTTTACAGGTTTTGCACGCAACTGTTTCACTCTCTGAGACTCTTAGAAGCATAAGGAAGGTTCTTGCGCCAGGTGGCATGCTGTTTCTCCAGGAGGTCTGTGGAGGTATGTTGGTTCACTGTCCTCAACCTTTCGCCTATAAATTAACAATGGTACCAAGATTTGGTTGCGCAATCATACATTATGGTATGTCTCATATTTTGAAAGAAACTGCTTCGAAATTATTAACTTCTCATCCAGGGTTCCCTCCCGGGCTGGTGGCTAGGCGTTGACGACCAACGCACTACCAGACCCTATGTAGCCCCTGAAAGATGGGACGAGGAGCTCCGAAAGACTGGATTTATGGGCGTACAGTCTGTCGTGTACGATGACGAAAAGCCGTTCCAGCAAATGGCTCATATCGTATCCACACGCGAAGAACTGCGCTCGGAGAAGACCGTTACCTTGCTCCATGATGGTCCTATTGGCAACATCGAGAAATTGGTTCAACAGTCATTCATTCAGCGCGGTTATGCCCTCTCCTGGTGCAATTTAGGTCAGCCTTTGCCTGGTAGCCAAAGCGTCGTATCCCTATTGGACCTGAACGGATCTTTCCTCCACGATATCTCCGAGGATAACTGGCAGAAATTCCAGGATTTGCTGTCGGGACTGAACCCCCAGGGTATACTTGGGTGACGAGGGGATGCCAACTACAAA
The DNA here is from genome assembly GCF_028828025.1 of Penicillium rubens. Classification (NCBI taxonomy): domain Eukaryota; kingdom Fungi; phylum Ascomycota; class Eurotiomycetes; order Eurotiales; family Aspergillaceae; genus Penicillium; species Penicillium rubens. The sequence goes on along the minus strand of NW_026890601.1, from coordinate 4,809,689 downwards.
GCGTGGACCCGCGATATGGCATGGTCCTTGGTCTTGCCAGGGCTATCCGGGCGGAGTCGTCTTTGGATTTTGCTACCCTCGAAATTGACGATTCGGACCGGAAAGCCGCCGAAGCTGTCGTCGATATTTATGAGCACTTCGATAGCGTCAGGCAATGGCCAGGTGTGGATGTCGACTTCGAGTATATCCTGACCGGTGGCACAATCCAGGTGCCGAGATACCTTCCGTGTGCCCTAGCTTCGGAGCTAGAGACGACACCAGCGCCCTCCACCCCCAAAGTGCTCACAGTTGGAAAACTCGGTCTGCTTGATACTATTCAATGGATAGCTCACGAAGTAACAAGTCCCACTAATGGTTTCGTTGAAGTCACACCGCAATTCTTGGGCTTGAATTTCAGGGTACGTTACTAGCCATCCACACTCGCGGGTTAGTGCATTGGAATAACGCATCTAGGATCTTCTCTTGGCTATGGGAATTGTGGACGATTCACCAACAAACATGGGCATAGAAGCATCAGGGACAGTGACCAAGGTAGGACCTAATGTCCATAATCTGGCCATAGGGGACACTGTGATGCTACTTTCTGCCGGCGGCTGTTTCGCATCCCCAATTGTCGTTTCAGAGAAATTGTGTGCGAAGGTCTCAGATGACCTTCCCTTGGAAGAAGCTGCCACCATGCCGTGTGTTTTCAGTACGGTAATCCACTCTTTGTTGAACGTGGCACGAATCGAGAAGGGACAGGTGAGTAGCGATTCATGCCCTGTGTTTTCTATATCCATGACTGAATGATCTCCTAGTCCGTTTTGATACACTCTGGTGCCGGAGGAGTGGGGCAAGCAGCTATACAGATTTCTCAGCACGTTGGTGCAATAGTATGTTTTATACTCGCTGTCTGTAAGCTTGACCAACAGTTGCTGATCTTATCAGGTTTACACGACAGTAGGAGACAAGGAAAAGGCTGAGTATATGATGGAGATGTATAAGATCCCATCAGATCACATCTTAGATTCCAGAAGCTCAAGTTTCCTTTCAGACGTCATGCAGGCAACTCGGGGAGAAGGAGTTGACGTTGTGCTGAATTCACTTAGCGGGGAGCTACTCCACGCATCCTGGCAGTGCGTCGCCCCATACGGAACTATGATTGAAATCGGCAAGCGCGACATTATGGGAAAGGGAATGCTGAGCATGAACGAGTTCCTTCACAATCGAGCATTTATTGGGGTCGATATGGCACAAATCGCCAGAGAAAAGCCAGACTTAGTCCAGCGGTAAGTGTGCCCCGTGTCAAGCGACAGGTCGCGGCGACCAAGAGACAGAAGGTGCCTGGACTAATCCATTTGGGCGTATAGTCTTCTCTGCCAATGTGTTTCTCTCCACCAACAGCGCGCTATCCGGGGAATAAAACCAATACACATGTTTGACGCGACAAACCCCAAAGAAGCATTTCGTCTCATGCAGAGGGGCAAGCACATCGGGAAGATTGCCATCAGAATGCCGCAAAATAGTGAGGATCTGGAATTAGCTCCGTCACGGTTCAAGGTCGGACCACTCAGCGAGGGAGCTTATCTGATAGTCGGAGGACTTGGAGGGATTGGGCGTCCAATCGCCAACTGGCTCGTTGAGTGTGGTGCGCGCCATATAGTCTTCTTCTCACGGTCCGCCGGACGCTCCCAGGAAGACAAAGCATTCTTCGATGAACTTCGGGCACAGTGTGCTGAGGTTACGGCGATCGCTGGAGATGTTAGGAAGCTGTGTGATGTCCAACGAATTACGAACTTGAGCCCTAAACCTATTGCAGGTGTTGTACAGTTGGCTATGGTCTTACAGGTATGACTGCCAGCCTTGCAAAAAACGGCCGTTTAGGACGACAGCGTGGAACTACCTAGGTTTCATATTTGCACCGACTGAAAAGCTAACCTTGCAACAATAGGACCGCCCAACCATTGGTATGGACTATGAGGCCTGGCGAGCTGCAGTCGATCCCAAAGTCAATGGCACGTGGAATTTGCATTCTGTCTTTGAAGATGCGGACTTGAGGTTTTTCGTCTTGATGAGTTCCATCGGCGGAATCCGCGGCTACCCCGGCCAGGCAAACTACGCGGCTGCTAACTCATTCCTCAACGCTTTCGTTCACTACCGCCACACACTGGGCCTTCCCGCGTCTGTTATTAATCTTGGGGTCATGGACGAAGTGGGCTTTGTCGCCAGAACACCGCTCGTGCTTGAGCGATTCCGCCAGCAAGGAACGCATACCTTGACCATACAGGATCTTCTCGATACCATGCAAATTGCCGTTGTCAACCAGCGACCAAACAAATATAATAGGTCGAATACCCTCGGACTCACTCACCTGAATGTTGGCTTCATCACCAAGGTCACAGGTATTGACCCTCGAGTGCGGCAGGATCTCCGCCTAAGCCTCATCCGCGACGTCAAGCAACGATCAGCAAGCAACCAAGACTCCTCTAGTGCCCCACTGAAAGAGTTCCTTTCTTGTGTAGCTGCCGATAGCTCTGTCTTGGCGGATCCAGCTAGCTCGGAGGTACTTACCAAGGAAGTTACTCGCATGTTCTGCTCTTTACTCTCAATACCAGAAGAGGAGTTTGACCCCAGTCGGGCTGTCTCTGACCTAGGGGTTGACTCACTGGTGAAGATTGAGATTCGAAAATGGTGGCGCCGCCACCTCGACTTGGATATCAGCATCTTTGAAATCAGCAACATGCCATCGGTAACGCACTTGGTCGATTCGGCGATTCAGGCCTTAGGAGAAAAGTTCATACAACGGTGAAGATCGAGAATGAGCGCAGAGCTTCGAGTCCGGGAAGCCTTTTGGTGTTTCCACAGCTCTCGCGGGGGTAGGAATGCTTTATTTTAGAATGAGTTTCGTTATAATTCCATGAAAGCAGGATATACAGATGGTGCTTGAAACAGGGAGTGTATGGAATCATTTCCGAGGCAGCCTTAGCGTAACAGTACTTCCCAAGGCTGGATATAGACTAAAAGAAAGCTGACAACGGAAAGTATTGATCTCAATATTACTTCGCTATGTTCTCCTCTCTTCTCTTACGTTTTTCTCTTTTCTGTTTCGTATGAGAAGGAGCTATGTCTACACACCGGTACAGGTGCCAGCTGCCAAACCACCACTAAGGCATAGGCTGATGCTTTAATGCCTGGTTCTTGACTCGTTGCACCGCTCCATAGTGTGATGTAAGTTGTTGGCCCCAACATGAAGCTTTTCGTTTCATATAAATCCACGCGTCGCCAAGTTTTTATAGGATAGCAAGCTTCATATCGGACCATCTTTAAAAGTGGTGATGTGTGGATTTGTATTGGATGAAAAGGTTTGTTTCCATATAGGGGCGAGAATACAATAAGCAACACCCGCCCTACGATGGCATAAAACGAATAAAACAAAAGGACTCAGCTAGGCCTAGCAGGCAAATTGCATAATTTCAGCCTTCTTCTACGCGATATAAAGATGGGCATTGCCCGGGGCTGTTGGGGGAAAAAAAAGTAAAATAAAAAGGTTACACATAACGGGACCCTAAGAGGCTGGGGTTCTCTAGGAGTATCTACTTTCATAACAGGAGTGTCTCATATTGACGAAACAATCCCCGGGTTAGGGCTAGCGTTTTAATTCGTATTAATTAATGGGAATTAACTGGGATTTCCAAGAAAATCGGCTCACCTGACTTCCATGATGATTCCGCCAGTGACGCCATTATGATAATGTCAGTCCAACGGATATATAAACCGCTTCTTCTACACTCTTCAGTCTCCAAGGTCCTCTTCAGTTTCACCAATCATACAAACATTCCTACAAGTTCTACTACTATATTACTCCACTTATTCTACATCTTTCACCATGGGTTGTGGTTGCGGATCTAATTGCAACTGTGACGGCGGTGCCCAGAGCTGCTCTTGTGGCGACAAGTGTGACTGCAAGGGCTGCGGAGTATGTGATACCCGTAGGATGTTAAGCTGTTTCAGGTGCAAAGGCTAACCCAGCTTGTTTAATTTTAGAAGTAAATGATCCCTCTCCTCGACTCCCGACTTCGCATACTACACTCTTTTGAAAGTGGATGAAAGTGGATGATGGATATGGTGATGATTTGATGAAAGTCGATGAATTTTTTTGATCGTCAAAAACAAAATGGATCAAAGCTTCTAGGGATGTAATTGATTATCTCGAATCAACAATTTCAAAGTCTTTTCCGTGACACGTAGACCTTACCCTTTCTCTTTCAACACTGCCTCGGAAGCTTTAAGCGCTCCCGTGATACTGAAACATACAAATGGCGACAATGAATACATAATCTAGACGTAGTTAGCAAAATGGATTTTTTCTGTTCGCAATACCATCACTACATACCGTCAATGTCTGCGCAATAACCATCTTTTCCTCCTCAGACGCCTGCGCTAATTCCGCCAACCCGGAAATCACCAACGCCGGTGGACCCGCCGGCATGAGCATCATACTGAACCAGAGCATGGGATCATCACCAAGAAGACGAGTCCGCTTAGCCAGTCCGTAGATCAATGAAATACTCAGCGCCGGCCAGAGCACCAAACGAACAACAAAGATAGTCGTGATAGCCTTGACAGGGATCCGACCCGAATGCCCGTCTGCAACCATCCGCTCGAACGTGATTCCAAGTTTACACCCAACCATGAAGATCTGCAGCGTTGTAAACAGCGCGCCGAGGTTACTGACACTGGCAGTCAGCCACGCGTTGAATATCCCGCCATCTTCCTCGTCAAAGAAGAATGCTCGGTGCAATGAGGGGACTAGTCCCAGCACCGTGCCGAGAATAGCGCAAATTATTGCCACGTCCGCGAATGGGGACTCGAAGGGTGCGAGGAGTTCCTGCTTGACTCTGCGGGGGAATAATGAGCCCAGCCAGTGCGTCGACTGCCGGATCAGGTTCCTGGCTGATGTTCGGGCTTGTTGGGCGCGCTCCGGGAGTAGGGAGGTTTCTTCGGTGAGTTGCTCGTCCTCCGCCATGCTTGCGGTACGGTGTCGCTCCTCTGAGGTACTAAGACTGTCTCCACGATCTTGTAACATCTTCGGTCCGACGATGTATGCGATGGTCTTGCTGATCACACCACAGACAAGGAAGTAACTCTGAGCACGGTCAATTGCTGAGGATGTGGTTTCTCCATCGCGCAAGATCAATTTTAGACTTCCTACACTCCCTAGGGAGTGAAGAAGTAACAAAGGTAGAGATGTAGTATTGTTGAACGAGAAAGCAGGCGTGACCCATTGAGGTAGGGCAAGCAGATGCGAAAGGAGATGCCCAAGGGCAATCGATGCAGATGTGTAGAGGACTGACCAGACTATTTACGGGAGATAGACGCGATAGGTTAGTTATGCTGGTTTCACCAGGGGGCGCCATGGTATACCTATAACTGGAATATAGTTCATCGCTGTCCCGAGATGAAGCTGCTCACCCAGATGCACGATGAGTAGTGCTGGTAGGAGGAGTTTCACACCCAATCCCAACATGTCGTTGATTGTTGTCTCGTGGATCAATTGAAACCGACGCGCAGCAAACCCGTAACACATTGTCAACAGCACGGAAACACAGGCTTGTAGTGCACCCAGGAAGGGTGTCACTAAGCCCCCGTTACGCATTTTGCTTCAAGTAGCTGAGGCTTTCAGCTGCCATGTCTTTTTTGAAGGAAGGGGAAAAAAAAAAAAAAAAAAAAAAAAAAAAAAAAGAAAAAAAGGTTTTTAATTCTAATAGCCATGACATCATGGTGACAAAGTTGAAGAGTGTACATTCTTCGCGATACAAAAACATGCCACTGCGTGTAAGCCGAGCTATCCAAGCCTTTGTTATATATACATATATATGTAGTTATTATATTTTATTCTCATTTGGAATCATTCGGCCTTCGGGGGAGTCCACCACCGAGCACGGGAATTCCCCGTGGGGTTCTATGAAGGGGGGCGATAGCCCTAATTGGCTTTATTTCCCCAATCGGGGAGTTCATCTACTTCATGTTTATCCCATATAGATCTCGATATTGCAGTGTGTTACAGCCTATATACCATAAATACTATTCCAACAAATACCATACTAATAACCTCAACTGAATTGCCCATTCAATCGATGTGGGGGGGCCTCGGGTAATCGGTCGGAGGAAGACCGAGTTGTCCCCTCAGCGTAACAATAACATCGTTAAAAGGAAAGAAGACACTCCTTCTGCTCTTCATTATTACACAACTTCTTCCCGCCTTATCTCACCTTAAATAATGTCTTCCATCTCACTCCGCTCAGCTCTGGAAACTACTCCGGTGGCATACGGCTTCTGGTTGACGTATGTTTATCCCCCGCATTTGGAGACAGCTCCAGCTCCCCCTCTTCAACTCAGCAAAAACATCTATCCAACAAGGGAGTAAGATGCACTAACATATCTACTACAGCCTCCCCAGCGCCCCCGTCGCAAAAACCATCCTCCGCCGGAGCCCAGAGTTCTCCGAAGGTGGATTCAGCTGGGTCCTAGTTGACGCCGAACATGGATTGATTAACGACAGCCACTATTACGAGGTTTGTCCCAGTCAATTGAACTCGACGATCGAATACTAACATCTATATTCAGCTCACTAATGCCGTCGGCCACGAGGGTGCTAGCCCTATTATCCGCGTGCCCTGGCCCGAAGAATGGATGATCAAGCGTGCCCTTGATGCCGGTGCCCACGGAGTCATGACTCCGATGTGCCACTCTGCTGTATGTACAACCCGAGCCCGCACCCGCTTTGCGCTTATTTCTCGGTTCCCCCGGAAAGGTATCTAGAATGCTAACCTCTACCTTTCTGCCCAACAGGAGGATGCTGCCAAGGTCGTCAGCTACTGCAAGTACCCGCCTGTCGGAGTTCGGGGATATGGGCCAATGTTCACGCCGCATTCATTCCCCGGTGTGAAACCCGCCGAGTACGATGAGAAGACGCACAACGAAGTCATGGTGATTGTGCAGATTGAGTCCCGCCCCGGTGTGGAAAATGTAGAGGAGATTGCTAAGGTCGAGGGATTGGATGTTTTGTTTATTGGTGAGATTGGACATTTCTGTTTTTGATGGAACTGGCTAACCTTTTCCCTTTCTAGGGCCCTTCGACCTTGCTAAGCAGATGCGTGTCACCCGTGGTGGCGAGGAGCACGAGGCTGCTATCCAGCGTGTCCTGAATGCTGCGAGATCGGCAGGAAAGAAGGCTGCTATCTTCTGTATGTGTTGTCTTCGGTGGTCTTCCTTGCGCTTGTGTCTAACCTCATTATCTATAGGCTCCGATGGTGACGACGCTCTTCGCCGCATACAGCAGGGCTTTGATATGGTTTCCATCACCACTGATGTTGCTGTGTTCGGTGACGGGATGCTCAACGAATTAGAGAAGGCTAAGGGCAGTTCTAAGGTCCAAGGAAAGCGGGACGGTTATTGAAATGTCTCGAAATTATATTGATTATGTACATTGAAGCCAGGAAATAAATTCTCTATATTATCATTCGCAATGTCTACAAAGCAGCTAGTATTACGCACCTTGTCGAACTTAAGCCAACAAATACCACCTGAATAATTTGCGACGCTCCATTGACGTGAAGACAAAGATAGTAGACGGTCAAAATGGGGCTAAACAAACTATAAAGATCATGCTCGAACCATGAAGAGCTGCGAAGGAATCATCCTCGCCGCAAAGACAAATCCCATACCAAAAGTGGCTACCGCAGTGACAGCTGCGAGGAGACCCAGACGCGCCAGAGATTCAATGCCAGGCCTTTCAAATTTGGTACTTCTTCGCTGGCCTAGGCGAGTGGTGCGAGTGAGAGTAGGCACATATTTGAACTCGAAGCGCGACTCCTCCCCAAGACCCATCTTCTCGTCGAGGATTAGCTTGTAAAAGTACTTTCGACGGAGCTGGTAGAATTCTTCGTTAGAAAGTATCCTCAAAAGACGGCCTGTCTTACGTACCGAAATCATAATCCTATCGAAGAATTGTATCCTTGGTACGATATATGAAATAGCCATAACCCAGAAACAATATCCCCAGATCAACATCCGATAGTATAGATTCGACCGAGGGATATCAAGCTCATCGGCTAGTTGATCTCCATTCAGTAGTCGACTCATCGCCTCCATAAATTCCTTGGATGCGAAGGCCGGCGCTGTATTTTCCAAACCAATAATGATATTCTTCGCCAGGACTTTTCCAGTCTCAGTGGGATCGATCTCGGAAATCAGAAGCGACTCCATCATAGCACGGGCCTTAGCTGTGTTCTCGAACGGATCCGTCGGTGTGCCCATATAGTATGCAACTAGCCTCCACAGTGCGATGTAGTCATCCGTCTCTTGTTGGCTGGGGTAGATGCCTTGTCGCGGTAGACCGAGCCATACCACCGAGCTGCAAAATGTGTTGATTGTGCCAATGCAGTCTAGGTCATTCACCGGTGTTCCGTACTTGTTGACATCGTAGTATTGGGGGTTCTGCTCTACCAGACTCAGGATCCTCTTGCGGACAGACGAATGAAGGAGTCGGACGCGAACAGATGAGATGTGGCCCTCTCCGCCTGGCTTCATGGCTTCTGCTGAACTGTTGACCTGAAGTATATGCTGAAGTGTCTCCAGTAATCGTCGGCGGACTACCTTGGCTCCGAAACCGCCTGTTCGTGAAAGGGTTTCGACGACTCGGATTGCTCCCCTAGGTAAGATCAGTTCCTGTTTGACACCATTGCCAGGGAAGGTAAAGATGCTCTTACATCCCACCAAGTAAGCTCTCAAAGCTGAGCTGTCGATAGAGTCATTTCGCATCCCAAATCATACTTCATCATCAAGTACTCACGACGTTGAGAATCGGAAGGCCATAGCGGAAGAAAACATCCTGGCCCCGTTGGATTTGATCCCAGTCAACCCACTCCGGAACTGTGTTGATCTCAGTCCAGAGCTCGTTGAGTTTTGGGTCCTCCTCCGCATGGTCCCTCAACAAACCATAAAGATCCTTCTTGAAAGGCCGTTTATCGGCGCCGTCATCGGATGGAATCTTGTTCAAGCGCTCCACACATTCGTCGGCCAGGGAATCGCAGGTATATATCAACGACTTGAGGTTATCGGCAGAGGAGTGGAGGTCGGTCCAATGAAAGGAGTAGCCCCAGTAGTGGCACTCGGTACTATTTCCGCTCTTGGGGCTCTTCAACGCCATGTTGGTAAGTCAGAGTACACGTAGATCGAATACTGTTTGTGTATTCCTATCCAGGAGAAAAAGCCCCATGATTCTATATATTCGAGTTATCCAGGTGACATGTGTTCCTCCTTTTGCCGTGGCCCACGGTCCGGTGGGGAGGGGTTAGGGCATCATGACATGTGAAGCCACTTCAGCCACTAAGATCGTTGACCCCGGATTTCCAAGAATTGAAGGTTGTATCCATGGACAATGATTACTACTTTGGGTTAGATTTGCCTTTTGGGGTTTAGTGCCCCCAAAACGCTCCCTCAATCCATGGATAAGGTTCAAAGTTCCTGTCCATGTGGATGCTGAAGCATTCCTTATGAGGGACATCCATTTTGCTCGAAGTTATCTACGAACGCCAAAATACAATGTCATATTAGGGGACATATCGACACCGCACCTGGTATACTACCCAAGCCTTCCGGCAACAGCCTGATCTCATTCAAACTGACTACTGAGAATCAGGCATTGTTCACGGTGGGAAATTTCTGCGAGAGTACGTATGACTTGATTCTTCCATACATAATTTCATCTCTCACGTGCAGCCCTGTCGCACTCCGACCCGAACTAGCTCTAGGTGCTAGTGTGCGTATTCTTCCGCATCTTCGGGCAGGTGAATAAGTTGCTAACAACTAGTAGGTTACCCAGACTCCATATCGAACATTGACCTTCCTAGCATGGCCCTGGGATCTACAATAGAAGGAACGACGTGGCCAACGTTCATGGCAAACCTGAATGACGACGTCGAGCAGTGGCTTGGAGGTACTAACTTCCAACGAATGGTTATGACACTATGATAGATGTTTGTGATGGACTAAATACAATGGTGCCTTTGTGAATGCCGGACTACAGACACGTGGGTATCAAACATCCCAGCTGTTCAAGTGCGCCGGATCTACCTGTCAGATCCAGAGCTTTGCACGGACTCTTCCCGCAGACCTTCAAAACACTCTACCGGAGCACGCTAGCAGCAGAGAAAAGCCATGAAACATCTGTAGTGAAACAAGTGACAGTGTAACTGTGCTAGACTAGCTCCAGTTGATATGAAGTTGGAGGGAATAAAGGCAAAGGCAAGACACAGTACAGGTTATACTGAGACAAGAAACAGACAAGAATATGTCCTCCTCCTTAGCCAACCAAATACCGGTTGCTCGACGTCCGAAGTTATAGTTAGATGGAAGGCTTTTCTGATCCCAAAAGCGGTCATTTCGTCAATGTAGGTGTTAAATGTTGATTGGAAAATATCAGAAGTGTTCGTCTGTTGCATCTTTCGCACCTCTTTGACACCTTTGAGACATTCTCTAACCCATCATATGCAGCCCTACCCTGCTATTCTTTGGCCTACTCTACAGGGGCTAGGATGTGCCACATGGGTTCATCTTCTCACATATGCACTTAACACTTAGGTGATACTGTTTTCAGTTTGAATCGAAACTTCACCACCCTTTGTTAAGACTTGTGCTAATGGCTTTGTACGCTGCCTTTGATCCCCCCTCCACCTCCTTTCTCGTTGTATGCTGAACACCTTTTGATTCTTTCATGTTCTATTGGCCCTCCAAATGACTTATGACTTACTCAGGGACAGGGTTAGTGTTAGGCTAGACTATAAAGGCTGCGGTTTTCGCCCGTAGACAATGGTTTCCACACAAGGTCCAAATCAGTTCGCCACAGAATCCCAAGAATCATGGAGCTAGGACCAACCATCAAGTTCAAGCTGAATGGGGTATCCAAATCCGGGGCCGATATCGATAATTTCGAGCTCCAAGCTTGCTATCGCGCTCTCGACAACCTGCGAAGCTTATTGTTCCAAGCACCGATGCTGGATCTTCTCAAGGGCCAAATCAAAGAAGGAAACTGCTATTTTGAATCGCTGATTCGGGAATCTCGAGGGGAATTCCGAGAATGCAGAGCGTTCATGAAAGTGAGCGGGGTCTCGGCGACGGAGCTGAGAACAATCTGCAAGCGCTGGCAGCTTTCCAAGCCCCTCGATGAGATGGCACGAATGTTTATATTCCCAACGCACCCAGAGAACTATGCGGTCATGCATTCGCCAGGAGCTCCCACTTCGGGTGGGCCAGACTGCGGGGTGGAGCTCATCGGGGGGCACATGGCCAAGGTTCGATTTGTTGATCTCATGGGCAGCGGAGAGATTCCCAAGTGGATAGCGCGACAGCGGGAGGATGAGTATGAAATGGTGGAGTACTTGGTCGCGAAACTTGACAGCGGGAACAAGTTCTTCTATGTCTTGAACGAATTCATGGATACCGGGGATGGTTGCAAGATCAAGCTGCGGACGTTTTTCCCCTCCGCTTCGCCCTGGTCATTGATCAGTCAACATTCTGAGCATCTTGCGGTCGAGTCCCGGAATCTCGTTCAAATGGTGCATGGGGCCCTCGAAGAACTGGAAGACAGCTATTGACACTTTTTGCGACCGGGGATAGACATCATCATCGGCTGGCCCTGGGTAGGAGATATCATGGGTTAGTCTAGACTTGTCAGTTTTGCTTTTCATGTATTTGTCTGCAATGTGAACATTATTGGATTGATTTCCATGGCTGTTGCAAGGTCACTGCTGAGTAGAGTAGATGCAGTAGAGCTTATCGGACCTGGGAGATGAACAAGATGTTCAGTGAATTGAGTAGTCCATAAATGGCGAGATAGGGGGAACCCTGTAGGAGAGAAGAATTTCCACCATTGTAACCACCACTGTAAGACTGCATGATGGGAAAAAAAGCCACCAGCAGTACAAGCCAAGCTGAACGATCGGCTTACATGGCCACAATTCGGTCCGCGGGGAAGACGCCGAGATTGGACGAATATATCAGGGGCCACTCCACGGTCAATCGAGATTCAATATCCAACATCTAAGCGAATGCTAGGCTTGGGACGTCCTCGATTGAAAGCGCGGGCATCGTTGTTGGAGCTGGTAACCGCAAAGCATACGTTGACACATTCAACACAGCCATCACCGCCATCACCGCCCGAGCTGCCACCGCTTCCAGACTCGCCCTCCTCAACTACCTTCACCCCCTCCGTGTCTTCCCATTCCACACAGGCTTATTCCATTATGACTTCGGACAATTCTGAGAACCATGGCTCCATCTTTTCGGTGTCTGGCCCTGTCGTCGTGGCCGAGCATATGATCGGTTGTGCTATGTACGAGTTGGTAGGCAGCCCCAGCTCCGACATCGTGGAGAACCCCAGGTACTGACCGCATAGTGTCGTGTCGGTCATGACGCACTTGTCGGCGAGGTTATTCGGATTGATCAGGACAAGGCGACGATTCAGGTCTACGAGGAAACAGGTAGAGCTCCTTAGTCCCCCAGTCCCGCATGATTGCATCACCTCCCCCAAAGAGCTATGCTGACCGATGTTACCTTTGGAAAACAGCTGGTTTGACTGTCGGAGACCCGGTGACGAGGACAGGAAAGCCCCTTTCAGTCGAGCTTGGCCCCGGTCTAATGGAGACAATCTACGACGGTATTCAGCGACCCCTCAAAGCCATCTCGGACCAATCGAAGAGTATCTACATCCCCCGTGGTATTTCGGTGAATGCTTTGGACCGCGAGCGCAAGTGGGAATACAAGCCTACTGGCTTCAAGGTCGGCGACCACATCACTGGTGGTGACATCTGGGGTACTGTGTTCGAGAACAGTCTGGTGAACGACCACAAGATCCTGCTGCCTCCTCGTGCACGGGGTACCATTACTCGGATTGCTCCCGCTGGCAGCTATACCGTCGAAGAGAAGCTGCTCGAGGTGGAGTTCGATGGTAAGAAGACCGAGTACGGTATGATGCAGACCTGGCCTGTCCGTGTTCCCCGCCCGGTTACCGACAGGCTGTCCGCCGATGCGCCCTTCATTGTCGGCCAGAGAGTGTTGGATGCTCTTTTCCCTAGTGTCCAGGGTGGTACCGTCTGCATTCCTGGTGCCTTCGGATGTGGAAAGACTGTCATTTCCCAGAGTGTGTCCAAGTTCTCGAACAGTGATATCATCGTCTACGTTGGCTGTGGTGAGCGCGGTAACGAGATGGCCGAAGTTTTGATGGATTTCCCCGAAGTACATGCCCTCCCCAAACTTACTCCGATAATGTTTTACTGACTGCCTTTTCTTCGCAGCTCTCTATTAATGTCGAAGGCCGCAAGGAGCCTATCATGAAGCGTACCTGCCTAATCGCCAACACCTCCAACATGCCCGTCGCCGCCCGTGAGGCCTCTATTTATACGGGTATCACTATCGCCGAATACTTCCGTGATCAGGGCAAGAACGTGGCTATGATGGCGGACTCGAGTTCCCGTTGGGCTGAGGCTCTGCGTGAAATCTCGGGTCGTCTGGGTGAGATGCCTGCTGACCAGGGTTTCCCCGCGTACCTGGGAGCCAAGCTGGCCTCTTTCTACGAGCGTGCTGGTAAGAGCAGTGCTCTGGGCAGCCCCGAGCGCGAGGGCAGTGTCAGCATCGTCGGTGCCGTCAGCCCGCCCGGTGGTGATTTCTCTGATCCCGTTACCAGCAGTACCCTGGGTATTGTCCAGGTATTCTGGGGTCTTGACAAGAAGCTGGCGCAGCGCAAGCACTTCCCTTCGGTCAACACCTCTATCTCCTACAGCAAGTACAACGCAATTTTGGACAAGTACTACGAGAAGGAGCACCCGGAGTTCCCTCGCCTGCGCGACCAGATTCGTGAGCTTTTGTCCAAGTCCGAGGAACTGGACCAGGTCGTCCAGCTGGTCGGTAAGGCGGCGCTGGGTGATTCGGATAAGATCACGCTGGACGTGGCTAGCTTGCTCAAGGATGACTTCCTCCAGCAGAACGGATACAGTGACTATGATCAGTTCTGCCCCTTGTGGAAGACCGAGTACATGATGAAGGCGTTTATGGGCTACCACAACGAGGCCCAAAAGGCCATTGCTCAGGGTCAGAACTGGAACAAGGTCCGTGAGGCTACTGCTGATCTCCAGAATGCTCTGCGCAGCATGAAGTTCGAGGTTCCGGAGGACGAGGCAGAGATCTCGGCCAAGTACGAGAAGATCCTCCAGTCCATGACTGAGCGATTTGCCTCGGTCTCGGACGAGTGAAAGTGACATCTTAACCTTAGCATGTATTTTCCTTTAGATGTTTGTTCGAGCATTCCCCTGTAGTTATTGTGTCCAACTCAAGTTGCTTTTTTCTTTTCTATTTCGGTGTCCTTCACGTATGACTTCTAGATGTACATGTGGCCCGTACGCGTCAGGCAGCACAAGACTTGCGCACATGACCCGAGATCAGAGCTAATAGGTTATTTGACTTGTAGAAATAGACTATTTCTTCAAAATATTCAACCTAAACCTATCATAGTATATCGTGGATTCATCAATCCGTTTGAGTGCAGCCTACATATAGGCAGAGAGAGACCGAGAGACCGCTCTGGACGCCACTACATCACCGCCTTCGAGGTCAACCCAAACAATCCCTCCACTCGCATCGTGCACCTCCCCGGGTTCTACTTTGTTCAACTTTCTCTGTTGCCTCGTTTTTCTTGCTTTTCAATTTTTTTTTTATCCTAGAAACAGTTAAATATCCCAAATCGCCAGCCATGGCAAGCCCCACGACCGGCTACTCGTGCGCAAACCCCCTGTCCCTTTCCGATGCGGTCTGGCTAATCTCCGTGCAGCATAAATGTCAACGATCCCAGCTTGATTTCGCTGGTCAACAAGCTTCAAGATGTCTTCTCCACAGTCGGTGTAAGTATATCTACTCCAGAAGTCACAGGTCAATTGTGACTCCAGGGCTACCATGTGTGCTGACACCGCCGCTCGCTTCAGGTACAAAATCCGATCGATCTGCCCCAAATCGCCGTTGTTGGATCGCAGTCCAGTGGAAAGAGTTCGGTGCTAGAGAATATCGTCGGCCGAGATTTGTACGTTGGTTGTTCTTTTGGAAGCTTGCGCGGCCCCCCATCCACACCTTTGTGGCGGGGCATGCGACACGATGTCAACAATAATTGCTAACCAAGTTTTTTCCTTGCAGCTTGCCCCGTGGCTCTGGAATCGTCACTCGGAGACCTCTTATCCTGCAACTTATCAACAAAACCCCCGCCACGAACGGTGAGACCAAGCTGGAGACAACGGACAGCGAGTCCAACGTGAACGAGTATGGTGAATTCCTCCACCTCCCCGGGGAGAAGTTCTTCGATTTCAACAAGATTCGCGATGAGATCGTACGAGAAACGGAAACCAAGGTCGGCAAGAATGCCGGCATCTCGCCCTCCCCGATCAACCTGCGCATCTACTCCCCTAACGTCCTGACCTTGACCCTCGTCGATCTACCTGGTTTGACCAAGGTACCTGTCGGAGACCAACCGAAGGATATTGAGAGGCAGATCCGTGATATGGTCCTCAAGTATATCAGCAAGCCCAACGCAATTATCCTAGCAGTCACTTCGGCCAACCAGGATCTTGCCAACTCCGATGGTTTGAAGCTGGCCCGTGAGGTGGACCCCGAGGGTCAACGCACCATTGGTGTGTTGAGTAAGGTCGATCTGATGGACGAGGGAACCGATGTGGTGGATATTCTCGCTGGACGAATTATCCCCCTGCGCCTGGGTTATGTACCGGTGGTCAACCGTGGCCAGCGTGATATTGAGAACAAGAAACTCATTGCTTATGCCTTGGAGAACGAGAAGAACTTCTTCGAGAACCACAAGGCATACCGGAATAAGGCTTCCTACTGCGGTACGCCGTATCTGGCACGGAAACTGAACTTGGTACGAGTTGACTCCCTATCGTCTTGGAGTCCTTTGGACTAACGGGCTTCCTCTTTTAGATCCTTATGATGCACATCAAGCAAACCCTTCCCGATATCAAGGCCCGCATTTCCGCCTCCCTCCAGAAGTACACCGCAGAGCTAGCGCAACTGGGTGATTCTATGCTCGGCAACAGTGCCAACATTATCCTGAACATCATCACTGAATTCAGCAACGAATACCGTACAGTCTTGGAGGGAAATAACCAGGAGTTATCTAGCATCGAGTTGTCCGGAGGTGCTCGTATTTCCTTTGTATTCCACGAACTCTACTCGAACGGTGTCAAGGCTGTCGATCCCTTCGATATCGTGAAGGACATTGACATTCGAACCATCCTTTACAACTCGTCCGGTTCCTCACCTGCACTATTTGTTGGTACCACCGCCTTTGAATTGATCGTCAAGCAACAGATCAAGCGACTGGAAGAACCCAGCTTGAAATGTATCTCGCTGGTTTACGACGAGTTGGTGCGCATCCTGAGCCAGCTTCTGACCAAGCAGCTGTTCCGCCGCTACCCCATGCTGAAGGAGAAGTTCCACGCTGTCGTCATTTCCTTCTTCAAGAAGTGCCTTGAGCCCACCAACAAGCTGGTCAAGGACTTGATCAACATGGAATCCACCTACGTAAACACCGGTCACCCCGATTTCCTGAACGGACACCGCGCTATGGCGCTCGTCAACGAGCGTCAGGCAGCCGCCAAACCTACACAGGTCGACCCCAAGACTGGCAAGCCTCTCGGACCAGCCCGTGCCCAGAGCCCCTCACTCGACACCACCGGTGAGGCAACCAACAACAGTGGGTTCTTCGGTAGCTTCTGGGCTTCCAAGAACAAGAAGAAGATGGCCCTCATGGAGGCTCCTCCCCCAACTCTCAAGGCTTCAGCTAGCTTGTCTGAGCGCGAAGCCACCGAGGTTGAGGTTATCAGTAAGTGAACCAGCCAATACAAAGTCCTTGTGGCACTCCATTAACGCCCATGCAGAACTCCTGATTACCTCCTACTTTAACATTGTCAAGCGCACAATGATCGACATGGTCCCAAAGGCGGTCATGTACACTCTGGTCCAGTATGTTCCATGCTTCCAAACGTCTAACCCCATATTCTTCTATACTAACAAGTTTTCGCTAGATTCACCAAGGATGAGATGCAACGCGAACTCTTGGAGAACATGTACCGTACCAACGAACTCGACGAACTCCTTAAGGAGAGCGATTACACGACCCGCCGACGGAAGGAATGCCAACAGATGGTCGAGAGCCTGGGTCGCGCCAGCGAAATCGTCAGCCAAGTCCAGTGATGAAATGGTGGACTTGGTCACCGGACGATTTATCCAGAGGAAAAAGTCATCCCATTGACCGCTGAGTTGGCGGAGTTGGGCTCCTCGCATCTCTTTGTGATTTTTACAACACGCTCCGAATATCTTGGCTATACTCCGTACTTGCTTCGCTGTTCCTACCATCCCTTGGTTAGCGACTTGTTCCGTTGGTCCTTATTTAGATGTTGATCTGGGTGGTTCGGATTCGGGTTTAGATATCGGATCTGCGTCCTCGGTGATCATCGTCTTTGGTTTCGATAAGAGGGGGGAGTTCTTTGCTTCGTCCTGCTATGTGTTTTCTTTTCGTCTTTTTTTTTCCCAATTTGAGAGCTCTATACCGTTTTCCTTTCTCATTGCTTGGTCTGTTGTCTGTGTTCGCGGACTTCCTACCATGGACGCCTGGATGATTGTATCAATTAATGATTCTGTCTCTGCTTTATGACTTAACTTAGAATTCAGATTTTGATTTTCCAATGTGTACAGTGGTTTCCGATATAGACCGTATGGTGGGAGATGATAATGTTCACACTTGTGAGTTAAGCAGCAACAAGAATGGACAAGTGTCAGCTTCCCCTTCGCAATGTAAATTAAATGATTGGAATATCCAAAACTTCTGAACAAACTAAACACTACTTTACTATATATTATGGGAGACAGGAACGTGATTATGAAGAAGATGATGGTCTTCATTTTT
Organism: Penicillium rubens; assembly: GCF_028828025.1. NCBI lineage: Eukaryota > Fungi > Ascomycota > Eurotiomycetes > Eurotiales > Aspergillaceae > Penicillium > Penicillium rubens. The sequence continues at coordinate 4,791,688 of NW_026890601.1, read as the reverse complement.
CCACTTCTGCTTGTTGATGCCGCAGAAGTGCTCTAAATACATAAAACTGGAAGCAAATTCCAGTAAATACAAAACCAAGTCGAAGGTCGACAGTGACATGGACGTTGATGGTGTCCATGGAAACAGTGTTCATGCTGAGATTTGAAGACTCAGTAGAGTCGGGGCAAGGTAAAAGCACGGGATAACTAATGCAAACAAAGCCGAATCCTCCGAAAAATATCAATACAAAGTTCCCTCGTACATGCCCATGCCCACTCTTCTCCCATATTCTCCATATCCATCCTTCCAAGCCAGATGTGGCTGTGAGACGCGACAGTTGTGAAGTATAGTGTCAACCAGGGCGAGGCATAGGTGGCCTGGAGCCGGAGATGTTGGAAGTGGTTGATCGAGGTGGTTTAATGAAGTGGTTGGTTGAAGCGGGCTTATTGCAATGGATAGTTGATCGTAGTGGTTAATCTAGGTGGATAGTTCACTAGACCAGCCTGCCGATTGTCCTGAAGCCGAAGCCCGCCACGGTCAGACTGGAAGTGGTTGATCGTGGTTGATCTTGATGGTTGATCGAGGTGGTGATCGAGGTGGGGGATGGAGGTGGATGGATTGACCAGTCTGCCGATTGTCCTGAAGCCCGCCACGGTCAGACTGGAAGTGGTTGATCGTGGTTGATCGTGGTTGATCTTGATGGTTGATCGAGGTGGTGATCGAGGTGGGGGATGGAGGTGGATGGATTGACCAGTCTGCCGATTGTCCTGAAGCCCGCCACGGTCAGACTGGAAGTGGTTGATCTGGGTGGTTGATCAAGGTGGTGATGGAGGTGGATAGTTCACTAAACTAGTCTGCCGATTGTCCTGAAGCCGGAAGGCCCGCCACGGTCAGACTAGGATTGGTTGATTGAGGTTGATTGAGGTGGGTTGATCATAGTGGTTAATCGAGGTGGTTGAGCGAGGTGTATTGACTGCCCAGTCTGCCGATTGTCCTGAAGCCGAAGCCCGCCACGGCCAGACTGGAAGTGCGTGATTGATGTGGTTGATGTGGTTCGTCGAGGTGGTGTATTGGAGTGGTTTCTTGAATTGGACTGATTGAAATGGATAGTTAGTGGAAGTGTACTAATTGAAGTGTATTGACTGACCAGCCTGCCGATTGTCCTGAAGCCGAAGCCCGCCACGGTCAGACTGGTAATGGTGGATCGTGGTGGACCTGGGTGGTTGATCGAGGTGGATGAGGTGGTTGATCGAGGTGGATTGACTGACCAGTCTGCCGATTGTCCTGAAGCCGAAGCCCGCCACGGTCAGACTGGTAGTGGGTGATCGAGGTAGGGGATCGAGGTGGATTGATTGACCAGCCTGCCGATTGTCCTGAAGCCGAAGCCCGCCACGGTTAGACTGGAAGTGGTTGATCGTGGTTGATCTTGATGGTTGATCGAGGTGGTGATCGAGGTGGGGGGTGGAGGTGGATAGATTGACCAGTCTGCCGATTGTCCTGAAGCCGGAGCCCGCCACGGTCAGACTGGAAGTGGTGGATCGTGGTGGGTGATATCGAGGTGGGGGGTCGAGGTGATTGATAGAATCGAGTTGACTGACCAGTCTGCCGATTGTCCTGAAGCCAGAAGGCCCGCCACGGTCAGACTAGAGGTGTTGATCGAGGGGTTTATCGAGGTGTATTGATTGACCAGTCTGCCGATTGTCCTGAAGCTAAGAGGCCCGCCACGGTCAGACTGGGGGTGGTTGATTGAAGTGGGTTGGTCGCGGGGGTTGATCGAAGTGGGTTGACTAACTAGCCTGCCGATTGTCCTGAGGCCGAAGCCCGCCACGGTCAGACTGGAAGTGGTTGATTGAAGTGGTCGATCGAGGGGATTGATCGAGGTGTAGATTGACCAGTCTGCCGATTGTCCTGAAGCCGAAGCCCGCCACGGTCAGACTGGAAGTGGTTGAGTGAAGTGGGTTAGTCGCGGGGGTTGATCGAAGTGGGTTGACTAACTAGCCTGCCGATTGTCCTGAGGCCGAAGCCCGCCACGGTCAGACTGGAAGTGGTTGATTGAAGTGGTCGATCGAGGGGATTGATCGAGGTGTAGATTGACCAGTCTGCCGATTGTCCTGAAGCCAAGAGGCCCGCCACGGTCAGACTGGGGGTGGTTGATTGAAGTGGGTTGGTCGCGGGGGTTGATCGACGTCTTGATTGAGGTGTTGATTGAGGTGGGTTGATTGACCAGCCTGCCGATTGTCCTGAAGCCGAAGCCCGCCACGGTCAGACTGGAAATAGTTGAATGAAGTGGACTGATCGAAGTGGGTTGACTAACTAGCCTGCCGATTGTCCTGAGGCCGAAGCCCGCCACGGTCAGACTGGAAGTGGTTGAGTGAAGTGGGTTGGTCGCGGGGGTTGATCGAAGTGGGTTGACTAACCAGCCTGCCGATTGTCCTGAGGCCGAAGCCCGCCACGGTCAGACTGGAAGTGGTTTGTTAAAGTGGTTGATCGAGGTTGATCGAATTGGATTGATTGACTCGACCAGTCTGTCGATTGTCCTGAAGCCGCAGCCCGCCACGATCAGACTGGGAGTGGTTTGTTGAAGTAGCTTGATTGACTATCTCCTGATGGAGGTGGATGCGTCGAGGTGTGTGGTAGACTTGAGGGTTGACTGGATGATCGAGTGGACGGATCCCTAAAGGCAGAGGAGAAAAGGGTTCCCTGCGTTAGCCACTTGACTGGTGAGGTCTTCCACTCATTGCGAGCCAAAAGAACCGTTGGGGTTGGTAACGCTAGAGTTCTCACCTGGTACAGAGATTGATTGAGTGGATGGGTTGACTGGATGGGTTGGCTGGACGGCTGCCTGGTGGATGGCTGATGGCTGGATGGATGGTTGACTTGATGGTTGACTTGATGATTGAATGGATTGATTGACGGGATGATTGACTGGACGGCTGGCTGGTGGATGGTTGATGGATGGTTGGATGGTGGATGGTTGATGGATGGTTGGATGGTTGACTTGATGGTTGACTTGATGATTGAATGGATTGATTGACGGGATGATTGACTGGACGGCTGGCTGGATGGATGGTTGACTTGATGGTTGACTTGATGATTCACTGGATTGATTGACGGGATGATTGATTGGATGGGTATACTGGACAGATGGTTGAATTGGTGGGTGGATATGGATCCCTAAAGGCAGAGGAGAAACAGTTTCCCTGCGTCAGCCACTGGACCGGTGAGGTCTTCCACTCGTTGATGCGAGCCAAAAGAACCGTTGAGGTTGATAACGCTAGAGTTCTCACCTGGTATAGAGATCGAATTGACTGGATGGGTTCACGGGATTTATTGACGGGACGATTGAATGCATTGATTGACTGGATTGATTGACGGGATGATTCCCTGGATTGATGCTCCAACGAAATTTGGAAGGTGACGTGGATGACTGTGATAATAGGATTTCTTTTAGCAGCATATCACGAAATTGGGGGAAAGGACATACAATTGTTGTATGCCACATCCATGGGAGGTGTCCTCGCAATGTCGCACCCTTGGAAGTCCGTCCAAGGTCGACATGGTGTGGCTGTTAAGAACTGCGGATGTGTGGATAAAATGTGGACTGTGGCAGCTGCAAACAGAAACTCGAGTTGGTGGTAGGCACACACGATGCAAAGCAGGCAGATTGGAAATGATGGGAAATTGAGGTCCTGCAACAGAAGACACCAAGGTGAACGTGCGTCAGCCACGGGCTCGGTTGGTAAGATCTTCCACTCGTCATCGCAGAGCAGAAGGAACAGAGAGGTAGGAGGGTTCTGATGCTAGAGTTCTTACCTGGATCACTGCAAACTGCAATCTTGGATGCTGCTCATAGTGGTAGGTTGGAAGCAGGAATATCCAAATGAGAGACCATTGATGTAAAGAGGAAAGCAGCAGGATGCTGTTTGTTGTTCAACATCTGTTACTGTTAGTACCAAGTAAAGAGCGGAGGAAGTAAAAACTCACAGAACATGGAACAAGTGGTTCGACCCAATCATTGTGCATTGGACAAGGTATGAGTAGGAATTCTGTCCAAAAATGGAAAAGATGGATGACATTTCCACATGTCTGATGCAGTCAGCTCCATACCATCATGGGTTGGGGGTATGATATAGGTGGTGTGAAACTGGAACAATGCTGATCCAATGCCAAAGTGAGACAAGTTGAAGGATGATGTTAAGGAAAGGTGATAGTGAAGGATAGTACAGGGGGATAGTGAAGGTTGATGAAAGGCCAAGGGGGTGACAGCATGTTGAAGAGGTGGTAGATGAGAAGGATGAAGAGGAGACAAGATACTCACAATATGCAATAGAGAGGCAAGATGAAAAGCCAGAGTGGTAAAACCCATGTGGTGTGAGGTCTATGAGACAAGTGGATGTTAGTGACTGAAGGGTGGTGACATGTGACAGGTGGTAGGTGGTGACAGGTGAGACTTACCAGAGTTGACATGGTGGGCCACGTGCTTGTGGGTGTTGACGTGACAGACGTGACACGTCGCAACGACGCGTTGCTGGTAGTGAGACATGGTGACAAGCTCCATTTCCAATGAATCTTGATGCAATATACGATAGAAGATGTGATGCAATGGACAAGGTATTGATGAGACACAAGTTGATGATGAAATGTACCTGGGAGTGATGAAACCCCAGATAGAAGATGGGAGGTTGATAAAATGGAGGATGAGAGAGATGGGGAGATGAAGGAGGAAGAAAAAAAAAGACGAGCTGGGGGGACGAGGGGGTTTATATAGGTTGGAGATTTACTGTGAGGAAGGTGCATGCCTGCCTATTTGGGAAGGGACGATGGGAGACAATGAGACTCACCCTATTGTTCATTGTCACATGAAGCGAGACAGATCCCCAGCCACCTTAATCCCCTGGCCAGTTACATGCGACGCTGTCACCTAGTGAACATTCTTGTAGACGGTATGAAGAGCTGTAGCTTGCAACTAGCGTTCGAGATAAAAAAGAGCCGACTGGGCCAGAATTGAAGCTGTCACCTTCATCGGTTATTGCAGCTCTTGGATATAGCTATATACAGAGATCTAATGCCCCAGATTAATGCTTCTCGCATCTCCGAGGGCTCAATCCCCCATAATATCTATCATCCACATAAACTATCGAGACTTGTGGGATCCCCAAAGTGCAGACGCTACCAATGAATGCCTAGGGGGCACTACCTTGTCTACGGGCGAAATATAAGGTAATCAAGTCAAGATAAACCTACGTGTTCCTCGGAAAAAGGACATACTATCTGCAAAGTTGATTTATTCTGGATCTATAAAGCTGCTGTGCAGTTGGAGATAAGCTTTCGACGCTAGACTGTGTTCGGAATGGCGTATCCGCCTGCCATGCGGCTAGCCTCCCGACGTCTCACAAGCATCATACCTGGTATCCAAGATTGGTGTTGACAATGCAAGGTACTGATGTAGTGGATTCTAGCATAATAATTGGTGATACTATCTCTATGGGCTTTATTTTTTAGCCGATAAGGCGCGGATGGCAGACACAAGGCATGTGTCGAATTTGCAAAACGAAAATTTCATCAAGGAAACCAGGCTGGCTCGAAACCACATGGTGGTCGCACAAAATGAAATAATCAGTGAAATTTACCTATGCCAACTTTCTCCCAGTATGCCGATAAACATAGTGCCAATTGTCCTTCTTCAGGTCCTGTCGCACCTTGTAATTCCTTTCCGCAGCCTGAATGATCCCCATATCCAAATCAGCTATCATGAATCCATCCTCAGTCCCCATCTTAGCAATCTGTCCCACAATAGGGAGTGTAATCTGCGACAGGCCCAAGAAATCCTCCGACGGTCCGGCAGCGTTGACGAAAACAATACCACAGGTATTCTCAAAGCAGCGGGATGTAATGGTCGACTCGAGGAACAGACCTTCGCAATCTGGGTTATATGCGCGGGCTTCGGGGGAGGCATCATGGGGGGTCCCTGGAACAAGTTTCAGTTAGATCAGGTACCACGTACAAGTACAGACCAGAAGGAATTCAACATACAGTATGTAGGCACAATCACAATCTGCGCCCCGTCGACGATCAGTTCCCGGAATGCCTCGGGGAATGCCAGATCCCAGCATATCAGCATCCCCACGCGACCGATCGGGGTGTCGATTGCCACATGGGGCTCTGGGCCTGAGGAGGTGAGGTGGGGTCGTTCCGGGTGCCAGATGTTCTTTTTGCGATAGGAACCAAGCACAGTGCCATCGTTTGAGATAAAGTAGGCTGTATTGTAAAACAGGGTTGATTGGTCGGATCCTGTGTGTTTCTCGATAATTGTACCCGGTACGATGCAGATTTGCAGTTCCTTTGCCAGGCTTCGGTACTTTTCTAGGTACCGGGCGGATTCGCCAGCTTGCACTGCCCAACGGGGGTCTGTAGGGACCATGCCACTGAGATGGTACCTGGTTGTCTTGAATCAGCAAGTGTTCCTTTGTTTTGGGGACTATCGAGTGTCGTTGGACAGGTGGTCTAATAACACGTTTCTCACTCTGGAAGAACGGCTAGCTCAGCGCCTTGGGTAGCGGCCTCACTGATGTAGTCGCATGCTGTCTTATGGTTGTACTCAATGTCAAGCTCCTGGGCTAATGTAAGCAAATCTCATTACAATGAAACTGCACGTCTTCAATGGTCCGACACGAGTCTACGACCGGCTTAAATGTACCCACCTTGATTTGCCATTGAATAACGGCAATGCGACACGTAGATGCCATGATATGTCAGACTAACATTTACGACAAGCTGATTATAACGAGGAGAAAGAAGCACTAAGAATTAATGACTATGAACATATCCACTGGTTACCCCAACATGAAGTTGGAGAAATTGGGGTCAATGACCTCAACAACCAACCCCACGCCGATCACATCGTCTCTCCAAACAGTCAACATATCCAGTATAGGAATATTCAGCCGATTAGGTGGCCTCTGTCCTCCACGAAGTCCCATAATGGAATTTGTTTGAGTAATGACGGTATTGGGGACTTTATGCGATTCTAACCAATCATGTACATCAAGCACCTGGTGCCAACCTCTCAACTCTCACTCTGCAACCTCAACAACCAACTTAGTGCAACTCACCCCACGGAGTAGTTCATCCAACCCAGCATTAATAGCCCCCAAACCCTTTCCCACAACCCTGGGCTCCGGACTCGGCCTGATGGTCCCATTCGCCAGCTTCTCCCTCGGCCACGTCCCCACCCAATGTTGGAACTGAGCCAACCTCTCCCCTTCGTCCGCCGACGGCAGCACAAAGATGGTTTCCATCCCGTTCACCCCGTCCGCATCCGGAGGAATAACTGGCGCCGACCCGATCTTCGCCTGCAGGTTTTCTCCTTCGTCATCCCTTAAGAAAGCCTTGAGCACGGCCTGGCACGGCGCCAGCTGTCCTGTGGCAAGAAAACAGTGCCGAATCACTAGGCCATCCTCTCTGGCCGCCGAAACAATTGCATCCACAACCTGCGGCTCGTTGTAATCGAAGATACGATCCGCGCCTAGGGAGGCTACATACTTCTGATTCGCCGCACCGGCCGTGGCGTAAACAGCGGCGAAAGAAGAGTTGGGATCTTCACGCAGCAGCCGGGCGCTTTGCACGCCCATCGTGCCCACGCTAGACGAAGCGCCCCAGATTAACAGGATGTCTTTCTTTTGTTTGTTATTTCTCTGATTCCCTCCAGTGGTATCGGTGCCGACTGGGGCAGCAGAAACCGAAGAAGAAGCAGTGGCTTCTCCCACCCGAGGAATCGCCATAACATCCCACGCGTTAAGGGCTACTTCAACGGCAACGGGCAAAGTTGCCGCTTGGTTCCAGGAAATGCCCTCATCCGGAAGAGGCATGGCGTGCTGCCAGGGGACGAGGCAGCGCTCCTGAAAGGCGCCGTAGTCAGGGTCGCAGGACTTCCACACGGAGGCGGCGTACGCGGCGACGCGGGTGATCCCTGGTCGGAAAAAGGGCCCCGGGCTTTCATCGTCAGCACCGACGGGGACGTTGTCGCCAACCTCGAGGACTAGCCCCGAGATGTCGAAGCCAGTGACCGTGGGGTAGGTGGGTATGAAGAGGCCTTGATCACGCATGTAGCAGTCTGCTGGATTGAGAGCTACGGATTTGACCTGGATGAGGAGCTCATCTGCGCCTGGCTTTGGTGTGGGACGGGTTCGAAGCTCGAAGGGCTCACCTTTTGCGAGGGAGACGGCGGCGAGATGGGTGGCCATTCCGGACTGGCTGGGTAAGTGCAGGCTTTCGTGTAGAATTTATGAGACAGAGCCTTGTATTCAAGTTTTCTTCGCAGGATGATATCAAGGAATACGCTTCTTTTTATACACTAAGCTATCATTTCAAAATTAATCGTTCTTGCAGTGACGTGTCCGTCCAAGGCGATCTTGTGTTGATTATAGATTGACAGTTTTAGGGCGGAACTTGCAGCCAATCAGAAATGTCTACATCCGAGCAACGGCTAGCGTGGAAGGTGGAATATCCGAAAGAGGGTTAGCTTATTGGGGCCTATTTTAGTGTCTGTCAGAGGAATCAGGACCCCTCCGGCATTGAATTACCATCCAACTCGGGAAATCCCTCACACCCAAGCTACGCAAGGCATGGCTTCGACTTGTACAAGAGAGTTGCAGGAGAGTAGGTCTCTGCGGAGGTCGAGATTTGGTTGCCGGAATTGCAAGCTTCGAAAACTCAAGGTGGGTGCTCCTAGGCTTTCAATACTGGTCCTTGGCTGACCGAACTTCATCGGCCTACTAGTGCGACGAAGGCAAGCCACAATGCAAGAGATGTAGTTCATTCGGGGTATTATGCAACTTCATGTCGAACATCCCCGACCTCCATCCCCTCGCCACTGATACAGTGCGACCATTGGTGGCTCGAGGAAAAGCGCGGCTTCAGTCCCCTCTCCCAAATGCTGTTTGGACATCTGACGCATCAGCATCCTATCAATTGAACGCAAAATGTCAAGATTTTATAACCTGGTATCTTGGACGAAGTCTCATTACTCCAGACGACCCTAACATGATGCAAGTTAATCGCAGGCTCCTGGAACTTGCCTTCACCGTGAGTTTTATTATATCAGTCCTGTCCCATTAGATACAACGAAAGCCGGAATATTCATCATCAGCCTGAGCTCAGCTGACATATGGTTTACAGTACCCTTTCTTAATGCACGCTTCTCTAGCTGTGGCGTTCACATATGACCGCCATCTGAATGGCTCCGTAGGCTGCCGTCGCACTGTAGAAGAGTGTTATCACTGGTCTCAAAGCACAGTCCTCTTGAACAAGCGGCTAAGGGGACCGATTGAAAACAAAGATAAAGATCCTATCTGGGGTACTGCGGCTGCTCTCGTTATATTGATCTTCTCGTCCCCCGATGCATACACACCGGAACAAGCGTGGCCTCTGAAATCCTCCGACTCCTCCGACTTGAACTGGTTGCGCATGAGCAAGGGTAAAATGTCATTGTGGCACATTGTTAACCCGCTGCGACCGGACAGCCTTTTCCGTGTCATGGCAGCGACCTTTGCCCAAATGCATTCACCATTGCCAGAGGGGGGCATGGATGGTATACCAAGGGCATTAGCTTCCGTGTGTAACCTCGAAGACTCATCTACTGCAGAAACTAATACGTATTTCCACGCCGCCCACGCGGTATCCCAGATCCTGGACCTCCCGGATAGCGAGGTCACAACAGGCCCGACTCAACTCTTTATGCGGAGTATCCATGGCCCTTTTGAAAATTTGCTCCGGAAGAAGGACCCTGTAGCGCTATTGTTGCTCTATCTATGGTACCGGAAAGCAAGTCGCAGTATATGGTGGATTGAACTTAGAGCAAGAGTGGAATGTCCTTCTATTTGCTTGTATCTGCGACTATATCATAAAGAGAATGGTGATGTACATGCATTCCTTCCGGGAGGATCTCTTGGCGACAAATGGAATTAGTCAAGCTCTCCTCAACTCCTCCCTGGGATTTGTTAATATGAAGCACTGCAGCTGTAGCCTATGATAGTCATTGCTAAGTGGATTCTACAAGAGTCGTCGGTCGCGTATGCCTCTGCTCCTGACGACCCAAGACTTTAGAAATCTGATCATAAATGGCTCAAAATGATACCAGGGAGACTATATGTAGGATAACATTGTGATGTGTCTTTTTGAAAGATCTTTTTACATCTTTTTATATAAAACGAAATCTCCTACATCCATGGATACCTACCTAGGTACCTAGGTAGGTACCTGTATGGGAAATAAACTCTGGAAAGTGGGGCAATATCGGTGAGTACAGGATATATATAGTGTGGCGTTTCTGTCGTACATAACTGGGTGTAGCCGAAGACACCGTACTTGCTAGGCATCTTAGGAAGTAAATACCTTTCGCAAAGCAAAATTCGAAGAACGAAATAAGTTTGTCATAGCCCTAGAGAGCCCAACCTTGGAAGCTGGGATGAGTCAAACAACTGCATCCCGAGGTAAACCAACGTCGAAGTTCAGTTTAAAACCCGACTAGATCTTGCATACTGCTTATCTGCGCTGCTGGTTTGTCAAGGCTTTCGCTTATATCCATGGATCTTCGTGGAATTCGAGAATAGCCGGGCAAGAAGGCTGTAGGAGATTAGAAGTTTCGATCTTTGCGAAAGAGAACGTTCCACTGCGATCTTGGCAGTCAACTGCGTTACCTTTCACTATGGGGTGGGTACCTAGGAGGAATGGCCTAAAGATGATCGGGGTATGCTTCAGTATCTAGAAAGGATCATCCCTTCGGGTAAGGAATGTCGGGCCGCCCGTGCCGTCTAGTTTCTCCCATTTCAAGGGGTCATTCCTTGAATCTCTTAGATCTCTTGAATCTCTCGTCGGCAGGCTCCGGTAAGAATGCTAATACGAAGGCGTGGGACACGCCGACAAATGATTGGAGAAGAGGCAATCCCATTCCACCGCCAAGTATAGGGCAGCAGTCCTTTCCAAGATGGAGAATGCACGAGGTCACACGAACCAATTGGAAGGGGGTAAATAGTGATATGTATTTTGGCAGCCCTAACAGCATAAGGGGTAATTCTGCTAGGAACGGGCCACGACATAGCCGGAATGAAAAGTGGGCCAATCTAGAATATGGCCCTTCAGTACTCCGTATTAGGCAGCGATATAGATTTGAAGATGGGTACTCCGTACGGAGTAACCAGTTTCAGGTTTTTTTGGGATGTATGAGATGCCAAGATAAAGTACTTCATCACATGTCCATGCGCCTAGACTCTGGAACTCACTATGCAGGGATGTGTCTATATACAGCCGTAGTACATACGGCAATGCCGAGTACGGAGGAGTGAATCCCGACTTCTTCGAATCCTTCCGAGTAAAACCATAAGACCTTATCGAGAAGGGAAGATCTGAATCTTTTATTATTATATACAATGTATACGATACATTGAATTGTTTCCTTCTCTTATTTTATCAGGTTATTACATTATTACCTCAGTCTGGCACTTCCAAAGCGTATTTACCTACAAACCTTAATGAAATACAGTTTACTGCGCCACAAAACCCGACGAGACGGGACAAAAGGGATCTGCAGACCACGTTTTCTGTGGCAGGTGACAATACCATACCGTAATATAATATTCCCGCATGCGTGATTTTTCCTATCGCAGCTATTGGGATTTTCCTTTTTTTTTTTTTAGAGACAGAGAGATGTACCAAGTTGCCTTCTTTCCATTCCCCTCTTCTTACCTTCCGTTATGACCTCAATCACCTGTACTCACAATTGTGGCTCAATGCCACGCAGCTAAGAGCAGCTCCTCGTGGTCGATTCCTGCACGAGTCAAAGCTCTCCGCTCGGTAGCGATCGACGGGACCACATGTATGCCGCACGAAAAAAACAAAGTCGAGATGTCAGAGCTAATAATTGCAGGTTTGAAAAATTCCCCTCCTTTCGAGAGCATCCTATCTCGACATCCTCCTCTCCGCGGCCAGTGCCAGTGGTCTCCGCTCGGCAACGGTCTGGCCGCAGTCCGTTCAATATGTTCTCGGCCTTTTTTCGCCGGGTGAAATCCTACAAGGAAAAGATCCCGGTCCTAAAAGACATACACCTCAATTTTATCCTCCTCCACTACGCCTACATCATATCCTGGGCTATTACGGGCTCCATCATCGTTTACGCCGGTGGCAACATTGCCTATATCGATGCCCTCTTCTTCGCCGCTGGTGCCGCCACCCAGAGCGGGTTGAACACCGTCGATCTGAATCTCCTCCGGCTATATCAACAAATTGTCCTATACCTGATCACATGCCTGTGCACACCGATCTTTATCCACAGCGCCCTGGTGTTTATTCGGTTATACTGGTTCGAGAAGCGCTTCCAACATGTGGTCCGAGACGCTCGGGCGATGCGACGGACCCGATCCCGCATGGAAACGGTGACCGATGATGGCGACAGCGAGAATATCAATCGTGCGGAGCTTGGAGTCAGCGGTCGACCCATTGTGGTGATACGGGACGATTCCGGGGATGCCAGGGACGGGCGAATGACGGATCCATCTAGCAAGAACGTTAATTCGGGCATCAACACACCAGAACCCCGGGCGAGCAGTGTTGACTCCAGCTCCGAGGGAACAGACACGGGCAGTGAACGTGAACCTCGTTTTGGCCTCGGGAGCTTGAAGGTGCCAACTCATTTGAGCCCCGAACACCACATTGCCTTCTTGGAAAAGCAGCGGAAGGACAAAGGAGCTCTGCGCATTCCGAGTCCTCGGGAGTACGACCGTGGTGGTGCGCCAGAGGCGTTGGAAGAAGATGCCGACCAGGAGGGTGAGCAGGCCCAGCGTCCCAGCGACCAAGACGACCAGGACGACCAAGACGAACAGAGCCCCGTTGCACACCCCGAGGAGCTCGACCAGCTTGGTCCACTTGAAGGACCACACATCACCATCAACGAGCCAGATATTTCACGAACCCGCCCACGCGGTAACACGTTCCCTCGTCTGGATACTCGCCCCACTGTCCGAGAGACTAAAGATGGGAATGAGACCACTACTCTTGCCCCTACTAACACGAGGAACACCATCAGGGGGGTGTTCCGTTCTATGACACAAGAGCGTGACCTTTCCACTCAGCCGTATCTCAGTTGGAATGCGACAGTGGCTCGTAACTCCAACTTCGTTGATCTGACCGAGGAGCAGCGTGATGAGCTGGGCGGTATCGAATACCGTGCGCTCAAGACCTTGGCTGTCGTTCTTATCACCTACTACATCGGGTTTCATCTCATCGGCATGGTTAGCCTAGTCGGTTGGATCATGAGAGCGAACAAATGGGGTGACATTGTCCGGGCTGATGGAATTGGGCGGCCGTGGTGGGGAATCTTTACCTCTGCGTCCGCCTTCAACGACTTGGGTTTCACCTTGACACCTGACTCGATGACCTCCTTCCAAAGGGCTGTTTTCCCTCTGCTGATGATGTCGTTCTTAATTATCATTGGCAATACCGCCTTCCCATGTATGCTTCGTTTGATCATCTGGATTCTTTCGAAATTCACCCGCCAGGGCACTGCGCTATGGGAAGAGCTGAAGTTTCTTCTGGATCATCCCCGTCGATGCTTCACTCTACTGTTCCCTCGCAATGCCACCTGGTGGCTGTTTGCGATTCTAGTCGCATTAAACTGCATTGATGTGATCTTCTTCGTCATCCTGGATGTGAGTTTTGGACATCTCTTATTTTTTCGCGATTTCTTACTGATCATGATATTGTAGCTCAACGATTCTGCCGTCACTTCACTGCCACCCGCCATTCGAGTTGTGGACGGCTTCTTCCAAGCCTCTGCGACACGAACAGCCGGCTTTGGAATCATAAGTCTTTCAGAACTTCACCCCGCTGTCCAAGTGTCCTATATGATCATGATGTATATCTCAGTATTTCCCATCGCCATCTCTATGCGTCGGACCAACGTCTACGAAGAGAAGAGTTTGGGAATTTACGATACCGCAGAGGAGGATGACGACGAAGAAACAAATGCCCCCACCTATATCGGAGCTCACTTGCGACGCCAGCTGAGTTTCGATTTATGGTACGTCTTTTTGGGTCTATTTATCATTACCATAGCGGAAGGATCAAAATTGCAGCAAAACGACAACGCCTTCCAGGTGTTTAATGTTTTGTTTGAGGTCGTCTCGGCATACGGTACTGTGGGTCTGTCGTTTGGATACACAAATGCCAACACCTCGTTCTCGGGGCAGTTCAATGTGATCTCCAAGTTGGTGATCATTGCTATGCAAGTCCGTGGTCGCCACCGTGGCCTGCCTTATGCACTTGACCGCGCCGTCCTTCTCCCCTCCGATGCTCTCAACCGACATGAGGCTGCAGAGGGAGAGCGCCGCATGCGCCGCCGCGCATCCAACCTGAGTGGTGGTGGTTCTTTCGCGCCATCGCAATCGCGTACCTTGTCTCAGGCAAGGAACGATGCTAGCCAATCTCAGACTAGGAATGATGCTGGTCTGTCTTCGGGTATGGAATCCCGCGACTGGCAGCCTCAGTCTGCTCCTAATGGAGACTCGCTCATACGTCGTGCGTCGACTCTCCGATCCAATCGGTAGAAAAGGCGGAGCCTGGTTTTCTTGCTCATACATAGAGAGGCTTGGCGTTCTACATACGTGCCCTGGCGGTTCGATTCTAATTCGTTGTACACATAATTAATGAAAATATTACCCTCCCACCGGCATAGTACATAATGGTTCTTTTTGGCGCATTCTACTGATGGGCACAACACTTCGTCATTTGGCTTTTCGCCATCTAGATAATCCCGGTTCGATTGAAAATTGTAACCCCGTCCAAACAGGAAAATGCAGAGATTAATACCTATAGGGCACTCTCCATACCATGTTTCCTCCGGGGTTTCCCTTTCTGACCGCTTTTATGAGGGCTAAGTCAGACTGAGTAAATGTACCTAGGTAAGTCCGGGCTCAGACCTGATCACTTAGACAGTGACCTGTACCTGATTATTACCTAGGTAGGAAGGTGCATTGCACGAAATAGACTAGACCATTTCTAGCGAGGTGATCCATGGACCCACAAGCGGAAAGATCGGCGCTTTTCCATTCTAGGACAGAGTAGATGTGAGGTCCATGACGACAAACTCGATAGCTTTTGAACATCATAAGGGTGTAATCTACATAGAACATGGAACAAAACTCATCTCAAAATCCAATTACACTAAAATCCTTCATCTCAACTATATCAACCGTCACCATGGACATCCGACAACTACCATACACTCTCGAAATCAAATCCCCAGTCGCAACTTCCAGCCAACCAGAAGGAGACAGAGCCACAGAAGCTCCTCCCTGGTATAACCCGCGAGGCTGGTCCCTACGCAAGAAACTCATCGCCAGCACAACAACCATAGTCATAATACTGGCGGCAATCCTCATCCCCGTCGAAATAATCCAAAACCGTTACCCAAACTACATACCCTTGAACTACACCCTCGCAGACACATACTCCGGTCCAACCTTCTTCGACCAATTTACCTATTTCACAGACGATGACCCAACAAAGGGCTTCGTCGTCTACGTCGACAAATCAACCGCCAGAGGCTTAAACCTCACCTATGCATCCGAATCCTCGGCCGTCCTGCGCGTCGACGCATCAACCCCAAACGCCCGCTCAGGCCGGAACTCCGTCCGCGTCGAGTCGAGAAATACGTACGATTCCGGTCTCTTTATCTTCGATATCATTCATACACCCTTCGGCTGTGCGACATGGCCTGCTTTGTGGTTAACGGATGGGTATAACTGGCCGATGAATGGCGAGATCGATGTCCTTGAAACTACGAACGTTGGAAGCCATGGGAATGAAGTCTCCATCCATACTACCAAGGGGTGTAGTATGGATGTCAAGCGCAAACAGACCGGTCAGCCTATCTTTAAGAACTGTGATAGTGCCACGGGTGGGAATTCGGGCTGTGGCGTCATAGGTGACGAGAATAGCTATGGTGAGGCGATGAATAACCGTGGTGGGGGTGTCTATGCCCTTGAACTCCGTGACGCTGGTATTCGAGCTTGGTTCTTCCCGAGTGGAACTGTCCCTGCTGATATCACGGCGGAGAATCCTGATCCGAGTAGATGGGGCGTTGCGCTGGCGGATTTCCCGAGTACGAAGTGTGATATTGCGTCGCATTTCAAGAATCTGAGTATCATTGTTAATATTGATCTCTGTGGTGAACTTGCTGGTCAGAAACAGTATTATGATACTTTGTATCACTGTCCGGCGACTTGTTCGGGCTTTGTCGCTAGCAATCCCGACAGTTTTGTTGATGCTTATTGGGAGTTTAAGAGCTTCAAGGTTTATCGTGCTTATTGAGCTTGCATAAAGGTTTGAAGGCTAGGTATTTCTTGTGTGCGTCTTTTGCTATTTGCTAGGTGACATGATTGGATTGATTTGGAGTAAAAGAACTGTTTCACATCGCAGCATGTGTCTTTTTTGGTTGCTTGATGGGTCTTGCTAAGGGAGTTCGGTATCGGGATGTGCTCAGAGGAAGTCGACGTAGACTTTGCTCATGCTATGGGATTGGTTACCAATGGTGCACAAACAGACAAATCCACCCCTTTTTTCTTTCATGCTGTTGTATTTTCAGTATGGGTAGCGAAGCATCCTTGTATAGGAGATCGGGGCAACGCCAGAGATAATCGAGACCTAGAGCTGAACAATAGGGCAGGCGTAGCTGTATCAGATGCATCTGTAATTCGTGACTATCCGGGTGCAAATAGCAGTCAATATCAGCCAGATACCTAAGTCAGTCATGCATGTCAAGTCACCTCCTAGTCATTCGCACCCTCAATAAACTCCCCGGCATTCATACCCATCTCATTAGACACAGTGGGCATATCCTCGCTCCCATGTATTGACAGACACCTGCGGGGCTTTTTATTAACAAGAAGCCAACGACATCTTGACTATAGCTCACCCTAAGCTCAAGCTCTCGGATCGTCGCTCTCATCACTATAACGCTCCTCGCCATTTTCCTCATACTCCTTGTTGTCAATGTCACCCCACCACCCTTCTCCGGTTATTTCGATAGTATCATCAATGCGGTGCAACAATTTTCCAGAGAGCTGTATAGCCCCTCCTTGCCACCAGAAGTTAGCTTGAAGGGGACCAATCAATGCCTTGAACTCTTGGCAGTATGGCTTATCTTCGGCGAGATCGAAGTACTGCACTTGAGCATCGTTGACTACGAGACGTAGATCGGTGCTCACAGTGCCGCTGAAATAGTGTCTCTCTCCATTGCTTGTCTGGATCAAGGCACGTATCCTCCCCTTGTTGCAGGTGAGGCTGCCTGGGGATTTATGCTGCTCGCGCGGTTGGCTAGTAAATCCTTGATTCATCTTGCAAAATTGTGTGGTATTGAGAAAGGTCAGAATGGTGTCCTAAGGTGGTCAGTCCAATTGTTTTATACGTTGGACGGAGCGGGTCAATTCGATGGACAGTTCTCGGGGAGATGTCACACAGCAAGTCGGATGGTGTGATGTCCCCTACTTAAGGCCTTGACTGGGGAATGAGAAGATACTCGAAGAGCCCTGGCGCATAGTGGGAAACGACTTGAGAAATAAGATCAAAGCAAATGTGAGAGATAGATATTCAGTTTTACTTCTTTGCTAAATCAACATAGAATGGGTATCTCTAACGAAGATAAATGGTCTGTCAAGCACAATCGGCCATCAATAATTTATCTCCAGATCAAAAGACGCAGAATGCATCAACACTGACGAGATCGAGCTCAACCTCGAAGTGTCGCAGTGTGGCAATGTGGAGAGCCAGTGGCTCATGTAAAGAAACCTTAGGTATACCAGAGCAAAATCCGCGAAATGAAAATCATGATAATCGTAACAATAAACATAAGAAAAACAGAACAAAACTATAGCTGCCGAAGCAGACTACCATCTGCAAAGGGGTTCTCCGGCGACATATCCAGCAATGGCCGTGTGGCATTACGGTCACCCGTTGCGACACCATGTCCGCTGCGCGGATTCCGATGGCTAGCCGTGCTGGCCGAGTGTGCCAGCAGGCTGTTCGCGGTAAACTGGGAGGCAGGAAGTGCCGGGCTTCCTTCAGCAGAAGTCGGGGCCGCGTGTTTGTTTGAGTGATGGCGCACGCTGCGGGTGGTGTTTCGTCGCTGGGGTGTGGCCTCTGCGGCTGGCCGTCGCCACGAAGTCGCAGGTGGGATGGCGATTCCTCCCGGGGTTTGATCTGGGCCAGTGGCACCGTCAATAAGCTGCATGCCTGGCTGGACTTTGACGCCGCGACCCTTGCCCTTGCGGCTATGCTGCGGTGGCTCGGCATAGACTGGGGTGAGATCAACCAGAGGCTTCTGTTTCTGGGACGAGGTTCGATTCAAAGCGGATGAATCCGGAGCACGGGTCATTGTGTTGGTCCGGCTGTTGGGATTTGAGTCGTGGCTGTGTATGGATCCTCCGCTTATCAAGCCACCGCCTGAAAAGGCTTCCTGCTTAGCTCTCTTATCGCGATCATCCCGTTCCCGCATAGCATTTTGCCGCTGTGTGTAAGTTCGGCCTAAGAGTCCGGATGGTGCAAAAGTAGAAGCATCTACATCTTCTGGTGAAACAGCTGAGACTAAGGCCTGGTTGTCGGCGAAAGGCCCTTCCATGTTGGTATCGAGCGTCAGCTGGGGATATGAAGTTGGAGGGGGCACGTGTTCACGAAGGGTCTTCTTCCGGGCAAAGATGTCTCTGGAGGTCGTCGGTCTCCGTTGGTCAGAGCTTTCGCGCCTCGGAATTTCAGTTGAAATCTCCCTCTGCAGGAGTGGGACCTCGTGCATATTTCTGGGCTGATGAGTCGATTTCTGGGTCCCAGCTCGCTTCGGGAGTGTTTCGGTCTCTGATTTCTGGCCTGCTCCCTTCTTATTGACAAGGTACCAGCTTCTCCACTTCTGCACTGCCCGGTACCATGTATCTGCAATAGACTTGTCGCTGGTGGAGAAAAAGTGCAGGAAATTTTCGGTGGACAGGAACATCGATGACTTCTGCTGGCTCTTAATTGCGAAGCATAGCTTCTTAGGTGGCTTGATATCCTTGTTTAGCGCCCGCGCGCTGGGAAAGTAGATGTCATAGTCGGATATATGGCAGATATTGGTCTGGTCCTCTGCATTCTCTTTTTTTGATATTGTCACTTGTCCGTCGGCGCGCAAGGTGACATATCGCTTATCCCACTTGCGACGACGCTGGGAATGGTAAATATGGACAGTCACTGGAGATGGAGGCCCACTGGGGGCATGTCCAGCATCGAGCTGAGATAAGGCTTCCACGCTGGAGGGGGAATAACGATGAACTTGTTATCAGCATCGTGAGACCAGGAATTCATGACTTCCCGGACATGCTCGTAGCGGCGAAGAGGACGCTCTAAGCCAACGTGGGAGAAAGACTCCATGAGAATAAATTTCTCTGCATCAATGTCTCGAGATAAGTGTTTGGTGGCATCTAGCAAGATATCCTGGACTTGAGTCGACGGGGTGACTTTAAGATCCGCCGTGGCGTCTCCATATTTAACAAGGGCATGTCGCTCTCCGGCGTTGACGGCGCTGACGGGAGCATCAACTCCTGGAACCACTCCTGTTCCGCCCACCCCGATGTATTTTGGGGGGGACTCGGCTTTCTTTCCATCCTTGGATCTCGAAAGTTTGACCTTCTGAAAGAATGACTTGCGATTCCCATCGTTCCCCGAGTGGGAACTGCGCGGGGGCGCCAGGGCAGGTTGCGATCGGGGTTGCGCGATCTGTTTTGGCGGGGCCGACACCTGAGGCCGAATGTGTTGTGAATTATCCCCAATCAATTGTTCCATCGCACCTTGTCGGTGCGCCTCACGTCTGCGCAATTCTTCCCGTTCATTTTCTCGTTCATTCCGCTGCTTTTCTGGTAGGGGTCGCGCGTAGCCCGGGATCGCGGGAGTAGGAGGTGCGATATTTCCATTTGACAATGGCCGATTGCGACGATATCGAGATCTGCTCCTGGCAATCGAGGGATTCTGCTCGCCGACACTATTCACAGGCGCAGGTGCGGCCATCTCGTCTGTTGTCACACCTCGCATGCCACGGTATCGAGAGAACTTTTGAGGCACGGACTGCGCCGCTGTCGCACTGTTCTCACTCATGGAGACTTCTCACTTGAGGTTTGCCCCCGGGGGAGGGCGCAAAGAGTTCCGGAACTTGTCTCAGTTTCTATTGCCAGTATCAGATTAGCGTCGCCTTGACACCAAACAGCAATTTCCCGTAGTTTCATTCAGATCGGAGATCGAACGGGCAATGTTGCGACTCTGCGACTCTGCGACTCAGACTCGTAACAGCAAACAACATGGAAGACACAATTAAAACAAATGTGGGAAAAAGGCACAGTGGGATTGGGATAAACAGAATCCCTCACGATCAAACCGGCCTGTTCTCAATCGACCATTCGCGCCTCGTTGGGGGGCAAAAAGCGACCCGCACTGATCGCCAATTGGGCCGGCCTAGGCTGGTGCATAGGGTGGCTTGGATAGATCATATATGTATGTGGTATATTAGGTATATGAATTGAACTCACCGAAGTACTTGGCATAGAGCCATCAAGTGTGAGAGAAGAGAAAGTACCTTTGCGCAACTTTGCGCAGCTTTGCCCAGGTGCCGGTTTCGTGGGGGCTAACATTTCCGGATCGGCCGACGCGCCGGTCTCAACGCGATACGATATATAACAGACCTGATGGAGTATGCGATAGACGATGAACAGGTACTATTGGCATTATTTGCATTATATTATAGATTGTTTAGATCAATGTTGAATATGAGGCTATCATTGGATGATCTCCATGGGTCCACAGGACGATCGGATCGAAGTGTCTCAGTGCTATTCTTCACGATATCATGAAGATAGCCTTGAATGGCACAGTTCCCATGCTGTCACAGCATATAAAAAGTTCCGTGAGGTGGATAGTCCCAAGGTCGTTACTGACTCGCATCTCCTTGATGGGCTTAAATTTCCTTTCTGATTCTCAATTGGACCTTTATCCTTCCAAGGTTCTATATTTGAATCATTCTTACGTGAATAATAAATGACGGGTTTAGATCTACCCTATTTCCGATAAGCACCCAATTCCCGACGCCTGCAAGTTGTTAGCATAAAGTCCTACAGCTGTACAGGTATACAGGAACACCCCATGAAGAGAACTTACCACCACGCAATGAAGTCCACTGTCTTCACATCGATCCCAAGCTCAGTGAGCGCCTTGGTGGAAAGATGTGTATCATAAGGCCGTACAACACCCGCATTGGGGTCATTGCCCTGCTTATTGGCGATCATTCCGGGGATGGCGACACCCAGCACCTGGGCCAACTTCTGGCAAATCTCATACTTGGTCATACGGTCTTCGGAGGAGAATTGCAGGATACGAGGGAAGTCCTTGCGCTTTTCCTTCTCACGCAGGTACTTGATGACAATGTCCCGACACACGCGCGCAACGTCCTCGGTGTTGGTTGGGTACCGCATGGCCCAGTCATCCATCTTCACGCCGGCGTTTTCATCTGTGGCCTTCTTGACTGCGTCGACGAGGGTGTTGACCGCGCTCTCCGAGTTCTCCTTGGCGCTGCCGTACAGCACCGGCACGCGCAGGACAATGCCCATGCCTGAGTCCTTGGTTGCTTCTAGTACGGCTACCTCACCATCACGCTTCAATTGCCCGTACAGGTTCGGTGGCTTGGTCTCGGAATCGGATTCGTAGGGTGCCTCGCCTTCGGTGCCGGGGAAGACGTAGTCCGTCGAGATGTAGATGAGGAAGGCGCCACGAGCTTGGCATTCTTTGGCCAGAGTACGAGTGGCCTCAACATTGACCCTGCGGGCTTGATCCGGGTCCTTCTCACAGAGGTCCGGGGACTTGTTTGCGGCGCCTATGAGCTGTTAGTCTATGAGGAGGGGTGAAAGGCCGGCTCATTAGCTTACAGTGAATGACAATCTGGGGCCTACGGTCCAAAGCTGATTAATATCTATGCCCGAGACCTCAATGAAGAAATACATACTTGATTTCATCGAAGAGCATCCGAATATCTTCCTCCTTCTCCAGGTCGGCCTTCAAGATAGTAGGCGGGGCAGGACGGGAGAAACCCTGGCCAACAACCAACACGCCCGAGTGCTGGAAAGTGTTGAAAACGGCACGGCCAAGGAAGCCACTGGCTCCAGTAACGAGAACAGTAGATGTCATTTTTCAATGTCGTTATGAGATTAAGTGAGGAAGATGGAGGTTCTTCTTCTTTTTTCTTTCCGCGGGGCCAACCGTGACGTAACTGACTTCTGCCAGATGTGGATAATAGCAAGACACGGTTAACCCACCGATATACAACATATGTTGTAGGCAATTAAACCCTACATATGTAGGAATTCAATCAATTCCATCAATTCCATTCTGTTTTTTAAGCATAGGGTTAGGCACACTTCTAGATATCATGATCAGCATTGTGTACTCGGGTATAGTGACAAGCAAGGTATAGGATATATATATGTATAAATTTGCACCGTACACTATTTATTGGCTATATTTAGTACATTTGTATAGCAATATCAATTTAAACTACTACACTAAACAATATAACCTGTTTTTAAAGACCATGTAAGCGTTGAAGATAAAATGCCGAAAAACTCCGAGATCGAATCAAAATCGATGGGGACCTGAGGAGCTCTCGGAGGCAGATCGGAGGCAGATCGGAGCATCTCCACTTGGACATTCCAAAAATTGTTCCTCCTGTATGTTGTAATTCCTCAGCCATGTCTGGTGCCAGGAACATCACAGCTGCTTTGCGGCGGGCCAGAGTGCCTCGTCCCAGTCTTGCCATTCGTACTGTCCAATTCATCACACCTCTGACTGCGCGCACCTTCAGCGCCAGCTCCACTCGCACCTCCGATTCCCGCCAGATCAAGTTCACCAGCGACGCCTACCCCAACCTCAAGCGCAACCCCAACTTCGCCGAGATCTCCGCCGACGATGTTGCACACTTCAAGGAGCTTCTGGGCTCCCCATCTGCCGTGATCGATGGCGTGACCACCGACGCGACGGACGATATCGAACCCTTCAACAGCGACTGGATGCGCAAGTACCGTGGCCACACCCGGCTTGTTCTGAAGCCCAAGGATGCACAGGAAGTCAGCAAGGTGCTGAAATACTGCAACGAGCGCAAATTGGCTGTCGTGCCGCAGGGTGGGAACACTGGCCTCGTCGGTGGCTCGGTGCCAGTCTTCGATGAGATCGTCATCAACACTTCGCGCATGAACCAGATCCGCTCCTTCGATGCTGCCTCCGGTGTGCTGGTCGCTGATGCCGGTGTTATCCTTGAGACTGCCGACCAGTATCTCGCCGAGCGGGAGCACCTCTTCCCTCTGGACCTGGGTGCCAAGGGATCCTGCCACATTGGTGGAAATGTTTCCACCAACGCCGGTGGCCTGCGTCTCCTCCGCTACGGCAGTCTGCACGGCAGCGTGCTCGGCCTCGAGGCGGTCCTGCCGGACGGGACTATCGTGGATGCACTGTCGACTCTACGCAAAAACAACACTGGCTACGATCTCAAGCAGCTCTTCATTGGCTCCGAGGGTACCATTGGCCTCGTGACTGCTGTCTCTATTCAGTGTCCCCCGCGCCCCAAGGCGGTTAACGTGGCTTACTTTGGTCTGGAGAGCTTCGAGCAGGTCCAGCAGGCCTACCTCGCTGCCAAGGGTCAGCTCTCGGAGATTCTCTCCGCGTTCGAGCTGATGGACGGTCGCAGCCAGAAGTTGGTCATTGAATCCACAGGTAACAAGCACCCTCTTGAGGGTGAATATCCTTTCTACTGTCTGGTGGAGACCAGCGGTTCCAACGCCGAGCACGACATGGCCAAGCTGGAGTCGTTCTTGGAGAGCGTGATGGGCGACGGCATTGTCGCCGACGGTGTTCTGGCCCAGGATGAGACCCAGTTCCAGGCCCTGTGGCGCTGGCGTGAGGGTATCACCGAGTCCCTGAGCCACTTGGGCGGCACCTACAAGTACGATGTGTCGATCCCATTGTCGGATCTGTACCTGCTGGTGGAGGACTGCAAGGCCCTCCTCACAGAGAAGGGTCTAGTTGGTGACGATGACTCTTTCCCTGTTCGTGCCGTTGTTGGTTATGGTCATATGGGTGACTCCAACCTGCACTTGAACGTTGCCGTGCGACAGTACAGCAAGGAAGTGGAGAAGGCGATCGAGCCGTGGGTGTATGAGTGGATTCAGAAACGCCAGGGCAGCATCAGTGCTGAGCATGGCCTTGGCGTTGCTAAACGGGAGTTCATTGGTTACAGCCAGAACGAGACGATGGTGAAGCTGATGAAGCAGCTTAAGAACCTCTATGACCCGGTAAGTGGAGTATCACTGCTATGTGTGAACAATTGCTAACTCATTTATCTTAGAATGGAATCATGAACCCATACAAGTATATTTAGAGCTAGTCGCGAACGTTTACAGAATGTTGTATAGGGATTGTTGGAGCATAACAAAAGCCGAGAGCAAGTAATAATCACATTATGCACAAGCATTCACAAGTATGTACGCAGATCTCCAAGTAAACCCAGTAAAATAAGTAAATGATCATCCTTCCAAGACTATATTAGCCATGTTGTGGCTAAATCCGATCATCTGAGTGGACCCCTTGCTGATATACCCCAGTTGCTGCCTGAGGCGACCCGTTGCCATGTGAGACGGAGCTTGTTTGGGGATTTATGCTCCACCCCTTGTCATCGCCTCTTTACTCTCGTCTTGACCATCAAAAGTCCCAAGCTATTCATTCATTACTTGGATGAGCCCTGTCGACATTCCCTGTCTGACCGGAGTAGCTAGCTGGGCTAAATTATTGCGCAATGGACGACATGTCGAGTCATTACCAGGTGATGGAGGAGCTGGGAAGTGAGTTGACCAAAGCTCTGTTTATTTTACTTTTTTTTTTTTTTCACATTTCCGTCGGCTAACCGTATTCTCCGTTTGCAGGTGGTAGTTTCGGAGTCGTTTACAAGGCCATTGATAAGACCGACGGCGAGATTGTTGCCATTAAACACGTACGCTTTTCATATTTTGATCTTCGAATTGCAATTCACGCCTTTTCCGTTCGATTGTTGACTCCCTTCTCAGATAGATCTCGAGTCCAGCGAGGATGATATTCAGGAGATCCAACAGGAAATTTCTGTTTTGGCTACCTGCGCTAGCCCCTACGTTACACAATACAAAGCCAGTTTCCTCAAGGGGCACAAACTATGGATTGTTATGGAATACCTCGGAGGTGGTTCCTGTTTGGATTTGGTACGTTTCTCGCTATTTCCTTTACTGTGAGGTACACCACTAACCGTCCCAGTTAAAACCTGGATGTTTTAACGAAGCTCATGTGGCCATCGTCTGCAGAGAACTCCTCCTGGGCTTGGATTACTTGCACAGCGAAGGCAAGATCCATCGTGACGTCAAGGCTGCCAATGTTCTCCTTTCTCAGACCGGAAAGGTGAAGCTGGCAGACTTTGGTGTCGCCGCGCAGCTGGTCAACATCAAGTCGCAGCGCAATACATTCGTCGGAACTCCATTCTGGATGGCACCGGAAGTAATCCAGCAGGCTGGATACGACTTCAAGGCAGACATCTGGTCTTTAGGTATCACAGCAATTGAGATGATCAACGGAGAACCCCCGCATGCCAGCACACACCCGATGAAAGTGCTGTTCCTGATTCCGAAGAACCCCGCCCCTCGCCTTGAAGGCAACGAGTACAGCAACACATTCAAGGACTTTATTGCCCAATGCCTGACGAAGGACCCGGATCTGCGGCCGAGCGCAAAGGAGCTCCTGAGGCACAAATTCGTCCGGAATGCGGGCAAGCCTGAAGCACTCCAAGAATTGATACATCGCAAACAGGACTGGGATGGTGGCCGTGGTGAGACGAAAGACGTCAAGTACTATGCCGAGTCTCTCAACACCATGACCAGGCCCGAGGATCTCGATGATGACGATTGGGTCTTTGATACAGTCAAGCCTCCTCCAATGTTCAAGCCCAAGGGCACGGACTGGATGACATTCGACGAGGAGGAGGAAAACGCGCCTGATCCAACTCAGATGCTTGAAGATATGCATATAAGCGCACCGCCGCCACCGCCTAAGCACCAGGCAAACTCCACCGTCCGCCGAGTTCCTACCGACCGATCTCCGTCTGTCAGACGGGCTAATACCAAGCGTCGCTCAAGTGGGGTCAAACAGCCCCTTGGTCTAGACTTAAGCTACGGCAACAGCCCGTCAACAGTCAGACAGTTCCGCCGGGTATCGGACAAGGTCCCCACCGATCTGAACCCGGCCAAGCATGGATTTGATGAAAATCAGAGCCCAAAGACAGTGGCCACCGACACTTCAAGCAAGGAGGCTCAGATTGGACGACGGGCATATAGCAAGGCAGTGGGAATGTCCTGTCAGGAAATCCTGTCAACAACAGGAGATGGTGATAAGCGCGAGGCAATCTCCAGACTCGCCGAAGCCTGGAGCGATCTGGAAATGGTCGACCCCGAAGGCCTCTACCACATCGTCAGGATCATGAACGAGAAGCTCCAAGCAGACTCCCGCCTGTCCACTCTTCTTCCATCCACGCAACCGGATTCCCCCTCGCGGCCACGCCTCGTGCTGGCCCAAAACAACCCACATCTCAAAAGCCACCGTCGTCGGCAATCCTACGTTCCCGAACCTCAACCCCAGTCACCCCCATCCGTCCCTGCTCAAGCTGCACCCGGTATGGAACACACTAAACAACTCTCCGACGTCCTCTACCAGCGATGGTCAGAGGGCCTCCGCAACCGCTGGGGCGGCTTCTAGTTTCCCTCAATCATCCTCACGCTTCCGACATCAACCTACATCCACCTCAACACCCCTTACTACTCTTTCTTCCATTCGCTGTATAGACCCCATTTGGCGTTCTGACACTTGTACAACTCTTTGCCATTGGCTGCATCATTGGTGTCCGTTCGTTCGTCCTGTTTACTGTCACTTACTCTGGAGGGACTGGTCCCGGAGTTCCTAATGATCTGGTGTAATCTTTTTGCGCTTTCTTCTGTACTCTCTTTTTCCCTGATAGAATGCTGTCTGTGCTTCTGTCTTTGTCTATTGGCCCTTGGTCTTGTGTGATTTTCTTTCTAGGTATTTCGAGGAGTACTAGAACATACTACGTCTGAAATGTGATAAATGTCTTGATTTTTGCTTCGCTTCGCATTTCCTCCAATATAACTGTGCCCAGAAACAAGACGAAGCAAACGCCATTCAATCCTCATTCCCTTTGTTTATGGGTACTCCCACAGATCTATCCGGTGTAAAATCGTCCAGTGCTCTACAATAAATCCCCAGCTTTCCTTCTTCATACCTCGTGTATTACGATGACAGATTCTGATAATATATCGACCCCAATATTGAAGAAAGTCCATCGTCAGACGCCATCTCCTTCTCAGCCTCCGCAACGCTTCGCACATACTCCTCTCGTTTCTCCCATAACTTCCTTGTATCATCAGCCAACGGCTTTCCATCATCATCATATCTCCACGGGAAATCCAAGGCAGGAGGAAGCGTGTATAGGAACATCGGGAATTCAACCCTCTCCCAGGGAACCGTACCGGCATGTTCCCAGTCAATAATCGACAGTACATTGAACTCAGCATCGACAATGACATTGCTAT
This sequence comes from Penicillium rubens, assembly GCF_028828025.1. Lineage (NCBI taxonomy): Eukaryota > Fungi > Ascomycota > Eurotiomycetes > Eurotiales > Aspergillaceae > Penicillium > Penicillium rubens. The sequence goes on along the minus strand of NW_026890601.1, from coordinate 4,763,984 downwards.
GGAGGAAGTCGGCATGTTTAAGTGGGAAAGGACCCTCATTTCGAACCGTGATATCGAACCGATGCTCCTTGATCCGTCGTGGGTAATCGCCAGTCGATTCGATGACATCGTCCCTATACTCTTCCGGTAGCATAGCTCTCATGCTTTCCTCTGATCTCGGGAACGTGGTGTGCTCGCCCCATGCTGCGAAATACTTTGTTGCCGTGTTGAATGGGCCCCCCAGATCTGGTATCGCTTCGATTTCGTATGTGCCGTTAGCTCGCTTAGCTATCATGCCGATTTGCGGGAACCGGATTGTTGATATCGCTGCCTGGCTTACTTGTTAGATGGACTTGGAATATCGAAGGCTTTGGAGGTTGTGAGACTTGCATGGATGCGTGCCATTTCGTGATAGAACTTGGCTTGAAATTGAGGGGGTATATCCTTACTACGGAAACTCGTAAAGTCCGTTCCTGTGTTTCCGGGAATAAATTGCATTATCATAAATGCACGGCCGATGAGGTCTGGATTTGTCTCGTAGCCGTAGACTTCTGGTACGGGGACGTCTGTTTGCTCGTGGAGGATAGAGAGCGTGGAGATCTCGTGGAAGAGTCGTTTCTCGAGTTCGCTGGTGAGTTTGTGCAGTTGGATTCGGGCTATCCATTTCATACCATCGTCGAATTCGAGAATCCTGGCTAGATGGAGGCCGCCCAGGTTGTACTTTTCGTGGATGTGACAGTTTCTGGTTGTTGGTTTCTCGCTTTTGCTGTTCCTCAAGTTGATGACAAATTCCTGGAGAGCGGTCCAGTTGATCTTTGGTACCTCCTTGTCATTGTCAATGTCTGTTTTCCAATTGAGAGAGTCCATTCTCGAGGCCAGTAGTGAGATAGGAAGTGTGCTCAAACGATATCTTGAGAGATGGAAACGGTCTAAGCATTCTGAAATATGTAGGAGGACGTATCAAATAGAACTGCAACTAGCGGTGTGCTGTATCCTCCAGCCTTGCATATGCATATGCATGGATCTAAATCCAAATAAGCATATCTCCTGGATAAACCAGCTACATACACATCTAATATATGAAAACTAACCATCTCCTTACCATTGAGTGGCAACTGCAATGGATAGCTTGGTTTAAGGATTTATAGATTGACTATTTGATTATAGTCCAAGGTAATCTGCCAAAATCCTCCCTGGGTGGCCGAGTGGGTGAGAGACACGAGGTCATCTGATTGCTGGGTGGAACAATGAGCCCGGGTGATACCGCGTTGGGAAGCTCAGTCAATGGTGAAACTGGTCAGGGCTTCGATCCTCATACCAGGAGTAGTTGGGGTACGGATTCTTTTTTTTTTTTTTTTCCTCCTTTTCTATATAGACCTTTTATTATGAGAGTCTCTTCACTTTCTTCCTTTGGCTCATGCCTGAGTCTTACGCTGCATCGTCTTGATATGCCACTGGTCTAACATTTGAAGCCAGCGCCTTCCCCAACCCTGCTATCAGGTATTTAGCTTTTCCCATATTCTCGCTTTCTCCGGTTGGGCCAGGCAAGCCTGCTTACAAGGATCAGGTTGAGCCAGTTCAATACCTCAGACTTTTCACCCACAGTACAGCCCCGGCTAACACCACCGCCCTTTACATTAGCCAAGGGCTGTTAAATGGCCTTTTTGAACAGAAGTCTCCTTCTTAACCACAGTGAGTCCATCCTCGCGCACCCGCCCCCCGCGCTGCCAAAATGACTACTCGCCCTGAATAATTCCGGAAAACGAAACCCTACCATGAAAACAACCAGCCAGCAAGCAGACAATCTAGAGAAGTTTTTTCAGCCAGTGATGTCGACTTGGAGAAATTCATGTCTCTCTTACTTTACCAGGCAAAGCAGCCCTGGAAGTTCCCGAGGTCTATAGTGATCCACCAAATAAGAAGGTGGGTCCTTCCCGAGAAAAGTCTCCACTTTGAAGCTTGATGGATCCATGGGTCATTATTATGGTCTGGCACCCGTCCGATTAGCTCAAATAGACCTCAAGACTACCTACCTAGGTAGGTACCTAGGTAGGTAGGTAATCACCTAGACATTCGATTCGTCGATTTCAACCTATTTCATCCTTGGTCGTCGTGTTTGACCAAGTCATTGCATATCGCTTTATCCCTTTCATTCACACGAGCACAGAAGTCAGTAAACATCCGCTCTACCTCACTCAACTGCTCATTCTCTTGTGCCTTCTACTGGGCTCCTTTGACATATAATGATTGAACGTAGTCAAGCAATTCGCCCTTCATCTGAAGTAGTGAATCAAGATCAAGAGCTGGCTCGTTGACACGCTGCCAAAGTGGTGCCAGCGGGCCTTCGGCGAGCCCAGTACAAGGACATCAGACTTGCAATCAGCGCGTATAATGCGATAGTGGCCAATTGGGGAGGGAACCTGAGAAATAATGGACAGGACAGAGTATTCGCAACGCAGCGCGGCAAAGCTGTCAGGATGGAGCTAGAAGAAGACCAGCAGGGACTAATTATCATGAGTGATAGGCTGAGGTGAGAGTCGGCTAACCACGCAGACGATCCCCATTTTGTATTTTGAGCCCAGACTTGCAGATTTCTTGACAGTTTGTCCGCCGGTAGAGGTCTTCCATTTCCTCGCATTATGGGGATGCCAAGACGTGGATTCATGGGGTGGACGACCTTGTCGTTTTGCCTCTGACTGTGGTCGATTTTGCTGTGGGTCGGCCATGTTTAGCGGCCGATGGTCCTCTGTGGGTGTCGCTTACATCGCAATAGCAACAATGAAGAAGTGTAAGGCGATAGATGAGAGATGGCGGTGAGTGAAGGATACTTGCTTGGAACTGAGGAGCGGGTCGTGCAGGATGTAGGTACGTCAGTTGGCTCGCCCTAGTTGGGTAGGAATGAACACTTCGCCATTGAGGTCCCGGCATTGGGACTTACGCTAATATAGACCGTAGGATCTCTGGCTTAGAACCGGAGTAGAAATAGGTCGCAAATATGGGTGCGTCACCTTGTTTACATTGTCCGCAATGTCTCTCCTCTGATACTTGCATACGTATGTAGCAATGAACTGGGGTGGAAAGTTGTGTTATCGCATTAATGCTGCAGCTACCCCCTCCCATGCTTGGATGAGTGAAGGGGACATACCAGGCCGGATTCAAACCTGCTAGTTCTAATCAACAAAGAACATTAGTAACCTTCAAAGCCATCAGAGAAAAGTTGTTGCTCGCTCATGATGCAAAGTCTAATAATTGTGGCCATTACTTACTATTTAAGTGGAGGATCTGGACAACAAGTACAGCTCAGTTTTTACAACTTATGATACCTCTTCATCAAGTTTCTTCGCCCCACACAGCCACTATGTCTAGCGCAAATGATGAGAGCCACAAAGCTATCACGGCCTTCTATAGCACTATGATTAGCACGGGTACCGCCAGGGTTGGCCTAATGGTTGACACTGCCATTTTCGCTAGAAGCAAGCGCGAGCGGAACCGTGCAAGGAAATCTGCACTCGAAACGGCAGTGAAAAAGAAAAGTGAGCAGGTCAGTCCACTCCCAATATAGTATATGGATGTTTTTGTCCCTGACACACGAGCAGCAGTTGGGCACTCGGGATACAAGAGCCCATATTATTAAGGGTCAACGCGTACGAGTCATAATATCGCATACTCTGACGGCTTGCAAATATGCCCTGGAAGTTCTACTTCTAATGTTACCTTGGGTAATATAACATGTGTATTCGTTCATAAGGACAATAGATAGAATGGTGATATCAGTTTATGCATGCGTACTTTTAACACAAAGGAGGATACTAGTACAAATCCTTTTTTGGAGTCAAAATATGATTCTAACCAGACTTTGGCAGGTAGTACGTGTCGATAATCTGCACATGAGACAATGGTAACATTATAGTGAAAAATGAGGATACCGCACTAATAGAAATACCTCAATAGCGGGATCTTCTGGAGGGGCGGACGATTGAGTTCGGGTTGTGGTCAAATAACACAATTGAAGACATGTCAAAGTATTTTCGAAGATGGTACACGTTTCGTAGCCCAGAGGCCATTGCCTGCTTCATGGAGAAGGTACGATGTTATGGGGATGAAGATAATCAATCAAATGACTAGGGCTTTGGCCAAGATGCTGTTCCGATACTAGCAAGGTAGGGAATTTTCACTTAGAACTCAAGACGCAAGTAGCAAGTCTCGATAGGATGCTGCAAACCAATCAATACTTTCAGCTACACCAGGCCATTCCCTGTATCTCGCCCCCTTGTTCTCTTACATTGGGATATGCCGAGATATCCAAGCCTCTATACAATCACACCGGCAGTCACCATCTCCGTTTTCTTCCGCAAGCTATCTGTTAACCCACTCTATCAATGGAGTCTAGTTAATTGAAGATATCAATCTCTACCAAATACTCGCACTTTTTACACTTCTCACATCCGAACATGAAATTTTTCTCTCAGGATGATGAAAAGCTATTCCCCGTTCAGCCTGCAATTTAATCAATGGCTGGATTGAACAAAAACAAAAAAGGAAAAAAAAGAAATTCTTGTGCATCATCCGTGAATCGAACACGGGCCTCGTCGATGGCAACGACGAATTCTACCACTAGACCAATGATGCTGGAGGACCAGGCGAATCTGAGAGCTGATTCGTTGGTGATATGTGGAGAGTCCAGATTATGATCTATGAGTCAAGAACGGGTAGATTCTCATGGACTATGAGAATGGATTTTCTGCAGGTCCAGTTGATGAACGGAAGTATAAGAAAAACAGACCAACAGAAGATGTCCGCGGAGTTTACCTTGTTTGCAAGCTAGGAAAGCGAGACTAAGGAGCAAACACCTACAATTTGAGATGTATAGTTGGATGTCGAAGTTCAGAGCAATTGAATTCTTGAGCAAGCTAGTTTCTGGTGGATTCTATACATTTTCGAGTTTGTTTCAACTTGTAGTCCAACAGGCCTCTGATTGAGTGGAGTTTGACTGAGTGGAGCTTCTATTATATGTACATATACTTATACAATCGCCACAGATGACATACAAAATGGAAAGACTAGGTTTAAGTGCTCTCGTCGGATACATCTATATCCTCTCCCTCCACAGGCTTCGTCTTCCGGGACATCCACTCGTGACGCAAGAGCCCCAGAGCCGTTGGCCGATCTTCAGGATCCCATTGCAGCGCTTTTCGCATCCACTGCAAGAAACCCTCCACATCCTCGCCCTCATTTCCAGCTACCAGGCTCTCGAGACTTCGTTCTGGTATGGGAGCTTGGCCCGTCCAATTTCCTTGTTCATCCCAGAACATGGAGGCTAGTCGCGTCTTCTCGCGGAACTCTGGTGAAGGGTGTCCCAGTAGAGAAACCAGTTCCGCGATGTGGACTCGGTCATCAAAGGCTCCGTCTGAGTTCCGTCCCTCGATGAGCCCTTGGGATTTGGTGTAATTCCATGTCTGGATAAACTATGTAAGTGTCTTTCTTTTGCCTCAAAATAAAGTACCCACAGCGACCGCAGCAACCCAAATATCTGCCTTGTGATCCAATTTTGATTTCAAGACCTCTTCAGGGGGCCTGCAATGTTTTTCCTCGATACCGGACATATCAGCGTCCGGGAAGTCCAGACGGAGGGGAACGCCGTCGCCTGGGAGTATCATTGGGGTGATAAGCTCGTCATTGCTGGGTCCAGCAACTCGTCTGTCGCCGGAATCAACGTTGAGTGTTTTGTTTGGCATTATGCCTACTCTGGGAATCAGTCATTCATCCCTCAGAAAAAAATCGCGAGGGAAGTTACGGGCAGTCAGATAACAATCGGTGTGAAGGAAATCCATCATGATCAGCATTTGTTTCATCGTAGACCTCACCGAGTCGAGATCCAGCTTGTCCCCCGCATGCACCTGTTCTGGGTCTAGCGACGGTGCCTCGTGAACAACACAAATATGACGGCCACGAGGACCCTTGATGGAGAAGCGATCGCGAACTTCGTGAAGAGGGCACTTGCTCTCCTGGTATAATTTTGGTGGGTGGATCCGTCCATAAGTCCTGAGCATATGGTCCACCACATAGATCTTCAATACAACCAATCTCGGTTCCCTGTTGTGAAACTGAGAACTGGAGCAGTATCTTTCCGGCTCAAATGAGACACTCACACAAGATCACCAGCATACCAAATAGTTGCCGTGGGCCCATAACCGATTTTCTGCAGAATCTGGTACCTGTCGTTCAGGATTTCTTCGTGCTCAGCGGGGTACGTGTACACCTCATCGGGCTCATATCCCATCGCAAGCTCGTCCTCAATTTTGAGGGACGAATCCAGTAAGCCGAGATCGAAGACTGGGAAGACTCTCGGGTTGGACGTCCATTGTGATGAGCATCGACGCGACCAGGCAGTTTTTAGATCAAAGGGGGAGATCAGTCGGTACGCGGAAATGGGAAGTTGGGCAGAAATCCCCGATCTGTGAATTAGCCTGGAATTGGACCGAATATGCCGAGCACATGCTCTCCAGTTCATGACGAAGACGCGGTTGTTGGCGAATGCGCGCTGGACTCCGGCGTGCGGTTGAATTGCGGATGACGGGTCAACCCCTGCAATCTTCCCGAGGTCTATTTTTATCTCGGCCTTTTTCTTTGTCGCTTTCTCATCTGTAGGAGGGCATTAACTTGATTTTTCCATGATAAGGGGACTATTTCCACTGTAAACGCCAAATAAATAGTTGGGAAGCCAATTCTTAGTGTGCAGCCGCTAAAAATAAGCTTAAACAACATTGGCCGTCAAGCTCTCGCCTTCTACCCGGAGACCCCACAACATTTGGAGTCTCGCAGTGACGTGCCCACATAGACTGAACGCAGGCTCAACCTGTCACGTCAATCCACCGGGGGTGTCTCTGTTTCAAATCTGTACCCTACATACGTAGTCTAGGCATTTGGTGAACAGGAAGTTGGAATGTATTTTGGTGACTACCTATGTACCTACGTACATAGGGAACTATACAATGAAATCTTGGAAGAGGATGTGATTAACACCCCCCATGTATTCCGTGGGACCTGTCAAGTGACTATGGAGCCTGAAGGCTCAGCCACGACTTTGTCAAAGAACTTCCACGAGAAAGACCGGTTTGTTTTTGGTGTAGACCTATATGGACCTCAACAACCTTGGTAATGTTGACGTCTTTATGTATAGGTGATGCACGGCCCTGTGCCTCGCCTGCACTATCTCCGGGGGCTACGGAGAGATAGTGGGCGAGAGGGCTGAGAGAAAGAAGAGAAGAAGAAGAAGAGAAGAGGAAGAAAGGTGGGAGGAGCCCTTTTATACCCCCAAGAACACGTACCTTCCTCGAATGAGCACTTGCGTACTTTCCTAATCTGTCTCGTGACTCGATCGCACCTGCCCTGAACAAGTGAGCGCCCTGTTGTTCCTTCCAGACTTACTTCCCTAGGTAGGTAGTAGCCTTCTCTACATTGCATACTAGCAACCTTGGAAAACTAGGGCTGTTGACATGGCGGGAATGTTTCAGTCTCGAACGGACATTACATATGTAACAGCTGAGATACTCCGTGCTTGAACCACGGACTCTTGAGCCACAATATATCCTTCTTACTGTTTAGAATGATATACAAGTTCACACGATGTATGTCGATCTATACCCGAATACCTCGATGCCAAGACCTCCACGAAACGGGCTTAATAAGATAATTAATTGCCCCCTGAAACACGACTCGTGCGGGACCCGCTGTGGGCTGGACTCAGGAGACTCGGAGCTATTATTTTCTCCCCTTGTCAACTCTCTGTTATTGTTCTTACTGTCTTACTGTTCTTTTTTGTTTTGTTTCTCTGATGACTTTTTGAAATATCCTGATCTCTCCTACTGGCTGGTCCACAATGGAGAGTCTTCCGGGAGCGGAGAACCTCCTCCATGGTCCATTTCCGGATAACCAGAATTCAGCTGTGCCACAGCAGGACTCTGGTTCCGAGCAGTTCACCCATACTCTCTCACGCTCATCGTCGCTCGCTCAGAAGAGAATATCTTCACTACCCCGTGTGCAGACGTGCCGCCATGCTAAACGCCTGACTTTGAACTTCCCCATCAATCTGAACGAACCTGAGACACCCGATTCCAACATCACCTCACCCGGCTCCATACCACCAGCCACACAGCCCTCAACTCGCCCCTCCCCCGCTCAGCCTCCGGGAACACCTATGGCATTTGATGTACCGGATGACGGCTATGACTTCCTGCGGGCCATCGCCTCGCAGGAGCGGAAGGTCATGGAGCTTCGCGAGGAGCTTACTCGGGCCGAAGCAGACCTAGCGACAATTAAGAAGCAGTGGGCACTGTCTGAAAAGTCGAGGAAGCGCGCGGAGATCAACCACGCGGAACCACTAATGCCCCTGCGGTCGCCTGATTTCCCAACACCCGAAGCTCCGAGCTCACATGGCCGGGAACAAAGCATGAGCTCTGTTACGAGCACAGTGTCACAGGAACGGATGAGCCGGGATCTAGACCGTCGGTCCAGCATGCGTGCTGCCCCCGCCCCAGGGACCAAGATTGGGAGTAATGGTCGGCGAGTGTTTCACGGCACACATACTCGGACTTTGTCTCTTTTGTCGCCGGTCTCAGGTCCCAGCATTTCTTCTCGCGGAGAACCAGGTCTCTCAGATGCTGAACGTGTGGGTCGCACCCCACGCTCTGCGACACTACCATCTGTCGACCGCAGTAATGCAGCTTTGATGAGTGCTCAGTTAGACGAGAGCCAGGTACCGGAACATCTACTCGCACAGTGGCAAAAGACGCTTCCTCCTCCTTCACGGGAGGCCTTGATGCGCACCGGCAAGCAAATGGCATCCGATCTCCGTGAAGGTCTGTGGACATTTTTGGAAGATATCCGACAAGCGACTGTGGGCGAGGAAGGAATCAACGGCACGCAAACACGAAACACATCATCCAACTCATTGGCACCACCAAATGGTCGCAAGCGGGATTCTTTGGCGAAATCCCGGAGTCGAGAACGGTTGCTAGCGGACGGCAAGCTATCACGGTCATCGTCATCATCGTCTTCGCGGGGAAGGGGGCCAGCGGCGGAGACAAAAACTGGTAAAGACACCAAGCCGGCGGAAATTTCCACATCTTTCTGGAACGAATTCGGCATTGATACACCCGCTCAGAAGTCTTCGAGCGCTCCGCCGCACCCCTCCGGCAGCAAAGCCGCCAACAGAAACGAGGCGACCGAAACCGAACAGCGCCATCACCCCTCCAGTAATTCTATCGATGCGCAGAATGAAGATCTCGACGACTGGGATAACTGGGATACGCCCATATCAGCGCAGAAGACGCACACGCCCTCATCCAGCCGATCAACAGTCGAATCCAAACATGATCACTCGCCCACTACACAGGGTAGTAGCCCTCGAACCAGCGCTAGGTACCGTTCGACCTTTTCTGATTTCATCTATGACAACCTCGTTATGCGCTGACCACCGCTCCTAGCTTTGGCGATTTGAACCCGGCTTCCTCTGCGCTTGAGCCTAGTGCCTCTGAAGGCATTCCCTGGCCTGCAATTACCAAGCTGGCTCCCTCGAAGCTTCAACGTACTGCATCCAATCTGATGGCAGAATGGGAGCGCTCGCTGTCACCTTCTCCAGAGCGAACTGCCTCTCCTTCGCTCAGTCGCAAGGACAGCAAGAAGGACTAATACGGTTCTTGCTTTCCTTCCATGTATATACTTGCTACTTCTTCTTCGGCCCTATCTACGGAATTATGTAGGGCTACGACCTTCGGACTATACCATACGAGAGCGTTGCTTCTTCTCTTGTCGATGCATTTTCTTTCCTTTACTACCTTCGAAGTACTTATGCAGGCTTCGATTTGCTTTCAGGATTTGTTGAAATACCAGTTGATTTGATCACAAATGCTATTTTTGGTTCTTTCAATGTTAGCTTTATGAATACAACGAGTTTCCATTCTGTCTTTGTATTTGATCTGTATTTGATCTGTATTTGATTTTGAACATTGGTTGTTTCCATGCGTTATACCGATAACGGCACGATGATTCTGCGGAGTCGGTATATCACGTGCATGATTGCGCTTCAGGGTTTTCTGGTTACCCGTAAAATAAATTTGCGGTTCAGTTAGTCGCCTCCGCAAGATCTCCGCGTTCTCGATTTTACTTGCTCACGCGATTTCTTTTTCTCGCCGAGGTCCAGTGGATTGATCATTCAGGCCGACTTGGATCCAATCCAGCGAGTACGATATACGACCACATTCAATCCAAACCTTACCCACGTCAACTATCAACATGGCGTTTCCCGGCACAACAGGCACCGCGATCCCGATGACCTCCCTGGGAGGTAATCCGGACACCCAGGGAATGAACGAACAAGAGCAGGCTATGGTCAAGATGGTTTGTCGTCGATTAGACGTGGATTCTGTCCAATTCTAATGAAGTATAGATGCAACGTGGTATGGAGTCTTGCCCTATCAAGACAGTCATTTCGGGTACCATGGGTTTCGGTCTTGGTGGTGCTTTCGGTCTCTTTATGGCCAGTGTAAGTTGGCAATCGAATCATTGATGTGCAAATCCCATATCTAACATTTACGCGCTCTAGATGTCCTACGACTCGACCTTCACACCCCAAGGCCGCGCCATCGCCGACCTCCCCTGGCGCGAACAAGTCCGCCGCGGTTTCAAGGATATGGGCGCCCGCTCTTGGTCCTCTGCTAAGAACTTCGGTATTGTCGGTGCGCTTTACTCCGGAACCGAATGCTGCATCGAAGGCCTCCGCGCAAAGAACGACCTTACCAACAGCGTTGCCGCTGGTTGTGTTACTGGTGGTATTCTCGGCGCAAAGGCGGGTCCCCAGGCTGCTGCCTTTGGTTGCGCTGGTTTCGCGGCGTTCAGTGCGGCTATTGATGCCTACATGAGAATGCCCGGTGATGAGTAAATGTTCCATTCGGATCCGACTTGAAAGCGCGACCTTTTTCCGTCATTTGGCTCTCTTCTTGCCAGGCGGCCTGACCTGGTTGCGCTTTTCGACCTGTACATTTCTACGGCATCTGGCGTTCTGGAATAGAACGGAAGCATTGCGGGCGTTTCGGTTGTTCTTGTCTATTTTGCTGGGAGCATGGTTCTTCTGGCCTGTCTCCCTCGTGTTGCATGTCTTGTTTGACGCCTGCATTGCATGGCCTCGGCATGGTGGTTTACCCCATATTAGATCTTCCTGGGTCTGACTCTTTACTCTTCTGTACAATACCAAGCGTGGATATATATACACTGGCCTTTCGAGACTCACCTCTCACAATTGATACCAATTATTACATATTCGGTCGTCTTATTAAATAATTTTGAACAACTTCCATCGAACCCGCACCGTCTCCTCGAGCAAACTGTATACTATGTCCGTCTCAAATGCGAACTTGAACAGTGTCAGATCCCTATCTATATGCACGCCCCAATTTACTCATTTGGAGTTCCGACGCCCACTTGGGAATACAGTTTATTCAATTTATACAGTCTTCTAAGGCAACACAACGTACTTCTGCAGGTGCTTCGGAATGGAGCCAAGCAGGTTCTTGCTCTCGAGCCATTTGCTGGAGAACAAGCGATCCGCATACCGATAAGCACCGTCACAGAGAATGGTCACAACGGTGTTACCCTTGCCCAACTTCTCGGCAACCTCCTTGGCGGCCACGACGTTCATCGCGGAACTGGCACCAAGGTACAGGCCCTCCTCATCCAGACAGCGGTAAACCATCTCGATAGTCTTCTCGTCACTGATGTTCACAGAGCCATCTAGCAAGTCAATATCGGGCTGAAGGTTATCTGTCACACGTCCCTGGCCGATACCCTCAGTGATACTGCTGCCAGAACGATCGATCAGTGTGCCACCACTTTGGATGTAGCTGTGGAGAACACTGCCCGGAGGATCGGCGAGGAAGCTCTTTACACGTCCATCACTGACAGTCTTCAGATAGCGCGTAGTACCAGCCAGGGTACCTCCGGTTCCGGTAGCGCAGGTAAAGGCGTCAATCTTGCCCTGGGTCTGTGCCCAGATCTCGGGCCCGGTAGTTTCGATGTGTGCTTGACGGTTCGCAACGTTGTCGAACTGGTTGGTCCAGACTGCGTTGTCTAGTGACTCGGCGTGTCGGCGCGCCTGGTGGTTGTAGTTCTGGGGGTTGTCGAAGGCCACTGCGGGGACCGGGTATACTTCCGCTCCCAGCAGACGGAGCAAGTCAATCTTGCCCTGGGACTGGGTGTTGGGCATATAGATCACGAGCTTGTAGCCCTTTGACCGACACACATGCGCCAGTCCAATACCAGTGTTTCCAGCCGTTCCTTCAACCACGGTGCCACCGGGCTTCAGGAGTCCCTTCTCCTCGGCGTTTTTGACCACAAAGAGCGCTGCTCGGTCCTTCACGCTACCTCCGGGGTTTTGGAACTCTGCCTTTCCGAGAACATTGCAACCGGTTTGCTCGGAGAGCTTCTTCAATCGGATAAGTGGGGTGTTGCCAATCGCTGCAGTATCAAAGTCAGCTTAAACTTGTATGCAAGGGTGCCCTCCAAGCTAGACATACCCTCGGTCAGTCCATTGACAACGCCCTGGGCTGTTGACACCCGGGTGCAGTAGGCAGTGGATCCCTCGGCAGCACGAGCCGCCGTAGTGGCGAACCGCCGAACACTTTGACGAAACATCCTGACTTGACTTGCAATGCAGGAACAAATGGTCCCATCGACCTTCGGGGAAATGACGAGCTCGCGGACGTCCGATGATCGGCATTAGTCAGATCACGTGCGCTGGCTACCCTTATCGGCTATCGGCCTCCCGTTTTGGGCTGTTTGTTTACCGCCAAGGCCTCCACTCCTTTGATCGGTCCCGCAGTCTGCGATGCTTTTCGCCTTCGAATAATCAACACTTAGCAACAACACAACAATGCCTGGCAGAGTCGCCGCCCGTTCGACGTCTGCAACGACACGCAGGTCGTCAGCACAGCCCTCTGCGTCTGGGCGTGCTGGCTCCGTTACTCCATCATTTGCGATACCCGAAGAACCAGCAGAGCCAGCATCTTCCCCCACTTTGCGTCGCGATGTGAGCTTGCTCTTTGCGGATGCTCAGCGCTCGACTACCGGTCACCGAAAGCTCGTTGTGCGTCTGCGCAAGCTTCAAGAGTTTTGCTGTGGTATCTCACAAAAGAAGAATAACAAAGGGAACGATCAAGAGCCTGAGGAGGCATTGATTCCTAGTGAGGAAACGGAGGCCGAGAAGGGATTTAACGTGGAAGTTGGCCGCTGCATGCTTCGGATACTCACAATTAAGAAGAGCGAGCCTGTTGGAGACCGGATTTTGCGCTTCTTGGGTACTTTCCTCAGTCATGCTGCGGAGAAGGATAATGAGATTTTCGCTTCGGGTGAAGACGAGGACCATAGTACCGAGACACCAACCGCCCGCCTCACATCTAGTCTCATCGCGCTTATTGGGCCCATCATGGGAGCCAAGGATAAGATGGTACGCTTCCGCGCAACTCAAATCACCGCCCACATTGTGAACTCGCTGGAATCGATCGACGACGAGCTATACCTTGCGATAAGACAGAACCTTTTGAGGCGTCTCCGTGATAAAGAGGCCTCTGTTCGGGTACAGGCAGTTCTGGGATTGGGACGTTTGGCGGGAGACGATGGAGAGGAGGATGGCGACGACAACTCTGCTCTTCTTGAGAAGCTGATCGAAATCATGCAAAACGATACAAGCGCCGATGTTCGCAAAACGCTTCTCACGAACCTCCCTCTCGCCCCAATGACGCTTCCTTATCTTCTTGAGCGCGCCCGTGATCTGGATGCCGCTACCAGGCGCGCATTGTACTCACGCCTTCTGCCTACCTTGGGCGACTTCCGCCATCTGTCTCTGTCAATGAGAGAAAAGCTCCTCCGATGGGGTCTACGTGATCGTGATGAAAGTGTTCGCAAGGCTACGGCCAAATTGTTCTACGACAGATGGGTCGAAGATTGCGCTGGCACGAACAATGACCCGAATCAGGGACCGACTGGCCAGCGCTCTGAACCCAACATCAATGCGTTACTGGAGCTTTTGGAGAGAATTGACGTTGTTAACTCTGGAATGGAAAGCGGAATTGCACATGAGGCAATGCGTGGGTTCTGGGAAGGCCGCGCCGATTACCGTGAAGCTGTTGTCTTTGACGAGCCTTTCTGGGAAAATTTAACCGGAGAATCCGCGTTCTTGCTGCGGTCCTTCAACGACTTCTGCCGGGTAGAGAACGAAGGCAAGTACGACAGCCTAGCAGATGACAAGATGCCGGAGGTCACCGCGATGGCCTATTTCCTAGGCAAATACATCACCAATCTCTTGGAGCGGAAAAAGATTTCCAAAGAGTCTGGTGAAGCGAACGATGATGACGCTGTCGAGCACGAATTTGTTGTGGAACAATTACTCCACATCGCCATCACTCTAGATTACAGCGATGAGGTCGGTCGACGCAAGATGTTCTCGCTCCTGCGAGAGACTTTGGCCGTGCCAGAACTGCCGGAAGAGAGCACGAAACTCGTTATTGAAACACTCCGCTGTGTCTGTGGGCCTGATGCTGCAGCAGAGGCCGAATTCTGCAGTGTTGTTCTAGAAGCTATTGCCGAAGTTCACGACACCATCACCACCGAGGATAGCTTTGTTTCTGCTAGGTCTGAGATCAGTGACGACACCAGCAGGCGCTCCGAAACTCCCGGGGATGAGGAGGTCACTCCCTTTAATAAGGAAGAAGCCAAGGCCAAGGTCGTCCGCGAGATTGTTGTTAATATGAAGTGTCTGTATATTGCTCAGTGCATGTTGCAGAATGTTCAGGGACATCTGCAGCAGAACATGAACCTGGTCACTATGCTCAATAACCTTGTGGTGCCCGCTGTTCGCAGTCACGAAGCTCCAATTAGAGAGCGTGGTCTCTTGTGCTTGGGCCTTTGTTGTCTGCTTGACAAGGTTGGTATCTTCTCTCTTGATCGAAGACGAGGTTCGCTAACGATTAATTTTCCCAGAATTTGGCCGAAGAAAATATGACTCTCTTCATTCACTGTTACAGCAAGGGTCACGAGGCATTGCAGGTCACAGCTTTACAAATCCTCTGCGATATGATCACTACCCACCCATCCCTACTCGCCCCTGTTACCCAGCCTGATGGCGAGACCGTCACGCCACCCGCCATGCAGAAGCCTTTGCTCAAGGTTTTCGCCCGAGCTCTGCGAGCCAACTCGCCCAACAGCGTGCAGTCTGGAGCAGCAGCAGCTCTCTGCAAGCTGCTACTCACCAACGCCTTCGCTCCCTCCGGATCGAATGTCCCACCCGCAATCCAGGAACACAATCAGAATGCCGTTGAAACTCTGTTGCTATCCCTCGTGGTCTCCTTCTACCACCCACGCACTCGTGAAAATCCAGCACTAAGACAGTCATTGGCTTATTTCTTCCCTGTATATTGCCATTCTCGTGTGGAGAACACACATCACATGCGCCGAGTGGCCGTCCCAGTGATCCGTGCTGTGATGAATGCCGCGGAGGAGTACTACTCGCTTGAGGCCGAGGAGGACAGTGATGGGGAAATCGATCCAAGCGTCGGCGAGCGTGAGGTCAAGGCTCTCATGGCAGGTGTTGTTGGTATGCTTTCTGAGTGGACTGATGAGCGCCGGGTCGTTGGCCTCGGCGGTGAACGAATCCTGGCTGGCGGTGCTGCAAGCTCCAACGTTTGTGGATGGGTTCACCTCGCCCTAGTCAAGGAGATCCTCGAGCGTGTGCTCGGTGTCAGCGCTTCCCCCAATCGCTGCTCACGCGAGGAACGCAAGCTTCTCTTCTCCCTCCTCAGCAAGCTTTACTTTGCTGCTCCTACAGTACCTGCACGAGCTAGCTCCCGTGCCCCCGAAGGCGACGATCCGTTCCGATCTAGCATTCGCAGTGCTACGGGTGTTGAAATCGATCCTGAAAACACTGCCCTCGCGACCGAGGTCAAGGAGCTATTGGACCAAACCATTGAAGAAGGTCTCGCCGCTGAAGCCTCCAGCCGAAATGCCCTCGTCAAGGCTAAGAACGCTGTTCTCAAGATCCTTGCCGTTGCACAGGATGGTCGCGCTGCTAGTGCTCGTCCTCGCGAAGGCACTGAGGACGCTGACAATGATGGAGCTAGTATACGCTCCGGTAGTGTTCGTCGCTCTGTGGACCCTACTGGTGGTTACAGCCGTCGTCATGTCTCTGTTGAGCCAAGCATCATGGAGGAAGACGAGGGTGAGGGTGATAGCCGTCTTACTTCTGCTACAGCCAATCGTCCCATTGTCTCTATTGAACCCAGTATTATGGAAGAAGATGAAGATGACCATGATACTAGTCGGGGGACAATAATCAAGGAAGAGACGGGTGATGAGTGATGATTTTTACCAGGTCTGGCGTTGGTTGAAGTTAGGTGTTTGGGGTTAGGTTTCTGTACATATTTTCAATGTCTGATTTTTCGAATACCTTTTGCATGAATGCCATTCTATGAGTTCCTTCTATACAACATGCGTGATTCGATATATATATATCCACGTGATGTGCCACGTGATGATATATTTTTGACAGCGGAGAGACTCCCATTGTCATTTGGAATGTCATTTTATCTAACTATCTTGTCTATATTTATCTCATTCTAGCTATTCTAGCTACATATGTACATATGTATGTTGCACCGTATATCTACCTAGCCACGGAGTACATCTGTCCTGGTAATTGCTTTTGCCTCGTATTACTGATTTGACGTATCTGATACTAACACATATGTAGTTCTGGAAGTCTCCAACAGTATTCGCCATTACCTAGAGAGATAGAGACATACACCTATATACATATCTACTATATATACTCATCCTACTCGTTTAATCCTACTCGTTTAATTCCGAGGCGTACTCCGACAGGGATCTGGGCCCGGGTTGGGGTTGCACGGTCAAGACCAGTCCGAACACACAATTTCCAGGGGAATTTGAAGGATAGAAGATTCCATGAAATTGTGAGAGAACCGAAGAACGATTGTCATTTCCTTAATTTCTTAAGAAAAACTTTCGATCTGATTCATTTTTGTAATTGTATAATCTCCGTCTCCCCCCGTGAGCGAAACTTTTCATTTTCGCTCAGAACTCCACCGAGTTGGCTCTTTTCTTCTTCTTCCCCCCCCCCCCCCTTTCCCTCTCTCCTCCCCCGGGCTTTCTCTTATATTCTTACCACTCTCTTCTCCGGCCTTGTCTTTGTCTTCTGCTTTTCCCGCAGAGACATTTCCTCCCCATCTTCCCCCGGGATTCCCTTGCCGCTCCGTTGGCACCGGACAAGTTAGCGATGGCGGCCGTTTCAGCACCAACCCCCAAGCTGGATCGATACATCGTCATCCACGTTGCAACCACCTGCGACGAACATGGCGTATATGTCACTAAGGACTCGGCTGAGGTCATCGAGTTAGGATGGATTTTGTTGGACACCAAGACCTGCGAGGAAGTCCGTTCCCCCCCAAACATCTTCTCTACCCAACATTCAATTTACTCCCGAGGTCAACCCAAAAGCTGACACCTTTTTTTTTTCAATTGTTTAGCTGCACCGTGAAAGTGTTCTCGTCAAGCCCGTCAATACTCCAATCACCCCGCTTTGCAGTAAGATCGCCTTGAAATAACCTTAGATTCTATTGGGTTTTGCGAGGAATCCAATTTTTGGCTAACAATTCTCCGAAGCGAGCTTGACCACTTTGACATGGGAACACGTTCGCTCCGCAGGGACCTTCCGGGATGCCATCTCTCGATTCGACGCCTTCGCCCAGGAACACCTCACTAGCAAACACCTCGAGTTTGCTTTTGTGACGTTGGACTCGTGGGATCTGCGGGTGCAGCTGCCCCGCGAGGCCCGCGACAAGGCCGTCGTGCTGCCCGCATACCTGCAGCATTCCCGCACTTTCGACCTGCGAACTGAATATCAACGCTGGCAGACCCATCATCCCGAGTCGCTGCCTTTCGGTCCCAGCTCCCTCTCCAACATCTGCGCTGCCCTTGAGGTCGAGCCCGTTCAGTCGTCCGCCCCGATTAAGCACAACCTTCCTTTCCACTTGCAAGCTTTGGCCCCCGCTTCGCCCCGCCGGGCCATGGAGGAATCTGTCACTCTCGCCCGTGTGCTTCGTGGCTTGATCCGCAAGTCGCAGCCGCCCCAGGAACACCCGGAGATCCTCACTCGTCCCATGGATGCTCATGCTGATGTTCGGGCCTTTTTGGCGGAACGGAGCAAGGTCCTGCACCTTAGTGGCCTGCCCCACGATACTACCCAGTCTGAGTTGGAGAGCTGGTTCACCCAGTTCGGTGGTCGTCCCATCGCCTTCTGGACTCTGCGGACACCAGACCAGCACAAGCCCACTGGCACTGGCTTTGCCGTCTTCTCTTCCCACGAGGAGGTGAGTTTTCATCCTGGGTTTCGAGCTGTTTCATGATACAGAACCTCCCATTTTCTATCCTTATGTTCTGCCTGCTAACTGTTTACTAGGCTGCTGAAAGCCTGTGCATGAACGGCCGTGCGCTCAACGAAAAGGCGATTGAGGTCTCTCCCTCTTCCAGCCGGGTTCTGGACCGGGCCGCCGAGATCCTCACTCCTTTCCCGCCCTCCAAGAACCGTCCCCGTCCTGGTGACTGGACTTGCCCGTCTTGCGGCTTTTCTAACTTCCAGCGCCGCACAGCATGCTTCCGTTGCTCGTTCCCCGCCATGGCGGCCGCACCGGACCCAATGAGCTACGGAAACTACGGCTATGGCCCGCCATCAATGATGCCTCCTCACATGGGCCACGGCGGTCACGGTATGGGTGGTGGTCACTCGCGTGGTATGGGTGGCAACGGCGGCGTTGTCCCCTTCCGCGCTGGTGATTGGAAGTGTGGTTCTGAGGGTTGTGGCTACCACAACTTTGCGAAGAACATCAACTGTCTACGTTGCGGTGCCCCTCGCTCGGGCGCTGCCGTCGTGGCAGACTCGGCATTCCCGTCCCCGATGGATCCACCGTCGCAGTTTAATATGGGGCCCAACTCGATGGCCAGCACTCCTGCCCCTGCTCCTTTCCCCTCCACCGCCGGCGGATTCGGTGGTTTCAGCCAGCAGTTCGGCGGCCCGCCCAACAACTACGCTCTACCGTCCGGTGGTCTCGGTAACAACACCCCCGGTGCGTACCCTCCGATGGGTCAGATGAACTCGGGCTACGGCTCGTCCAGCACCTCGCACTCCGCCGCCTCCTTTGCCAACCCGGCCACTCAGGCTGCTTTCACTGGTGCGGACCACGGTGTTCCCTCCACTAGCGCTTCGAACGGTGCTTTCTACGGTACCGATGGTGCCAGTGACCCCTTCGCCTTCTTGTCGAGTGGTCTCGGTGGTCTGACGGTGTCCGATGACGCTCACTCTCGTCGCAACGGCTCCGGTGCCAACAAGTCGCCCGCTTAAATATGGGTCTAGTTGTACCTACTTCACGCCCCACTCACGAACTGGGCGCTCACGCTTATGTTGTCCATATTGCAACCCTGCATTGTGGCGGGTTTCTGCGTTGGTTGATATTCGTTGATACGCATTTGTATAAGGGATTCTGCGGTTTTGGTGCATCGGGTTGGAAGGAGCAGGCGGGTTAGCGTTGTCGAAGATTTCGGATTTCTTTCTCTCGCCTTCGCCGCCCTGTGCTTTTTTGCGTGATGCTTTTTATCGTCGGGTTTTGGTCTGTTTTGTTTTTTTTTTCTTTGGTTTCTGTTTTCTCCATATTTGTGATTTCCATCTTGCGCTATATGGTTGTTTTTTAAGGGGATTAAGCCCCTTTAGGGGTGTGGTGCATGTATTTTTCGAATGTTCCCATCTCTGGTTTATTGTCTGCAGGCATGGACACATTTGCGTTGGGTTTGCCCTGCTTTTGGCATTGCATTTTAGATATTTGGCTCCCTTTCTGCACTCTTTCATGGGAAGCGTCGGAGAATTCACGGTCTTGATCTGGGTGGGGATATACTGGGACTCCGTTTGGGGTGTTGGGGATTTACTTTGAAGCTTGGGCATCGAATCGAGCATCTCTTCGGGGTCGAAGCACTTGTGAATGCAAAAAAAAAAAATCATTGTGTCTATATTTTTCATATGTATTCTCATTGTCTCATGTTAGGACTATATAAAATTCTAGTAGAATCTGGTGTTTTTATATGTACATTTTACTTTTATAGGTGTACTTAACAACCTATGTAGCTTGTAAATGAATTCAAGTCTGTTTTAAGTCTTTCTACTTCAAAAATCCACTTCAATATAAGACGAATCACTTCTGTTGCAAAACTGGGAAAATAGGTCAACTGCTAGGTACATAGAATTACTATGGTGCGTCCATACTTAACGGAAGTACCGTGGAAGCGCTTGGAGGCAGCCGTAGGCTTTCGCGTCCACCGCCCGGAACCCGTCATTGCTCCAACCCAATTGACCTCAGCTACTTGACACTCTGCATTGCCCTTATTCTACCTCATTACTTCCTTTAAACGAGTTATTCACAGCCACCTTTAATCACCACTCATCCACTTCCCCTTGATTCACAATGTCCGGATACGACCGAGCTCTTTCAGGTAAGCTAGCTCCCCACGTCCAGCTCCCTTTGCTCCTGACCAGGACGAAAGCTATACCATGCTAACTTATCGCAGTATTCAGGTACGAGGCCTACAAGCCACACTTCAGCTCCAGACTCTGTCTTCTAACCCTATCCCAAGTCCCGATGGACACGTCTTCCAGGTTGAATATGCCATGGAGGCTGTGAAGCGAGGTAAGCTCGCCGTGATCTGTTTCCTTAACAGGTTTCTCTGTTCCATTTTCTGCCGTCGCTCCCATTTCTTCATCGGAAGACGCAATATGCTGATAACCGGTAATTCTAGGAACTTGCGCTGTTGGTGTGAAAGGCAAGGACATCGTCGTCCTCGGCTGTGAAAAGCGTTCCGCCCTCAAGCTCCAAGATACCCGCATTACCCCCTCCAAGATCGCCCTCGTGGATGAGCACGCCTGTCTCGCCTTTGCTGGACTGAACGCCGATGCCCGCATCCTTATCGACAAGGCCCGCTTAGAAGCTCAGTCCCACCGCCTGACAGTCGAAGACCCCGCCAGCATCGAGTATATTACGAAATATATTGCTGGTGTGCAGCAGAGATACACACAGAGTGGTGGTGTGCGTCCATTTGGTATCAGTACGCTGGTGGTTGGATTTGACAAGAACGACTCCACCCCGCGACTGTATCAGACCGAGCCGTCTGGAATCTACTCAGCTTGGTAGGTGTTTTTCGAGCCTAGGGTCTCTAATGGATGAACACTAACCTATTTTCTCTCGTTACAGGAAAGCCAATGCCATCGGTCGTTCCAGCAAGACAGTCCGCGAATTCCTTGAGCGCAACCACCAGGATGACATGGACCGTGAGCAGACAATCCAGCTGACCATCAAGTCTCTGCTTGAGGTTGTGCAGACAGGTGCCAAGAACATCGAGGTCGCCATCATGGCGCCCGGTAAGACCCTTGAGATGCTCCCAGATGACCAGATCGAGTCGTACGTGAAGACCATCGAGACCGAGAAGCAGGAGGAAGCGGCCAAGAAGAAGACCCGGGCAGGGACCACCACGGCGGCTATCCTCACCCGGCCGGGTGGCGGCGAGTCGACCGATTAATTGATAGACTTGGAAGGATTCAGAGCCTGAGAGGTGACTGGATCGTCGATTTGTTTCAATTTACAGTAGCGTTGGGTCTCTTTCCTGGACGAGAATCCAAAATCATGAAGTTCAAAACATATCTCCCGGTTTCTATCGTATCGTATATTGTACACCAACGCAGTAAAGGGTATTGATGGCAAGGGAGTTTCCATCTGCCTTGAACTATCGCAAGAAACAGTAACCATCAAATCGTCAACATCATGAAATTGCGCCTGCCAATTGTCATTCCCCCTCAGGTGCACAGTTTAGCCCATGCGGTCCGACACATCCCTAATATTGAAGAGAGATCGCTCCTTGTCGCGCGCAACACGCTCGTCCTTGAGCATACTTGATATGGTCAGCATCCGGTCAATCATAAGGCTTTGACTGCTCGACATACCGGTTGTCCATACGGGCATCTTCACCTTCAACGTGTAGTCGTGCCTCGGGCTCGATTGCGTCAATGACAAAGTGATTATCGCAGTGTGGGCAGTACTCGTCACTAAAAGCAAAATTAGCTCGCTGCCACTTGGCCTTGAATCGTTCCTTGCGTACGTCTCATCGAACTCAGCAGCGTCCTTGCGGAAACACTTCTTGCACTTCTTGCATGCAAAGATCTACCCCGTGGAATGTCAGACTGCTGAACTTGCGCTAACCGGCGAATAGGGGCGTACCATCTCGGCGCTCTTTTGGAGCATGTGTGACTCGCTCTCCTGGTGGCATTCGGCGCAGTCAAACCATTTTCGGCCTAGATCTCTTCGGTCAATTCCCTGTGATCAATTGCGAAGTCGATTCGAGCGTACAGCAGTGCGAGCGGATGGCCACTTGGGCGTTCAGAATGTGTTTACTGCAAAGCGGGGAGATTGTATTAGCTATCAGAATTTTGGATCAGGGGGATTGAAGGGATCTCGAGCAGGAACATTCTCCAGAATATCGCAAGAAGCAGACTTACCACATGGCTATGAACTGCGAAAGAAAAGTGACGGTCAAGTGCGAGATGTTGATGCTCAAGTCCGAAGAAATGCAGACACAAAGTGATCGCCAACTCCCGTGATTCCCTCCACTTTCGTCCCCGCCACTCCATTTAATCGACTTTCGCCTTTCACCCCCTTTTATACCCCTGGATGTCCCTCGGAATTACTCGAACTCTTGACGGCTAAGCTTTGTCTCCTGTTACTGGGCCTTTGCGCCGCTTACGTCGTCTCCTCTCTCCATACTCCGAGCCCCACGATATCCCTGTAGCCTCAGTTCCGTACCCACCGACACCTACTCTACTGCCTCCGCGCCACTATTCGATCCTCAGGAGATATCTCCAAGTCTATGATCCATTCATTCAGCTGGTCTCGGCGACGGATCCGTGATAATGGCCATGGCGGGCACAGGGAAACAGCCGGACAACAATGACGACGCTCCTCCCACTGTATGCATACGTAACTCTTTTGTTGCACACAAGAACTAACATGAATGCAGCCACAGAGACCGGTGTCTTCCTTACTGTCTCACTTTGAGAATCTTTCTCACCGCAGAGCTCCCTCTGCTGTAGCTGCTAGCCCGCGCACTTCTACAACCCATTTACTGGCAACTCCGGAGCCTAGCGATGAGCCCCGATCCTCCAGCCGTGCTTCACTCGATTTGCCCCGACCGCATTCCCCATGGACCCCGGCTGAGGATAGACCAAACCCGCTTCAGCAGTTAAATGGTGAGAACTCCCGGGATCGTGGGTTCTCCGGTAGACGATATGGCCGGCCCATCTCTATGAACTTCCACCGATCATCGCCACAGCTACCGCCAACCTTGACAGTACAGTCGCCCCAATCGCCTCCCCGCGTACAAGACCGTGATGAAGTTTCAACTCCGTATGGTGACAGCCGCAAGACTCGGAGTCCAGGTCATCGCCCACGAGAATCTATGTCTGTGTCGCCGGCACCACCTCGCCCGCTCTCCCCGATACCAAAGTTTGGACCGTCCGTTAATGCAGAGGATACGATGCCTCGGGTGTCGCCTGGATCTCTCCGCGTCAGTCACACTGGGAGCTCGACGGACCGGAAATTAAAAAGCGCCTCGTTGCCACCCCCAGCTAACCGCGCACCAAAGCCCAAAATTCCGGCGAAACCGGCCATGTTTTCTCACCCG
Organism: Penicillium rubens; assembly: GCF_028828025.1. Classification (NCBI taxonomy): domain Eukaryota; kingdom Fungi; phylum Ascomycota; class Eurotiomycetes; order Eurotiales; family Aspergillaceae; genus Penicillium; species Penicillium rubens. The sequence continues at coordinate 4,740,170 of NW_026890601.1, read as the reverse complement.
GATACAAGCTCGTTGAATCCTCCACCAGGACGAGCATCACCCGATCGAAGTGTTTCACCTTTTAGCACCCCTCCTGGTAGCCCAGAGAAGCATATTGCTAAGCCCCCATCTACTGGGAAGAGCAGTGCTAAGCCAGCACCAGCTCGGCCAACGACAGAGCCACCGACTCGACGTTCATTCGACGAGCGGTCACCTGTTCCGTCTGCGAACGCCAGGCATGACGCTAGAGAGATGGGATTCTCGAGGATCCCTCCTGGTCCAGAGCCCTCACGGACCTCCAAGCCCTTGATGGTGCAGATTCCATCTGCTTCCGTAGATGCTCCGATGTCTTCTGCCAGTGCTACCCCTCTTTCGGCGCAGAGATCTCGAGCCAGTGATATTCCCTACGACCGCCCAGGGCTTCCCCCTCGACCTTCGGGGGCTTCCCGCCGTAGCGGAGTTTCTCCCGCGCGAGAGTCTCCCAGACATATAAGCAGCCCTGCGCAGCCGACGCCGCTTGCCAGGTCCGCACCTTCTTTCCCCCGTGTTAGCGAATCCTCAGCCCCCAAACCGATCCAGCGCCAACCCTCTTTACCTCGTGAATCTCACCTGTCTTCTTCTCTCCCTGAGCGGCGCGTGGTGCGTACAGACACGGAGGAAGATGAGCAGGCTGAAGAGCCAACTATCTCACGGACTGACTATCCCGATGCCTCGAAAGCTAACCGTCGCCCCCCACGCTTCAAAACTGGACCGAAAGATATTCTAACGAAGTATGATACCCGTTTACTGGCTGTGTGTGGCAAGTATGTGTGCACGACTGGGTATTTGACTCGGGTGTGGGATCTTACAACTGGTGACCAAGTGATGAGTCTCAGTCATGGCGAGACCGTGAAGAGTTTATCTCTTGCTTTCAAACCAGGGAAAGGTCTTGAAGATGAGGGCGAGCGTATCTGGCTGGGTACCAGCGCTGGGGATCTTCATGAAGTTGATATCCCGAGCCAATCCATCGTGGCCACCCGCGCATACCCCTCCCGCCGAGAAGTCATTCAAATTTTACGACACAAGAAAGAGATGTGGACACTTGATGACGAAGGCCGACTACTTGTTTGGTTACCAGACGAGACAGGCACACCCAACTTGCAATACAGCTACCACAGCCCCTCCGAACGTGTGGCCCGAGGCCATACATTCTCCATGGTAGTTGATGACAAGTTGTGGCTCGCAGCAGGGAAAGATGTCCACGTGTATCGGCCCAGCGCAAAGGATGATGTCCCGTTCAAGGTCTTCAAACGACCTCTCGGTCTTCAACACTCGGGCGACGTGACTTCAGGTTCCTATACCACGCGGGATGGAGGTCGGGTATATCTGGGACACGCAGACGGCAAGGTTACTGTGTACTCCTCAGCCGATTTTACTTGCTTGGCGGTGGTCAACGTCAGTGTGTATAAAATCAACTGCCTTGGATTTGTCGGAGACTATCTTTGGGCTGCGTATAAAACCGGAATGATCTACGTCTACGATGTTTCCACCAACCCCTGGACCGTGAAGAAAGACTGGCGTGCCCATGATAGTCCTGTATCTAGCTTCGTGTTAGACATGAGCAGCGTATGGACCATGAACCGCCTGCAGGTGACCTCGCTCGGCACTGATAATTGCATTCGCCTCTGGGACGGAATGCTCGAAGATGACTGGTTAGGTAAGTCAAATATTGGTTTCGTCCGTTGGTGAATTCCACTAATATATAGTAGATGCGCGGATGCAGGCCAGAGACGTGGAGTTCTGCAACTTCCGAGAAATCAAGGCTGTTGTCTTGACTTGGAATGCTGGAGCTGCTACCCCTGGCAGTGTTCGAACGTCGGATTTCATCCGAAACGCAGTCACCCCCGAAGACCCACCGGAGATCTTGGTATTTGGGTTCCAGGAGTTGGTTGATCTTGAGAATAAGAAGATCACAGCTAGTAAGTCACACATTCTTTTTCTTTTGAATGGGAATTTTCGCTGACGTCGCCACAGAGAGCTTGCTGCTTGGTAGTAAAAAGAAAGAGAACGGTGAGAAGGAACACATGAGTCGTCAGTACCGAGTGTGGATCGATCATCTTTCCCGTTCTCTTCACGAGTGCATGCCTCTCGAGGAATCCTATGTTCTTTTGCATACTGCGAACATGGTCGGACTGTTTACTTGCGTTTTCGTCAAACACAAGGAACGCCATAATATCAAAAACGTCAATGCTTCGGAGATTAAGCGCGGGATGGGTGGTTTACATGGAAACAAGGTTTGTGATGCCCACGGTCTTTGCTATGGCTTTTATCTGATTGTAGTAGGGTGCCCTTGTCTTGCGCTTCGTCCTGGACGACAGCTCGATATGCTTTGTAAACTGCCATTTGGCGGCCGGCCAAACTCAGACGGCAAACCGAAATAACGATATTGCTGCTATCTTAGAGGCCGAATCCCTGCCTGTGGAAAGTAGCATGACCCTGCGGACAGATCAGTTCACCAGTGGTGGCGATGGCTCAATGATCATGGACCATGAAGTGTGCATTCTGAACGGAGACCTGAACTACCGAATCGATGCAATTCCTCGCAATGTGATCATCGACGCAGTTCGCCAGAACAACCTACCAAAACTTCTGGATCGAGACCAGCTACTTGCTTCCCGGCGGAAGAACCCCGGCTTCCGCCTACGTGCTTTCACCGAGTCACCCATTACTTTCGCCCCGACCTACAAGTACGATGTGGGCACGGACGATTACGACTCTAGTGACAAGAAACGCTCTCCCGCCTGGTGTGACCGCATCCTCTACCGTGGCCTGGGCCGCGTCAAGCAACTCGATTATCGGCGACATGAGGTCCGCGCCTCCGACCACCGGCCGGTCAGTGCGGCATTTAAGATTCGTGCTAAGACCATCCTAAGTCAAGATCGGAACGCAGCTTGGGATGCGTGCAACAAGGAATTCAATGATGAGAGGCGCCGCTTGGCCTCCGAAGCTAGCATCGAGTATCTCATTACTGTCCTCGGCACAGATCCCCGTCAGGCCCGTGCCTTGATATTGGGAAAGCAATAGCCTGCATAATCGCCTCTCTCTTTTCGAAGTGAAGCGTACTTCTTTTTTAATATGCATTTGGGTGGAAGCATGGTGTATATTGTACGACTAATGATTTTACGATAGATATGTATCATGATGGTTGTTAAGAGTTAAAAAGTTTCCTTTCTTCCTTTCATGTATGATGTAGTATTCCCTCAGGATCACCTTTTCTAGCCTGATCTGCGTCCAAATGCGCCTTTTCTGTCATTCGACAGGTTCTACCTATTCAGGTGCTTATTCTGCTCCCCCACTGGTTCTTCTCCTTTCCCCGCCTCCTTCCTCCGTCCTCTTCTCCGTCTCCGTCCCCGTCAACCCTGATTGGGAATATTTGGGAGGTGACACTGAGACCTCATTGCTGGAAAATACCTAAAGGTATGTTTATGCACAGTGCCCGGAGTACCCCGTACGGAAACCATATACCGATCCTATCTGTTTCTGCATGTAATAACTACATATGAGTCTTACCGGGACGGTCCATATTGCTAGTTTATTTCTAATCTAGTAATTATTCCCCGCGCAAGTCTGGGGTATGGGGTTATATAAAGGTCCACAGGCTTGCAGGATCTAGTTATTCAACACAGAAAAGAAGCAAAGCCCCATTCGAAGACATGCTAGGACCATTGACTCTCGCCGTTACATTGCCTTTCCTCCCAGCAGCAAATGCTCTGGTCAGGGATAATGATGTTGTATGTTATCTTCTTCCCTAGCCACTACGAACAAGTCGTCACAGGGATACTGACCCAAAGTAGGGCAAATTGCCTGCTCTAGGCTGGAATACCTGGAATGCATTCGGGTGTGATATCGACTCTACCAAAATCATCACCGCGGCCAATGAGGTCATCAATCGTGGACTGAAGGATCTAGGATATGAATATATCAATAGTACGGACAGAATCTACAATGAGGAAATGGTTCGAATCATTAACCCTTCCTAGTCGATGACTGCTGGAGCGTCAAGAACACCCGCGACAAGAGTACCAATCGCATGATTCCTGATCCAACCAAGTTCCCCGATGGTATTTCTGGCGTTGCAAAGGAAGTCCATGATTTGGGACTGAAAATCGGAATCTACAGCAGTTGGTACTCCCCTCTCCGCCTTGCTGATCAAAACTCATATCTGATATCTGCTAGGTGCTGGTGAGGAGACCTGCGCTCACTATCCCGCTAGTCTGGGATACGAGGCAGTCGATGCGCAGTCTTTTGCTGAGTGGGGTATTGACTGTACGTTCTATTCTATTCCTGGTAATCTGTCTCTACCAAATACTGAGACCTGCAGACCTCAAATATGACAATTGTGGTGTTCCCAGTAACTGGACAGATGAATATACTTACTGTGTCCCTGACGGCGACGGCCCTTACCCGGATGGCACCTGTCCTGATCTCACCAATCCCGCTCCCGAGGGATATGACTGGAAAACGTCCAACACATACAAGCGGTATGCTGCAATGCGCGATGCATTGCTCGACGTTGAACGGACCATCTTCTATTCACTCTGTGGCTGGGGTCAGGCTAACGTGAATTCCTGGGGCATGGAAGTCGGAAACTCATGGCGCATGTCTGGCGACATTACTGGTAAGTTGTTTGATTGGTACCGGAGTGGGGAGATTTCGTTACTGACTCTGCATTCAGTGGATTGGGCCCGTATTGCGCAAATTGCCAATGAGAACAGCTTCTACATGGACCACGTCAACTTCTGGGGTCGTGCTGACCCAGACATGTTGGAGGTTGGTAATGGTGATCTTACCATTGAGGAAAACAGGGCGCACTTTGCACTCTGGGCCGTCATGAAGTCCCCTCTGATAATTGGCACGGCGGTATGTGATATCTTCGAATATCCTATCCTAGTAGCAAAACATACTGACAATTGCATAGCTCGATTCTATCGACGATGCCCACTTGGCCATCCTGAAGAACAAGTATCTTCTTGACTTCAATCAAGATCCTGTTATTGGAACTCCTGCCCGTCCTTATAAGTGGGGATACAACCCCGACAGGACTTTCGACCCGGTTCACCCTGCTGAATACTGGTCCGGTGCATCATCCACTTTGGACGGCACTGTGGTGCTTATGCTGAACTCTGAGAATGTCACTTCTACTCGTACTGCGACATGGCGCGAGATCCCGGAGCTGAAGAGTCATGATGCGTACCAGGTTGTTGATGCCTGGACTGGCAAGGATCTGGGCTGTGTGAAGAACAAGTACAAGGCCTCCTTGAAGAGTCATGATGCGGCTGTGTTAGTGGTCAAGGAAAAATGCTAGACAGAGGTCAAATTAACAATGGCTCTGTTCTGAGTGGACCGTATTGCAGTTACTGCGATAGACACACTCATAATAGAGGGCACAAAGGGTATTGTTTATGTTCAGACGAGGACTCAAAGAACTCAAGGGGATATTGGCGACAATGAAGACATAGAACCACAATGGTCATGTTTGGACAGTTCTATAACAAGATTATCCAGTCAATCAGAACTCGTTGTTTGATTCGAGTCCAAGGGTTGCGTGTCGCAGGATAGTCGAGGAACAAAGAAATGTTGGCGTTTGACATTTTGAGTATTTATAGAGTCTTTATTGGCTTTGACTTTGTTCACTTTATTGGCATTGTCAAAATAAAATTGCAAAGAATCAATGTCTTTGTTGAAATATCACACTCTCGAGTATTTAAGAGCTTCGATGTCCCGGCACAATCCTCATTCTTCATCACACTTCACATTCACAATCACATTCTCAGTATCTACTACTACCAGACTCATTCAGATCAACTAACTCATTTCATTCATAGACTATCTTAAAACAACCATGCCTGCCCATCACCACTGCAACGCTCATGCCGGCCTGCCCCGGGTTTGGCTTGGTTGGGGTGAGCTGGGCAACCGCAAGGCTCAACTCCAGGCTGAGCAGAACGAGTAAGTGACAAAGAGAAACCCCCAATAAAAAGGATATATACTAACATTTTCTTAGTTACTTCGAGACCCATACCCCCGATTTCAAACTGCGACACCCGGACAGCCGTCGACGTGGCTGGGATGTCCACTTGGATGTCATTCGCAGGTCGACCCGTTGGATTGACTGGCGAATCCACAAGACCGGTGACAAGCAGAAGCTTGTTCTTCCTGATTTGGTACGTGTTGAACAGGTTGACAGCCTTCTTAATTTCTTTTATACTGGTGACTATTCGGTTGACGAAGCCGACTTGTCATATTATTCGGTCAAGGCTTGCCCTGGTGGCTGCGTGACTTGTCCCCAGATCTGTCAGCTCTTGCGCATCCACCTGTCCATGTTTCAAACTGCTCTTCATCTTAGGATTACTGACCTCCAGGCTCTTGCTTTCCGCAGATTCCGTGATCTCATGGATACTGCTCCTGCTTTCGTTTTGCAGTATGCTGTTCACGCAGTGTATAGTAGGAAGCCTATCCCTGACGGAAGCAACAGCTTTCAGATTACTGGATTAAAGTCCGTTAAGGATTATCGCCCTGAGTTGGTACTTCCTGCAGTCCTTAGGTATTGTGGGTATTACCGACTGAATCCTCAGCAGATCACCAGACATGGAAAGCGAGTCGGAATTTTTGGCGAGTCGGAGTTTGCTGAGCTTCGCCGCAAGAGTGCTAAGTTTGACAGACACCTGGCTCTGGGATTGTGGCTGGATACTATTGATATCTCGGTTCCGACGATTCAGTTCCCGGGTAACTCAGAGCCCATTAGGTCCCTTCACCCCTATATGCACACTCCACTCCCCCCACAGGTAGTAGACCCCAAACGGTCAAACTACCAGTATGTCACTTACTTGCAGCCGTTGCCGTTTAAGGACTTCAATGACCAGCGAATTTCTAACACACCTACATGGACCCCGTCGCCTTTACCCACCTCCTCCGGGTCTATTGCTACGCCGCAGACCTCGTCGAACACCACACAGACACGCTCCTCTTTGCAGAGTATGCAGACACGCTCCTCTTCGCAGAGCATGCAGACACGCTCCTCGTCCAACCAGAGCAGCCAGGCTTCAGTGCAGCAGACTCCAGACCTTCCTGATTTTACCCTAGAGCAGACAGAGGATCTCAGTTTCCTTAACGACCCTCTATGTACTATGGATCAACTCAACGCGCAATTCCCACAAGAATATTCCACAGGCCCAGCCGATTTCGATACTATTGACTGGCAGCACATGATGGGATGGAGCGCGACAGATGAACCGGGTAGTGACTTCAGCATGTTGCTGAATGATGATGCTATGGGTGAACCCGATGCGACTGCATTGACACAGGCCATGAACTGGACTGAAGAGGACCTGAATAATATAGACTTCACCCAATTCTTTAATGATCACACTATGGACCTACAGTCTTTCGATCCGTCCTGTCTAGAACTACCCATGGATATGGATATAGACCAACGAGACCTAAACCCCTTTGATCTGGCCGGTCTACCTGATATCAACTCATCCGGACTTACTTTGCAGGATTCTATCGACAGTGCATTTTTGACTCAACCCCAGTACACCAACTCGATCTTCCCGGCTATGGATAACTATCTCAATGTGCCTCAGGAGATTAACTTCCTTCCAGAGCCATTGGACTCAGGGATGTATACAGGCTCTACTGCTTCCAACCCGTGGATCCAACAGACAATCCAGCCAGCGGTCCTTTCTGCGCAGATGCCAGCTCAGCGACAGGCAGCTCAGTCCACGCCCATTTCTACAGGAGACAAGCCCCGTACATCGGCTTCACGTCAGAGGCAAGATTCCACTCAAACCCGGTACAATTTGAGGAACCGCCCCAGCACGGTTGATCTGACTGAGGAACTCTAGATCCGATGAACTCAGGTGAGTTATCTACTAACATTGCTACCATTGCTCTTGAGCAGTATCCGTTCTTTCTCCTTTTTCTTTTGTCTACTGTGTTTGTATGCATATAGAATTGTCTTTTCGTGTGCTAGTTTGCAATGAGATTATCCTGAAAGTCGAAGAAGAGATACCAATTGTCTATCATCGTAGTATAATAGCATAGTTATGTAAATAGTACCCAGTAGATAGATACATGTACCTAGTAGCTATATGTAGTTGATTTCCTCTGCCGGGTGAGGCTTCCCTATCTTAGCTGTCGTCGCTTTTATGAGGGCACAATAATCAAAGTAATTCGTCGAGATGGAAAGAGTATGTTAAATCACGATCATCGGCTTCGCAAATTAATGCCCGATTATCAGACTTTCAATAGGTTTTGCTTAGCATTGCCACTGATCTGCCCTAGACCTCTAGCCAAACCTATCCGCATTCGATTGCTCTGTCTCCTGGCTGGTGAGGGTTAGGTCCGATCTTTATCAACTGAGCTGGGGTGAAGACTTACTATGACTCTGACGCTCCATCGAGGGCGCTGGCAATTTCTGATGCAACGTCGGTGACCTTAGCTACAGCCTCCTGTAACTGACCCAAAGCCTCAGCCAAGCTTTGCTGCTGCCTGTAAGTAAGTGTATATTATATGTCCAAGACGAGTGTAAGACTTACGGCTGCCTGTCCGCTAAAATCAAGAGCCTCAAGCTGGTTATTAAGATTGTCAAACCCACTAGCCGTGCTGGAGGCCCAGGATTGAACGTTTTGGGACAATTGTTTGACTTGTTCAGGGTTGAAAGACATCTGAGGAGCTGGCGCTGGAGCGGCGACTGCCAAGGCAGCGAATAAAGTGACGGGGATGATCTTTGAGAAGTGCATCTTGGAATAGTGATTGAGGTGATGTGTTGTTGCTGATATTAATGATGCTCGAATCCAACTGTCTTTGAACAGGCTTATATACCGGGATCGGAATCAGCAAGACTGTTAGCGCCTCCCCCTGGAGCTATAATTACCATCCAGGCTGTGCTCCTTGAGTACAGCCTTGGCGGCTTGGCTTGCATGCGAGTCTAAGCTGAAAATACAGTAGCAGTTTCTCAATGGTTGTGACCTCGTATTCTCCAGGGGCTGAGCCGCCAGGCACGCTCCATAATTCCAGCCTGGAGTGTCGATCTCAGCCTTGCATTTTCAAGTCCAGGGTGCAAGCGCTAAAAATTTTAGAATTAAAAATGCAGAACCCGTTGCGCTAGGGCAACGCAATGCAGTCACGCTCTAAGACGATGATGATCATTAGATGTACTTCGGGCTTGATAGTCGAGGAGACCCTAAGTCAATATTAAGGGATTGAGTGATTGCGACTAAAGGATTGTTATAAAATGGAAAAAGAAAAGACTGATGCCTCGAGGGCGAGACGCCTTCAGGGGAGGGCCTAAAGAATCGGGCGGCTACCCCCGAGTTGACTGAGCAATCAACGGAACCAATAGCACCGTAGCCACTGCGTGCGTCAAATTGACCCGTCAGAGCACCAGTGGCATATCCTCAGGAGCAAGAGAGAGAAGCCTCTGGCAGACTCGAGAGACGGCAAAAGAAGAATCAAGCGGAACCGGCTCCACGAGGGATTGCAACAGGACACGTAACACAAGCACCAGATCAAACGGACACTGTTCTACGGAAAATCCTGGAAAAGTTCGCGGAGATTGAAACCTCCCAAAAGTACCTCCATCAAGAAGTCCAAGCTAGACATGTGGAGACATCCAGACTACGGGCGGAGATCACGGGGTTGCGCGACGAATTGTGCTAGAGGGATGAGGAGCACAATGACGAGCACTACAAGGATGCACTGGTCCGGGTGCAGAGAGAACTGGAGGCCGTTAAACAGACGATGGCAATGGCAACGACAACGAACACAAGGGAATGCACCTGCAGCGGTCACTACGAAGAGCTTCGCGCTGAGCTTCACTCTCTTCGTACCGCTGTGACAAGTCCGAGTACAAGCCGGAGTTGGGCATCGTTTGTGTCCTAGCCATCGGTGATCTCGGCCCATACCCGGGCGGCCCGTATCGGCCTTGGGCTTCCTGCTGTGACACTGGATCTAGGCTCTGCCGGAGTGTATAGCTGGTTGACGACGCTACGCGGGCACGGGACAAGATCCGTACAGCCCTTCAAGACGTGGTGACAATGGCGAGTATTGCCAAGAAGTGGCAGAGGAAATCAAGTACGTAGGTACTTAGATAGGTCGTTCTATATGTAATTAAAGTGTACTCTCCAGGCACATGGAAATTACCAGATTGAGTTCATTGATCCATGGATAATCACCACTAAAAGTGGGTCCAAGGGTGCATTGGGCACATGCTAAGTAACATGTGACGGATGACTAAGATTGTGATGGAGCCTGCAGCCCTGGAGCCATTCTTGCGATTTGCCCTCAACTAGCCCTGGAGGTCATATATAAAGTGTCAGTTTATCCAAATGACTTGTTTCCAATATTCGATTATCCCTGAGGCAAATTACTCCGTGAGGTAATGTCGGTATATTCTACAAGAGTATGTAGTACTATGTAGTAGTATACATCGATATACTGAAACCATTCGACCCGGGATATCCGCTTGCAGTATTAGTCCCCTCAGCCCTAAGTTCCAGATCTTGAAATAACTGTGGATACAAATTGAATCATTGCCATTCGTGCCATTCGTACCTTCCAAGGCTTTTATGTACCTTTGTACATGTATTTAGCCACTGTTGATATCTCATGTAACCATGGAAATGCAGTCCGCTACGTCAGTGCCTGCCCTGATATATTCTTACCATCCTGAGGTCTGACCTGAACATTACCTGTCTACTGTCTATTGTCCATATCTGTACCTCCTTGTCCCTCTATATACATACAATGCAATGAGGTCGTTATATTCCCCGCTTCGGGCTTTCGTGTACCCCCGCGATGCCAGTGTCCCACCACGGTCGCGGGTCTTCATTTACCTCGGTCTAACAGTGACATTCCTGCTTCTATCATATCAGCTGATTCTCGACCGAGCGCCGAATATACGCACAGGCTGGACATCCCTTCAGGGTATCACTGTTGCCGGCGATGACGATCGCTTCGTTCCGGATCTTATACCCGCTGAGAAGGAGTTGGTTTTCGCCGCTATGGAGGCTAGCAATATGTCCTGGGTCGAGGAGTATCTGTCAGACTGGAAGACGAATATCTATCGCGCTGATGCGAAACACAAAGACGTTGGCTTGACTGTCCCGGTAAATAAGGGCAATGAGGCTATGGTATATCTGACGTATGTTTTGGATATTTCAATCCCAAACTTCTTGCCATACTAATTGCTCTCTGGAATAGCTATATTATTGATCGTTACTGGTCCCTTCCTGAAGTATCTGTCTTCCTGCATGGCGGCCGTTACCAATGGCATGTCGATAACCCGCTGTACGACTCCGTGATCTCTGTCTCTCATCTCAACCTCGACTTCGTCCAAGAGGCCGGTTACGTCAATCTGCGCTGCGCATGGAGTGTAGGCTGTCCCACGGAACTCGAGCCCGCTCGCTATCTCCGCGAGAGACCAGAAGACAGTGGACATCCCACCGCGGTCGAGTATCCCGATCGATTTATGGAGTTGTTTCCTCGCACCGAAGTCCCGGAGGTCGTCGGGACGCCGTGTTGTAGCCAGTTCGCTTTATCCAAGAAGAAGATTCACGAACAGAGTCTCGAGCAATACCTTCGTTTGCAGCGGTGGTTGATGGATACGGATTTGGACGCGGGCATCAGCGGGCGTATTTTGGAGTATTCATGGCATAGTGCGTCTCTCGTTTGCGCTGAGCTCTTGATCTCTTGCTAACGGCCGTTTACAGTGATCTTTGGAAAACCGGCGCAGTATTGTCTCGACCAACGCGAGTGTTATTGCCGGACATACGGTTATTGTAATATGACCGACAGCGACATCCAGAAGCAGTGGGTATGGCGCGGTTTACAGCTGCCAGAAGGATGGCCAGAACAGAGCGAAACCGCGGACTAGCCACGCATGTATATTCGATTACGCTTGAATGAACTGAACATTTCCCTTAAGAGACCTGACCTATGTACTCAATCATCATTTCATGAAGCGCAGTCCTTCCGCTAGACGCACTTTTGACCCCAAGCAGAATATCTCAAGGCACGGACCATTCCACATAGTGGGAATCCATCCATATATAAAAACCTCACCGCCATATATCCTGTCTACTCGATCGCCTTTGGTGCCCGTGACTACTCATAGGCCGCTCTTCATCAGCCGGAACAGCCAGGAACCCTCCGAACCCGTTCCCGACGAGCACGCTTTTGCGAGCATCGCCGCCCCAAGACCGGTTGAGCTGGGCCTCGTGGAAGCTCACGGGGCGCGTCCTTGAGTCGCGACGTCCGGCCATCGGGCTGGGGTCGTACGGGGTGAAATTCCACTCAAACTCATCCAAACCCTTGCTGTACACATTCAGGGGCTGCGAAAGACCTCCCCGCATCTGGGGCCCACTTTCACCACCGCCGAAGAGTCGGGGTGGGGGCATGAGCAACAGTGTATCGGGGAATGAGGAATCGCGGACATATAAATCCCGAAGGGCTGGTAAGCTTCGCGACACCAACGACGAAATAAGGTAGGTATAGTATGAGGATACCACTGGTGGCATTCCATGATTATCGGTTTGAGATGTGAGTTCATAGTGTAGAAGATGCAGCGACTTCGACGCCATGGGAGGAATCTGCTCTATGGGGAACGAGCGAGTCACCTCCTGAATGACAGAAAGGCTCTCAAGCCGCGGAGCGGCGGAAAGAATATAATGTAGTTGCGACGGGGCAACGCCAGTAGAAGATAAAATCAAAGCTCCCAAAGTCGCTCGGTTCGCTGGCGTGGAAAGGAACGCGGCAAGCCCGCTTGCCGTGACATTAGGGGTATCGCGAAGGGTAAGAGACTGAACGGACGGGAATGGCGGGAGAGGCACGTTCACTGCAAAGGCGGAATCGTCAAGCCAATCCAGGTCTTCGAGGGTGAGCTCACGAAGACGGGGGAATGAAGCGAGTCCGTTGCGCAGAGTACTGGCCTCCATTTGAACCCCAGATAGCTCCAGCACCTCCAAATTCACCCATAGCTTGGATCCCGGTAGACGTGCGAAACTGCCTTCGGCACCTTGGCGATAGGCCATCCGACGTAACTCGGGGCATCGGGCCATCAACTCCTGTTTCAAGGGTAGACATGATGGCTCGTCGCTGTACAAACCAACCGGCAGGTCAACAAAGCGGAGATTAGGAAGAACGGAGATAGTGCGGGCCACGTTGGCTTTGTTGGCTTCGCGGGTCATGTATGGCATTCGGAGCGATAACACCATATTCCCTAGCCCCTGTGACTCTCGCACTGTTCGCATGAACATTTCTAGACGGACTTGCGGGGCATCGATGGGATCGCCATTACGGTCAAAGAACGAGCGGCGTTTTCGCTTGGCGGCTAATTCGATTTCGAGTTCGCAGTAATGGACGGGGTCGATTCGGACGTTGGTGTAACTAAACAAAGGTGTGTTAGTCTCTCACTTGGCAAAAAGACCGGGGTCTCCCACAGAAGCGCCCGCGCATTCAAAAACCACCGCTTGTTCACGAGGGTGCAGTGCGCCAGGTCGCGCATGTCGCACAGCATACAGCCATCGCTGGCGGACTCCTCGGAGGTGCCATATGTGTTGTCGACGGTGTGAGGACAAACAAAGGAGAAAATGCGTGTCAATACTGGCCGAGGTAGCTGTTGGGTGTAATCTCGGCCGGGCACGTTAACGCGGGGCGATGGCGGGTCGGTGGTTTCCCGGTTACTTCGCCGTGAGCTTCGTCGTGAGCTTCGTCGCAGCTTGTCAAAAAGACCCATTCTGACTGGGAGGTGGAAGAATGTGAATGTCAAAAGAGGGGAGATGACGGGGACAAAGCACGTTAATGCAGGGTCTCGTGGCCCCCCCTTCAGCCCCAGCCCCTAACATGAAACATCCCCGGGCGTTTCAGTCCAGTGGGTTCCATCACATCTAGGTATATCGCGAAGATCTTCTGAAAGAACTTGGGAGACAAGAGACAACACGAAATGGCATTTTACAGGTCAAATATTATGGAGAAAGACAATTCAAAGCTGACAGACTAATGAGAATTCACATGACATCACCAAGTCAACAGCGTCATCTTGGAATTCCTGACGTTCATTGGATTCAGTGGATTATCTAGGTAGATACTTACCTATAGTACATCTTGAATTGGATCTATACATGATTGGTCCATGGACTGACATCATCGTGGTTCTCATATATCCCAAGGGTCAGAGACAGAAGCAAAACACTCACTTCAACCACCTCACATCAATCCACATACTCCCGAAACTACACATCATGACTGAAATAAGTCGCAAATTTAGCGATCCTCTTCCCTCCCCGGCACAAACCAACACCCTCCCAGAGTCCACCCCCGAAGAACACTGGAAGCACCTCCCTCCATACGAGGTGAAATCCGGGGAACAATTCGGTCCAGTCCAATGGCGTGGAAAGTGTTTCTGTGGAAAGATCACCTATCTATTGAAGCGAAAGGAACCACTCAATGCCAAATACTGCCATTGTCGTGTGTGCCGGGTTACCCACGGAGCTCCGGTTCAGTGGTCGGCTATTTTCCACAAGCACGAGATGTTATTCACCAATGGTGCGAGCGGTCTGGCATTTTACTCTACTACACATGGAAATCGGGAACATATGTTGCCTACCAAGGTGTCCTGTGCCAATTGTCGGACACCTATCATGGACGAAGGCCGGAATATGTGTTTGATCTTCCCTCAATTGATTGAGGTCGAGGGATCTAGCCAGGAGCAAAGAGAGAAGAAGGCCGTCTTTAAGCCGAGGTATGTGCGGTGTGCTACTACTCCATGAATTCAGACTAATGATCCTGCTAGATGTCATATCTTTTACAACTCACGCATGACAGATTGTCATGATGGTCTCCCCAAGTGGAGTGGTATGGAGAGTTCCAGTGTCCCGATGGACGACGAGGGTATTCCAATTGAAGTCGAACAATGATTACGAGATACACCAATGAGCCAAAGATTCACGGGTATGTATCATTATGGGGCTAAAGAGGGAGTGGCCAAAGGGACCTAAAAGATTTGATGATTGTATAATAGGTAACAATTGGACATGAATATGCATGATCTTCCATCGAACCGTGTAGTTACCGCTATGAGGCCTCGCACACACCAGAGTGCACCGACACAGGGTCACTACTTGCGCTGCCCCAATCAGCAGCCCCAATAGCCTTACCAGCCTCCGTACTATCGTCGGCTCGGATCTAACCAAACATGAGTATTTGCTCCGCTTGCAAACGAATAAACTTACATAGAACTGTGGCTCGACAAAGTACCACCAATCATCGCTCCGGAATGCATTGTCCAGTGACTGACTCGCCGGATCGTTCCATCCGGTATTGCGGGTATCGAAGTGAGCATGCTTCGACCACGAGACATAAACCTTGGGATGGTCATTATTCTGTACCCCGCTCGGCTCTTTGGCGTTTCCGGCGTTGACTTCCTCCGTCGTTAGAGTGTTTTGGATATCCCCCCAGGCTAGGCTGTGGTACCCGCTATGCGCAGAGAGCAGGGCGCGTGATGGCGCCCACATATTGCTGTCATCTCGAGAGTGGATGGTTACTACTCGCTCCCAGTCGCTGGAACAGATGTTAGAAATAGGTTGGAGAAGCGGTATTTCACTCGCTGAAGGAAGGACCACATACTAATCATGTCCAGTATCGATGCCAACGAACTCTGCGCCGTCTTTCTCGTAAAAGAGATTATACCCGACGCGCACCTCGGTATCGCTGCATTTTTGGTATGTATAGTAAATGGGAAATGCAGGTCCTGGATTTCCAGCATCAACACCAGGATTGCGGCAATTGCACCCGACATCTGGGTAGTCACACTGCGGCACACCTGGTGTCTTGTGGGCGTCATCGTACACATCTGCTGTGCTTGGTGATCCGCCATATGCCCAGGTTGGATAGCAGGGTGGCTGATTTAGGGCTTGGCCAAAGAACCACATCGGCGCGTAGCGGTCTGCTAGATCTACTCCGCCTGCATTGAGCAGTGAGCCCATCTCATCATCTGTTATCTGCGAGAGAGCTAACGCATGGCTGGCGATCAGGACCGTCAAGCTAGCCCCTAGCTTTAAGTGCATGGCTGGACCTGTTAAATTATATAGAATTGCGATAGTGATTCGACATTCGAAGTGGTGTTAATACCTCTAAATACATACCTGAAGACAGCTAGCATGCTGAGAATACCACAAGACTACTCCGTACTGAGCGACGTATTTCCAAATGAGGCAATGAGCTGCCAAGGGTCACATCGTGGCATGCGGGTCTTACGCTAGCCTCGGAGTACCCGGAGATATCCCGCACGTGTGTGCTGTAGATTATCCCAGTCGCCAAGCCGGAGAGGAGCCGTGTGGGATATCTTATCCCAGGGTGGGAGTATTCTATGGTACAACCTTGAATCACCATGAGTGCAAGTTGTGTACGGAATAGCTGAGGTTCCAATACAGTTTAGTCAATTTAGGCATTAACCTTGGAAGAATGCGGGAAAGAAAGAACAGCGCTAACTATAGCTTTGGCATTCCGAACCTCCCAACGTGTTCGCCACAACTCTGACATTCCGATTCGCTTGCTCTCCAGAGAACTGCGACTCGATCACTTTGTAACATGTCTGCTCAAGACAACCTGCTTTCCATTCACATCACGCGGCTCATAAGCAAGAGCTGCAAATCCGGCTTCGGCTATGTCCCTGTCGTAATTCTCCATGACCCAATGAGCCATCATGTCCATGCCGGCGCATGCACCACCGGCAGTCCAAAATTTGCCGTCAACGACCCAATTCTTTTCTGCCGTCCACTTGACATTTGGTCCAAGTTCCCTCGCAAGTGCCATGGCTTCGTGGTTTGTCGTGGCGTTCAGGCCGTCCAGGAGACCCGATACGGATGCAAAGATTCCACCGGTGCAAGTGGTGAATACGATCTTGACTTCACCGGCTCGTTCGCGCACAAAGCTTGCTAGCGCCGGCGGGATTGCTTTGAGATAGTCTGGCGAAGGTCCACCGATTAGGAGATAGTCAAGCTTTGGACACGTAGATATGGTGGTTGTAGGCAGGGATCTGAAACCTGTGCCATGGACTACAGGTTCCATTTCCTCGCCGATATAGTGGAATTTGATATCGATACCGCGCTCAGCTATGCCGGGGTTGCCGAATCCCCTTAGATAAGGAATAGAGGAGCTGGACAAGACATCCACGGGTCCTGCAACGTCCGTGACTTGGAATGGTATCATGATGATACCAAACTGGATGGGTGCCATGGTGGGTGGATTGCTTGACAGAGGATGGTAGTAGAGATGAGAGATGAGGAAAATCTAGAAAAAAAGGAGGGTGGCCATAAGACCGACTATTTAAATGCATAACAAGGTCCACCCCAGTGATTCTTCACTATCTCCAACTCTTTGATACATCGCGGAACGGAGGTATAGAATTGTACTTCTTCCGATCCATGGATCCGCTCACTGGCCCGTGGTAGACCTTCCCAAGGCCCCGGGGTTAATTGCGGCTTAGTCAAATCGCGGATCGGAGATACCAACTGCACGTTCCGTTCCGTCCTTCACCTCCCAACATCCTCCAACAGGTGAGCATGAGGTCTTTTTGACTCATTTTGTTCTTTTCAGTGCCGTTTTCCTCCGAGCTGAGCTCAGGTCTCCCACAACCTTGGCATCCCCTACTTTTCTTGCCTATCAGGAAATACACTTAATGGGTCGGAAAGTCAAGAGCAAGGCCTCCCAAGCGTGTGAAACATGCCGCTCGCTTAAAGTCCGCTGTCTCCCCAGCTCCCAACCTGATACGTGTCTAAAGTGTGCGAACTCCAAAAGAACTTGTGTATTTCTGGAGCGGCAACCGCGGCAACCGCGGCAACCGCGGCAACAAAAGCCAAAGCACAGCTCAAAAGCCCGAATTCGTGCACTGGAGTCGAAGGTCGATAGCCTGGTTGCTTTCGCTAGCCAGTCTCAACTGATCCACGGGCAAGGACCTTCACAGCGCGAGGTGGGGTTTCTGGAAAATGGCTTGTCTACCTATAGTTCGTCTTCAGGCCATGGGGTACAAGATTGCACGCCCAGTAGCAGCCATGATGACAGCACAAATTTAAACCCGCTGGATTCGCCTCCCTATAGGTGGGATGACTATCCTAAAATTAGTGCCGTATCGTGCCCCGAGCTACTGCTTGAATGCGGTCTGTCACTTGATGCTGCTGATGGATTCCTCAGTCGGTTTCGCACCATGACCTCTTACTTTCCATTTTTCGCGGTTCCCAGTCACGCCACTCTGTTGACAATGTGTAAAGAGCGACCTTTCGCTCTAGTGGCAGCATTGGCGGCAGCGACCTCTTCGGACAAGAAATTGCAAAAGTCCCTTGGTGACAAATTTAGAACCTGTGCTCTCCACGCCGTTATGGTTCACAATGAAAGGAGCCTAGATCTCCTGAATGGGATTCTGGTGTACTTGGCCTGGTAAGTAAACTATACCTATTTAACATTCCTGGTTCAACCTTGCTAACCGATACATTAGGTATCACTTTTATTATATCCCCAAGAAAGAACAGTTCAACCAATTGCTTCATATCGCAATTGGCATGGTTGGTGACATGGGCTTGAATCTGAGGCCTGCCGAGGCAATGAATAGAAAGATAGGACTTCGATTGACACATTATCACAAATTCTCTACACCTTCAGCCAACCACGATGAATTTTTTAGCGGAGAAGCCCGTCGTGCATACTTGGGATGCTTCTATCTCTCGAGGACGTAAGTACTTCCCCAAACAAAGCTCTTCGATTTTGGATCCTATTTTCTTGATGAACCTATCATTGCCCACGGAGAGCGTACTAATTAATGCCGTTATTAGCATCGGCTGGCTCACAAGGAAGCCAAATAGTATCCCATTTCAGAGCTATATGCTTGAATGCGCGGGATCGTTGGGTCAAGAATTGGAGTATCCAACGGACGCATTGCTTTTACCCCTCATCCAGCTTCAAAACATAGCCGAGGTGAATCACCACAGACTTTCAACTGTTGGTAACACTATACGTGACCACATGGATGGCCTAGATCTTGAAATGAAAGTCCAATCCTTCCAAGCCGAATTTAAGCAGTGGGAGCACTCACTTCCTCTCGTATGGCAGCAACCGAGTAAGCTTACTTGATCAAAGAACCAATGCAACCGATGCTAATGTGCCATAGACGGGATGAGCCTGGCTTGTGAGGTTGCTGTAATGCATGTCTACGAGATGGATCTCGTCAATGTCTCTCCAACGAAAATGCGACAAAGGGTGGATTCTTTGAAAGATCCACCAACCTCGTCTTTTACGTCTCAAAGTCGACTGGAAGTGCTCTTTCTCTGCTTGAAATCAGCGGGACAACTTGCTCAGAATTTCCTCTCCATTCCAACATCTGAATACGGCAGTCTTTCTTACACAGAGTGGTCTGGCATCACATATGCTATCTTCGTCATTTATAGACTGACAGTGGGGATTCCCCAGCTTCGTGACTGGGATGTTCGAGTTGCGCGAACGACCGTTGACTTTGATTGCGTTCTAGATGCATTCTGCAATCGCTTCAATAGTATATCACTTGGTGATGAGGCTATATTGGAGAATGGAGACTTGTTCTCGGTCATGGGCTCAATATTTGAAAACATTAAGCAGAGCTACGACCGGCTCAAGCTATTGCCGCAGAAGGATAGTGCGGACGACACCAGTCCGGTCCATGCCACTAGCTTTCTGCCCTCAACCTTCGGACACCCACACCAGCATCCGTGCCCTACATTCCAGAACTGAAAGGGCACACCGGGATAACCTTGGAATATCCCAATGCCACTGCGAGAGATATTACATCACCGGTCTGCAAGAATACTGTGGGGCAGGATACTTCCGTGCCTGTCAATCGCATTGCGCCAAGTGACTTCGGTCAAGTTGTGATTTCTAATATCGGGAGTCGCCGACTCGGACAGGCCCGGTAGATGACAGAAATCCCTCATTCCACTTCATTGGAGTGGAGCAAATACTTTGTAGTCCCCTGAATAACATCATAGTTCACTCGCACATACCCCGCGTTATGGGCGTGGCGTGAAGATTACGGCCCGAATAAGACATAGAGTGTGCTGAGCTCCGAGATTACTTCCGAGTTTCAGCGACTTGGCTCCGGGGGCGTGCCGATTATTTAGCTGCTCTAGCAAGAATATGGGATACGAGAGTTTGTATTTCCCCGAAGATTTGCAGAACGTGGAAACCCCATGGGGCAATGCCAAGAAGTATGAAATGTGGGATGGGGGGTAAGTACCGAGACGAGGCAACTCTGTCAGATATATAAATTTTGTACAAATCTCCTGGTAGAATAGAATAGGTTTTATTTGCATAGAGACTTCCATAAAATTTCAATATGGTCATGCTCCTCACAATGGCCCTCGGCCTTCTCGCCGGGACGGCATCCGGCCTGGGCTATACCGAACCCTATCGCCCTCAATACCATTTCTCCCCTAAGGAAAACTGGATGAACGATCCTAGTGGGCTGTTGTATCACAGTGGCACCTACCATCTTTTCTTCCAATACAACCCTGGTGGTAGCGCATGGGGCAATATGTCATGGGGTCATGCAACGAGTAGAGATCTGATCCACTGGGACGAGCGCCCTGTTGCTCTGCTTGCTCGGGGATATCCCGATACTGTCACCGAGATGTACTTCACCGGAAGTGCGGTAGCAGATGTGAACAACACGAGTGGCTTCGGAGTTGACGGAAAGGTTCCTTTGGTCGCCATGTATACTTCTATGGTATGATTCACTATTTCACCGGATCACTCATAGAGACTGACAGCCGTTCTTTATAAAGTATCCCGTTGCTCAAGATCTGCCAAGTGGAAAACATGTTCGCGCAGAGCAGCAATCTCAGTCAATCGCCTACAGTCTCGACGAGGGCGAGACCTGGACAACATATGACGCCGAGAATCCCGTAATTCACAACCCGCCCTCTCCGTACGAAGATGAATTCATAAACTTCCGGGATCCCTTCGTGTTCTGGCATGACGATACACAGAAATGGATCTCCGTCACCGTTGTGGCAGCAATCCATAAAATTCTCATCTTCAGTTCCGACAACCTCAAAGAGTGGTCTTTCATCAGCGAATTCGGACCTTACAATGCTGTCGGCGGCGTATGGGAATGCGCCAACCTGTTCCAAATGCCCGTCGAAGGAGACCCGTCAACCAAGAAGTGGGTACTAGTTTTGGGACTCAACCCTGGTGGTCCACCTGGCACAGTCGGATCTGGCACGCAATACTTTATTGGCGACTTCGACGGCACGACTTTCAAGGCTGATTCCGATAACGTCTATCCAGACAACAAGTCTGCCAACTGGATGGATTTCGGTCCGGACTTTTATGCTGCCGCCAGTTATAACGGACTTCCTGATGGGGAGGTAATCCAGATCGCGTGGATGAACAACTGGCAGTATGGTGCACTAATTCCGACAAGCCCTTGGCGAAGTGCCATGTCTGTTCCCCGCCACTTGTCTTTGAAGACGGTTAATGAGAAGGTGACCCTCCTTCAACAACCGCAGCAGAGCTGGCGAACTGTTGCCGACCACAAGGCGGCGAAACATTCCTGGAAATCTGTATCGGAAGGAACAACCAGCCTTGACTCCCCAGGCAAGGCCTTCAAGATCGACTTGAGCTTCGCTGATCATGACTCTGATGATTCTCTGGCATCTACGTTTGCCATTGCCGTCCGTGCTAGCTCTGACTTCAAGCAAGAAACACTCATCGGGTACAACTTTACCAGCAAAGAGATGTTTGTGGATCGGCAACACTCAGGAGATGTATCTTTCGACAAGACCTTTGCAAGCTTGTATCACGCACCACTGTCAGCGAGCGCAGATAAACGCATCAATTTGCAGGTCTTTGTGGATTGGTCTAGCGTCGAGGTCTTGGGTGGTCAAGGAGAAGTTTCTTTGACGGCTCAGATCTTCCCAGAGGAAAGCGCAACCGAAGCGCAGCTTGTCTCCACCGATGGGGCGACCCATGATGTCAGGCTTCAGATCACCGGGATGAGTTCATCGCACTAGGCAAGGGGAGGATAAGAAACCAGAATCGGCTACCAGCTTAGATAGTACGGCACAGTATGTCTTTTGTCTCTATTTCTCTTTCCCGGCTTCTGTATACAAATAAAGTTCAAAGCAATGCTTGTGGTTGGTCGACGCTGTTAACTGGGCCCACCTTCTTATTCGGGAAGGCGTTCAATATTCGACTTCTTCTCCAGGGAAACTCAATGACATACCTGTTCTACTTATTTCTTCCTCTACTTTTGAGTCTCTTACATTCCGGGTCAAACTAAAACTACAAGTTGGCATTCAACAAGATCGGCTCGAAAAGGAACTACGTCTTCATTTGATTAAGTAGCAGGCTGACAATAAGCTTGAAATTTAGACCTTCAATCATAAAACGGCTTTGCATTTATGAGCTTGAAGGCCACCTCCGTGTCATGACCGAAAATCAACGTTGCATTGTACAGTCTCTGAAGTCTGCGGATCATGCTGAGACTGCGATACCACGCACTGTGATCCCTAGCTAATCCTCCGTGGGGATGACCCAGCTCATAGTTTTCTGCAACGTGAAACTGGTCCGAGGTCCAAATGAATGGTCCATCATTCGCAAGATTGACTTGCATAATGCATAGTCCAGGTGTGTGGCCAGGTGAATGGTGAAAGGTTATGCCTTGGAACAGGTCAAGTTGTGACTCGGTGAACGTGTTCCACTTCAGTTCTTCCAGCAGCATATATTGTCCTAGGTAGACGCCAAAGTCTGCCCCGGTTGCTACCGCCCAGCAAGCGTGCTTGAACTCTTCTTCGTGGACATAGATTGGGATCTCTGTGTTCACAAAATGCTCAAGTCCCCCGGCATGGTCAAAGTGCAGATGGCCAATGATGACTGCTTTTACGTCCTTAATGTCGTTCCCAGTAGCCTTGATGGCGTTCGGGAGCTTATGGTTGTCTGAGTACTCAACTCGTGGAGAGGCCTCCGTGATTTGCGCTGGCCAATGCTGTATTCGGTTTAGTTATACACAAGGAACATTGTGGTACGATTCTGACAACCCACGTCTACATCCTCAGCACAGCCCGTCTCGTACAGAATGAGACCAACTCCTGGGTACTCGATGAGAGCGGAAAGGATCACTAAATCTCGACGTCTGTTCACTGGATTAAGGTTGCTCAAGGAGCTTGCATTGCAACCTCGCAGGATCCTACGCAAGGTTAATAAAAATATCATGACTTGACCACCGATTGGCAAACCAACCATGATTCATCTTCTTGGAGGGTGCCCAAGTTCAGAATGTGCATCTTTGTCCCGGCCGGACACCTGAATGCCGGGACTGCTGCAGACACTAGCAGAGAGGTGGGATCAACGGAGGAATTCATGTTTTATGAACTTAAAAAAGTCCACTTGCAGATGAAATGATCTGAGAATGCAATTGTCGTCACTGAGAGTTTTCCGGAAGAGCCGACGAAGTCGTCATAGCCGGGGAAATTTCCCCCGCATGTTGGGTAGGGATGATTTAATGCAATATATTCTATATTCTCTATGAAAGAAGTACTACTTAAAGGGGGGTTGTCTAATATGCAATATGAGTGGAGTCTGATATGTTGGGGTTTTAGTCTTTCCTTTTGACAAGGGGAGCATCTATATACAATGGACCAGTAGAACAGGAAATTTATACCAGAATCACTACTTTAGTGGATTATTGACAATGATTGGAGAGAAATATTTGGAGCATTCAAACCTTCGACCATTCCATTTATCATCTAGAGTCCAGAAGATTGCGATAATCTGCAATACTGGTACATGCATGTAGATACTAACCGTATACATTCATAACAGCATAAAAAGATAAAAGAAACCTGTACTATATGTGCATTATTGTTCTCAGTGAAACATTCAATCTCGCACACGTACGACACCTATTTTCTTGGAAATACTAGAAAGATTCTCACTGCAGATGTAGGGTCGAATAGGATGTTAACCAAAGCTATATAAGAGAGAATCTTCCCCCCGCCCCAAAACTTCAACTGGTTTTCATATCATAAGTATATTCGACGCAGTTTCTCTTGCTTTTTACTCCTTTTCTTAATCAATATGGACACCAACCTGGCAGAAAGCAAACTCGCCTATCACGGACTTGAGACGAAATCAACCGGCACCGATGGAATAAGTGAAAACTCGGGAAAGGCCGAAGCTGGTCAAGTCAAGTCGTTGATTAGGACCTTTCTCGAGGATATCGGGTTTGACCGCAGCATTCGCGTAGTTAAAGACGATGAGATGAAAGACGCTGTTTTGCGGTACTTCAAAAGTCTGGACGGAGGAGAGGAGATTGAGAAATCTATCCAAAACACCCTCCACGCTTCGCTGAACTATGCATATCACGGGTACACGAGTCTTCCCTTCCAGGTGAGGGTGCTCGTTGCCATTCAATTCGTGTATATGTTTATAGTGGATGATGTGGCGGAGGAATTCATAGAGGATCTTCAAGCATTTGGTCAAAGGTGAGTTTCGAATGTAACTTCTTTCTAAGTATTCAACTATGTGCTGATCTACTTATCTACTTAGGTTCATTCTCAATCAATCCCACAACCATCCTATCTTGGCTGCGTTGGATTCTCACCTTCGCAACCTATCGGATTATTACGGTCCATACTGTCACTCTGAGATAACTAGAGGCATGCTTGATTATATCAATGGCCGTGTCATAGAGTACAAGATCGACCAGACCAACTTCAAGTTCTCATCCGATTCCCGCCTTATGCCTATGGCCTTACGAACTAAGGTCGGGGGCGCAGAGTTCATGGTCCATCTTCTCTTTCCCAATTCCCTCTTTCCCGAGGAGGAATACGTGATGCGATATTTCCCCATCACCCTAGAACTCGCGCTCACCATTGATTTTACCAATGACATCCTGTCTTATTACAAGGAGTTCTGTCTCGCTGATGAAAGAGGCAATTTCGTTGCGAATTTCGCCGATACGCATAATGTCCAGCATTTGGATGTCTTGCAGTATCTGACGAGCTATACGCCTGGCGTAAGTTTCAGCTCTTAATATATCCACGGGTTGCAATAAACCGGGTTGCTAACTATCAACTGTAGCTCACAAAGTCCGCTTATAAACAGCTTCAGAATAGTCCATCGCTCCTCGCTGTAGTGAAGAATTTCATCCAGGGAATGATTCTGCTCTTCACGGCGCATCGTCGATACCATCTCGTGGAGTTATTTGAGGATGAGCAGTATCTGCTACCTTATGATGCAGATGCTTAGTATTTAGGTAGATTGCCAAAGATACAGATAGGCACTACGTGTGGGAAAAGCCACTCAGTGAGAGCTTTCCATTTGAATCCAAGATATTTCGGGGTTTAACTTAATACTGTAGAAAGAAAAGCCTCGACACATGTTTTCTAATGGCGTAGTATATATAGCCCAATTGTTTACCTGAGAAAGATATTAACTAGCTACATATGCAAGCTACTGCGCTTCAATAGGAAACTTCCCTGTCATGAAATAGGCCTTTTGTGACCCTTTTCCACTATCTATGTATCTAACAAACTATATAGCGATGTATCGAAAAAGACTACCTAAGGAGACCTAAGGAGACTACGACTATTCTCATAGGGGTTAAGATGTAGAAACTGACGAAGTTGATATTGCACGAACTTGCTACATACTTACACCAAGATAATAGTAGATATATGTAAAGTATTGTAAACAGAATATCTTCCAGTTATGATTCCTGCCCAAGATGCCTTATAGATGCTCAAGTACCTAAGTATGTAGGTATAACTAACTACCTAGTAAGTAGATCCAATGACATCAGAGAACCCACCCAATCACAACTCTTATTTTCTTCTGCCCCTCGATACTCTCATCTCTCTCATCTTCTCCAACACATCCTCCAATTCTATATTCTATATTCTATACACCATGTCTTGGTCCCAGAAGATTTTTAGTCTTCCCCCTCGCAGCCGCGGCTCCTACCTTATCACCGACCATGTCCTCCAGGAGGTTCCCGAGATCCGCGACTACAAAGTCGGCATGCTGAATCTGTTCGTGCAGCACACCAGCTGTGCACTTTCACTGAACGAAAACTGGGATGACGATGTTCGTGCCGATATGAGCGATGCGCTGGACCGTATTGCGCCTATGGATAAGAAAGGGAATTTGTATCGTCACTCTGCCGAGGGTGAGGATGATATGCCGGTATGTTATGTCTCTGAAGATAGCGGGGAATTGGTAATCTTGATTTGATCGCTACGCTCGCTTTCAAGATTCCAGCTCCGCGGTTCTTTTTCCTCCCTCTTTGGAACAAAGGACTAAATTCCCAACAGGCTCACATCAAATCTGCCCTTATTGGCGCATCGGTCAATATCCCGATCACGAACGGTCGCTTGGCAACAGGAACATGGCAGGGCATTTGGTACCTGGAGTTCCGGACGAGTCGGCACAGTCGCAAGGTTGTCGCGACGATCCAGGGAC
This sequence comes from Penicillium rubens, assembly GCF_028828025.1. NCBI lineage: Eukaryota > Fungi > Ascomycota > Eurotiomycetes > Eurotiales > Aspergillaceae > Penicillium > Penicillium rubens. The sequence goes on along the minus strand of NW_026890601.1, from coordinate 4,713,665 downwards.
AGAAGGCTTGACTGGATAGGGAGCGCGGGCAATTGTGACCTATCTAGGATGCCCCCGGCTACGAATGATGCAAGATAGAACATAGGGATTTGGGTTGGCGACAGTGCGGACATATGACCCAGATTATAATGAGACCATCATATGCAGGTAGTCGAAGTAGTACACACATTTTGAGGACAATACCATCATCACACACGATCGAAGAGCAGCGGATCCATTCATCGATATTCTGTACACGGCCTCGGGCCCAAAACCAATTGAAAAACGCAAATTGTGCAACGCCGATAAAAGGAAATCTCATGCTAGCCGTCTATCGCTGCTCAAAGCCACCCTCTGTCACACGCTGAGACTCGTTCACCTCAACGGCGTCACCGGTGGGCTCGAGGGGGTAGCTGGTGGCGGGCAGGGACTTCAAGTAAGCGCGGTGCTGTTCATGGGCCTAGAGAGGTGTTAGCGAAAGATCCAACCGTAGCCGGTAGGAAGCCGGGTATAAATGGACATACGAAGGGAAGACCGCAGTATCCGCAGGTAGCGATCTCGGGCTTGTCGGTGTTGATGAAGACCTTGGGGTGGCCGAGAGGACCACCACCACCGTCACAGCTGACAATCTTGGACTTTGTCCAGCGGACGGGCTGTCTGTGAATGAGCTCGATAGCGGCATATGGACGCGGCTAAAGAGTAAGTCAGTCTCAGGCCTTAGTACGCAGTGCCAACAGCAATTGCACAGGCAATTGCATAAGCACTATTGTTTTCAATTGATTCGCACCTGAGTCTCCATAATGGTCTGCTCAAAGCGAGGTCCAACCATGGCTTGCTCGCGCGGCTGCTGGCTGGAGGCCCAGGTGGTAGCGCGGTTCGGGGCCTGCATGCTCCGGATGCGCTCGCCAACCTCGGGTGCTTCCGCAATAGTAGTGTCGGTAGGCTCGGCATTGGTTGCAGAGACATTCGCCGTGGGCTTCCGCGGGGTCGGGTCGTTGGCTTGGAGACGGCTCTCGTTCAGACGGGGCACGGTCGAGGAGTATGCGCGGACAACGAAGCGCGGGCGGACCGACGCAAAGGTCACGAGTCTGCGGCCACAGGACATCATACTGGGCAAATTTCCCCGGGGTTGTTGGTTATAACGGAGGACAAAAAGAGCGTTGGCAAGGGACCAAGTGCAAGTCGGCACTGAATAATCCGTGAGGTGTGGTTTGGTGGGTGGTCACCGCTTGCTGATTCGAGATAGCTCCACCCTGCACTTTGGATTTTCTGCCGCGTCATTTTATTTTGCGCAGTGAAAGTGGTTTGACATCTTTCTCTTGTCTTAAAAAATTTGGGGGTTTATTTCCATTGAGATCTCACTTTCAGCCCATCATGTCTGGCTCTTCCTCCCCGGCTGGAAAGCCTGAGAAGACCATGTCTTCAAATCTATTGACCATGAAGGTACGAATGCAGTTTCCTGATTAACAGCCATGCAAGTAACACTATACCCCAGTTTATGCGACGCGCTGCAGCTGCAAAGGAAACCCAAAGCCCATCATCTGATGACAGCCCCCACAATTCCAAGCGTCCCCGTCTCTCCACCGAGGCTGAGAGCCCTCGTACCTCAGATATGGAGGCGATCACAGCTGCACTTGCTGCCGAAGAAGAAAAACGACAGCAAGCTGTCGCACGAGCAGCTGCAGAGGCGGGTGAGACACATTGGGTCCTAGATGTCCCTGCGATGCCCCAGTCCACTCAGCAGCCTGTGGTATTGGCGGCAGACTCGTTGGATGCAGAAGATGATACCTACTCGGGTGGACGGCGTGCATATGGCAATTTCAAGCGCAAAGAGCGCAAGGTCAGTTTTTTCTCTGTTATCTCGCACTTGGCGTTTTGTACTCATTTTCCTTAGCCACAAACCACATCACGGAAGGAGGGCGATGAGGATGATGAGGATGAAGATGAAGACACCATAATCAACCCGTCCAATCCCCAAGAGGTCACCAAAATGATGGAAAAGGCCAGACTCAAGGCAGAAGCCAAAGCAAGAGGAAGCTCACGACAGACGAAGCTGTCTGAACTCACCAGTATATCTGGGTCTGGCCGGGGGTCTTTGTTGGGAGCCCCATCCTCTGACAAGAAGAAGAAGAAGCGCAAGAGCTGCTAAACGGGTGGTTTTTTATGGGATATTCAACTCGGATGTTTTGATGGCGTTCTAGCATAGCATGTATGGCGTCTTGGGGTTCTATCAATCAATTCCTTCTCAGCATCACCTGTCCAGGTGGTGGTAAATGCTTTGCAATCACTATAGTCCTTTGACCTAGGCACTTCCCTTTGTCCACTACACACCAAGTGAATACATCTTTATCCGAATATCCGAAATCGACCACTAGGGCTCTTCTTCCGGGCCAGGATCATCTTTCCCTTACTGTGGTCATCGACCTTCAATCCGGCCGGGGCCATGGGATTGGATGTATAAACAAGTTTTGTCTCGCGCATATGTCGAGTGTGGGCGAAGAGCTCTTCCTGCAAGTCCTCGGTTATGTATTGTTTGATGATAATGTAGTTGGTGTTGTGCTATATCAGGGATTAGTTTCTAGACAATATACCATATGCCTTTTTATATGGTACTAACCTCATCCCAATCCCAAGGCAAATTATATGCAATCAATGTGTCAGGCATCAGGTGTTTACGATGGACCTAAAGAACGTCAACATCTGTACCTCCAGTATCTCCAGTATATCCAGTATGCGATGATGGATGTAGTTCCATATAGTTCCCGAGGTCACTTACCTTAGTCCACGTAGTCTTTTCTTTTTCCTTTTCTATTTCCCTCCTCTCTTTTTTCTTTTTCTCAAGGATATTCTCATTCTCCTGTTCCTTATGCTCCATGCGTTCTTGCTCGAGCTTCCATTCTTCAACCGCAGCTTCCCTGAGGGCAATCTGCTCAGGCGTCTCCGAGTACGGGTTTCGAAGATCCTCCCAAGACGTTTTCTTCGTTGACTTCTCCTCATCCTCCATCTCTCCCGTCATTGATTTTCCCTTTGTTAAATTGGCCTTCAGCCTCCAGCGTTGTTCTGAATTCGCACCCTGCGCTCCCTCTTCTTGTCTCGCTTTGGGGTCAAACATTGTTACCTGTGGCAGGTAAAAGAGGGCAACCTCCTGTAAATGCCTAGCGACATGCTGCTGAAACCCGACAGAAGGGAGGTGTGTATGCTTGCAAATGGCGCATTGGTAGGAAGTATCAGCGATCGGATGCATTTCCTGAATGTGAGCGTACCATTGCTGACAACTTCCGTATAGCCTATTTGGCGTCGAACACTCGGGAAAGACGCACACATAAGGCATCAAGTCGGAGAGAATGTGCTGTAGCCATGCTTGCTCATCCCGAACAGTTATGGTGTAGAAGCAATACGGACATCTGAACGGGCTTTTCCCGCGCCCTTTTTCAGGCATCGGTGGTGTTCTCGTCTCTCCGTCTACTCCCTCGAATAAGGTGCCACTGTATGAGGTTTCGGATGCGCCAGAGTCAGAGGCCACATCATGCGGTTGATTAGGCTCTTTATATGCATTGTTAACAATCGTTCCGGGCGGCATAGTCCATTCCATACTTTCTGGATCAATGCCCTGGCTCCGTTTCGCATGGTGTCTCTCGCGAAATTTCAAGATGGCTTTTTGTCGCGCCATCATGAAACTGAGTCGATTGATCACTACCTCATCTGCGTGGGGATATTTACTGGAGACATGCTTCCCAGCCCAGAATACAAATGGTTCGGCGTCCACTCTGCGTGTTCCAGACAGACGGTCGTGATGAGCTGGCTGGCGAATCATCATGGACATCTGGTAGAGCTGGGTGATTGTTTCGAGGAGGCCTTGATGGATCTGCTGAACCTCCGTTATGCTATCGTCATTCTCTGGGTAGTCTCCATGACCTTCAGCCCCTGCGTATGGATATTGTTTCTCAACATCGGCATCTTCCTCTAGGACCTCTGTGAGGTCTAAGAGCAGCTCTTTAACTCTCCCCAGGAGCGACAGGATCTGGTCTTTTATGTGAGATGCATCCCTCAGGCGATAATCCAAAGAAGATTGTCCGGTCCCTTGAGCGATATTGCCTGCCCATACTCGTAATCGACCGAGTTCGTCCCTCCATGCTTGCAGGGGAACTTCGAGGATATGCTTAGTGAGACCATCCGAAGCAATTAAAGAGCTGAACTGGACGATACAACTCTGAACGAGATCTGGCACGGTTGCCATCCTTTTTGACTCATTGAGGTTTGTGGTTGGTGTATGAAGATTGGCCCGTATAGTGCGGGGCATTGTACATGGAGGGGCTGACAAGTCAGCTTACAGAAAATTATCTTGACTCAACGAAAGGATGGTGACTGGTATCGAGGCGGCTGGCCTCGCTCTCGCTATTCTTCCTCTTCTTATAAACCAGATCGATGCCTACGCTCTCGGCATTGAGAAGATCAGGCTTCTAAGGCGATACCGACGGGACTTTAAAGATTATTCGATGGGACTGAAAACACAGCGCACCATCTTGCTAAATACACTAGAACAAGCCCTCGAAGGTGTCGTCGACGATGAAGATGAGATATGCCAACTCATCAACAACCCACAAGGCGAAGAATGGGCAAACGCAGCTCTACAAAGTCGTCTCCGCAGGAAGCTGAACCGAAATTACGATGTGTTCTTACAAAATATGACTTCTCTCTCGGATCTACTAGAATATCTCTCTCGAAAGCTACACGTTGGTGAGGATTGGGCGAATGTGAGTGATCCTATTCATCTACTCTTATACTATATTCTGGGTTGTACTCACCTTGAATCATCTCAGTTCGCCCCCGAAACCTGGGATCTATGGAAATTTCGTAAGATCCTTAGCAAAGCGGTTTACGACGATCTCCTCGCAAAGATCAACGCCGCAAATACAATACTGAAGCTTCTCATTGACCAATCCGATCACCGGGAAGCGAGCAAGAAAAGGCGCCAGTCCTGGAGCCCCCTTCTACAACAATACAAAAAGGGACGCAAGCATGCTGAAGGGCTATTTCAAACTATCATTGACGGGAATTACTGGCGCTGTAGTTGTAAAGGGCAACACTTTGTCCAGCTTCAACTACAAACAAATCCTCTAGGGAGTGCTGGGGATCATCCTCTCAGAAACTGCCAGTCTCAGTTCCGGATGCTCTTCTCCAACAAGGCCCCGAGCAACACGAATACAGATCATCTATTGACCCGGACGGAGATGGTCTTTAAGCCCATGCAGGTCAAAGAGACTATGGGACTTGCCACTCTCTCCCTTTACAACAACCCCACGTTCTATCAAGTACAGGGGAGATCTAGGGTCCAGTGCAACGGTTCCACTCTCATAGAGGAAGCATCAGAAATGACTCTTGAGCCCCCGTCTATTCCACTCATTAAGGATTTTTGTTCATCTCTTCATTTTGCCGAAATGCGCAGTGGGCAGCAAAAGACCATTGGTTTCATTGCCAACGACATGAATGCCTCTTTCCGGTACACAATGGAAGCAATGAAACTTCCAAAGGGAGTTCCACAGAAGACTCTTGAGGAAGTCCTTTCAAAAATTGGTCGGCGTGATCGACTTCACATCGCTACCGGCCTGGCATGTGGTGTGGTTCAATTCTGTGGCAATTGGCTGAAATCCTCATGGGATAGCTCCGATGTCCATCTGGCTGCTGCCGACGACGGTTACAGCGTATTGCTGGACAATCTCTATCTCTCGTGGCCTCTTCTCCCTCCCAGTGCTGGAAGAGAGTCTCGCAACTCGACGCCCTATCCTAACGTGCAAAACAATCTTCTGTTGCCTTTAGGGCTTGCGCTAGTGGAACTTTCACTTGGGAAATCCCTCAGTGTATTCTTTACTCCGGAGGATGAGCACCAGGAACCATTGGTCACTAAATTCCGAGTTGCCTCAAGGCTTGTCGACAATGTGCACCAGGAAAGTGGTACACACTATGCAGAAGCCGTTCATAGCTGCCTCTACTGGTCTGGCATAACCTCACTGTGCAATGAGCAAAGATTCGTGGAGCGTGTCTTCGATAATATTGTCTCTCCTTTGCTGAAGGACTTGGTAAATTTCGAGGGTCTGACGTGAAAATTGGGATGTTATTCTACACGAAGCAATAATAATCAATGTACATTGTATATACTAGGCCCTAGGCTCTGCTAAGGACCTCACTGGGTCTAAGCTGACTCTGCCCTGGTAAAAGCGTAAAGGACGGCAAAAGGCACCACGTAGAGATACCTAAGTATCGTCTGACTGATCTAGAAATAAAGCGAAAACGAAAACCTCAAAGTTTCGCCTTCTCCTCCTGCTTCTTCTTCTCCCACCCCTTCTGCGTCGCGAAATTCACAATCAAATTCCAAGCAGCAACCCCAACCCCAACCGGCGGGACAACCAACAACGCCCATGCCCACCATCTCGGACTCGACGCCGCAATACTGGCCATGGCCCCCTTAACAGCAACCTCCAGCTCTGCCTTATCAGCATCATTCCAGATCACCACCCCACGCCCCGTCGTCGTCCCCCGGAACTCCGCCTGCGTCGCTTTCGTCCGCACATCCCCCTGGCTCCGGACCCGGTTCTCCGCATCCTCAGCTGTAAGATGCGCATCGCGGGCGCGCAACCGCGCAGTCTGGATTTCAGGATCGTGAACACCCACTACAATCACCGTTCCGCAGATGAGATCCATCCCGCTCTCGAAGAGGAGCGGTACATCCAGAACAACCGCCCATTGGCCACGCAGGTAATGGTAGATTAAGGCTTTGTAGACTTCCCACCGGACGGCGGGGTGGACGATGCCGTTGAGGACTTGTCGGTCGCGTTTGCGCTCTTCGGTGCTACCAAAGACGCGCCGTCCCAGCGCCGGTCGGTTCAGTGGTTTCCCGTTCGGGTTTGTGGGCGCATCTTCCAATAATAGGTCTGGCGTGCTGGAGCCGAAGTAGTTGACGATCGCTTTGTAGCCTGCGGTGCCGGGTTCGACTACTTTGCGGGCGAGGAGATCGGCGTCGATTATTGGAAGGGAGTAAGGTGGTGTAGAGAGGATGGAGGAGACAGTTGACTTGCCCGTTGCTATTGAGCCGGTGAGCCCGATGATCAGCATTTTGGCTTTAGACAGAGGACAGGAGACAAAGAGAGTTGTAGAAGTCGAAGTTGAATGCGGGGAGATAAAATTAGCCTCGGCTCCGCATTGGGTGTTTTCATGTACGTCATGTAGCGATGCAATGCAGCTATGCAGGAGATTCTGGATTCTCTAATTTCCAATCGGCTTCCAGTAACTAATTTGCTATATATTTGATTGTATCGATCTTTAGGAAGTCCTGTCGCAGTTGCGACGGATATCCTCGTGTGCTTATAGATCCTAAGAGGACTGCAATCTGAGTGCGCATATACGCAGCAGAACAAGACGCCTAACCCGAGGCAGTGAAAGGGGAGCTTATGTGGCGGATTTCTTTCGATCCCGATGTGGGCAATTCAAGTTTCCGGCAATCCGTGTGAAGGGTCTTGTGCTTGGCCCTTCCACCCAATAGTCGGCCACCCCTTGGGCAACGAGGAGAATGGAGGCAGGGAATAGCGATCATCACAGCCACCTTCCCATGGACAGTTCAGATCGCACAGACCGAACACTTTGCAGTAGCATTCCTTCGCATTGGGGCAATGCACGGGATCCTTTCCAAATATCACTGGAGAAAATGTCAGCTTTCGATCGGAACTGAGCGGTTTGCAGGGAAACCACATACTATGCCATGAATATTCCATAATTCGTCCACTCAAATCATCCTCTAGCGGTGTTTCCACCAGCCATTTGCGGAAGCGCTCGTAGTCGCTGCGCGGCCGTTCCAGCACCTTGGCGCGGGACACACCAAACTGCGCGCAGCATGACACGCCTACCTCCTCCGGGACAGGAACCCCAGGGAATAGCTCCATAAATCCATTCTTGAAGTATTCGCCGGCGTGTACATTGCTGCGATGCGTATCAGTGAGAGGACGGATCTCTACCGGGCATCCGAGGGTCCAAACACATCGTAGGTTGACATATCCTTGCTCTTGTAGGTATGGGATCTGGAAGTTTCGGAGCGGCGGGATACCGTCGTAGTATGGGTCGTCGTTGTGCCATTGGTAGCGTTGGGAGTGGATGAAGAGCATTGAGTCTGGTAGATTATCGTAATTGTCGATGATGTATCTGGTTCAACAGCTCGAGTCAGTATAGGGTAGGAGAAGGATGTAACACACATCGCATGTCGGACTCACGTCAAATACACCATGGATTCCCGGCCTTTGTTGCGCGACACCGTCAACGGCGCGTGCTTGTCGTCCACCACGTAGATACTTTTCGTCCAGTCGGGAAAGTATTCTGACAGCCATGACGTGTCATCGCTTTTCATGCTGGCAACTACCATATCCTTGCGTCTCCGTACAGCAGGACGAGCCAGCTCGTCTGGTTGTTTTGTCGATCCATGTTCATGTGTCTGCGCATAGCTGCCTGTTTCGGTCTTCACGGAGGACTTTGTAAAGAATAAAAGGTACAGGGCGAGAACGATGAAGATGGTAATGAAGATGGCCTTCATCCGACTGCGACGTCGGGGGCCCTGAGGCCCACTGGGAGCGAACAACATGTTGGATGGAGGGACTGGAGGGCACTGCCCGAGTGGTCAAGTCATTGAGGGGTGGAGACCGTCTTAACGGGAAATCAAGGCCCCGGGGGAGCTCAAGAAATCCGAGAGTCGAATATACTTGGGGATACTAATCAGATACTAATTCATGTAGTATGCTGTAATGAATGCAATTGTCAGAGACATGAGGTCGACGTGTCGCAAGTTCAAGTTCTCCACAGCCCTGGAGCCAAGCTCTGATGATTTGGCTGAGCTCCGAGCTCACAATTACAACGGGACAGCTATAAGAACAGTTATAACACAGCCAAAATATATAAATCAAGTCATTTACGGAGCAATTAATAGTAGATATCTTGATATTTTAATATATTGATGTGTTTTATATATATATATATATATATATCGAATTGGTGTCACCAGCATATGTATACATCTAACCAGTAGATCTCGTCTGTCCCACCTGGACATACTACCTATACATCATATTCACCCTATTCCTCCTATTCCTCCTATTCCTCCTATTCCTCCTATTCCTCCTATTCCTCCTATTCCTCCTATTCCTCCTATTGGCATGCGGTAATAGGTCCCAAGTACCAGCTATGTGCCCCAACATCCGGGTTCAATGTCCCCGCATTTCCAGACTTCGAGCCAACGCCCTCAATGACATCAATATCAGACGAGGTCACCGTTGTATCGTCGTCACTAGTAATCCAGTACTCGGGACTTGCGTGGCTAAAACCAACACTTGCAGGTGGCAACTTAGGCACCAGGTCATCTTGATGCGTCACACGCCAGAGACTGCCTTGCTCCGTGATGTATTTAGCCAGAGCCTCATTGCCCACACGTGGCTGGCCATAGGAATACTATAGTCCCGTGAGTATACACTATTAACAAAGACTGATTCAAAACAAAAACATGGTACTCACCACATTCGGTTCATATCCCGCATTACGAAGCACACTACCTCCCAACGTGGCAAGAGCCGCACCGAAGCTGTGGCCGGTCAGGACAAGAGTGTAGCCCGGGTATGTTGTCTGTGCGGCCTTGATCTTGGCTGTCAGATCATCCGCGACGGTCTCCCAGGATTCCAAGAACCCGCTGTGGGCTTCGCAGTCGCTGCAGATACTGCTGGCATCGGTCAAGCCGAAGTTGATGTTCGCAATCCAAGTGCTTATTGAGCGGCTACCCCGGAAGGAGACGACGAGTAGCTTGTTTGTTTTGTCCGCCGCGAGGAAGCCGGCAACATTGCCATAGCTGCAGACCCTAATAGGTGACACTGTGTTAATTAACAGTTGTGAGCGACTTTGCAAGTTGATTTCATACTTATCAAACTCGTATAGAGAAATTGTGTCAGCAGACTCCACTAATGGACAGTTGTCTTCCTCGCAAGATAGCGCATCCCCGGTTGAGTCGTTATTGTTCGTGCAGTATGACGCCGCAGCCCATTGAGAGAATCGGGTCAACTGATTAAGCACATCAGTGGACACATCTATTGCTTGTTAGTTGGTTACCGGAGGGCATGAACTAAAAATTGCATATCCATACCCCGAGGAACAGGACGAGAAGGAGCAGCAACCGTCACCACTGCGAGAGCTGCGATACCACAAAGCCGACCAAGAACAACCATTATGAAGATATCCGGAGTTAGGCCTTCTCAACGAGTATGCACACACGTGAAGATAGCCATACGGGACAGCTTCCTTATGTATGCTCGGCGAATCCAAACAGACTCGTATAGATCCCAAATTCCTTCACGAATCGGGACATCTTCGAGGAGCGGGGTACAGCACCCATTCTCTCGTAGATTAAATTGTTTCCGGACTTGGCTCTATCTCCGGTCCATGGCGCATATTTCACGCGTGACCGATGGGATTCCGGTGGGATCGACATGGAATTCATGCAGCTGTAAAGTTCGTCACCGGGAATGTAACCACGGAGAAATGCCGGACGAGTGGAGGATGGTCTGTATAGTAAAAGAGCGGAGTATTCCATGCAGGAGATTAGGGCTGTGGAGCGCTTACCTGTGCCTCGTATTGCATGGGCTTATTTCAGTGGTTATTTCTCCATGCGACACAAGTGCCGTGACGATGAACATTTTGGGCTCTTTGCATGTCGGGCAGAAGAAGTAGGGTTGGTTTCTGCTTGGCATTGCGCCCAGGTGTTGGGTTGTAGAAGAGATTCCAGCCACTCACTTTCACCCGTGATCGTATCTATGTATATGGATGCTGTAGAGGTAATATCCAACTACGACGTTATTAAACATGTGTGATCATTAGAAGCGTAAAATTGATTTGACTGGCCATATTGCATTCCATTTGCAATGGAAGGTGGTTTTTTTTTTGTATTTTTCCCTCTTTTTTCTTTTTCTCTCGAAGTTTCGAAAAGAATCCCGATCTCAATGCCAGTCAAACCCGTATCTCGTTCATCATCGCTGCCAGCAGAGAACCTTCGCCGGGACACTCGGTGCTCGGGCCCAAGGTAGGCTTGGCTAGCGTCTCATTCGTCTTGGAAGGACTCCCCACTACTGGTGAGATTCGATCTTCATTCCTTCCTCAACGCCAGTCATACCAGTGTCCTGTCCGTCGTCTGCACCATCACCACTGAGGAGGACTCGGGGAGGGATAGTGTAGCCAGGAGGCAACGGGGTGCCAGGAGTCACGGCAACAATGTTGTCGTTCTCATCGACCATCTCGAAGTTGTATCGCGATAGGAGATGCGGAATGGCGGAAAGTTGGGGACCATAGCGAGCAGTGTTATCATACAGCTCGAACAGCGGCACAGCGAGAAGCTTCATGTTCTTTGGGACCGAGAGAACCTCTATAATAAGCCATGTGTTAGCAATATTTACTGGGAAGACATAATGGTGTGTGTTGGAGCTTACTTTTCTTTGGGAGGCGAATGAAGTACAACTTCTTGCACTCCTTGGGACGGGTGACATGTGCAGGAAGGAATGGATACATGAAGGTCTCAAAGTTGGGTCGCCACCATTGCGCAAGAGTGTCGCTGATTTCCCAGTCATCATTAACACCTTCGCCGGAGAACTGAGATCCAACAGGTGCAAGGCGCTCATTCAGCCGCTTCTTGAAACCTTCAATTTCATCGTCCTCGTGGTGCAGATAATCACCTGGGCTAAGGACTATTAGCGGTGGATTGAGAATATGCGCAAACCATGGTGATAACTTACAGCTTAAAGAATGCATTGGCAATCTGCAACATCAGCACATGAGGGTGGTTGTGCTCGTGACACACCAGGATTCCCTCACAGGTTCGTCGCATTCCATGCAGGCGATACTGTTCTTCGAGGCGCTTCAGCCTTGCCAGGACCGAAGGGTCCTCTTCGGGTTGGGTCTCCTTTGTGCCGAAGGTATAGTTCGACAGGGGGTAAAGGCGGACAGTCTCGGGCTGCTGCGCGGTGAAGTCCTTGGGAACAATGGGCCTAGAAGCTATCGTGTCAGAATGATTCGGAAAGTGCATCATCGATAACGTTATCGTAATCTTATCGGAATTACTTACGGATGTCCACTGACAGGGACGTCCTGCGTAGTCGTAGCCATTTTGACACGGCCCTCGTTGTTATTGAGATCAAGAACGGCGAGAGCTCCCCGGGGCCCCAAAGCTCCGCCATCGTCCCTTATCGCTTATCGGCTTGACCGCCTTCCTGGCAAATTCGATATCTCCAGGACTACTCTACACATGTACGATTTAGCTCACACTACATGTATAGCAAAAAACTTGTCTGAAAGTAGTCGGATTATTGTCCATCTCTGGAACTGCACTATATCTTCAATTGACAAACCCCCCAACTCTCGGATTTATGCAACCGTCCAGCCCAACACCCAACCTACTCCGCATGTATACTATTCATAGCTTGGCGTCAAAATCCTCATACTCGCTCAGATCCGTGACAGGAACAGGGCCAGTGCTGACAGGCAAACTGGCCTTGAAGGTAGGTACGTCGGTGATAACAACAGCCTTTTGAGTCTCGCCATTGCCATTAGCCACACCCTGAATGTCACTGCTAGAGCTAAGACCGAGCTCCTTCAACTGTGAACTGAGCTTCTCGTCCAGTGTCTCAAGCACAGGCTCCAACTTCTGCTGTGACAGGCCTGTCTCGGTGGCCAGGAAACCCTTCACAGCAAAGACGACCTGGGACTTGTCCGCTGTCGCGTCAACCTCATCGAATGCCGTAGCCAAGCGGGCGGAATCCACTATGAAGTCAGCGGCTTCAAGGTGCTTGGCGACTACTTCGACAAGGCGTGTTTTCTGTTCAGCTAGTTTCGGCGCCTCAACCTGCGCGCCTGACTTGGCGTTCATGTGGATGGCAAGCTTGGCGCGTGTTGCCGACGACGGGTCGATGTATTGCCGGTAGAATGCAACGAGATCCGCCTTGGTCAGGGTACGCACATTGGCCGCGTCGGTCTCATGCTGCAGGAAATCAAAGTACTCAGATCCGACATGCGACCAGTACCGGCCAGTCTCAGAGCTCAGGTTCTTGAGTTTCTCCAGGCGCTTGTTCACGACACTGCGCTTGTGACCCTCGAATTCTTCTTCTGGCATCTTCTCCAGGATGGGGCCGAACTCGCGGAGGAAAGTCTCAATGCGCGATTCGAGATACTGTGCCGTGCGCTCACTTTGGATAATGACCCGGTAGCCCAGGGTGGTGGCGTTGTAGCGTGCGCCACTCCACACCACATATCCGAGCTGTTCCTTGCTGCGGAGCTGGTCGAATGCAGGTTCGTCAGTCAGCTGCGCGAACAGCTGAAGCTTCGACCGCAGAACATCATCAGAGAAGAGTCCGATATATAGGTAGTACTCAATACAGTGATTGACGTTAGCCGGATCCTTAAGCGACCGGGGATAGACATAGTTGGCACCGGGCGGCAAGGTCATATTGCGGCGCAAGTACCACTGCGACGGAGGCAGAGGACGGCCGCCCAAGATCTTCTCAACAGAGTCCGTCATACGCAGGGCATCCTCCTTGTACAGGTTTCCGTGGGCCAGGACTTCGATGTGGGTCTGCTCAAGCAACTGGGGGAAGAAATTGACCACGTCATCACTCTCAACATGCTCCAGCTCTTCAAGATACTGCTCGTTGACCCAGCTGCGCTCGGCAAGAAGATAACGAGTGTAATCTCCGACCTGGTAGTAAGGCTGTTGGTACTCGGCATTGCGGAATGCCCGCGTCAAGCGCTCTTTGATAATGTCGAACCGATCCTGGTTGATAACTAGCCCACGCATGGTATTGAGTACTTTCTCCAATAGAGCGGACATCTTGTCGTTGTACCCGCTCACGGAAATGTCCAAGCCCAAAATGTTCGCCGAGAGATGGTAGTCCAAGCCAGCAAGCTCAGCGTCGTAGGAGTATTCATCTAGCGAATCTCGTACCAACTCGCTATACAGCTTGGTTTTGATGAGATTGGCAGGTGTAGCCCACACTAAAGGATTGCGGAGCGTTACCTCGACAGTGGCCTTGGGCACCCAGAAACGGTCATCTTTCTTGAACCACAGGCGCACCCGATCATCATGGCGAATCAGTTTAGGGGTCTTCGCTGGCTCGGCCACCTCCTTCTTTTCCACCGAGAGTCTGGTCGGCACAAATTCGTTCTTGTGAGGCATGTGCACGTTAGAAGTGCGGGTGGCCTCAGTCGACTCTAAAGCCTTCTGAAGACCGCCCAAGAATTCCTGTGGGATCTTCTCGACCTTGTATTCGGTACCATACCACTTCTCCTTCTGGTCCCATGTACCCGGGAACTCCTGGGATACAACGACTAGGCGGAAGTTGTCGGCCCGCAGATAGCTCAGCGCCTTCTTGATCAAGTCAGAGTCGAATCGTCGGATCAAAGACCCGCTCAGCAGCCATTCACTAGGCAGTGACTTTTGCATGACGCTGCTCAGACGGCTAGTGAATCGACTAGCCGGGGTCTTCTGCTTGAACCGGAAATCGACCTCGGCAAGGTTCTTCATCTCGTCAAAGATCCATTGCTCGGGCTCGCGTTGCTTGATCATAGCGATATACTCGAAGACGACATTTGCAACTTCCTGGTATTGCTTCAGACCTTCGGGGGTCAGGCGCACCGAGATAGTGAAAAATGCTGACCCAGCACATACAGGCATGGCACCTGCAGACAGGCCATTGGCCCATCCCTTGGCCTTGAGGTAAGAAAGAACACTGCCGGGGCCCTCGTGGCCAATCAAATGACTGATATAGCGGCTAGGCTGGGTGTCATGCAAATCCTCCTCGTCAAGGAACGGGAAGTACATATCCATGGATCGAGTATCCATGACGGGCTTCACGAACACCTGGGTGCACATATCCTTCTCGGTGAAGGGCTGAACATCGTCCCAGCGATTCTGAGCAAGGTTCTTGTTCTCGACATCGGAAAAGAGCTCGGAGACCCATTGCTCCAGAGTGTCCAAAGACTCCCGCCCCAGGACAACCAATTTCGCCCGGTTGGCTGAGTAGTGCTTCTCGTAGAACCGGATGAACTCACTGCGGACTTCCAGACCACGTTTCTGTGGATCTTCTTTCAAGGTCTGCAGGTTACCAGTCGAGAAGTGGCTGTAGGGATGTTTGGGGTTTGAAAGCGACTTGTTCAGTTGCATCAGACGCCACAGGTCACTTTGGAGGTTCTTTTTATTTTCCGAATCCACCGCCTGCAGCTCCCGTTCCAGCGTTGACTCTAGGAAAAGCGGAGCGACAAAGAACTGGGCAAACCGATCCAATGCTCCATAGAGAGGCGACTTCCCATCTAAGCCATTCCCATTCGACAAGACGCCATTGCTATCATTTGTCTCGGCAGGGGTGCTATCTCCGCTTGATTTCGGGGCACTGGAGTCACCTGTGGCGGATACTTCGAAGAAGTAGTTCGTTTCGGTGGCAGCTGTGTAGGCATTGGACGAACCTGAGTGGGATGCTAGGTACTGGTTGTATGCATTTTCCTTCGGGTACTAAAACAACAGAGATCCAGTTAGCATTTACCTCGGCTTTGGAAGGTGGTGGCGGTAGGTTGTAAGTTGTTCATTTACCTTTTTTGTGCCCATAAACAGCAAATGCTCCACTGCATGGGCCATTCCTGGCATATCATCTTCATCGGAGAAATTGCCAACATTGACATTCACGGCGGCACTGGCCTTATCGGTGTCCGGGTCATGAACTAGGAGAGCCTCAAGCTTGTTTGGCAACCGGATCACCCGATAAGAACGATCGTCTAGCTCCGGTTTCTCCAGGTTCTCTGTAATACGCTCGATTTGAGCCATGATCGGGGGTGTGGCGGTGAAGTTAGGGGTTGAATGGGAGGATGAACGGCGGGTCCAATGCACGGAAGAAAGAATCGGTAAAGGTACGGGCCGTACTGAACGAGGACTGGTCACACTGATGCGTGACAGCAAATCGGGATAAGGGCGGGTTGAGCTGCGAATGAGACCTTTGTGACACAGGTTTGCAGCAGAGGACCTTGGAGGCATTCAGTTGCCAAGGGGAGAGGCCAATGACGTGACTGATAAGGTCAATGCACTTGGGAATTCCAGGCCGAAAATGAGACGGGTTTATATATGTTTCGGTATATATGTGGGATTATATACCAGAGGGGGGGAAAGGAAGTTGTGATATCAACTGAGGGACAAGGCGATGTTGATCAACCCGGGCCTGGTGGAAATACTGCCCAGATGTTCGAGGCGGTGATAGTAGTTCTCTAACCGCCATGGCGAGTGCGCCTTATGGGTATTTTCCATATTACAGGTTCTAGTAATTAATCCCTAAAAATATCATCAGTTGAAACTCTGTAGGGTCAATTTCAACAATATCTCAATTCCTATAGTAGTCGTTTATACGGCCGTGGTCTTAGTGGTCTTCTTAGTGGTCTTCTTATGTCTTTTTGGTGGTCTTTCTTAGTACTCCGTAGTCTTTGTAGATATCTGGTTATATAGATATTTTCTCCTTAGTTTGTTAGGTAGATAGTAGAAATGGCCAATAACTATGGCGCACTGGCGGTTGGAGACTGCCGTATCTCGTAGCCCTAATAAGCGCTCTATCACCTACCAGTGGCGTATTCCGAGACAAGGCAGACTCGTGCCTACCAGGATTGGACTTTAAAAATAAGTCACTCTTTCCCATTATCACATTAGCTAAATACATGTCAGGGTCCTAACTGGTTCCACGTTGAAGTTCTTCCTTCCTCGCAGCTCCGTTGGTCAATTCACACGTGCTAGTGGACACTGCCCCCCCACAATTATATCCAACGGCGCTTAGCACTTGGCTGCACAGAGGTTCAGGTTGATACTACTGTCGGAGTTACAGTTCTTAGTCTGGCTGCCACCGGGATTGACACCCTGTGGCCAACAGATGCTCGAGCAAGCCGTGTCTGTGGGCCGCACGACAATCGTCTTGCCGGAGAATGGGTCGCCGAAGACATCTGACAGGTCATACCAAACTGTGCCTGGGTCCAGAGTGTAGGCAAAATTGGTCTGAGGACTGCCGTTGTACAGACCGTTGTCAACGGTGGTGATCTTCAGGGAGATGCCACCGGAGGCACTGTCGTGGTGCAGTGCTTCGCTGTAGCTGCCACCTGCTGGGATGGTTTGCTTGGGGCCGACACTACCACCAACGGACCATAGGTAGACTGGGAATGCGCAGTGGTTGGTCACGACAGCGTTGCCAACGGCGCTAGCAAGCGGTGCCAGAGCGGCAACGGAGGCAATAACTGCAGTAGAAAAGTGCATTTTTATAGGAAGATGGAGTTGGTTTGAGATAAAGCGATAAAGTCTGTTGGAAGTAATGAGGATATCTCTCTTGGATAGGATTCGAGTGCCCTTATATAGTTTCCCTGCTGGTGGATTGAGCAATGAGTTTCCAGCCTATACCTGGTCCCCCTTTGACCCGAGAGCAATGTCGCTAACGGAAAGTATAGTGGTTTGCTCACCAAATCCAAGACATCTCATCCCAAACTAACCTATTGAAGCCATAACCACTTGGGCAGCGGTCAGGCCATCTGTCACAGGACCGGAAGTAGCAATGGTTCGTAAAATCTTACAAAATCCCCGCGTCGCATGGTCAAAGAGTTTTCCAAGATCGGTGTCAGTGGAGGAAAGAGACAGAAAAGCGGCCATGGGTGTAGCGAAAAGAATACGATGTCTCAGAACGCTCCGACCCGATCATTGGATGTATCCAGCCCTAGGCGAGAGCAACCATTTGGAATGACATGATCTTTCCGACCATGCATGCCAAGTGTGGAGAGAAAGAGAAGACCCAAGGGATTTTCTTGTATAACGACGGAAGTGATTAGGTCCGTATTTTGCCACGCCGGGGTTTCTGGGGTAAAAAGTGAGACATCGTTACATCCCAGGGACGACATGCAGATCAACGCCACACTGGGAAAGTAAGTACATACTACTTATACGATATATGTAGCTAAAATCACTGGTAGCCAGCTGATGCTCGCTTCTTTGTCATGTAGACCGCTAAAAACCTCGAGCTATGGTTGGTGATGTGTCACAGTAGTGAAGTCACCAATGTCTCAAATCTCAAATTCAAAAGCCGTGCTGATATCACTCTTCCAGAGGGCCATAGAGGCTCGCACCTGATATCTTCTTGACATCTTCCTTCTTTGGCGATGGACGAGAATGTATTAGAGCCAAGATCAAAGACATGTTAGTATAGTTTTCCCTGACCTATTTTTATCTGCGGGGAATTCCCCGACGTCCCCCATTAGGCAAATATGAGCAGAAACATCCATGGATGTACTAACTGGCAAGATAGTTATCATTACTAGGGTATGAAAAAGAGAATTCTTCGATAATAGACCGCATAACTCCATGCACAACCTTGGATATTCTACGGGTTCACGCTCGAATCAGGAATCAAGAAATCAAGGAATCAAGAATCTTCATCCGAGTCCTCCTCCCGGTCCGCACGCTCGGAGATCCACTCGAACACTTCCTCCTTATGCTCATCAAGCATCTCGTTCAGATCCGTTTTAGGGGAACGAACCAGCTGTCCGTAGCGCTTAGAAGGCCGTCCTTGACCCCAAATACCGTGAATGTTTGAAACAATAACAAGGGAATTCTGTAGGAAAAAGAACCGTGTTAGTAGAAGATATAGAAGATTTCATTGACAAATAATTTTTGGCTTACCTCGCGGTACCACTTCGATAGCCAGGTCTGCGTGGTAGATGCGATGGCACGGACTGGGTTCACAGACACGAAGGAGATCACGCCGCTGACACGCTTGTAAAGGTTTTCTACTCGGTTATTAGCAAAGTTACACCTGATATCCAGCCTGAACGTACCCCTGTGGATCAGCATGTTAGACACGCCGAAGAAAGCGTTGCCGACGCCGAGCAGGAAAATTTCGGTTGCCTGGTTCGCACTTTGATAACTTGTCAGCTCAATAACAATGTACTTGGTTCGCCATAGCTCACTCAATGTAGTTGTCCCACAAGTATCCGGCAAGCTCTTCAGTGGCGGACGGGCGGTTCTGGTCCTCTCCCTTGTATCCACCGGCCTAAAACCGTTCAAATTAGTCGATGGCCCGTACAAAGGATTGCACATCCAGACTTACCGCTTCCTGAGTTACATGCTTGGGAACGTTGACATCGATCACCGCGTAGCCCTTACGCACGGTCCATTTAACATACTCCGTGAGCGAATCAGCCTTTTCGTTATGTTAGCAGAAAATCCTCAATCAATCATTATGGATCACGTACCATCCAAACGTTGTGCGCTTCCAACTTATTGTTCACGGGATGAGCCTGTCCCACAATCTCAGGCCTAGATACAGTCAGTTATACAATCTGCGGCTTATCATCAGAACACTTACGGATCGTGGAAAATGACAATAAGCGGCACGCGTTGGTGATAATTTGGACTGTCAGATTGTGAGTTCTGTATTAGAATATTGAGATTGAACAGTTGCAACTTACCTTGCCAGAACTTGTTTATCAAATGACTTGGAAATGGCGGTGCGATAAATGTAAAGCGGCGTGAGCTTGCAGCTTTCATACAGCTGGTTCGACTGGTAAACGCGAAGGACATCTGGAAGACTCGTCAGCTCTGTTGAGTCGGAAGTACTATGTGTAATTCTTACCGTGAAGACGATTCGCGTAGACAGGGTGAGAAGATGTCTTGGGGTACAGGCGACTCCAATACTGGGATTGGATGCTCCTCACCCGGCGAACCGCTGCGACTGCAGAGTCAGTCGGAGAACTGCTAAGCAAACGGTCCGGGGGCTCTCCCATAAGAGTCTTGGTCACAGCTAGAGCCGACTTAGAGATAGACTTGAAGTTGTATCCACCCTGTTTCGCGGTCAGATCAAGCAAGCAATAACCTAGAGAGGCAAACCACGCACCTCCAAGCAGACGGCGACCTTTCCGTTGGCCAAAGTCATGAGCAGGTGGGTCATTTGGGCATAGCAAGCTGGTGAGACAAAGCAGCCACCCAGTACATCACCAGCAGCAGCATCAAACCCAGCAGCGACTGTCATGGTCAATAACTCTACACTAGATCAAAAGAAGGGGTATTCTCACCAATCACCAAGTCGGGATCGAATTCTTGGGCAATGGGCATCACCACTTCCTGGAAGGCAAACATGTAGTCACCATCGCCCATACCCTGGTCGGGCCATGGAATATTGACATTTCTAAGAAGCATGAGACTTTGGTCATTTCATGTGCTTAGAGAAACTCACTTTCCGACTCCGGCGCCTGAACCACACTGATCCCAGTCTCCTGCAGGACCTCCAGGGTAGAAGCGACCGTCCTGGTAGACATGCATGGAAATGTAAAGAACGTTAGGGTCATCGTAAAATGCTTTCTGGATGCCGTTGCCTATGATATGTGAGCTTAAATTGTCTTCAAAGTCCGTGCTTATGGTTAATCGTACCATGGTGAACATCCCTGGTACAAAGTCAGTATTGCTGGAGTGGCCAAACAGTCATGTGGGGTACTGACCAGTCAAGAATCATGATCTTCCGGCATGCGTCTCCTAGTCTATTTTGACAAACGCGTGCTGCAACGCAAACATTGTTGAATAGACAGAATCCCATCGCAGCATCATCCTCAGCATGGTGACCGGGTGGGCGGATGACGGCTATGGCATTTCTCACTTGCCGCTGGGCGACAGTTAAGCACGTCTCGATTGCGCCTCCAGTAGACAAAATGGCAGATGCAAAGGTCAGATTGTTGAAATAGATAGAGTCGCGATCTTTCTCCAGCTGAATAAGTACGTGGTTGGGCATTTCTATTGATCGGGTCAGAAAATCCATCAAGGCCAGGTTTTCCGGTGGTGGCAAACACATACCTGTCGTGCTTTGAACGAATGCGTAGTGGGCATCATTATGAATGAGGGTAACTTCCTCCTCGGTTGCATTTCGGGCGTGGATCCTTTGCAGGGTTTTGGGTGCCAATGGTCGAGACGATTCTGGGTCGTCAACAAGACCGGCGCGACATAGCTCTTTGTAGATGTAGTAGATGCGTCTGGGGTCCTCCGGGTGGACATCACTTTGTGGGCAAACCTCACAGTGGTAACGCATGCGATGATCATAGCAAAGTCCTGTGGCAAGCGATGCCAGTGGCAGACCCGATTTAGCCATGACCTCCTCGTCAGACCAGTCAGAGTCAGGCTCAACTAGGCTATCGCGTTTTAACTGCTCAGCAGAAGAACTATCACCATCACTCGTCTTGACAAACCGCCCAGGAGGGGCCATTCCGGTGGAGGCGATGGTCTCCTGAGGTTGAGACTGCTCAGAACCGGGCGATAGGGATGCGGGAACCGCTTGGGGGATGGAAGAAGGAGCAAGATTGGGGGTGGTATGATTGCTGAGATGTGTGGGAAGAGGGACTCCAGTGAAAGATGGGTTTGCAGTCGAGGTGGAGAGGTTATGGGAATCACCCATAACTGTATCCTCGTCCTCGCCCATCATGCAAGGGAAAGCCACGGGAAGCCCTTTGGTTTGATTCAAGCTTGGCTCCTGTTAAATCATTACCAAGCTATACCACAGTAGATGATGTTGTGCTTGTGTGGCAATCTTAAAGCTTAATATCGGACTAATGGTGATTCGGTTGATGCTTCTGGTCCACGATGTCAAATGCACCTTGCGCAGCAGACTTCGAAATAGACCAATCGGTCAAATGTCCCCGTTGTTGAACAATTCTTTGATATTAACCGAAAATGGCAGGAATATTTGAAGGTGTGACTTGTGCAAGCATACAGTGGTATACACTCGTCTCCTGCCGTAATTGGATGGACACTGCAATTCAGCTGCAGTATGATAAAGGAAGGGTGATCTCCAAATGAATAATTTCCAAAGAGGAATTCAACTGCAGACCTCCACGTAGTGTGTAGAAATGAAGAACAGAATAGCCAAGTCCACTGAGTGACAATGGGAATGGATCAATGTGCATGTTGGATCCCTTTTGGGCCAGTCTTTCTTATTGCCAGACATTTCAATACTCACCGCCGAATTGACCGCTGCCAGGAAAGGATTGGCGTGATGCATTATAATTGGCGGTGAGCTTTTAGTGTGTGCTGACTTATCAACCTCCACCCCCGCCGTGGATAGAGGGCTTATCAAAGCCCTGAACCTTAGGTAGAAGTACAAAGTACATGTAGGTGACGTTGAAGATGAACTGTTTGATTTTCAACCACAAATAACTTATGGATAAAATTCTACTGAGTTTAGTCTTTGGCTGCCTTTGTAATATCTGGAAGGTCCTCGGGACAGTCGGCTGCTTGTGCCTCTGTACTCGACTGGGTGTTTACATTCATGAATAGAAATAATATGATAATGAACAGTCCACTATGATGCTTTGTATATTTTTAGGCATTTCCTCTTCTCTCGGTGTATATCCAGGAAGATAATTGGTGACCGCAGAATGTACAAGCCAGTGAAGAGTACAATTCCTACTTCTCCAAGTACAACGCGGGACATATAGACCTACATGTACATATATAATGCAGGTGGATATGCAGTTCTCTAGAAATACATATACGAGACACATTCATTGGTCTTTCAACCAGCACGTTTGAAACCCTCAAAGGGTGAAAATGATTGACTGTACGTATTCTAAACGAGTATATAGTACGGTCTACAACAACTTTGATAAGAATGAACTGGAAATGGTTTGTTTCATTAAATGACGTTATCATCTTGTTTTTTTCTACAAGGCGAAGCCCTCATGCACCCATATTCGTAGCCTGTGCAATAAGGAACCTAGCACCTTAAAGAACACTTCTGACCCCAGGACGCTGTCCTGATTCCTACTGGCCATCGACACCGGCAATGTAGGAGATGAGGTCAACAACACGGCGGGAGTAACCCCACTCGTTGTCGTACCAGGAGACAAGCTTGATGAAGTTGGCATTAAGGGCGATACCGGCGGCGGCATCGAAGACGGAGGAGCGCTCGTCACCGTTGAGATCGGTGGAGACGATCTGGTCCTCAGTGTAGCCAAGGATACCTAAAATAGTATGTCAATATGTGTGGGTAAAAAGGGGGAGAGTGGAAAGGTAACTCACCCTTGAGCTCGCCGTTCTCGGAAGCGGCCTTGACGACGGCCTTGATCTCGTCGTAGGAGGCACCCTTCTCGATGCGGCAGGTAAGGTCGACAACGGAGACGTTGGCGGTGGGGACACGCATGGCCATACCGGTGAGCTTGCCGTTAAGCTGGGGAATAACCTTACCGACAGCCTTGGCGGCACCGGTGGAGGAGGGGATAATGTTCTGGGCCGCAGTGCGGCCACCACGCCAGTCCTTGCTGGAAGGAGCATCGACGGTCTTCTGGGTGGCGGTGTAGGAGTGGACGGTGGTCATGAGACCCTCAACGATACCGAAGTTGTCGTTGATGACCTTGGCGAGAGGAGCCAAGCAGTTGGTGGTGCAAGAGGCGTTGGAGAGGACGTTGACATCCTTGGTGTAGTCCTTGTTGTTGACACCCATGACGAACATGGGGGCATCGGCGGAGGGAGCGGAGATGATGACCTTCTTGGCACCACCCTTCAAGTGGGCGGAGGCCTTCTCCTGAGTGGTGAAGACACCGGTGGACTCGACAATGTAGGCGGCACCGGCCTTGCCCCAGGGGATGGCAGCGGGGTCACGCTCAGCGAAGAAGGTGACCTTCTTGCCGTTGACGATGAGACCGTCCTCAACGTGCTGGATCTCGCCCTTGAACTGACCGTGGGTGGAGTCATACTTGAGCATGTAGGCCTATCCCGTAGACAGAAGGTTAATAACAGGCTATAGAAGCGGTTGGTTTCCAGAAACATACAGCGTAGTGAGTCTCAATGAAGGGGTCGTTAACAGCGACAACCTCGACATCCGGGTTGTTGATACTATAAGTATTGGTTAGGATGCTGCTCGGGTCATTTTTTTTTTTTTTTTTCCTCTTCTCTTTCTCCTCCTCAGGTGTGCAACTTACGCATTGCGGAAGACCTGTGACGTTGTTAGTATTGGAAACTGGAATGGTGATGAAGAGAGCTTACAATGCGGCCAATACGACCGAAACCGTTGATACCGACTTGGACAACCATGATTGCGGTTTACTGGAAGCAGAAGCCGTTAGCTCATGTATAGAGGGATAGATGATAAGAGGATGATGAACTCACTGTAATAGTGAAGTAATTGAAGAAAAGAGGAGAATTGGGATGGAGGAAGAGAAGAAAAGGAAAAGAAAAGGTCTGGGGGAGGGGGGGGAAGATTAATGAATGGATGACTGACGCAATGGACAGATCACCCCTCACCGAAGAGACGGACGGGGACTTTGGGATGGCCACCCCTCCAGATCAGAATGAACTAGATTTCCCGACTGTTGCCGCTGTGTCTGCCCAGCAACAGCATTTCCGGTTTCATACACCGGGGAAAGCAGGAAGAGTCACGATATTGGGGCCCTCCTCTGCCCCTCGGTAGCTCCCGTCTACCAATAGGATTACGGCAATCCCAACTGCTGTTCGGGTTCTTCACTATTCCTCGGAGCTTTCTCTTGAATATTCTGCCTTATTCGGTGTCTATTCGGTTACAACGGAGAAGATCACGATAATGTTATGTACAAAAATTGAAAAGAGATTAAGAGATTCCCGAGGTTGACTAAAGGGAAGCTATGACGCTGTTGGAGGGGCAAATTGATGAGAGGGGCAGAACATGAGGTATGTACGGAGTACAGATGTACTATAATACATGTACACATATAGATAGGTATAGTATAGCTGATCCTGTTAGATAGATTTAAATATAATATTATTCCTAACTACATAAAATGCTGTGCCCCTCCACTTCTACGGGCCAACCGTGTTGCTCAAACTCCTGCGGTGGACGGATCGAGTATGGTGATACAGCTTGGTGGCTCCCTCCGCCCTGAAAGGAGTCACCGGTATCTCAACACATGGGGGCACGGGATCTGGCAGATTTTTTTTTTTAATGTTTTTGTTTTGATTAGACTAATATTTGAGCTAGGGAGGGGCTTTAACTATTGGGGTCCCCAATACTCCAATGTTCCAAGAAACTGGATTATAAATCCCTACCTCAACACCTGGGCAGGGAATGAGATGAGACCCTACAACACGGAGTCCTCACTAATAATCACGGACCCATGTTAACTATGGAATCTCAGACCTCATCAGCCCATATCAGTATGGAACACGGAGCCGATACACCAGTGGCGCAATCCCCCGACATGTGCCATGACTGAACGTCCTTTCGTACATGACTTAGATCGTACAATATAGGGGGCATGGCGCGACCAGAGGGTTCGGAATTAAGAATAGCCCAGAGCCTACCCAGAAAGAGGGTCCGGACTTGATAGGATTATGGATTATGGTACAATGGGGAGAAGTGAACTGTGCTATGATTCAGATCGGCCATCGAACACCCTTAGGGGGAATCAATTGATGACCTAAAGCAACCCAGCGTTTGTGCTTATTCCTCCTTGACACCTCCACGCCAGTTCTTCTCGGCAGCCTCAATGGAGGCCTTGTCGGTCTTGGGTCCGGCCTGGGACATGAAGCCACCGGCGGCCTTGAAGGGACGAGCGAGATCACCAGTAGCGGGCTTGCCGAAGACGTGGATCTTGGCGAGGTTGGACTCGAAGGCGCCCTTGAGGGGGATGATCGACTGAATGAGGAGGGGGTTGGTGTACTGGAAGTACAAGTGCATCACACCCATCATACCGACACCCATAAGCTGGCTGCGGAGCAGCTGGCGCAGCTGAGCCTTGTCGTAGTCCATGTTGGTGGTGGTCACGGGCTTGGGCTCCTCGGTGCCACCCATCGGGGCGGGCTCAACGTACTTCAGGGTCGTCATGTCTACGAATATCAGTTAGCTTTTGGCTTTTTGATTGTGGGGGGGAGCACGCGATCGGGCATACCCTTCTTTTGGTTGATCTTGAACTGGGTGTATAGGTGGATGGCCAGGATGAGGAGATTGGACAAGATGTAGCATCCGCGCACCATCATCAGGACCTGAGGATCCTCAAAGGGAACCTTCTTGGCCAGCTGCATCATCACCAAGATGATGGCGAGATTGGTACTGTCCGATCATTGTCAGTCTCCGTAAAGATATATAATAGAAATCAAGAAATTGGCAAGCATACATTTGAGGAGACACCATTTTGCCGGGTACTTTTTCGATATGGGGAAATCGTTGAGTATGGGGGAGTACAACGCGAACAAAACTTCAAAGTCGTGGGCCACCTGGCATTTCTGGAAGGCCAGGGAGCCGGATGAATATATTTTCCGGCACTATCTATCCGCCATCTTGTGGTCGCCTGAGGCATCAAAGCTACTTTGTCGCCTGATATATGAGGCGAGTATATCACATGACCACCCCCACTGCTGGTCATAGCTGGTAACTGTGGTGGTCCAGCTTCAAACCAGACCAGCTTATTTTGCAAAACGTCAGCAACCACCACATCAGTGGACTTCCATTTAGCTTGAAGTCACACAATGGTGTGTATTATTATAACCACATGAGTTTCATATATGAAATCCTGGCCATAGATGCTGAAGACATCCATTGCAACCAGATGGCTGAAGGCGCACTTGGCTTCCATGGTCCCCTCACATGCCAAAAATTATCATGGCTTCTATCTATTTTTGAGAAAGAGAAAGGATATGATAACCCTTACAGCAACTGATTTCTAGATCATCCACATTGACCCTACAGATGGCCGTATATACCGGCAAGAAACTGAACGCTGTGAGAAAGGATGTTTCCATTTTGGGACTAGCGCCAGGTGTCTTTTTGGCACAGACGGCGCCTGGCACATTCTGACTTCTCCATCCATCAACAACGCGCGTATCTTCCGCACTCTGAATCGCCTTCACATCCACACCACTGCCAAATCTTCTTGATTTCTATTTCTATCTGCTATACCTACCTCTGCGACCGTTTTCGCACATTTATTTCGCAATGCCTGGCGGAAAGGGAAAGTCTATCGGTGGAAAGGGCGGAAAGGGCGATGCTGCGGGGAAGGCCCAGAAGTCTCACAGCGCAAAGGCTGGTCTGCAGGTTAGTGGGATCGCGTTTTGTCTCGTTGCTGGGTTAGGGATTATCTCATCCGAGAGTGGAAATGCGATACGGGCGATGAGTTACTCGATGAAACTGCCCCTCGAAGACGCGTCGACTCGGTCCCTCGTTGCTGCTCGATAAGGGGCGGTTTTTTTTTTCCTCGATATCTGTGGAACCAATCCCATGCCATCGCATACCCTCTCTCTTCACCCATGTTTTCCTCTAATCGCCAGCTCTCTAAGATGACGCGACTGCTAACACAAATTCACTCTCCAGTTCCCCTGTGGTCGTGTCAAGCGTTTTTTGAAGAACAACACTCAGAACAAGATGCGTGTCGGTGCCAAGGGTATGCTATGCCCCTTGAGCTGATCTCCTAAACAACCCGTCTCTAACACTTCTCGCCTCTAGCTGCCGTCTACGTGACCGCTGTTCTTGAGTACCTGACTGCCGAAGTTCTCGAACTGGCGGGTAATGCCGCCAAGGATCTCAAGGTCAAGCGTATCACGCCTCGCCACCTCCAGCTTGCCATCCGTGGTGATGAAGAATTGGACACTCTCATCCGCGCAACCATCGCCTTCGGTGGTGTCTTGCCCCGCATCAACCGTGCACTGCTCCTGAAGGTCGAGCAAAAGAAGAAGGGTGGCAAGATCGAGCTTTAACTCAACATCTGAAAAGTTCCGAAAAGATGGGCTGGCACCGCGAGACGTACAGTCGAGACGTCAATGCCTTGGCCCCCTAAACCTACCGATCGTGGCTGCCCTTTTTTTAAGTCCTCTCGTCTTTATTCTTCACGGCGCTCTACTTTGATGTATTTTTTTTTCTGATATTCCCCGGTCTTTGCTTTCAATCGTTTTTTTTTCGAGTTCATAGGGCGCTGTAATGGGAAAATGGGGATATCCTGGTAGTGGGAATTTTACTGATTCGATGTGCTTCACCATTCATTTATGTAGTAATTGTACGATTATCTATAGATTTTCAGTATACAGTAGAAGTCCCCCCAGAGTCCCGCGATGCTTCTGATTATCACGTCACATTCCCGAGGGGTCAAATGTTTATATGAATAGTCTGAAAGACCTTGCATATTAGATCAGGAACTTTCTTGGCTCCACGGGGGATCGACAGGGACGAACATGCATAACTCTGAGAGAAAAACAAGGACCGCGTCATTCTTGGCATGTGGATTTTGGGTTTATCCCTTATAACAGTAGTCTGGTCTTTTTAGATACCTGGTTATATAGATATTTTCTCTCCCTTCTCAGGTTCCTAGGTAGATAGCAGAAAAGGGTCAGAAAGGCTTAAGTACATACATCCATCCTTTGAAACCAGCTATATAGGATGAATTCAGGTTAAAAGTACATATGTACGGAGTAGAGATTTCTATTGTCAACATTTACACACTATGGTCTTGACTCACCTACTAGTAGGACAGAAGTAAGGTAGAAGGTACATGGATTGAACTGAGAATCTGAGTACAAAGGCAAAGGCAATGGAAGAGAAAAAAAAAAGGATCCCTGGACTGCAAGACACCAAACATGAAGAGGAATAATACCCTCCAGAATGGGAGCTGGGAAATATATCAACATCACTGACACAGGAATGCAGATGCATCCACACTGCGCAAGGTAGATCTGTAGAATCGGCACAGTCGAAGGCGGCAGAATCACAATATAGCTGTTTCATTTTAGAAGAAAACCAGAGGTATGGATTCACCCTGATCACCATTTCAGATCAACGACGTCCGGCCCAAGAAGCAGTCAAAGCACGCGGAAAAGAAAGCAGAAAGAAAATGAAGAAAACATGTCACAACCGTCTTACCCAGACCGAACATGAATTTCCCGGGGGAAATCGGTTGGGATAAGACCAGAAACATTAAAACGGATGCGAGTCACCCCATGTACAAACTAAAACAGACAAGAATATGCAAAATGCTGGTATTGTCGTTTCTTCTGCCGTCGGCAAAAGGTGTTTTGGTGTCATTCTTCGTATGCGTCCCATATCACCAGGAGGCGTTTTCGGGGTCGTGGAGTTCGTTCCGACACAGCATAAGAAATCCATGGATTTGCATGCAAGGCGCCCGCAATATCAGAAAGTGTTGGAAAAAAAAATAATAATCAGAGAAGTCCAGAATCCTTCTTGAATCTGTGAGTCGGGGAAATTTCAAAAAGCATTCATCCAAACCGCGTGTCTGTTGGGCTGCCCCCAAAAAAAAGCAACGTCTAAAAACTTGACTAGATCAGCGAAACAAAGGATTTTCTGGTCTTTTTTTTTTGTGTGTTGTCATCTCGTCATCCCTCATCGAATCGTAAGCCGGTAATTTCGCAGAACAGGGACTCGTTGTACAAGTCGTATTCGTCTCGCGGCAAATCAGTCGGATGCTGGCAATAAAAAGGGGAGTCGCCATCTTCAATAAATTCGTCCAATGTTCTACTCCACAATGATCTCTACTCCGGAGTTGGTGCGGAGTTCATCGCTTCCGCGGGCTTGGTGGCCGTTCTGACGGCGAAATCCGGTGCCCTTGTCGGGGGTTGGGCCACGGGGCTGGCGGACGGGCATGCGCTCCTGCTGGCCGTCATATCCCATACCCATGCCACGGTTGCTTCCAATGGCACCGGCGTTAGATTGGTTGTCCTGCTCCCAAGAGAACATGCCTCTCAGACGACGGGGGCTCGAGTTGGGGCCACCAATACCGGTGCCGAGGGAAAGACCACCCAGGCTGTTGACCAGGAGGTTGTCATCCCGCATGCCAAGGGAAGAACCAGACTGGGCAGGGGTGAGGGTCGGGGTGTTGGAAGTAGCAGTGGGAGCACCCTCATACTGGAGGCGGGTGCCATTGGACTGCAAGGCGGCGGGGAAGCTAGCGGAGGAAGGCACGGGCGAAGGAGTGTAAGATCGCAGGTCGGCAAAGGACTTGGCAGCCCGTAGGTTTTGACCGTTGGCAAAGTTGCCAGGTGAGTCCATCACGCCCAAAAAGCCCGAGTTTTGTCCACGCAACGTGTTGAAAGCGCCCGGGCCAGCCTCTTGGCGAGCCTCGCTGAAGTCGATGGTCGCCGCCCGGTTAAGGCCGCGACGACCACTGTCCGACTGGCCAGAGGACGGGATCGAGGATGTCGGGGGGCTGACATTGGCACCTGCGGCGATCTTGAAGACTTGCACCTGACGCTGTTCGCCGCTGCCACGTGAAGCATGGCCCAAGCCCATGTTGTGGGCCAGAGTGTGAACCGTGCGACGCTGGGAGGGGGTGAGATTGTGGGGGAAGATCACGGAATCGCGCACAGTATCTTCCTTGAAGAGGAGTAGTTGGGAGTAGTAAGAAAGAGTCTGGGTGTCGTTCAAGTCCACATCTGTACATAGGAAAAGAGTTTGATTAGCGACAGGTCAAATTTCCAAACTTTTCAAAACCGGGTGTAACCCACCAATCTTTTGGCCACGCTGAGACACGGGCGAAGGGGAGGTGGCCGGGATGTGCGAGGTAAGTGAAGACATGGAGCTCTGCGTCTGGAGCTGAGGACCTCCTCCCATCGGGCGGTGCTGTTCTTCCAGCTGGCCACGGCGTTCCCGCTTCTCGCGCTCGATCCGTTCCCGTTCCTGCAGGGGAAGCATCTTCTTGTACTCGACTCGCAGTTTCCGACCCTGTAGCTCAAAGTGGTTGAGCACCTCAATCACGGTTGCTGTCTCCTCGGCGGAGGTGAAGTTGGCAAAGGCCAAGCCACGGAAGACACCATTGTCGAAGTGGTAGTTGAATGCATAGGGCAGGGGGAGGTTGAGTTCTGTCATCAACTGCACCAACTGCTCCTTCTTCACGGCAAAGGGGATATTCTTGATGACAATCGCGGTTGGGATCAATTCGTCGTCGTCGGCAGATGAAGCGGAGGCTTCCGGTCGCATAGCGCTGCTCTGAACGGGGCCAGGACCCAAGTTTGAGAATGCTTGGGGCATGTTTGGTTGCTGATCCAACCATGTCTTTAGGTGTTTGTCAGTATTCTTTCTTTCTCTCTTTTTTTTCACCTTTCGAGAATCGACTGGATAAGACCAAACATACCGTAGGAAGGCCAGCACGTCCACGGGCATTGGGCTTCAGACTGGCGGAAGCAGAGCGAATTCCGCCGAGAGTTTGTGCATTGGCAAAACCGTTGGGGTTCCAAGTCTGCGAGCCGGAGATATCATATCCGTAGTTGTTCTGCAGGGACGGGTTCAAGCGTTCGAGGCGAGCGGACTCGTAACGCATCTGATCTTGCTCGTACATGTTGGTGGGCATGGGTCCATATGCGTCGAACTGTCGAGAAGGCTGACGGTGTAAAGGTTGTTGATGCCTTTGAGACCCAGGGGAACGCGCAGAATGATCGTGATACATGTCTTGATAACTCATCGAGAATTCCACGAGGAATGTGAAAATCCACCAAAACCAAATTAAGGAATAATTGTCACTACTCCACCATGAGAGCGACGCAAGGGAAGTAAAAGAGAACCGTCGAGGGACGGGATTGTGCGGATGTTGAAGGGGGGGGGGGAAGAGAAGGGAAAAGTTTGGACTAAAAGCCGATCGGAGGGAGATTCTGGGCGGAGAAGAAAAAATAAAAGGAAAAAAAAGGACAGAAATCCAAGCAAAATATCACCAAAATATCGCGAAATTTAAAATGCTTCGATTTTCATTCAAGGGGGGTTCTTTTGCTTTTCTTTTCCTTTTCTTTTCCCCCTTTTATCCGAAGTTTTTGGATGTGGTGGTGGGTTGGGGGGATTTCCCTTGGGAACCGTGGACTTCCCAATATAAAAAGAGATGAAACCTGAAAGTTGACTCTCAGAATAAAAAGGATCGAGGGGGAGAAATAAATTCAAAAGTCCATAAATCCGCCAAGAAAGGGAGTAAGGAGGCGATTAGGGGAAAGAAGATGAGAGAGAATGAGATCGAGTCCTTAGAAAGCAGGTGATCAGTTAGATATGCAAGCAATAGAGCCTAGAGAAGAAAAATCTAGAATTTCCCAGGTTATATTAAACCAGTCAGAAAAAAGGATTCAAAGGGAGATGCCATCCTTATAGTACTTATAGTACTTATAGTCCTTATAATACTGTTAGTACGGAGTACTTAACTAGGTAGGT
This sequence comes from Penicillium rubens, assembly GCF_028828025.1. Taxonomy (NCBI): domain Eukaryota; kingdom Fungi; phylum Ascomycota; class Eurotiomycetes; order Eurotiales; family Aspergillaceae; genus Penicillium; species Penicillium rubens. Next base: position 4,681,482 of record NW_026890601.1, on the reverse strand, counting down.
TTTATATTAGAATTCCCCTGGATCTTCTATGTGGATATACCAATGAGATTATTCTATTTAATCTTTTCAAGTACGTTGCTTCTTTAATTTCTGTATTAAATCCCTTTGATCATTTACTATCTCATACTGTTGTACTCCGTACTCCGCATATGTATTCATCTTCCTTTCGTATATATCCCCCCCTATGTTGTACTCCGTATAGAAAGAGTAAGTCATCGAGAAAAGGTCAACAGCTCTAGTCAATTCGGCTCCTATCCCACTTTCTAATGCTCCTTAGCCTTTTACCAAGACGCCATGCCTTGTTAGGCTCGTCACTAGGTATCTAGGTAATTTAGAGGACCCCGCCGTGGTGGACACTTCAAGCTCATCCCTGAACAGTCATACTCCGTATGGTGTACGGAGTACGGAGTATTACTCCTGAAATTATCATTTGCATAGTCCCACGGGTTGCCTGACGTATACAAGTCGGGGTTCGCGCCCTGCCTCGTGCTTTGCAAGGGGTTCCTGCACCGTCACTGTATGTGACTCTCTATATTTGACACGGGTTGAACAGAACATTTTACCACTTTAATTTACCGCTCCTTATTTATCATATTCCATCTGCTTCAGGGGGGATTTTCTATAATTACTTTCTATGACTATTATTACTATGTATTACTACTATTATTACTATTTATTTACTGAAGTTAGTTCCCCCCCTAATCTCATTTCGCCCCATCCTTCCCACTCCGAAATCGTGACTCGCCACCGTCATCAGCCACCAAGTTATTTTAACCATCTTTTCCTAAATAGTTCGACCCAGTCGGAAGGTTCACCTTGTTCCCCCGGCTGTTGTAGCCGTTGATTGACGGTATATGAAAGCTAATACTCCGTACGGACTACGGAGCCCAGAGTATATATATTGTGCCAGTCCCACTCCACGAAATTGGAACTTTCCTTTGGTCTCCACGATCCGCGCATCCCCCGTTTCTAGCGCATGCACCGAAGCTCCTCAGAGGCTCATGGGGCCCAACTAGAACCCGCTAGACGCAGGTTAGAACATCTAGTGGCAGTGTCAAATCCCGGGTGGAGCTCTGGAGCTCCCGGGCTCGTGGTTACGGAGTCCTACTTACCACAATCGCACTCGGAATTGGCTCCTCCGGTCTCCGGATGGAGTATCGGATTCAGACGCTAGAAAGGACGGAACATTCTGCTCTGGAGTGTGATCCGCTTGCCACCCCCATAATAGGTACTCCAATAATTGGGTGTCCTATCTTGTTGAGAGATCTCGCAAAAGGGGACCAGAGAGAGATTATGTATTACATACACTACCTAGTTGCACCTCTGTTTTGCTCTCTGTTTACGGAGTAACCTGCTGAGAGTTAACTAAATATGGAGTACTCCATACCAAGGGAAGAAATTATGGTTGATCTACAGAGGATCGGGTCGGGTCGCAAGGACATCCACGTGTTTCAGGAGAAATGACAGAGGGCGCGTGACCTGTCTGCTGTCCGAGTGCCCAGGGAATAGTTATCGTTTAAATAATCCTATCAAGCTTCCGAGGCCTACCTAAGGAGGTAATCTTGCCCAAATGGAAGGTTACGGGGAAGGCTAATCAGCCCCTGAGGTGAACCTTGGGAACAACCTTGTTGGAAACTCTCATCTACACACAAGGTCAAGGCTAAGAATGGAAGGGTACATAAGTAAGAGTAGGTAGGGATTAACTACCTAGGTACTCCGTACTCCGTACCAATATTGAATTGCAGCTCGTATAGCACTCTGGAATATCACGTCCGTGAAGGGAAAGAAAAAGAAACAAAAAAAGACAAAAAGGGAGAAAAAGGGAGAAAAATAAAGTCTCCGAGATACTAGGATCTACCCGCAACGACCTACGCCAGGACAAAAAAGAGGGAATATGGCCCCTGGGTGTATATTGTAGATGTGATGACGGAATTCAGGCTCCCCCTGGAAAATGAGACATCTTCCTATCAATAGACCCCCGTCTTTGATCTTCGGACTGAGTCAAATTTGTGTCCACACCTAGTTAGCCATTATTCTGTATCATGAATTAGCTGAGATAAGCCGGGAGGTAAAAGTCCAGACAGGCTGTCAGTCTCAAGAAACCAGGGAAGGTCCAATAATAAGATCTATGATTCAAAGGAACAGGCCTGGACAGAGTTAACTGTATATAGACCCATACAAATCGATATACTATGTAATATCCAACGTTTGACGCGTCTGAAACGTTTCCAAGGTTGCATTCTAAACTGCATGCAGCTTTGTAGTCCATAAATCCGCTTCAAGCCAATATATAGTCGCTACCTATATTATATTGTTATATTGTATACAAGGTAGTCATGGATATTATATATACTGCAGATACTACAAACCACCTATATTACGCCTGAAATAATCTCAACCCTCAAGAGATCAACGGTTTCACACAAGATCCGATATTGGACACGAATGGCTGACGAGTATCAGACCCACATGGAAAAGAGGTTGCACTCGGATTAACACCCCGACAGTCATGATTCTTGCACTCCAAGCAGATAAGAAGTGCTCGGAAACCAGTAACATATCAAGTATGAACGTGTTTTCCAGGGGAAAAAAGGCAGATAGTATACTGTTCCAGGTATTTAGATATCTTCCCTGCAACCACGCGGCCAAGCTGACGGGCTAAGGCCAAGGCGTTTGAGTGGAGACCATCACGTACATAAAAAGTGCGGGCTTTTTCGCTTCGACTTGGGATCTTCGATTTCGATTTCGATTTCGATTTGATTTTTGATCTTCAACTCTCCGCATGCTGGACAATGCGGACTCCATTACGAGCGGCCATAGCCATTGCGCTAATTATAACCTTGTTTTTGGTCAAACATCACCTCGATTCCATCTTGCGATGGCGAGACGATGAAATTATCCTAGGCGATGCATATATCGAGCTGGTCTCGGCCCATGCTGCGACGCCTGCGACGCCCGCTTCACACACCCAAACCCGGAGGAAATGGTACCCCACGGCCCGACCAACTGCCCAAGTGATAGCCAACCCTGAACCGGAGCGCATCCCCGTCGATGTCCCCGGCGCTGAATGGGCGGGAGAACTATTCTTCAATGCTAGAGAAGCGCCCGATTTCCATGATTCGATGAGAGGCTTAATTGATAATGTGCAACTACTCGCTCCAGTAGAGCAGGGTGATGCGGCGGCACCTTCGTCCACTGCTCCTTCTCGTCCAAAGGTCACACCCAAATCGGATCGCGTAATTGTTGTGGGGAAGATGTCGTACGAAGACACTAATTGGCTTGAGGATCATCTCCCAGAGTATGTCCTGATAAACCGACCACTAATCATTCTCAAGCTGTGCCACTTCTAACCCCAGAACTCGAATTCTAGATGGCAGCACGCAGTCTACATGGTTGATGACCCCGAGGCATCCTTGCAAGTCGAACAAAACAAAGGCAAAGAAAGCAGTGCCTACTTGCAATACATTCTAGACAACTATGACAAATTGCCCGAATACATGGTCTTCCTCCACGCCCATCGATATAGCGGCCATGTCGAATTCTGGGAGCAGGACAATGTATTGACCGTCCAAAGACTGCAGCTCGACTACCTCCGACAAGTTGGATATCTCAATCTCCGCTGCGACTGGGATCCCGGATGTCCCGATGAGGTCCAGCCATTCCGGCAAATGGCTGGTCGCACTACGGAGCTTGCCTTTGCAGGTGCTTGGATTCGTATTTTTAACAACACCGATGTGCCTGAGATTGTTGCTACGCCTTGCTGTGCTCAGTTCGCTGTAACCAGGCAGCAGGTCCTGCAACGCCCGCGGAGTGACTATGAGTCATATCATCATTGGCTTATGACAACCGAGTTGGATGACGAGACGAGTGGTCGTGTCTTTGAATACATATGGCACATTATTTTCGGACAGGATGCCGTGTCGTAAGTTATAACACAGAAAAAAAAGTCTAAGGAGTCGATGCTAACCCTCGAGTGCGAATAGTTGTCCTACAAAGGCACAGTGTTACAAGGATGTATACGCTATGGACTACGAGGAGCCACCTATGGACTTCTTTGATGACTTTTGGGACAATTGGTATGATGAAACACCTGTGGACGAGACACCTATATATGAAACACCTGTGAAGGAAACACCTGTGCCAGTGACACATGCGCACGAAACGCCTTCTGGATGAGATATGATTGTATTTATCTGACTTATATAGAACTTCTGGGATGTACTATTACCTAAACATGCGTTAATGTTCAATGTGATTCCTTTTTACTTCTGTGTATATTATTTTCACTTTCTGCTTTAGTGAACCCTTGAGAATACTCCAAAGGTCGACCAGCTATACTTCCTCTCGCTCGAGTCTTTTCCAAAAGAACGGTATTGTCAATTGCATGTACTATAGACTATCTCGAAATGGACATAACTCGTCGATATCATCTGCTGACCTAATGGCAAACATTGGACATACTCATAAAACCATCGTATATCTTCACTGCTCTATCTCTGATAGAGACCTAGAGATCCAACTCTGTTGAATCTCACAGCCAAGCCAAAGCCATGATCCCCATGACACCTGCCATGGATGCAGCACCAGGGGCCAAAATACCAGCTGCGGCATCAGGAGTAGGGGTGGGAGAAGATGCAGATCCCGCCGAGGCACCGGCAGAATCAGTCGAGTCCTGGCTGTTGGTTCCGCCGGTGCCAGCAGAGTCCGTTCCGGTGGCTGCATTCGAAGGGTCTGTGGTGGTGGCGGTGTTTGCACCAGCAGTGCTAGTAGATGTGCCCATAGTAGTGGCAGCGGCAGAGTTGTAGGTAGTTGTGGTGAGTTTACAATAGCGGACAAGGTCCAGCGCCTCTGATCAATGTATTAGATTTGTGTTGTATCTTGATGTATTCACGTTATACATACCGTTATCATCGTCGTCAATGTCGTTGTCATTGTCACGGTCATAATCATGATCATCATCATGGTCATCATCATGATCATCATCATGGTCGTCGTCGTCATCATGGTCATGACGGGTGGTGTTGTTGTTGCGCCTGTCGGTTTGATACTGGGTGATGCAGGCGGCGCAGAGCGGGATCTGAGTTTTGGCAGCGTCCCAATCGCAAATGCATTGGATCTCAGCGGAATCCCGCTCGTGTCGGGCGTCGCAACTATTGGCGATTCCAACGACGGGACCGCAGGCAGGCCAGCAGCGATTGGGGACATCGTCATGGTCCAATTTGGATGCGATAGTAACGCTGGCAAGCAGGAGGCCACAAAGAGGGAGGAGCTGCTGAGTACGCATGATTGTTGATGTTGATGTTGATGTTGATGTTGATGTTGATGATTGTAGAGTGTAAAGTGTAGAGGAAATTGATTGTGTTCTTGTTTCTGATCGAAATCTATGGGGATTCAAGACATATTTATGTTGAAGTTGGTATACCTCTCCCTTCGCTTAGCCCATTCCACCGTAGTTGGTTTTCCGCTCTACACGGAAGAGATGATCTTCTTTGTCGGCATTCCCCGCTCGTAGTCTTCCGAAATAGAACATGGACCCTATGGACCCTCAAAGTGTCCACCCTTGTCAACCACATCAAATAATACAACTCAGATGCACTGATCAGCGGAGTACCACCAATGTTGATTGTGCAAAAGCAGCTGCCTGGTTTATTCCATTAGCCAAGACTTGTGCCAAGAGACTAAATGGCAATACCAACGAGATAGTGCTATTAATATCGTGCATTCTGTTGTGTTCTGTATGTACGGAGTATATCTCTCTATCAATATGCAGGTGCAGGCACCGTGGCTATGCTATATCCCTGAACAGAGCTTGACCTCTGATTATTCTCCATTCCGTACTCCATACTCCTCTTTGCCAAGCAAGGGTCTGTTTTCTACCCCGGAGATCCTTTTCCAAGTCCAATGTCTAAGCCACGCTGTGGGGCCAATTGGTGCATAATATTCAGGGAAATTCTGCAGCCTTGGTCATAGGTTAACATTCTTTGTAATCGGGAGTACTCTTGAGCTCGAGAATGAAAATTATGTTGACACAGGCGAAAGAAGCCCATGCGGGTTGCCGATAGCCGAGTTCAACCGGTCCACCATTCTGCTATATATAGATAGCCCTGGGATATACTTCGTATAGCTATAAATGTTATGTAAATGGTCTAATCTCCAGGCTTCAGGATTGTTAAAGTTTTTCAATCAATGCTTGTCGATACTCTATCCGAATATCATTCGATGATCATGATTTAATACTTGACATCCAAAGTGACCTGGTAAACGGCTATGTTATAGTCCGGACTAACGCGCCTACACGCGACTACCGATACTTTTACCAGTATTTTTTTAGTAAAGATACGGACTAATGGAGCTATTCTATCTAGTTAATCTTAATATATTGTCGAAATATTATGTTGCAAGTCTATTTTCAATGCAGATCAGGTGCAGGGCTTCTACTTAATAAGAAAGCGTCGAAGTGGACCCCCGCATAACATCATCTGAACGTACCAGGTACTTCTGCTCCGATTCCAACCAAAACCAATTACAAACCCTCTTCTCTGTCTCTAAACATAGACGAATTGGACTGCAAGATGTGGGAAAAGTACTGCCTACGTCCAACTCAGGGCACTATCTCCACCTCCATCCCCGTTTTCGTCTACGGCACAGCCTGGAAGAAAGACCGCAGCGCTGAGCTAGTCTATACGGCAATCAAAGCTGGTTTCCGGGCTGTGGACACAGCGGCCCAACCCCGCCACTACCAAGAGAATCTCGTTGGTGATGGCATCCGCAGAGCAATTGCCGATGGGATCGTTGGCCGAGCAGACTTATATGTGAGTGGGCAGTTACTATTTTTAATTGAGATGTATTTTTAGGGGATCTGGCAGCTAACAATGATTAGGTGCAAACCAAGTATAGTCCCGTCTCGGCACAGGACCCGGCCAATATGCCCTATGATCCGTCAGCGACGGTGACGGATCAGGTCCATGCCTCTATCAAATCATCATTGCAAAATCTTCGCTCCAAAGTTGACCCCGACTCCGTGGATGATGCCTACATTGACACCGTGATCATCCATTCGCCACTGTCGACTTTAGCCCAGACCCTGGAGGCCTGGCACGCCCTTGAGACTTATGTTCCCCACCGCATCCGGAATTTAGGTATCTCCAATTGTACATTGCCTATACTCAGAGAACTGTGCACGTCGTCCCATACAACCGTGAAGCCATCAGTGGTACAGAACAGATTCTACGAGGATACTTTGTTTGATGTCCCCCTGCGCGCGTTCTGCCGCGAGAACCAGATCATATACCAAAGCTTTTGGACTTTGACAGCGAATCCAGACCTCGTACGATCTCAGCCAGTGCAGCAGCTTGCTCGCCATGTGAAAATAACCCCGGCTGCTGCTTTTTATACTCTAGTGATGGGCTTGAAGGATGTGGCAGTGCTGAATGGAACCAAGAATGAGTCGCGCATGAAAGAAGACTTGGCTGCTCCTAAGCAGGTCGAGGATTTCACGCAAAAGCAACCTGACTTATGGCAACAGATTCTGACGGAGTTCCGGGGTTTGATAGGCGAATCTAGTTCTATGTAGAATCTCGAGCAAGCTGTGGGGACAGTCTTGTTGTACTGCTTAATGGTAGTGGTTACTGCAAAGTTCAAATAGTTAGTCGAGATGATATAAACCACGAAAACGGTGTATTGGCATTGACACTGCCATTGTAAATTATACGATCAAAGCTGAAACAGTCGATATAACGATATAACGACCAGTTCATCTGTAAGTACTGATACTTGATAGGCACGCGTGATCACATGGTAATATGAGGTACTTGTACTCGTCACCACCCCCCAGACCACCTGGGCAACATCTTGCTGACTCAGTCAACGCCTCCCCCGGAATGGGGCAACTTGGTCTCGCCGCCGAGTAGCATGTTCATATTCATCTTATTGACAGTGTAGTATATTCGTTTGAATGTCTCCAGGTTTTCCAATATTGGTGCCTCTAGACATAATACCTCCAAGGTCGGCATATTCGATTCATTCACCGCCCAGTGGGCGCTTTCTGCTGCACCCTCCCGCCTTGATCTGGATGTTGGACAATTCACGCGCCCATTGAGCGTCATCTGCCTAGTCTTGACCACTGCTGGTCCTTGATTTGCCTGTTATCGATTCCTGTGTTATCGTGTCTACTTAAGCGTCGATACAGATTTCACGACCCTGACCAGTGTCTTCCACTTTTTCTTCTCTCGGTTCTGTGGTCAAAGCCTTCTCGACTCAAAATTAGACAGCGACTTGGATGAACAACTTCCTGCATACTGAGTTCGCATCCGGTTCCTTTGTCTCCTAGGGAAAATTCCTGCGGTCGACTCAGTCTCTGTATAAGAGACCAGAGAAAATCGAGATACAATTCTACATCGAACCCCACCGCGATAAGATTCAACTCGACGTCTTTACGCCAATCTATTCACGATGAGCTCGCAAGGAATAACTCGCAAGAGACCTGCACCGGGAACAGTACCACCCGTTCATCCTCAGATGAACCCTGTACCGAACTTTCCGACCACTGCGAACCCCGGATCTCAGCTTTCGAACGATCAATTCTTACAATGGGGCCAGAACCCCCCGTCAATGCCATCAATACCTCCGCCTTCTCCGATTCATCCTACAACCCCGTGGGCTTTGCGCCACCCCAAGATGTGTCCGCGCCGGCTGCGACAGCATCTAACCAACTCGCCCGCCGACAAGCGAACCAGGTGGTCAGCCGGAACCGTGGCTACGACCAACCTCCTGCTTCATACGTGGAAAACGGGGGAAACAATGGAAGTGGAGAGAGCGGGGCATGGGGGGAGTCTCTCGAGGAGCTCTACCGGCGAGCCTTGACTGCGAAAAGAGATTCACAGGCAAAACGAAAGCAAATCCCGCCATTTGTACAGAAATTGAGCAGGTATGATACATCTATCGATTTGTGATCAATTGTAGGGCTAACCGGGAACCACAGCTTCTTGGATGAATCCAAGAATACAGAATTGATTCGATGGTCGGACGATGGCAATTCCTTCGTCGTCCTAGACGAGGATGAGTTTGCGAGAACCTTGATTCCCGAGCTCTTCAAACACAATAACTACGCCTCATTCGTCCGACAACTGAACATGTACGGCTTCCACAAGAAAGTCGGACTTTCCGATAATTCAATGCGCGCCAGCGAACGGAAAAACAAGAGTCCTAGCGAATACGCCAACCCTTATTTCAAACGAGGCCACCCGGATTTGCTATGGCTCATTCAGAAGCCAAAGAACACCGGAGGCGGTGGACATGCGAGCAAACCTAGCAAGGGCGCCGCGCGCGTGAAGACGGAGGATATTGATGATAATGACATGGACGATTATGCTGAAGAGGGTGCACCGGCTGCTCGCGATAACCGTGCCCCCCGACCACAGCAATTGTCATTAGTCACGGACAGCTCTGTACCCAACGATCAACTTGCTGGGGTATATCGCGAACTTCAGGCGATTCGTCAACAGCAGTCAATCATCTCAACCACAATCACCAGGCTGCGGAAAGAACACGAGCAACTCTATGCGCAGGCAGCCAATTTCCAGGAGCAACACACCCGCCATGAGAACTCCATCAATGCCATTCTAACATTCCTTGCAACCGTATATAACCGAAGTTTGCAGGGAGAGGGTGGGCCACAGAACCTCGCAAATTCTTTCGCAGGAGCCATTTCGCAAGACCAAGGAAACATTGTGGATGTGGATGATGACTATCTTACCAATGCTCTAGGATCAATGACTAGCCCCAGTTCCCAAAGAACAATGAAGAAGCCGCCGCTGCTTTTGAAGGCTCCGCCCGCAGCGGATGCGTATGCCCGGTCCTCCACAATTTCACCATCAGCCAGTGGCTCCTATGACACGCGGTCTCGGAGCCATACTCGGCAACCCAGCGCCAACCAGCACGGCCATGTGGAGGAGGTCTTTGACCACAGTCCCCGACCAAGTGCTCCGAACGTTACTCCGGGACAGCCGACGGACGAGAACTCTCCTCAACGGGACATTATGTCTGTAATCCAAAACTCCAATGCACGCAACGGGCTCTCAACGAACTTCTCCGAGTTCCCCAATGTGCTCTCCTCCCTCGAAAATCATGGTGGTAATGTTCCCCTCACGGCAAACCAACGCGCCGATATGCTTCGACTCATGGCCAACGAAACAAACTCATCAGAACCCAACGCTGGCGTGTCACCTAACAATGCGCTCATCTCGCCGAATCCACCGCCCATGCCGCACAACTACTCGGGCAGGCTAGCTAGCACACGACAAGAAATCGACAACCTAGTCAAGATGCAAGCCGAGCAGGATCGTTCCGTCCAGAACTTGACTAGTCTTCTCCAGCCGTTGAGCCCGAATGGCACCATCCCCGGTATCGACAGTGAGGGCAATGTACCTCCTCCGCCGCTTGACCTCGACCAAATCTTTAACAACGACTACTTCACCGACATTGGAGACGCAGGTTCCGATATGAAGAAACAGGCCGAGAATCCACTGAGCCACTTGGGGACAGGCCAGAACACGCAAGATCCTGTGGGGACCACCCAAGGCGATGACGGAGACACCAACGACCTGTTCGATTTCGATCACATCCCTGCCGAGCCTGATCTCTTTGAGACCCCCAATAATGGGCAGGGTGATTCGACCTATAACTACGGCTTTGACGGTGCCGGCTACGATGAATCTGGGCGTGTGATCGAGCAACTGACGGATAGCGAAGCCACCAGTCCTGCAGCCACGGAGAATGCAGGCGAAGCTGTAAATGATGGCGGCAGTGCGACGAAACGGCGCCGAAAGGCGTGATTCGACGGGACAAGGAATACGAGATGGAGCGGATCCTCAAGATTCCCAAGCACGGGTTAGTGTTTGGACCAAAAATTTCGGCGTACAATTAGGCGTTTCCCTGTTGATATGGGGGTTTATTTATGTGCCTGGGAAAAATGTGACCAGGCTGTAAAAACCTATGATGATCCATGAATGATCCAGTTCGTGGAGCTTTAATGAGATACCTTTGCTTGACCTTCTTTTCTTGTAGCATGATTTTGAATCCATTGTCGACGCATTAGCCAACTGATCTTTGAGGACATGATACAGTAACTACAATTCCTTGGTATTACCCTACCGTCTACTCTCTGCAAGGAGTATATCTACCTAGGTATCAAACTGACGCAACTGTCTCAGGCCAAGTGGATACCAGAGTCCACGGTTACTCGTAGATCACCCGAGATCCGAGATCTACGACCCGGCTGAAGCCCAGGTGACAGTATACCAGGGTATTTGTGATTTTCGGAATGCTCGAAATCGAGACTGCTTAGGGAAAGACGGGTCAGTTTTACCGGCAGTGAAAAGGCCGCTAGCTGTAGATAGATTCCGTGTTGGGACATCAGTTATACCATTAGCTATGGAGACAAAGGTGGGCAAACTGAAAATGCTAGAGCCTGGGGAATGTGACTGTAGTAACCTCATCCTCCTATAATCTCAGCAGTCCAACAGTATGTTGTTTAGGTACTTCTGCGGAGGAACAGGGAGCACGTCTATCGTGAGGAGGACGGAGACCCCTGGCCTCCTTCCAACCCGAAGAACTACCAGAATGGATGAAAAACGTGGCTCCTATGAATAAACATCTATTAAGACTCTCAGTGCCACCAGAGTCTCTGGTGCTCGAGAAGAATGGCAAAGGCCGCAATTTTGCTCGGCGCAATATCACCACCAACACAGGTTGGCTCTATGCGATCTAGGGGCAATGTGGTCGAACAATTGTCATGTCAAGTATCAACTTCATTGGCCCAGCCAGGGACCTTCCCAGGTTGGAATTCCCATGTACTCCGTCATTATGGGGTGACTTTTAACCACCGTTGGATACAGGATGGAATGAGGCTGGCATAAGAACGAGCCGAGCATAATGACCGATCCTAGCAGCCTCTGGGAATGACTTTCGTAAGATACCAGCGCTTGTCTCTACAGGTACTACATGTATGTGTGGAGTAGCGTCCGGCTGAAACATCCGACAAGTTAGGATCCGGCATACATACTAGACGGGAGAATCAAATCGATAGGCTAGGATGGAGAGAATTGACATTTTTTAATAAGAACAATTAGCGCCCCTTATCCCATTCCAAGTCACCTACTCGCTCCCGTTTACGCTCGCGCTCTCTATCGCGCTGTAATCCCCGCTTTCGTCCAACCACCTCCTTCTCTCGCTCACGAGGATCAATCACCATAAGTGAGTCTGCATCACCTCCGTGCTCGCGTTTCCAGTTCAAGTCCTTGCCTAGGGTATCTTTCCCAAAGCGGAGTTCATGCGAGAGCCAACCTCCGTCTTGCTCTTCGGTGTCATCCGCCGCTGTCTTGGGATCGTCCCATGCCTGGCAGGACTGGCAGTTTGCAATGAAGTGCAGATCGCAGAGTTGGGCCTCTTCGTCTTCTTCGTCTTCCTTTTGATTTTTGGTGTCTTTGTGGCTCTTGCTATGTGATGATGTGGCAGTCGGTTCGGGTTTAGCTCCTTCGAGCTTGGCTTTGAAGGCGTTGAAGAGCTGCAATGCTTCTCGCTCAGCGGTGCTACTAGGCCCTGTCCCGTTGCGACTGGAGCCATTTGCAGTTCCTGGAGGTGGCCGTTTCCGTCCTCGGATGGAGGTCTCGGGGATCATGGCTTCGAGGGCAGATTTCTTTCGACCTGTGTCCTTAGGACCGACGTCGACGTCGCGGCGCATTGATGCCATCAGAGCGGCAATCTGAGCATTTGTCCGCGACAGCTTGGACTCCTTTGCGGGCGGGGCGTCCGGAGTCGGAGACCGAGTAGGCGACTCAGGGTGAGGAAGTGGGAGTTGTGCTTCTGGCTCTGGTGTCTTTGGGCGCTTTTTACGTTCTGTAGACGGAGATCGTTCTGGAGATGGCGACCGGGGCCGCTTGCGCGGCTGTGACGGGGCTTCTGCTCTGGGTTTGGGTTTTGATACTTCGGCCTTTGCACCTGGCGCATCCACGACCAAATTGGTGTTGAATTTCGGCTTCGCTGGGCGCATGGGCATTTCTTCGTCTGCCTCATCTCCAAAGCTCAGAAGCGTCTTCCCACCTTTAGGCGCCTTCTTCTTTTTCTTGGGCGCGCCCTTCTCTGCCTTCCCGGCTGTTGTGACTGTCTTTCTGTCCTTTAATTTGCCCTCCAATGGCCCCAGTTCCCCAACCTCGCAGGATGTCACCTTGATCGGATAAACAGGACGCTCAGTACCCGGAATGCGCTCTGCGTCTGCAATCTTCAACACATTGTAGATGCTGTCCCCTTCCAGTCTGCCGAAAATTGTACATTGTCCATTCAACTCACGCTCCGTGTTCGCTAGTGTGATGAAAAATTGACTGCCGTATGTCCCGTCCTCGCTCTTGGCCATTCCCAGCAAGCCACGTCGATTGAAACGTAACCGACTGTGAAGCTCATCACGTAAAACGACTCGCTCGTTCGGGTCCCGAGCTTCAGGGTCAAATTCGAATTCCGGATATTCATAGATAGAAGTTCCGCCGGAGCCAGTGCCGGTGGGATCACCGCCCTGGATCACAAAATCGGGGGCCACCCGATGGAAGATTGTGTCGACATAGTAGTCATCCTTGCAGTGCTGGAGGAAATTTTTGCAGGTGAGAGGGGCCTGGTTTGCGAAAAGCGCGATCTGGATAGGGCCAACCGTCGTGTTGAGCGTCGCCGACGCGGTGGGATTTGGCTCGCTGGCGTATTGGGTGGACATTATGGGCAAGTAAGCTACCGGCTTACAGCGCGTGCCACAAGTGAGGTGGGAAGAGGATTTGGAGTGTACTCGGGGATATGGACACCCCTCGTGAGTGTTGCGATTCAATGGGCTGGTTTCTCCGATCAAAAGCTCGAACAAACGTCATGGCACGTGACGCCGACCTAGCCCTTATTTACTTATTTACTTGCCCAAAGGACATTTTGTTCAGGATAAAATTGACTGAGGAAGGAGTGGACATTATTTCATTTCAATAAAAAACTAAGTGACCTATTTTGCATATTTCCCGCAGTGTCGGAATGAGACCCCAGGCACCTATGACTACCTAGCCAGGTAACATGAGACTGAGATTTGTCGCATTTGGGAGTGATCAATAGCAGCGGGAACTAAGAGGCTTTCCGGTGGGTATGTCGAGTACATGCTGAATACTTTCGTCAGGCTTGACATTTGGTGGCAGTGTATGGTGGTAGGTGGTGGAATGATCCAAGGAAGATTTACTCCCGACTCACCAGATCACCAGTGCGAGATCTCGTTTTGAGAGGAGATATTTGGCATTGACGAAAGATTTGCCGGGTGCAAAATCGAGACTTGGTTAAGCCATCGACAGGACATCTTGGAAGCGCATGTCAGTTGGAAACGATCCAACCGAATGGAGTCTTGAGATCATCACTGTCGCAGTGTTGATAAAGATCGAGGTATAACAGCCGCAGGTGAGTCGCATGGGGAGTAGTCCAGTGTTGTCGCGTAGGGCGTGATTACTGATAATCACCATGATTTGTCGTGCATGGGGTATTGCTTGATGGGAACCCAGTGCAAGCACAAGCTTCAGTTCCAAGTCAAATTCACACCGGTTGTCCCTCTGCCAGAGGATGCGGAGCAATCATCTGTTTCTCCATATGGCCTTGGTCCTGGTGCTGCTCCTGATCCGAAGCCCTGGAATGAAGTCCTAACTTAAACCGCAGACGACGCAAAGTGCGTTCGGAGATACCGTAACCTTCTTTCTGCAACGTGTTGAGCATGGCCTTGTCGGTCAGCCTATCCTGTATGAAAAGCATCTTAATACGCGCATGCAAAGCCTCATCGCCTGTTGTCGTCTGGTTTCGCTTGCGGATACCCCACTTGCGAAGGCGGGACTGAATGGTTCGCTCCTTGACTTGGATATTATGACAGCTTTCGAGGGTGCGGCTGATAGAGTCGCTACTGATGCCATGGTGGTACAGAGCAATGATTTCATCCCGGTAGGGCTCCAAATTGATTTGTTGGCGAGGCATTCTGTTGAGAAGGAGAAGGAGAAGAGAGAAGAGAGAAGAGAGAAGAAGAGAGTTGGAGTTTCGAGTTGTTGACTCAGGGCGGTGAATCTGCGGGATGGTCACTTCTGATATACAACCTTGGAGCGTAGATGTTGATGTCTTCAAGTTGGATGAAGAGATGTTAGTGAAATTATTATTATGCTCTTTGGCTTGGACAGGGACTTTGGCTGAAAATCGAGACAAATCGGACCTCATAGCACGAAACATGCATACTAATTAAGCCTCCCAGTTGTCATATTGAATTCAAGGTTGTATAGTCCACAAATCAGGTTCAAATTATTATGGCATCTCCATTCTTCGTAGATTCATTACGCATTGCAAATCCTATCTAGGTACCAAGAGCAAGTCACAGACTCAGGATCCCCCCATTTGGCTGATCCGATTGGAAACCCCTAAAACCTAAACTTTTTTATCCTCCATAACATCAGACGAGCTCATTTCAGAGCTAGCCTTGTTCCGCTTTGCGATGCGGAATCCACCAAGCAGGAAGAATATAGCCTGCAGACCAAGAATCACTGCGAGGGTAACCATGGCACCAATGACACCTGCCACGGCGAGTGACATTCCCGAGCCATTAGTGCTAGAGGTGCTAGCAGAGCTGGAGCCGCCGCTGGTACTGCCTGAACTAGCGCACTTGCCGTCGGTGTTGCCGCACACGGCACACCACTCGTCATCGGAAGTAACAGCAATCTCTTTGGTCTTCGAGGAAAACTCGTCCCAGGAGAGAAGCTCGCTTGATTGGCCGTACAGGCGGTATGCAGTAGGCTCAGATGAGCCCGTGATAGTACCATTGTGGAACATGAAGCGCACGCTGAGGTCGGACTTGTCAGTTGGGAAGTCGGTGCCGCTGGCGTTCGTCACCAGTTCAAAGACCATTGACGAGGCGTAGTCCGGGATTCCAGTGAAGTCAACCGATTCAGCAGGCAGCTGCAAAAGACCGAAGAGAGAGAAGATGGTGCCATACGAGCCGAATCCGATGTTCAGCTTGGTCTCGCCCTTGGTAGCGACGGTCTCGTTGAGTCCGGCCAAGATTTCGCCTGCCAGGACAGCACCGTCGATGGCGCGCACTTTATCGGAGGCGTTATAAGCCAGGTTGAATTGATGGGTACCAGCTAGAGCAAGCAGCTGGTGGTATACCTCATCGGTCAGGTCTGACTCGTGAGGGAATTGACTGGTAGAGTTATGGATTTTGCCGACGTTCAAGTAGTCGAAGATGGTATAGGCGTTCTTGAAGGTCATGTCAGACGAGGCAAATGTGCCATCTAGCATAGGGGAAAGAGATTGGTAGAAATCCTTGGTCGAGGACAGCAGCGAGGTGTACATTTCGGAAGAAAAGAAGTTGTCACTGCTTAGCGTTGCCTTCTGGCATCCACTGGAACCCTGCAACCAGGTGGAATCCTCGGCGTTCTTGCTTGTAGTGGCAGGTGCCAGCTGAATGAGCTGGTAGCCGTTCAATGGTGCCTCGACGGAGCTTCCATCGGCCAGGGTCTGGGAAGCTACTTTCCCCACGGGAGGATATACGCCCTGCAAGAAGCCAGTGGCGGAGTTTTGCAGTACGGCATCCGAGGGAGCAGAGGCACTGATCTGCTTTGGGTTGACAACATCGGCACTAATGCCCTCAATCTGCTTGGAAGAGTCCGACGAAATGTATCGCTGGTTGTAAAAAGATCCCGTATCAAAGACCTCCCGGTAACCCAGGTCGGTCAATTGGGTGTTACCGAACACTTTTGCGGTGCGATCTCCATGGCGGGCGAATATATACGCACCCAACACACGCTCGGCATCCACAACAGGAGACAAAGTTGCAGCCAGCAAAATGCCAGATTGGATAGAGTACCGCATGGTGAAATAAGGAAGCAGAGAAAAGAAACTCAAGCAATAAAATCCCCGGAAGTACAACCCTTATGTAGATTTATGTCGATGGTCAAGGTTGTTGCGGGCAAGACCCATTGACTCTTCCGATCAAACCTTTAAGCTTCTAGGCTTGAGAGCGGGGGAAAAACTGATAAGTATAAGTTCTGAGAATAGTTTAGTGTCGAGAATACGATCAAGTCAATTGGCCCAACGACAGATTCCAGCAAAGTCCGAAGTCCACAAATTAGCTAATTGAAAACCATCTCCGCGGTCAGCCGGAGACCTGCGATAGCGGAGGATAGCGGAGGGGTCAATCTACAGACTGCATACATACTGCATACATGCATGTCGGAGGAATTGACGATAACAAATAATGAAAAGTAATAGAACTGAGAACTGTCTACTACGTCTGTATACTTGTTAGGTCTTCGAAAATATGAGAAATTATTGTTCCTTCGCCTCCAGACTCCAACCCACCCAGATTGCTACATTTTATATGACATGAAAAACCGGAGAAGAAAAATAAACCAGAGAATATTTGGATCGTATCGCTTGTCATTTATGCCACCGTAACACCCTTGTCACCCATTAACTCACAGCCATTTCGCACTACGCCAACGAGCCCTCCAGTTTGAATAGCTTCTGAACCGCCCCCTGCAAGTCGCCATTCAATCTCGGCCAGTCCTTCGAGCCAGGTGATACGTGTTTGGGCGGGGACATCAAGCTGTTGGAGTTGGTCTGCTAGTGCGGAGAGGATGTCGGCCAAAGCTAAACCCTTGGTGGTCTTGAGGGTTTGCACGGTGTTCAGGCAGGAAGTGACATCGCTGGTGGAGAGGATGGTAGTCATGATTTCTTGAATATCGGACGGGTGCGGGGCGGCAATGCAGTCGTAAATCGTCGCATTGGTAACAGTCTCGGGCTCAGGACGAGGGGCTTTAGGGGCGTCCCTCATCGGCAGCGGGATACCTAAAACAAAGATAACATTGGTCAATGGGGCTGGATGCGAGCAGTGAGAAAGGACAAGAACTTACTGCTGGCAAAGCATGCCTGAAGCACGTTTAGGGCTCGTCGCATATCACCTTTGCTCAGGGTCACTAGACTATCCACGGCATCGGGCTGTATTTTGACACCCTCCTTCTCAATCACTTGGTCGACCAAGGTCCGAATATCAACTTCTTTCAATGGACTAAACCGGAACCGGGTACACCGGGACAGGAGTGCCGGGGACAGCTTATGTGTGTAGTTGGCAATGACGCAGAACCGGGTATTGGCTGTGTAGCGCTCCATGATACGACGGAGTGCCATTTGTGCGGTCGAAGTCATCGCATCGGCTTCGTCCAGAATAATAAGCTTGAAACCTGCCAGAGGGGAGCCGGCAGTGCCTTGGGGGGCCATGTTGAAGATTTGTTTGGTGCCTGTTGGTGTTCACGGTAAGCCGGTAGTTCAACTCGAGGCTCCTAGGGCACGAACTTGCAAAGGTCTTGATTTGTTCTCGAACAACATCAATACCACGATCATCACTTGCATTCAGCTCTAACACCATCTGTCGCATGTTTTTGGTACCGTAGATCCGCCGCGCCAGGGCCAGGATGGTAGAGGTCTTTCCGGTTCCTGGAGGTCCGTAGAGGAGGAGATGGGGTAGTCGCTGTATGAGAATGTTAATCCAAGGCTGTCGTACATCCATCGTCATAGGCATTCGTTACATTTGTCTCCACGAACCGGTTGATAGTCGCGAGAATGTCTTGATGGCCAGAGACATCGTCTAGGCTGCTTGGTCGGTATTTCTCAACCCTGGCAAGTTCGTTAGTTGTAGTACACGAATCGACACCGTTCTCAAACTCACCACGGCAAATTATCTTGAGCTTCGACTGGCAGATCAGCGACAGTCCTCTTTTTTCCACTGGCGTTGTCAGAGCTAAATTGCAGGTCCTTGGGCGCATCCACGTCCATTTCATCGTAATCCGACATGGTGAATGACTCCTGAATAGAGGTAAATAGTCAATATCAACAGCCCAAGTCACGAAAAGTAGGTAAATCGTGAGAAAGTGTGCCCAAATGGTTTGACGCGTAGAGCGCGTAAAGAGGCTCGGGGCGGAAAATCATGGAGCTTGGGGACTCCACAGATGACATCCCTCAACTGCCTAACCTTCAACGGGTCAACTTATCCCCCCGGTCTCTTGGATTGAACTTCCTCCCAATTTGATTATTTGACGCATTCAAGATGCCTGTATGTCTTTGGACCCTTCGTATGTGTGCGAAGTCTGTTATTAACCCTCAATGCAGGCATACCACTCTATCTTCCTGGAGGACCGCGATGTCCCCGTGATAGGTACAACTCCTATCAAGCCTAGCGCAGGAGTTCCTGAGCTGTGTATCGAACATGTCAAGGACCCAAGTTGACCACAGGACCTCTCCAAACTAGGAAATTTCCCTATCCTACCCCTCCGCACCCGTACTCGCGGCCCCGCATACACATTGCCCCCGCTTCCCAACACCGACGACCTCGATGTGTCGCCAGAAAGTGAATCATATGATTGCGTCGATGAAATCCTATCGCTCTTCCGTGCCAATGTCTTGTTCCGCAACTTTGAGATCAACGGCCCCGCGGACCGCATGCTCATTTATGGAACTCTGTTTATCAGCGACTGCCTAGGAAAGGTCAAGCCAACTATGACTGCCCGTGATGCGGAGAAGGTAAATTTGGATGCTTTTTGTCAAGAGCCCCGGTATAGCAGAACTATATCATTGACAATTGTATTTCCAGGCCTTGACCAACGCCGCCCTCGACAGCTTTGCTATTCCCGGTGACGTGTCGTTCCCGCTTAACCAGGCCTTTGAGCCCCCGCGTGACCGCCAGGATGCCGAGACTCTTCGCCAGTGAGATTTTTGCTTCTATAAGTTGCACTGCATTTTTAGCTGACGGGTTCTTGCGATTCTAGGTACATTTCGCAGGTGCGACAGGAGATCGCCATCCGCCTACACGCTAGATTATACCCCGGTGGAGTCGGGCCATCAAAGGTAAGAGGGAGCAAAGTATATATTCTCAATATACCCCGAATACTGACCAATTCTAGTTTTGGCTGAGTTTCACGAAGAGAAAGTTCATGGGAAAGAGTCTCTAGATGACGAGCGTTGCTGTATATTGTTTGATGAAATTCAGCGCACGAATGAATTTGATACTTGATTCAACACCACATCGAGCGCTTTGCGTAACTACCAGAGAGACTTGGGTGTGTCTACTTGCAGACCTGGGAGCCAAAACTCGTCACAGACTAGCCCTAACTCGACGTCCAGTATGCCCAAATAAGGGGTGCCAGCTAGGGTAAGTCAGAACACCAAAGCTAAGAAGTTGTAGTAGTTGTACATTGAAATGCTATTCGATCTATTTTGAGGGCATTTAGGGCATTCATTCGTGAAACCTAGGACGTCATCTCCACATCTCGATCACTGATCGGGGTAGATGTCGTTTCCACCTTCCGTCTCTTGCGAACGTTGCCAGCAGCCTGGATATTCTGTGTGGTGGGGAGTACGCGAATGCCATGGAAGAGATATCCCTCTGCGCCACCACGTCCAGTCATGAGGGGGTGGGTTCGACCAGGCAGAACTTGCCATGGACGCACCCGCGACGTTTGCAAGGTCGGTGGAAGGAGAATGGTCGGATCGACGACGAATTCTTCATGGAGTGAGGACAAATCGACGGCCTCTCCTTCGGAACTCTGCAACTCCAATTCTCGCTTTTTGTTGATAAATGCGGTCCTCCGAGCAGTGGAGTACATGTCTGCCAATTCAACCAGAGACTCGACTGTCGGAGAATACACGACCACCGGAGCAGACCCCGCAAGGAGTGGGACCATTGTCCTCAGAACGCTTGCCGGCTCTAGCAAGGTGGACACGATCAGACCGTCGAAGTTACCGGCCCGTCCCTCATCCACAACTGCTTTAACTCGCGCCCATCGATTGCGCTTGTGGTAATACGCACTGCGCTTGCTTTGTTTAAGTTCAGCCAATTCCTCTGCAGGTATGATGGGTGGTTCGTTGGCGTAGAGCGGATCGGAATTGGGGTCAGCCAACTGCATCCAAGAAATTGATTTGAGATGGGTGTGGAGAGGGTGGGATTCATCGGGGTTATTGGTGTCATAGCCAAAGAATTTCAAGAGTGACAAGTTCGGTTGTGAGTATGGGTGGATAACGGTGATGGTGTTGGTAGTAGCGGACATTGGCTGGGGACGTATGCGCCGTGGCTTTGGGGGGGGCATTGGTATGTTGGGATTCTGCGGCATCGTGGGCTGGAACATCGTGGGCTGGAACATCTTGCTCTTCTGTGGGCTCTTCATCGGCATCGTGCGGGTATAAAATTCCCATGCGCTCAGCCATCGCGGCAACAACAAGTCCGCCAGTCTCGTCGACGATGGCATAGCGTCCATGTGGCTTCATCCCCTCACCCACTTCAATGTTTCCGCTGTGATGTACATTACCCCAGCACCCGATGAGACCAATATGTTCATCACGTAGCTCCATGGACCTTTGCGCATCCCGTTCTTCGATCAAGTAATTGGCGAGAAGGCCAACGTCCAGTGGGAGGACGGTAAACCGCTTCAGATACTTCTTGCGTTTTCGCAGTGTGTATTTGGCAAGAGAAAATGCAGTCTTCTGGTCTATTGCGCTGTGCGATTCCAAGAGCTTTGCGACAATGTCTTTCCCCGCGCCACCGGCCTCTCTCTTCAATTCTTCAATTTCCTGCAAAGTCAACTTCTGGGAAGAGTTTTCGTCAACGATTTCACGATTTGTTCGCATCGGGACTCCATTTTCGCCAGTTTCCACGTCGTCGCCCTCCCCGTCTCCCTCCCCCGCGAGGAGGGTCTCCGCATGCAACTCCGTTGCTGACACGACCCGGAGCTGGTGGCCAGCCTCGTCGCACGCATCAAGGATTTCAAAGGTGAAATAGAACGGTCGTCCAATAATCTGATTCGCGGTAAAGCTACCAAATCTACCCAAATTGACGATTCTGACCCAACGTTAGTTCTTGCGATGGAATCTTCCCCCGCATAGAGCGAAAAAGTACTTACGTATCGGGAACGATCTGGATGAGCCTTAACTGATCTGACTGGAGCCGGATAGCCACGTACTGGCCCGGGCGAATATAGGAATGCATGATTGGCGATAGAACAGCCTTGCCTCGAGCTCTTTCCACAAAATTATTCTGGGGACTTTTATGGCCGATAGAATAACAGCCAATCAGAGGACGAGCATACTCCCAGCCGGGTGGATAGATAGTCCGGGATATTGATGCCTTAAGAATTGATGCCTTGAGATTTATTGATGCCTGGACTTAATGCCTTAAATTACTAGCTCCCCATCCATTCCGTCATAAGTCTGCAGCATACCGCCCCATACCATACTTACACCGCCACGCTAACTGGGACCTCTCTTCCATGTGAATAATACGGTAAATACACATACCGGCGTGGAAGCTTCCCCCAGGTTAACCAGGAAATGGTGGATCTGCGGAATCCGGGTGCCTTGCGAGACAGAGACCTCAAGAGACTCCTGAGATCATCATCCACCTTCGTCATTGCTTTGAACATCACTTTCTCTTCATTTGGAGCATGAACTTTCCTCGAGCTAAACGATAGGCTGCCCAGGTGTTGCAGGTGTTGCCCATCAATTACGTATACGGGCATTTCAGCCCCTGCCGCCCCAGCGCAAGGCGTTTTTCCTATAACTACGGAGTATCTAATGGCTTATTGTTATTATTTCAACCTTTGAGCTTACACCCTGAATCCACTCTTTGATCAGAAATACAAACTCTTATTAAGGGTATTCTCGACGTCAAGTGCTTTGTTAGCCTTCCCCTAGAACTATACACAAACTCAAACCTTCCCTCCGCCACCCAAAAGGTCAACGGACGTCTTCATGGGCCTGCGCAAACAGCCCCCACCACGTCTGGAGAATATTAACAAGTCAAATGCTCGACCGGGCGCACGTTCGCCTAAATCACCCAACTCTGCATCCTCCCGCCCGACTCGTTTGAACCGATTTCCTTCTGAGGACTCGATCTACTCCCCCGACCTCAACACATCACCTGCGTTTGACCTGATGCCGCTTGAAGAAGCACAGCGGTCGCCGATGGGGTCTCCCACCAGTCAGCCTCCGAACTCCTGGCCAGACAATACCAGCAGGCCGGATGATGGCCATTCCCGTCCATATGATCAGTATGAGGGAGCATACAAGGAACATGCAGATACCAACCGGCAATGGGATTCACCTACATTTATGGTAGGCCAACCACCAGGAGCGGCTGAAAATGTGTGGCGGCCAACGTCCGACGCCGATCAGGGCTCGAAAGGAGAGGTCCCGGTACAGTTGCAGTCGAATAATCCATTCTTAAAGCCCAGGCCGGCAGATCATACTCAAGATCCCTTGGATCGCAATGAGTGGGGGCGTGATTCACATGCGACTTCAAACAGTGACGCATTGAGCCAGTGTACGACATTACTTGCTTCTGAAAGCTCTCTCAAACTAATGTTGGTTGCTAACAATTTACAGCCGAAGGATATATTCCGATGACTGCACGGCTCTCTCTTTTAGACGGACCGGAACAAGGATCCCCATGGGCCGAGGATCCTCGTCCTCCTTCTCATTCCGAGCAACGCCCCGTGTTGGGCGGCCACCACCTTGATGATAACTCACCGTGGGGGTCTCAACAGTCCATCAAGGTCTCGGCCCCCCAAGAGGTCTATCTGCAAGGAGCGCAGTCTAATCCATATGCCCCTGCGGTTTCTGTGCAGCCGTCTGAACCCTCTGATGTGGAAAGCCATGCCCATGCGCAATATAGACATTCATCCAATCCAGGGAGACTTGGATCAGATGCTGAAGTCAATACTCCATCTGTTACTCTCTCGAGTCGAACCTCTGCTACGTCTCACGAACTAATCGATTTGGATGCATTTGGCGTCGCTGGCAATTCAGGGGCCGAGGCTGGGTCTCATGCTGCGTCTTCGGTGTACTCAGAGCCAGCCGCGAACGGAGCAAAACCATTGTCAGAAAAACAGGAGCTTACACCTTCCATGATTGGGCACCCACAACAACCTAAAGCAAGCCCCATACTATCTGCGACAGAAGCTGCACGACAAAAGGAACAAAGGTCAGAAACCTATACCATTCGACTAATCCGATGGACAGATCAAAGTGGTCAACTGCTGGAGTCCCCGATTTTGGTCCAAAATCAAAACGGACCCTGTCCACTGCTGGCGCTCATAAATGCACTGGTGCTGCGCGCGAACCCCAACGCTCATCCCCCAATCGTTAGAGCTCTGTCGACCCGCGAGCAAATTTCTCTGGGTCTGCTAATCGAGGCGATGTTTGAAGAGTTGACAACATGCCTGGGCCCTGATGAGGAGTTCCCAGACATCGAGGCCCTCACCCAATTCCTGACAATGCTGCATACGGGCATGAATGTCAATCCACGTTTGACAATGGTGAGTACATGCGATGTATCTCTCAGTGGTCACCTATACTAACCTACAGTTAGGATTCTCCTGAAGGATTTGGCACTTTCCTCGAAACCAGTGATCTTCGACTGTACAGCACGTTTGGTATACCATTGATCCATGGCTGGCTAGCGTCTTGGTCTAGTCCTACTTATGATGCAATGTCACGCACTGCTCAGTATTACGAGGATATTCAAATGTTGCCTTTTCGCAGACAAGAGTTCGAGGAACGGGTGACACGAGGCGAGGCACTTGAACCTGCGGAAGAGAATACCATGGCGGATATCCAAATGATCCAGCGGTTCGTGGAAATTGAGAATGCGACGCAATTAAGCCCATTTGGTTTGACACAGCTCTCGACTAAACTTGCGCCCGGATCCGTCTCCATTCTTTTCCGCAACGACCATTTCTCGACTCTATATAAACACCCGCAATCCCACCAACTGTATACTTTGGTCACCGATGCTGGATATGCGGGCCATGCCGAGGTAGTTTGGGAATCTCTAGTCGATGTGACAGGGTTCAACACAGAATATTACTCTGGCGACTTTCGCCCCGTGGGCACTGGTCCTTCAGCCCCATCTGGTGGTCTCGCGGGCCCCCAAACATCGAATGAGCCAGCCACGCATTCTCCAAATGCGGACGAAGCACCGAAATCCCCTCAGCCGACACAAGAACAGAGTGATGCAGACTATGCCTATGCGCTCTCACTTCAGTTCCAAGAGGAGGAGCGACGCGAGAATGCTAGGAACGAACAGGCTCGTGATCGTCGCACGCCTGCTCCGAATAATTCTTCCAATCGACCATCGCCTTCGCCTCGGTTGAGCAATGTACCTAATCGAACTTCGAGCGTTGCCAATGTGATTACTTCTCAGCCTAGACCTCAGTCACATGGGCCCGACCCTGAGGACCCAAACGCACCTCCTCCTCCCTATGAGCAAGCTGCTAGCGGGCCGCGCTATTCTCCCCCTGATAGAAGGCCATACGGTGCCGCAGGAAATCAGTACCCCGGCAACCGAAATTCGCGGAATCGAACTTCACAGTATTCTCACCGACAACGTCCGTTTGTACGTACAGGGGATCATAACGTAATGGAGACAGAACGGGACCGAGGTGGATGCATAGTGATGTGACCAATGCAAAACCTGGAAATGATGAGTGGCACTGATACTTTACGCCAATGCGCTGGAATGAATATGACGCCTACAAACGATATATATTGTAGAGAAACGAATGTCTTTGATTACTTTGGTTCCATATGAAACAAACTAGTTTCTTCTCATTTTCTCGTTCTCCTCATTCTCCCCATTCTCCACGGATCTATAAAACCAACACGGACCTTGTCCGCGCCTTCTACAGGAGCGGGGCTATTAAAGACATCTAACCAGGTGACATAGGAAATGGCTACCTTTTCCGGGACTTGTCCGCATGGACTACAACTAATTTGTCCTCAGTTTGGGGAAATTAAAGGATTCTCGCATTGTATCTGTTGGGGGAAAGGCTTCTCATTGGAGGAGTTATTATGGCGCCTTTTCCCAGATAACTAGTCTTTTCCCCGTAGAAAGACTCAAAAGTGCATAGATGCAACCTTGGAAGCTATGCCAAGTCTACTATTGTACATGCAACTCATCTCTACTCTTCAAAGTCAAAGGGCGCTTTGGCACACTCCAATGTGGTCTTCCTGAAGAATACCCCGGTCCGCCGGGCCGCAAGGATCAGGGCTTAATATAAAAATTGGTTATCTATAAATGTCCTTGAGGTGCCGTTGCCTTTGTCCTTGCGTTTGTCCTTTGCGAAATCATCTGTAGGTATCATCCAATAATAGACCTTGCCATGCAGATTCTGCTTTCTGCCATCGTGGCTCTCGGGATAGCCCAGACAGCTACTGCTGCCCCAACAGGGGCTGTGTGCACTGGAACATTTAGCGCAATCTCAGCCGCCGATTTTGTGTCTAATCTACATCCCGGTTGGAATCTAGGAAATACACTTGATGCTATCCCCGATGAGGGATCTTGGAATAATGTACCAGTTGTGGCGTCGACATTTGATACCGTGAAGGATGCCGGCTTCAAGAGTGTTCGACTCCCAGTTACCTGGGCTGATCACTTTATCGGAAGTTCACCTGATTGGACAGTTGACCCAACATGGTTGGACCGAGTCTCCGATGTGGTCGATATGATTGTGGCCCGTGGACTGTACGCTATCGTTGATGTGCATCATGGTATGATATACCTTGTATAATCCAAGTTGACTTTGACTGACCGCAAACAGATTCATGGAATTGGGCTGATGTTACCCAATCCGGAGCCAATCTTACCATGATTGAAGAGAAATTCTACAGCCTCTGGTATCAAATTGGGACCAAGTTGGCCTGTAAATCGAACCTCGTTGCCTTTGAACCCATCAATGAGCCTCCGTGCAATACTGCGGCCGACGGTACCAAGATCAACAAGCTGAACAAGATCTTCCTCCAGGCGATTAATGATGCCGGTGGGTTCAACTCGCAAAGAGTCGTTACTCTAGTTGGAGGTGCTCAGGATAGCATCAAGACTGCAGACTGGTTTGTTGCACCTTCTGGGTTTTCAAACCCATATGCTATTCAGTTCCACTACTACAGTCCCTGTGAGTGATATATCAAACTATACCTACCGGTATTATGTGTCGAGTTGAACTGAGTTGAACTGACTGAACTGCCTGGCTTCTAGACGACTTCATTTTCAGCGCTTGGTAAGAGTATAGGCCCAGCATATTAGCTATTATTTTACTGACTTCGAACAGGGGAAAGACTATTTGGGGCTCTGACAGTGACAAGTCTGCTGTACAGTCTGACTTCCAGCGGCTGCGCAACACTTTCCCTGATGTACCTCTCCTTTTGGGTGAATATGATGCTTCACCCACCAACACCGAGCCCGCTGCTCGATGGAAGTACGTTGACTTCTTGACCAAGACTGCAGCCAGTCTTGACATCTCCTGCGTGCTGTGGGATAATGGACTGGACCACTTGGATCGAACCACCGGGGTCTGGCGTGACACTAACTCACTCTCGATCATCACAAAATCCACCGAGTCTACTGCAAATAGTCTGCCAGACAGTACAGAGGACGCTTCTGCAACCACTCAGTCATCGTCGGCTTATATTTTCCATCAGTATGGAACAGACGTGACGGAACAGACTCTTCCATTTATCTTCAACGGTAACAAGCTCTCGTCGATCAGTGACTCTACTGGCTCTACCTTGTCCGGAACAGACTATTCTGTCTCGGGTGCGAATATAATCTTCACGGCCTCATATTTATCCAAGCATCTTTCGTCCACGACAGCACCGGGTGTCATCGCCACTCTAACCCTGAAGTTCTCGGGGGGTGACACGTCCCCTGTTATCCAAATTGTACAATGGAAGGCTCCAACTCTGTCATCTACGTCGGCAGTGGCCTCGTCTGTCTCCGGCTCTGACCTATCGATCCCAATCACCTGGGGTGGACTACCAACTGTCGCTGCAGTAAAGGCTTTGACCACAAGTGGAAAATACCTGGTCGATGACTGGACAGTATCGCTGGGTCCTATCCAACAAGCCAGAGCTGTAAGCTGAGCCCTACTCCTCGTGTACCTTTTGGCCAATGCTAATACTTCGATATAGACCTATAGTAGCCAGTATAACTGGGACGACTCCCATGTAATCCTCACTTCATCTGCTATTAGCTCCGTCATCTCTGCTGGCGAATCGACTGTATTCACCTTCGAGTTTTTCCCGCGGGATAATGGTGTTGCGAATGCTGTCAACTTTACCTTGACCGTCTGATGGGGGTTCTATCTCAATGGGGTTTACCAAGGAAATGGACCAGTTATATCACAAACATCATTTGAGTGCGCTTGATCGGGCTTTGCTTAATAGCCTCGGTATCTAATAACAGAATTTATGTACAAAAGCATCCTCCCAATCGGTCATCAAGTCATTAAATTCCATGGCAGATAGCCATGATCAATACAGGGTTTTCAATTCCCGTAAAGGAAGATGAGGGTCATATTTATCCCACACGATCTTGTTCTTGTCATCCAGGTGCGCACCCTCATCCGTGATGCTGATTATCGAATCTGTCTCCATAACCTCATGGCTACTAAAACCCCACTTGTCGCGTGGGATCCACAAGGTCGGCGGTGGTGATGCTACACATGGCTCGAAATATGCTGTGCGCATCTCTTCGGGCGTGTAGGTAACCCTCTCCACATTGCGTCGAACCTTTTGACGCAAAGCAGCATAATCTTTGTATACGTTCGGGTGGAACCATCTCCAGAAGGCCATCGCGCGTGGGCGGCGCTCTTCGTTGATCGCTGCCACTGCATCTTCTCTCTCTTGAAGCATTTCCTCTTCGGCGTCAAGGGACCGTGGTAGGAAACTATTCAGAGGGGCGAGTGCATCGTTGAGCGACATGTGTGCCAGAATGTTGCCGATCAGGAATAGAACCATGATGATGACTGGGCCGATAGCGCCCCTGATGGCGCAAAGTCCTATCATGCAAATCTCAGCCAGGTAGAGACCGGTTAGCAAGTGTTGCAGGGCTCGTGGGTAGACTAGTCCCTTTGTGTCGACTTCGATATCATATACAAAGAGGAAGTTGTATCGGTAGGCTTGGTATACAAGATAAAGCCCGAGGAAGGCAAATCCCAGAATCAGAGGTGCAATGCATGAATAGGTCAACGCTAACAAATCGGGTCAGTTAATCCTCGTTAGAAAGCAGTAGGGTATCGCTTACCAATTACAGCCATGTTGGTGAAGACGGGGAAGACATTGCCCCAACTGAGAGAGGCAAGTTCGGCCCATCCTTGAAACAGACGACGAGGGGAATAGGCAAAGAATGTGGTGACAAATTTGAACACCAAGGCACTGACAATTTGAACCAGTGCCAGAGAACTCATGCTCAATCCCTGCAGAATGAAGTAAGAAATGTAGAAATTGGTCGCCTTGGGCAGGTTCTGCGCCAGCAGATCTTTGACCGAGAGAGGATCCTTGACGATTTGTGCAGTAGCAGCCGACGCAGCCGACGTCAAGGTCGTGACCAAGAACACTTGTACCACTTGAAAGACAAAGTGAGCGCTTTGTGTGAACAACTCAACTCGTGCCTTGGATGGAACTCCAGCTCGCCTAGCGCATACTATGTAGAAGTCAGCAAGGGTTCAACGAACAAGGCAGACCAGGGGAACATACTGCGACATATGATCGGCACTAACGACATCAACGCCGCTAGGGCCGCGGCAGGAAGAAGACCCTCAATCGCTCCTTTGATGAAATCGGGCAAGTCAAGAATGAAGCCGAGGAAGGGAATCAGCGTGCAGATGTATGTGATGTTCGAAATCGCACCCACGATTGCCGCAGGAAACGACCAAAAAATGACCATCGCCGCCAGGAATCCCTGGATTGCGAATCTCCTAACAATTCTTTGCCACCAGCTAAGATTCAGTGCCGACCATACGACCTCGCTAGGGGAAACTCCAATAAAGCGAGGCGTCATGTGAAACGGCTGGTGATGC
Source organism: Penicillium rubens (assembly GCF_028828025.1). Classification (NCBI taxonomy): domain Eukaryota; kingdom Fungi; phylum Ascomycota; class Eurotiomycetes; order Eurotiales; family Aspergillaceae; genus Penicillium; species Penicillium rubens. Next base: position 4,651,546 of record NW_026890601.1, on the reverse strand, counting down.
GATAGGGTTTGCAGGGCGACTTGTGCATCGGCCTGGCTGTTGAATTCGACAAAGATTGCACTGAGCTGTTTTGCTTCGCCATTTTGGTGTTTGGCTTGTAGATTCGAGACCTCTTCGATTTTCTTTGCGAGCTCAGCCCGATACCAGTGGATAGTGTCGACTTTTTCGCCGAAGAATTTCAGTCGATGCATGGGACGTTTGACCTTGTGAGACCATGCCGGGTTGCTTGACTCGCAATCCAGGCACGTATCGGAATTCCATTCACCTGTTTTGATTGCTTGAGTGCGAACTTTATTTGCTCGCCGAATGAGCTTGGTCTCTGCGGTTTCTAACTTCTCAGCTAGTCGATCCCGTTGAGCGACCATCTTTTCCAACTTGGAGCAGTCGGAGGTAATCCAAGTTCGGCAGATCGAGTCTCCAAATACTTGACGTAGTTTCTTCTCGTTCTTGTAGGCATCCGGAACTGACATGAAGAGGACTGTACGGGACGACATTCGAGATGCATAGGCTGGCGAGTTGAGGTAGGCCTGGCGGAGGTTTGCATAATACAGGCTTTCTCTGACCACGACATAAAATACGAACGCTATACATGGTCAGTAGGGCTAGTTTTGCGAGTGAACAACTGAGAACTCACTGAAGTAGACACATGCCACTATAACATTGGCATAGTATCTGCTGGGGTTCTTGACGTTACTGAAACTTAGCTTGTCGAGCTCTGTATTGCCGTTGCCCCCAGTGGCATGAAGGGGCAGCAGAATTGGCCATGTAATCACACAGCCTGTCAGACATGTCGCAGCCAGGACGCGCAAAAATCGCAGGAAAAGATAACCGTCTAGCGATGAGTGGTGGAGCACATGATTATCTTCAATTTTTAAAAATGTGCCGAGCCAGTTTACCCAGCCAGAAGGCAACTCGGGACTCCGTTGATGCTCATGTATGTCGGGCAAGTAGGACCTCGGAGCGTACCATCTGCGCTGAGTGCGCCGAAATATCAGAAAGAGGCTAATCCAAAACGCGGCGTAGACAAGTGCAGGCAATAGAGTCATCACCAGGGCAGAGCCGGATGAGCCCCCTCCCCCGGTAAGACCGCTGGCGACATCACCAGAGGCGGTCGACGCGTCGCCTCGTGCCGATCCAATATTTGCGTCGTTATCCTTGAACAGATTAGCAAAAGATCTCTACATAGTTAATGGGGGGGTTGATTATACCGTTATACTCTCCATGGTGAGTATAGTCTTGGGAAACAAGAAGACATAAAAGCCAAGGAAATGACAGGAAAGAGGGGGCTGTACGGAGCAAGTTCCCCGGGTCAAAAAAGAAGCAAAGAAAAAAGCAATACTCTTTGCATGGTCCCCGCTTACGACCTGTCACCCACAATGGAGACTGAGAAGTTCGTGCATGGAAGAGCTGATAGGCCCGGCTTGAAGATTAATCCAAAGTGCTCATGTCGATCCGATAGTTTGCGGGTCTTCTTTGCCTTGGCGAGTACCTGTGGAGGTGCTCTATATGTATCGATATGTCCAGAGGAAATTCCAAAACGTGCAGAACCTGTGAAGGACATGGGAAAAGAATCGAAATTAGAAAATCAGAAAAAAACAAATTGAAAATTCATCTCAATTGCTGTGTACATGGAAGTGAATTGAAAAATACAGAGAGGGAAAAGAATCTCATTGGCCAATGCGGGTCTCCCGAAGGAACCTAGGAACCTTAGGGAAAAAAAAAACAAACCTTGGGAAGATTTGGCGCTAATCGATCAACCCCCTGAATGTGAGAACTTTCATTTGAACGGACCAATAGTATCAATGTAATGCCAACCCGCAAGGATCTCTTCCATGGATTTGATAGAACCTTGGAAGAATCCATGGATACCTAGGTACCTACCTAGGTAGGCAGGTAGTAATTGGATACTTTTTCCCCCAATGGTTTTCAGGAATGTAAGGGGGTCTGGCGGTGGAAACTTGCGTTTACAGCATATGGAGAATGTTAACACGGGAGCCTGAAATGTGAAGATATATCATGAGGAAATAATATTAATATCTGTGCACACGTGGGATCGTTCGAGAATATCTGACGTGTCTCATCTGGTGGAAAATATGTTCTAGATAGTAAATGGATTGATGGTATGGAGTAGATGATAGATGCTAGACGGATGCTAGACGACGACATTTGAAGAGTCGACCACCTGGCAGCAGGTGAGACTTACGTGTAGTACATGTAGACTATGTACGTACATACCTGTATGTTGTACAATATAGACGACAGACTGTAGGGAGTACAACATACAACTCAATGTATAGAAATGTGAACGTGCAGGTCTTGGCACACATATGCATGTACTACCTAGATAGGAATGTGTGTACAACATAGTAACCCCTCCACAGACTACGTTCTCACCTGTCCTGTCGAGTCTTTTGCTCTTTAAAGCCCTTACTTGAAACTGGAAACGTTGCACTGCACCCTGTATTTGCAACTGTCAACCCATGTAACTAAAACACCTTGTGCTCTGGATAACTATGAAGGGGGAATACTAGCTAACGCCGTCGGCAAAGATAGGTAATAGTGCATAACTGGTTAGTGTATGGATTTTGTATCGGGAGTTATGCCGCTGGGGAGCGGGAAACCCCGTCGTCGGGACAATCCCGTTTTTGGTTTCTTATATAAGTGAATATATTTGAGGTCTGTATCTACGGATCCATCCTGACAATATTATTCTATCTTCTTGACTATACATTGTTTCCCTTATATTGTCTCTCCATGGAAAAGTCGCCCTCATCACTGGCCTCGGTCAAAGCCAATCTGAAGGTTGGGGAATTGGTGCTGCCATCGCTGTTCTCCTAGCCCGACAAGGTGCAAAGATCTTTGGTGGCAATCGCACGCTCGCTTCGACTGTTTCGACTAAAGAGGCCATTGAGACCGAGGGTGGAGTTTGCGACGTCGTGGAAACAGACGTGACGTCAGACATCTACGAAGACCCTTGTGGAAGCCTGTATGGCTAAACACGGACGGATTGATATTCTGATAAACAACGTTGGGAGGTCAGAGCCCGGTTCCCCCGCTACAATGTTGGAGGAAGTTTGGGATTCCCAGGTGGACCTCAATCTCAAGAGCGTGTTTTTGATGTGTCAACATGTTCTACCGATAATGGAGCAGCAAGGCGGTGGCGCAGTGGTGAGTGTAGCCAGCATTGCCGGCTTGAGGTACATTGGAAAGGCTCAGGTCGGATATTCCCCGACGAAGGCTGCCATCATTCAGTTGATGAAAACAACGGCTGTCATCTATGCACCCAAAGGCGTGCGTCTGAACACGGTTGTTCCTGGGCTCATGGACACCCCCGTACACAAAATGTATGGTATCCAGATATGCGGATGATCAAGCGGAAAGATACATGGAGATGCGCCATGCGCAAGTTCCGATGGGGAAAATGGGCGACGCGTGGGATGTTGCCAATGCTACGCTCTTCCTGGTTAGTGACGAGGCGCAGTATATCACAGGTCAGGAATTGATCGTGGATGGTGGCATAACATCTTCGACGGGGAGGACACGATTTGAAATAAAAGGGTTCTGGGTGGAACTGGTAGGTTGGCGCGGAGATGTTGAAGAATTGAAACAGTATTTATATCTATGTACAACATCCTTGGAATAAGGTCTTAACTCCTAGGTTCACGATTCTCCTTGGAGACAGGTAGGAACTTTGTGTGTGAACCCTTCGAAACCAAGGGGCCCACTTGATCGTCGATGACTCGGGAAATTTTGACAGTGGTGAAGGCCATTGACTTCCCCACCCGATCAGCAACGGCAGAGATATCCAGGGTATCTCCAATAGTGGCAGTTGACAGGTATGAAACGTGGATATCAATGCTTGCGCCTGTCCTCTCATATCCATGTGTGGCTATCGACATGCCCCCGGCCCAATCAATTATAGCTGCAGAGACAGCCCCGTGAACGGTGCCCCTGGAATTGACATGTTCCGCTGTGAGCTTAAGTCGGGCTTGCATCTGGCCGCGGGTTGCACTGATGATATCGACATCGGGTAGAAGAAGGCGATAGATAGGGCTGTCATTTTTGGTTCGCTCCCAAACCCCGCGCACATGCTCCAATTCGGTGGTATTCATAGTGGGTGATCACTTCAGGGAAAGAAAGTTGGGAGAATGAGGATATGGAGAATAACGCATTGAAAATGCAGGGGAAAAGGGATTTGGATTTTTTTTTTATTTTTGCGTTGAAGTTCGAGTCGGAGAGGCCGAGAGCGGGATGTGCCGCCTCTGCAGCGGATTCGATCCGAAATGGCACATAAGTCGGGGATGTATGGGGTGTATATCTAAACATACATATGTACCTACAATATAGGTATCTTGCTATACATCCTGAGGTAGTTGTATTGTTTTGACCTTCAGTGTATGTGATCTATATGTGATCAACTAGAAGAGTCCAGGCATCGATCTGCGACTTCCACAAAAGACCACTAAAAGGACATACGAAAAGACTATAGGAAAAGCTATCTGAGAAAATCACCAAGAAGACTACGGCCGTATAAGCGACTACGTATTCTTGTCACAGTATGGCGGTATACAGGGCGGTATAATCTGGGTACAACATACACGGGTTACGGTAGATAAGGTGGATATGGGCGGTGAATCTGGTGATGATTGCAGAAAAAGGGGAGCTACCAACAACACCAACTCTTCGTCATTTCGCGAAATGGAGAACTCGGCAAGGACGTTCAATTCGTCCTTAGAGGCCAAGCAGCCCTTTCCGCCCCTACTGGCTGAAGACCCTATATCCCCGGAAGAACAGCAAGAGAGCTACGAAGCCGAGAGTGTCACCTCCCCCGGCTATGAGGAGATTGAGGTGGAGGACGATGCGGATTTCCAGTCGCACTACTCGCTAGAGCATCAATCATTCTCCGATACAGACTCTGATGATTCTTCTAATATTGACCGGAATCATCCATTTCGCCAGTCCTCCAGCTCTCTCCATGGCCCCAATGCATTTGCGCCTCCGTTCTACAATCGTCCACCCACCCCTCTACCGCCCTCTCCCTCACTTACTTCTCTTCTTCGACCACCCTTTTCGACTACTACGTCACGTCCAACTACTCCGGACAGTTCCGATGTAGAGACTCCCAACGATACCGAGGCGGCAGTCGCCAAGTCAGCTCGTCGCGCAACCACCGTTCCGCGCGCCAGTCCCAAGGTTCCTACATATGAATATTATGGCTTCGTGTTATACCTAGCTTCATCATTGGCTTTTTGTAAGTCTCATGGGGAATTTCCGGCCCAGTCTCTCGTGGTCTCCCGCATACTAACCGGGCCAACTCAGTGTTTTATCTCCTATGGTCATATCTCCCATCACCGTTCCTCCATCAACTTGGTATCTACTATTATCCCAACCGTTGGTGGTCGCTGGCGATCCCCGCATGGTTGGTGATGCTACTCATCTACATTTACGCTGCACTCGCCACATATAATACAGGCTATCTTACTTTGCCCATGCACAGCATCGAGAACATTGTTGATGAGGTTGCGAATGTATCGGTGATTGATGGAAAGGCGCGGAGACGTCCCGGCGGTGCTACCAAAATGAAGCCCGGTGCCACCTCATATCAGATCATGGGCCCCCAAAATCGCAAAGTCAATTGGCGCGAAATTTGGAGTGAGGGAACCGACGCCGTCATGGATGTACCGGTAGGGGGCGTGTGTGAGGTTTTGTATGGCCAGGACCGAGAGGAAGACTTTGATTATCCGGTTGCAGACTCATAGCTTCTCGATTAACTCGATTTCCTCGTCAATTCAAACTAATATTCTCCAAGATATTGATTTCAGTGTTACTGTTTACTCCGGGGACGGGCCAATGACGTCGCGAATATAACCCCGAACATCACGTGGTTGGCAGATCGGTCTGGCCGCCTTCCGCCTTCCGCCTTGTTTCTCATATCATCCAAACTATCGACAACAAAAACGGCCATTACTGTCCAGAGAATAATCTCACAATGTCAGCGGAACGGCCATCAACCCCACCTTCACAGCCCAAGGAGTCGGGGCCAGGACAGCTTCCCCGCGCCCCCATCACTCCTGAACAACAACGGAGGATGGTAAGTTCCTTCCAAGCTTGCGACATGGCCAGCCAAAACTAACTAGTCTTTCCGATAGGAAATTAGTCGCATGAAAGCTAAAGCTCTCCGGGAGAGACGTGAAGCCGAACTATCTCAAGCCGCTCCAAATACTTCTCAGCCCGCAACAGGTGCCAAGCGCTCGTTCACCTCGATGGCGACATCCAATCAGCCCGCTAATATGCGTGATGCGTCTTCTTCAAATCGCCCATTGGACTCCATCAGGCCAGCCCGAAACTTCACGAGCTATGTCGACTATGACTTTAGCAAGATGACCGACACGAAGGGTGGATTTTTGACACAGGAAGATGACCCGTTCAATAAGCAACTCCACGTGCCGGATGGGAAAGAAGTACAAAAACCAGCACATATGACGCAGAAGGAATGGGAACGCCATCAGCTACTCCAATCACTAAAGCGAAACCGGGAGGGACCCTTTGAACCAGGTCTAAGTGTCCTAGATGATAAAAGCAAGCAGAAGACATGCCGTGAATGTGGCAGTCTCGAACTTGACTGGAAATGGGAAGAAGAACTTAAGTGCTGCATCTGTCATGCTTGCAAGGAGAAGCACCCAGAGAAATACAGTCTGTTGACCAAGACGGAAGCCAAAGAAGATTATCTCTTGACAGATCGTGAGTACCTGATTGTCGCCTATGAAGAGAGAGATGTGCTAATCAGCCTACTTATAGCTGAACTCCGAGACGAAGAGCTTCTTCCACGCCTCGAGCGTCCGAATCCACACAAATCTACATGGAACAGTATGATGTTGTATCTACGATACCAAGTGGAAGAATATGCATTTTCCGAGAAGAAATGGGGCTCGGCAGAGGCGCTGGATGCTGAGTTTGAACGACGAGAAAGTGATAAGAAACGACGGCGGGAGGCCAAATTCAAAACGAAGCTGCAGGACCTGAAGAAACGCACACGTGTGGAGGCCTACCGTCGCAATCGACAAGGTCCTTCAGGCGGAGAGTTTGGCGACGATCTCGGTTCTGGCCGGAAGCATGTTCATCAATGGGGGCGATCCATTGAGAATCCAGAAACTGGAATTGGTGTCAAGACGTGTGTAGAATGTGGGATGGAGGTGGAAGAGCTCGAGTTCTAGACCATAATGTACCATAGCATGATCGATTATTGTATGAGACCACGAGCAAATTTAGTATTTAGACCTATTAGACATTTTGCTCTGGTATTGGATCTTCGTGAAAAATATTTGAATAATGGTTATTTCATTATTCTTGTGTTGTTGGAGCATATACATGCAGCTAACTATATAATGGATGTAGTCCATAGTTATCCGAAGAACCTGAAGAACTCGGCCTGTGGTCGCTCCTAACCTGTTGAATTTAGTATCACATGCGGAATTTCTCTCATGTACATTCAAAATCCCTGCAATTCATCCAATTACTTACCCAACTATCATATACCTCCAGGGCTACCTACCTACATAGTAAAGGGCAGGTCAATTTTCCCCATTAAGAAGGCGGTCAGACACCCCCGAGGCCAAGCCATCTTCACCATAACAAAAGGTCAGTACAGGCACACTCTCATCCTCATAACTTTCCTATCATTGTCCGACCTTGCTCCTCTCGTTTGGATCTTCCTCCTTAGGATATCTCATCCACAGGCTGACTCGGCGTGGAAGTGGTTCCTTGCCGTCGCCATTAGGGGACTTGAGTCGCTTACCGCGGATACGATTTACCGGGGTCAGGAGAAACCGAAGCTCGCACCTTACACGTCACTTGATTTACTACCGGCCTGATTTCGTTCCCGGTACCTCCTGCAGTGCTTTGACCCTTCAGAGCCTCGACCCGTCCTGTGTTTGTTCATTTGTTCATGTCCTGGCAATCTCCGTCAGCCATGGCTGGGATCGGAGGAATGGCTGGCGCCATGGATGGTTCGAATGGCCCACAGGGGACAGAATACACATTACAGGGTACGCATGAATTCACCTGGTTGCTTGAATTCCATTGACTGATATCCGTGTCCAGGTGTAATGCGCTTCCTACAGACAGAATGGCACCGACACGAGCGCGACCGCAATGCATGGGAGATTGAACGGGCAGAGATGAAATCACGCATTGGTCGATTGGAAGGCGATCTGCGCACAAGCAAGCGCTTGCATGAGTCCCTCGGGAAACATGTTCGCCTGATGGAGACCGCTCTAAAGAGGGAGAGAGAGAAGGTCAAGAAGCTGTCAAACAACGAAAAGCCCGAAGACTCTAAGGATCCTAAAGATGCTGCACGTGAAAGCGTCAGCTTCCTGAAAGGTACGTGCCTCACAATTGTATGCTAGCACGCGACGTGGGAATATTGACTGAGTTATTCACCAGCGCATCGCCCCAAGCCGAGCACGGACCATGAGAATGACGAAGCAGCCGACAACGAAAGCCAGCATGAGGGTCAAAGTGAGGACATGGACAAAGTCCGAAGCTACCTGTCCAAAGCCTCCAACGAGATTGCGTACCATGTTATACCCGCTTCCCACCCGCCACCCGACATCAATGACTCCGATATGTCAGGCCAGCTTTATGGCAATTCACAGCTGTCGCAACAGAACTTGGAGGAGGCTTATCTTCAGCAGCAACGTCAGAAAGCGAACCACGTCATGGCACGTGAAATGGCACTGCAAAACCACCAACCGATGTCCAATCACTACTCTGACAATGCCATGGCTCGTGGTCAAAACCAGTATCTCCCTCGGGATGCCATGGATCGACGGTCACTGGACCCGCAACAAGCCCCCGTCGCAGCAGTTGAAAACCGAACCCAAGTATATGAACAGGGCACAGTGGGTGAACGCCCAAACCAGGCATACGAGGCCCAGGGCCCTCGAGTGGTCGTCAAGGAGGATGTGAATCCGAAAAATTTGACTGAGAAAAGAACAGAGGATGTGGATGGGTGGAACTTTGACGAACCGGCAGAGCAGGAACTCGTGGTCACCGGACCCATCCCGCCTCATCGCCCGGATACCCATGCTTTCCCAAATGCCAACTTTATGAGCTCTGAGCCGAGCAAGGACGGGTCTCTCCCCCACCGAAGGACGAGTTCAGGATCAATGCGCAAGAGCGATGGTGCAATTGATGCCCGGGAGGCGGGCGCGACCTTCGGACAAAAGCAAGATTCTATCTTCCAAGTCCGGTTTGTGCTGCGTGGCCACCTGGATGTGATTCGATCTGTCATCTTCACCGGTGGTGGTAGTCCAGAAGAGCCCGAGATCTGCACTTGCAGCGACGATGGAACGATCAAGAGATGGATCATCCCAGGTACCTCTGGTGGCTCTGGGACTGGTTCCAGCCATGACTCGGACATTACGAGCTACTTCACTCATCGCGGCCATGAAGGCGCCGTGACTTCTCTTGCCGCCTGTTCATCGTCCCAGAACATCTCCAATGGCGGTCGTGTTTTGGGCGATGGGCTGGTGTTTTCAGGCGGCCAAGATGCTAGCGTGCGTTTATGGGAACGTGGGCGGATTGATCCCAAGGCCACCTTCAACGAGCACAAAGATGCAGTCTGGGGACTCTGCGTGCTTCCCGGGACCATGGGTTCTGTCTTTGGCGACTCAAGCAGCCAATATGGTGGCTCGGATCGCATCCTTCTGGCCTCTGGCGCAGCAGATGGCTACGTCCTGATTTGGGCTATCAGCGCCGCATCCCCGCCTGGAAATCGCCGTCAAGGTAGAAGCCAACGCGCGAACTCAAACTCAATGCCCTCCGGTTCCAACTTCCCAACCTTGCCTCCCCCCAGTGTTGCTACCACTCCAGCTTTCAATTACACCATTGTTCATCGCATCCCCCGCCTCAATTCCCCTTCCCCAACATGCATCAGCCCCTTGTCTCTTGCAGGCGTCAACTTTGTCGTCTCCTACTCGGATGCCTCTATTATTGTTTACGACACGCGGACCGGCGAAGAAATTGCGGGTATGGCTAGTCTCGAGACATATGACGGCACGCCAGCTACTGGGGTGAACTCAGTAGTCGCCACCACTGTGGGCTTTGATGGAACCGTTAATCTTGATCCCAACCGCGCGATGGCAGAAGAAGAAGAAGTGGTCCACGGAGCCACTGGATCAAGCAACGTTGAGGGTGTAATCATCAGTGGTTATGAGGACCGATACATCCGCTTCTTCGATGCCAATAGTGGTAAGTAACATTTAAATGACCTTGGTATTTCCGACAACACGCTAACATTTGATACAGGTCAATGTACATACACAATGCTTGCTCATCCCGCTGCGATAGCCTCACTGTCATTGTCTCCGGATGGACGTGAGCTCGTTTCAGCTGGCCACGATGCAAGCTTGCGATTCTGGAACCTTGAGAAGCGCAGCTGTACCCAGGAGCTGACCGGTCACCGGCTAATGCGTGGCGAAGGAGTCTGTGCTGTAGTATGGAGCCGTGATGGCCACTGGGTCGTTGGCGGTGGTGGAGATGGCCTGGTCAAGGTCTGCTCCCGATGATTGAAATGACGGAATGAAAACCCGTGTATGATTCTTCTTGCGTTATACCTGTGTGTGTATCTCTTCGCGTCTGCTCGTCGTTTTCTGTATGATCCCATGAACTGGATGAGCGATTAGCCGGACCAGTTTTCTTTCGAGCATTTGCAATGGTGTTCACCGACGCTGTGTGGTTTATGATACTCGCATACGTGATTTTGCGCTTTTCTTTTCTATTTCTGTTTTCTTTTCAACTTGTGTACTTTTTACTTCGCTGATAACATGTTCGACAAAGATTCCCTGGCGTGCGTGGATATTTTCTTTCAACTGTTTCGGTACATGCTCTACTTTCTATGGGAACTAGAACATACCTTGTTCGAATACTGTTCCATTTGCTCTTGTGATAGGGTCTTGATTGGGTTCAATGATCCTGATATTTGACGTATCAGTTTGCTTGGTGTCCACAGATGAATGGGGGAAATTCCCCCTTTTCTCCCTCGATGCGCCCATGTAGCGTGCCTTAGACATTAATAGCTCATTGTGTGTATAATATTTGAATCCTACCGTTCATCGAGCAAACTCGGCCTTGTCAGACTATCATTGACACGAGGCATATGTGAAACGACTGGAACAAATACAGGTATCATTCGATATTGACATTATTTCGCTGCTGTCGTGGGAATAGTTTTACTTGGCTGAGCTCCACGCCTCTTTGAACACCAATCTCAACCGTTTTGCTTCTTCCTCGTCCTTCAATCGTTGCTCGAGATAGCCTTGCAGGTCATCCCAGAAGGCCTCTGTACGCAACACTTCCTCCCCACTCGGACCTATAGCAGCCTTGGGCGGTGATTCATCCCGCTTCTCGGTAATCTCCGGTTGAGCCACAGCAGATTCAACCACCTGGGCGCCACCAATGATCATCACCCCTATCTCGACTTCTTTGCCTCCCGCCATGATAGCGGGTTCATCTGCCAAGACCTCGGCCAATGTCTTTCCAGTTCCAGTTACTGGCTTGCGCTTGTATAAGATCTTGATCTTGTCTAGCGGAACCTGGCCTCCCTGCACATCGGTGACACGCACTTGCACAGCATCTCGGATGTCCTGGACCGAAGTGGTCGAGAGAGGGGCATTGGAGATCACAAACTCCAGAGCAGGGTTGCGGGCAGACTTGACGCGGACAGTGATTGATTTGGATGAGCCTGGTGCCTGTGTTGACTTCACTTTTTTGGGCATCGGAGGGTGCGGGGCTGAAAGGCGGGGGAGGGTGTACTGTCGTTTATCAAAAAGCATGTCAGAATGATCCTGCTCGGTGAGTCAAGCTAGGGAATTTCGCATCAAGACTCACGGGAACTCGTAGTCCAATCTGCTCTGGGTCGAAGACATGATCAGCGCGAAGCTTGATGGGCCGCGAGTCCAGCGTGGACAGGAATGATTTGGTAAAAGTAAGCTCTGACATGGTGAGCAATTTAGATTGGTAGAGATTCTCAAGACAAATAGAGAGAGAAAGCAAATCAAAGGCGATAGTAGTTGGACTAGAGGAAGTCTGGACCTGGGGGAGTTCACTTGACGCCGATGGGACAATAGACACCTTAACTACAAGGCACAAATATAAACAAGCACACCGCCTTTGATTCCTTCCGTACTGCTGGCAGTCACCGCCCGAAGAAAAAAAAAAGATGGAAAGAAATTACAAGCTCCCCGAGAGAGCAAACACCCATTAACGTACCCATACACACCAATTTTTCACAATGGGTGTCGGTCGCCGTATGAAGAAGCAGGGCCCCCCGGCCCCGCTCGACGAGTCGAAAATCACAATGCTCAAGAAACGCAAGGCTGGCGGGGCTGAGGCGCCTCCGAAGCCTGCACCAGCAAAGCGTCGCAGATCTGATGCAGATGAGGCTGTCTCGAAGAAGGAGGCTCCCAAGAAAAAGAAGGTAAATGGCGCTGCTTCCAAGGCCGAGTCTAAGGAACCTAAGAAGCAGCCGTCGGTCACAAAGAAGGCCGTGCCGGTGCCTATGTCTGATGATGATGAGGATATGGAGGATGATGATGAGTTCGGTGATCTCGATGGGATTAGTGAAGGCTCAATGGGTAGCGATGACGAGGTTGAAGGGCTGTCGGACCTAGAGGATGACGACTCTGTTGTCGATTCTGACGAGGAGGGCCACACCCGTGGAGCCATGTTCTCTGACGACGAGGACTCCGATGCCGAAGAGAGATTGACCGCCGCAAACATCGAGGGTCTGTCCCGGAAGTTGGATGCTGAACAACAAGAGGAGGAAGAGGCCGCCGAGCAGGAAATGCAGGAAGCCGCCCTGCAGACCAACATCGCTGCACCCGATGTGTTCGCCGACCAGACCCAGCAGGGACTCGCCCCCGATCTGCAGCTGCTTCGCCAGCGCATCACAGACACCATCCGAATCCTGGGTGACCTGAAGACTCTCGGCCTGCCCGGTAAGTCGCGTACCGACTATATCGATCTCCTGCTCGACGATATCTGCACATACTACGGCTACACCCGTTTCCTGGCTGAGAAGCTGTTCAACCTGTTCACCCCCAGAGAGGCATTTGCCTTCTTCGAAGCTAACGAGACTCCTCGCCCTGTCGTTATCCGTACCAACACTCTGCGAACCAACCGCCGATCACTCGCCCAGGCCCTCATCAACCGTGGTGTTGTCCTCGAGCCCGTTGGCAAATGGTCCAAGGTTGGCCTTCAAGTTTTCGAGTCTCCGGTCCCCTTGGGTGCCACTCCCGAGTACCTGGCCGGTCACTATATTCTCCAGGCTGCCTCTTCTTTCCTTCCCGTCATGGCTCTCGCTCCCCAGCCTAATGAGCGTGTTCTTGATATGGCCTCTGCTCCCGGTGGTAAGACAACATACATGTCCGCTCTGATGCGCAACACTGGCTGTGTCGTCGCAAACGATGCCAGCAAACCCCGTGCCAAAGGTTTGATTGGTAACATTCACCGTCTTGGCTGCAAGAACACCATCGTGACGAATATGGATGCCCGCACTGCTTTCCCCAAGGCCATGGGTGGCTTTGACCGTGTCTTGCTCGATGCTCCCTGCACCGGTACCGGTGTTATCTCGAAGGATCCCGGTGTCAAGACCTCCAAGAACGAGCGTGATTTCCTCGCCATTCCCCACATGCAGCGCCAGCTTCTTCTGGCCGCGATTGATTCTGTCGATCACGCCTCCAAGACCGGTGGATACATTGTCTACTCTACTTGCAGTGTGACAGTCGAAGAGAACGAGGCCGTCGTGCAGTACGTTCTTCGCAAGCGTCCTAATGTCAAGATTGTGGACACCGGTCTCGGTGGTTTCGGTAGCCCTGGATTCCTCAGCTATATGGGCAAGACTTTCGATCCTAAGATGGCGCTCACCCGCCGTTACTTCCCTCACCGCGAGAACGTCGACGGCTTCTATGTCTGCAAGCTCAAGAAGACAGCCGTGACCCCCGTGGCCAAATCGGACGACACCGAACCCCGCTCCAAGGGCCCCAAGAAGTCTCGCAGTACTTCCTCGGCCGCCTCCACGGACGATGAGTCCATTGATAAGACCCCCATTGTTGATGAGAATGGACACGCCGCTGATTTCGAGGGTGGTGCCTTCAGCTCATTCGAGGACCCAGAGGACGCTGAGCGCATTGCTCGCGCTGAGCGCAACCGTCTCCGTCGCAAGGGTCTCAACCCTAAGGGTGTTTTGAACAAGCCCAAGAAGAGCAAGGTGGAGGTGTCAGAGAAGGCAAACGAAACGGCCGCACCAAGCCAGGAAGAAGAGACCAATGCCGTTGCCTCGAAGAAGACTACCAATGAGCCAAAGAGCGAGAAGAAGACCGTGGCCAAGGAAGACAAGAAGCCGGTGACTGCGGAAAAGGAAGAGAAGAAGGCTGCGGCCAAGGGCAAGGCCGAGAAGAAGGATAAGAAGTCGGCCAAGAAGGCCAGCAAATGATCAATGACCTGATCGTTTATCTCTTTGTGTATAATTCTTCGTTTTTCATTCTTCGGGCAAGTCAAAAGCATCATGTATTAGGTCCGGGACCCGGCGCACTGGATATACCTTTTGTTCAATGAAGATCAAACTGTGTTTCAAAAAAAAAAAAAAAAAAAAAGAAAGAAAAAAGGAAATAAAACGAATAAAAGAGTATAGAGAATCCAATGTAAAATGCTAAATCAAATCATGCAAGTCCCAAGGCGTCGGATATAGAGAGTATGAGAACTGCTGTGTATCCAACAATCTAAATCTACTGGTAGGTGTATATAACCAAAATCAGGAGGATATAAAACCAATCGAACCACTCCTGTCCTAAATCACCGTTCGCTAAAAATCAAGTGCCCAAAATTCAAAAAGGCCAGTCGGGAACGTCTATATACAGCAAACCAGATACCACTCTATGCTCGATAAATCTTGATCACCTTCTTAACCTCTTTGCGGCACATCGGACACAGGTTCACGAGGTTCGCACAAGCCACGCAGGAACAAAGGTGACCACACTCAGCGAAGACGGCATCCATTTCCTCAGTGTAACAGATTTGGCACAGATCCAACTCTGCGTCAGCCACTTCCCAATAGCTGATGCCCTTGCCGTGGCGTTTTCCATCCTTGAAGCCGCCGATATACTTGTTGCCTGTCGTCTTCTCAATGTAAGTACCTTGTCCATGGCATACATCTTCGACCCAATCACCGTCGTATGAGTCGCCGGTGGGGTAATTTAGTTTGCCCTGGCCATGGCGTCGGCCAAAGACGAAGTCGCCTTCGTACATCATGCCTGTGCTAGAGATGTGCTTGCCTCTACCATGGTGATAGCCCTTGAGGAAGTGACCGCTGTAGTAGTCGCTGGTGAAGTTGGCTTCGATGGTCTTAACGCCGGTGAAACCTTGGATTGGATGACCGCGAGACTCGGCCCACAGGTACTGAACCAGACGGTCAGGACTGGTGAACAATCCCGATAAAGCCAGTTGAGTACGCCTGTGTTTGCGTTAGAAGGAAGATAACCTTGGAAACCGGATATATGTGTACTTACTTATCCTTCGTCAGCTTATCCCCCACAATGAAACACGCTCCGTGCGGAGCTACCACATCATCAAAGCTGTCAGCAGGCGACACTGTGGTAACGGCAGCACCATCGACTCGTTTCCACACGAGGAAGTCTTGGCGAAGAGGCCGCTGTAAATGGCGTCTGATGGACGCTTTGACGTTGGAATCAAGCTTGGAGAAGAATGACCCCACGGTACGAAGTACTTGATTGTCTGCGTCGAACATTTGAATGAAGTAGTAAGTATGACCAACAGGTAACTTGACCTCTGATTGGGTCAGTGCTTGAGGCGCGACTTCTGACACAGAAGACACAACTTCGGGAGGTGATACATGAGCGGAGCTTGTGGCTTCTGTTGATGCATCTGCCGTAACA
Organism: Penicillium rubens; assembly: GCF_028828025.1. NCBI lineage: Eukaryota > Fungi > Ascomycota > Eurotiomycetes > Eurotiales > Aspergillaceae > Penicillium > Penicillium rubens. The sequence continues at coordinate 4,635,593 of NW_026890601.1, read as the reverse complement.
AGAGCCGTCGATTGTTGATCACGGGCAGCAGCAGCTAGCACCACTTCCTGTTCTGCCCTTTCAGTAGCAAAAGAATCATTCTCTGGGGACATCGTGGCTAACGGAGGCAGTGATCCATCATCGATGACAGAGTGCACGGTATCTGTATCTGATGCAGCAGGACCCTCGTGGGGAGCACTCCCTGATGAGCTAGCCACGGCATCTCCTTCGGCCACAAGCACATTTTCAGAAGCTTCGTGTATCAAGTTCTCGACGACCATGTCATCCGGCTTATCCCCTGAAGTGGTCATCGCAGGAGGATCAGGTATGGCGAAGAATTGAGCATCTTCTGCTAGGGATTAGCGAGGTGATGGTAAAAACAAAGTGAATGAAATCACGTACCTTCCGAGATGATTTCCATCCAGAACCGAATGACACTCAATGATGGATCCAGGGGAACATTCAAATCCGTAGTGCGATCAAACGCCAGCGATGATCCAGATTGAGCAAAGGAGTCACCAATCTGCCAGAAACGAACCCGCTCGGGAGCAATGTGGTCAGAGCCTGAGGACTTCCACATAGCAATTCTTTTGCGTAGTTCTGCTAAGCGTGATGAGCGGGGCAAAACCATGTACATGACACTGTTTGCTGCTTTGGCCTGTGCCATGAGATCGTAGGAGTCAAACAGGCTGGCCAACTGGTCATATTGTGGAAGCGCATAAACCTCAACTTGGACATGATGCGTAGGCTTATCATCAGAGTGATACACGCCTGTTTCATAATATTGTTGCAAGGCCTCGGGAACTTCCCAAGGCCCTTGGGGACCAGGCAAAAGCTCCGATATCATGTCTCCGCGGATATACATTGCCACAACAGGCACGTCATGACCCTTCTTATGATCCACAGTCTGGGAAGGATCAAGACCGAGGTGTGGACCCATGGCTGTTTTCTGGGTCAAGCACTCCACGCGGTTGTCGCTGCCATCGTCAAAAGCTAGCCATGTGGTGCCCGGACCCGCAGGGCGAAGGATGCTAAAGAACTTGCCCGAGGTGCGGCGGCCACGATGAACAATATAACCATAAAGGACATACTTGCTACCCTGGCCATCAACCACCCACGGAGCTAGGTCTAATTGCTCATCCAACTCCACTTTATCATACCGCAGCTGCCAACGTTTGCCTTTATCCAGAGTATGGCGGCCAAACTCCAAATGCAGAAGCGGTGGAAGCGACCATCGACCGGGCTTAGCACTCAAGTATCCACTAACGGCTTCGTAGGTAGACTTGGCTTGATCAACTGGCACGTAGATACGCGAGTTGAAGTCAGTCGGCAGCATGTTCACGGTGACTCCGCCATCAGAAGATGGACGATTCACAACCGGACTGTCAAATAGGTGAGCGAATTGTTTGCCAGCCTCCGTTCCCTTCAGCTCTAGTTCCAAACTGCGACGTAGGCGCTCCCAAAATTCGGACACATCGCTCGAAAACTCGTGGAGATTGCGCAAAGTACTAGTCACGCCGTCCGTATCGACAAAGCTCGCGGAGAGTGTCTGGCGGCGAAGCTGCCACAGAAGCCTTTGAAGAGCATCACATAGAGGCTTCGGCCTAGCATCGGCATTGGTGAGATGTTCAAGTACGTCAACACCCTGGATGATCTTGCAGAACGGAGCAACGTGCAGCCACGAGGCAAGCCCGGCTACCTCTGGGCTATGATTGATGATCGAGTCACCCAGAGGTCGGTAGCCGGTCAGTGCCATGCTGTCCCAAGTCGGCTCGGAATCACTTGGATGCCACCAGAGGGACTTGGTGGGGTCGTTCACTACACGAATGTACGCGTCAAACGAGAGCGTATCGTCATTCAGGAGAGCACGATGTTGGCCCCGGCGGCGCGAATGGATTTGGTCCCATGGGCCGTGGAAATATGTCCACCCCCAGTCCAGGTTGTGAGCGTTAAATTGATGGCACGAAGACTGCATCCACCCGGTGCGTGGCTCTTGTGGGTTGTATACAATGACACCAACCTGTGCGGACACACGCCAAGAGTCCGAGGTTCCATGATCAGATTGGGTGTCCGTGGCCGCAGGATATTGAGACTTGTAGTTCTCAAACCACGCTGATGCGTCGTCCATGGCTGTAGTCTTTATTTGAATATCCGGGGCGCTATCATCCAGTGAGGCATCGGCTGGGCCTCGACGGACCGTAAATTCCGTCTCAGGGAGCTTCCCCTCTGGAGCGGGCATAGTGGTAGAGCACTCGAGGTAGACGCTCAATGCATTGACATTGTTCCCCCGAGGATAGAACTTGATTCGCCACCAATAACCCCCAACAAATGCCGGTGGGGAGCGAATGATTTTATCACGATTCGGGTTTTCGGGAGTGCCCCGAACACCTTTGAACGTCCACGTGAGGCGGGCCTTTTCGGTAGGGATGTATTCAGGATCTCCCAAATCCCGAAAGAAGTTGGTTTCCCAATATTTGTCTGTCATGGGGTCAGTAAACACACTGCATAGTCTTGTAAGGTGGACACGTACGGTCACTGGCACTATAATCCGAATCACCGCTGACAATCTCTTTCATCTCGTCCTCATCTGGGACGGTTGTATCCTCCTCGTACTCTGCCCAATAGGCATGTTCCAGCTCTTCCGAGGGCGGTATTGGCGCAGCTTGAGGAGTTGAACGTGATGATTCGGGGGATTGGTTTGCTGACTCGGTCTCTGTATTCGTTCTCACCGTATCCTCCACTTCAGTCTCGGGGACTGACAAATTGGGTAAGGGGTCCATTGCCTTCGAAAACGAACAGTTCCAACGAATGTGTTTGAGAAGATATATAAAGCGTATATGTACTGTATAAAGATTGATAAGGGCTTATCGGATAAGAAGGTTGTGGAGATGGCCCTGTGGAGAGAAGCGATAGAGGAACAAGAGAAAACGAATGAACAAATTAGAGAATAGATAATAAGGGAAGAAAGGAAGAAAAGAAGAATAGATGAACAGAAGAAAAAGTCCGAAAGTAAAAAGGAAAAGAGGAAAACAGAAAAAGAAAGGAAAAACCAAAAAAAGAAAAACGATAAGAGAAAAACCCGAAAAAAAAGAGAAAAAAAAGAAAGAGTCCGGGGGAAGTTGCCGAGTGGGTCCATTTGGTATAGACTTGGCCTTTACATTATGTGTTAAGTATTTATACCTACATATGTATACTTAGGAGGTAGGACGGTATGGATTATGTACTTCTTTGCATATATGCATATATACATATGCAGTCTCAACATATATCAGATGTCTATATTGTAAATGTTATTATACATGACAAAGTCGGTGTGCCGATCCCCACTCAGGGGAGAGTATCCTTAAAAGGCCGATTTTTGGAACGTTCGGTGGCGACTCTTATCGAATTTCCATCGAATTTCCCCCTTTCGCCACTGGGCCTTCCAAGGCACGCCACCTCGGAAGACTGTTTTGTTTTTAGGTAGGGGCATATAGCCATATCGGGTCAACGTACCTCCAGGGCTATACCTGTACAGAAGCACACCGGATTGTAAAATGCAGGCCAATCCTACTCAATGTTGAAACAATTGCCAGATCAAAGACCCTTGATTGCCCAGAACGGACCACTTTTGACGGAGAGTGACACTGATTGGCTGTTTGAAAAAGAAACCATTACTAGACCGCGGTTTCCCGCATTGCTTGGCAACAAGTCCCGTAGACTGGAGGAAAGTGAAATCAATTTTGTGTCGGTTGGGCACGGGCAAATGAAGCAGCCACAATCATAGGGAATACTGCCGTGGCCTCAGCATAGACCTAGAAGAAGAATTTATGAAAGTTAGCTCGGCCCTAAAGAAATAGAACAATAGATCAAACTCACCTTGACAGACTTGGCATCCGCCTTGATCTTGCCCCAGCTCACCGCTTCATCCGGCCGCGCACCCGCATCACTGCCATCGAACTCCTGCGCGGTATTCACATACACGGCGTGCTCGGCACCGTTGCGCATCAGACATGCATTAGCGATGTGGTGCTTGACCACCCCACCTCCCAAGATGATCATGCCGGCGCGTGTCGCTCGAACAGCCATGGTGTTGATACGGCGCACATCATCCACAATATCCACCCGGAGTCGTTGCGGGGAAGACTTGAAGGTGTGGAAGTAAAGCATGTCACCCAGTGATCCATCCGTCAGGGCGGGACAGAATACGGGGATTCCATTCCGGGCCGCCCAGTACAGAACTGAATCCTCGTGGTCGATCTCACGACCCAATCGTTCGGTGATGCGGCTTGGCGTCCAGTGAAGCTCGTCTTCCTCGTCTCCAGTCTCCCGAGCCTTAACTTTTGCAGCCTCCTGCTCCTCCAACATCTTGTCCAAAATGGGCACCACCCAGTCCTCGAAAGAACAGTAGTTATTGTTGGGCACCAGAAGGTTGCCAATGCGGTTGAGGCCTTTTGCACGAAGTCCAGCACCGGGAGTCGAGAACGATCCGAGATATGTAGGGGCCAAGCATTTGATCAAATCCTCCTCCACACCTCCAGCAGTGGTCACGATGGCGGAGACATGCTTGTGTTTCACCAAATAACGTAGGGTGTCTCGAAGACCGGATGAAATCAAGTTGGATGTATACCCGAGGAAGATGGTGGTTTTGTTCCCTGTCTCGGGATCACGGAAGGCGCGCTAAGAAATCGTCAGACTCTTAACCCATAGATTGCAATTATGTTTAGACGTACCATTTCATTGATGATTTGAGCAGCCTCAGCGACTGCACTGCCCTGAAAACCGGTATGGGCCAAGTTGTCCACCATCTCTGCGACAGTGATATCTCGTCCTTGGAACTTATCGAAATCCACTCCGCTGACCACGTGAGATCCCTCTGGGACCGGTTGCGAGCTCTGGAGGACGGACTCGGTCACCGAGGAGGGGATGACTGAAGGCTGCTGGGCGCTCATATTTGTGATGAGATTAGGAAGGAAAGAAAAGAGAAGAAAAGAGAAAAAGGATAAACAGTTGTAAAGAGCGTAAATAAATCCGTACAAAGTGATTTATCGAGCTGAGATAAGAAGTCGAGCCAAAAAAGAAGGTCAGTTTGGAGTAGAAGAGACCTCGGGAGGGGCAAGTTGATCTTTCTTTCTTTTTTTTTTTTTTTTATTTGATTTTCTTTTGGCGGGGAACCTGCATCAGTCTGGGCCTTGATGCCTTGGTGCCTTGATGCCTCAACACACCTTATTGCCTCAGGCATAAATCCCTTCGTAACTAGTGCTATCATTTCACACTTGGAGACTCTCCTAGATATATTTGAATGAAGAATCTCTTATAACATTGATATTTTATTTCTACTGTTTCTATAATTCTACTGACTTTGTTTGTACTGTACAATAAGATACTATAGCACTTGCCCAGGTCCTTCTATACCAAGAACATTCAATGGGAATAGAGTTTAGGAGGCACATCCCCACCACACTAGCATTCAACCGGCTTAGTGCCGAGCCCCTTGAAGTCTCACGAACTCATATTCCGAACAAATTCCTAACAAATTCCAGTACTCCCGACATATTCCTCTTTCCTTTATTCCGTCCTCTTTAGTACTCTTATATTGCATAACATCCGGCGCAAGGAGCTCGCATGATTTCGCCGATCTTGTAACGTGCTCGTGTTTCTTGTTTTCCACGTTAAATCCTCTTATCTCGACGAATCTGTTAGTCTTGTCAACCTGAACTATCCATTTGCTATGGTCTAACAAGATCAAATCTAGCGATCACAGAGCAAAGAAAAGGAAGAACGTACCCCAGGTGGTCTTGGATCTTGGATCTTTCCCTCCCAACTTGAAACAGACTGCGCCTTACCCGATCGGGTATCCGTGCTCTTCAATTCTTCGGTCCGTGCATTGCTTGTCACGTGCAGACCCTCCCGAGTGTCCATTCTCCATCTTTGGGTATGTGACGGATTCTGCATTCCAACCGCCTTGGGCTGAATTGCACTGTACATTGAACGTGCTGGAGCGCTAACCAGTCTGTAGCTTCGTGATAGCATGACGCGATAATGTCCTCCCGATTCCCCCCATCGTCCGGGTTCAATTCCCGTGACCGTTCTCCGCATCGATTTGGAGACCGTCGCCCCCCGGTCGGCCCTCGTGGTCCTGACGACGGACCTGCACCATTTGGGAGAGATCCACCGCGTGGTCCTCGGGCACTTGTTGATTCCCCTCGTGGTGGCCATTTTGGTGGTCGTGGTAGGGGTTATGGCCGTGGCGACTTCCGTGACCGAGACCGAGACCCACGAGACCGTGACCGAGATCGCGACTTTCGAGATAACCGCGATGGCCCGCCGTTTCGCCGCGATATGGACCGGGACTGGGTTCGCCGTGACCGCGATTTTGACCCCCGAGACAACCGGATTGGCTTTGGCCGAGGTCGCTCAAGATCACCGACGCGCGACTTTCGCGACATAAGGGAGCCCCCGGGCCGCGATTTTGATCTGGTTCGGATGCGGCGCAACTCGAGAGATAGTATCATATCCGCATCTTCGGGCGGCCCGGAAGGTCCACCTCCAAGTGGTGGCCATATGCACCGAGGAGGCATGCGAGGTCGTGGTCGCGGAGATTGGGAAGGAGGCCGCGGTCGCGGTCGTCCACCTTTCCTCGATGATCGTGATCTTTTCCGTCGCCGCAGTCGCTCCCGCGAACCGTGGCGTGGGCGTGACCGGATGGTGGATCGTGATAGAGATCGAGACATGGACCGGGATCGTGCATTAGATCGTGATCGGATGATGGATCGAGATCGTGACCGTGACCTTCCACGTCCGAGAGATCGAGATCGAGAATTAGATCGCGACTTGGACCGTCGAGATCGCTTTGACCGTCGCGAAGATTGGGATAACCGACGACCTGATCGCGAGGACCGTGATCGCCCAGTGGACTTTTGGAAACGGGACCGCCCCCCAAGCCGTGCAGATAGCCGCGCAGCCAGTGGCTCAACCACTTCCTCACATCCTCCTACAGCACCTGGCCCTGGGGCTGGACCAGCCCTAGCAGATCGCCTGTCTGATCATCCCCAAGTGGATCATGCTCGGAAACCTTCAATTATCCCCAGCACTGCGGTTCAGGAACCTACGCGAGATTCCGAGCGAAGCGACCCTGTTGCTGTTCGACCCAGCGGTACTCGACCTGATGCTGTTCGACCCGATGTCGTGCGCCCTGATCCTGCTCGGCCGGATGCTGTTCGCCCTCATGCTCCTCGACTGGATGCTCCCCGACTGGATGCTGCCCGGCCCGATGCTGTTCGCCCCGATGCTCGACCGGATGCTCCTCGACTAGATGCTGTTCGCCCTGATGCCATAAAGAACGCTGGACCTATTATTCGGAACTCACCACCTCCGGCGGCCCCCCAGGTGCCCGCCTTCGGCTCGGTAACTGCCCCAATCACGAACGTTTCCCCAAGTAAAGATACTTCAGACCAACCCACGGCGCGAAATTCTACTTTCCCCACAGAGGGAGACCGCCATGGAGTCTTACAACGACAACCGGCCCAACCTCCTACAGGGCCCAAGGCAGAAAGGACCGAGATCACACAACCTCTTGAGCCTCGCAGCCGTCCCGATGGACCCCGGGAGGCTGGCAAGCAGCAAATTGCGCCTCATCGACTCTCTAAACCATCTATCCATTTCCCTGATGTATCACCACCCACCGCTCCAGCTGCCATGACCCGGCCAGATTCGGGGGTAGGGCCCAACGAAGGATTTGGGGGCGGGAGGTCGAACTCACTCACCTCTTCTCCCACTTTTGCACGGATTCCACCGCCTGCCCCACGCGCATTATCCCGTGAGCCCTCTATGTCGCCTCGAATGCAACCGTCCGGCATTCCAACCGGCCCTCGAGCATTGCAATGGAAGGCTTCCTCCCCGCGTGGCCGCAAAGGCAGCAAGCAGTGGGTGCGACCAGGCTACGGCCGAACACCTTCAATTCCCAATGCACTGCCGAAACAAGAGCCTGTTGATGAGGGCGAAGATGCTTCGCCTGCCGATGAAACCACGCAGCCCTTCTTACCCCATGAGACAGACGAGCCTGAGAGTGGCGAGATTCTCCCCCATGAGCCTGTGAGAGAACCCTCGCCCGCTTCCCCGTCGTTGAACCTTCCACCGCGTCGTAGTTTATCGGCCGTCGACGTTCAAACGAGCGATGTCAATGAACTCTCTGAGCAGGGCGGCACAGATAAACCCGCCTTGATACCAGACTTTGAAGGTTCAAGTGACGAGGAAGATGGGGAAAACATTGTTTTCACCCAGGAGTATCTTGATGAAAGAAAGCGGATCTTTGAAAAGGATATGGAGTCCCTCCGAGCAGAACTGCCACCGTCGCCTTTGGAAGATCCCGCCATTGTCACTCTTTTGCTTAAAATTCAGTTACTTGGAATGGTAGCCAACGAACACACTGTTGAGCCTTCCCCCGAACCACTCGCCGAACGAGTGTTAGAACGACCAGTGGATCCTTTGCCTTCAGTAGAGGATGAAGAGCCAGCCGATCATCCCGCCACTGAACGAGTGGTCTCCTTTGCTTCGACACGACCCGAGCGCGAGCCAGAGCCGATTTCAGAAACCATCATCCCCCCTGTGGTACCTCCTGGTGAGGTTACTGTCCAAAATCTTCCATTCTTGCACTCAGGGCCTCCAACCCCCATTTCAGATATGGATGTATACCACGAGAACATTGCGACGCAAAATCGTCTCAGAGACACGTTCAGCACAGAACTTTCAAAGGTGCAAGCAGAAGTTTTCAGGAAAAATGCACTCCTTAGGGATGAGTATGTGTCTCACTACAAGCTCTGGCGAATGGCCATTTGGGAGCTTGATCGTATGAAGGAGAAGAAGTCCGTGACCCCTGGTCCAGCCTCTCCCCCAGTGTCCACGGTTGCAACTACCCCGGCGCCCATGCCGGAAGGCCGTGAAGGCCGTCGGTACAAAGGAAATAGCGAGCTCGATTTTCTCAATGCTTTGAAAGCCTCCGAAATCTCCGCCCAAGAAGAGCTTGAACGTCGACGAATCAAGATGGCTACTGCTCGGCCAGATTTGGGCCGTGAAGCGGTCATTCCCAATATGCTTGAACCGCGGGAGGCAAAGGCTCGCATCTACAAAGATGTGAACAACACCATTGAGTGCAATAGGGCTCTGGACGTTTTCGGCTTCGTTCCGCCCCCTAATGACTTCACCCCGGAAGAGCATGTAATCTTCACAGACGCCTTCATGGCCCATCCGAAACGGTGGGGCAAGATTGCCGAATCTTTGCCCGGTCGGAATTTCCAGCAGTGTATCGTACATTACTATCTCACCAAGGAAGAGATTAAGTACAAGGCCAAGCTCAACAAACGTTGGAGTAAGCGGGGCAAGGGAACTCGAAAGGGTCCACGACCGAAATCCAACGCCCTCATCGCAGACTTGGGTGTCGTGAAACCTGACTTTGTTGGCGAGGACGAGCCACCCGCTGTCACAGACACCGGTCGTCCACGACGTGCGGCGGCACCCACCTTTGGCGATTCCACCACCGAGGCAGAGAGCGCGCCACTTGGCCGTCGGGGCCAACTTGGCAAGGACGGCGAGACGGTGGAAAGACCGTCGACTCGGCGTGGCGGACGGGGCGGAGGTACTCGCGGTGGACGGCGCGTGAAAACCACTACTCAACCGGATCCAAAGGCACAGGCGATAGTCCCACAGGGAAATCTGCCTCCGGTTGTACCGCCAGCACCACTTCATCCTGGAGGCGAGATGGAGTTGGTCTCAGATCACGTCTTGGAAGGGTATGAGGCCCGGGAACGAGAGCGTTCCGAAAAAGAATCCGTACCACCAATTCCCCGAGGCAGGGTGGGACGAGGGCGGGCGAAAGAAGGAGTTTATGTCTTTGAGTCTACTGAAGTTGAACCGCCTCTGGCAACCAAACAGCTTGAGACGGGGTATGGCCCCTTGCAGCCAACGAGTTACTGGTCTGTACCGGAGCAGCGCGATTTCCCGGCCTTGCTTGGACACTTTGGTCGTGATTTCGAGGGTATCTCGGCCTGGATGAAGACCAAGACAACAGTGATGGTACGTATTGAGTCCTCTCATCCCAAGTTTTTGGTCCTTTCATCCCAAGTTTTCTTTTCGTTTTTTTCTTTCTCTGTTCCTATGTTTCTGTTTGTCAACTAGCCGGCTAACGTGTATGGTGCAGGTCAAAAACTTCTATCAACGCCGCCTTGACTCGGGCCAGAAGGACTTTGAGTTGATTCTAACAGATGCCGAGGAGAAGAAGGCTCGCGGTGAGGCCACAGGGCCGCTTCCTATTCCAAGTGTTGCGCCAAAGAGACGATACGAGGCAACTCCGTCCTCTATTATCCCTCGACCACTTGCCCCTCATGGAGATCCTATGGCCGAGGCCGATGAAATACGATTCCCTAAAGGCAAGCCTGTTGGTCTCTCCCCGCAGCCCATGTCCCTGCATGGACGACCTCCATCCGACAAGGACCGGAATGTCGGTCGCTATCAGCCACTCGCACAAGCTTCTGCTGCTTCACCGGTACCTTCTACCGCAACTCTAATTGAAGAGTCGACTCGGGCAATTCGCGCGCAAGGAGGACCATCTCACCGCATTCAGGGCCCACGCCTTGGGTATTTCACAGAGGATAGACGAGACTCTTCGGTATTGCCCCATGCCACTTCTCGTGCGCAAGAACTCCCGATATCCTCGCGCCATCCTGGCTCTATGCCGCAGGATATGGCACGGATGGAACCTTTATCTGCACAGGCCTATATGCCTGCACAGCAGCCAGCTTCTCTCCTTTCGTCGACCCATTCGCGTCACGCCAGCTTGACACAACCCCCCGGCTCGCCAACTCAGCAGCTTAGACCAGAACTGGACATCTCGTCTGTTCACCGCGATCCCTTTGCCCAAAGACCCTATTACTCACTCGCGGGTCAGCCCATGGGTCTAGCCCAGTCACCTCGTCCTGGGTTGTCGCCAGTGAAGGATGTTCCTCGCCCGAGTGCTACTCCTGCTCCCGACGCAACTCGCCAGGTGCCTGCCAAACGGTCTAACATCATGAGCATCCTCAATGATGAACCTGAAGAGCCTCAGCCGCGCAAACGATTCGCCAGCGAGCAGGCTCCATCTGCCCCTGGTGTAACCACAGGCATAAACCCAAGGCCCGCATACCAGGCCAGCGGGCCCTCTCGCCATGAAGACAGTATTATGTCAGGTATGCCGCAAAAGCCTTCCGGTTACACCCAGCAAAGCCAATATCAGCCACCGTCGCGCGGCTACTCGGAGTATCCTGGCTATGGTGGCTCGACCACATCGGCGAATAATGACTGGATGGCACGGTTCGATCCACGGGCACAACAAACTCCACCACAGCCTCCAGCCCAATCGCTGCCACCACAGCAGCAGCAGCAGCAAAGCGGCCGTCAGGGTTCCTATTCATCTTACGCGGCGCCCCCGAGCCAATCTTCCTTGACAAATCTTCCTGCGCCATCCCCAGCGCCGACTCCCCCGCCAACAAATGCCTCTCAACGATCGGCTTATCCCAACGTTTTCTCCCAGGGTTCCTCTGCTCAACCGCCCATGGCCTCTGGCTCCCGAGATATGACCTCGCAACTGGCTTCCTATCGACCCGGGTCCCCTGGCCCACGTACTAGTATGCCATATGCATCGCGACAGGATCCACCAACGCCAGCGCAGTCTTCGGCCAGCCTGTATGGCATGCATTCGCGCCAGTCAGCAACACCGAATCCAGTACAGCCACACAGCTATCAACAACATGTGCAAACCATGGTCAGTGGGTCGCACCAGCCGCAATCCCACCGCTCGACACCTGTCAACTTGGCCGGTGCTTCTTCGCAGTACGGGCATAACACCCCTCCTCCCCAGTCCCAGGCTGGCCGGTCAATGGCATCGCTGGCGAGCCTCGGTCGTTCATACACCCCTCCGTCGGCTCTACATCCCTCTATGAGCGGAGGCACCATGGGAAGCTATGCTCCCCCTCAGTCATCCGCGCCTGGATCGATACCGCCGCTCCACCAACGACCTCCAGGATCGCTTGGTGACAGTGTCTCCACCCCGACACATCACCGTGTCTACAGCCATGGGTCGGCTCAGGGCGGGCTACCGCCGCCTTCGCAACCTCCTCGCTAGAGTCCCATTTGATTTAAATGAACTTCATGTGGAGTGTAAGACCGTACTGGGTTCGGTTGTACATTAATGTGTCTTTGTTATTTTTCTTTTTCTATTGTTTAGCGTCCTGGCGCCTTTGCCAGTGAGGATATTCATTTGATCATGGTTTATATGTATAACTAGATGAATGATTTTATGTGTCAAACCTTCCATGTAATGAATCTGTACAAGTTTGTAGTATTAACTTAGTATCTATGATGTCAAGTGAAGACTTGTCCCCATCAGATACCTACCTAGGCAGGTATGTGTTAAGGCATATGAGGCTCAAGTTGGACTTGCCTAAAGTAGCATGGCCCTGGGGGCTGACCCCAAGGCTGTGCCTTCATCTCTCTTCCTCTTTCTTCCTCTTTCTGTGATTACCTCTCGCGAACAACTTCATTATCTTATGGAACCTACCAGTAGAAACGAGATTGCCTTCATTTCAGGTCCGACCGATACTGGACCTGATGAATCCTACTTTCACACTCACTATGTACCCCAAATCAACCATGCGATCGAGCACAATCACCGCTTTGTTATTGGTCCGATCCCAACTGGCGTGGACGCAAATGCGCTCACCTATCTCTTGGCATATCCCGTGTCACCTGGCCGAGTCACCATCTTTGTGACCGAAACCGAGAACGGCATGTGGGGGGCGCACTTCCGCTCGTTCGGAGTCAACGTGCAGGTGGTGGACGGCCAAATGAGTCGTGATCGAGACGCGGCTCTAACCGGTGCCAGCACGTACGATATTCTACGGGTGCGTACAAAGAAGGAGGCGAAGGCATTTTATGGCCCCTTGTGGCGCGACGGATATGTTACGAATACGGAGCGCAATTGGAAGCGACGTCGGGGAATCGCAGAGGGTGAGGTTATCGGAGAGGAGACGATCAATCGAGATATGACAACTCCAGCTCGAGAAGGTCTGTTGACACGAGTCCACAAGATGTTGCGAAGTATATAATATGAGAAATGGATATACAGCGGAAAATTGAAGTTTCATTCCGCGGGGGCGGGGAACAAGAGGAAGCGCGGAATGAACATTCCGTCTATGCGCGGTGGAGAGATCTTCGAACTGGGGACTTGTGGACTTGGACCTATGAGAGAGCTGCCTTTACTGATTCTGGGACTTGTGGCCAATGAAACATGTCATGGATGTTACAGCTTTCTTTATGCGACTCTCTAAACTCGGAAATATGCCGTAGCCGAAATGCAGGAAAGGCTGGGCTATAAGAGATGCATGCTCCCACCGAACGTCTGCAATTCCTTGTTTCACTCTATATCATGGCCATCCAAACACTCGCAGTCGCCGTGATCACGGTGGTCTATTTCGTCATTCGATACTTCAACCGCACTGATATCCCTAAGATTAAAGGCCTCCCGGAGATTCCTGGTATACCCATATTTGGCAATCTATTGCAGCTAGGAGATCAACATGCCACAGTCACGGGGAAATGGGCAAAGAAATTTGGCCCAGTTTTCCAAGTGCGCATGGGAAACAAGGTAAGTAATCAAATAATCTTTTAAATCGGACATTCTGATAATCTAATGCCCTTTTAGCGCATCGTGTTCGCCAACGGCTTTGACTCCGTTCGTCAATTGTGGATTAAGGACTCGTCGGCTCTGATCTCCCGCCCAACTTTCCACACTTTCCACAGCGTCGTCTCCAGTTCACAGGGCTTCACGATCGGAACTTCCCCGTGGGATGATTCCTGTAAGAAACGTCGCAAGGCAGCTGCCACTGCGCTGAATCGACCGGCCGTGCAATCGTATATGCCCATCATCGATCTTGAATCCAATTCCAGCATCAAAGAACTGTACCGGGACAGCCAAAATGGCAAACGTGATGTGAATCCCACTGCATACTTCCAGCGATACGCTCTCAACACCAGTTTGACTTTGAACTATGGATTCCGCATCGAGGGCAATGTGGATGATACGCTGCTGCATGAGATTGTGGATGTGGAGCGTGGTGTGTCCAACTTCCGCAGCACTTCGAACAACTGGCAGGACTACATTCCCCTATTGCGCATTTTCCCCAAGATGAACAATGAGGCCGCTGACTTCCGGGGTCGCCGTGATAAATATCTGACCTACTTGCTCGATATGCTCAAGGATCGAATCGCCAAGGGAACCGATAAGCCTTGCATCACTGGTAATATCTTGAAGGATCCCGAGGCTAAGCTGAATGATGGTGAGTTACAAAATCTCGCGAAATCTTTGTGAATGTTGGTATTGAGTACTCATCTATCGTCTAGCCGAGGTGAAATCGATCTGTTTGACTATGGTGTCGGCTGGCCTTGACACCGTTCCGGGCAACTTGATTATGGGAATTGCCTACCTGGCATCTGAAGACGGCCAAAGAATTCAGAAAAAGGCCTATGATGCAATCATGGAGGTATACCCGGACGGCGATGCTTGGGAGAAATGTTTGGTGGAGGAGAAGGTCCCTTATGTGACGGCACTGGTCAAGGAGGTCTTGCGCTTCTGGACGGTCATTCCTATTTGTCTGCCACGCGAGAGCACCAAGGATATCCAGTGGAATGGAGCTACAATCCCTGCCGGGACGACCTTTTTCATGGTATGTTGCGCCTTGCTTCTGTCCCTTTCGGGACGTTGCTAACAGGATCTGATAGAATGCTTGGGCTGCCGATTACGATGAAGATCACTTTAAGGATGCCGATAAATTCATCCCGGAGCGTTATTTGGAGGCCAGTGAGGGTGCAGGCACTCCACACTATGCATATGGAGCGGGATCACGTATGTGTGCAGGCTCACATCTCGCCAATCGCGAGCTGTTCACTGCTTTTATCCGCCTCGTCACTGCTTTCAACATGCACACGGCGAAGGAGACGGCCGACCGACCGATTCTGAATGCAATTGAGTGCAATTTGATTCCGACAGCCTTGACAACCGAGCCGAAGCCATTCAAGGTTGGCTTTAGTGCACGCGACCCTAAGAAGCTTGAGCAGTGGATTGCTGAGAGCGATGAACGGACCAAAGATCTATAAGAGGAAGTTTTATCTGATATGATTCCCTTTTTTTTTTTTCGGAGGCTATTTATGTATCTACTTGAATATATGTGAAATAAAGGCAATGAAGTATAGATATAGACCTGCCCAGGTGAGACCTACATGTATGTAATCGACGTCTCCCAGTACCTATTTAGGAACCGAATAGAAATTTGAGTGATGAAGGGTGAAGAATAACCTCAGAGAACATAGGTCTACTAAGATCTGCTAATTCTTAGACTCCTTTCCCTGAATTATTGCCAATTTCCCCAGTTGTCTCTCTCCTCTATGACTCCCGGCCTTGTCACACCGGCGGAATCTCCCCGCATTTTCCTCGACCTCACCCTTTTCTTCCTCTTCACCCTCTCCCCATCCACTTGAAATGAACCTCTGATCGCAATCAATTGCATCCCGAAGTCATTTTGGATGATGAATAATCCGCAGATGTACCCTGTCCTCGAGACATGGGATAACCCACCCTCGGTGGACAATACGGATGATCGCCCGCGAAAGAAACGCCGCAAATACATCGCCAAAGCCTGGTCAGTTTGGAAAATTCTTATTTTATTCGAAATTGAGGGCTAACGAAATTATGAAGCAACGGATGTAAACGTCGCAAAATCAAATGCAATGGCCAGTCACCCTGTCAGCGTTGCGGACGCCAGCATATTGAGTGCATTTACGTTGAGAATTCTCGAGACAGCCCCCACGAGCAAGAGTAATGCCTACCCCAGCTCGGTGCGTTTGAACACGACTAACCTTACTGTTCAAAGCAACTTCAAGCTGCTTTTTGACCAAATGAGGGCCATGCAGGACCAGATTACTCAGTTGTCTGCTAGTATCCGCTCAATAGCCAGCAGCGAACATTCTCCTGGAGGGGTTTCCGCTACCGGCACCTATGGGCAGTTCCCTACCCAACGTCCAGTCAGGCGCCTTTCAACAGCTAGAGAGACGTCATTCCAAGGTCCGACGACATCGGCCTTTAGTTTCGACCTTGCGAAATCCAGCCTGCAGCAGCGCGGGATTGTGGAACGTGCCGATGGTGGCGACGAGGGCGATATGACTCAAGAACCATCACCGCTGGCATCGCCATCGACTGCAAATGAGGAACTTGAAACCCGTCAGACCCTCGATCCACTTTGGGTTCTCCCCAAAGCCGAGGCACTTCGCCTTTGCCAAGTCTACGAGGAGGAAATGGGCGTCATGTACCCCGTTCTGGAGCTTTCGGAGCTTTTGGACCAGGTTGACCTTCTCTACGGCCAGAAGGACCGCGTGATTGAACCGACTGGTCAGTCCGATGGACACAATGGACTGTCTCGCGAAGATGTCCATATTCTACGTGTAGTGTTTGCCTGCGCGTTGACCGCCGAAGCCAGTGGTCGGAGTGAGCAGGCCATTGCGCTTTTTGACAGCGTACGAGAAGTTCAAGACAATTGTGTCTGGGGTCCGCCTGAAATCAAGAACATCATATTTTTGACTCTCGTGGTTTGTCATGCCCAATCAACCACGGGCGCTCGCACATGCTAATTGCACCGATAGTCAATATTCTATTTTCAAATGGACGAAGAAATTCTGGCCTGGCGCACCGTTGGTATTGTGGAGCGCATGTGCCTCGAGAAAGGTCTTCATCGACGGGAAACTCTGAATCAACCGGCCATCATCGCCGCGGGTAAGGATCGCGTTCTGCGGCTCTTCTGGTCTATTTATATTCTGGATATGCGGTGGAGCTTTGGGACTGGCATGCCGTTTGCCCTGGAAGATACAGATATTGACCCTTGGTTGCCTGAGCCCGCCGAGAAAACGCCATATCTACGTGTAATGATTCGGTACAGCCGAATCGCAGCGAAGGTATGGAAGTTCATATCAGCATTTAACAACATGAACGAAATCAAGAAAGAGGAAATGAACTATTTGGATTGGCAGGTGTTGCGTTGGGCGCATGCTATTCCCGACCCGTTGCGGCTCGATCATCCGAGTTCTGCAGAGTCTGAGACTTCCACCGAAGGCTCCCGGAGCCTGCGCAGACTGCGTGCCCTACTTTATCTTCGTGCTAATCAGTTGCGCATGCTCATTCACCGCCCCGTCCTTCATACTTCAGCAAATGTTATGCGGTATCCGGCCGAGTCAGAGACAGCGGTGGAAATTGCGAAAGATACAATTCGCTTCATTACCCGGTTGAACGATACATCCGATATCTACCAATTGCAACAGGTGGCATTCAATTGGTTCCTTGTCTCGGCCCTTGCAGCTTTATTCCTGGCAGTAGCACAGGCTCCATCGCAGTTCAGCGGGTCGTGTAAGGAGGAATTTTACTGGGCCTTGGAATTGGTCAAAGGAGTGTCAGCCCAGTCATATATCTCTCGTCGACTATGGAAGTCTATTCGAAGTCTCCGTAAGCTGGGTCCTCAATTGGGCCTGGGGGTTCAGAAAAAATGTGTCGTTGAAAGTGAACATTTAGATGTCCACGATTCTCCCGCATTGCCCCAACCTGCCACCGTCGACAGTCAAACACCACGAGACGGGGAACAGATGACGCAGGAGTTGATGGAGTGGTTTGAAGCCGTGGGAAATCTGGAGGATCAAATCATGGGCATGGGAACAGGCCCTGCACCAGATGGGGGACCTTATCAGCAGATGCCCGACAGGGGTTTTGTATTTGATTATGGCGAAGAATTGTCCAGTGTGATGAAGGACTTCTTCTGATATGTACAGTATGACACCACCTGCGGCTGTCTCCGGTGATGTTGTGTTTCTGGTATCACAATGCCACGATGACTTGTGTTAGTATACTGAGGATGTGCCAGTCTTCTGAGAGGAAAGACAAGAAAGATGGATTATACAAGGTGTGAATTTATTCCTGTGCGTTATACCTTGCCGACGTCGACGGTGACCTAGTAGATATATTTGAATTCCAGTTCTCCATCACCCGTCTGGACTCGTCGAGTCTCTTCCTTTTCACCACTGATAATTTGCTCTTTCACCTTGTTCTCCCGCCGCAAGTAGAGACCATATGCAGTAACCGTGACCTGCGCCACCGCAAGGGACCCTAAGGAGAAGGAGTTACCCAACACATAAGGCGATGTGCGATAGACCTGGCCGGCAACAATACCAGCACAGTTGCCGATTGTCTGCTGGAGGCCAATTGCGAGAGCACGACGATACTGTGGGGCGATATTCACGTTCAACCAGGCGACGTTGAGACCAACAGACGTATAGGTAGTGATACCGATGAGGAAAGTGGCAAAGTAGAGGACAGCGGTGTTCTCGACCGTGAGCAGTATGATGTAACCGACAAGACCGAAAATATTAGCCGCGAAGATGTACTGTGAAAGGTCAGCGTGGAAGGACTGGAGACTGTAAGGGCTAAACCCACCGATGCGAATTTGGAGTATCGGTCTGAGCACCACGCAATTGCGATGAAGACCATGGCAGCCCAGACATAGACAGGGACGGTCAAGACGTTGCTCATCAGAGAGTCATAGCCCATTCCGCCCAAGATAGTGGGCAAGAAAGTGCTGAACCCATACAAGAGAATGTCCTGACAGAACTGGATAACACTGCTGAACATCAACTTGGGATCTCTGATTGCAATGAGCATCTCGTCCCAGCTGAACTTTTCACTTCCCATGTACTTGCGACGCTGCTCGTTGCGTACCCGCATCATCCATTTCTCTTCTTCGGTGAGGAAGTAAGCCTCAGCCGGATTGTTGGGCAAACCGAACCAGATGAGAACGGCACACAGGATGCTGAACAGGCCTTCGATGATGTAGACCCATCTGAAACGTTGTAAGTAAATAATGGTTTTATTTCAGTGGGAACAGAGACATGCGTACCTCCATCCGGCTTTGCCACCAATCCCGTCCATCTGCAAGAGCCCGTAGGCCAAAAGACCACCCACAGCACCTGAGATGGCAGCGCAACTCATCAAGTAGGAAACACGCTTTGCTTGCTCCTCTCGTCGATAGACCATGGTCAGGTAGAGATTGAGACAAGGGAATAAGCCGGCTTCGCAAGCACCCAGGATAAGACGAGTCGCGTAGAGAGAGCCTACCGACTCGATAAATCCGGTGAAGATGGTGGTCAGTGACCAAATGATACAGAGCCCCGTCAGGATGTTGCGAGGGGTCAACTTCTTCATCATGACCGCCCACGGTGCTTCGAAAAGAACATATGTGACATAGAAGATGGAGACAGCGATCGAAAACTCATCTGGTGAAGCGTTGATATCTTCAGGCATATTTGCGACCTTGACATTGCCTGATATTTTGTCAGCTTATGATTTTTTCAAGGAGAGCTTCAAGAGAACTCACCGATACTCGATCTGTCCAGAAAACATGTAAGATAGGTCAACATGATGATGGGTACAAAGGCAGCATCCAGCTTGGCGAGTAGCTTTGCCTCTTTCTTTGGATCCAACACCACATCCAAAGACTCGCCGGCGATGGCATAGTTTGCTTCTTCGGTATCCTCCTTTCTAAGGGAATCCTTGAGTTCCAAGGGGTTATTGTGAACGGCATCGTGCGACATGGCTGCTATGTGGTTGCAGCAAAATGGAGATTGGATTGAAAGGAACCAATTGATTATTTTAAATGAATGCGACGATAACACAGATCATCGTGAAATGGACTCCTATGGTCTCCTATCTTTCCACGCGATACAAGCCAAGTGGTGTGTGGGGAGTCCATCGGGCCGATGACGGTGATAAGAGAGACAAAGCTGAGAAGTTGAAGAGGGGAAAAAGGGTCAATAGGGGACCAATAAGATGGGAAATAAAGGAGATACCCACCAATACAAACCAATCCGATGATCCAGACAGATCCTAACTCGAAGAGGCAAGTCGATAGACCATGTTCATGGCCTATTAGCTGATCTCTGGGGGTTTTTCCCCAAGCTTTTTCCCCAGACCATCGGTATGTGGATCCCGAAAGTTGATAACCGAGGGTATTCTCATTGGAGATACGTTGTATCAATATGATATTGATATATCATATATCATATTGATACATGGTGTTCTAAAAGTAAGGCCAACATGGACAATATCATCGCTCAGGAGGCCCGACTCCGTTGTCGCTATAATCAACTCACCAATACCGCGGGGATTGCACCGGGTTATTTACAAGCGAATCTTTTGGTACTCCCTTCGAAATATGCTGCAGATTTCCATGATTTGTGTTTGCGCAATCCAGTTCCTTGTCCTCTACTAGGAGTGACCGTCCCTGGGGACCCAAGTGCTGTTCGACCGGCAGAGTGTATTCGCTCCGAAGATTTTGATATTCGGACGGACTTCCCCACGTATCGAGTATATTCAGCCGGGAGGTGTATTGAAAGTCGTCGTGACTTGTCCGATGTATGGAATGAGGATCATGTGGGCTTTTTGATCGGATGCTCGTTCTCATTTGAGGATGCCTTAACGGCGGCAGGGTTGCCCCCGCGTCACCAGAAGACCGGCACGGTAGTTGCAATGTACCGATCGAACATTCCATTATTACCCGCTGGGATATTCACTGGTGGCCACTGTATTGTATCCATGCGACCGTATCGTCCGGAGCATATCGACAGAGTGAGGGGGATCACTCGGGCCTATCTGTCGACGCATGGAGAGCCTGTCGCTTGGGGCTGGGATGGTGCAAAACAACTGGGCATTCTTGATGTGGCAAAGCCGGACTTTGGAGAACCGCAGATATTCGAGGAGGGCGAAGTTCCTGTGTTTTGGGTCAGTTCTATACACCTAAGGTAATCACGATGTTTTATCTGACTTCATCCCAGGCCTGTGGAGTGACACCTCAAATTGCCGTCGAAGCAGCGAGTAATAAAATCGAAGGCCTGGTCTTTGCCCATGAGCCAGGCCACATGCTAGTCACAGATTGGACAGCAGAAGATTTGCAGAAACTTAAGCCTGGAATCATTTAGTGGAAAAGGAAATCAATATGAATGCACATTCTGAGATTATCAACCTGATCGTACTTCTCTGGTCTATTATCCTGGGACCCTACGAGCAAATCCCGGGATAATCGGCTGTGAGCAACAGCCATGTTGAGTGATGGTACTTTTCTTTTCTTTTTCCACAATTGTTTGAGTGGACAGGAATTGCTCGGATTGGGTAAATGGAACGTGTCATTGTTTTCTCAGCACTGCTATAGTATGGTCCGAAAGGAGAGCCCTCAAATTATAGACCAACCCCCTCCTCATCAAACACCTTCTTTCCCTTGTACCAGGTTTGGCACACCCGAGCCTCTAACAGGGATTCTGGGGCCCAGGTCATATCCAGGACAACGAAATTGGCGCTCAACCCTGGACGCAGACTCCCGGTCCACGAATCTGAGAAGGATGCATATGCAGCCCCCGCAGTAGCTGCTGAGACAGCGGTCGCGAGGGAGACAGCGAATTCGGGGTTAATAGTATCTTGCAAGGAGGGATGGATAGCTGACCGCCGAGTAGTAGCAACATAGAGATTGGGCAGTGCCTGATGCTCGGCAGTCGGGGCGTCGGTGCCAAAGGCCAAATGAGCACCGCCATCAACAAACTCTTGGTAGGCGAAAGCCCGCTTGCAACGCTGAGTGCCAAGCATGTCTGGCCACGCCCCGAAGGTTGCTGGGTCCAGGTGAACAGGCTGGACCGAGGCCACTATTCCGAGCTGGCCCAGCCTTCTTGCGTCTTCGGGGGTCGTTATCTCTAAATGTTCAATGCGGTGACGACACGATGGCAGGTTCTTGATTTGGGATAAACAGTCTATAGCCTGCTGCACTGTTCGGTCCCCAATTGCGTGAATGGCGCACTGCAGGCCGGCATCAGTAGCACGGCGAATAGCTGCTGCAAGGGCATCAGCAGGCCAGATTGGATCGACGAGGTTGGAAAGTCCGCCATATGGTTGGTGTAGTCCCGCTGTACACCCATCCACTGTACCGTCACAGAGTAACTTGATGCCATTGATACAAAACTCCGGGGAGGTGTTGCGGTTGAAAGTTTGTTGAATCTCGATCGCGCGATCGATATGACGGCAGATATCGGCATCGCATTTTGAGTAGGGCACTAACCAATGTGCTCCAACATGCATCGGAAGCTCCCCACGTTGGCTTCTGTAGATATTCAACGCCGCCCACTCACTCTCTCCCATGGCCATGTCAACGAGTCCAGTATACCCAGCACGTTGATGTGCACGAATTGCAGCATCAATTGCAGCCACCTTCTGCTCCATCGAGGTGACCCGGTCCAAAAATGGCCAGACGATGTCGAACTGCGCTGCCTCTTCAAGTAGACCAGATGGGATACCATTGTGATAGCGATGAATCTTTCCGCCAGGAGGATCGGGTTTCGAGTCAGCCCCCAGCTCTTGGAGAGCTGCGTTGTTGCACCAGGTTGAGTGGAGGTCCAATGCCTCGATGTAGATAGGTCGCGGATCTAGATCGTCCAAGACAGTAGCAAGCGCGTTGCCATCCGTAACCGACTGGACCCAGCCTCGGCATAGAATGCGTGGATCCGATGGATGAGCTGCTGCATAGGAAGTGATGGAATTTCGGATATCTGCGAGATTCTTACAAGACAGAAGGTCGAGTTTCTGCAGGGACATACCGAAGTTGAGGATGTGCACATGGCCATCAATGAACCCTGGGAGGACAATTCGATTCTGCAAGTCCACCGTCAACGCTGTGGCTTTTATTTGAAGAACGATTTTGTCATTGTCCCAGCCGACATGCCCGATATGGTCATCCTCAACTACCAGCGTAGAGACAAAGGCACCCCATAGGCCGGGACAGAGAATGCGGCCATTGGTAAAGACTGTTGTAACCATGGTATGGGTATGATTGTGGGAAGTGAAGGGAAGGTAAGGGATGCTTGGGGGGTGAGACGTTAAAAGTTGAAGTTGCACCAGAGGGGCAGCTGATGTACATGAGATCAGCCGCGAAGGTGTATAGCCTGCGAATGCCTGATTTCGCATATTTGCCTGATTTATTGAATAGACTTATTTCACAGAGGGTATCCCAGGGAAAAAATACCCTAATGATATGAAAGATTTATTTCGGGGTTCTCCTTTCAATGCTTATTGTGTGAATAGCACTCCTACTAATGTACAATTGTTTCGGATGGCTTTGTTTCGATCTATATATGATCTTAGACATCCCATCACTCCATGTCACAACTTGTCTTTGGAGACAATCACATGTTTTTATGAATGAAAATGATGCTTAGAGCTTTAGCGCCAGTTCTGTCTCTAGTTGACAATAGCGTGTACGTTTCAGGCCAGTATCTATCCCCTGTATAAATTTAGGAGGTGTTAATGAACTCAACAAAAGGGAAAAAGCTTGAAGGCAAATGAAATTCTTGATGCATTAATAGCAGTGCTTTTATGGAGTCTATGCCTTTGTTTCTTTTGACAGATCTTCCTTTGCTCGTGGAGCGCTCCTTACTAGCCTTTATGAATTTGTTTTCTTTGTCCCATGAAGCTATATAGAAGCAGCTTCATGGTAGTTAGATAGTTTTATCATCATCATCCATTACACTGATTCAGATCACATTATACTTCTTCTACTGTAGATCTGTATACTTTCTATTACAGACTCCATCAATTCTTTCTGACAAGATAGACTCATATTTTCTGGTGGTATATAGATGTGTCTATTAGAAGTCCTTGATCATACAGGTCCCTATGGCTGTGGCCATTTTTGGATTCTCGACCTCAACAAATGTTTTACTGCTCAGTCTCTCGGAGAATTTTCTGGTTGCCTTCATCCACTGAAGAAAAGTATTGCTCCTCATTCCAAAGAATGGCGGAAATATGTCAATTACTTCCGACCAGGGTATGCTAGGATTCCGGGTCCTTGCAAAGGATGTCAAGATGGAAACGGTGGCTGGCAAGGTCCTTATTGAACCAATATATGCTCATCTCTCATATAGTAGAAGTATACTAGTGAATTAGGTGAATTAGGCTGGTGTTGTCATGTTAAACCTCCCTAGTCGTAGGAATCCCCGAGGTCGGCGTTCGGCATTGTCTCCGATGGCGCTGGATCCGGATACGTCAGTCAATTTGTCAGCCGGTGGATTACCCTCGATATATATAAATGGGCATTGCTGTGTCTCTGAATCTTTGAATCTCCGAATAGATCTATCATTAGTCTTTAGACAATAAACAATGGGGTCTACTTCGTTCCGTTCCCCGCCAAATCACCAGGCTGAGGGTGTGCCCTATTTTACCCCCGCCAACAATGCTGGAGCAGCTGTAAACCCACAGGATCCCAGCACCCCGACGCTGTTCCGGCCTTTACAAATTCGGGATGTCACACTCAAGAATCGCGTGATCGTGGCGCCTATGTGCATGTACTCCACCGAATCAGACCCGACCTCTCCGGCCGTAGGTGCGCTCACAGATTTTCACATCGCGCACCTCGGTCATTTCGCCACAAAGGGTGCCGGTCTGGTTTTTATCGAAGCCACATCAGTTCAGCCCAATGGACGCATTTCGCCCAATGATTCCGGCCTTTGGCAGGACGGGACCGACTCCGAACAGTTCAAAGGCCTCCGCCGGGTGGTGAATTTCGCTCATAGTCAAGGGGCCAAGATCGGCATTCAGCTTGCTCACGCCGGCCGGAAGGCTAGCACAGTGGCACCCTGGCTCGCATCCCAGGCAAAGCAACGCGGCATCAAAGCTGATGAAAGTGTTGGTGGCTGGCCATCGGATGTGGTTGGCCCCTCTGGTGGGGAAGAACAAATTTGGGCACCTGGTGATCAATTGTGGCCCCCGCGCGAGCTCGAAACGGCCGAGGTTGAAGAAATTGTTCGGGCATTTGCACGAAGCGCAGCGCTTGCTGCACAGGCTGGGGTGGATGTAATTGAGATCCATGGTGCCCACGGATACTTGCTTCATCAATTCCTCAGCCCCGTTACCAATCGACGAATCGACAAATATGGGGGTAGTTTTGAGAACCGCACTCGACTCTTGTGCGAGGTGGCTGCAGCAATTCGTGCCGTCGTGCCCAGTGGGATGCCCTTGTTTCTTCGTATCAGTGCAACGGACTGGCTCGACAATCAAACGGTCGCAGCAGAAACCGGAAGCTGGGACGTGTCATCCTCAATTCAACTTGCCAAATTGTTACCAGATCTAGGGATTGACTTTCTGGATGTTAGCTCAGGCGGTAATCACAAAAGCCAGCGTATTGAGCCTCATACGAACTATCAGATTGACCTCGCTGGCCAAATTCGTCAAGAAATTCGTGCCGCCAACCACACGACACTAGTTGGAGCTGTTGGCTTCATTACCGAGGCCCACTCCGCTCGTGATATTGTTCAGGGCGCGGAAGAAGAGGCACGGGCGACCGAAGCAATTCTGTCTGGTTCAAAGCCTCAGGCTGATGCTGTATTGATGGCCCGTCAATTTCTGCGTGAGCCAGAATGGGTGCTAATGGCGGCCAAGAAACTGGATGTAAAGGTATCTCTCCCGTGGCAGTTTACTCGGGGTTTACTGTGAAGTGGGCACACAAATCATTCATAAATTAATGTTCCTTGCATGATTGCAACCTTTTGATTTTCCCCGAGTCTCAGTACCGACTGTAGTACTCCGTACAACGTAGCCATAGACGCCCAAGACCGAGAAAAGGGGAAGATCTTCGAAGATCATTTCCATATCGGAGTTTGCTGTCAGCTTTCATGCAGACTTGCGTTTCAACCTTCTAAACGAGGGCCATCGTCCGAGCCTTGTCTCGCCCAGGTGACTTGTCGTATACGAAATGGGCGAATGGTGGACTTGTTATCAACCACGACTCCCGCCCTCCCCGCGCTGTCCAGTTTACAAGCCAATAATTCATCAACGTGCAACGCCAAGCACCGGGCCAAGACTCGGGAGCCGACGTTACAATGCATTTGGAGATGAATTAGTGCTGCACGAGCATTGTTTAGCATTGTTTATGCCGGGACTTCTTTTGGCTCGAGTCGGATAAGGCTGAGATATAAAATCTACAGTTCCAACCCGGAGATGCTCTCTGTGTTTGTCAGGATAACTACATTCCTCACTGGAGTCTTGATTACTCAACGCATTCCAGCTGGAATTCACAGGTCAATTGGAGAACTCTCGACATTTACCAAAGAAAACTACAATGGGCATCTCTCGCGCTGCCTTGCTTCTGGCCTTCGCCATCCAGCCGTTCCTAGGCGGAGCGTTACCTACCCCATCACCACCTGGGGTCCCGTCGGCCTCTACTGCAACGAGTGAGCTAGAAGGTTTGACCGTCGCTGCACAAGGATCGCAGGATGGATATAGCCGTGAGGAATTTCCGCACTGGATTACTGTCGACGGGTGAGTAGAAGTCATCATGATTCTGAGGTATTGGCGGCTCACGTTGTGACAGATGCACCACACGCGAAACAGTCCTCAAACGGGACGGAACCGACGTGGTCCAAAGCTCCAGCTGCGGCGCCACTAGTGGATCCTGGCTTTCTCCATATGATGGTGAGACTTGGACAGCTGCAAGTGATGTCGACATTGATCACCTCGTCCCGTTATCAAACGCATGGAAGGTGAGCTTGAATCATCTGGCAGGATAGACGGCTTGAGTTATTAACAAATATTGGCAGTCTGGCGCATCCAGTTGGACCAAAGCAGAACGGCAAGCGTTCGCCAATGATCTCGAGAATCCTCAACTTCTAGCTGTCACCGACAATGTGAACGCCTCAAAGGGCGACAAAGGCCCAGAAGACTGGAAGCCTCCCCTGGGTACGTCCTAAAGCGTGTGTATTGTCTAGTCTACAGATCGCTGACATCCAACTAGCTTCATACTACTGCACCTATGCCAAAATGTGGGTGAAGGTGAAATCGGTCTACGATCTTACCATCACTTCGGATGAGAAGGCTGCTCTTGTTGAGATGCTTGATACTTGCTGAAAGTCAAGTACATGTAGTGGAAATGAATAGGTGGAAGATTGGAGAATAGGTCGCAATATAAGAAGCTTCAAAGTTGTAATCAACGTGCATTCGCTAGATTTGAAACTAACCGCCTTTGCTAAGCCCACAATCACACAGTTGTTGCCATTATTAAAAAGTAAATACGAAGGCAAGTGCTTCGACAAAAGCAAACAATCGCTAGAGATTACAGCCGTCCGCGAACTGAAAAAGAAATATCAAGGTTGAGTTATGAGGCATCATCTGGGCGCTGCCACTTCAGCACTGAATATGGTTTAGGAAGTCTTCGGGGCGCGTCTGCATTTTGATGGGATGACTCGGTCGGTTTACGGGGCCGAACCGATCGGGCTATTCTACACTGGCCTAAGTACAACCTCACTCAGAAGGCATTGCAAACCGTGGAAGGTCCCTCAGCAAAGACCAGGTGTGACAGCGTATGTATGCACTTCGGACAACCTGGAAATCTGGGGATAAATGGCAATATAGTTCATCCAACCCATGTTACATCCAACCACGGAAGTCGGGTTTGATCAATCCTGCTGGGGCTGTCTCTTTGTGTCGATTGTGTGAATCAAAAGAACTGGAGTCAGAGACACCACTGCAATGATACCGCACATAACACCAGCAGCCCCGCTTAGCCCGAGGTTGGCATACATATCAGGGAAGTAAAATGGACCGCACTAAAGAAATACCCAGTCAGCATGCATCTTGAACCAAAGTTGAAACTTTTGGATACCCACAAATCCATAGATCTGGCGACAGAGGTTGATGAAAACACCGATGCTGGCGGAATGTTCCTTGTGGCTATCGACTGCGAAGGATATGAGGATGGTAGTGAGCACCTGGTTTCCAAAAGCAGCGATAGCCATGCCGATACAAGGTGTAACATTCCAAGTGGTTGCCTTTTCTAACTGGAACCCCCAGACTAGCAGGCCGGTGAAGACAGTGCCATACCCGATATATGAAAGCCACAAACGATCCGCAGGGATGATATGGCCATTTCGACGCTGTAGGAACCTCAGGAACCAATCTGACATTGGGCCACTAACTTGTTCGCCAATGACCGAGCCGATGATGATGGAGACGAACTGGTAGCCCACTTGCTGGGCGTTGAAGTGGAATTTCTCGCCGAAGATTAGTGGCGTCTCCACGATGATAGCGATGTTGGCGTAGGCAAATTCGACGCCATACGCAATTCCCGGAATCAGAATGCGAGGGAAACGCCCGAGGAACAGAGGAGCGATGAAGCTTTGCAGCTCGAAGGGGCGAGGGTCGAGCCGACAGGGGATGAATCGACTCCAGCCATTGCCGGGCTTCTGAGAGATGGAGGCATCCTTCACGTATAGGGTCTCATCACCGAAAAGGACGTATGCAATGAATTGAACGCCGTTAATAATTGCAAATATCCCAAATATCCAGGCTACTCCTAGGTGTTGCACAACAAAGCCATTTATGAATGCACCACCCGGGATTCCGATAGTGATCAGCAAGGTCCACCATCCCAGCTTCCGGGCACGCTCTTCTGGGTAACACAGTTCCGTCACTACACCGCTGCCAATGCCGAGGGGAGGGGAGATGAGCCAAGCTGCAATAGCACGAGTAGCCATTTGCGTGCCAAATGTCTTGCAGAACACGCCTCCGATGTTGCATACCATGGTGCCGAGCACCGAGAACATGAAGATGTGGTAACGGCCATAGCGCATCGTAATAGGAATCCAAAAGAATGGGGCAATTCCCAAGATGAGGATCTAAGAAGGATAAAATGTCTTGTTAGCTTACGTCTGGGTCAAGTGATAGAAAAATACATACCTGGACAGACGTTAAATAGCTGGCCTGAGGAACCGTGATTTTGTACTCCTCAGCCATTGATTCATATCCAGGAATGATCCCGGCGGCCATGAACACGCATACCATCGAGTGGATAGCTACCATCAGAATTTGGGCATTTCGTTTCCATGCGGGCCAGTTAATTGGTGCCTCTGGTGCCTGCGTGTCCGAAGTTGCAATGGAAACGTCTTCCAGGTGCGCTGAGGCTTCCAATTGACCCTTCCTTCTGCCATCATGAGCCATACTGTCCGATCGAATAGCAACCGCTGGGGAAAGGTCCTCGCTCATCCTTTGTGAAAATCTGCGGCACAGAAGCTGCAAACGAAATGGATGATTGATTTGATAATTCAGGGTAAATGGGACCCTAGTGACGCAGAAGTGGTGGTGATTGAAGAACAAACCTAATTGACCTCATACGAAAGATCAAGACGAAATGCGCAAATATGTTCAATGCCTCGAAAACACATGAAAGGGGCTCTTTCTAAGGGCTCTTTCTAAGGCTTGCCGGGCCCATGGGGAACCGGACCCCATGGGGAACAGTTTACGACGGGAATAATTCCGTCCCAAGCTGAAAACACCAGCAATCTCTTACTCCATTCAGAAATATTGATCCTATACGATCTATCCACACACACTACCCACACTTGGCATTTATACGGTCTATGTAAAGCACGCTAGTGAGACTGCCGATTCTACGTTCCGGGGCCGAGGTTCGGATTGGAACCCGCAGATTCGGGATCGATTCCGTGGTCCCATTTCCTATCAACTAATTCAGATTATACAAAGTTGTGTGATGAAGGGGATAGTAGATATGAATGATCTTGTCGAGAACTACTCATACTATATATGATAGTAGTCATAGCACTGCAAACGATGATAAATGGATGTATAGGAGTATGTCGCAATGCCGATAGGACCACAGCCAGTGTCCGAGACATTGGGAGGGCGAGGGCGGAAGTCTGCGCTGTGGAAATGCCAAGGGCTGTACCAACCGTACGCGCGCGTCAAACAGTTTACTTCGGTTTGAAGAAGTGGTTTACCCGGCCCGCTGATATTCATCGGGTTGAAAACAGCCCGTACCGCGCTGGGCATATGATGTAAAGCCTAAAATTACCGGATAAATGGAAGAGTGACCTTTGCCATTGCAGAAGTTCTTTATAGATGGATCGAGTAATACTCCCGGTTCGGCGTTAATTGGATCTTGAAATCTCATGATATATAAAGCATCCATCGGGCTATAACCTTAAAGGAATTGATCGTGGCAAAGATCTTGTAAAGCGTCTTACACAGAGAAAATCCCTTCTGAGATACAACTGCTATCTTAGAAGAACATAATCATAATCAATGTAGATATCCTTTAATTAGCTACTATTGGCTTTGAAGTTGCAACTTTCGTTGGACGACCACGTCTGCAAGAACAGATTATGCACCCAAACACCAGCAGTAACAAACCTCCCCCAATCCCGGCAGCAAGTCCAATAACTAGTGGCAAATGATCATGTATCCACGCCGCCGGGTCACCGTCTGATCGGCTATTTCCATTGCTTCCTCGCCCTTGTCCAGTGCCTGTTCCGGTGTCCGACCTACTGCACCCGTCTCCTCCCCTCCATTGACACGTCACAGAGTCGCAACATCTCGTATCCCGTTCGTCACAAGACCCATTCCCGCAGTCGCATGCCTCCCCAGTCTCGAGAATACCATTGCCACACTGGCCCGCGCGACCAGTGCCATTTCCATTGCGAGACTCCACCAAGCAGCGCGCGTCAACTTGGCCAGAGCCTATCCGTGAGCAGACATTTCCGATAGTGCAGGGAGAGAAACGGGTCATGCCCGACCTAGATACCGGGTTCATAATATACTGTTCGCCAGCATCACATGTGTTAGAAGACATTGGGCAACACCGAGATGACGATGACTCTATTCCACATGACTCGGAGTTACAATCGTGGACGGCGCCGAACGTATGGGCTGACTCATGACTTTGTGTGTCAGCCTTGTGTGTGATATAGGGCGTGGAATTCATAGGGTGGAAAACGTACGCAAATACCTGCCACTCCGATTGTGTTCGAGCTACCACATTGGCACTCGATGCGCCATAGCTAGAGCCAGAATTGCATAGTGCCCCAATCCAGGAAACGCCAACCTGGCCTGCTTCCACCGAGCATCCAGTCAAAAGAGTCCAATAGGCATTGTTGTCATTGATTGAGCTTCTCCACGAAGAGAAGGTTTCAAGGCGGGTGTTCAAATCTCCCACCGAACACGGGGTATTCCAGTCTGTCGAAGCCGAGACGCTGGTCGGGCACTCAGCATTGCTCATGGTCAAATTTTGGATGCTGAGCGAGATATTGAAGCTATTCTCAAAGACAACGGATGCGGTATTGACCATATTCAGGATATGCCGTTGGGCAGAGTCCGAAGAATTGAAGCTTGCGGTGTAAGTACAGTCAGTCGCAATACCGATGTACGCAATTCGTCTCGTTTGTGGACATCCATAGGTATCCCCGATGTTATCTGCTAGGTTGTCGCCCCATGCATTCCATTCGAGCTGTCGCTTGTTCAGACCATCTTCCGGTGTGGTTGCACAGATCGAATTCGATGCCATCCAGTTTCCAGTTGGAAAATCCGAGTCGCGTTTGCGGGCTATAATTTCCGCGGGTCCATTCTCCTGTGGATCCTGCAGAATCCCATACTGCGAGGACAAAACTGTGAATGTACCGTCCAATGAAACAACCTCATTCTCTTGAGTTACAGCAAGCCTGGCCCATCCAACATTTTCCCATTGTCGGCCAGGTGCTTCTTGTATCCATACTGATCCTTTGGTCAAATATAGCCCAGAACTTATGGCTCCCTCACCTACGCTTCGTCCATTGGCATCTAAATTGTGGATATAAGCGTGTTCTGATATGAGGTCGTCGTTGGTTTCGAGAACAAATCTTAATACCAGCTCAGACCTGTCAATATCTGTGGTGATATCAAAGGTAGATGGCCGGAGGCCGCCGTCTAGTCGAGGGAGAATGGAAGGATTAACAAGGCGAAATGTGCTTGCTTCAACTGAACGAAACAGTTAGTATACTATCCACATAGCAATGTTCGAAATCCTATTCCATACTCACATGGTATAGCTAACGCAGGGATTAGTGGTATGGTTAACACAGTGAAAAAGGTGAACAGGGTTGGTTTCTTCATTCCAGGCGGTATATCTTCTCTTCACGTGTTGATGATTACTGTAAGACATGCAAGAGCCTGCTGTCTTATATGCGTAATTATTCTACATATGTATGCAAAACCTGAGGTCGGGCTCATTGTCTCACTGCACCCAAATTATGAGCATTAGTAAAAATAGGCGACATACAACCATGATCGAGAACAAGAATTGTCAGCGCCAATGGCTAAGCCACCGGAGATAAGACGTTGCCAAGTGGATGCATACGAGTACACTAGAAAAAGCCACCGACATAGGAACATAACCATCAATCCACCAACCATCAAACGGATCCATGGGCCGAAATACTCGATGGCCACTCCGATGAAAAAGTATCAAGTTGATTCTGACTCGATAATGTGATGGGAATACCCCACGGTCGACGGGTGGGTCTCTTGGCCTGTCAGCAACTTGCATCGATACCGATCTTTTAAATCTTGCTGCCTTGATAATCGACTCGACTTACGTAGACTCTATGAATGCCAAGATCCGATGAATAGTTCAGACAACAGCACTCGCCGGGCTGTGCTAGAGGTGAAATAGTTGCGGGCATTTTCTTTTGGCCCAGTAGACAAGGCTTGGTTTTCTGTAAGGCAAACTCCAGGCGGGAATATACATGTTGTAAACACAACGACTTGGAGTTCTTGTGCAGGAAATAATGACATATAAAAAGATAAGAACACCAGGTGATGAAAAACGGTGCGATTATCGACTTGTGGGGAAACCGTCAATTTATTGGTGCACTTTCGGAGAGGTGGCTGGTGGGAATCAACGACGTTGGAATGGACGTAGCGATGGGACCCAGTATTTATTGAAGGTCCCTATGACTTCACCACTATATTAAAGAAACATGCGTGTCCAGGCCATCTTCTTGTTCAAGTTGTCCATAACTTGTTGGGCTTCCTATCGATCGTCTTTCAAAATTCGTCTAGAGCTGCTATTACCTTTACGATATAAACAGATGAGCTGACTTCTAACATTATCTGGACAACGTAAAATCTCATGAGCAAAACTCGACTACTGCGTCAACAACCGTGGTATCTATCCATCGATATTCATATGCCTCTCTCCCAATGGTATATTTGCACGGTATCTTTACATGGTTACCTCTTGAGGTTACATGCTACCAGGGGGATGAAGAAGAAATATGTGATATGGATCTATGAAAAGGAGGCTGTAAATGAAGCCTCCTAGAATTAAAAACCCGACAAACTCCCCAGGTAGGTAGGCAAATGCTCAGTCTGCACAGAAACAAACGCCTACCCTGCACGCATCGCATGTATGCATGTCAACATTCCCTTCCAGTGTAAATTCTTGTCAATTCCTCCTATGCCCCTCAATCAAATACTAGCCTCTGCTGAAGGGACGTTTGGCTATTTATGTTAACGGACGAGAAATTGTTGACATGCATACATGTTGGATGCCTGAGGCATCAAAATGTGATAGGACCTACATGTTTGATAGCTCTCTCTCCTTCCCTTCTTTCCCTCCTCTCCCTGTGATGTGGTCCACTAAGAAACAACGATCACCGCCAATTCCACCACCGTCGCAGAATGGTGTGCACTGGATCAGCCATGTGTGAGGTTTGCTGCTACTGGATCGACCTTCCACCTCGGTTTTGCTTTTATGCGAGATGAAAGGGACGATTCATACGAGGTAAATATACATCTGATCCTAATTCACCTGATGCTCCTAATACACCTGATACTAATACCTTATTGCAATTGCTAGGTGATGCTTACCTGTCTTGCCGAAGCCTACGAATCTCTTGGCCTTGCACGCCCGCGTACAAAGCCCGTCCGCTTCTTGCTGATTGGTGAGACTACAGGTTGTAGGCTCAGAAAGCAGAAAGGAGAGAGTTGTATTGGGAAGAGAGGAAGCGAGCTTCCACTACAACTATCTAGTCTGAGGGTGAGGACCTAGACCCACATGTGGGGTCTCTACCACAACACTGATCACGTTGCACAATCCCGTCGAGACACTACTGGAATTAGCCGCCGCCTTATGCCCGCCTAAGGCCAAGAAGACCGCCAAAAAGCTGAAAAGGGGTGGAAGAAAATGCTCCACCGGTGGAACCTGGTTGGATACGCCACTACACTTGAAGAGAAGGACCAGCAATGGAGCAATTTTAAAGAGCGATACGCCGATCCCCTGTTTACCCCGTTACTCAATTACATACAAAAGGAGTGGCTCGATGACTGCCCAGAACGCTTCCTTCATTGCTACACTGAACAATACCTCCATCTTAACGAAATCGCTACTTGCCGTATAGAGAGCGCGCATTGGCTATTAAAGCAAGATCTCCAGGTCTCGACGAACGATTCGCTAGTAGTACTTCCCGAGAAGACATTGATGCATTGAAACAACTGATTCGATACCTGAAATGGACGATGAATCTCGGGATATTACTTGGCAAAAATGGAAGCAAAAATGGAAGCGACGGTCTAGTCGGCTACGTCGACGCTTCATACCAAGACTGTGAAGACGGCAAAAGCACAGAAGCTTATATTTTCTTCTATGCGGGGTCTCCAATCAGTTGGAATTCCAGGAAAGAAGAAATCGTCGCTAGAAGCAGCACTTCAGCTGAGTACGTCACACTAGATGGTGCAGTTCGCGAAGCCATATGGCTTCACAAGATCATGATACAAATGGGCATTCAACAAGAACTCCCTATCACTATCTACACTGACAGTGATAACGCGCATAACAATTTTAAAAAAGGATAACTTCGCGAAAGCAACGAAGTGGCTGGATGTAAGGTATCACTTCGTTAGACACGCAGTCCGAACTGGCATTATCTCCCTCACATTGATCACAAGCGCGGAGAATATCGCAGATACACTGGCGAAGCCGCTGGGAAGAGAACAATTCGAGAAAATGCGGGATTACATGATGCAGAGTGAGAAAAAGCATTGAAAAGCAACAAAAGACAGGTGAAAACAAGGATTTAAAAACCGACAAAAACAGCAGTTTTCACTATGACAGCCGGAAATATGAAATTGATAGTGCTGGTCATGGTTTCTGCTTCGGGGTGAGCCCTACGGGGGTGTGTTGTGGTAGAAATCCCATATCTAGGTCTAGGTCTCCACCCCTTGGGTAGTTAGATAGTTGTGGGAGATCGCTTCCCTTTCCTCCCAATACAACTCTCTCCCATCTGCTTTCCTGAGCCTACGTACTGTAGTCTCACCACTTCTCCATTTCTTTTTCACTAATGTCATATTCTCATGAGATCTCCTCCTAGATAGAGCATGTTATGCCAGCAGTCGGGAAATAAATGTTCTCCGCAGAAGAGAAAAGGAGCCTACGTACCTAGGTAGGTACCAACCTGGAAGGCGACAAGGATAACAAAGCTCCATCTCCGCTTGATGGTGAGATATGATCAGGCGGCCCACCTGGGCACCTGGGCACCTGGGCACCGTGGGCAGGATGTTGAGCTTATGTCAGATAATGACCCCGCAAAGCACATAATCTTCCAAGGTATAACCAGATCCAGCACTACAAGCCTGGGGAGCATTCCTTTTGACCATGAATAGGGTCGCACATGGTACAGAGCACATATGTTTGTTTCTAGTCACATAGACTATAGTTGTACCTATTATCCATCACCTGGTGTCTTAAGTATTTTTATGCACCTACAAAATAAACCCGGTTAGCACAGCCGGATTCCCTGTTGGCACAGACTGCAGGGCTAGCCCAGGTAGGTAAGGTCTCTTGGCAGTCGGTTTTCAATGTGACCTTGGAGCTGCCATTTTCTATGGTATTCCCACAAGAAAGCACATAGCCTTCGATCCACCTCAGCCACATGATACTTCCACCATCGACTACTTCAAAATCGCCTAATCTGCCAATTGTTGGATAGCTCTAACTAGTAGTAGCGGGTCAGGTGTCTGCAGGGCTCCTTATAAGCGTCGGCCACGGAAATCCCATAGTCGGGCATTCAAGGGCTGTGCTATTTCCTCAGTGATACTACGGAGTATACCTAGGTACCTACAACATAGGTAGGAACCTTGGAAACTCTTCGGGAAATGCCAAGGGAGACCTTCCCCAAAGGGGCTAGCTCTGTGTGGCAATAACGTTTACCCCTGCAAAATACAGTTGACGAGTGGAGGTTGATGTGGGTCGGACCCACAATTTGACAGGTACCTCACTAGGTGCCGTACAACAGACAATATGTACATACAATGCTCGATATCCTTTAACATAGTCAGTGCCAATAATCCTTGAACCTAGAAGATTTATAGCTATTTATTCCATAGTCGTCTGACATTTCCAGCGGTTTTCTATCTTTGTTTATTCATGTATAATGTTCATGATAATAAACTCCAAAAGCAACGAAAAATCCACTCCCATAGCATTCGAGTGATCCACTGTAGGATCCCAATGCCAAGAATGACCTCACAAAGCAGGAATAGGATTTGGATTCTTTAGCTTCAGCGAGCGGCGATAGTAAATATCCATAAGAACTACAATAAACTTTCTCATACAGGCATTCATTCAAGCACTCTTGGCGACGGGAGAGACAGACAGGCTCTCGGTTTTGGACCTACGTATACTTTGAGCCAAGCCTAGCAACACCGGACAGGGGATGCTTGGCACGGTTAGCTAGGGAAATGAGACAGACTCGGAGATTTGCACTGCCTCAAAACACTTTCTTGGCTCCTCCTGAACCCCAAAGGTTCAAATAACCCCCCTCTTCTTTTGTAAAAGCAAAGGAAACTACCAAATATTATTTCCTACATACCTACCTCACAATGACTGTTAATCAGACAAGTATCGAGAAGCGTGGCGAGGAAATCCTCAACATCTTCAACACGGCGTTTGGAGACCTCCTCGCCAACGACCCTGCTGCTTTCCAGGGCAAGTTCCGCAAGATGGCAGCCTCGGCTTTTGCTTTCTATCGTGGATCAGCTTGTCTCTTCTACCACGATGTCGAGCTCGGGGAGCAGAATGGACCTTTCTTGGACGACAAAACCAAGAAAATTTGGATTCACGGTGATCTACATGCAGAGAACTTCGGCAGCTATATGGACTCACAGGGCAGTTTGATCTTTAACGTCAATGATTTCGATGAGGCCTATGTGGGCCCCTTCACGTGGGACATAATGCGCTTCTCCGCCTCCATCGCTCTTATTGGATACGCCAAAGCTCTCAGCGACAAGCAGATCACGAAGCTCGTGACGGCATACGCCGAAGCGTACCGTGAACGCATCCATACCCTAGCTACCCACAAAGGCCAAGACGATACGGCACCGCGCTTCACCCTGGATACCGCTCAGGGTCCATTGCTAGAGGTCCTGCACTCTGCCCGCGCACAAACACGAATTGGGTTGCTTAACGGGATGACGGAAATCCACAATTCGGAGCGGCGGTTCACTCACGGTGGTGGCGCAATTCAGCTGGACTCTGCCACACACGACAAGGTCGTGAAGGCCTACAACCGCTATCTCGAGACACTTCCCGAGTCGTGGCACAACTCTCCTGGTCAGTACCGCATCAAGGATATCGTGGGCCGTCGTGGTGTAGGTATTGGCTCTGCAGGTCTCCCGTCCTACAACCTTCTGCTTGAAGGCACGAGCCAGGCTCTCGAGAACGACGTGGTGATCTACATGAAACAGTCCGCTGCGGCCGCGGTCTCGCGACACGTCGAGAACGCCGCCGCCGCCGCCTACTTCCACCATGAGGGCCACCGGACTGTCATCTCGCAGCGTGCTCTGCAGGCGCACGCCGACTCTCGGCTCGGCTGGACCGAGATCGATGGTGTGGGCCACCTGGTTGCGGAGGTCTCTCCCTACGCCGCGGACCTGGACTGGTCCGAAATCAACGACGTGGAGAAGATGGCCACAGTGGCTGCTGATCTTGGGCGGGCCACCGCTATGATGCACGCCGCTGGGGATGATGATGAACTTCACTCGGGGCTCGTGCCTTTCTCACCCGAGCAAGCCATTGATGCTAGTATCTCGGCTGATGAGTCCCGCTTTGCAGACTTCCTCATCGAATTTGCCCATGAGTACAGCGCGCAGACTCGCCGAGACCACCAGATCTTCATCGATCTGTTCCGCAATGGCCGCATTCCTGGCTTGCCTACTGATAGCGACTGAGGGGTTGCTCTCTTCTTGTCACTATATCGTACGAATCATGCGATGTAAGAGCTATATACAATGTATATATCGTTTGAAGGCATTGTCCATAATAGATGGACTGCTGAAAGATTATGAAACTGTCGGAAGATGCCCAAATATGCACAGATTTCCTGTGTAACCCGAAGGCAAATAAAAAACGGGGATAATGTAGCGATGACTTCGTTTTTTGTCAAGATACATCTCACTTGGCGAGCTAAGGTTGGACTTGCAGTCTAATCATATCCTCCATGTCAGCTGAGGGGATCAGTGCGGTCGCGCGACCCTGTAAGATATCGTGGGCTACCGAGGGGATAAGGCGATGTCAGTGTCGTTTTTAGCTAAGCGCCTAGATATTTTTGGAATTTGGCCTCTTACATTACTATCTATGTTGTAGATGTCTCCAAATTCAATTCGAGCACTAGTCTTGGCGTGGGGGACTATTGTATCAACAAATACTAATGATTGGCATTTTACCCTCGTTGGAACGGGCGCTAAAGTGAAAGACTACGCTACTACAAAATTACAGCAATTTTTTTCTTGATTTCAAGATCATTCGTTCTATTCCCATGGCGTCGGAGACCGAAAAGCAACAACCGTCTTTCACTGAGTTTATTAGCGAGACAGCCAACTGCCGGCCCCCCAAATGTCCTAAGTAGGAGGAGCTAAAAATAAATCATTTCCTGACGTGACGTGATGGACCATGCAGCAATAGAGGATCTAAGCCAGCCCGCCAGCGAGGACCTTGGAAGGTTCAGGACATGTTCAGCTGATGCATTCTTTGGGGTAAAACCGTGTAGGCACATGTCAGGCACATGTCACGTCTGACTGGCTACCTAGGTATGCGGTCGATTTATGCAAATTCCTTCCGGATGGTTTTTCAGGGCCTTATGTATGTTTCGTCTTTGTTCTTTTAGAGAGTTCAATCGTCATCATCAAATACCATGTATCAGGGCTAAAACCCCAACCACCAACAATCACCTCCAGACCACGATAGTGATTCGGCTGTATGGTATGAATTCTACTTCCTGTCGTCCCCTCTTTCGCTTTTGTATTACTGTCGAGCCGCGTCGCCAACCCAAAATCAACAATTTTGGCCTTATATTCAGGGCGTGCGTCGCGTGATCGAATCAGCCTGAAGATGCAGACGGGTCATATCCTTTTCATCGCGTCACTTTCCACCATTAAAACACATCGTGGAGAACCTGCGCAGCCAAGAAGAGAATTGAACAGTCGTGGTTATCATCGTTAGCTGCAACGTCCAAAAACCCAACCCTGTCTTCGGTCTCCGAGACCCACTCCGTTGTTGTTATCGCAAAGACTACAAGGGACTAGGTACTTCCGCACCTTGGCAACGCCTACTATGTTATCAAAGCCCCGAATTACTGAATATCCTGCATGGAACATGTGCCTTCTTGCAGAGGCTTCCCAGTTAGGCCTAAATCATCCATCGGACTCCCGACGGGCAAAGAGTCGCAATTAATCTAAAGGTTGGACGCCAAGTTTTGCACTCACAGCTTCTCCATTAAACTTCCCTGTGCGCATACTAAGCGTCTTTAAACAGCTAGATAAACCCAAAGCAGTGCAACCCCCCGGACTTACCCCA
Source organism: Penicillium rubens (assembly GCF_028828025.1). Taxonomy (NCBI): domain Eukaryota; kingdom Fungi; phylum Ascomycota; class Eurotiomycetes; order Eurotiales; family Aspergillaceae; genus Penicillium; species Penicillium rubens. Next base: position 4,595,814 of record NW_026890601.1, on the reverse strand, counting down.
TATGCTGATCACCTGGGCTTGCTAGACCATAGGTTTGTTTCGCCATTCGTCCACCGCTGGTTATCAGAGTGTTACAATCGTAGATTGCCGGGCATCTTGGCATTGTGTTAGGTTAACTGAGCGAGGAAAGATCGTTGCCTAAAGCGATGGTTTGCTCCGTTCAACCTACTCATTCTCCGTCAAGGTCCGGCATGTCTCCTCACCAAGGCCTGAAGATGGAGATGAAGACGAGCCCGGAAGGCCGGCGGCGATGGGCCTCTTCTCCATCTCTCAGTATGTTATAAAAGGGACTCTTTGCTCCCGAGTCGAGGATTCTCATCAGCATCTTCCTGAGTTTCATCATCTCCATCTTCATCTTTATATCATTTCTAACCACAAACATGGGTTTCCTAAAGCTCCTCTCGACGTCCCTTGCGACTCTGGCAGTCGTTAATGCCGGTAAGCTCCTTACCGCCAATGACGGCGACGAGGTCGTTCCTAGCTCCTACATTGTCGTCATGAATGATGGTGTTAGCACCGCGCAGTTTGAAACCCACCGTAACTGGGCTGCAAATGTTCATGCTCGTACCAGGAGTCTCAAGGGTGGCGAGTCTGGACCAGGGAAGCATTTCGACATCAATGGCATGAAAGGATACAGCGCTAGCTTCGATGATCGTACCGTCAAAGACATTGCTAGTGACCCGACGGTATGGCCTTCCATTACCCACGTTGATTCCTCAAGAGCGTGTTGAAATCTGACCCGCAGTGCAAATATAGGTCAAGTACGTTGAACCAGACATGGTTGTGAACGCGACCGCCAACGTGGTTCAGCGCAATGCTCCTTCATGGGGTCTCTCTCGCATCTCTAGCAAGAAGTCCGGTGCTACCGACTATGTGTATGACTCTACTGCTGGTGAGGGCATCGTGATCTATGGCGTCGACACCGGCATTGACATTGGGCATGCGGACTTTGGGGGCCGCGCTGAGTGGGGCACCAACACTGCTGACAATGATGACACTGACGGCAATGGCCATGGCACCCACACTGCATCTACTGCAGCGGGCAGCAAGTTCGGTGTTGCAAAGAAGGCCTCTGTCGTTGCTGTTAAGGTCCTTGGTGCCGATGGTTCTGGAACCAATTCGCAAGTCATCGCTGGCATGGATTGGGCCGTCAAAGATTCAAAGTCTCGCGGCGCCACTGGCAAGTCTGTTATGAACATGTCTCTGGGTGGTGCCTATTCCCGGGCTATGAATGACGCCGCTGCCAATGTCGTTAGATCCGGTGTCTTTCTCTCTGTTGCTGCCGGCAATGAAGCCCAGGATGCGAGTAACAGCTCCCCTGCTTCTGCTCCGAATGTATGCACTATTGCCGCTTCTACCAACTCAGACGGAAGTGCTTCCTTCACCAACTTCGGTTCCGTTGGTAAGAACTCCACCTCTCCCTTAGTGCGAAGTGTGCTTGGTGGTCGAGGAATTGTACTGACGGTATTACTACAGTCGACCTCTATGCTCCTGGGAAGGACATCACGGCCGCATACCCTGGTGGTGGCTCAAAGACCCTGTCCGGAACCTCTATGGCTGCCCCGCATGTTGCTGGTGCTGCCGCCTACCTGATGGCTCTCGAGGGTGTGACCTCTGATAAAGCTTGCGCCCGTATTGTCGAGCTTGCTATCTCGTCTATCTCCAGCGCTCCGTCCGGCACTACCAGCAAGCTTCTGTATAACGGTATCAACGCCCAATGAATGGCCTGATCGTGTGGCGGATGATTACGGTATGGCGCCGTGAGTAGCCTATGTGTATGTTCTTGGGCGAGCTTTGGTAAAGCCAACCTAAGCCATGTTTATGCGTATTTAACGCTTGTTTGATTATCTGGCTTCGCATACTCTCATTTTAAGTTTGCGGAGATAGTTTATAAGTACAAGTTCACGGTCATAACAGACTTTCCGACTCTTGACTATGTAGGCAACTACTTCTGACACAGGTGTCAAAGAATGTACGTAGGAGTAGAAAAAGAACTTTTCTTGTAAATATTAGGAAGGGGGACCCTATTGGCACAGTCGTCTAAATGCTGGTCTCCGATAGACGCGGGGTTCGAGGATGAGACGCTGGAAGTCTCGGGATAAGATGTTGGCTGTGGAAGACGCGGTTCTCGATAATAAACGCGGGGTTCGATGAGACGTCGATAGTCTCGATTAAGATGCTGATCTCGATGAAAAACGCGGGGTACGAAAGCGAGACGTTGGAAGTCTTGAAAGATGAGCTATCGGTCGTAATAAGACGCGGGTCTCGATGGGACCGGGGTCCTCACTTCCTAAAAGTCGGAATGGATGTCTCGTAGGATGGGGTGATGAAAACAGCAATGAAAAACCAGACTGTAAGGGTCTTCCAATACAGGAAGGTCAGGCGACTATAGGAGATCTCAACGCTGAGATCTGCAGGGCTGAACGATCATCGCCCACGTCATGATGGTGCCCGATAGACCACGAAGTATCACAGCCATCTTTTTTGGCCCCCTATGACGAAGCTAAGTCTCGGGCAAAAGCAGGCTGTGCTGGTCAATTTCATATAAATCAGTCACCCCAGTACAATTGAAGATATACACAAATATAATTTTCCTTCATCGTCTTCCGCCTATACCGAGCAAAGATCAAACCCACTATCACCAACCCTTACGCAAACACACTTGGACCAAAATGTGTTTCGGCTCTGGTTTCTTTGATGGCATAAAGCCGCATCCGCCTCGTCGAGAAAAATACAAAGACGAGGAGAAGTACCAGCGAGATTATGCCCGGTACGAACGGAAGTTAGAGAACTACTTGAGCAACGACAACAGACGAAGGAGATTGGCGAATTCCAAAGCTGGGGCTACGGCGGGCGTGACTTTCGCATTGGGCGGCTGACGACTTGACTGGGCGGTCAGGAATCCTGCCGAGAGCGGTGAGAGAGGGTGCAAACTGTTTGTGAAAGCTCCGATATTTGCAGTGTTTGCAGTGTTTGCAGCCTTTGCACCCAGCGCCCCACAAAGAATCGTGTCTCGGCCAATCTTGTCTTTCTCTTTTACTCTCTGTGCTTGACATTTTGAATGGAATGCACTCTTCTTTCGAAAGATCCGGCAACAAATTGCACATATTTTTCCAGGGAATTTCCTATTTGAGTCGCCGCTTCGATGAGGCTCGGGCGGACGACTGGGCCCACTACAAAATGGAGCAAACATATCATCATGTCTACAAGCTTGCTGTTCCATAGGGTAGCTAACCTTGTCAATCAATTTTTAGTCAAATAATTACTCCTTATACACTAGTCATTGAATCAGTTCCACCTGAGTGGAACTTTGGCTCGTTCATATTTGAGATATAAGAGAATTAGTAGGTAAAAGGAGTAAGCTTGAAGACTCGGAGAGTTACTGTTTGCGCACGACTACATAATGAGCGGAAGAAGGAACTATTCGCATTCCTATGTACGGTATTGGACGGACAGGAGGAGAAAGGAAAAGAGAGGGGAAGCAGGATCTAACAACTAAATACTTAGTTACCGGTGTCGCCACCATGCGTGCCCAATGCCTTGAGTGACCATTTCCAGCCACCGCAAGTTCCAGATCAGGGCTTGACAAAAGTCAAGAAGTCCAAGGAAAGATCCTGAAAGAAAGTAGCTCCAGTAGCGGCTTCGGGACGGGCTGTGTCTGTGACGTTGCAGTAATCCAAAAAGTCACCCGCCTCATCAATCTTCTTGTGAATCAAAGCAAGGTAATCCGACAAAGGACAGCTCCTCCCAGGGCCATTTTGACAGCTGACTATAGGATAAACAGCGTCATTGAACAGTACACGGATGTAAGGCCCATTTGTAGCGTTATCGACATTGCAATCCATCACTTCGAAAGCAACAGTGCCTCGCATAGTGATGAAGTGCGCCACGTTATACAAATGCTCAGCCGGTATGTGGTCATCGGGAAGAAGTCCCTCGGAATCGAAAATTCCCATGGCAGCGGTCATCTCGGCAATTTGGTTGTCATTCATAAAAGCCATGATAAGGCGCGGAATTTCGAAGCTCGTGCCGTTGGGTCCAACGCCGACCTGCGCAGGCCCTGTCTCTAGAAGAGAAAGCAAACTTTTCAGAAATGGAAGGAAAAGTACCTTAGCAGGGCCAATTGAACCGGGCCCAACGCCGTAAAAATAGCTCAGGTCCTGCGAGTATGCGTAGTTACGCAGCTCCTGTTCTGTAAAAACATCACACCATGGGCTAAGACGGCCTTCAATCTGACTCTCGTATGCACACATGTAAGGAAAGAATAGTACTTCAGTTTCGTCAAAAGTAAGATTCCCTTTGATTTCGGAGTTGATACGATGTACAACCTTGGGTAGCCACGTAGCATCCCCTATAGATATGTAAGCTGGTGTTCTTAGGGGAATGGTAATGGAAATCAAGGAAGGGGGCTGTTCATGTTAAGAATAGGAGGCATGGTTTGCTTGGTGGCACTCACAGTTTGTCACGTTGTCGCCTCCACTAGAGATAGATCCAAATGCAGGACAGGAATCCGACGGCCCGAGTGAGTTACCAATAGCAGCAGGAGAACCAGTAGAGTTCACGCTCACTACTGTACCGTAGCTGTCGGCATACTCATAGAGGTAGCCATTGAGAAATGCTCTGGCAGTTTGAACCACTCGTGATTCATTGATTGGGAACTTGTATTGGTTGGCCCACACATAGAATGGGTTGCCATCCTGATAAAACCCGGGATCTGTTGGGACTTATCAGTTCTAGGACTTCCGACTTCCAAAAAGAGCAATGCCTCACATCTAGACCGCAGTTGGTAGCCAAGGTCACTTGCCTGTCCAAGTGGAGTTTGTCAGCGAATTAATTATTGACTTGAATGCTTGGGTACATACCTCCTTCCAACCTGTCATTGACTCCTGTCCTAACTGCAAGGTAGGGTTCGTCAATACTGGCTTCCATTGAGGAATAAATCTGAGCGATCCTCGCGCCTCGAACCCATCTTGTTGCGCAGCAGCTTGGATCTGGCCCCAAAAGATGAACAGTAAGCATTTGAAGAACAAACACAAGGGTATATATTCAAGAATAAAGTACCTTGTGGTAAATTGCAACCCAGGCCTCATATGAGCCAGTATCGGGGAATCTAGCGACTTCAAGTCAACATGATCGCGCCCGTAATGTAGTGAGATAGACTACATACCTACTCCCATGTCTAACAACATAAGCTGCCTGGCGAACAGTGCATTGGTCTGGGATCCTGCTGTCAATGCCATTCACATTTGGGCCTAAGTCGTATATTAGCACTAGGGGACATGTGGAACCGTGATAACGAGACTCATGCCTGCAAAATATGGGGCATTGGCGCCTGAATATTGAAGAGGTGTTGAAGGGGTCTTCGATGATGAGAACACGATGTCGTTTTCCGGGGCCAGTGGCTGGCAAATACCTAACGTGGCTATACCTACCAAGGCACACAATACCGAGCTCTTCATCATGTTAATCTTAGATAAGAGTGTGTTTTCATACTACAACGGGGGAGAATGTGGCCAGTTTTGGTCTTTATAGTGATGATGTGGAAGCTTAGAATGTACGACTTCATGCCGATTGGGTGTACGTCCATCATATAAGGCCTAGCAGTTAGCGTCAGTGGTCCTTTAACTAGCCCACAACATGCACGCCTACAGTTTTCCCACGTGCCACAATTACTTATAGATAGGTACATACATATGTACGTTGTGGCTGGAGAAGTGCGCACCAGCACGGAAGCCGAACAAGAGACGTACCCCACCTTTAGAAGGATTCGAACATCCAATCACGAAATTTGCCGAAAGCACAATGCTTGATAAAATTAATCTATTGACGGGACTGTGAGACAATGGTTGCGCCCGTAGGAATTGCAGTACCCTGTACGGAGTACATTGGTCGGCATGGACAGTTTTGATAGAGTAGGTGATATGCCCGTAGCCAACTGCCCAGGTGGAACCAGGGGATGTTCCAAGGTTTGCACTGTCTGCCTTGTTTGTATAACACCTGCTGCTTAATTTTAAACTACTTCCATGCACCAAGTTTGCATACTTTCACGGTCCACAGTTGAGTTGTGAACACCATCGAACAGTCACGAACACCGACCGGATGGCGCTGCCATCGGTGCCAGAGACAATCTAGGTTCCCCTAGGGGCTCGAAATCGTCTCTGAGACGGGAATGTCCCTCGAGATGCCAGAGCGGTGTACCTGTACGCAGACCGATGCTATAGCGGCAGTGCCATTCGTTATCGTCCTTCTCACCCGCGTAACGACCGCGATATCCGCATCAAGGAACCCGCCGCTCCAGTGGGTACATGCCTCATCATCCTCATACTCGCCTCACCCCAAGAGATAACCACAGATTGGGAAAGCAACCCTCACCTTTTCCCTTCCACGGTCAGGTAAATTCTGTAGAAGCAGGTCTCACAGTTTATCTGGAAATTATTGTCGACTAATCTTTATGATATTTGTTCTATGTGTCGGAAAACAGATGGATTACCGAGTCCATTACATCCATCCATGGATGGATGAATGGATTACATCATTAGTCAGCGCACATTGCTTACTAATTTGGGTCTGAACAGATTGTCAAAACCAGACCATTTTTGTTATATAGTTAGAGAGAATTTTATCATTGTGAAATTGACATACATTCATCATAAACCTGATTTCTGTCACTATGTCCCCCTGAGACTGATAGATAGGAAGGGAAACCAAGACATATGAAGATAATTATTTCCAGATTATCAGTAGATATTTCAAGCGAATCCCCAAAATGACAACGTTGTCGCCAAATAATCCATCCAAACAACATCCCAACCGTAAAAAGAGTAAATCCTGCCCAAACCGTTTAAACCCCGGTCTCCGCCTGATGCAATCTCACAGTCACCGGATCAGCCGGACAAGAAGTAAGCGAAACACCGTAACGGATCTCCCTCTCAGAGTGCACATCCTCAATCTTATCAAACCTCTGCAATAATCTTACTAGCACATAACTTGATCTCATCAAAGCAAACTGTTGACCAATGCATGTCCTGGGTCCCCCATTGAACGGAATATACTCCCAGGTGACCTTTCGGCCGACCCACCGGTCCGGATTGAAGGTTTCAGCATCCTCGCCCCAGATATCCTTTCGACGGTGCAAGACGTAGGTGCTGTACATGACTGTGCGGCCCTTGCGGATGTAGATCGGTGAGGTACCGTCTTTCCCGCCGCCACGAGGGAGGGTAGTGTCCTTCATCGCGCAACGGCGGTTGAAGGGTACGACCGGGTAGAGACGAAGGGTTTCGTTGAGGAAATGCCGGAGGTACTGGCATGATTTCAAAGACGCAAAGTCCATGCTGTGTGGCTGATCGTAAGTGCCGAATTGATCGAGGATATCGCTTCGGAGTCTTGCGAAGATGTGCGGGTGCCGTGCAAGAAGGAGGACCGTCCAGCTCAGTAGAGAAGCCGTTGTATCACGGCCTGCTAGTAGGACGTTGAGAGATTCGTCGCGCAACCTGACGGGGTCTTTTATAGTACTAGTCAGGGCTTCCAGGAAGATATACTGCGGTGACACCTTCTCGGTGCCCTGAGCTTTCTCTCCCTGCTGCTCCGCCTGCATCAAAGCAGAGTGAACATACTGGTCCACGAACGCGTGCACAATCTCGATACACTTCCGAAACTCCCGGTTGTAGATAACCCAGTATAGCCGCTCGAACCGGAGTCGCTCCGCGAGATACCCCATGCACCCGTCAAACCCGTACAGGAAAGTGTCATCGGAGGCCTGGCCCGCTTCCTTTTGCGTAGCAGAAATCTGACTATCACAGCTTTTACCGAAGAGGAACTCTGTGGCCGAGTCGAGGGTAAGACGAAAGAAGATGGCCTGAATATCCACTGCGGAAGACCAGCCGTCAGATCGCATCGGAATGGCACGCAACGCGTTGTGAACATGACGTTCTTCCCTTTCAAGGTTGCTCATCCGATCTCGCGTAAATTGAGGCCGTAGCAGTGATCGGGAACGCGACCAACTCTCGCCATCAGTAGTAAACTAGGTCCAGTCAGCCGACCTTACCCCCTCGCAAGAGAAAAAAATATATATTTCCTACGAGGGGAAAAGACTCACAATTCCATGTCCAGCAAGAGGTTCAGCTACATTACGACGCATCTCACCCAAGCCAAAATCGTTGAACTGAGTGGCCAGCATAGACTGGATATTCTTGGGATCTGCCGTGAACAGGTTCTCCCGACCAGCCTGACACATACGAAAGGTGGAGACGTATCTGTTATGCCGACGGGATAGGAATGCAATCCGGCTCTCTGCAAGCTGTGGGAGTCTCTTATCTCTCGCTGCGTCAAGTGTCTCGAGGAGGGTGGAAATACCGAAAGGGTGTTGGCTGGGGTAGAGAGGGGGTTCTCCACAACCTATCTTTCGAGCTTTCTGGGCATGTCGCCAGGTGGAATAGACAGAGGGAATTAGGCACCCTATAATGGCGAGTACCACAAGGATTGGGACTAAGCAGCTTTCCATGAGGTTGTCAAGTGTTGTGATACCAGTAGGCGAGGCGTTGAGATACGCTTTTGACTCGCACATGGCGTGGGGCGTGGGAGGTTAAGGAGAATAGGGGATATGGCCTAGAGATCAAGTAGAAGGAGTGAAGGATGCTTATTATCTTATCTGGAGATCCTTAAGCATATGAAGGACCGAAGAAGTCTGGCAAAAGTGGAAAGGCCACCGGCCAGTGAATTCACCATGAGATGCTATCGCAATATTGAATATCACAACTAACCCTTGAGTAATCATTCAGAAATGCTAAGACAATATATTTCTATAGTGAATCAACTATGTCTGACTCTATATTTAGCGTAGATGCATACATATGTAGACAACGGCCCCATAATGTAAGATATGGAACGCCTAAATGCCTTGCCATAGCCACTCTTATGTCCCCACGTACATCTGGGCGCTGCATTTTGCCTAACCTGGTATTTTCTAGCCATCTGGCTTCCTAATTAGAATATCCAACACTTCTCTCAGAAAGCTGATCATGATTGCTTGAGGCTGAACATCTACGGTGCCAGGTGCCCTTCGCTTGGCAGATAGGATACACTTGGTGGATAGGCGACTGCGCTGATGTGATAGGGATCGTACTTCTTTTACGACTGGCTTAGACGTCTTTATGAGCGGGTCCGAGCATGTTAAAATTGCAATGAGTGGGTTCAGATGTAGAATAGATACTGACCAGTACAGCCCATGAGATATTCAGTATGCTGGTCTATCTTGCATTAGCACTGCCACCGGGAGGTCATACATGGGATATATTGGGCGACTCTTCCTTAAACGAGGATAGGGTACTTCACTTTCATGGTTCATGTCCCACATCCCTTCGGGTCCATAAAGGTCGTATGTATCTCCAAGGATCGTCCTACAGATAAACCCAATGTCTTTTGCTGGCGTCTATTGACTCCCTAGTCGTCAAGACCCACCTTTCAGCATCAACTTCAACATGTCATCTTCCGGAAGAGACGAGAGCTCATTGTCGCCAACTACTCATCCGCGTGGCCACATCCCCGACTGGAAATGGAAGGGAACACTTGCAGTTCTCATCTTGACAACCCTCATCAATGGTTGGTTAATGCCATGTACCATAACACTATCCCAAATCATCATTCTGACAAAGTCATTGTTTAAGGCTATGATGTAAGCAACGTGGCCAACATCCAGCCCGCCCTTTACGAGGCCTTCGGCAACATTGCGCTTCTGCCATGGACCAGCCTGTCCTTCAGCCTTGCCGTGTTTGCCGTCCTATCCTTGTCCCGGAAGATCTTGTATTTCGTCGACATGAAATGGATCTATATCGCTAACGTTGTGGTCTTCATGGCCGGTGCTGCTGTGGCCGGTGCTGCTCCCAATCTTCCTGTGGTCATTGTTGGACGGATCGTCATGGGTGTCGGTGGTGCTGTTGTTTACCAAAGGTATGTTGCGATGTATCCCTGATGTCGTTAGGATAATCGAGCTCACAGTGACATAGCAACTTGACATTTGTCGCCGTGTTCGCCACGGCCGATGAGACACCTCGTCTATTCGGTCTTCTGAGCGCAATATGGGCCGTTGGCCTCGTCATTGGTGGTCCTATCGGGTCCGCTTTCGCCTCGAACAGGCACACCACTTGGCGGTGGGCTTTCTACATCAACCTACCCTGTGTGAGTGTGAGTCTCGCACTCGCCATTCTCTGCCTCCCTCGCAAATACCTAGGGCCAGACCGTCCGTTGGTCTCCCGGTTGATGGTGATCGACCCTATCGGCGTTGCGTTCAACATGGCGGCCCCAGTACTATTTGCCCTCGCATTGGAGTTCTCCGGTCCTGTGTGGAAATGGGGCTCTGGAGCATCGATCGCAGCCTGGGTGGCTTTCGGTGTGGTCTTGATTGAATGGATCGTCCAACAATACTGGTGTATTGGCACGACTCCTGAGCAACGCGCCGTTCCCGTTCACTTGCTCAGTCGGGTTGACCTGCTTCCACTTTGGATCGCGTCTGGCTGTGCGGGCGCATCGTATGCCATCACACTCTACTACACGCCGCTCTTCTTCGCGTTCGCTAGCGGCCATAGCGCCATGGAGCAAACTGTCCGTCTTCTTCCGTTTGTTATGGTCTTCATCGCCATGGTCATCCTCGTCGGCGGGTTGCTCCCGGTCTTTGGCCGCTACAACCTGATCTACATTGTTGCGGGCATTGCAACCGTCGCGGGAGCCGGCGCTATGGCCGGCACACTGAGTCCAGGTGTCTCCGAATCCCAGGTGTTAGGTCTGGAAGCACTCATTGGCGTTGGCCTTGGCTGTTCGTTCCAACACGGGGTCGGTATCTCGAGTGTAATAAATAAGAACCCACGCGACCGTGTTGACAGCGCGGTCATGTTTAACATGGCACAGATGGGCGGCATTGCAATTGCTCTGGCGGTTGCGGGCTCGATTTTTCAAAATGCGGGGTACAACATGCTGACGGACGCCATTGGGGATAGCGGGTACTCGGAAGAAGAGCTGCGTGAGGCGCTGGCCGGAGTATCTTCAGGAGTGTGGCAGTCCGGCAATCCCGATGTTCGTTCTCGTGGGGTTAATGCTGTGGCCACGGTGATTGGGCAGGAGTTTTATTTAGTGGTGGCCGGTGGTGTGGCCTGTCTCGTCTGCGGGTTGTTGATGAGGTGGGAGCGATTGGACTTTGGCAGACATAACAGCAAGGATATCGAAACATGAACGCTTCCCCAACCTCGTTGGAAGGATGGAAGGTTTATTTTTAGCAAAGTGATCGCCACGTGGCAATCTTGGGACCTTGGAAGGCCCTGGGGCCCCATCTGTGGGAAAGCTCCAAGGCTTCCCCAGGACCCCAAAATTGAAAATTAGGTATCTTTTGTATAGCAACTCCATACAAAAGGTACTTAAGCATGTCAAGGCAAAGCGTCGCCCACCGATATTTGTCAGTGTATGGTGTCATCCAGTCAACATGAGTACACAGAGCCAATCAACGACTTACCCACTCCATTAGAGCCTTGGCGAGGTGACATTCTTTTCTTTCTTCACACGTATCCAACTTCAAACACCATTTGGCTCCTACCACACGCCGACGGGAGCAGTCAAAGCTGGAAATCATGGCTTCTCAAAGGCAGAGACCAGATATTGGATTACGTGTTGACATCATACATCAACCCGAGGATATCATCCAGGCTTTTGACTGCGTGTGCGAGGCCTTTGGCCGTCAAGCGCAAGATGGGATCTGGATAGCCATGAATCCGGGATGGGACACACCTCAGGGGAGGTCAAATGGAGCCGAGAGAATGGTCGCCCGCTGGCGCCACAGGACCAGCGACAAAGACGGTCTCCCAAACACCATATTTCTCAAAGCTACCCTACCGTGTCCGCGGTTTGAAGACAGGCGTATTATCGTGGGCTTCGGTATTTGGGTGCAAGCCTCGAGCGTAGAGGGCCATGGTGATCCTCCAGTGGAAGATCTAGCCAATTCGATGGACCTCAATGCACTGTACCCCGACAACGAGCCTGAACGACGTTACCTCTGTCAGGTTGTTTCTTCTCTGCATAGAAGACGGACCGAGGTAATCAAACAGAGAGCCACTGCAGTGCCACCAGCCGTTCTGATCCTGGACATGTGCGCTGTCGACCCAGCGCACCAACGCAAAGGCATCGCCCGAGAACTTGTACAGTGGGGCATTGACGAAGCACAGCGACGTGGGAACCTGGAAGCCATAACCGAGGCGTCCAGTATGGGTCGACATGTATATGGACAGATGGGGTTCCAAGCTGACGGATCTGAAATCGAATATGTTGTGGACGACGAATTTGCTTCTCGCCCGAAACCACCCAACCTGTTTATGCGCACCCAAGGAGGCGTGGCTTGATATGATATCCCTACGACAATGTTACCTTGTTGTATGGTTCTTTGCTAGTACCACTTGACCTCGCGCTACGTCCTGTAATTCTGTACTGAGAAGCAGATAACATAGTGCTGTACTATACTGCCGGGCCCCACAGAAAACAACGAGAAGCGTTTGACAAACTGGGCCATGCAGACCATCGTGAACTACCAGAGACCTCGTCGGACTAGCATGACCTACAATCCCATCAACTTGTCTGTTTCCCATGACTCATGTCCTATTGAATTTCCCATTTTACGTAAAGAATATCAGATAAACTCTACTTCGTTATTCTGCCTTTGCAATACTATCGGAGGCTACGACCTTACAGGGACTGGAAGATCAAGAAGGGACAAACTGCTGTTATCATACTAGCAAATGAGGGCCTTTCTATGGAGGCCGCATGACAAACAAATGCCTAGTCTGCCATCAAAAACAGGCATCCATAGAGGATGGCATGATCTCAAATACAATTGACGATTTCCATCTTCTGTTATTCTCTGACCTTGCCTTGCAAACCTCACATGCGCGTAGTTGGTATCACATTTGAAGAACGTCCAAAATACGAACAATAAAACTAGGTCTAAAGTTATATAGCGGGGTATAACACGCCACGTGAACTTTCAAGCATGAAAATGACTTGGTGAAACCCACCTCCTCGTTTCGGATGAACCCGCATATCTTTGAGATGGTAAGACACGGCGGGATGAAATACGAGGTTGGATATCAGCTATGCGTAATTGAATTGTTAGACATATAACCTAGAATCACGCCTCTTCGTATCTGTGGACACGAGACAGCTCATCACGCCGAAAGGCTCCAGTAATAAATATGTATGATTTCTCTCTTCTCTGGGGTTGGCGTTGAAGAATGAGACATTGCCCCCGTAGCTAGAACGTCATTGAACATGATCGAGGCTTCGAGTTTATTTGTAATTCTCGGCAAGAGACACGATCTAAGCCTCGACGCAATCGCTGATACTCAAAACGATAGTTGAATGGAAGCCATGGATTGCCTAATGTCTCAGAGACTATATCCATAAATACATCACTCGAGTTGTTAGGCACACTTCTGCGGGGAAGGTATGTTTTGTTGTGCGTGCGGATACCATCTCTATCTTCTATCTATTATGGAATTTCCACTTTTGACAGTGAGACTGGTAGCTTCTCTTTATTACTTGTATCTCTGGAATGCAGTCTTGGTTGGTAAAGCGCATCATCCAAGGTAGAAAACAGGGACGGCTACATTTGGGTATGAAAGCTATCCCACCAATGTACGTAGGTACATATAAAATGAAAACGGGTGGCCTTATTCGGGAGGCTCGCCTAATTGGTATACGAAGGGCTGTGCAAATCAGCTTCCATCTTCTGCCCTCACGCAACCCAGATTTTGGTTCCGGCAGGTCATGTCATCCGCTAGACGTCTACCATTCGAAATTCTAAGAATAGTACGGATGGCAAGATTGCGGTGACTTCAGCTCCAGGTTAAGGCTCAGAGTTTCAGTAAGAAAGGTATAAAGCCCACCTTCTTCCTGCAAGATGTGATGCCTTTCACTCCGAACAACATCAGACTTCAACCGTGTTTTCAAACAGTTCAACCACTCATCGCTGCACATAACATCATTACATTTTGCAAAGTCCCCTCCAAAAATTTCAAAATGAAGTTCACCATTGCTGCTATCATCCCTCTTATGGTAGTCACCGTCTCTGCCACGCCTCTTGAGGTCCGCCAGTCCAACCAAGTCACCGTTGCTCTATCCAATGATCAATCTGGAGCATATGCTAGCGTGACATTCCCAGCCGATGACACTGATAAGAGCATCTTCTCCCTCTTCAGTGGTACCTCTGTTGGTGCAGGTGGTACTGTCAAGGCAACCGCAGCCCAGCTCACCAACTTTGCGCAATCTATCAATTGTGTCATCAAGAACAACGACGCAATCATCGGTACCTTCACTGCCCAGAAAACTTACCTGGATCTTGATGGAAATCCTCACACCGCCGTTCCAATCAACCTGGACAATGCTGAGATTCGCTGCCGTGCTTGAATACCTGGCTCTTTGCCAGAACTCTGATCTGTTGAGTGGCAGGATGTGCTGAAGCTGGACTGAGATCGATTATGAAATTGTGGTTCATTGTGTCCGTGTTATTTGTGTGCAAATGTCTTGTTGTGGTTAATACATGTCGATAAATACCTAGGTATTTAATTTGTAGGACATGGGACTTCTGATATATCTTGACACGTCTTGGTGCTAACTAACACATTCTAGCACCTATAGTTATTGGCTCGCTTTCGTCAACTCCACAGTCTTCGCTTTTGAATGCTACTGCCCTACTAGTTTTGTAGTTCTTCTTGTTTGGTCGTCTCCCGAATAGTATTATCTTATCATCCCCAAGGTTTTCAACGTCTACGATGGCTCGCAAGGTCCCCCAAAGATGGAAAGATACCTCTCTGGTTTTTTTAGACATCTCCTTCTGTGTCCGAAAATCAACAAGTGTGCCCCCGAAAGTTGATGTTTATAGAATCTGCAAAGTGGGGGCTTCTCAGCTCCATGCTATGGTTGACACTGAGTATTCCGGCTGCAGCCGGAGAATGTATGTCCTCACCCCTGCTTAATCTGCTGCCGCAATCCCCGGTGGATGATTTGGTTGACAAGTCAAAAGAGCGGACTTTCGAGTTTTACCCCTGCTAGTGTTCGGATTCGCTACCTACCAGCTAGACAGGACCAACATTGCAAGCGCACTCACAGGGAATTTTGCCGCTACCATATCTGTCGATCAGAACATTATCAATCTCGGAAATCAACTGATGTTCCTGGGTGTCATTTTACTTGAGATACCATCAAATGTTATCCTACATAAGGTATGTCACATCCATTGCCGAATGATACACGTGTCAATAAATCGAATCAGGTTGGCCCTCGCCAATGGATTAGTGCACAAGTATGCGTATTCGGGGTAGTAGCATGTCTACAAGTATTCGTGCGCAATAAGGTAGGCTTCCTGCTCACCAGAACGTTTCTGGGGCTTGCGGAAGCTGGGTATATTCCCGGTGCTATGTACACACTGTCTACCTGGTATACGAAGCAAGAGTTGACAAAACGAATTGCCATATTTTTCTTCGGCATGTTTGGCGGAACGGCCATTTCTCCACTGCTTGGAGCTGCTCTGTTGAAACTAGACGGAAAATGCGGTCTCTTCGGTTGGCAATGGATCTTCCTCAGTACGATTGAGGCTGGTCCCTCGAACGTCAAACTATGCTAATAGATTTGTAGTCGAAGGTCTATTCTCCATTGCGGTCTCTATTTTCCTATTTTGCTTCCTTCCTGAACACAGGGGAGTCCCTGTGACATCAAATCAAGTGAACACTTCGGGCTCTGAGGGGATTCCCTCAATGAAGGAGCCATTGGCTCACCCTGGCAAAACGCATATCCCATTCAGGTTGGTTTGGAATACGTTGACAGACATACGGAAATGGCCACATTTCATTGCCACAGGCTGCGTCTTCGCTACGTGGAGCCCTCTCACAACCTACACCCCGAGCATATTTGTGGAACTGGGGTTTGCTCGAAGTAAGGCAAATGCATTTTGCGCAATCGGAAGCTTGCTCACTCTCCCTGTGATTTTCCTTTTTGCGTGGATAAGCGACAAATCGGACAGAAGAGGCCTTACCGTCATGGTTGCTATCTTCGTGTACTTGATCGCGTTGGTAATTTTAAGAATCATGATGCACCGTGTGGATAAATGGGGCAGGCTGGGCCTCTGGACAGCAGTCAATGCTTTGGCTGTGGGCTATCATCCAATCCACAATTCTTGGATCCAAATCAACTGCCAGAGCTCTGAAGAGAGGAATATAAGCGTTGCGTGAGTAAAATCTTTCCTGCGGGTCGTTCTTTGAACAGATGAGCTGAGCTAACAGTCTGACTTCCAGAATGTGTAAGACTATTAGACTTATAGCGGACAGGGTTTTTTACTAACTAAATTAAGTCGTCATGGCAGCTACAGGGGGGCTGATGGCTGGAACCCAGATATTTCGGGCAGACGAGTCAGCTATGTTGTAAGTCCTATATAAGCGGATCTTACCCACATCACACCACTAATGATAAGTCTGTCAACGCGGTAGTTATCCGAGAGGGGTGTTGATCATGATCGGGTTGGTGATTTTGGGACTGATTCTTGTTTCCCTGCAAATCTCGATATTCTGGATCCAAAACAGGCGCATCAAAGCAAAATCTGGCGGCAGGGAGCTGAATGTTCTATAGCTAGCCAGGGTTAGCCTTCCTATCAGGTCACATTTCTCATGTGCATCAGATCCGCCGGGTAATGTAAAAGATTGTCATGCCTGGCAGTTATGCAGATGGAAAAGAAAGAAAGAAAGTAGGAGATACCAATAGAAACAAATGAGTGATTCATCACACCATCATTCTTTATCCATAGTTTAATCCTCCGATAAATGTACGTTTTGGATGACAGTAGTATGCAGATCTTTGCACTTCGGAGTATAGGGGATGCACCTAGTGTGATTATATGGTAAAGAAGTAGACCTTTGAAGATGGATAATTTTTGTGTAGTTGGAATTTTCGCGTAATGCCGGACTACTCTTTCGTTTAAGGGGTAATGAAAGGAAAATGCGACAAGAGGCAAATGTACACTCGATATTCCGGTCATCGCTAGCTCGGTGTTAAGGCAAGGATTCAGAAATAATTCGCAAAACCTGTCGATATATTACAAGCAAGAATTGCAGATCGCTGTTCAGAATCTCCAAATCACGTAGTGCCAAATATTTGCCATGATGCGTGAGACTCAAAGTACTCCTCCTGTTTGGCAGCACCGATTTGCATGTGGATATTGCTACTGAACTGTGAGCGTGAAGCGACATCCGTTCAATACTCGAATAATATTCTTGATTGATTGCATTCTTTTGCCCCAAGTAATCAAAGCCCCTAGGTGTCGTATCCGACAAAATGCGGACCAAGGTCGAACAGCTTATACCAAGGTATGGGGCGCAGGTAGAAATCAATCGCAGCCAGAAGGAGTTGTGCGAGCGAAATCGACTAGAAGACAAGTCGGCATACACTTCCTTGATAGCAAACCATGTTGTGTCAAGTTCGGCAAAGGGTATCCAGAGTTTAGTAAAGAATAACTCGGTGCGTTTTATACCACCAAGACAGGGTATTGTCCTTCTCTTCAGTTCTTGATGTAACAATATTAAAGCATAATTGTACAGTTCAGGATTGAGTTTGGACGCAACAATGGCGAACCGGTGTATGGCCGATATGACCGGATTGTGACAGCAACATAGTTCAAGGACACACCACGGTCGCTGGAGGATCATGAGTAAGGACTCAACAATGTCCCTTCGCCCGACAATCTGATGCTTAGAAAATTTTGAGGCATTGATAAGGAACCAAGGAAGGCTATCGCGAGGTGAGATATCACGCACAGAATTGATAGGTGGGTCCTTTGGGCATGGCAGCGAGACAACGCTCACCGCGAATACATTTTCTGTGGTGACTAGCACGGGGATCACATTCCTAACAGCAGAAGCGGCTGATATGAGTTCTGCCCGAAGCCCAGATTTTAATTCTGTGGTGTTCCAATCTGGAGGAGACGCGACAACCGAGTAGATAGCGAACGCGTCTCCTAGTGCAACCCCTCCACCTTCGTCGAATGAAGCGCAAAGTTGAGAGAGACCTTGCGGTTCGTAATTTGCAACCTCATCCATAAATTCCTCGGAAGTGAGGGAAGCCCTCACAGCGAAGATGCTGCCGCGTACATGCTCGGGGTGGGAGTGTGGTGGTGGCGTTGCATGAGTGTCTCCTATGTGGTGGGTCACGTGTTGTAAGAGAGTGCTGGCATTACCTCGACTGAGACTCCCTTCACGAATATAATAGTAGGTCTTCCCCACTTCCTCTTGCCTATCCCCCCCCTTGGTTGCTATATATTTTCAATAATGTACGAATTAGACACATGAATAGCTACTGCTAATTGCGAATTCGTGCTCCATTCTTTACGAGAAAGTTCCTCGGCTCGAATTGTGTTTTCCGCTTTGCGACCTGTCAGCTGCTTGCTGAGTGTTATTGGTCTAGGTGGATCGCTGCAGATCGTCGGATGCAGAGTGACTTCAGCTAGTAAGCACTAACCCCAATAAAGGGGGATTAGCGAATCTCCAGTGAGATTTTGAGTGGCTTATTTCCTGTTTACCTGACCTATATAACCTTTTTCCTAAGGAACCATGGGTCACGAACCTTGAAGAGACCCCCCGGTGTGCCTTAAAATGCCATCATTATCGTTGTACTTTTCAAGTCTCCTCTCCATAGTTGGGCTAGCACAGGCTGAAAAGTTTCCACAATCACTAACAGACTTGCGCGCTCAGCTGAAGAGTGATGGCGGAGTTACATTTGACCCGCTTGGTGTTGCGGCCGTTCTCTACAACCCTCGCGTGGACAAAAGTGCAGCAAGACTTTATACTCAGTTTGATCGAGGGTTATTCATATGGCCACACCTGACAATGATCGGAGGGACTCTACCACCCATGCAAATGCTTGTTGAACGCCTCAATGCCACGATGAAGTGGATCCATCCGTCTATCAAACTATGCGCACAAGATACGACTATGCTCCCCGTACGATCCGACGTGTCGGGGAATGTATTTCGCCAACTGCCACTCAACTTGAGCAACGCATGGCTGACTGGCATAATATCCTTTCAAACATCCCGACAACCTGGAAACGACTTCGCTGTCGTCTGTGTGGATGCCATGTACCCATCAACCGACGAACGCCAGAAAAATGTGCGTCAACAATTAGGAACCTTAAGATGGCTCCTCAGGAAATGGACATTGGACTCAATTTGTCTGGTCAACGGAGCCATGCTGATGACCGGTATGGTCTGCGGGATTTTGTCAGCCGACCTTTGGGCATTCACGTTGTTTCTTCTATACAGCAGTCATTGGCTCGCGTCGGTGCTGATTTCGTTCACTTCTATGGTCAAGATCCACAAACCAGATCGCATCAAAGACGACCCGCAGGATAGATATGCGGTCTATGAACGCGATGAGGGGGGAACTGTGATATTCAAGGGACCACAAAGGGAGCTTGAGGAATGGGCCCGTTCCACTTGGGAATACGACCGCAATTGGGGAAAGGATTTTCTACACTGGTTCTGGACCCTGTCCGGGACATTCTCCGGTATATCTTCAGTTGCATGTATGGTAAACATGAAGGGCACTCTACAATTGGCATTTTTGGGGGTTTTGGTATACTCATCACTGGCTGAGATTGTTGCAACCAGAATTGCGCGTCAACTGCAAACCAAGGCTCATGGCCGTATTTATGCGGACAAAGTCTTGAATAACGACACCAGAACCAAAGCAATTATCCGCGCGACATTGGAAATTTCCACGGAATGCCGTCTCAGGGACCTGAATTGGGTCAAAATGGGACTGCTTCCTCCAATGCGAGTTTTCGAAAAGATGCAGGAACTGTTGAGAGATATTTCAGATACCAAACAGAGCATAGGCGATCGTCGAGCTGAGGTGCAAAAGGAATGTGATGCTTTCATCCATAGTGTGGATCCCTCGGATCAGGAGTTGGCTGAAAGAATAGTCAAGGAAGTGATGGAGGCACTGGGGTTCTTGCAAGATGTTGGAGCGGTCCATCAGTTGAATTCCATAGACGGAACCCCCCAGAGTTAAAAAGTTCGGCTGTTGGCCTCTTCTTAACAACTGTAACCCTCTACATCCTACACTTTGGTCCCCTATCTTCGTAGTGCCAATGGAGAATGTATATGGATTATGAAAAGCTTACTCAATGAATCAAAGATTCTTTCCGGGATTGGGCTTAATGTACGTGATTGGAGCTTTTAGTGACGAGTCTCCAACTTCACTACTCATTAGATCTGCTCATGTGTCACACGCGGATAAGTTCTGAGCTTCGACTTCCTATCGCACATGTGTTGCGTGCTCAATGGGATACTTATTGCATCTGGCGACAAGTTCTCGGCAATTGGAGATGGTAGATATTTCCCTTCGGACAGGTAGATAATATATCATATGGCATGCTTGCAGACTTGCAGACTTGCAAACTTGAGCACTATCTCCAATCTCGGAAAGGCTCCTCGTGCTCCCGAAAACCCCACGCCCCACGGCGGACCGAGAAGAAACCTTCGGCATCCCGTGGATATCCTATTTCCAATAATAATCCGGGTTCACTTTTGTTGTACTCCGTATATGAAGGTCCAATCCGGAATTCGCAGCCTAGTCTATGTCATGTATGTCTCCTATCTGTACTTGATCGCCTATCTAAGGTCACGAGAATGGACGCACTCATCTCACTAGGCCCGAGACTTGGAGCGCCTAAAGCCGTCCAAAGCCGACCGTCCAGATAGCCTGACATGGTCGTTTACTTTTTTTTTTTGGCGAGAGTCCCAATTGGGAAGGAGTAAGAGTCGTCGAGGACTCGGAGACTACTATGAATCTGCGCAAACCTTTGGCTACCACGCCTCGTATGCTTTATTCATCCATGCATATGTCCAACCCGCAGGCTCTCTTATGACGCGCCTATACACTCTCGCTATGATCGTGATGGTGGACGTAGATCAGACACACCTAGCAACAGTAAGCTTGGGGTGCACGTTACACTGAGAAGCAACCCATGGGCCTAACGGGCACCCAGAGTTTAACTCGATCATTGGAGTGGATAGAATTATAGAGACATTCACCTTGTGTCGTAAGGTGGTGGGGAATTTTGGGGAATTTTGGATCGCGAGTATTGTGTTGATGCACTGGTCCACGGGTATACGGAGTACTGCCGCCCGAACAAGGCCCGACATCTCAGGCATCAATGTGTCGCTCCGCCCGCTTGTTGGAACTATGGATGCGTAGGGGTTAGAGAACGCCCACTTTCATTACCCTCTGAGGTAATCTCTCAGCACAGGAGACTCAAAGTGGCCATCTGATTTTTCGACATTTGAATTTGACTACTACCTATGTTCTACTGTTGTATGTACTCCGTACCGGAGTCCAACATTCAATGCACGGAATAGAGAATTGACTAAAAAAAATTGGAGCCAAGCTCGACGTGACCAATGAAACATTTGCGCCGAGCCGGTGCCCCCTTTTAATTGAGGCTATTCCTATACTTGCGGGATGGCCTATCGAAACACGGTTAATGTCGGAGCCTGGCAGAGTCAGGGGGATCCTTTTACTGCGTCGGTATTGAGGACGTCATTTTTGGTTGCTACATTGGTTCTATAATGTGACTATATTATAGAATGCGAAACATGTAATATCTATAATCGTAAGGTGTTCATTTGCCCGGTGACCATTTCCTGAGAGTTGGATTTCGGCCTCGGCAGAAGTCTCAAGACTGGCGCCCCCAACGCCTCCGACATCATCTCAAACGGTGGTTCCATAATATATGCATTTGTACTCCGTACTCCGTTCAGCAAATAGAGTTAAGAGGTAAGCCCGACACTATATACCTTAAGGTTAAGGATTGTCATACGGAATACTCTGCTAAACTGTTAACCCCAGTGTAGTCCGTAAACGTATATTTACTCCCTACCTAGGTACATGTATGTACATATGTACAACAGTATGTTGTACCTAAAGCTCGAAGATGACGAAAGCGTGTTTCTTCTCGAAAGCTTCGAAACAAGAACCACACTAGTCAGGTTTTGGGCAGCAGGGGAGTTCTCATTGGCTGTCCCAACAATCTCCCTATTTCTCCACGCACTTTGATTGGCTTAAAGTTGATTGCTCTCGTGTTCTGTGGATAAGGCGGGTACTTGGTGGGCCCCGGTGGGTTTCTGTGGATCTCATTCGCCAACATTTTAATCTGCTGGTCATTTTCCCATCGTTTTTCCGAGAAGTGGCGTTTTTCTTTTTTCTTTTTTCTTTTTTGCTATCTTTTGTTTTTGTATTCCTTATTTCTCCATCTCTTTTTCACACTCTCTATTATTCCTAGTGCATACAACATTCTGCACCGCATGCAGATCAGAATCATCACGCAATAGCTTCATTCCTTATGGCTGCTGATGATGGATTCCGTCGCCCCTCCGGGCTGACGGTCGAACAGGGCGTGAGCACCTCGAATGCGGATCGCACCCTGGAGGATATGGGATACAAGCCTGAATTGTCTCGCAACCGATCGATCTGGCAAGTCACCTTCATGTGTTTCATTCTCTCTTCAGTTCCCTACGGCTTGTCGACAACTCTATACT
Source organism: Penicillium rubens (assembly GCF_028828025.1). Classification (NCBI taxonomy): domain Eukaryota; kingdom Fungi; phylum Ascomycota; class Eurotiomycetes; order Eurotiales; family Aspergillaceae; genus Penicillium; species Penicillium rubens. Next base: position 4,573,202 of record NW_026890601.1, on the reverse strand, counting down.
ACCCACTCGCCGCCGGTGGGCCAGTCAATGTCGTCTGGGGTTGGGTGATCGTCTGTTTCCTGATTCTTTGTGTGGCTATCTCATTGGCGGAGATTACTTCGGTCTACCCGACCGCAGGTGGTGTCTACTATCAAACATTCGTCTTGTCGCCCTTGTGGTGTCGCCGCGTTGCATCATGGATCTGTGGCTGGTCCTACGTCGCAGGAAACATCACCATTACCCTCGCCGTCAATTTCGGAACTGCCTTGCTCTTCGTAGCTTGTCTCAATATTTTCGAAAAATCACCGGGGGTGGGAATCACCGATGATTTCCAGGCCTATCATACCTTCCTTATCTTCTTGGCCATCACCCTACTGACACACTCGATCTCGGCGTTTGGCAACAAATGGTTGCCCTGGTTGGAGGTAAGTGTCGCACGTGCTCCTTTGCCTAAAATAGGACTGATCGTTTTACAACAAGACATTCGCAATCTTCTGGACCATGGCCGGTCTCCTCGCCATTATCGTCTGCCTGCTGGCTATTGCCAAGCAAGGTCGTCACGATGCCGCCTGGGTCTTTGGTCACTTTGAACCTCAGGCTGGGTGGCCCGCGGGGTGGTCGTTCTTCATTGGTCTCTTGCACGCCGCCTACGCCACATCGGCGACCGGCATGATTATCTCGTGAGTCTAACCACTAATTCAAGCCGCCCCTTATTGCTAACACATAAATCAGACTCTGCGAGGAGGTCCGCGAGCCCGCTATCATGGTCCCGAAGGCCATGGTCGGAACCGTCGTTATCAACTGTATTGCCGGTCTCCTCTTCTTGGTCCCCGTCTGTTTCGTGCTTCCCGATCTCACATACCTGGTCAATCTGGCTTCGGGTCAGCCCACCCCTGCCATCTTCAAGGCCGCCATCGGCAACTCGGCGGGTGCATTCTGTCTGCTGGTTCCTTTGCTCGTGCTGGGTATCATTTGCGGTGTCGGTTGTGTTACCGCCACCTCTCGTTGTACTTGGGCCTTTGCCCGTGACGGCGGCATTCCCGGCTCGGGCTGGTGGAGCACCGTCAACAAGACCCTCAACATTCCTTTCAACTCTTTGCTATTGGGTATGGTTGTGGAAATCATTCTTGGTGTGATCTACTTCGGGTCTACTGCTGCGTACAATGCCTTCTCGGGCGTTGGTGTCATTTTCTTGACCACCAGCTATGCCTGCCCGATCGCTGTTTCCCTGATCTTCCGTGGTCGGGAGGATATCAAGAACGGCAGCTTCAACTTTGGAGTCTTCGGTCTGATCGCTAACGTTATTGCTCTTTGTGAGTCGTCTCCCGAAACTTTACCACATGCTTGGGTTTCCCCTAACCGTTCTAACCATTCTAGGCTGGAGTCTTCTTGCGATTCCGCTGTTCTGCATGCCGACACTTAAATCTGTCACCAAGGAGAGCATGAACTATGCCTCTGTGGTGTTCGCTGGCTTTATTGTTATCGCCGCCGTCTGGTACGGTGTCTGGGGCTACCACAATTACCGCGGACCGCCAACCGACGCCGTGGAGCGGGATGAAACCTCCTCTGAGCCTTCAGCCTACGCTGAAGTCCCTAAGAAGACACCGAGCCACTGAACTTTGAACTTCTCTTCCCATTGCGACAACCTTTCTCACCATTGCGACAGCTTCCCTCACCATTGCGACAGTTTCCCTCACCATCGCGCCCACTTCTCTCGCCATCGCGACCACTCCTCGCCATTGTGATAACTTCTCTCGCCATCGCAATAACTCCTCTCGCCATTGCAACAACTTCTCTCGCCATTGCAACAACTTCCCTCGCCATTGCAACAACTTCTCCTGCCATCGCGACACCGGACCCTTTACGCCCTTTTGAGACTAGCCCGATCTAAGTAATTCTAGTCTAGAGAGCACTGAGTTGCATAAGTTGCATGTACATAAGTATGAATACCCCATCAAAATAGTTATTTTTGCGTGACTTACATGTCATAACCTACGTACCTGATTCAAAATCATAACGAAGGGCATACAATTCATGCACCTTGCTTAGATACAGCCGCATCCTAATCATTTCCTGATGACATGGACCTGTGCCATTGCTCCCATCCAACCCCACCAGTCCTGATGGCTATGAATCAATGGCTGCGACATGGTCCGTCACCAGACAGGTGAATTCGCTAGTTCCATAATAGATAGTGTTTCCATCATCGGCCGACTTTCCCGAGCTCAGCGTGTCTCCATACTGCCAGTAGAGATCAGCTGCAACGCCAGTGGTGTCCAGCGCCGTCTTCTGCCATGGCGCCTCGATGTTACAGTGATCAGAAGTGGCACCGTACTCTTCGAAGAGACAGGGCTTGCCAGCTGCTGTGCAGGCTGCTCCGTGGGACTTGACCCATCCGTTGCCCCAATCAAAGCTGGTCCCCCCTTGCGTGAATGTATTAGCAAAGTTTAGACTAAAAGTAAAAGGGTGTACATACAGCTCGTGGGGTAGAGATGGAATGTAGCAAAGTCGATAGTATCAATCCCTAGATTCATCGTGAAGTTCAGACCCTCGCTGTAGCCGTAGGGATAGCTGCCATCAGAGCCGGTGTCCAGTCCAAAGCCCTCTAGAAGATGAGTTAGACGATTAACCACGTGGGGGAGATCAGAAGGGCACAAGTACCATCACCAATTGCAACCATATGCTTTGAGTCTAGAGACTTGATATAGGCACTGGTGGACTTGATCCAGTTGTAAAGAACCGAGGTGTCGCAGCCTTTGCAGCGGGGCTCATTGGCCAACTCCCATGCAAAGACGGCAGGCGAGTCAATATAACGGGAAACAACAGCTTTGATGTAAGCACGGTAGGCCGTTTGAGCGGCGGTATTCGTGTACCAGCTTGTCTGGCTGCCACCAAAAGCAGTGACATAGGCCGCCATGCCCCCATAATCCGACCAATTGTTGACAAAGTTAATGATAAGTTTCACATTCCGTGCCTCGGCGGACGCAACCACATAGTCCAGGCGCTGCAGACCATCTGCACCGGTGTTGATAGTGGCAGTTCCATCTTTGAGTAGTTGGTAATAAACGGTCCCCGAAGATGGAACGGTGTTGACATCGTTGAATCCCCAAACTCGGAGGATTCGGAGGCCAGATTCCGACATGTGGTCGAACACAAGATCCACGTCGTCATTGTTAGTGAGGAACCCAATCCAGTAGGAATTGGAACCGGCAAAGTAGTTTGTCTTTCCATCGATTTCAAATTCCAGTCCATTTGTAGTGGGGAACCCTGTCGCACTGGCTGTTGCCTTTGTTGTAGTGGTCGTTTTACTTGTGCTTGTCAAGACCTTTGTCGATAGGGTGGTACCGCCATTAGTCGCTAGTGTGTTCCGTGTTAGTCGAGTGAATAGCTTTGCAGCATACTATCTGAGAACACGTACATTCGACACACTGGCTAAACCAGTCATTCTGATATTGGCAAGTCCAGCCCGAGCCACACGTTGTAGGGCCAGAATAACCGCCTCCGCCACACTGAGCGTACGGAGCAGCTTGGGCAGAGACCAGACCGGTCAGAGTCAAGATTGCTAGCGTTTTCATAATGTTAGATTTCGCAGTGCACTTATTTGGCTTCAGATGCGTGGGTGTACACCTATATATATCTCTCTCTCAGGAGGGGGATACAGACGGGAAGAACTTCCGCCCTGAATTAGGAAATCGAAATTATTCCATCGACCAAAGGATATATTAGCCCATGGAACGTGCCCGTTGTGCTGATATTGCAAGCCTCCCGTGTTGTTTATGGGACAATCGAGGCGGCAGTCCGCTCACAATACTGGAATGATTCGGTGTTTGATGGACCGAAGTCTATTAGCCAAACCACTTGCATTAGTACGCGGGGTATATAAGAAATCCAACTGCAATTGCGGGGGCAGCTGCGAAAATGGAAATGCGGAGAAAAGCATTTGGCACGCTTATCTCAATTGGTCAAGGCGTTTCAGCCGCTGTGCTTGGGAGATGAAGAAAAGTCATTGACACTCGGTGATAAAACATAGAGAAGCGGCTCGCAGGGCCGACAATAATAATAACTGCTCCAAGTCGCAGCTTATATCCATTTAATATGGCCCCTTCTACTTCGTTTCTCACGGGCTCTTCCGAGGGATCGCACAGTGTGAGGGATGTCTCAAGTCGACAGATCTGCGATCTAGCCTTCTGTATTCATATCTCCCGTCACGATATCTCTCTTATGGCGGGCTGTTCACTGAATGACTCAGCGGAACGAACTCCCATGGAATGTTGGCCGAGAATCGCCCCGACTTGGCACGGCGAGTATCTCAGAGGGATGCCGGATTTTGGCGGATCAATCGGCATGCTCCGGATGGAGTCGCGCTTTCCTGTGATCGGGGAAACTACGGGGAACTACGGGGAGAATTACACATTTAACAGATTACGCGAGATTACCCACTGTTGCCTACATCAACATTTGGATGCTGGCTAAAAGGGCTGGATTTTCAGGATACGTACAACACAGTGAAACTTGTATAAATGGGCCGTGGAATCTTCTAGAATGTTGAAATCATGCGATAGATCTGGGAAACCATGAATTTGGAACTGCAAATTAAAAATTTAAATTACATGGGAGAGCAAATTACACATGGAACAACAAAAACAAATTGAAAATTCTTCAATGACGTAGGGCGGCGGGTGTGGCGCCTCAGGTGCGACCAACGACCGCGGAAGCCGGGATCGGGATTATAATATTATATTATACAGGATGCCGATATTTTACGGGATTCATATGGAGATTTGAGGTTCATATAAATTTTACGTGGAGTAGATACATAGTCAATTTGTAAAAGCAATGTTCAGTGAGATAGTAGTCTCGAGTTAGTACGGAGTACAGTAGTTAGCATATCCCCCCAGACTCCGCATTTCCCCTCCAGAACCCTCCTTCCATGTCTGGAGATGATAATTCTCGGGGATGCTTTCACCGGGATACCGATCGGGAAATGAATTTCTCTTAGATCCGGAGACAACCCGGAGACAACCCGAAAGGCCTGGGGAATTCCCGGGGTTTCCTTTTTCCACATGCTTCTTCCGGATTCAGAATCTATCCCTCTATCCCAGTTATCCCTTGATATTCCGCCTACAACATAAATCAACGTGAAAACAGAACAAGAGAAATCTCTTTTCTCGGCTCCGAAAACATCTGATCCCGAATTAGTTCGGCACGGCCTTGGCCTATGAGCTTGAATTCGCCACATTCCGACGCCTACGCCGAACGAATCGGCTACCCACTTGAAAACGGCGAACCAGAGCCAATGATCACTTGGTACCTGCCCTGTATGGTCTTTCCCCCCTGGTGGGGTGGCTGTGTACGTCGGCTGCCGCCGGGTTGTTGGCTGTTGTCATCCTACTTTGTACAATAGCCATGAGCATCGTCATCTCGCCCAACTCGCCTCTCCACAATTCTCTCTCCACTTCTATGTGTTTTATTATTTTTTCCTGTTTTCGTTACTAGATTACAAAAAGCCCCCTATTCCCCCCATCTTCCCCGAGGTTTCCTATTCCTATTCCCCATGGGCTTATTTCCCTCCATTCCTCTTTTATCTTCATATTTCTTCTGAGCTGGTCCTCTAGTCCTTTAAACCCTTAAAAAAACAGAAAATATCAGACAGAAATATATCTTACTCAACCTACATCATGGGTATCGAAGCGTCTTCCCATCATGGGGAGTCCATCACACCCCAACAGCCGGTCGAGTCGTCCTTCCAAAACAGTCCCAATGAGAAACCCATGCGACCCTCCGGTGTCGATACCCCAATCCCTCGGATAACCATGCGGTCCTTGGTGATGGCCCTCTTTGTTTCGATGGGTGGTCTGCTGTTCGGATATGACACGGGTCAGATTTCTGGCTTCCAAGAAATGAGCAACTACTTGGAGCGGTACGGTGAGCTCAACGCAGATGGTTCCTACTCATTCAGCACCGTGCGCTCCGGTCTTATTGTCGGCTTGCTGTCCGTCGGTACTATGATTGGTGCCCTGGTCGGAGCCCCCGTTGCTGACATGTTGGGCCGGAAGTGGTCCATCTCGCTCTGGTGTATGATCCTCAACGTTGGCTTGATTGTCCAAATTGCCGCCCCCGATGGTCACTGGTACGAGGTAGTCATTGGCCGTTGGGTCACTGGTCTCGGTGTTGGTGGCTGCTCGCTGCTTGTGCCCATGTATCAGGGTGAAAGTGCCCCCCGTCATATCCGTGGTGCCATGATCAGTTGCTACCAGTTGTTCGTCACCCTTGGTATCTTCTTGGCTTACTGCATCAACCTGGGTACTCACACCATGGATGGCACTGCTCAATGGCGCATCACTCTTGGCCTCACCTTCCTCTTCGCTCTGGTCCTCGGCGGCGGTATGGTGTTCTTCCCAGAAAGCCCACGTTATGAGTTCCGCCATGGAAAGGCCGAGAGTGCCCAACGCACACTGGCCAAGCTCTACGGCATCCCGGAGAACCACGTCCGCATCTTAGAAGAAATGAGCGAGATTCGCGAGCAGTTCGAAGCGGAGTCTGATGGCCAGAAGTGGCATGAATTCCTTACAGCCCCTTGCATGTTCTACCGTATTGCCCTTGGCATGGTCCTGCAGTCATTGCAGCAGCTCAGCGGTGCCAACTACTTCTTCTACTATGTAAGTCTTCTTCTTGTTCCTCTTCTTCTTCATTTTTCTTGGTGCTAACTGGAATATAGGGAACCACTATCTTTGCAGGCGCTGGTCTCTCGGACAGTTTCGTCACCCAGTGCATCCTTGGCGCTGTGAACTTCGCCACCACCTTTGGAGGCTTGTATGTCGTGGAAAACTTCGGTCGTCGCAAGTCCCTGATATTTGGAGCAATCTGGATGTTCGTCATGTTCATGATTTTTGCCTCCATTGGCCATTTCGTTCTGGATGTGGAAACACCTACCAACACCCCTAATGCTGGTAAGGGTATGATTGTCGTCGCCTGCCTGTTTATTGCGGCATATGCTATGACCTGGGGTCCCATGGTCTGGGCTATTGTCGCCGAGCTGTTCCCCTCAAAGTACCGTGCCAAGGGTATGGCGCTGGCTACTGCAACCAACTGGCTGTGGAACTTCCTCATCAGCTTCTTCACGACTTTCATCACCAAGGAGATCGACTTTGCCTACGGATACGTCTTCGCTGGTTGCCTTTTCGTAGCTATCGGCGTTGTCTACTTCTTCGTCATTGAAGGAAAGGGTCGCACGCTCGAGGAACTTGACTGGATGTATGTCAACAAAGTTGTTCCCTGGAAGAGCAGCAACTTCGAGATTCCTGAACGCCACCAGGACTGGATTGCAGATGAGAACCCCTACGGTCGCAAGTCACAGGGAACCCTTCACGCGGAGAACGCGTGAGTGCAAACGGCTCTTTCGGAATAAACAACAATTTCTTCTTTTTTACTGGTGTTGCGTTCTGGATTCGCATTTGTCATGATGCATGAACTTGCACGATATCATCTTGGGCCTGGAGTACTGAGTTGCATTATTGTGCACATTTTCTTTGTACATATAGGGGATCAACCATATACCTATTGCGTTTATAGAATATAGAACGTTTATTTCATTTACCTTTACAACCTGAATTCCAACCAAACTACAAGCAAGTCAGACGCTGATGTACAATATGTAGATGAGTGACATGGTTAGGAACATGTCTACGGCAACCGTTTCTAACTATAGCGATTTCGTCTTAAGGCATCACGGGTGTAGTCATCTTTTAACTGGAAAGACTAGCTACCAGAGGGAGAAGCTTGCTTCTATGAGGAACCGAATGATATGGTAATACTTAAACAATTTGACAATCACAAAAGTTGCAAAAAAGCACTATTGCATAACAACCTGGAGCCATAAACTGAGACAACTGTCGTTCTCTCCGAGTCTATAGACCGATCCTGTGTCGTCTTCCAAAGGAAGATGCCACGTTATTCTCTATGTGTCACTACATCTTGACTTTCTACATCCAGAGTGTAATATTGATAGATTTGCAAAATGTAGGTCAAATGAACCTTGTATGACTGTCTACCTATAACATTAATCAGCATGCTATATTCCTATACCAAAATGACGCCGGCTGCCTAATTGAGCGGCGGCCTTGGAAAACTCACAAATTGACTCATTAAAGTTCGTACGAGGACAAGTATCAGTATGCCAGCTGGTATTCAAAGTGGTCCCTCTGCTTGTTCTCTTCCATCACACCCTCATACAGGATGGCTATTCAACCACTAAAACTGTTTCATCAACATATACTTTCATACCTAACCTTGGCAATTGATAAGATATTTTCCTCTGTCACCATTACTACCAAACAGCTCAAAGCCAAGTATCAAGCCCGTGTCCAAGCTAACGGGTTCAAACTGCTCTTACGAGAGCTCCGAGAAGCAGAACATGCGAGGATCCAACTCGACTGGATATCTGAACATCGCCAGGAGATAAGACGGGTTAACAATATCATCCAAAGAGAAACGCATATCGGTTCGATATCTCGCCACTACGAAATCCAAGTTCAGCATGAAAGCCCGCCAGAACCTTCCACTCTGAGGAAGCTTCACGAGTGCAATTTTGAGCTAAGGCTACTTAATATTGAATACTTCCAGCACTTGGAACGGATGGCAGAACTCATGGAACGCAAGCCACCGGGGCGCCTCGTACATCGGTATACAAAAAGCCTGCACAAACCCAAACAGCTCTGGAATATCGAACGGACCTACTGCCAACTCCGTGGCGGCTGCTGCTCTCGTGAGTGTGGTTGCTGCGAACGACCTTGGCAGACCATTCGGCACCCTTCTGGCAAGGTTCGATATATGCACTGCACAGGCAGTTGTGGATGTTGCACCCGCCACCGTGGGTATTATTCCCCAATTGTGGTAGTCAATAAGAAAAAGGCCCGACACATAACCTAAACGGGCGGCTGGTCAACAAGCGTATAAGAGGGCCTTTTCCCCTTGCGGAGTGTGGCTTACAGTGACGGATCGGGGGATTCTCTTGCCTGCATGATTTGGGAGCTTGAGTGCTTGGAATCTGATGTTTTCTTTTTTTTCTTGTGCACCTATGATATTGCATTGTTTCAAGGTTGAGCTGTTGTCAACACTACCAAACCTTGGAAGGTGGCATGTGATCCTGGGATTCCAAGCTTGTTTGAGCTTAGTACAACCCGTTAACCCCACATGCTGAATATTCATTGGTTGGATCTTAACTGTATTTCCTATTCTGGTTTAGTATCAACTTCCGAAGGTTTTCCCATCCATTTCTCTGATACGAGTTCCTTTATTCCTCTCTACCTCACTTTATCTAGTCTCCTTGCCCAGTCTCTCTGCCCAGCGTTTTTTCCCCTTCTGGGCCCTCTGGTTTGGTGCCGATAGTGCCCCCCCGGACCGGTCACCGGACCGGTGCTGTGGTCATGTAGTGGCCATCTTTTAGATTTTCTATCAACATATTTGGGAGAGTATTTTCCCATTCTACTGCGATACTTGTCATGTATCCAGGTCCCACTTATGATGAAATTTGATGAACAAAATAATCGTACAACATGGGTTTGCAAGCTTTGCTTTTATCTGATTCATCTACGCTCTGAACTGTCTACCCTGCTGGCTATGCGCTAGGTATGGGCTCGAAAAAGTTCGGAATATAAGGCGCCGCAATGATGGATATCACCAGAATCAGCGCCTATATGGTCGCATAATCTTTCAGTCTTATCTTCAGCTGGAAGCCCAGTGACTTACCCCAGGATTGTACCTTTGTCCGGGTGTAACTATGATTAGCTGGCCACGGACCCCTCTATTGACCAGTCATTGATCAGAGATATAGCGGTTTAATATCGCGTGGCTGAGAGTGTCTGTAGGACGGGATGAAATTGCCCTGTGGAAAACCGTTTAAATATAGCACATATTCCTGTCGATCGTTTTCATCTTTATCAAGCATTTTCCCCTTTCGTTGTCGTACAAGATGGCGACAATAGAGACTGAACCCCAAAACTTTGGGAGTGATCAACATCCGATCAGTGAGAAGGGCAAAGCACTTAGAAACTTGATCGAAGCCGATCTGCTCGACGATCGCTATGCGACCACTACCAAACGTGGTTTGAAGAACCGCCATGTTCAGCTAATGGCCCTGGGAGGTACCATCGGAACTGGTAGGTCTGCAGGTTTACGACCTGTGAAAACCAAGATTACTCACGCAAGTCAGGACTTTTCGTGGGTTCCGGCCAAGCCCTGGCTATTGGAGGCCCCGCGTCTCTTCTTTTAGGTTATATCTTCATCTCGGCCATGGTTTACGGCTTGGTCACAGCCATCGCTGAGGTTGGCGCCTACCTTCCAGTACATGGTGGAACGATGAGTTATCATGGATTCCGGTATGTGTCGCGGAGTATGGGTTTTGCCATGGGATACCTATACTGGTACTCTCTCGGAATCTTAGTGCCGTACGAGATCACAGCAGCTGGACTGGTTATTGGATACTGGGACCAGAGTGGATCTATCAACATCGCTGTTTGGATCACAATCATGATGGTCGTCATTATCGCGCTTAACTTTATGCCCGTACGAATATACGGCGAGTCGGAGTTCTGGTTCGCCGGGGTGAAGATCATCACTCTGATCGGCTTGTTGATGGTGTCCTTCATCCTCTTCTGGGGCGGTGGACCTAATCGTCAGCGACTGGGCTTTCATTATTGGAATAACCCGCGCCCATTCAATGCGTATCTCATGACGGGGGATTCGGGCCGCTTCGTGGCCTTGTTGAAATGCACAGTATCCAGCGCCATTGCGTTCATCTTCGCCCCGGAGCTGATTGTGATCAGTGGTGGTGAAATGGAGTCCCCACGGCGCAATGTACCCCGGGCAGCCCGGAGATACATTTACCGATTGGTCTTCTTTTACATCTTTGGTGTGCTAGCCATTGGTGTTATTTGCCCATCCGATGCTAGTCGTCTGACCAAGGGCGATGGCACGGTAAGCTCATCTCCATTCGTGATCGACATCCAGAATGCCGGCATTCCCGTTTTGGACCACATCGTGAACGCTGCCGTCTTGACGTCCGCATGGTCCGCAGGAAACTCCTTCCTGTACATGTCTTCTCGGTCGCTCTATTCTTTGGCTATGTCAGGCAACGCGCCGCATGTGTTCAAGGCATGTAATCGATGGGGTGTCCCATACTGGGCTGTGTCGGCTTCAGCATGCTTCTCGGCATTGGCTTATCTTGCTGTTGGCAACTCCAGTTCGATTGTGTTCAACTGGTTCATCAACTTCACAAACACCTCTGGCTTCATCTCATGGATCTGCTGTTCTGTGGTATTTTTCCGTTTCCGCAAAGCCGTCAAAGCACAGGGTATTGAGCAACCGTACAAATCAAAGCTGCAGCCGCATGGGGTTTATTTTGGCCTCGCGGGTGCTACACTCATGGTACTCATAAATGGGTTCACAGTCTTTTTCCCGTCGGAATGGTCTGTGAGTAACTTTTTCACCGCATATATCGGCATTCCCGCTTTCTTGATTCTGTACCTTGGACACCGGGCACTGTATTGGAGTGACCCATGGGCATGGCGCCCGGAGGAAGTTGATATGCACACTGGTTTGGATGAGATTATTGCTGCTGAGCAACCGCCAAAACCGCGGGGCCCTTGGTGGAAGTTTTGGTGATATACATAATAACGTGAGGAGACCTCGTGAGTAACGGACTCTTGATTTCCGGGGGTCCTTCCCATGTCGCCCTGGAGAATCGTTTTTGTTTGTCATGTCTGGAATGTTTGTTGGTCTATAAATGCTCGTAATATTTGATCTGTTTGCGCTGCTTGGCAATATTTTATGACATCAAATATCCGAGCGGGTGTGTTGCCACTACTCACCCACCTTATCGCCATACTGATCTCCCGTAACATCCAGTAACAACTAACACCTCAATATTGCCCCGTAATTCCGAGTTTAGCTTATCAAACGACTCCATTAGTGAAATATCCAGTGCCGACCTCTTTATCTATCATCCCTCTCATTCGGTAAAGATTCGGTATACGCCGTTGACCGTTCACAACCTGGTCTTGAGAACTAAATCGCTTAGTATCGGCCAAGAACTATAAATACTATCGTGTTAAAACACCATATGAACATCATATTTCGAGCTGTGAACTTGGAGATCTGAAGAAAGCGAAACTATGGCCGTGCTGCCACTTACCGTCCGTCCCCTCCAACCTCCTCCGGGCTCAAGCATTGACTTTGGTGCTGAGATTCAAGGTGTTGACCTGGAGAACTTAACTGGTTCGTGGATTCCCACCAACTGCAGGAGCACAAACTAATGGTCATACAGAGGAGCAGTTTGGGACGATTCGGAAGGCCCTCTACGAGCACCACGTCGTGGTGTTCAAACACCAGAAAGGGCTATCACCTAAAGCCCAGTATGAGCTGACCAAGCGCTTCGACCCAGTATCCGACAACTATGGACATGGCAAGACCATTGATGCGAAGCGAAGCATCCTCCACCCGGATCTGAAGACTGTGCCTCACCAGCCACAAGTGCAGGTGATTGGAAACGGGCACGTTGATTCATACGAGGGTCTTAAAGATATCACCCTACGACATCCTCACCACCGGACATTCCACCAAGATCACGTCCCAGAGGAGAAGGATTATGAGTTCACTCGATTTTATCGTTGGCACATCGATGCTGCGCTCTACGATCTATACCCGCCCCAGGTGACCACGCTTATGGCTGTGAGTGTGCCTAAAGGCCGCCGACAGACATTATTATATGATGATGGAACCGGAGAAACAATGGATGTACCGCTTGGAACAACGGCTTTTGTCAGTGGCGAGCGGATGTTTGAGCTACTTTCGTCCGAGGATAAAGAATTGGTGAAGACGAGCAAAATTGAATATGCCCCCCATCCGTAAGACCTCCTATGATATGCTCATATATATGACCGACCCAGCTAACCGCCACGACAGGTACATTTGGATGAGCCAAGCACATTCCCGATCCACGGGGCTTGGTATGCATTCAGAAGGCCTTGAGTTGCCCGACTCAGAACTGCCACCTATCGATCCTGGTAAGATCATGGTCTTCCCGATGACCTGGAAAAACCCAGTGACGGGAAAATTGGCTCTGCAGATCCATCCCTCAGCCGTGCGCCGTATCCACTGTGCCGATGGAACCACGATCGACGACTTGACCCGTGTGCGGGATATTGTCTATAAGTTGCAGCGGCCGGCCATCAGCCCTCAGTATGTGTATCCGCATGACTGGGAGGATAATGACTTGGTGTTATTCAACAACCGCGGTGTGCTGCATTCTGTGGTTGGTGCTTTTCAACCCGACGAGGTGCGATTGTTCCGTCAATGTAACTTGGCGGCTTCGGAGCCCCCGGTTGGAGCGTGAGTGCTTTTGGTTTTGCTTCGAAGAAGATTATCCATGGATGTTTTGACAGGCCGCAAGTATAGAAATAGCCTCACTTTAAAGGGGCTACCGACTATGTATATTTAAGCTTTTCTAGACTTCAAAGTTCTTCTCTCACGCTTAAGTATACATATCTATACCTAGGTACCTTCCAAGGTTCCGTTCTTCATGGCTTTCATTGTTCATCGCATTCACCAACCTTCAACATCTGCCAATCAGCTGCTCTAGAACTGTTATCCTGTGAGCCAAGGAGGGCCAGGTATTAACTAGCCGTGGAGGCATCCATGGATTACCTGATTCATCGTATTACCTGCCTAGATGGCTACCTAGGAGGTATAACAGGATGTCCTTCCTTAAGCAGGCTTGTTTACATATATTCTTCTCGCATTTCTCTCTACCTAGTTAATAGGTTTGAGGGAGATATGTAGAAACCGCTTGAATTACTGCGTATTCTCCATATTCTTGAGGACTACCCAGGTTGTTGATGTACACAGTCTCAGGCATCTAATTTATGCCTCAGGCTACAGCCAAGCTCGGGCCAATCAACATTCTTGGCTGTGCCCCTGAAAATAAAACAGTTCAGTCGCGTGCTTCTCGAGGATCATGTAGAAAATGTCATCTGGATATTTAAACCCAGGTCATCCACCAGGTTCGTTTCATATCAGGCGGAAGCCCGTGTCAAACCCGAACTTACGAGCTACGGCGCATGCCGATCAGCGGGAAGCAACAGCTTATGCTGCCAGTACCCCGTCTCTTGTGGCCCCATCACAGCCCCCATCATATACGGACCTTTATGGACCGCCACCTCCTAGACCTGTAAGTCCAGGCTCATTGCCGCGACCAAGGACAGCAGGACCAACTTCATCTCCAACTCCTCCGCCGACACCTGTTCAAAAGGCATACAGTGAAGCTCGGCATTTCCTCACTGGTCTAATCAGTCGGCCAACGGAATCAAACAAGCATGTCACCATTTTGCGACATTCTCATGGACTGGTCTTTTACCGTGGACCCACTACATCGGTCGCTATATCAATCTTCTCTGATTCCCCTTTACCACCTGAACACACCTTGTGGCTGCAGAGCAAAGGTTGGAGCGGGAAGACCGGGATGCAATTCAAGTCATTCCTCCGTCTCCGAGATAGCTGGCTGGATGTGACCCCGGGTATGCCGTTGAGGGCCGACCAGGTGACTCCGGATGATGAACGAGCTTGGCAACGCGACATCAAGAAATTCCGAAAGAAGGCTCCAGCCCGTCCACGCGACACACATCAGCTACGTGAAACCGCCGTTGTGCGGATTCCAGCCGAAGCAGGCGATGGCTACTTCCAGCTAGTCCTCTGCCAAGGAGTCAAGAAGAAGGTGCTTGGCAATAGTCCCGTGTTCCGGGTGCTCTCTACGTCCACCGCTCCCAGCTCTATCCGCGGCGCGAGCTTGAGCACGCTGCCTTTGGAGGTTGGGGCTATGGTTGTGAGCCTTTATGCGCAAACTGCAGCGCGAACCGCAGCAGGTCCGGCCGCCTTAGCTATTCAAGCAAAAGTTGCTCCGTTACAGGCTAAAGCGGCCCCATTTCGTCCATCGTGGGTGACAAAGTCTGCCGTCCAAAAGGCTTACACGTCTAGTGGTATCGAGAACCGCGTGGGCGGTATTATTAATGGCCCTAAAGGCCCTATTGGGCGGCCTCAGATAAATGGAGCAGCGCCAGAAATAGTTGGAAGCAATCCGGTTCCTATCGATGTCGGCCCTCAGCCACCGTTTCCTATGACATTCAAAGCTCGCTGTCAGACCGATCAAATCCCGTACTCCGACAACCCTGAAGATATACCGAAGTTAAGCTTAACTAGAATGCCCGACTGGGTGACGGAGCAGTTAAGGGGCTACTTCTTCGGCTGGGCTCGATTCGAAACCGGGTCAAGCAAAGGTCCCTCGACTAATGAATGGTGCCCAGCTATCTTGTCTGTGCGGGCATTAGATCCTCTCCAAGCAACCAGAGTTAATCTGGCTCAAATATCGAAACGGGTGGTCGCAATTCGACTCCTCGAGGATGTTCCTCTCCAAACAAACAAAATCGAGATTCATGTTTTGGGATACCTACGCGCTGATGTCCCACCACCCACCGGCGCCACGAACAAAGAGCTCGCCGAGGCGCAAGCGGCAGCTGCAGAAGCAGCTCTGCTTGCCGATATATACGACGCATCTGTTGTACAGGATACTCTGGCTCACCCCGCGTGGGCCGCAGAACACCCGGCCATGTCAGACCTTCAGCAAAGCTCGAATTGGATTGATCGCACGGTTGAGGGGTATACCAATATCATCGCCCGTGGGCAGAAGTTGGTAGAGCAAGTTCCACTACACCTGGTTGGAGTTCGCTCGGTCACCGATGAGCTCAGAGAGAGCCAAGTTGCCGTAAATGGGTTTTACATTGTCCGCTAAGCCTTGTCAATAAGCTCATATGTCTTTTGCAGGTGCACAACGGACTTTAATATGTAAAACCTCCTATGTATAATATTTATTGCATCCCTTCAGGGTCCTTTACATATACCCTCATAATGACAGATTTCAACGGGCAATTAGTATCCCCATTTGACCGTTTCAATGTCAACACTGCACTATCTTTGACTATCTCCTGATTGCCCACAGTTTCCTCGCAATTGCCTCCATCATTGACCTGCTGATGTACCGTCCAGCAAGTTTTTAGAATGCTCGATCTCATTGTGAGAGAAACAAATATTCATGATTTTCACCATTTCCGCAGCTACCACTGTCAGCCCGAGTGTATTCCAAGGCTGTGGAAACAAACCTACCTGACATCCTATCGCCGGCTGCATCATTTCCATCGCGCCCATTCATCCGAGTGTAATGGAGCACAAGGTCGACCCGTGGCCGACGACCTGTTTGGTACATTTCAAGTCGCATGGGGATGTCGTGCGGTGTGCTACCACAAGGAAGCAAGGTGGCAATGCTGACGGCATCTTCAATTGCCATAGCTGCTCCCTGTCCCATGTCTAACGAGTTATCAGTATATGTCACTCATTCAGTTTGTCGGGTTGAAGCTGTTCAGTTCCTTACATGGCTGGAACGGATGTGCTGCGTCTCCCAGAAGAGCAGCGCGGCCTCGAGTCCAGGTGGGCAGTGACTCCATATCGTACAAATCCCATACTTTGAGGTCTTTATCCGCGCTTGCGATGACTTGCTGAACACCGGGTGAAAACTTAGAAAAGGCCTTGACAATTGTAGTCTTGTCTCCAGCTGCCTGCCAGCCTATTAGTGCCAAGTTGTCAGTGCCTTCCTATGCCAAACAAGGAAAGCCCTTACAGTCACTTTGGTTATCTGCCTGGATCTCACTCGAAGGGACAAAGGCACAAAGGTTGAGGATTTTGCCATCAGAGCAAGGGTAAGCCACGAGACGCCGGTCGTCAGATGCCCACTCAATAAACACGCCCGTGTTTCGCACGAAACCCACCGTGCTTGTATGTTGCCTTAATTGATCAGTGGGAAGAAGCCAACGAAAGCATGACTTGCCGACGGGGTATGGAGAGGGAGATCCCGGGGCGATACTCTGGCGGATCTGGGACTATAAAAAAGTCAGAACGGGACTACGCCGTATCATCTGATATTCGTACATGCAGTCCATCTGCACCAAGGAGCAAATCCGCTCTAAAAGTGCGACCATCATCGAGAGTGACCGATGGGCAAGTCCCTTCCAGATTGACCTGGGTGATTCTACACCGTGTGTGCAGCGTTGCTGTTTCAAGGGCACGTTTCTTGAGTTGATTGTGCAGTTCAACTCGATGCACGAGGTACCACTCCTGTGCTAAAATTAGAACATCGTCCTGGCTGGGTCCTCTTCATTCACCTACTGCCTGCCAATGATGACGAGTGTCGGCGAACTCTCTCTTGTACGTCAACTCCCCGTCGAATCCATATCGGTGTATCTGGAGAAAGCAAAACATCAATTTAAGCCACTCTCGCCAAGGGACAAAACACAAATCTGACCTCATGAAGCAATGTACCCCCGAAATCAACCGGATTAATGCCCATCCAGCGTAGCAAGGCAGTGCAATTCGGCGGCAGATGAATTGCGGCACCTGTCTCCCTTAAAAAAGCCGATCTTTCGAGAATCTAAGCTGTGGGGTGAGTGACTGGTTCTATAACAACCTTGCAAGTTGCTTCTAGGGGCATACCACAACGCGATGCCCTTGTTTCCCGAGGGCAATAGCTGCCGAGAGACCAGCAATGCCGGCGCCGATGACGAGAACATCAAGCTGATCTGAGGCTGTCATGGTAAAGAGCCGCTTGGGAGGTTTAGATATACAACATATTGGCTTCCTGTCACGAATCTCTGACGCAGTATTTATAGCGGTATGGTCTCTCATCCAGGTTCCTAATTTGGATATCCCCGACACCTATCTCCGAGTCGCCAAGGGGAAGTGGATGCTTAAATGCTAGAAGATCGTCTCTGCGGGTCTTGAATTGCGGTACTTTCGGGCTGAAGCGCAGGACACCCCACCTATGCACTACGTACTAGTAAAAGGCGGGTTACAGCTCGGCGATACTCAAGAAAAAAGAGTTCCGAAGCACCGAAGTACTTCGAAGGCCCGCTTATATCATCAGCCAGCCCAATATTGTTGGGTTGAAGTGATCGGCACTGCACTGACGGCACAATTTCCGTGTTCTTTTCGAATATATCCAGGCCAGGTCAGGTACCCATTGATCACAAAAGTTCACACCCCATGAAAACAGTCCTTTGTATCGGAGTATCATAATACGGTGCAATATCCACAAATCCATATTTCCGATATAACCGTTGTGCCGCTGTCATTTCAGGTAGGGTGTCCAGGCGCATTCCGCGGTATCCCAGAGCTCTGGCTTGGGCGAGGATCGCTTGGACGAGTTTTTCACCCAGGCGTTCTCCGCGAGCTTCCTTAAGAACATACAGACGCTTCATTTCACACCAGCCGTCAGAGCTGCGCCGGAGTGCCACACATCCGAGAGCAGAAGGGAACTGCGGGGGTATGATTGTGTCGACTAGTCCATCGGTATCATATTCATGGACCCCCGTGTCTACCCGTGCGATCAAAAGAGCTCCCCCTTGAGATGGAGCATATTTCCCAGGGAGAGAATCCAGTTCCTCTTGAAACGATTGAAAGGTGAGGTCGATGCCGAGGGATGTGGCATAATCGGAAAACAGCGACAGGATAGAATCGGCGTCTTCGGGGAATTGCGCTGGTTCTATTTGGATTTTCATGGCGGAGGAAGATGAAGTTGAGATGTTCAAGAGCCAAAAGCCAAAAGCCAAAAGCCAAAGACGTTAATCTTTTAGTTTGACAGCAAACTGCGATGACTCATAATCTGAGAAGGAGAAGTACACCTCAGAGCTATACACTATATTCAGTCATTGCTTTCTTTTGATAAATTCCACGAGATTGAATGAAATATATGAGTATCACCCATTGTACAAAACGCCAAACTCATCAACTCCTAAAATCAAACAGCCTCCCATGCATATGCATATCAAGTTACTGGTAGGTAACAAAGAACTCGGTGTCACTCTGGATTTCCACATGGGCCTTGACATCACCATTCTGCTGGATATCCAGAACGGCAGCGTTGTTGACACCGTATTTCGCACCACCGGCCTCGGCCTGCGCACCGGTAAAGTCGACTCTGTTGAAGTTGACCAAGGGAACCATGCTGTTACCGGTGTTGAAGTCCTCAACTATCCATTCGGCGTTTTGGCCAGCAAGGGTGGCGTCGGCCGAGGGTGCAGACAGAGTCTTGGTAACACTCTGGCCGCTGGACTTATTCTCGATGATGGCAGCACCCTTGCTGGGCGAATATGTCTCGACTTTCGCGACGATAACGTCGCCCGCGGACAATGCAAGGTCAAAGTTCTCCGCACTTAATGGATACCACTCGTACCAGGCATCAAATGTCTTCTTGCCATCCTGGATATAGGTATCGATGCCAGTTTGCAAAATGGCCTTGGTGTAAGTGTCACCATCGATACCGACCCAGGCGGACACAGCCTGCATCTCTCCAGAGTCGTTGGTGGCCGTCGGCTCGGGGACAGTGAACGTTGCAGACACAGCACTGTAGGTACCACTGGGGGGCGGCTGCTCGCGTACAACCCCAGCCCAGTTCTTGCTGTATTGAGCATTGGCTCCCGCGGCTGCTTCTTTGAGTAGAACGCCTTTCTCCTCGTCGGGTAGTGACTGACGTGGCAGAGTGCCACGGGACTGCAGTCGGTCAATCAGGCCGCTGCGAGGGGCAGCGAAAGATGTGCCTGCTAGTATAGCGGTGGCTAGGATCGTGGTGGATGTGAACTTCATATTGGCAGCGGCGGGAGTTCGAGCACTGGGGTGGGTATATGTATAGATAGCAAGGACATGAAGCTATGACTTGACTAGCCTAATATCTCTTAGATTTAGTCTCATGGTACTTATATCCTGCATCTCGTGGAAGTTGCATGCGGCACCACATCATGCCCAACCCGCATGGGGAAATGGAGCTCGTGGCGTGGTACTGATGACCCCGGGCATAAGATGAGACACATTGATGGACCCGCTAGAGTGGAGATTTGGAAAGAGGAGAAAAGAAATGCACGATCTTCCCGGACATCTGAGTAGCATCGATTAACAGGTTCATGACCTGTAATTGCTGCAGTTGTGCTGATCTTCTCTCTATCCTGCTGATTGCCCATGGTGAAGGCCAAGGCTGCCTTTCCGTTATCGTCACGATGTGAGACCTAGAGCATATGAGCAGCTCAGCCGAGCTTGCGCGTCTCTGTAATGGGCACATTCCTGGAGACAGAAACATCTGACAGCGGAGCCCCGACGGATCAGACGAAGATCGGCGATCCCGCGATCTGCCATGAGATTCACCCAACTTGAAGTGACACGCATTTCAATAAAGATTAACCATGCATATTATGCATATTGTATGTATGCAGTATCGATATTCCCGGGCTTGCGGCTGTTCCACACTCCCCATTTTTACGTGACTTCGTACCGTTAACCCTGCATTCTTACTATCGACTGATACATTGGCGGAACTGAGAGTGGTTGCTTCGGAAGACACCACCACCAATAGAACGAGAAATCACCAAACTAGGCCGAGTGATAGAAAGGTCTTCGAAACAGAAAAGCTCGTGCGAGCCTGCTTGCAATGTCACCTGGGTGCGGTTAGTGCACATACCAAGCAAGGGATGACAACGTGTTCACATTCCTGAGTCCGTCATGGTCGAGCCTCCGGGAACAGTACCGTTAGCAGTGGTCGCTTGACTTGAAGCCAACTACCTTCATGCAGTGCCTCGCGTGGGATGAATATTGATGAAGCAGAATCAGATCCCTCGAAATGACAAACGCGATTGCCTCCCCAAGAGCAAATAAGAAATAAGAAGGTTCACATTAAGACAAACATATATGTATAGTGTGTTCAGGGAAAAGGGATGATATGTTTCTGAAATAAGATCGTCAATAGTTACTTGCCTCCACTCCATTCTTCAATATCACATAGGGAGCTGACGCATCTCGGCAAGAGACCAGAACTTGCGCATATTGGCAGCTCCAAGAGTTTGAACCTCTTGGTCCAAGTGTGTCCACAGAACTTTGCCAAACCCTTCCATCAACCGTTTCACCTCTTCGCGGCGTATATCTTCCTCGCCGGACCGACACTGCTCAAGATAGTTCTCAAGTTTCTCAAGTCCCGCATGGATTTGTCTGTGCTGACTCAATAACTCGAGCTCCTTTCGAAACTCAGGCATTCTCTTCGCCAATACGGGGAATATGTGTTGCTCCTCGATGGAGTGATGGAAATCCAATTGCGAGCAGAACTGAAGACCCAGCGTAATCATCTGGCGGGCTGAGAGTGCCCGTTTCCCTGAGCTTTCACATGCCTCCCAAAGCTGGTTCCATATTAAACGGAAATGTCCATGCTGAATGAGGGTTAGTGGACTTGTAAATGAAAATACTCAGGTTGTGAAAAATGTGCCAAGGTGATAGATAAGCTTACAAATCCTTCCATTTGCTCCGCCATGCGATTATACGCCCGGAAATCACTCGCGGACAATGGAGAGTCGCTCGAGTCCCCAGAAGAGGTCATCTTTTTGGAACCCATTGGATTGAGGCTTCGACGAAACGCTTGCCGAGGGATAGAAGACAAGAGAAATGGAAAGCGAAGATGCATAAGTGTACTGGAAGTACTTTGTTGAGAAAAGATGTAGAACGACAAACAATCTGGGGTTGATTTGAAAGCCCAGGTTTTTGATTAGGAATTCTCCATATCTATTTTTAGTTATCGAAAAAGTCCAACTTCCAAAAGATTGATTCCATTCCCAATAGACATATACAAATTTACATATACGGGATATCCCAGATCTTCAATGGATATTTGCCAACCGTAGGACAAAAATCTAGTACTCACTGGCGAGATAAATCTCCATTTCGATATAAGCACTTCTTCGGCACAATCTCGGCCATAAAAAGGGCCGGGTCGCAATTTGACATCCGTGCTAGGAATTTGGGTTGGAAATGGGAAGGTTAGTATGCGTAGGTGCACGAAAGAAAAGAAAAGGTTATGATATTATCAATACACGTCGGGGCCACCGGGGACGAGAAAATAGTAACACAATATGCCGCCAGGAGGGGGAATCGAAAATATTAGACAGTATAAGGTCGTAACGCCGTGTGAGAATAATTTCTTAGGGGTTTCAAAGCTCGGGGTGTTCAAGCTGGCTCTTCACCGGAGGCCGGAAGTTGCCGGACGTGATCTCCTTGAAGGCAAGGTCGAACCGGGCGCCCATCATCCAGGCAGCGAAGATCATGATACTAGCGACAACGACAACGATAACTCCCATGAGAGCCATCATGAAGTACACATCTTTCTTGTTCTCATCCTCTTCTCGCTTCCTCTGCAGCTCGGCCGCAGTGGCTTCACCGGAGACCTTGCGGTTGGCGGCATCGGCGGATTGCGTCGGGAAGATGGTCTCGATAAACTTCTCAATCTGTCCGCAGACAATGCTGATCTTCAGGAAGTTGGGATCCTTGGGGGTATTCTTCTTGTGGATCTTGCGCGTGTACTGGCGGAAGGTGTCGCATAGAACCGACAAGTTCTGCGTGGACTTGTGCATGAGGTCACAAGCATCTCCCTTGGTGATTTTGATGTTGCGCTTGAAGATATCAGGATTGCGGAAACACAGCTCCATTGTGGCGATGGCCATGGACTGCGGGATCGCACAGAAGTTGAAAACACTCTGCTCTCGCATACCGGCCAGGTAGAACAGACATTCCTCGGCATGCTCCAGCGCGTTCAGAACCATCTCCGAACTGCAGTTAAGGGCTGCGTCGAGGTGCTCGGGCTTGAAGAGATCCTCGAAGTTGTCGACATGGTTGGACCAAATTTCCTGAGGCCAGAACCGTCGGTTATCATCGAAATCCTCCCGGACGTCACGGATGATATTGGTCTTCTGGAGGAAAAGGCCCATTGACTTGTGCAAGTTGGGGCGTTTCAACAAAGCTGGGTTACCAAACCCGGCTTCGACAAAGAGGCGGGTAAGGCCCTCGCCAACCAGTCCAGCGACATAGAAACAGTACAGATCATACTCCTTCTTGGTCTTGACACTGGCATCGTCATTCTCTGCCTTGATGGCATAGTCAGCCATGCCATTGCCCATCTTTTCGGTGATGTCCTTGATGATAGCCTGATACTCAGGCTTCATGTTCATGAACTCGGTGATGACGTGGTTGAACTGAACCAGCAGCTCACGGTCCTTCTCCTCCGGCCTATTCCCAGTGAAAGTCCAGCCATCTTGCGTCAGGATATCCTTAAAGTCTCGGAGGAGAGGTTCCTTCGTGGCCAAGGGAATGGAAGTGTCATCCTCGATGGTATCCAGCCCACGTAGGACCAAGTAGAAAATGCAGATAGGAATCAACAGTTCGGGATGCAACTCCTTGATAACAGCGCTGAAGCTGCGGCTGGTCTTGTCCAAAAACTTGAAACAGATCTTCTGATTCTCGGTCTCGTTCTTCTCGTTACGCTCATGAGGCGGGTTGTGCCAGACTTTCCTATGCGGCGTGGATGATTAGCTTGGCATGTCATCTCCCAGGAATTTCCAGAACATACCACTGGATAATTGCCCTCAGCTCCATGGGGTGAAAGGAGTAGTAGAGAGCATTGCCGATGAGACCCATGATGGGCGGGGGAGAGGCGCGTAAGACGGAAGTTCAAGGAATTATTAGAAGGCGAAGTAGCCTAATAGTGTAAACAGGATCCAGAAAAAAGGGAATTGAAGCCGAGAATTAATCAAAAAACACAAAAAGCAACAGAACCTGGGGGAACGGCGGATGGGGAGGGAAAAGGGGAAAAGGCCAGACAAATTAAAAGCAGAGTTAGCTTACACGTGACTGGAGCAAACCATGCATACAACCCCACATGATATCAGCGCCAACTCCCGAAAAATATCTTGAGGTTCTGCCTAAACAACACAGGTCTACTGATTTTCCTTTCTTCAGACCTTTGAATTTTATCTTTCCCCAACCTACCTGTTCTCAAGTTAGGCTCGGTCGCTGCGATGGTTGCCGATACTGCCTACTACGATGCCCTAGGTGTGCCACCTACGGCCACCGAGCTGGAAATCAAGAAGGCCTACCGGAAACTTGCTATTGTCACTCACCCAGGTATGCCTGTCTCTGAATTACTCTACCAATCTTTCTAATCCAGTATTGCAGATAAGAACCCGGGAGATGAAACCGCACATGAACGCTTCCAGGCGGTATGATTGCGCAACAACAATGATGCATTTACACGAGGCTGATATCCTGCTACTATAGATCGGTGAGGCATACCAAGTCCTGAGCAATGAAGATCTCCGAAAGCGATATGATAAATTTGGCAAGGAGGAGTCGGTGCCTGGTGGTGGCTTCGGTATGTCCATTACATGCGTACTGATGACTAGCGCAACGTTTCTGATTTGTCGTGTACAGAGGACCCCTCCGAATTTTTCAGCATGATATTCGGTGGTGAGGCGTTTGTTGATCTTATCGGCGAGATTTCCCTCATGAAGGACCTCACCGCGACTATGGACATCACGATGCAGGAGATGGAAGAGGAAGAGCTGGCCCAGTCCGCGGAAGAGAAGCTGAACATCCACGACGAGGAGGCGAAGGCTGCAGCTGGAGCCCCGGCCCCTGCTCATGAAACCCACGATACCGCGGCAGGCGCCGCACCTGCAGCTGCAGCTGCAGCTGCCGGCGCGTCCGACAAGCCAACCACCGACCAGAGCTCTGGCACCAGCACCCCCCGACGAAACTTCGGCCAACAGGCACTCATGGACAAATCCGAAGAAGAAGCGCGCATGGAGGCAGCTGGTCTGTCCCAGGAGGAGAAGGAGCTGCGCAAGAAGGAGAAGAAGAAGGGTCTGTCCAAGGAGCAGCAAGAACGCCTTACTGCCTTTGAGGATGAGCGCAGAAAGGCCCGCGAGGATCGTGTCAACACACTAGCGAATAAGCTAATCGATCGTTTGAGCGTTTGGACTGAGACGGACAAGGGCAAGGATGTGTCCCATGCTTTCGAGGAGAAGATCCGACTCGAGGTCGAGAACTTGAAGATGGAATCTTTCGGCCTGGAAATTCTCCACGCTGTCGGCCAGACCTATGTCCAGAAGGGTACTTCCTTCCTCAAGTCACAGAAGTTCCTGGGTATCTCTGGCTTCTTCTCCCGGTTGAAGGACAAGGGCACCCTTGCGAAGGAGACGTGGACCACCATCTCCACAGCCATCGATGCACAGATGACTATGGAGGAGATGGCCAAGATGGAGGAACGCGGTGGTGAAGATTGGACTGACGAGAAGAAGGCCGAATACGAGAAGAAAGTTACTGGCAAGATCCTCGCTGCGGCGTGGCGTGGCAGCAAGTTTGAAATCCAGAGTGTCCTGCGTGATGTCTGTGACCAGATTCTGAGCGACAAGCGCACCCGACTTGAGAAACGTATTGAGCGTGCGCATGCGCTGGTGATTGCCGGCAATATCTACGCGAAGGTATATTGACGTCCCTTTTCTGCAGGAGTACCACGCTAATCACTTTTAGGCCGCACGCGACCCCGAGGAAGAAGGCGATTACATGGCCTTCGAGCAGCTTATGGCCGAGGCCATGAGCAAAAAGGGCAAGGATGAGAAGGAGAAGGACAAGAAGAAGAAGAAGTCCAAGCACGACCATGAGGAGACCCACGGGAAAGAGCCTGTGGAAGAGACCACTGTCTGATTCTTCATTATCCATCTCATCTTTTTGTTTCTGTTTGAGTTTCATCTCGTACCTGTTCTTTCTTCATAGCCGGTTCATTATATCCTGGACATACATGTTGGGTTTGCTTTTTACTTTCTCGCCTGTTTCCCAGGACGATTCTGCTTTTTACAGCGACTGGACGCTTACCGGTTGCGGCGGCCAGTTTGTTCAAGCGATAGATTGGACTATATACCTCCCTTTCTCTGACTAGTCGCAACAGCACGGCAACGGTTTGATGATTGTATGGACATAGATGCTCTTAATAATAACATTGGAAGCCCATTGGCATGACATCAGTTATTATTGGTACTGTAGGTGGTATAAGAATGTTGAAAACACGCAGAACATGTAACCCGTCCCCATGAAACCGATTGCTTTTTTTGGGCTAACTACCTAGGTAGTTAGTTAAATAGATTACGAAAAGGACACGAATACTAGTAAGACTTCAATAACTTCTAGGAGCCCGCCACACGCTCCTAAGACTATCCTTGTATATTAGAATGAGTCTTCCCTTTGGCTTTTCTGAGAGGCGTCAACTAATCTTGCTCTAGTTCTTTACCCACAATGGCCGAACCAACAGGTACCACTCTTGCCTTGTGGTATTCTAGGTCTAGGCAAGAGGACCCTTAGACTAGGGTTCATTCAACAGCTGAGGGTGATTGCGTTGGAAACTGGTCACATTGCCTCCCACTTTGGACATCACATCACAAGGATGGTGTGTTGGACGTGCAGGTGGAGTACTCGACTGGCTTGCCTCGTCTGGCTTCGGGGTTTCATCCTTCATCCGTCCCATAGGCCTCTGTAGCCCAAACGTTTCCGATCCGCCCTCTTTGTCCTCGACACCTGGCTGATAACAAGCACCTGCGGGCGATAGTGGGCGGTTTGGGTTTTGCCCATCCCTAAACTTGCTCATCAGATTACCCACGCTACCCAAGTTGGTTGTATGATGCCAGGGCTGAAGATCGCGGGGAAACTCGACTTGCTCAAGATCCACAACCATAACTTTGCTTTTTTCGGGAAGGATCTAACCGCTCGGCCTTTGTCACATTGATAGGCAGACCGTTTAGATAGAGCGTCTAATACTACGTCAGCTCATCCTTGAAGGATACCTAATGACGATCGCTGACACTGTAGGGCTCCATATTTCGGGGTAAAAAGAGGTAAGGTGTTGGATTGAAAAAGGTGTGTGAAATGGCCAATAAAACAAGTCCAGGGAGTTTTGAATTCTCCAGCCCTGGAGGGCCGGATGGCGTATTACTCACCTGATATATGTCCTCATCACGCCCGGGCCTCCAGGGGTAGGTAAGGCGGTATACATGACCAATCAGACCACTATCAGGTGCAGGTGGGCATTCCATACAATATATACCCACTCAGCAAATCCCCGTGCGTATGTGAAGCTGAGCAGTGATACCAACTGAAGTATGAATAGCAAGTGTTGTTTCAGAGAGACCTCTAGACCTAGGGCAGGCACCATAGCGACGAAACCATATATATTAGGAAGCAGTATAGACCAACGGCAGTAAGAATATTGGCCTAGGCATATGTTCTGTCTCACCCTATAGTGGAATAGTAGGTAAGACCTATCACAAGCATAACGCCGCCATCCGGACTGAGCTACCCGTTGAACATGTAACGAGGCCCCATGAAACGAATTGCTATCACCTGCGACGGCCACGACACCATGGTGAGAACTATGTGGTGCTCGGTTCCACAGCGAGGGCGAGTAATGGCTAAGCCGTCGACTGTTCCGCTGTTCATGAAGAAGACCATTAGCATCGCAATATCACAACTTCTATGGGACTATAGGATTCGTACTCATCGGCATTGCGTGGGCAGGGTCAGCGCCAGTCTGGGGCACACCTCCCCCGTTCTCCTTCTTGAGAGACTGGTATCCAGCCCAGTCAGACACCAAAACGCCACACATGGCAAGAATGGTGAATACGACAAGGGCAAGAAAAATCAGCCTAGATATGAGTTGAGCGTCAGATCACTTGTGCTGCATGTGTATTGACTAGAAACTATCTAGGGAACCTACCAAAGGAGCACGCCGAAAGCAAGCACGGCATTGTAGTAGGGGTTTACACTAGTAGCACCACCAAGCAGAGTGGCGAGGTCAGCAAAGCATGCCAACGAAAATACCATAGTGACGAAATAAGCGGCCACGAAAATAGCGGCGAGAACAGTGTTGAGCTTTGCGGTCACGAAACCCTTGCGATTATAGTACCAGGGCAGTACTAGGGCGGCAACTGTTACAAGAATAGTCCAAACTGAAGAGAAAACAAGGAAGACCAGGATAGCCGGGGGATCCACGTCGACTTGACGATAGGAATAGCCCGAATATGCGCTCCAGGTGGTGACTCTTTGTGTGCCAGAATATGCGGCGGCAACGAAAGCCGAGAGGCCCAGCTCGACGATGGCAAAGACCAAGGATGTGCCCAATAGGACACACAAGATAATACTGAGAGCCTGCATAGTGAAGTCAATATATAGCTAGGGTATATCTGCGTTGGCGGGCGCTGCATGCGCAAGAGTATCAAAGTAAAGAAACAGGACTGCTCGAAAAGGCACCAAAGGGCAGGATCCTTTGGGCTTTATGGTTTCTTCCACGCGCACGTAATGGAGCTCGTACAATATAATCAGAAACAGCTCAGGATGAGCCTTATTTTTGGAGCTTAACGCCACCAAGCAGTGTTGACTCCAATGACTCGTGTCCGATACGAGCAGCTGCATAGAGATGGCGTCCGTGTTGACCCTAATTGGTACAAGGTACGCGAATGCGTGCTTCAGGGGTATCATGTGGAATTGAAGTTCTGTGATCTCAAAACGGAGGTGTTGGCAGAGGGCTGAGAGATGAGATGTCATGTGCCGAATGCGCCGAGATGTGATGTGTTCCTCCAAGCCTTCTTTCACCTTTTCTTTGATGCACCACCAGGTTTATACGAATGCAGAGAAAGCCTATTTGATGCCACAGCCTGCTGGATTTGTCCCTCCCTGTTGACTTTGAACATCTCGTATTTCTTCGACTTTCGTGTTGTGCCCGTGCACTGACCTGGCTTACAGGGCTGTTGATGAACTTGACCAGGCCAAGCATTTCCCCACACGGCCTTGGCTGTGGACATTTTGGGTGTCATTAATCTTGCTATGTGTTGGTTTATATATCAGAGTCACTTTGGCTGGACGGAATTCTTGCGTGGCTACGGATGGCATGTCGCTGACTTGCCGGAGTACAGCATCCTTGGAACAGTCTAGATATCCTTGACAGTTGAGACCACCGTCTTTGAGAATCAAGCACTATTCGAAGGTGCGAGCACAACTACAATCCGGGAACATTTCCAGCAATGGGCAACGGCTGCCATTCAGGAGGACTACAACGTTTCGCCTCATGTGCTTCGGTTCTTCAACATTGAAGCGGCGCGTTATCGACTCTGTATTTTTGTTAATAATAATCGGTGCAAAGCATTATTCGAGCTCCTGTTGACGAATGCAATAACAAAAATGTGTTTCAATATGCTAAGCGGGTGGTGGAGACCAGAGTCACTTGGAATACTACGACCTAGAAGAATTAGAGGAGAGTGAGCCGAAGGACTTCATTGATAACGCTTGCGATCCCATCGAAGGATGTACTGTGGACGCCGGGCTCTTCGGTTTCTCTAGGATGGGCGAAAATGGTGAGACTATACGAGCATCCTTATGAAGTTTGTTCCCACATAGACGTTCTATGCTCAGTCATAGAGCCCGGCACTGAGCACTACCTTCTTGTGTCCAGTTCCATGTGTCCCTTCGGCATTTAATTGCTTGATGACGTCGGGGCTGATTCAAATCAGACGTTGCAAGATGTATGCCCATTGGTAGAGGGGAGACAGCAAGGAATTGTATATATCGTACGATGTCGGTTCTAATCCCTCCGACCGAGATACCGAGTATCTTGCCGATCAGGCTGATTCATGAAGATCTAATTGGATAAAATTTCATGGAAAGTTGGCACAGGGCTTGGTCGAATGGTCCAGAGTTGATTGCAAACCTCGGTATACTGGGCCACACGACTCTCTTGGACGGTTGAAGACATTTCATAAGTGCTTTATTTAGCATAAAACGACATATGGTAGATACACATATGCACACATACACACAGACTTGGGCATTTGCAAGGTGAAGTTTCCCCGCGCGAGGCTATATCCCTCGGTCCGCTCGTTTTAGCATGAGATCTACAATATTGTACTTCACCACTTGACAGACATTCATCGTCATAGACAGTATATAATGATAGAAGAATGAATGTATATAAAAAGTGCAGTGACTTGGTCTTGGTAGAGAGATTCCATCTCAAGATCCTCCAAATATACATTTAAAGAGTTACTCCCCTCCCGTTATTATAGAGATGGCATCATTCTCCATGTCCAGTATCAAGGATGTTCCACTATTGAACTCCTTGTTACAAGCCTCGCCGCATCAGCAGATACTATGTGTGCTGCTAGGGCTAGCAACATACCTAGCGTTGGTATCTTCATTGCGTTTCCAACGACGGCGGATACTCCACAAGGAATATAGCTACTATGGAACGAGGCAATCCATGCGCAACATGACCGATCAAGATGCCTGGGCAATTCAAAAGACAATCATGCAGACCGAGTTTCCCTTCATTGTGCTCAAGTCACTGCAGTTTGCCCTCTTCCGTGTATGTGAATCTCATCCCAGTACATGACTCGAAGTTAATAGGGGCAGACATATGGCATTCCAACGATATCCACCCTACTTCTAAAGACATCGCAGTTATCAGACTCTACGACGTCATTCAAACGATATGCCGACACAGGCACGCTGATCGGCGAATTCATGGCCTTCGACCCACGCTCCGAGCGAGCGCAGACAGCAATAGCCCGAACCAAGTTCCTGCACAAGGGCTACCGAGCAACCGGAAGGATCCTCGAAGTTGACATGTTATACACATTAAGCCTGTTCGCCCTCGAGCCAATCCGGTTTGTGAAAGTATTCGAATGGCGCGAGATGACTGAAATGGAACGTTGCGCTATCGGGACATACTGGAAGAGTCTTGGCGATGCGTTAGGAATCAGCTACGACACTTTGCCCTCTGGAAAGACTGGCTTCCAAGATGGGATTCATTGGTTGGAGGAGATTGGTGCATGGAGCGAGCAGTACGAAGTCCATCACATGAAGCCACACCCTCGCAATAAAGAGATCGCGGAAAAGACCATCGACGTGCTGCTATATAACGTGCCAAACTTCTTGAAGCCGTTCGGTGGATACTTCGTGTCATATCTGATGGGAGATAGACTGCGGACCGCAATGATGTATGTATACTAACTCATTGAGCACCACGCACAAAGTATCTAATGGGCTTTCTAGGATGGAAGAACCACCTGCATTATTCAGCGGCATACTCGCCTCGACATTCAAGCTTCGCCAATTATACCTGCGATATCTATCACTTCCACGCCCGAACTTCATGCGTTTGGATGTGTTCACTGAGAAACCGAACGAACATGGCCGCAACTGGGTGTTGATATACGAAGGAGCTCCGTTCTATGTGCAGCCCACGCTCTGGAACCGCTGGGGGCCGATGGCGTGGTTTAAGTGGGCGCTTGGGCAACCTTTGCCTGGTGATGACGGCGACAAATATTACCCACAGGGCTATCACACCCATGACCTTGGACCGAAGTATTTTGAGGGTAAGGGGTACAAGGAATTGGAGGATTTCAAGGAGACTCTTCGTCACCAGCGGATGGGACAGTGTCCATTTCCATGATGGGGGACTAAAGTGAACCCTGTTGACGACCTCGGGATGTCGACCGTGACATAATGATATTGTGTTTTGCAAGCTGGAGAGTAACCATAGTGAATTCTGGCCTTTCGTTTCTAAAAGAATCTAGACATGAGATAATGACGAACACAACATTAAAACAACATAATCGACAGTCTAGCATTCTCAAGCGTTCATGTCAATTAGTGTGGAAACAAATAAACACAAGACAATAGTTGCACATCGGGTATCTTTCAAAATAGCCAAGAAAAAGCGTTCGATATGGATGAAATGATCGGGTATAGAGAGGTCTCACTGACCATCCTGTCTGATGGAAATTGTGAACGCAATGGAAGAAAGGCATGAAGCTGAGAATCTCATAGTACAAATCGTTAAGCCCCAAAGAGTGAAAAGATAGCCTGTATCAATCGAAGAAATGAAGGGATGAATCAGAATGAAAGGCATCGAAAAAGGGTATTGTGCAAATGTATCAGCAAGAAAGAGAGAAAAAAAAAAATAAAAAATCAATCGTCCCGCCGGGAGACGAGGCAAAGAAATAGCATCATGTACTCGGATCAGCAGAAATAGATGGCCTAGGAGATAGTGTTCCAATAGATGGCGATTCAGCAAATGACAACTCAGAGGCCTCCACAGGAGAAAAGAGGGCGTTATATTCAGTTGACGGGCTCAAAAGACCACGGCCGCTCTCGCCGATTTCCCCTAACTCTTCAGGTGCTAGGACTCGGCCACCCAGCTCAACGTCTTGAACGTGGACATTGTACTCAAGGGCCCGCTGTCCTTCTTTGATGAGTTCTTCGGTCCATCCTAGGCAGCGCTTGAGGCTTTGATTCATCCTCTGGCTGTCCACGAGGACTTCCTGATGTCGCGCCAAGTCAAGCATGACGCGTTTCTCATCGTTGACACGGTGCTTGGCATCATGCTCAGCCAGCGAGCCCGGACTCAGGATGCTTTCGTCTGCAATTGAATCCTCGTCGCTGATGTCGGACACATCATCTTGTGACCGGTTGGAAATTTCACTTTCGCCTTCATCCAGCTCACCAGTTACTGAGAGTGCCGCTCCGGAGAATGAGCGAGTGGAAGGTGCCATTGATATCCGCCCCGAGCGGCTCAGTCGCCGGAATCGTCGAAGCTCCGCCTTCTGTTGCCGCATTTCGCGCTCTAGGGTACGGTTGATGGCTAGTAGTGAAGAGTTGCTAATTTCCAGGTCCATGATCTTGCGCTCGGTACGCGCATTGAGAGCTGCTTCGCTCGCACCGTCGGATTTGCCGGGACTAAGCGGTGCAGGAGGGTATGTATCAGTTGAGGCGGTGGATCCATTGCTGAAGATGCGAGGGCGGAGGGTGGGTATCTGTTCCGACATCACGGGCGCTGCCCCTTCACCAAAGTAGCTGCCGGATACGATGACTGGGCTTTCGCGCAAGCCATCCTGTGCATGGTTGTCATGGTGGCCCGAGTCGACACTTGAAGAATTGGTATGTCGGATCTGTTGCGGTCGTGGTTTCTCGCCGTTTGTACTGGACGACGGCGAGCCAAGACGCGGAATAAGTCCTAGTCCATTCTCAGCGCTGGCGATATATGGTAGCCTGGCATCTTCCGGGGGGTTTGGAGCCACATCTGGAAGACCGGGAGAACTCAAACGTGATGAGGCAGGTGTTGGTTTGCTGGCGGGCAGGGGGCGGGGGAGACCACCCGATCGGCGTTTGGCAGAAGTGGATGCAACATTCGGTTGTTCCCCCAGCGATTTTCGCTCTTGGTCTCCGTTCGCATATATGAAGCTCGAGGCTGGAGATGTCTTCCCCTGCGGCCTCGGGCGAGGGGCATCTGGCGGCTCAGCAGGATGTGACGATCGTGCATCGGACGCATGAAAGAACAGCGGAGTTCCCGATGTCATGTCTGAGAAAGAATTCGGACGTGGTGTAGGCTGATTCTCTGCCGTCAAGGTCTTTGCCCTCAAACTTCGTGATTGTTCCGGCTTGACCCCGCGAGCCGGGCTGCGGTCTCGACGGCCATAGCCGATTGTCGACTGGGAGTAAGGTGTATGTGGAGAGGGAGAGGGGGCAGGTGATGTATTTGTGGGGGAGTAGAGAGCGCCATCTCGCCGGGTGGTTCGAGGACCAGATCGTGGAGTGACGTTGGCGCTTAAAAAGGTCGGGACCGCGGGGGAGTCGTCCTTGGAGGGGGTGGAATAGGGGTGATCGGGTTGTGCAAGGCGGCGCGGAAATCCTGGACCTGCACCTGGACTTGGACTTGCAAGCTTTGGCGTCAGAGGAGACTTGTTACTCCTATGAAATGCAGCGCTGAGGGTGGGCGTAAATGGTTTGGCGAGACTGCCATTGTTTTGTTTATCGTAGGTCATAGTTGCGGGGGGTGCAGGTTATGGCATTGCGAGGTGCCACAGGACATGAGCATGATGGCACCGGCCAACACAAAGAATCAGCTGTTTTTTTCCGTCTTAGCAGGGAATTTGTGGCCTGACGGAAGGGAGAATCAAGAAAGTCGTAAAGAAAGTCGAGTGACGAAAACAATGCCACCCGATTGGGTTTAGGGCGGCGCTTCACCGCAACGTGGAATTCCTTACTTCGAAGGTCGAACTATTGATATTTGGTGACCTTGGGGTACTTGTGAGACCTCTATTGTCTGTGGGAATTGGCTCTACTCCGTACAACGCCCTAAATTGGCATGTCATCGCCGATACGACCAGAGAAAAACAAAATCCCCTGTATCCTTCTTGCCCCTAGATATCCCGCTTCTATCCCGAATCTGGCGGTTGTTAAGTGGGGACTTGAAGAACGGTGAGCCCGCAATAAAACGATAATTGCTGCATTTCGCATTAAGCCTGGGGCTGTGGAGGGCAGGAGCTCGGTGCTGTTTTATCTGGATGACTGGCATTGCATGCCATTCGTCAAACTTCACGCTGGCCCGACGAAGACGCTTCGACGGAAAAAGAAAAAAAAAATGGTCATTGGAAAAAAAGCCGCTTCTGTTTTGGGTCCGTTTCAGGAATACCAGCCTGTGACGGCGTCTTCCTTTTCCTATGATTGTTGGGTATCAAGGTTGTTTCTTGTGATGTGTCCTGCACCACTTCTCGGATCGTCTGTCTAGAGAGACAGAAGTCCACATGCTCGTTGAACGTGCGATCATCTGCGACCTGCGGTCGTATACATATCGGGCAATCCCACATCGGGGGTTCTTCAACCACCTCTGGGACTGCAGGGGCCTCTGACCTGCGAGTGACAGAAACATCAGGCGTTTCTTGACTCAGCTGCTCTAGATCATTCATCTCGTCCTGGATTTCCTGCCGAGCCGCCGCCTCGAAAGCCTCCTCGGCACAAATCTCGTGATGTGTATCCACACCAGAGGCCGGCACGGGAGTGGACTCGGTAGCAGGCTTTGGTTGTGCTGCTACGCCAAAAAAGTTAATCCCAACTTTCTGAGTGCTGACCAGATTCGAGCAGCGAAGACCGAGGAGCCGTAACTTCATGTCCGGGATATCCCTCTCAAGCTTCGCGAGCATGGGCAATGCAAAGGAATACAAATCTTTTGCCAGGGAGACGGCACGAGGCGGAGCCGTCTGGCGCGTGAGCACTTCGAAGGTATGCAGTTTGACTTTCAGAACAAGCGTGCGGCCTTTGAATTGAGTCCGTGCCAGATCCTTTTCAAGCTCCTGCGCAGCCCACCAGAGCTTCGCTCGCAGTTCCTCCTTGTCTCCAATCTCATGAAACGTAGTCTCTGTACTGACACTTTTACGCTCATGGGTCTCGACAGGCTCCATTTTGGTCCTCCCAAGACCGAGGTAGCACTGGGCCAGGAATTGGAATGCCTTCTCCCCAAATAGCTTGGTCAACAATGCACGATGTGGGAAGATATCACCACACTTTTTGACGCCTATAGATTCCAGCTCTCGCTCGAATACTCGGCCAATTCCATTGACTTTGCGGACCGAGAGGTCGCGCATGAATTCCATGATTGCGTCACGGTCATTGGGGACTTGAAATTGCCCATTGGGCTTGTTGATGTTGGAGGCAATCTTTGCAATCTTCGCATTAGCAGCAATCCCGGCTGAAACGGACACCTTGGTTGTTTCTAATATCTCTGCACGCATCCGCCGAACAACCTCGTCAGGCTCCAGGTGGTTTTCGTTGCAATATGCTGTGATATTCAAATAGGCTTCGTCTATACTCGCACTCTCGAAAAGAGGGTCATATTCGGCCATGATAGCGCGGATTTCCTTGGCCTTTGCGGTGTATTTCTCGTAGTTCTGCGGCAAAAGGACTAGCTGCGGGCAAAGCTTTTTCGCGACAAATGAAGCCATACCACTTCTAACGCCAAACTTCCTTGCCAGATAGTTGCAGGTTGTCAAAACTCCTTTACCGACCGCCATAGGCACTCTCTTCAACTCGGGCCGGTCAAGCTCCTCGACAGCGGCAAAGAACGCGTCACAATCCACATGAATGACATGTTGAGAAAGATCACGGCTCAATTCAAGTTCAGCGAGGTATTCATCGGCACGTCGTAGCTCACTGTTCAAGTCTAGACGTTCTAGCCGTGTCTTCTCTTTTACGATTCGCTCGATCTTTAACGTGAGGTTTCGATCCCGCTGTTGTTCGTGATTAAAGAACTTAGAGCCCTTGGAGGCATTGTAGATAATTTCGGATACCTGAGAACTCGAGTTCAGCTATAGCTAGCTCAGCATAGATACAATCATCAAGCGCACCTTTTGCTGATCGACTGAGTCTTGGCCCGCTTTGGTCAAAGAGGGACCGAGTAGCTGATATTTCAGAGTGCCAAATTCTTCACCAGGAGTTGTCTCAGGCTGTGGATCACTGGCAGGATTCTCACCTGAGTACTCCATAATTTCCAGCGTCCCATCGATGGCTGATGAGATGATGAAGAGGTGAGAGCGCGGAAACCAACTTGACGCGGAGTCACGTGGACACGCGTTTCAATTTGCGCGAGGCTCAACTACGTAGCCTGACGTTGAACAATAATCCTCGGCGGATTCGGCGTCATGTGGATTCTTGATTCAACCGGTGATTTTCTGGAAGGTGGGATATCTGATTGAAAAGGATTGATCGGTTGCTAAAACCTCATAGGGAAGCGCGTGTGGCTGCGGCCTGGAAAGAAGTATCTATTCGGTCGATTCTATCGAGATGGAGGTATGGCTTCCTTCAGTCAGAGAGGATCACACAATTCGACTGACCACTTATTGAGTAGTTCGCCATGCTGTCAACCACAACTCGATATCCCGCAAGCATATGACCATTGAAATCTCACCGGTCACTCCGAAAGATGGGGTACGGTTGACCCCGCGACGATATGCATTCTCTGGCTAATTCCAGTCTAGTTATCACCACTAGCGCGATCCAAGATCACTATAACCGATTTAGACTCGAAGAAAGGAACAGTCGTTGATGAAA
Organism: Penicillium rubens; assembly: GCF_028828025.1. Classification (NCBI taxonomy): domain Eukaryota; kingdom Fungi; phylum Ascomycota; class Eurotiomycetes; order Eurotiales; family Aspergillaceae; genus Penicillium; species Penicillium rubens. The sequence goes on along the minus strand of NW_026890601.1, from coordinate 4,536,341 downwards.
AGAGAATCCAGGGAGAATACAAGTTGGAGAAGGGCGATGAGCATGTCATCCAGCTCGCGAAATACCAGCACGCGCTCCGGTGCGTATGTCCGCTTATTATAGGCTTGAATCCCAGCTGATGATCTTGATAGGATCAAATGGGAGCCTGTGGTTCTAACCTTGTCAGCCTCCTCCAAGCAGGTGCGAGGTGAAGATCCTCTAGCCCATGTTCGCTCGCGTCTAGAAGACCTCGACATTAAGACCGTCATGGATTATATTGTCGACCACACAACACATGTGGTACAGCGCAAACGGAATACAGCCAAGGGTCTTCAGGCACTCGTCAACGGGAAGTACATAGTAGATGATTCATATATTGATGCACTCGTCTACGCGGCTACTCCCGGTGATCTTGAGAATGATGAATCACTCTGTCCTCTCGAAACCGACTTCGAATCGGCCTGGCCCGATCCAAATCAACACCTCCCGCCTCCCGGAAAAGAGCCAACTCAGCGTCCCGCCGCTGCTTTTGCTCCAAATCCTGCACGTCTTAATGTCTTCGAGGGATATACATTCATCTTCGGCGATCCAGCCCAGTTTGAAAATCTGCAAGGTCCAATCAACAATGGCCAAGGAAAGGCGCTTTTGTACGAAGTTGAAGATGGGGTCACAACTGCCGCAGATATCGTTCGGTTCATGAAAAAAGCTGCAGGACGGAAAGGCGTTGGTAGCGAGCGGCATGCTTCCGGTGGTGTCATTCTTGTTCGCTTTCGATCAAAAGGAGATCTCGAACAATGGTCCATTGACGTCGGTAATGAAGTTGCCCTGATGACCGACCAGCGCGTGATAGAGCAACGAGAGTTCCTTGACGCTATCCTTGGAAATGATTCATCACCCCTCTGCCGTCCCTTGCCCACAGAGGAGGGCTCTAGTCAGATCTCCGCATCTACACCAGCGATCGAGCCTGCACCAACCAGCCAACCAGCAATCTCCGTCGTGTCCGAACCGGTATCGGTATCGCATCCTGAGCCTAGCCAGCCCTCGACAGCTCGGGGTAAGACACCCCGTGTGCGTGCATATGTCAGTAAAATGAAAACCTTCGATGACGGATTCGACATGGAATCTGTCCCAGTGTATGCGCCTGAAGAAGAAGAGGACGCCACCATAATCAACTCCACTCAGACCGTGGATGTCGAAACTCAAGCCCCGTCCCAAGCAACCCAGCCCCTGGATACAGTGAAGGAGGAGCTAGATGATACCGTCACTGATCTCCTCCCGGGCGCCCGTGCAATGAAGCGTCGTCGTGCAGAGATGGCTCACTATCAAGCAGAGGGAGAGGCCGTAGCCCCTGAACCCGAGGCCCCCAAACGCAAGCGACCTAAACTCGACGTGCTCGAAGCCGCCCGGAAGCACCGAGAAGATGAAGAGCAACAACGCAAAGCCGAGGAAGACTCACATCCAGCCGACTTTGGTGATGTGGATGTGGACCAATTGAAGAACCTGGCCATCGTGGAAGAAATGGAGCTTCCCGTCCGGAATGCACCAGCTCGCGAGGAGGAAAGCTCGGACCGATGGAACGATCAATGGAACGGGCGCAAGAACTTCAAGAAATTTCGGCGTAAAGGCGAGTCGCGTACTCGAGCTCGTATCCAGACGGTAATCGTTCCTCTAGAAGAAGTGACCCGCAAAGACTATGGTATCGGCGATCACTATTGGGGCAGCAATTCCGCTGAGACGAACTCCCGAATCGAGCCTGAAGGCCCGGATTCTGAGGATCATCGTGATGAAGTTGCCCCATCACGGCCCGAGCTGTCAGCGACTGCCCGCACCTCGCCTGAACCGACTCCAGACCCAACTCCAGCTCGGCGCCCGAAGAGGGCTCGCGAGGAGCGTGATTCGGATAGCGATGATGGACTTCGTTTCCGTTTCAGGCGTAAGCGTTAGCTTCTTTTTCTTTTTTTCCTTTGCAATGGTTTTGTAGCGTCTATTTTGCATCGATACCCATTATTTTGCTGTTCTGTGTGTTATGTATGTCTGTAAGCGAATAGGGCCCGAGTTGAATCACCATAATGTAGATTATCTCTATACTTCTCATTGTCTAGAAGACTGCATCTCTACATATAGTTAATGGGGCCAAGGAGATTATCACGGCTGATGTACACGATCTATAGCTGCCCAGGTAATTGATATAGTAAATCAGTAAAAACATCCATGGATCTTTAATGTAAGCTCCCATCTAATCTGATTACCTACGGACGTCCATGTTATTTTACTAACGACAGTGATCTTTTTTGTTCTTTCAAGTCCCAATATCAAGTATTCCAACAGTGTCGCGCAACGTCTCTCCTCTTTGCTTTCTAACCTCCCACTTTCTTCTTCTACCTATGTACTTTGCATTCCTTTGCCTCTTTAGTAGGTTCGCTTTTTCTTTTTATCTTCTTCTTATCTCTTGCTTTTGACCGGGCTCATCTCTCCTCCACCAATCCCCTTCCAACCCACCTCTTCACGCTGCCCAACGGCCTGATCGGCGAACCCCTCTCTTCCTGTAATTTCTTTTCTTTCATCCATGAATGATATCCACTGAGGTCTCCTATCTGTAGCAAGAGCGAACATCGGGCCGGTGCGACAAGTGGTCACAGCTGCCAGGTGGTATATGCATCACCCCGGCATGACCTGTTTGCTGACTGACATATGTTTAATTCTAGTTATCAGCCTACAGTTTCTCTTCTAAAGAAGAGCAAGTCGCACAAGAGACCTCTAACGCTCCCAATCCTCTCTCATCGTCATCCCTATCATCCCTCATGATCTCCGCAATTCCTCCCGCCCCGTCGGCGTTGGTCAGTTCGATGGTCAGTGGACCCATCCCGGGTCCTGCAAGCGCAGTACAATCAAACTACAGCATCACTTCAAACATTCTTGGCCGTGATACCTGTGAAAACCGCGTATCCAGCACTATCCCTGTCAGTGAGGACCAATCTCATCTCCACGCACAAGGTCCCGCATCCACTATCTCAGCCCCGGTCCAGTCGGGAATCCAATTCGTCAATCTTCCAGTTGAGATCCATGAGATTATTCTAGATTATATCCTTGGCAGAAGAGCGTCGGCTGGTAACCATACAGCATATGGTGGATCTTCTGCTCAGAACTGGAGCAAGGGTCTTCATCATCCGCGGCGGAAGGCCCTCGCCAACCTGGCCTTGACTTGCCGCATATGGACTGGACTTGTTCAAAGCCGAATTTACCGCCATAGTGAGTTCCATATAACTGCGTAGTACTAATTTCAAATTGGACTGACAACTGAATTTTTGATAGTCAGAATCAAGGGCAGCAGAGATGAACTGGCCATCTGTGCCCGGTGGTTCATGAAAAACCCCCATTTGACTCCTTACGTCTGCCACATTGAGATTTGGATGCCTATCTGGGGAGATAAGACTTCTTCGTCTAAGATTCCCCGGACGAATCCGGGGCAGCATGCCGCTCAGCCAGCTGCACGACGCGCAGGACACACGCAGTTGAATCGTCCTTCCCGCCATGATCACGGAGATAATGTTATCCATTATCAACGTCCATCCAATAACGCTTCATTGGAGGAAATATTCCGCCTTGTTCAGTACTTTTTCCCCGCTGCCCGAGTTCTCACACTGGAGGGTGGCCACAGCAAGAACCCGCCTATGATTCAACATTTCCGCCATAGCCATGTCATGTACAGTCTGCAGGCTCTCATCCAGCGGCGCCTACCTGTTCTTGAACGCATACAGACATTTATCATGCATGGTGCCTGGAATCTGATGCGAGAACTTGAAGACTGGCACAACATTTCACAGGCGTTGCCATCCTTGAGCGAATGGCATTGTGCCTGGGCCCAACCCCATCTGAAGGCCTACCTCATCATGGTACAAATCTTGATCCACCCTCCATTGACAATCCGCCATATCAACCTTAGCCTGGAGGGATTCTACAACAAGAGTAATAGTTTGCTAGTTGCACCTTCTGGGCCTCAAAACTCGCTTCCCCCAATCTGCAGTCGGCTCGGCGAGACAGTCCCACATTTAGAGTCATTTACCTACACTGGTCGTGTGTGTTTGTTCTTTTTCGAGACATTAAAGCAAGGAGCAACAGCAATGCGTTCTGAATCTCGGCTCAGGTCACTAGATCTTGTAGTCAAGGCGTGCTGTCACAATAAGCGGATAGACAAATCGCATCACTGGTCCCAGATGGGTCCAGGGGTAGGAGGAATTACCAGCATTGCGTTCATTCGTGCCTTCGAGGCAATGGTGGTCAAGGCAATCGAGTGTCTATCCGTTCTCCCTGCCCTGGAGTACTTGCGGATCCGTTTCATCGATCTCGACTCGACGTGTCCGCCTCTGAACCCTTATTTCCAGCTTGTCGATAACGAGTGCACAGGCCTATGGAGTGAAGATATCCTGGAGGCTTTGCGCGTGAACCGACCATCGGCCTCATTCATCACACTAACAGATGGAATAACCGCGGAGTACAATGACCAGCAGATTGTGGGCGCTTTGGTACCTCGAGTTCGCCCCCTGGGCATCCAAGTGAACACTTACAGTCTTCTTGCCGATAGCTCCAACCCTTACTAGGTTGTTTGCCTTGATATTTTCTGAGCGTTTCCACCTAACTTTTCCCTTTTCCTCTTGTCATTCAGCATAATACCCCGTCGTCGATTCCGTCTTCCCAGCGAATTTCTTGTTCGCTATTCAAATCTTGTCCTATTCTTTGTGATATCACACCGGTGGATGTCATTTTAGGACATACCTGAGCTGCTATGTGGTGTTCTCATGAACACATTAATGCTTCTTTGCCTTTTTTTCTTCATTTTTTCTGTTAAGGTGTCGGAGTCCGCCATCGCCTGAGCAGAGTGAAACAGGAACTATCCTCAGTGCCCACATCTTGTCACCCTGCTTCTCTGTTTTTCGGCTTACCGTCTCTAAGAGGGCAAGTCGATAACTGGGTACAAGCAAAATCGGATAATCATGGCCATATGGGCCCATCGGGCATGTCTGATGGGTTTGCTTGTATGTATTGTATGTATTTCAATGTCATCCTGACCAATCATCGTTGCTTTCATCCAAGACCCGTAACTCTGTACACATCTCTATTAAATACAGGTATTTCCCCTATCATTTTTCTGCAACCGTGATGTCGCCCCCGTCCCCTCCATCCCGAACAATGATGCCTAGTATCCAGACGTTCACAGCGAAGAAGAAGAGCCCTGCGAGGAACAGTCCAGGTACAAAGGATGACAGGCCCAGGAATTCGAGGTTGTAGCCTTGGTGCAGCCAGAGGGCCTATATAGTTTATCAGAGATGAAGTCCCAAGTAAAAGCTGTGGCAGCGGAGGATCAGTAGACAATACATACCTGTCCAGCAATCCATAGTATGGCTGCTGATATGCCCAGAGTCGGTTTGCGGATGAGTGAGGAAGATGGTAGGTAAAACGGAAGCAGGATGAGATACCAGAGAAAATACTAGACTTGTTAGCTGTACGTATGACAATTCTCAGGTGAAATCACATACCTGGCTGGTACAGACTTTGTTGAAAGTGACAAAGGTAAAGGTCTGCGCGAGCATCGCGGTAGTCAAGCTCTTCTTCGCCAGAACTAGAGGCAAAGCAACAACCACAAGGATTAGCTGCGGAAGGAAGGCTAGTGCCTCGAAACGAGTTTCAGCCCCACCGGCAGCAGACAGATATAGCAGTGTACTATACGGAGAGAAATTGTGGCGGTGATCAATGCGAGTAAGATGGTGGAAGAATGTGTGATGGAGGAATGGCTGGCCGTACTGCAGGTACATGACAAGATTCAAGGCCACGAAACTGGCCAGTGCGGCGACAGTAAACTTCACCCGGGATGGGGTAAAAAATCCTAAAGCTTGTGACAGCAGCGCAGTGTCGGCCGTTGCGGACCCATCGCGCTCAGCATCCCACCACCAGAGGATGGAGATACCATAGATGAACGGATAAATTTTGAAATGCACAGCAAGACCCAGGATAAGCCCAGCAAGGATAGGCTTCTTCGTCAAAGTTGCCCACAAAAGTGCCGCAACAAGCACGCCCAGTACTCCTTCTGAACTACCACGGGTACTGATATTGGCAACCATGGGATTCCACAGCCAAACAGCAGCAACATACCGCAGCGCGCGCTCGACAGGAAAGCGATAGCATCGGACAAGCAGCTGGACAACGAGCCATCCGGCAAGAACATCAGACAATGCAAAAAGCACCTTTCCAAAGGCGAAACTCAGTGTTGACCAAGGTGCGGCACCCTCCCACGCAGTCGGGACAAGTATCCATGCCAAGAGCGGCGTGTAGCGGTAAGTATCGCGAGCATAGGGTGACTCGCCCTTTGCAACGTAACGAGCAGCATCAGTGAACACCATGTAGTCGATGTCGGTGTATTTCACGGCGGAATGCGCGTCCTGCCAGCCTCCATAGACGAGGAGGACGAGGCGGAGGGCTGTTGCGGCGAGGAAGACTCGCGCTGGAGAGTCAAAGAGAGCCATTCTCTTATTTCGGACTCTCGGACTCCTCTTTCCTTTTCTTTTTTGTCTTTCTGATAACAATCAATTGACGAGATTAGTGGTTGCTAGATTGTCTGTTGCGGCTAGCTCGCATAATTGGGCGGCTTGATGAACCCCTTGGCGGATGTTGTGGGGGAAGTAAGGAGCTGGACATCCAACTTTTTTAGCCTCAAGATCTGTAGTGACTGTAAATGTGAACTATAATTCACTCCAATTCCATCCCATGCAATTGGTGGTAAATTTGGTAAATTGGTGGATGTTTGGATGTTGATGCCACCTCCAGGCCCGGGGCCTGATGCCTGGATGACTCAGCATGGTCCGTGTGGACCCCAGATTGCCTAATTGGGACGAGAAGTATACCAATATGCCTTCACTAGGTATTGAAGCATCATTAACACTGGAAGGCCGCTATAAACCGGTTATTTACATTATTATTTTTTCTGGGCTTGAATGTTAAGTATAGTCCATCGCTTGTTGAATTTATAGTGTATCCCACAGTTATACACCGGGCCTTACATTCCTACATAGTTGAAAGGGGGTATTCAGGCAGATATAGGGCGTATATGTATCGTATATATACTATGTAGCCAAACAAATTCACTACTCTTCCCAAGGCCTTCACCCTACAAGACAAGGAATATCCACTGATCCACATTGGAACTACAAAATGCGGGGAAAGTGGCCATGGCATTGCGGGGATTCCAACGTTCCAGCACTCCTTCGCACTCTATACGATATACGTCCAACATGAAATACTGTGATGTCACACTCGCTGACCATTCAGGGACTTAAGGATAATCCTGGGCCAGTCATATCGGATGTTTTGATGTCTTGGCTCATGTACATGTAGCTGGTACGCCACTAAGAGGGGTTACTGGATAATCAGCAAACCCCGGAGACATCTTCAGGCCCCAGCTCCTTTAAATAAGTTGACAGAAATGCCGACAAAAGGGTTCATGTGAAAAGTAGACAACCCGAGGGATTTTCATGCTTCTAGTACGGGGTTATACGTTTATACCCAGGTCCATGTCTTGACGTTTCAACTATCAGGCATCGTCTAAATACCTCAAATTGACACTTCCTAGTGGTAACTATCCATTTTGCCATTTTTAATGGCAGAAATGAGAAGTCTGAGAAAATATGGATATAAACGCTCAAGTTGATGATACTTTGGGCCACTTGGTGTGTTGATATCCCCGCATTTGTGATAGGGAGGATAGATCGGAGCTTCCAAATACTAGAATAGTTCAGGATCAAGCTCGGTTACATGTAAGCTGACCATGAACCCACACCAAGGCACTCGGAATAAGATCATCGAGTAAGGGCATGTGCAGCGTAATCAAGAGGTTCAGCACACTCCACGCCAAGGCACATACATTATTACAGCTCGGACCTGTATCACCTAGGCCGCTTGTGTAAGAAGCCATCCTCCGCTTTTGGAATCTGGCCGGCCAAATCGGGACAATTTGGTCTGATAGGTAAGATGCCGTCAGAGTATGTGGTCTAGTTCCATAATACAAGCAATATGACAGACTAGTTATGGATGTACTTCACAATTGGCTTGTCTTGACAGAGATAAACCCAGTCCTTTAGGCAGAGACGTGCAGATTTGCCATGTTATCTATGTACTTTATATACCGCGTAATAGCAGGAGATGGCGATCCCCCGCAAAAGAAACAAGCCCTGGAAGATATATATTACAAACTTAATCTCCTCAGTCCTCGGTATCTTTTATAGACATATGATAATTCAATGAGGGTTTGGTGTTCATATAAATAGACTGTATATTCTCTCCCAAAGGCACTTTATCATGGCGCTGGGCATGGGAAAGTATATCATCGGGGGCAATCGAGGGCTTCTCAACCCAGAGTCCGATGAGTCTGGCAAACTCGAAAAGGTCGGATCCTCACTGAGCTCGACCTCGAAGAAGAATAAATTCCGCCGTCATTGCAGGCGATTCTGGTGCATCTACCTCATCGCCAATGTGATCTTCTTGGCTATTTTCTTACCCGTTTTGTAAGTCACAGTGCACTTTTGCTTCGTCTCATGTTTATTATCAACTTTGATACTAACGCCAAACAAGCTTTCTGGTGGCAATTCCGGCCATCGCCCAACTTGTTGTCAATAAATCGGACCTACGAATCGTCAATGCCGAAGTGATGCACCCAACAACAGATACAGTACGAATGACACTAGAAGCCAAAGTAAATTTGAAGCTTGCACTCGGTGTTCGACTCGATCCGGTCGTCTTCTACACATTTGTGCGCTCCGCTGGCCATGAGAATGCATATGCAGGAATTGAGATCCCTGGGCAGACTATCAAGGGCAATTATTCACTCGGAGTCACCGACCAGTTGACACCAATCCTCAATATGACTTCCTGGGAAACCTTTGTGGGCCAGACGGTCTTCCAAAAGGAAACAGCACTATCCCTATATGGAGTGACCACTGGATATCTTGGCGTCCTGAAAAACCACATTGTATTGGATAAAGATGTGGTGATCCCAAGTGAGTACTTCACTATAGTGGTCTGTCTTCCATTGCTAATCTCCGAAATAGCTTTAAACAAGTTCGAAGGCTTCTCCATCGCTGATAGCACATTTCTCTTGCCAGCAGAAGATGACGGGTCCAACCTCGTTGCCAACCTTACACTTCCAAACCCCTCGGCACTCAGCTTCGAAGTCGGCACTATCACACTTGACCTCAAAAGTGGCAACACGGACCTAGTCATCGGCAACGCAACGGTTAAAAATGTCACTCTGAGACCGGGCAACAACACATTCCCGTTGAGAGGTGTGGTTGATATCGGCACGATAGTCAGTAACCTCACCGAAGTTGTCAGCTCACAGGGCTCCGCCATTAGGAGAGGCGCACTGAGCCTGACAGCTGTGACCAGGTCAATTGTATCCAACGGCACTCTAATCCCGTACTATACAAAGGTCCTTGGGTCACTCCCTCTGGTGGCAAACGTGAGCATTGGGGATATTCTCAGAAACTCCCTCGCCCACATAGGCTCGAGTGGACTATTGTCAGACTCCGATGACAAACGCAGGAGAGGCCCGGTGCAGTTGGACGGCCCAGTTGGATACGGTGACGCGTATAATCAGGTCGCAGATCTGAAACACAATAGACACGTTCAAAAGATCCTTGAGGATGAAGATCCGGAACGACGAGACGCAATGATAGATGCGCTGGCTCGATATTATGCCTCCCTATGAATGTATGATTTGACTTGAATTGAATATTGACTTCTGGTCTGGAGTAAAACCCCATTTCTGTGTCAATCGTATCGTGGGAATATATAAATATGGGAGATCCTACAGTACATGATATACTTGAAGCTTTGCAAAGAAAAGGTAAGTCAATATACATTCGTTTCCCACGTATGCCCTATGCTAACATGCTAAATCGAAGAATTCCCAAGGAACAAAAAATAGTAGAATAGAAAGGAGAATAGCAGAGAAGAGAACGATCGTTCAGTAATAAAATCCGCCGTTCGCAAAGTACCCAGGATCCGGCATGGGATCGAAATACGCAGGTTGTTCTCCGAATTTTGGGCCTTTCTCATGATCCGGAGTCAACAAAGTCATCATGTCGTTCCTCCCATCAACATCAGTGACAATTCCTGGCCACAAGTTGTTGTCACTCCAACTCAGATACTCCCAGAGATACTGGCCTCCTGAATCATCCGCGAACGGGGTAGTAGCGAGGGGGTCAAGGAACCCATTCTCGCCCATAGCCACGTTACCACGACCCTGTTCAGGTGCCGGGAACATGACTGACATATCCCGACCAGCGGGATAAGGGTTAGTGCTACTAAGAACACTAGCGGAAGAATCAGGATCGCCAAGATCCTGTCCCCGCTTGCTAGCCTCGTAGATACGCGAGATAGCATCCAGCGACCGCTTCGCAGTATGGCCAAAGGACTGCATGCGGGCCAGGGTCATCATGGCCATTTCCACCTGCGCCTGACAGGACTCAATAGAAGCGCGAGGGTCATTTGCCGTTGGATCGTTGAGGAATAATCCCACCAAGGGAACCAGAGAAGCCTGGAAAGTCCACCAGACAGCATTCCATCCGCAGAGCTGGTTAAGCTGCGCCGTAGCAGCAATATTCCGAATAGATTCATCTGCGACCTCGCGACATTTTTCAATTGCGGTGCGCTCTTCCGATCGCAGTGCGATATAAGGCACGCGGCGCATGGCGTAGCTGAGCAGTGTTGGTCGGTACAGGAGGATCCGTTGGTTGTAGTAGCGCCAACGCATGACTGTCCGCACAGTGTTTATTGACTCTGAGCAGGGCTCGTGGTCTTTCAGAACGGAGGGGAGGTTGTCCCACCACTCTAGAAGCTGCGCATCTGCGTGGGCCATTTCTTGGTGCTTGACTAGCGGTGCTGCGGCGAGGGACTCTTGGACTTGGGTGGCGATCTTGGCGAAGCGGATGTTTTCCACCAAAGGGAGGATTTCGAGAACGTTTCCCTATTAGAATTGCATGAGTCAAACGATTATTCTTCTCTGGGAGGGAATAAGACTTACCTTGTCTCGACAGAGGGGAGGTTTAACTGTAATGTTTGAACCTATCCGACCCATACTAGGCCGGCCTAGTGTCATGCCGGCCCAGGTATCCATGCAGAACAAAGACCACCAGACGCGGCGCTTAAGATCCATAGACGCTAGCTTCGCTGGACTCGGTATTTGGCGGGTCTCTGCAAACTCCTTATGCAGTCCCAGAGCAACCGACATACGCAACGCAGCACCCAAAACGGAGTATGCCAGATTCGGCTGGCTGATATAGTGGCAGTACCAGCCGCCCATCAGTCCCAGCGCCTGGATGGTCTCGATATGGGAGCTTCCCAAGGAAGTCAGAGTTAGGTGGCTCTTACATCGCAGGAAGTATGTCTGGTGTGTCGTATCATCGGGTCCTGTAGCCGCAATGCAACCAAGAGCAAGAACAATGTTCAGTAGAGCAAGCCAATGGTCATCCCTCCGACGACCAGCGCAGTAAGCCTCGCGGAAGGAGCGCTCATCGATCATGGGAGCAAAGGCTTGAAAATAGAGGAAATATGCATCGAGCATTTGCATCTCTGAGGGCGGAATAAGGGGTTGCGGGGGTGTGACAGGCGCACGATGCGGCCATCCGATCGCATCCTCCTGTTCGTTGACGGGAGTTCGGGAAAAGTACGAGGCGCAGCCTGGATCCAACCAGACAATGACCTTGATCACAGCTTGGATGGATGATACACCCAGGTAAGATGAAGGCTGGCGAGCCGACAGCGACAAGCCATTAACATCATCCGAGACGCCCTCTACTAGATCCGAGGAGCTAGTATTACGGCTATCCGGTAGTTCCTCAGGCATGGTTTGCAGAGCCTCGAGGTTGTCATCCTCATTTGACAAAGGCGAGACGTGGGCTTCCATGGAAACCGACGTGGATGGTGAATCGGCATGATGTGACTGTGTTTGCATGTGAGAGCCCGACGGGGCGATTGTGAGCTCGAGGAGTTTCTCACGTGGCAAATTTACCAATGACTCTGGAGAGAAGTTTGGGAATAACTTCCCCAAGATACTTCGATACTCTTCCAGAGTTGTAGATAGTTTTTCCACGTGTCTATATATATCAAACTGGTTAGATAGTTGGGGGTAGGGGGGACATGGGCGAGTGACTCACCTCCGCGAGGGCCGCGGGTCTGAATAGTGACACTGGTCCGACTTCTTATACCACCGACATGCCTCACATGGCTTCTCGCCATCACACTTGATCTTGCGATGGCGACAAGATGTACAAGCGCGCAAGGTTGTCACACGGCGACTAATAGATTCACGTCTTTCACTGGTAGACCGGTTGCGGGCAGGAGTTGCAGCCGTGGGGTTCTCAAACCCCTCGAAGGTATGGAACATTCTTGATGATAGTTATAAATTCACGACCACCGTGTGGTCACTGAGGTGGCGTCATGGATGGGTAGAATAATAGTGTCGTATAATGTTTCTGTTGGGTTGTGACAGTTGGTTCCTCACATTGCGCATAGGTGGAAAGTCATAGGTCTAGAGGAGATAGAAGAAAAAGAAGATAAAAGGGGAAAAGCAGACTAAAGCCGAAAAGACCTAAGCAGAACGAAGAAAATAGGCTGATCCGCTTAATCTCCCCGCATTTTCGTGATGGATTTGAACTATGCAAGTCTTTTTTTCCTGTCCGGTCTCACTCGGGTCAGAGTGATTGGTCGGGCATATTGGACGACTATAGGCTAGTGACGTCCGTGACTCCGGACTATTCCTTGCAAGGCGTGGCAAGACGAACACTCTCTCTCACGGATCTTGTAGGGAAAACAGAGGGAAAAAGGCCCTTTAACCTTCGGTTTGACGTGGACATGTCTATATCATCAACTCCCGGCATATGTAAGACCAACAGGGGACTTTGTACGGTCACTGGGGTTTCAAGTCCCGAGCTGCCTAATATTCCAGCCGGGAATTGCCACGCCAGCATGGACAGGGGTGGCAGGTGTGCCATTCACGGGAAATATCCAATCTCGCTTCCAGTGCTCACACGCCACAGAACCTGCATTGCATGGTGCTCGGTACTTCATAGTGTGGCATGGATTCCTCAAAGTGAGGGGCAATTTCCCCAGACTCGCCTTGTGAGCCCTGCAAGATGGGACTGGATCGTATGGGGAAGAGGACTAGCAGTGCATGTCCGTTCTTGCATGGGGATATTAGGTCCGATGGTCCAGTACCAGCAAATCTCCCTTTGGCCGGAAATTTCAACATATTTCGCCAATCAATGTGGATGTGTCAAACCTTCTCATTTCATCCCCATTTCATTGCAAGTCTTGGCGCTGTACTCCGTGTGCTCCGTACGGAGTATACCATAATGGCTTGGAGCCCGACCCCCCAACACATTGAATGAGGGATTTTCACAAATCAAGGGGCTGGTGCTCATCCCCACTTATGCTTACCCCGTGTATCAGGAGGGGCAATGTGCCTATGGCGCGCTTCGGGGCGCTTTGCCACTTGGGGTCTGGTGCCGAGATACCTTCGCGCCATGTCTCTTTCGAGTCAAGTGCCCGAAATGGGGACACGGGCAGTTAAGAGTCCTCTCCGTACTGTCTCTTCTTCTCAAGGAGACAAAAAGGGACGAAGAGAGTCAGACTCCGCATATTTCAAGGTATAGTCGAAGCTAGCAATCTGCAAAACTCCACGGTCTGATCATTGATCTCCAGGCAAGTCTACCATGCCAAGCCTATGGGATGAAAAGGGAGCCGAAGGATGAAAGACGCCAGCTGCCTGGCGATCTTCAACGGTGATTGGTCCGGTTGAAGACTTGTGACGAACCGTCATGCATCTAAAGGTAATTGGTGGGATAATAATATATTAATCGTAGAGGCCGATGACCGAAAGAACCTTGGAAGCTGCCTGTGCACACATACACGAGGAGGAAGCGGATGATATACAGGTTCATCAGTCCAGGGAGTCTCCCAGTTTATGATAGCAGAAACTCATGTAAAGAATCCCGAACATCAACAATGACATTTTGAGCTTGACGGGGCCAATTCCGTGGCCAACAAAGCTCTTGGGTGGATATAACAACCCCAGAGGGTTCGAATCAACTCTCAAGTTGGTGCACATGTGGGGAGACACGGGTGAAATTCTGGGGACTTGCAAATTCCCATTGTTTCACTGTATTTGAAGAGCACAAACTGCAAATATACCGGTCATGTGGTAACACTAGTCCCCTTTTGACACGGCACATTTTGGTTTTCCCAAAGGGGAAAGGGAGTCTCGGGGCTTATCGATAAGCATCAGTCGTCTCCAACTATGTATAAATCCGGGGCAGACAAAGCTACCTCCTTCATATTGCCAATTGCTTTTCAAAATGGCTAAGATTGTGCACTCGCTGTCTTCTGGCTGGTCCTTCAAAGACCGGGACACCGACGAATGGCTGCAAGTAGCTTCGGTCCCATCAGTGGTACAACAGGATCTCATCGCCAACAAGAAGTGAGCTGGTTTTCTCAAACCAAACGTTTCAAAATCTAACAGTATTGCTTCCAACAGGCTCGATGATCCCTATGTCGGATTCAAAGAATTGGATGCCCGCTGGGTCAACGAGAAGTCATGGGTCTACCGAAATGTCGTACAGAAGCCATCCACCCCCGCCGGCTCTTCGATTGTGCTGGTCTTCGATGGTCTTGATACCTTTGCCAAGGTCAAGCTGGATGGACAAGTGATCCTGGAGAGTGATAACATGTTCCTGGGCCACCGGGTGGATGTAACCAAAGCATTGGAAGCAGAGGGCGAACACACGCTCGAGATTGAGTTCGACTGTGCACTCATCAAGGCCCGCGAGCTCCGGGCCAAAGACACCACGCACAAATGGGTCGGATTCAACGGCGATCCATCGCGCATGGCTGCGCGGAAAGCCCAGTACCACTGGGGCTGGGACTGGGGTCCAGTGTTGATGACCGCGGGCATCTGGCGTGCCGTACGGTTTGAGGTGTATCAGGCCCGCGTAGCAAATGTCTGGCCCAAAACGCAGCTCTCCGCAGACCACCAGACAGCTGAGGTGACGGCCGCTATCGATGTGGAGAGCGTCGGTGATGGCGACTACACGGCCCAGGTTAGCTTAGGCTTGAAAGGGAAGGAGATTGCAAGCCAGACTATCCCAGTGTCGGCAAAGGCCGCTCAAGTAACATTCTCAGTCGATAAGCCGGCTCTGTGGTGGCCCCATGGATATGGCGAGCAGACTCTATACGACGTATCGGTGTCGCTGCTTCGCAATGGTGAACAGGTTGACCAGACATCCAAGAAGTTTGGTATCCGGACCGCCGAGGTTGTTCAACAACCGGACAAGCATGGCAAATCCTTTTTCTTCCGAATTAATGGCATGGACATTTTCTGCGGCGGTTCGTGTTGGATTCCGGCAGACAGTCTGCTCCCTGCTATTAGTGCCGAGCGATACCGCAAGTGGATTGAACTTATGGTTGCTGGCAGACAAGTGATGATTCGGTAGGTTTTGACTTCTCTATGTTCTATAACCTATACGAACTTAGCTAACTTTGAGTAAGTGTCTGGGGTGGTGGTATATATGAGGACGACTCCTTCTATGAGGCCTGTGATGAATTGGGAGTGCTAGTCTGGCAAGACTTCATGTTCGGATGCGGTAATTATCCCACATGGCCCGAGATGCTCGAGTCTGTCCGTCAGGAGACCATCTATAATTTGGAGCGTATGCGCCACCATCCTTCAATTGTGCTCTATGCGGGCAACAATGAGGATTATCAAGTTGCAGAGTCAGAAGGCTTGACCTATAACTACGAGGACAAAGACCCGGAGAACTGGTTGAAGACGGATTTCCCCGCACGATACATTTATGAAAAGCTGCTCCCAGATGTGGTGGCTGAATACTCACCTGGCACATTCTACCACCCTGGGAGTCCATGGGGAGATGGCAAGATATCGTCAGACCCCACTGTTGGTGATATGCACCAGTGGAACGGTTAGCTTTCCCAGCAAACTTTGAGAATAATGCTAATCATCAGAATAGTGTGGCATGGAACGCAGGAGAAGTACCAAATCTTCGATACTCTCGGCGGCCGGTTCAACAGCGAGTTCGGAATGGAGGCATTCCCCCACCTCTCTACCATTGACTACTTTGTTGAGAACCCGGAGGACAAATTCCCTCAATCCCATGTGATCGACTTCCACAATAAGGCCGACGGTCACGAACGAAGACTAGCGACGTACCTTGTAGAGAATCTACGGACCGCCACAGACCTTGAGGTATGACTACCATCACGATGGCCATCGATGCAGGCTAACATGACCAGACCTATATCTATCTCACTCAAGTTGTACAAGCAGAGACCATGATGTTTGGTTACCGAGGCTGGCGCCGGCAATGGGGTGACGAGCGACACTGCGGTGGCGCACTGCTCTGGCAGCTGAACGACTGCTGGCCGACAATCTCCTGGGCCATCGTGGACTACTTCCTCAAGCCCAAGCCAGCATACTACGCCGTCAAGCGGGTTATGAACCCGATCGCCGTCGGGGTCCGACGTGAGCACCACGACTGGAGCGTGGCACACGCCCAGCCACCCAAGACCAGCAAGTACGAACTTTGGATCGCCAGCAATCAACCAAAGACCGTCCAAGGCAGTGTCGAGCTGCGGTTCCTCTCTGTCAACACAGGCCGCGATATCCGGGCACCGATCGTGCGCGAAAACATCACCATTGCTGCCAATGGCACCACGGATATCATCGCTGATGGTGTTCTGGACCACATCGCCGAACCAGAACCGCATGTCCTCGCCGCCCGATTGTGGGTGGACAACAAGGTTGTAGCACGGGATGTCGACTGGCCACAGCCGTTGAAGTATCTCAATCTGTCCGAACGACAGGTAGAGGTTAAGAGGCAGACAGGGAAGTCTGGTGAGACGGTGTTGGTGATCAATGCGCGCAAGCCAGTCAAGTGTCTTGTCTTTGAGGAGCAAGAGGGTGTACAGCTTGAGGACAACGCTATTGACATTGTCCCTGGTGATGAGCAGACAGTCACGGTTACTGGCCTTGGAAGTGAGCGTCTGAGATATCGATACCTGGGACAAGCATCGTGCCAAGTTGTTGAATGAGTAGCTACTACCATATAGCCGTAGACAATATGATTTCAATGAGCAGAAGCAGTTAAATACAAGCCAAGACTCTTCGTTTTAAATATCAATGCATAGATGATGTAGTAAACCAAGGAGTATGTCCCCGGATAATGTAAGATGTAAGAGAGAAGATTATCTCCAGGGCTGATAGCTTATCAGGGCGATCTGAACTTAACAACCTCCAACTTTTTGCCAATGGGTACCAAACGCGACTGGGAAGGCCAGCCCCTCGACCTCAATCCTAAAGACACAATCATGGCAGAAGCAGAAATAGAGCCAGCTCGTCCGATCCTGTCAATCTTCGAGAACTTCCGCGACGAGCTGGACGAGCACCATGACCGCCGCGAGCGTATCATCAAGAAAAGCCGCGACATTACCGCCCTGAGCAAGAAGATGTGCGCCTGCACCTCCCAGTGTAAAGAAAAGCATCACTAACTGAGATCCCTCTAGTATCTTCGCTCTCCAACGAGTGCGCGCAACAAACCAACCCCTCCCACCTAAAATCGCCCAAGAAAACCAAACCCGCTTCGACCAAATCCACGCGCTGTTCGAAGAAGTCGTCCCCGAACAGCTCGGCATCAATGGCTGGCGATACCAGCGCCAAATCAGTGGAGGAATCCAAGAATTCATTGAAGCCCTCTCCTTCGACCACTACCTACGCACGCAAACGCTCATCACCCACGCCGAGTGCTCCGCCCGGGTCCCTCCACAGATCCTCGTTTCAGAAGAAGACTACCTAATGGGCCTGTACGATCTCACAGGAGAGATGATGCGCTTCGCGGTTTTATCACTGAGCTCCGGGAACGCAAGTGCTACCCAGTTGACTGAGAACTCAGCCAGCGAAAGGGAGAAATCTACGGTCGCTTCCTCGCAGGGTGGCATTGTGGGTGATCTACGTGCTATACGTGCAGGGTTTGAGGCCCTCAGTGTACCACAGCGGCATTACATGTTCCGGGATATGGCAAAGAAGCTGGATGTGATGCAGAACAGTGTGGAGAAGGTCGAACGGGCGGCATATGGGATTGTCGTTCGTGGGAGTGAGAGGCCGAGTGGCTGGACACCTGATCTATCAGCTGCGGTGGAGGTGGGATCCTACTGAAAACAACTAAAAAAAGAAAAACTACTTATCATGAGGTATCCAGGAATGATCAATGGCATAATTTTGAATGACCAGCTGTACATCGATGTAGCCTGTTATAGTTTGGGTATACATTTCCATACATGTATGCCAGAATTATACCTAATTTCACAATTAATGTCTCTCTCCATCGTTATGCCCCAGTATCCCCCCATTAGTGCCTTATTTCTACATATGTACGTGTATTTTTTAGAAATGCGCATCTTCTGTATTTGATGCTATACAACACGTGCGTCATGGTGACATCACAAGTTCGAAACGGTAGAGACAGTAGAAAAACTACAGAAACAGTCCAAAGGCATAAGGAAAAAGAGCATTTCCAATTGTAAAAAAGGAAGAAAAAGAAGAAAAACGCCCTCATAAAACGATCGTATCACCCATATCTCATAGCACCAAAGCTGTGGCAATGTTGCCTTGATAGGGCCAAAATTAGACGGGCGAGCGTGGGTTCTCATCCTCGGAGAGAATACCCTGGGAAATCAGCTCTTCAGGTTGTGGCCGGTTCTGAATCTTATGCTCGAGGTTATCGGCCAGCATGTGTCGCTTGAGTTCTTGGGCGTGGGCCTGCAGCGCTGGGGCGGCGGAAGTTGCGGGGAGGATATTACCTTTGCAGGTTGTTAGTATATCGAGAAAAATCCCAGGTACCAATCTCTACAAAACGAAAGTAGAAAATAAGAAATGACATATAAACACAGAATGAAAAGAGAAAAGAAAAAGGGAAACAAACGCTCAACCAACTCGTCCTTGTCAGGCCTCTTCTCCAGGTTCTTCTTCAGACTATCTGTAGCACGCTGGCGGTCGAGCTCCTGGCGGGCAGATTGAAGGGCTCTATAATATATTAACAACCATATCTCATGAGGAAAAGAAAAACTGAGGAATATCCCCGGGGAACACTCACGGAGCTACATTGGTGTCTAGCAGGATGTGGCGGTTCTTGAGGTCCTGCATATCCGGGCGGGTTTGGAGGTGTTTCTCCAGCGAGTTGCGACGCTCGCTGGTCGGGGGAAGGGACTGCTCGATGGAGGACATTGTAGTAAGTAATGATAGTCACAAATGTGTTAGGCGAAAGCAGTAGAGGAATGAAGTAATTAAGAAAGTCCTGGAAGCCCTGGACGCCCTGGAGAAGGCAAAAGTCAAGTGATTGTCCCGTGGGACAATCACGCGGGGAAAGCGGCGGTCTATACACATCATACTATACAATAGGAGAAAACATCATCGAATTTTCTGGGATAATCTAGGATAATTGGGATGCTAGTAGATCATAAGACAAAAAAGATACAATCCATTATCATACCATCTCCCAGCGCAATAAAAAAAAGGTAAAAAAAAAAAAAGCAACCGTCTCAACGTCTCCGCAATTTGACGATCTCCCATCTCCGTCTCCTAAGGAAAAGGTGAAAGGGGAAAAAAGGGTGGGGCACAGGTTTTCCGAAGTAGACATATCCAAGCAGCGCATCACAGCCGCGGGTCGAATCCACCATGGGATTCATGTCCTTTCGTGTCTGAGATCCGAATCATGCCGGGATTCTGGGATCATTTATGCCGGGGGAAGAGGGAAAAACACACTCTGCAGGCAATCACAGCAAGACAGATCCAGATCCAGATCCCCGCATTGGGGGGATTATTGCAGTCCAGCAAAGAGAAAAGAGGCACCCCTGTCCGGTACTGGATGCATTGGTTCACAAAACACTCCAGTCTACAATCATCAAGAGATGATTTGGAGTAGACCGTTCTGCTCGTGCTAATCAAGGAACCCAGAGCTTACCACGGCCACGACCATTGCCTCGTGCACCGCGCGAAGAACCACCACGGCGACCATTGGATGAGCGGCGAGAGGCTCCAGCATTACCGCGGGAGGCACCGGCGGCACCCTGCTGGGTGCTCAAGTCCACAGTGGCCGCCTTGGTCGCACCGCCCAGAGACCGGCTGAAAGAATCCGGGTCGATGGGCTTCGTAGGAACTTCCATTGTAGCAGTAGGCTCGGCAGGAAGTGGTGCGGCCTTGGGGGCAGCCTTGCGCTGACCACCGCGCGGAGCACCACGGGGAGTTCCTTTTCCACGGCCGCGAGGGACGAACACTAGCTCATCCTCGTCGCTCTCTTCCTCATAGGACAATAACGTCTTCGGCTCAGGTTGCGCCTGAGTCTTCTCGACGTATTTGCAGCGGTTTTTGTACTCGCGCTCCTCATACTGGATAGCGGTACGTAACTGCAGAATGTTCTTAACACCAATGCCAAATTTCTGAGCCCACACCTGGGTCGCGCGGTCATTAGAGATGAGAATGCAGGTCTTAGCAGAATTATCGGCATCAGGGCCGGCATGCAACCGCCAGAGCAGGGCGCTCAGCAATGGGCGCAGAGCGGTCGGCGCGGTCGGGATAACAGATCCGGAGATGGTGCGCTGATGGCTGGTAGACTTGCTCTTGGTCTTCTGGTTCTTTGTTCCATTGCTAGACTCATGTTGCGCACACTCAGGGCTGGTACGGGAGCTGCGAGAGGACGCGCGCGATCCAGGTCCACTGGGGGTGCCGACGGAGGTGATCGACACAGCCTCCGCGTCCTTCTTGAAGTTCAGCTTGGACAAAAGCATCTGCGACAGATCGTCCGACTCGTTCTTGGTCACAGTTTCATCGACGCTGGGTTGGATCGCGGGCTCGTCATTGGTAACTGCCTCGTCGATAGCCTCGGGCTCCTCTTCGAATTCCGGCAGGAAGAATTTCTCGGCATCCTCCCAGCGCTCGTATTGTTCCATGGGACCTTGTAGGACAACTCGGTCGGCAGCGATGTGATCTTTGCCGGAAGTGACACGGTCAAGGAAGCGGACAGCTTCGCGGGCGTTGATGGCGACCTGCGATCCTGCTCGCTTCAGCGCATGGAGTCGTTCAAGTGCTAATCGGAGGATAATAGTTAGACCGGCAAGCGCTGCAGTGAGGCAATCAGAGTCTCTTCAGTATGCGGATACTCACTGTAAAGAGGAACCACAAGATCAATAGCGCCATTTGTTGTCCATTTCTTGATTTCGCTAATATTGGTGGACAGGGCCGTCTCGTCCACGGCACAGCGGAAGACCTTGCGTCCGGTCGACATGGCGGATAGTGAACGAGTGTGCTCGCTGCGATCGTAGTGAGTGAGAGATACAGGGTAAAGACCACCCTATATCGGAAGACTAGAATTGTAGACGACCGCGACTAAATCGGGGCCGGTCAGCACGGGCCTAGAGCTGAGGAAGGAGGTTTGATGATGGAGGGACCTAGGAATGTGGGGGGAGGGAGGGAGTAGTGGGATGTTGGTTGATGGGAGCCGAATTTTTACTCACGATGAGAATCCAGTTGACAGGATATTTCCATCTGCAGCATCTTTGTAACAATACAGTCTGCTAGGGGCCAAAGGAACGCACCTTGAGAAATGATGCGATGGGCAGAGTTGGAAATATGCTGACTAAGCGGGCTTCAGGAACAACCTTCGAAGACCGAATTTAAAGAGAGAAGTGAGGGTTTCTATATATCGAAAATGGATACAGTCTAAGGGTAGAGAGAAGTAGAAAAAAGAAAGATCATGTTCATGAAGTAAAAGTGTTCCAGATCCTTCATGGCGGCTTATGACTTCACCTTCTTGATGAGGCCATCCGATTCCTTAACTCGCTGAGCCCACTCACTGGTTTCCATGTCCATATTAGTACTAGTAGCGACATCTGAATCACAGGGGAAACTTTGTATACTTACGTCCAACTGCCATCATATACGCGGCGCAGGTTTGGGTCGCCATATTCCGCCTCATTCAGGGCTGTCTCAATGATGGAGGCAGTCACGCCAGTGCCGCACGAGCTGATAATTGATTGGTTTGGATCCACCTTGTGGTCCTCGAAGACCTTTCGCAGGTCTTCGGCAGGGAGGTAGGTTTTGGTTTCAGGATCCAGCAGTTCTTGGAAGGGCATGCTCTTGGAGCCAGGAATATGGCCCGATGACAGGCCAGGGCGCGGCTCCGGGTCGGTTCCAGCCCAGCGACCATAAGAACGTGCATCGAGGATCTCTATTTCCTCAGCACCTTCTTTGCCATAGTCCAATGCCAACTCCTTCATCTCCCGGAAAGAGATCACTAGTCGCGAGTCGTATGTCGGAACAGGGTACTTGGACTTCTCCGTCACCGCTGCCTCACCGCTCTCGGTCGGAAAACCTTCTTTGATCCAGAGACGATAGTTGTTGAGGATGTGCACATTGGGATGACCGAAGACGCGCAGCGTCCAGCCTACACGGGGCGCGCTGAATATGCCCAGGTCGGCAGTGTCGTAGACCACCACCGAGTCGTCGCGACGGATCCCCAACTCGCTCATAGCCTCGGCAAAGGTCTCGCAAGTGGGAAGCATGTGTGGATAGGGTGAATCCTGATCCTTGACAGCGTCAAGGTCAAAGAACCGGGCCTGAGGGATGCGCGAGTTGCGGAACGAGTCAATTCCCTTGCGACCCTCTGGATCGTTCGGCATGAACCATGCTGCACAGAGGGGAATCACGCGCGGGGAAGTTGAGATTTTTGTTGGGGGGTTCTTCTTGAGTGCTTCATTCAGCTGCTTTGGTGTCACTAGATACGAGGAAAAAGAGACATTGCGCTGACTATGGAGCCCTGTAGAGATGGACATGTTGGGGCGGAAGAGACGAGCAGGAGAAAAGGATCGGGCTGCAAAAGCCATGGTGGAGAGGAAAGGGAGCCTTTTTTAAAGACCAATTTACATAACGAGGTAGCAAAGCCTTATCAAAATGCAAGGCAGAACCAACGAGTAAGATGAAGCGGAAAAGCAAGAGCAATACGAGGAGCACTAACTATTGCGTGTTATGGCGGCATATGTGGAGGTGCGGAGAACCTGTGGACATGTGATATCGATAAGAGATAAGCGTCGGGTGTTGATTTTCCCTTCTCTTCGCCTCTTCAGCTTGGCTCTCCACTATCCCACTCCACAATGAAGGTCACCATTAAAGAATGGAATGCCGTTGCTACTTGGCATTGGGATATTCCTGAGGATGAAGTGTGTGGCATCTGTCGTGTTCAGTTCGACGGAACTTGTCCAACCTGCAAATTCCCCGGCGACGACTGCGCCCTTGGTGAGTGGCATTTCTACTCCCTACTCGATGCTAAATACTGACTATTGGGTCTATCACAGTGCAAGGAAGATGTAACCACGCGTTCCATATGGTAAGACTTGCGAACTGAGCGTCTCAAACTAGGACTGGACTGATCAAGTCTTTTTGGGAACAGCATTGCTTAATGACCTGGATTGACCTGGAAACTTCCAAGGGACTATGTCCAATGTGCCGACAAAGTATGCTTTCTCTGCATTCTCTGTGAGATGTTGAGCTAACTGTCTCCAGAATTCGAATGGAAGGACAAGGAATAACGGCCTAATTTGTGTTTTTTCTTCTTGTCAATTATTATCAAGGCGTTGTCGGACGAATACTAGATACCCGTTTGTGTTTTTACTGGGCATACTAACTGAGATTGGAAGAGTTGGTGGGATGCCAGTCTCAACTCATCAAATTAATGCCGTGGTTGGAGCGATTTTGGATCAATCGACACGAGATTGGGTCCCAGTTTATACTTCATTTTACAAATCGAGGCTATTCCTATTGGGACGACTGTTATTCGTGCGTAGTTGGACTTTCTCAGTGTACGCTTTAGTGGTTAAGAGTACCATTGCATATCATTTATAGTGTTCGATCTTTCGGCATGTCAATGTATATATTCCAGATCGAGCCATAGGTATATTGGTTATTATTATTATATCATACAAGCAACATACCAACTACAATCTCGCATCTTAAAACACAAGGAATGATAACGCCGTCTCATATATTAATTCATATATGTACCAATATAAAAGTCATTCGATACAAGATCAACAACACCGCTCCATAGCTGTCAGGTTTCATCTGATCACGTGGCGATATCGATAAGAAGCTCTCCGCACGCGATACAGAACCTCATCCTATCCCAAGCTCTTCTCCGGAATGATGTAGCTTCAGCTTATGGAGATGTCTCTGAACAAGTCTCCCTATCACCCTCCTCTATCATCTTCCTCATCCCGGCAGTCCCTGCACAAAGAAACACCCTCTCGGCCAGGCACCGCCTCTTCGCGCCCGCATGATCGACACTCGAGAGGGCAACTGCCAGAGGGCCGCCCATCAACAGACGAAACGCACCAGCCCCCAGGAATAGCTACATCGCCCTGCCAAGATGGAGTTATGGATGAAACCAAAGACCACCCCGAGGAAGGCCAAGAGCAACCTCTATCTCACCCCGCATTCCAGCCGTTCTTCACCTTGATCGAAGACGCCCATACCTCAGACTACTATCACCCAACGGTCCACTACATATTCTCTGACGATGACACCGACATCGTGACAGAGGCAGCCATACGTAGCTTGGCCGCGCAGCAAGAAGCTCTCTCCGATTTTAAGAAAGACCGGATCGCGCAAATCCAAGCATCGAATCTCCAGGACGAGATCAAAGACTCCTCCAACCCGGACCTAGCCAAAAGCACCCTACTCCCACCGTCCGTTCCAGGCGTTCGAGAGAATTATGTCATCCTTGACATGGAGCCCTCACCACACACACCTGGGGCAGCACAAACCAGTCCGGTAACCGAACAAGTAGCGCCAGGCAAAGGAGGTGGCACCAGGTCCATATCTTCGTCACCGGCGAACGCTTCCGTGTTGCCACAGGATCAGGGACAGCTACACCCGCAATATCGCGTTACAGAGGCGCAGAGTTTCTCATCAACATGGCAGGTTCTCAACACAGAAGTGGTGCCGGCGCCAACTTTTGAGAATAGTAATCCTAGCGAGTCACCAGGACATGGTTTGATGTTGAAGATCCGTGGCACAGGTGGGCTGCCGATTAAGGTGGGTGGAAAGGACAAGGAGGGCACACTTGAGGAGATGATGGACCAGTTTGCAAAGCGGATGAGCGAGTTGCAGGTTGTTATCGACGCAGCAGAGGCAGCGGACTCCAAGGGAGAACATGATGAGGAGAAACTCGTGCAGCATCCCTTCTCCCCCGAGACAGCCGAAGAGACCATTCAGACCAAGAGGGATAGTGCGGCATATGCTGAAGGGGAACATTCTTGATGATTTGTTATTGCTGGGGAAGCATCGGCGTTTGTATTTAGTCTATCTAGTCTACTAATAGGCCAGTGCCGAGCCTCATGAACATACCTTAAAAGACAAACCAAGACAAACTGGGAGATCAACTATGGTATTAAGATCGGATCTGACATTCCCATAGGAAGTTCAATGTAGCCAAACCAGAAACGCCAAGTACAATCGCCTTTCTAAGGCACTCAGACAAAAAGAAGAGATACAAGAGAATGTCCAACCCAACACTGTTTTCTCAGCCAAAAACTCCAACCCAGAGTAAAAAGCCCAGCGACTATCGGGTATCAAAAATTTCCAGAAAAGAAGAAATGCAAAATGCAAGCAAAGAACATGGAATCCACCTAATCAGAGGTGCGGTTTCTGAACCTTCGACCACCGCCGATGGCTGTAGGCGGCATGTTTTCCCGACCCTCCTTCATGCCCGCCATCCTTTTCGAGAGCATGGTCTTGGGGAGTTTAGTCTCGGGATTGTTGTTTGAGTTCGAGCGACGCCGTTTGCGGGAAGGTTCTGGCTCTTCCTTTTCTGGCGTCTCGTCCAGCTCCATGGACGTGGGCAAAGCGGGGGTTTCCGGCTTAGTGGGAGGTAGTGCGTCACCATCAGACACGACCGGTCTGGCGACGTTTAGGTCGACTTCTCTAAGGCCAGTGTTGGAAGGTGGGGCTGCGGATGATGGAAGAGAGTGGCCTACCTCTTCCGGGGTATCATTATACACGAATTTCTTGTACGGTGAATTTTGCGGTGAAGTGGGAGCAGGGGAGTCCTGTTGTTCCTCTTCGCTGAATGGCAGAGCAGTAAACTGCTTGGATGTCCGGTGTCGAGTGCGAAGACCGTCGTGAGCTTCCGTTTGGGGCATTTCCGAAGGGTATTCGTATCGTCGTTTCTGAGGGGTTATACCTGTTGGGACATACTCTTTCAAGGGGTGGCTCTGAATGTTGGACCGCATTTCTAACAGTGGTTGGCGGACTTCAGCATGTAGAGGTGCAGTAGTTTGTTGCAGGTTCTCGGTATGCATGTCGACATCCCCCTGGAGTTGCTCGACACGCCCAGTGAACCCGTCAAGTTGGCCATAGACGTTTGAGCGGGACTCTCGGACATTCTTAGCCATGGAATTCAGACTGCCTAGATGTGATTCATGGAAGCGGCCATTCTGAGACCGTGCTTTGGCAACGAAGTCATCCAAAGCCTCCATTTGTGTCCCCATATCACTCATTTGAGCATCAACAATCCGCACAGTCTCTTGGTGCACAGCCTCCGTTGCCCGATGAATTGAGGCATTGCGCTGGTCGAAAGTCTACTGTCGTTAGTTCCGTTTCGCAACCCAAAAATATCAGCTGTTCTTACCTCCCAATCATTCTGCATCCTGGTCTTGATTTCATCCTTGGATGCAGTGATGTCCTTGGCAAACTGTTCCTCCTTGAAAATCCATTCATCAATGTGTCTGTCGTGCCGCGCAGTCGCTTGCTCAAGAGAGTCGCCTGAGGCTGAGATGTCGGTGCGGAGGGTATCAAATTTGCCCTTAAGGCGGTTGTTTTGTCTATGACTTGAGTCTTCGAGGAGTCCCCGGATGTGAGACATAAGAGTTTCGCGCTCGGCTTGTGCACTCGCGTGTTCCTCTTCTAGAACCTGTGCTAGATTGGATGAAGCCTTTCTATTGGCCTCCACCGTCTGGCGATTAGCTGCCTGCAGCTCGAGACGTAGTTTGTGAACCTCGGATTTCTGTTCATCAAGGTGCTTTGCCATGCCCTCAAACATGGTCTTGAAGTCTTTGCCGAGTGTGCTGTATGATGAGTGAAGTTGGGAGTGGAACTCCGAGAACTCCCCAATAACCTCTTCGGAGATCCGAGCAGCAGCAGCTGACAAGCCATTCAGGCCTTCGCCAACTTTGGATTTAACTTCTTCTCGAAGGACCTTAATCTCCTCGAGAACTTCATTCATCTCGTTGTGGGCAGTGGATGTGTTATTCTTAGCCTCGGCCTCGACCTTGTCAAATGAGGCATCAAGATCCTTAAGGTGGGAGCGGGTGAACTGCACAGTGTCCAATTCATGGCCCACAAATTGGTGGATTTTGCCAGACATCTCCTCTAGCAGCTTCGCGTGCTGCGTCTGGAAAATATGCATGCGAGCCTCGACGCGCTCTGTGACATGCGATACCTCACCGGTTGAGGTCTGCCAAGTTTGCCGGTTATCCATCTCCAAGTTATCTTTGCGATCCAATTTCGCGTGCAATCCATTCACATCTTGAATGGTGCCATTTAAAGTGGTCACTAGGCCAGCCCCAATGTGACGAAGTTGCTTTTCTGTATTTTGGTGGGCCTTCCGCACAATCTTCTCCTCGTCCAGTTTCTCCTGAGTATCCTTCCAAAACCTTTCTGTTTCGTTGAGAACTTCGCGCGTTTCTTTGAGTTTGGACTCAGTCTCCTCATTGTCATGCTTTAATGAGTTGAAGTTGCCCGTGATAGCAAGTAGCTCTTGGACCTTGTGGCGGAGGCTTGCCTCCATCGACTCAATTTTGGCACGCTGTTCGTCGTTGACGATTCGTCGTGACTCACTTTCCATAGTCATCTCTTCGAACGCATCAGGCGTCATATAGACACCATTGCGATGCCGGGTAGCAATGAGCTCGCTCTTGAGCTTCTGAATTTCCATGCCGATATCTTGCAGAAGCTTGCTTTTGGAGATGGTGGAATTAATCTGTGGTTTGTTGCGGATGTTCTTGGCTCGGAAGGCGTAATCAAGGGTAGAAATGGTCTCCTCTAGGTTATTTCGGGCAGGCGAAACAGTGGCGATGATACATGTTTTTGTTCGTCCTCCAAGTGAATCTTGTAGCAGTCTCGTGAGTTTCGACTCTCGGTAAGGAATGTGCGAGCTCTTATCCACCAGAGCGTTGATCACTCTCCCAAGAGTCAGTAGACTCTTATTGATGAGGCCTGCCTCTGCTGCCCGTTTATTTTCCGCACCGCTCCGTCCGATGTTTTCGCTACCCGCGAGATCAACCAAGTTCAACTTTCCCGAGCTAACATAATCCTCGCCAGATTCGGTCTTGCGATTCGTGAGAACGGTGATGGTGAAAACTGTATGACTTCGGGAACTCAGGTCATTGCATTTCGTCGCTGCCACTTGACGTTTGTGGCTGCCCGCTTGAAGTAATCTGATTCCGGTGGACGCAGAGTCGATATAAGTCTCCTCCATGCCCTGAACCATTGTGCTGTGTCCTCCTTTCTTCTCGTTTTCGAAAATCTTGAGCTTGGTGCTATCGTCGTATGATAGGAGGTCACGGAGTTCCTCGTTATAAAGTTCGATGAATGAGCATTTCACTGTGCTTTCTGTGTCCGCGAGTTTGTGAAACAGGGCGTAAAGGGTACGTGGGATAATTCCAGCATCATCAGAAAGGATGCCCAATGTGTCGGTCATATCTCCTGACATGGTGTATGTCTTTCCCGTTCCAGTCTGTCCGTATGCGAAGATTGTGCAATTGTAACCGGCCAACATCTGCAAGCAATTAGCGCGGGTCTTTGATTTAGTATGCGGCGACTATACTAACCTCGTCGAGGACAGGCACGACCACATCCTCGTAGACAGTGGTTTGATCGGCGGCCGGAGAGAAGACCTTGTCGAAAGCATATGTCTTGTTTGAAACCGCGTTCGGTCCCATCGACAGATCGAGGGTCTTACCCTTCACGCCTTCTGGTGTTGACAGGACCACGCCGTTGTTCTCTTTGACTTCGCGATCGCTGCGGCCGCGACAGCGGACTACCACATGGATGCTTGTGTCCTCGCTGACTTCTCGGTCAAAATCTTTCTCCTTCCTCCTACTCGCAGCGCCCGGTTTTTCGGGGCTCCTCGGCGCACGCGCTGCGCTGATCGCAGATGACCTCACTGAGGGTGTAGATACTCCAGGCGGCGCATGGCGTTCTGGCGCTGCCGAACCCGCTCGTCGAACTGGTTGGCGCAAACCCGACCTCCTCGTGGTGGTGGGGAGAGTGGATGGGGGCCTTGGTGGGCCAACCATGTTGACAGCGCGACACTCGGAGTGTAATTGTGGTATTCTTTAGCAGTAATATCAGAAGGTTATCTTGAAGCCGATTTGATCTTTTCACCAGCTGTGTCGGAGTCTTTCAGCATTGTGTATATCAGTGGAGCTTTTGTCTCAAACGGGAAAACATAAACAAAGCTTACATAATGTCGTCATTTCCCCCTCTCACATGACATGGTCGGCTGCCCTATCGTCATCGTCTTATCGCTATCCCCCCTCATATCGTGTTGACTTCCCTACGCCTCTGGAGCCTCCTTTTGTTAACTAATAAGCATAGCTCGACTTTCGCATGGACCTTCGTCCACCCATAGTCGCTGGGCCATGAAAACGGACAGATCACTATGACTACTTCTACTTCCCCAACACAGGCGCAAATCTTCCCTGGAAAAGGGCTCGGGTTTATCAGTATGTCTCTTTGTCTAGCCTCACAGCCCTTTCGGCGACTCTCGCTAATACTTTGGAAGCCCTGGGAGCTTCGCTCCATAATGTCCTCACCCGCGTCAAATCCTATCCCCAGACCTATCCCGCCATCGACCTAGCCTATTCTCCCGCAGATCCCCTTCGCAAACCGGTGATACTGCAGTTACCTTCAAATGGCCTGCGCCTTCGATTTGACGGTCCTGACCAGAGACTTCGTTTGATCGAAGTTCTTGACTTCTCTCGAGTAAATTTGGTATACAAAAACCAGGAGGTGCTCAAAGGTGGGAAGTCAGCAGAACAACCCTTGTCTTCGCACGGCCCTAGTTTCCGGCACGTCTACAATCGCTTGTTTGGTCCATCATACCCAGGAGAATATGTACCACCGTCTGATCCACAGTCACCATATGGCACCTACGTGCTCTCGTATCCCGGGGTTGCATTCTCGTTTCCCCTTCAGCACTCTGCCTGGTCCGACCAATGTGATTTTGTAGCGTTGTTATCCTCCTCGGCTGCCCTTCCGGCCACATCAATGTCAATCTTCCAAGGGTCGTCATGGCCTGAGGTCCGAGCCAAGTTGTTCACGCAACAAGCACAGTACCCGCGCTCGTCGGCTTTGATTGGTAAATCTCGAGAATCGCTGGCGGATGAAATCGAGGAGTGGCATGTCCTTGGTGCTGGGAAACTTGAAGTGGTTCGCAGGACGGGCTCTCCACTATACATAACACTGGGAGAGACGACTCCCCAGGACTTGATTGCAGACTTCGGTCCACCCGATGCAATCTACCGTAAGAACGACCGCCGGATCTCGATTCATCGTGCAGCTGGGGGTGGGGACCTGCACCTGAGTCCATCTCCAGGCAGAGGAATCGAGATTCCGGACGGCGACCACTCATCCACTAACAGTATAACTGATGATTCTGACGAAGAGATGACTACCTTGAATATTGGAGACCCCACCTCACTGCCCGCAGAATGCTTTTTCAACTATTTCCACCATGGGTTTGATGCCTTCATCTCATATCCAACAACACCTGGACCTGCCTTCCCCGCCTCAGGCCGCCCGGATCCATCGCCTCAGCCACCCTCTTCCCAGCTGACAGTGACCAAGATTATTCTCCATGGGAACGTGCCGGGCTCTTATCCATTTAATCGTCACCGGCGAAGTCGCTGGCTAATTCCCTTGGATGAATCTGGCGACTGTCTGACTTCGGAATCGCCCTATGATGAAGTCTCAGAACGGCTGCGTACTACTTGGAAAGGATCTTATGCCAGCCCCGCCGAGGAGCGT
Organism: Penicillium rubens; assembly: GCF_028828025.1. Lineage (NCBI taxonomy): Eukaryota > Fungi > Ascomycota > Eurotiomycetes > Eurotiales > Aspergillaceae > Penicillium > Penicillium rubens. The sequence goes on along the minus strand of NW_026890601.1, from coordinate 4,505,170 downwards.
GCTCTGCAACGGCCAATGGTGCTGAACCGTGGCTGGGGAGAAAGCCCTGAGAGTAGCGTTGAGTTTCTTGGTGGCTGGGAGGAGACCACGGCCAAAGGTCCTCGGGGTGGTGCAGATGGGCAGGATGGGGGGTTGGGCAACACCGAGCTTTTTGGGTTCCCGGGGCTTTTATTTGAAGTCCTCAAGAATGGCGCCGTGAGTTGCTTGACAGTGTACTGATTTGAGACTATTGCCAGCACTTTTTAATCATATTTCAATGCATTATGAATCATGATAATGCCCCAGGGCTGGCCAGCACTATTCCTGCCTTAGTAATCAGCCGCCTACCCCGGGCCCCTACCTACCTAGGGAGACCATGGGGAGACGGAGCCCTGGCCCTTGGAGGTCTGGGAACTCCGCAGGCTTTTTATGTCCCCTTGTTTGTTTCTCTTTTTCTGCCTTCCATCCCCAACGCGCCTATGCCTGAATCATATCTTTCGAGTGTAAGCTATATCTTCTAGACCTGACAAGTTATCAAGCTTAATAGGGATTAGATTGTTTATCTACATGGCGAGCGCGTCGCCGTGCGAACGCTCAAGGCTCTAGATCAACGACGTCCCACTGTACTCCGCCTTGAGACTGGGCCATCCACATGTCACAATGCTCTACCTCACAATGTGAAGTCGATCATTTATTAAGCAACAGAAGGACGGATGGGTCCCCGAATTTCAGCGCCAGAAAGAAGTCTACAAGACACCGGAGGACCTTCAAGGAACAGTCATTTCGCAGCCTTTTAGTGAAGGATCGCTCAACGGAATTCCTGGGCTTATTTTGTTAGAGGTTGCTGGATCCACACTATCTGAACTTGCTCGCAACGGGATCGAAGTCCGAGAGGACATGTTGCAAAGTCATCTTAAAGAAGCTCTCTCCGTTTTGAATCAATACGGGGCGGAGTATTGTGGTAACTTGGGCAATGCTGGCTACCTATGAGCAAATTCAGACATATTAGAGATCCAAATCGCCCTTCATCACCCGTTCCACCGATACCGAAGTCGGTCAATGAGGGAAGGAGACAATATCTTTGGGCCCTACACAGTGGCTGAGCCCGGTACAGGAAGCTGCTACATTGTAATCCGAGTACCAGTAGAAGCAACTGAAATACACGCTAGCCCTGGAGCCCTGGAGAAGTGACCTGGTTACTATGCCTGACAATCCAGGAATCGGATGATAGCTTGTCTCAGCAGAATCAAATTATCGGCTTTTTGGAAAGCGAGAACAGGCGAGATGAAGGTTTCGAGGGCTTCTGTCCAGACTTACTGCCCTACCCTCAGATACTTACTATATCCCTCAACAGCCTTATCGATTACTATATTAAGGCCATCTGACGGCTTGTAGACGCCTTCATATCTTTAGTCTGTGGCATTTCGTTCGCGAGGCTTGTAGCTACTACCCGATCTGACGCGGAATCTTGGGGTTGTCCGAGGCCCCTCTATACCCGATGAGTCTAAGAAGACTGGCTCATAAGAATTGATAGTTGGACGAGAAACGGAGTCCATCCCGAACTTTATCGGATCAAGGATTTGCCCCTTCAATGGTTGTATGCAATTGCCGCTGAGCTGGCTCGCTGACCCGAAAGACGGCAGCGAACCCGGGGAGGAGGACGTTATTTTACATGGGGCTTTTGGACATTGTATATGGGGGAATAGTCGAAAGGCTTTGAGTATATATTCGCTTCAGTTAAATTACATTATCTATCTGCGCTGATCTACTAATCAGACCATCATCGCGTTCGATTATTCCAAGTACGTACATATATAACATATTCAAACTCATGGCTTTGGAAGGAGCAGAAGATAGGATGCTTCATTAAGTGCCGAGGTTCTGAGCCTCGCACATTTTCGGATAAAGACGGCCTTTCATCAGTAATTCCTCATGAGTTCCAGACTCAGCGATCCTGCCCCCGTCGAAAACGCAAATCATATCGGCATGGCGAATAGTAGACAAGCGATGGGCAACCGCGATCGTAATTCTATCCCCATGGGAAGCAGCCTCATTCAGCGCATCTTGGACAATTCTCTCCGACTGAGTATCCAACGCACTTGTTGCTTCATCAAGTAGGAGTAAACGTGGATTTCTGAGTAGCGCCCTGGCAATGGCGATGCGCTGACGTTGCCCACCAGACAGCTGTGTCCCATTCGCCCCACAGAGAGTCATAAGGCCATCGGGCAGAGAAGAGATAAATTCCCACGCGTTGGCAGCCCGACATGCAGCTTCAATATCACTGTCAGGAACCGTTGATCCGTCATCAGTCGGTGTCCCCATGGCGACGTTTTCGCGAATGGTGCCGGGATAGAGGGTGGGTTCCTGCTGCACAAGTGCCACTTGACCTCGATACAGCCACGGATTCAAGCTATCCAATGTAAGTGCGTCGATTTTAATGTGACCGGCTACTGGATCGTAAAAGCGTTCGAGCATGCTAATCATCGTACTTTTTCCACAGCCAGATGCGCCGACGAATGCGACAAATTGTTCTTTTTCGATCTATACAATATATTAGCAGCGAACAAGGACAGGTTTATGGCGTCAAGTGGGTAGACCACAGGACAGGATTGAAAAGAGGACAAGTTGGGCTGACATACGTGAAGGTCAATGCCACGTAGTACACGAGCGTGAGGTCTCATTGGGTAAGAAAATTGCAGGCTTTCCAAGTGCAGAGACTTAAGGTCGCCAGGGCCAATGTCACGGTTTTCGTCGGTCTCTCGAATGGTAGGCTGGAGCTCCTCCAGCCCAAATATGTAATTGGCAGCATTTGTTGCCTTTGTCATGCCTGTATAACTATTAGCAACTCACTTTCGCCTCCCATACAGGTTTGGAATGCATCTTACTGCTTGAGAAGCCAAAAAGGATTGTAGCTTGCTGGCCAGAAAAAAACACACTCAAGAAACTGATGAAAAAGTTCACCATGCTCACATCTCCAAATGAGACAAGACGGCATCCATACCTAGAGACGATCCGGTGGTTAGCATCCTGTCATCAAACCGAGAACAAGCCACTTCGAGCATATGGAACATATACGACAAACATACCAGAAACCGAGAGCCAGGAAAGAGTATTCAACAGTCTGAGTGAATGCGAAAGGGAGCATGATGAGAAGCACTGGCTTCGTAGATGTCGCATTCGCTCGGTCAAGCTCCTTGGTGTATCGCTCCAAAACTGACGTCTCAATCGCCAAGGAGGACACCGTCCGGATAGCCGTCACGGCTTCTGAGGCAATGGATGCGCTTCCGCAAAACATCTTCGAAATTTTGTGGTCCATTGCACCCTCCATTCTGATGCGAGCGTAACCAGAAAGGAGCATGGGTGGAAGTCCTGCTAAGATAATAACAAGACCGAGCTTCCATGCATATGCCAGTGCTAGGACGGAGCATGACAATACACCGACCGTTGCTACCAGTATCAGAGCAACATTAAACCCCATAAGCTCAAACACAGCCTGTGGATAAGAGTCGGCACGGCTGGTTAGTGCCCCTGTGGTGTTCTCGGCGCGATCAAAGAATTGCAGGTCTTGCCTCATCATGTCATTAACGACTTGTTTCCGGTATTTATGGTTCATTGTCTGGATGAGTTAGTCAAGCCAAGATATACTCATACATCACTGGAAGAGACTCACCTGTGCCACAACATTTGATGTCCACCCAACAACGAAGTAGACGACGAAAGCTCCAAGTCCCAGAACCAAGAACATGAGAGCGAAAAAGTTCCCTTTCGTCCGCATAGCTGCACCTGTGAACTGAAATACTTCGATAAACCTGGACATCAAAATAGCTTGGCCAGGGAAAGACGCAGCTACAATTTGGTCAGTCTCAGTTCGCGGGAATTGGGCTTAAAAATGCTAGCCTCACCTCCAGCGAGACAAGACAGAATCAGAATCGCAAAAGTCCAATTTAGCTCAGGGGTCGATTTCACCAATCTCCAGACTGTGTGGAGAAGCCCCAATCTTTTCCAGTTGTCAAAATCATCCCGACTCAACCGTTTCTCCAAAGCTGATCTCGTCATAGTTGAGCACCGGGTCAATTCACCAGTCAGTGTGACATGGTCTTCCTTATCTGTTTCATCCGAGCTATTCGACACATCTTCGGGGTTCTGCGCGGCCACAGACAAATCCTGGGCTTGCACTAGGCGTGCGTAGGCGCCATTCGAATCCAAAAGCGATTTATGAGTGCCCTGTTCGAGAATACGGCCATTTTCCATGACGACAATATTATGAGCATCTCTTATGGTGGCTAGCTTGTGTGCGATGGTGATCGTTGTGCGTCCCTTCGAAACATTGTTTAGTGCCCGTTGCACAACTTCCTCGGCATGAGGATCAAGTGCACTCGTTGCTTCATCCAGAAGAAGAATTCGGGGCTGGGAAACAATACTGCGAGCAATTGCAACCCGCTGTTTTTGACCACCGGATAATAGCCCACCTCTCTCTCCAATGACTGTATCATATCCATTGGGAAGTTCCGTGATGAAATCATGGGCGAAAGCAATTTTAGCAGCGTCCTGTATCCGGGCCTGCTTCTCGGCTGCGGATTCATTCTCCCACGGTGTGCCCACAAGGCCATTGGCGATATTCTCAGCAACTGTTCCAGCGAACAAAACGGGCTCCTGTTGAACAAGTCTAACCTGCTGGCGTAGCCATTTGAGGTTGAACGTCTCGATAGTCTGGCCGTCAAGCTTGATCGTTCCCGACAAAGGATCGTACCAACGTTCGATCAGCCCGACGATGGTGCTTTTACCAGACCCGCTTGCTCCGACGAGCGCAGTTGTCTTCCCGGCAGGGATATGCAATGAGAAATCATTCAACACCTTGACGTCAGGGCGCGTAGGGTAGGCAAACGAAATGCCACCAAAATCGAGATATCCCGTAACGTCTGTCGGTCTTTCTCCGGACTCATCAAACGGATCAATCCTAGACGTCCGGTCCATGAGCTGGAATAGCTCTGCCGCTGCAGAGGCAGCGCGGACAAAATCAATCACGTAAGGCAGTATAGATGTCAAGCTTGTAGCTGCCACAACGACAGACATGAGCACACTGCAATTACCATGATTAGCATCGCCAGCTGTAAAATGACTGAGACTGAACAAACGTGAAAATATCTCCTGATTGCGCGACCTCCCCAGTCGATACCATTTTTATACCCTGCCAAAAGCACAAGCCAAACCCTGCAAAGATGATGCTGTACTCCGTGGCAAATAGACAGCCAAAAAGAGGGCTTTTCTTGTTTCCGAGATTCCTTGAAGCTTGCAAGAATCTGTCAAAGTCGCGTAGCAGTTGTTTCCGAAGTCCGAACGCCTGTACAGTCCGAGAGCTTGACAAAATACTTTCTGCGAAAGCTCCAGCCTGCGCGTGGACTTTGAGAACTTTTGTTTCAATAGAAGCTTCAATGGCAGAGCTGATTCCTAGGGCGAGAAGCATTGCTGGGGCAATACAACAGCAAATGAGAGTCAACTTCCAATGAGTGACAAATGCCAGCACGAAGGCGGATATAAAAGTAGACAGGCCCTGGACAACAAGGCCCAGCTTTTCCGATATTCCACTCTGGATCAATCGTCCGTTCGAGGTAGCTTGCACGGCAATCGATCCACTAGCGCCAGAATCAAAGAAGGCAATTTCCTGGGTCAGACCTGCTTTCAGATACAGGCGGCGAATATTTCGCGTGATCCGGTACGCGGCAATTGTAAACAGTGTGCTGTATCCATAAGTTAAAAAGAATCGGCAAAGGCCAATGACAAAGAAGTAGAGACTATCTTTATATTAGTTTCTTCTGCTGATCTGGATTGAACGCAGGGCACATACCTGAGTCTCCCTGCTTCGCCTCGGAACCTCGCAGGATCTATACGACCCGACGTGTAGTCAGTGATGACTGTGATAAACTGGCCAAACACTAGATTAACAAGAGCCATGCCGACGCCGGACCCCAGTGCGCAGGCAGTGGCAATGCCCTGCATGGTATACACCTTGGACGAGCCATACTGAAAGATCCTCTTCCTGATGTTAGCCTTTAAGCCTGCGATGGGAGGGGGTGATACTACCAGGTAACCATTAAATGCATTTGTTTGTTCCTCAGCTCCCTGTCCATCTGATCTATATTTCACGGATTCTTTCTCCATTGTAGATGTTCAGGCGAACCCCCGTTAGGCGAGCATAGGGTCGACTTTGCTCTATTTTGACGATGTACGATCCAAACACTGTGTTGGGGAGGACATAACGATAATTCCTAGCCATCGAGATATGCGGCTGTTTTAGACTTGGATTCCACGGGTGGTCATGCGGCTATCCGGGGTCCGCGGGCTGCACTGCTGATGGTTTGGGTGTCTTGGCCTGGCCGAAAATCCTCTCGGGGTTCCGCGGGGCCCGATCCCTCGCAACGTATTTACATATGCCAAACTGGGATATGAGTTTCCCTAAGCCCTCAACGAGAACCTTGGTTTTCGTGGCCTAGTGGAATCTTGCCGTATGTTATTCCATCAACATACCAAGTTACTGAGTAGTAAGTAATAACGAACTACGTCAGATAATATGTGAGGGAATGACGGGCTAGAAATTAGTATTCCTTATTCCTTATTTGTCCTTTGATAAATATGGATTATTACAATTATTACCCATAGCCAGCTGAAGTTCATTCAATATCTTGATGGCCTTGCCCCAATAGATGCGAGAGGAGGCTTTGCTAACTTTGCTCGTACGCCCGACCCGCCTCTTCTGGACGCCCGGATACTACTCATGTGGAGTCTTCACAGTTCAATACATCCATTGAGTGGACCGTTTCTCACAAAATGGCGATGTGCTTTACACCTCGTTACCGGGATGTGTTGAAACTCGTTCGATCATACATCGACGAAAGCGTGATCCGCGAGTACAACATTAGCGTTGAGACCTGGGCTGCTGATATTTCAGATATAGGATCAAGGGTTCTGCCACTCCACACCGACTGTTTGCACTGTTTACATGTATCGGAGGAGACAAAGGCTCCCCTCTTGTCCAATCTCTCCTCTTCTTCCCATTCCCCTTTCTTTACTTAGTATATTTATATATGTAATGAAGTGCACACTTTTCTTTAGCACATTTGTACAGCAGGAATGATGGATTAATGTATGTTGTAGTCGGATGGGCTTATAGTACTACTAGTGTCTTTAAATATTTAAAAATACTGGCGGAGTCTAAACCCTTTCTGGCAGGCATGTTTTTGTAAAATGCCAAGACTCTTCTCTTCCTGACCTTCCCACCTTATCACTTTCTAGGGATATGCTGGACAATGCCGGAACTGGCGCGGTCAATCCCCCGCTCATGGACCTCGACATTGACACTTCCTAAGTCATCATTCCCTCCACGTGTATCGCCTGTCGACCGGACGAAATACCTAAAACGATGCACCGATGATCTTTATGCCTGGCAACGCCGTGAAAGGCCCGCCGACCAACCATTTGTCCTGCACGATGGTCCGCCATATGCAAATGGCGACCTCCATGTCGGACATGCGCTTAACAAGATCTTGAAGGATATCATCTGTCGCGTACAATTGGCTCGCGGGAAGAGGGTGCGGTACGTACCAGGCTGGGATTGCCATGGACTGCCGATCGAGCTCAAAGCCCTCCAAGGCCTGCGTGACGCGGACATCACAAGTGAAACGGTCAGTCCGGCCGTTATTCGCACATCCGCAAGGAAATTGGCAAGACAAACTGTGAAGGAGCAGATGAAAGGATTCCGTGGGTTCGCAGTCATGGCCGACTGGGAGAACCACTGGAAGACCATGGACAAACAATTCGAGATGCGACAATTGGGTATCTTCCGTGAAATGGTGGACCGAGGCCTCATCTACCGAAAGTTCAAGCCGGTGTACTGGTCGCCTTCATCGGGTACCGCTCTTGCGGAAGCAGAATTGGAATACAAGGAAGATCATACCTCGACCGCCGCCCTCGTCAAGTTCCCTCTTGTCGATATCCCTAAGTATCTCTTGGAAAACCCTCTTCTCCGTGGAAAGGACCTGAGTGCGGTGATTTGGACCACTACACCCTGGACGCTGCCTGCCAATGCTGCTATTGCAGTCAGCGAGTCTTTGGAATACACTATTGTCTTGTCGGAGAAACACGGTCATCTTCTTATCGCCCAATCGCGGTTTGAGTACCTCCAGAATATGCTGAAAGAAGATCTCTCTGTCATTGTGCCGTCTATCCTGGGGTCTGAGCTGGCGGAGAAAACTACATATCGACCACTATTCAAGGGGCCTGAAGCTCAGCCGCAGCCCATATTCGCCGCCGACTTTGTTACTGCTGATTCTGGCTCTGGTATGGTTCACTGCGCCCCTGGTCACGGAATGGACGACTACGAAGCATGTCTTGCGCGTGGCATTCCTGTGTTCGCTCCCGTCAACGATGAGGGCAAATTCACAGATAAAGCTATGCCCCTCGATCCTACGCGTTTAACCGGAAAGCCTGTCTTGGGAGAAGGTAACACTGCAGTGTTGGAATGGGTGGAATCGTGTGATCAGTTGCTTGCCCAACACAAGTACGAGCACAAATACCCTTACGACTGGCGTTCCAAGCTTCCGGTCATTGTTCGGGCAACCGAGCAGTGGTTTGCCGATGTGGCCGATATCCGCAGTAGTGCTCTTCGAGCGTTGGAAGATGTCCGGTTTGTTCCTGAGACTGGAAAGCAACGGCTCGAGAACTTTGTCAAAAACCGGAGTGAATGGTGTATCTCGCGACAGCGCGCGTGGGGTGTTCCAATTCCTACAATCTATCACCGGACCACTGGAGAGGCTGTCTTGACCAAGGATAGTGTTTCACATATCATGGCCACAATTGAAGAGCGGGAAATCGATGCTTGGTGGACCGACAGTGCGGATGATGCTGCATGGATTCCTCCGTCCTTGAGGAACGAACCTGGAGCGGGGTATCGACGTGGAACGGACACGATGGACGTTTGGTTTGACAGTGGTACCAGCTGGGCCGAGATCGATGTTCCCATGGAGGGACGGAGTCATCCAGCCGACGTATATCTTGAAGGTACCGATCAGCACCGTGGTTGGTTCCAGTCGGGTCTTCTCACGTATATCTCACACCAGCTCGGTTCGGGTCAATCCACGCCTCGTGCGCCATTCAAGAATCTCATCACCCACGGTTTCACGCTGGACGAATATGGGCGGAAAATGAGCAAGTCCGTTGGCAATGTGATCCACCCACAGACCATCATGGATGGAACTCTGCTGCCTCCTCTCAAGCCCCGTAAAGGCAAAGGAAAGAAGCAACTTGAGAACCCAGAACCCGTGTACGACGCTCTTGGCCCAGATGCACTTCGCATGTGGGCGGCGAGCAGCGACTACACACGCGACGTGGTGATTGGAAGACAAGTGCTCCAGACCGTCAACACCAGTCTCCACAAGTTCCGTGTCACCTTCAAGTTGCTGCTGGGTGCACTTGCCGATTTCCATCCGGAAAACGTTGTCCCATACGGGCAGCTGCAGCTGGTCGATCGCATTGCACTCAAGCACCTTTCGGACATGGTACTCACGTCGCAGAAGGCGTGTGACAACTTCGAGTTCTACAAGGGCGTGAGTACGATGAACCGGTGGGCCAACCTTGAGTTTTCTGCATTCTACATGGAAGCGATCAAGGACCGGCTCTACACCCTTGGTGAGGACAGTACTAGTCGGCGTGCCGCACAAACGACCTTATTCTACGTCTACAACCATCTTCAAGAGGCGCTGGCTCCTATCACACCAGTTCTTGTGGAAGAGACATGGGAATATACCCCCGAGTCTATCCGCACTAAATCTCAGCATCCCCTGCAGCGTGTTATTTCCGCCCCGGCTCCGGAGTGGCAGGATTCAGCCCTGGACACCAGCTACCAGGAGCTGACGGTAGTCCACTCCGCCATCAAGAACTTGCAGGAGCAGGCCCGTAGTAAAAAGCAGCTTGGCTCCTCCTTGCAGTCCTTTGTCCACATTGTGGTCCCCAGCACTGGGTTATTCCAGCAGTATTTGTCAGAGCTCCCTGATCTCTTTGTGGTGTCATCCATCACCCTGTCATCCCATGGCGAAGCTCTCCCGACCGAGATCAAGGATGCTGAATGGCAATATGAGGAGACATTTGAACTGGGTGGCCAACCAGGCAAAGTGTATGTGTACGCGCCACAGGCCTCCAAGTGCCCACGGTGCTGGCGGTACGCCATTCCGGAACCGGTGGCGGTCGAAAATACGATCTGCGACCGGTGTGAGACAGTGATGCATGAGGCAAACGCCTAGAATGCTGTACAAGTCTGTATATTTATTCTTATGTATTATATCGATCATCTCCAGAGCAGTGATTGGACATGGCAGCCAATTTGACAACTGCAGTACAACCAATAATGTAGAACATCAAACAAATTAAATACCAAGTTGAAAGGAATAATCCTGTAATCCAATTAATCTACTAATTTACTAATAAATTAACTAAATGTACTAACTCCCCATGTACAATGTAGTGCTATAGTTGGCTATGACGACAGTATCCAGTCAATGACGGTTGTCCCCAATCATCCCCAAAATCCTGCTTTGATGCATTGCTTCGTCATACCATTCATATATTGCTTTTGCTCTTTTGCTCTTTTGCTCTTTTGCTCTTCTTCTTCTACAACTTCTTCAATTCAGCATGATTGATCCTTTTGATAAGTTTACTACTCCAACGGCGCCCGCCACCACGTCCTCAGTGGCGCCTATTCCCACTGTTATTCCGGGATCTCAGGTCTACCAGGAACTTCATGATGCAGGAAAACGGACTCTATGGTATGTGTATAATATATATTTTACTGCCAAATTATTCTAACATTTATAGGGTTGTCACTGTGTTGATGGGCGTCTCCTCGCTGGTGTTCTATACTCTGGCCGCTCGAGCTCCTCTGGTGAGTTGATGCATCATCTCTTCTATACTTTACATATATCTTTACATATATCTAACATCTACCCAGTCTAAGCGGATCTTCCACATTCTAACTTCCCTGATAACCACCATCTCCTTCATAATCTACCTGGCCCTGTCAACAGGCCAGGGCATAACAACCAAACATGCCACAATACACGAACGCCACAAGCATGTCCCAGACACCGACACAGAGTACATCCGCCAGGTCCTATGGCTGCGCTTTGTGAACTGGGCACTTACAACCCCGCTTCTTTTCATCAACTTCGCCCTTCTGTCGGGCCTCCCAGGCGCAAACTTACTCATCGCGATTGTCGCCCACTTGATCATGCTTGCAACAGCTCTATTAGGCATATTTTCAGGCCACGGCCGCGAGCGCTGGGTCTGGCTAACCCTCACGTGTATCTCCTACCTGGTCGTGATCCATCATGTAGGCTTCCACGCCCAGCGAGCGGCGAAGAGCAAGGATGTCCAGGCAAGACGGCTCTTCGGGTCTATTTCCGGGTCTGGGATTGCTATGCTAGCGCTATTCCCTATGTGAGTTATATTCAGAAGGGCATTACTGAGCCGGTTTGCGGGTGCTAATGTTGAGTAGTTCCCTCGCGGCTGGTGCTCTTGCGCTTAGATTGAGCGTTGATACGGAGACTATCCTCTTCGCTATCCAGGATGTCTTTACGCAAGGTATCCTTGGATACTGGCTTCTGTTCGCTCATGAGAATACTCCTGAGATGTGAGTTTCAATTCAGCCTCGGTGTTGATGTCATGCTAATTGCTGTAGTGCGCTATATATGGAGGGATTCTGGTCCCATGGTGTCGGCAATGAGGGAGCTATTCGTATCTCCGATGAAGAGGGTGCGTAAGGAAATGACTTCTCGCTTACATGCAGATTGGAATTGAGGTGATGGGATCTGGATATTTCTTCTCTCATTTCTTTCCGTTGACTATCTGATTTCTCTTCATCTTTCTCTCAATTCTCAGTTCCATCTAAGGTTTGGTTTGATGTGATATGAGCATGGTGATATTGAGACTTGGCCCTACTATTTTACATTTTATTTTTATTGTCCGTACTCTACATAAAGAAGCAAGAATGACTTGAACAAATTTTTTTTTTTTTTTTTTTTTTCTTACTTATACAAAGCCGAATGATATTTCCCTGGCGGCACGCTCAGCAGAGCCCCCCGGAGAAGGCTCTGATGAGCGTGCCGCCCCCGATGGACACGGACCTCGTCCGTTCACATCCTCTAGACCCGCAGGCCGTCCACCGCAGCGGTGAGCTCGGCAAGTGTCTCCTCACCGAGCTCGACAGCCCCGGAGGGCCCGGCCTCGCCGCGGGCCACTCCGAACTGGTCCGAGTGACGAACTCGGACGTCTCGCTGGGCGCGAGACAGCCAGAAACCGCAGTCGATGCAGTCCTTCTTGAAGTGAACCTCCTCGAGGTTCTGGAACCACAACGCGAAGGCATCCCCGTCCACGGCGAAGCCGGTCAAGGTGAGATGCTTGACCGGCAGGTATGGGGGGACGGGGAACCCGGTGCAGCGGACAATGACCTTTGCCTTCTCGATGCAGTACTTGTCGAGGTACTCGCCGTACCCGATCTTGGTGCTGATCTCTCCGTCGCCTTGGCCACTACAGGTGAGTCAGGTTAGCATACTGTCACGTCTCTTTGTCACATAACTCTCAGTTGGGTACAACTTACTAGTAAGCGGGCTCGGCCCACGACTTAACGTTCATCACCCATCCCTTCGTGATAGGCTTCCACCCACTTGGTCCCACAGGCTTCTCAATATCCAGACCCACTGCCATTTCTAGCTCGAGGGTGACTAGTCGGGGGTTCAACCACACCACCTGCCAGATCACAGGCTGGTAGGACTTCATCATACCAACCAGCTTTAGGACGCGCAGGTTGCGGAACTGGGTCAGGGGCCGCATCTGTTCCAGGGTAAGAAGGGTGATTTGGATCTCATCCTCTAGGTCTGCGGCTTCTTCATCGCTGATGACATCACTGGGACCATCCGGGTCCGAGTCGTGGACAGCGCCCTTTTCTTTCGCGTTCTTGGTGTCGGTGCCCAAATTTATGATGACAGAGCTCTCACTGTCGAGATTCATCATGAATCCGCCAGTCGCAGGGTTGTCGTTGGATGTCTCATTGTCGGTAGCACACTTGGTGTTGATGCCAGCCTGGTCAATGGTGGCTTGCTCGGCAGCAGACTTCTTCGAGGCGGGCTCGTCGGTACTAACAGACTTGGTAGCATCATCGTTCTTGGCGGTGGTCTTGTCAGTCACCAGATGGTCGCCGGTGGTCAGCTCCTTGGTAGCACTCTCCATGTTAACGTCCGTCTCAGCAGTGCCCTTGCCGGCAGGCAGGTTGTCGGTGGCAGAACCCTTGATGCCAAGTTCAGCCGTGGTGGCTTCAACAGACTTGGCAATGCTATCATCCTCAGTCGCCTTGTCAGTCGTAAGATGGCCGCTGGTAGTCAGCTCCTTGGTAGCACTCTCCATGTTAACGTCCGTCTCAGCAGTGCCCTTGTCGGTGGGCAGGTTGTCAGCGGCAGAACCCTTGATGCCAAGTTCAGCTGTGGTGGCTTTGTGGGTAGCAGAGCTCTCAATGACGAAGTCAGTGATGGTGGCCTTGTCAACCATGGCAATTTTGTTTTTGACGGAAGATTTGATGTTGGGACCAGTCATCATAGTTTTGTCGACAATGACCTCTTCAGTCACGCCACTTTTCTTGATATTCTGGCCATCATTGGGATCAACAGGGCTCTTGGGGGCGACCTTGCGAACATCGAAAAACATGTCCAGTTCCAGAACCGACTTGCTGCGAGGGATGTCGTCCCAATTTCCGCCGTTATTGAGATGGGCCAATAAGCTGATCCGAGAACTGCGAGCTGGGTGAGGAGCGGGCACGGTTTCAACGCGATGGTCACTTTCCCGCTCAAGCCACTCTTGGAAACTGATAACGCTGAGCAGGTTAGAAGCTCTGGGAAAAGGGTGAGCGTCCTCGGCTGGGTCGGGGGGAGCAATGTCCATGTTGGGAGCAGAAGGTCCTCTGTAGAGAGAACGAAAGGCAGGACGGGGAGGTGGGGGGATGGGAGGAAGAGGAGAATCGGGAGGAATGTAAGTGGATGGAGGTAAGATCTCAGGACGGGGAGGTGGGAAGATGGGAGGAAGAGGAGAATCGGGGGGAAGGTAAGTGGATGGAGACAGGATTGAAGGACGGGTGGGCTTTTGAGGCTTGACAATTCCTTCAGTGGACGCGAGGATAGGCCCGCGGCGCTTGAGACTGAGTGACTTAAAGGAAGGCAGCTTTGGAAGGCGTAGACTGCTCCTCTTCGAGCTCTTCTCACTCTTACCGGGGCTCTTCCCGGGAGAGTTCGTGGTCTCGGTCCCTGTAGGAGAGGGCTGAGCGGTATTCCGGAGTAGCAGGTTATTCAAAGAAGCAAGCTGAGACCGTTGAAAGCGGCTCTTCCTCTTCTTTGGACTCTGTTCAGGAGAACTTGTGACTGCAGTCTGAACAGGGTCCTTAGAAGGCGACTGAGTGGGGCTCGGGGCAGTTAGGGCTAGGTTGTAACAGCATTAGCATGATGTATACATCAACGGGCACGCTTGCTGGTAGGGCTTTGGGGAATTGAATAGAACAATGATCAGTGATGCAGCATAGTAAAGAACATACCTTGTGCCTCATTCCTCTCAAGCTCATCGTCGCGTCTCGTCTCATCTTGCCATAACTGGTGTCCCAGGAGGCTTCTGTCCCAGAGTTCGCCCATTGCACGCTCGTTTACGTTATCCGTGTTGATTTCAGATCAAAAACAATGGAGAATAGATGAAAGCAAGTACTGAAAGGATGGAGAAGTTTGGAGGATGAGAGAGACGAGAAGGAAGAGGAAGATGAAGAGGTACAACCTCCAAGAAAACTCCAAGCGGGTGTTCGTCGCGTTAACGTGCTCTCGAGGTAGGTACCATTTCTCCCAAGCCTAATCCGCCGAAACCGACATCGAGGGTTCCGGTTCAATCTGCGCGCTCACTCTTATTATAGTTCTTTACTCGGCGCCGTTAGAATTATGACGCCGTACACTAAACGAACTGCCATGTCCCTGCCAACATTCTCTATGGACATTTTCACAATCAGACCCCCTAGATCACAGCATGCTCTCTCGATCTTCTTGCTTAACTGCATTACGGGTGGGCCTGTCTCTGGGGTTGTGTCTCATTCCCAATTGCATTCATTTCCTCCATTGCCTTGTTGAAACTGGTCGGTTCGAAGTCGTAAAGAACACCTGAGCCAATAATACCTTGACCCCTCCATTTCCCCCCTTCCCAATCGTTTACCTTAGGAGATTATCCTTTATCTGTTTTTCTTTGACGAAAAGAGAGCATGTGTACTTCAATTAATCGCGATGCCGGAAAGGGACCTCCTCGTATACAGGCTGGAACAGTGGCCGTCCCTCACAGGTCTTTGGACCAGTATTACTTTAAGCTTGACTTGAGCAAAGCCACAACTCGATCACAATATAGGATGGGCACCAAGACCTAGCGAACTCGTATATTGCTGTTGCCTATAAAATGTGCTAGGAGATTGCAGAAGATCCGCAGAGAGTCATATATCCGACTCTAGAGCGAGAACGTTGTCTACCAACGTTGTCTACCAACGTTTGAGGCGCATTGTTTGTAGAATATCGAGGCTATTGCTCCGACTCTCTACGGCTTTGTTCAGGTAATATAAGTTTGCTTATAAGCAATTGACCGCCCTATCTATAAGCCAGGAGACACGGAACATATTCTAAACGAGATCGATATTCTTACACAACTCCGCGGTCTTCCGAATACAGACTAACTAGTTGGCCTAGTTGTATCGGAGGACCCGTATAAGTCTTCCCCGCCAACCGATATAACAACAGTGAACATAGGATCCCTTCTTAAGTACAATCCTGGAGGCTGGCTTAAGCAAATTTTGGAGGAGTTTCAATTTGATACCTTGCCAATATAATAGGCCTTGCAGATTAGGACAGCAATAGAATTATTACGCAAGAGAGGGCGAAGTTATCTTGACATCAAGCCGTCGGATATTGTTTGGATGTCAATGAAGACGCCGTCCTCATCGATGTTAGCGGAACCGGTGGCTATATGTGGGAATGAATGGCTTTCACCAGAGATGCAGAATCTTCTTCACAAAAGCAGTAAAATAAGTCCCTTCAACACGCCACTTGAGGCACAAGTTGCCATAGATTGTTGGGCTTGTGGAAGATTACTCTCGTCTATTGTCACTGACGGTCTAACCAACGTGGCACCCTAATCTCTCGCCCCTCGCTGTGCGATGCTCTCACACAACTGAATGAGAAGGAGTAGCCGTTCACAATAAGCTGGACCATGTATGTCAGCTACATTGGTTCCATTTATCCAACCTTTTCTCTATCAATCTAAAAATGATACCCGACGTCCGCTAGTAGTGGCCCCCCGCCCTTGTCTTATTTTCGCTATTGTCCGAGCGATACCTGCCTAGGTAGATACCTAGACACCTAGACCCAATTAAATGTGACTAACTAGTACGAGATAAGAAAGTCTAAGGCAGACTGATGATGCTGATTGCGGTATATTGAAGCTACTAGTCAAGAAGAATAGTTATATACCAGGTTACTCCCAATACAAAAAGCCCGTCAGGTTACGAAAGCGACATCCATCCCAGCAGGATCACATTCACAAAACCTTGGTATGAGATCGACCCGTCAAAGGCACATCAACATGAAGCACCAGCTTCTTATTCTCGGCATCGTACTCGGCGTCACGGAGTCCCTTCGGCTCGCGCTCCACACCAAGAAGAGTGATAGCCTCAATAGTAACACCAGCATCGTACTCGAACGAGCCCGTCATGCTGAGCTTGCCATGCGTGTACTTGAAGTCGATCTCCGACACGGCGTCCTGTACAAGCGACTCGCCATCGTCGAGATACAGCGATCCCTCAGCGGACCCATCGAGTCCGGGCGCAATGACAATATTGAAGCCCTTCTTGCGCAGTGCGGTGGTGGTATTCGCGCTCTCGATGCGCTGCGGGTAGACAATGCCGCCCTTGTAGTGAACGGTGATGTCCGTGAAGTCGACCTCGGCGGAGACGTATTCACCGCGCCCGCGGACGGGCTTGCCGGTGCCCCATTCGTAGAAGATGTCGTCGGGGAGGTAGTAGTTGACGCTTGTGCTGTTCTCCTCTGTGACGGGGCTGACAAGGATGCCGTCGCCGTAGAAGAACTGCAGGTCGATGGGGTAGGTGTTGGGGTCGTTCGGGTAGTTGAAGAACAGAGGATTGAGGGCCGGGGTACCGGTCTGGTTCTGTTTGTAGATGGCGGTGTACATGTAGTCGACTGAATCATTATTAGTCCTAAGTTTCCGTCTCGGAGAGACTGCGTGCTTCACTTACGGAGCTGGTATCTGATGGAGATTCCCTTGCGTGCGGCCTCAGCGACGGTCGGCCAGCGGTAGAACTCCTGGGGATTGGCGAAGATTTCAGCGTGGTTGCGGAAGAAGGTGTAGAAGGAGCCCAGAGCTGCCCATCTGTTGGATCCATATTAGTTACAGCCGCATATATAAAGGGAGGTTCAGCCATTACCTAGCACAGAGCGTCTCCGTTACATTACCACCGAAGCCGCAAACATCGGGACCCACGACGGGGACTTGGTACAACGATGCGAACTGCAGGATCTGGCTGATGGAGAGGCGGTACCAGTTCCACCCGGAAACATTGTCTGCGGAGTATTTAGCATGGGATCGTTGTTAATATTGTATGGGCAGACGCCGCCAGAAGCATTCTTACCACCAAGCCAGTGGGACACATCCTTGCCGGAGCCAGCAAATGTACTTCTCGTAATTACCAGAGCGCGGTCATCCGGGCGACGGGCACGCATAGCATTGTGGGAATGCGAGGACATCATAGCGCCATAAAGGTTGTGCGTATCATATTGAACGTATCCGCCACTCTGCACCAGATCGGTGTCAGCAGTGCTGTCAGCAAGCGTGGGTCCTGCACCATTCTGAATCATGAACGGCGGTCTGATCAACTCGCGATTCGGAAGGCCCTTGCACTCGTCAGGTCCGCAGCCAGAGCCAGTTTTTCTGCCGTGCTGCCAGCTGTCAGTCGAGGGAGCCCATTGGGATCTGGCGGAGCGCCAGTGACCAGCACCAAGGTTGCGGCGGGAACGAGACCGAGATTGACGGGGTTCGACAACAGCAGTTGCACGCTTCTCGTTTGTGTTGCCGGAAGCAAAGTTTGGCTGGAGACTGTCCGGGAACCCAGGGATAGGAGCATCCGGTCCATCTCGGACGGGTGGCGGCGCCGGAGGATCACCATCCACCTCCGCGAAATCCTCAGGGGTGGTGTTGTTACCGGGATAGGGGCGGTTGTAGAAGTTTGCGGGCTCGTTCATGTCGATCCACAACGCGTCGATGTCCGGACCATTCGTTCCGTCGAAGAACTCCAAAAACTGCTCAGTCCAGTACTGCTGCGAGTCGGGGTGGAACCAGTCAGGGAAGTAGCTCGGTCCGGCCCAGACAACTCCCTGGTATTCGGAGCCATTCTTTTCCTTCATGAAAGTACCATATTTGAGGCCTGCATCGAGCGCCGGGTTGGACTCCTTGTAGAATACGGCGGGATCAACCATGACGATGTAATGTTGATCCCTCGAATGGATTGTGTCCACCAGGTCTTTGTACAAATTGGCCGGGAACCTTTCTGGATCAATGGTGAAGACGCGCCGACGGTCCATATAATCAATATCCGTCCAGATGGTTTCTAGAGGAATGTTGCTGGAGGAGTAGTTGGCGGTGACGGCGGCGACCTCGTAGACATCTTGGTAGCCGTATTTGCACTGGTGGAAACCAAGTCCCCAATACGGAGTCATCAATGGAAGCTGGGCAATCTCCGCGTACTGAATGGCCACATCGCGCGGGGTGGGGCCAGCAATGAAGTAGAAATCAAGAACACCGCCGATGATGTTGTACTCGAGATACTGACCACCCTCGTTATCGATGAAGATATCCATGCCGTTGGAGTTGAGTAGGAAGACTCCGTGAGTGGCATCCTTTCTGTGGTCAAAGTAGATTGGGTGAGCGCCGTATAGGTTCTCGCCCTGAGGCGTTCCGTAGGCATCGCGGGTGTAGATCGTCCGAGTGTAGTTGGTCGTGTTCAGCATGAACGAGTCGCTGTGCTCGCCCAGTCCATACAGGTGCGGGTTCTGTGGGAGGTGTGTCTTGAGATAGACATATTGACTCTCGAACACCAGCTTGTTGCCCGTGGTATCGAAGAGCACCTCACCGGTATCAGTCCGAGATACGGTGAACGAGAAGGGGTCGGCGTTGAATTCAAACTTGAGCTTGGAATCCTTCGGGGAACACCATTGGCCGAAACCGGGACGTGGGAAGACACTGTCTGGAACCTGGTAGACGGTGTTGTTGGTGTCCAAGATCTTGACGTGGAGTCGATCGCTAGTCTGGTACTCCACCTCCAGCTTCAGATCTGGAAGGTCAGTCCCGAAAACATTGCATGCCGGTCCTGCGAGAGAGAGTTCCGCGTAAAACCCTGAACGAGTCTCCCACTGCTTTGTCGCCTTGTATCCTGGGCATTCGGACAGGTCCTTTTCGTAGAGGTCATTGCCGGGGCCATCGAGATCCTCGATACCAGCCTGACTCTGGGCCCAGACACAGCCACTCAGGGTTGCCCCCAAAGTGAGCAGCTTCTTGAAATACATGCTGAGGCCTTGGTAGCGAGAAATTTCACGTACGCATAAGGTCCTTATATAGTTCCCTCGATTCCCTCGGTCCCCTTCCAAGATTTGCCAAGGTGGACCCTGTTGTCAGTGCGGGGACTATAGCATTCCCCAAGGCCGCCATCCCCACACCGGAATAGGATATGGTATTCCAACCATCCAGCTCTAAAGTGGAAGGCCTTCATTGTTTCTGTCACTCTTGAGGTCAATGTGCCATCAATTTCGTCGAGATCTTCGTAGGATTCCTTACCCCGGCATTCGCAGTATATAGATGAGTTTTCACCTGCCGATCTAAACAAAAGAGCATAAACCCCGCTCAAGCTGTAAGCCGGCGATGATCGCCCGTCCCATCTGCCGAGTATTCCGGTGAAAGTTCGTCAAATGATGCGATCGTCCGTCCTTCGGATTTGCCGACTGCTCCGGTAAAAGCCCGAGAAATGATGCGGTCAACTCCACTGCAGAGACACACTTTCTTGTCCTCCGGCAAATGTCCGTAAATGTGGGGGCTCCATGGGGTACCCCCACGCTTGGTATGAATGTTTGGATGTCTTCAATAGTTTCATGATCTCAGCTCTTCATCAAGTAGCTCTTTAAGTCGTGAAAAGACAAGGTCTACCTAGGTAGTGTTGTGGAAGGTAGTCATCAGTGAAATGGAATGCGAGCTCAACTCTCTGAAAGGCACCTTCGATTACACTTGATCTCTTCAAAGTCTGGGTTGTCAGTTCATCCGACTATTTCCCGATTTATAGTATCCATTTCCTTTCAAATTCTTCACTTCTATCGGCAAAGGGGAGGGTAAAAGTGGCTAGAGGTGGCAAGGAGCTCGGGTGAGGACGCCAAACCCGAAGAGGCAATGGGGCCAAACCCGAAGAGGCAATGGGATGAAAACAGGGGCAGAGCGAGCAATGGGAGTTTCATTGTGCATAAGTAGAAAGAAAGGTAATTCCAGAAAGTAGACATACAATTGGAAAGGTAAAAGAGTCTCTTAGGGGTTTTCCAAGTCTCGGAGCACAGCACCATTCTATCCTTTAAGTGAAGTTTATCGTACAGGAAACAGAGAGTAGGGCCGCAATATATTAGCTACTGAGATACAAGACCATGCAAGTTGCTAATGTCCCCGTTTTCTTCTCCGCGAATCCCGGTTTGAATGGCCCATCTCAAGATCTCCCATACATTGGTTCGGTCCCTGCATGAGACAGCAAGATCTGCCGCCAGTAGAAATTCACTTTTAGCAAGGGCAGGAGACATGTGGGACGAGACCTGATGCCCGATCTCAGCACCAATTCGAACCCAATGTGATTTCGTTGACGGTTCAACAAAAGCAAAAAAAGCCAGATAGATTCGTCGCCCGTGTCATCGTCGCTGTCATCTTTATCCTCTGCTCCACTATGTGTATAGCGTGATGCGCATGAGGTTCTAGCGGAGCTAGAGAAGTGTAAATGATGGTAGGGAATCACCGGGTCATGGGTGGTGAGTCCAAAGACGTCACCCGCGCGAATTGGCTCACAGGCCTCGCAGGGTCATAACCTCTGATTATCCCCAGGTGTGCGCGGTCTCGTCGTAGTTTCCGTCTCGCGTGGTCACCGAATAGTCGCACCACTAGTAGAGGTCAAAACGAGTTACTTGGGTTAAATGTGCCGAACAGGGGCTCACCTTGGAATCGTTGTTTATCTTTAGGGAGACGAATGCATACCCATGGCCAACATTGAGCGGACAAAGTAGTTGCCAACTCCATGGCTAAAGATGACCGAAGGGCCGTCGTCACAAGTACTTCCAAGGAAGGGACTTACGAGCACATTGTGGGAGAGAGGCTCCTGGAGGGGGGTGCATCCACGGGGCCTGGTCTGTTGGGTTTCGCGTTAGGCGAAAAGCGACTTGTACTTCCTTTGAGGTCATTTTCCCATTGAAGACCTTTGGGAGAGGGAGTGATATCTGCCCATGTTGTTGTTCGGCTTTGGCTAGAAGTGCCCAGAACTCATCTCGTTGTATGTACCAGGGTCAGTCCAATCCATTCCACATCTCTGAGAACATTTACAGCAGCCGAGGCCCGCTTGCAAATGAACTCTCTCTTTTGGGCAGGGGCATCCACCTGTCTTACAGCGGCTCTCCCTCCACTTTGGTAGTGGCCGTGTTGTACTAAAGGACAAACAGCAGATCACTCCTGCTTCATGGGAAAAGGCCCCTTAGGGCGCTTCTCGTAGAGCATCTGACATGCGATCGTCTCCTTCCAGTAGCTGCAAGTTTACCACTGCAGTCCTAGGGGATTGATCAAGAAGACGCGGAATCTCACGTTTGATTTCCTCCCGCCATTCCAATCAAAGATTAATCATATGCTTTTGCCACTTCTTGCATGAAATGATATTCTTCGATTGATTCGGAAAGAGAGAGTTCGTGGTCTCGGTCCCTGTAGGAGAGGGCTGAGCGGTATTCCGGAATAGCAGGTTATTCAAAGAAGCAAGCTGAGACAGTTGAAAGCGGCTCTTCCTCTTCTTTGGACTCTGTTCAGGAGAACTTGTGACTGCAGTCTGAACAGGGTCCTTAGAAGGAGACTGAGTGGGGCTCGGGGCAATTAGGGCTAGTTTGTAACAGCATTAGCACGATGTATACATCAACGGGCACCCTTGCTGGTAGGGCTTTGGGGAATTGAATAGAACAATGGTCAGTGATGCATCATAGTAAAGGACATACCTTGTGCCTCATTCCTCTCAAGCTCATCGTCGCGTCTCGTCTCAGGGAAGGGGGAGAAGGAGAGAAAACGGGACGGCCGATGTCGTATGCGAAAGTAAACGATCTTCGTCGGGCTTCCACACGCAGGCAGGCGCCTCAGAGATAGGTTATTGCATGGTGTTTGAACTTGTGCTGAAATGATTCGTTGTCAGGAGTGTAGGAAGAATTGAACGATGGATGAATTAGAAGAGCCCGGTTGCTTTGTTAGGACCGACGGTTGAGTAAGAAGAGAGAGATGAGTAAGGTGTTTCCGAAGAATCGAAACTCCCAGAACACATTGTCGATGGACTCTCTTCAACCCGACGGATTGGCAGGATTTGTCAGGAGGCTTGACTCTGAGGTCGTACATGTACTCTGCCAGCTGTCCGAGCAGTATCCTGGTCCACTGCTCCCCAAACCCCCTGGACAACCCGTGCTCAAACACCCAGGGGACATTGAGTTCCCCTACGGCCTTTAAATCAAGGCTGCCAGTTCTGCTCATGAGCATTGCGGAGTCAGGAACCAAGTTGTACGCTGCCCCGGCTGCTTTGAAATTGCCATAGCCGATGTTGATCGACTGGGCCTCCATGGCCGCTTCCAACAATCCGTGGGGGCTTCAACGCGGCCGCTTTGGCTAAGGTAATTCCCGACCAGAAGTTTGGGACGGCCACTCAGTCCACAACTGCGTCTTGGTAGTACATCTAATTTTACGGCTCTGTCTCTTCTTCGTCCCTGTGTTGGCCTTGATAGTTGCCCAGCAGATTGTAGTGCGGATGCATGTCTCAGTGTATGCTTCTTCCGTGCAGGGGCTGCGCGATGCCGAAAATCCAGAAGATGCTTCTGTTGGATCCTACCATCTGCCAGTAGGGTTTGGTGCGGTCCTCTGGCAGATAATCAGCGATCGCTTCGGGTACAATGATATGTTATCGACGATCTTGCCTGCCTTCTCGATGACGAAATAGTCGGCGTACCCAATGGACGTTCACCCGGCGTCTTTCCTGCTTGCCCGCTTATTCGCTTCCGGGATATCTTTACTCTGTTCTGAGGACGTCAGGTTGTTCCCGTTGTCTCCACCGACAGGCCAGGCCTAGGACGGGTCCTCAGATCAGCTATTGTTGTCTAATAGCGCGAACACGTTGCGCTTTGACAGGCTCTTTGCCGGGGCTTGGAAGTACCGCCATGCGGATAATGTTAGGAATTGGATTAGAGCTTTCCGTAACTCCCTGAAATGAGAAAATCCTAGGTATATTGCTAGGGTCGTCTCTTTATACTCTAGCGATAGCTGTCGAAGGTGATAGTTGGATAGTTGGCTCGTTCTTCCTTTTTTTTTCCCCTAGGGAATCTCGCGTTCGGAGCTTCTAGCCAGCCGTGTGAGAATTTCTTCATCCGTGACAACCTTGCTGGTAATCACCTGATGCAAAGGTCACTGGAGATCGTGGAGGTGGTCAAGCACTCCAGAGTTTTGGCGGATTGTGCGTGCTCGTATGAAGTTATCCAAGCTGTGTACTCCATGTGTTTCTTTGCGAGCGTTCTCCGTGCACCATTTTGCGTCCTCGTTCTTAACATGTCCCAAGCTGTGGACTCTCTGTGCGAGGCTAGCGCCGTTGGGGTCGAGCTGCCGTATGGTGTTGAGGTAATTCGGTGCTCATTTCAGTGTTTTTTTGCGTCGAGCTTTCTTCAACGGGCAGGGCTTTTGTGCAGCGTGGAGTTGGATCTCTGTTGTTTTCATACGGGCTGTGTTTCATTGAGTCGTAGTCGAGGGGAATGTTGTGCTTGGTGAAGAAGCTTCGGGGTACGACATGTACGTCGCCGTTGGCTTTGTCTTGCTTGTCTGCGCACTCGATGTGGTAGCCTTGGATATTGATGAGGCAGATTGGGTGGGGGGCTTGCTCAGGTGCACGTTGGTATGCTGCCCTTGCAATCGAGCTTTGGAAATGAGGCCAGGATGGAATGACTGAACCCCTGAAGTGAAATGAGTTGAGATGAGATGGGAGTGAAGGAAGTTGCATAAAGAGCTAAACATAATTCTGTGCCCCGCTCACCTGAGGAGTATATACATCGAGGGGAGTGAGATATATAGAGAGAACAGAGAGAGATATATATAAGAGATACTATGATCTTCTTCTAATCTCTTTTTGGATGTGTTTCGATGCGCTTTTCTAGACGTCTTCCGAGATGTCCTTGTAGATATCTTTCTGAATATCTCCCCCAGGACATTCCTCGACGGCTCCCCGTCTCGACAACCCACAGCCAACCGGCCAAGCTCAATACTCATTTGTTTTATCGAGACCTCGTCTCTCAGCACTTCAATGCGCATTGCCCCGCACGTCGGGGGCATTAACGCTCACCCTCGGCATTTTAAAACAGCCGCACCACATACAGAGTTGCTTTCTAAAGGCGCGCTATCATGTACATAATTCTTTAGCTTAGCACGTCCCCATACCCCTCGGGAGGTTTGGGAACATGGGCTTCGCCCTGTCTCCCCCTGGACGTAAAACACAATCAATCAATCAATCTGAATATCTCTTTAGATATAGGATTATGTCGACATTATCGGTGTGGATATTCGGCCCAAGATATAGAGACCTTTGTAGAATATACCCATGGACAACATATTATATTTTGATGGCTCTTGTGGCCCTGTATGAATACATCAGACATCCATATTGGACTCACGGTAGACCTGGGCTAGGAAGGTTTCTTCAGGGATACGTATGATGGTCTCCCTTAGCCTGGTGCCAGGCATGACAGCCTAGATCCCAGACTAGTGCTTGTTCCACTTTAAGCTGCCTGGCCGACCTACCCAGAGGTGCTTGGTATAGCGATGTTGTTGGGCTGCATGTCGAAGATGCAAGCTTGGACCACAGACTGGCACATTCCAAAACCAATGTGTGCCAAGTGAAAAAGCCTACTGCCCTACTACATAGAACTACTGCTCAATGAACGATCTGGCTGGCAAATGGCCCGTGGACTTCGCTATTTTGTGTCCCTCCCCGTGATAAATACATCCAGAGCGGTGCGGAGATGTCTCTCGCACACACGAACCATCTTTTAATCGCCAAGCACAGAGGGAAAAGTTTTAAAAGAAACCCATTGGAATTGTCGAACAAAAATCATGCATCATCCATAACCTAGTACTTCTTGCC
Source organism: Penicillium rubens (assembly GCF_028828025.1). Classification (NCBI taxonomy): domain Eukaryota; kingdom Fungi; phylum Ascomycota; class Eurotiomycetes; order Eurotiales; family Aspergillaceae; genus Penicillium; species Penicillium rubens. The sequence continues at coordinate 4,479,642 of NW_026890601.1, read as the reverse complement.
CTGGCGGAGGACATCACCGAACTCCTCCAGAGGGCTGCGGGTGAGCTTGTTCTCGGCCCACAGGTTGGGAGTAAGGAAACCGTAGGTGTTGACGACAGCGACGAAGGTGGCCTTGAGGGTGTTCTCGAGGGTCTTGGTGGAGCCGGAAGAGGAGGTGTAAGCGTCCTGGACACCGGCGAGCTGAAGCAGACGCTTGACAGCGGGGGAAGCGACAAGGCCGGTACCGCGGGGAGCGGGAATGAGCTATAGTCAATTAGAAACCATCTCTTCAGATCACTAGCCCCCAGAAAAAGGACCAAGATCAGGTATGAACCACTGTGTCAAACTTACACGGACGGAGACGGAACCACACTTTCCACTCTGCTTGACGGGCAGAGAGTGAGGCTCACCAAGGTTGGTGCCCCAGTAACCGCGACGGACGGGGAGGACAGCGAGCTTGGCGATGGTGATGGCGGCACGGATGGCGGTGGCGACTTCCTTGGAGGTCTTGATTCCGAGACCAATGTGGCCCTCGGAGTCACCGATGAGGACAATGGCCTTGAAACGGGTACGCTGACCGGCACGGGTCTGCTTCTGGACGGGCTTGATCTGTAGGTTGAAATTGCCGTTAGTTCCTGGTCTTATTTCGATGTATTCGTTTTCCGCTTGAGCTTCCACTGCGCAACTGCGTGCAATCGTCGCATTCCAATCGAGTTCCGCTCAATCCTCCAATTTCAAAAAGTGTGTGTCGATCCGTACCTTCATAACCTCATCCTTGAGCTTGGGCAGGAAGAAGTCAACGATCTGGTACTCCTTGACGGGCAGAGAGTGGAGGTAGATCTGCTCCATGGAAGTGATCTTGCCGGCCTTGACGAGACGGCCGAGCTTGGTGACGGGCTGCCACTCCTTCTCCTCCTGCTTGGGGCCACGACGGCCGCGACGGCCACCACGGCCACGTCCACGCTCACCACCACGGTCGCCGCGCGAACCGAAACCACCACGTCCACGGGGAGCAGCGTCAGCCATCTTGATGTTGTTATGGGAAGCGACGGGGAGGGTTGTCGGGATTGAGTTGGTCGTCGAGATTCACTGCACTGAGCACTGTTTGCCCGAAATTTGCGCGGGTGGGCTAAGCGAGCGGGCAGCCCTAGTGGAGACCCTATGCCCTAAATTCCTGATCGGGATGGTGGCACGTGCACTTAAGGTTTCCAGGGGCGGTGTCACCTGACGGGGTCCAGAAGTAGATCGATTGATCGTCGTTGTTGAGAGGGGCATTGGCGCTATGGAAGAAGGGGTAAATTCATCTTATGGTGACGCTGAGGTCACTAGCTATGGCCATATCTAGCAATATATCATGTTATGTACAAAGTCGAGTTTTCGTGATGTTGTTATTTCCCCTCCTACGTCACTTCAAAAATTTAATGAAGGCGGATGCAATTCCTATTTGGGCAACCCGACAGGGCAATCCCGACTCCGCAATTTCAAGATTGTTCCCCGAGTTGCCCCCAGTTCAATAGTATTTCAGCGTCTCTCCTCTACTTTTTTATTCAATCTTTGCATTCTTCTATACTACTTACCCAATTGCAGTTATGTTGCGCTGGTAAGTCTCCCTTGTTACTACTCATCTCTTTGGATCGAAGCTCAAAACAATCAACCAGGTACCAGTCCAAGTTGGCTAAGAGGCCCATCCTCACCGCAAGCATTACCAGTGCTGTACGATCATCTCATTTTCCCTTCTCATGGACCATCTTCTGATCCTCGTTACAACAGTTCCTATTTGGCAGCGGTGATGTCCTAGCACAACAAGCTGTTGACCGGAAAGGTCTCCAAAAGCACGACTTTGCCCGCACTGGGCGAATGGCTCTATACGGTGGAGGTATGTGTATAAGTCTCAATTCTCTTGCACATTGCTGATCTATATCGTCTCCTTTCAGCTGTCTTCGGTCCAGCTGCCACTACCTGGTTTGGCATGCTCCAGCGCCATGTCGTTCTCAAGGGCACCGCGTCCACCACCGCCGCTCGTGTTGCCGCCGATCAAGTCTTCTTTGCCCCAGTCCAGCTCACCTGTTTCCTATCCTCGATGGCTATCATGGAAGGCGTTGACCCTGTGGAAAGGTGGCAGACTGCCTTTGTTCCCGCCTATAAGGCCAACCTGATGGTCTGGCCGTTTGTACAGGGTGTCAACTTTACATTTGTCCCCCTAGAGCTGCGCTTGCTATTCGTCAACGTTATAAGTTTGGGTGAGTACTTTGCTTCGAGTGTTGCTGACTATACTCGTTCAGTCACTAACAATCAAGTAGGGTGGAACTGCTTCCTCAGCTTGATGAATAGCGGCGAGGAACTATAATTCCGAGTCATGGTTTGAGATACCCTTGAGAGTTTCATTTTCAGCTGTTCTATGGTTTTTCACATTGGCGCTCCAGTACATAGATTTTTTTGGGTTGTTAAGTTATTTGGTCCTCAGGCATCAGGTTCGGGAAGATTTTTATTCTGCATTTTTCGGGCATATAGAATTGTAGTATAAATCTGAATAAATATTTCAAATTGAATAACAGATAAATCAAATGATATATGAAGTAGAAATAAGAGTAAAGCGAAGGTCGGATGTGATATTGATTATGTTACGGAAGAACCCAAAGAGGCAAGGCAAGTTTTTGTGGCTCGAACTTCAAAACTTCCACTCTTTGCAGTCAATTGTCGCCCACCTCCACTCTCATCTCACACTGCCTGGAGCAGACTATTACTGCTAAACTAGAATCCAGGCTCGGATTTCTCTTCCCTTCTTTGTGTGTAAAGCCCCGATTTGCGCTTTCCTGAAATTCTCGCCCCTCCGACTTTCCGAACTCGATCGTCTCCCCCTCCACATCCATTCACTATGGCTGCCGTCGCAGAAAATGGTACTCCGGCTGTGGCCGACGAGAACTCCGCTCCTGTCACCGAGACTCAGACTGGTGATGCCGTTACTGTCTTCCACAACCCCGATGACTTCAACGTGAAGCACCCTCTTATGCACGAATGGACTCTGTGGTTCACCAAGCCCCCCAGTGGCAAGGTAGGAGACACCGCTTAGATAGGTCGACACCATGCTTACCAAGGAAACCTAGGGCGACAACTGGAACGATCTGCTCAAGGAGGTGGTTACCTTCAGCTCCGTCGAAGAATTCTGGGGCATCTATGTATGTCCAATCCGAAGCCTCCCCCCGATCAACGATCATACTAACTCCGATCGCTATTAGAACAACATCACGCCGACCTCCGAACTTGGCCTCAAGGCCGACTACCACCTCTTCAAGAAGGGCGTACGGCCCGAGTGGGAGGACCCCCAAAACAAGCACGGTGGAAAGTGGTCGTACCAATTCAAGGACAAGCGCTCCGTTCCTATCGACGAACTCTGGCTGCACGCGCAGCTGGCCGCGATCGGCGAGACCCTCGAGAACGACGATGACAACGAAGTGATGGGAGTGGTTGTGAATGTGCGCAAGGGCTTCTACCGTGTTGGTCTATGGACACGCACAGTCGGCAAGAGCATCCAAGGCGATAAGCACACCCGCACACAGGCTCAGGGCAAGGAGATCCTCGAGGCAATTGGCCAGCGCTTCAAGGACGTGCTGCGACTCAACTTGGCGGATGTGGTGGAGTTCTCCGGCCACACCGACAGTGCACACAGCGGCAGCACGCGCGCAAAGGCCAAGTACACCGTTTAAGGGGATTGGCTGAGACGGTGATATGCACATGAGGATGAAGATTGAAAAACAGGGGACGGGTGGCGATGCGCAGATTTCACGATTACGGACGACACGAATCGAGGGGAATTGACTCGACTCGATGTGCGGTGCTGGAAACTGGGGGTGATTCACATAGGGACCGAGGTCCTCCCTTTATGCCCGCCCCGCTGCATAGTTCTGCAGGGACGACTTGATTGCTTGCGACTTGTATCTTACTCTACCAAACACATTTTTACGAGGCTTATGCCGTGGTTGGGGTGGAGGTCTTGCCAGTATGAGGGTATTTTTCTTACATTATTCTATACAAATATGACCTGTTCATGGATGCCTTCGATTTTTGGTATTATGCTCGGAGCTGCTGGTTTTGGACGGCGCTTATGGTAGGAGTCTCAGTATATCAGTAGGTGTAGCTCTGCAGCCTAAATGTCTAAGCCCTGTTTCACAGGTCTTTGTCTTGTCTTGTCTGATCAGGGTCACGAGTTGGAAAGTTTTAGGGCTTCTAATGGCACTATCTGGAATGTAGCCACACCCACTTTAGCAGGATATTGTTGGGGGTCTTTCAAGTACAACATAAGCACTCAGGGGTGTGGCGCTTACACACTGCGTTCACCGTGAACTCTTGGAGATATAAACCCCCTTCGCGGGACAGGCAGTGTATCACCAGCACGCAAATATCAGATCAGTCTGGTGATATTTTCGTGATAAGCCCCAAGGAGGGCCTGGTAAGGAGGTTAGGGCTGGTTCAGACCAAGAGAACCCCCTAGAGCTGAAGCTCGCTACAACATCTGAGACTAGGATCCGCTACGATTCACCGAAGTTGAAAGTCCTTACATACGCAAATCGCTGATTACATCTCGCTGGAAGTCTGTGCAATCACACTCGGTGATGACGGGCTCTTACTATGTTGTAGACTCTACAGCCCCGAAAGAGGACGTGACATTCTTTGTTAGATATATTCTCTTCTCTCGCTCTGTCTATTGCTCGTAGATTACTCTACAACCCTTCTCTCTGAATTTCAAGAGCTCATTCAGCTTAGACTAGGTGTCGATCCCTTGTCGTATTATGGCTGAAGGGTCGCATTCGAATCCAACCCTTTTGGCATGTCTCGGAGATCGCAGATAGTATAGGAAGTCCTTGCCTTTATACTTGTCTATATATTTTGATATCTTGACTCAGAACCCACAGCTACTAAACCCTTTGATATTGGCAGGTTTTATCGGGGTCTAATTAGATGGTTCAAATGTACTTTTACAGTATACATATGTTACGAGGTCTCGGATATATATTCAATGCTGGGAAACTCAGCGCAATTTAATTTGCCTGAGAAGATACCCAATGGCCAAAATTCTCTACTAATCTGTCAAAACGGATGGAAATATGTGAAGATAAGATGTTATTAAGGAATAAAGTGAAATACATGTTTCTGAAAAGAAGCACACGCCCGAGCATTGACCAAGGATCCTCTCCACGCTTATTTCTTATGAAACTATAGTTTTAAAGGAGCCACAACAGTGGTGAAGAGAAGACGAAACCAGATAGGTAATCAAGGGGCTTCTTGAGATGGTCACCGAGCAAATAGAGCTATACTAGGTGTGTGGAGTAGATGAATTACCATAGTTACTAACAGGCTTGACTAGTTAGTGGCAGTGCCTCTGCAAAGGCAATAGATAGTTGAAATTACAAATGGATTGGCCCCACGGTAGATTCTGGAGTATGGGAGATGACAACATGAAATACCGGAGCAGCTGGACTTTTCTGAACGTGCCTGTCCTGACTCACCCAGTATCTCAAAGGCGTCGGCGCTAGAGAAGAGAGAGAAAAAATGGTTCAAAGCCACCAAGGTTGGAAGGCAGTAAAACCACCATTCTTAGGTTATGCTTGTATATAGAATCATGTTTACGGCTGTAGATCCAGCTAATCAAAATATAAGTTGTTGACCTCATGTCCACGATGTTCTGTTCACTACCACTATGACTCGTATTACTATCCGCCTTTTAGAGGCAGCAGTGAATTCCATCCTCCCAAATTCTGAAGCTAGCAGCCGTAAAATGATCCTGTCCAATGCACATGCAAGCCTTGCCCTTGAACCCTTTTACTGTGATGACGCAGATGGGAATCGGGCTGGGTTGCTTCACCTTTCATGTAACAAAGAAGTCATAAACATGCTAGTAGGTTGCCTGGTTCTCTCCAAATGAACTGCTCACCCGGACTCAAAGTGTAGTCGAACACTAATAGGCCAAAGGCGTCCAATCGCCTTGCAGTAGAAGGAGATAATCGTATGGGCTAGCCAATAGGACGTAGCCCTTTATAGAGGTAAGTAAGCTACTTCGGAAGAATTTCTGGTCAGCACGGTATTCTTTATTGATGTATTTCCTTCCACGTTTCACTTAGGAATAGAATCCCCTAGCGAGAATACCCAAAACAACACCTCATGATGCGAGAGATGACCATCGTTTTTTCTTCTGGACGGTTCTTAGTTAGCCATTCTCAACTTGGATACAGCAATAGCATCCATCGTAGATCAGCACTGTATGGATACAGCCCACGCAATGAGTCACCCACGGAGATCCACCGAGCTAATCTGAGTGGCTGCTGGTGTCGCAATATCAAATTCCCTACGGAGTACTCTGTACGGAGTACGGCGGAGTAGAGCCCTCCATAATTTTGGTTGGGGGCCGACATCGCAGGAACGAGATTCTCATATTGGCCTCCATAAGCAGCAGTAGCTAGTTCAACGGTCAAGTTGCAACGCCATCACATAGGATTTAGATGATTGGGACGAAGAGGCTACTCTAATGAATCGTCTTGGCAAATAAGCCTAAGCCAATGGGAAGAGCGCACAAGTCGACACGGTTGAGTGGCCATGTTAAGACGATATAAACCCAAGCAACCCCATAGGGTCTTCCAAGGTTGACGTTAACAGACTCTATAGACTCGTCCTAGAAGCCAACGACTTAAACGTGGATCTGATATCTTTGAAGTGCCGGTGTCGGGATTGCCAATGTCTTGGAGAAGTCTTGGTCAAACTCTCTAAGGAATTGGTCACTTGGCGGCTGACAGATAGAAGCCCCAAGGCTTGGGAGCTTACGCTATTTGACAGTGAATGTTGGTGATAAGCTCTCCTGTTGGTGGACCTGAAGTTCAACCTCCACAAGCGAAGTCGGAGCCCAAAGGGCGTGTGCCAGGAGTCTTGGTGTTTTCTTGGTGTCCTGGGATTTTTTTATATTATGGGCGGTGTCCCAGTGATCTTCAATCTTTGTTCTTCTCTCTCTTTTCTTTCTCTTTTCCCCTTCTTCACACACCAAAAGACCGACCTTATTATTATGAGTTGACTTTTGAGGTCCAGAGCCAGAGCTACACATACTAATGACCAACACTAACAGAAACCGTCTTATCTTCGGGCTTGGCCGCACAAATCAGATCCACCGTCGCTTCGATTTCTCTGTTACGAGAGAATAATTACCCCGGAACCCAGAGAGACCAGACCATGATAGGAATGGAAATGGTTTCTCCCAGGTCATCAGATGGCATTGGATAGCATTGGCTATTGCCGTCTTATTACGGGGCAAATTGCCGGGGTAAGCGGGTATGAAGCTTCTGAGACATGCGACTCAACGGATAAGGAGGGGGAAATGGCCCCAACGTTGCATTCGGAAGGAAGATCATATGGCGATTACGGAGTCCGGAGTATAATGATAACTGATGCAGGGATCGCGAATACAATATAGGCGAGCGAATATGCGAATATCCGAAAACGGATATGTTTCCCCCCCAGCCGAAAGCCAAGTCCACAGGTTGCCGACGCCTCGCCAATACACAGTACTGTACGATATTGATCACTTTGCCGAATATATCCCGATGGTTACAAACGCGCGGAGCATGGACTTGACTCCGACATTTTGAAGAAGAAAAAAAAAAAAAAAGGAAAAAAAGGAAAAAAAGGAAAAGAAACGAAAAGGCACGATAATGTGCCCTCGTGGCGAATCCCGGGAACGTTCTCAACTGGGAAATTTTCCACCTCACCGGCAATCTCCGATTGGCAATCTCGACGTGATTGGGGAAAAAAAAAAACAGAAAGTGGACTCGGGCCTTTCCAGAAATCCCCAGATGCCAAAATGCAAAGACCAGCTCATTCGTCGCCTCTGATTGACCCAAAACCTGAGTCAGTCCACTCAATGCTTTATTGCTTGACTGTTCGCGTGCGTGTGTGTGGTTACATTGGGCCAACTCCCTCGAGTTCAGCCATTCGCCGCTGGACGATAAACGCCTGCCGATCGCACCCACGGTCGAGCTGTGAACAATGGATATCCGACCTTCTCAGATGAGTCCTAGCGGCATGGGGACATGGCGCATGGCAATTTCGCCTTTTTTTTTTCTATATTCTTTTTTTATATTCTTGTTCGAGATAAGAAACTACTCCGGTCCCACTTCACCTCGGTTGTTGGGTAAATGAAAAATCGCATACAACATATATAATATTAATCACGTCCTTTTTCTGGTCTTTTCCCGGTCTTTCTCCCTACTCCGATCGTGATTTTTTTTTCCCAGGCTTGAAAAAGAAGGCACCATCCGGTCTCGTAGCCATGTCGTCCACAGACCGTCAGATGGAGACCCCTGCGGCGTATGTATCTTTCTGTCTGGAAAGTCCATGAGTGGAATTAACCCTATCTTCAGAGCTCCGTCCTACGATAACGAGGAGGTCACTCAGCATGCCGTCCTGAACGAAAAGGCTATGGACGCCGAATTCGACAAGGAGAACCAAGTTACCCCGGATGGCGGCGAACCTACTCTCGCGGAGAAGACTTCCTTGCGCCATGTCGCAGAGAACCTCCCCATCTCCGCCTGGTTGGTGGCCGTCGTCGAGCTGTGTGAGCGTTTCACCTACTACGGCATGTCCGGTCTGTTCCAGAACTACATCCAGCGACCTCGCGATGGTAGCCAGGGACGTGGTGCGCTCGGTATGGATCACCAGGGTGCTACCGGTCTCACAACCTTCTTCCAGTTCTGGTGTTATGTTACCCCCATCATTGGTGCCATTATCGCCGATCAGTATCTCGGAAAGTACAAGACCATTGTGGTGTTCTGTATCGTCTATATGGTTGGTCTGCTCGTCCTGGTCTGTACCTCCATTCCTACTGCCTTAGAACACGGCTCGGGTCTCGGCGGTTTCATTGTCGCTATCTTGATCATCGGTCTGGGTACCGGTGGTATCAAGAGTAACGTGGCTCCTTTGATTGCCGACCAGTACAAGCGCAAGAAGATGGCCATTTCCACCACCAAGAAGGGCGAGCGCGTCGTCATCGACCCCTCCCTGACCATTCAGCGTATCTACATGATCTTCTACGGATGCATCAACATCGGTTCGCTGTCCCTTCTCGCCACTCCCTACATGGAGCTGTACATCGACTTCTGGCCCGCCTTCCTTCTCTGTCTCTGCATGTTCATGGTCGGTACTTTGGTGATCATTCTCGGCCGCAAGTACTACGTCGTCCGCCCTCCTCAGGGTTCCATTATCACGGATGCTTTCCGCGCCCTCTGGATCATGATCAAGAACCGCAACATGGATGCCCCCAAGCCCTCATGGCAGAACGAGCACAATGGCGCGTCCGCTGTCACCTGGGACGACCACTTCATCGACGAGCTGAAGCGCGCCCTGGTCGCCTGCCGTGTGTTTGCCTTCTACCCGATCTACTGGGTTGTCTACGGACAGTTCTCCAGCAACTTCGTCACCCAAGCCGGCCAAATGAATGGCCACGGTATCCCCAACGATCTGATGCAGAACTTTGACCCCATCTCCATCATCGTTTTCATTCCCATTCTCGAGACCTGCATCTACCCCGTGATGCGCCGCATGAAGATCCAATTCCGCCCAATCACCCGTATCTCCCTTGGTTTCGCCGTCGCCTCGCTCGCCATGATGTACGCCGCTATTGTTCAGCACCTGATCTACTCCGCCGGACCTTGCTACGGCAATCCTCTGTGCGATGCCTCGAAGGTCGACGGCACTGCCTACGGCAACAATGTGCACATCGCCATCCAAACCCCGGCCTACGTCTTCATCGGTTTGTCTGAGATTTTCGCCTCCGTCTCTGGTCTCGAGTACGCCTACACCAAGGCGCCGCCCAGCATGAAGTCCTTCGTGCAGTCGATGTACCTGCTCACCAACGCGTTCGGATCCGCCATCGCCGAAGCCCTCACGCCCGCCGCCTTTGATCCCGCCGTCATGTGGATGTTTACCGGTCTTGCCTGTGCATCCTTCCTGTGCGGTATCATCTTCTACATTATCTTCCGCCACCTGAACGCACAGGAAGATGACATGAACGCCCTCGATGCCGACGACGACATGCCCGAGGCTCCGGTTGCCGCGTCACGACGCCAGTCCAAGGAGTAAGCATTACGCTGGTGTTTTTGTAATAATTTGTTTCTCCTGTTCTTTTGGCATTGGCATTTGCATTGCAAGTATCTTATCTCTTACGCTGGGATCGTGCTTTTTCATCTTTGCATCACCGGAGCGGGACCCTCTGTGTTCTATAACTGCTGTGCAGATCGTGAGACGTGGTATGATATGATGCTTTAATCTAGTATATAACTTATAAATTCAAATGAAAATAATCAATATATATATGAAAGGAATCTACTCCACGTCTTATTTCAATGTACTATATCCACTACTATATGTCCTTGTGATGTGCTGCTCAACTCCAAACACCTCCATCGCCGCCTCAGCCACCCCACGCCAGTGGAAAGCTCGGTCTCGGCCCTGGTCGTGGGGACAGACTACAATAGCACTAATATGATTCACAGCAGTCACAGCAGTTTGCATGGAGTTTTGAAGTGGATTCAACTCCGTATCTGGAGGATCGTCCCTACCCCCTTTTTCACGACAGGTGGATTCAAAGACCTTTTCCACCCGGGTCTGCTCCTCTTTATCCTCGGGGGGACCATTTCATATTCCACAAAAAGGCCCGAGGTGGGTTCCAGCGAGGTACGGGAACTACACCGCTGAACTCCCAGTCCAGAATAGCGGTAATAGGATAGCCAGGATGGTCGGAGTCATACATTATATTTGCGAAATGGAGATCCTTACGTGCGAGGACATACACGACCTGATTAAGCTGTTCAACATTGTCCGGAATAGTAATAGTGAAGGCGCGAATCCTCGGAATTAGATCTCTACAGGATCCCAGCGATCTTCAGAAAGGGAAAGACAAGATTTTCCCCGTGTCTGGGGGTTCTACAACATAGACATCCAGTAAATATACATATGGCCCAAAGCGGAAATAGAGTATAACCCGAGCGAGGGTTTATATATACCACACAGCTATGGTACAACAACTGGGTCAAACACGTTGTATGTTATATAAGGCAAAAATAGAATCAATGGCGCAATGGCACGAAATTAGCTGATGCATTCTAAGTTGAACTTCTATCCAAACAGAGTAGCTTACCCGAATCGGAAGTCCAAGAAAACATTGAAGGGATATTTATGTGAACACTTTCTGAGGCAGGAATGGGAACGAACTTGGAAGGAACGACGTTACCGCTTTGGGCCACATCAAAGTGGTATTGCCTTATAGCGCATAGGCCTATGATATTCCTCTATTGAACTTGACAAGGCACCTGGGCAGTTGGCAATGCTCTACTATTCTTTGTAGTATTGCGTCATTTGACTAGAAGGCAGCCATTTTGACATTCTTAAAAGACAAGGCATCAATATTATAGATCTGACGTTCTACATACATGCATGTAGATAGTTATATGCATACCACTAGTTAGTTAAACAGATAGTTATTTACAATGTAGATGCCTGAGATGAGGCTCATGGAACCTTCCAAATGCCCTGATTGGCCAGGTTTCACCAGTTTCACCCATTTCACCTCCATTTCTCATGTCAGGTTCCCTATGGAGACTATACGCATGCTATTTCCGACTCGTTGTCTAACAGGTAGCAGCATTTGATGATCTGACTGGATTGCGTTCCTATTGGAATAGTCCACAGTTACATACATATGTCTTTCATCAAATTCATACATCATAATCATGACGTGCAGACTCACGTTGCCACAGCGGACCGTTAGACAGGTACAGGGTACTTGTCACCATAGTGGGTACGACTAGCAAAGCCAAGTATTTAGTACCTTGGAAAATATATCCCGCCGATCCCTTTTTGGTTATCGAATCAGCGCCGATCTGGCTGTCTTAAATAGAACCTCAGCCACACAGAATGGCCAATCTCGCAGACTCCACTCCGAAATAAAAGCTGTCTCCCTCTTAATGTAGGAACAACGGTGCACTGTCCACTCTGTAGGAAATTGTTAAAAAAGGGGACCCTTAAAAAAAATCATCGTAAATTCGACTAAATTCGACTCCTATGAAACTTACTTTTGAAACATTAAAACTCGTCAATCCCATTTAATCCCAAATTAATACTTAATCCCATTCAGCGCGACTAACACCCGGACCTTATTGGCTTCGTTGTCCTGACACCGCCAGCGCTTCTGCCGTCACCTCCACTTCTCCCGTCTCACCCTTCCCTCCTTCATCTCCCCCCTACTATTATTGTCTTGTTTCACGCATTTCAGAACCTGAGTATCTGCACATCATGAGTGTGAGTGAACCAATGTCAACCTCCTTGATTACCTGAGTTTATTTCTGACGTGACTTCCCCTAGTACCAGAGCTTAGGGGATAACAACACAGGCGGCTACGGCCAGTACAACCCGTACGGAAGTCAGCAGCAGAGCAATCCCTATGCGGGCCAGGAACAACAGCAGAGCTATGGATACGGTGCTGGTTACAACCAGGCTGGTGCCGCAGAGCAGGGAAATGGTGGTTACGGTATGCTGACCCGGTAATTGTGCACCTTGCGACGACTCTAATTCCTCGACAGAGATGTCCAACATCAACCAATCCTCATCTGGAGGCCCAACTGCGATTCTCAACAAGTGCAAGGATTTGAACGAGGGCATCAACGAGCTGACCAAGAAGCGCGAGAACCAATTGGTCGCTGCCCAAAAGTCCCTTTTGGACTCGAGCACCGGCAAGGAAGACCAGGCCTCGCGCCAAACACTCGACTACATTGAGGATGAGATCAACACTGCGCTGCGCTACCTGCGCGATCAGTTCAAGCGCATCAAGGAGACCCCGGGATCCGGCGACCCGCGCGTGCAGGGCCAGGTCGAGAACGTCAGCCGCAACCTGCGCCGTGAGATTGATCAGTACCAGCGCACACAGAGTGACTTCCAGAAGCGTCTGGAGGAGCAAGTGCGCCGCCGATACGAGATTGCCAACCCCGAGGCTACCCCCGAGGAGTTGGAGCAGGGTGTGCAGAATGTCTTGATGGGACAGGAGCAGAGCTTTGTTGTATGTTTTGCCCCAGTTGTCTCTTCAGGGGCCAGTTACTAATATTCGAGGAATAGGTTCCCGGTACTCGCACTCGCCAGGCCAACGATGCCCGTCAAGCTACTCTGCAGCGTTCCGCCGCCATCCGCAAGATCGAGCAGGATTTGATCGAGCTTAGCCATCTGTACAATGAGGTCGCAGAGCTGGTGCACCAGCAGGAGCCTGCAGTTCAGCAGATTCAACAATCAGCCGAGGAGACGCACGGAAACGTCAAGTCGGGAGTTGGCAAGATTGACACCGCTATTCAGAGCGCAAAGAACGCTCGGCGCTGGAAGTGGTATGCGTTGATCATTATCCGTGAGTATTTACCTGTCTGCGCAGATCTGGCCGACCCGCTAACCTACTTTCCAGTCATTATTATTGGTATCGTCGTCGGTGTGGCCGTCGGTGTCAGCAAAGCCAACCAGGGAAGAAACTAGTGGCCTATCTGTTCCACTACCTCCCTTTACCTCCATGAACGACCTTTCCCGGGGATCGACGCAGCTCCGCATCTTCCCATTTGTCTTTGTCCCCTCGTTATACCACCCCTTCGCATTTCCTTCTTGTGTAAAAGCAATGTCCTCCAACCCCTCTTTTCTTTGTTTCTTTGCCTCCTAGCTGTACTTGCATGTTCGTGTACAGCGCCCCGCGCCTAACACGCGATGGCCCTTGATGATTGTCACTGCTTCGGGGCTCGTGATGTCGCGGCGCATGGATGTATATACTAGATTGTTGCTTTCTTCGGCTCCCTGTTTGGCGCTAGAACCTATGTAATACCGTCTAATAATCGATTCCTTTGTGTATTTTTGTTATATACCGCCGTAGCTGAGTCTCAGAGTCGTAGGTAATTCGTGCAGTATAATGTTACGCATTTCGAGTCATTGGGTGCAACTCGACAAGACTCTTTCGGAATAACGAGCACCTGAACGCCCAATCCATCGGTTATCTATGCCTTTTCCTTCCTCTCCTTCTCGCGCTGCTCCTCAGCCGGTGTCTTGGTCTTCAACTGCAGTGCATGCAGTCCACCTTCGCGAGCCATCTCTTCTTTGAACAATGCGTAAACCATACGGTGCCGAGCGGGCTGCATTTTCGACTCAAAGGAATCGGAGACAATTGTCACACTAGGAGATATTAGGAATTCACTCGTGCAGTTCGGATATGGGAAACGGACTGGAAATGCGTCTCCTTCGACGTTGACCCTTCCATTGCAGCGTGGTGCGCATGGAGATGAGAGTCATTTCGGATCTCGAGCCTCGAAGGTGTGAATGCGTGAACGATCTACGAAGAAGGGAGGAGATGTTAGCAATGGTGGTCAACAACACGGAGTCGTGGCTCACCTTGTCGCGCATGACATCCTCCAACGGCGTATTGGAGGCCATCCTAGCAGAAACAGAGAAGAGACGGCGAGGGAGCAGACCCGGAAGGCTGCGAGGAAGCATTTAGAAGAAAAGAAGAAAAGGAGTAGAGGCGATCAAAGGGAGGAGGAGAGAAACGTCCGCAATTGAAGCCAATCGGATGTTTTGAATTTCGGAACTTCACTCTCATGACATCAACTTGTCTTTCGCTCGGCACCTCAATTGCTCCTTTTTCCCAATGGAGTGCATGTCGTGAGATGTCACCCTAATATTAAAGATCCGAAATTCAAAATGTCTAGCAGTTTACTCTCCCTTCTTTCCCGTTCGAATGCGCGCGTCTGCTTTACTCCGCGGCGAACGCCCCTCAGCGCAAGACTGTTGTCGACTCTCCCGAACACACCTATCTTTCGCGCACTCCAGAACCATGACCCTGAAAGAGTGGCTGTTGTTCATAGCGTCTCCTCTCGATCATTCACCTACGGTAGTTTAATTGCCGACATCGTCCGCGCTAAGGATGACCTGGAACAAAAGGCTGCGAAAGCGCAGGGCCAATTGGCTGGCGAGCGGGTCGCCTTCCTCGCGGAGAACAGCTATGATTACGTAGGTACTGTTGTCTTGGACCCCATTGAAGACGATATATAAAATACTAATAGACTTATAGTGACACTGCTGGCGATATTTGCTAGTGATGCCATTGCGCTCCCGCTCTCGCCATCATTCCCGACTGGGGAGCTGAAGTATATCCTGGATAATTCACAGGCCAAGATGCTGCTGACGACTGAGAAATATGCCGATAAAGGTATGGAACTATTGCGAGAGGGATTGGAGCGTGAGCCTCTATTTGCTATCCGCAATAAGCTCACGGAGGGCGCATCGAGCGGCGAGAGCGTAACCCTGCACGATCTGAAGCAGCCTTCGTCCGGTGGGATGATGTTGTATACATCTGGGACTACGAATCGACCAGTAGGATTAGTTCCCTCCCTGCACCGAAGGAACTATTACTAACTCCAAACAGAAAGGTGTTCTCATCCCCCAATCGGCACTGGCCGCGCAAGCATCTTCACTACTAGAAGCATGGAAATACTCACCGGATGATCGACTTCTTCACCTGCTCCCCCTCCACCACATCCACGGCGTGGTAAACGCAATCGTGGCACCAATAGTAGCCGGCTCCTCAGTCGAGTTCATGTACCCCTTCAACCCGGACAAAGTCTGGAAACGTCTAGCAGCACCCTTCCTCTCATCCAACGCCTCAAAACCAGCCATTACATTCCTCACTGCGGTCCCAACAATCTACAACCGCCTCATGGCCACCTTCCCCAAACTAACCCCAGAGCTCCAAAACGCCGCAAAAGAAGGAATCTCCCCGCAAAACCTCCGCTTGAACATCTCCGGCTCCGCCGCCCTCCCGACCCCAACAAAAACCGCCTGGACAAACCTCAGCAACGGCAACGTCCTCCTCGAGCGCTTCGGCATGACCGAAGTCGGCATGGCGATTAGCTGCGGTCTCGACGCCGCAGACCGGGTGGACGGCAGCGTCGGCTGGCCTCTCCCAGGCGTCGAAGCCCGACTCGCCGATACCGAGACAGGTGCTGTCATCCCAGTTGAAGAAAAGGAACCCAGTGGCCGAGAACGTGAAGGCGAGATCCAGCTCCGCGGCGAAACAATCTTCGACCATTACTGGGGCAACGAGAAAGCCACGCGCGAGAGCTTCGTGCAGAGCGATGATGGAGGCAGACCGTGGTTCTGCACAGGTGATGTCGCTACCCGTCGGGTAGTTGATGGAGCCGGTAGTGGAGCGAGCGGGGCATGGGCTCAGGGACCGATGTATTTCATACAGGGTCGGAAGAGCGTTGACATCATCAAGACTGGGGGGGAGAAGGTTAGCGCGTTGGAGGTGGAGAGGGAGTTACTCTCTCTGTATGTTGTTTCTTTCTTTCGGGTATCCACCTTGAACTACTTTATACTGACGATGGATCTTAGTCCCCAAATCACCGAAGCTGCAGTCGTTGGTCTGCCGTCTGAACAATGGGGTCAGAAGATCGCTGCTGTGGTTGTTCTCGCCCCTGATGCGGCTGCTTCAGGTCGTAATGGGCAGTCTTGGGGTCCGATGGATATGCGGCGCGCGCTGAAGGGTTCCCTTGCTTCTTTCAAGATTCCGCAGGAGATGAAGGTTTTGGCGGCTATTCCCAGGAATGCGATGGGGAAGGTTAATAAGAAGGCACTGGTGAAGGAAGTCTTTGGAGTTTGAAGATCGGAACAACCACACTGTACAATATTGCAATATACCTAGACCTAGAGTGAGGGAGTGAAGATATGTGGACTAATTACTCTCTACTCAGAATAAATGAACAAAATTGTATAGCAAAGAAAATTGAAAAATTAAATCATTTGTATTGAAAAAGCGAAATTGCTGGCTCTTAAGTTCAAATTCATAGCATCATGTCAAGGCCTTTCTGATTCTCAACGGAAACCAAAGCCTAGTCCCAAAACGCCCACCTAGATCTTACGCTGAAGACCCTCATTCTGAGCACGGGTAGCATCCGAGTCGACACGGGGATCAAGCTTGTTGGCGATGCTCGAACCATGAGGACCGGCAGTACCAGTAGCACCAGTAGTGGTTCCAGTGGCAGGAGTATTGGCAGGAGTATTGTAGCTACTACCAGCCAGAGCGCCAGTATCGTAACTGGGGTCACCAATCGCCAAGCCAGTGGGAGCAGTAGCACCACGAGTGTGTGTACCGTGGGTAGCAGTACCAGGGGCAGTACCGGCGAGAGTGGACTGGTGCTGAGCACGGTTGTCACGGTCCGAGTCAACGCGGGGGTCGATCTTGTTGGCGATGTTGGAGCCGTGGGGACCGGCAGTGCTGCTGGTGCCGTGGGTAGTGCCAGAGCCCAGGGTCGAGCCGTGAGTTCCTGTAGCAGTGGTGCCATGGGTAGATCCAAGACCAGCACTGTCAGTCACACGCGAGGTACCGTGGGTAGTGCCGTGGGTAGATCCAACACCGGCAGCAGTGCCAGT
Source organism: Penicillium rubens (assembly GCF_028828025.1). NCBI lineage: Eukaryota > Fungi > Ascomycota > Eurotiomycetes > Eurotiales > Aspergillaceae > Penicillium > Penicillium rubens. The sequence goes on along the minus strand of NW_026890601.1, from coordinate 4,462,182 downwards.
ACCAGCGAGAGCCTCGTGGCGAGCACGGTTGTCGCGGTCCGAGTCAACGCGGGGGTCGAGCTTGTTCGCGATGTTGGAGCTGTGAGGTCCAGCGTTCGTGCTGCTGCTACCGGGGGTAGCAATAGGAGCGCCGTGGGTAGTGCTATGGGTAGCGCCAGTTCCGGAGCTCAGGGTCGAGCCGTGAGTGCCTGGAGCGGTGGTGGGGAGAGTAGATCCAACACCGGCAGCGGTGCCGGCAGCAGTGCCAGCGCCAGTGAGACCTCCGTGGCGAGCGCGGTTGTCGCGGTCAGAGTCGACGCGGGGATCGGCTTTGTTGGCGATGTTGGAGCTGTGGGGGCCAGCAGTGGTGCTGCCAGTGGTGCCGTGGGCAGTGCCATAGCTCGGGCCTGTAGCGGTGGTAGAGTGAGTAGATCCAAGACCGGTACCAGTCCCAGCGCCAGCGATACCTGCTTCATGGCGAGCACGGTTGTCACGGTCAGAGTCGACACGGGGATCAGCCTTGTTGGCGATGTTGGAGCTATGGGGGCCAGTAGTGGTGCCGTGGGTAGATCCGAGACCGGTGCCGGTGCTAGTAGCACCTGAGGGACCGTGGGCGGCGCCATAGCCCAGAGTAGAGCTGCCTGTGCCTGTAGCGGAGGTTGTGCCGTGGGTTGCTCCAGGACCAGCGGCAGTCACATCGGTGTGAGCAGCGCGGTTGTCTAAGGCGACAGGGTCAGTATCATTTAATATCCAGAGGGAAGTGAGATATGAAACGAGGTAAATGACAAACCTTTGTCACTATCGACGCGGGGGTCAAGCTTGTTGGCCAAGTTGGACTTGTGAGGTCCATGGTTGGAGGACTTGGTGGACTCGTGCGACTCGCCCTTCTTGCCAGTGATGGCCTCTTCGGCCTTGCGTACAAAATCCATGATGGTATTGATATTGATGGAAGTTGGTTGATGATGATGATGAAAGTCGATGCTAAGTGGATGTAGGAGATGGTTGATGGAGAAGTAGAGTTGCTTGCCCCTGAGGGAAGAAGAGAATATTTATACCCCCTTTGTAAATCGACAGACTCAGGCAAACATTCTAACCCATGACGTCCGCGTTTTGAATGTGATGGTGTACAGACACAAACGCCTTCAGGTGCCACGGATCTGCTATAATGATGTACATATCCAGGTGGCTGGCTTTCCTGTTAGCTACAATAGTCAGCCACTTGAATCAGAGTATTGTCATAAAAAGGCTAAACTTGGTATCATCCTTGATCAGATCAACCTTGGAGTATGTATATTATTGTCTATATCAAGATTCAAAACAATTGCGTCATGGTTCCCTGCCAAGAAATATATGCCAACTACTATATGAGGTTGTACGTCTTAACATCCTAGTCAATTTCATAGCCAACCAGCATAAAATGGAATGAGATCACTGTGACTAACTTGTTCTTACAGTGTACCTAGGTAGTCCTGTACTCTCAGCCTTGTTGTACGTTACCTTGTCCTCAAGACTTGTGACAGGGCGAATGGAAAGAAGACTGGTTACTTTCTATGTTTATTAGTGGCGCTAGTAACCAATAGCTGGAGAGATATGAGAACATAATTACCTAGGTACATCTTCCCCCTTTCTCAAATGATCATCTCATACAAGGTGTTGTTGTGTTGTGTGGTAGTTGCGTGGCTACGTCATCGAAATCTATATAGTTCCCAGTCACATGACATGGCTGGGTTATATGGTTCTCTCTCTTCATTCAACTGACATTGGCCATGATACCGGGGAAAATTATGAAAAGTTCATATTTCCTTCATCTGTGGCAGAACATTTGACATGGAGCATGTGGCAGGAGTCTCTTGAATCTCTTGATCCTTAATGCCAGTGCAACAACTAAACCACGGAGCCCCGAGAGAGCAAAAGCAGGCCTACGACTTATGACTTCCCTGAAAGAAACTATTATCGCGGGAAGCCCCAGTCGTTGAAGCGCAAAGCTAAGATATACGGGGCCTTGCTTGGCGGGATCACCTCTCAGGCCACCATCACTGAAGTCTATATTGATCGAGGATGGTTTCAATGTCTGCCACCCGACACCCGCTGAAATCTCTCTTGCTAACTTAAGTAGAATCATTTCACAGTGGTATTCTTGTCGGATGCATTCTCCAGTTCTTCTCTACAGAGTCTTTGGGGAAGCACCATATTCCGATGCCAAGCTCGAGGATCTCATCCAGTCACATCTCTTTACGCTGCTTGCTTAAATAACCTAGACTTACCTAGATTCGATGGAAACCTCCAGATTCATATTGTCTCAAGAGTCCTGTTTCCCGCCCAAACCATCCAAACTATCGTACCACCCTCCAATTCAAGGGTGCACTTGCACTCAATATGAATGAGATCGCCTCCTTCGCCTTGGAATTTCCTAGACCAGCTATGAGGGACGATGATGCAACCAGCAACCACCGAATATATCCAAGGCTTCCCAGTTGGGAATGATCTGGAAAAAAGTACAGGTTTTGTAAGTTGTTCCCGATCATATCCTCATATCCCGATCGAGCGAAGATGAGGTTGTAAAAGGCTCCACCAAAACTTGCTGATGTCAGCATCCGCTCGATCCGGTTCGAGTGCACGCGTCCAGAAGAGATGCCCTTGCAGTTACATGGACAGTCTGAATTCGGTAATTCAGATCTGTGGGGTTGCATTCCTAGGCTCTGAGGGATCTCTGCTGCCAGGCTTGGTGAACCCGGCATTTCCCCCCTTGCTTGAGACCACTGACCGTTCTCATTCATGGTTTGGCGCGACATTTACAGTCGGAATTGTCGAAAGGCATCTCCCTTGCATCCAATCATAAAATACAGGCTCTTCCCAGCCACCACACTCTTTTTCGATCTGAAGATTCCGGCACCCCACAGGTCATATACGAACCATGTGGATTCTCTCGTTCTGGATTTTCCCCGTGATATCCGGGTGTATGTGGATAGGTAAGGATGGAAACACACGAAGAATTGAGCTTACCTTTACTAACAGCCTTGTAGCTACACTAGTAGCCTTGCTGTCAAGATGGGCGGTGGATGGAAAGCCACATTATACCACCATGAGCGTTGAGGCCACCATCCCGTAAGTAAAACCAATGAACCTGCTCTCCGCCAACATGAGACTGAGTCAAATTGAACAACCAGTTACATTTCCCACATCGGAGCCGAAGGACTCAAACCGCTCTTCATTGCAGGCAGTGTCGTAACAGTCGTATTCATGGATCTCGGTCTTCTCTCCGAGCGCTGGCTTCGCCATGCCGGCCAACTTGCCCGAAACAAAGGAAGGTTCGACAAGACCTGTGCTGTTGGATCGATCTTTTTCTCGATTGCCGGGGCTCTAGGTCTCATTCTTCTGTCCATCTTCGACACGAAAAACCACCACGACCTCCACCACGGGTTTTTGGCTATGTTCATCGCGAGCTATGTCGTCTGCGCCATCCTGGTGTGTCTGGAATACATCCAAATCGGCCGATTCTACCACCCACAAGCTCGGATCTTACTCGTCAGCTTCGGCATCAAAGCGCTTTTCGTCGTCTGTGAACTCGCCGTTGCGATTGCATTTGGTGTATGCATGAAAGCCGGAAATAAGAAGAACGCATCAGCTGTTCTGGAGTGGGGTAAGTTTCAACCCTGATTATTGACTGCGCAGAAAGAAGCTAACTCGAGCAGTTGCCGCTCTCATATTCGCATTCTTTGTCTTTTCCTTTATCATTGATCTCCTGCCGTCCGTCCGTACGAAGCGACGCGTTCCTCAGGGTGAAAAGTATACTCGGCCACGTGTGGAGGATGCTCCAGTTGACTTTTAGATCGAGAGTACAGTTTGATTTATGCAATTAATCCATATTATAGGTAGATACCCGTGGAGGTCAGAATAGATTTTGCCAATAAGAGACCCGTCTTGGACATTGGCCACATGTGGTGATATCATCCATTCTGGGGACAAAGGAAGAAAACCCCGAGCCTTCGGAATAGAACATTGAACAATTCACTAATTTCAAGCAAATCAATTAATCCTTGAATATCAACATGGGTTTCTACAAACACCCCTGTGGCATAATGTCCACTATCGCCCATATCCTCCAATGCGTCAGTTCATTGATTGTCCTCGGGATCACAGCCTGGGCAGTCCGCGAGACCAAAACCCTTACAGTGATCTTCCCCTTGGTGGTGGTACATCTTTCCCAGATCTTAATATCATAATCTGTAGAAATCCTAAAATCCTCACAGGCGGTCCTCACCCCGATTGTCTACGCCATAACGCTAAGCACCAGCTGCATTTCCAGAGGCCATAGATGGCATGTTCTCCCCCTGCTTCTGACCGACGCAGTGATTTCTTACCTGTAAGCATGGCAATATCAGGTATCCTCACGTTTATAGTAGTAACGGCTCATCCCCAATCTAGCTGGCTTACTTCATTTATCTTCCTGGCTCTGAATTTCAACCGGGTCAGCTGCACCGTCCACCTCTGGAACAATGAGACGGTGTGTAGCCGGAAGTATTCGGTCGAGGCATTCAGCTTCATCGCATTGTAAGTGACATTCTTTTGAACATGTATCCTCTGGCTAATCGCATGCAGCATTACTACAGTCGGGGCCATGGGATTCGAAGTTTTGTATACTTACCTGCCGATGAAAGATACCTCAATGCAGGAGAAGGAAAACGGGGTGGCGAGATTAGACCATAATCTCCGGGGTGCTGGGGTAATGACCCCTTGAAAAGAAATTGCCTGCAAATACTTCATAGAACGTCCCCCAAGGCGTAAAATCCTTCAATTATATAACGATTGGCAATGCCTGTTGGAGATCTATATAATACAGTATTGTACAAGTAGTGATCGAAACTCAAGCCCATTCGCCCTTCCGCTCAAACGGCTTCACAAATCTAGTGGCCTCCATAGTAACCTGTAGAGTCGCCATATCAATGGCAGTGATATGAGCTTCGACCATGCAGAAGATATCCAGCTTATCTTTATCCGGGAAATCATCTGGGATGGTGACCGAGCAGTTCACGCCAAGATTGGTGATGACACCGGAATACTCCTCGTCCAGATGTCTAGGCTTGGTGCGCGGCGTGCGTAGCAGACATGGGAACGTGACGGGGAGGTCGCATTCGGAGAAGTAGAATGCGCGGAAGAGGAGCATGCAAGCCCAATGTTGTGACGAAAATCTGTCGAGATTTCTGAGACGTGTGCGTAGGGGCTGGGAGTAGATGAGGTGGGCGTCTATTTCGGATTTGGAGAAGGGGAGGAGGGAGGTGGGTGTGGTGTTTGTGTCATTGGTGATTCCAGTAGCAGTCTCTGGATCTGTCTCTGCTGGATCTGTCTCCACCAGATCGATCTCTGCAGGATCCGGACTATCAACAAGAGCATCAAACTGACGGCCGTGTTCATGCTCGAAACGCAACGCTGCCTCGATCTGGTAATGCGCAATAACGTCCGTGTATCGGCGCAACGGACTGGTGCTCTTGACGTACGTATCCAAGCCCAGGGTGTGGTGCTTAGTTGGGATCGTGGACGAGTAGGCCAGGGGCACGCTGAGCTCATAGAAACCCTCACCACCGAAATTGGCCAAGTTTTTGTTGGTCACGCGTCCGTACTCCGGGTCATACCAGGTGCCGTCGTAGACAACAGGTATATTGCGTGCGGCGCAAAATTGGCCGGAGACGTGCCCGGCCAGATTCATGACCAGGGAGACCAAATTGTCCCGGGATTGGTCACGAACGTCGTATGGATCATAGGTCTGCATGTTCAGCTGGATAACTGGATCACCGAGATAGTGACGTCCGGTTGTGGATTGTAAATCGTACGCTGGCATCGGGGCGTCGCCTGACTGCACTGAGACAGAAAGATTTGGGCTAAGAGGGGTGAGGTCCATGGCGCCGTTCTTTCTGCGTGTCTGGCGGAATGCAAGCATGAGTTGACGCATGATGTGGAATCTATCTTTGTCCTCGGGCCGCAGGTCTTCTTGAATTGTTTTACCCTGTGGTACTTGTGGCTCGGTGAACTTGCCCCCTATGGTGAGGGGTTCCAACTGGTCTTCGGAATCTGGGTCGAAGAAGTCGCGTAGTGTTTTGTGAGTGAGATTGATGACATTGTGAATAGTCCCGTTCTTGATCTCACTATCCAAGATCTCTCCTCGAAGATTCATCTTCGCACTGAATGTCAGCACCGGCCGCCCAGCCGCCAGACTGAAATGGGGCTCAGTGAGAGATTTGGGGAGCATAGGATAAGTGCGTTCCGGAATATAGGTGGTGAAGAGTCGTGAAGCTGCATACTGGATGATAGGGTTGTCATGCTTCATGAAGGCTGTTGGATTGGCAACGTGGACATGAACCCAGAATGTATTGTGAGATCCTGGGATGGGCTCCAGCGATATACCGTCATCAATTTCTTGCGCCGTCACATCATCCACACAGTAGACTGGCATATCTCCCCAGTCCTTTCTCAGGTGGTGCATGGAATCCTGCAACTGATCGGCAGTGAGCTCACTGCAAGAGTCCTGAATCTCTTCGAATTCCATGTCCTTTGCGAGAGAGATCCCATGACCAGGAAGCATTAGATACTGGTCAAGGGGTAGAAGGTTCTCCCAAGGCGCTATGATGCCAATCTCCTGCAACAAAAGACGTGTTGAAGCCTCACTCAGACCAAGAGTATTGTACATCCCCGTGGCACGCATGATATGTGTTGCCGTTGATCTTAAAGTACCCGACGGCATGACAATGGCAGGTACCGAGTACAGCTGCAGGTATTCAATAATCATTTGGTCCTCTGCAGTGAATTGTTCGGTGGGGAGCTCGCGGAACACTAGCGGGTTTTCATCCTGACCAGGCGAATACCTGTTGGAGGATGGTCCCACGCTGGACATAATAGTTGGGGAGCGGAGTCTTCTGCTAGAGCGGATCAACCGCTGTGCTTTGCTGATAAATCGGTGCATGGGGTGATCTTTGGACCCTGCGGTGTCTTTGCGCATTGTGGCACGAACACAGTGTTCTTGGTGTTCATGAGTCCAGTCCACGACCTGTTTAACAACCATGGCGATCCGTTTCGGCTGCACAATATACATCCGGCTGAACAAGGAGGTGCCATCTTTTTCGATGAGGAAAGGATGCCGGCGAACAGCTTGATGAACAGCAAACATGTTGACGCTGGTCAGCTCAGATTCCTCAATGCCAAGAGCAGTTGTTGTCAATTCTTCAAGGCTCATGCAGCGAAGTTCGGTATCGTCTGCCACCTTATCATGAAGATTATCCAATATCTGGGAGTTTTCTCTATAGAATTTCAATACGTGAGTCGTGAAGTTGCCCATCATTCTCAGAAGAGGAGCGCCCAGTGGTCTCGGAAGACCTCCCTCGGGGGCCAGCTGAATATCTTGACTTGCGATAGCCTCGCCTTCGGGGAACCATGGCGTGAGAGGCTCGACAAGTTCAGTTGGTGCAAATCCCTTGATAACATAGTCGAGCTCCGAGTTGGAGCAAATGCGCCAGTTCCCGTTGCCATTATAGAACTGTTTCTGTTTGTGAACAGACCGCACGTAGATTCCATAATTAAACACCCCGTCTGCGTTTAAGCGGGCGATCAAGTCGCCCTGCTCGAGGTGTTCACCTTCAAATTCATCTTTATCCATAGCCTCCTGGTTCAGCTTGTTCGGGTCACCCCACGAATCGATTGTGTCGCGGCCGTTAGGCATTGTACCAATGGATTTACCCGGTAATCCCAATGGTCGATGCTTGGAGTCAGATCGGCGCACCGGGTCTAAATCATTGGGGTTCGTATCCTGCCATTTCTTTAGGTACTCTCGAATGTCTCCATTCGATTCCAACTGGGACCGAAGGAAGATATTGCTATCGATGGGAATTCTTGGCGGCTCGTCTAGCTCAGATGTTTTCTGCAGAGATAGAACAAAAGTTAGCGGTGGATACCAGCCTCTTCCTTAGTAACATACCTCGCTATCAGCCGGAACGGCTTCAGCTCCCAATGTCCTCGTAGAAGACAAAAAGCGTCGCCCCCCAGATAACACTGGAAGGCGAGTGGCAGACGCGGTCGACGTACATTCCGCTCGGCTCTGTCGCCATGTGCAGAGCACAGGTGACAGATGTGCACCAGGTAGCTTCTGCAAAGCCCTTATTCTTATAAGTGCCATTGTCAGCTTGCGCAGAATAAATGCGCTGGTGGCTCGAAAACCAAGTATATTCTGCCAGCAGTTCCCATACCGCCCTTGGCGGTACAAAATATAAAAGTTGTCCCGTGATTTTGGAGACTATTTTGACCAATCATATCGCAGAGCAGAAGTATAGAATCCGGTTTATTTGGATGAGAACCTCACTTATTGTGCGAATACTAAAAGAATAGTCTAATATCCCCAGATTTAGATTGGATTTTAGTTGATATTTTCTCTATTGCAATATCCGTCCTCGGTAGTCATGGAGTAATAACAAATCGATATTAATCGGTCCACAGGTGTCACGCAGTCCGTCTAGGTCATAAAATACAAAGTATAGATCCACGAATAGAATATGCCATAGCATAGCCCACATCCTTCGAGGACAATCAGTGGCATTTCACTTTTTGGCAGAAAGCCGTGCCTGCTTCAAATGTTCCTATCACAGTACAATATTCCCGAAAACAATGCCAACTAGTAAAATGTTGTGGGTATACCCAGTACGTCTTCAAACCACTGGTCATTCTCCAGATCCATTGACTGCATCCAGGCCATCTGATCTAGATCTGGAATACGATGGTTGTGACTGCTTGTGTCAGGGTTACCACTCTGGCACGGCGTAGTCGCCATGTCTTGTAACTCAGAAGCCATGGTCAATTGAGCTTCAGCCCACCGCCGACATTTAGTCAAGAGCTTGCATAAAAGATTGAGCAGATGATCATCGCACTGCAGTTCCTTGCTGCTTAGGTCGAGCTTCTGAAGCATACAGTCCATTGCCGATGTTAGGTCAACTGTGTTCCGCACCGCTTGGCAATCCCATCCTGGGTCTTTGAGTGTTGACAGATATTTCAAAAGTGTGATACTCAGAACCATCTGTGACCAAAAGTGAAAAGGCTGTCCAACAAGTTTCGGGTAGGGGATTCTGTAGAACTCGTCCAGCCACGACTTGATATTCTCGACCGACTGCCACAAACATTCCAGGCGTTGAAAATCCAGTAACATCCCACCATCACCAATTTGTCCAGATTGGTCGAGGGCAAGACAGTCTCGACTTATAGAATAACCGAGCTGATCTATGTATAATCCGACGTATTGAGCTTGTGTATTGAGTATGTCTGTATGTTAACCCTAGGTTTCCCCAGGTGAAGATATCAGCAACCGCAGAAGAGGTAATCTGACATGTTGTTCACACAAGGAACCACCTACCTATCTGCTGGAGATCTGGGGGAAATGAAGATCTTAGCTCATGCAGCTGCGTTCGCAAAGTCTTGAGATACAAGAAGCGAGGGGTTGAGGCCGCCACATGCGTTGTTCCTGTGCGAGCACAATATCTCTCGTCCTGTTGTCGAACATAATCCGCTCTTTGCTTTAACAGCTGCAAGCGTACTTGAGAGACAAATACCTCGTCCGTAGGGCATGACTTGCTTAGTGTGATGACTCGAAGCGCCTCTTCCATCTGTGGCGTCCATCGTATAGCGTCTTGACGTCCAAGGTGTGACGAAACACTAGGAATAGTCATAGTGTGTTAGTATGCACCGGCCGTAGGAGAATAACAAAGGTTATGCGCACTTGGAGCTCAAAATAAAACAAGCTAGTAAAGCCCTCTGCCTTTCCAAAAAGCCGTCCTGCATTTGATCGTTAGGGCTCTGAGTAGTTTCGCCTGCCTGCCCCTGGGTAATAGACATCATGGCTTGCACATCTGGTGTGGTAGGCTTAAATAGCCGCAGATCATATACTAGTGAAACGGCGAGCATCATAAGACGAGAGAAAAGGTCTGCTCTGCCAAGGAAAGCGTCGGTACTCCATGCAAGATAAGTTAGTAAGCCAAGCAGCAAGTCGATATTTGACTGGACTTCGAGCAAAGCAGACGTGAATAGTACACGCTTTAGCTCCTCAACTTGGGTCAGTCTTTCCTGCGTCGAAAATATGGCGACAGTTTGGATGGCTTGAAACAAGAAAGGCCTGTTTTGGCGCAAATACGAGCTTGTCATGTCTGGAGTGAGATCGATGAAAGGGAAGTACGGCAGCATTCGGGACCGGAAGAAATCGAGCCGTTCGTCTGTTTGGTCTGGATTCGGCGACGATGTGGCAATCGAGTCCATCGCAAATGTCGGCTCCCCAGTGATACCCAGCCCTGAGTTGGTGTTTACCAGGGTGCCACTCGAATAAGACGTGGATGATGAAATGCTGTTTCCGTCGAGGAGATGAACTGGTTGAAGCGGCTGAAGGACGTTGGCGGAAGCCCCGGATGGCCTTCGTGAAACAAATGACTGCATCTCAGATAGCAAGATCTCCATCTTGTCTTCCAGCCGGGCGATGCGCGTATTGGACTCCTCGGCTATCTGAGTATTGCGCTTGCGAACCGACACTGACGGCTGACATCTTTTATTGAGACGTAGACATCTGAGAACATAATCAGCCGAATGTCATCTGATTAACAGGCTGGTGGTCATTTTGACCTTTCACACTTATCACAATTTGGGGTACGCACACATCGGCTCTTTGCCTTGTAACAATGCGTGCAAGCTTGGCCATAGGTGCTAGACTGGCCGGCCGGCTTTGATCTCTCCATATTGCCAGGATAAACTATTCTAAAAGAGAGGTAGTGGACAGGCTTCCAAGATACGTTGTTGTTCGAAGGGAACTCCGCCGGTAACTCCGGAGTTACGTCCGTCTCAGACGGATTTGGCCCCCTAAGTCCGCACCTGTACTTTGGATATTGTACTCCGTATAGTAAAAGTCTCTTATTAAGGGATTATCAAAAAGGTCGTACTCTCGGTTGTTGAATCCGCAATATCAAATACTCGTGTTTCACGGTTTTCGCGATGTCCTTGACCAGATCTACTACGTCCTATATACGAATAAATCAAGCCTTGCCCCGTGAGACCATTATAGGGAGAGCACTGGGGAAACTACGCATCGTTTTTGCACCTAATTTACGACAGGTGACAAGAATTAGACAAGGCAGTAAGCGAGCAGTGTAAAATATTAAATGGGCAATAAGACTACACACAAGTCTACTCCGAACAGAGGCATTCTTGAATGAAGACAGGTTAGACAACTCTTGCGTGTTGGAAAGAATCAATTATACCCAAAAGTACTACCATATCGGCAGAATATCAATGCAAAGAAGCCCACAGCGATCTCCAGTCCAGTAATAACGAGTGACCTACTCGCCACCCGTCACTACTTCGTCTCTTGTCGATTTATCACCGCCGATGGGAGAATCGTTGGTGATGGCCTGAAGATCCTTGACCTTACGAATATCTTTCCATCCAAGTCCGGGAGAGAATACCAAGACGGCGATGCTGACAGCGATACCAAGGTACATCACGCTGTCGATGCTTTTAGCGTAGGCCGAGAGCACAGCAGTTAGCTGGGATCCTGATACGAGGCCACGGATAGAGCGGACTCCCGCAGTGACGATGGCTTCTGGAGTGTGACCAATTTGTGTAGCACGCTTCTGAAGCTCGTGACGAAGGGTATTGCTGAAAATGGCGTTTGCGGCGATCAGCGAGGTGGAAGCTCCTATGTTTTGCCAAAATATAATAATAGCCATGGCAAGAGGGATCTGCTCCGAAGGCACGAGGTTTTGTATAGCGATGTAGGGCTAAAGTAAAGCCACAGATTAGCGGCTGAGACAATTCTTTTGAAAAATATTGGACTTACAGCTGCGCCCGTGCAACCACTTGCGACACCGTAGAGAATCTGGTATCCGATCCAGCGTGGTGCCGAGGTTGTAGGACTTAGTGTTGACAGGAGTCCGTAACCGATAGCTGATATAGCACCTCCTGCAAGAAGGAATGGAAGATAGTAACCCAAGACGGAGACTAGGATCGCATCGGTGACGGTCAGTTAAAGGGGACCATAAGATGGACCAAAAATAAAAATAACCACCATAGACACTTACTCAGGACTCCCGAGACAATAGTAAATATGACCAAACCGAGCGTGATCGGCAGCATGTGCACTCCGCTCATCAAAGGTGAGTCGTCAAGTATCGCCTGGAAGTAAATTGCAATGTAGAAATCAGCCACAAGTACACTAGACAGGCTGAAGAACATCGTCATTGCAGCTGACCAGATGACTCGGTGTTTGAGCATAGCAAACGGCACCATGGCCTCGTCTCCCTGGTGATACTCCCAGGCTAGAAAGAGGCCAAAGACAACGGCGGAGCCAACCAGCAAACCGATCACAACTGAGCTGTCCCAGGGGTGTTGGTTTCCACCAAACTGGAGCCCTAGGAGAAACATGACAACCGCAGGGCAAATGAGCATAAATCCAACAAGATCAAGAGATTTGATAGCAGTGCCGAGAATCTCTAGAGGGGGACTCTTGGGTTTCTTTTCGGGTATAGTGTTGAATAGAAGGAATCCGCCGACAATAACGCCTAGAGGTAGGTTGATGTAAAAGCCTAACACGAGTTCAAGTCAGCGTCACCGGATTTATGAAATAACAGATGGAAAAACGCACACCACCGCCAGGAGACTTTGGTGGTAAAAGCCCCTCCGATTATGGGCCCTGTCGCAAGACCCAGCTGCCCCATGCCCATATTGAGTCCCATGAAAAGTGCCTGCTTCTTCGTTGGGAGAACGGCTGAGATTGTAGTCACGGCGCCGTTGGCGACTCCAGCAGATCCTGCGCCGGCGATCACACGGCCTATGATGAACATGGGCGACGACTGGGCCGCTCCGCAAATAGCAGAACCAACCTCGAAGATAAAAAAGAATACAAGGAAGCTCCACTGCGTTTTATCAGAATTTGTTTTCAGCGTGGGCCTTGGGAATGTGATGTACCTTTATAGAAAACTGGCTGTAGATTTTGCCGCTTAAAGGTTGGAACGCTGCACTTCCAAGTTGGTAGGCACCGCCATACCTGGGAAGGATGGATCAGTATAAGGAAATGATACCGGCGCTGGAGATGAGCCCCTGTAAACTTACCAACCGACATCTATCAGCGAGTCGAACTGGGAGGTAATGGCTGGGGTGGCCGTGGAAATGACGGCAAGGTCAAGGAAGAATAGGAAATAGGACAGGGTAACCGATGTAAGTATAAGGGTGAGTGGAAGCCCCGTAGGGTAGTTGTATTTGGGTTCATCATCACTAGAGGCACTTTTCTCAGAGCCATCTTGCTTCTCCACCGAGTGGTCCTGCTTAGAATCAAATGAGTTTGTAGCAGGCATGTCCAAGCTGTGGGCCATTGCAAGATGTAAAAGTTGCCCAATATGCTGTCGCTAAAAGATGTGTGGTGCTTGTAATATAACTCTTCGTTGACTACCTGACCATAATATCATTGGAGGATATATAAGAGTGAACATCCTGCATTTATACTCGGAGTATAAAGTAGGACGGAGTCTGACTCCGAAGTCCGGATAGGTCAGGCTTAGGAATCCTGCTTATAATCTGGTTCTGACCACATTTATTCCTGTATAGCAGAACGGATTCTGTTTCCTAAATCCTAGTTTTATCTGCCTCATCTGTCTGTTCCGGTTAGGTTAGGGTCTCTGCAGGGGCGGATTCCGGTCCCCGGTCGGATGCAACTCCATCTGGGTCAAAGGCCTCGTTTTATCAAAATGAGATCGAATTCACAAAAGATTTGCTATATTCTGTCCCACTATAATCCGGAGACTTGGGGTCATAGAGGTCTTTTCTGGCAGCCTGAGCTGCGACCAGAGAGTCGCGCACGTCATGCTATTCCGTGAGGTTGCTAGCAGCAACCTCGAGTACAAGCTCCACAGCAGCTTCTTTCTAGACAGAGACGTCTTTCACCACACGTTCTTCAAGCATGGCCATAGCAAGTCGGCTGCTATGAGTCTCTAGAACCGTACTGTTCTCCAGACAACATACCACTCCATCGAGGGGTCGGGCAACTTTGCAGAGAGCACCACCGCTTACACGCCAGATAGACGTGTAAAAAAACATACCCGCGTCCATACAAGTATGTCCAGCGACCACAACCACAGCAGCATCACTTGTCACGCGACAGGAGCCCTCAGAGCTTCACCACGGCCGAGTATGGCACCACTTTGTGCCGGTCTGCATATGGCTAGTGTAAGCTATTTAACGACAGTGTAAACGAATATTGGCGTGCTAAAGCCTCTGCTTTTTTGTTCTTTAAGAAGCCGTCGGATGTCGTGGGGTCAGTAGCCTCTTTCTCGCCACCATCGCTAGCATTCCCGTCTAGCAGGACTCGGCCGGCACCCTTCATTCGTGTGAACTCGCTATCCCTGTCGGGCCTTTTCTAGGATGTGATGCATCAGGCCAGGATAATTGGCGACTATGCGTTGCGGTTGAGACGCATAGCACTGGAACACCTGTTGGAGACCCTGTTGATTCTCGTAGCCACCACCTATAAGATCAACAAAAGGGTGACCCAGTTTTTGTATAACGGTTATGTCGTCATTAAGCGTTTTTGTAAAAAGCGTTCATAATCGCGGTCTCGATCTGCATACTGTATGTGTGTAGAGTGTGATTCTCCGCATAACAGCATAAAATCCAACATCCAGACTAATCTAATCCGGTAGCCGAGGGATCAACCGTCTTATTTCCCCCGTATTGCATGTTGTAGAAACAACATTGCGTGCAGACTGCCAAGATCCACTAGTCCCCGACACCCAAGCTCTGAACTATTCGAATCCCGGTGAACTCCCGAAGCTGCGTCGGCACTCTTCAAGACAGGGGGTGGGAAGACGTCGGTGATTTGACTCGTGTGATGACCTATGCTTTTTAGCCTATCAGGCTGGTTGTTCTGCACATGATTTATGCATACAGTATATCCATAATTATTGCGCTATATCGCCGCACCTTGCTCTCTTGCCACCTTGCTCTCTTGCTCCGAAAGTACCAACACACGACCTCGAACCTCGTTAACAGACGACTTTCAACATGACAGCGTTGATCCAAGCCCCCCCGCGATCTCCAGTAATTTTTTCTCTAACCGAAAAGATTGGCGAAGATCACTGCGAATCGGCGGGGAAAAAGACGTATTCGTTATCGTTTACGGAGTACATAGAATGGGTTCACCTCGGACCCCGGTTCAAAACGAAGGCATACTTCATATGAATCTAGGACTATTGAGACGTTTGTCGATCTAGGGAAAGTCCACAAAACTTGACATGTCACGAGTATCATTTCCTAATTAGTTTAAGCGAGGCCTGACGGATCTTCAGCATGTCAGGGGCAATCCCCCGCAAATTTTGGCCGTTAGAACTTTGAAGGGTATAGGGCGAGCATAGGGACGGAAGGAAATGAATATAGAAGAAAGAAATAGTGGGGAAAGAATGGAAGAAAGTTATATTAAGAGGTAATAAGGAGAACAATAGTTTAAATAACTTATCTATAATATGTTTTAACTCTTCTATATTAATATGAAACATTCTTTCCCTTCGGACTTTCTAGAACGTATATTGTACGTTTATATGTAAATTATATTACCCCGGTCATTTGCCGTTTTCCGCTTCTTTGGTCGAGATAACCCATGGGTATCTACAACATATATAAAAACGGACCGAGGTACTTTATGACGTTTTAGGAAGTTCCACTTGTCGATCTTTTTTGTCTCACTTGATTTGTGGAATCCAACATGACTTGTTTTCTCGACTGGAATAACAGTTATGCACTTGGTACTTTGCCCCTATTATTGTGCCTGACTTAGTGCCACCAACGTCCCAATAGTGAATTCTGGTTCGTTGTCCAGGAATGACACCGCGGAGTACTCCGTACAGAGTAGTGGCACGTCAACGTCTCTCAGAGGTGATGTGTCGATCACTAGGGCTGATAATTGGAAAAAGGTTATTGCCCCACTCAGTTCATACTATGTACTCCATAGTTATACGGAGTATATTCCACAAGTTTAGCCGATTAACAAGGAGATTTCTCAATTGAGACCCGCTGCTGAACGTCCTGGCCCTATCTGGCTTAATGTGACCAAATATCCGATGTCTATATATATCGAGATCGGCACAAGATAGGCACTCGGCTATGCAAAGTTGAATATGAGCTCAGAACAGTTGACTTGGATGACATGTCCAACACTGACAAGCACAGAGCATCCGAGGTTTTGTGTTTGGCCATTTCACGCTGCCATATGTCTCCGCTACGTCTATGGGGTGTGGAGTGTGCAGCAGCAAACTCCTAACCAAATTTATCCGCCGAGCACGGTTACGAACTCGTCACAAATTAATGTGCAGACCCTGAATTTCTCCGGAGTGGATAAGCAGGTCTTACCCAGTGGAGAACCGCGTGGTTGGCCCCGGCCTGGATGGAATGGAGTCGCTGAACAGTGCTTCTGCGGGTTCTTCTCTTTGCTCTTGCGGCTTGGTTCCCGTTCCTGTTGGGCCCACCATTCAAGAGGAGTGCCCTGAGTGCCTTGAAGAAAGTCCTTCCACTATGGAGTTCTTCCAAGCCGAGGCTATGGAAGGTTATATAAATTAACGCTATGGGCCGCACCGTGGAACTACTATGAAGGCGTATATATCTGTTGGGAACATTTATTCTGACCCTGGATCATCCCCTATTCTTTTCTTTTGTATATTTTTCCAATATTATATCTATTATATTGTCTACTTTCCTTTGACAACATGCTCTCAAGCAACGGATGGCGCGCTCTGGCGCTGTCCCTGGCTCTTGTCCCCCAGGCAATGGCAGATATCTGCGCAACACTCGAGGCCGGCGGTATCGAAATCGAGAGCCGTATTTCATCAGCCTACCAGAGCGATCTGACCGAGTATTGGTCCACGGCATGCGGTGATCTCAAGCCAACATGCATTGCAGCTCCATCCAGTGCAGCGGAGATGGCGCAGGTTATCAAGAACCTGCACGACGTGGAGACTCTCTTGTTCGTTCTTTTCTTACATCAGCATCAATGACGTCGGCTAACCCTCAACAGTGCCATTAAGAGCGGAGGACATAACCCCAACAATGGATTTGCTAGTATCCAGGACGGCTTGCTGGTTTCGACTAAGAACCTGGACCAGGTTGACTATAACCCCGAAGATCATACGGCTGTTATCGGTTCTGGACTTTCATGGGAAGAAGCCCAACAGGGCCTTGCAGGAACCGGTCGGACTATTGTTGGAGGTCGAATGGGAGGAGTTGGTGTCGGTGGATATATGCTCGGAGGTATGTGGTTGAGATATCAACACCGAGTTTATCTCTAACAATTTGTAGGTGGTATGAGTTTCCTGAGTACACAGTACGGCTGGGCTGCGAACAATGTCAAGGACTTCGAAGTTGTCCTGGCCAATGGCAGTATTGTCCACGCAACCGAAACCGAAAACCCAGGTGAATGATACTATACCAACCTTCGAATTGTCGGAACTAACACTCGACAGACCTTTTCATGAGCCTGAAGGGAGGCGGCAACAACTTCGGGGTTGTTACTGCTTACACCATGCAGACTCATCCTCAAGACCACAAGGTCTGGGGTGGCAACTACGTTTACACAGCCGACAAAGCCCCCGAGATTCTCACGGCAGTGCGCAACTTCACCGACGAGTATCCCGATGACAAGGCGGCAATCATCGTGACATTCGAACGCAGTCTGGTGATTGACCTCTGTATTTTGTTCCTCTTCTACGACGGCCCCGAGCCCCCTTCCGGAGTATTTGACGAGTTCACTGCAATTGAACACACCTCAACCACCAAGACCTGGGACACCTACTACGACCTGCTCAACCACAACAACTTCTTCATTCTTCAGTAAGACGAGCAATTCCTAGTCCTGAGTCGCTTGCTAACTGGCTACTAGGGGACAACGTTACAACATCGCCACCGAAACCACCCCCCTTCCCAACAAAACCGTGGGAACTGCCCCGCTCGAGGAGTACTATGAGCATTTCCGCGACGTGACCGGGTCGGTACTAGAAGTGGCCGGAATACTAGGCTCGATTGCCTTCCAGCCTTTGCCCAAGACGTTCTCTCAGAAGGCCAAGGACCGTGGTGGAGTAAGCATTCCTAATGAAAGAAAAAGGGGAGATCATATTACTAACAAACCCCCAGGACCTCCTCGACATTCCCTCCGATCAACCGTACATTGTCATTGAGCTGAACTTCTCCTACGGCCTATCAGTCGACGACAGCAAGGTTGACGCAGCTACCGTCCAACTCTACCAGGGAATGGGCAACCTAGTCCAGAAGAACATCGACGAGGGTCTTCTTCCCGACGTGTATCGACCATTGTTTATGAACGACGCGTACTACCGCCAGGATTACTGGGGCCGTATTAGCCCTGAGTCCAAGGCGCTCGCTCTGAAGACGAGAAAGGCGTATGATCCCGAAGGGTTCTTCCAGACGCGGACTAGTGGAGGCTGGAGGCTGAAGGACTAAAGGACCCGATCTAGATGCATTGGATATATCTATCTCGTCTATAATTGGACTTACCAAGACCTAATCAATTCGTTTTAATTATTGGCTCGAGAAGAAAAGTGTTGAGAGTAGATGGGTCAGCGATCCGCCCATGATATATTCGGTAGTATGACTTCTTCCTGTTGCTCAGATCCCTACCACGCGGCTCAAAAAAATATAAATGAAAACACCCTTGCTGAAAATGAGGCTAGATGCAACGCCCTGAAACTTGATCTACTCTGCATTTCCCATCCTAGTCAATAATTAGATCAAAAATAGGCGCCTGCTTCAGATCCGCAGACGCTTAAGGAACGGGTGGCTGACAGCGACCCGCGGCGAGTTAGGGTTTTCTTCCAAGCGCCAGGGTGGATTCACCAATCGGACCTATATTGTATATATTATTATATTATTGTAGTATTCTTCCAATAGTATATCCTCTTTAGTAAGGAGCTATGAGATCGCATACTATCTTAAGCTACCATTCATGCCGATCGCTGTATAGAGCTCAATGAAAGCCGATCCAATTGAGTACGGCGCTCCAATCTGTAACACATAAAGACATAGCCCGGGGAAAGCCGAGAGAGTCTAGATTTGATGCTAATTTAATCTGGTCTAGACTGTCTAGGCGTCGGACAATTGATGTCTTTAAGAGTCTTTGTTGATGTCTATATAAAGAGCCGGAACCAGGTCTTCAATCCAACAATCAGTTTCACTTTCTTTCAGACACTCCCGTTGTTCTTGGGTCTTTTCTGTTATCTTCTAGTCGTTCAAAGCCTTTCATTTCACATATATCTACCCCATCGTTGCTCGAATACTATCCCCGACTCATCCCATCCACTCTCGATCCAACGGCATATACGCAACCAGCCTGACCACCATTCCTTACTTCAATTCAGTCATTTTAACCAATTCCAATCCCAAAATGTTTCCCCGCTACGGTGCCCTCGGCGCAACCTTCCAACTATCCCGCCTCTTCCAAGCCTGCTCCCTAATCGCCATAATCGGCATGACAGCCAAATTCATCAGCGTAATAATAAACAACAACGCCACACCCCCAAACATCCTAATCGGAACGATCAGCGTGGTAAGTCCAAGTCCCCTCCTACCTAGTCAAACCCACTAACAATCCCACAGACCTGCATCGCAGCAATCTACTGCATAATCACCGCAATCCTCTACATAGACGATATCCTCCCATTCCTCGCCTGCGCAGTTCTCGACACACTGCTTTTGATCGCGCTGATCGTCGTCACCGTCATCGTCGGCAAGCCGCTCTCATACTTGAAGTGCACGGCGCTGGCCGATCTGGGAGATAAGGACGCGACGTCGTATGCGTTTGCGTCTCGACTTTCGAGTTATATTGCCAGCGTCAGTGGGAGGATTGATTATGTTTCGTGGATTGGGGCTTCCAAAGCGATTTGTGTCGAGACGAAGGCTATTTGGGGGTTGAGTATTGGACTATGGTGAGTTCTTTCTTTTCCTTCTTAGGTTTTTCATTTGCGTTCTTTCTTGGGACTTTACTGACTTCGATTTGGTATTTGGTAGTATTCTCTTTTTCTTCTCTGTTATTTGCAATGTCTGTTTGTGGCTGCAGAAGAAGAAGGCTCTTGCTGTGAAGAGTATGGAGTAATGGATGAGGTTCATGGGATTATATGGGATATATAGGGATCTGGAAAGTTATGAGTTTGGATGAGTTGGATTGTTTCTGTCTTATGATTATTCTTATGACGCGTGCCTTAATAACCCATTTCAGATGAAATCAAATCAACCAAGTACTCGATAATCCAAGAGACCAATCAAGATAAAGACTTATAAAGTACATCCAACGCAATGGAAATCCTCATATGTCTACCCCGAACTCACAGGCGGAATAACAGCCACCTCACCCCCAGCCTGGATAACGACCTCCCCGTCCTCCTCGGCATCAACATACTCCCCATTCAGGCTAACACCACAAGTAGACAGGACTTTTGGAACAATGCCAGGGTATCGCTGCTCGAGTTCGCCAAACAGAGCGGATAGTTTCAGCGGCGCGGGGAGTGATTCTGTGTTTTTGGAGGTGTATTGGGATGCTGTGGCGAAGTAGTGGATTGTGAATGTTTCCGGCATGATGGGTATTGAGTGTAATTGAGGGAGAGAATTGACTGAATGACTGAAATGACTGAAATGACAGTGGAAGAGGTGGTTGCAAAGTGAAGAAGTATACGGAGTCCTCCGTAGGAAGATAGCAGATTAGATGACCAATAGAATTGTTCAATGCGGGGTAAATAAGATAAAAGAAGACCTGGAGGGAATCCAAGTTGTTCACAGGTATATAAATTGTATACTTCGCTATAATAAAAGATATAATGCATTCTATGTAGTTCATAATCTCCAAATCTACTTGGCAAGCTCACGGAATGCCCTCGCCATATCAGCCTTCAAATCCTCCCAATTCTCCAACCCAATACTAATCCTCAACAACCTCCGATCAACTGTGGCATCCGTCATAGTCCTCCATTCAATAAGCGTCTCAACACCGCCCAGACTAGTAGCATGCTGGAAGAAATGCAATTTACTCGGCAACTCCCGAGCAAAGCGCATCTCCTTCATAACAATAGAGAAAACAGGTCCGAACCCATTAGGCATTTGCTTCTTCAACCAGTCACCCTCGACCTTCTGCAGACTAGCATGGAGGACCTCACCGAGAACAGCCTGGACAGCCGCCTCGTCGCTGTCAGGCGCGGGGTTAGGCACATGGAGAGCAGCATCAAGCCAGGAGATGAGACGGGCGGCATTCTCGCTCTGACGCTGAACACGAATCTCCAAAGTGCGCAGACTGCGGACGCCCAGCCAGCCCTCCATGCTACCCATGACGGTTCCGATAAAGAGACGGTCGGATTTGAGCTGGGCGGCCCAGTCGTCGCGGTTCGTGGCGAGGACACCACACAGCATATCGCTGTGGCCACCGAAGTACTTGGTGCCTGAGTGCATGACGATATCTGCGCCGAACTGGAATGGCTCTTGGAGGCCTGGTGGGGCGAAGGTGCTGTCGACGATGAGGTATGCGCCGCGGGCGTGGGCTTTAGCGGCGTAGGACGCAATGTCGAAGGCGGTGCCTTGGGGGTTGACGGGTGTTTCGAGGAGGATTACGTCGCCTTTTTCAAGTTGGTTCGGTGGGCAGTCGAGGGGGAGCTTTTGGAGGCCTGTTAGGCGGGTGAAGAGGGCGATGACGCCATGACAGCCGTGGTAGCCATCGCCGACGGAGATGCGGCGGGGGTTGAGCAAGGTCAGGGCGCCATGCAAGGCCGACAGCCCGGAGGAGTAGCTTATAACTTGGCCGTGGAGGAGGGAGGAGAGGATTGCTTCGAAGCGGGTAGGATTGGGTGCGGACATGCGCGAGTAGATGTGGGAGGTTGGATCAAAGTCGGACTACAATGGATCCGTATGTTAGGTTACGGGGCATAGAACTGCGAGTCAAGATGCATACAGGGGTGGCATCGGCAGCCGGTACTAGCTGGCTTGGATCCTTGGAATAACGAAACGTAGTAGAGAGATGCATAGGAGGAGCAACATCAGTAACAAGGTTCAGGGCATCATCGGCATGCAAGGAGCGCGTGGATGCGCCAATGGCTTCGCTAGAATGCGACATGATAAAAGATGCTATGTTTGGTTCTTGAATTGTATGCACAGAAAAGGGGCCCGTCAAAGCAAAAGTTATAATACACCGGAAAATGCGGGATCCGATCTCGGGGGAGGGGAAGGAGGGGGAAATCACGTAATGGGTCACGTGTAGGACATATCACGGGGAAGAGGAAGAACAACCGCGTTATCGACGGATGGAGCCCATGCGAGATGGCTCTCGCACTGATCCAGGAAGAGCTGCCTTGAAGCTTGCGCGTGCTGTCGAACAAAGTTAGCAAAAGAAAAATACAAGCTAGATATATAACTCACAAGCCTCTGTATCGAACGTAATGGTGAGATCGTCATGTTCGATGGGATACTCGGGCATATCGAGGCACACAAAGTTGGAAGCTGGATTATCGTCCTTCTTAGGTAGTGCAAACTTGGCGTCTACCATACGAATGCCGAACTTGCCGGACCGCCCAAAGGATTCCATGATATCAGTACCCTTAAGAACAAAGTTCATACATGTGCCATGCTGGAAGTCTCCAAAGAAAGCAAGCATTTGAACAACTTTCTCTTGTCGTACAATCTGGACCCGTGCCACCGCAGCTTCCCATTTCTTATAAATGGGAACCATACTCCGTCGGCGGGAGATAGTGAACGATGTAGCCATACTAGTCTGATTAGCAAAGTCTTGACCAAAAGGCTAGATGGGCATGATAGACTCACCCATCGTAAAGCACCTGGAAGCCAGTAACAGCTGCTTCGAAGGCATGAAGATCTAGGATGCAATTAGCAAAGCAAACAAAATGTCAGAACACGACATACCCTCCATGGTGGGGAAATCCAGCCGGCGGATCATGGGCTTCGCCGTAATCTTCTCAAGGAAGCCGGTTAACTGTCCAGGCAGTTCAGGGCGGACGAGGTTATCCGCAAGCGAAAGGGTCAGATCTTGCTGCGCGGAGCGGAACAAGCTCATGCTCGTCTTGCTTTGGACGTCCAAGCCGATTTTCAATTCACCAGGTCCTGAGCAGAAATTAGCAACTCATTTCGAGGCGAGAGGAGATAGAGAAACCCCACCTAAGTTGATGCGATCCGTGACAGATCCCCATTCAGTGGCGATAAAGGCCCTCAAATGTTCCGATAGAATAGTCGGTCCATAACCATGGTCAACGTAAGCATGCTTTTGATCAATAACGGACACGCTTCCGGCGGGGAACTGGAGGTGTTTGACTGCCGGCTGGCCGGTAAATGGATCTTCGGGCTGTTCAATGCAATAAGACTGGATGGCGAATTCGGGCGACTTGACCTCTCCCTCTCGTGGAATCATGCCTAGCAGCACGGAGTGGATTTTCGTACGCTCAGCCACCTCATGGAAAGTCATCAACATGGATCTCGTACGGCCGTCCTCGGTCACCTTGAGGAGAAGAGCGGGAGCACCATCCTCTCCTCGCAAGAGACCAAACACTATCGGTGAGCCGTTGCCCAAAGTATGGCGAATGCTGCTCAAAGTCTTGACCTTCGGGCTGGTCAGGACAGCTAGTCGGAATCCCCGATGCGCATTGCGAGTACCAGTGCCTTCTGTCACGGTGACAGATCTCTCGAACAAACGAATACGGCATCTTTCTGTAGGGTCTGGAGGGAATGCCTTGGGTGTGCCCGGATCCATATATTGGAAAACCTTGAGAGTATTCTCAAATACCACAGTCTCGCCTGCCTCCGGATGGAGACTGTTCTCCGACTTCTGAGTATATTTCACGATATTCCAAAGGGTCTTGAAATCCTCTTCCTTAAACATGACGTCCAACTCGAATCCTCGGGGGAGCTTGACTCGCATAGAATGGGACCGGACTTGCCAATCCACATCCTCCCAAGTCGGGCCCTGCTTGCGATCGGACTGAATCAAGATGTTGACAAGTTGACTTTGGCTAGTGATTGCCGCAAAGACATACCAATCTGCCCGTTCGCGGACGATGGTCAACGCGCAAGGCATGGCATATTGCTGCTGCCCATCATCATCGCTGGAGCTGACGCAGACCTGCACGAACATGCTACCATAGCTGAAATATCGATTTGTGTCACCCAAAGGCATCATGTGCACCAAACTTGGTGTCTTACCCGCGTTATCTGCCAACATTGATCTCGTTGCTGCGCCAGATAAGACTGCTGAGACGTCGGGCGCATAGAAAGGGTAACGCAGCCAGATGCTAGTATCCAGCTGGGTGGGAGAGCCTTCGTCCGAGACAACCACGGCGAGGATGTTGTTACGTTTCATGGACATGGACAGCGACCGGAGGTGATTGATGAGAGTTTGATGTATTCCCAGAAGTTCAGCCAACTCCTTGTCGCCGGTGGTACTCGCAACGGCCAGTAGGGCGTCAACGCCCATAGCGCCGTATCGAGAGACTTCACGATGACTGGGCACGATATTTTCATTTATCCATAATGCCTTTCCAAGATCGACCACAGCTTGCTTGGCGTAGGCAGGTGGCAGTGTCGAGCGGGAACGAGCATATGCTTCTAATCGCGTCTTCCCTCGCAAAAACCACCAGACCGCAGCCCGAATCCATTCTGCTAGCGATGTTTCTACCAATGGCTTAACATCCTCTGCTGCGAATTTAATAGAACTCTCATATCGTGCATTGTACTCTTTGAATTCAGAAAATGCGGTGTCGCCAACTTGGTTGGCAATGTTTCGAAGAGAGAATTTAGGGGGTTGGGCGCCGCGTGGGGGCTCTTGGCCTTCGCGGCTGGGAGGTGACACCAAGTTTGATGCAGGCAGGTCCTGGGGTGGCGGTTTCGCCTGTGTTGGTGAGGCCTTGCCGGGGCTACCTGGGATGAGATTTGTGGGCATTCGTGGGTCAATAGGACTGAGATTCGCAGGTGCGCGTTGCGTTGAAGGGCTTGGGGGGTTCCGAATGGAATCGACAATCGACCGCATTGACAGAGAAATTGACGGCGCATGCGGAAGTCCCGCCGTTGAGCCAGTTTCTTTGACCAACCCAGGATTGTAAGCTTTTATGGGCGATTCCGGGCTGGGAGGGCTGGGGGAGTCGAGACATCATCGTCTTCAGCGCCAGGAGACAAGGCATCTTCCTCATAACGATGATGCAATGCACGCCCTTCTTCCGCTTCCATCTTGTCGCGGACGCGTTGTGCGAATGAACTCGCCTCGGTATCGCCACGGAATGACAATCGAGAACCGCTGTCACTGGAAGGCAAGGCGCTCAGGAAGTCTACGTCCTGTGGATTTTGCATCAGCGGGGGTTTCCAGTCCGATCTATCACGCAGAGGCGAATAAGCCGCCTGTCCCGATCGCGCATCGCCATCGCCCAGCGATGTGTCCAGTCGGAGATTTGGCAGATGTGATCGCGAAGGGTCCGAGAGAGGCGTAGGGATATTGGCCGACTCGGTTCCTCTGCTGCCCGACCTTTCACGAGCCCGCGAGATCTCAATTGTTGGCGATTCCGTCTCATCGCCTCCTTCGCCAATCACTTCCGGGGTTCGAGGGCTGAAGCCCACCCGCAGCCCTTTGCCTTTGCGCCCAGTAGGCTTGGCAGAGGCAGGAGGGGCAGGTACGGTATGAGATTGGTCTGAGAAGTCGAAAGGGACATAGTTCTCGTTAGGCAAGACTGGCGCTGGCGCTGATGCTGGCTTGGAGGGAGGGTATCCGGAGATGTCTTGTGAGGAAGGAAAGCGGTGGGCAGCAACGGTTTGTGGAGGAATGTGTCTTGAGTCGATAGCCGGGGGGGTTGGAGCTGACTCTGGGGCGCGAGAGCTCAAGAAGTCCGCGATTTCTTGATGTTGATGCGACGCAGATTTGTTCTTATCCTTGGAGAATAGTTTACTTTTCCAGTGGGGTTTTTTCGCGGGTTTGGCCTGCTCGGGCAAAAAGGAGAACGGGTCATCGGTAGACATGACAGGAAAGGATTGCGAGTAGACGCAGTCCACATCGCACTCAAATCACACACACCAAGCAGTGAAATATCCCCTCCCCCTAGGTGTTGAAGGATCGACAGGGGGTTTAGGCCTGATAAGAATTGGGGTCGAATAGCGGGGGAAGGGGAGAAGAGAGATCAAGAGGGGGTATAAGAGGAGTGGAAGTGAATTGTTTAAGGTCAAGTGTCGGATGTCTCAAAATGGTCCCAAGTGTCAAGTGTCAAGTGTCGGAGAGGAAGGAGGGGTGGAATCGAAGCGCCCGTGCTCCAACTATCCCAAGATTAGCGCCTTCAAAAATCCAAATAAAAAGCAACTCAAAAGCAACTAAAAAGCAAATACTTACGGAGGGCTCCGTACGGGAGTACAGAGATTAAATTGGTAAAGTAGCTGGACCAGCAGCCTGAGACAGATGGAGAGAAATGAAAGAAGGTACAGACATTATCAGGGGGGAAGAAACCCTGGAGATACTCCGCAGGTACCAATTGCCGCAGTGGGGGGGCTTTTTCTGTGGAGCTATTGTATATAGCGAATATGCGAACATGCGAATATTAATAGGGACGTTCATGTATAAATAGGTCTATTAAGACACATTAGAGACATTTACTAAGTATTTAATAGGGACATGTGCTACAATTCCATATCTATAAGTCTTATTTATACCATCCCACATACCTCAAACACCCAACGCCTTTTCAAGCCACCAAGGGCTATATATATCCAATCAGCATTGACAACCCGCTCGTCTCAAACTGAAACTCCACTAAGCCCAATCGGAACGACGGACCCGCCGCTGACGAGTATTGAGAAGATCAAAGATATTCCTACGGAGTAAATCACACCATTGTTACAGATATCACCATATGATTTGATAGCATATATGTACCTAGGTATGATCTCCTGTCTTGTATTTCTAGTAAATAATGCTAGTAAAAGTCATTCCTAAACCATATCTCACATAAGTACGTCTAGGGGCACTCTTAGCGCAAATTTGAGACTAATCTAGTTAATGGAACCCTGGATTTATTGGTTCGTTAATATGTCCTAACCCTCGTGGCTTTCTCTCCAGGTTGGAGGCGTGGCTGAAATGCGTATTCCTCAATTTGGCATTTGACCAAGTGCCATTATCGGCTTCCCCGTTTCGTCATCCCGTTCTGGCATGCAAGGTCCCTCTTTTTGTCGAGTCTCTAATTTGCTACTCCCAACACCCAGATATCCGTACATATGATCTCAAATGGCTGCAGATTCCTGCAACCTGCGGGTATAATGCAATGTCCTTTGCTTGTCACCGCCATATGTCTTGCTTTATCAACGAGTATCTCCTTCCTCGATTAATCTTCAGAGCGCTTATGCTGACTCCGGACATCATTTAACAGAAGCCCACATATGCGTAGAATAAAGAGTAAAATATATATAAGAGCAGTAGCGCGAACCACCCAGCATATAGATAACTAATGTCCGTGAGCCCTAGCGTTCATACGGATTAGCTACCTAGGCACATACACCCCGAAGTAGATCATCCCGCCGGGACCTCGGGAGGTCACATAACTGTTTACTCGCTATACAATCTTCCAAGGTTACCTAGGTACCTAGGTAAGGCTTGGTTAGTGGAGCTTCTAGTTAAGGAATAAATAAAGTACGTCAAATCTCATTTCTATAGTTAGCGTGTAGGCACGTGATTCAGCACTAACTAGCAGTCAAAGGTATATAACTATACAAGGAGACTACTCAAAAATACCAATAAAGAGACATTTAAGAAGACTGCCGGAGAAGACTACCTAGGAAACCACTAAGATGGCCACATAAGCGGCCGACTATATATTCTTATGGCAGTATGCTTAAAAGGGAGGCGGTATATAGTTAGGGCGAGGTACAAAGGTTTAGCCCAATGATTTTGGAGGTCCCACTGTAAACAGGTGGTAAGTGGCTTAGTACTCCAAAATCCGGGGTCTACAACATATAATGTTGAGCTCATAGAAGGGGGGCCCTTGCAGTAAACCACAAAAGGTATCAAGTCCCAGCCAGACTGAGGTCTACATTAATCGATTCATAGGTAACTCCTACACAAGCCTTCTATATTTAATTTCTGTTGTGTCGAGCCGATAGTAAACTTGGAATATCCCCGTTTGACAAGCTATGTAGCGTATATTATCAACATCAACCGAGTCTTCCCAAATTTTTAACTCGGGTGTCTGAGTACTACTAGGTAGTATTGGGATCATGAAGCATGATATAATACAGTATTGTAGAATCGTATGAGAACTATGGAAAGGAGGAGAAAGGAACCTTGACTGTAAGTCCTATTATAGTGGGACATCAGGTGACCTTGAAGAAATCCATAGACGTATTCAAACCCCAGGAAGGGTATTAGATCGTTTGAAGCTATCTAGTCAGATTCGCCGTAGGCCTGTCTATACTAAGTCTACTATTTACTCAAGTAGTATCTGGAAGAAAATTCGAGTCTTCATCTATCCTGTGGGCTCTAATAGCAGCATTCTCAATAGCAGCATTCTCTTCTTGCAGTAGCGGTAAGACCTGCTGAGCTGTTACAGCCAAAGACCCACAGAGACAGTAAAAGTTACATCCTGCAAGGCCATGGGCAGGCGCACAGCAGCCTGGTTAGACGCCGAAACAAACAACTTTTAGCATTTACCAGCTAGGAACAACGTTAGATTCGGAACTGATAATTGGACATGATACTGATATGTGAACGGCACCACTGTTGAAGATCTAAGACAACAATGAAGGAATCTTGTTTGAACCAGGACAATTCGATGAGGACAGAGAGGCAGTTGAGTGTACGGGATTCCGCGAGGACTTCGCGATTTTTGCTTGATGGAGCTAGGTTGGTTCAGGATTAGACTTGGATGAAATGAGAGTTAAACAAGGAACTCAATGTGGCGTTAACCTTTTCGTTAGTATGTTTACGTCGCTAAGGAAGTGAGACATTGGGCTATCCAAGATAGCCCTACTCCGTACCGAATACATATCGGATATTCCACGACTGAAATTCCAAGTTTCTAGAAGAGTATGTATGTCGTAACAATCCCGAGGTGAATGCACACAACTACGGAGACAACCGGGATTTGAACAAGAAGTATCCATCCTGGAGACCTATATACGAGCAGAGCCTGACGCCACCGTACTTGTCTCACCAGAACACCTCCATTGCTGAACCCCCCAGTGGAGTTAGACAGCTAATGCAGGGCACTGGATTCTGAAAGTTTGGGCATTATCTGCACCTTTGTTGTCACCCAACTGATCCCCCGATTGGTCAGAGGAGATACCGGCCAGCCCTGGAGGTTCACCCCGTTTTGTGGTAATGTGGCACATCCCAACCTCCTCACCACCCGAGCCAATATCACAAGGAAGCTTCCAAAGCCATAGTTCCACGGCATAGCCGATGCAAGGTCTTGCCGAATCTGATCGGCAATAAAGCGTTGAGCTTCGGGCATGACGGGGTCACCGATCATCAAGTGAGACAGTAATCCACCTTGAGCGACTATTTAGAGTCGGTAGTCGGTGAAGACACGTGAGGGTGAATGGCTCGGAAACACATACAACATAATGATTATAAGATAAAGACATAAGGACAGGTATTGCTCCTCCTAATTGAAGACGACATTCTATCTATATGATAACACAACAGTATATTGGTGTCGAGACTCAAGAGTGTCAGATTATTTGTTTCCGTGGAGGTTCGGGTCCAGCCGACAGAGTGGATGCAATGACGGTGGGATTGGAAATAGTAAAAAAAAAAGAAGAGGAAATTTCTATTTTATGACATGTATTTTGTTGATATGATTTGAAAAGAAGAAAATAGTCCTCCGTATAACTAGTTACCTAGGTAGTTAGCCTATTATTAGCATAGTCGAGTAGTCAGCCGTCAAACTCCACCTGTGGCAGGGCCAGACCAAACAAGGCGCAGCAACAACAACAGACCAGCCCACTGCAAAAATTAACTCTTCTCCCTCGGGTTCTGCTCTGACTTCGACCTCCCCATCATCCTCCCGGGATATGCCGCGTTTGACGAGTTAGCGACTTACAGCACACGCAGATTTACGTACCTCCAGGCACCGGCCTAACGTCGAAACCCCCCAACCCCATCACGCGAGATTTCATTCCTGGTCTATTCCCTGCGAGATCTTTTTTTTATCAATCTCAAGTGACTATCGATTCTGGGAAGGGGTGCGCACGGTAGACGAGACCCCAACACCGACCCATTGTCAACACAACGTGGATTCGATCATCTACGCCGGGGGTTGACCTCCCCGAGGAGGTCATCCCGGATGCCCGAAGCGGACATGTACGACTCGGGGGAGATCGAGCCGAATGAACATTCATCCTCTCGACGGAAAGAAACCAGGTGGTCGCGACGCAGTGGATTACACATTTTGCAAGGTCGGCCATGGCGTGACACTTCGAAACGCCGAGCACAACCATGGAGCCCCGTGTGGTGGATTGCACTGCTTTGCTTAGTG
This sequence comes from Penicillium rubens, assembly GCF_028828025.1. Classification (NCBI taxonomy): domain Eukaryota; kingdom Fungi; phylum Ascomycota; class Eurotiomycetes; order Eurotiales; family Aspergillaceae; genus Penicillium; species Penicillium rubens. The sequence continues at coordinate 4,431,658 of NW_026890601.1, read as the reverse complement.
AGCTTTGCATCGCCAGCCGCTGCTGTTCTATTGGACTATGAAAATTGTCTATCGAAAACCATCCTCGAGTCCGACCCCCTACAACTTCAATTCGTTCCCACCAACGTGTCCGTCAAATTCAACCTTACCAACCCTCTACACCCGCTCGCCGTCACGGTATATGGCAATGTGTCGGGAACTGTGTCACGGACCGCTAACTACCCGGCACCGGATTCCTCCGTCTGGACAAATCCCAATTGGACCGATGGGAAGATTGAGGATGTGAGCAGTACCAACAACCTGTACAGCACGCTGTTGACGGATCTCAATGTGCTCAGCTTCACGCCTTTCCACAATGCCTCTCGTTTTCGTGACGCACTCACGCAAGGTACCCTCCCGTTGGGTCCGGTCTTTGATTACAACCTGTGAGCTATTCCCCGAATTAAAAGCTCTCTTTGATTTTAACTGATCCGTTTCTTCTATGCAGGAGTGATTTGGCGACATTACGAGCCTTCTCTATTCAACATGATATGCTTTCAACATACCGTTTCGGAACGATCACACCGTTATTGACACTCCGCTCTGGAGATGCATCCGCAGTTCAGCTTGCCTGTGTTTCAGTGAGGGCCACACCGGACTTCGGAACGTCACTTAAAAATGCTATCGCCTACGTGCCTCTTGTCGTTTTGGTACTTGTGGGGATTGCGACCATCGCTGCCGCCATGTATAGCCCTTGGGGCACAACTGATCTGTTTCGGTGGACAAGCAACTACGGCCGCGATGAGGATGTTCTACGGCTGGTCACTCCTGGATTTGCAGATTGCCTGCAATATCTTCAATTTGTGGTCTTGACGGGTTCGCTTTCTTTGGATTACCCAGGGTTCTTCCAGCCTGCAGTGAGCCAAGGTGCATGGTCAACTCTCATGTTCAACCAGAGTTTCGTGAGCACTGAAAAGGGCCGTGATCCCGTTGTCGATGGTGTATATGCCGTCAATGGAACTTATGGCCTTGACCGATTGAACCACTTGGTTGGTATGTCCTCGTCCCAGGATATCTGGCCCGGTATGATAATATGGGTGCTCGTAATCCTGGCCTGTGTGACCGTGCTGTTCCAGGTCGCATTCGCGCTTCGATGGCTGTACCGTGAATTGGCGAACAACACCGACCAGGATCTGCGTGCCAGAAACATGCCGTTTACCATGGGCAACCTCATTCGCATTGTCTTCAATTTCCTTCTCCTGCCAATCGTTTCCCTTTCCTTCTTTCAGCTGGTTCTTGCTCGCCAATCAACTGCTTACTGTGTTGCTTTGGCAGCTGTGGTGCTTGTTCTTATCGCATGCTTTTCCATATGGGTCATCCGAGTGATTCTTACCACCAGACCCAAGGCTCACCTTTTCGATGATCTTCCTACGGTGCTATTGTATGGGCCGCTATATAACACATACTGTGACGATGCAGCGGCCTTCGGTATCGTTCCAATTGTCTTGAACATCGCTCGCGGGATAGCTATTGGTGCTTTGCAGCCATCTGGCATCGCTCAGGTGGTGATGCTCGCCATTTGCGAAGTTGTCTCCGTACTAACCCTGCTGGCTTTCCGACCTTTCTCAGGACCGACTCACATGAACTTGTACCACTGCATCTTCTCTATCGTGCGCTTCTTGACAGTTATCTTGAGCGTAATCTTTGTGCCGTCATTGACAGTTTCGGATGCGGCACGAGGCTGGATCGGATATCTGATCCTTGTGTTACACGCCATGGTTCTCGTCTTCGGGTTCTTCCTCAATGCGATGCAAACATTGATCGAGGTCCTGGCAAGACTGGCTGGTGCGGGCGGTGCCACTCGTGGTGGCTTGACCAAGGTGCTTGGTATGCGACAGCTCTCCAGGCGCACTCCGCGGCGTGATCTTACTCGCCAGAGTATGGGCTCGGAGGCTGCTATGCTCGGCCATGTTGACGACCGTATGTCTTCTCAGTTTGATGGATCGCGTCCCCGCAGCCTCTCTGGGAGCTCTGGTCTGCTCCTGAATCGTGCTGCAGTCAGTGATGGCAGGGCCAGTGCTATCTATGACTATCCTAGTTCGCAAGGTGGCACACACAGTCGTGCCGCTAGTGGAGGATTCCCCACACCTACCTCAACCGCCTATCAAGGAGCCGGCTTCCCTAGCTCGCCCACCAGCGGTACGATGATGGGAATGAACCCTCGCGATCCCTATTATCGACCACCCCGTCCCGGGCGAAGAACACCACCGGGGAGTGCTGCCCTGGAGAAAGGGAAGAGTCCGTCACGCGGCTTCTTGAGATCGAAATCAAGCCGCCGAGCAGTGAATACCGAAGACGACCTGGGAGATGGTACCATGTCTGGCCGGGCCACACCCGTTCCAGCATATCTAGCAGCCCCGAAGGATGACATGGAGCTCGATGCCCCACGCAAGCCGAAGGATTATGCTGTTCGCGAGGTTGATTTCTACTACGGTGTCCGAGGCCCACCGCTCTCCCACAGCGGCACCCGCAAGTTGAAAACTGGGCCGGCAGATCCCACAGGCCCAGTCTCGTCTGCGACAGGTTGGTTCCGAAGCTTGCTCCAAGGGAAGACCAAAGACAACGCGAAAGGATTTGAGGTGGTCCGAAGTGCTCGTGCTCCTCCTCCTGGTCTATTCCCGCGTGGGGGCGACTATAATGATAATTATCAGGATGATACAGGCATGCCATCCGCCAGCCATTCTCGGAATGTGTCTACCAGCAATGTTCCTTATAGGGATTCAGATAACGACCACGACCTGGAACGGTCAAGTGATTCGCGGCCACCAGTACTGCCACAACTTAATACGGCAGTTGGCGGTGGCATTGAGTTGCCCAGTCGAACGGGCTCTCGCCACACACAGGCGCCTGGTGAACAAGGTGCGGGTGAAACAGCCGCTGGCCTTCCAGTTGTGACTGAGACCTTGTCGCGCAACTCTGAGACAGGACAGCACTCTGTGCACTCTGTGCACCATCTCCAACCAGAAGGCTCCGCCACTGCCCGCCTACCCTTTAGCGGAAGTAGCTCACCATCTCGCGAACGAGGTCTGTCTATGACCTCTACTTCAAGGTCAAGGTCCAACGCCTCGAGCCAGCAGACGGGCCCTCGAGCGGAACGGCCCTCGAGTATGGGCTATGTACCCCAACATCGCGCACACGACCACATCCACGAGGCGAGCCCGGATGAGCCGTCATTCACAGGCAGCTCAGCAGAACTTGTCGACGAATCTGCGCTGGGCGGGCACGAACGCTAAAAATATGACAAAAGGCAGCCACATGTATTTTGAACCAGTATATTCCTCTTCTTCTTCGATATCTACCTCTCTATCTCTGTCTCTGTTCCTGTCGATGGATCCCCCCCCTCCCACTTATTTCCCATTTACCTCTATTGATATCGTACCACCTCTCCTCCCGGAAATACTGGCGAATTGATGCCACTATCACGAATTTCCTTGATTTCTGTCTATCTCTTGCTTTACGTGCCTACCCAAAATCGCTGCGACGGTGTTTTATCGCTGATCCCGAGGTACATCTAATGGGGAGTGAGCTCATTGGCTTCTTATCTTTCTGGCTGTCGCTGAACCCAGGCCACATGCTGTTTTCTTTTTGGAGGTCTGCTTTTTTCTGTATCTGTCTCTCTTCGATCTTCTTGTATCAATCTTAGGACACACTAGTACCAAGATCATAATTAATAAGGGTTGTTCATTGCTGTTTCTTAGCCGTGACCTTAATGTCTCTGTCTACAGTGAGCCTGGTGTGTCCCCAGAGGCTCTACGTTTTCCTATGACCAACGTGATAGATCAGGATGTGTCTGGATTCTGCAAGAACTAACTACATGTAGGTAGGAAGTAAAGAATACGCAAATGACTAGGACGGCGGAATTCCCGATTGTCTGTGACCTGCCAGATCTACAAGCAAAGCACGAGCAAAGCAAGAGAGTGCATTTGATTCAAGATACTAAAGACAGGGAAGGAAGGAAGGTGGAGAGGAAAGAAAGATGGGGGGGGGGATATTGGTGGCAAGCGCGACTTGAGTCGAGCCGTCTGCTATTGCCGTCACCACTGTTGGCTGATCCGGATCGGTGCCCATGTTTGGGGTAGCGCCAGCGCAAGTATTTGTTGTTCAAGCTGGTCATTGGGACATTGACATTGTGTCATACTGGGGTATGGCCTCCATTAGGCTATACACATTAACCGTGGTTTTTGTGTTGGTCGAGTGGAATAATGCCGTATTTTATTCCAACACATTGCCCAGTACTTCCCTCCATACATTGTATGATTCTGGTGTTCTTTTCTCCCAGACATGTCGAATGTGGTCTGAGACCAGTCACCTCTTCTTCCTTGATGTCTTCTTTGGTGTCTCTCTTGATAGTGCAAACCGTGCGAGACCCTTGCCTTTTCGTTGTCGGCATCTGGTTTGCGAGTAGCGCCACCGCTGATCGTGTGTGTCGTTTTCCTGCGTCAACAGGAATAGTGGTAGCGGGTAAACAGAGAACAGCGAGAAAGATAACCAGACTATGGTTGTTGAAGAGTAGCTGTTGGTATAGTTGCTCAAGGTATGGGGGAGGTAGTAATATAAAGGGGTCAACGTAGTAGGGTTTAGGTGAATAGGAGCAAGGTCGGAGCAAAGTGAGAGCAAGTGAGAGCAAGTGAGAGCGATATATAGGATGAGAATACTATAGATATTGGAGAGACGACAGGAAGGCAGTCATATAGTGCGATGTAACAGAATCTGGGTGAGTGAAACCGGTGTGAAGATAAAGACTACAATTGTTGAAGAGCCAACCTCAATAAAAGGGGTACTCAAAGGATGTGGAAGGGCATTAACATAAATCGTCTAGATGATATCTCAAGCTTCACCAGCACCCAAATCACGACGCCAAATTTTCACCGGCATTTCACCCAAAATCAAATTCATCGTCTCCAACCGCTTCAATTCCCAACCCGGGTAAGACAGAGCAAAGTCATAACGATGTACCATAGACGCAACAGCCTTAGTCTGCTCCAGGTACGAGATATTCCGACCAATACAAGACCGAGCACCGGCAGAGAAGGCAATCAAGTACGGCTGCAACGCCTTGCCTTCTTCTCCGAGCCATCTCTCAGGAATATACTGGTCTGCGTTGGGGAACACACTCTCGTCACGGTGTGCTACTAGAGCAGACATGCTCACGGTGGTATTACCAGCAACCCATTCCCCGAGAATGTTCGTGCCTTCGGCTGGAGTCTCACGCGGAAGACCGTGGGAAGTCGGGGGGAAGATTCGTAGGGACTCATCCAAGCATGCTCGAAGGTAGGGAAGATGCTTAACTTTGTCGTAATCAGCCACAACCTCGTCTTCGTCCAGAACCGCGTCAAGCTCCTCGCGGAGCTTGGCTAAGGTTCGGGGGTTGCGGATGAGTTGGTACATGACGTTGGCGATGGCAACAGCCGTAGTCACACTACCAGCGTTCATCATGATGTTGCACTCGGCAACGACCTCGCCCCATTCGAGGTTCTTGGCGTTTCCATTCTTATCTTCCATGAGAGCCTGGAAGAAGTCCTCGAGTTTCTCACCGGCTTCATAACGTCGTAGCCTTTCATTGCCGCGTCGCCACATAATGTTCTCCCAGTTGTCGGCGGATGTTTGCATTCGACCGAAGAATGGAATAACGTTGACTAACTTGTTGACAATTGGATACCACTCATAGTTCCAGACGATGAGGGATTGCTTTCGAGCAGTCGGGTAGAGGGCCTCGCGCAAGTTGGTCTCATAAGTAGAGCCATCTTTCCTCTCGGCAATGCAAAGATCAGTCCCGGAATCCAAGAAACCCAGCTTCTCCGAGAGACCAATATCGGCGATTGCATCAAGGGTGAAGAAGTTGGTCCAGGCTCGGAGGTCAAGCGTGAGGTCTTTCTGGTCGGGTGCGGTTTTCCCAGACGCTACCTCCGCAGAGGCAGGCGTGGTGCAGACTTTGTCAAAATGCTTGAACATTCTTTGGACCTTGTCGGTCACTTTGTATTCCCATGTCTCCAGGTTCTTGAGCGCATATGCAGCAGAGAGGATCTTGCGCTTTCGGGCATGGTCAGGCTTATCTACAACATCGGCCAGATTGTAGTGGGTTCCAGAGGTAACCACATATGAGGGATCCTTGAGACACTTGGTGTTGTGGCCATAGATGTCCTTGATGGCCCTGACATCGCCATAAGACAGCTGGTTGGGGCCTGTTCGAATGACGGGGTTCTTCTTGTGTAATTCGGACAATTCCATTGAACGGAAACCCCGCGAAGCCATGATCATGAATGGAACTGCTGAGAATCCGGAGAAGGGTGTGAGATTTGGGTATCTCCTTAAGCCTGAATGAACGGGTCAGCAGTTGCCCTGATATTGTTCAACCAGAGGATTGGGCTGATCTCCTAGCAAATACCTTTTGGATCCCGGAGATATTCAATGTAGGGAATCACGAGAAAATATCCTAGAAGGAACAAGCCTAGCCCAGCTGCATAGGGGGCAGCTGAGAAGGCTGATAATACAGTGATCATGTTGTGTGGAAGGTAATAGGTTGAACTGGAATGATAGACTGTGCAAGGCAGTGAAATGCCGCGTCCAGACGCAACAAGTCCTTCTCCAAATTAGTTCGTCTTGTTGAGTGAAAGAGATTTGGGAAAGTGAGAATGCTTGGGCTGCTGGTAGGGCAGGATGGCACTGGTTTAAGTATCATTCTCCCACATGTCTTAGTGGCATCATCCAGCACAATGGATATCTTCATCTGGTACCCCATATTGGCCTCAAGGTTCAAAGTGCAGATCAGCAAATCCAAGCATCCAATAACCATTTCTGCCTTGTGGGTTGGTGCCAGACCAGTTGCCCGTGCAGCGGATGCGGGGACGGGGAATGTTTCCCGATTTCGAGATCTTCCAAGAGGGAAACATTCCCCCGTAGGAAAGTGGCGGGGTAACGTCAATGATCGAAGATGATCAACGATTATACAACATCTGGCAAGATACAGCTGGTTATTGTTATTGAAAGCTTGACATAATTCATCCAGGGCTGATACTCCGCGAAGTGGCCTTGTTCTTTATCCATCCTATTTAGGTTTAGCATCTCCTATAAGAGTGGCTAAATTCGAAAAAACATGGCTTCCACCTTCGGAGGCTGTTTTTGATAATATACTTTGCATGCGTGGTGAATGAAATTGATATACATTCGAAACAGCAACGGGTATAGTAGAACAATAGAGGAGAATCCATAGTAGAACAATAGAGGAGAATCCATAACACCATCCAAAACCACAATACTAAAACAATCCGAAATTCCCATCAAAAGTAAGCGGCAACGTAGACAGTCCCTCATCCATAATATTCCCTAACATAAACCAAGGGTCTCCGAAATTCGGGTCCATGCCGAGCTCGGGGGTCATTCCCATCGGAGGAGCAAGCTGCATCCCAGCAACGGTGGACATATCCGGGTATCCCTGACTCTGCGCACTCGACGGTAGATCTGGGTAGTTCGGTGTGAGTTCGGTGGATGGATAGGCTTGGTAGTAACCCCTCGTCTCCATCTGGGTCGAGTCTGGGGTCGGGAGAGTGGTTGGGTATGATGTGCCAGGTGACCAGCTGGTTTGGGGCGGGTCTGGCCCAAAACTGGATGAGCCCGGCACTGTTGAGCTTGGGCTCTGGTTGGAGGGATAGGATTGTGCAGCTATTGGGCGTTGAGAGTTCGGATTGTTCGTTCGGTGCGCTGGGTCGCCCATGGCTACTTCGCTCAGGAAATGGAGGGGTGTCATGCCCGCTGCCATCTGCGTTCTTGGATTGGCAGATGCAGCGTTCGGGGTATCACGGTTCTGATGTGTGTGTCGGCGATCGGAGGGTTTCTGGTCATTTGAAAAGACCTCTTTCAATTCCCGGCCATGATCTCCTTGGTCGCGCTTTTTGATAAACCAATTGCGCAACAAGACCATTATGTTCCCAAATTTCGCTGCCACACGGCCACCATCACGCGCCGCGGCGGCACGGTAATGCGCGATGACTTTGTCCAGATAATAATCTAGTTTGAGACTTTGCACGTCAAGAATCTGCCTGATTCGACTGTCTTGGGATATGAACAGTGAGTATATTTTTATCAAACTGACCACGGGATACGTTGTCCGCGCTATTGACGTGGTGGGCAAGCATATAAGTCGGTCAATCTCAATGGCGCAAATGATGTCCAGACTCTCGTGGATGCAGCGTATGGCCGTGGTCAACGCACTGACGGCTGCCGCAATTGATGGGTTGTGCAACTCATCCTGAGATGGAGAGTTGATGCCGGTGTTGTAGTCCAGGCACATTGCAGATCCATGAATGAAGAGACTCAGAACATGTTCTATGTGAATCATTGGCTCTAGAATATTGTCAGCAGAAGATCATTAAAAACCATCCTCAAGGCCGGCGCATACCAGTGTAAACATCCCGCGGGACCCCTTCTCTCCACTGTGCCAATCTATCTTCGAATACTTTTATATTATACCACACCTTACTGTCGGCGAAGGTGGTGATGGACCCAGGATCCTCGTCAGAAAAGTGATGTGAAGAATCCTCCATGAGGGATCCCAGCCTTACCCACCATTTCAAATTCCTATCGGAGGGCAGGGCATCCGGGTGAGTTTCTAGAATTTCAAGGGACTGGTCCATGTACGGCTGCCAGGTGATCAGGTGCACTCTCCTCATAGCCGCCGACATCCTGCGAAATGTTAGCAGGTGATCCCCACAGCAGAACAACCCGGTTTGAAACTCACTGGACAGATAAGAAATAACAGCCAACCCAAGTCCGCCTTGCCTCCGGTCCATCTGGATCAAACGCCGGACCCGATGGCTTTTTAATGATTAGCTCGCGGATCATATTGAAGCTCCGTCTATTATCGGACATGCGACGGTTCAATCCAAGTTCCATTGCCATGACCGCAGCCATGTGTGTCAAAGTAAAGAACTTGATCTCGTCGAAGTTATCTGGTGGCAGGTACCAGATAGAACAGACTAGTATAGCTTGAACCAGCTCAAGCGACTTTTGGCCTTTGACCACAACATGCTCGGCGATCAGACGATAAAGGTCATTCACGAGGATGGATTGTGCATCGGAATTGAAGACGGCAACGGCAGCGGCGATGATAGCAAGGAACAAGTAGGGTTTATTGCGCCGAACCTCGCCCATCGTAGTCCCCGGAGGGAAAACAACGAAAGGCAGCTCCGGTGCCATTTGATGGATATACCGGTCAAATGCCGCGTTGGCAGTCTTGTAATCTATAATCCCGCGGTCGATCATATCGGCAAACTCATTCGCAGCCTCATGCTTCGGTAGCGACGGCGCAGGATCACCACCAACAGGTCTGCGCCAGTGCGTGGACGCATGGCTAGGGATCTGCTCCGCAGACGGACTACCCGGTCGCGAATACCGTGGCGCCAGCAGCCCACCAGACGGATCCTTGACTTCGCCGGTATGCTGCCGTTTGATTCCAGCCATCTTCGACTCTCCACCCATCCACCTCCGACCAGCCAGCTGCTCATCCCGCCCAGACGGTGATTGTCCCGCTCCACCAGAGAATAGCGCACCGGTCGAATGCGATGCCTGCAGCGTCGCCGTGAGCGCATCAATCTTCCTCTCCAGCTCCGCTACCCGGCTGTCTGTCTTTTTCTGTCGCTTGCGCGTCGGCGCAGTCACAACGCACGTCCGCCGCGCTTTCGCGCACCGCTTGCATGACCCTTCCGGGTGCGTTGGATCTGGGTCGCAGCGCACTTTCAGCTGTCGACAGGGCTCGCACGCTCGTGACCGTTTTGTGTCGCATGCTGTGTCGTGCGGATCTGGAGATTGATTGCTGTCTGGACCGATCGAGAAAGATGGGTGCGTCTCCCCGTGTCCATCACCATGTGTATCCCGGCTTTGGTAGGAGTTTAGGGGTGCGTGGGAGGGAGGCTCAGGGTATTCCGGGCCTGTGCTCATTGTCGGTCGGGTCGGCGTGTAAAAAGACCGTTGAGGGTCCCCGTGTCGGCCGTGTTGCAGCTGCGGATCGATTTCCATGCAGTGCGAGGTTATAATACCGGTTCGAAGACCAGATCACTGTTACACATTAACATCAATTCAAATTCCCCATTAGGAGAGGTAATTGTTGGGTTTGCCAGCGTCGTTATCGATGACAGCCGCGGTTTTAGGTAGAAATGCACGGAGAACGGTGATCACAAGCACCGACCACCGATGTGGAGGATCAACATGCCTCAGCAGAGTGGGTTCTGTCAAGCAAGGGGAATCCATCAAATAAAGCTTACCTTTCTCTTGTAATACCACTTAGTCCTGTTTGACTCGCTTGTCACTTTGTGAAAGTGATGTGAGAGTGCTTTTGATTTTGAGTTTCAACTAGCATCTTAGGGGCACGTGACATACACCTCGGTGCGTCTACATCTGACTTACTGTTTTCAGATGGAGATGAGATTTCATTGATTATTAGATCTCAACTGACTCGGGAGACCTATACGCTGAGCAGGGATTTCAGAAACAAAATCCCCAGACGCCGTGAACCAAAAAGTAGTAAAAGCAAAAAAGCTAAGCTAGCAAAAAGATTTCAAATTTACACTAGATGGATGTGCAACTTATTCGGAAAGCTTGTGGACAGGGCACTCCATCTTCCTCTCAAACCAATCCACAATGCAGTGCTTGTGGAACTTGCACAGGCACTCAAGACGGGCCAGGGTCTGCCCAACCTCGTAGTCCTCCATACATATCGTGCACTCCGCTGCCTGGCCATCCTCACCGAGGCAGTCCTTCTCCGTGGCCACAAATGGAAGCATGCGGGCTGCTGGCGGAGGGCGAGGCAGCGGAGGACTCTGTTGCGCGGATGATGTCCGGGGTGGGGCAGTCGGGCTCAAATAGCCCTCGATGCATGCCCGGGTGTGAGCTTGGCGCGCCTCGAGAGGCTGCTCGGGACTCAGTGGGAGGAATTGACGTCTGCATACGGGGCAAAAATCACCCTCATCCAATGGAGGTCCGCGGCGCGGGTTACCGTCGCGACTAGAAAATGAACGACGTGGTCGGGCTACGCCAGTGGCCGAGGGAACTTGCCGGGGTTGCGAGTTCAGTTCGTTCAAGAACTGTGGTCGGTCATTTGCACCCACGGTTCGTCGTTCCTGGCGAGCTTCGTGGTTATGACTCGGGCCCTGCGCGTTTTCATGTCAGACCATATTTTATTAGGCAAAGTAATAGGGGAGAACTAACTGGTAAGGCATGGTATGCGTTGGCTATAGTGGATGAAAGAGAATGGGCGGATCGATGGCCGTGTGCCCGCACGGTATTGTAGCCAAGGGGATTCGGGTTTGGATCTGGCACACATGGATTGCAAAGTCGTACTTCTTCGCCTCCGCCAAGAGCAGGATTGAGTGCCGTTGTTCGTGTGGTTGCTGCTGCTGCTGCTGTCGATGTTGATGAAGATAGAACAGGATCATCGTCCGTGAGATCGACGACCGGTGGAGGGTGGGAGGAGGGGATTTGTGGAGAATCGGAAACGAGGTCAACAAACTCAGGAGGGCGGACAATATACTGTCTGGGAATTGTGATCCGATGTGGGGAACACGATGCACATACGACTCTTCCACACTTGCGACAGTGGTGCTTTCTGTGCCAGAAGCTGAAGGCTACCCCACAGATCGGACATTCTGACACATCCGAATCTGCTTGCCATTTGGGGAGAGCGATATCCATAAATGGTGAGTGTGGATCGTTGTGAACAGATGTATTGGAGTGAGTTTGGTTAAGCCAGTGTGTTTGATTCTCCCGTTGAGAAGGACCCGGTGGTTGTTCGCCAGAAGTAGAAGAATGAGACGCTCTTGGGGGGGAGGAAGAGATATCAATTGCTGTCGCAAATGACGACCCAGGTGCTGCAGAAATAGAAGTCCTAGTGCGGGACGAAGGCAGTACCATTGAAACAGATCTATGTGGCAAGATACTCCTGGAGGATCCCCCATTGTCTCGGGCCGGTCCAGCCGTGCCTCCAGATCGCCCCCATTGCGACCTCGCATCCTCACCGGTACTGGTCAATCGTCTCTTGCGATCTGACCCGGGGCGAATAGGAAAGGCTCTCACCCTGGAGCTGCCTCCTTCGCAGCCGTTGTAGCTTCCAGATTGGATTGTGCCATGTCCCTCTGGTCTTTCCACCGGCCTCGCACTTGCTCGCATCCTCGGCGGGGGGCTGGACTGAATCGGACTGGACGACGCTGTGCTTGATCCAGGCATTATTATTGCTAGGTAGACTGATTATGGTCCCTCTGTAAAACACTGTTCAGCGCAGGCAACGAGATCGATCTCGGCCGTTGGGGTGACAGTCTTCATGAACTAGGTGGCGATGGTGAGGGAAATGGCTGGCAGGGAAGTCCAAAATATGGATGTAGAGGATGGAGAGTCCCTTTGTGCAATCCTGGGCTCAGCCTCAATGACGTTGACGCTTTTTGCCGAAGATTGCATCAAGGAGAGAGAGGATGATGCTTATCATGGAGCCAAGGCTGATTGGATCGGATTTAGGAGATGGATGAGGCTGAGAGTCGCGTGACTATGCTCCCAGATGCTAGCACAGATTAGTGATGCCAGCAGCAGATGAAAATGATGAAAAGAATAAAATAAGTATAGTAACACTCGACTCACAGAGAAAAGAGAGGAAGTGGTGAAGAGCATTGCATGTTTGGCCCAGATACGGCTGTTATCGTGGGGCAGGCGGTGAGGATGGTGGCGATTGACATCGGCCCGATCTACGGCATAGCCGCATTAGATTTTGACCGCCTTCCAATTTAGTATTCAATAGCTGTCAGACTAACAACTTCAACAATCTCGTTGACAGATTGTATGCTTCCTATTTTCACACAAGTGTCCTCAGAGACCCCATACTGCATACATTCTAAGGTTGTTCAGATCAGCTTAAAATACCCCCTGCATAGCCCCGTTGACGTAAATATGCCCTGGGGATCCATCCTTTTCTGAATGTCCCTCAATCTCCGAAGATTCGCTTCGCCATAACCGGAAAATGGCTCCTGATCTTTGCTTGCGTAGTTTATATATAGCCAAGGATGATGCTTTCCGGCTTTTTGGGCCGCATCAATTGCCCTTTGCACCCATCTGCCCGCGAGCGCGTTGATGGCGCTGTCATCCGCGCCATTATTCCATCGTGTGTTGAACAGAACAACTAAAATCGTCAGTAACTGTCTCTAAATGCTGTCCCTCTCTTTTCTTCCCTTTTACTTAATGCCCACCATGACTATCTTAATAGACAGTGGGAACCAACGTACCGGTAAGTGGTCCATCAGCTTCTATACCGGCAGCACTCCCTCCTCTTTCGCTATTAGCGCGGATAGCGGCCTCGTACAGAGGTTGGATAACGAGGCTCGGAGTAAAACCAGGAATGTCCTTGATCGGTTGTATTTCTTCCATCAATATATCCTGCATCTTTCGGTCGAGATCTGCGGACGGATAGTAGGTCACTGTCGCATACAGGTTTCTAATACTGATTAGTCTTGTTAATTGGATTTAAAGTAAATATGCATAGGTCATACCGGCCACCAGATGGCGAGATACCCTCGACGCTGAAGTTGCTCGGCCAATCTATCCGGAGAGTACTTGATTCGAACGGAACCTCATTCACCTGTCTAAATGGCGGGGGGTTGGATATCGGATGTGCGTATTCTTGGTTCATCCCGAGGATGAAATCGTCTGCCTCTTGGTCATATTCAAATCGGTAGTAAAATGCCATTGCAGTATCATTCTTCCATGTTGTCGTCAGTTGGTATGCCTGCTCTAGGATATCCTCCCTCTTATCCACAGAATAAATTCGACTTCCTCCATGCATTTGGCCTTGAGGGACAGCCCTGATGGTAAAATGTGTGACAATGCCGAAATTGTTCATGCCCCCTCGGAGGGCAAAGTAAAGATCCGGGTGTGTTTGGTCATTGATCGTTCTGACGGTAGCGTTAGGTAGGACAAGCTTTCGTGAAAGTATTAGCACACTGCTTGTTCCGGCTGAGAATCCGGGAAATTATGCGTACCTCATATTCGAAGATGTTATCCATCGCCAATCCGTACATGGGAGATAGTGCGGAGAACCCTCCTCCAAGAGCAAACCCACCCAGGCCCACGTCTGCAACTCTTCCCCCCAACGTAGTAAGGTTGTAATTCTCAAGGCCAACATACATACTATGCAACACATGGCCGCTATCCAGCTTTACGCTCAGTCGGTCTGCGGAAACCTCGATAGACCTCATCTTTTGCATATCGATAGTGACACCACCGACAGAGACAGAATCATCAGGGTCCCGAGCATGGCCACCTCCTTTGACCGCAAAGCGACATGATGCATCTAGGAGTATATGAAGAATGTTTGACACATCCTCAGTCGTTGTCGGCTGGACTCGACAAGCGGATTGAGCTTCCTGTTGTTTTTCGTCCCAGACAGTGAGGTTACTGTTCCCTGGAAAGTATGCCAAGGAGCCGAAGCCACCGGCCAGCTGCAAACACTAGCTAAATGTTAGAAAGGCGGAAGATTCTGGAAGACATGCGACATACTGCTTCCATACATCCCGACGAGGGTACTGCTTCTTTCTGTGCTTCGACCGGGGAGAACGCTGGCAATAGGAAGACCAAGGCTGTAATAATTGGTTTCATTGCTGAGGTGAGGTTGATTAAAAGAATGATGTTATGGAGTTCAAGGTGTGCGAGAAGATTCCTTTATAAGTTCCAGAGATCTCCACTTATTCAACCCCTGGTTGATCACTCCTATCTTCTGCAAGATGCTTACTGTGGGCTTCCTGCCGCTGTCTCCCGAGGTCCTGCAAGATGCTTACCGTGGGATGTTCTCACTGCATACTATGGAGAATACTCACCCGGACGAATAATGGTGCGGTGATGAGCCCGCATTTCCCCCTAGCGGATGATCTTCACCCAGCAGCCATTTATTTGCACACGGCGAGTCTCCCATGGTGGTGTATTTTCAAAATTGTATATTGGTCACGTCTATGGAGTGTGCTAATTGAAGAAATTCAATAAATGATGCGTCCTTTTACATACAACGGCAAAATTCCATTCTCCAACTCATGCATCGAGAGTAAGTGCCATGACTTTTCCCTTTCCACTATACATGGTAACATCTCCTGTCTCTCCCCCGGTCGTGATGTAAAGAACATTTGCATGTTGGTTTCGCCCCAGCGCCGCCGAGGTAGCCGTCTTGACCGCAGATGAATTCAGGCTCCCGGCAACGACTTCCTGTGTGCCATTGAGAAAGGCCCTGACTACCACATTGTCCGTAAGACCGGCAAGATATGCCACACCACGTAGACTAATCGCAAAATCATCTGCGAGAACTCCTTTACTGATCACTTCATACGGGCCAACGGCCTGACCAGTAATCGTATTGACACGAACACGGCAGTAAAGCCGACGGGGCGTATTGACATAGTAAACGTAATCACCCAGCACCTTCACCCCATTGACTCCTAGTAATGTCCCAATATCGGCATTCGGCGCCATGGTCTCATCCTTCAACATGACGGAGTAATTGCCCGAATTGGTGTCAAGACGCCACACAAGCCCAAGGTGGGAGTCGGCGATCGCGACCAACCCCGCCGCTCGGTTCAGGACTGCCATACCGTTCAAGCTTCCCATTGGAATGGTGTTTATCGGTGCCACCATAGCCTCCCCGTCTGTATTATCCAGTTGAACTTTCCAAACGTGGTTGGAGGCTATGACCGCGTAAACGTCAGGTGTGAGCTCGGTAATCCCAGTCGCCATCCCAGCATCGCTGAAGTGGTGGATCATTCGTGCCTGAGGCTGAGGATCTCCAAGTGACCGGGAAGGTTTAATCTCCCAGAGCTCAGGTGTGTTCACCAGAGTCACGAGCAAGTTGCCGTTCGGTCGAACGGCAATATTTTCAACCCAAGTTGCATTCGGAAATTGGTAGACTAGGCGCAAAAGAGGATCGTGACGGGAGGCGTTGCCAGTAACTGCGAACAAGAAAATGAGGACGAAGATCAAGAAATAGCCGGGCATTGTGAGGGCGGACATTGTGAGGACAGACAGTGCTCTGAATCTAGGTGGATTCCTTCGAAGCCGTATTTTCCCTTATAAGTACATAAGTTGCCTCTCCAGGGCTATGTTGGCCGATCTTAGAATACATATTTATGGATGTATGCATCCTGCTTATACTGTGGGTCTACTCATAGCATTCCTTAGTGAAGGGCTTTGAATGTGTCTTTTACTAACTACGTATCACATTATGCATTGATTCAGCTGAATGCGTATGTATCATGGTATACAGTTCAATCGAAATAGTAATCCCAGAAGCATGTACGGAGTATAGCCACTGGACTATAGACGTGTACATGTTCCGATAAGTCTCCGTTCCGGTCATTTACATCTTCTCCACTTAAAATTAAACGATATGTGGCTGATGCAACCTGCTTACATGCCAAGACGCCCTAACTCCTTGTATGTGGGGGTATTTTGCTGAACTCCGAATATGCTTAAGTAGGAATTTCTCGAAATGAACTACAATTGTATAAGTGTTGAGCCTTGGCAAAGCCAACATGTGGCTGCTGTTCCCTTCTTGTATTGGGCCCTAATGTGGTGGAATACTGGATCACCATGGACCAAGTCTAGTGGGAAATGGATCTAATTTAACTACGATAACGAGTATACACTTCATGGCCATAGTATTATACTAGCTGTATATCTATCAAGTAGAACAAAAAGTTATACACACTAATAAGCTAATAAAGGTATGTATTAGGCTAAGGTACTATTATATTAATACTATAAAGTGTTGGAGAGTCCGTTTGCTTGTTCTTTATTAGTGCAGACCTTTGTAAAGGCCCTGCTCTGCTAGTTGTATAGCAAGAGTTTCTCCCTCTATCTTCCTTGGAGCATGCAACCTCAAGAAAAAGAAAGGCCCGGGGAGGAAAGAAGGACAGAATTCCATGGGCATATTGCGGTGCTTCGCGTTCCTGATCTCTAAGTGTACTCTTGCAACTCCCGACTGTCGTTGCCGAATCTCTTATCATGCGAAAACTCCCGCATCTGGGGCTGTCCCAACGAATTTGAAATATCAGCACAATCCGGGGGCTGGCAGTCTTAAAATCCCATTGTCTCCACCGTCGGACTCGTTGCCCAGTCTCAACTTGACAAGAATGCCCCACCTTATTCCGTGTACTGTGCAATGTGGTCAAGCCTCGAAGGAACTCAGACTGAGGAGTAAATGTAAACTCTTCCGCAATGTGGTTTCGACAAATGGGTCTTTTGAGGGAAAATTCCGAATTTGAAGAGAAAGTAGGGTTGATCTTGGCGTAATCATCTTGCACTAGTGCGAACTTTAATAGCTGCGGTCTATGAGGTTAAACACCCTTTCTAAACTCAAGTCAAAGGGAAATATTCCAACGGGCTACCATCGGATCTTTTTGCGGAAGGCAAGGCCCGAATATATCAGAGAATGTGGTCGGGTGTCTGAGCATAATCAGACATTTCTCCTTGGGCAGCTGAAGTGCGATAGAAAATGTCTATTTTTCCGAATAGTTTAGCTTCGTTTTACCTCATTACGTAGGAGAATATAATATTCTCGCTTCTGACTACTCGACTCTTGGCAAATCTAGCAGTGGGAGATTTAGATCTTCGGCGTTATTGAAAGACTTCAATGTTTCTTTATGCGTGGGGGCACTTCGAACGTTCGCGTCTGAGCGCACACGTTAACCAACTCTAAAGACACGAAGGACCAACGTTCAATTCCCCTCGGATTTGAGTTTGCATCCTCCGCTAAGGCCTTGTAAACACTCAAAGTTTCAAAGTGTAGCGTGCATGGTCTCCACGAGGAACGCACTGGGTACTCCAGAATATCGGGGAAAATTCTGGGGATATTTCGCACTAGGCACTTCGTAGCACAGCAGTAGTCCATGATCACTTTAACCGAATACCGGGGCAAAAGCGTCACAGACCACGGGGAATTCTGGAAAGGTTGAATTTCTCCAATAAGTGAAAATTGGTCGAAACACTCAAACTCAATGGCTAGGTTGCGTATGCGCGATTTACCATAAGATCTGGAAAATCTATGTCTGTCTTTCCTATATTGAGAGTCCTGGTCTTTGCCCAGGCTCTTAGTTAACCCCCACGTACCCCACATTCCCCGGAAAAATTCAAGTTGTATAACCGGGCCCTTCTATAGATGCATTGGTATACATGTATTGCATCCAAGAGGCGCGGAAGGAAATTGCACAGACCATCCGCATCTCAGCCTCCTTTCCGGGGCCTGTTCTATGTCTGTAAAAAAGTGTTCTCTGTTGCAGTTGTGGTAGAATGATAGACATCATCTAAACATAGTTTGGCCACCTTGCGATGGATCTTTTTCACTTTAGACTAGCTTCATTGCAGACTAGTTCAAAAAGTCTCCTCAAGAAGGATTAGCAGCGCGCGTACAGCAGACTATGCTAGCAATGATTGTCTCCACAAATACGAAGACTCTCCGAAACTGTGAAGTTTAGGGAAGCACCCGTGGAGAGCCATCACTGGAACAGACCGCATCTATAAAGAGAGCCGAAGTCCCTGCAGTATACCAGCAATATTTCTCAACTGCATTCCACTCTTGTCGCATCTTACAATATGCCACAACTCAAAAGGCTGCTGGTCACAGCAGGCTTCTTGATCAACTTTGTTGCTGGGCAGGACACCGTGGTTCATCAGGACACCCACTTTTATGGACAAAGCCCTCCGATCTACCCGTCCCCAGAGATATCTGGGACAGGTGGTTGGAATGACGCATTCTCGAAAGCACAAGCGCTTGTTTTGCAGATGACTTTAGAGGAAAAAACAAGTCTCACTGGTGGCTATCCTAACGAGACAAGTGGTTGCGGTGGCAATATCCCGGCGATAGCGCGATTAGGATTCCCTGGAATGTGCCTACAGGACGGCCCAAATGGTGTGAGAGCTGCAGACTTTGTTAACGGATATCCTTCTGGAATCCATGTGGGTGCCAGGTAAGGGGAATAATATCTACCTCTGACATGGGCTATCTTGTTCAGTAACTAACAATATAATAGCTGGAACAAGACCCTCGCTTATTCCCAGTCACATGCAATAGGAGGTGAATTCAGAAGAAAGGGTGCTACAGTGGCCCTCGGCCCACCTGTCCTTGGTCCTTTGGGTCGAATTGCCCTTGGGGGGCGAAATTGGGAGACTTACAGCAATGATCCTTATCTCACCGGGGCCCTGGGCGCTGAAGCTGTCAAAGGTGTGCAGGATAACGGCGTCATCTCATGCACGAAGGTCAGCACACACGATCCTTGTATATTTCAACCGAATCATTCTAATGTCCGGTCAGCATTTTGTTGGGAACGAGCAGGAAATGCACCGAAACCCACGTGTGGACCCAGATACCAATACGACTATTGAGGCCTCCTCATCAAACATTGACGATAGGACCATGCATGAACATTACATGTGGCCTTTCGCAGATGCAGTCCATGCAGGAACTGCCAGTATTAGTACGTTCTCGCTCACTCTGTCCCATTTAGATATGAAAGCTCACCCTTTACTGACTGCCCTTTTACCCAGTGTGTGCATACGAGAGACTGAACAATAGTTATTCATGCCATAATAGCAAACTTTTGAACGGTCTCCTAAAAAACAGAGCTCGGCTTCCAAGGCTTCGTGGTGAGCGATTGGTTTGCCCAGCACACCGGCATTGCAAGTGCAACGGCAGGCTTGGACATGGTCATGCCCTATGGATACGAATTCTGGGGCGATAATTTGACAGAGGCAGTCCGCAATGGCTCCATCTCCGAGGGCCATATCAACAATATGGCCACTAGGATAATGGCGGCATGGTACTTTTCCCACCAGGACGATAAGAGTCTCCCCCCGTTGGAGTGGGTCTTACCGCCAATTTCGAAGATCGCCGTGCGCCTACCATCGATGCTCGGGACCCGAATGATGCCGGCCTTCTCATGGAGGGGGCAATCCAAGGCCATGTGCTGGTAAAGAATGTCAAGAACTCTCTGCCCCTCAAGGCGCCACGCATGTTGTCTATCTACGGGTATGACGCCAAGCTCCCTGACAAAAGCTTTTCGAGCGGTGGATACAATGGATGGGCCTTGGGTCTCCAGTCGCAGAACTACCGATCAATAGTATGCGGATTTGGCCCTATTGGTGGCCAGTGCCCAGCCTTTGAGCCCATTGCCATCAATGGGACAATGATTGGTGGTGGCGGCTCTGGTGCTGTCACCCCAGTCTACATGAGCAGTCCGTTCGACGCACTGGAGAAACGGGCCCGGCGAGAGGGAACGCAATTGTTTTGGGACTTCAACACGGAAAACGCGACGAGCAACATTAATTCAAACTCGGACGCCTGCTTAGTCTTTCTCAATGCGGCCTCTTCGGAAGGAGTTGACCGTCCCAGTGTCCGGGATTCATTTTCCGATTCTTTGGTGAAGAATATCGCCGCAGACTGCGACAATACCATTGTCACAATCCACAATGCCGGCGTGCGTCTGGTCGACGAATGGATCGAGCATCCGAACGTGACAGCAGTGATTTTCGCGCATCTTCCAGGCCAAGACTCAGGTGAAGCCATTACTAAGATTCTGTATGGCGATGTGAGCCCGAGCGGGAAACTTCCTTACAGCGTGCCTCGCAATGAGTCTGATTACGGGCCCGTCTACGCTCCAGTGACGCATAGCGGTTGGGATCGCTACTTCCCTCAGGACGATTTCAAAGAAGGCGTCTTCACCGATTACCGCGCTTTCGACCGGGAGGGGATTGACCCTCGATTTGAATTCGGATTCGGTCTAACGTACACGACATTCGAGTATTCCAATCTCAAGATCGAAAATACTGTCGATTCATCTACTCTGACGAGTTATCCCATGGGGCCAATCATTCCAGGGGGCCATTCAGACCTCTGGGATACTATCGCAACAGTCACTGCCGATGTGACCAATACTGGAAGCGTCGAGGCGGCGGAGATCGCGCAGCTTTATGTTGGTATTCCGATGCAAGACCAGCCCATACGACAGCTTCGTGGTTTTGACAAGGTAACGGTTCCTCCCGAAGAGACCAGAACAGTTGAATTCAAGCTGCGACGACGAGACCTTAGTACTTGGGATGTACATGGGCAAAACTGGAGACTGCTCGTGGGGTCCGACTATCCTGTTTATGTCGGTGCAAGTTCTAGGAACTTGAAGCTCAGTGCAAACCTGTCTCTATAAATGCGTTAGGGCCATGAAGGATGTTGCGTTCTTTATTGGACGTTGAACATTGATTACGTCCTTTAGTCCTTCACTGTCCAACGTTGAGTACACCACCACGCTTCAAAATGCCTAAACGCGACCTACAGTCTCATCACGGAAGTCATTGGCTGTCAGCATCTTCAATTAATTACTGGCACCGGCCGTGGACCTCCAGGGCTGGAAGCCTAGGTTACTCAGATTTAACGCCTTGGATGGTTTATAACACATGATGTACATTCTCAATTATGGTCGTTTCATTTGAAGATAGCAAAATCATGGACTACTCAAGTCACATCTCGATTATCATCACGCAGTGAACAGATCCTTGTTCGTAGCCACCCACTTCTCAAAGCCAGTAGAAGGTCCTCCAGTGTATAGCTGCACATTCTGAACACCCTCTTCATAACGAGCACGCGGGACATTCCCATTATCATCACCTCCGAATCTCCGAATCATATACTCCGCCAGCGGCTTAGGCAGACCATAGCTGAGATGCTGCTCCAAAGCCTCTTCCGCGTTAATACTAGTAATCTTAACATTCTTGCCCAGAACCTTCGCAATAACATGAATGGCATCTGACATTGAGATGATCTGAGGACCGTAGACATAGACTTTTTGTTGTCCGTTCTTCGGTCCCTGGACAAGGATAGTTCCGCTGACACGACCCATGTCAACAGGTGTGACGCAATCGAGCTTGAAGTTTGGGGTATAAAGCTTGACCTCCCCAGCCGCAATCTCACTCTTGTTACGCAACATGTTTGTGGCGAAGCCACCAGGACGCACGGCGACGTAGTTCTCAGGCCCGAAGATTTCGTCAAGGTTGATTTCCACCTGTGCGTGGATGTAAGGGATGATGTCACTCGGTTCAACGTCTCTGGCCTCATCCGAGATGGTGTAGCTGCTCAGGAATACGACAAACTCGATGCCAGCGGATTTCAAAGCTTCGAGAGTGGCCTTCATGTGGTCTGAAGAGCCGAAGGCGAGATAGATGAAGGCGCGCTTGGCCCCGGATTCCTTGACGGCCGCAGCGACGGAATCGGGGTCTGTGAGATCGGCTTGAATCCTTTTGAAACCCCCGGCTTGCTCTTGCTCCGAGCTCAGACCCGGAATGGGCTTCTTCGGATCGCGCATCGCTAGGACAACCTTAGCTCCATGCTCCTGGGCAGTGCGGGCTGCGACGGAACCGATGTTGCCGGTCGGCCCAAATACAACGACGGTCGACATTTCAAAATTAAATGCCAATATTCTTGATGAAATGGAAGATATTATCTTACTTTGGACAGCGGCTGCTTTTATAAGTGGGAGGTGAGACTTGTCTCCGTGTCGCTTCGGGCTTTAGCTAACTCCGCGTCCAACGCAGAGCGCGGTCCACAGAGGCTATCTCCGCTGAAAACGGGTAGAGCTAAGTCCGAGGCCCATGGCAGTTGATATAGACTCGTACGTGAATGTAACAATCAACTAAGTCATTCATTAGGCAAATAGGATCGCTTTTCTTATTTCCTCACGCAGATGAACACGGGGCTCAGGTCTAGGGATTTGATACCAGAGTAATTCAATCCGGTCGGCCAGCCTCGCCTAGTGGTAGAGAACTAGGTGTAGGTCGACGGTGTTTAGCCGGCATCACAAGAAGATATTCGTGACCATCGGGTAAATCTCCAAGTGGCCACTGCCAATTTCCTCGGACCGCTTGCAACACTTTCTGTGGCTCCTCATGATCAACAAAGAAACCGGTGTTCACCCCCGAAACCATTCCGCTTGTGTCTTCGGGCTGGAATATTGTACCCCGTAGCGTTGTGTTCTGTATGTACGGAATTGGGGAGGACTTCATGGTTCTGTGGGCCTTTCTCCTAATAAAATCAAGGGATATTTTTTCGATAGTCGCTGCCTAAAATTAGAACCAAGTTTTACAGGTTAGGATTAGACTTACTCCCAAAGGATTTCGCAGCCGCCAAGCATGCAGCCGGGTGAGAACTCATGATACCATAAATGTCGTCCGTGGTCTTCCTAAGTGACCTCAAGAGGCCAGTTGCTAGTCCGTTATCACGGTAGTCTTTGTCCACTACCAATTGGGTGACCCAGCAGACCGTCATGCCATCGCATTTCCAACGGCAGGCGAACGCATTGCCAGCAAGATATCCGTCGACGGTAACCATAACATAATAGCTCACGACAGTATCAGTGGCATTAGGAAGGTACTGCTGTCGTAGTCGGCGTGCACTAAGTTTAACGGGTCTCCTACTACATGTTACAAGTTGAAAACAAGAGGAATCATCTCTACTTACCTGCTTTACCTGAATGCCTTCCCCAGATCCCGTAATTCTCGCTGAAGAGTTTCGCTGCTTCTTCCAACATAGTATCCGTGACTTCGTGGGCAGTAACGGTCTTGTACGTTTGCGTCGTCATCTTGTGACGGTAGAAAAGTCACAGTACAATGTCGGCTTGAATGGGAGCTGAAACTGAAAGTCTGAAAGTCCGAAAGATTTGGGGGATTTGGGGGATTTGGGAATGTTTGTGTCTTAAATCCCTCCATAGGATGAAACAAAGGATGACAGGTGGGGAAGGTCCGACGGGCCGGGACATGAGAACTGTCTTGGCATTCTTGGCATTCTTGGCATTCAAAGGTTAAAGCTGGCAATATTTCTTTCTGAAGCGAGTATTAAGAGTTGATAATGCGCAATAGCCCTCTTGTTTGGTTTAGGTTCTTACCATTTACAATTAAGTATAGTGGCAAAATCAAAATCTGTTACCTGACGAGTCTGTATTAACAAACATCAACGCGACATTGAATTTCGCATCATTGTGATGTCAGGGTGAGATATATTATATAACTCTCCACCGAACCGGCGTAGCATTCTAAACCCTATGCTTTCTCCTATCTACTGCTGTTGCATAATTTACTGAAATTCTCCGTGTCCGAGCTAAAGTTGCTCCAATATACTCTTCAGATTGAATTGTGCCCCGGGGTCCTTGAGATACGCCCAATTCTGCAGTATGTCACGTCGGACCACTGCTTATGAACGGCCCGACCGGCCCTTCTCCTTGGGCACTTGTGTTTTGTATGGATGCGGCGCCGGGTTGTTGGGTGTTGCAGCGTAGGTCTCCGTTTGACTATCTAGTACCAATCGAGACCCGTTCATCAATACTGACTATTGTATTAGAATGACCGTGGGCGAGAAGATCGAACAGTTCTTTACTTCACGGCCCAGTTCATACGTACCAGGCCATACTTTAGAGAGGCTACTGTCTTTCCCTACACGACCTGACGAGGAGAGGTTCGGACTGAACATGGCCATGCATTATGGACAAGGTGCTGTGGCAGGTATTATCCGGGCGATAATGAGCGCAAATGGCATCAGAGGCCCGTTCGCCGATTTCATGTTCATTTCTGTGCGCCTCCTGATAGATCAATCATTGGAAAACTGGACCCAGGTCGGCGCACCACCCTGGTAAGTGGTTATCCTACATCAATGGCCAGCGGAATCAGACTGACTTAGATACCTAAAGGTCATGGCCAGTCAATGAGCAGGTTATCGATATCCTGCATAAAGGAGTATATGCTTTTGTGACGGGGTATCTTACGGACAAGTGGCTGCAATGAGCTACAATTTGCTTTCGGGCCATATTTATAGGTGTATGGTGTGGAGTGACTGACTATGTAAATTGGAGCAATTGTCATCTATTAAGGCTTCTATCAATGAAAGACCATAAAAGCTAGAACAAACTATGATAACATGCATATATAGCGCTAACAAATGCCGGTATCGGAAATGAGCCAATGCTTCGTCTGAGCCTCATAGTCCTGTCGCTTGAGCAAAATAGATATGGAGAGCTCAGGCAGTGACATCGGCATAAGCGCTATCGGTAAGCACTAGAGCACTGAAATGAAAAGGGAAAGCTAAGAATGTAGTAGGAAGGGTTGAGTTAGAATGAAAAAACGGATATATTCCCCGCCAACCTCCACTCCGCCAAGCAAAGACGGGGAACACTACCACTTGGAGACATTCTTATTATGATGTTCATACCCCGCAATTTATATGTTTTAACGTTAGCACTGGGAAATAAATATACCCCGCGATATGCGGAGACTCTTGATCTGGTGGATTCTTATTTCTTATTTGTTCTGACCTATCCACGTGGACCCTAGCAGCAGCGGTGAATATAGCCCGATTCATTCGATAGATCTTCACGATAGTTCCTCATGGACATTATAGTTGCCACTCAATACAAAGTAGTCGTGGATCTCAAACGGAAACTTATTTCATGGCCATGGTTCCCCGCTACTCAACTTGCTTACTACCTCTCCTATACTCTGGATGTATATAAAATAGGGGTGTTCCCTACATCGATTGTGGTACCTGTGATTCCATAATATCCACAAGCTTTTCCTTTTCAACCATGGCGACCTTCCCACTCAATGTCCCACCAGAACTACTGCAAGAGCTCTCAAAATACACCACACCAACAGGAGTGGCCGATTATGCCGCCCTAGCCCTGATAGGAGGAATTGGAGCCACATTCCTTTCCAGAGGACGACTTTGGGACAAGCCAGACCCATTGCACCATCTCTGGTTCGAACGGCCCCAGTTAAAGAATGGTGGACAAGCTGGTTCAGCCAACAAGGAGACACGCAACATCGCACAAAAGCTGGAAGAGACGGGCAAGAATATCGTGGTATTCTGGGGATCGCAGTCCGGCACGGCAGAGGGTTTTGCCCACCGTCTTGCTAGGGAGATCTCCATCCGCTGGGGCCAGGAAGCCATGACTGCCGACCTCTCGGACTATGACCCGATCACAATTAGTGGAATCCCTAACGCCAAGTTGGCTATCTTCGTTGTTTCCACCTACGGCGAAGGAGACCCCAGCGATAATACAGCGGAATTTTGGAGCTGGATCTCTAAAGCCAGTGAGGTGTCGCTCTCCAACTTGCGATATGCTGCCTTCGGTTTGGGAAATACCAACTACAAGTTCTACAACCGAGTTGTCGATGTTATTGTTGAAGGGCTGGAGAAATTCGGTGCCCAGGCTCTTATGCCTGTTGGAAAGGCAAATGATGCAGAGGGGGCAACCGAGGAAGACTTCATGTCATGGAAAGAGGATCTTTTCGTGGTCTTCAAAGATAAGTTGGGAATGCAAGAGGCCGAGGCCAGATATATCCCGAGCCTGAAGGTTGAAGAAGACGAGTCTCTTGAGCCAATCGACCTGCATCACGGTGAACCCAACAACCGGGCTGAAGCCCCAAAGGCAGCGGCTCAATCCTCCGCTGTCCGTACTTTGAGCATTTCAGACTCCAGGGAGCTCTTCACGTCGTCTACCCGGCACTGCCTTCACATGGACGTGGACCTGACCAGTCAACCAGAGCTGAGCTATAAGACCGGAGACCACCTTGCCATCTGGCCCGGAAATCCCGATGTTGAAGTCGAACGCCTACTTGATGTCCTCGGAATCTCCTCGCGCCGCGATATCCCACTTGGTATCACGGCACTCGACTCAGCAACCAAAGTCCCGATCCCAACCCCGACCAGCTCCATCGCCATTTTCCGTTACTACCTCGAGATCTGTGCACCCGTCAACCGCGATAACGTTCGCGACCTGGCACAATTCGCACCCACCCCAGAAGCAAAGTCCTATCTTCTCGCGCTTGGCAAAGACAAGGATGCATACGCCAGCTTTATCGGTCGCACACACATCAACCTCGGCCGACTGTTGCAGCTAGCATGCCCTGACCGGCCTTGGAATAACCTCCCACTCTCATACGTCGTCGAAACACTACCACACATCCGACCGCGATTCTATTCCATCTCATCAAGCAGCATAGTCTCGCCCCGCAAACCATCCATCACAGCAATCGTATCAACAACCCCTCTCCCAGAAAACCCCAACGAGCTCATCCACGGTGTGACATCCAATTACCTCCTCGCCATCTCCCAACAAGCGCGCTCCCAGTCCCATCCCAGTGGAATCACCTACCACCTCAACGGCCCCGGTGACGCACTCCAAGGCGGGAAAGTCTTTGCCCATATCCGCCGAAGCAAATTCAAACTCCCGGCTCTGGGCAAGACGCCTTTGGTCATGGTCGCAGCAGGGACGGGTATCGCGCCCTTCCGGGCATTCTTATCTGAGCGTTGTCAATTGCTCAAGATCGGTAAGGAAGTTGGACCGATGATTCTCTTCTTTGGATGTCGGAACCCCAATGAGGATTACATCTACCGCGAGGAATTGGAAGAAATGCAAGCTGTGCTGGGTGATCGGTTGCGTATTGTCACTGCCTTTTCGCGATTGGAGGGGACCCCTCGTCAGTATGTGCAGGACCGGGTTGGCGAGTTCGGGAAGGATGTGATTGACGTTGTTGAGGAGGGTGGTAATATCTATGTCTGTGGAAGAGCTGGTATGGCTCGTGAAGTTGAGAAGGTTGTTGGACGGACGATGAAAGAGGCTAAGGGCTGGAGTGATGATGAGGTGAATGGTTGGAGTAAGACGATTAAGAAGAAGAATAAGTGGCAGGAGGATGTTTGGGGGTAGTTTAGTTAACGGTATAATACAATCAGTTATCATTATTTTCCTGTTGTGAACTCGAGGTGAAAGGGGATGTGCTTGAAGACCCCCAATGCATTCCGTGGGTCTTTGTCAAGTGGCTATGGAGACGGGATGGTCAGCCAACTGCAAAATCTCACCCGAGAAAGCCCCGTTTGATTTGGTTGCGAACCTGCTAGACCTCGAGAATGTTGACATATTTGCGCAGGTCAAGCACCGAGTTGCTACGCTAAACATCTCCCTACACTGTCTCGTGGGCTACGGATGGTAGTTCAGGGGGTTGGGGAGAGGAAGAAGAGGAGGGGTGGGAAGCCTTTTATAACCCAATCCGTGCCTTCCTAAAATGGACATCCTTGCACTTTCCCTATATCAACACCACCTGGGCCTCAGGGTTTCCTTTTTGAGAAGGTGAATGGCCGATACAATACTTTTAACATCTTGACATCCATATCATCTCGGAGAATTCCATTCTCCGCAGCTCCGCAGCTACACTCGCACAACTTCTCGATCCAGATTTACTATACATCTCACCTCCAAAAACCAATAATACTCGCAATATACCATCTAGTGTCCGCAGTCATTAAGTTGACCTGCCTCCACTTAAAATGACCCCCCATGACCCAAATCGCGTCGCGAGCATAATGCTCTCATGGCACTCACTCGACCTCGTATCATGCACCAACCTCCAGACCCTATGGGCTGGGTACGGACAAATATGCGCCATCACAGCGCGAGCCAAAACCTCCAAAGCAGCCGAACATCTCAGCGAACTGTGCGGGGTAGAACCAGGCGACGCGGGAACGACATACCCGCTCATCCTGAAGCTGATCTCACCGCCCCGAAAAAGCGGCAGCACTGCCGATGAAGGCCACCTACGAAAAATGCTGAGCTACGAGGTAGAGCAGTACTTCTATAGCGAGGTCGTTCCGCGACTAGACCCCGACATAGGCATAGCCAAATGCGTTGCGTCGACGCGCGATGTTGACGCGGCGGACTCGTCGGAACTTAAAGGTCTTATGGCTACGATTATGGTCGATCTACGTCCTGAATTCCCCGTCGCTGGCGGCAAGAGGGGTGCACTTAATCGTACACAGGTGCGCGCCGCGCTGGACTGGCTTGCTGGTTTCCACAGCCGCTCGCGGGGTCTGCTGCCGGCTAGTCTTGATGAATATGTTCTGCCGCCACTTGAAGAGTGCAGTAGAAGAGAGAGTTCAGACAAGGGTGTTGGCAAGGGGCTTTGGCTGAATGGGGGATATACGTATCTCGCGACCCGGCGTAAAGAGTACGCATCTCTTGCGGCGGACACGGACTCGGAGTGGTCAGATGCCCTGTGTAAGGTTTCGGAAGGGTGCTCGCTATCCGTTGCGGAGATGGTTGCGTTGTTCTTAACGCCTTGTGGAAGAGCGATTGAGTCGTATATTCACGGCGATGTCAAGTCGGATAATCTCTTCACGACGACGTCCGGCGACAGGGTGGCATTCTTTGATTTCCAGTATGTCGGTCTCGGTCTCGGAGTCTGTGATCTTGCCAAATTGTTGACCTGCTCGGTTCCGCTGCATATGCTGGTTGATGACAATGGGGTTTTGCCCGAGCAGCTGTCGATGTGTGATGGTGAGAAGGTACTGCTAGAGCGGTATCGTATGAGTCTCCTCCAAGATGAAGAATCAGAGGAGTCAGAGCTCTACGAATGGGAAGCGTTTAAGCGACACTGGGAGACGGCTCTGGTTGACTGGTGTAGATTCCAGGCTTCGTGGGGCTTTTGGGGAAATACAGAGTGGCTCGAGGCCCGTGTGAGATCAATCTTGAATGATCAGGGGTGGAGGGATTGGCTGTTCCAGAGTACGCGCAGTCGAATGTAGGATTGCTATTCCTCTATAAGAAAACCATACAAAGATGTTCTGGAGTAACGACCTCGTAGAGCATGTCCCTGCCCCTCCAATGTTAGGCTGACCTCAAGTCTTAAATATCCCTCGGAGCGGTCCTGCTTTCACGGGAGATTCCGTGGGGCTTGTAAAGGGCGAAACTGCCGCCCTAAAGCCTCCACATCACCGACGCTAACCTCTTTGATATCTGCCATGAATGGTGGAGTCGACCGTTCCTCTTGACCCGGGATAGTGACGTCGGCCTAGCCTCTGTCCGTCATGTTGCTTCACCCCCGCATCACCTACTTATCGTCTACCACGTTCAGGCACCTCGATTCACAAAATGTCTGTAACCCTTCACGCCATGTCGCAGCTATATAGGTTGCTGATGAAGTGGTCCGCAGACATCGAATGCAGCTGGAAGAACATCCAGCTCGCACTGTTCATAGCCCCCTGTGAAGTCACTTGACCTGAATCAGTTCTAGGGAGGGGAGGGAGAGGAATCCACTTTATTGCGCTAGGTCGTCCGCCATCCGCCATCCGCCATCCGCCATCCGCACAAAGCTCCCGTTGTCTGGGAGTGCTACAGACCTACCGAGAGACCATCTAAGTCTGGGTCCACAGAGTGTGGACATTGGAGCAATCGTAAATTGTGGACATGACCGTGGACGTCGACACATGTAACCAAGCGGCTTTTGACGCCAACGGCAAAATGCCCGAGGAGCAAAAGGCATCCATGGAAAGACACAAGACATGACCAGCAGAAAGGGGACCAAGCTCGATTTCAAGTTTCCCAAGTGGCCTGTCGGCTTCCCCAAACGGTCATTAGGTGATGTATGGAGGTTCCTGAGCCTCACACGATCGACGCCCAAGGGAAATCATAATTGGTCTATATCATGGTATATGCAAACAAACAGGGGTATATAACTATATCGGCCTCCACGCTTGCACAACTTGATTGTGCATATATCCCCACGGCCAGCCGTCTTCCCGTTCCGATCGGCGAAGAAGATCAATCAGCAAATTCTGGACAACAGGGTCTTCAACCCACGAGGTGCCTGGGGTCATATCAGTATTGATCTCAATCAAATTCAAATAAGACCTACAAACAAAAAGAGCGTGGCAAGCTGTGATACGCAGTGTAGGATCGTCGTCGGCAGACACGGCGATGCCAAACATGAAATTAAGCGTTTCAGCCAGGTCATTCTGTGAAGGTGAGCATACAACCAAGTAACTCGAAAAAGGAAAACGAACCCTTAATTTGACCGGTTGCTCTAAATGCAACATACTCCGATCGTAGAATTCCAGTTCGCGAATGAGCATCAGCGATTTAGTGAGACAAATGTGTTGAATCGCAGTAGCTAGACATAAATTAGCATATCACCCCCGCAAATGGAGGTATGTCGCATACCATGCCACAAGCTCGTATACCAAGCAACAGGAAAAGGCTTTCCGCCCCCAGGATCCGGCGGCGAAACATGCAACGGCACAAACGTATCAGGTCGACCAAGCTCCCACTCAAGAATGCGATGTTTGAGCGCAGTCTCCCCCACACTCCCGATTCTCCCTTCATGGCTTCGACCCGGGATATTGTAACAAAAATCGATAGTCTCAGCCAATAGCCATATAGCGCGATTTGTCCAGTCCCCGTCGCTGAGGGCCGGTTTAGCGGCCCACCATCGTCGCAGGCGGTCATCGAACGGGGCGAATGTGAGCCGAAGGCATTTCTGGTATGTGAGCGCGAATTGGATGTCTTGAATCACATAGGCCCAGAAGGAAGCTGATGCAAGTCCGCCGGAGATAGCCGAGTCCACGTGGGAACTAACGTACACTGAACCGGCCAGGAGATGGTGTTGTTGGTCGTTTGGGGGACTGTGGGCTGTTGGGTGCATTGCATTAGCCGGGTAATTATTTTGCGTTGAAGATGTTGTCCACGCACAGGAGATTGATTCGAAAAATCGTAGAATGACTGTTGATGAGAGGAGGATATCGATGCCGATCATGAACTCGGGCTCGTCGAGGACTGGCAGCATGATTGAGATGCACCGCTCATGGTATGCGTGTGCGACTTCGCAGGCGATGGAGTTTGTTGTTCGGGATAGGTGACATGCTGACACTGCTAGACATGCGTACAGTAATAATGGGGATTGAGTCGCGCGCTCTATGACATCCGTTGAGAAGTGTCGTTCGGGATTGAATGCGTCGAGCTGGGCTGTTAGTTTAAGGGTGGGGAATTAGATCAAAGGGACTGACTTACCCACGGCGCTAGGTACTTTTGGAAATGCCGCAACAGAAAGGCCTCAGTGAGATTGGGTAGCCTCGGCTGACCAATGGGCGTGGGCGTGGTAGGCGCACGTGGCGAATTCACTGAATTCGATCTGGAGCCCAATTGGGATCCTGCGGCGTAAGGAGGAATGACGAGGTTCGGAGTTGCCAGAGCAGAATCCATCGTAGATGGTGGTGTCGAACGTGCAGACGACGACCTTGAAGATGATGCCTGTCCTGTCACAGGTACAACATAGTATTCAGCTGCCGTCTGATCTGTTTCATCCTTGAAGTCGACTGCGTGAAATTAGTATACTGACAATAGCTCCGAAGGCTATTCCACGTACAGTCGGAAGACGTATCGACCCAGACCTGGTCGTCCGGGAAAGCAAGATCGCTCTCGCCATATCTTGGAGGCCCCTTTCCTCGCAGGGAAGGGTTCTGGCCGTGTCGGAAAGAGACCTCTTCAGATTTCCCGGGAGCCGGGACACATTCGCGGCCAGAGCGTTGACAGCGGAGACATTTCGAACCGGATTTGTCACCTATTTCTGTTAGTCGCCGAAGGAAGAGATTGTAGAACCCTCGACATACATTTGAGATGGCGCAGACGACATGTGAGGCTGACAAGGCGGGTTAGTCGAGGTGGAATTTGTGTAGCGAATCAAAAAAAGAACTGACCATCCCCTCATTACGCAGTCCAAAAGTACAATCACAAACAGGGAAACCTTCCAGAAAGCATATCCGGAATGCCAGGCCCGAGGGTATTTAGATAAGTAAATAGGGTAAGTCGCCCAGTCCGACTATCAAACTCATTCATGGCAATGTCCATTGGGTCAACGTACAGAAGTTGAGACGGGGTGGGTACAGAATAATTGGCAGATCACTAATGAATTGCGTATTCTTTTTTGGGGTATTTTCAGCGGCTACCTCCGTACGTGGGTTTAGTTGGAGTTTAGTTTGAGAGGAGAGAGCTAACAGTGGTTGAAATGTTGAAATAGCGGGTTTCAAATGTACTGGAAATTGGCTCAAATCTCATGAGGATAACCCGAATTGGAAAACGTTCAGTGCCCGAGCTCCTCACGCCAGTCCAACAATTTCCACCGTGCCAGAGTCTGGGCAGACGTCTGCTGGTTCTGGTTGGGTGAGCGGCTCCCCCACGTATCAGACTAAGTTTGATCGAAAGGCTCTGATCGTTTACCGAACCAAAAGGATCTTGGGGTCACCATGGGTGTTCCGGTTCCGGTTTGAATCGGGTTCTCGGCATGCGACTTGGCCGAGATGTGCGAGTTTATTGCTGTCATGGCCGAGACCTCCTTTTTCCTATCCTGACATACTCCGTCTTCCATTACCTGTGCGATCTACGGCGTAAAAGGAGGTATATTTCAAGAGCAGACTTCTGGTTCGGATGGGGATGTCAACCAATAACGTGAAACTGGAAAAGGGGATGGTCTCCATCCAAACCGGGACGGTTGGCATAAATCGGTAAAAGTCCGTGTTTTGTCGCAACGTTAATAAAGGACGTGCAAGGCGTTCAACAAGCTTCAAAACAAATTAGGAACGAAATTAGCGTTGAAGTATTCGAGTCCCAGTTTTCATTTGCCTAGGGGCCTCACCGGCCGTGGTTCAGGCACCCGAGTACGGAGTAGAAGAGAGCCCCTTTAAGCCAGGAACATCGATCTTTCAGAGGGACTTATTATTTTGCCCATTGTACCGGGAATCTCCGTGTGTTGTACGGAGTACGGAGTACTGCCTCAACAAACCATGCTTTCCAAGGTTGCGGGTCAATGAGAAATGTGAGATATGCGGTTGTTCATTTCACCAGAACCTTTGGGAAAAAGTACTTCGGACCAGTCGAACCCTGTCGATCTTGGAGGTATTTTCCTATGAAGAGGCGATCCCAATCCCGATGGTATAAAGTTAAAGCCGAAAAGTCCGAACGCCAAATTCTAAGCAAATGAGACGTTGCATCTGAAGATGTGGGGGGCATTTTGGTTATCAGCTGCCTGTTTCGGCCAAATCCTCCCACGTAAATCCACTTGATTATTAATCATTTCATCAGAGCTTCAGTCCACGGTTCAAGAGAAGTGAGGATGGGAAAGGAGAATGAAGGAATGGATTGTGGAGAGACGGAGACAAAGAGAGAGAGAGGGAGACAGACGTGTTACGATAGTGAAGCCTGGAATTTAACTTAGATATTAATAGCCTTGAATATGAGGCACCAATGCACCCACACCGCCAAGCCATTCGTCGTTCAGATTGTTGATGTGTTTTCGTTGCCATGTCAATTGATTTGAAATATTGCCCAAGTGGCTTTGCTCATTCGATCTACCAAATTCAAGAATGACCTACTTGTAGGCTCCTCTGGTTCGAAGATGTCCTGTCGACATTCTGATTCTAGACATGCAGGTCCGATCAATGGCAGTGCTTTCTACCGGTATTCCACACTTTTGGCGATTGCGGCCCCCAAGGCTTTCCGACCCTTTAACGGAAGTGTCCTTATGTTGACAGATCGAGTTTGCGTCAAGTATGGGCCGTGCATACATTATCCAAAGCAGCAACTCTGCGTTTCATTTCGCAGACTGCCTCTATCCCAGTCCCCAAGGTGCTACGCATGTTTACGCATGGCGGTTATACATATATCTGATAGAAAGGATCAAAGGCGATATAATTCGCAGTCACTGGGTTTATCGAATGATAAGTCCAAGACGAAGCTTCTTACCAAGTTGAAGAAAATGATCGGGGAGATACGTGAGCTCGAACCCGTGGAAGGGATATGCGTTGCTTCTGTTAACGGCGGAACGCTCTTTGATTGACGCTTACCAGGTGCTTCCCTACGGTTTGGCCCTTTTAGCAGTGTCCAGGATTTTCATCGACATCTACGAGATGACATGGATTTGATCCAAGGCTCAACCTGGCAGTTCAGCAGCTTATTAGGGAACACGATAGAGACTAGCCCTATAGTATTCACTCATGGTGACCTTAGCAGTCTTAATATTCTAGCCCGTGTGGATGATATTGCTGGGATCATTGACTGGGAAACCGCTGGTTGGTACCCATCTTACTGGGAATAAATACACTGCAGCTTGCCAAGCTAATCCCCAGAACTCATTTTGGATCCACGAAATTGATAATTTTCTTTTTCTATGCTAGGTGAGCTAGTAATGGAGCGCATTCGCCAAAAGCACTTTGGAGATATCTAAAAGGCAGCATGGTATTCGCACTCTATATATATAATGTACTCTTTCCGCTCGAGTATGTACCTATTGGTCATGGTTTTTGGTCTGATACCCTTCTTCCCAAGTTCCCATGCAATATCCCATTCAGGCCTATCTCTCAATTAGACCTGTACACAACCTAAAATCTACCTCGTTTCACGCATTTCCGACAACACTTCCAAGTTTCTAATTTGCCCAGGTGTAAATATCATGACATAATCAAAATGCTTATATAAGCCAGATTTAGGGCCCCGGGGCTGCCCAGAGCATTGACCCACCGATAAGCCTAGGCGTTATCGCCCTGGCGTGTGACCTGAAGCTATTCCAACTTCCAAGTTTCTTATCTTGGCTGGTCATTGTTGGCCTCGTAGCTCCTGGAGAGCTTTGAATTGCACAGCTGCACAGATGCAATACTTAATACTACACTGAAACTTCCAAGGTTATTTGTTTTATCCCAAAGCTATAATGCCATAGCAATGTCCTTAAACCGCATCTCCTTCCTTGAAGGATGGGAGCGCAACGCCGTCGCCTTTCTCAGCCACCCCGAATCCGACGATTCAGATCCGGACGCCTACCAAGATCTGCCCGAGGGGTCTGTGGCATCTTCATTCCCCTCTACATACAGCAGACTGAATTTCAACCCTTATGCGGGGCCAGGCTGGAACGAGAGCCCAGAGGATCTACAGGACGATCGATCATCGTTTTTCGGACCCTCATTCCTGGGTCTTTCCCCGACAACTACCCGAGAACGTGTGGGCTCGGTTTCAGCGCAGGGGCCGGGATCTGTCGAGCGGACTGTGCATGAGGTTTCGGGGACAACCGTTCCTCGGAAGCAGCCCTGGGCTGATACTACTGGCGCTTATGAAGTGAGCGCTGCTAGGAGAGTTGGTAGGTTTGCGGAATCATAATCTTCTCTTTAATATAGAGGGATACGCTAACTCGTAAAAGCCCAGGTTTGCACGGCAGTTGTATACTGCTTCCTGGCTGCCGGGGTGGTTTTCGGCTTTGCAGCTCTCAAGCCCATCCTTATTCGAGAGAATGTGTATCGCAACCTCTGCTCCCAGGCGGAGCTTGAGAAAAATGTCGATGTCTGCTACGGGCAGGAGATTCGGTATGTTACTCTAACGATTGGAGATATTCCGTACTTACCTCTCGTACTTACATATCACCAGACTAAACCTGATGTTCACCATCGCCGCTGTAGTAACCAATGTCTCAGCCCTACCCGTAGGAACAATCCTAGACGCGTATGGACCCCGAGTCTGTGGGATCACCGGCAGTATCTGTCTGGCCGTAGGAGCAGTACTCTTCGGGACAGCCAACAAGCTTCCATTCGATGGATACACCCCTGGTTACTTATTCCTAGCACTGGGTGGACCATTCGTATTCATCCCGTCCTTCCATTTATCGAACACATTCCCCACACGATCAGGCCTGATCCTCGCAATGCTGACAGGCGCCTTCGATGCCTCAAGTGCTCTATTCCTGCTTTTCAGGCTGTTAAACGAACACACCCAGGGCCTCGTATCAGTCGGCAGTTTCTTTGCGGCGTACCTCATCGTACCGGTATTCATAACCGCCGCACAAATCTTCATAATGCCGCCAACATCCTACAAAACCGCCGGTGAGCTCGTACAGCACGCCGAAGCGCAGGTCGCAGACGAAATGCACGATCGCATAGACGACACCGTCAGTGACCGGAACGAGGGCGAGCGCCAGCGTATAGACAGACGACTCCATCGCCAAAGCATCGTCAGCCACATCCAAGATCTACTAGACGACGGCACAGCATCCGTAATGTCCGGCAATACGATCAACAACTCTGTCTTCCACATGAACATCGACACCGAAACCACAGCAACCCATCAACCTACAACATCACACTCCCAAATGCCCCAACAACCAACCCCCGATCCTGCTCCCGGCGGAATCTGGGGCGTTCTCCACGGCCACAGTGCACTATACCAACTCCGCACACCATGGTTCACACTAATAACTGCCTTCACAGTGCTAATGATGCTACGAATTAACTACTTCGTCACAACACTACGCTCCCAATACACATACCTCCTATCGGGCGAGACAGCAGCACAAATAAACGCAACATTCGACATCCTCCTACCGATCGGCGGACTGATATCTGTTCCGTTTATCGGGACGTTCCTCGATATGTTCCAGACACGCACTGTGCTAGCCATACTGGTCGTGTTTGCAACTCTCATCGGCGCGTTGGGGTGCATACCGCATGTCATCGCGGCATATGGGAATATCGTTCTCTTTGTGTTGTATCGACCGTTTTATTACACTGCTGTGTCGGATTACGCGGCTAAGGTTTTCGGGTTTGCGACGTTTGGGAAGGTGTACGGGCTTATTATTTGTCTTGCTGGTGTTGGGAATTTTGCGCAGGCGGGGCTTGATGCGCTTACGTTGAGGGTTTGGAGCGGGGATCCGGTGCCTGTTAATGCTGGGCTTACGGTGTTGGTTGCTTGTGTTGGAGGTGGGCTTGTTGGATTTGTTACTTATCAGACGGGTGTCTTGGGTAGGGGTGATGGTGATGGTGATCAGGTTTTTAGGGAGAGGGAGCCGTTGTTGAGGAATGAAGTACCTGGGAGAGGGTATGGGGCGTGACATTATGGTTTTATATGATATAGGCAGCATTCTTAGGTTGTGCTTTGTTTGCCTTGTGTATAGCCCGATTCCTATTTCTGTACCAAATAAGACACATAAATACTAGTTTATGAGAAGTTCTGCTGGCAAAATACGATATGGCGAACTGGCGGCTAGGTCTACACCTGGGCACTGCCATAGTTAGGATTAATATGAAGGGGAATGCGGTTGCATATAAAGATGCTATCTCATATGTGTATCCGGTGTGTGGATAGGAGAAATGAGGATATTTGGAAAAGGATCCATAGCAAGACTGACTGTAATTTGCGATGAAAACATTGGAATATTATGTATTATATCTCTAATGGATCCGATCCAAACAGAGATGTACAATATACGGATGTATCCTAAACATCCAAAGGCGACAAGGCGTGAGAAAGCCTCAGCCTATGTCGGGGAATATTATAATCCAAATCCAGACCCAAAAGCGGATCCATTTATCATGTGCAATCCAAAAAGGGAAGAAAGAGTAATGACCCGGAACTAGGGGTCAGGTGATAGGGGTTTCACAGCCCGGCGAGCTTGAGCAAGCTTATGCAAAACCGATATCCGGCGTGGTAGGAAGCACCGGGTGTATCTATGTATGCCTCATGTCCAAGTCGAAGCACGCTGCGGGTGATTGTGTATGTATCCCGGAAAAGAGCCCAATATTTTCCATATATCCATTCCAAAGAAAACCGAGCATGACAACGATAGTGAGAATGAGATAAGAGGGACGGTGGTAGGGAAACATAGGGAAGCTGGACTGCGTCATTGCAGCTGACGGCAGATCCGGAGAGGAAGCGGGTTCATTCGCGCTCCCCGAAGTTCGGAGAGTTTCCCAATAATGGAATTGGGACTGCTCACTGGCTAGCATAGCCGTACCTGCTAGCGTTCTCCTGCCAGAGGGTCTCTGCAGCGGTATCGCAGGCAGCATCGTACCACAACATGGATGCGAGGACGGCTTTGACGCTGGCCCATGAGTTCAAGCCAGTCCTGCGCGTTATATCTCCTAGAGCGGAGGCGAACCAGGCGCGCTCGGGGATACCGTTCGCCGCGATACCGCCGAGGGTCAAGACCCAGATAAGAGGGAGACGTGTGGATGGTGAAGACCACAGGTCGGTGGAGGTGGGTTGGAGGAGGACGGACCGGATAAGGCGCGCCAGAGTATTGAGGGGAGTATTCTGTGCGGGGATTGGGAAAATAACGCCGACCCCAAAGACTAGTGCCGCTAGACGGCAGGCTTCGTAGGTGGCGGCATGCGTGGGATGCGAGAAGAAGGAGTGGAGGTCTGAGGCCGGAGAGAGACAGAGGAGAGTATGTTGGGTTATGTTGCGTTGGTCGGTGAGCAAAGGGACATCCTTTGTGGAGTTCGGGCTCGCTTTAATGATCCCGATATAAGTGTGCACCGCTTGGAAAGCTTCCGCCATTTGTCGGGTGGCGCCAATTTCCTGCAAACGGGCGAATCCCTGGTCGACGTCTGATAGGCTGAAGCCGAGCAGTTCTTGGATGGACCAACCTAATCGGCTATCGGCGAGGGGCCAGAAATCAAAGCATGGATGGATGCAGAGGACGCTGCAACTCATAATATCCGAGCTGTGGGTGGTCAGTACAATCAATACAAAAAAGAAAAAGAAAAAGAGATCGAGACATACAAAGAAATTGTCGCGGCCAGACCCTCTGTGGGGATATTTACCAAACCACCTCGCAGTTTGATCAATTGCAACAATCCTTTGATATGGACCATATTCGGTGGCAAACACCCGTAGACATCGATCCATTGTAGTCGCGGGAAAGGCGGATTAAATGGTGTTCGGCGGTGCTGTTGTGCCGACTTCTCCTCTGCTTGATGATGAGCCATGCAAATGACGCTGAGGAGGACAGCGTCGCTGATCGCGCGACTGGGGTCGCGAACAGCCTGGTTGATCAGCTTGATCGATTCCATTTCACACAGCTGCAGCGCGCGACGTTCTCTTGGTCCAAATACCGTACCCGGCACCCAGTTATTCTGCCATTGCACACGGAGGTGACACAGCGCACCAAACATGAACGCTGTAAACAAAGCCGGGTCCGCCATGGACAGATCGAACCACTTATTAGCCGCAGCTTTGACATTATTTGGTCGCGGAGCGAGTCCCGGCCACACAACACCTGTGAGATAGCGTTCTGACAGGTTGATTATATCTGGCTCGAAGTGCCTCGGGGCGGGGTATGTGGCGAATGGGTCAATGACTCCAGAGAGATTGCGTTCAAGCCGCTCAGGAGAAGAGCGATCATTGAACCGGATGACGGCAAATGCCTCCGAGGATAATCCGGTCACGGAAC
Source organism: Penicillium rubens (assembly GCF_028828025.1). Lineage (NCBI taxonomy): Eukaryota > Fungi > Ascomycota > Eurotiomycetes > Eurotiales > Aspergillaceae > Penicillium > Penicillium rubens. The sequence continues at coordinate 4,391,572 of NW_026890601.1, read as the reverse complement.
TCGCATCGTCGCTGCTACTGCTATCGCTGCTATCGCTGGCGTGAGACGGCGGAAACGGCGAGCCTCGGTACACAGCCGAGTTGGAGCGGGAGTCGAGCGCAAAGAAGCCTTGACCATGATTGCTCCCGCGATGGGAGCTTAAGGGACGTGAAACGATGGCATAAGAGGAGGGACCGGGGCCGGCGCGGTCAATGACGGGTATAGGGGGAACGGCATTGCGGACAGCTCGAGCACGCGGATTGGAGGGTTCGCCTGCGGATCTTTCCTTTGTTTCTGAAATCCAGCGTCCGACATGTGCACGCACCAGACGTTGGGCTTTCAATCGTTCGGTCTCAGAGGAGGGTCTGGCATTGACAAAATGGATGGCATCCTTCTTTTTGGCAGGTTGTTTCTTTCTTGACGCCATTTCAGATCGTATCACCAGCTCGGTAAGCGGTGAGAGATGTATGTGATAGCTAGATCCTGCATGATCTTCAGAAGGGGGAAAGAGGGTGTCCGAGTGGATTAATAGTGATGGGCATTGATATTGACACGATATAGCTCTATCTTGATCATCCCGTTTCTGTCTGAGTGAATGTAGCTCTTTGAAGTTGGAGTGGGGAAAATATGGGTAAAGAGGAAATAAGGAAGCTCGGGAAGCCCCCGTGACCGCAGATCAACTGTACTTTTGACTACAACTCCTTTTCTGTGATTCTCTGTGATTTTGTGTGATTCGCTATTCTGTTATTCACTTAGTTCTGTCATAAGAATTTAGTTTCATTCAAATTATTATTTACTATTACGTGCATTTCTGACGATCCGGTGGAGTCTTCTGCATTAGACTGCCAATAGTATTATGCACATGTATTGCACGGAGCATTCTAGTAAAATATTAGATCTACGGAGAGTACGGAGTACGGAGTACATGTAGACACTTGTCATCTCAAACACTGCTAAGGTTTCAGGAAAAGAACTCCGTTGAATATGCAGATTAATCTTTCGCGGGGGGTTTGTTCCTTTCGGTCTTGCATGGTCCCGAGTAATATCCCCTCATACCCCAGGAATTCCAGTATCGTGGACACGATTGCCACACATATTTTGTATTACCATACAGTCCCCGACGGAATTCAATCAGCACACCCGAGGTGAAACCGGGCAGATGAGGTATACTATTACGGTACTATAAATGTCAAAGCTTGACGGAAATAGCGAGATCCAACGGGCTTTAACCGTTTCTGACTGTACACATGAAAACGAAGTAAAAAAAGTGGTTCTGATGGGTGGGACCCCGTCGATCGCGAGGTTAATTGGCTCGTGGCGAGTTCGGGAGGTCTTTTTGTGTTGTAGTCTACATGTACGGAGTACTTATTGTAGATATGTGGAAATATTCACTATGACTATGTACTATGTTCGGTATAGTGTACACAGAGCCAAACTGTTTTATTAGGCTCTATGTGCAGTTAAACTGTATATGTATCTCTTCCTTCTAGGCCATTATTATAGAGCTTGGTCGTTATCTCCACAATATGAGAAAATATGCACTTCTCAACTAGCCCCAGTTAGTGAACTACTAGCTACTTACCCCGTCCACGGACATCACATCCCCTTCGGCCGAAACCTCCAACAACTACTATGTATGCCTCCCGACTAATGCACGAACTTCTTCAGCGGCATTTTTCCACCTGTGGGCATTGAGGATACAGACGAGGACTTCGCTTAGGGTCCGCCAGCCCACAGTTCGCGACTCAAACCACCGTTAAGCCCGACATCGGAATATGCGCAAAGCCGAATATCTCATACCTAGCGTCCAATTATATTACTTGAAGAAAGGCTGGCGAGTCTAGACAATGCACAGCCGAGTAGTGTCAGCTTAGCCTGGCATGATGCATGATACGGACAGGTTGGGTTAGCGCGTTCTGACAGCAGGGTTTGCATTGACTAAGACAAAGGGTCACATCGGCGATCGCGACTTGATTTTAATTAATTGGAGCATCTGTGAATATATTAATATATTAATATCGAGTTAAAGAGTGTGGAGGAGTTAGATAGAAAGGCAAAATAACTAGATGTGTTGGGGACAGACGTAAAATGCAGATCTCTCAGTCTTCCCCGTGCAGATCGACGCGCACGAAACCCAGAAGAATAATCCCCACAGAGACGATCTTCCCGCAACTAACATCAACACGCGTTGCACTGTTACACTGCATTTACCTGGAGGAGCGGGAGCCGGAAAAAATACGAGAAAAGAAATTAAATATTCGGCTACTTCCTACGGAGTACTCCGTAGAACTCGAACGATTTCATTGTCTAGGCTCCAGGAGGCCCAATCATCCTATAACATATGAAACTATACTGCATACGAACTAGGTAACTGCATGCATGTACTAACGGGTAATCTAGGGAGATACTATACTATACTAGTCCAGAAGACTTCCCCGTCGAATCAACGGCTAGTGCGATTTAATCAATTTCCAACAGGGTATAGCGACAGTTCTCACCGGTCTGCGGATCAGTATACTGTTCCAGAGCCTTCTCCACAGCAGCCATGTAACCGAGGACGTGCTCCTCCTGCCAGCGGCGACCGACGACCTGCACAGCAGTGGGGAGGCCAGCCATCTTGGCCGAGTCGTAGTGTTTCCACGCACCGCGCGCAATGCCGTGGTCACAGCCCACACGCTTGAGAGCGGTTTTATAGGGTGCGGCGAGCGCGTCGCGGATAGGGTCTACATGTCCTACGGGAATAACACCGGCGGAGTAGTCGAGCAAGTTCCACAGGAAGGTGTAACCGCACGAGGAGACGGCATCGTGCATGGCTTTGTGCGGCAGAGCTGGGGTAGCGTTGACAGGGCACAGGATGAAGTCGTATTGCTGGGGCTCGGCGTCCCACCACTTGTGCCAGGCGGCCCGGAAGGCTTCGCGCTGAGCGGTTATAGTCCACAGCTGGGCGGCAGACTTGGGGCCGAAGTCGCGGATGAGAGTGGCCGAGACCTTGTCGCGACGGATGTAGCGCACGTAGAGGTAGTAGAGGTAGCGGAGCGGACGGGGGAGGTGGGCGATGCGGGAGAGTTGGCTGGCGCCTGGGTCAGAGGGTTCGAAGCTCTTGAGCTTGGCGTTGAAGTGGTGGCAGCCGTCGGAGTTGAGGAGTTGTGAGGCGAGGTTCAGACCTGTGAAGGGGTCTGCGCTGGGTGGGGTGGTGATTTCCGAGACGGTGTGGCCGGCTTCGGTGAGGGCGGCCACGGTTGTTGCGATGGCGCGCTCAATGGCTGGAGTCGGGGGAACGACGCCTAGAGACTTGTAAGTAACTGTCTTCCATTTTTTGAGAGGTCGGGGTAATTGGATACATACCATCAGAGGTCATCAGACCAATGCGAAGCGGCTTGTTTTGAGCCTCAGACTCGACCTCGCTGCGCCAAGAAATGGGGTGCACACTGTGCTCATATTTCCAGGGCTCCATACGGATAATTGCACGAGTGAAGTAAGTCAAATCATCCAAGGTACGAGCCATAGGACTAAACACACTAGGAACACCCTCCTGGCCGGGCATGCTGGTGTTCACGCCGCCCTTGGGCCAGCGGCCAGTGCTGCAGCGGAGTGAGTAAATACCACTCCAGGCGGCGGGAACGCGCACCGAGCCAGCAACATCCGATCCAATCCCAATACGGCCACCCTGCGCTAGTAACGCTGCCTCTCCGCCGGTTGAGCCACCAGGCGAGTATGCAGGGACATGCGGGTTGCGGCATTGACCCCAGAGCCCGTTAGATGACTCAAAGGAGAGCAGGGTGATTGGCAAAGCAGTCTTAACATATGGGACAGCGCCTATGGAAATTAGTATGCAATCTAGCTGTAAAGGAACGCGTATTAAGAATGCTGATCTTACCGGCGTCTTTCAAGAGCTTCACCATAGGCCCATCTTCCAAAACACGATTTCCAGCCAGAGACGCATACCCAACACTTGTATCGAATCCCTTGACATTAATAGAGTCCTTTAAAGAGACCGGAATACCGGCCAATGGACCCTTCAGGTTGATCTCCGACTCCAGCCACGACTCGGCCTCGGGGAGCATCACCTCGGTAACGCAGTTGGTCCGCTCCTGAGCCCTTTTGGCTACCTTTCCATATGTGCGGAGGATATCGAGTGGGGAGACAGCTGAATCTTGAACATCGTGAACAAGCTCCTCGATAGGTTGATCAATGATTTTCCGGTCCTGGGCGGCAATTCGGAGGTGATACTGGTGCGAAAGACCCGTAAAGCGGAGTTCTCGTTCGCTTTGTTTTTGGTTCCTGTAATTGTTAGCTCCGGGAGAAGTAAACCCGAAAGGACACAAAGACAAGTTACCTTATGCGGCGGTATTCAAAGTAATCAAATGGAGGAAGCATAATGTCGGTGTTGTACAGAAAGGAAAGGGAAGTCGGGGGGTCTGGGGTCTTATATGCGGGGAATTGGAGAAGTGGAGAATGCGATACGGCTAGGACCGAGGTTAACCGTGGACACCTGACAACCTTCCCTTTCGGATGATACAAGTTATATTTGTATGGATATAATTCATGTATGTATACTAATATCTGCTTTTGTGGTCTGAATAGCTAAACTTTTGAACGAATTCACTAAGTGCTGGCAACTGAACACCGGCGTCGAGTTCACCGCAGTAGAGATACGAAGCCACAGCCCAGACACACACTATGCCTGTTACGGGAAGTGCACGCGCTTTAGGTGAAGTATATTACACATAGCCTTGGGGTCGTAGATAAACGAGATAGACGAGATAGCGATGTATGATTGTGGTTTGAATTTTCCATTGTATGCAGTTCTATGTAAAAGCTATCTAAGCCAAATGCCAAACGCCATTTGGAGGCGCGGCGGGTATATCTCCAATGTTATGCAAACTCATAAACGCCAAATTTCAAACAAAACAATGCCTCTCACTAGCCAAAGCCGGTTATTGGGTGGTATCCGGCCGAGGTTGGAGCCAGTTGTTCTTAGAAAGCCACCACAGAACCACACTGAGAACGATGATGAGCACCACGCCAAAGAAAATGACAATTCCCCAGATGATTGAGCGCCTGCTCTTCCGCCTTTCCTGTGATAGCCATGATGCCCTGGAGGGGTGAGCTGAAGTTCGCGAAAGATATGGGAGATAAGGGTGTCTTACGCGTATTGCTTTGTTTGCGGGCCCTGGTCAACTGCTCTTAGCTCTTCGTCCATGTGGACTGCAGTCGAGAAGCGTTTCCAGAAATATGGGTCTCTAACGAGGGCCATGGTGATATAATGTGGTATTAAGCCGAGGCGGACGCGTTGGTCGTGTTGTGGTTGACTGGATGACACAAGGGATGGTCGCGTCCGCGGGTGACAGGCTGAGAAGCGACCAACTCTTCGTGAATGGGGATGCGATATTAAATCGAGTAATCTAATTGAAGAGGCGTCCAATCAATAAGGACCTCGACGTATTCGGTCGAAGTGGTGGGTTGAAGATGGGCAGCAATTCACTGGCTAGCACTAAGGAAACGCCAACTTTCACAACACGGGCTAGGGGTGCGAGCTGCACTTATCCTTTCAATAGAGGGGCCTTAGCGATCAAATGCCGCGTGTGGAATTCTGACTACTGACACATGTACATACTCCCTCGAGGCCTGGGATACCAATCAAACCACGATCGGCAGCCTATCTAGGCGGTGATCTGTGTAAGACAATAGCCGAGCCTAGGCCATGGACAAGAAAAGGAAGGCTGGCAGGTACTGGCGTTGGTTATTGTTTTGGCTGAATGTCAGTTCGTAGATGGCATGTTGATCGTGGAATGTTGGAACAGATGTGGAACCCAAATGAGAGATTCGTCAGCGATGGAATTTTTGATCGCTGACATTCAAGTAATAAGATTGGTAGACAAGGGCTTAGGAATGTAGTGCGGGATTTGCTTCCAACAACATTAATTTGAACTCTGGATCCACGAGGACGTTGTGGTACGGAGTAGAGAGTGGAGAACGGATTGTATCTGATATCACTTTCAGAAGCTGCTTCACGTGGGCAACTGTATGGCAGTTGGACGGCGTTGTCTGAACGATTATCGCAAATGCACCATAACCGGTGGCACACTATCGTCGCCGGCGTATCTCATTATGTTGCACAAATGTCGACTGGAACAGAAACCGATATGGATGATCTACCCAGAGAATTTCCATGTACTCGATAGAACAACTTTGCCTTCAGGGCATAGACCCGAAATACGAAACACGAATGGAAAGTAGGTGGATAGCGTCGATGGGTAGGCAGTGAAACGCAAGCCTCAATCGATGTAGTCAAGATCGTGCGGCCCCATTCCTCTTGTGACTTCCATTCTCATTTTGAATCATCGGTCGGTGCCAATACCACATAACCAAAGAAGAAGTCTCGTCGTGACCCCACTAGAAACATCAGTCAGATCTGGATAATCTTATCATGCTTCCAGCCCAAAGAATGCCATTGCCAGCAACTGAAATTCGGCGGCAAGAACAATTGGTGGCGACTGATTCAAATCAGCGGAATCGAACCGAAGATCAATCCTCAGGGGAGTTGACGCGTCTGTATTCGTTGGCTGGAGACTTTGCAACTGGATAGCCGGTGGTTGGGCAGAGCAGGCAACGAGTTTGCCAGTGAATGTCGCAGCACCACTGTGGAGAGAGACTGTTCCGCTCTGAGTCCATAATACTTATTCTTTCCTGGGACAAGTATTAGGAGATGTTCGTTTCGCGTTGGGAGGATTTGCACGGGATGTATTGCTTCCAGAATTTTCGACCTTCCTGCCTTGCCATCCCGCTGCCACAGTGCAAAGTTGATACTGTAAACCACTTCCGTCATTTCTGGTGACATGTCGTGTATTTCGTGGGATTTGTGGAATGGTAGCTGAGACTTCCAGGTAGCTGCAGATGTTCTTGTTGGATTTGGTGATTGGCGCACGGGTGACGACAGGCGTGGATGGGAAGTTCCTCGGGGATAATAAGCTTGAAGGGGAGTCGGTGACTCTTGCAGGGTTTCAGGGTGTTTGTGTCCTCAAAGTAGTCGTAAATGGCCATATCCATGCTTAGGAAGGGTTTCTGGAGTGAATTGAAGGGTAAAGCCAGATGGGTATTCATGTTCTCGACTTGGACTCGCATCATGCCTGTTGGCTGTGTTAATATCGGTATGGTAGTGCTACTTCCATCGCTCGCGTACCTTTGAATGTGATAGTTATGTCTTCAATGTTGGGTTCTTGGTGAGGTATAAAAATGATTTCGCCATCGATTGTGTCGTGGGTCTTGAAAGTTGGCGAGTCAAACGAGCTATTAACAACAAATTCTACATTCGATAACTGCATCATGTGCGTGTGTTTGGTTGACCCAGCCCGTAGCCCTGGAGCTAAACTATATACCTATGACATGCCAGTCAAGTATCGTTTTCCCGAGTTGAATTCTTCTTATACCGGACACTGAATTCACCGGTTCACCCGATGAGGCTAGATTACTTCCATTATCAAATAATCCCAGAAAAAGAGCAAGTACGGTCTATGTGATGTGGAGGATAGTCGGCAAACGCACATCTTCCCGATCTTCGCCGAGCAAAAGTTGCGGCCAAAACACTTCGAGCCGAAAGTTGCCATCTACAGAACATATAGTATAGTAGAAGATAGCTTTGCATTTCAGCCTGATTTAATCCCCATTTTTGACAGATAAGCAATGTTAGCAGTACATGTCAATTCTCAGGAAATCGAAAATTACCTCCCTCGAGTCCAACACTATATATATCCTGGTCACCAAATTAGTAAAGGTCTTGAACTCGTAAGAGGCAAGATACCGTACAAAAACTGAAAAGTCCCCGTGAACCACCGTTGTGACATATCGGGTTGTAATCTATTGCATCTGGTACCTAGGTATGTATGGTTGCAGAGGCTCATTTGTGGTGGCTCGCATGTGAAATACATGAGTGGCTCGCCCTTTTTGTCATTAGAGTCTTCGTTTCCTCGTTACATTCGACCTTAGCTTTTACTGATAGACCAATATATGAGGTTGGATCTAATATATTTCGCAAGTGTACATAGCTATAACTGGTTACGATTCTAATAGTTATGTGGGATATTCAGTGATATATGTCTAACCTCTACTATGATAAGGTCAATTGAACGTTATTATTTTACTTTCTCGTTTTCCTTCTCTGAGACAAAAAGGCGGCCTGTGACTGTAACAGTAAAATGGGAACATAACAACAAGCGCAAAAGGACACCTCACAAACACACGAATAATAATATTGATGAGGTGTTGGAGCTTGCATGTATGCAGCATGCACCAGAGGACATTAAGTAGTGAGGGTAGTTAGGCCCACCAATGAGGAGCAATGTATATCGTGACGAATTCTACTCCTTGCTTGTCCGTAAACTGGCCCCATCCAGGCCTGCAGCCCGTTGTCGCTCAACTAAAACCCACAACGTTAAGGGGACCAAGCAAAATAATTCAAGTTGTGTTACCCTTGAACACCAATACCCCCGCAGAGATAGAGAATTGACATCTAAGATACAGACCTCAAACAGGGAAGTAGCTTTCCTGTTCTGGAAGCAGTAGCATGTAGATCAGTGGATCGTCCTTGGGTCAATGGCTTGAAGAAACGCATGACACTGTGTCTGGTTGTGAGTTGATTTATGAACGAAGCATGAGGCCGAAGAGAATCAATGATACCTTTGCTAATACAAGAAAGGTAACAACGTGGTGCCACTGACGTTCCATCTGCTTAGACCTAGATCGATATATTGTTCCCATTGAGGCATGTATGTATCGTATAGTACATCGTACCTTCTACTCTGGCGCCTTCGATTTGGTTAAGGCAAGGAAACAAAGGAAGAAGAAGTACTGCGTAAAGCAGGTAAAGGAACCTTTTCTTGTTGTTGTATACTGGTACCTTTATTTATAAACACATCAACCACAATCGCTTCAGCCACACTCGGGAAGCATGCAATAGACAAAAGCATAGAACAGATATAATAAGTTACAATATATGTTCGTGCGATGGTGGGAACTATAATCAAAAGCAGTAAGAAAAAGGGGGTCCAGGTGTGGTGAGCTTGGAATTACCCTGTTCCTCCATGTTACAGGCCTGAGCTCACAGTCTGACACACATGGAACCACCATACCAGAGTAACTCTAATGTAGTATGATGACGCCACTTGTTACCAAACAATGTCGATCTATCCACTTCGGAGGCTAGTATGCGTATAGCGCCGGGCCTCCCGTGTCGTTAGCGTTAAGTAATAGACAAGTATTCTACCATTTGTTAATTTATATTGACCATTCCCCTCAAATATCTTGAGTCGATGGGAGGTAATTGTAGGGTTGACCGGGATATACCGGCCCAAGGACTATCACAATGTGCCTCATGACGGGTATGAAGTGCCGGTGAACTGCCCTAGGTAAGTACGTTTATCTTGTCAGACATCATCCCAAGAGCTTTGGCCAGCATACTTTCATCATCTTCCTGGACAACCAAGCGTCATAGCACCGGATATATTATCAGGAGATGAATGGTTCGTTGTAGATGGCAACCAGCACCACCCACCAAATATGAATATGACGTGTGTAGCAACTCAAAGAAGTGCCCTGCAGATAGCTAGGCGGAGGGTGAGAGGTAGGGAAGCAATGCCCCAAATCGAGTCGAAGCTAGGGGAATATATAAACGGACACGGTGTCTCTAGACAAGAGCAAAGCAGTTAAAGGCAACGATCAGGCCACATACATTAGGTCTTATGAAGATCGATAACCCTATTATTTTCAACATGGATCATGCGGCACGAGAACTTTCGAGTGATACAGAATACTCTCCCGAAGCTTTTATCGCAACTCTATTACGTGACAAACCAGAGCATAAGCATTTGGATGTCTTAACTGAGCTTCTGACAAGGAGTTCCGAAATCGATGAGCGGGTTGCTTCAGCTATCAGTGCCGCTTGGCACTGGATATGCCAGAATGATCTTTGGTCCATGAGATATGAGAGCCTCAGCGAGTACCGAAAGGCTATCGGATATATGGAAACTGTACGACCAATAGTACAGCGACATAAGAAATCGGAGCTAGCGAAACGATCAAGTATCCAAACAATCTTTCGTTACTGGAAGGTCCCCTATGACAAGGCTTTTTCGATAAACACTCGCCCCTTAAGCTGGAGCAAACACTTACTTTCATTGGTAGCCTGCTTGAGCAAGCATCGGGGCCATCTGGAGTCTGTCTCACTTCTCGAAGAAAGTATGAAAAACAGACCAGAACGCGGACGCACTAGGAATCGCCTCATGGCAAGCGATGTCCAACGGGCATTGGAGACTTTAGGCATACCACAGACACGCTTGGCAACACGCGAATGTAAGTGATGACATTCTCCAGTTGAACCCTCTAAGGACGTTGCTTACAGCATTTCAAGCAAAAAAATCCCGGATCTTTTCTCGCGCGGCTCAAAGCAAAGGCACCGATAATGGGGCTGAGTTTGGCTCCACGCCTTCCACAATCCATCCAGAAGCGTGGTCCCTCCCCGAGACACCGCTGTCGTTGGGAGTCTCGCCTACTCAACCGTTACAAACCAACACAGAGCTAGATGAGTGGCAGTGCTGTGGATGTATCCCAATATGCTTGCCACTCATCGCCCTAATTTCTACTCCTGGAGCGAAGTTTGATAAGAAGCTTCTGACGGCATTGGTGGACTGGGCATATACAATGTCGTGGGGTAGCTTCTGCTCCGACCACCTAATGCAACTCGCCCAGTTCATCCCCGGAGAGGATCCGTGCAATAGAAATAGAGCTGAAGCAATTCAGAGTCTGGGAGCCTTCTGCTCGCGTGGACGCTATAGTTGCATCGGTACGTGCAATGTCCTCTACGTTCAGCCGCTGTCAAATATATGTTAACGTACGGTTACTGATAGGCGATCAACCTTCTATCTCCGCTCCCATCCTTTGTTCCAATGCAGAGCTGCTATGTCGTTATACTGGGTCTGCCGATGCTTGGTGGCGTTGGCGAAGGGATGGGTTTCTCCATATTCCCGGCTTCTTCTCCTACATGGAAGAGCTTGGTGTGTTCGAACGGGTCCGAAAGTACCTCACCAGAAGCGCCACTCAAGAATACACCAATTTGATCGATCAAAGCACGATCCAGCGGTGCTACAGGATGCTAACTGAAATGGTACAACGGGATCCGGCACATTATGCTGTTCTCGTCGCATGCAGACCGGACCAAAATTCGAAACTCATTCATCGCCGAGGCGAATATCAACAACACACTGTTTTTGAAAGCGACGATATAGGGTTCGGTGCCCCAATCGACCGTATTAAATGGCTGGTTCAAGGAGAAGGCACAAGCGACGTCCAAAGTACTGTCGTCTTCCCGACGTATGAGACTGCACAAAAGATCCTACTGGCCCCAGGGTCCCATCGCCAATTGGACTCATGGCGACAGAGCTCATTGGAATTAAAGTATGGAAATGGATACACAGTATTTGGTGAGACTCAGGAGATTGTGGTACAGCCCGGAGATTTAGTTATGTGTCTTCCGCAAATTCTCCGATGGCCAAAGACCTTTTCATCCTCGAACATTCTCAACATGTCACAGGTCGGACTGGAAAGCAGCATCACCACAACTCCCGAAGAACCTAGTGAGAGGCACGATACATATTGTTCCGATGTCTGGGAACATCCAGAACCGCAGTTTTACCATGCCGAACAAACACCGCACGAATATCATGCGGCAAAAGCGGGTCTTACCGAGGACAGCTGGTGTGATGTTTCCAGTGCTATAGGCCAGGCATTGGCCGACCATCTGGATTGGAGTAACGACAAAGTGAGCGAAGAAATGAATTGCATTCTTGGTTCCCATGGAGCGAGAGCAGTCGAATTTGTCGCGAAGTCACGGGCGGAGTTGGCAAGACAGTTCCACAAACTGTGTGATTCACTTGAGCGAAATGCAGAGCGGGACTCTGGTATGAAGTACCCTTCCTGTTTTACAACAACACTACTTACTGACTGACTCGGATTCAAGCTTGCGGGATGGACATGTGTGAGGAGCAACTCAACGAGCCGGAATTCTTCCAAGACCAACTTGAATACCTTGAGACCCCGGAGTCATTTATAGATCCTTTAGCGCCAATGTCTCCTACATGGAATACTCCCTCACTAGATGATATGGTCGCAGACTTGGATCATACTTTTTCCCAACAGCGTATGTCTTTCGAGTTGCCTTGAGTGGACATGTACAGTTAGATATTATAATTGTTCGAGTTCTATTTTCAAAGCGATGTATCTATATCCGAGACCACAAACTGTTCGCATCACCGCTGCTGATATGTTTCAAAAGTAAAACCGAAAGTAAAGCCGAAAGTCATCGCCACTCCCTATTTAGCTATGCTCTGCAAATTTAGATCTAGCACGGAGGCCTGCACCGCAAAAGTAGAGAATAAACATGCCTATCTGGGTGTAAGTTAGTATGGGAAATGACCATCATATCTGAATTCTGGCACATGTTCAATAAGAGGAGACTTACAATTCCTAGGATGCTCAAGCCAGCTAACAGAGTCACCCCTTTGTCAATACCAAGGTCAATGAACATAAATCGGGAGAAAAGGATGAATGCGAACGCGACGGCAGATCGTGATATATCATTTCCGGCGAACAGTGAAGCTTCATACTTTGGGTACGCAAGCGACAGGTAGACAAGTACGCATTGCAAAACGATGAAGACAGATCCTGCATATAGGACAATACCGAGGGCGCTAACAGCCCAATGGATACTTCCATTGGTAGTCCAGGCTAAACGACATAAAGTTAGTCTCATAGTATGGAATATAAACCTTAGAAGGACTGCTTCTACTTACCGAAAATAAAAAGTCCGATCGTTGGACCAAAAGAAGCGAACAGAGCAGGGGGTAGGCGGTGCTCGTGTGGACGCCTGCCGTTGGCCTTTAGATCAGGCATGAGACTGGTATAAAGATACACAATATAGACAACAACTGCAACTGCACAGCCAATAATGATTGAGATAAAGATCAGGGCAACATCCTTAGCATCAAACCCATATTTGGCCGGATAGACCAACGGAAACGCCTCGAAGAATGAGTAATAGATTCCATAAACCAAGGAGGTGTAGACATTGGCGAACAGGATGGCCGGATCTTTAACCATTATCTCCACAGGTTTGACTAGAGAGTCAAGAAGCATGTTGTAAAACTTTTGACGATTCTGCGTAATCTCTGATTGCGAGAAAAGCTTCGTGTTCCCAGTAAATCTGCGTAGTCGCTCTGCACGGCGGAGGAGGATATTATCGGCCGACGTCTCTGGAAGACAGATGACCATAAGGATAAGGATGGGTGCGCTCATCCAAAGAATTTCCCACATTGCCCACCGCCATCTGAACACCATAATCAGCCCGTGATATGAATATGATACACACAATGTCAATTCGGAGTCTCACCCCTTTTCGGCGATTGAAAAGACCGACAAAACCGGACCAAGTGCTGGTCCACCGTACGCCGCAGCAACCCAGCTGGTCAATCCTAGCGGTAGGTAAATACCCGAGTACTATGCGATATTCGGTTAGCTCTAGCAGAAGAAGGTACACACCCTTTCACGCTAAGAGGCATTTTTGCACGAACCATATCTCCCATCGAGGCACCACCACTTGCCAGGCAGGGGCTCCCGAAAAAGCCCTGAAGAAGTCGAAGAACCATAAATCCGGCGAAATTTTCTACCAAAGCGGTGGGGACACATAGTATAACAAAGGCGATGAAGGAGGTAACATACGGGATGTTGCGACCATATAATGGAACCTCGCTCAAGGGCGAGAAGAGCAACGGTCCCAGACCATCTAGAAGAACCGAGGCATTAACACTTATCCTTTGTGAGGGGTGCTAAGAACTTACAGCCTAAGACATATAATGCCAACCCCAATGAAGCCTTCGTTTGACTGACTTGGAAATATTCCATTACCTGGCTGTTGGGCAATTAGTCGCGGTGGTGCACTTCTCCTGGGATTTCGAGCTTACGGTGCGGCTGGCACATAGATTGATGAGCCAGAATATATGGCAAATGTGTACAAACTATCGGGAATTAGTCACACTGTTGCATGAAGAGGTATAGTGTGAGGTGATATGTACCATATCTGAAGGGTAACAAGTCTTTTCTTCCATGATGACCAATTTCTGGGGTTCGAGGGATCGTCTGGTCCATACCAACCAACTATATTATTCGTCTCATCTTGCGCGTGTCCTCCCTCTGAATTGGCACCCGGCGGGAAGTACGGAGCTAGCGCTGGAGTTATGGGAGAGTCGCTAAGACTTTGATCGGATTCAATCGGGTGTCCTTTCTGTTCTAGATTCGCCGGTAGAACAAATCCGGGCTTTTCTTCCGGATAAAGTAGAATCCTATTCCCGGTAATCGCTCGTAAAAGTTGGCCCAGAGGTGACTCGCGTATGGTGTCCATATCGACTTCGGAGCCGATAGTTTATTAGTTTATAGAATAACTGTGGATAAATCACAGAAGATGGTTAGCTATTATAGCTAGACTTCGCTTATGATCATCCGAGTCTACAATACATCACTTCATATCAAATGGCGAAAGTATAGGGTGCACGATGTACGCAGGCCATCATCGTTAAGGCAAATCCGGGCGATCGGTGTAACCACCCCTTGCATTATATGCAAGATTCGCAGAATTTGCAAAACCAGTCTTCATAGTTCGACACTACTGGAATTTGTACGAGACATCAGGAAATTATATCAAGATCGAACCTAAAATATGTTGACCTGAAAGATCAACAAATACCGATGCTTTGTGTAACAACTTCATGAGCGCATATAGTGTTGGATTACAGATTATATTATATAGACCCGAGGACAAGATATAAGCCCTGGAATCTCAATGGAAGGTTATTGAGGATAATCTATTCTCTAACTTCTGTCTCCATGGGATAATATTCTAAGGAAATTGATATTGCCATTTCTCTTTCGTCTAGTGAGTTTATGACCCAGCAGCTCGCCACTACGCATATCCCCAGAACTAGACCATTGGGTTGCACATTGAATGCTGTGATAATCTCCCACATGGAAGTATATAATTGTTGGGTGTCCCGGCCCCATAGATTCAGCACCATCTAGCCACTTAAATCTCTACTCGCTCCTCTCTCTTCCTTTCTGTCCCCCATCTCCTCCGCTGCAGACCCAACGTACACACTTTTATCTCCATAGAGGCTCCACATTATGTACACCGTAACACTCCGTTGGAGATAGACATGTGTTACCAGGTATTTGCGCCGTTTCCGAATCTGGATACTTGCATATTTCGTACATCTATTAGCATAGGGAAGTATAAACACATCCCGCTTTTTATTCACTCCCAATACTTTCCAATAGACGATTGTTTCTATAGGGGACTATCTTCTTCGTTAGTATCGATAGTCCTCACTCGGTTGTGTTGTAGATATTGTCTGGGTCGAATATTGGACGATGATTGGCTCGGCAACATGAAATTTCGCCAGATTCCTCCCCGTACTTCATTCATCTCCTAGATTACATCTGCAGAGAGCTCGGCTGGCTCTCTTGCTGTCGTTGCCCCTAACCAGCTGGGGCTTTTTGGGTATACTTCTGCCCCGACAAACCCTACGAACGATATGGCGTTCCTAGGAAAGAGAATGGAAGAGTTTCTAGCCCCGCCGGACGCCGACTTTGACTTGCTCGGCCCCTCGCTTACCGATTCAGTATACTCGTGGCCAAACCTTTCTTTGTGGACCGCATGAAAGGGTATTATGACGATTATAATGTATCAATGATTACACGAGAAAGCCACGATCGAATCATGTCGGAACAGATAGGCGCAGAAAGAGAATTCAACGTCATCACAGAGATCAGGCAGTGAATCTTTCTAAAGCCCAGGGGCGATAAAGTGTAAAATCTCTGAGATGGAGTATATGGAGTAAAAGTGCATTCGCAGGACACATCCCGGCTAAATCAATAGCTTTTCCATCAAAAAAGAGTGCATGAAGTACTCAGCGTCGTACGGTTGAAGTATTTGTACCAGATAGTCCGTCCAATCACTCTGCCAGTGCCAGACAAGTAGAGCCTTTGCGTATTCCCAGTATTCCGGGTACCAACCACTTCGCTCCCAGTCTATAATGGCGGCCACTTTTCCGTCTTTCACGATGATATTCTGAGGCCTAAGATCACCATGCGCAAATAAAATGCGGTGGGATACAGGAAGCATCCCACTGAGAAAACTCTTGATGTGGCGTTTCGGCGCATTGTTCAGATAGTTGTTGATAATTGCCGTGTTAAACTCTTGCTCCGAATCAAAGGGGCCTTGAAATAGATGATTAGTTCGGGTGTAGTGGTCACTAATTCCTAGTGCTATACCTTTATCAATAGAGGTCGCTAAACAGCAGTCAGTAACAGGACCACGATCTATAGAGCCAATATATCCAGCAGGCTCTATATCGCGGATCTCCTGGACACAGCTTGCAAGTTGTCTTAAAATGTGGGATTTAGTGGAGACGCTCAAGGAGTTCCAAGCTTCATAGAGTGTTTCGCCGGCAACGTAACTCATAAAGATGTAAGTATCGTAGAGGCCTCCGAAATCGTCAGGATCACGGTCAATCGGACCGTACGTATAATATGCAAAGACTTTGGGCACAGGAACCCCTGTATTCTGCGTAATATAAATCATGTTTTTAGCTTCGATAATATTGATATGAGGACCGAACTTGACGGCGACTTCAGGTGATATCTTTACAATCACAACACCATGGCAGAAGATGAGGTTGCTTCGGTCCTCGCAAAGTTGGTCAACAGTATCGGGATGCGGAGGGCAAAACCCAGGCGCAGTGTAGTGCACATCCAAGTGAGGCTTGGAAGTCGAAGGTTGAGGGCTACTCGACACTATAGAAGACGCCATATCGTTGTTGAGTGTTGGAGGCATGTTCCTAGTGTGGGTGACAGATAAAAATGAGAATGATCGGAGGGTGTTGCAGATGAGAAGAGAGATCAAACAAAAGGAGTCACGTGTGGACAAGCTGTGACAGCCACGGACTTTTTTCATACAAGGCTAGGATAAAGACACTCTTTCCCATCACGTCATCAGCCTATTCTAGGCATCCAGCAGAATCTGCCTAGGATTATGCTGAGAATTACAACTAGTTAAGACCTTTTTCTCTTCAGGTAACGGCTGATTGGGTCATACAGCGCCACATCAGGCTTCACAGTCATGCAACAGTGTACGTGAGTCACGGGTATGGATGACACCGAGTCAGATGTTTTTTTCTTTTTGTGTAATTGGGATAGAGATCTGAGGCAAGACAGCTTACTATCATAGTATTTTTGGATAATCTTTACATTTCATGTATATATCACTTTCATTTTACTTCCAAGCTTCATCTCTCTTTATCAATCTACGAACTTTCATACTTCGCAGTTCTTTGGTTCCCCCGCAGTGGGTCCCGTTCGTGCCTGACCGCTCTCTTCCTCGTCAACACCTTGACATGCGCCCAACCTCGAGATGAAATGCTTCGATGCATCTGCTTGCATGCACTTCTCTCTTCATACCCCGCATCCATGGCTTCTGCGGATATTCACTGGGGTACATTGATCAATTCAGACAAGAGCCCAGCCCCACTGCTGGAACAGCTATGTCTGGGGATCGCGCAGTTGATGGTAAGTTCTAGACCGTGTTTTGGACCAGACACCATATTGACCTCTTTCAAGCCCAGCTTTGATGCCAACGGCACCTGTGATATAACTCCCGAACGACTCGCTGCCTTTTACCGCAAAGTCGGCGGCAACTACGACCCGCTATTCCTCGAGACCAAGGCACAAGCCCTATCGTTCATATACCAGTCACTAGGATGTTTCCACAGTTTACAACCTTCGGCCAATCCTTATGAACCCCCATCGATTCCCTCACTACTTCCAAATGGCTTCGTGCGGTGGCAGACAATACAGCTGTTGATGGACCCAGATGAACACTCTGTGTATTTGCAGAATGCGGTGGAGCTTTGGGACATCGCAGATGCAAATGGCGACATATTCCCAAAGACAATCCCTCGCGACGCATTTCCTTCCGAGCCTGACCCGGAGATGCTGGAATGGCATGAAGGTGTGAGTCGGCGATTGGAGCGCGACTATTTGAAAAGACACACGAAGCGTGCTTCGCCGCCAGACTTTGGGACATATCATTACCATTTCAGTGGCAAGGATCCTCTGCCCAACGAAGATGACTACTTCTCACGCCGGTCGAAGTCAAAGCGCCACAGTCATGTGGATCCCGATCGGCCCAGCGACCATCGCAATCACCGCCGACGATACAGCGGAGAATATCCCGCTTCTTCTGCACGCAGGTCTCGGGCCACTCGGTCGGGGTTTTCGACCCCGCGAGTTTCATCCCCTCCCCCATGGGGAGAACCTGCGCCCCGTTCAAGTGGACGAGGCCAAGGTGGTCGGCACGGCCATCCACTAAGCCCAGGGACAGGTGAGGTTCCAGATGTCTCTGATGTGTCTTCAGATGAGTCGGCACGTCACCGCAAGGACCGTGCCAAACCCCATAGGCACCGAGAGCGGCGTCATCTATCACCACCTTCCAACAGTAATGCCAGACGCCACTCTCACGAAGCCTACATCCGCAGACCATTCCGAGATCTGTCGCCCGCAAGTCCTACTCGATATCGCCATGGGCACGAAAGCCACTCTTCACGATCTAGTAAATCCCACTCTGAGCCTTCCCCAAAGGTTCACCCGAGAGATCACCCAAGGGATCATCAAAGAGATAGGGAGCATCCAAGGGATTACCCAAAGGAAAATCCAAAGGAGCATGCAAAAGACCGTTCTCGATCGCGCACCGCAGGTGTCAAATTCCGCGAATTCATATTCGGCGACCCCGGTCCTGCTCCGACTGCTCCTGATCCACCTTTCTACAGACCACCAACTCCACCACCCCCAAGAGCTGTACCGAGACATCTTGGACCTTACGCCGCAGATGAAATGAGACGAGGAAGCTACAGTGGTGGCAGTCCAGGTAATAGTCGTCCCAATAGTGGAGGAAGCGGCTCAGAGCGGCAGCGATCGTACAGCAGTGCTGGATTCCACCCTCGCCCAAGCGGATGGGCGAGCCCTCGGAGCTCCGGTTCAAAGCGATACCCTCCCGCCACCGTTCCCGAAGATGATAGATATGTTCCCTCGCGGAGGGTCCCGATTTACGAATAATGCTCACGACGTCCTGCACGTTTATATCTCACGAATTTCCTTCTACCATTTGTCCTCATCGTTTTGGGCATATGGACATCTACCGAGCATTGGCTCTACACATTTGTCGCTAACATGACTCAACCCTTTGGCTTTGGCATCTCATCTCTATCACGACAGACCTAGCATCCCTCTTATTTTTGGCGGGCATGTTGTTTCTTCTGGTTTTCCCTGCTTCTTTGCACCGATGATACTCACCATTCGAATGAATATTTCACAAGCTCAAATATACCAGAGCACACAAATGTAAACTTGAAGCTGCACCGTGTAGGTCCCATGATGTTCGAAGCTTAAATCGCTTCCGTTATTCACCGTGATGAAGAATTTCCACGGGTAGTGACATATTGCTATGGTATGACCCTATCAGCTTATAATTGTTCCAAGGTTGATTGTAGCTATTGATGAATAACCAGGCTGAATCCAACATAAATTCAATGAGACAAATGCGCCCTCTGGAAAGTAAACCCATAATCACGCAGCACAGCACAAATCCCATCCTCCTCGAAATTAACCGTAGTAGACGGCGGCATTCCCAGAACCGTCATATTCCGCTCTGACGGCGTATACTGCTCGATAACAAACCCATTCTCAGCACGCCCAATGGAGGAATCTGAACCAATCTCCCCGCCAAATATAGAAAGAGTACTCGCATAGGCCGGACCACGGACCTTCAAGAACTCCAAATCCGGATTTGGATTCCTCTCGCGGAAAAACGCGCCGAATACATCATGAACGAGCTGCGAGTGAAGAATATCCCGATCATCATAGTACGGACGCACATCTTCCGTCTTGGTATTCAGTGTACCCCACGCGAGCAGGATATCGGAAGTATGGCAGGAGGCGTTGTATACGCTATTCGGGTAACAGATATCCGGCATATTGGATGTCTGCGCATGACCATCTGCTACTTGAATCTCGTATAAGGACGGGAAGGCGGAATGGTAATGATCGAGAAGATAACCCTGCGGACAAGTCCACGTACTGTGGGTCAGCGCATCCGAAAGAGCATTGAGGACAGCATCGGTGTCCGAATCATCGACTTTGTACACGTCAGAAGAGATAATCTTCTGCGCGAGAGCGTCGCCGAATGTCGCGTTAAGCAGTACAGCGAGTGAGGCCGGAGTAGAGCCGAGAGTGTCCATGTAGAGGCTTGCCTCGTCACGGACGTTGGTGAACATGGTTGGGACGTTGATGGAGAGGTTGTTGTTGGCTAGGAGGGTGTTGAATTGGTCGTCGATTACGCCCGACCCTGTATCGTCTACCATCGGCATGAATGGTTCGGCTGCGGCTATCAGTTCTGCACTGTGGTAGAAGTGATTTGCAACGCTGGATGAGAAGATCTTCATTGCAGTCTGGAAATCGGTTGAGTTATCCAGATACTTTGAAGCCGGGACGGAACGAAGGCATTTGAGTAGAGTTGTTTCGGAAGCGTTTCCGTCGCAGCCAACTGCCTTCCCGATTTCTGGTGCGATGTATTTTGAGTAAACGGCGCGAGGGAACCACGGGAGGTCAAAATTTGATGATTGCACCAGCGCCCCGGAGAAGAGTCCTTTTGCGGCGGTGGAAGAGAGTAGGGCTACGATGCTCTGGCCACCGGAAGACTGCCCGAAGACAGTAACACGGGATGGATCACCTCCAAAGGCGACAATATTCTTCTGTATCCATTCCAAGGCCATGATCTGGTCTTGGATACCGTAATTTCCAGTTGTCAGGTTCCCCGTCGATAGAAAGCCCAGTGCCCCGAGTCGATAGTTAAGCGTGACGACGACCACATCGCTGCGACTGGCGAAATTCCCCCCGTCGTAATCTATCATACTTGCAGTGCCTTGTATAAATGAGCCACCGTATAGATAAACAGCCACGGGGCGCAGCGCGGTGTTCTTGGTGACATTGTGAGGCAGGAATGGGGTGAAGACGTTCAAGTAGAGGCAGTCCTCGGACATTCCACCAATAGGCACATTCGTAAGGCTTGAAGGGGATTGGATGCACGAATCCGCCATGCTGGTCGCATCGATGTTCTTCGATCCAGTGTAGGCTTGCGGTGGGGCAAGACGCAAGTCATCGATTGGGGGAGTCGCAAAGGGCACGCCGAGGAAACGGAAGGATCGCGCATCTCGGTATCCGGTTACGGTATAATCATCAGATTCCACGTTCAGCTTCGTGATTTCTCTTGCTTCTCGGTCGAGCTCAGTTGTTGCGGGCGGAGTAGATGTGCAGAGGGCTGGTAGCCTGTCTTGACATGATTTCTGTACGACCTTGCGGTGGGATATCGACAACGCAGAGCAGTTCTGGCTATCTTCCTGTTCTGTCGACAGCCACAAGTAATCGTCGTGTTGTAGCACATTTGCAAAGACGAGATAGTCCAGTTCATAATCGAGTTCGGTGTGACTTTGGTTGGTGTCTTGCCTCACAGACCACGGGAGGAGCTTCTCGCCGATAGCAGCGCATTTTGCAGCAGCACCAGCATAGCTTGAGTAATCATGTGCTAAAACAGCCGAAGTTCCATTGTTCTGAGGGCCAAGATTGTTGTAGTGCAATATGCGAAGAGCACCAAGGGATCCAACAAGGGGGTGGCGGTCCTCCGCCAAGCCCTGGCTCAACACCAAAGACAAGGCGAATACCACGAGATTGGACTTCATCTCAGAATATGCTTTTGACAAGATAGATCCAGTGGATGTGTCCGCAAATAAACGAGTTCTCGTAATTATTTACCACAACACCACAGACCGGATGCGTTATACTTTGCGAGGTTCCGCATTGGGAAATGCTCGGCAATTCTGAGTTCTCTCAAGGGTCGGTGAGAAATGCAGCAGCTTGAAGCGGGGGAAAATGGAGAATTTACAAGTCCCATGACGCTGTACACCACAGACAGTACTTGACATATGTTGGTCAAGCCCGATTATGAGGTAAGAACACAGACCTACTAGGTAGCCGTGGCCGGGTGGTATAAGAGTGTCCAACAACTGAAAGCTACTACCAAGACGCTATCGGATAAAAGGCTCCAGACGAAGTTTCCTTGCATAATATTTCAGAAAGTGGAATGACTCTCCGTGGAATGAATCTCGCGTTGAAAACTAACCTTCAAACGTCAGAAGTAATTGCTTGGAAAGTCTCATCCTCGCACTGCCCGATTGTGTACTCCATGACTCGACGAAGGGTTCTCAGCACTCAGCAGGGATTTCATATGTTTTACACTTGTGGTACGGCCATCTAGGTCAGACAAAGGTTCCCAGATGCGCTATAGGAGGCGGAGTTAGACATTGAAAATCATTAAGGCATCTTACTTACTACTTCATTCAAGATAACAGAACCGTCGACTCCGGTTGCAATATAGAACTTCCAGTCCTCCTCGACAGCGGTGCAACCAACAAGAGGCAAGTATTTCACACTCCTACGCTGTGCAAAAGCCCACATCAAGAGTCCTGTCATCCAAACCCCAATCTGGACTTGCGCTTTTATCAAAATTTCCACCCCGAACACGTTTCCCGGTGTGGGGATGGGTCATATGGTTGAAATATTTCCCTGGGGTATGGAGCCCTGCCTTTTCACACTCATCTTCTCCAGCGTCTAGGGAAAGCCAACAACCAAGTCAATTTTCCGGTTTTATGTACATAGGGTTCATTAAGTATTTACCCACACCCTGTTTTCCCACTAAAACTGACCAACTTTGAACGCTATTCTCTCAATAAATTTATATTGTAACATTTTTTTATTCTTTTTTATTTTTATTTATCGTTTCAAACCTAAGGTAATATATTATAGATTATATCAGTAAGTATTTCTGATAGAAAGTAGTTAATTTTCAAAGTTTAACAAAAGATTCTAATCGCGAGTTTAGTATGGGAGCCACTGTATAATAGAGATAGATTCATCTTGACATTTAACCGGCCCCACAATTTTTTTACAAAAAATACGGACCCTCGTAAGCGAGGGTCTGCCACCCAGATGCAATGGATCACCTATTTACAACGTTTTTCCTACTTTTTACTTTAGCATCGATTTACTACACCACCACGTAGTAAATTAATTAATTTAAAAACTGATATAGATGAATTGATCAATTTACTACTAGTATACAAAAGCTCTATTTTCCACTGCGTTTTTTGGCCCTTCTATGCTTCCTGATTTCGATTAGCACCTTCCTCCACTTCCGCTTCGTTTTTTCTTTATCAGCTTCCTCGCTGAGTTTATGGTGAGACTACAACTAGTAGGCTCGGAGAAGCAGAAGGGAGAGAGTTGTATTGGAGAAGGAGGAAGCGAGCTCCCACTACAACTATCTATATGCTACCAGAGGGTGAGGGCCTAGACCCACATGTGTGGTCTCACCATAACACACCCCCGTAGGGCCCAACCCGAAAGCAAAGCAGAAACCATGACCCCATTACGGCTGTCATAGTAAAAACTGCGTATTTTTATCAATTTTTGATGCTTCTTTCCATCTGTTTTTGTCCTTTTTCATATCTTTTTCCAATGTAGGTTTTAATGTATGCAAACCTCAATTTCCATCGCTATACATCATGACTTTCCTCATCTTTTCAAAGCGCTCTCTTCCTAGCGGTTTTGTTAGCGTGTCAGCGACATTTTCCTCGCTTAGGATCAGTATAAAGGAGGCAATTCCAGATCTGACTACATAACGCACGAAGTGATACCGCGCATCGAGCCATTTCGTAGCTTTAGCGTAATTATCCTTTTTCATGATAGTAAAGGCGTTATCGCTATCGGTGTAAATTGTGATAGGCAGGTCTTCTTCTTATCGGATTCCCATTTAAACTATCACCTTATAAAGCCACATTCCTTCCCGTATAGCTCCGTCTATTACGACATATTCTACTAACGTGCTACTTCTAGCGACAATTTCCTCTTTTCGGGAATTCCAGCTTATTAGTGATCTAGCATAAAAAAAGATATAGGCCTCGGTGCTCTTCCCATCTTCACAATCTTAGTAAGAAATATCCACATAGCCAATAAGGTCATTTTTAACCAATCCGCTATCTCCATTTACACTATTTCCATTTACGCTCCCATTTCTACCAAGTAGGATTCCGAGGTTCTTCGTCCCTTTTAGATACCGAATAAGCTACTTTAGGGTGTCAATATCTTCTTATCTAGGTGTAGAGACTCGTCGTTATAGCTTATTAACCGCTACTACAATATTAGGTCTCGACTTATCGGCCAGCTATCCTAGCTTACTAATATCCTCTATATACGCTAAAGCTTCTTCTTTTAAGACAGATGGTTTGTTATATACCTATAATGCCATATTATCATCGTCGTTCTATTCCCTTTAGATATCTTTATCGTTCTATCCCCGAACGTCTTTATCCTTTAGATCCCTTATGATATCTAGGCATTTGTACCCTATTTTCATCGGCAGATAGATATAGGATATATCCTACAATCCAGATTTAACGACCACTTCTTTAGTGTATATAGCCTGGTTTAGAAAGATAGTACCGGTCTCGGTGCGGGACAAACTGCTTCCTAGGAATCTAGCTAGCTTTCTAAGGTCTTTATAGCGAAATAGGATTATGGTCTTAAACCAATCAATCTCTACTACTTTAAAAGCAGCTATCAAGGTATCATCCACGTATAGTAGGATCCAGATCTGCTTTTCTCTATAGATCCAGATATAGGGTTTATCTAGGAGAGGTTAAAAACCCATTTTTCTTAGTACATTTACTAGTGTTTCGTACTATAGATAACCTACCTACCGGAGTCCGTACAAAGCTTAAAGAAGAAGATATACTTTATCCTTATTTAGTATCTCTCCTTTTAGACCTTTAGTTTCAAAGCCAGTTAGTTATTTCATAAATATCACCCTATCATCTATTATAGTATTAAGATAAGCTACCGTATAATCCACCTATTCGATAATCATCTTATTAACAGCTACCATACTTAGAAAGAGTCTTATAGTCTCTCCGCGTACAATAGGGGCATAGCTTTCATCAAAATCATATCCCAGACGCTAACGATTTCCGTAGATCACCTAATAAGCTCGAAATTCCTACACCTCGTTATCTTTATTAATTTTCAAATCGAAGACCCATTTCCTAGGTAAAACTATCGATCCTAGTGGAGGTTTTAAGACAATCTTATATACTTTTATATCTTAAAGCTTTCCCAATTATATAGTTATTACTTCATACTATTTATCTTTAAAATCTAACTTCATAGCTTCAGCGTACGTGCGAGGAATTTTGACTTTCTATACTTTAAGAGTGCCCTCTACATTCGTAGAAGCTAGGGTAGAACCCTAATCAGGGCCTACTTCCGTCGATAACATAGCAAATCCAATACTAAAGGGTGATCCGCGCTAGTAGTCCTATAGCATCAATCCTTCGCTTATCACGGTTTCTTCCACCACATATTGTGCTCCTCCGCTATTATCCCGCTCTCCGTATTTCTTCTATCTAATATCTATATATCTCTCTAGTGACTATCCTTTATTAGATCTCTATGATCTCTATAGACTCGATGGATTAGTAGGGTTCGGTGGGACAGAAGTACTCGGTGCGGTAGGACTCGTTTAGACAGGAGGACTTGATTAGATAGGAGGTCTCGGTAGGAAAGGGGTAGAATATAATCTCTCTAGTGGATTTAAGCGAGCTAGATTTAGTGTATACTATTCAACTACTTGTCTTATAAGTTGAATTTGCTACTATTAGTAAGCTTATTACTGCTATT
Organism: Penicillium rubens; assembly: GCF_028828025.1. Taxonomy (NCBI): domain Eukaryota; kingdom Fungi; phylum Ascomycota; class Eurotiomycetes; order Eurotiales; family Aspergillaceae; genus Penicillium; species Penicillium rubens. Next base: position 4,365,658 of record NW_026890601.1, on the reverse strand, counting down.
AGTAAACTTACTACTACTATTAGTAAGCTAGAGATAGGGTTAGAGAAGATATCACTTCCTATCTTATTAGTGCAGGTTCTAGCAGAAGCGGGTAATTCACTAGGTAGTATATATACTACTATATAGACTACGGAGGAGAGAACTACTAAATCTAGCGATCTAGGGTCTCTCTCCTATCTCTCAAAGCTTACACCCTATTTTCTAGTGTATCCTATATAGTTTCTATATTATAGAATATCTCTACATTATCACTATTAAACGAAGCTTCCTCTTCCATAAACCGGTGCTCTTCCCCTAAGCTAACATACTATCCGGTATCTATTAAACCGAGGTCTTTAGCTACCTATCTAGCTATTTTAAACAGAGCTTTTCCTAGTTTAAACTATGTTTTCTAGTTCTTAATATCATCACTAGCGGTTTCACCGATTTAAAAATCAGTAGCACTATCGTATATTTTCGGCGCCTTTAGCTCCTAGAAGATAACGTCTCTATAAACTATCACCTTTTTAGTCTTAGGGTTATAGATCCGAAAGCAATATCTATTATCACCCTTATAGCCTATAAGAAAACCAATCTATATATAAGGGTCCATTTTTATACCCTATACTCTAGTTTCTTTTGCCTAGTAAACGTATACTTTCGAGTACTATACTCGAAGGAATAACAGATTGGTAGTGGTTTTATCTCCGCGGAGTCCTATAGCTTTCCTCTATATAAGAATTAGAGCTTCTTTCTTACCTAAGCGAGCTAAGCGGTTGATAACGTACGTAGTAGTATAGCATGCTTCCGTCTATAGTTCTTTTAGTGCACCCCCGTTAATATATATGGTTCTAGCTATCTATATCACATAGTGACCGCTAAATTCGGCGACACCGTTTTATTCGTATATATAGGCTAACGAAGGACTAACAGTTAGGTTTTTCTCTTTTACCCACTTCTAAAAGTGTAAAAACTCAGTCCTATTGTCAAATCTCCACTCTATTAGGTAGTATCTAGTATGGTTCTTAAATATTTCAGCCTATAAGATTAGTGTAGGTGATACTTCACCCTTCTTTACAATATAGATCGTTATACGAAAACGAGAAGCATTATTAGTGATGATTATTATATACTCACGGTCTTACTTTCCTATCTTGCTTAGTCCTTTTGGTTTATATAGGTGTAGATTAATATACACTAGCTAGCCAACTTTAGTTGCTCTAGCTTATTTCTCTCGGGAGACTATCTTCTTAGATTTTGCTTTATGATATGGTTCACAATCAAAGCATTCCTTTATATCAACGTCTTCTCCCAATTTGTCTTTATTAATCCTTCCTTTATAGCTTCCTATATGACTAAGACGTCGGTGTATAAGTTCCGCTAAGATCAATACGTAGGAAATAGCTCTATTTACCTGCTATTAGGGTCCGAACTACTAGTTCTAGACCGAGGTCTAGTGTGTAAGAGCTTGATTTATTATCTGATTCTTATAGATAACTAGGTTTAGTTTATCTACAAGCTCAATAAATAGGACGTTTATACTAACGAAGGTGTATCCTATCTTAGCCCTATTTTCATCCCGAATTATTATATCATCTAGGTTCCATCTAATACCTTTTTGCTAGCGGATTGCTAGTAAGCTAAGCAAATTGAACCTATTTCCTAGTTTATACAGACATTGCACCTATAGTTCGTATCTAGATCTATCTAGTCTCCTGATTAGTAGGATAATATCACCGGCGCCCTCTACTTTAGCTCTTTGGCTAGCGCTAGAGTCCTATCCTAGACCTTCATCTGATCTATATACTTTATAGGAGATAAACAAATCCCTATTTAAACAGATATACTATAAGGATCCTGAATCTAGCACCCAATCAACTCCTATACGAAGCTAGCGGGATAGTATAAAGACCGCTAATCTAGCTAGACCTATCTCCCTATAGAAGATATCTTATTAGATTGAATCAGTCCCTTAGTCTGAAACCGGTCGTTTATATTGAATTAGGTCTATCTCCGTCTCTACAATTGCTATACCACTAAAGTCATACTCCCTAGCTAGTTCTAATAACATTGCTAACGAAGCTACGGCGTCAAAATTGGCTTACCGTGTTTTCTCCGTTGGTTTACTAGCAAGCTACTAGTCTTTATTCTTATTAAAGATCTTATTATTATAGAATTTCTAATACTAAAGACCTGGTTTTAGCTTCTAGTTTAGTAGTCGATTCTCACAGTCTAGATGATAGCAGATTTTAGTATTATAACCCTACGTACTATAGTAAGAATAGGCGCCATTAGCTATACGCTAGGTTTTGTGGTTTTTCCATTCTTCGATATACTTCTTAGCGTATTTACCTGGCGGCGGTGCATTTATAAGCTTATCTTTCTTTCTATCTAATAACGGTGCTAGCTAGCGAGAAGCTTTTAGAGCTTTTATTACACTAGCTCCTATTCCTCCGTTAACCCCTAGCGCTTTGGCCTTATTATTTATCTTAGTACAGATCTTAAGATAGTCTATTATAGAAATCTCTATTACTAGGTCCTTGATATTCTTTATCTTATTAGTCTTGATCTCGATGGCGTTTTTTATCTCCGTGACTTACTTTAGTTCCGATATTATAATAACAAGCGCTATATACGGATAAAGCTTTACTTTTAAATCATTTATAGCTTTAAACCGCTACTTCACTCCGTCGATAAACTATTATAGTGGTAAACTCGGTTCGCTATATCCTAAATAGCTTTATTATCGCTATACTTAGAGTAGTGTAACCTTCCCCCCGTATATATAGTTTCAACTAATATATAAAGTCATTTACTAGTTCAATTCTCTCTCTAGAGTTAGTAAGGTTATTAGCAATATCCGGGTCGATACACTACATTAGCTATCCTACTACCTAGATTAAAAGTGTAACCTAGTCTTCGGCATTCTCTATATCTGTATCCGGTCTCTCGATATTCTTATCAATCAGCCTATAAAGGTGATATCCTCGGAGAATTTTATACACTCCGTTATACCAGTTATCGAAATCTTCTTTATTTTTTAACGGTGGTTCAAGCTTATATAGCACAAAACTACCAATTTTAGGAAGCTTATCTGCCTATATTCTATTCGTCCTAACTATATCTAGATAGGTATACTAGTCTTTAGACTTTATTACACCTCTACTAATAGTAGGGGTCGCATTATTATTGCCCGCACTAATAGCGGCGTTATTATCGTTGTCTACGTCCTCTATCCTTCCCGGATCTCTTAACGCTAGTGTTCACCGACGTGAATTATCGATTCAATAGTTATAAATGATGTCTTCGACCTAATTAGTCGAATCAGAATGTATAGAAAGTCGAACTAGGATACCGTCCGACGAATCAAAAGGTATAAAAAGATGAAAAGTGGTTCTAAACTAGGCCGAAAACGGCTGTTTTTATAGGGTGAAAACTCTGATTTGCAGGTTATGTGGGTCGATCCACCCTACTATACGCCTATCCGCGACTCTCTCTACACGGAATAGGTGAATTTTTAGATGAAAATTAGATCGTTACAATCTGCTCTTCTTATTAATGAAAGGTAATGAAAGCTCTGGGAAAGAGAAAGGGTCATAACCTGGTGAGACTACAACTAGTAGGCTCGGAGAAGCAGAAGGGAGAGAGTTGTATTGGAGAAGGAGGAAGCGAGCTCCCACTACAACTATCTATATGCTACCAGAGGGTGAGGGCCTAGACCCACATGTGTGGTCTCACCACAACAGTTTATACTCTTTTCGCTTCATTTTTTTTATCTGATCGGAATTGATAATACCGGTGATCCGTGTATGCCGACGAGAATTATTATACCGGGCGTGGCGCGCCCCTATGATAGCTTATGTACGGTCGAATTCTTGCTATAGATGGTATGCCAAAGTAGCCTACTCTTTAGCACCTTTTGCTAGCTTTGCTAACCCCTCTTTAAAACGCTGAGTTATAGGGTCGTATTAATTAAGCCGTAAGCTTATTTTTCTGATTTTTTTAGCGGTTTTTGGTGTGCTAAACTCGGTTTTTTGTGACGCTATAGATAGTGTATTTGGCCGGGAGATATTATCATCAACATTATTATAATAGGGGTTATAGGAATCCAATTTATCCGTAATAAGCTTGGAATTGATAGGCTAGAGACCTATCAATTTAAATCTAAGCTTAATAGTATACGGTTTGAAGGTTTTCCGACGAATTTCCCCTATTGAATATAGGAATTCATCCTTTAAGAATTTGCGGTATCCAGTTATAGTAGCAGCCTCTACCGCTTCACTATACTAGTGTTTATACACGCTAAACACACCGATATCGAGAGGTTATAGTATATAACTAGTATAGGATAGTAAGAAAAACAATATAATATTATTTTTCTCACAAAATTAGACGAATTCACGTGTTATATGACTTCCAAACCGGTTATATAAAACCAGTCTTTTCGCACCCAATATACGGCTAATAGTCTATTTATAAAAAAGCTGGATCTATTGGAACGCTAAAGTGTCATTGATATAGCCAGTGTCTGTAATAGCGAGGTATTTATCTTCCTAGATAATATCAAACTAGCGTAGTAAAGCTTGCTTTGCGCTTAGGATAATAAGCGGGGGATATACAAAACTATCTACAGAAATAGCTTCTAAAACGGTAACAGATTCACGGTTTATAACAGATCCGTTAAAAAGCTTCTTTTTCGTATATCTAGTAATGATAAATTGATCCTTTCTAACACCAATTTGGAAGCCAGTTTCGTCAAAATTGTAGATGTCTTACTAGCAAATCCCGTGCTCAGCTATCACCCTTTCGTAGTCTTTAAACCACCTTTGTATAACGGATTTATCCAGAGCAGATACTCTCTCGACGTCGAGAGCTTTCCTACGTCGTATATAGTACTCTAGATGCCGTTTTAGAAACCGTTTTAGCTAGTAAGCGCCGATTTGTGGAGGGTTTTCTAGCGGGTCTATATTACTAGCACGGAAGTCTTCTTCTAGAATTGAATCCGCAGCTACAGCAATTTGGCGCCGGTTTATCGAGGCTCCGACCGTGTCAAAGTAATCAATATATTCACATAAAGCTCCCTCTTATATAGTAGTAAGCTTCCTACCATTAGGTTGTCGTTGAAAAAGTGATTTTCCACCTTGCCATCGCCGGCGTAGTCGATGCATTAGGACCGCGAATGTAAAGGATAAAGGTCCTTTCAATCATGAAACAGGGAATGACAGGATGTGCGCAGCATGTATCGTAATCAATGCGTGCGGGGTTCGCCAGGTGATCGACCCTGCTTCTTAGCGCACTAGGATTTTCTTTTAATCCTAGGGCCCCCGGGGCCCCCCTGATTTAGGACAAGAGTTAGTCTTATCATATAGAGATAATACACTTTCATTCCTCTCCCCGCCATTCGTATCTTACCCGGTTAATAGGCCTTACACCTAATAACTGTATATCTTTACAATTCTAACTCTTCTTCTTTAACTACCTAAGATATAATAGCTCCCCCGGTTACCTATAGCGGCTCACGAAATAACACCGAAGCGCCCGAGTATCTAAGTCGGATCGGTAGCGAATCACTAACGTCTACCCTAGGCGAGGAACTAAGGGAGACCTAAACCTAAAGAAACTCGCCCGAGCTAAATAACGAACCACTCGAGGAAAACCACCGGTTCGTTAACGAGATAATCCGAAGACTCGAGCTTTAGGCTACAGAGTACGAAGCAAAAGCGGCTTTATAATAACGAATCCTTATAGCTAAAAAATTAGTTACGGAAAATAAGAAAAAGCTCTAGGAACTAGTAGGACCGTCGAAACGACCTCGAAACGATCGCGGTTCCTCTATAGAGAGCGAGTAAAGCTAGAAGGGAGAGATTAAGCGGGATATCGGTAAGTTCGAAGAGAACTTTAGTATTAAGTAGAGAGAAGACTAGTTAAACGACCTTAATACACTCTTTAGAGGAGCCCCGAAGAAGTATATCTCGGGAGCCTAAAAAGTCCTCGTAGCCACTAACTTCCTCTACACCGTATATAAAGGTAAGTAGACGATTTATAAACGAAAGCACCCCGAAGACGTATCGAACTAGGAGGCCTTCCGAGAATAGACGAAAATATTACTTCGAAATTTATATAATATTATCACCGATATCCTTATCTTATTCTAAGAGGCGATAATAAGGCCTCACTAAGACCCTCGGAATTTCGAAAACTACCTCGAATCGCTAGAGAATCACTTACCGAAATAGACCGAAGAGTAAAAAGCCTAGACGCTTTTTATAAAGCTATAGAAACCCCTCCGAGATATTATAATCACAAATAGTAATAGATCACTTCCTATAAACCGAGACGAGATATTAAAATTAGTATCTATCCTTTACTATATCTACTTCGTATATTAGAAAAAGAAAGACCACTTACCCTAATAATACGATAAGCGTAAATAGGGAAACTATTATAGTTCGACACCGAATCACCCCCGCACTAAAATATTAAAGGGTCGTAGAAGAGGATAGCCTTATAGAAGAAGCTAATTTAGAGGTAGAGCTAGAGGACGGGGATCCGATAGAAGATCACGAAATTCGATAAACCCTAATATAAACTCCTAGACTACTAAGAAAGGAAACGGTACCGTTTTAATACTAGAAGGTGCCTATTTTATCTATTAAGATAAGAATCACTAGGTAAATAAGTGCCTATAGAGAGGAACCCTAATCTAAGTATTAAGAGTAAATCAAACTAGATAGTAGGGAAAAGTAGAGGAGCTAGATTAATTCCCGATACCCTAGCTTAATACCCGCTAATCGGGACTATAGTACGCCTTTATATACCGATCACCTTAGGAGACGGTCGCGAAACGTATATAAATCTAGATACTAACACGGAATATAATATAGTTAGTAAGAAATTTACTATTAAAAACAAATTACTAGCTATACCTTTCTTATCCCTAACGCTAAAAGGCGTCGCCCTAGATAGACTCCGCACCTATAGTGTATTCTAGATACTATTTATAATAAGAGATTCTCGAGGCACTAAAAAGATAGTGAAATAACCCTATATTAGTATCGATAGGGACTCGAGGCTAGAAGGAAGCCCTATCCTTTTATTAAGGACCTTTATTAATAAATTCGACGTTATCCTACGACCTAGTGTCGATAAATAGTGGTTCGGAGTTAAAGGGTTCGAACTTTAGAAACCTTATAAGTTTATAAAGCAATCTAAGAACGTAGCTATTATTTACGCCCTAATTAAGATACTAGAGGAGGTATAGCTACCTAACGAAGACACTAACGTACCGGCGAAGAATTAAGACCGAATCCCCCCTAAATTAGAGGAGTATCGAGACGTATTCGACTATAAAAAAGTAGATACACTACCGAGGATAAAAGCTTCTAACTATACTATCGAGCTCGAAGAAGGCAAAACTCTACCTTATAGTCCGATTTACCCCCTTTTATAAACGGAGCTTAAAGAACTATAGGCTTATCTTATAGATAATATTAAAAAGGGACGGATTAGACTATCGAAAAGTCTAGCGGGAGCGCTAATCCTATTTATCCCGAAGAAAGATAGAGGACTACGTTTATATATAGATTACTAGGGACTTAACTACGTTTCGGTTAAGAATCGCTACCCTCTATCTCTTATATTAGAAATCCTCGACCGACTTTCTAGGGTAAAATACTTTAGTAAAGTCGACGTTAAAGACGCTTACTACTAGATTCGACTATAAGAAGGTAACGAATAGAAAATAGCATTCCGAACCTAATATAGCTATTTTAAATATATAGTTATACTATTCGGACTATCTAATACGCCGGCCACTTTCTAAAGTTATATCTATATAGCGCTAGTAGGGCTAGTTAACGTTATTTATATAGTATATCTAGATAATATCCTAGTTTTCACTAAAGACCGCGAGTCCTATTCGATAGCGCTTCACTAGATTTTCGAAAGGCTATAGAAGGTAAAGCTATATATAAAGCCTTCGAAGTATATATTCTACTAGAAGGAGGTCGAATTCCTAGGGTTTATCGTAGATAGTTCGGGAGTGAAAATAGACTAGAGCTATATCCGCGTGATCTAGGAATAGTAAGAACTAAAGAGCTACTATAATATCTAAGTTTTTCTAGGATTTTATAATTTCTACTATCGATTTATTAAAGGATATTCCTAGATTTCCCTACCTTTTATATCTATAATAAAGGGGAGTAAAAATAGGAAAAAACCGGGTTAAGTGACACTAAATAAGACCGAATCGGTAGCGTTTCGGAACCTAAAAGGGGCTTTCTAGTCGGTGTCCCTATTACACTATTTCGACCTAGAGAAATATATTAGATTAGAAATAGATACGTTAAACTAAGAAATAGGAGGAGTACTTTCCTAACCTAATAAAGAAGGGCGTTAGTATCCTATCGCTTTCTAGTCCTAAAAGTTCTTAGGGCCCGAACTTAACTATACGACACCGGATTAGGAGCTATTCGCTATCGTTTATTCCTTCTAATATTAGAGACACTATCTAGATAATAGTAAGTATCCTATTAAGGTACTATTAGATTATACTAATCTATATATATTTATAATATAGTAAAAGCTTAATAGCCGATAGGCGCGTTAGTATATATTTCTTACGCCTTTTAACTTTATTATAAAGTATAGGCCCGGAAAGACAAACCCTATAGACGGGCTTTCTAGAATTCCTAACTCTAAGTAAGCAATCGTAGGAGAGGAATTAATAATCCTAATTTAAAACTAAATTGTAAACGATTAACCCCTAGACCTAAGAGAGGCCGAGAAAGAAACGGCTCTAACTATCTAAAGGATTTTAGAAGCTAAAGATCTAGATATAGATTATAAGTATAATTTAGATAAATATAACTTAGAATTCTAGTTTAGACTTAGTTAAGAGACTATATAGGGAGATCCTAGATCTAGTATAACTACTAAGATAGTAGTAAATCGCGCGAGTATAGAAATAGATAACTAGTCTAAATAGCGAGAACTATATAATAAATTAAATATTCTATTCGACGTTATAGATACTATAATAATAGTAATCTAGTCTATTAGTACAGATACTATAGATATTCTCGAATAAATAGGAAAACTCTAATCGGATAACCTAGAGATAAACCACTAAAAAGGTAATATATCGATCTTAAAACCTAGTAGTAAAGGCTAGTTAGTCGACGCCTTAGGATTACTATAGTACTAAGGACGTCTATATATACTAGGAAAGGAGGGTATCCGTATAAAATTAATACAATTATATCACGATAACCCTACTATAGGCCACTTTAGTAGAGTAAGAACCGAAGAACTCCTAAGGAGAGAATACCACTAGGTAAATCTATAGGCGGATATATAGAGATATATTAAATCCTATATAATATATTAAACCGCCTAAACGCTAAGGTATCGTCCTTTCGGTAAGCTCGAATCTCTACCGATTCTATCCTAGCCCTTTATTAAACTATTAATAGACTTTATTATAGGGTTACCTCAATCGATCTAGAAAGGAAGGATAGTAGATACTATTCTAGTGATTATAGACTATTTCTTAAAATAGTGCCTCTTCTTCCTAGTTTCGACAATAATAGATACTTTAGAATTAGCCGAGCTTTTCTATTATAATATCGAACTAAGGTTTAGCCTACTAAATAGTATTATATCTAACTAGGGATCCGTTTTTATAAACAGATTTTAGTCGAAACTATATTATATATCCTAGATAAAATTAAGATATTCGATAGCGTTTTACCCCTAGACCGATAGTTAAATAGAGAGGATAAATTAGACACTCGAACACTACCTTCGGTATTTTATTAATAAGTAATAGAAGATATAGCCTATACTCCTATATATAGCGGAATTTATATATAATAATAGAGTTAATATAACAATTAGAATTTCACCCTTCTAGGCCTTATTAGGCTATAATCCTAATTTCTAAATACGCGCCGAGGATAGTAGTATAGAGAGAGAGGCACTAGTAGTAGTATCGCGAATTAAGAAGCTTTAAGAGCTCCGCGAAAAGCTATAGGAAGTATAGCGAAAAGCCACTAAGATATAGGCGAATTATTATAATAAACGCCACTAAGAGATAATATTTAAAAAGAACGACCTTATAGCTCTCTCGATAAAAAACCTACGATTAAAAGAAGGTATAATAAAGAAGCTATCACTAAGATAGATAGGACCTTTTAGGATCCTTAAATATATTAGAAAGTAAGCGTATCGCCTACTACTCCCTAGCTAGTATATAGCGATTTATAATATATTTCCTATATCTTTACTATAACTATAGTATTAACGTAAGGATAAACCTAAGCAATTATCTTTACTAGAGCTAGTAGATAACAATAAAGAGGAAGTCGAGAAGATAAAGGATAATTAGCGGTTCGAAGACAAACTACACTATCTAGTAAAATAGTATAGCTAGCCCTTAGAATATAATTAATAGGTACCTAAGAGTATAATAGTAAATACACTAAAAGTTATCGTAAGATATAAAAGGTCCTAAAGAAAATAAAATTAATTAGAAGTAGCCGATTACACACTATATTAATAGCGAAGCGATATATATATAATCTTAAATCGACCCTATCTTACCCTATAGCTAACGGAGAGATATAAAAGAAATTCACTAAGTAAAATAAAAGAAATCTAGGTCTAAAACCTCTCCGAAACGATACCGATAAACTACCGCTATACCTATAGATCGAGAGGGAAACCCTCTAGGTATAACTTAAGGAAAGGACTAACTATAAGCCCTAGCTTAAAGGAGCCGACTAGGTCTTATATATCTTAGCGGAAGGTAACGACACTAGTATACTAAGACCTAGCCGACTCCTCCGCGATATATAGATAGAGGTAATAGGAACCCTCTATAGTAAGCTTAGCCTAGCTAGAAGCAAAATCGGTAAAAAGGTCGCTAGGGACCACTAAAGAAGAGCGAGAAGACACCTACCTAGTATATATATCCTTAGTTAACTATATAAATTAGTAATAATAAAACGACCCTAAATTATAAGCGAAACTCACCTAAGATAGCTTAGTACCGGTAAGCGAATACGTATAGCGATACGATTTAGTAAAGCTATTAAAGGACGCGACTAAGTGTTATACACTTACCGCGACGCTATTAATAAGGTCCTAAAGAAGAAGGAACTTAGACGCGCCTTCCTCGCTAGGGCTAAAACCTCCCTTAGTATTTAACTAAAATTATTCGGCCTAGGATAAATATATAAGTAACTCCACTTAGTTTCCTTCGATCCCCTTAGGGACCTAGGTAACGTTAGTCTAAAACGGTTATAAAACGGGATAGTAATATATATAATAATATACCGTTTTATAGGGCTTATAGAGACTATTATAATATTAACAATTTTTACTATTATATATAGTAGCGAAGTATTTCACTAAAAAGGGCTAAAGAGCTATAGGATCTCCTTCGCGCTAATCACGAATAGAGACGCGTAAGCAAGTAAAGCACTAGGTTCGGACCCGGAGAATAGGATTACGTAACTTATAAGGAGAATTAAGGACTAAAGGTATTGTGATAATCTTAATACGAAATATAACCGAAATAATACTATTATAAAGTAGATATAGAAGTGATAAGGTAATAGAAAGGAAGAGAAAGAAAGATAAAGAGCGGAGGATAAATAAGTCTAGTTATCTACGTGATAGGATAAATTATCCTAAAAAGGAAGCTACGATTAAGGATATGATTAAAGTAGACTCGCTCCTACTATTTCTATTAAACGGGCAAAAAACTTAGAGACACTACTAAATCGGTACCTTCCTACTATAGAAACTACTATATAACGGTTAAGTTAAGCTCTATTAAGTAATCCTCTATTAAAATAGGTATATCTTAACCTATCTAGAAGTTAATATAATTAGCAACTATATTAGCAAACTACCGTTTCGCTACCGTCTAACTTATATACCTAAGGTCTTCGGGATAAAGGCTAATAAGATAATATCGTCCCCTAGCCGCTATTAGCGCTTATAGATCTATATAGATAGTATCCGCCTAACGTTCGGTAATAATACGCGTATACTTTATACGCCTAGCCTTATAAAGGATTAGTAACGAATTATAAACGAAATAGGGTAGTAACTCACCTTCTAGACCTTCTTCGACCCTAAGAGACTATAAAAGGAATAATATACCCTAAGAGAACTATCTAAAGCGGAGGCTAAATCATAACTAGCCTCTAAGATATTAAGACGTAGTTCTTCGGGCTAGTCTATAAAGTCTATAAAGAAAAAGCTCACCTAATCTAAAATATATACTAGATCCCTTATATCTTATAATATCCTAATAGGAAACTACAATAAATTAGTACTATATTATAGCTAAATTATAAGGTCCTCACTATTTCGTAAATAGCGTTTTTACTATTATAATAGTTATAGAGGACCGAGATTCTCTTATTAAACTTATAGCAAGCTAGATTAAATAGTGTATCCGTATCTATCTCGTACGTGCTTAGTATATAATAGAAATAACCCAAATAGAAGAGGTAACGAGGCCGAATAATTTTATAAGCGATATTAGCAAGAGGAGCTATAGCTATAGTGCCGGATCACTACCGATACGAGAGAGACTTAGGGCGTTAGGGGAGATTTATATCTAGCCTAGATAAAGAAACCGTTCCCTTTAATAGCCTCGGGCTCACTATAGGAAGAGACACCTATATTAGAAAGGGTTTACCTAGATAAAGAAGAGCGGTCTCCTTTAACAGTCTCCGTCCAACCGTAGGTAGGGACACCTACGCTAGAGGAGGGGGAATAATTATAAAGGATAAAGGTCCTTTCAATCATAAAATAGGGAATAATAGGATATACGTAGCATATATCGTAATCAATACGTGCGGGGTTCGCTAGGTGATCGACCCTACTTCTTAGCGCACTGGGATTTTCTTTTAATCCTAGGGCCCCCGGGGGCCCCCTAATTTGGGACAAGAGTTAGTCTTGTCACATAGAGATAATACACTTTCATTCCTCTCCCCGCCATTCGTATCTTACCCGGTTGACAGGCCTTACACCTGATAACTGTATATCTTTACAGCGAATTCACGCGCAGTTTTCGTGATATTAGGTTTAGACTGATTAGAGAGAGACTTAATAGCTTTCTCTATCTCAATCTCTATTTCTCTGTTGGTTTTAGGCATGGTTGGTAGGGTGGTGCTGGTTCAAAGTGAAAATAGTAATTTGGATGAAAATGTTGTAAATGGATGATCCATTGTATCTGGGTGGCAGACCCTCGCTTGCGAGGGTCCGTATTTTTTGTAAAAAAATTGTGGGGCCGGTTACATTTCAATGAGTTACCACTCAATAGCCATGCATATTGGACCATTCGGAAAGAGATATTTTGTTCATCTAATAATAAATTTTAATTAAAAATTATCTAAAAAATTATCACAATATAAATTTATTGAGAGAATAGGGTCGAAATTTGGTCAGTTTTGGTGGGAAAACAGGGTGTGGGTAAATACTTATTGACATCTGTATCTCGGGCTGTATAGCGAGGTTGGTACTGGGGGCCAACGGACTCAGTTTGACTACCAAAAATGGGTAATGAGTACATATGTACCTAGGTAGGGACCCACGGGACATTTGTGCCACATATACATACACGCTCTAACATTCTAACGGTAGTTCTGCAATAGCGCCTCTAATACTCCGTAGTGGTAGTGCTACCTTATTGAAAATTGAATGCAATATGGTATGCTGCAAACTTGACCTTGATTTTTGTTGTGGACTCGTGAGAAGTGACAACAAAAGTTTAATGTTTGGAATACTGATTTCCCGGATTGACTATTGTTGGTGCAACCGCTGATGATGCGACGGGTCCATTGATCGTATGTACAAGGTACTATGTACTATGAATTACACAACCGAAATTGGCGTTTTGAGCATGCACATTTCGTTCCTCACGAGACAACTGCCAGTTTGCTTCGGACAGGCTTGTTCTCTTTCATCCCAGGCTCTGGGAACCCAGACACATGGACCCCCTTCCGGAAAAGAAGACAATGTGTCGAACCGCCAAAATGGAACATACCAATCTCATCACCCTTCTTCAATCTATCCCCCTCCTTGACAGTGATATCACAAGTCGAGACCTCTGCCATACCAACTCCAATGAATGCCACCAGCCCAATGGCTGGCTCATCCGCTTCAATGAAGATAAGCGCCCGCGTCGCAGTCGAAGTAATATATCCCTGTGAAGTAACCTGACCCGCCATATCAATATCCTTCTGCTCAGCCTTCGGGTTCCCGACGCCTTCAAACAGCGGCTCAGAATAATATGTGCCATCAACAACATAAGCCTTGACGACCCTCCCGCTAACGGGCGAATGCCAACGGTGGTAGCTCAACGCACTAAGGAATGCCTGGTAAACCGTGCCACCAACAAACTGCGACGCAAGAGGATCATGGCCCAGCATGTCAAGCACAGAGTAGGGCTGACTCTTAATCCAGAACTTGTCACGCGCACGGGCATGGTGCGTAATCCGATACGGCTGCGACTCGCACGCGTTAGCGATAACCTTCCCGTCATCCGGGTCTTCAACAGGCCGTATTCCCTCCTTGAGAGTGCGGGTAAAGAAATGATCCCACGACTTGTATCCGTGATTCGGCGCAGACGGGTCACAATCGAACATATCATGGAATTGCAAATCTGTCGCAGCCAGCACACCGATCTTCGCAACGGCTGTCAGATCCCGACGGCCGGTTTTACCGAACCACCCGTGGGCGGTGTCATTCAGCACCTCAGCGGAGGCGGGAGAGCGCAGGAACTCGCCCCATGCATTCAAGATCTTCTTAATCATCGCGTTGATGTCGGGATCTAGAAAGGCCGCATACCCGCTGGGCGTACCCATTGGCCAGTCGAGGACGGCGTTGATAGGTAACCCAACTAGACCGACGCGGTGGGCCTTGTCGGTCCAGGAAGGCGCGGTGGTGAGGAGATGGTTGATGACGTTTAGGAAATGGGAATAGTCGCGGATTTCAGGGTTGCCTGTTGGGTCGTGGCCGTATCGCTTGTTGCGTGGGACTTCGTTGAACATGGAACTCAAGAGCATGTATATGCGTGTGTTGGATTCGATGAGTTCTTTGAATTCCCTTAGGACTGGGTGGAGAGGCTGCTGCTCGCCGTCGTCGACTTTCTTGATTATGCCTCCGAGCCATTCCTTGTGGGCTGCATGGTCTGCTGGCATCCAGTGGCCGACCCTTTGGATTGTGAGTGACATGGGGTTTGTTGGGTTCGATTGATGTCTTACCTGTGAAGGTGGTGCTCTGGAGTACGTTGTGCCATTTTCGAAATTATTACGAAATTAACTTATGTCGAAAAGCTAGACTATGAGAATCCTCTAGGCGATGGTTGATCAGATATTTATACGGTGCTGTACAATGTCAAGTAAACATCCACATATGTTACATCAGTATGATGCTCTGGGGAGAACCAACTCACACATCGTTTCTAGATGTTTGGAAGAAGCCGCATACGGCTATATCTGATAGTCAATGAAGTCATGAAGTTGATGTTTGACAGCTCATACGGAGCTCACAAATTCCAGCTCCAGGATGGTGGACTTTCTGATGTCATGACACTCTGGGTGATCATGCAGATCTGAGAAAATGGTGTTTCCTTGGATAGGTGGTATTGAGGAAAATTGAAAAAAAAAAAAAAAAAAAGGAAGGGCTCTAAGTAAATAGGGAACAAAGCAAAAAGACAAAAAAAAAGAAAAAAAAGATAGACATAGCATGTCCTGGTTTCGATCCAGGGACCTGTTGATTGTTAGTTATAATGTTCGGAAGGAAACTGGTGAATCGGTGTAACGTACCTCCGGGTTATGAGCCCGGCGCTCGTTCCCCTGAGCTAACATGCTGATTGGTTGACTATCTAGTCCTTTAGATTAATGAATAGGATTGCAGGGCACTTTTACCGTTTCCAATCAATATCCCAATAATCAATGTATGAATCTTCTCATGTTATCCTTACCTTTGAGTCAGTTTAGGTCAGGCTCCAACTTTGAAGGTTACCAAAGGAACCTGCCGGGGTCCAAATTTATTGTTTGCATTGGAGAAGGCTGAAGTGGACTGTTGGCATCGCTATCGTTCACGCATTGTATACTAGAGTAAGATTAAGTTTAGTCTTTGCTATGCCACAACAATATAACGCGCATAGGAAGTTAGGATATCCTTAGGTAAACTATGATCCAAACATTTCTTGACGCCAGAATACAGAACGTCCCTTAGCCACCCATCTCCCCACATGGGCCCGGAGCTCACGCCCCATATCGTGTGGTCCACAGAAGAAGACCGCCACAGACTCCTCGCCATGATAGCTAAATGTTTGGTCCACGATTTCCCTGAGATTAGGCCGTCCCATGTGTGCCTTGGACCCTCCCACTAATCCATCCGATGTCTGCAATTCACCCATCTCCATCCCGTCAAAGAAGGAATTGCGGAAGGAATGCTCTAGGGAGCCATGTCCAGTCAAGTAAATTTGAACATTGGGATTGTCTGCAAATACCTGGTCTTCGAGCTCTGCAGCCCAAGCAACCTCTGCTGCGGATCTCAATGCCCATGTAAAGTTGAGACGTTTGTGACCCCCGACTTCGCCATCGAAGTGTTCACGCAACGCCCGGTAGACAGGTAGCACGAATGTCGCTCCTATTCCGCCAGCCACAAGGAGGATGCGATCGAACTTGCCGGTGACATCTGCGATGTCAACAGAAGTCCCGTATGGTCCTTCGATGTCAATTACAGGTAGGGCATTGAATCGGTCCGCATGGGTCAACAGCATTTGTGTCGTGGGACCCCGACGGGTTCGCAAAAGTAGTATGACCTCGCCTACGGACACGTTGGCCACTGTGAACGGGTTCGACAGCAAACGGTTCGCACCGCTGCATCCGCTCCCAGTGGAAACGCACATATAGACGTGTTGGCCGGGCTTAGCTTGGAAGCGAGATACTTTGGACGCTGGAATATGGATCTGAACTTTCAGCAAGTCCGTAGCGGGGATCTGAGTTACGGTTACCGACTCAGTGATGGTGTCAACTCGTCGGAGGATCCGATCGCCAACGAACAGTGCCAGAGTCTCAATCACATACAGCCGGAGGTGACTGGTATGAAAGAAGAGTATGGGCAATACCACCAGTCCGATCGCTAGGTGGCAGAAGTAAAAGGCTCGGAAGCTCCATTGTCGGCATTTCTCGATGCTTGTGATTGTAAGCACGGACATCAAGGCCAAGCATAATAGTCCGGTCATAGATGGGCGAGTCTGCAGGCGTTCGACGAGGATTCCCGTCTGAACAAAATAGTTGATATAAAATGCACCGTGAAGGCCAATTAGGATCATGATGATTCTGCCACATATTTGATGCCAGTGGATGAGCTGTTCGTGAGACGTGCCAAAGATGACTGCCAGCGGAGAATAGCGATTCCGCATAGACAACATATAATGAATAGGAAGTTGGGCTGCAGCAATACTCCCGAAGCGTTTGGTGACATGAAAATAGTCTGAGAACTCGTCAAATTGGGCACCCAACAGACCAAGTCATGGAAACAATTGCTCACCATCACCGGTCCGATTGACACAGAGAAACAGCAGCCAGCAAGCCCAGGCGACTGCAGCGATCCAGCGTCCTCTTAACCCCAGATTCGGGGAAATTTCACCATTTAACCACCATATAGTAGACCTCCATCGCCTGGCAGCTGTCCGAGACCAACCCCTGGCTGATTCTAGGCCGACCGGCGACTGCCCAAGAGCAGTGTACGCGACATGGGCTCTCCCTTTCTTACTCAAGAGCCATATGACGAGCCGGTAGACTTGATAACTCAAAATCGGGACCAGGATGGATAGTTGGGAATAGACTGCGTACTGGTCTAGCAGGCGTCGCCGGTGGTCTTTCTCATCGGAGCCGAGGCGGACAAAATGCCATGGCCAAAACATGATCCTCGTGTAGGCAATCCACACGTTGTATTCTTCGGCTGAAGAGGAACTTGCAAAAGCATAGCCCTTGTCCTCGGCGCTGTTGAGAAGACCCCTTGGCACGGGTGACGCGGGGAAGCGGAAGCCTAATTCCCCTCCGATTCTGGGTGTCCGAATCTGCACCTCAATAATAGGAACAATGAAAACATACGACACTGGAAAATGAATGGGAATTCTGATTACAGTGAGCCAAAAACAAAAACAAAAACAAAAACAAAAACAAAAACAAAAACAAAAACAAAAACAAAAAGCAGTATCACCATCCCAGATAAATTTCACGTATCCAGATTCACCTCTCTGATTTCGCCTTCGCATTGCCCGAATCGTAATTATGAGCTACCTCTACGAGCCCCAAGTCACAAGTTCAGAATGGCAAAATGACCAGGTTGTACGCAGCGGTATGGACCGCGTGTTAGAGGATTAGACATGGGCTTCTTTGATCTTTCGCAGCCATTTCTGCTCTCTGGGGCTTTTACCGTCCCTTATCTCCCTGGCCTGGAATGATCGACGAGGTCAACGACCGCTTATTCCCCCGTCCTACCGAGCGCACGAATTATATGGTTGGCGTCATTTCGCATGGTGTAACGCTTCGCAAGTCGTTTGACATCAAACATACCCGATTTGCGGCGACATCTCTAGGTCTGTTGCCCCGATCGTCGTAAAAGACCACCGATACAAATACCACCAACTATCTGCTCAATCTATTCCCCTGTGAACTGGTCTCAACACCACTGTCTATACCTTTACCGAAGTACTCCAAATCCAAATCAAGAAGGTCGCCGTCAACGCATTCTGCAATCCATTATGCACCCTGAACGACGCCGAGAATGGGTTTCTGTTTTGATCCCTGACACTCGCCGTGCGATCTTAGTAGAGATCTCGAATGTGGCTTGCGCTCTTCCTGAGCTACATGTCGCGAATCCCAGCGAGCGATTTGCGGTCGATAAGCTCGAGGCGACAGTGAATACAATGATCGGAAAGACGTTTCACACCACTTGCTCCATGGCGTGGGGATTTGCCAGCCGGTCGAGAAACGGAAGTCAGGTTTATAATGTGAAAAGGGGGAAAGAGAATGGTATTGCGGCGCCTATCAATGAGGAGTTGGTAGAAAAGGTTGGGATGAGACTGAGTCTAAATTAAATCCCTCAGCCATATACGGAGTAACAGGTGTACGACATAGAGAAGAGATTCATCAGATGGTCCATACAAATGAGGCAGGTGGCAGGGCATAAAGTTTGCACAAAAGTTACCTTAGGCATGCGGCATGACGTGAGAACCCGAGTCCCGATCCGATAATGGAACGACCGGATCGAGCGGTAGACAACTAAACCAGTGGAGACAAGATGAATTTTACTGCGATTGCATTTTTCTCTCCCCATGGCACACACCACGGAACCTAAGAAACAAAATTGACTAGCGGACCCAAAAGTTGTGAAGAGCCTTGCGGTGGGATACGAACCCGTTGGGGAAGGTCTAGGAACTCTGGTCCAGGCACAAGATATTATTGGAAATGATCGTAGAAATGCGAATGGGATCCCGAGAATTACCCAGCCAATCATATCGTCGGGATGAACTTCGGGGCATATCTCGGGGATCCTACTGCAATCGGTCTCACCGGGAAGTACACTTGGAAGTCAGGTCCCGAGTGGGTCACTGCGAAGCTTAATAATTCATGTGTAAATACTTCCAAGGTCACTTTCAGGTCGAGTTAAAGGAAGTGTATCTTATGCGACTTGACAGATCAGCTGTTCCTCAAAAGAAGAAAGTCTCTGAACTCCGTTAGGGTTTCATCGTCCACTCGGGCACATTATCCGAGTCAAATACGGCATGCCGAACGTATTTCCAAGGGGTGGAAAGACCGACCAATGAGATCCACTCGGCTCGGGAGGTTATTCGGACCATCATCGGCGATACTATATGGCAAACTTAAGCCCCGGCACTCGTCCGAAACATGAATTGTTTGGTTCCGTGTATAAGTCTATACGAGGTCTAAGCGTGGCCCGATCTTGAAGCACGACAATGGACAAGGGAGAACAGAAATAACGAGCGAGAATTGGAGAATGTAGTGTTGTAGGATCTCCCAGTAATCTTGACGGGATGGAGTAGTAGCATCAACATGGAAAGAGGAAAGAAAACGGCTCCAGCGCTACGGAGTACTCCGTGAGAATTTTCACTTAGTTTTCGTCGTATCCACTTACTCCGTATTCCAACTCGTTCATTGATCAGCAGATTCTTCATTATGCTCTGTGTTGGCAACATAATCGATCATTACCTAGAATTACCCTTCCCCACCCTCCGTATAATCCCGCAGCCCCGGTTCCCATCAAATTCTGGAGTCCGGAGCATGACGCAAATCAGGCGACTCTCGAGAATGGACGCTTAAGAGACGGATAACTCCCGTTATATTCATTCTCTTCTGAACACATTCTCACCCCTTCACCCTTCACCCTCCACACTACATACAATATGAAGGCCACCAAAAATCCCCAGCCGGTATCGGCTTCCCATAACGAGAATGTTCCCTCACTTAACAATACCACAGTCCACGAGGCACACACAATAAAGGGTCTCATTGTCGGTGGAAAATACCGCGACGAACTTTCACAAGAGCAAAGCCAGCACTACGACAGCAGCTTATTGCAAGAGGTTGATGTCGACCTTCCCCTCACAGCCACCAAGCCGGTACAGCACGACGGCCAAGAATTCATCGTACTTGACTTCATAGAAGGAGACAAGCAGAACCCCTTCAACTGGAGTTCAGGCCGGAAGGCCTTCATCAGTGCTCAGCTTTGCTGCATGACACTTTTCATCGGTCTCGCCACGACAGCATACAGTTCCGGAATTTCAGGCATGGCAAAAGAACTGGGAACAACGGAGTTGATTGGAAAGCTTGGTCTATTCACCTTCAACTTTACCTGTGCACTGGCTCCTCTTTTCCTCGCCCCGTTCTGTGAACTGGCTGGTCGACGAGTGATCTATATCGGTGCCTATGTCTGCTTCTGTCTTATGTTCATCGGCCTCGCGCTAGGCAAGAACATTGCCACGATCCTAGTTTGTCGTGCCCTGCTGGGTCTCTTCGGTTGTGTTGGTACAATCCTTGTCGGTGGCACCTTTGGTGACATGTATACACCCGAACACCGCGCTATCCCTATGGCTTGCTTCTCCTTCATCGCTATCCTCGGTACAGTGGGTGCCCCCATCTACGCTGGCTTTATCGACCAGGCTCTCGGCTGGCGCTGGCTCGAGGGTATCCAGGGTTTGGCGAACATTCCCCTTGGTATCGTCATTGCCATTTGTCTGCCTGAAACTCGTGGCAGTGTTTGTCTTACCAAGCGTGCCAAGGCAATTCGCCAGGCCACCGGTGATGACCGTTTCGTGACCCACAACGATATCGAAGCGCCCGGAATCAAGCACATGTTGCACAACTCCTCCGTCAAGGCCGTGAAGATGCTCTTCAGTGAGCCCGTTGTTTTCGCCTTTGGTCTTTGGATCAGTTTTGCCTGGTTCCTGACCTTCCTCTTCCTTTCCGTCATCCCAATCACCTTCCAAGAAAAGCGTGGCTGGAACGAAGGAGTCGCTGGCCTTCCCTATATCTCCCTCTGCCTCGGAACCACCATCGGTTTCGGTCTCAACTTCTTCCAAATTAGAAAATACCAATCCCTCACCTCTGACCCGAACGCTGAGGTCGCACCCGAAGCTCGATTGTACGGTGCCCTGTGCGGCGCCGTCTGGCTGCCGATCGGACTGTTCCTCTACAGCTTCACCCAGTACGAGGGTCTCCCCTGGATCGGTCCCGTCATCGGTCTGGCACTCATCACTATCGGTATCTTCTTCATTTTCGAGTCCTGCTACAGTTATACTGCCGATTGTTATGGAGAACACTCTTCTTCTGCCATTGCTGGTCAAGGTTTCATGCGTAACACACTCGGTGCTGTGTCGCCTCTGTTTGCTTCTCAGTTCTTCCATAACATGGGCAGTCAGTACGCTGGATTGTTACTGGCATTGGTTGCGACTGTCTTGACTTTTATTCCCTTCGTCCTGTTCAAGTTTGGTCCTGCGCTGCGCGCCCGCTCCAGACTTGCCTCTGCTACTGTGAACGGCACCGACTAATTGTCTGGTTATTTCTGTGAAATTAGCATTTCAAGTCACATAGAATTGTATTTTTGCATGGAGCCAAAAGGTTCCCAGGCCTCCAGCCAGTTTGGGGGGAAAATGAAAGCCTTCATTATGAGTTATGGACAAATTTTGCAGAAGATCTAGAAACCGCCGTAGAATTTCTAAGATTGTGTACAATATAGCAATTTTCGTTGCCAACGGACTTGAGCCCAGTCTGTATACACTTCGACACTGATCCTTGGGGTGTCTAAATGGCCTGACAAAACAGGCAGCAACTGTCGGTGGCGGGATATGTGGAGTGACCAATAGGATAAGGGCGGCGAATGTCCTCCTGCAGAAACACCTGCAAATTCAGCAGGCGGTGTGTCCGACCGGTCCGCTCTCAAAAAATTTCCCACGACCACCTCCAACTTAACCATCTCCATACCACTTATTTTCCGTTCCAACTACACGGCCGTGATCCACCGAGTGAGCCATTTCTTAAAGATCTGGTGTTTAAATTCCCAACTACAATACAACAATGGCCGAAGATACCAGCGCAGCGTGGCCCATCGCCGATGAGGCCCTCGCCCAGAGCCTTCTCGATCTTGTGCAGCAAGCCGCTCACTACCGTCAGCTGAAGAAGGGCGCCAACGAGTGCACCAAGTCCCTTAACCGCGGAACCTCCGAGCTTGTCATCATGGCCGCCGATACCAGCCCTCTCGCTATCGTGCTTCACTTGCCTCTTTTGGCTGAGGACAAGAACGTGAGTCAAAGACCCTAGAGCCTATAGCCCAGGGCCCTATGGCGAGCATCCAGACTAACCATCCAAATTAGGTTCCCTACGTCTACGTTCCCAGCAAGATGGCTCTTGGCCGTGCCACCGGTGTCTCCCGCCCCGTCATTGCTGCCTCCATCACTACCAACGAGGCCAGTGACCTGACCGCTCAGATCCGCGCCATCAAGAACCAGGTCGAGCGTCTCATGATCTAAGATGTTGTCTTGGATATGGTTGGGAGGAGAACTGGAGTCCGAACAAGTGGTTTTGGAAATGGCTGTTAGCTTTGCCAGCGGATGTCTTCTGTGATATGAGGGCTTACTGCTGTCCAAGTGCGCAACTGGCTTGCTTTAGTTTTGGAAGCTAGGTTTTGCTTGCGTATATAGCCGGGACAATTCAAACACTTCGAACTTTGAACCGATATCGTAGTGAATCTTGTCAGACTATTGTAGAGAGATGTAGTCCCTAGCCATGTTGACAGATCATGTGGCTGCCATGTTTTTCCTCAGTCACAGTTAAGATAATACGTCCTTGGGTACGAGCCGGATGTTTTCGCTTCTAAAAACACTTTAGTTTCCAAATGCTGCCCGGGCGCCATCCACTGGTAAACGAGTACAGAGTATCTTTGACATGGTCATCTCGTTTCGGTGTGGAATATTCTACAGAGAACTCCAAGGGCTGCGTTCCTGCCTGTATACCTAGATAGCTATATGTACCGCTCTCCCTCTGCCACCGCTTTTTTGAAGTGATCGCACATATGCCACTGACGCACCTCGGCAGTCCGAAGCACATAGTAAATGCGATTAACTACAATCGTACGACTTCCTCATTTACCGAGTGCAATATTTACTTAAGCTATACGCTTAACCTTTCGCCTATTAGACGTGTTCTTTCTACCGTAGCTCCTAGTCGAAGATTATACCTAGTAGTGTAAGCGGTAGTTAAAAGTGTGATTGTTTTACCGTTTATAATCAATTAGCCTCAAAGCTATTCGCCCTTCTTCCGGGTAAGGTGAATAAGCTCTATTTTCTCTATAGCAAACTAGGACCTAGTTTGTCTGGCCTATGCTTTGATACGGCCCCGGGGATGTCTTCGGCCTAGATCTTAGTAATATTCTCCTCGGCTGACATAGCCCACTCGCTATCGAAAATAACTAGGTAGTCATCAATATGGGCCGAAGCGCCGCCGTGGAGAGTGATCCCTGAGTTGGAGAACGCGAATAGGATAGGCGAGAGGGGAGAGTACAACTGTAATCTGGACTAGGGGATGTCCTGCCATGTAGGTACCTAGGTAATTGGTGTTCTTCTTTTTGCAGATTTCTGAGACAATATCAAACATGATAAGTCCGATTTTTTTCTTATGCATCACCTCTTTTGTCCACATGTCTGCCAACTGATCGACGCTATCTCCTACCTAGGTAGGTAGTAGGTACATACTGGTAGATACAGTAGAATTCGGAAGCAGATTACCGCTCCCCATTTCTCGGCCCGTACCGTATTAGGTTAATCCAAAATGAACCCAGACGTGTATAGAATATACTCTCTATGCAAGGATTAAGAACGGGAATCGAGTAGGAGATCTCCGGCAAATTATCCACTTAGATCATATACTTCATAATTACCTACCTAGGTAGTTCACATGTGATGTGGAAATCCCGTCTACCTCGGATTGCCTCAAATTCTGCCAAGACCCTATACTACGCGAGATGGCTCGCTTCTTCGTAGATAGAACCACCTGGGCGCGCTGCTAGCGTGGCAAAGAACTACTTTTAGGGTTTAATTTCTTTTAGCCTAACAACCAAAAAATCAGTAGTTCTGTAAAATTCTGCACTCATGTAGCACCTTATGCGCAGTGGTGTAGCGGCCAGGGTTCAAAATCCCTTTTACTAGTTAATTAGGGGATCTTAATGCCGGAATGCCTTAATTGGCACCGCCCTCGACTCCGCTCTATACAGTGTATTATAAATCATTCATATAAACTGGATCCACCATCAATTGATGAAGTTTTCACTTGTGCATCCCATACAAATGTATTCATCTCCATCTTTGAAAAAAGTTTCATATCATTACAACCTTACAACGGCAGCAGAGACAGGGTACTTGGTTATTATGGCATATGCAATAGTAATTCAGGTATCTTAATTCTTTTTCTGCCGTTCTAAAGCCCGACATTCAGGCATATTCAGGCATCAACCCCACCCAAAAGCGGGTTTTGAACCCTGGCCGCTATACCGCTGCGTAACCGTAGTCACTCCAGACGCTACAAACCGGGGTACAGTTTTGGCCCCTGTACGGAGTAGGCTGTCCAATTCTCGTCAGCCTCTGTCAGCTTAGAGAATGAATGTCTGCTCGTTGCTCCTACTGTACCCTGACATTCATTTTCTTTTGTTCCT
Organism: Penicillium rubens; assembly: GCF_028828025.1. Classification (NCBI taxonomy): domain Eukaryota; kingdom Fungi; phylum Ascomycota; class Eurotiomycetes; order Eurotiales; family Aspergillaceae; genus Penicillium; species Penicillium rubens. The sequence goes on along the minus strand of NW_026890601.1, from coordinate 4,340,413 downwards.
TTCTTTGACTCCTTGACCAAGCGCCAATACTCCTCGGGTCAGACCAGGCAAGGCATTTTGTTCCATTTCATATTCTCCTTGTACCTCCTACCTGCACATCCTTGCGTCGCAACCAGTCGCAACCGGAAGACGCCCGCTTTTCATGGTCGACTCGCTCTTCTACCAGCGTTGAAGCGATACCAGAAACGCTAGCATGAATCTTATTCGATCTACCTGCGATCGTTGCTACGCCGCCAAAACGCGGTGCACCAAGGATGCGTCGTCCAACCAGTGCCACAAGTGTGCACGGTCAGGCGCAGTCTGCAACTACAGTCCGCGCGGCCACTCTGGCCGTCCGCTCGGTCGCGGGACAGGCCAGTCAAACTCGCCCGGACAACGCCCCACCCCAGCCACGAGCAGTATGTCGCGAACCTTGCCCTTCTTCCTTGCCCTTGCATCACATGTACTTGACATGGGAAACTCACAAGCATGACACAGTTGACGAACCATTCATCACCCTGCCTCCGTCTGCCGATTGCAGCATAGACCTCTTCGGCAACCTCCACTCCGACGAGAACACTGCCGCCTACTTGTGGGGCCACCCGCCCTTGCTAGAAGACTACGGACAGTCCTATTTGCCCATCGATGAGGCGATACATAGTGGTACGCTTACGACACTAACCGCAAGCTCAAATGCTGCCACCGACTTGTTCTCGTCCTTGGGGGGCGACAGCCCCCACCGCTCCAGCAGCGGCACACACCATGACACCCCTTCCAGCAGCGGGGCGCCTTCTGCCGCCGCTTCAGTCAAGAGCGAGAGCCTGCACAGCCGGCTCGTAGTCACACACACCGAGCTCATCGCCTTGTCCGAGTCGCTCGCCGTGTCCTTCAGCATGACCGACGACATGGAGGTCATCTACAGGCTTAGCGCCGAGATGACCGAGATACTTCAGCGCCTCAAGGACAATGGACCATGCTACCCGCCGACGCCGATTGCCAAGTGCCACGGCATGACGTCTCTGCTCATACTGGGCTGCTACAGCTATCTCCTCGAGGCCTATGAATTTTCCATGGCGAAGCTGCGACACGAGCTGCGAGACACAGGTAGACCCACCGCGATGCTGCAGCAGCGACAGCAGCAGGCTGCGTCAACCGAAGAAGCCCCGCAAATCAATATTGGAGGCATCCGGCTGCAGGTATCGAGAAAGTCGGCCGCCGAAATCCACCTTCAGATCGTCTCCCAGACGGCCCAGAATCTCCGCGAATCGCTCCGGCAGTTCGTAACGCACACGGCAGCCCCACGTTCCTCCATGGACCTGGACACCGTCGACGACAGTCCGGCATCGAACCGTACCGGGGGCCGTGCCGGGGAGACGGGCCGCGGCGACACCATTGAAATTCTGACAACAATGGCCCAGCGGGAGTTGCGGCGACGAGAAGACGGCATTTTTCAATACATAAATGAGAGCGCCGCCAAGAGAACAAGTTGAGTGTGCAGTAACGATTCTACGGACGCGATATTTTGAACTTGTCATAACTTGAGGTATACTTGTTTCGGTAAGCATTCTTTTTTACCTAGGTACTTTGCGAGCCAGCCTTTGATGCAAGACGAACCTCGGCCTTGCCCCCGTTTCTGGCTTACTAAGAGCACGCATGCGTCCAGATATTTCTGCAATGGAGGAATGAATCATGATTTTCTAGGGTAGCTGCAGTGGTGTACAACTAAAAATTAAAACCAGCCTGCTAAGCTACGTGGGTTGTGTAGTGCAAGCGCTTTGCGAACTCGGCTTCGGCCGCGTTCAACAGCCGTTCCACCTCGAGCAAATTTATCAGCTCTTTCAAAAGCTCACGCATCTGAGACCGAAACGACTCACGACGGACCATGAGAGTATCGTGATCAAGAAGCGGACTAGAAGAAGAAAGCTGTGGCACCACCTCGTGGTATATGTCTTTATATAGCTGGAGAGCTGACGGCCAATCATCATATACAACAAGCGGTGGCCACTGACCGGCACCATCTTGCTCGATAAGGTTCAGCAGAACGTCGACGGCTTCGTTTTGGCCTCTCTGGGACCTCAGTGAATCGAGCCGGGCCCGGAAGCAGGTCTCTCTAGCGCTACGTCTGAGGGACTGCAGGTGTATATGGTGTTTCCAGACTTCTCGCAGAAGGAAACATAAGAGAGCCGCTGCCGGCAAAACGACGAAGTGCGTCTCTATCAGATGATGTGTTGTGATAGCCGCGTTCCGTAGTGGTAGCCATTGTTTGAGATTTTGACCAAAAGGTAATGAAGTAATGAATTAATAAATGAAGGCTGTTTGTGTATTGCAGGAGCAGAACTCGAAACCACAGAGTACGGCTACATGGGACGTAGTGTAGTATAATTAGTATAGTTGCTTTTGAGCCTGGATCCGTTTCCAGCCGACTCCAGGGCTGTCTAGGGCTGGCCAGAGCTGGCCACTATGCGGAGGGTTTGGTGGAGCCCAAGTTGATCTAGACTTTATGGGGAATATGGGCGGTTCGGAGTCCGGACCTCCAGGGCTGGATACTTACGGTCTTTTATTGCAAGGATAGGTACCTACCTACCTAGGTACCTAGGTACCTGGTATGTAGGTATATATGTAATCACGGAAATAATTCCATATTCCATTTGTCACAGGAGAGGCGATCATCGCGAAACCCGCTCTAGGTCTACCTAGGTAGTTAGCCAGATTCCAGCCCTGTGCTTTGTCAACCCTCCGAATGCATGAAAATAGGGGCGCGTCGGCTCATTTCCAATTTCTTTATTTAGGTCAAAAATAAAATGAACGATTCATCCGGCATTGCACGATTCTCGTTGCGTCTTCCCAGCGCTGTGATCTCTTTTGGGTGGCTACTACCATACTAGCCAAAATCGATCGACCAAATCTCGTGAAATCATGAAAGAGCAAAGCGAAGACAGCGAAATGCAGTCGCTGGACGACAACAGCAAGACCGCGATTCCGGATATGGCACCAGTAGACCCCAAAGCCCAGAGCCCATCGAGCACGGAAAAAGACAGTTACGAGGTCGGCTGGGAGGGTGAGGAGGATCCTCTATGCCCTCGTAGCTTCAGCACCTTGAAAAAATGGCGCATCACTCTGGCTATTTGTTTTGTCAGTCTGTGCATGTAAGTTACGCACGATCAAAGCAACTGGCCCAAGCTAACACAACATATTCAGGACATGTGCTAGTTCCGTCTACACCGCGACGTACCAACAGATGGAAGCAGAGCTGGGCAACTCAAGAATGGTGTCTATTCTTGGTCTTTCCCTTTTCGTTCTCGGTATCAGTTTCGGCCCTATGGCTCTTGGTCCCCTCAGCGAGTTTTACGGTCGGCGACCCATTTACGTCATTTCCTGGACGATCTATGTTATTTTCATTATACCACAGGCCGTCGCTAAGAACATTGGGGTGATTCTCGTTTTCCGTTTCCTCGACGGCTTCGCTGGCAGCGCTTTCCTCGCCGTGGCTGGAGGCACCATTCACGATCTCTTCGACAGGGCGCAACTACAACACCCGATTTCTATCTTCTCAGTATCACCATTTATCGGACCCAGTCTGGGTCCCCTGATTGGCGGTTTGATCTGTTCTTATCTCGATTGGAGATGGACGTACTACGTTTTAATCATTTGGTCTTTTGTTTTGTGGCTGGCAATCGTCTTCCTTGTTCCTGAGACATTTCGTAAGTTTATGGCCGGAATTCTTCACGTCCTGTTCCAAACTGACATGTGCTAGATCCGGTTCTATTACGAGACAAGGCGAGAAAGCTTCGAAAAGAGACAAACGACGAATCATGGTTTGCTCCTATAGAAAGAGCGCACCGGTCTGTTGCCCACGCAATTGGCAACTCCTTACTCCGACCGTTCCAGCTTCTCTTCCTTGAACCCATGTGTTTCTGCCTCTGCATATTTGCAGCACTCTTGCATGGTATTCTTTACTTATTTTTCGACGCTTTCCTGCTGGTCTTTGTCAACAATCATGGTTTCAACTTGTGGCAAGTCGGTCTATCCTTCCTAGGAATTGGTATTGGCATGATCCTGGCTATTTTCATGAATCCGGTTTGGAACAATGCGCGAAACCGTCTCATGCAAAAGAAAGAACAAGAGACGGGTATCCAAGGTGCTAGCGAGCCCGAGTTCCGGCTTCCTGCTGCTATGGTAGGCTCTCTGGTTGTGCCTGTTGGCATGTTCATGTTTGCATGGACAACATTCCCCTGGGTGCACTGGATTGCTCCTATCATAGGCTCTACCATATTTGGATTTGGGTAAGTACAAGTTCTCAAAGTGCAAGAGGAAAAGGTCAAAAGCTGACGTGGTGACACCAAACTAGGGCATTGCTGTTGTTTACCTCTATTTTCGGTTTTCTTGTAAGTTGTCTGAACCTCTACGCTTTTTTATTAAAATTGTCTTTTGGAAGGCACAACTGACAGAACTTGCATCAGGTTGACGCTTATCCAACGTACGCAGCGAGCGCCATGGCCGCAAATGGCTTCATCCGATGCATTTTTGCCGGTACGTATATGGAGGCAGTAAAATGCCATGACGTTGATTTTCAGCATAAAGCTAATCTGCAACTGCAGCCGTATTCCCGCTTTTCGGCGAGCACATGTTTGAAGGGTTAGGATATCAATGGGCGTCATCATTGTTGGCTTTTCTCACGGTTGCCATGATACCGTTTCCGTTCCTCTTTTTCCGCTATGGCAAACTTATTAGAGGCAAAAGTCGCTTCGCTAAGAAGTAGTTGCCTCTGGTTGAGCAAGTATATGCATGATGGCTAAATTTCGCCACTGATTTCATCCCCTCTTAGCTTTCGTTGATTAGCACATTTCTGGGCATAGATTTGGGCGGGCAGCCTGGGTGTGACTAGACAAAATACAAAATAACATTATTCTCGTTGGGAGGAATAACCATAACATTCGGCAAGGAGTCAAACTCCAGCTATTACCCTTTTTCGGAGCAAGGTGTTGGTTGGCGGAGTGGAAATAATTCGTCGCGGTGTAGAAATCGACCCCAGACCAACCAACGTGATTGCTCACTTGAATCTGCAAATTTGTACCTAGGTAACCCGTTGGCCCGCTAGACCCGCTGAATTCTTGTACCGACCTGATTTGGTCAAATAGAGAGGAGAAACAAGGGCATTCAACACGCCGTTAACAGAACCCGAATCGAGGGACTCGGGTGAGAAGCCGAGACCCTCGGGTTCACAGCTCTGGCACGACCTCGGGAGGTGCCCAGGTGGGCCCGGACCCGTGGACCCGCCGGTCCCCTCGTTTCGAGCATATCTATGAGCCGATTGAGGATCAACAAATTTCGTGCTTGTCGTAAATGTTCGTCTCTAGGCAATGAACGACCAGGTGTGGCTCAGATTGGCTTTGGTCTCATGTGTGGAGAATTCCATTCATGGACATGAGTAACTCCTATATTTGGCGCCCTGCTAAAAGCGATTCTTCCACCGCAAAGAGACTTGATTCAGGCTCCTTTGTCAGGGGCCTCAAAGGTACAGATAAAGGACAAAATGGCGGCTGGTGGAATGTGGTACACGGTTTAGGACCCCGGCGGCATCGAAATACCGGCATCTAGGTCCTAACGACAACCTCCTATTCTGATTTCCGGCAAGTCACAGTCGCTTTTTAATTAGAGACAAACATCCGAATAGGTACGACCATCACTTCCGCTTCTAACCATGGGGTATGGGGTAATGCGTTGTGCGGGGTAGGGTAGACCTACTCCTCGCCAATAGACACTAACCCCTGCCGATTCAGGCGACCCATTTACACCTAAGGGAAGTCACACCAGTACCCATGTACGGAGTACCAATTTATATATCTAGTTTTTCGTGTCCAATTGAACTGAGATTTATCAGACCATAACCTTGAGCAATAATTCACCACATGTACCGTTTATATCCCGTAACAAAGGCTAGTTACCTAGATAGATATATTACCATTATGAGTAGTTCAGGACCAATGTTGATCGGGACCAAGGCGGGGCTAATGGGGCGTGTGGATCTCCCGTGCTCCGCCCCGTTCCGCAAGCCAAAGCCAATGCATGTAAGCCCAGCTCTGGACCTCCAAAGGTTTTCTTACGTACATCTTACAGCTTAGGTCTGATAGTCTCTGATTCTCATGGGATCCAATGCGTGAGCTCAATAATCTAGATCAATTGATGTTGACTGGGCTTTCCCGGCAATTGGGGAAAGAATTGGCAGGTATGTATTGGATATAACTCAGGCAATATATATTTACGTGTAGGTAGGAAACACCCCAGGGCTGGTGTCTGACGGCTGCCTGGAAAAAAACAATTTATGTAATACAGGCGCATAAATAAGAGACATGAACCATGTTATTTGTTATCGTCTCTCACTACTCCTGTATATCCCTGGCTGACGCATGTGTCCATACATAGGACAACCTCGGGAAGTTGACTCGATTGGTCAACATTAGACATGAGCCCCGTTTTGGCTGACAACGTTGTATTGCCTCCATCCGAATTTTCTCTTCGGCATTAGGGTAGCTTCGAAGTCCCTGGACCCTCTGTTGTACTCGTTGAGAGTCATGGGGATATGTAATTGAGCTCCTGATGGTACGTGATATGCGAGGATTCGTGACGATTGTTCCTTAGACTGCGTCGTGAATGCTATACTTAGAGCGTCTATGTCGTTAATTGTATATTAATTACTTTCATACTCTGCACAATTCTGCGCTTTTCCCACAGAAAAGCGAGCTTTCCTCTTGCAGTTTCGGCCCCCTATGACTCGTGCATGCTTACATGCATGTTCAATTATATCGAAATAATCCTCACACATGCTGATTGGTATCCTGAAGCTGCCAAGCTTGATCTGCCCGGAAAGTCTACTATTCAAGTAAGAGCATGTACATTTCCATGAGCTGTCATTCTCAGCTCAGGGGCTTGGAAGTGTCGTCTGATCAGATTCCTGCAATGCTACCTCAATCTAGGAACCGGTTACTGACATCGAGACGTAGTTGTTGCATTTTCAAGAAACAATCAGAACTTGGCATCCGTTATGAAGATATAAATACATCGACATATCCTCAAGAGTACGAGTTTCTCTTATCCAAACACTCAACAGCCACAAACGAACAAACTTATCTCAATATAAAACACAATTTTCACAATGAAGGTTACTGCTCTCCTCTTCACCCTTATGGCTGCCACTGCCGTCAGTGCTTCAGTCTTGGATACACGAGACACCTGCGGAGGCGGCTATGGTGTTGATCAAAGACGTACAAACAGCCCTTGCCAGGCCTCCAACGGAGACAGACACTTCTGCGGTTGTGACAGGACCGGTATTGTATGTTGATGTACCTAGCCTAAAATATCTGATCATATTTGCTAATATATATTCCGGTAAAAAGGTCGAGTGCAAAGGCGGAAAGTGGACAGAGATTCAAGATTGTGGCGGGGCTTCTTGCCGCGGTGTTAGCCAGGGGGGAGCCAGATGCTAGGATGAGAACCGGGTGTGTGCTGACAATGGGACTGCAATGGTATTTTGGCCAATCTCCCACTGGTACTATGGAGGCAGCTTGGAACGATTCAACATCATCTAATTTGCTGGCCGTGTTTCGGAATTCAGCTCAATACTAAGATCAAACTTCGAACCAGCTTGGTACTTGTGATATATAGATGCTTTACATCTAGAAAATAAGGACCTGTTGAATTCAACATTTATGCCGACAATGGCTGTTTTCGAGGCCAGAAACGACCGCTGCTCCATCCGTAACTGTTGGTAGTATCCCTGGCTTAAACAATATCTATAAAAACTGTCGCGATGAGCGATCAATGAAGGGGAGGTAATTATCACACGCCACCCGATAAAGGGTAAATATGCCCCGCAGGAGTATTGCAACGAGTGTGCACATTGTATATTCCGAATACGAAAGACAAGTATCACCTGTTCCCCGCCCTACACATCCATGCAACAACATACCCGAGACCGAATATTGCCAATATAGGAAAAAAGGAAAGGCGAAGAAACCGGTGCCAGGCCAAAAGCTGGATGTTTGCGACGCTGAATATCTCTCTCCAGCATATCAGCGGAAGTGCATTGCGAATTCCAGCATTTGGAGATAATATCAGGTAGCCGAGCCCATCGAGGCTTGGGAAGGTTTGGGCAGCGTAAAGTCTCTCAACTTCTTCATCGTCAATGTCGGCAAACGGACGTGCACCGGTAGACACTTGGTAGATAAAAGAACCAAGTGCAAATAGGTCGGTCTGAATAGTCCGAGGCGACGAAACTGACGAGGATGATGGAGATGATAGATACCGAGTTTCTTCTTCCACTAAGGACTCGAGGCCATTGATACTCGATCCAGCGAAGTCACGTAGTTGAATTGAAAGGTCATCCGCCACGAGAAAGTTACGTGCACTGATATCAGAGTGGATGACACCATATTCATGGATAGTGGCAATAGCATCAATCGCGCTTTTGATCCATCGATCTCCAGACTGTATCCAATGACTGCGAATGCTCCTGCAGGTACTTTCGCACATCCCCGTGCCGTAAATAGGGGAAGTGAATTCCAATATCCGTGATAGCAAGGCAGTTCAAGATGTTCGGGTCATCTTTTGGAAGGGCTTCGTAGACAAGTTCCTCGCGATTGATGCATAGCTCCGAAAACTCTTCTCTGATTTCAACAGATTTGATGACCTTCAGGCTGCAGCCTTCTACATTGTATTTTAGAGGTGCCTTAATAACTTTGTCACAACAGCTGGAATCCCGATGGATACACCCAGCACCTCCGAGGGCAACGATGCCTAGAGTACCTTCAGGACTTAGTAGTATAGGGTGCCCTTCCATCATGATTCGGATTGAAAATACGAGGTCAGAGACAAAAGGGGCCGAAAGCAAAGATATAAAGCCGGTGGCTGTTACACATAACACGTGATGGTTGATCGGCCCGCAGGGTGATGTATACCGCACGGGGCGCTAGGAAATAGAAGTCCAGTCCTCGAGACTGAAATCGATAGCACTAGAAACAATGAACTAGGTCCAGGGCAGAGGTGCGGTATTCATGGTGTAATGGTATCGGGAGTAGTATGGGATGAAAATTGCATGAGTCTCGGTAGATGGTAATTGGTCCTCATAGGAGACTTCAACCTTTGATTCCATCAAGATAAAAATGCCTTCAAAGCCTCACACGTGACGAGAATAAGATCCCTGCATTGTGCCGGGGGAGTCGCCCTCCGAATTGGGACGATGCACACTTGCCGACTCTGACACGAAACCACCCATCGATCACGCCATCAAACCATCCAATCGAAGCGAAGAAAAAAGAAAGAAATCTCTGAATAAGGTTGATCTACAGACTGCTGCATGGGACATGATTAGACATATGTTGTTTCCAAGCTGATCGGGGTTAGAGCGAGAATGTGGCGAGCCACCCTTTGAACCGTGGCCCCTTCCTGCCTCGTTCCTACCCATTTCACGTTCTCAACACGAAATGTCAGAACCAACAAAACTGCGTGGCCGCGAGCCAACGGCGATCGAGAGCCCAGCTGTCCCTCAAGATGAAGGTCCCGACGCGAACTACAAAGCCAAAGCCGAGGTTCTCAACCACGCAATCCAAACGATCGGCATGGGCCGATACCAATGGCAGCTTTTCGTGGTGATAGGATTCGGCTGGGCGAGCGACAACTTGTGGCCGATCGTTACCTCTCTGATTCTCCCTGCAGTCTCAAATGAGTTCCATCCCTCGAAAGCGCCGTTGTTGACACTCGCGCAAAACATCGGGTTGCTGGTCGGTGCTGTGTTTTGGGGATTTGGATGCGATATCTTCGGTCGCAGATGGGCGTTCAACTTGACGATTGGGATCACGGCGGTATTTGGCATGGTCGCAGCGGGGTCGCCCAATTTTGCAGCCATTTGTACTTTTGCGGCTTTATGGTCTGTCGGGGTCGGTGGGAATCTCCCGGTTGACTCGGCTATCTTCCTCGAGTTCTTACCTGGATCGCATCAGTATCTGTTGACTATCTTGTCGATTGACTGGGCTTTGGCGCAAGTGGTCGCCAATTTGATTGGCTGGCCGCTGCTTGGATATAGGACTTGTGGTTCGGCAGAAGGATGTACGAAAGCTGACAACATGGGATGGCGATGGTTCATGATTGTAATGGGTGGCATTGCGATAATCATGTTCATCGGTCGGTTTGTGTTTTTCACCATTTTCGAGTCTCCCAAGTACCTCATGGGAAAGGGAAGGAATGAGCAGGCCGTGGATGTTGTCCACGAAGTTGCGAGGAGGAATGGGAAAACCTCAGATTTGACGAAAGCTGAGCTCGACGCGTTCGACCAGGGCGAGATACAGCATGTTAGCGCGGCAAACATCATCCGCCAACGCCTAGAAGCTGTGCGGTTTGATCATGTCCGCGCTCTCTTCGATACACCCAAGCGAGCATGGGCTACAACCTTGATCATCCTTGTCTGGGCATTCATAGGTCTCGGCTTCCCACTATACAATGCGTTCCTCCCATACATCCAGCAGTCCCGAGGTGCTGAATTCGGTGATGGATCCACATACATCACATATCGCAACTCGTTGATTATTGCCGTTATGGGCATTCCAGGCTGTCTGCTTGGTGGAGTGCTGGTCGAACTACCTGGCTTCGGGCGGAAGGGCGCACTTAGCAGTTCGACTGCTATAACTGGAGCCTTCCTTCTTGCGTCGACAACAGCTACCACATCAAATGCTCTGCTAGGCTGGAATTGCGCCTTTAATTTCATGAGCAGTCTCATGTATGCCGTGTTATACGCCTATACCCCCGAGATCTTCCTCACGAAGGACCGCGGTACGGGCAACGCATTAACCGCGTCTGCAAATCGAATTTTCGGTATCATGGCTCCTATAATTGCCATGTTCGCTGATCTCACAACCTCCGCTCCCGTTTATGTTAGCGGGGCGCTGTTCATCGCAGCAGGCATGCTTGTTCTGTTGATGCCATATGAGTCCCGCGGAAAGGCGAGTCTTTGAATATGCCGTTGCAATTTGTCGTTCGTTGTTAGGCCCATGTTAGGTATGGTCTGATGTACATGACGAGTGGTTGATGACCCTGCTCTTCTAAATCGTAAATAGCCTTGATGAACCGATCCACCGCTGGAGACAATTACTTTGACAGACATGAGATCATCGTACAGTTAATATAAAACATCCTGGCCGGGTCCACCCAATTGATGCGTCGGCCACAAAATGACATCACACTTCCAATTAGAGACCTCGCAACAACAAGCCCTCACCAGGAATCCATCATTCGCCACAGCCGTTTAATATAACAGACCTTCTAGAAACACTCCACCAGCCACTGGAGGCGACCGGAGAATATCAACCAATAATGATGTCCCATTATCCACGCTGCGGGGAACACGGGGTACAGCTATACGTCAGATCAATCTATCCAACATACCAGGCCTGATCACGTTGCTGCCAGAAAGTGATGGATGTTGCACTATTATATCATGGCTATGTAACCTGCTTCGGGTCGTGGCGTTGATATAAATAAAGACGATTCCTGCGACTCTACCATAATCTCAATCAATACCAACATCAATCCACTTACAGTTTTGAAACTGCCACCTTTTTGAATCACATACTCTACAGAACACCAAGCACCATGTCCAATGAACAAAACCGTAAGTCTTCCGTACACCAGAACCCAAACCCAAAACTCAACTAATCAAATACTGATAGCCGGACTCCTCGGTAACATAGGCGATACCGTGGGCAAGACAGTCGGCGGCGTGTCAAACACAGTGGGCAACACAGTTGGCGGTCTCGGGTCAACGGTGGGCAACGCAACAAGCGGCCTCGGCGAAACAGTCTCAGGCGCAACACAGGGGGTTGGGAATACCGCGAGGAGCGCTGGAGAAGGTGTGAAGAGTAATGTTGCTAGCCTTGGGGGGCAGAAGCAGACTGGGGATAACCCGCTTGGATTGAATAGATCCGCCCACGTCGAAGGCCAGTGAGACGGACGAGATGGTGATGGCGAGGAACAAGCTGACGGAAAGACTCGAAAGAGGTACATCGGGCCGCCGTAGGGGGTTGGGTACGCAGGGGTTCGAAGGAATGGAGTTACTGTTGCGAGGTTACTGTTGTTATTGGTTAGCGAATTCATGATATAGGTCGTGCTTGACCTTTTATTTGTCCACGAGGTCTTCTTAATGAGATTGCGGGTCGTAGTCTCTAGGTATTAATCTAACTAACAGGTGCATTACTAGGGCAAGAACCTTAAATTTGTTTCCTGCCGATACCACTCGTAACAGTGATGCGCAGCGATCCGACGACCCAACACAGGGATCAATCCCGTAGAGCTATAATGTATATGATCTGGATGCAACACGTTCCGAGGCAATTTCGCAAACCACTAAAGGAATGTAGAGGTTTACCGTTGTGAGTTCAAACGAATTGCCAGATCAGACAAGAAATGCCACTTAATGGCCTCCTTGATGTCATTCTCCTGCCATTCGTTCAATTCCCCCTTTGGGAAAAGGAAGGACGGTTGCTTTCCATTTGCCTGCTGGAGTACAGGAAGAATACCACCGTCGTGAGCTATTATCACAAGCACATTTTCACAAGCGTCAAGTTCTTGGATGCCTTGGAGACTCCACTTCTGTTTCGGCATTTCGTAAGTAAACAATTCAGCAGCCTTATAGATCGGTGACCGCTCGATATCAGACTGCGTTTTGATCTTCTCAGCAATGTTCCCGGGTGATACGGTCGCCTGTTTTGAATGCGCCGCTACATGCAGGGGAGTAAGATCCTTCGGGATGGGGGCAATCTTCGAAGGCCGAAATTCTCCGGGATGATGGGCACAGTCCTGAATTCTGTTAGTGCCGTTATGGTAAACATCCCCGTTGACTTACACCGCCCATTAAGATAAAAGAATCAGGCTTTACACGAGCAAAGCCACAGATATGACCAGCGGCATGACCCGGAACATCTAGAAGATAGAAACTTCCATCTTCGAACCAATCAAAAGCTTTGAAGCGGCCGATAGAAATAGCCTGTCGGCCATTGTTGAAATCGAGTTCATTCACTCGACGCCCCTTCAAATCAGCCGCCTTCACCGGCGACTCCGGATTATCCGGATACCCTGGGGTATATGCCTGCGTGAATCCCGGACCAACAACTAACTCTGTGCTGCTCGGGAATTTGCATGGATCGCCGAGATGCTCGAAGTGTTGATGAGACCAAAAGATAGTTTTGATCTCACTTAGTTCAATTCCATTCGCGATCAGTGTATCCGGCACATCCTGAGGAACGGACACTTTCCATCCGACATTTGGGTTGTTTATTCGATTCGCGACGACTGGGGCGAGACTCTGAATGTCCTTTCGTAGGGACAGATCGAATAGTACCTGACCTTTTGATGGGTGGGCTATTAGGAATGAATATGAGGGGATTTGAAGGCGCTCGTGCCCTTCTATGTTTGGAAAAAGGAAGTGTTCTGCGGGCAGATCTAGGCGAGCACCACTGTACAAAATTAGCGTATTGCACATCCCTAAACGCTGAGAGAGGGACTGAGGGAATGAATGTACCAATCAATCAAGGAGACGGAGACAGTTTGCGTTGATTCCGGAAACCCCTGGATGGGGTGAAGCTCTGGTGCCATGCTTTGGAATGGTATTTAGAGATTTCCTAGGGACAGCAAAGAGGGTAGTGAAGTTACAACAGAGAACGGGTTCAGGCACATTACACATGCATGATGTTTCAATAAAAGATTTGTACCTAGAGCAGAGTCTTGCGTCACACTACGGATAGTCAATGTGATGACATGCATCGCACGTAGTTCGGCAAGCCACTAAGGAATATCTGCATGGTTTGGCTTTCCGTAAAGACCCTTTCGACAGGTTTGAGATGGTTACCTGTTGACGAAGCACATGGATGAAATGTAGGTATATATTGAGAATAGAGACAAAGCCCCAAGGCTGTAAAACGAAGGACAAGGTTCCAAGGTGTTATAGAAGCCTTAGGCAGCCCGTACCTTCAGAATACTTCCCCCGGTCAGCGTTGACCCCAAACTTTCCAACCACATCATCCCTTATTTCTTAAACGAACTTCCACTTGGCCTTTAGCTCTGACAATTATTATGCCTACCAAATCATCCACGCGGACGCGCAAACGGGCAGAGGAGGTTTTGCAAGCCCGTGACCAAGTCATTGCAGCTATTGACAAAGTTGACACCAACGCCGAAAATTACACCTTCGACCTGATTTAGCCCACCTCTTACAGGTTTGTTGGCGTCGATTGTCAACTCTTGGAGTTAGATGAGGATGGCAAGCACCTCAATTCCCCGAAGCCCATTTTCTTTCGACCTCAAGGTGCTGCATGGGTTGCCCCTGTTCTTGTTACCGACTCCAAAGGCGAGGAAAAGCTAAAGCGCACCACCGAGAGATGGGATAACGCCCAGTGCCGCCAATTTAGTGGGCTTCATTCCCAGGTCCGGTATGTCTATTCTGCTCTGGAACGGATGTTTTTCCTGTTCCGCCGGGACTTCCGCCGAGGAGGCAATGAAGTCCCACCTAGCCTTGACACTCGGTCAAGGTCAGTATACTAACATACGCTTTATAGTGGCGGTGGTGAACGATTGGTTTTCGCCGAGGAATTCAGAGGAGCTTTGTATGGATCGTTATGATGGTCGCCGGGCTGTACGTTTGTGCCGAAGAAATTGTCTTATCCAAAAGGACCACCCTCGCATACTATGGTCACGATTTTGATTGAACGGGAGCCAAGCGACGAGCTGTCCCGGGCAGAGGCGATGACAATTGCTGCAGCTATGATCACACGACTAGAGGGCGATGACTGCCTGGAGTACAATACCATCCCAATGGGTACAGACTTGAGACACAGTCGTATTCCTGAAGGGCTAATATATTCCTAATAACCTTCACAGGTCATGGCTATTACGATCTTCGTACGAATGAAAGCCCGGATAATTGAAGCCTATTCCAGCCAGCAAGGTCTAGTCATGAGGAAAGACTGAACTTTCTGATTTCTCAACCAACCAAGTCGCGAACAAGAATATGAACATTCTGCTCGGATTCATGTGAGCCGACCTAGTCCAAGAGGTCGGAGACGAAGACGCGAAAGGAGCCAAAGTTCCCTTCAACATCCTTGAGGTATGTACTACTGTTATGTACATGTATGCATGTGGGTCCAGGCATCGACCCTCGTAGTCTAGGTAGATAGTTGTGGAAGCTCGCTTCCCTTCTCCCAATACAACTCTCTCCTCTCTGCTTTTTTGGCCCTATACAGTAGTGTCAACAACTCCAGCTGGAATGGACTTTGGAAAACTGAAAAGTTGTTGTTGTTAACGTCCATCGGAGAACGGGGGGAAAACTGAAAAGGGACCACGGGAAAGACCACTAAAAAGACCACAGGAAAGACTAGTTCTGATACATGATAGGCTGGAATATATGCTTTCGAACTACAGTCTTGACTCAACAGTGCCAGTTCCTAATGATTTACTCCACCTACGATCAGCCTGTTCACAGTTAGTGGAGTTCAACGAGTGAAACGAACACGCACATCTGCAATGTGGTCATATCCCAATAATTTCGGTGCAAGACCTGGATCTCTCCAAGCCAGTGCTTCTCCCTCAAGAGTAGGGACCATCTGCATCTTGCGATCTCTTTCTTCCTGTTCAGCGCCGTCATGTAGGTGGTAGAGGTATTGTTGTACATTCCCCCGCTCTACAACCATCTTTGTTCGTTGCTTGCGACACTCCTGGAAGACGGCAAGGGCGTGTTTTTTGGCTGCCAGGAAGTCTGCCGATGTCTTAGAGGTGTCACGGCTATTAGGGAGCCGAGAGAGGCATTCGCCGAGAACTGCTCCGTCCTCGAATGACATTCCTGCACTGTGATTGTTAGAAAGTGTGAAGCCAAACGAGGAAGACAGTCGTACCCGGAGGCCAAATACGGCAACGTAGCGCGGACTGCATCGCCCAGCATTAAAAACGCCCCGGAGGGATGAGTCCAGTCAAAGTCTCCGAATCGAATGCAGAGACGCCATTTCTGGACAGACTCGCATAGCTTTAGGAGCTTGGGGATGCTGCTAGGATTAGCAGCTGATTGCGAATGGTGAAAGGTATATAATGTACCGAGGATCCCAGTCTTTGAACAACGCACACATCTCTTCCACATTCCCTTCGATCGTCGATGCTAAAAGTTCCTCAGGGATATCGTCGGGGACAAGCAGTACCATGTTAAACAACTCTCCGCCGCGAAGAACATAGTTTACTACACAATTAGAAATCGAAATCACGCCATGAAGAGATACGTACCTGCATGAGCATCTGGACCCAACCAGTAGTTGACCTGAGGGTCTGTCACCAATTCGGCAAGGTCAGGATCCTTCCGCATCTTCTCTGTCGACAACAACAAACGGTATGCAAGATCACCAGTCTTGATCGGCGGGTCGACTCGGCCCAGCAATTTCTCCGTCAATTTCCCAAACACTCCATCCGCCCCAACGACAAGATCTCCAATCCACTGTCTCCCATCTGCCGCACTCGCTGTAGCTCTGGTCCCATACTCGCCCACAGTCACATCCACCACACGAGCATTGCAGGTAATATTGACTCCCAACTCGAGCGCTCTATCTACCAGACATTGATGCAGGTCCGCACGATGGAAGTCCCGATACCAAGTTCCCGGGTAGTCACTCTCCGACGCGTGTAAGTCCAAGGACGAAATGGGATTTCCCTTCCATCCAAGAAAATTGCAGACCCGGGGAAAGGTCATGTGCGGCCTCAAGGCCTTTTCCAGACCCCAGTGCTGCAGTACACGCGAGCTGTTGGGTAGAATCTGGATACCTGCCCCGACCTCTTTGATCTCCCGGGTTGCCTCGAGAACCTGGACTTTGTGCCCGGCGAGCGCACAACTTATTGCAGAACCAAGTCCTGCAAGGCCTGCGCCGACGATGACAACTTTCATTTGGCATGACGGGGGTCGAATATCTTGCTGTTTGATGTGGATTTGAGGAGCCATTGTGATGGGTGTGTAACAGAACCCGGGTGCGGGATATTTCGTTGAATACCGTCCGGTCTCCTGTGAGACAGGTTATGATCGATAGACACATCGGAAATTCTGACTCTATCTTTATTCGACTCGACTCCAACTTGAGTTTACATACAAGGATCATCAGGATCTACTATGTATCAATGTGCTCGGACTTTACTTCACTGCCCAGCTTGCAGCTAAGCAAATGATCGCGAACAAGACAACACACGGTAGTATCGTGTTAGTAGCCGGTATGGCGAGCCATATCGCTGTGCGCAGGCAGCTATGTTCGGCTTACTGTGGCACAAAGGGCGCAGTTAGATCGATGTGTCCGGCCATCCCAAAAGAGTAAGCCGAATGTGTGAGATTATCGTAAATAGTTCGTCTATGAACGAAACTAAGTCAGTATAATAGGGTATCCGAGTCGATTCCATCCCTCCGGGATACGTTAAGACAGAAATGACGGCTTCAGTAAGTTCCCCCAGAACAGAGTATCCAGGTCATGCGCTAATGGCCAGTTCTCCCATCTCCTGGACGGCTGGAAATCCGAAGCCATGAATGGCCGCATTGCTGAACCGGAAGACATTATGGGGGCGTGTGTATTCCTAGCAAGCGATGCGAGTTCGTACATAGCCGGGTCGGACATAGTTGTGGACGGCGGGGTGACACGATGGTGATAAACACCTGCAGTGAAGAGGGGGGCTTCCCCGCATCAATTTGAAGAAATATATATAGAAAGGGAATTCAGGGATTCGTCAACTAACACATCGAATTTCATAATGTCACCGAGTGCAGACCACGAAGGTTACAGAATCGGCCGTGTCGATGCTTCCACTACCGTCGTGGTGGTGGGCGCGGGACCATCAGGGTTGATGCTAGCGTATGTCACTCCATCTTTTTCAATCCTGGATACTAAGGTCTTTGCAGATGTAATCTTGTTCGTTTCGGAATCGCGGTGGTGATTTTGGACGATCGTCCCGACAAAACATCCACCGGGAAGGCCGACGGAATGCAACCCAAGACCATCGAGACATTCAGACAACTTGGGCTGGCGGATTCATTGCTCAAGAACGGCGCTCGGGTTTACGACATTTCTTTCTGGGTATGATTTCAGTCGGTTGCTCCTTGATCGGGCTAACAAAATGACCAGGAGTCAACCGCCAATGAGTCGCTGAAACGTACAAGCCGCAAAACCCACTACCCCGAGCACGTCGGTGCCTCCGATCCATATATATTGCTGGCCCACCAGGGAATGGTTGAGGAGGTGATGGTCGATGATATGGAGGCACGGGGAGTGTCTGTCACACGCAATAGCAAGTTTGTGTCGTGCTCACGGGTGGATGGAACCACACAGCTGGATATTATGTATGAGGATGTTACTACCAATACTTCTCACAAGATCAGAGCCGATTATCTGATAGGTTGTGATGGAGCTCGATCTAACGTTAGGTCTTTCATTCCGGGTGCTGAGCTTGAGGGTGAATTAACAAATGCGGCTTGGGGAGTGCTAGATGGTACGTCCGTCGGATCACTGATAAGAACGTTGACTGATAAAATAGGTGTGGTTGATACGAACTTCCCTGATCTATGGAGCAAGGTCGCAGTGCGGTCTCATTCCGCTGGGTCGATCTTGTGGATTCCACGGGAGAAAGGTATGACTCGAGTATATGTTGAGTTGAGTTCAACCAACGGGGAGCGAGTGGAAAAATCAAAAGCCTCGACTGAATATGTCATGGATCGAGCCAGGGAGGCAATGCTTCCATTTAGCCTCGAGTGGAAGACAGTGGAGTGGTTTGGAACGTATGTTGTGGGCCAACGGGTCGCGAAACGCTTCATGGATCCAAAGGCAAAGATATTCATTGCAGGTGATGTATGTCGATATCGACGCAGATCTCATCTCATCCTACCCTAACCGATACACAGGCTGGCCACTGTCACTCGGCTCTTGCAGCCCAAGGTGCCAACACAAGTATGCACGACAGCTTCAACCTTGCATGGAAACTCAACCTCCTAGTCCGAGGACTTGCCAAGCCAACGATACTTCACACCTACGAGGAAGAAAGAAAAAAGATAGCGAACGACCTTATCAACTTTGACGTCGATCACTGCAAGGCATTTGCAGCAGGCGACGCAGCACTGGCTAAGAACTTCGAGGACAACATTCGATTCATATCCGGCGTTGGAGCCGAATATGCACCAGGAATGTTGACACAAGCACCAGCTGCAACAACTCATCTCCAACCTGGGATTCTTCAGCTCCCAGCAAAGGTCACTCGCTATATTGATTCAAATCCGGTCGATATCCAGCTAGATATTCCGTTGCTGGGGCAATTCAAGATCTATTTTTTCGTGCCAGATATATGCTGTTCGCGCGAATCACTAGACAATATTTGTCAACAGCTACGGTCCGTGCTTGCTGGTGTGAGTGGGCGGGCAGCTCACTCATATCAGAAACAACCGAGGGGCCTTTCTCCCTCGGATGGCTTTATTCAGATTCAGCGCTACACTACTCTCTCCAATGCATTTACTTTTGCGATGGTCACGCAGTCTGCTCAGTCTGACTTTGAAATTGCCGATCTGCCGGAGATACTGCACGCTAGTCGGTGGACTTTGTATGTCGACAATATTGGACGGCCGAATTGTACTGAGAAGTGGTTTAGGGATTTGAACGAGAGGATTGGGATCTCTGTCGTGAGGCCCGACGGATATGTTGGTGCTATTGATACTTGGAAAGCTGACCAGGTGGGTCTCATAGGGCAGTGGTTGCAGGATTATTTCTCGTTCATGGTGTAATCTACGTGTAAAGCTACCGGGTAACTAATACCCTGAGCACTGAGTTAGCCAAGCTGGAAGGTCAGTAGCTGCTGAAATTTGGGACTCTTAACAGGAATTTCCCTTTCTGTTTAAATACCCTTTGGATTTGAAGTTTACTTAGGCACCTACTTAGTACCGTGGACCTTCCTGCTGAGTAGGGTGACCTCATACTCCTGATCTCCAGCACTCTATCACCCTCTCCGGCTCCTCGATTTCTAGTCTGTTCTAGGTATGCGGAAGGCTCGATAGATAGTCGTCGATGGAACTTGTATTCACTCATCTTCTAGGTAGTTTTCCCAAATCGAATTTACCTGGAGACAAGCCCAATGACTTTGGCGGGTCACTCAATAAACAAGATATTCATCCCAAAAGGAACATATGTAAGTCGAGGCACAATCGAGGGTGGGGGGCTTGGGCTTTTATATCGGGGGTGGTCGGTCTTCTTTGATAGCCGATCACCTTCAACAACCAACCTTCATCCCACTATTTAACCCGATCAAACCAATCCCACCTTGGATGGAGAAAGTCAAGAATGGAAGCCCCAAAACTGGCAGACCATTGCCCTTCCAAGAAATATACATATCAACCCAGCGAAAGCCAAAATGGGCTGCCAATCACAAAATATCTATATCCTGGCAAAATGGGCTCAATCGCAATCACCAACCCATTATTGGACTCCTTAATGTCGAGTACTATTCGCAGCGAGCTTCGGAGGGAGGATTTAGGTTGACCGAGGCGACTCCGATTAGCAGACATGTATGGGAACCATTTTGCAGTTTAGCAGTGTGATCGGTTCGCGAAACTAACATTCTCAGGCTGTTGGATATCCAGGATTGCCTGGCATCTTTAGTCCCTCTCAGATCGCTGGCTGGAAGAAGGATAACGATGTCGTCCATGCCAAGGGTGGCTATATGTACTGTCAGTTGTGGCATGTTAGCCGCGCCACAGTTTTCTCGTTTATTGAAGGAAAGGACTTTCTTGGAGCCAGTGACACCCCAATCAGCGGGAATGCACTGGATGAATCTGAGTACGCAGCTTCGCCACCTCGGGCCATGACTGTCCAGGAGATCCAAGATACAATGCACGAGTATGCCGCTGCGGCAAAGCGAGCACGCGAGGCCGGATTTGACGGGGTCGAGGTTCATCGTAAGACTCCTCACAGCCTTAGACATGCACACTGTCTAATAAGCCAGGCGCGAAGGTTACCTCCTTAACCAATTCCTCCACGACAACGTCAACACCCGTACCGACGAATGCGGTATCCAAGGACTTCGGGGACCGACACACGGCCATTCAATAGGCGACGAACGGCATAGGCAGACTGACTTTGGTGGATCCTGACAAAACTGTAAACAATTTTCTTTTGGCAATCAACAGGAGGCAACATGAAATTATAAAAGTAAAGATAAAAAATGAAGCCTTAACCAAAACATTTGGTCCCTGTGGGTAATCATTACCGAATAAAGGTAAGAATACGAATGCGAGGTAGAGCCAAGACCAAGGTTTCTCAGAGTCCTAACAATTATTCTTAGATTAGTTTAAAATATTCTGCCTTGAATATGCATTCTAAACGATTACGAGGCCTAGGATGCATACTTGGATATTTAAATACGCGGTTTTCCCCGCACAAATGGCTAATCTTAAGATTTATACAAGATTCCCGGAACCGACTACTCCTATACTCGTCCTCATATTGAAGCCATTGGTGTCCAAGGCATCAGATAGGAAACAACAGAAAAGCCACGAATTACAACAATGGACCTATCAATCCAAAGAAGCCCGGTGATCAAGTTCCGG
The DNA here is from genome assembly GCF_028828025.1 of Penicillium rubens. Lineage (NCBI taxonomy): Eukaryota > Fungi > Ascomycota > Eurotiomycetes > Eurotiales > Aspergillaceae > Penicillium > Penicillium rubens. Next base: position 4,318,797 of record NW_026890601.1, on the reverse strand, counting down.
CTCCACATCATAATCGGCACCTTGCTCCTGATCGTCTTCATTCTTATCATTGCACGTATTACCGACAGCGGCACCCCGAAGACAAGAACTAATATTTGGGGCATTGTCGTGGTGAGTTATCTCCCCACTTATTTTCTAATATCTTTATGGAATTCATTAACCCATGACCAAAGTGCATCAAATCAGCTATTTTTATGGCATATCAAATCATGACCTCCCATATGGACCGACTTAAACGATGGGCAAGCGCAAAAGTGTACATGATATTGAATATTATAGATACTGTGTTTTGGTTTGCTCTGTTTGTAATCACGATCATGGGTACTAGGGGGTCGACTACCGGGAGCAGTCGGGCGTTGGGTGGTGTTGCGGCTACATTGGTCTTCTTTCTGTGGTAAGTAGTATCAATCGAGGGGACGATCCGACTCTATTACTAACCTCGTTCTTCTCAAGTGGGTTTGCTGGGCTATTGGCGTTTGTATCCATTCGTGATAGGCGCTTTTTCAAAGCTCATGGCTTTCTTCCTGGGGCTAAACCTACAGTCCATCCTTCGTGTTGAATGATGGAACAAGTCCTCCTTTTGTTTTCTTTCTGATGTACTCCTGTCTTTCAATGCTTATTTATACTACCTGTTTACGTCTTAGGGCGTCGATGAAGACAGCCAAGACAGATTATTGTTTACCTATCTACAATGGAATGTTTCTTATTGAGATCATCTTCGGAATCAAGTAGTAAACCTCGGGTGATCTAAATATTAGTGAGCAGAATGCACCTTGACATCTTTTTAGTCCTTTTTAGTCCTACTAGCATAAATCCTATCGTGAGATACCGACTTTGAATATCGTAATCCTCTCTGACCAAAGTACACCGTCATTCAAGACGCTTACCATCTACTAAAAAATAGAAAATCTGTACCCCACGGCAACTTCCACGTCGAAATTTAGAATAATGCATCTAACAAGACAAACTACTTTTAAAGAGAAGCACGATGGCTTAGTTACTCCCACACCACCTGCATCCAGGCCCTTGCTCTGAATGTAGAATCGGACATGGACTGCTCCTAGTACATACAGAAGTCGCCCAGTGCTCTTCCGCCAAAGCAATGCCGTGCCTCTAAGGTTAGTCTTCCAAGATGGCTTAAGACCGGGCGGGGCAACTAAAACGACCCTTCCAATGGGACCTGGAACCTATCGCGTTGGTGTCTCCGTTCACTGTTTAGCTTTGGTGTATCGATCGGAAACATGAAAGGCGGGTCTGAATGACATGTAAAACAGATATTTATGCAAAGAATAAGAGACGCAATAAGCGCGGTGACTGGGGGGAATGGAGAGAGTTTGCAACATTCGCTGGACCTCGCCTGAACAAGATAACGGATTGGAATAAAGCGGCACTTTATTGGAGATTCCAGTCACCATTTTTCGGGTAAGTTCATCTGTCATAATTTAAATTTCATTATCATGTCTAGTGCTAACGGCCTTCCAGGCGCGTTTGGATCTGGGTCGACGTTCGCCATGGAGGGTGGTTGGATACTGGCCCGCACGCTTGAGCTTACGCGATTTGCTTCTCGACTGACACGAGACGCTCTGGGGATCTTTGGGCAGATTGTAAGTTCAGAGTCCATATTGTGCGTGAAATGTGCGTCAAATGCCCTATGTCTGACCTTGCTTTTCCAACCTTTTGCAGGTATCAGCATCTAGACGACATCAGCAATAAAATCCACAACTTCTAGCAGAAGCAAAGGATTTTGATGTCATTCTGCAAGCCAAAATTGACACTTTCTTTACAGAGACAAGGATTTCATTTATCAAGATGACATTAAGAAAGACTAGGAAGACTATCTTCCAGAAGATCATACAGGGTATAGCTTTCGAATATTACACTGCCCATATATATAAATATATATGTGGCTTTTCTTGCGTGTTCCAGTTATCACCGATATAAATCTTACAGTGAAGGGTGGTCATCCTTTGCCTGTATCGCTGGTTATACATAAGAAATCCTCTAACTATATGGTTTGCGCTTTTTACCGCCTTCGTATATTGCACGCAGTAAAGTAGTAAGCCCAACCTGACACCTTGTCTACCTTCTATACTTAGCGCTCATCCTTCTAGCCATGACACCGCCAATGAAGTGTATATATATCCAAGAACAAAAGGGGGACGTCGAAAAAGAGGTTGGGGTGCTATCTTACCGTACATATAACGTTCCTTCCTACGGTGTGGAGCAAAGGCCACATGCATGACCAAGTATTCTTGTCAGAATAGCAAAAATAGAAAAGTTCTTCCATCACAATTCTTGGATATTCTCGGAAACATAAGATCGAAGATGTTATGATCTACAACATAGTGCTCTGTTAATTTCATGCCGATCCGTTCCTAATTTGTGGTTGCATTGTGGATCATCCTTAGTATTGGCACCTTGAAAGGGGTGGTTTCAAGCTTTTTTTTTCGCCCTGGTTGGCAGATCTTCGGATAGCCGAGGGCAAGGATGTTAGGGAAGCAGAATGATGTCCCCATAGTTTTCAGGTAACACGTACTTTGTGTAGTACTTGTGAGTGGGTGTGATTCTATACTTTGCAAGGATTGCGGAAGATGAGCAGATGACCAGGTGTGAAAGGGAGGGTTAACGAGCTAAGGAGAGAAATAGAAGTGTAGTCCTTCAAAACTTCAAACATTTATAACTTCAGATGATGAATGAATTCGATTATCCTACCTGCATCGTTGTAGGTAGAGAGAGAGTGTGAAAGTGTGAAGGGAACTGAAGCGGGTCATCACGTGATGTGGAGAGGAGAATCTGAAAATTCCGTTTTTTCCCAATTTCTTTTTTTTATTTTTTATTTTATTTTTTAATGTTTTTTTCCCTCGCCATCGAGGATTCCAGCCCAGCGTCATCCACTTCATCTCCAATCTACTTCTGCTGGGCCCTGACGTCCGTTAAGGCCTCTAGCAACTAGATTTGGTTCACCTGCGCTGTCTCTCTGGATCCCCCCAGCTGTTCCCCTTCCCCTGAGTCCCTTTGCGCGACCGTGGACTCATTTTCTCAAACTGCGCTGACCGACTCGCCTCGGTCTCCGTAGCCGCTAAGCCCGATTGGGAGTGCGCGGTAGCCTTGCTTGCCTTGTTGCCTTGTGGCCTCAGGCTGCTAGGGAACAACAAACACGCGGCCTCGGCGCGACTGAAGTGGCGATTCTCCGCATAGAATTATCAGCGGCGCTGGCGCAACATCGGTCACAGTCTCGTTGAAAACCGCCCTTCTGTATTTGAATTTCTCTTTTCACGCTAGTTCCTGATCATTTTTGACAGTTCTCGCCCTTGCATGGTTCGTGGTCGAAAAGGATAACTCCATTCTCTACCGCTTACGGCCAAGTGCGAGCGCATTTCTAAATTTGACAAAATGATGAACTACGGTGGTCACCAATTTCACCCTCAGCAGCCGCAGCAGCCTCAACAACAGCAACATCAAGGTGTCCAACCCCAACATCCGTTGGGTCCACAGCCTCAACGTCAGCATGCTCAGTCGCCCTTGCTAGGTGCGGGGCCGCCACTACCACAGCATGGCAGTCCATTCCCCGGAAACAAGCCAATTTTTCGGGGGCAACCTCAGCAGAACTTCGCCGCAACGCAATCTCCGGATATGCGCAAGATGACCCCGACATCGGGGTCATTAGGCGGATACCCCACCAGCAGCAGTTTTGGCCAATTTCCGGGTCAGTTTGCGGCGCAGAGCTCGCCGGATTTGATGTCTCGCAACCCAGACCCTATGGGGCTGCAGAATCTCCAGCGTGGGTTTAATCCCATCGCCCACCTCCGGCCGCAGCCGGGGACAGCGGGCCTCACTCATGGACATCCCATGAATGTTGCCTCACCGCAGCAGGGAATGAACAGGCTACCTCACGCGGGCATGCAACAGAGGGATACCCATACCTCGGCCAGTCCGTCTATGGCTAGCCCATCAATGTTTGCCTTGAATCAGCAGCGACAGGCTCAGCCGCAATCACAACCGCAGTCGCCTCAGCAGACACACCAGCAGTTGCAACAGCAGATTCAACAGCAGCAGTTTCAGCAGCAACGAATGGAGCAGCAGCAAAGGATGGAACAACAGAAACAAATTCAGCAGCAGCGTTTAGAACAACAGCAACGCTTAGAACAACAACAGCGGCTTGAGCAACAGAAGGAATTAGAGCAGCAAAAGCTTGATGAGCAAAAGATATTGGAGCAACAACAGCAGCAGCAACAACATCGCCTAGAGCAGCAGAGGCTCGAGCAACAAAAACAGCATCAGCAACGGGTGGAGCAGCAGCGGCTTGAGCACCAGCAGAAGCAGCAGTTGGAGCAGCAGAGGATGCAGAAATTGCAGCAGACTCAGGCGCACAACCCATACCAACAGCAGTCGGCCTTTTCCCAACAAACCCAGCCTCCGTTCCACCCATCTCAATATCAACAACATCAAGCTCAATCCCATCAGTACGCCCCGCACCAGACGCAATTCACTCAGCCACAGCAGACGCAATTCCAGCCATCTCCGCACCAGGCACAATTCCAACATTACCAGGGGCCGCACTCGGGTGCCGTACCTTCGTCCCAGCCAGCTGCACCTGTAGTCCCTACGGTAACGGAAAGCCCGGTCATGAAACCTGACGAGACAAGTCCTGTGCCGAAGAAGAAAGGCAAACCGAAGAAGCCTGCCCCGGCTCAAGGTCAGACTGTTCAAACCCAGGCCCAGCCTCATGCTCAACCTCAACTCAATGCACCAATGGCTGTTCCTAGCACTATTCCCACACAGACCAACGGACAAGGCCAGATGCCTGCCGCGGCCGCAGCTGGAGGTGACCAGATTGCCACTCCGCCTGCGAAGCGTCGTCGTGGACGGCCGAGGAAGGAGGAAGTAGCGGCCAGACTTGCTGCGCAGGCCGCACAGGCTGCCCAAAACGGCGAATCCATTCCAGGAGTACCCCAACCAGGACAGGCTTCATTCACTGCGAATATGACGCCCACTGCTCCTGGCTCCGCACCAAACAGCACAACTAAGGGGACGCCTATTCTAGGACCGGACGGGACTCCTTTGAAGCGGAAACGTGGACGTCCTCGTAAGGCTGATCAAATTGCATGGGCAGCCGCAACGGGTCAACCCTTGCCACCGCCTAAACCAAGGAAGCCGGCTTCAGCCAAACCCAAGGCACCCGGCACCGGTCGCCCACGTGGGAGACCTCGCAAGGCTGATGTGGCCGCTGCGGCTGCGGCGGCTGCGGCCGCAGCTAGTGGAGATCAGACGCAAGCAGAGGCCAGCACTCAATTGGGTGAGGGGACAGACACAACGGCAGCAATGAACCGTGCAACCTCTTCGCTTGATGAAGAGGCGCGCCAACGGCCCTGTCCAACACCACCGCAGATGCTTCAGGGCCAGTCCCTGCCGCAACAGCAGAACCTCCACATGTTCCAACAGAATCAATCTTCGCAAGCGCAGCCAAATCAGCACATTGGGCAGCCGCAAGTCCAGCACATGCATCAGCAACAGAACCAACATATGTCCTCACAGGCCGGTTCTCACTTGCCGCATAGTCAATCCCTGCCCCAGCAGCCTGGCCAACCGCTCTCTATGCCACACATGCAAATGCACCACCATTCCCCTGTCCACCCCCCGCGGCCCCTCCCCCCATCAGCCATATCTTCAATCTCCGATGCAACAACAGATGCAGCACCCGGTGTCGTCCGAGTCCCCTGTTCACGGGATGCCGGGACAACCACGCAGACCTCCAATTCCACAACGGAGTCAGGCCCCTCCCCCGCCGGCACCACAGCATGAACATCAGCATACCTTCCAGGTTCAGATGCAACCGCAACCAACCTAGTGCTATATGTGGTGCAGGATATGGTTTTCATCCGATTAGTGCAACATCCCTGGACCGAAGTTTTACTTCTGGCTAGTATATTTTGACTTGAATTTCATTCTAAAGGACATCGGTGTTTATATCATTCTTTGATTCGGTCATGTGCGTTTTCTTCATCGTTTACGTCCGTGAAATTTCTGTCACGTCTTTTCGTGGGCCTATTATGGCGTTGCGTGCGTTCGTCTCATTGGCATCTCAGGCATTTCCTCTCTCCGTCTATTGTTTACTTAGCCTGTGGTTTTTCTCCATCCTTCTTCTTACATATCTAATGTTGTCAATTTAGTACATACTCGGTTCTAATCTCATTTTGTCGATTGTGCACAACTATCCTTGTTTAACATCTTGCCTAGAACAGTAAACACTATAACTAATCCGCGCAGTCTCCCTATCTGAGCATCTTCCAGTTTATCAGTACCCCTGTATACACCAGTCACCTACATGTTATCTACCTATGTCACTGTACGTACCATATGATGTCCTCTGTCGCCGCGTCCAAGGCTGGATCAGGGCGCGGTCTCCACGGACCGTTATCAAGAACCCTCACTTATATGTAGAATCTGAAGACCTGATGGGCAAACTACCACTGTTTTATCCCACAAAAACTGTAGCCATGTGTTAAATTATGAACAAAACAAATGTGATGAAGAAAGCGTGCAAATATAGTACACAAGACAAAACACCCCCGCGCAGTTGAAAACACCTGGCTTGAAACTGACCGACACAAAGACAATTGAAACCAAAGAGAGAAAGCCGGAGCTTGCAGGTTTACAAACGTTGATTCCCCATATACCACTTTTGGGCGATTTGATGCAACTTTCTGCGATCAAGCTTGTTAGACCTAGTACGGGGGATTCGGTCGACAAGGAGAAACAAGCTGGGCATCATGTGTTTTGGCAGCGTGGTGTCCACTTCCTTCTGCATCGCCTGAACCAGGCTATTTACGCGGACACGATTCGTTATGGGAAGGAACGACATTTCGTGGTCTGAAACTCCAGGAATGAGGTTTGCCGGGTTATCCGCCAGATAAACAAAGGCCACTAGAATAGGGTCATCGGTACCATCAATCTCGCCAAGCATATCGACGACGGTGAAGTCGCCCGGTGAAAGAGTCTTCCGAAGGATGTACTCGACTTCAGTCGACTCAACACGACCACCGTTAAGTTTAAGAAGTGTATCCTTCCGACCCATGTGCTCCACCGTTCCATCATGACGATATCGACCGAGATCACCAGACCGGTAGATACGAGAGGTTTGCGCTCGCGACGGATGGAGATCCGCAATCCACCGGGGCACTGTGTTGAGGAATCCCACATCAGGTTTCTGGCAGAGATCATCCAAATACCCGCGCGAGAGATGTGGACCTTCAATTAAGATCTCGCCGACAGCGCCGACAGGCACAGGCCGCTCCGGCGAGGACGGATTCGCGATCCAGATGGCACCGCTGCCGGATTTACCGACAACGGCGTTGTGGCCTGGCTTTGGGCTGTCGTTGTATGCGCAGAAGGTAGCCGCCTCGCCCATTCCGTACTGGTTTACGAGCTTGACGTGAGGTGACCATTTCATGAGGAGATCGTTTGACATGGGTTCGCCGCCGACACAAAGAAGTTCCAGGCATGGAACGTCTTTGTGGCTGAGTTGGATGGCGATCGTTGGGGTCATGAAGCTCATGTTGGCGTTTGTGGTGTTGATGTTTTCAATGAGGGCGGATATGGTTTTTTCGGGTGTTGGAACACAACAACAGCCTCCAGCTGCCAGAGCTGTTAGATAATCGTTATTACTGATGTCGAATGCATAGTCATCAAACTGGAATACCCGGCTGTGTCGGCCTAGACCGAGGACTTTGTTGTAATCGCGGATTGCTGTGGCGTAAGAACGATGTTCCTGGATGATACCCTTGGGCTGACCCGTGCTCCCGGAGGTGAATAGAATCAGACAGGCATTTTGTGGTTGAACTGTGGAGGAGACTGTTCCTGTGGGAAGCTCTTTTAGCATGTCCCCCGTAATCGAGACGACGTTTGAAAGAAGCGAGGCATATTTCGATGCGTATTCAGGGGATGTGAGCATGACTTTAGCGTTGACGCGAGCTATAACTGAGTCGAGGAAGATGGGAGGGTCGCTAGCGTCGATGGATATATACGCCCCACCGGCTTTTAATATAGCCAGACGGGCAATAATCGCCAAAGATGACTTTTCGAAACAACTGAGCACGAAGGTTTCGGGACCAACCCCGATATCAGTCAGGTAAAGAGCAAGACGAGAGGTGAGATCATCCAACTCTTTATATGTGAAGTTTCCATCCCATGAACAGATCGCAGGAGCGTCCGGAGTCAGTCTCGCATGCTCCAATGCCATGTCATGTAACAACACCTCATTGGAGTCCGAAACCTCCCTCGTGAACTTTTGCAAGAGGATGAGGTCAAGATCCGAGCATAAGTCAAGGTCTCCCAAGGAGGTTTCGGGGGAACGGTATATGGATGCGACGACCTTGTTCAAGGAGTGGAGAAGGCTTGTTGCGAATTCTTTTGACATCTCAGGCGACGAGAAAGCAAGACTCGCGTGTAGCTTGCCATTGTCATTCGTGACATTAAGCATCAGCTTTGGATTGGGGATCTAGACGAGACGAGATCAGTTTTGTTATGGACTGGGGATAGAGGCCAAACGGTACCTTTGAATTGGCAGATAAAGGTGCGTTTTGCAGGTTGGGACGGTCACCGGCATAGCGTACAGCCGAGGTGAGAAAGTGAGTCCTCTCGTCAGAAGCCCATCCTTCGTCAGGGTTAGTCGGCTTGATGCCCGCCTTGATAAGACAGAAATCCCGAACGAGATCCTTCAATGGACGCTCCGTGGAAAATTCAAGAGCGTACGAATCCGGCCCCTGGGATTTGCCATCTATGTAACACAAATTTGACCCAGGATGGAACTCTAGGTACATGGTTCTCACAGGAGAGAAGCCATGTACCACGACCAACCAGCACGCAACGAGAATCGCCTCGATGTCAAGAATCCGAGCCAATTCTGGATCCAAGTAGTCCAAGTACTGGGAGTTTGCGGCCTCAAGGATATGGGATTCACCAAGAGTAAGTGGAAGATCAACCAATTGTTGTGGGATCTGAGGAGGAGGTCTCTTGGGTAACTTGAAGCCATTGATAGGTATGATAGAAGAGCCATGATCAAGAGTTGCGATTGACGGCGCCATGATGAAGGATAATTAGTGAAGAAGTAGTATAGGAATCCAGTCCTGTATAATGTAGATATACTCCGAGGCCAAATACAAATATATATCAGTAAATCCAAGTGAACACACGGAATGCTCCGCAAGGGGTAGGGGGGAACTACCAAAGTTCAGCTTCGTACATCGATGAACTTTTATTTTTTCATCATGCATGATGATCCTGCAGGTGGAAATTGGATTCAGATGCATTCACATGTGGAGTACATATGTTCATACGACATGGTGATCGACGATACATCGACAATTGCCTTTTCTTTGCTTTTTTTGGCGAGAAACCGCGCACGCCACCGTCCATTCAGATGATTATTGGCTATTTCAGCTGCACCTTGTTTCCGGCTTTCAGCTCCTCATAATTTGGACTATACTCGTCATGTTCATTTCTTCGTTCAATTATTCCGAGTCTCGCTTTTGTCAACTAAGCAAGCACATCGCGGAAATTCAACCGTCACCATCATGGGCGTTCAAAACGTATATGCTAGGAAAACAAGATCCTCCAGTACATTTATACTGGTAGCTCTATGTTTTGCGCTGTTCACGGTAAGTCTTGGATTCGACACTTTGGATTACACCAACTAACCTGAAAACACGCGATAGGACACTTTCGTTTATGGAATTGTAAGTATTTCTCGCCTCGAGGCATCACAGCGATCTATGAAAATCCATGGAGTAGCTAACACGCGCATTCCTAGATCGTACCTATACTCCCTTTCCTATTGATAAGCCATGGCAATACAGATTCAAAAGACGGTAATTTCTAATTTATATCTCCATGACTTGGGAGAGCCTATTCGCTGACTGCAATTAGTTCAAAAGTGGTCATCTGTTTTACTGGCGAGTTATGGACTCGCTCTTTTACTTGGCTCTCGTGGGTATATCCCTAATTCATTCATTGTTAATGCGCTGATCATAGGGTTTACAGCTGCGGTGGGCTATTTTTGCGACAAATATCGCACTCGCAAAGCACCACTGGTTTGCGGCTTCATCGCCATGGCCCTAGCGACCGTCCTATTCATCTCTGCAAGTAATATTTGGGTGCTACTCCTGGCTCGAGTATGTCAGGGTCTGTCGGGCGCAGTTGTGGGAGTTCTAGGACTGAGTATGATTGCCGAAACATCCAGTCCGGAACATCTGGGTTCACATATGGCTTGTGGCTCGGCATCGTTGACATGGGGGATGCTCTGTGGACCTATGACTGGTGGCTTCCTGTACGTTCTCTGACATCCCCATCCCATTGATGATCTCAATATCTGACAAAGCAGGTTTTCCCGATTCGGCACTGTTGGTGCTTTTGGAGTCCCAATGGCACTGCTTGTGGTTGACATTGTTCTGCGAATGTTAATTGTACAAGAGGATGAAGGTCCGTCACTGGTTTTTTTCATGTTGCTAGATGCTAATAAAAAGAGGGACAGATGAAACAAAATTCCATCAGCAGGAGGATTCTCCTCTCTTGGACAGTGTCTCTGAGAATACTTCGTTGAGCTTTTACCATTTCTTGCATCCAATCATGCTGGGGTTGGTATTTTCTGTCCTCGTCATTTCTTCCATTCTATCTGCCATTGAAACGGTACTTCACATCTGCCATGGTATGAGGAATATCACAGCTAACTGAGATGCAGACGCTTCCACTATATGTCCTCGACACATACCATTGGTCCAGTCTGGGCGCAGGACTTGTATTCCTCCCATTGACGATACCCTCCGTCCTCAGTATCCCAATTGCCCACTTTGTAAGGCATTTCACGCCCCGAACGGTTGTGGTAACTGGATTCTGGTTGATGGCAGTGCCGATGATCGCCCTGCGGTGGACTGAAGCCAACACGGTCCACCACCAAGTCGCGATTATCTCCTTGCTTTTTATCGTCGGAGTCTGTCTCACCACCGTCCAAGCGATTATTATGGGGGATGTCTCCAATGCAGTGCGCAAGATCGAAAGCCTTCACGGTATCACGGAAGAGAATAGCAGTGGACTGGGACGGGCCTATGCACTCTGCAACATGGCATTTGCTGCTGGTCAAACGCTTGGCCCCATGGCTGGTGGATTGATAAAGCGTGAACTAGGCTGGGGAGTTATGACGCTAGTCCTCGGGATTCTATGTTTGGTCGCTGGGCTTTCGTCGTTCTTTTCTATGTTGACAGCCCCACCTACAAAGGGCAAGAATAAGGCTAACAAGAACGATGTTGAGGGGGTTTTGTAGGGGGTTTTGTTCTAAAGTGTATATACGTCGCATGTGTATAGTTAGCAATAGGTGACAATGGGTATAGCCACGGAGTACATTAAGTCCAGATATGACTCGCACCATAAAGAAAGGACCATGGTCTTGTTCAACAGTATATACGCAATGTACAACATATACTGTAGGTCATATTGACAGCGATGTCACGTTCGCATAATTACAACTGTGACAGACATGAATTCCTGCGCCTTGCAGATCTCCCTACTTCGTACTCCGTACTAGGCCTACTTCGTACTCGACTGCATGAACGAGTAGCGAGGTAGGGAGATGGAAAGGTTACTTTCTTTTAATTGTAAGCAGAAGGCTGGATTTCTATTGGTTAAGTAAATCATGCAGAGACGAGCACGTCAGAGTGCATCGACGACGGCTGACCAGTGGAATATGTCGGCTAAGATCACCCTGAACTGTTAATTGTAATACGGCTGAATCTTCAGGGCTTCGTGGTATCACATCTTCTTAAAATGCGATCCATAACTAGTTAACTATTTACTCCGTACTCCGTACTTCTTCAGCTGCCAACTCAGCCCCAGTCCCCAGTCTCCACTTTGATGCACGCTAAACCCGACCATCACCTCTCAGCCAGCCATCGACCAATACAAATACATTTGAAGTGTGTACTCCGTATTCTATACTTGTACTATAAGTGGTCAAGCGTGCATGTTGATCATGTTCGTATAAATTCTTGGAGGATCCACACACTGCATAAGCCAAGTGGTCACTGTAGGAATACGACTTGAGTGAGCTGCATCGCGCGGGATACAAAGTTACCAGTAAGGGACACATTTCAATTGGACGTGGTCTATATAAGTTTTATAGGGGGTGGCTGCCTGTCTGCCCAAGTGGCTGAGGCCTGTCCCCCTATTTGTTATCACAACATACATAGACTCTCTCTCTCATGTAGTCTATCAGAGATCGTTTCTCCCATGAACATCGTCATTTTGAAACTTTTGTTAATCTGTAGTCATGAGGGATATAATAGATCTACAATTAGGCAAAGGGTTAAAATTACCACCGTAATAGAGAGACCTAGATATCTCCTAGAAGGCAACTTCGGTCACAGCGCGTACACAGCTCTTTGCTTCTTCCAATAGCATTGTTGATCAATGTCTGAACTCAGCGCGCCACTGTTCATAGGTGATTCCAGCTGCATGACACACTATGTTGTATGTTTGCGTCACATCTTAAGCCATTAGACGTAAAGTCACTGCAGAAGATCGATCATTGTGGCGTCGGGATACCCGTGGACGATCTCTCGACTTGAACAGTCACTTTCACCCCTTTGGCTGATAGCAACTACATCCTGGTCCATTTCCATTGTGGAGAGCTATTCTACATATGTACGGAGTACGTTGCCCTATGAATATATAATTAATCCCGTGCAATTGGGATTTTGGCATTACGACCCCGATCATTCCACAATCCTTTCACTTCAACTTATCATTTTAATTCTCAAGATGGATTGTAAGCCAGCTATCACGACAGTCTCTCTTGGGTCATGCGAGTTTCACAGCATCACCGACAAGATCGACGAAGCCGCCCGAAATGGATTCAAAGCGATCGAGCTCTTCATCGACGATCTTGAGGCCCTCGCCAAAGATATTAGTCCTACACCTGCCAACTCGGCCCCTTCCCGCGACTCTGTATTAGCCGCTGCCCGACGGATTCGCCAGCAGTGTGACCAATCAAACATTGTCATTCTCAACCTCCAACCCCTACGCTTCTACGAGGGCCTCGTTGACCGGAAAAAACGCAACCAAATCCTAGACGAGGTGCTTCCGATATGGATGGACGCACTCACAATCCTCGGCGCAGACACTATTCTAGTCCCCTCGAACTTCCTCCCCGAAGACCCAGCCACCGGGCTTCCGCAGACAGTCCGCGACGTCGATATAATCGTCGAGGACCTCCGTGAACTAGCTGCACGAGGCGCGCAACACGAATCCTCCATCAAATTCGCCTACGAGGCCCTCGCCTGGGGCACGCACGTGAACACATGGGAAAAGTCTTGGGAGATCGTGCAAGCAGTCAATCGGCCGAATTTCGGTCTCGCGTTGGATACATTTAACATCGCCGGCGCCGTCTACGCCGATCCAACCACAAAAGACGGTCGCGTTGCGGACACCGCTGAGACCGATCTGACCGCTTCGCTGGGGCGCATGGCCTCAACTTTGGATATCAGCAAGCTGTTCATCGTGCAGATAGCTGACGCGGAACGTCTCAGCGAGCCCCTCCACCCGGGCCACCCTTTGTATGTGGAGAGCCAGCCCAGTCGACTGAGCTGGTCCCGAAACTGCCGGCTTTTCCTGTGTGAGTCCGACCGTGGTGGGTTCTTGCCTGTTCTCAGTATACTCAAGGCTATCCTCGATCTCGGCTGGACGGGGTACCTTGCTTATGAGGTGTTTTCGCGTTCGTTGGCGGACAATGATCACCGGACTCCGGCGCGGCATGCAGAGAGGGCGAAGCGGTCCTGGCAGCGGCTGTGCGATATTGCCGAGAGCAAGAGGGATCAGAGGGATCAGTCTAAATCCCCAGCTCGATCTAAATCCCCAGCTGCCGGCGGCTTTGAATTACCTGGAATGGGATTCCTGGAGACAGTGGTGCACGAGGTAGAGAAAGGGGTGGACGTAGGACTTTCACTTGGAGGCATTGTAATATAAGAAGTTGTGAGATTCGTAGTCAAGAAGTTAGCTTTCTCAACTCTTCAATCTCATCTCACATTGTATCATGTATCTGGTTTTCTCCGTATACCTCTTCCATAGGATAAGCCCACAAGCTCGATTTAATATTCCTCTTTACGCCACCGTCACCTTTAACCAGCTCGTCCCCATTCGACTTGAGGTCCCATATGTGACGTAAAAAGCACCAGTTGACACATATACCAATTACCATAAGAGACTTAGAGTAAGAGACCGGTGTATATTCAAATAACATATAGGTATAGACATTCATTCATTCATAGTCTCATAATGAAATCAAACCAAAACACACCACCTTCAAAATCAACCAACTCCTCAAAAGCCTCCATCCCACTCCCACTATCATGCCCATTACTCCCACTATCCACATTCCATCCATTCCCACTAGACCTCTCTTTCCCCTCCATCAACCCCTCAAAACAACTCCCATCCGGCCACTCACTCAAATCAATCCCCAACCCAGGCGCAATCTTCCTAACAATCCCGTCACAAAGCAGAAACGCCCTCCGCGCCGCCGGGTCGACAGAAGCAGTGGTATGAAGCCAAGCAAGCGCCTTCTTCGTCGCCGCAACAGCCGTACTCAGATCCTTCTCCAGCAGCGGGTAAGTCCCTCCCTGCGCCGACGGTGTGGCGGGCGAGAGGAGCGGGTTCGCGCGATCTGGACTGTTGGACATATACGCGCCGGAACAGTACGATAAACCCAGTAAGAGAGCGGTAGTCGCCTGCATGAGGAAATGTAGGATACACCACCAGGGCGCGGCGCGAGCCAGCCATGTCATGTTCGGGGTTTCGGGGAGGATGGAGATGAGCGCGCAGGAAGCTTGAAGACAATGTGTGGCCATTTCGGAGCGGAGTTTACCGCGTGCGGTGGGCTCGCCGGTTGGGGAGGAATGTCGTGGGGATTGGTGGATGTGGCTTAGACATGGTCTATAGAGGGTTATGCGAGCGGAATAGTAATTCATTGCTAGACAGACGCGTTCGCGGACGAACGGGGCAGAGACGTCGTCTAGTTTCGGGTGGTTTAGATGCCAGGGGTCGGTGTTTGGGAATGTGAATTGGTAGAAGAGGGGGAGTTTCGAGAGCCAGCGGTCCATTTGGAGACTGGATTTTTGGACGTGGTATTCTACTTGGCTGGGGCCTTTACGGAGGCCTTCGATGCTGTAGACTTTGTTCATGAGGGCGTGCGTTATGAGAGTTAGGTCGACGAGGAAGTTGAAGAAGAGGGATGAGCAGGGTGGGCAGGAAGTCACCCATAAAGGGCAGTGGTGTTGGCTGGGGGATTCGAAGAGGGTGGAGCGGAGTTGGGCTTCACGAAGGGCGGGATCTTGGAGGAGGCGCTTGGCATCGTGGTGGTCAAAGGCTTCTTCTTCGTAAGGGAGTGGTGCAGGGGCGGAGCAGAGGCCTTCGCCGACGCAGGAGGCACGGCCGGTCATTGAGGTAAGGATATGCTCGAGGCAGTAGATGGACCACCAGAGGCGACCGCGGGTTTCTTTGGCGGCGTCTTTGGTGCGGTCGTCTGTTAGGCGGAGGTTGATGCCGAGAGAGAGGGCCGATCGGAGGGCCATGCTGGAGAATTTGGACGCCCTGGGGGGGAAGTTAGTATAATTTTAGGAGAGATGGGGAAATGGCATTTACCGGTTGACCTGCCCCAGACAAAGCAGGTAAACTGCCACGAGGAGTTCAAGTTGGATTTGTTGGAGATCGGTGTGCTCGAATAGCACATTGCTATGCAGACCCAGATGGCGTGCCCGGGTCAAATATAGCAGGTCTTCCTCACCGGTGCCTTGGGGATCATCTATGAGTCGACAGTAGCGACAACCAATCGCAAAGATCATGTTCAGAATGGCCAGCCATTTCCGGTGTGGTGTCGATGCATGGTTGAAGAACTTCTGATACTGGGAGGTAAAGGTCGTCCTCCGAATTGCGCTGAATGTCGGATGGACGTTTGTTAGGTAGGCGTCAAAGTATCGGTCTGCCAATTCCCGCGGGGGCACCGCCAACGGATCGCATGGTTCTATCAACGGAATATCAAGGCTATCAAGATGGTAATCCATCATAGAAGTGGGAATTTGCCTTTCCAATGACTGCTGCAGCTGCTGAACAGACGCTGGATCACGGTGACTTTCCATATGAAACGGATTCGGCACCTGTTCCTGCGGACTCATACTCACGCCGCTCTCCAGCTTGCGAATCCAGTTGATTTCGGAGTTCTTCCCAAAGAATCCCGCAGCACGGGCGTCCTCGTTTCGATTTAGGTCTTCGTCAACCTGGTCGATAGCATCGAGAGAGCCCATCGAGGTAGAGGAATCATCGGAGTCGACATTGTTCCTGGAGGATTTCCCAGGTTTGGACTTAATTTGCCAAATGGCAGTCAGAGTCTATGACAAGGGGCCTCAAATCGTAAAGATCCGAGTCTCGTGTGAGACCCGAGACTTCATTTGACATTGACTGGACTTACCTTTAATGCTTTTTTGATTTTACGCGCTGTGGGAAGGTCCACCTCGGTTTCCAGTTCCCGAAGAAGGGCTTCGTATGTATCTACCCGTTTGATCAAGGAGCCGAGTAGTTTCTGGTCGCGCACTCGTTTGACATCCTCGTAGGAGCAGCTGTGATTGTGATATGCGCATTGTCCGCACGATGGCCGGATACCGTCACATTTGATTTTGCGCTGGCGACATGGCTCGCAGGCCCTTGCTGACCGTCGGCGCCCGGGTGTAAAGGGGTCAGAACCAGCTAGGCGGGGGATAGCTACCTTTGGCGTACTTGCCGAGGCTGGCTGGGCTATATGTGGTGAGAATGGTTGGGTCTGAATGGTTGAAAAGGGGAGTGGCGTGGGATAGGAATGTTGAGGTACAGGTACAGAGCCAGAGCCAGAGCTGAATGGCCAGTCCTCGAAAGTCTCTTGATTCTCCTGATCCATACTTTGGATTTACTGTTGTTTAATCAAGTTTGTTGGTCTCCATGGATATTCTTGATATTCTTGACATGAAATATATGTCATTGAGCAAGTTACAAGGTGAAAAGGGCGAAACCAGTCCATGGCTCGAACGAATTTAACAAGAAACAGGAAAAGGGAGATTTGTTCCTTGGTAAAAAATATCGTAAAATATCCGAAATGAATGACCGACGTGGAATGGGGAGAAGATATGCCATCGCCACTTGAACTGCCGTTTGACGTCAGACATCACTTCCAGTCAACCCAAGTCAACCCCAGTCAAGTTCTATCTCCAATTAAACACCTTTATATATGAAACTACCTAGGTTAATCACCTTGGCAATACCCAAATCTATGACTTTCCAGTAACTGGCTTATTCCGCACAAGTCTCCTGTCACTTTTATACATCTGGACTCACTGTACACGATCTATATCTATCCCACATCCATACCCATGTCGCCATTCTGTCAAGGCAAAATGTACTTGGGAGACACATGAGATGACCACAGTTGTATATTGCATTGTCCCATCAACATCCAACAGGTCGATACCTCTCAATCAAAACATCATCCTTCCCAAGACTAAGACTTTCATACCGATCCAACATATCCGAAAGTCCAAGTCCAGGATAATCCTGCAACCCCCTATCCCCGTCCCCCTCCCCAATCCCATGATACTTATCCTTCTGATTCAACTTCTCAAGCCCATCAGCATACTCATCAAACCGGCTACACCCTTTCTCCCTCGACGCCTCATCAAACAAATCCTTCAACTCATCCGGCACAGAACTCACCCCCCGAATCCGATCCCCCTGCGCCTTAGCCCGCACCGACTGCCGAAAAATATGAAATAGATTCCGGCCCAGCGCAGACCGACTCGCAACAACTGAGAACGCACTGGAAAGAGTAAGGAAATCCTCATCGAGCACATCAAACGACTCCTGCTCGAGCATCGTAAACAGCGCCAGGTTGATCGCGTACATGGCGAACTGGTGCGCGCGACTAACCCCGAACTCGCGTCGGTGCAGACGCGTTAGCGCGGCGATGCCGCGCGCCGCGTTCTGCGTCACTTCCCGCGCGTTGTATTTTCTCTCTGGGGTGTGGCGCGGTGGGCTTTCGGGTGTTTTGGGTTCGAAGGGGATGGGTGGGACCTCGTCTTCGGAGATGCAGCTGAAGAGGTTTATGATGAGGGCGTGGTAGCGCATTCTGGGTGGATAAGTATTTCGCTCTTATTGGAGACGGTAAGTGGACTTGCTACTCACTTCAGTAAGATGATATGCGGAGCTGGTCTGTACCGCACGTCAAAGTCATCCGGGAGAAGATCGTTCCAGCGGCGGATACGGTCGTATAGATCCTCGCGGCTCTGGCGGGGGATGGGACCGAGGGCGGTATTGGTTCTGTGGTCTGCGAACATGCTGCGCGAGATATCGCGCGCAATTGTCGACAGGTTGCATGCTTCGTCGAAGTATTGACTGAAGAATGACGGGCGCGGGTTGCGGTGAGTTGGGTATGGCTCCCACAGGGCTTGGTCTTCGGACGGGTTGATATCGAGACGGGCCATGTTGACGTGGTCGATGAGACTTGGCCGGAGGAAGGATGTGTGGACCATTCTGGGCATGTAAATGTGAGTTCGAGGGGTGAGTGCAAGCAGGGCTCACTTACGTGTCGACATTGAACAACCCCCATGCTGTGCGCTTGCATGAGATATCCATGTCCTGGGATAACTCGCCCGAAGCCATTCTAGGTCCAGTGCTGCCGACCAAACCCAATGCCTCGCCCATTTGGATAGCCTTGTGCAACATGATATATCCCAGATCGTCTTCGCGGGACATGGCATATCTGTCTATGTCAGAACAATCACCAGACCAGGACGCAGGACAAAGATGTCAATACCAACCTCTCATACATCAACAACGTCCCCTGCAAACCCGCCAAACTAGGCTGAGAACTCTCCTCGTCCCTCAACCTCTCCGCCTCGGCAAGGAAATCACATCCTTTCGAAGAGATATCACCAGGAACAACATAAGCCTCGGAGAACTCAGAGAAATACTAAACAATCAGCAAGCCGAACTAACACCATGACTCCAACCTCCCAAGCCCCGAGGAAAAGAACCAAAGGAAAAAGAGAATACCCACACAAGCATTACTGAGCACCGCATTAACCAAAAATGGGCTACAAAACTCAGACCCCAAGACCCCCTTCGCCATATGCCTAAGAAAAACCCCCTTATCCAAAACCGCGGCAACCGGCCAATCCCACGCAAAATACAACGAAACAAGATGCGACACAAGATCCGCATCAGCCGTAACCCTCGTCCAAGGCTTAGCAGGCACCTCACAAGGCGCGGAATCACACAGGAAATGAATATCCATAACCTTCCGTCGGAACGTCGGACCGTTGCCCTCGACATTGATAAGCTGACGCATATCCTCGAGCTTGGCGACTGTTTCCTGTTTATGGGCTGGTGATGTCGAGTTGGTGGCGAGGGAGGACAGGGTTTTGTTTATGTAGGCGCGGATTTCGTCGGCGGGGGCATTGTGGCGGATTATTGCTAGGAGGTTCAGGGCGTCTGATTCATTTGCTTCGCGGACGAGCTTGAAGAGGTCGGAGAGGAGGTCGCGGTGGTAGGAGAGTTCATCTGCTGTTCTTTTTGCGGCGACGCGGCGGCGTTGGTCGAGAGATTCGTCGAAGATGCAGACTCTTTTGAAGGTTTGGCAGTTTGCGCAGGGGGATGTGCCCGAGCACTGGGTTTGTTAGTTTTGATATGTGGATATAGATGTAGGTGTAGATGTATAGAGTAGGTGTAGTGTAGTTAGTATAATAAATCTCACCTTCCTCTTCGACTTCTTACAAGCCAGACAAGCAGTTGAAACCCTCTTCTTCCACGTACCAGAACCCTTCACTTCATCAGCCGGTGGACTACCATTTTCAGTATCATGGTCATGGTAGGTTTCTTGGTCACGGTCATCCGAAGGCGAGGGACCGGGCACAAGACGACGGTGATTCCGGCTCATATTCCGACATGAGCAGGTGGATTTTGGGGGGGGGGGGGGGGTTCGCTTTGTTTCTTTTTCGTCTGGTTTAAATGTAAAATGCAAATTTATAAACAAATATCGTCCAAATATGTAAAGAAGTGTATGTAAGAAAAGAATATGTAAAAAGATATGAGATATACAATCGAATATGTACCTTTTTGGAATATACAAGAAAACACAAAGTTGAAACTGTACAAGATCAGGAATGCATGTTGCACGGTATATTCCTGTTTCAAATGATTGTAGGACTTGATATGTCTGCTTGGAGGTTTAGTAGGGCAAATAGGCTTTGCCGCGAATGACGTTGTCAAGATATCATGAGGAACTCTTCCCCGCCTATTATCATGGCAGTTTATTTGCCTGAAGGCAATGGCGGATTTAATTTTTGGGGGGTTGGTCGAATATAAAAGTCGGGTTTCGTGATGTGGAGGCTGAATGTGGCGTCCTGGGGGCTCTACTGCGGATATAGATCGAATTGGTGCGGAAGAGCGGAGATATGGCGATACAGCCGCAACTATACTACCTAGGTAGATATTTAGGTGCCTACGCGAGGAACAAAGTTGAACTGGCAATGCATTGAGAATGGTGAGCAACACAGCACTTGGGAATCAAAGTCAGGTTTAGACTAAAAACAACCCAATAAGGAAGAAAGGGAAAAGAAAAAGAAAAAGACGCTGGATTATTGTAATGTAATACAAGTACTTCTTTTGCATACTCCATGGAATCCATAGCCTCGGATGCACCAGTTAAAACGAGAAAGATCAAACAATGCGGATCTGCAAAGCAGAACCAAAGAATCAGACGAAAACATCTAGTGCTCGAGGATTCTCAGGCTACCCTGCACAACACAGTTCTCAAGCACGGATCCAGGGGGAATGTCAATGGTGCTGCCCTCGGAGGCAACAATGATAACGGTTCCCTTGAGGGTGACGTTGCGGCCGAGGTTAACAGGTCCGGTAACAGTGAGGTGGTCCAGCTCGACGATGCGGGGAATACTGGCAATGCGCTTCTGGAAGTCGGAGACCTTCTTGAAGTCGGTACCGAGCTTGATGACGGGGACACCACCGAAGCGGTTGGGGTCCATGACAAGCTGGCCGTGCTCGAGACGGTACAGGTCAGACTTGACGACCATCAGGTCGGAGCAGGTCTTGACGGGCAAGAAGCGGCGACGGGGCACGTTGACACCGTGGGCGTTCTTGAAGTGGCGGATGGCCGCACCGACGGCGGTCTCCAGCTGGTAGATAGCCTGGTCGGCCTCACCCTTCTTATCGGCGGGAATGGACTTCTCGTTAGGGATGATCTCCATCTCCAACTCGTTCTCCTCAACGACACGCTTGATGGCCTGGACGTTCAGCCAGATGTTGTTGGTGTTGAAGTACTTGAACTTCTTGATGGACTTGAACTCGTTGACGTGCTCCTTGGGGACCTGGGCAATCTCGAGCAGACGGACCTTGCCGTCGGAGTCAATAATGGTACCTCCCTTGACGTCAGCCTTGGTCTTGTCAGTCAACTCCATGATGTACTCGGCCTGGGAGTCAACCATGTGCTGCAGGATGCGGAGATCGACCACGGCGCCGAGGTTGTCGGCGTTGGACAGGAAGATGTACTCGATGCCACGTTCAATCAGCTTGTCGAGAGTACCGGAGTTGTACAGGGACTCGAAAACGTCACCGTGTCCGGGGGGGTACCAGTCCTGGAGGGGAGAGTCGAAGCTCTTGGGGGCGGGCAGGAGCGAGTCCTTGATGATGCGGGGGTAGCGCGACTGGTTGAAGGTGATGATGTCGACGTTGTGGCCCTCGTACTTCTTGATAATGGACTGGGTGTCCTGGTCGGTGTTGAAGGAGTTCATGAGGACGAAGGGCACGTTGACGTTGAAGCTGCGGTTGAGGTGCTCGATCTGGCGCACGGAGAGATCGAGGAAGGACATGCCCTCACGGACCTCAATGACGGACTTGGGACCCACGCAACCCATGGAGGTACCGAGACCACCGTTCAGCTTGACAACGGCCAGCTTGTTCAGGAACTCGACGGAGGCGTCGGCACCGAGGTCATCGTATCCAACAACCTGGGAAGGCTGGGGCGGGGCGATCTTATCCCAGTTGACGGCGTTGCCCTTGGCCTTGTCGTTCAGGAAGCGGCGGAACAGGGCGAAGAAGTTGTCCATCTCGGCCTCGAAACGCTTCTTCTCGTTGGGGTCGGTGACGGTGTCGCCGAGGGCGTTCAGGGCATTGCGCATTTGTGAGGCGGCGACGCTAGTGGATGCATTCTCGAATGCCTGGTTGGAGGTTTCACGGGTCAGTTCTGGACCAAATGGGGGGGCCAAAGTAGCCATGATAGTGAATAGAGACAATTGAATGCGATGAATAGAACAAGGGTAACGGTGCAGCGATGATGAAACAGGGGAGAAAAAGAAGAACAAGTTGTCCGTTCTGGACGCGTCCAGCAAAAGGCACAAAACAACTCAAAACAACTCAAAACAGCAGGCACAGCAGGCACAGCCAAAATGGCAAGAACGAAGCTCTCAAGCTCGGGGGATCCGGGGGACTCAGGGATTCACCGCCTGAAGCGAACGTACCATGTGCGATTGCGACTTGCCATGGTGCTTTCCACCAAAGCCCTCGCTCTCAGCAGGGGCTCGAAGGTGAGTGGGTAGAGCCTTGGAGGTCATTATGAGTTATGTGTTATGGGGATAAGAATTATGGATTCGAAGGGAACTGGCTATTTCATAGAGATATGAGGTCAGTGAAACAGAATCAAGGAGGAAAGGGAAACGTGGCTCCATTTAAGAAGATCCCAAGCTCTCCAGACCCAAAGATAGAAAGGAGTTGCCACTTTGATCCGGGATGTCAAGCTGCCGTCATAGGGTACAACTCACCAATTCCTGCGATGATAGAGGGGGGAAAGAGAAACAGGTCCAGTTATAAAAGAAGAATGGAAAAAAAGGGACGGAGTGGGGGAGAGGAACGTGATTTTATATTATTTGCAGGCACGTTTAGCTATTTTAGCTGTTTACGTACATATTTTAGGCGGTCTATACGGAGTAATAGTAATTATAGTAATCTAATCAAAGCAGTTTACGCCAATTATATCCTTCATTCTCTATTATTCTGGTTAATTTGGTTAATTTAGTTTATTTGGCTCTTGTTCCTCGTTGCTATTGCCGTTCCCGTTTATCTCCTTGCATCCCGATGTCGTCAGTTGCCAGCCACTGACATGCCCACGGGCTGGAGTTCGGGAACTGACACCCTTCATACTATTAATTACTATTAAGCCTAAGGAAGTGAACAGGTTCTACAACAGGACTATCAGGACTATCATCCTAACCATACCCTTTGACCCCTAAGCCCATACTCCGTATACGGAGTAGTACTCTGTACACCAAAACAATCCAGACCCCTTTTCCCTCTCCACCTTATTCCGGCTAGTGCTAATATAATGAAAGCCCCACCAAAATACAAGCTCTGGTCCCTCCTTTTCGGCCTTGTTTCGGTTTCGGTTTCAATTCAATCGGTTCCTAATTATATTCATGTTGTGTGATTAAACGTTTAGAATAGATGCAGAGACGTTCACCTGACCTCTATATACATGCATATGTACGATATAGCTCTGTAGTACTATTTGCTAAAATGTACAACATACGGATATAGTTAAGAGCTATGTAGGTACATTGGAAAGCATCCATGGATATATGCAGGTAGAATTTTCTCTTCCCTCTATCATCACTGCTATAAACAGGTTAATTCCCCTACAACATAGACTAGTTGCATGCTGTATTTCCGGTCCAAAGTGGCAACACTTGGCACCAAGTGGAACAAGCAATTGTCTTTTCCCTGAGGCTAATATGAGTACCGTTAGTGGGATCTAAAAATATAATAGTTAGGACATCTGACATGTCTAGTAGTGAGGATACTGAGTACTGTCTAGTATTTATATTATTCCTATACACAGAGTATTCCATACCTACTACTATATCTATGTTGTACATACGTCTGTTGTACTCCTTATGTATACGCGCGTACAAAAAACTCTTTAAGAGGCCTAAACATCGAATTGCAGATCCCGGGCTGTGCAGACCAAGTTTCGGCAAAATACACAATAGACTCGAGAATGGCCCCGGAGCAATTTTACTTGAATATAAAGAACATTTGAAGCCATCAGAATGTGATGCGAATACCATATAACATCCAGGTCAGTCCGTCCTTGTCGGTGACCCCCTTTAAGATTCCAATGTGAGACATCGGTCTCAGCCCTGTCTGTTCTCGGCCTTTTTTTTGGTGTGGCGTAAACTATTGATTCTCGACTATTTTTACCCGGCTATTTTCTTTCTCCATGCTACGTGGTAGATGTCTCAGAGTCCATCTCAACAATTGAATTCATATTGATTGGGGGGAAAAAGAGAGAAAAAGAAAAAGGATATCACGGACACAGACAAAATTAATAACAAGGGAAAGCCATTCATATTTTCATATACTCTTCCAGCCTAAATAGGCAAAGCAATTCCAAAGGCGAAAAAATAAAAGTAAGAAGGTCATTTAAACCCCGCTAACAGACCTCTTACTCAAGAAGCTGCGACGGGGCACCTTCCTCGAATCAGGACTGCCTCCACCCTCATTGGGCTCGGGGGTACCAGCGGTCGAGTGCGACGTGGTAGGTCGCAAACCACCATCTGCAAGCGCAAAACTGGAACGAATGGTGACAACTCCGTCGCCAACAGTGATAGCCTTGTCCTGGCCCGCGACAGAACCCTGGTCATCAACGAAGAAGGGCGCTTCGCCGAGGACATCGTCCGATCCGAAGGTCGCGTGGTCAACAACGCGGACCTGGTACTGGGCGTCGGCGGTAGTGTTGGGAACACGGAAGGAATCGTCGAAGGTGACTGCGCCGGAGGAGTTCTTGTGGGCCTTGGTCTTGTGGACATCCTTTGCGCCCTTGGTACCCAGGAGACGGATGATGACGCGGAGGTTGGTGTCCGTAGCGAAGTTCGCAGCGGAGACGACGGTGATGTTGGCGGAGCCCTTTTCACCGGAGCCGCCGCCGCCGAAGACGCTGAGGCGGTCGCCGAACTGCGACGCCGTGCTGCGGTTGCGGCTGTGTTCCTTCTGCGGGGTGCTGGGGGAAGGGGAGCCTTCGACGAGGGAGGCGGCTGGGGTAAGACGGTCGGCCCTGACGTTGTCAGATTCCTCGATGCTGTTCATGATGGAGGCGGTATCTTCTCCTTTATCTTTGTTGATGCGCGACATGATGCCGTGCTTGATAAAGGAGGCGCCGCGGATGACATTGCCACCGACGAAGCCAACACCCTTAACGGGGGCCCCGACGATCTTGCCGGGGACGGCGAAGGTGCCGGAGAAGGTGGAGGAGCCTTGGCGGGCGCGGATCACGTAGGTAGGTTTGAACAGCAGGCTCAGACGAATCGCACCTGATTTGCCGTCGAGGGGCAGAGTGACTTCCTTGGCTTGGAAGGGCTCCAGGGATTCCAGGTCGATCGCCGTGGCGCCGAGGAAGTCAGCCTTGTCACCAAAGTCCCAGTCGTACACATCCACGTGGAAGTTTGCGCCGATGCGGGATTTAATGGGGGTCTCGAAGTACTCGTTCCAGGCCGGGTGCAGGGTCTTCTTCTGGACCTTGGTCTTGAACACGGTCTCGTCATCCAGGCGGAACTTGCAGAATGGGTCGCTGAACCCATTGCGGTCAGCGGCGGGCAGCTCAGCGGCGTCGTGGACGTCAACGCGCAGGGTGCCCATGTTGTTGATGCTCTCCGTGGGATCGAGCTTCATTTCCGTCGGAATGTACCGGGCGCTGACGGTGACCTTGCTCACCTCGCCGGAGTTGGAGCGGAGGACGAGCTCGGTGGGAGTGTACAGCATCCGCATCAGTGTGGGTAGCGTGTCACCAGTCAGCTTAGCGACTGTGTGGTCCTCACTAGAGTCCTTGGGATCATCCTTGCTAACGAGACGCAATGTGATCTTGGAGAACTCCAGCTCGCGAACGAAGGCCTCACCGACGTCAGTGAACTTGGCGGTCGTGGTGTGGATCTTAGATGAGACATAGGCGGGGAACATGTAATCGTCCATCAAGACTTCCAACTGGACATGGGGAACGGCCAGCTGGCCCTCGTGGAACTTGAACACGATGAAACCAGATTCTGTAGTCAATTAGCGCCGTGCTATTTCCATCAAGGCCAAAACGAAACATACCATATTTCGGGAGATCCTCCGCACTGACAAAAGTGCGGGGAATAGACTTGACGGACCGAAGAGACGCGGTCTCAGACTGGGTACCAGTAATCGGGCGCGATGTAGTGGTTTCCAGACTGGCGCGGCCGTTAGTAGCCGGCTCACCATTGGTAGTTCCGTTAGTGATAGGCGCAGCCCCGTTAGAGAGACCCTTGGAGGCCTTCGAAGCTTTCGAGTCAACGCTAGCAGACTTGGCGTGCAGAGCCTTCTTCGGGAATTCGGTGGAGTCCGGACCAGGAGTACCAGGGAGCTCTGATTCCTCCTCCTCCTCTTCAACTTCATCCTCGGGGTTAACGACCGGCACAGACGGGTAGAATGCCACATTGTAGTGGAGTTCTCCCTTGGGAGAGCCACCGCTAATCTTCAGAATGCTGGTGATATCCTGCTTCTCGTCGTCGATCTGATATTCACCGCTCTCCGTCTCACGAACAAAGTCGGAGGCATTGATATCTGCCCAACCAAGAGTGCGGTCCTTGTTGATAGTCTCCTCGTCCATGACCTCCACGGTCAGCTTCTCGCGCGCGCTGCGAATAGGCACGTAGACGACCTCGTCCCAATCGGGATTGAGGTTGTTGCGGAAGGTGACGGTGCGGCCACGAGTCAGACCGGAAAGCAGAACGCGAGCGTAAGGATCGGACTTGCCCATAGCCTCCAGGTTACGCAGGTTAGTAGCACGCTTGAAGTGGAAGCGCATGACACCAATAGGGTCAATGTAGCCAGCGCTGCCAACGCCTGCCAACTCAACGGGCTTCCACTGGAGACCCAACTTGACACGTCCATCCTTGGCGCCGTGGAGATGGAACCACTGCTGGCCACGCTCCATCATCTTCAGCATGTCGTTCATCTTGATCTGGTAACGACCGATAATGGGATCCTGCATGATATCGCGATCGTCCTTGAGGATAAGACCCAGACGAGCGTTCTTTCGGTCCGTGACGAGGAACTCCTTGGAGGCATTCTGGAAGATCGGGTTGTTGGTGCGCTTCAGCTTTTTAGTAATATGAATTTCCTTTCCGTTGAGAAGGAGGACACCGTAAGGGTTCAGCTTGCCAACCAGACTCTTGCTTCCGTCGAGGTCCTTGGCCTGCTCCACGGTGAATTGGGCGATACCGGTATTCATTTCAGGGGCGGGTTCAGCCTCACCAGCCTCGTTCTTTCTTCCCTCGAGAACAGGGAAGAAGCGGATATCGGCTTGGATGGCACCGCGGTGACGGCCACTGGCCTGCACTTCCAGATAAATACCCTCGTGGGAAGGCTCCTGCTCGAGTTTGTCCAATGCGAAGCTAGCAACACCCATTTCCTTATCCTTGCGGTACTCGTTCCAGTCATACGCAGCAATAGACAAGGCATCGGAGAAAGAGGTAATAATCACATAAATGGTCTCGTTCCAGCGGGGGTTGTCGGTATCGTGGATAATCTTCGTGCGGCCGAGCTCATTGCGGTTGTTCAAAGACACCACGGCGTACGGATCGGGAGTGCCAGAGAACTTATCCGGGTTCTTGAGCTGTTGAGCACCGTGCAGAGTAACCGCGACCACACCAATAGCCTGGTCGACCGGGTTTCCAGCAAGCATCTTAGCAATCTCAATCGGGAACACGTTTGGATCGTACATCATGGGCTGCAGGTTGGCATGAATCTGGTCCTTGATGAAGGACTCTAGACCCGGAATGAAGTTGATATCAAATCCGAGGGTATCACCACCGAGGGGCTTGCAGACGTAGTCGAGTTCGGGCTTGTCCAGGAAGCAGACATCCACACGCTCAATGTGGGGGAATGGAATCTGAAGCTTGACCTTGACACGCATTAAGCCCGAGCAAGCCATGTCCTCGACAATCACGTCGAGACCCTTGCTCACAACACCCTTGCCGACACGAACCTCCAAGACGACCTTGGGGTTGATCTTGTCCTTAGTCTGGCGCGCAGTCAGGTCCATTACGTCGTTCGGGGTGAAGCTGAACTTCCAGTCCATGATGACGGTATCGGGGTCAGTCTTGGGGTAGGTCTTGACATGCTCCAGGCGAGGAGGCTTTGTACCGAGCACGAAGGTCTTGAGGCGCAAGCTATCCAAGAAGGCGGGGGTAGAAGTACTGAGGACCTGGTCGACAGTGTTGATGATAGTATCGCAGAGAACGGGGGCGTAGATCGGCCAGAACTTGACGAGGAAGCTGTTAATCCACTCGAGGCTCTCGGTGTCGGTCTCGAGGCGCTGCTTGGACATCTCACGGCTAATATCGTCACGGAAGTTCCGGCGCACTCGTCGAATGGAGGTACGGTAGTAGGTGCTGCATGCTGCCATGACCATGAGCACCCAACCGATACCACCGCCTAGCACGGCGACTATCCACGACGCCAAACAAGCGAAGACGATAATCCCGGCATTGTGGTACCAGTCGCCAAAGAACGTATCGGGGATTCTCCCCTCTAAAAACGTCTCGTGATCCAGCAATGTACCTTCATCACCCAAGGCCGCCGCGAGCTTCTCATCGACGAACTTCGGGGCCCAACCCGTTCTGTCGCGCGCCCATCGATTATCCTCATCGACGGGCTTTTCACCCGCACTTTCTCGTGTGGCTTCCTCGGCCATAATGGCGGTCGCAGATTCCGGTGGAGGGAGGTCATAGTCTGCTTCGCCATCGGTCTAGGTAGGGTTAGCACATACATCGTGATCGCATCCAGGGATCCAGAGATCCAGTCATTAATTCGTACCTTATCTGTAACTACAGCAACACCCTTGGGTTTGTGGGGATGATGGAAATCAGGCGGCAATCGCTAGAAGTCACAGCAGTTAGCATGATTGTGCCGAACAGAATTCGGAGATTATGCGATACGCACCCCTTTGGCAGCATTGGCCTTCTCTTCAGGCGAGGCGTTGGGGTCGAATTGGTATGCAGCCGCACCGGCTTGTTTGGCTTCGTCGACGACCTTTTGCTCGACGATATCCGGGTTAACGTGTGACTGCGGGTCCTGGTGCAATTCCTGGGCGGCCTCGATGGTACCCTCCATCTTCTTCTCCGTGTTCTCCGCGTCGGCGGACGCCATATCGCCGGTTGGGTGTAGTGTTCCGGGGGAATTGGGAGAGCCGATGTTCTAGAGGGTTGTCAGATTCGACCCATGGATGAGACCTGGGGTGAGGGGGAGGGGAAGAATGCTGACTTCAGTGTTGCATACGTCTACTGGGTAACGTACCGGCAGAGGTAGTCGAAGGGATGACCCTGTTATTTTATACCAAGGTCCAAGTTGCAGAGAGAAAGAAAGGGAAAAATAGAGAGAGTGGACCAAAGACACAGCTTGGGTTGTCTGCCCAGCCGCTTGCGTCAAGTCAAGGGGAACTGTGGCTGGGTTTTTTTACCATACATGGATATTACCATTACACACTTTATATCTTTGTAAACTATTTAAATTATTATATATTAATCCTGATGATAATTGAGAATCCAATAAGAAGAAAAGAAAGAAAGAAAAGAAAGGAAATAGTAAAAAAAGGGTAAAAAAAGGGGAGATCGGAAACTCCGAGGTCGATCGAAGATCAGTGACGTACGTCGGGACCTGTATCAGATTCCTCCAGTACATCTGTGCTATTATGGTATACGTCTGAGAGTCAATAAGTCTCTAAGTCTATGGATATACTAGTCTCTAACATTGGACTCTGTGTCCAATTGTCTAATATAATCAGAATCTGTCAACAGTGGAGGATCAGGGGAATACCTAAGAGACTAAACTCGACTATTAGATTCGACCCGAGCTTTCAGCACAGCCACAGAGGGTCAATCGGGATGATACATTCCTCTTCCATGGGTTTGTCCATTTTATTAGGGTTATTTTAAATTATATCCTGGTATCTGGGTCCAATTCCCCTTTGTATTTGTGGGGATCGTCATTTTCGAATGTGTACAATATAGAGTAGTGCAATCCCAGCCCTACCTAGGCACCTTTTAGGCAACGAGATATGCTACATATAGGGTCTTGTACTTTGTACGGAGTATGGTATGTAATTGTCTCCTCCGTCAGTACATAAGTACTGTAGACTCAACAATCTCGAGGTACACGTGGCACGCATCCACAAACTGCAATGAAAAGACCCCGTCACGTCGCCACATCGGACCATCGTGCCCTATTCCCGATTAGGAGATCGGCCAAGCTATCTCCACCAAAGATGTTCTTGGGATATGGAGAATGGGTTTGGTCGACCTCGGGAACCTCTCTGGACTACGTAAGTTATACGGAGTACTCCGTACAGCAGAAATACTAAAAAGTATATTTGGACTATCCATGATAGACAAAGTGCTGCATGAGGAATTGATCTATCATATCACATCCCCTAGACTTGCACCATCTGAGAGGTTATTTCCCAGTCAGCTGCGTACTCCGTATGTTGTATATTGTATTCCATATTATGTACATATGTTGTGTCCTGTGCAACAATATAAAATAAAATCCAATTGAGTTCCCCAATGGTGATGTTATGATTGGTAGATAACGTTCGGTAAGATCTTCTCTTTTTTCTTTACTGGAACTCCCCACTCGCCCACTTTATGTGGCGTTTTTTTGTCTTTTTTGTTTTCTTCGAACTGCAAAGTTCTCAAAGTTCGCGGGTCCGAGCTGGGGCCGATGTTTTACAAGAATTGAATGTTAATGGCTTCCAAGGTTCTCCAAGGTTCCCTATATTCTGTATATACTGTACGGAGTACGGAGGACACACAAGTTAATTCCGGCTGAAATATATATTTTTACGAGAGCTCGGTTCATACAGTTGCAACATAAACAACTGCATCTCGCACATTGTATTTACCGGAATTGCAGCAAGGAGTCGAAGGCACAGTCTTGACAGACAACTACGGACTTACCTAGGTAGTTACTGCTGGCTTACTACTAAACACTGCTACTTCCTACATGATCACAATGAATATAAGGAGGATGGAATTTTAGCAATATAGAACTAAAAAAATATGCTGGCAAAGATATATCGTGTCAATTCGTATTCAAATCCCTCGAATGCTCTACAAACTCAAAGCATTTACCGCCCCATGCGGATAACACCAGCAGCCATCAGCTTCTGGATCTTCATCCGCACCTGCGAGTTCTTCATGTGCTCCTGCAGCGCAGCGGGATCACTCTTAGCCTGCTGCAGAATGCTCTGCATAACGGGGTCCTGAAGAACGGCCATGATCTAGAGAAGAAAAGTTAGTATACTTCAAGCTGAATGATCTGGTTCATAGCATATCTGATCTTACCTCGGGGTCATTTTGGATACGAGCCATGGTCTCCTCCTCAGTCTCACCAGCGCGAGCGCTGAACTGGGCCTCCAGACACTTCTGCTGCTGCTGCTCGATCTCACGGGCGTTCTTGCCGTCGTCGTGGTCGGCGGCCTCAGTGAAGGTATCCAGGGCACGGTTGTATTCCTTCATGGCAATCAGGGCAGCACCCTTGCGCATGTAGGCACGGATGAACTTGGGGTCGCGCTTGATGGCCTCGTCACAGTCCTGCACGGCACCGGGGAATGCCATCAGCTTGATCAGGGCTGCGGCACGGTTGGAGTAACCGCGGGGGTCTTCGGGGGCACGCTTGGTCATCTCAGTGAAGGCATCAACGGCACCGGGCCAGTCGCCTTCCTGGAACTTCTGCTGGCCGAGCTCGCGGGCCTTCTCAGCCTCGGCAGGGTCAATGTAGGCGTTCCTCTCGCTCGTGATCTTGGTCTTCTCGGCGTTGCGGAGCTTGGTCAGGGTATCAGGGGTGCGGTGCTCCATGAGCGACTTGTTGTAGAATTCGATGGCCTGGGCAAGGTCGCCAAGCTTCTCGTATGAAGAACCAATGCGGGTGTAGGCCTTGGCCATCAGCTTGAAGTCGGCGCGCAAGTCGCGGCCCTCCTCGATAGCATTCTGGCACGTCTCGATTGTGCCTTGGTAATCGCCCTTCTCGAACTTGGCAGCACCAATGTTGTTCAAGTAGGTGATATCCTTGAAGATTTCCCAAGCCTTGGTGTAGTGCTCAATGGCCTCATCGAGCTGCTTCTTCTTGTAGAAATCGTTACCGATCTTCTTCTCAGCATCGGCAGCCTCCTTGGCCTGCTTCTTGGCAATTGCCTCCTCGTCTTCAGGCTCGGGCTCCGGGGTGGGCTCCTTCTTGGGCTGCGAGGTGCTGGGCTTAGGAGCGGGGGTAGGGGGCTCCGCTCCCTCGCCACCAAAGTTCATATCAATACCGAGAAGCACACTCATGACCTGCAGGAAGCGCGGGTCGCGGATCTCTTCTCCGACACTGTTAGGGTTCTGTTGGATCTTCTGCAGCTTAGCCATGAACTCAGCATCTCCCAGTAGGGAGGCGGTCTTGGGATTGTTGGCCAGCTTCTGGAACAGAGCCGGGTCGTTGAACATCCCACCGAGACCTCCTGTTGGGTCTCCACTGACACCATCTGCGGTAGCCTCCGCGTTGATAGCGCGCTGAGTAGCCTCCAGACCGGACTTAGCCTGTGCGTTGCCAGGCTCAATCTTCAGGGCCTCCTCATAGGCATCGTGCGCCGCCACTGCCGTCAGTTAGCACTTTGTCCCAATGCAGTTTGTTCCGTCACTTTGTGCGCAACTAGGATAACATACAAAGATCTCCGAGACCGCGGTACGCGGCACCCTTGCGGGCATGGCCCTTGGACCAATCGGGCTTGATTTGGGTGGACTTCTCGGCATCTTCGAGGGCTTTTTGATATTCGTTCTGGGCGGAGTAGACAGCGGAGCGGTTGGAGTAGAGGATGTGGTTTTCGGGCTCGATGGCAATGGCCTGAGAGAATTTCTCACTAGTCCCTATCAGTCTCTGCTTCGACGGAGTCACAATGTTAAAAGGTGGGGTAGCGCATACACAGCAGTAGAATAGTCCTTAGCAGAAAAGGCCTTGTTGCCCTCTGCCTTCAAAGCGTCGGCCATTTTGGAATGATATGCGAAGTTGCTCAGAAAAAGGAGAAATGCAGATCAAAAACAAGAGCACAGGGAACTGGAAGTGCTGAGGTCATGAGCTCAATCGGCCGGAGCTTCTCGAAATTTCCGTTGCTATCTACCGCCTCAGGCAGCAACTAATTAAGCCTCAGGTTTCAGACACCTTAGGCATTAACGCTGACATTGAAGCTCCGCGGGGCTAAACCCTTTCCAGTCAAAGCCAGTCCCCGCCGAGAAAAAGTCGCCAAAAAAACACGATGTGTGATTCAAGCGTGACTCAAATTTGCCGACATCGACGCACCATGGTCCTCTAACTTACTCCCTGGCTCTAGCATCCTCCTTTGAACATGAAAAACCACGAGCCTCTTCGAATGAACCTTGATTTTGCCTGATATCTCCGTCGCATCTCCAACAATGGCCTCCGCGGGGTCCCAAGTGGCCGAGCTTGCCTCCAAGCTCTATGATGCATGCGTGAATGAATTTGACCCTGATCATCTGTTCTATCAGAACGACTTCCTCAATCTCAAAGTGATCCCAAAGAACGACGTCGCGCTGCTGCTAGAATGCACCCAGAGCCTCGTCAATCAAAATCTCTTCCGACTTCTACAAAAAGATGGAAAGCTCACGTGGAAGCTGATTGACCGCGAGGATGCCGAGAAGTAGGAATTGAACGCATCGCTCTGTTGATAATGCAGATAACTAACCCCTCCTCCCTTCCAGGCTCCGGAACCTCACCCCGGACGAGGCTATGGTCTACAATGTCATCCACTCCACAGAACGAACAGGCATTTGGGTGCGGCACATCGGAAACCGCACGAACCTGCACAAGTCGATCCTTGACCGATGCCTGAAATCCCTCGAAGGGAAGAACTACATCAAATCCCTCCACAATGTCAAATACCCCAGCCGCAAGATGTACATGCTGGCCGGGCTTGCTCCGAGCGAAGAAGTAACCGGAGGAGCCTGGTTCACAGACGGCGTACTAGATGCCAACTTCATCAACAGCGTCGCAGGCTACATCGAGTACACCGTGAGCCGGAAGAGCTGGTACGAAGTTCCGGCCTCAGACCGCAAGAAGCGCATCAAAACCGCCTCCGGCAAAGCGGAGGTCAGGTCCGACGAGAAAACCTACCTCCCCTACCCCCACGGCTACACGGGATACCCGACCGTGGCGCAGATCACCTCTGCCGTCAACGACAGCGGCATCACGCCGGTCCGTCTCGGCGAAGAGAGCATCGTGCAACTCCTCGAAATGCTCTGCTACGACAACAAGCTCGTCGCATTAGGCAACGGTGAGTGGTACAGATCTCTCAAGAACCCCGAAGCCGTCAAAGCGAACCAGTCCCGCAAGGCGCCCATCGAGGGCGACGATCTCTCCGTTGCGAACAAGCACCTCGTGAAGAACGGCATGACGGAAGCCCCCTGCGGCCAGTGCCCAGTGTTCAAGCTTTGCGCTCCAGGCGGCGCAGTGAGCCCCGAGACCTGCGAGTACTTCGATCCCTGGCTGAACAATGGGCTTGGGTTCTGAGTGGATTGGCGAGCAATGGCTGTTCCACGAATATCTGATTTCTGACTTTCGGCGTACTGTGTGCGCCCGTGTGCCAACATGTTTGCATGGAAGAAACAAAAAAAGGGGATATGTGCATAGCGATGGCGTTTTCGACTTGATTTGGTTAGGCTCCGGCTCACAGGCGACCCTGGGAATATTGGGCGCTGAATGGGCACGGCTTGGACATACGCTTGGCTGTAGCTGGGAATGGATACATGGGGGGAATCTCTGCTTTGTGTTCTCCCTTGGGGATTAGCATCAGTTTTTGTCTAGAATAGGCAGAATATGAAATTTATTCCGTTTACAGATTCGAAATTATGCAGTGTAACTAGTAACAAGTAGATACTTTTGTCCAGTCCAGACCAACACCGTAAAAGCCTCTCAAACGCCGTGGGTATATCAATCGTCATACAGATCATAGGAAAAAAGAAGAAAATAGAGAATCACTTGCCCAGAGTGCGTCTGCACTCATCACAGTACCAAGTCCCAACTGGCTCGCGTGTCAAGCCAACACACTTCCAGTGGAACCACTCATAGGGACACTCATCATTGTCGCAAGCCACCATATCCCCATGGCTAACAGTGCGACAGGTACAATAGACCTTCGAATCCTCATTGCCCTCATCCTCATCTTCATCGTCGACATCATCTTCAGCAACACCATCACTCTTGTCCGAGTCTGATGTATCAGCACTACTGAGCATGGAGTCATCATCCTCATCGCCTTCTCCATTGGGAGATTTCTTCGAGATCTTGATGCGACCACTAGCACTGGAAGAGCGCTTGATCGGCTTCCCGCTGGCAGTTTTCAGCTTCTTGACTTGCTGGTGTGGCGCGACCTTCTTGGTCAGTGCCTTCTTGGTGCCGATGCTAGAACGGGGGCCGGCACTGCCTGCACGACTGCCTGCCGGTGTACCGGGCTTCGGTGTGCCAGGGCCCATAGAGGACTGGCGCAGGTTTGAAGAAGCCGCAGGGAGGGTGTTGAGGGATGGGTTTAAGCGGCGACGCTTGCTGTCCACTGCCCCAGCGGAGGATTCGCGTTGGCGTTGCTGGAGGTGTACGACGGCCGCGGCGGCCGGAGTAGCAGGTGCGGAGCTGCGTGCCGCAACTTGTCCGAGCTGGGCTGCAGAGCCAGTGGGGCGGGGAGTGGTGGACTGGTTCAAGCGCTGTGCAGCGGCCAGAATGGGATTCGGGTTTCCGGAAGTCGGGTTGAGGGGAGTTGAGTAGGCTGGGGAGTCGGAGGGCGTGGAGTCAGGGAGGAAGATCTTAGGCGGGTTGCGGTATTTGTTTTTCGAGTCGAATAGGGAAGGGAGAGGGGGGTCGTTGGAGAGGAGACCTTCGTTGACTAGGTCGCGGATGCGGACGTCGAGTCTTTTGATCTGGCGATCAAGGAGGACGCATGCCTTCTCGCTGAGCTGGATCTTGTCGTTCTGCAGCTCATGGGATTTATCCATGTTCTGTAGGATAGTCTTGCTATATGGTTCTTCCTTCGGGTTCGGTGTTAAACTGCCGTTCAGCTTGATGAATTTCTGGATGCTGCTGTCACGAGAGTTGATTGTAGCGCGGCACTCCTGCATAACCTTGTCCTTGGCTTGGATTTCCTCCATAAGGTGGTTGATCTCAGCCGGAAGATTTGCCACATCGTGGACGAACTGGTCCAGGACAGTTGCGCAGTCCTCCGCACCATGTGCCATTTTGGATTCGGTCGCAGGGCACTATCGGGATACTGCCAGAGTGATGTGCAGCTCAACCGGATTCAATGTAGGCGCTTGCTCAGATTCTGGTCTTACTGTCTCAAATTTTATTGACCAGATGAACGCCTGGCCTTTGCTCGCGTCGATATTCCGACTCCTAACATGGGGGACAAATTGGTTGAAGTCGAAGGTATGCTGACTCATTGATGACTCATCTTCGGATCGGCGCCATGAACATCCGAAGTATGGACGTCTCCTCTACCTTAAAATATTCAACATTTATTTGAACCCCTACTACAAGAATCCATGGATAGTCGCAGCTTGTGCCGCCTTGTCATTGCTATGGTCCTGTTACTACATTTTGAGTAGTGATTTTTATTCTCTCAATAGTGTCTTTCTTCGTTATCTTCCCCCCTTCTGAGTTTTATAGCTAGACGGTAGTAACAGGCGAAAACAAGTAAGTGTAACCCGTAGAAGACAACTTTTCTGTCTATAACTTTCGATACTTTAGAAGAGGAATTATATTTTAGGAAGCATATGATCAACTGTATATCAAGCGTTGGTGGGTGCTTTGTAGGGATATACACACCTGTAACCGTTGTTTTATAAGACTATTTGTGAGAACGTCGTGCTAATACGCGAGGGTATTATGCCTAGATATACTATAATAGTCATTTGGTCCCTACGTTTCCTTTCTAGTTACTGATTTTACTTACTCTCAATCCTCGCCGAACAACACCATAACCTCTTCTCCCAATAGCGATAGTATTGAAATTAGGTTGCATAGGGCAAAACTAGAACTCGCTACCGAGCCAATACTCCAAGAAAAGGAGAGTAATAACAGGAGTACCAGCAACAAGCCAGAGATTAAGATTACCGAGTCTGAATCTGAGTGGAAATCCTGTAAGAGTTACTTCAGTACTGCTGGTGGCCTGAGACGGAGCAAGAATAGTCGGCCGTATAATGTAATAGACTATTAAGGGGAAGATAATAATTATATAATTAGATATCTCAAAAGCCTACCTAGGGGGACTACTAAAAGGCCTCTAAAAAGACCCCAAAATATTATCGGAGTAGACTACCTAAGAAGACCACTAAGAAGCCTGCGGCCGTATAGGCGACTATCCATATTATAGAAATTGATTCCTGGTCTTAATTGGTAGACTTTTCGAGTCTCCTTGGGTACTCTTGTCAGATGTATGGTTATATAGCTATTTTCTCCCTCTTCTCAGTGTGTTGGGGAGACACCAGAAAAGGAAAAAAGAAGGCTTAATTTGCAAAATGAATTTCTCCATGTATATAGATGTAAGCTTTAATATCTCAACTTCTACAATGTCTCCTTTAGAGGCAACTTTACACTCAGAAAGTTCTAACATAGGGTTCATGATAACAAGTCAGACCATCAACTCTCAACTATCATTGACTATCGACTCACTTTTAACACCGAACTGACTTTGTCTTTCCCAAAGCCCTTTGCCTTCTCTGGCGACATTTTACCCGTTCTGCTATCATGTTTTTCAGTCTGGACACCTCACAACCTCTTCGAGTCTCCCTCACCTCGTAAGGAATTGAGCTCTCTCGCGCTCGCGACTTACGAGACCTCTCTCTTGCAACTATTTAATCTCCCTCTCTCTCTTGCAACTACTTAATCTCTCTCTCTCTCTTGCAACCATTTGAGCTTTTTCACACTTGCAACTACTTACGATCTTCCTCATCTGGTCACCCTCCCAGTCAAATTTTACCTTCGCATTCCACCATGCCATACCCTAAGCCGTCAAAGAAAGGCCATCGTGATGACAAGACAAAGAGCCCCAGGTCAACCGAGCCCCCGAGATCCCCGGAGCCTAATCCTAAGCCGTCAAAGAAAGGCCATCGAGATGACAAGACAAAGAGCCCAAGGTCAACCGAGCCCCCGAAATCCCCGGAGCCTAATCCTACCGCCAAGTACTTGCCGGTACCGAGGGATCATCCCATCTGCCCACAATGGCCATCCCTGCTACGTGAGATTGTCCGAAAGATTGACCACGATGGAGTATGCATTATCACATGTGTTCTACAGAAGAAAGATCGCGACACGGGTCTTACCACCACCATACTCGTGGTCTGTAATTCTCCAAAACCCCCGAGCCATAGATACACCTCGATTGCCAAGATCCGAAAACTCCTCGACGAAAATAGCCTGTCAAGGGTGTCGGTCGAGTTCGTGCCTGGGGACTTCACTCGAGGAGCGTCAGGTATCCATGAGGAGCAGCTTGACCGACGTGTTCTACACCAACCTTCCATGATTAGCCAAAGTCTCGCACCCAGAGGCATGTACGGCTCGGGAACGCTCGGTGGTTTTGTAGAGATCAAGCTACCGGGTCAATCCACCTACAAAACCTTGGCCCTTACCTGTTTTCACTGTGTCAATCCCAGTGAGAAGGATCTAGATACCGACCTCGTAGAGAGGGTGCGGTGTTGGCGCGAAAATGGGATCAGACCGGATGAGCATTTCAGAAGAGAACTCCGAATGGAACACCCGAGTTCGATGGCATTGGATGACAGAATTTCTTCCCTCAGAGGCGACATCGAAGTCATAGAGACAAGTGATCAATATCGCTAATTCCGTGAATTGGAGGGGGAGGACATAGAATCCCTATTAGGTCGGACTGCTGCGCGAAGGTACACCGGAATGAAGGATACGCTTTCCGATCTCAATGACTTTCTTGATGACATCGAGGCTTTCAAAAACGACAACCGTGCGGCTTTCGGACACGTGTACGCGGCGTCAGGGTTTCGAACAACGCCCAAGGTCTCCGGAATTACAATGAACCTCGATTGGGCACTTATTGAAGTCCCAGACAATCGGATAGGGCAAAATGTGGTAAGATTTTTCTTCTCTTCTTCGGCGTCCTTTTTCACGTGGTTTTGTCTAATATACATGCTAACATTATCTCTTCTCAGACACCAGATGGCCATGATCTAAAGGGAGCCCCAGTCCCTGAAGATACCGAGGGGATGCAAGTCTTTATTCACGGTCAACGGTCAGGCTACCGGAAGGGGATAAAACATCCCCTCGAGTCAGCAACTCTCACGCATGCGATCATTGACGGGAAAAGTATTGAGCGAGTAACATATGAGCATACAATCCACCCGGCACATACCCCTGTTTTTTCCCACGAGGGGGATTCCGGGTCCCTGGTGTTCACTGCCTCCCATGTGGTCATTGGCATGTTGTTCGCCGGTGGTCTTAAGTACTCGTTCTCCTATTTCACGCCCATCGAAGTCCTCTTCGAAGACATTAAGGAAGTTACCAAAGCCACCGATGTTCGGCTAAAGATGAATCATTCGTCATTTTCTTCTTAGGACATCGATGTCTCTCTTCCATTCATTTTCGTCATTTGCTTAGCATCTGCCTCCGCCCTTTTTCTATTTGTTCTCTGGTTTTTCTCTGGTTTTGCTCCGGTTTTTCTTTGGTTTTCTTTGCTTTTTCTTTGCTTTTTGATTTCTTCTGCATTTCAAGTTCGGTGGTCCTAATCTACCCTGATCAATATTCAATCAGGTCGTTGTATCAAATGTATCAAATAAATGAACCACGGCCGGCAGTATGCCATATCGTGTTTGGCCAACATACTATAAAACTACGTAGAGTATGTGTATTTTATTGACTATAGAAATTGATAGGACGTAATAGTGTAGAAATTCAGGTATTGAACTGACTGACACTGTAGAAGTTGATATTGTAGGAATCAAGCATATGCATACAAAAGTTCCCTTTCACAGATTAAGCCTTTTTCTTGCTATTTCCTACTATCTATCTATCGTATTATATCTATTTAATTAGCCATCTAAAAAGATCAGTAAAAGGACCACTAAAAAAGACTATCGCAGAAGGCTACATAAGAAGACCACTAACACTGCGGCCGTCTAAGCGGTCGACCATTCTTGTTATAGGAATTGAGATATTGTATGGTTAATCACTAGATTTATAAGAAGGACGTAATAGTAAGATAGTGGTGTTGGAGGCCATTCTCCGTATCTTTGCATTGAGCAATGAAGGGTTTGTATTAGCAATAGGTTATCCATAAGCTTGTAGTATTGCAAGGAAGGCATTCTCTTTAATCGCAAAGCAATTGTGAGTCACATAGTGCGAGTGTTTATTCCCTGGTACTGGCCCCCGGCCCGCGACTTGCTTGTCCCGATCATGTACTCCCGAAGCCATTGTCGGCTATTTTAACCCCTCCAGTTTTTGCCCTTCATGATGGTGACCCCGACCATAGGGAGGTTCATGTCATCCAGAATCTTCACAATCCCATCCCTTGTATCGCGCCAGTCTCGAGAGCTATCATAGTTTACCTTCATACCCACAGTAAGCGGCAGGTTCTCCCTGCTGTCAGCCGTTCCCTCGCGGTGTACGCCAAGCCCGATCATTCCCGTAACATCAAGTTCAGCTTGTATCCTCTGAAGTAGGTCTATGTAGACTGGATAAACGCGATCAGTCCTTTTCATTATCCCCACGTAAGTTGGCTTGATCTCGAGTTCGGATATTTCAACATTGACATGCCCAAGGCCGAGATTGGATAAGTGACTCCAAACTTGGCGACAT
This sequence comes from Penicillium rubens, assembly GCF_028828025.1. Taxonomy (NCBI): domain Eukaryota; kingdom Fungi; phylum Ascomycota; class Eurotiomycetes; order Eurotiales; family Aspergillaceae; genus Penicillium; species Penicillium rubens. Next base: position 4,277,796 of record NW_026890601.1, on the reverse strand, counting down.
GCCTGGAGCCAAGAGTCATCGAAGGTGTCACGAGTTGCAGAGATAAGAAAAGTTGGCAGATAGTCAAACCGATTGAAAAGTTCGTACTCGCATTTTCTGATCCTCATCGAGAATGGGTCGATTCCGTGTTCAGCGAGAATTGACGCTATCTGTTTAACGAGTCTAAAATTCTCGACAATGTCATGGAGGGGATCATCAAGACTCAATCTGAGTTCTTGAACTGGCAAAGGGAAAAGATATGGCCCTCCGGCCCGTCTGGCCTCGTTGATAAAGCCGTCCGGTTCAACGTGCCACCTGCCAGTGTCATCATTTCTGTCACAGCTGGTCCGAATGCGACAGCCATTTTGAACGGGAGAAGCATATGCACAGATAGATTGAGAGCCTTGAGGGATTCTCAGTTCATGTTCTTCAATGTCGAGGGGGACTTGGAATGAGGTAGTTGAGCTAGCAGGCGAGATGGAGCGCGGACCGGCTGGGGAGAATGTGTCGCAGCAATCCTGAAAGGACGAGTCAGAGCCATCGTCATTGCCAGAATCGGAGGCGTTGCTCTTGTTATCATCAGGTTTCCCTTGAATGCAACCACCAGATACAGCGCCGGACTCTTCGGAGCCGGAGTTATTGGGAAAGACCGTGTCAGCGTCATCCTTCGAAGCAGTCTTCCCCAAGATAACGGTTTCGGCGTCTGAATTGGACTGTGAAGATGCGTCCCAGGCGGTGCTTCCTTGAGTATTTGAGTCTTCCGTAGGGTCATCGGCAGAGTTCATGTCACAGTCATTCGTGGCAGCAGGGTCCCACAAAATAACGGTTTCAACGTCGGAATCAGACTGAGAAGACGTGTCCCAGGCCGCGCTTAGTTGAGTATTTTGGTTTTCCTTGGAGGTATCGTCGAACAAATCGCTTGTCTTCAAGACGCTGCTATCTGGAAACGCCGTTTGAAGACTGTTTGGGGATGAGCTATTAGGCGAGGACGTGTTGGAGCCATCTGAGGAGAAGATGTCAGCTCCGTCCTCAGATGAGGAGTCGGGGCTGTCAGGTGATGAACATTCAGACTCGATAGCGGGGCGATTGTCAGGGACCTCAAGAGATGATGAGTCGGACTTGGCCTTGGGTTCAACATCCACAGTGACCGGGGCGAGAGAATCAGACATGTCGCCAAGTTGAAGCTTGTAATTTTCCTGGAGAGGTCCGTTGCACATAGCGATAGTCGGAGACTCAGATCTGGGCTCAGTGGATGTCTCGGGCATGGCGATGGTTTGGAGGTTTGGAGGTATCAGTGAACAATAACGTGCAGGCCAACAAGTGGAGATTCACGACGTGATGATGCTTATCAGTCTGTCTTGGCAGAATATGAGATGAAGAAGAATCAAATTTGATGGGGAGAGTTGGAAACGGATAAACAGACAGATCGGTGATGGTTGATGAGAAAGTCTGGGGACCTGGAGTGGAGCCGTCATGTGCGGCTCAACGGTCTTAGCAAACTTTAAAAGCCCCACTAAACTGGAAGTGAGAGGAGGGCGTCAAGAAAAATGAACAATGAGGCACTAATTTAGGCAGTAGAATCAATTACATTTGATAGATCTTATTTATTCGATAAAATCTGCATGGTTCTATGGAGCTGCTATGTTCGTATACCTCTGAAAATCGTTATTTTTCTGCAGAGTCCAAATGACAAAATAAGCCAGATTCTTCTTCAGAAGGCCAAACTTGCTGTACAACAGGTTGATAATTGTTAAGTACATTATATCAGCAGCTTCCCATTGGTATGGCCGAAATTGACCTCTCGTTGTATGTATCTTTTTAGAGGCCTACCTCCTTTGTCCCTAGTTCAAGGCTCATGCTGCTAGTAGTAGGCACGAAGCCGCGTAGTCCTAGTCTACTAAGAAACAATAAGTATTGTATACTAATAAGTGTTTTAGTAACTCTGGAGCGTTATCTACGAGGCCCAAAATAGATATAATCAAGCCCGTTGCAATTACTTCGCCTAGGTATTCTGAATCGGCTCACGATATATACGTGCATGTGCTGAGTATTTAGTATCAGTTCTCTATTTCAATATAAAGGACCCAAGGAAGTGTGTTGGTTAGTTATCGAATGAATTTCACCATTAGTAATCGTGAAAGGATTACAACCTTGATGGCCAATGGAGGTAGGTGAGGAAAATGTTGAGGCTGCTGCATAGCATAACCAAATCCAACAGTAACACAATGACCCTTTCAGTATAGTATTAGGAGATTGCCACCCGAAGATTGGACGAACTCTTATATGACTTCATGACCGTTTATTTCCTGCAGTGATATCCAGGAAGTGACCCCACCGAACCGCCAACATAGCCCATTGGAGGGTCACAGCCGCCTGCTGCAGAGGTGAATAGAAAAAAATGACCTGTTGCTCATATGAGAGCGTTTTATTCAATATATCCCATGGAAGGGTTATAGACTTCCTACCATCTCTTCACTGACAGAAGGTACCAGCAACACCGCAATAAGGATCCGCTCTATAGGATTGTAAATAAGTCCGTTGATATAGTAATGCCAACTCACAATGGATAGTATCCACTTGAGGGAGGAGCATGGTTGTTCAACTCGATGGCTGGGGCTGCTAGCACCATGGCTTCATTCACAAGAGCAAGGAAGAACACAGCGGCCTTCATTTTGTATAGAAGATATTGCCAATCTGTTTACAAAACAATTGCTTGGGCAGAAGAATGGTTAGGGGCTTCTGGCTTAGGCTCGCTTATATCTTTTGACACAGGAATATTTCAGCAGGTGTAGAGTCAACACCGCAATCCACCTGATGAAGCTTGATCCACAAGATTTTGTCTTCCTCCGTCTATTCGTATAGCTCAGGGAATTGCTCTCCTTTGGTTAGAATGAGAACAGGAGTCGCTAATACCTAAATATGTAGCACCATCCTGTCTGCTTTTTCTTCAGGATGTAGTCATGTCTGTATAATACCACAGAACAACCTATTGCTGAGACCGGCACCCTTCAGGTAGACATGAGTAGGCAAAATTTGTCCCTTGGAGATTTTCTACAGAAACTGCAGGTGGTCAAGCCGGGAGATCTGGGACTGCTCTTCATGAACAACCACGGGGTTCCATTAGCGTACTGAAGAGGATAGATTTATAGCTGTGCATTGCGGAGATTAGATAGCTTCAGGCTTCCAAAAGACATGTTTTCTCGCAAAATGTTTACGGCTAAGAACCCCTCTGTCATACATAGATGAACTTCCACACTCTGGAAGGCATAATCATACCCAATCCGCATCTAATTCGGAGTTTCCTTAGGCCGAAAAACGCTACCACACATAAGCCGAAGATCCGCATTTGGGACCATGAGTTTAATGAAACTCCATTTTCTTTAGAATAAGCATGCGCGCTTTGAATCAAGCCAAGTACTCAAAATAAACCAGGTTATTTCAGCATCTGGTATACACACTTGGTTAGAGGGACACTTATTGCTCTAAAGCCATAGTCTATTAGGCCAATTTGTGATCCTACCTATTTTTAAATCTTTCACGCGGAGCTTTTACATATGTAGACATGGGCTCTTTTTGTATCCAACAAGTTTGACTAAATTTCCCTTGGAATTTGACCCATGAACTATCCTTGTTGTTAGTATCATGCCCATCATTGTGGAAGCTGCTTAGTTTCGGTATTGATTTTCCTTCTATTGACCTTTACTTCCGTTCGATAAAGTACATGGTACTGGCATTCCAGCTTGACTATGCACCTAGGCAGGAAATTGTTGTTTGGCAACAAACAAAGGCTTTAACACCTAAGACACTACCCCTCCTATATTTAGCATTGTTTTATTTCCAGCTCTTTCACTTCACCACTCATCTCTGCACTTCTTGCTTCCTTTCACCACTCCTTTGTGGATAGGTATGTACACTGTCTGCTCTTCGTCTTCGACTTCTCAGGAGGCTATCAGACAGCTTCTTCTCAGCTTTTATCATCGATGATGTTCTAGGCATCAACTACCATCGCTGCCGTTGTGATCCCACATGTGTTGGCAGACATGGTTGTGGAGACACCTATATATATTTACCACAGCAGTTAAACTGAGTTCAGAACTCACTTTAGCTATGGCCTTTTGGCCTATGGGTAAAAGCTCGGAGTACTGCCCGGCTTTGGATCTCGCCCGGTCAGGATATGCAAGCAATACCATATCCCGCAGCATACAGCTAATTTTACTTCCAGGTCCTAGCTCTTCGATGATAGCTCGATGAAATGTACCACTATATCGTCTGAACTGGGAGCTGTTCTGTATTCTTGATACTTGGGTAAGGGACAGTATGTTATGTGACTACGCTCATCCTTCTGCTTTTCCTTAATTTTCATTCTTATCTTACTCAACGACCAACGCAGGTATTGCCGGTCAAGACAGATATCCGAATCGACCAAGCAAGTTTTCCTACTCAACGCCAATGCAGAGAAAGTGGGGTGTACCGAACCCTCGAGGACCACCTGGGCACTCGCTTGTTTGGGGAGGGCAACCACAAAACGATCAGCCAAAGGCCCCAGCGCCTGGCACTACCACACCTTCCCGCAAAAGCGAGCGACTTTGAAGAATATGGGCAAAGAACCCCCATCAACGCGACTACAGGTCACAGTGCTCAAACACGAGGCAAAAGCCACAGAGCCCCATGTCAATTTCTGTGACATTCTACCTCCAAGAGCGCCCAGGAGAGACGCAGCCTATTCATAATGGTGTAGTGACTCATGGTAGTTAAAGGTGGACAGGCCATGGCAACCAGAGAAAGATCTGCGTCCTGGCCTCGTCACGAGGGTTCAGCAGTGGCGCGGAAATGGCGTCAAACCGGATGATGACAATGTTTACAAGGCCAATTGGGCCGACGCACGGGACAGACCTTCCTGAGAAAGGGTTGGATCCTGAGTTCTTCGTCAGGGTGCGTGCGTGGCGGGACGAAGGCATTACACCAGAGGATAATCTGCGGACGCGCCTTCAAGTCGAACACCCCAGCCCAAACGCAATCAAAGTCAAGATTGCGTCCGTGCAAGAGTATCTGGAAGGCTTGTCCGGGGGTATACGACTTGATAGGCAAGGAACTTGATCGTCGAGCCTTACAGGTGCCATGCATGCTTGGCGAAAGCCTAGCCCTCAAAAGTGCCTACAATTCGGGAACCTTGGGTGGGCTTCTCGAGTTGAAGATGCCCGGGAAGGCCGACTATATAACTGTGGGTTTAACATGCTTCCACTGTGTAAGCCCTAGTGAGAAAGTGTTGGACCCTGATTTCCTCGCTAGGGTGCGTGTGTGGCGGAAGGAGGGCATTGTACCAGCGGATAACCTGCGGACGCGCCTCCAAGTTAAACATCCTAGCCCTAACGCGATCAAATCCAAGATTGCGTCCGTGGAAGACGAGATTTGCGGCATTGAGCACAATGAGGAGTATGCCCGCCTCTGCGACTTGGTGAATGAAGGTCTACAGGGGCAACTAGGCCGACGAGCAGAAGAGACCTTCCTTGGTATAACCAAGAACCTCTCGGAGCTAAGGAGCTTTCTCCGAGAAATGGAGAAGTTCCGAGGGAATTTCGGCTCTGCTTTTGCTGCCTCTGGATTCAGGACCACCGAGGACGAGGACGGGAACAGTTCAGACCTTACGAACCGATTGTCCGCCTTATTTGATGCTTCGCGAAATGAAGAGCTGATATCTGAAATGCAAATCCTTATACTCATACATCAGAAATTGTTTCGGGACCTTGGTCTAGCGAAGCTTACAGGTCTCCTTTGGAGAATTGCCTATTTAGGCTTCGTGGATGGCTTCAGATATGCGGCTTGTCGCCAAAGGTCTGTAAGGGGTGGTAGGCGGTCTCTCTATTTGTAGAGATTTCTGAAAGTCTAAAAGTTTGAATTGGGCCCTAGTTGAGACTCCCCATGGCCCATATCAGTACGATTGTTGTGAAAAGTACCCATCAATCCTCCTTCGACATCGTGTCTCTACTCGAATTATCCGATGAGCGAGTGACTGACATATTGTACAAACTGAATGACACTCTCAAATTCTGGTTCGGTTTGGTTCATCCACTTTGGTTACTTCTGCACCACAGTTTCATGAGAGGACATGACTAGGGCATGAGTGAATTCTCGGATGGGATTGTGCCCACTTAGTGTTTTGTATCCTTCCAAATTATTAACCCAGGTAAACAAGTACCTAGGTATAGCCAAGACTATACCCCCGAGTCCTTAACAATCTCCCTCTTCATCTTGCCCTCCACTTCCTCTTGCGTAGGCTTCCTACCCCAAACCCGCCTCCTGTAAAACATCAGCCATCCCACTCCATCAAATAATCAAAGAAAAGAAGAAGAAAAAAAAAGAATAAAGGGAAAAGGGAAACTCACGCATACTGCCATATATGAACATGCGGATCCTGCAACTCCTTCGCCAACAAAACCAACACCTCCTCCTTCGTCCACGGCCTGGGAACGATACAAGCCCCAGCCCTCCATCCCCGCAGTCCACTGATGGTAATGCAACCTCCCCGCTTCTTTCAGCGTAGGGTCTCGCGCCCACGGCCCAACAGGCCATCTATACGTCTTCTCCTGGGTATCGACAAACCCGGCCTTTTCCATCGCGGCGCGCATCGTATCCGGCGTATCGAGAGGATGATTCCAGTTCTGTCCGGCGCGGAACACGGCTTCCGTAAACTGGACCATACTTGAGTCTGTCGACACGCTGGAATCTGAGCAGTGGATTCGTGGATCGCCTTCTATTTGTTCTATCCAGCCGCCTGGGCTTAGGTTCCTGGTACTTTATGTTATTTTGGTTTAGGAGGAGGGTGGGGGGGGGGGGTCGAAAGGCTCACTTATAACACTGCGTAAATAGACTGTCCCATTCTACGGGCGTGAAGGCGCCTATTAGCTGGCGCATGTGGATTAGGTCGAAGGGATGGCGCCAAGTCCATTCCTGGAGGATGTCGTCGACTTCCATGATGCAGTTTGGGGGGAGCCAGTTTACTGGTTGGGGGAAGAGGTCTACGCCTCTAACGGTTGCTCGATTGGTTAGTTCAATGTTCGGGGTATGCCTCTGTAGATATATGTACTTACCATTTGGGAACATGTCGGATACATCGCTGTATTTTGTCAGTTGGTGCTGGCTTAAGAAGGAGTTTGCTCTTACTTGGCCCAAGTGCCTCGGCCTGTGCCAATGTCCAGGATTTGCTTTTATTTTGTTAGCGGAGACTTTCATATCTATTTAACTTTTGGGCGTATACCTTAGGGTCTTTTACTGGTGCATGGAAGAGTGGGTTGTCGGTATTAGCGTCCAGAAGTACGCAGAGTAGATGACTGGCCGAGTTAGCTTGCATATTGTTGGTGGTAGCCAAACGCACCCTGCTTCTAAGCTCTCAAACTGCTGCTCGTCAGATGGACACCTGGATGAATATTAGAAGGGGTATGATTGAGTTTATGGGGGGTTACGTACCAAGATGCACCCTCCCTCACAGTCTGATACCTGATGTCTTGTCAATATCTGATCCGGCCTGGGAAGAATTTAACATATGCATACCGTCTTCCATTCTCAAACACTCCCCTGTAGATGGATGATGATAGAGAAGTTGTTTCACTAAAGACCAGGTTAGAATGATTGATAGGAGCCCGGTGGATATACCCACGAGGCAAAGTCACTATCTACATAGTCGTCGCGTCCAAGGTCATAGTAAGCCGGGTCCTATAACTGATATTAGATGGCCATCAATTGGATCATAGGACTTCCCTTCCAATCTCGATTGATTTTTCCATGCCTAGAAGAAGTACACGGGAAAGAAAAGAACAATTGCAATTTCAATTTCAAGAGAAAACAGGAAACCCATTATTTAACACGGTAGGCTAGACAAAAGAACCCGTCGGGATCAGAATGTCAGGGATCAAGACGCATACATGACTCTTTCCAGCTTTAGTGCTTCGACTACTCATGGACAGACCAACGACCTTACGATTGCCCCATTGTCCTTATGTATTTTTACCCACCTTGTTGTGGGAAGGAGTTAGCCAATCAGGGGCAATAAGGAATCCATCGGTCGCAAGTCCTAGATTGAAGTGACTCTTTTTTCCGCCTCTCTTTGTTCTTCGAAAAGGGGAATGGTAAGAAGATAAAGGCAGACCAAACCATCTGGGCAGTGCCGTGTCGAGTCGGAAAGGTGGAAAGGGAAAGTCGGCATTTCACCACATGGCACGATACCTCACCCTTGTCCCTATCCTTGTTCATATCCTGTCAGCATCCCTGTCAGCTTGCCTCTGATTGACTAGGTCTTATGCACCTCATCCCGCTTCCTGGTCTCGGCGCATTTTCAATTAGGAAGGCCGGGTGACGTCTCTCGGAATATTCCAATATCGGGGAGTACGGAGTACGCAGTACATGAGTACATGAATGCACACCAGGATCCTTTGAAATTCCTGTGTCCTCTGTGCGGAGTATGGCCTGAGACACGTATTCCCATATATCTCCAGCCTAGCAAGGTGGGAGAGTGGAGAGAGTCCAATCTCATCTCCCGAGGCTCTCAACTTCAACAGTCTAGACACGACAACACATACCCCTCCTTCCCTCCACCCCTCCATAATTCATGAGGCTGACAACTTCTTCAGTCAAATGCCTGAATCTGCTTGGACAATGGCCTTTTCGTATAGAAAAACTCTCTCCTCTTCTGGTCCGAGCGTCAGCGCCAAATCGCGGGCAGCCATTGGCCACCGCCGTGAGGGCAGCACATCACAGTGCAACTTGCATCGAACCAACCAACATCGTCGAATACCCGCCCACAGCCAGATCTGCCAGATGGGTTCTGCTTAAAAGAATGCCATAGCCACCTCGAGGCGGATTTCTTCTCTTTTTCTTCTTCAGCGAGTGTTTGTTGTGTTTATCTGCCTTATTCGAGTGATCCTGAGCACTGGTTGCCTGGACTTTTTTTTTTTCTTCTTTGTTTATCTTCTATACTATTCTAATCTTTTTACCCTTTCCTCAAACGAGCTGTGCTCTTTGAGAGATTTTGCCTTGCTACGGATTTCCTCGAATTTTACAACTATTAACAGCTTACCTTGTCGCCGGTCGACTTGATTTCGCTGTTTAACAGATATCTACAACAAACTCACTTTAATATAATCTCGCTCGATTATTCTTCTTTGTCGGACCGGTTCCCCCAAAGATCAAAGAGTCCAATATCCAAATCAACGTGACAACCCAAACTCCGGCAGTTTTAGGTTGTTCTAACTATACGATACTCTTGATCTTGATCTCGTACGACAATTTTTTTAAATTCCATTTATTTTTTTGAATACATTTGATTCATCATGGCCGCCGTTCAACTCAAGTTCTCCCTCCGGACCTCGTCCAACGTCAAGACCGTCCACCTCGTCGGCTCCTGGGACAACTACCAACGCCAAATCCCGCTCTCCAGCGAAGGCAAGCCCGGCGCCTGGGTCGGCAAATTCCGCTTCCAGACCTCCATGCTCCAACTCGGAGGCCGCTACTGGTACTACTACATGATGGACGGATACCACGTCTCGCACGACCCCGCCGTCGAATACACCGTGGAGCCAACAACCGGCCGCAAGCTCAACATCCTCGATGTTCCCGGCGGCAAGCCAACCAGCCGCTCCTCCGCACCAAAGACCAGCCGCGGAAACATCGCAACCGGTCGCGCCTTGTCCCCCTCGCGGATTCAGCACCCAAAGCCAACAAAGCACTACGCTTCCCGCCAGCTCCGCGAAGCGGACTTCGCTCCCACCGTCGACGACCTCACCCGTCGCTTCGCCGGCTCCCGTCTGTCTGATGAGTACTCGTACTCGAATAGCCCGCCCAGCTCTGCCGGGTCGTCTCTTTCGTCGCGCTCGTCTGGTTCCACTTCGCCTTCGTCGCTTTCGTCTATGAGTGACCCGCCTGTTCACTGTCGCTGCGAGCGCTACGGTATCACTCGCAAGGGTGACCGTGTCAAGCTTGACTGTGGTGGTTCGCGCTGTGGATACGTTGAGTCTTCCGATGATAGCTGCTCTGAGTCTGAGTATGAGAGTGATGAGGAGTACTCCCGTGCTCGCAATGCTGTTCGTCGTCAGGGTATTGTTGTCCGTCGGTAGATGTATATCTGGTAGCAGGTTCGGGTCCTGGAACTTGCTAGGGTATTTGCTTTTGTTCTTGCGCTTGACATGTTCTGGTCTGGTGAGACTTGGTCATTGCGTTTGTTTTGATTTTTTGAAAAACGATAAATTTACCAAAAACAGCCCGGGCCGCGGGTGGACTGGTTTCGTGCTGCGGTTGGGCGGGGATGAGGATTGTGTGGTGAGAGAGGAGGAAATGAAGGAGAATGAGGAAGAAGAGAAGAAGAGGAGAAGAAGAAGCCATCGACAATATCTCGATGTGGACAACATCCACCCTGGATCCCATCCAGCCTGTGGACTCCGACAAGCTTATCTTGAGCCGGTCAAGGTCTGACCAGCACAAGCCATAAGATGACAAGATCTGTCCTGAGCCTCCTGGATCCAAAGGAGGCCGAACCAAGATGAAAAACGGTATCTCGTTAACCAAAGAACATCGCCCGATGTCGTGAACAGACAATTGTTCATGCTTTGGTTTAGGTCTTACTCTGCGATACCAATGAATAATGAGATATGACCTGTGTCCATGTGCACTGTAGATGAAAGGTTCTTATGTTTGTAGACCATCACTACATACAACGCTCTATAAAAGCCCCCGTCTGTAATAGACAGACACCCTCAAACAACGCCTGGGGTCTACTACTAGGGTGTTGATTCCTGGGTACGTGGGAAGGTAGACACATTACAAAAAAACAGGTATACATGTCAAACTGTGTTGGAGCATCAACTCGAATTACTGTTCATTACTGGCCTACGACTCGATGGAAAAAACCACACATAAAGTGTTTAAATTCAAATATGTAAGGCCGGTGATTGTAATGCGATGGCCAACTATCCTCCGAGACGCCGCGAAACAGGCCAAGCAGATGCGCATTTTTCCAGCAAGATCATTAAAGTACAAATGTGAAAGAATTGAGCAACCGTAAATCAACGCACCGAAACCCCAGAGCGATCGGTGAACATCCGAGCGGCAATGTTCATGGAGGCCAGCTCTTGGAACAACAGCTTGGCAGCATAGGGGATGTGCACTTGCGAGATACGGTGCTTGTTGTTGCAAAGGCGGCACTCGAAAAGACCCTTCTTCAGTTTCCTATAAAGACAGTTAGTTTGCTGTGCGACGAAAAGGCATAAAGTGGGGATTGGAAAACTCACGCAACTGGTGTCATCAGGCCGCAATCGTCGCAAATATGAACACGGAACGGATCGGAAACGTCAAAGAGACGTTCCTTCAGGAAAGAACTGGCGCCGTGGGCGATCATACAATCGCGCTCCATCTCTCCGAAACGGAGACCACCGTCACGGGCACGACCCTCCACAGGCTGGCGGGTAAGGATCTGAGTAGGACCACGAGCACGAGCGTGGATCTTGTCATCCACCATGTGGCGCAGACGCTGGTAGTAGGTGGGACCCAGGAAGACCTGCGCCACCAGCTTGCGACCAGTGTGGCCGTTGAACATGACCTCGAATCCACGCGACTGGTAGCCGTGCTCGCGCAGCAGACGCGAGACTGAGTCGACAGTGACATCAGTGAAAGGAGTAGCATCACCCTCGAATCCACGAAGAGCCGAAACCTTGCTGAGCTGACACTCGATCAAGTGAGCAATGGTCATACGGGACGGAATGGCGTGCGGGTTAATAATCAGATCGGGAACGACACCTTCCCGAGTGAAAGGCATGTCCTCCTGTCGGTAGGTGATACCAATGGTACCCTTCTGACCGTGACGAGAAGCGAACTTGTCACCAATCTGGGGGACCTTGGTAGTACGCATGCGAACCTTGACGAACTTCAAGTCGTCGTTACCAGTGGAGATCAACACCTGGTCAACGATACCGTTCTCGGTACTACGCAGGGGCGTTGACACATCAATCTTTGTGTGTGCCTTCGTGCGCTGACCGAGCTCCTCTGCATCAGCAGCCAACGGAGCGGTCTTGCCGATGATAATATCTTCTCCGGAGACACGCACACCGGGAGCGACGATGCCGTCCTCGTCCAACTTATCATAAGTACCCTTGCGCATGCCGAGGGTGTCAAGCCGCATGGGTTTCTCGAATCTCTCAACAACTTGCAGTCCCACCATCTTCTCAGTATCCGCGTAGGTACGGTAGAAGAGACTGCGGAATAGACCACGATCGATACTGCTCTGGTTCATGATAACGGAATCTTCCTGGTTGTAACCGGAGTAAGTTGCAATAGCGACAATAGCATTCTGACCGGCGGGCAACTCTCGGAAACGCAGGAACTCCATCGACCGAGTGGTGGCCAAAGGCTTTTGTGGGTAGTAGAGAATATTGGCCATGGTCTCCATACGCTGTGAAAAGTTCGTCAAGAACACACCCATGGCTTGTTTGCCCATGGCCGACTGATAGGTGTTACGCGGCGACTGGTTATGATCCGGGAACGGAATAATACTAGCGCAAACACCCAGGATCATACTAGGGTGGATTTCGCAGTGCGTCCAGGTGTGAGCACGCTGGCTGAGAATCGACCGAACACGCTTGTTGGGGTCGCTGGTTTCGTCATCTGGCAGAGCGTAGCCAGCCTGGAGCTGTCGAGAGATCTCAAGATCCTCAGGGGTCATGACAATCATGATAGTTTCCTCTTCTTCAGCGTCGACATACTCAACTGCTCCTGAACGCACCAGGCCATCCCATCCGAAGTACTGTTCGCGGCGTTCCTCTGGTGCCATGTCTGTTGGCAAGTCTTTGTCGGCCTCGAGCTTCCGAATGTGTTCCTTGTTAAGGACCAATCCGCCCGAGTTTTCACTCTTGGGATCATTATCAATAACGAAGAGTGGCCGGCAGACACGTCCAGTATCGGTGAAGATCTTGAACTCCCGTTCACGGATGTCACGAATCAAACTGACTTCATGGGAGATCATGTTTCGTCGACGCAGATTCTGCATCGTAGTAACAAGATGCGAAGGATCCCGGTGAATACCCACCCAGACACCATTGACAAACACCTTTGTTGCATTAGGCGTCACTTGGGGTTCAAACTCCTCGAGAACTTCCATGTTCCGCTGAATCATGAAATCCACGATAGGTTCAGCAGGTGTACCAACAGTGATGTAGCACATCAATGCAAGGTTCTTGACCAGACCACAAGCCTGACCTTCAGGTGTCTCGGCCGGGCAGACCAAACCCCAGTGAGTATTGTGGAGCTGGCGAGGTTTGGCGATCTTTCCATCTCTGCCAATGGGGGTGTTTGTCCGGCGCAGATGAGACAAGGAGGAGGCAAATGTGTAACGACTCAGCACCTGGGACACACCAGCCTTGGCGGAAGCCGCCTTCTTCTGCTCGCCCCAGTTACCAGTAGCAAGAGCATACTTCAATCCACCGGTCAATGTGCTAGCCTTGATACCAATGTTGAGATAAATTTCTCGATTGGTCTCAACGCATCGCTGGACGTAACGTTGGAGATCCTTCGTGACTCGGGTGAAAAGAGTTCGGAAAAGACTTGCCAAAAGCGGACCAGCCAAATCGAGTCGCTTCTTTCCGAAGTGGTCACGGTCATCGACATCACGACGACCCAGAGCACACTGAAGAAGTCGGTGTACCATGTATCCAAGGAAGAAAGCCTTGCGGGTTTCACTTCCCTCATTCTGCGAAATATGAGGCAGCAATTCCTTCTGCATAATATCCCGGGCGTAGCGCACACGACGATCGTGGTTCAGGTTCGACTGTGACGATCCACGCTTGGCAATGAAATCCAGGGCAACTTCACGGTCCTGGATGACAAAGCCCTCCTCGATACACGGTTTCAACATCTCCAGCATGGGGGTATCGTTGCGGTCATAGCAAATGTGGTTGAGGATATCTTCATCGGAAACGACGCCCAGCGCACGGAAAACGACGACGATTGGAATATCGGCCTTGACGTATGGAAGCGTCGAGCGAATAGTCGGGCCAAATCCTCCTTTGGCGCTGTCACCCTTGGCGAAAAGCTTCAAAGTAAGCGACGAAAGCATGCGCGAGCCCTTCTCGACCGCACTTCGAATTTCAGCAATGTATGGTGTCGGGCTGGGAGGTGCCTTCTTGAAGACTTGGACGATGTTGCCCGCACTGCGCTCCTGTGCGATCAAAACCTTCTCACTGCCGTTAATGACGAAGTAACCGCCAGAGTCGTAAGGGCACTCGTTCCAAGCATAAAGTGACGATTCGTTCAGATCCTTGAGGATACAGTATTTAGATTTCAGCATAATAGGCATCTTTCCAATAAAGACTGTTTCCTCCTTCATCTGCTCCTGGGGCAGCTGCTTCGTTTCCCATTCGAGGTATGTGCCTTGGGTCTTCGGGTCGCTCTCGCCCTCATTATCATCATCGTCGGTGGGCTTGCCGATCTTTTCACGACCTTCCATAATCTTCTTTGTGACGCCGAGGTAAAGTGGGGACGCGTAGGTGAGGTTTCGTAGACGAGCTTCCTGGGGCAACATTATCGTGGTCGCGCCATCGCCTTCTGTAACGGATGGGCGCGAAAGCATGACAGTGCCAAATTTAAGCTCATAACGGCGCACAACGATCGGCTCGATTTCGTCTTCGGAGGGGGGGAGAGTCTGGTCGAGAACCACCTGGCCTTGCTCCTCCACGAGCTCTTGCATTGTTGAGGAAATGAATTCATCGAATGAGTCCAACTGCTGGGAGACCAGACCCTTGGAGTCAAAAAAGGACGAAATCACTGTCCAGCAATCCTCGGAGGTGATGCCCTCGTCCGCCTCATCGTAAAAGTCCTCCTCGTATGTCTCGTCGTAGTCTGCCATGATTGCGGCGAACTGGGTTTAGATGTCGATTAAATAATGGGGTGAGGAGGAATGGAAACAAGAAAAGCGCAAGGCGCGTCGGCGTGGGAGCAGCTCCGCGAGAATCGCCCAACGCGCTGCAACGCCCGCCTGACAGTTTCTGAAAGTGGGGGTTGTCGAGAAGTGAGAAAGTCAGAGACAGATGCAAAAAGCAAGGCTGGCAAACTGGGGGGGATGAAAGAGAGGCTCCCCGACAATATTCCGATGAAGGGACTGATCTCCAGACGTTTGGATACTTCTCAGCCAGGCGCTAGTCTCGATAGGGTGGTTGCACGTGATTTTAGTCCCACCGCCCTGGCAATATGGTGGTCGAGGCCGCGCTGGTTCTGAGTGAGCGAGGCAAAAATATGGCAGAGCACATATGACTTTGAGGTCATAGTGGAGGAGACATCATAATAAATGAGTATAAAAATCAAGTATTTTGACGAACTGGGTTGAGTCGGGGTGGTCGCAGGATCGTCGCAAAGTGGATTTATATCTACCCAAACAATAATATATATGGCGACAAACGCCACCTTCATTAATACTCACCCTGTACAACGACCATGACACAAGCATATTCCCATCGAGATCATTGGATGCCACGAGTTTACTCATTATATTTCACTTAACCACAGGTATCTTTCAGTTTGGAGTTGAAATGACATTGGTACCGAGGCGGGAATCTTCCAACACCTTTCTCTGGTAGCACAATTCAAATATTGCGGTCAGCATGCATAAGTGCAGGTGGCTGAATGGCGGGATTGACATCGATGAGAGCAAGATATTCAATCCGAATGGCATACTACATCTTGGTGGAATCTCTGAACGTTGGCTCCACGGTGTAGCCTTTGTGGGTGGAGTTTATTGATAACATTGATATTATGTACATTACTACTCTGTCGTTGTTCAAACGAACTGCAAAAGAGTGTTCAGCATGTCCTTCAAGTCCTTATGACCCGGGTCATCCTCTCCAAGACCTTGGATTTGTTCTACTCAAGTTAGCCTCCGAAAATTACCCATGGATAGCGATGCGGGTTACTCACCTTGCAAGGTCCCGCGGATCAGGGACAAATCTTCATCCCGGTCCGCAAGGAGTGAGACAATCTTCCTCTTCGCTCCATCATCTTCGGCAAGAAGCCACGCCAGAATAACATCAATTGTCTAGAGCAGTTAGGAAGGAGCCTTGCCACAGCGCAGAAGAGGAATCGTACCTGTAATGAGAACAGACCCGCGTCGAGCCTCCGCGATAGCCATTCGCCAGCCATAAGTTCTTGCTCCTCTTTGTCAAACGTTCTGCGCTCTTTTTCAATGGCTTGTTCAACAGGCAAAACGCGCGCGGCATACTCGCGTCGGAGGCTGACAAGCTTCTCGATCCTCGCATAGTCCTTCTCCATAAACTTGGCCAAAGTCCGGATACGGGGAGCAGAACCACCAGGCAGAAGACGGAGAAGAGAGGCAAAGATGCCCAAGAAATGTTCAATATTTTGACCCTCTTGCTGGATGAATATTAGCAGACTGCAATTTGAATGCGAGGGAGTGAACTTACCTTCTTCAGGAACATTCCGAAAACTGGCTTCAGGCCAGCAGCCTCGACCAACCTCTCGCAGGCCGCTGCACCTCCCATTCCACCGAAGGCGTGGTCAAGAACCCTCAAAGCACGTGGTTTACTGAACTTGCCTTCCTTGAGCATGATCAGTGCAAGCTCAACCCCTTCAGCCTCCACGAACTTCTCTTTCCCTGTATCTTCCTCGACAAGGCAGATCAGGGCGTCAAACATATTCTCCACATATTCTTCCTCGTCAGAGTCCTTAGCTGGATCGCGTTTGCGGTACGCACTGAGCAGCTGGAGGAGGATGTCGATGCCGTCGAGCTCAATAAACTTCGTGCGATTCTTTGTGGAAGACTGTAAAAGGATTGCCAGTATTTCTGCCGCATATTGCTTGTTTTGGCTGACGACCGCTTCTTTTTGCTGAATACGTGACAGAATCCAAGGCAAGATTGCAGCGTCCTGTCCAATTTTCTCCGCAAGTGATGTCTGAGAGGCCAGGTTTTCCAGTACGCCTGTATTCAATTAGCAAAGCTATTTCCTTTCCTTTGAGAAGTAAAATACCCACCTAAAACATAGTATACCCCAGCCCGATCTGTTTCGGACCCTTCATCGAGTCGGGAGAGATTTTGAGCTAACAATTCGATGAGGTCGGCCTTGATCTAGTCATAGTTTAGCACTTGTTACTGATGTACCATGCCTCGACATACCATTGCATTCACAAGAGCATCCCATTGTTCTTGCTCTGCCTCCACGTCCTCGTCCGTCAATTCACTGATTATCTGGATGACATCAATTGCGATGTCCGCGTTTTCATGTGACAAGAGAGAGGTCAAGGAAGCAACGCATCCCATCTTTGCAAACTCCTCGTATAGGTCGGAATGTTCAGACAGGATTGACAGGCCCTTAATTTCAGTATCAAGGTCCGCCTCGGAAGCCATGAACCTGTAGCACCATTAGTACCAGGTATATACAACTGTTTGGCATGCACCCACTTTTGCGGATCACTCTCAAACTTTGCTCGAAGTTCGGCATTCTTGGAAATCTTCTTCTCGAAGTTCAATGCGAAGCGGCGCACCCACGCAGAGTCGAACTTTTCGGGCTAGATGAGCATACTGTCAGCACCTGGACAAGTATCCCGGGTATAACAAGACCCATACCGCAGCCTCTTCCTCCTGTTCATCGATGTATTCCATTGCTTGGGCTGTCTTGCGCTCCATTCCACCGCCGAAGAAGCGGCCCTCCTCGTCGTCTGGGACGTCCTCCTCGAAGTCTGGAGGGAGTTCGGGTCCAGCTTCACCGTCGTCTATCTCGTCCTCCACCATGGGGGCTTTCCCCTTTGATATCGCATCCCCACTCGGATCTAGTTTTGCTGATTTATAGACCTCATCTGTGGGTATGGTTAGGACTTGCGACCAGCGCGGTTGCGGGGAAAGGGCGTACTTGGATCTTGGATGGGCTCAAACTTGCGCTTAGCACTCCCTGAGGTGGACGGTTTCTTTGCATGTCAGCCATGGTTTTGATTCAGTAGATACACTTGGGACTCACTTTAAAGAGCTCGTCGACGCTAGTCATGGTTGCTGCGACTAAAACACTTGTTCAGTGGACAATGTGAAGACAACCAATCTCTAAGGTGATGTGGTGTAACAAATGAGATTGACTGTGTAACTGAGACGTCCAAAGCAGCAGTGAATGGAATAAAAATATAAAGGAAAGGCAAGACGACGCAGTCGCATCGTCCTTCACTGCGCGGGCAAAAGAAATACGGTTGCCGATAGGAGCTAAAGACGCAGTGACGCCAAGCGTTCCGAGGCCGCAGATTTCTCGACGTCCGATCATCACTCCAACATCAACATCAACATCAACGAACGTCCTACCTTCATACCCCACATCATATACACAATGGCCCCTAACCAGCGCATCGTTCCCTCCGGCTCTCGGCCCCAGAAGGGCTTCGTCAGCACCCTCTACGACGAGGCCACCAACCCCGAGAACAAGACCATTGTCCGCAGTCTCGTGGTTTTCGGCGTACGTGTTGCCTAATCGACAAATTAAATGCCCAATGTGGTCGACGAAGCTGACAATATTTGTTTTAGGCCGGTATCGCGTTCCTCCACTCCAGCTTCGGAGAGTTCCTCCTTCCTCCGTAAGTCGAGCCAACTAAACGTGTTTCATCGAAATCAACCGAATGAACATCATCTAACTTTACCCAGTATGTAAAATCATCACGCCTTCTATACCTCCGACGATACAACTCGGAAACCCCTCTTTTGAACCTGTGGAAGCATATCGGCGTCGGCCAAAGGAAAGCATATGATGCATGGACATCTTTCGCTCGGTAGTTTTTCGCGTGGTAGTTTTTCGATTGGATAATTTGTACAATACTTTATTGGAAGGGCGTGTGATATCCGACATGCTGTGTTTTGTTTTGAGATTCATGAATATCAGGAATTTGCCATTTGCTGGATGTCCAGCCGGGTGGTAAGATGCAATTTCTCTGGTCCATGGTAATCACCTAGGTACGACTAGCGCCTATGTAGGATTAGAGGAGGCTATACCATACCACGCTTGATGACAACAGAGTCCTCGAAAATCAGATGCAACACTAGATAGGTGGGCACTGCAACAAGTAGAGATCAATGTATACATGTCTGTTTCAAGGCGCCTGTTGTTAAAGCTGATGATATGCTTAATGGCTTGCCCAAATAACAAATCGGGTTCCATAACTCAGTTGGTTAGTGTGGTGCTAATAACACCACAGTCGAGGGTTTTCTTTTCTTTTTTCCTTTCCGCTTTTGGCCTTATAGGAAAGGGCTCAGAGCTGTGACGAAATATATGGGATAAGACCGATTCGGAGACTGAAGTCAGCAAGGGTGCACCCCATTCGAGTCGTGCAATGAGTTCTATAGTGTGCAAAATACACATGGATGGGTCAGACAGAATATGCTGGCTGGAGTGGCACAGTGCTCATATCAACATCACTGTTTTGCGGTTGAAAGATATATTAGCGATATCATTTGCTCCCTTGCTTCTCAAATTATGCTATTAGACGCTTTTGAAGTTTTAGAACTTGGATACTGGGTCCGATGTGTGCCATTCGCCTAGTCTACTAAGATACGCATCCTCTCATGTTGATGGAAAGGTCATTGTGAATCCTGGATTTTGCATTGATGGCGTCGGACTAGATTAATACTATCGTTTTATTGCATTATTCTGTCTTAATACGGCAGTATCAAATGCATATACCATACATATTAGGAAAGGCGATCTCCCCAGGGCGCCAAGACCCCGCAAAACGCCCCCACATTGCCCCAGTTCCGAACACCGCCTTCCTACGGCCTTGGCCAACGGCTTATGCCTTTTGACGTCCGCGTGTAACCAAATTACATGTTTGTACTCCCAATCAGGGCCATATGACCACATCGTGCATGATAGGTCATGTCTTCAGCCCCCGGTCTCAAGCGCAAGTTGGAATCTCAGGAGCCGACGGCTAAGCGCCACCATCTTCATGGATACGATCCGCAATCTCCATGGCTACATGAGTCAGAACCAGCCAGGATATGGCGGACACGGGGAAATCCCGGTGTGCAGCACTCGTTGCCCTTATCAAATATGGTATCTGCCGTCCAAGACCTGATAGACCCGGACTTTGACCCGCTCACGGCGATGCTGGACGATGAGCCCCGTTTCTTGAAACCCTTACCGGCTCGCATTGGCCCGGAGGACTTGGAGTTCCTGAGATTCCGTGGTGCCCTCTCGCTTCCGGAGAGTGGATTGCGGGATGAGCTTCTGCGCTGCTACATCCAATGGGTGCACAGTTTCATGCCAGTTTTGAACTTACAAGAGTTCTTACGATGCGTGGCTGAGAATGACCCAGAGGGAAATGTTAGCATCCTCCTATTTCAGGCGGTCATGTTTGTTGGTACGGCGTTCGTCGACCTCAAACATCTGCAGGCTGCGGGCTACTCGACTCGGAAAAGTGCGCGTAATGCGTTCTTTACTCGACTAAGGGTTTGTTTTCCTCCACCCGGCTGTGAGATCATTCAACTAAATCATAATAAATAGTTACTATATTCTCTTGACTGCGAAGAGGATCGCATTGAGATTCTCCAGACACTCCTATTGATGACATACTGGTCTGATTCTGAGAACAGCCCACAGAGAGACATTTGGGATTGGATTGGAGTCTGTAACACACAAGCACAGTCAATCGGCTTAAACAAAGACCCTGCATCAGGTGAAATTGACACACGGACTCGAAGGCTCCGTTCTCGGCTCTGGTGGTGCCTTTACTCTCGGGATCGCCTGATCGCCATGGGTATGCGCCGCCCGCTCCAGGTTAACGATGGAACGAGCAGTGTCCCAATGCTCAAACTGGATGACTTCGATTTTGAACCTTTCTCTCCGTATGTGGTGGCCAAATTCTATTGCCGCCAACTCCAAGATGTGTCACATCAGAAACGCCTTGCCACCATGTTCATTGAGAAGGTGAAACTTTGTCAATGTATTGGTAGGGTATTATTCGCGCAATATACACCATCCCAGCGCCAATTTGGAGCTACCAACCGGACTACAGTCACCCTTGTTCCTCGACAGGCTTCCGAGTCTGAATTTGCCCGATGCGGCCAGAAACTCGACTCGTGGCTCAGTGCGGTCCCTAAAGATGCACAATTCGTCCCGAAGTCGGGGAAGAATTTCCAAGATGGCGAGGATGTGCTGCTGCTTCACGGTGCCATGCTACGTATGCTCTACCATGCTACCAGCAGCGCACTTCACCGGCCTCGGGCGATTGCTTCAAAAGATCAATCCAAATCGCGTACTGACTGGCGTAACGCTGCCCGTACAAAAATGAACGATGCTGCTGCTGGGATCACCCATATTATTCAAGGATTAAATCACCTCAACCTGACAAGATTCCTACCGCAGTCTGGAGTCACTGTGATTCTCCCAGCCGCTGTGGCGCATTTAACCAACACCATGTCCGATGACCCCGCTGTCCGCGAAAGCAGCGTCGACAATTTTCATCGTTGCATTGAAGTCCTTCACTGTCTTAAGGATATTTATCCAGCCGCCGGTCAAGAGTTCGCCAACATTGAGGCCGCCATCAAAATGCAGGCAGGTGCCTCCAGTACATTCTTCCAGGTCATGGAATACAACCTCGATGCTCCTGCTACATCTTTGGCAACCAGGAAACCAAGCAACGCCAATTCGATCTCTCAACCCCAACCAAATCCACCTGTTACTGTAACCGAGACGCCCAAGGCACGAGAACGAACCCCTTCTACGCAAGATAACATGCATCAAAGAAATTCCAGCAAGGAAACGACACATGAACACCCCCCACCTTTATTTCCCAATGATTTCGACCATTATACCGATCTCGGGGACATAGACAATAATCCTTTCAACTTCCTCTCCATCGACATCGACTCCTTCCCCGATACTCAAACCCCTTCGAATCCAATGAAGCCAAACAACACCGATAAACCCTATATTTCACCGCCACCACAAGACCAAGACACTGTGGACTGGGCACAAGAGCTCTTCCAAGACACCGATCTAAATCAGTACAGTAACACAGAACCCTTTCGCGAGCCTGAAAAGACAACG
Organism: Penicillium rubens; assembly: GCF_028828025.1. Lineage (NCBI taxonomy): Eukaryota > Fungi > Ascomycota > Eurotiomycetes > Eurotiales > Aspergillaceae > Penicillium > Penicillium rubens. The sequence goes on along the minus strand of NW_026890601.1, from coordinate 4,255,759 downwards.
CCTCCACTGGATCAAGATCAAACGAATGACGATCCATTCTCTTTTACTTTAAATGATAGAGATGACGTTCGCCCAGTACATTCTCGTCATCAGTCAATTAACGAGGCAAGGCCCGAAATCACCGGCGACCTGGATCGGGACTTGGGGTTCCAATCCGAGGATGACATATTCTAGTGTAAATAAGAAATTAGGATTAGATTGTCGTGCCTCGATGCATGACTGGTCCGAGGTACTGGATGAACAATCATAAAGAGATAGAGGGCCCAAACGGCTGGTCTTAGTCTTGTCCTTAGCACTCGCATGCTTTATTTTCCATCTGCAGACTGGTCAATTCAAAGACAAGGAGCCAAAAAAACAGAAGTTCATCAATTGGAGAAACTATCTTGGGAATAAAAAAAAACTGAAATCAAAGCTATCTGTGGGTGGCGACACTCAGTAGGCACACGGGCAGTACGCAAATAATCCAGCCAACTCTCGCAATCTCTTCGATTTTGCATTTTGCCCTTCAGAAGGGATCAAGAAAATCTGTGAATAAGTTACTCGAGATATTCGCAGACTGTCTCTTCGCTTGCCAGACTTTCAATCACGTCACTAAAGTATCCAGCAACAAAATCCGCAGACCCTCTATCCAGTACCTGATTAGAAATGGTCATGGTGATGGAGAGTGTGGGCCCGTGAGGAACAACAAGCACATTGGCCGTGTTAGACGGCCGATTCGGAAGGCTGTACAGGCCTGTTTCGCAGGCAGACCCATCGAAAGAGCAAGTCGAATCGTCATTGTTGGTGAAGTTCTGGAATCTGATGAAGCTGCCGAACTTTGTTCCAGCCTTCCAGGATGTGCAGTTACGGGTAATTTCGCCAAGTTCAAGATTCTCAACAGACATAGTTTGAATGTGTTGCTGCTGGACCTGTCCAAGGAGGTCAAGTTTGTTCGATCGCGGGGGCAAGTGTACTCGGACAGGGATGATATTGAGACATGGACCGACAATGCGGTCCTCGTGGGAGATTCCAAGTCCTCGACCATGTACGACCTGGCCAAAAACAACATCGTCGGAGGCTCCATCATCTTCTTCGATCGAGGTAAACAACCGAGAAAGAGTGATCGCCCATGCCAGTTTCACCAACGTTGCCAATGTAATATTGGGCGGAGGAGAGATCGGTAAAGTCTCTGCCATTGCCGTCACCACTTTTGGCTGATCCGGATCGGTGCCCATGTTTGGGCTGCCCATCTCGCTGGCGCTACCCCAATTGCGCAAGTATTTGTTGTTCAAGCTGGTCATTGGGACATTGCCCAGTACTTCCCTCCATGCATTGTATGATTCTGGTATTCTTTTCTCCCAGACATGTCGAATGTGGTCTGAGAATTGAGCGCAAGGTGGAAGCGAATCCCCACTGTATGCAGCACTGAGATCACTGCAGATGATATCCAGTGACACTCCATCGAATTGTGCATGTGGTAATCTCAGAATGAGATACATCCCTGAGTCTCTCAAGGTCACGAGCTGTACCTCAAACCCTGGCACGCTATTGATAGGTACGCCCATGGCAAGAGAATCATCTGCACAATGCTTCTCTAGGTTTTCAATATTGGAGTAATGAACGAAGTTGACAGGGACCTTGCGCAAGGTTAGTTGTACAACCGACTTGTCGTCGTTTGTGTAAAACACAGTGCGCAAGACTGAGTGTTTCTGAACGAGCTGATCGCATGCATTCAGTAGATGTTCTTGATTGACTCGCTCAGGCAATGAGATCCAGAGATATCGGCTGTAGAAGTTGTGGAGTGTCATCGTTTGGAATTCAGTGGCTGGCATTGCTTCCACAATGTTATCGGCAATCTCTTGTGGTAGCTGACGGGGGAGTTTGTCACGAGGGATTTCGCAACGATGTAATGACTTAATATTTGATCCAGGTAGCTCACGCCCGAGAGACCGGCTCTTAGAGGCCTGGCTCGCGTCTCCATTCTCTGTAGCGCACTTCAAAGACAATCCTGAGAGGGTTTGTTGTGTGAAGATATCCGCCACGGTCAAGCGTATTCCTCTGCGTCTTGCAAGCATGGAGACCTGCATAGCCGAGATTGAATCTCCCCCAAGGCCAAAGAAGTTGCTGTTCATGGGGATTGATTTCGGATCCAGATTGAGAGCTTGGCCAACGATTTCTTGAACTTTCCGGCCATGGATGCTGACAGGAACTTCTTCTGCGGGGATACTCTTGCGTCTCAATTGGTATAATCCAAGTCTCTTCATCGGCCAGCTTGTGGATTGATCCCGGAGAAGACGCCGATTGACTTTGCCCGACAAGCTGAGAGGAACATCGGCAAGCGGTACGAAGAAGGATGGGACCATGTATGCCGGAAGTAGCTCTCTTAGAGATGTTTCCAATGATTCGATCATCGAGTAAAACTGATCTCTCGGTGGACTAATCAATTCCAAATCACCAACCTCCGACGACGGGTCATTCAAGGACTGCCCCCAGTCTTCATCTGTTTGTGGACAGATGAATGCGACCAGGGAGACTCGACTGTTTTGTTCCCGAATTTTGATGCACTCAACAGTAGCGGTTTTGATGGCTGTGCATGAGGAAGTTATGCAGTGCTCGACTTCTCCAACTTCAAGTCTCTGCCCGTGCAGCTTTACCTGATCGTCTTTCCTTCCGACAAACTCAAGCGAGCCCTCAGATGTCTGTCGGACGAGGTCTCCAGTTTTGTACATTTTTCCGGAATGGGAACGGACTTCGTCCAGCCAAGACGGACTGGTAATGAAGACTTCGTTTGTCTTCGCTGGATCGTTGAGATACCCAGAAGAAACCGTTGGACCTTCGACAATCAACTCACCGACTGTGCCGATAGGAACCAGCCGATTGTGATCAGATGGATCAACTACCCAAGAAACCCCTCCATGGCTTTTACCGATGTTGGAATGGTGAGTGTCGGGCAAAATCCGTCCGATGTGAGATATCACAGTACATTCTGCCGGTGCGTACATTCCATATAGTTTCACCCTGTGAGCCCACGTGTCCACAATTTGTGGAGTGAGAGGTTCACCAGCTGACCCTAGGACTTCGAGAGTGGGAACATCAGATGGATCGAACAGGTTAATCACTGAGGGGGTGAGAAGTGCCCAGGTTACTTTGAGATCACCTGCTGCTTTCGCTGGATTTCCCTTTCTTTCTTCCTCATGGGGTACACAGACACACGCTCCTGCCGCAAGGGTAAAAAGAATTTCGCCGATGCTTATGTCGAACGCAAAGGAGGCGAAATGGAATACGCGACTCTTAGGGCCAAGCATTCCGTATTCACGCATGACAGCTGCGCTTGTGGTGAGAGCACTATGGGGAAGCACAATGCCTTTAGGCAGCCCGGTTGAGCCTGAGCTGAAGACAACGCACGCAGGGGCATCCGGGGTGGTAACTGCAGTCAGTGGCTTGAGCTCAGGCGCTGTGGCCTGTTTACTCACGTTCTGCGCATGGGCTTCGGGGTCGAAGATGATGACTGGAAGTAGAAGATTGCCACTCCTGTCGGCATGTTCCTTGGAAGTGACCACAATTCTGGCGTCAATCATGGAGCACATCGTTCTCAACCTCTGCATTGGGTGTGAAAGGTCCAGCAGCACAAAGGCAGCGCCAGTCTTCAAAACTGCCAGCATGATAACTGGAACCCAGGGTGACCTCTCCAAGAAGAGGGGCACAAAGTCACCCTGCTTGACCCCGCTGCCAATCAAATTCTGTGCAAATTGATCAGAGTAATTGTCAAGCTGTCCATACGTCAAGTCCAAATTCTGGGAGTGGATAGCAAGTGTATCAGGTTGACCAATGCATAATTCTTGGATGCGAGCATGAATGCAAGTGTTCACACCGTTCGGAAGCGAATGATTCCATTGTCTCAATGTAGCCATATCCTCCGGAGGTACCAGGCTAACAGCTGCGATACATGTTGAATCGGACGTCACAAGCTGCTGGATAACATGTGACATCTGCTTGAGAATGCTATGTCCGGCGGCGGGTGTGAGAATAGCAGGGTCAAACGCTGCCTTCATGGATATTCCACTCTTTTCAGGACGGCATATCAGCACCATCGGATAGCTGGCAAAAGACTTTGCGTTTTCAGAAGAGGAGGCTGAGTTGGCTGATGCTTTAAACATATGAGACTCGGTTTGCTCTTCATACGGTTGCACGACGAGTAGATTCTGGAAGTTACAAGCCTCAGCAGCCTCTCTGCCGACCTGTCGAATGCGTGGCAACCCAGCCTGTTCATGAACCATCATGTTGACAAATTGGCCTTGAACCTGCGATAGACCCTCGTGTATGGGTTGGCTCGCCGCGAGTTTGATGCGCACAGGTAGTGTCGCCAAGGTCGGTCCGCTCAGTTGATCGATTCCATCAATGTTCGCGTTGCGACCACTGACAGTGGCTCCAAACACCACATCTTCGCTCCCCGTTTGGTGCCACAGGACAATTGCCCACGCAAGCCGTACGATGGACGAGATCGTATACTTGGTGGAGAATCCGGTCTCAAGTTGCACGCTATGTTCAAGGACTACCTTCTCGGTCGGGTGTTCAACGCTGAGTGGCCTAGAAGCAATAGCTGGAAAATGCTCCGCCTGGAGGCCAGAGAATTCCTGACGCCAAAAGTCCTCCAGGCTAGTATCACGTTCATGCAGAAGGTGTTGAACGAATGGACTGAATGGCTGCATACGAAGCCCGCCTCCGGCATATGCGCGCTCAACCTGTCCCATTATGAGACCAAGGGACCACTCGTCGAACAAAGAATGATGAATATCCAGACGGAAAGATTCTTTGCTGAGATAAAACTGGATAAGTGGACCGTTACTGATGTCGATTTCTCTCAATTCTTTCCCATCCCCACCACGACTAATATCAGTGACGGTGTTCCACGGCATATCAGTCTTTACGACAACCTGGAAGACACCATCTGGTATTTGCACGATCCTGGTTCGAAGAATTGGATTATGGAGCCAGGCTGACTCCCAGGCATTCTTAAACTTTTCCACGTCAAGCATTTCGGCCAACTGCCAGGTGTAGCGTCCAATGTATGAATGAGGCTGTTGAGCCGTCAGGGCTATCAACCCTTGCTGCATATGCGTGCATGGGTATACATCCTCGATCTGGTCAATGCCCGTACCGAGCTCTTCCATGACCGCATCCAGAACGGTCTGCGAGTTGTCTATCAACGAAAACGGGGCAAGCATTGCTGTTTGCAAAGGCCTGTGGTCTTTGACCAGCACCGACGCCATGTCCGAAAATGTCGAAAATTTGAAGACATCAGACACCGATATGATAAGCTCTTGTTGACGAAGGCTGGCTGCCATTTTGATCGCTGCAATGGAGTCTCCACCACGCCGAAAGAAGCAGTCGTTGCGCATGATGCTTTCGCTTTTAATACCCAGAGCCTTGGCCCAAGATTGGATAAGAATCCTCTGGTTTTGTGTGGTTGGGGTTTGGTTGCCATTTAAATCAGATGTATCAATATTTCTCTTCTGGTCATCGAGAAGGGCATGTCCAGCTGCTTCCTGTAGCAGAAGACGATTGATTTTTCCTGATGTTGTGAGTGGCATGTGTTGCACAAAGATGAAATCCACTGGAACCATGAATGCCGGCAAGCAAAGCAGAAGGTGTTGTCTGAGGGCTACTTTCAGGGCCTCCACGTCTTCCAACTTCTTTGACACCAGTTGAGACGGGCTATCTGACCCTCTAGACGTGTAAAGGCCCAGGAAGGCGAGAAGCTTGACGGAACCATTTCCCTCATTCTTGGCAGTGACGACGGCAATATGTAGGAAACCGGACTCGGCGACTTCGAGGCATGCTGCAATGTGATGCTCAATTGCCGTCAATTCAAGTCGCTGCCCGTGGATTTTCACTTGGTGATCTTTCCTCCCCAGGAAATTCAGAGAACCGTCCAGATTGTAACGCACCAAATCGCCTGTGTGGAAGGCCCGCTTTGAAGAACGGCTCTCGCTGAGTTGCGCGCGAATCCTATTCTTCCATTTTGACGTTGACGTAAACTGCTCCTCAGTTCGCTTCTTGTCGCCTAAGTAGCCACGTGCAACAGATGGACCCTCAATGACCATTTCACCCAGGGCGCCAATTGGTGCCAGTTTGTCGGGTTGGTCAATCGTGACGACCCATAAAGTTGATCCAGAGCCAAAGCCTATGTTGCCTGGGGAGTAGTCTGCTTGGATATCAGATGCCAGAGCTGCTATTCCAGCACTTTCGCTCACCCCGTAGGCATTGAAAAGTCGAACGTGATTCGCCCACGCAGAAATATGGCTATCATTCATAGACTCTCCTCCAAGAACCAATCCTTGAAGGCTCGGGCATAAAGCAGGGTTCAAAGTACTTGCTAACGACGGCGTCAGGCTCGCCAGATTGACAGATTGACGATTTATGAACCCAGAGAGGTCATTGAGACGATCGAGCTCAGAAGGGATGCAAATGCATCCGCCAAACATGAGAGTGATAAGCATGTCGCGATTGCTCACATCAAATGTGTACGATGCGAACTGTAACATCCTAGTTGCAGGACCGACTTGGAGCGCTTTACCGTTGGCCATGGCCATTGAGTAAAAGGCAGAATGTTCAGTGGTTATACCTTTCGGCACACCAGTGGTCCCAGAAGTGAAGGTGATGTACATGGCGTTTGATGGCGTTGTTTCCGCTGTGCATGGTGGAGTTTTCTCATCGACAGGTAACGACTCCGGAAGTTCACAGTGCTCCTCCCCAACTGGAATGGCCGTGCCAGCGAAGGATTTAGCAAGTGTACTGTGCCTTGGTGAGCATAGCGCAACCTCTGGAGACAGAGATGAGCATAAGCCGAGGTTGTATTGTATTGGGTTGGAAGGATTGAGAAAGAAATAAGCGCCGCCAGCTTTCAGGACACTCAACAAGGCAATGACTGCCCATTTGGACTTGTCAAAAATAAGGGGGACGAAGATTTCTTGGCAAACCCCAAGGTGTTGAAGCCGTATTGCCAGAGATGAGGACAGGCCATCCAACTCTGCATAGGTAAGTCTTCCATCCCAAGCTGACACAGCAATGGATTCTGGCTGTGTGGCACATTTTTGAGAGATAATGTGATGTATGCACTGTGCGGAAGGTATTCCGTCATCGGATGGGCTGTTCCATCGAGAAATACAGTTGATATCTGCATCACTACATATATCGAGTGATGCAATCAGAGAATCAACGTGGAGTACGATTTCCTCGATGGCCTTTGCAACTGTTGCCGCAATCATTGTAGCGAAATCCGTTGATATGACCGAGGGTTTGTGGTGGATGCCAATTACAGGGCAATTTGCCTCATTCTGTTTCGAGAAACATATCGCAAGATCGAACTATATTGAACATGTCAGTATCATATGTTCTTGTTCCTCTATCTCAGGACAAATAATTACCTCTCTGAGGTTACCACGTCTCGCACTGCCATATTTGTCTTCATTTCCCTCATCAACGTAGACAACAGAGTTGGCTCCCAGAGCAGCGGTGCTATTTCCCTCGTGCAACTCCACGCGGCGTATGTCGAAGAGGCTTCGTACTGACTGTGAGGGCAAAACGTGGCAGTGGAAGATCCTTCATTTCTAGCTGTCAGTCACCACACAACCCAAGGAGGATGTCACCCTGGAATACATACTCTTTCGTATTCAGGCAGCTAAACAAGACGTCGTTAGAGCCAGTGTAAGATCGCAGCGAGATCGACCATGCAGCTTGAAGAAGTTGCAAGTGACTTTTCTCCTCCTGCTGTAGCCAGTTGGCAAGGGACGTGTTACTTTGGCCTGTGCATGGAAAATTGACTGTGGCTATTTGCATTTCGCTGTCTTGGAAGTCCCGCTGGACCCCCATCTGTGGGGCAAATAACGGCGATATGGATGGGGCAGCCATGGAGAATTTTTTTCAAGATAGAAGTTGTTTGATCACCAACAAGGGAGGTTCAAGGATGTCGAGAAGTGAGTGAGTAATTGTCATCGATCCTTGATGCCTACAGCTGTTTGTTAGCCTACTCAACCCTATTACCTGTCTTGGGTGCTTCTTGCTCCGCAACGAGCGATTTGATACAAACGCCCCTCGTAAGCACTAGATGCGTGGCTAATTCCCGACATGCACTATCTCCCTGCTCTCCGGGATAGGTAAATGCACTGCCTGCACCATGTGGAGTGAATCCTGCGTTCTGAGACATGCATACTACACTGGACTCCATTGAAGATTTCTGACAAGGATTATTTCTTCACAAAATAGCCAGAGCGCCTGATCCGGGCATCTTCACGATCCAATAGTCTTACATGGAGCCAAGCCGGAGGGTGTCCCGCAGTATATGATGCGCTTTTACCCTGCGATGATTTGTCGCCGTGCTATCTCACTACGCCGTTTTGTCACTCGATGAGGTGCCAATATGCCGCTTTGCAGTTCAGGGATACTCGTTACCGTTTGAAACGACTGTGGAGCCGACCCTGTTGGACGTCCCGGCACTTTTTCGAGTATATCTGAGCTGAATGTCGCCAATACGCCAGGATGCATTACTACGTGCCATAACGATCAAAAGCGTCCATCAGCTGAGCCCTAATACTAAGCCTCATGTAACGACTAGTATTACTGACTGGACAGTATTTTTTAGACATTTCAGGCTGTCATGATCTTCGTGGGTCAACGTAATATAAGTCAAGACCCAGTACCAGCCTCACAATACTCCTGCCGTATGGGCTCGAGATGCGAATGTATTTTAGAAAGTGTATCAAGCTTTTGCACCTATTGGCAATAGTTGTATGAGCTATCTAGAAGCTAGTATCTGAAGGAAACCACTTATGACAAAAACATGAAGTTGTGCAAAGTGAGGATGGAACACGTAATCTCACACGATGGAGTCGAGATATATATGGAAACTATAGAAGGATCCCACCAATCAAGCACCCAGATGTAAACACACGTCGCTTAAAAGCTCTATGCTGTTGAGAGCTCATCGAAGTTGTCATTGTTGTACTCGGTATTGCAGCATTAGTCTAGAAACACTGCCAGTTCCACAGTCGTAAGTGGTTTAGGGTTACGGGGACGGCGCCCCCCCCGAAGCCGGCCGATTTCGGGGGCACGGACCGCCACCCCGCCGGTAATACGAGCATTCCGTAATTAAAACACATACGGTACTAGCCAATACCAGACCAATTCGACAGATCCTCAAGTGAAATTTACCTGTATGATAAAGAGGCCAAGTTACTTTCAGTGAGCTTTGCTTTCCAAATCCTTTCATCTCAATCTCAAAATGTGTGGAATAAGTGCATTTCTGTGTCACCCTGGCAAAGCTAGCTCAAATGAGCAGGCCAATGCCCAAACCCGGCATGTGGTAGACGAATTGGAGCACAGCCTGGACCTTGTCGGCCATCGTGGACCAGATGCTCGTGGGCGTTGGTTTAGTGACGACCACAAAGTTGGTAGGTCTCATCGTTCTCCACTACTGCCTGTTGGGACAAGCATAGATATTGATATCCTCACAATAGGCCTTGGTCATGTTCGACTGTCAATCATTGATCTCAGCCTCAGTGGAAACCAGCCATTTCACGATCAAGACAACAGCATTCACGCAGTTGTCAATGGTGAGCTCTATGACCACGAATATTACCGAGACCAGTTAGCCAGCGAATTCCAGTTTGTGGGAACCAGTGACTGCGAAATCGTCATTGCCTTGTACAAACATTACGGCCTCTCTTTTATTTCCCACTTGAGGGGAGAGTTTGCCTTTGTGCTCTGGGATGCAAACCGCCAGTTACTCATAGCCGCTAGAGACCGCTATGGAATCAAATCACTCTATTACACAGTGGTCCAAGGAAAGTTATTGGTGGCCACAGAGATCAAGTCTTTCTTGGCATTTGGGTTACAGCCGGAATGGTGTGTACGAACATTGCGAGACCAGAGCTGGAGAATTGAATCTCGCACGTTTTTTAAAGGCGTACACAGGGTAAGTTGATCTCGATATCTGCCAATTGATGGGCCTCTTCTAAAGCATGACAGGTTCTCCCGGGGCACTATCTGATAAGTCGCCCCAATGAGAGAGAAGAACAAAAGCCATACTGGGATCTTGAGTACCCCGATAAGGTAAGACACCTCGACCTCTTTAATAAGAATTTTCACTAACGATCAATGTTTTCTAGTTATCCCATGATGCGCGATCCGAAGAAGAAATTGTGCAAGGAGTTAGAAAACGTCTTCTGGAAGCTGTGAAGATTCGCCTGAAGGCGGATGTTCCCGTGGCTATCTACCTCAGTGGCGGAATAGACTCATCATCGGTCGCTGGGATGGTAGCCGATCTCATGAGACAGGGGACAAAGCTAGGGAACGAGTCCAATTCAGTTCCATCGAACATGAAATGCTTTACCGTTCAGTTCGATGAAGATAGCGGTGCAGACGAGTCCGGTATGTTCATCCCACCGCATAACAACATCCAGTACTCCGTTGCTGACAAGTTCCAGCAATTGCTCGGCGCACAGCGAATTGGCTAGGTGTCGATATCCATCTCGTTAAAATGGACGAAGAGGCACTCGCGTCACGCTTTGAGGATGCCGTTTGGCACAGTGAAATCCCTCTCCCCGATCTCAACGGAATGGGTCGGTTGGCACTGGCGGAAGCGGTACACGCTCAGGGCATCAAGGTCGTTATCACTGGTGAGTAATCCTTTTTATCAGAAGCGTGATTCTGTTGACGTGCCGTCTCTAATATTCTTACAGGGGAGGGATCTGATGAGCATTTTGCGGGCTACGACGCGTTCAGAGCCGATTTGCTTAGCGAGCCTGATCATTCATGGCCAGCGCTACAACTCCCGGAGACAGACCGCCAGAAAGCGCTGGCTATGGCTGCGAAACAAGTCAAATACGGTATATTCGGCGAGTACAGTGAGACTGTCCCAGATGCGACGAAGCGCATGCTGAACCACAGCCATGTCACTAGTACCATCGCAAGAGTTGGTAGTTTGCCATTCTCCAATTGGACGACCTCTTACGGGAATGATCTACCGGAGACTAGTCTCATCGAAGGGTTTGACGGCCGTGTCCGTGACAATATAACAAAGCGTTGGCACCCACTTCACACCGCTCAATACCTATTCACGAAGTCTTTCATGCCTCATTTTATCCTGCGGTATAATGGGGATAATATTGACATGGTTAATCAAGTTGAAAGCCGCTGCCCCTTCCTTGATCATCATCTGACCGAATATGTTAACAATGTGCCACCGAGTCTCAAGCTAAAGTACCTCCCGGAAGAAAAGTCCTTCCGTGAAAAGTACATTCTTCGAGAAGCTGTGAAGCCTTACGTCACCGATGAGATTTACAACATCAGCAAGAAAGCCTACATGGGTCCGAGGAAATTCTGGCCTGGCGGACCGTTGCACAGGAAAATCAAGCAGTTGGTCACAAAGGAGAACGTTGAAAGCCTGGGATTTGTGGACTGGAATGCTACGCAAGAAGCTGTTGAAAAAGCTTTCACCAAGCAGGATCCAATGGGACTCCGCCGCACGATTACGGTTGCCCAGTTCATTGTTCTAGGGAAGCGCTTCGGAGTCAAGCCAGCTGGTGCCCTGCCAAACTGAGGGTGTCGCATGATTATATCTATAGTATCTTGCCAGGGAACTGCGTTTCTTTCTCAAAAAAAGAATAGAAAATAAATAAATACAAATGTCATTGTTAAAATGACCTTTCCCTTTAGGATCAATTTCGTACCACATTCAAAAGGCCAGAGGCCTCTGGAAGAGAGTAAGAGAGAAGGCAAAGCAGTAAAACGGAAAACGAAGGCTATGGGCGTCAGTTAATCACCACTTTGATACATATAACGACACTTAGATCGAAAGTAGCCTACCAGAGTAGTACGTCGGTCAGCTTTTACTGGTTTATGCTAATCGATAGGATATGTACACCCTAAGTTCAAGCCATTCGGAACTTAACGTTAGCCTGAATCTAATATTTCAACGCTTCATCGTTAAACATTCCCATCTAGCTACATGACACTAAGTACAGACCAGAAGAGACAACGGACTTATTTCGGGATTCTCACCAGAATGCTGCACACCGCACCTCGATACTTTCCCGAGCTTCCGCATCTATATCCTGACCTTCCAACTCAAATGCACTATGAATGGCCCCCCCAACTCCCAGATTCGACATCTTATTGGTCCCTTCTTGAGGTGCTCTTGCATGCGCTTCCATTTCGTTGTCAAACAGTTGGATTATCAAGACGTCAGAAGGCTGTTGCTCTGAAACGAAGTGCCAGCCATGCGCCTTTTGTTCTTTGTCCCGCGGCCCATAAGCCAGATAGCCATAAGTTTGGCATGTTCCACCTTGAACCTGCCGCTCATTTTCGACGCTCAACTTGGGGGCATTGGGATCGATTATGCGCGATAGATGAGCAGAAATCTGGTGATCCATGGGCTCGAGCTGCTCAGAAGGCACATAATCGGATTCAGGAAAGGAAGCACAGGATGCCAAAGCAAGCGGGTCACGGTGGACTGGCTTCAAGGGCCGCCATATCGAGAAAAGCGCGAATCGAGGTACCCCATCATCGCTCTCCTTTCCTTGATAATAGTCTTTGAGATCATCCCATTGAACACCAGATTCAAGCAACCGATTCTCCGCTTCAATCACTTGCTCAGCTGCTGAAGTAACTTCGCGATGGTACTTTCGAATATGGTACCTTGCACCCTTAGGGGTAAGATCAAGATGCACCTTCGGAGCAGGACATATACCATCTGTCGGCGAATTCCCAACAATAGGTGGAAACAGCTCAGACATGTCTTTCTTGACTGCGTCTTGTCCGTTCTGTTCTGTTTGTGTAGCAGAGGCTGGGTCGCCTTCGGTGTACAGTTCGTTCCGAAGGACAGCAGCGGATACCACCACCTTCTTGCATCCCGTCACTTTTTGGACAAGTTCCTGTACTTCTGGAAAATAAATTTCACGAAGTAGATGCTCATCATTCCAACTTCTTCGCTCGTATGGAGCTGCATGCAGGGCCGAGTGATGTCGGCGAGCAGTAAACCCATGGACTGAGAGCTTGTATGGTGAATCATCTCCAAGATCTAAAGATGGCTTCATGTCCACGAGAGGCAGTGCGAGGACATCACCAAACTCGGAAAGAGGTGGAAGCAGATACGCTTCTTTGCTTTGAGCTGGCTTAGCCCCTCGGGTCAGGTAGCGGAACTTCCCCCGGTGAAGCGAGGGTGTAATGGAACCCATTGCAAGGTGATGAGAATGGTAACGATAGTGATGGTATGAAGAAGATGAAGTCTTGAGAAAATCTGATTGAAGAATTTAGACGGAACGCCTACTTAGGCTGTCGACAGTTTTATGTTTGCGTCATAATGCCCCTACATCACACCTGGCTGCCCTGAATCGTGGCTTAGTTGCTGCCCTGCGCTGGTACTTTCTGACCTCCCGACCTCGGCGTGTTTGTGACCGTGTTGAGACAAGGGCCTGTCAAAAAGAAAAGAAACCCGTTTTCCCCTATGACCAGACGTAACCACTAAACCCGGTGAACTGTACTCCCGTCTTCCGTATCCGGCCGCTAGGACATCGGTGAGCGCCGATGCTCTTCATTATGTGGACGGAAGTCTTTCTGACTCTCCCATGTTACGTAAAATCTGACATACAGCCTTGGGACTTTCCTATCTGCTTACCGAACGCCACGAAGATCGCTTCGAGAGGTAGTCGTGTCGTATCGAGAGGTCGTCGTACCTGCGGAACCTGACTGCAGGAGGCTATGCACCTGAATCGTACTTAGTGTATGTTATATATTCGAGACCAATTCGAGACCGTCAAACGGTCTGGACTTGGCACCACAAAGGAAGGTTACTGGTGCAGAAATGCGGTTCCGAGATCCACGGAGAGGATCATTGCTGACATGCATAAACGTGCATCTATGGGCCCCACAGGCTGGGAGGTACTGGGAGGACCTTGGATTTCCGGCATCTGCCCGACCGATGGGACATGCCCAGGAAGGACCCCTGAGACAGAACCTTGGAACTTTATGCATGGTGACCCACTTTATCCTGAAGTTAACCTTGGAAACCTTGATAAGATTTTGATTACCGTAAAGTTATTTCTAGTTTAAAAAAGATCTGAAAGCCTTGAAATTCAATTACGTGGCCCCCACGCGAACGATAATTACAGTATGTATTTGTATGGACTAGTAAGTAGGTCACTTGACCTGATTCAAGCAAGAAGTACTCCGTATAGGTGTTGGTGGTTTTACAGAGTAGTCTTGGCGACCAGATTCAACAGATCCCGGAATGTCCCGTCTCAACAAAGAAGTTCGGTGTGTTTCCGGCCCTGGGAAAGATCCACAGTAGACATCACCCCTCAATCCTTCGGCATTTCCGGATCGTGAAACGCTCCCAAGTACTTCATTCTGTCATTTTCCGCGACCTTCCAAGCGGAGGCTCCATTTTTCCAGCTTACTGTTGCTTAGAGAGCTTTCACCTTTTCGGGGATCTTGAATCTGAGCTGGCTATCTCCGTGCTTTCGATAACACACAATTGTACCACCATTCTCAAACTACACCAACTTCTTCAACATGGCCCGCATCCTGATCACTGGTTCTACCGACGGCTTTGGCCTCGAGGCTGCCCGTCAACTCGTTGATCGCAAACACGTCGTCTACCTCCATGCACGAAGCCAAGAGCGCGCAGAGGAGGTCAAGACCAAGTGCCCCGGAGCCGCCGGCGTGCTGGTCGCAGACTTGACAAGCGTGGCTGAGACGCGCAAATTGGCCGAGGAGGCAAACGCGATTGGCACCTTCGACGCCATCATTCTTAACGCCGGATTGCTTTACGGCCCCTTCCGGAAGACAGATTATGGCGTGCCAGCCATGCCTTTCGTGAATGTGCTCGCTCCCTATATTCTCTCTTGTCTCCTCGAACAACCTAAGCGTCTAATTTTCATCGCTTCTATTCTTCACAAGGAAGCCAAGACGGACCTGAAGGATATCTTCTGGTTAGAGCGCGGGGAGAAGGAGTTCCAGGATTTCCCCGCATACTGCGACTCGAAGTTCCACGTTATGCTTCTTGCCAATGCGGTGGCTAAGCGATTCAAGGGCACCTCTGTCACTTCTGTGCATCCAGGATATGTTGCTACTAAGCTTGGTGGTTCAGGTGCCACCGATAAGATGGAGGATGGTGTTGAGACATATGTTATGCTCGCCGAAGGTGATTACGATCAAAGTCTCACCGGCGTCTACTTTGTACCTAAAAAGCAGATCGGCGAGCCTCTTCCTGAGACAACCCAGGAGGATCTCCAGGAGACTGTCGTCAAGGCTTGTGAGGATATCACCGGTATTAAGCTCCCAGCTTAAGTCCCGTTCGCATGGTTACATAGCTTCAATATATGAAGGACGGGGCCCTTGTAACAAATACTTGAGATTGCATTGACGGAAGAAGGAAGTGTTGTAACAGGACATAAAGTAGTGTTGTATCGAAATATCTGGGTCATGGTCAGCCAGATAACTCTAGAACTGTATGAACATCGAGCGAACGAAAAATAAACGCCACGAGGCAACCTTCTACAACCTCGGATTTACCTAAACTGAAGAGCTTTAAATTGACACCACCGGCTATACAACCAAATCAAGATATGACACCAAACCCATGGCCCTGACCATGGCTGGTGAATTGAAGAAATTCAATAATATATACTCATGGACAGCTGATCCTGATATATCTATTTTTAAGGACTCATTCAACAACACGAAAACGAAGGAAAAGAATCAGACCCCTGTAACACCAAGAAGATCTAAGAGCAGGCCACATCACAAGGGGAAATCGCACTGAACACTTTCACTCTCATACTTAAGCAATGGGCCCATAGAAGCTGAACATCCCATTAGGATCATACTTCTTCTTCAAGCTCTGCAACTTGCTCTGTCTCCAGCTCTCACTACCGTACCACTGCTCTGGGCCCTCATCACCGTTGGCATAGTTGACATAGGCAGGGATATGCTCGCGTCCAGTACCCTCGTGCAGAATCTGTCGGAGCTGGTTACCTAACTTGGCAACCTTCTCGTCCAACTCGGGGCCGTCAGGCATGTACGAGATCAAAGGCGCAGTGAGGACATTCTGATTACGGAAGGCGAAGGCGGTGCTCTTCTCATCGATGGCCCTCACACCTTGTGTGGAGTATCCATCAAATGCAAACAGGGATCCATTGAAGATGGAATCACCGCGGATAGCGTCGGAGAAAAGCTCAAAGGCTTTCTTCTGCGCTTGTGGGTTGTATGTCTCAAGGTAAATGGGGAAACGTGGGTTCATGGCTCCGGTTTTCTGGCAGGGCTCGTCGGTCGTTGTGATACCGACCCATTTTGCGAGATCGGTGTAGCTGCCGCTGTGGGCTTCCTTGGTAATGGGGCTCAGGGAGTGGAAGGGGGTAGTGTAGGCGGAGTCGACGGTATTGACGCCTTCTTGGATGATCAGAATTTGGATGACGGGCTAAGGGGTATCATTAGACACAGAAACAGAAGAGATTTTAGGGACGAAAGATAGACTCACGTTGTTAGCATCCGCAGAAGGGACGTTAACCCAGTACGACCAGTTGATCAGATCAGTGGGCTGGGTGCCGTTCTTGAGGAGATGAGTGTTAACAGCCTCGTAGAGCTCCACAACCTTTGAACCGCTGAAGGTGAGAATCTCGATGGCCCAATCCTTGTGTTCGATGTCATAGGTCTTGGAAGTCACAGAGGTGACGATGCCGAAGTTGTGACCGGCTCCTTTGATGGCCCACCAGAGATCTGAGCTGGAGTCGATACTGGTCAGAGTGCCGTTGGCAAGCACAATGTTTGCAGACTCAAACTGGTCACCAATAGTACCGTGGCGGCCCTGAAGCCAGCCGTGCCCACCGCCCAAGGCGGGGCCGATGTAGCCGACACATTCACAGGCACCAGTGACTAATTAGATTAAATTAGTATTGCGCTCTGCTATTTGACGTCGTATAGGGTGGGACTAAACCTACCAGTCTGCTTTCCAGCAGCCCACAGGGTGTCAGTTACCAGCTTAGACTTGGTTCCACCAGCAATGGTAACAGTCTTGCCATCCTCGGCGATCTCCACACCACTGAGCTGGTCCAAGTAGATCTCAATTCCGCTGTCCATTTGTCCCAGGGTGGTCATGGCTCCATGGGCACTATTCCAAGCCAGGAAAGGCAATCCCTTCTTGTTGGCGAATTTCACCTATACAGTGATATTAGCATGTTGCTGTTTACTGGCCCGATTGTGTCGTCGGGACCAAGATGCGTTGCTCATGGGCTTGAGAGTAAAATAAGGCATAACAACTTACTGTCTCAACGACATCGTTCTCATTGCCGGGAACGATGACGATATTCACGGTAGGCACCTCCAAGTTGGACCACCGAGTGTTGGCCTTCTCGAACTCATCTGAGCCAGGATAGTAAGCCTTAGCTGAGGGGGATAGCTTCTCGCTGAGCTCTTTATAGTCGGCATCGCGAGACCAAATGGTTCGAGTGCCAGGCAGGCTCTGGCAAGCGGAGGCAACAGCCCACGCGGCCACGGCGGTGACAGCTTGCAAACGCATTTTGACTCAAGAGAAAGTCTATATAAGCGCTCGGAGGCAGAATAGAAATAAGCAAAAAGAAGATGCAAAGTAAACACTCGTACACAGCTGGCCGCGGAATCTGAGTCCCTATCTGCCACAAAAGAATTACACGGATAGAGAATTGACGGCTTTGAAGTCCACCACACGTGAAGCAGCGATCTTATATACGAGTTCCTAGAGGTTAGCTGATCTCCTAGTATCCGACTTCTCCGTCCACTGTCTCAGAAGACGTCAGCCCTAGTGGAAGCTAGGCTTTGGACTGGTGTATAGTTCAGTGACAGTGTGCTTATGGCGTATCTTCCGATTGAATTTGGCCCCAATTCACTCTTAGCCCCGACATACGGAGTCGAACTGGACGAATCCGGCAACTGCCTAGCCAATATCCGTATGACTGGGGCGCAGCGGTTTACGTTGTCTATCGACAGTACTCCGTACGGCGTACGGGAAATTAGGGCCCACAGCTGGGTGATAGGCGAAGAAAGACGGGCAAGGCCGCCAATGGCTGACTCTATTTGCCCCAAGCTTACCTCGATCGACTGTAAAGGAACGTTGCGGGCAACCAGCCCGGGTATACTTGGAAAAAAGAATCCGCTTACATTATCATTCCAGGATTACTCAAATTTGCCATGCCCCTAATCTTGACGAATACGTCTCAAAATACAGGACTTCAAATAGAAAAGATAGCTCTGCAGAAGTGATAATGATGGGTTGTAGTCAAAATGTCCCGGAACTCTTTTAGGTCATCCGGCAGCCAACTTTTGTCCGTGTCCAAGCCACACACCGGTGAGGAACCCAGGCCTTTAGGTTTGGGCCCCCAAAGTCAAGAGGTTGGCCAATCATGGCTTTGTACATGGACATTGAC
Source organism: Penicillium rubens (assembly GCF_028828025.1). NCBI lineage: Eukaryota > Fungi > Ascomycota > Eurotiomycetes > Eurotiales > Aspergillaceae > Penicillium > Penicillium rubens. The sequence continues at coordinate 4,237,322 of NW_026890601.1, read as the reverse complement.
GTTGTTGATCAGGGGCACAAAAGTATCATGCAGAAACCTGCAAAACGCTGTGCAAACGCCGAATGAAATCACCGCAGATACAAATGTATTGTGAGTGCTTAGCTCAGTTGGATTCTGAGGGATCTGGCAAATATATGCCAAGCCAACCCGAGAAATCGACCCTGGAACCGGCAATTATGAGTTCAGCCTCAGTTTCCAAGCCATGCTTTTGCTAGGTTCCCATGCATGCATAGCACTTTCCAAATGCACCATCCCTGCTTTCTCGTTGTTTCCTCGATGCCTGCAAGGCCGTGCGCCCCACCGACATCCTGCAGGTAAGCATACAGTGTATAGTAATCCATTACATGTATCAGACTAAACTATATATGGTAGACTCTACGGAGTAGTGGGGGCTTCCAATTACCCGGCAATGGGTGGCGAAAATCACCTCGGGTCGCTCCCGCGTGATATTTTCGATTAGGTATAGTGGAAATCCACTTTTGCCAAGGTCTGACGCTTACAGAACATTCTCCACTTGATATTAATATCTCTCGTACTAGTAGACTTTTTGGTGACAGACCAAATCGAGCATATTACGATGCCTAAGTTGCCTAGACTCAGGTTGGTTCTGAGATCGGAGATCACATCATCGCCTATTCTTCGGCCCTTGGCTTTCTCTGTTTTACCATTTTCCACTTTAGGAAATACGGTTGTCGGTCATTTCTACTCCCACTTCCTCGTCAGATATACTGTCTAGTCACACTCATCGACGCAAATATGGACTCAGTGAGCAATCTAAAGATCGCTGTGCTAATCAACACCCCGCCGGATGAAACAGACTTCCAGTCAGTGGTTCGAGAGTGCTTCAGAGAAGCCTTTGCTTCAATTGCCCCCACAGGGGAGGTCGACTTTTACGACCCTGTCGTGGAGCGCAAGTTTCCTGATGCGTCCAGATACGACCTGGTAGTTTTGAGTGGTGGCAAGATAGATGCCGCTTGTTCGGACCCCTGGGTTTTGGGAGTATTGGATTATGTTCGAATCACTGCTCGAGATCTTCCTAAGACAAAGATACTTGCTGTATGCTGGGGTCATCAAGCAGTGTCCCGGGCATTCGGTGGCCAGGTTCGACCTGTTCCCGCTGGAGAAATTGTACGTGCATAATGAAAATATTGATCGAATTGGTTCTGATTTGGATAGACTGCCATTGAAGATATTCGTCTTACAGATGCTGGCATGAAGTTCTTTCCATTTGCCGCGACCTCTGGATCCTACGTATGCCCGGTCCCGCCTCATGACTCTAACTTCTGGAACTAATCATTTAGTAGAGAGCAATAGAGCTTCACAGTGGGGAGGTTTACACCCCGCCACCTGGATTCATTTCCCTTGCCGAGAATCAAGAGTGCTTCATCAACGACACGAACAATGTCCTCACATTTCAAGCGCATCCCGAAATTTCCCATGAGCTGGCTAGTAAGCTGATATTAGAAGAAGACAAGAAGCATAGCAGGAATTCTTCTGCGGAGGTATTGGGAATAGACCGGCCAACTGAGGGGCTAAAATTGCTTGAGAGAGTTTTGCAGTGGCTGTCAGAATAGATGTCTAGTCTTAAAAAAGGACCCCACAATATTGTATGGGATAACTGAACACCAAATCAGTAGGCAACAGATTTTTCACAGAGCATGATTCATAGGAATGGTGAATTACCAGTTCTTCAAGCCAAAGGAGAAATTGTGGACTCCTATAAATAATCATCTTTGAATATCTGATTGGTTGTGAGACCGACAAATTTCCGAAAAGGGCAAACGACCAAGATACACCAATTTCCGCCCCCAACTTTATTTATTACCGCTAAAACGCGGCCCGTGACGCCCGTCTCGGTACCGGGAAAATCACCTTTCCGGAGATACGGGTAAGCAGGATACCGATGAGCGGTCTGGGAATGTTTTAACCTTGGAAATACGATAAATACGATAAATACGATACCGGTGACTACACGTAGAACTTTCCAAGAAACTGCAAACAATACAAACACAACCTCACGTCTATTGCGCGTAGTATAGCCACTCATTCACAGGCCTGTTTTCTTGTCAATATAGGTCTGAAAGACAGAAATGCAAAGCAACCCAGTCATGAACTGCCTGAATGCGCAACATGTTTGTCAATTAGTACTGCGTAGATGTTTGGGTAAGAATAGAAGTGCATATATACATTTGTGATGAGCCATCCTTGTTGGCTCCTTTTTCTCCCGCCTTAAACCACCACCTGTTAGATTTCCCTCAGTTCCAACCTAGACGTTCTCTCGTCATCACGGTATATCAGCTTTTAAAACCCATTCTATTAGCCCTTATGGGAGGAGTAACAGCACTCTTCGGTTGTGAAAGTGTTGGACACTCATGTGGATTCCCCTTGACATCGCCCTACAGAAAGAACTAGTCGAAAGTCAACTCACTTTATACACTTTATTCCTCTCGACATGATCAGAGGCCATCTAAGTACAGCACATTTCCAGGAATCCAAATACCTTCGCCTTTTCTAACCGGTCCCTTTGGGTTCGCAAGCAAGTCCTACTGTGAGGGTTCTTCAGTATGTCACTCAACGTAAAACGACACCAAGCGTGACACACCAACAAAGACAGTGTCTTCACATTTGCTGGTTCGCCCTCGAGTTATCCATCCAGTTATTCACGATGTCTCTGACGATTGGGCCCCACGGCTATATGTCTACGTGGTATAGGTATGACAGTTGTGTCCTGGGTAGGCTTTGACCTCTGTCTATGGGTTTCTACAGTCACCGCTAATATCACATATCTTATAAGGGTCGAGGCGATGCATACATAGCTTCTCCCGGCAACAGAATAACCTAACATCAGCGACAATGCTCGGAGGTACCTACAATTATCACATTGGATTTCCATGTTATGTTCCAAGCTTATCCAGTGTCAGAATAAGTGTGCCAGCTCAGCCGAATATCCCATCATACTGCTGGGTGGTCTTCCATTTATTCATCTCTGATGCCTTGAGGCTTGGAGGCTCTTCTGGGCAGATATTCGCAGAATCCTCTCGAAATGACCATGCATGTGGATTGATGCCTCATTCTCTGTTGAGGCTCCAGGCATCCCAGAACCATCTTCTACAACAGCATATATATATTGCCACTCGGAGTACTCAGCAAATACGGAGCCGCCACGGAATGCCGTGAATCTCCTACAAGATCCATGTCTCGACAGTCTGTCGAATGTCGTCTTTGCTGCACGCCATATACGTATTTGTTGAGGCTACGGAGGAGAGGAAAGATGGAGATGAAGAGAGGTGATAGATGAATCTATGGGAAAAAGCTGGTATATAAACCAGCTGTATGACTAAGATGCAAAGAGCCAAAAAGCTCAGTCTGCACACAGACAGACAAACGCATACCCTGCATGGACTGCATGCCAAACAGATACCCTGCGTGCAGTGCATGTCAACAGTATTGCCAAACCAACGGCGGCTCTGTGCCTCGACATCACCCGTATATATACGCATCCATCCCAAGGGATACGTATGCTTGGCCGTCTGGTTGGACTATCACAGCCGCTGTCGTTATATCGGCCTGCCTTGTTCCGGGTTTCCAGATTTTGCACGCAGAGTACCACCGATCTACACCCGACATGGCGTGGTTCCCCTTATGGTCGGTCCCCAGGATGCATCCGCCTTAGGCAGCCTCGAGCTCAAAAATGACCTGGAAAAGGAAAGAGAATATGTGGTCTCGCCACAATCCCAATTATCACCTCCTCCTCCATGAACGTGCACCACAACTGGAGTGCCAATCAAGCTCATGCAAAATCGAAAGCCGTACCTAATCGAAAAGAAGCCAGCATGAGGTACGCATCCGACTAGTCTATTGACCATACGGCTCGTGGTGGTCCAGGCTGCACTAGTTGCTCTCGTGGTCATAATCTTTCCTCCTGTTGCGTCGCAACATTCATGACTGGACTTGGGTTGGGATGCTTGCATGGATTGCCACAGGGCCAGGTTATCCCGGATATTTCTTTCAGGCTCAGAACGTCGACTGGCCGCTTCGCATGTTCCGATCTATCCCTAACTGGGATTGGGAGTCTCGGCTCTCTGAGAGCATCCATGTTTCTGAATTGAGGACACCGTTACCCAGCTGAACATATACCTGACTATATACCTAACTATATACCTAACTATATACAACATCCTCCCCATAATCATTTCTCGTCTTTGAATGTCTATTCTGAGCTTGTCCCGCTGCAGACACTGGTTATTCTGAGCCTTTTCCGTTGACGGCTATACAATGATGCTCGAATTTAGTGAGGGTTTTGGGACCTCGACCGTGAAATTTCCTTGGCAGGAGCACACATTTCCACATGCTTCCCATCGTCTAGACCATGCGTCAGCCGACAGAGCCCGTGGGCCACAATTCCATGGCTAAACAGGCCATGAACAAGGCTTTACATCAGACGTGTTCATCATTGGCCCATTCTCCCTCAGAGAACGAGGAAGGATTTAGCGGACTTCAATCGCTTTTACAAATACTCAAAGGCTCCTATTTCTGGCTTTTTGCTTCTATTCCGCGATATCGCCTCAATATAAGCAGCTCAGAACAGACTCATCGTGGCCATCCTTTGTGTCGACATTGGCTATTCTAAGTCTGTTTTGCGCACTACAACAATGGTGCCGGAGTGCTTGGGTTCGCCGAGATCAAGTGACTCTTCTTTTCATACTCGGCTGTGTGACCGTACGCCAGATGTGGATTGGGCTGCTTGTCAACTACAATCTCAGATAAGGCCAGACCTTTTTCGTCGTTTTATGGAGTATCCTGGTTATTTTGCATGGGCTCGTTTCAACAGTTCCGATCATAATTTGAGAAACTGGGAAAAGTGGAAGCAGCTAGATGTAAACGCACAACGCAACCGTACGGCTGGACTTTCAAGTTGATGTCTGTCTCGCATCCCTCATGTAGCGTCTCTCCTGATGCGACTAACAGTGTCCTCAACGGTGTGCACAACACTTCCCACTGTTGGAGAATCCCTCATAGATCGGATGTCTTTTTATATGCAGACTGAGCCTTGGCTAGTTTGCTTTTCCTTTGTTAGATCAGGCTTTATAAACAGCCTTGTTTCCATAGATTGAATATCAGTTTCTTCTTCTTGATTTTCCCAGCTCCTAGTTCCGTAGCCTCAATACCCACATCTATCAGTTGTCGACGAGAACAGAATCAACAAGCAAAGAGAGTCGCGAAATGCTTTCATAATTGAATCAGTATATTTCTGCCATCCTCCCATACTTCTAGACGCTAACCAGAAAAATGACTAGGTCAACACCCCAGCCAATCTCGGTATATTCATTCTTGTGGGGAAGGTGTCCTTCGATGTATATAACCCAGTGAGCATCCCCATTCGGATACCCAGCTCGTACTATCATTTTCTCACGTGCGCTAGCATTTCTTGACTGGGAGGAACGAAACGATACAGACTATATACAAAGAATCCTACGCTCATCCCGGAAAATCTCACTCTTCGAGCCTTCTCTCGTTGGGGAACCTCTGCATAGGGATTTCCAGAGAACGGGAAGAAGCCAAAGTCCACTGGTACTCGATTGCCTCACTAGATATACTGAGGGAATTATCGCACCTCTCTGCGTCGACAACTTTCAAGGAGACGATATCCTGGGCTTTCCCCATCTCGCTTCGCCTTCGTTTCTCGAGCTTCTAAGTCAAGCTTCCTTGCCGCCGAAGATATCCGCTTTGTAATCATGAATTGTTTCAGTTACTGGCCGAGCCTGACCAGGGTGCAAAACCGTCCAATGGCTAGTGCGATGGGTCCGCCCTGTGCTAGAGCTGGTGTTGAAATTCAGATCCCTAACAAACTCTAGAGCCTGGCAACCCTCGCGTCTCACATATGATAATCTGAAAGGACAACTACGAAAAACAAATAAGGGCCCTCAATTGTCCCGAAGACCAATTTGCACGATCCGCATTTCACAAACTCGTAACTTTCAGACTCTTCCAACTTTTATTCCTAGGAAGCTCAAGCTTGCTGGAGCTGCAGATACATGAGGGAAGTCAACGCCAAGTCATAGATAAGAAGTCAACATCTTATGCGGAATAAATGCAGGGAGAATGGGACAGGTGACTGGCATTTAGTGTAAGTCATAGACCTCTCCAGCCGTTGCGCTCGGTGCTAACTAACAGAATTTATACTGGGTAGCAGGTAGTTGTTGGGAAAGGATTGCGACACCAAGTGTCCCTTTCTCGTTCCCCAAGGTCTGATGGACACAGCTCAGGATCTCAGCGGCCGTCCAGACACGACCAGTTGAGAAAGTCACACTCACTGTTGAAAAAGTGTTGTTCGAGGCATTCTTGCAGATACCGCTGAGTTGTACGAGTCATTTGGTAGTTCTGTATAGCTCCTTACAAGGTCTCCAAGGCGAATGAAATGGTTAGCTCTCTATATTCGCTTGAGGAGCTGGACAAGGGGTCCTGACGAGCTCGGCTCAGTGGTAACTCTCGACGAAAAGATAAAGCCGACGCTTGTCTGTGGGGTATCCCTTCGGAGTCCTACTATGATATGGTAGCCACTGGACACAGAGCTGCAAACTATAGCTATAGACAGTCTCTTTCAGCTATGATAAGAAGCTGGCACAAGGATCACATTAATTCAATCTAATCAAAGGGCCCAGTAGTACTGCCGGCTCGTGAGTGTCATATCCCAACATCAGGTCTGCATACCTAGGTACCCCCAGGTGGATAATAGCATCGCTTAGTCGCATCGCTTAGTCGTCTCTCGGGCTAAGCATCCATAACGTTTGTTGATCGTTTTACGTGCGTGTTATCCCACCTTGTTATTCCAAATCATGCTTTTCCCTTCTCATCTACTCCGTACTTGCATTGACCCAACATCGTCGTTCCATGCACATGCACAATGGATCTGTTTGATCCGACCGTCAGTAACCCTAGCAACATACCGGAACCGCAAACATATACTAACAGAGTATCACAGTATGGTACAATGGGCTCTGTAGTCCGAAGGGTCCGCAGAACTAGCCAACCCGAGGCCAACGAACGCCTCCCACCCGGCGTAGAAGAGGTAATTTCACGTGGATCCTGCTACATCGGCAGGCTCAACGACAGAATTGTGCTGAAGTATGCCTCCGATCTCAATGACCTGGGCTTCCTGAAAAGCATCAGAGTCGAGAGACGCATCCTGCAAATCATAGGCCCCCACCCCCGAATCATCCAATCCATGGGCCTGGTCGAAGACGGTCTCATACTGAAGTACTACCCCAACGGCACTCTCCACAACTTCATACAGGCCCACCCGGACGAGAGGCTCGAACGCCGCCTCGAATGGTGCAAGCAGCTCGTTGATACGCTGTCATTCGTGCACTCCAAGCGCGTCATCCATTGCGATATCTGTCTGCAAAACATCTTCCTCGATGAGAACTTCAATATCATCCTCGCCGACTTCCAGGGTTTGTTTTTGTCGAGCGTCAGTGGTCAGCCCTTGCTCGATGGAATGACGCGCGAGTGCGCCAAGGCGTACATGCCCCGCGAGAATCTCTATGTCGTCAATGTTCAAACTGATCTCTTCGCTGTGGGATCCGCAATCTACCATATTATTGCTGGTCACGAGGTTTTTCCTGAGTTGGACTCCATTAATGATGAGGATGTCATCACCGCCCGGTTCATTAATGGAGAGTTTCCCAACAATGACTATGTCGCTAGTCACATTGTGGAGAAGTGCTGGCGCGGGGAGTATTCGTCCGCTGCGGAGATTTCGGCTGATATTGCTGCGGTTCAGGCTGCTGCAGAGGACGTTGCTGAGGAGCTGAGGAGGCGGGATGTGGACATGGAGTTTGATAACGAGGAGTACGAACAGTACGAAGAGAAAGAGGAACAGGACAAAGACGAGGAAGAGGACGCAGAGTACGACGAGGAAGAGGATGCGGAGTACGATGAGGAAGAGGATGCGGAGTACGAATATGATGACGAGGAAGACGAGGAGGTATTGTGAGCCTTGAGTGCGCATGGCTCGGCTGTCCATCACTGGAGAGAGTCGTTGCGGAAGAACGGAGTTGATGTCTTCAAGGATATCATTGATTCTTATTCTCTATGGAGGTGGCACATCATGTCTAGCGAAAATCAATAACAGCCTCTCCAATACCAATATGATCATGGCTCATGTTCAGCAAATTTTCAGCAAATGTCTATGACTCGGGGGAATTTATGGCAAAGATAGGCTGTCTATGCCTGCTTTGTCCAGCGGTGACTCTCATCACCCTCTTCCCACTCGTGCTCAACGTAGCCCAGCCTTTTCTTGACTTCCTGGACCTTGGCGGATACACCCATATTCTTGCCCATATTGTCGCTAAGCTTGACAGCGGGACGGCCATTCGCAGTGGCGATCTTGATAACGATGTTGAGGGGCTTGGATTTCTGTCCGGTTGATTTGTTGACAAAATCGTCTGTGAATTTGTCAGCGTTTGATTTTTTATTTTTTTTTTGCGTTTCAGAATTCCAAGCTCAAACTTACTGGTGAAGAATGTTCCCACTCCAAACGTAGGCTTGAAGCCTGCCTCTTCGGCAATCGTTTTATACTCCAGGCAGTGCTCGATATTCAGCGAATCTGAGAACACTATTGTCTTGGTGTCGGTAATACCCTGGCTATCGTAGAAGTCCCGGACCATCTTGACGAAGAACGTTGGGTCGCCCGAATCCTGGCGGACACCGGCGTAGCTTTGAGCGTAGGTTATCGTGTTCGGCTTAACATCACCCTTCTCGTTTGGTGCTGAAATAGGCTTGCTGAACGCATCCAGGAACGCCGGCGTACCAAAGGTGTCAGTGAGAGCAATTCCAAGAACCTGTGTTTCGCTAATCAGTCTACGGCGTTTCCAAGTGCTGAGAATACGAAAGTTACATACCCCTTCTCCGAAACAGCCAAGCCAGTAACTCAATGCCAACTCATTGGAATTTTCGTAGTCATCCGTGATAGCAGCAATGGTCATGTACCATTCGTGTGCCACGGTACCGACGGCACCCGTATTGTATTTCATAGCAAAGTGCACATTGCTAGTCCCAACCATCACACCGGGCCAACCCTGCTTCTTTCCCTCCTCTGCCGCACGGGAGAGTCCCTTCATAACCAGGTCCTGGGTGTGGTAGTCGCGGCGGCGGCGCGAGCCGAATTCAGAGAACACACAGCCATTCTGGAGCAAAGTGCAACCCTTCCGGTATGCCTTCTCTTCCTGATTCGCATAGTCCCAGTCCTTGTCGGTGAACATGAAATACGCCTGGCTGGTCAACGCCAGCAGCGGGATTTCGTACAAGATCGTGTCGAGCCAGAGACCCTCGACGACATACTCCACATTGCCTTCGTCGTCATCGCTGCCTGTATCTTGTTCCGGGACGAACTTGATCTTGATCTGCTCGGAGGGTCTGAGGCGGAAGGTCTCTAGGAAGGTGAGGTATTCGTCGTTGAGGTAGGGGCACTTTTGGCGGAGCCATTCACGCTCCTCGGCAGTGACGCGAATTACAGCCAGTTCTAGATGCGGATTGGTTAGAAGCTGTACTATTGCGACAGGAAGGAATGTACTTACTGTCCATCTGCTCTAAAAGCCATTTGTATGCCCCGCGACGCAATTTCATATGCGGGGTCCGATTCGTGTAGCCGTAGGTCACGCCTGCGCCCAGATCAGCACCAGACCCCCCATTGGAGAACCCCCATTCCTCGGTTAGAGACTACTCACAAACATCGGGGAAGTATTTGAGGACCGCGCATTGCATCGTCAGCTTGTACAAATCCGTGTCCAGAAGGGACGTGACGCCCTGTGGCGGGGACATGTCTTTGCCCATACTGTTGGTCAACCGGAGTTTCCGGTCTATCGGTGGTGGGTCAATTGAAAGGTATGGATCGCGAGAAGTTGTAGCGAAAGCTGGACATATAAATAGGCGGGAATAGCCGGGTTGTTGCGGTTTCTTTTCTTTTTCCGTTTCGTTGCGCAATCCATTTACAGCGGGGAAACGCGCCAATATGCCGATTAACTGTTTGCTCTGTTTGCACCCTTCCATCACTTTGTCCTATTTAATCTTTCAACTGGCTTGACCTGATTGTCTTGCTCGCTTTGTACAGGTCTTCCATCAATTAAGACTCTGTTATCATTTCTCACAGTACTATATTGTCCAGGACTTTGACAATGCTCACCACCAACGATATTACCACTTACTCCACTGTATGTGTGTGAAGATATGCACCAGCAAACTAGGAAAGTACACGAGACGACTCTCCTGAAGAAGGCATCACTAAAAGTAACAACAAATATGACATTTTACTCGAGCTTCATGCGAATGGCATTGGCAACTTCAGCTCCCCTATCGCTCCATGATGGCCCTGAATGAAGGATCTTGCAAAAGTTCCTTGACAGTCACTCGTTTTTCTGGCTCATAGATAAACACTTTCGACATGCCAGATTGCACATATTGCTGCTCGTTAGATCGGGACAGAATACGCAGTTTTCTCAGCAATAACATATTTTAGATTAGAAGATTGGGACTGATCATACCAGGAATCGAGTTCACCGGGGTATACCACTCACAACTCCGCTATCGATAAATCTAGGAAACGGAGGATATGTAATATAGAGTATACAGAAAATAAGGATATAACTCTAAAAGTCACAGGTAAAACTTGGCTCTTACTTATATAGTCGATCTAGAGAGCAAAACCGCATAGGTGCGTAGCCGCGTTAAGTGCCGAGGTCGCCGAGGTCGCCAATTTTCTTCGCTTGACCAAAATCATTTGGATTATGCCATATCAATAGGGGCAATTATTGTGGCTCTAGACTACCGTTTGCTGCCTGAAGTATCCGGAAAAGAGATATTGGAAGATATAGATGATTCCTGGCACTGGCTACACAGCCCACAATTTGTTGAAGTGATCAAATATGCCAGCGATAGTCATATTACTCCTGACCACTTAATAGGGTCCTCGTGGTGGGGGAAAGCGTAGGTAAGTGTTTTGTGGCGGAATCTGCCATGGCGATGGCAAACAAGAGACCTAGCTAGACTATTAGGTGGCTATCTGGCTATTCAACCAGCACTGAGCTACCTATGGAGCCTATCCAGTTCTTGCTATGAAATCGAAGTCCTACGCAGAGGCACATTCCAAACCTATCCTTGGAGTGCCCAACTTCCCGAATGAAATTATTGGAGAGACATTTCAGCCTCATCCACTGTGGTTACTGCGGTAGATCCGTCAAATCGCTTCAAGCTAGCATTCTCGGTTTTCCAAAACGGTCAAACGCCAGAGTTCCTCGGGTCAGAAGACCATCTCTTCCCAATGAGCAGGGTTGAAATCTCGCTGCTACCGGAACTCTGAAACTGCCTCCAATTTCCAATTTCCATGGAAAACAGGACTCGGCTGTGCCATTTGAGGGCTCTCACCGGTTCGTCAATTTTGTGCGAGAATAAGCACCCGGTGCAATCATCAAGTTTCACCGTCAAGATGGTGATCATAGGTGTGACTTTGCGACAACGTTCGAAACGGATTGGTTGCAGGAGGGTTCGGACCATTTCAAAGGCCTGCCTTGGCTCAAAAGTAGTGTACACCACCTAAGCTTGGACGATTTTACACTCTTAGTAGAGATAGCTCAATGTAATTTACTTTCACGAGACCTACTTTTACATATAAGCTCTTGTCAGACAATCACCCTATTAATAGTAGACAGAAGAAAGAAAATGGTAGGTAATTAATGACCTCCGGTGAAGGTGCCAGTATTGGCTGACTATTCAGATCTTTCACAACTGGGTTGCCGACACCCGGTCATAGGTGGCCTTGCCTGGTAGCCTGGTAGAGAATTAAGAAGCAAGAGCTAGTTACCCGTAGCCCGTAGCACAACCCAGGTTTAACGCAACCAATGTAGAATATCCGAGCTCTAATGAATGAACCTTTTGTGTTGACATAATCGTCGAGAGTAGAAATCAAAAGGAACAGGTCAATGCCCGATGACAGTGATACGCCCACGCTATAGCTTTATATATAGACAGACCCGTTATATATCAGCTAGCTATCGTTGTCTTTATGCGAATGAGGGAACGAATTTGGCTCCCGAAGATCGAAAAGCCAGCACGTAATCGGGCCAACCTACCGCTTCTGTGTCTAATGCTATTTCCAGGCCGGTTGAGTGTCCGCGGATTGACTTTATAAGCTGTCAAGATAGCGCTTTGGTGTCCGACAAAACACACAAAAGAATAACAGTATTTCGGGACAATATTTTCAACCTCTCAAAAAAGAAAAAGGAAAAGGAAAAAAATGAGTTGCCAGAAATCATAATAAACACAACAACAAAAAGTAAATGTAGTGCATCATCCGTGAATCGAACACGGGCCTCGTCGATGGCAACGACGAATTCTACCACTAGACCAATGATGCTAGTTGGATGTATGGTGATTCACAATTACGACTACAAACCACCAGCGCGACTACAAGATCATTCTTGGTTATTATCATACCTAGGTAGGGACACAGGTAGGGTAGGCAGGTACCTAGTATGGTTGGATTGTGTCATCTTTGAGTATTCAACCTTGGAAGGTCAAATGAATTATTTCATCAAGAAATACCCCCATACTCTACTCTATGACTATATTGTAGACGAATGAATAACTTCTGCTTCCTACGAAGGTGTATAGCGCTCAGGGTTCAAAACCCAGGATTGATGCCTGAATGCCTGAATTTGGCCTGGATTTTAGACCGCTTTTGGGCATCAACTTACAGTGTCCTCTCCATGTATGAAAACGAAGCCTTTTCCCCCATACAAATGCATGCATGTCCAATTTTGAAGGTGATTTACATACACTGTCTCTCTAGTATGAAATGGAGCCTTTTTCTTCTATACAAACGTATATATCTGCATTTTTGAAGGGGTTTGAAAATGGCCCGTCCACCGCGCTCGTAGGGTCGCAGGGTAACCCCTTTTTCGGGAGTAACCCACCCCAAAAATTGGAGATGCATACATTTGTATAAGAGAAAAAGGCTTCACTTTCATACTGGAGGTTGGTAAACCGCCCTAAACTTGGACATACATGCAATTGTACGGTAGCAAAGCCCTGGAGGCTTCATTCTTATGTAAGGATGACCTCGCCCCGGCGGGTTCCCGAGGTCCTGCCCAGGTGGAGATACCTTGCTTATTAAGGGCCCCGTAATGGTAATTCAGGTATTCTTATTTTTCTGCCAGGCCAAATTCAGGCATTCAGGCATCAACTTTGGGTTCTGAACCCTGAGCGCTATACACCTTCGTAGCTTCCACTCGGTTTCGTTTGTGAACTTTGGTATATGTATATGTGCATTTATCCAGCCTGAATTGGAATAATTTTTAAACAACTGCGATAGACTTTGTCCGCCATACCAATCACACTGGTTCGTGGCCCCAAACTTTGTTTGTATACTGTGTACCTACCTAGGTACATATGCACATACCTAGGTAGGTATAGGCAGGCAGGAACCGATGGTCCAGATGTGGCATCTAGGCATTTACCTAGAAGTCAGTGAATAGCTTCGTGTAGCTCGCTCCTTCCCAGAAGCCATCTTGATATAATCCTTCAGAGAGAAATAACCTCGCGTCAATTCCGTTCTGTTTTCCTTTCCCCCGTACGCGTCTATCATCTTCTACTCAGCGTCCAGGGTCAATCTACCATCCAATATGGATGAACTACCCTTTCGGAACTGGTGTCTAAACTGCCTTCATACTAGTATCGCGAAGTATGCCCTTTCCCCGCTCAGGCCCTTTGAAATCCAGTGTGCTCCCAGCGAAGACGGTCAGTCGTGTTGGCAGTGTTGCAATCGAAACATTGCCTGTGACACGGTACGTTTATTCCTCCCCCAGCACATAAGGATTACTTCAACGCTAACATGGTTCACTAGCCCTCCATGGGAATGCAAGGTGATGTCTACGACTTATCTGCGATTCTGGAATGGACTCGTAAGTTCTGGTCCGTGGACGGCAAGTTCCTCTGGAATTTGGGGTTCCGCCTTGCTATTTGTGAGGCCTCCAAGGAACTCTGCATCAAGTTTGAGCTTGCTGAAATGATCCACCGCCGCCATCATATGTTGAGCGTTATTGATTGGAACGACACAAGCGAAGTGCAAAATGTATGTTTCTTGGGCGTTGGAAAAACCCTTCATGCATTGTTGACTCCGGGCTAACCATAAAACGAAAGGCCGATATCGATAACTACCGAAGATTCCTTGCTGAACGTCGTGGAGCGTTACCTACTCTGACACTCCCCGCCACTGGAATTATGAACCGTCAGGACTTTGTTACGTACAACCCGGAGAGACTGCTGCGCCTCTGCAGTGGAGACCCTGGATTCCTGGTGTGGTTGGAGGCAAAGACAGCGTTCTTGAATTGCCTGCAGCAGAGATCCATCTCAATCTACGGTGGCGAGGATCGAAAGAACGGAAAGAGAAGACTGGCTTTTCTCAAGAATGGTTTCCCCGCGGAACTGAATTAGGGTTAACGGGGTGATGACTCAGTTGCTGTTTGCTAGAATTGGGAAATGCCCATCTTCTTCCATCATGTCAAATACTTTCCGAATAATCAAACTTCTAACTTCGAATTAGGTCTCTACCACAATTATTGCGAAGCTTGTTGAGATGTACGACTGGCTAAGAGAGGTTGTGCGGTTGAGTGTGCACGTTCGCTACTTGGATACTTTCCCCATGTCACTTTCTTCTCAAATCAAGAAGATACAATCACTCAACCCCAGCCCGCGGTACATTAACCTACTTCGTCACACAGGTGGCCTCGAAGGCCAAGGCAATAAAAAGGTGCCTACCTAATCTGCAGTCGGTAATGCCATAATGGCCATGCATTTTCAAGGGTATGTTACATCTGACAGATCAAGGTCAGAGGTACTTAGACCTCCATCCATCCTTTCTCGTTCTCATCAGCAAAGCTCTCCCGGTATGGATGCTTCTCAATCCACTCCTCTGCGCCAACAACTGTCGCAGATTTCTCATAGAACTCGCTGAGCACGTCGTTCAGCTCTATAAATCGTTAATAACCGCCCGATCTACCCAGGTATCTTGCGTTAACTCACTTTCTATTTCCATGGGACTTGAAGGCTGCAGAGAAAAGCGAGACACCCCCTCTCTCCACAGCACCAGGGCCGATGGGATAGGAGTACCTAAACTCGTAAGTTTCTGTTTTTCACTAAAAATCGAGCATAGAGAACATCATACCCCGCGGAACACAGATAACAGTGGGATCCATGAGACACTTGCCGTCGGCGATCTCTTCCTGGTACCGCTCGAAATCAAAGCGCAGCATTTGCTGCATAAGACGGGAATTGGGCATGAAGATCGGCCCATTAGAGTCTAATACGTAGATAGTTAGACCCCATTACACGAGGGCTGGACAGGAGTTTACAGACAAGGGCTTGACTTCGAGATCGCGGCGTGAACCAGCCCATCTTTGGACACATTGACTGCATCCTTCCGGTGGCGGGTCTCGTCTTGGGTCACATCGTATAGTGTGGCCCTGCGGTCCAGCTGGTACCGGTACATCGTCGCGGGAAATGAAGCATGGGTGGAAAGTAGGGAGAACTTTCGCACTCGGTTCATGTTCAGCCGGGCGGCTGGTAGCCAGTGAGTGGCGAGCATTGTTGGAGTCGCAAGCTAATGAAGGGGTAAATTTTTAAGTGGTGTGTGGTTAAATTAACCTCCAGATATGGCGGAAAGGACCGTGGATCGGGAAAGGAACACGGGGCCGTCAGCGGGAAACATCACGTTGGGACAACCTTGGAAGGGTTGAGTGGACCTTCCGAGATTCCTGGCCTACGTAACGTAATGGAATTTCCACAAGTACTGAAGGTACGATAATTTAGAGACTTGGAGATATATATAATTTAATTCTGATATATTTATGCAGATTGCTTTACACGCTTCTGTATATTTCAAATTGCTATAAATAGGTAACATGACGTACAGTCATGTTAGTCACGTGATACAATTCAGTAATTTACTGGAACTGCTAAGAATATTTGACACCCCAATGCCCCGATTTCTTGCCGCATGAGATACTCTTATTATCACAATTTTGATCTTGGGAGTTTGTTCTTGGGCTATGTATATACTCCCCTTGCTCGGAGAATTTTCTGGTTAATCAGAACTTGCCGGTCAAAGACATTCTAAAGATACTCTCTCAGGGGTCGTCATTTATTCCGAAACTGCCCCTAACTCTATGTTTTCAACTGATACAGCGTCCTCGGGTGGTATAAAATGGGTAGAAAGTTGGAACGAAGGTGAAATCTGCTATCCGGTGTAGCCCCACTAACACGGCCAACCTTAGGTGTCTTCGGTATTGACACGGGCGTCCAAACGTCGCAATGAATTATCCCGATGAACCTGACTCGGGCAAATGCTTGACCTCAGGAGTGTTGATTGGCCAATGGTCCAAGCTCCAATCAATCTAATCTATGCGCAACAACTAATATCCCTCCAATAAGCAGATCTGTTGCTAGTGATCTTGTTCCTGAATACATGTCGATCCGGGCCTGACGCGCGTTGATTAATCTATTCCACAGAGCGGAGAAGAAGATCGTCAACGTCGTTTCATGATAAGTTTAGGCCGATGGAGAAAGTTGGTTTGACATAAGTCGGAAGAAGAAGATCGTCAACGGTGTTTCGTGATAATGTTCGGCCGATGGAGAAGGTGGGTTTAGTATAAGTCGGCGCTTTTGCAGCTAGAATGAGTCCCTCGATGTCCATGAACCTCCTTTATCCAGAAGTATCTATCATCCCTTCGAGCAATGTTGTTCTGGACCGCAGTTCTATCAGCTGCCCTCGTGGCAGGCTTAACCGTCAAGGAAACAGACGATGGTATCGTCGTTGACGTTGAAGGCGATGATGCCTTCGTGGTGACCATCGACAACTCCGGATCTATCTCTTCACTCCAGTATAGAGAGACTGAGTATCAGTACTCCGGAACTCTGAGTCACATTGCATCTGGCCTTGGTAGCGGGGCGTCCGTAACGCATACGACCGAAGGTTACTCCCCATCCCAGGTTCAGTGCCCAGTCCATATATCTAACAGGACTAGGGAATTATGCGGTGGTTTCGGCCACCAT
Source organism: Penicillium rubens (assembly GCF_028828025.1). NCBI lineage: Eukaryota > Fungi > Ascomycota > Eurotiomycetes > Eurotiales > Aspergillaceae > Penicillium > Penicillium rubens. The sequence continues at coordinate 4,220,219 of NW_026890601.1, read as the reverse complement.
AGATGACGATGAATTCAACCTGACCCACTACTACGTCTTTCAGGACGGCCTTAGCGCAATCTACATGGGCACTAATTCCCTCTCCCAGCCCTCCGTCGGGGAACTCCGCTATATCGCACGTCTGACTAACCTTCCTGGGGCCTATAAGGAGGGCGATGTCTCGGATACCACGGGCGGAGAAGTCGTCGAGGGAGAAGATGTTTTCCTTGTTGACGGAGAAACACGAAGCAAGGTACCACCGACCGTATTCTCTTACTCGATTGCCCACAGCTGACACATGAAATAGTTTTACTCCTCCCAGCGCTTCATCGATGACTCTGTCTACTGCGCCTACACCTCAGACAGCTCCGTCCATGCCTGCTTCCTCTCTGACACGCGCTCCCGCGAGAAATCCTCCGGCGGTCCCTTCTTCCGCGACATCGACCTAAACCTCGGGGGCGACTACCACTCCGTCACCTACTACATGAACTCCGGCCACGTCCAGACAGAGGAGTATCGCACTGGCTTCTTCGGCCCATACATCCTGTCATTTACAGGCTCCTCGATCCCATCGTGGTCGGACTTTGACACCTCCTTCTTCGACGACCTCAAACTAGACGGCTACACCGGCTCCTCAGGCCGCGGCGCCATCTCCGGCTCTGTAAGTGGAACATCTGACTCCCTCCCGGCCGTCGTCCACTTCTACAATGACGACTACCAATCCTGGACAAATGCCTCAGACGCCTCCTTCACGTCCCCAGAACTCGCCGAGGGATCGTACACCGTCGCGTTATACCAGGACGAGCTGCTCGCAGCCACCACAACCGTGGCCGTATCAGCCGGGGCAACAGCAACAGCCTCGATCAGCGCAACGAACGAAATCATCACCGGGGAAAGGACCACAATCTTCCAAATCGGCGAGTACGACGGCACACCCTCTGGCCTCCTCAACGCAGACAAACAGCTCCGCATGCATCCCTCCGACGGCAGGATGTCAGATTGGAACCCTACGCCATTTGTCGTCGGCTCAAGCAAAGACAGCTCCTTCCCTATGGCACTCTTCGCCGACGTCAACAACAACTTCGAGATCCAGTTCACGGTCGACGGAGCCATCGACGCCGAAAAGATCACCGTCCGAATTGCAACGACCCTCTCGTACGCCGGTGGACGGCCTCAAATTACCCTTAACAAAGACGAGTGTGACGCGCCTGATGCTCCGGCTACGATTGACTCAAGGGGCGTGACGCGCGGCGCGTATAGGGGTCATGGCGATGTGTACACCTGCTCCTTTGATGCGGCAAGTGTGGTTGATGGTGATAATTCAGTCTATATTGCGGTTATATCGGGAAGTAGTGGGGAGAAGTTCCTCAGCCCGAACTTTGTGAGTATCCTGTTTTCTCTTCTATCTCTTCTGGTTTGGCGTGAATTGGGCTAATGACTTCTATGCAGGTCGTTGATGCTATTGAGGCTTATTATTGAGTCCCTGGCGGAGGCGAACTGTGTATCCTGCTATGGTGAATTACTTGGCTGTTTCTGGATATAGTTGCTTCGGGTTTCTTTGCGTTGTACCTGAGATATGCCAAGGGGTATCTTATATAGGTGCTCCGTCATTTAAGTCAACTCCGGTAGTTTCTTGGTAATCTGCTGTTTGGCTAGAACTCGAATTCCATTATTTTGTGAACCACTCATCCTACCCTGTATAGAAGCTCAGAGTCTGAACTCAGTATACATATAGTGAGACTGTGAAAAGTATGGTGTGCATCATACTGGTGTGAAAATTCCTAGTACATGGACCAAGTGGCCAGATACATTCTTGACGGATTCTTTTAAGCAGTTGGTTAAACGCACGAGACTAAGTGACGGTATTGCTCCTGGTCCCTTCCGGGTATCAAGCCCCCTTATCACCATATCCACCATATCCAGCCATTTGATGAGTGTCTAAGAGGAATTGAGCACTGTTGTTTATTAACATACTACTTTCCAAGGTTGCATCTTTGGGGCTTATGAATATCTCGTGACAGATGACCTTCCTCTTTTCTCGACCGTGCCAGAGACGGTTTGCGTATCACCTTAGAGCCGTATAGCTGTTCTAGAGCATATACAGAGACAGATTGTGTAACATGATAAGGCAATCACAATAACAAAGATTCGAACCTACAAAGCAATCCAGTTAACATCCACTGATTTACGCCTGGGCAGGTATTCCCCATCTCCCACCGAGGTCAGTATATGGAGATTCCCGATTTTGATCATCTTCTCCGCCTGCGACGAGTCCCCACTACCGGCGGCCTTCAACAACAAACCATCCCATTTTCCGGGTCGGTACCGGAGATGAATAGCATAGTACGTCCCACGCACTCCGTAGATCTCCGGGATGAGCTGTTTAATCCAGTACCGGAGATCCCCATGATACATGCTCCCTTGGGGTTGCAAGTTCTCCCGTTTAACAATATGCTCAGGCACCGGCATACTCAAATCGACAAAGCATTTCATATACTTGATATCGCCATAGTCTCTATCGGATGAGAAGAGAATCTCCACCTCCGGTAGGAGCACCGCCCCGTCCCCGCGGACCTCCCACGTCGATACGGACGGATGGTCCGCCATCTCTAAGTGCGGCACATACAGGCGTCGCGGCTCGGAGCTCCGGGCCCGGAAGGGGAGCATAGTGCCCCGGACTACGTCCTGAGTTTTCTCATCGTCGACGGGCGGGTAATCCGCCAGAACGACGGTGGTGAAGAAGCTAGAGCCCAGATTGTGCGCGACCTCCTGCACGAAGGCGAGCGGGTACTGGTCGAAGACGAAGCCCGGTTTGTTCGGCTGGCGTTGCTCCGGGATGGTAGTGGCGGAGTTGTACCATTTTGTCATGCCGAGGACGGACATGATCGCCTGCGCACGGCTGTGGCTGCAGTATCGGCTGGTCGCCAGGAAGAGGATCTGCTCGCGCTTGAGCTCGTGGAGGTTGTCCATTCCTGTGCGATGGAGGAGGCTGAGTACTTCGTGGAAGCCTGGGTGGACGAGGGGCTTCCAGCGCTCGAGAAGGTGATCTTCTGGGGTAGTTAGATCGTTAAATTCGCTACTTAGCGTGTCTTTTACTCGCTCGGTGAGGGAGACGAGCGTGTTGAAGGCGACGAGGGCCCCGTTGTCGCCTACCGTGAGGAGGTCGAGGTTCTTGTTGCAGATCCAGATGTCAGGGCGCAGGCACACTTCCTGGAGCGTCCACAGGGAGCTGAACCAGGGCAGGGTGGCCATGTCCGGTGAGAACAAGCCCGTGGCCTGGAGCCGGTCGTGCGCTTTCCACGGCGGGATACGTATGGAAGACTCGTCCCCATCCGGGAACTGCTGGTCCAGATATATCGAGGACATCCACTGTATGGCGCTGCGCATGCCGTCCCAGGACTCCGGGGCGGAGTCGGTATTCCACCAAGCGATGGCGTGTGTAGCGCCCTTGAAGATGGATGCCTGGCTCGCAACCTCCGTCCGCATGGCCTGCCGCAGCTGTTCGTCAAGCTCCTCCCCGCAGCCCTCCTGCGGAATACAAACCAGATCAAACCAGAGATACGGTGTATCCGTTGGAATCTGCGCCAGGATATCTGGTAGTCGCTCGACATCGAACAGTGAGTTCCGCGGAATCAGCCACGGCACGCGCGGTTTCATGTTAACCCCGGGCTGATCGCGTTGCCGCCACCGGCCCCAGGTGTGACTGATGGCTGTGTACGGGATGTCGAAATCGTATTCGTCCAACAGTGAAAAGACCTCCACGGTCCTCCGCTCTTTCACATCCCACAGGTAAAGCGGGAACCCGCGGATCTCTCCCAGCCAGGGGCAGGATTTGATACTGGAGCCGGCGCTGCAGCGAGGATCCAGCCCGGGTAGGTCGCTGCTCCCCAGGACCCGTCTCCCTGCGCGCCAGACCGGGGAACTCTCCGACCGGTGAGCGAGATAATTCTCGCTATCTGGGGAGTATGGTACTTGAGCTGGCTCTTGGATGTGGCTTGGCGGGGAGCAAGCTTCAATCGCAATTGTTAGACAAGCAGCTTCCTGCGCCAAGTCCCGTCGGAGGCTCACCAGCTCGTCGCCGCTTCGGTGTATTACGAAGTTCTCGAATTCAGCGTTGAACAGCGTTGCCATGCACTTGTTGTAGACACAGTTGAAGCGGAGTTTGTACCAGATCCCACCGGCCTGGTGGGTGGTCTCGCGCTCTACGTGGTTTTGTGGGTAGAAATGAGACTCGTCGTCGTCAAAGAGGTCGTCGAAATCATCACCGTATTCTTCTTCTGCTTCGTCCACAATACATACTCGGGAACACGACGCCCACCATTTCCAGAGAATGTAAAACGATCGTTCCTGCCCCGGTGTAAGATGTTGTCGCAGTGTTTCAGCACGATCATCATTAAACCGCGTGATGACCATCCCGTCAAGGCTTTTTACACTGTCGACCGCGCCCTGCTCCAGAGCCAGTCGATACATGATCGAGAAACACCTGCTGTACCCATCTCCCATACCTATGTCCTCGCCGTAGACCACCCGCATCAACGTGGCGAGGGGGTATCCCTTATCCCTCTCGGTGCTGCGCACGGGCACCCAGTCATCGGGGCTCATGCTGTTATGCTGGCTTTTCTGTCTAATATAAGTGTAAATAACGGCAATGCGCTGGTAGTAGTGTTTCGAGGTCAGAAGTGGGGTTATATATTTAGAAAACTAAGCGAATGCGCTGTTCTGCTATTGGCTGTGCTTCTGCTAGTGCGAGATCAGATTTATGATGCAGATGGAACGAATATAAGAAAGAAAAAAAGGGCTAATTCTCAGTTGCACTCAAAACATCACTGCCGCCAAAACATCGACTACCGTCTCACCAACCGCTCCAAACAATCCCTCCCCTCCTGATGCCGCGCATGGTACGTCGCAATAAGACTAACTTTCACCGTCTCAGCCCCATGCCTCTTCTCCCCAAAAAGAATCGCCGGCCGATCCGCCAGATTATCAGCGATCTTAGATTCCGTGCTCGTGTCCCGTCCAAACGACGTGTAGCGGACGATATGCATCGTCATGACAATGTATAGTTGGTAGCAGGTCCACGCGTACTGAACCAGCGGCGGCATCCAGAGAGTCGAGGCCAGTAATCCTAGCGGAAATAGAGCGGCGAAAAGCGCTATAATGCACAGCTGGAGAATCTCCCTGGTTCGGTTCCGGACTGGGTGGCCGTAGTGTCGGAAGAACTGCTGCACGAGGGCTGAGGGACCTGTAAACAGCATGAGGTCGCCACCTTGGGGTTGGGGGAAGTGCAGGACGAAATCACGAGGTGATTCGGCTTCGGCGGTCGGCGTGGTTGATGGTGATGAGGTGGAGGAGGAGACAGGGGTGAGGGGCTCGCGGTCGAGGGCGAAGAAGGCGCTCAGGAGGCGGAGGAGAAGCGGGGCTAGCCAGATGAGGCACCAGAGTGACCGGCCGATGGCGTAGATGACGGCAAAGATAATGATGCCGGAGAGCTCGGCGATGAAGATGCTGAGGTAAACTTGTAGGCCTGGTCGGCCGCAGTTCTCGCGCACAAATGCCGTCTGCGAGGCTTTATCTTCTGCCGTTGCTGGAGTGAAGATGAGGTGGTAGACGGCGACTTTCGCTCGTAAGGGGATGCGGCCATTTTCGGCGGACGGGAGGATGCCCTTCTCGATGGCAGCGCCCGTGGCTGGAGGGGATAGTCCTGCAAGTGATCCAGGTTTTTCGGCGGGTAGAGGCATGTAATGAAGAGCTCGCGCCCACATGCAGTTACGCGCTGCGCGGGGCTCGGAACTAGCAGTACCGGGAATGGTGTAGGTCCAGTCTGTTTGCTTAAAGAACGAAGTACCCAGCATGTGGCCTTCGTGGGCGCCCTTAAAGAGACCTTGGGCGTTGGCGATATCGAAGGTGCTCAGAGCGGCTTTGTGCAAAGGACCCCCCATGGGCATCAGGAGAGCCAGGCTCGGGATGGATCGAAGTGTGAGGTAGGAGAATGATCGCTGGGGCCATAATAACGACGAAAACCAGATATCGGTGGCTGCCTCTGCTCCGATATAACCAAGCACCGCACCAAAGGCGCCAAAAACCCCGCCTTGGTCGGACATATCGCCAAGCGAGATGATTTCTGGTAACAAAGGGCTGTGGTCAGATCGAACTCACTCCTTTTGCCCAGATGGCCGGATCTGTCATGGTAATGATCAGATCGGATTATATGGCCGAGTTTTGATTTGGCCGGAGACCTGCTGAGCTGGTGGTGAGCGGGTCGGCGTTGTCAGGCTGATCTAGGCTTACATGGGATTCAGCCGCAAGATGGCCCCGGGTTGTCAAAAAATCCAGTCGGCCAAGGGTCATTCCATGACGGCTAACATGTTTTGCAATTGTTCATGTAGAATCTATCTTCAGATATACCATGCCCCTTGAATCGGGGACATACAGTAAACCAGTGAACATCATCCATGGGTGACGGTTTGGTTCAGGTCCAAAAGGTTGCCAAGACGGGACTAACTCCACCTAGCAGGAAGGCCACTTCATAACGTAGGTCTTCAGAATCTCCAGGGCTATGCCTCGCAACCTGATTATCAACTAATCCTAATATATTCGTAACCAACTCCCTTATAGGTACCTACTTACTTAACTAGGTAACCCTGCCCAGGTGTACCTAGGTACCTACCTAGACTTTGATAACCTAACGTAATCAACCACGGCGCGACGCGCACCGCAGCTATTTTTCAGATTAGAAACAAGGTGAAGATCGCTTAGGTTTTATATTTCCATTGTTAAATATTCACCACGTGACTACAAATATCAGGTGTACCCATGTTCTTACCTAAGTACAGGACATCTGCGGCACATTGGTACGCCCTCTCAAGCTCTTGTGGACGAGCGATATTTCAGACTTTTGGGATTAGATCCCAAAGTTGAAGACACGTTGACTCTTTAGCCTCGTCGTCTAGGCTGTCCCATTTCTTTTGCAGGGGTATCCCGGAAATAATAGTCATCGCAATCAACCTCTCTGGCTAACCCTACCACACAACATTCTCTTTATCCAACAACTGACCCTAACTCCAAAGAACGGGATTCACCAGTACAATCATCCCTCATGCAAGTCATGCGACTCCGGAATGTCCTTGATCAGTGTTTCCACATATACTTCTCTAGTTGGATTGTACACTTTGCGTTTACTGTAGTCGCGTCGTTGTACTGCCGACAATTACTAACAATTAACTTGAGATCGCCGACAAGCTCTTTCGGGGAAGTGTAAAAATCAGTATCCAATCGTTCCTCTATGGCCGACAGATCTATTGGTGATGAAATGACATTGTAATAGTGAGGGACTTTATCTTTGTTGAGCGGACTGACGAAGGGCTATGCGTGTTTGTGGTTTCGGATATGATTCAAAAAAGTCCGAAGTTCGTTGTGGTGAGGTCCACGGCGTGGTTCCCGTCATAGCTTATCTATCTCTGGAGACTAGCTTGTCGCCCAAATGGGAGGGATAGAGAGTGGATCGATTGGAGTGATGATGTCGCTAGCCCATTGTTGAGGTGGTGGGTGGATGATATGATTTTTGCTAAACGTACGTATCTTGGCTAGAACGGATTCCTTCTGCTTAAGAAGCATACGGCTAACTTCGAGATACCGTATTCGGGGAAGCATGGAGCATTGCATAAGTGTTCCACCTTCGTAATCCTTAATATACCCTATCTAGATAGATTTGTCTAATGTGATGTCTGGTAAAACCTTGTTTTTGAAAGTATCCGGTGGTATAATTATCGGCGTAAGTTAGAAAATGCAATCACCGGGGAAGTGGCTCTAATATAATTCTTTAAATGGGCTATAATATGCGCCCTATATCCTTTCACTTGCTGATCGGCCGACACCGTGTAAAAAAAAAAACAATTTCGGCAAACCCGCGGTCTCGGAATTCTCGATATGTTATTCCACCGATAACCTATGGAGGCATTTTAACGATAGCGATAGATAGATGAGCGCGGTCGTAAACGAGACGTGCAATGTAATCTTTAGGCATCCTCGGAAGTTGTTTCTGAAATAGGAATTTAAGGCCTGTAAGAATAATCATACTTTCTCTGGAGCCATCATTGTTGACAACTCAGTATTCGATTTCGCCGTTTCGTTCATCCAAGACCGTAGGCTTGAGAACAGTTAGAATTCTTCCTCCCATTTAGTTATCCTGACATACCTTGTCTTTGAAGGGAACCCTCCGTACAGCCGGAGTTTTAACATCCGGTTCTGTCAACACATCATGAGAGTCTTTGACTCTTTTAGCATCGGGGGCGGTATTGGGTCCTTCGTGAGCCGGACGCTTCGAGACGAGGTTTCTCTCGCTCTCCGCTGGAAAGGATAGCGACTCTCACTTTTCCATCTGCGTTGAATGCTGGTGAGTGTGAACTTGAAAGGATGGAACCAGTCCAGGTGACGTGGCATCCGACCTTGAGATGTGGTCGTTTGCCTCAGGCCTTACACCGGAGGCGGATGCCAGCTCAGCTCAATTTTGAAATGGCAGTGCGCCGCAAGTAAGAAGAGTGTGCCCATAGTAAGTTTCTTAAATATTCCCATACATGACGCTACCCAATTTATTCAACGTATCTTAATCTAGTCCAATCTACTGAAGCGAGCCCCCGCGAAAATGTTCGAAAGCCTTCTCAATCTCCTGGCCCAGTAAGTGCACGAATCCGGGCGTGGGAAGGTCCAGGTGGTCCCCGTAAATAGAAGCACAGATCAGCCTATCCTTACCAACATATTTATCCCAGCCATTGGGGCCGAGGTCCGAGTCCGTCTTATGTGCCAGACTCCAGCCAACAGCGCCCAGCCTGGGATCTTCCATGAATCCAGGATAAGCCTCTGTGGGAATATTCTGATCTCCAAGCACTTTCAAGAGCTTGGGGTCACCAGCAGCCCGTCCAATCATTCCTTTCTGAGCCCAGATCACCGCCGTACGTTTTACTGGAGGTTGTTCCCCTTTGCCAAGCGGTGGCGGGTTGTAGGCGGCAACAGAAGCAAACAGCGCTTGGAGGTGACGTATGGTCTTGTCAGACATACTCCACACGCCGCTCTCATCTTGTCGCGATATGGCTTCGAACATCGCCAACCCAAGGTCGCTCTTGGCATGCACATTCTTTGTGCGGGGAGAACACATGTCAACAAGCAAGAGACCATCGACCGTGTGGCCGGCTGCAGACAACTGGCGGCACACTTCGTATGAAATCATGGCTCCCCCGGAGAATCCTCCGATCCAGAAAGGTAGTCCCGTTGGTTGTTTCTTCAACAGAGCTTCAACAATCAGTTTGGCTGCTCCCGGAATACCCACATCGACAGTAAGCCTGGTGGGACACCGTAGGTACGGCGAATCAACACCGTAGATGCGGATTCCAGACTTTATGTGTGGGGGAAGGTGGATGTAGCTACCGATACTACCAGTACCATCGGCAATGAGGAAGAAGGGGGGCTGGCCTGTTTTAGAGGCACCGTCTTTCAACAACATCATTCTGACGTTGGGAAGAGGAGAAGACTCATCGATGACAGGAGCTTGCGGTTGAACCTTTGACGTTGGTGTTGGTTCCACCACCACAGAGGAGACGGCAGGCTCCTTGACAACGACGGATTGATCTTCGAAGTCAGAAGTCTCGGCCGAACTGACAATGGATGGATTGAAAGAGCTGACCGTACCGCTAGCCGGAGTCAGCTCGGGGCTTGAAGTAGCCGACGGATCCATTGCTCCCAGGACATGGCGTAAGTCTCCAAGCGTAGGATGCTCGACCACAAATGATGGAAGCAAATCAACACCAGTGGCGCTGGAGACGGTGGCTGTCACCTCGATGGCCATAATTGAGTCAACACCAATTTCGGCCGGGGCAATGTCGTCAGTGAGCTCTGTGATGTCAATGCCGGTCTCTCTGGCGATGCTCTCAAGCAGGACTTGGAAAGGCCCAGGTCTGACAGGAGCCGCATCTTTTTCTTCCAAAACCGATACATCTGCAGGGTGGACTGGAGCCACAGGAGCATGCTCCTTCTGGACCACCTTCGAAGTATTGTTCTTCTGTGGGGCAGATGATCTCGGTTTTCCAGAAAGTATCTGCCCCAAGACGGTATTACTGATCCTGCGGAACTTTAAGCCAGAGCACTGGGCCATGAGTTTATAGGAAGAATCGAAGATGAAAATCTCGCAGCTTCTCGTGTCATTGTCGACCTGTGAGACGCGAACGTAGGTGAAGTACGTTTGCTCTGGCTGGAAAGCGGCTGTCTGCTCGAAGCTGTCAAATCCACTGTTTATGAAGCTTGTCCCACTGCCGTCCTGCTGGTTTTGCGGGTTTGCATTGACCGTGAAGCCGGCGAGGTTTGCGCTCGTCTCACCCCAGTACGGAGATGCCACAAATTGGGTTCCCACAGGGTCCTTCTTGAGGACGAGTTCTGCGGCAGACTCGGAAAAATCTTCCGACACATAGGCCTCTTTGATTGCCTTGTAATGCGCATCGTATTGGACCTTGGCACCAAAGAGAGCGTAGAATATATCTGGACGGAACCGATGTCCGCGGCCATCTTTAGCCGCCTGAACGACGTCATACATTCTGGTCTTGATGAAGTAAGACATTCGGTCCCAACCAGCCTGCAAATCTTCCATGCTGTTACAAACAGTCAATGTGCAGCTTCCGAGATCATAGTTGGTACCGCGATGTAGCGGAGCCGCTTTCCATATAACTTGAATCTCATTTCTGGATGAGTGCTTGATTGAGACCGTTGTAAGAAGCTCTCCGTCGGGACCGACGAGGTGTTTGGTCAATGGACGTGACATGACCGGATTCCGAATAGCCAGCTTCCCGACATCTTCATTTCTGCCGTTTGTCTCGAGCGCATAAGTGGCTGCTGCAATGGCCGCTTCACAAAAAACGCTCCCAGGGCATATTGGCTCGTTCACCATCCGGTGGCCATCAATCAGGGCTGTCAGACCCGGGTCCACAAGCGAAGCGCCAATTGTCACGTCGATGCCATTGGAAGACGAACTCTTTCGAACAACATACTGTGCACACGTCGAGATGATTTTCTGTTGCACGGGAGCAGATGAGTGTACAGAAGGCGCTTGCTCGCCACTATTGACATCGGTGTAGGTGACCCAGTAATCCTTGAGATCCCATGCGTACGATGGAAGCGTCACCATCCGCAGGGAACTCTTGTAGGGCTCGTGGAAGTTAAGCCAGTCAATAGTCACACCCTGCGTGTAAGCTGTAGCCAGACACTTAGTGATGGAGACCCAAGCGTGATCCCGCCCGGGGCCTTCAAGGGTTGACACAATTCTCTTTGTCGGAGCTGACTGGTAAAGCGTAGCTCTAACAAAAGAGCCACAAATCGCGCTTGGACCAAGTTCAAGCCAGGTAGGATCGTCCAACCTTGCCTTGATTGAATTCAGGGCGCCGACAAAGTCAACTCTCTGCCGCATCTGCTGTGCGAGATAGCGTGCACCGAAGGTACCAGGTCCATCAACAATAGAGCCAAGTAGAGTTGATGCAACCGGGATTCTGGGAGCCGAGTAGGTTATTCCCGCTGCAATTGAGATGTAGTCGGGCAAAATCGGGTCCATTTGAATGGAGTGGAATCCATATGGCACCGTAAGCGTCTTTGAGTGTTTCGACTGCGCTGTCAGATCCGCTTGCAGGTGAGAGATGTCTTCGGTACCGCCGCTGATAACTGTAGCGACCGGGCTGTTGATGCATGCGACATCACAGGAGGAGTAGCCTGGTCGAGATCCAAGGAAGTCCTGGACGTCCCTCTCAGGTATGGACACGGATAGCATTGAACAAGTGTCCAGTTCACAGCGCTCGAGAAGCAGAAGGGCTCGGCAGCCGACAAGGTATAGCACATCAGCTAGAGAAAGAACACCAGAGATGTGCAAGGCCGCGTACTCGCCCAGCGAATGTCCGATGACCATAGAAGGCTGCACGCCAACTGAGCCCCAGAAAGCCGCAAGACCAATCTCCAGCGTCAGCACAGCTAACTGGGTTTGCACGGTGCTTTGAACAGACATATCAATGCTGCCCTCGGTGATAAGATGGAGGAATTGAGGGAATCCGTGCTCCTCCGAAATGCTCACGCAAAGATGAACTGTGTCACGGAAAACTGGGCTTGTATGATACAGGATGCTCCCCATTCCTGAATAATGGGAGCCCTGTCCCGTGAATAAGAAAACAATTGGACAGCTCTGCGATGGTGATGGGGATGAGTCGAGCACCTCCGAGGCTTCAAGCTTGGTGATGAGTTCTTCAGTCGTGGCTGCAGTGCAGGCGAATCTGAACTGATGGTGCATTCTCCTGGCAGTGGTCGTGTAAGCAACGTCCTCAATTCTTGCAGTCGGATTTGCTCGCAGCCAGTCAATTAGCTTGCGCTTGTTTGCAAGATATGAAGCCTGCGTTCTGGCAGAGCTTGCAATAACATGGTTCTCTCGCGGGTCTGCAGCCCATTGCTTGTTACCGCCAGGGGTGTAGTCTTCCAGTACCATGCATGCATTACCACCTGCTGCATCAAAGTTGTTGAGCAGAATACGTCTTGGTTTGCCGGTCTTCTTGAACTGCTTGGGTTCCGCGGGAATTTCAATGTTATAATCCGACAGGGGCGGGAATCTAGGGTTGAGGGCATGCGGCATGCCGGCCTGTGGTGGTATGATGTTCTTCTTGAACATCATAATACACTTGATCAACTCTGCCAGACCAGCGGCAGCCTCACTGTGACCGAAGTTTCCCTTGACACCGCCCACCATCAATGGCCCATCGACGGGCTTCCTTTTCTTGAAAGTGTTGGCCACCGCAGAAACCTCTGCAGGATCACCGACCTGCGTGCCAGTACCATGCATCTCCACGTATGAGATATCGTCAGGTGAGACTTGTGCATTGCGCATGACCTTCCGGAAGAGTCGTTCCTGGGCACCGGAGTCAGATGTGGTGATAGAAGTAGAGTTACCTGAATGGTTCCTTCCAGAGCCGACCACTACGGCCAGAATGTTGTCGTTGTGGGCCACCGCGTCTTCAAGTCGTTTGAGAACCACAGCACCTACAAAGTCACCACGACAGTAACCATCGGCATCATCACGGAACGGCTTGCAGTTGCCAGTGTCTGACAACACGCCAGACTTGCTGAGACAGGTAAACGAGTGAGGATAGCTCAAGATATTGTTGGCTCCAGCGACCGCCATGTCGATGTCCTTTGAAAGCAAACTCATGCACGCCAGGTGAATCGAGGCAGTGGAGGAGGCGCAGGCAGAGTCAAAGGAGTAAGTCGGCCCCTCCCACTTGAAGTGCCAGGCGAGGCGTCCGGGTCCGAAGGCACGCTGAACCCCCTGCAGTGTGTATGCGTCGCATCCAAGTGTTGGGTGACTGGCATCATGCCAGTCATCGGTACACTGCCCCAGGAATGCTGCAATGCGATGGGGATCTGTTGTTTGGGTCTGTCCGTCCGAGTACCCGGCCATCTCAAGAGCTTCGTATGTACACATCAAGAATTGCCGATGACCGGGATCCATAAGCATGGCCTCACGGGGGGAGATTTTAAAGAAGCGTGAGTCAAATACCCCTGGGCTTTTCATAAAACAGCCATATCTAGTCGTCATGACGCATCTCTTCTGGTCTTTCCCGTGCTCGGAACAGTAGTACTCGTCAACGTCGAAGCGATCTTTTGGAACCTCTGTACAAAGATCCTGCTTGGACACGATGAGATCCCAGAACTGTTCTGGGTTGTCACTTCCAGGGCCACGCTCAGCCATCCCCACGATAGCGATGCGTCCAGAAGCCAGCAAGTCTTCAGCCTGTGCATGAAGAAGAAACTTTTGATCTTCAACAGATACATTCCTTCCCTCTGCCTTAAAGACGTTAGCCAGGTAGGGTGCGTGGCTACTGGACCCAAGCTGAACGATCCTGACGTTGTTGGCCCCGAAAAGGTGGTCGTTGAGCTTCTTAGCGGCCACAGTGACATCCAAAGGGCGCGACAAGACCTGCGAGCACACGGTTCTAAGCAAGCCCCCCCAGTTGTCGAAGGTGGCTAAAGGGTCATCCAAACCCCAAATTCCGTGGTTGGGACAGCTGATAGGCCGGTTCAAAACGCTCAAGTTGTCTCCCACAATGTAGTCGATGTCCACAGGCGAGGTGTTGAGGGTGTGTTGAAGAGCTTTAATCTCAAGTGGGTTCTTCGCGAGAGTCTTTACTGCTGGACATTTTCTAATGCAGAGTTGTATAACAGATGGAGGCCCAATAACGGTGTTCCACCCCACACCCGAGACACCTACTTTGGCTCGTTTGATAGGCGGGATGCCTACGCTCTGCTGAAACTGGTCTAGAGCTGTGCGAAGATCATCCGCAGATATCCCCAACACTGCCCAGCCCCAGATGCCAGGGTGGTCTTCCATTGATCGGGATCTCACCGATGTGAGCTTGCAGAGCCTCACGAGTACCCTAGTCACCTCCAGACATGCGTCGACGAGGGTATCAAAGTCTTCGGCGACAGCCAAAGCCGAAAGACTGATCAGTCCGCCCGATATACCAAGCCATTCAGATCGTGCATTGGGTCCAAGAAGGGATGGCTCTTGCTTGGCCCATTGGAGCAGAGTACCGACTCTGAGTGTATGGAGCAGGAGGGCTCGCGCAACACCGAACTCATCATTGCTATGACGATATCTGTCACCCAGCTCTTGGAGGCTTGTAAAATGACCCAAGCTGTTTTGCAGAGCACGATCTAACAGAATAGTCTTCGTCTCCGCATTGACGACACATGCCAGATTATCCAAGAAGGACTTCAACCATGGGGTTGAAGCAGCTTGATTGTAAAGCTGGTCAATTCCCTCAATCCACGAATCAGTCTGATCTCCAAACAGGAGAATGGTGGTCGTAGTCGGCGCCTGCGGCGGGATCGTTGTGAAAGTCATTTTGCTGTAACAGTTGATAGTGAGGAAGAGAAAGAGAGAATAGAAGTCAATGTGGACACCGTCGCTAATATAGAGGTACGGACTTTATCATTTGCCTACATATATACCCTTCCGGAACTAACTACCTAGGTACATGGGCTAGTAGACAGACTTGTTACGCTCACTACATATCCACATACTTCCTTGTCGGGAAGGATTGACGTATATGCACCTGGAGTCGTTATCACATCACCTAACATGCTCATGATAGGCCTACATCATTCAGACCTCAATACTCAGCATAATTCTAGACTGAACTTATCGTGTTTGCGAGATAGCCGCAACCTCTTACGGCGCCGGTGAGACTGAAATTAACGCATGTATTGCATCCGGAGTCAAATCCCCGCGGGTAACTCAAGGTATCCACGACACGGCCTGACGGTAACCTTTATTGGGCGTCTTCTTTATTATCGCATTCCATATACGATGATAGATCAGCAGCTTACGGGATGCTAATTTTAAGTATACGAGCTGCCGAGCATTTTCGCCGTACTCACGGCGGAGATATTCATACTACTGATGGAGTACGTATCTAACCTATTGTAGCTAGCGGACGTCAGAGAGCGCAGGATGTATTAGCGCGTCCGTGTTGGAAAGTATGTGATCCAATAAAAGGCCGCCGATGCTAATGTTCGAATAGACTTCGCCTGTGCACGTCAGGCCGGACACGGGCGCTGCAGATAAGATTTTAGGCTGCAGATGCCATTTTAGTGCCGTTCCACCGCGGGATGACACTATCTTGAGTAGCAGACGTTTGAAATCAAGTCAATCACTGGCTGGAAGAGCCAATTTGGTAGTGACAAGATCCAATGGTGTGATATCGCTTGCAGTTGAGTGGTCCTCTCGTGCCCGGTGATATTGTTGACCGAAATTGGGGAACAGCGTGGGCCTTATCCTGTCAAAAAGAGCTGATGGAACGGAGATCATAATTTGAGAATAACAAGAATTTCCATTATCCTTCGTTACTTTCAGTGCAAGTGTTTTCGCTGGTCGTTCATCTGTCTTTCAAGATGTCATCGACAAGTCGCAACGGGGCCGACATTCCAATCGCCATTGTAGGCTTGTCATGCCGCTTTCCCGGCGATGCTTCGAGTCCATCCAAATTCTGGGACCTGTTGAAGAACGGCAAGAGTGGGTTTTCACCTTCTACAACTCGATACAACGCAGAGGCATTTCAACATCCCACGGGACATGGAAACCGCCAGAATATCATACCCACCAAAGGAGGATATTTCCTTCAGCAGGGCCCATATGTGTTCGATGCAGCATTCTTCAACATCACTGCAGCAGAAGCAGCGGCATTGGATCCGAGACAACGCATCGCAATGGAGGTGGCTTACGAAGCATTGGAAAATGCGGGTATGCCCCTTCAAAAAGTAGCGGGCACCCAAACCGCCTGCTTCATGGGTTCCTCGATGAGCGACTACCGTGATGGAGTCGCAAGGGATTTTGCACAAGCTCCTAAGTACCATATTCTCGGTGTCAGCGACGAGATGATCTCGAACCGCATCTCCCATTTCTTGGACATACACGGCCCCAGTGCTACTGTACAGACGGCTTGCTCATCGAGTCTCGTGGCGATCCATATTGCCTGCCAAAGCCTACGATCAGGGGAATCAGACATGGCTCTCGCTGGTGGCGTTGGCCTCATCGTTAGTCCAGACGGTACCATGCATCTCAACAACCTCGGATTTTTGAACCCAGCGGGACATTCGCGGTCGTTTGATGAAAACGCAAACGGCTACGGCCGCGGTGAAGGCTGTGGTGTCATTGTATTAAAGCGGCTGGACCAAGCCGTTTACGATGGGGATAAAATCCGTGCCGTCATCCGTGCCACTGGTGTTAACTCAGACGGCTGGACCCAGGGAGTCACCATGCCTTCTGGTAATGCCCAGGCTGCGCTCATAAAGTACGTATACGAGTCCAACGGATTGGACTACGGGGAAACCCAGTATGTGGAGGCACATGGCACTGGCACGAAAGCCGGAGATCCTATTGAAACCAAAGCCATTTACCGGACTATTGGTCAAGGAGATGCAGCCACGAAATCATCACGCAAGAAGCTCTGGATTGGCAGTGTCAAAGCGAACATTGGCCATCTCGAGGCAGCTGCAGGTGTCGCGAGTATCATCAAAGGAGTGCTTGCCTTGGAACATGGCCTTATTCCCCCTAACATCAACTTCACGAAGGCCAACCCAGCGATTCCGTTACGTGAATGGAACATGGCTGTACCGACAAGCCTGACGCCATGGCCTGTTGTTCAAACAAAACGCATGAGCGTCAGCGGATTTGGCATGGGAGGCACCAATGCGCATGTGGTGATGGAAGCAGTCACCTCCACAAGCAACGGAGTCACTTGTTCACAGGCAGACACGCCAAGGCTTTTCGTGTTCAGCAGCCACGACAAAGCTGGCTTCAGCCGTATCGGAAATTCGCTCGTCCAGCATCTGAAAACCCTCGGACCTGCTGCATCCAGTCCAGAATACCTTGCCAACCTTTCACACACCCTCGCCACTGCTCGATCGGGTCTACTCTGGAAGTCGACCTGCTTGGCAGAGACTGCGAGTGACCTCTGTGAGCAACTTTTGAACACGCTGGGCGAAGATGCCACGCGTCCACCCACCGTCCACCCTCGAATTGGACTCGTGTTCACAGGTCAAGGAGCCCAATGGGCTCGCATGGGAATTGAGCTTTTGGAGCGACCTGTTTTCCGTGACTCCGTGGCGAGGTCCGCTACCTTTTTGAAAGCGATGGGGTGTGATTGGGATCCAGTCGAAGAGCTTTCCAAGGAACAGAAGGATTCCCGGCTCGGTGTCCCAGAAATCAGTCAGCCCATTTGCTCGGTGCTTCAGATTGCTCTGGTGGACGAATTACGGTCGTGGGGCATCACACCGTCGAAAGTGGTCGGTCACTCCAGTGGAGAGATTGGTGCGGCATATACTATCGGCGCTCTCTCCCATCGTGGTGCCTTGGCTGCTGCTTATTTCAGAGGCAAGGCTTCCGCTGGTATCAACAAAGGGGCAGGGGGGATGATGGCTGTAGGCTGCTCACGAGAGGAAGCACAGAGATTGATGAAAGAGACAACTCTTGAGGTAGCTGTTGCCTGTGTAAACTCACCCTCGAGTGTCACACTTTCGGGCGATACAAGCACCCTCGAGGCTCTTCGGGTCATTCTTGACAAGCGTGGCGTGTTTGCTCGACGACTTAAGGTTGACGTCGCGTACCATTCCTCACACATGCACGCCTGCTCAGGTAAATACTACACCTCTATCGAAGACCTGGAATGCACCCTTGCGAAATCCACTGAAGAGACACATCAGGTCATGATGGTATCCAGTGTCACTGGCAGTGCGGTTGATATGGAGTTCCTCGGTCCTTATTACTGGATCCAAAACTTGATCTCGCCTGTACTGTTCACAGATGCGATTAGGGAGATGGTGACTCCTGCTTCTTTTGAGGGCGAGCAGAACAAGGATATAGACTTGCTCATCGAGGTTGGCCCACACGGTGCTTTGGGTGGCCCCATTGAGAATATCCTCTCTCATCATGGAATAAAAAATGTTGCCTATGCGTCCATGCTCACGCGTGAGCAGAGCGCGCTGGATACCAGCCAGAAGCTCGCCGCAACCCTCTTCCTCCATGGTGTCGCCATCAATGTGGAGAAGATCAACGGCGATTCAAATTGCCTTGTTCTGACCGATCTGCCGCCGTATCCATGGAATCATTCCGAGGAATTTCGCGCTGACTCGCGTGTTCAGCGAGAGTTGGTTGCGCAGAAATTTCCGACAAAGAGCCTCTTTGGTGCTCAACTGGCAACAATGGATGAAAGTGAGCGCGTTTGGCGCGGCTTCATCCGCCTCAACAGCGAACCGTGGCTCCGTGACCACACTGTCGGGACGACAGTGGTCTTTCCAGGTGCTGGAATGGTCAGCATTGTGCTAGAAGCAGCCCAACAAATTATCGAAAAAGGGAAAACCCCGCGTGCCTTTAGAATGCGTGATATTTCCTTCCTGGCTGCCATGGCGCTTCCTGAGGACTTGGCGACTGAGGTTACCATTCACATAAGGCCACACCTTCTGGCGACTTCCGGATCAACTCCAGCGGCTTGGTGGGAATTTACGGTCTCTTCTTGTTCGGGGCCCACAGGCCAAATGCGGAACAACTGCAGTGGCTTGATAGCGATTGTCTATGAAGAGCATAGAGGCCCTCATATGGTATATGAGGAGGCCAAGATGGAAGCCACGCAAATTGCAGACTATCACCGTATTGTGCTCGAGTGCCCACGAATTTGCTCTAACGAATACTTCTATGAGCGCATGGCCAAGGCTGCTCTTCCATACGGGGACACGTTCAAGGGCGTGGAGAACTGCCATCCAGGTTGTGGCAGGACCGCCTACGATGTGAGGGTTCTCGACATTGGCGAAACTCTCACGAAAGGGAAACTGCAAAGACCGTTCCTCATCCATGGAGCCGCCCTAGATGCCGTTCTACAGGGCTGGCTAGGGAGTACCTGCAACAGCGAGGACGGTAGCGAGTTTGGCCTTGATAAACCCCTGGTTCCTACAGCTATCGGCGAGTTGGAGATCTCCGCCGATGTACCAGCTGATCCAGGATACCTCATGTCTGGATTCTGTGTTTCACACAAACGAAGCTTTAACGGATTTTCGGCCGACATCCGCATGTTCGATACGGACTTGTCCAGGGTTCTCTTATCCGTGACCGATTTCCGCACCTCGGAAGTGGAGATTGAGGAGGATGGTAATTTGGACCAAACAGGCGTCTTGGATGTGGACCCAGCTGAGATTATCTCCGAGGTCCATTGGAACTATGCGCTAGACCTTATGGAGCCAGCGGAAATCAAGCAAGCCGTTTCAGGTGCAGTTGCCACTACCACCAATGGCAGACTGATCGAGGTGAGTCAAACCCTTAGCCTCCCGTCAAGGTGACCTGTTTTTCGAGTACCCCTCTCCCTATCGGAGCAATCGCTGAAGAGGGTGCGTTAACAGGTTCACTTTGGATACGATTCTCAGAGGTATTACTAACAGTGATAAATGATTCGCAGCTTATTCGGTTGGCAATCCACCAGCATCCGGCTATCAAGATCGTTGAATTGGTCAAAGACTTGGCAGGCCTTTCCGACACGGTCATGGCCAAATTACACGACGGCCACATTCATTCAGCCCAGGTTCGGTATGCTTTGGCTGATGGTGGTGCAGGGAACGACCTGGCGACACACCTGAAGGACACCATATTTGGAAAGCCATTTGCACTTGCCGCTCTGGAAAGTGTATTGTCGGCCGACTTTGCACTTGCAGATCTCATTCTTGTTCCTCGTCAAGTCAACGATTTTGCTGGTGATGATTTCGACGAGATCTTGAATCGTCTTCTTCGGCTGGCTAAACCTGGTGCCGCTGTCGCTATTGTTGATGCCACCATTAACGACGAAATCTCTGCATTGGCTAACAAGGGACTCGAGCGCATTTTCTCCATTACATCGGAGGCTGAGCAACTCACCCTCTACTACACTAGCCTTGATGATAAGGATAAACCAGGAAAGCTCATTAACGGCGAGCACCACGAAGAAATAACCATTCTCGAGCCAACACCATCATCCCCAAAAGTACAGCTATTTTCACAAAAGCTTCAAGACGTTCTGGCAAGTCAGGGACACTCAGTGTCAACCGAGACTGTAGACTCTGGCATGAAGATTGATGCTGTTGAAGGCAAGAAGTACATCTCACTCCTCGAGCTGGAGCAGCCGCTGTTGCAAGATCTCTCCGAGTCCGTCTACCGGAGCATCCAGGCACTAATATTGGGCTGCAAACGCCTCCTGTGGATTACTTCTGGGGAAAATCCTGCTCTCAGGCTTGTGGACGGACTTGCGCGATGTGTCAATGGTGAAGTTGCAGGCGCTAAGTTTCAAGTCCTGAGCCTCAGCAGCGAGGGCGTGCAGCACGGTCCCTCTCTGGCTACGCGTTTATTTATGACACCAGGTCGCAGTTCAATCGACGATAACGAGTTCAGAGAGCGAAATGGTCTCCTGCAAGTTCCACGTGTCCAGATGAGTCCCAAGGAAAACACCCAGATGCACAACCACCTCGAGGATTCGACTCGCGTCACCAACTTGGTGAATGGCGATCAGGCGAAGGAAGCTGCCCGATTCCGTCTCACAATTGGGAAGCCTGGCCTTTTGGACACATTGCATTTTGTTGCCGATCGAAGCATTCTGTCGACGCCTCTTGGTGACGATGAGGTCGAACTGCAGGTAAAGGCCACCGGCGTCAATTTCCGAGATATCATGGCTTCTATGGGTCTGGTTCCAGTTAGAGACCTTGGCCAAGAAACCAGTGGTGTTATAATCAGGGCTGGTAGCCGCGCAGCCAGTTCATTCACGCCCGGCGACCGCGTCAGCACCTTGTCGTGCGGAGGTACGCACGCAACCATCACCCGATGTGACTACCGAGTCACTACAAAGATTCCCAACACAATGAACTTTGAGGAAGCGGCAGCTTCGCCCATGGTACACGCCACAGCATATTATGCTCTCGTTCGACTTGCCAAGCTTCGCCCAGGCCAATCCGTTCTGGTCCATGCGGCGGCGGGAGGTGTTGGACAAGCAGCGATACAGTTGGCCAAGTACCTTGACTTGACTGTCTATGTCACAGTGGGAACAGAAGACAAACGCCGGTTTATCAGCGAGCATTTCGGCATTGCCGATGAGCAAATTTTCAACTCGCGCGATAGCAGCTTTGTCAAAGGTGTAAAGCGGGTGACAAATGGCCGCGGTGTTGATTGCGTCCTCAATTCGCTCTCTGGGGAGCTTCTTCGAGTATCTTGGGGCTGCCTTGCAACCTTTGGCACGTTTGTCGAAATCGGTCTACGCGACATCACCGAGAATATGCGTCTCGACATGAGGCCCTTCGGCAACAGCACGACATTTACATTCTTCAATATCCAAACACTCATTGATGAAGACCCCACAAGTCTTAGTGAAACTCTCAGAGAGACCTTCAACTTGATGCAGCAGGGTGTTCTTCAGGCGCCGTACCCATTGACTGTGTACCCTGTCGGTCAGGTGGAGGAAGCCTTCCGTACCATGCAGCAAGGGAGGCATCGCGGAAAACTGGTGCTGTCATTCACCGGTGATAATATCGAGGCGCCGGTTCTTTGTAAGGCCAAAGACTCACTCATAGCTAACTCAGAAGCAACCTACCTTCTTGTTGGCGGTTTGGGTGGTCTAGGACGCAGTCTGGCAATGCAGCTCATCGCCTCTGGATGTCGGCATCTCGCTTTCATCTCGCGATCTGGTGACAGTAAGCCGGAAGCGAAGGCTGTTGTTAAAGAGTTGACCGCAGCTGGGGCGCAAGTCAAGGTGTTCCGCGGAGATGTCGCCGATGAACCCTCTTTCCTCGCTGCTATGCAAGAATGTTCTCGGCAGCTCCCACCAGTGAAGGGAGTAGTGCAGATGGCCATGGTTCTCCGGGATGCTATCTTTGAGAACATGACACATGAAGAATGGACAGTTTCGCTCCGGCCAAAGGTCCATGGAACGTGGAACCTACACAAATACTTCAACCACGAGCGGCCACTTGACTTTATGATCTTCTGCTCGTCTATCTCCGGTGTCACCGGCAACCCTGGTCAGGCCCAGTACGCGGCCGGTAATACATACCAGGATGAGCTCGCTCACTACCGTCGCTCCCAGGGGCTCAAGGCTGTCTCGGTCAATTTGGGCATTATGCTGGATATCGGCGTGATTGCGGAAACAGGTGCCCACAACTTCAAAGTCTGGGAGCAAGTGCTCGGTATCCGCGAGCCTGCATTCCATGCTCTTATGCGAAGCTTGATCAACGGCCAGCAGCACAGCGGAACCCGGAAAGGACACCCCTGCCCTGCACAGGTTTGTACCGGATTGGGGACCGCGGACATACTGGCCGCTCATAGTCTCCCCAACCCGCCTTGGTTTAAAGACGCACGGTTTGGACCATTGGCTGTACCAAGTTCATCGCACGCTTTTCGGAATAGTGAAGGTGCTGCTGGTGCTTCGCTTGCATCCAAACTTTCTGAGGCAGGTAGCAACGCAGACACTGCCAGTGCCGCAAAGATTGTTACAGGTGCTTTGGTCAAAAAGGTGGCTGAAACCTTACGCATTCCGCCCTCCGAGGTAGATCCAAGCCGCGCCATGTATCACTACGGCGTGGACTCGCTTGTGGCGCTGGAACTGAGAAACTGGATTACGCGCGAGATGAAGGCAAACGTAGCATTGTTGGATATCCTGGCCGCTGTTCCGATCGAGACTTTCGCGGTGCTAGTTGCGGAGAAGAGTAAGCTGATTGTCGGAATGGCTTCCTGAATGGTATATAGATTCTTGTTTTGTTCTGTACTGCCATGGACTAAGTTAGAGAGTAAAGCTATGAGCGCTGCATTACGTTGTTTGAGATCGTGTTGAAACTAATGTCACGATACACTGAAATTGAAGGCTTCGCTGCATTTTCTAATACGTCTACGCTACATCCATTCATCAACAGTCTCATCGTTCGCATTGCTTCTCATCAAGCTGTCAAAAAATGCCATGTCCACACCCTGGAACGCCCAGTCCTCTGCTCGGGCAGTCAAGCCGGGGTATCCTCCGTGTTGTAAGAAATGACCGGAGAATTCATTCGGAGGTTGGGGCGCGATTTGTGTAGGAATTCCGCTCGCACCGATGGCTGCAAGGGCATTTGGTGATATCGACGGTGTCTGGAGCTGAATGTAGCCAGCATCCGCCGGTTTAATTGTGTCAGTAATCAGCATCTGTTGCGCCCTAGTATGCCCGTATTGGCGCATATGGTGATCATCATGAACGGTCCCTGTCCTTATGGTGTCTTTAGGTATATCCATCATTTGCGACTGGAGAGGGCAATTCGTTGTGGAGCTCGATGGGTGTTTGGGAGGTTCTTTGCTCATGCCCTGGCTGGCAATTTTCACGATTCCAAAGTAAGGAATGTTGACGCTGACGACGGTATCGTCGGCCTGATCAGGTAACAACGACTGGGTCCCGGCTCCTTGAATGCTAATACTCTGCGCTCCATTCCCGGTGCCGACTTCGACCGCCAGAAGACGTCGCAGCAAGTCTACGCTCTGCGCGCTCAATGTGTCTGAATTAAGGCGATTGACTTCTTTCATATTCTCTTGTGCTTGCTCAATCATGGCACGGTCGCTGATATATTGATGAGCTAGCAGATTCTCGGCTTCGGGGTGGTTGCTGTCAATGTGGGCCAATAGCAAGGTCATGGCCGCCATCAGAGCAATAAAATCAACGGTACGACAGCTATAGGCGATCTGGTTGAAGCTTCGTAGGGTGATAAAGCGTGAGAGAACTTCTCGTGAGGCGTTTACGCAAGTAATTCGGGAATATTCATATTGGCGCCCAGTCGAGGAAGAGCGAAGCATATAAGGTAGGTGAAGCTGGTTGAGGAGGTTGTAGTGAAGCACTTGCGCAAATAATCGCCGCGTGTCCCAAAAAAGGGCTTGAGAATCGGTCGATCTGGTGTTCAGGTTTGGTGCAAGCCACCACTTACTGGGAAGACTCCTGGCCGCCTTTTGCAGCTCCACGTCAAGAGTTCGAGTCATGGCATAGTCATCCAAGTTTGGATCGGATGCATCACGCTCCAATATTCTTGATGAAAGAACACAGTGTATTCGTTCAAGACGGCCCATAGGAGCGTCCATTGCAAGCAATGCATCAGAGGCCATGCTGCGGTCGAGGCACCCTTGAGGAAGGCCCAAGAGTAAACAGAGCTGGCGGTCCAGGAAGACAATTCGAAGCCACATGAGCTTTGGATGACACCTCGTGTTAGGATCGAGCAATTGAAACTGAGTCCGGTTATCCGGTCGGTCAAGTCCCATTAGCTGGGCAATGCCCATAGCTCTTCGATTTGCGACCCAGCTCCGTCGGAGACTCCCGATATTGGCTTGGTACATACTCTCAATCATAACGCACTCTAGAGCCTCGATACTGCCAAGAAGCTCGTCCTTGGTCGTGACGAGATTAATAGCGAGATCTGCTAATCGTTCCATCATGGCCCGTGGCGACTCTGATAGGCTCTTCAACTCTTCGTGTAGATCAGGGTGCACATGCTGCAAGAAGACGGCCAGCTGTAGCATATGCCTCGCTACCAGAACAGGGTGTACATTTGGTCCGGGAATTTCTAGCAAGCTTTCGGCGGTTTTCAGCCCGGTTTTTTCAAGCGTGGTGTAAGGCATGGTCAAGATCTCGTGAGCGAGGACGGACGGACGATGATAGGCTTTGCATATCCTCTGCGTATCTTCCCATGGTGGCAATGACTCATGTAGGAATGGTGATAGCTTCTGATATTTGCCGTGTGGAACTGATGCATCGGTGATGGCTTGTCCAGAGTTATGAGAAAGGACATCATGGTCGGCCGGTTGATACTATCGAAAGCAACTAGTACCTAGGGACCAACCAGATGGCATTTTTGAATCATTGAAAACATACCTTGGAAGATTGGTGGAAGGCGAGATACCTAGAATTCTCTGAGATTGTAGATGCAGGCGTCGGAATACCAGAGCTCATTCTTCTATGATCTTCACTAGGCGTCAAAGGTGTCCGTGCTTCGTCGGTATAGTTGATGCCCCGGCCAATATGCGTATTCGGTTCATGACCAATCCGATATTTGGAGACCCAGACATCCTCCGGCATCTCTTGGCTTACGCATCTGGAGCCTCGGCGACGACAAGGGTTGCAGATGATATTACTGAGCGGGTCGAATACGCACTTCATCTTACGCCGCTTGCATTCCCAGCAGCTGTGGGTCCCTTTGCGCACCTTCTGCCGCTTCGGCCCGGGTGGAGGCAGCATCGGGTCCATGCTTTCAAAGAAACATAACTGCCAGACCAAAAGACCCTGGAGACAGGAGAGGGAGCTGCGAAATGAGAGAAAAAGAAAAACGCGGCGGAGGAAGACCGGCGGAAACAGGGAATCATCCTTTTTTGAGAGCTGCAGGGGCCGGGCCAATCTGATCATGAGTCAGCAGCAGTTCGCCCGTGTTCCAAGGTTCACGGCGGTCGAACGTAACGCTAACCTTATTTGGGATTAGCTCCGGAGATTCATCAGCGAACCGGCGGTCGAAAATATACTTCCCAGGCTCGCTTTTGTCACATTCGAGTCTATCTCAGCCCATTACTTGAAAGATTCCAAGGTTCCACTTCCCCTGACTTATTCTTGATAATCGACCTTCTGAACTACCTAGGTATCACTCGACAAGATGTCTCCTATATGTATGCGTGAACTGTGTTCGACTGTCTTCCTCTCAATCTCTTCTTCTTGACACATCTACTCTCAAACCGAAAGATACGCCGAGACTGAGTAGTCCGGAAGACATTGATGTCTTCTGAGAACCCCCTGAGAGCCGATATGGCAGCAACCAAGCCGGTTAGCTCGCCCCATGACGAGTACACCCCGACAGACAGTAACCAAGAGAAGCATGACCGCGATGAGGCCTTGGCTGGCGAGCCTGAGTATATTAAAGGGCTGCGGCTATTTCTCATCATGCTCACCATTTTCATGAGTACTCTCCTCGCTGCCTTGGAGATTGGAATTATCGCGACCGCAATCCCCGGCATCACCGACGATTTCCACCGACTAGACGATGTTGGCTGGTATGGAAGTGCCACTTTCCTCCTCGTCGGCGCATCTTCACCAATGTGGGGGAAGCTGTACAAATACCTTCAGGTCAAATGGGTTTACCTGGGGTCTATTGTGTTCTACTTGGTCGGTAGCATTGTCGCCGCCGCAGCTCCCAACAGCACTTCTGTGATTGTCGGTCGAGCCATTCAAGGCTTGGGAGCTGCAGGAACTCTCGGTGGCTCGGTACTGGTTATCAGTCTCGTGGCTGAGCCAAAGAACCGCCCTGTGTTGATTGGTAGCTGGATGGGTGTCTTCATGGTATCGACCATCCTCGGGCCCGTCATCGGCGGTGCCTTCACCAGTGGAGTCTCTTGGCGATGGTGCTTTTGGATCAACCTGCCTCTCGGAGCTCCCGTTCTCTTCTTATGTCTACTCTTCTTGCGCGTGCCGAAGCACGTCAAGCCTGCCCCGGCCACTTGGACGGAGATCATCCTGCAGCTTGACTTGCCGGGGTTCAGTCTGTTGCTTGGGTCGCTGGTATGTTTCGCCTTGGCTCTGCAATGGGGTGGCCAAACCAAGGCATGGAGCTCTGGGGTTGTCATTGCCACCTTGGTTCTTTGGATTGCCTTTACGATCATCTTTTTTATCGTTGAAGCATTCCAGGGCTCACGCGCTATGGTCCCGCTGGCGTTGCTGAAGCCTCGAATGACATGGGCTCAAGCTTTGTGGTGCTATATGTCAGTGTTTGGCACTTATTTTCTTGCTTACCCTCTGCCAAGGCTAACGACAACCTATTTCGCAGTTCTAATTCCTCATTCTACCAAGTTATGTTCTATTTGCCCATTTATTTCCAGTCTATCCACGGCAAGTCGGCTGTCATGAGTGGTGTTGATACTCTTCCGTTCCTGGCCTTCTTCTCTTTGGGAGCCTTGATCAGTGGTGTAGTTGTTGGGAAAACACGCCACCTGATGCCTTTCCAGCTAGTCAGTGCGCTGCTTATGGTTGCTGGCATGGCCCTATTCTACACGATGGGTGTCGACTCGCCCCAAGCCCGCTATCTTGGCCCTCAGGTTCTCTATGGATTTGCGCTGGGCCTCGGTAACCAAATCCCGATGACAGCAGTACAGGGCTTCTCAAGCCGAGAAGATGTAGCAAGTTCCACTGGTATCATGCTAAGTATGGGCCACCAACCTCCCTAATCATGTCTTTTTTCCCACTGACTTTGTATCAGTGTGCCAGTCTATTAGTGGAACATACTTCGTCATCGTGGCGCAGTCCCTCTTTGCCAACCGCATGTTACTGACGCTTGCGGGCTCCAACTCCAGTGTTGACACCGCCAAAGCATTGGGAACAGGCGCATCCGAGATTCAACACGTTTTTAAAGGCGACGAGCTCAGAGCTGTGACTAATGCCTACATGGTCGGGATTAAAGATGTTTTCGCCTTTGGACTGGCCGGTGCTGCAGCTGCAGTCCTGTTGGCTTTGCTCATTCCTCTGAGACAGCTTCCAGATCACGATAGTAAGAAGAAACTGGAGACAGGTGCCGTTTGAGGATCTTTTGTCGGCGCGGGAGGACTGGCGCTCAAGGAAGCTGAGACGGTGCTGTGGCCCAGTCTGCCTGAGAGATAGGGCCAGGATGATAGAAAATAGAACAAGGCAGGAGTTCCAACATTGTGGAATAGTGAGCCCATTAAACATATTAATATATATATTCGGGTAAAGTGATATCTAAGTGCTCTCTCTGTAGGTGTGCGCATTTGCTTTGGTCAATTCACATACAAGTTTTTCCAATCTAGTTCTAGAATTTCTTGTCGCCACAATTTAAACCATTCTGGATTTCTAAGGGGGACGTTAGTGACATATACATCTTGGAAATATTGATGTATCCCGGAAGATCGACCAGATAGACAAGTTAGCCTGTCTTGGCCTTTTTCGTTTTGTATATGTACATATCCCACACAATACTATTCATTCAACCTGGCACCGAAAAGGAAGGAACGACATGCAAAACTCTAAAAAGAGAAAAAGAGAAAAAAATAGAAGACTCTAAATTTAAACGAAATAAAAATCCTTGATCTTCTATACATATTCCAGATCGAAGCTAGACAGACCTTACTACTATCGAGATGAGGTTGAAATAAGGTCGCCTGTTAAATAACTCCCCACCAGTCATAGTTGAACAGCGAGGATCAAAAAAGACAGTATTCGAATTCTGATTGGTCAGTATCCTATATTCAACTAGTTCTTAGATTTAACCATGGTTCAATTTATTACATGGCAGGACAACTCGACTGTTTGATCAGAACAGCTTCACTTTACTCTATCTGATCCTTCAACCTACAATGGGTTTTGCCTCGATTAGAACTGAAATTTTGGAAATTGAACACATACTCGCCAAGTGTACACTCAAAATTTATAAAAGTCGCCTATCATTGAAAGGATCAATCAATTTGAGGTGGGAATCGATCAAACCAGGCTACCTATACGAGGTCACTATAAACTTAGTCAAAATTACGGCCGTGATCTACTTGCCTCCCTGTAGGGTATAAATAGACACGCTCCCCCTGAGAGTAATGTAAGTCTGTAAGTCATAAAAATTCAAAATGACAAACTCCACGCAAAACGAGACTCCCGGCTGGGTAACCCCCGTGGCCACTGCTGGTTCCGGGCTTCTCGGCCTCTGTCTGATACTGGGCCTGATTTTCTGGGCCGTACGGTATGTACAGCCTGCCTTATTCTCTCGTATTGGTCTATCATGCTAATGGAGAGATATGTGCAGTTACCTGGTGTTGAATCTCACTAGTGTCACATGCCCTTTCCCCATCTACATTAGAGACAATCAACGTCTCGCCTTCGAACCCCAAGTTCGACGGAGACCAGCATAGTCTCCAACCTTCTGTCCTCCCTTTCCTCGACGGTTTTCTTACACTATGGCGGAATCGCGGGGAGGACCCTGTCAGCCAACCGGGTCTTGCACCCATTGATTTTTCTGGTTGACTTGGATGGAAAGAAAGGAAGCATTATGGGGGGGTTTTCTGGATCTATGTGCCACCGATCGTGGGGGGTGTTGAATCTCACTAGTGTCACATGCTCTTTCCCCATCTACATAGTTCACTCCTCCTCTTCTTCCTTTCCTCTTCACGCCTCTTTACAGAGCTCTGTCATTCCGTACAATCCATATTGTACAGCCTCTTTATGATCTCCTTGATACATATCACCTGGCGCGTGAGGCCCGCCTGGACGACCCGCAAAGGACCCTCACAGACCATTTCCACAAGGAAATGGATGACATGGAGCGGGCGGAGAAAAAGGAGAAGCAGAAGACGCGGTGGAGCTTTGGTGAGCACTCACTCCCCAGAAGCACTTGTGGGAAGTGTAGGCGTTGGGAAGGATTTATACTAACCAAGAGCGTTTGTCCCTAGGCTTTGTTGAGCACCCCCGGCTCTGAAGCCGGCTCTGACACCGCCTATGCCTCCAAACCTGCCAGCGACACCCATGGCAACAAACCAGAAAATGTGGGAGATGTGCTGTCGGACAAGGGCAAGGACAAGGCCAAGGCCAAGGGCAGCGAGACCCGCCACGCCCCCCGACTCCCCATCATTGTGGAACAGTCTGGTGCTTCCGCCAGTACGGCGGAAGCCGAGCCCGAAGATGCCGATTCTGACGGCGTATTGGTCCAGTGGGTCCGCGTTCCGCATGGATACCGTCTCCCGCCGAAGCGGAAGCAGGCGTACGCACTGGGCCGAGCCATCGATGCCTTCAAGGACTGGGTCGGGAAATAAGAAGGCGGAGGGGAAGGATGTGGAATCCCAACCAGCCCTGCCCGGCACCAGCAAGACGAGGAATCTTTTTTGATATGATCATGCTGTCTCTGCCACCTACCCGGAAACCGGCCAGGATGGTGGATTCGCTCATCCTTTTCCTCGCGCAGGCTGAACACCCCTGCTGCTGACAGTATGAGCATGGCGGTGGCCATGTTGGCTTCTGTTGGCCTTTGTTGGTTTGGTTTGGCGCCCACTTTGGCTCGTTCTGGCTCGTTCTGTTCCGTTCTCGCCTATTCTGGCTTTTTGGGAATTGTCCTTTGTCTGCTTTTTGTTGATTTTGGATTTGCTTTCCGCATATTTATACAGTGGTTGGTGTTGGTGCTCTTTTGTTCTTGTCCTGTTTCGTTACTATTATTGGAAGTATTATTTCAAAATCCATTCGTCTAGAACTTTTGGCGAAGCATACCATTCTCAAGCAAAGTAGCGATATTTAAGCAAAGTACGGTCATTTTCACGAGTCTTTCTCATCGGTCCTTCTCATCAGGGGAACCCCGCCTGAAAATTCAATGCCACCGGGACTTTGGTTTTGGAAGCGTTTGGTGCTGCTTTAATGGGCGAAAAGACCAATTTGCTAACTTGACCAAGTAAACCGAATGCTCGATTTTAAGCCTGGCTTCGAAATCTCTCCTAATCTCCTCTTTCTCTTCTTCTGGAAACTCGAAGCCACGAAAGCCGATACAGCACCGGCACTCTACAGTGCAATGGCCTCTGCCTTTCTTCCTTGGAGATAGATACCTCTGTGCGCAGCATCCGCATTCCCGGCTGCAACATCCGCCTCGATCCGAACAATCCTGAACTAGTTCTTCTCTCATAAACCATTCAGGATCACGCCTTAAGCTATCGTAAAGTTCTTTGAAATACGGTCTAACCATAGACGTCACTCTGTAAAGGGCGTCCTCCTTTCTTGGATATTGTAGTTGGACCTCTTTAAGCTGTTGATTTGCCTTTTCAAGCTGGGCACTGGTAGACTCGACAGGCGTGGTCTTGTCAAGCTGGACCCGACCAGACTCGATAGCTATGGTCTTTTGTAAGGCCATAGCTCTATGGTGTAACGTTTCCTCACGCTGCGTCAGTTTGCGCAGAGCGTGCTCGGCAAGAAGCACATCGGTGACTATTTCCCGGCAGATACGTTCTTGTCCGTATCTGAGAACTTCATCATTCTCATGATTTAAGTAATAGAACTGCATAATCCTATCGCGAGTGGAAAGCTTAGCAAGCGAAAAGGATAAGAAAGCCTTCTTGGATAGTAGCTCGGGAAAAACTAGAACTCGGAGAAGATTGAAGAAAGGATAGAGAAATGATTCTTCCCCAGCTATACCTAGGTAACCCTGAGTCATAGTGTCATCACCCCGCTGCCTAAAATCGCGTATTCGAAGGTTCTCTGAAGGTTCCTTGGACCTCAGGAAGCCCTGGAGGTTGATGTTCCAAGGTTGCTTCCAACGGACGGGTTACTTCAAAGTCACATAAGCTCATTGACAGTCCAATTTTACGAACAGAAGATAAAAGACTGGGGCCCGAAGGCCAAAAGGATGTTCATTGGACTGATGTTTGCTTTTTGAATCTGAACTCGGGTGTTCTTTATGAACACCCCACAATTCTGCCTTTGTCAACCGCCTTCCCAGTCCGGGGCACCACGGGTGTATATCGATCAACGGAGCACAAATATTTGTTGAACGAACGACGGCAACAAATTTACAAATCCGATGATCGCAAAGCAGAATATCCCAAAAATAAAAGAAGAAAGGGTTTGGGCAATCTCAACGCCCAGCGGAGAGAAAAGGTGAATGTGGTACTCCCGAAGTCTTCTCATTTTACTATGGGCCTTGCTCGGCGCCCGTGCGTTTACCCCCTGATCCTGTCGCTCCCATGCCGAGCATAACTCTTTCTCTGAAGGCCATGTCAAAGACTGAGAATAAAGTCCCAGAATAGGGTGCATTGCCTCACGTAAACGAGGTGCGCAAGAGATGACCCGGATTTCTCGGAGAGTACAGAATCTCTTAGGAACTGTGGAGTGAAGCCGAGTTCCATATCGTTGAGCTGGCAGTGGGTGTTAGCGTCGATGTTGACTGGCCCAAGAGAGTATTGTAATCACTGGAAAGCTTCAAAGCCTGCAATCGGGTTAGCGCCTGGTGGATTAGGCACTTTTACAAAGTTCTAAGCTTCTGTGATCTGCTTAGCCTGCTTGGCCAGACAAAGTACAGGACGTATTAGCAGTTCGGCATTTACTGTATCCTCGACAGACCTCGGCCTGTTGTATTTCATTAACCCCTGGTATCAGAGCCGATGCCCCACGCCGGTGAGTTAGTAGTTGGGCGGGTGACCACCAGCGAATCCTCACTCTTGTATGTTTTTGTATTGATTTTGTTCCTCTCTCTTACGAGGTCAAGTTCAGTTGCGTTGAGATTTAAGGAAGTCCAGCGGTAGTATTTCATATATGTTGTATAGAGCGCAGACCTTCCCTATTTAAGTAGTAGGTAGAGACTTCCCCTTCTCCTCCTAGATAGCCTTGAGTGGTACTGTTAAATCTCCCTATGTCACATGACGCGTTCCCTGTATATGTAGTCTACTACCCTTCCTTTCCTACACTCTTACATAGCTTCGTCACTCCGTACAATAGAATCGTGTACAGCCATCCATGACCTCGTTTACACGGTAGGCCTTATCAGGTACAAGTGAACAGAAAAAGAAGATTCTTATGTGAAGTCAATATATACAGCAGCCTGTAACCTTCGCCCCTGCTCAGGGGTCCATAAACAAAAATACCACCCCGCCTACCATAGCACCCACGAAAACCACTGCCAGGATTCCAGCTCCTGCTTTATCTGCCGTTGTAATAGGAGGCAACGCTGAAGATCCAGACCTCCCCCTAGTACCAGCATTGGGGTCGCTCGTACCGTTTCCACCTGTTGCTGTCGAGACTGGTTTTGAGGACGAGCCTAGAAACTTCAGCATAACAGCACTCATCATCTGACTACCACTGATTGCATTCTCCATCGAATTCTGTCCATCATACCCTCCGTACCAGCGGTTACCACAGAGGTCTTTGCCGTCACCGGTGCATGACTTTGCAGCACCCTCGGCTGAAACTTGTAGTCTGGGTAGAATCTTCTCCTTAAGCGAAGGGATGATCAATGCAATATCTGAAAGCCACGACACCGTAAGGCCTTTGAAAAGTGGGCCGTTTGCGTCTTTATAGCATTGACCCACAGCTTCGCACCGCCAGTCGGTGACCACACCTCCGTGTTCGGGTAGGAAAAATGTAGTGAACAATGAATCCAGTAGGTTGTTTGTGATATCAAGCCATTTCGTATCATTCGTCTATATCGAGATTCGGTTAACATGTCAATAATAAACGGATGGGAGACAAAAGAACAATACATACATAGGCATACATATACCCAGCACCAGAAAGATAGGTACCATAGTTGTATGTCCACCGGGTGTGGTCAGGCAAGGTGCAGCCATTGGGGCCCCCAGTGCCTTGTCTGACACTATCTGCCACTGCCCATGTTTCATTATTGACCAGATTCACAGAGGTGGACCAGTCCCAGACTTTCTCAGCCCACGTAGCATACTCTTCGTCTTGGGTATACCAAGCGAGACGTGCTGCGAGCATAAAAAAGCCACCGTTTGACACCGCGTTCTTCATGGTATAGCCACTTTGCCAGATTTCCTTCTGCCAGCGAAGGCCACCGCCGCAAATAGTCGTGTCCCACCCCTTCCCGTCTGGCGATTTCTGGTCATTGAAAACGCCTATTGCAAGGGTGA
The DNA here is from genome assembly GCF_028828025.1 of Penicillium rubens. Taxonomy (NCBI): domain Eukaryota; kingdom Fungi; phylum Ascomycota; class Eurotiomycetes; order Eurotiales; family Aspergillaceae; genus Penicillium; species Penicillium rubens. The sequence continues at coordinate 4,186,066 of NW_026890601.1, read as the reverse complement.
GCCAGGTGTCTCCACTTGGACGATTCGGGAATTTATATTCTGCTGCAGTGATCGCCGCTAGACCCCAGAACATTTGATCGTCATTCCCCTATAGAATGGTCAGGATGGTGACGGCATATTCTCAAATGGACACTTACCACTCCTATCGCCCAGGAAGGCATGTAGTCTCCGCCCGCACCCCCCTGGTGTTGTAACCCGATGCTGACATCCTCGTTATAGGTTGTGTCGTTCGTAGCATGCCAATAATTGAGACATGCCAGGAACAAAGCAGCTCCTGTCCACCAGGATCTCGAGATGAAGCCTGGATTGTCTGTCCCGTTTTGTTTGTACCATGTCATCATGTTGTAGGTGGCGGTGCTCCCGGCATCTTTGATCGATTCTACCCATTGAGAAAAGCAATGTAATTAGCAATTCAGCCTTCGAAATGAGAGGAGAACATATATCCCCGCATCCAGTCTCTTACCCTGACTGTTAACATCGAGGTCGAGCGCATAGACATGGCCGATAAACGGTAGAATGCGCAAAGCCACTATGGCCATGTGCCCAGCGCCTTTGAACCTCATTGTCCTCAGGGTGATCGCAACCGCCGAGAGTAGCCAAGGGACCAAGGTTCTTGGCCGATGCAATGTTGTTAAATACAAAGTTTTTGTCAGAGACTGGATAAAGAAATGTTTCGGCCTGGAAGCGAACAGACGGATCACGAAGCCGATTTAATTGGAGTAACTGAAGGAAGTGGGACCACTGAAATGGGGCCAAACCCTCGGTATGTGTTTCAGCCGATTGATTCGTTAACTCCGTTAGAATGTTGTATACGGATACGGGGGCTTTGGAGGCTCCTATCATGTCGCACACAATCAGCCCCCAAAACTTCGAAAGTGTTGTCCCCACGGCCTCGCTGAGCGACCCTCCCCCGGATGCGCCGGCTCCCCCCGCGTGACCGTCACGTTTTTCATCTCCCTTTCGTTCTTTTGTCTACAATATAATGCGACAGCAAATCCGACATAAAAAAAACGCATTCATGCAGGGTGTAAGCGCTTCAGGGTCGAGGTCCACCCTTGGCCCACGGGCCCAATGCCAGCCAAGACAAGGCCCACGGGCGGCCCGGATGTGCCCGTGGCCACGTCCCTTGGCGGCAAATCAGGGACACTTCCACATCAGGTGATCTGGTCAAATGGCGAAGTCGAGTTGCCCAGACAATATATATTCTTACCCCGAACTACTGGTCTCTACTGGTCTCCAATTTTCTGTGCGTAAACCCTCAGTCAATTGACGGAGTCGGTCAAATACAAGACTAGAGTAGAGGGGAGACAAAGATGTGAACAATATCAGTATATAGATGATGATGATGATCTAACTCGCTGCCATGAAGCTGCTTCTATATAATTTCATGGTGCAAAGAAATAGAAGACGTAGATACATCTAGTAGAAATCAAGCAGAGGAAGATCTGTCACGCACGGCATGAAGGCAAAGGCATAAACTGCATCTGTCATTGATGCATCATTAATTGATATATTTCACTGCCGAGTCAACGGTGGCACGTATTTGGGGAAAAAAAAAAAAAATTGTTGGTTGTGAATCATTGTATAACATCGAATACTATAAACAATGCATTTCAGGAAGTAATTGTACACTTGAAATCTATCGTAGCCATGCAATATACATAAGGATATTCCGCAAAATACCAGGACGCAGAAGAGTCATTCAAGCATTGTTTGCGCAGGAGAACGGTTTGTGTGCATTCTGCGCATTGATCCGAATGCTCGTTCCAGTGGCCCAGAGACCCATTCCACACTGTAATTGTTAGTATCAGATTATCGTAGACCAGAAGGTATGGGGTAAGGGACTCACAATCAGGCAACACAGGGCAACAAGGAAGATATTGAGTGCAGTCAAGCCCATCTTCCGTTTGCTGGAGAGGTACTGTCCGCGGTTCATCTTCAACCAGAAGAGGCCCTCCAGGCCGAACGAAAACCAGCTGCAGAACGCCGCTGCGATCATATTGAGCAGATCGTTGAACACAGGGATCGCGTTTGCAATCAACCATGCGATAACCCACATGATGAAAGTGATCAGTACCCAGCTGCCGTATGAACGGAAAGATCTCTCGCTCATCATATGGGTGCCACGGAACATCCGCACATAGATGCACTTCGCGCCGACGTGGCAAATGACCACTCCAGCAATGACGATCGTGCCGATAGAGATGCCGAATGCGATTTTCGAAACGAGTTCGCTTGCACTCAGCAGGGCGGGGCTGAGGACATTCGGTCCGGCGTATCGGTAGATCACAATGGCAGTAACGAGATACAGCGATGTGTCCGTTACTTGGAAGGCAATCAGCGCCTTAGGGTAGTCTCTTGGATCTGCCAGCTCGGACTGGAAGCTGAAGAATGACATATGGCCGGAATAAGCAAGGACAATGTTAAGAGTCGCGGAGAAGCCGTTCATCAGAGTTGGATGGGTAATAGCGTATGTCCTGGGATCCGGCATTTCAATTCCAATAGCGATCATGGTAATCATTACCGCGGTGAAGATTGATAGCGAGGCTAGTACTTGTTAGTTTGGTTTTCTACATCAGAAAGGAGTTCGGTCATACAAATAATCCCCAGATACGAAACCTCCTCCAGGCGCCTTGACAGGGTCAGGACGAAGCAGAGGATGGTCCCCACCACAGAGAAAACGATGGTACACGTCCCGTGGTTAGTTAGAGTGTTCATCATGATAGAGAATGTCAAGACATGAGCACCCATAAGGAAGATAAAACAGAGAACCTGGGCAACATTCGTGATCTCACGACACCAAGGGCCGCCTAAGATCTCTGCAGCATCTGCCATGTTGTGGACCTGAGGGTATCGCAATTTGAATTGGCCGACAACATATCCGGTGTAGGTCGTCAATGCTCCAATTCCAACAATAATGATACAGCCACTGCCAGGGTTAGCACAGGTTCATAGTCAAGAAGAAGTTCCCATCAGACGTACGGGACCAAACCCAAAACTGCCATTGATGACGGGAGGGAAAGAACTCCCAGTGAGACAGACTGGGCAATCATCACTATTGGACGGTTAGCTGTGGTCCATGATTGATTAGTCCAATTGGGGCATATGTACAAATTGCACAGTTCCTGAACAAAATTGATTAGCTTTCTGCACTGGCTTACTGCGAAACTGCAAGTGTAGACTTACCACCACTTCATAGTCCTGTAACGTACTCCGCCAACCTCTTCTCCGGCAAAGGGGTCTTGTGACGACTTCTCTAGCTCCATGTCTTTCTCCATGTCTTTCTCCATGTCTTTCTCCATATCCTTTGCCATGTCCTTTTCCGTATCTCTCTCCATGTTGGTATTGTTAAGAGTTGGTTGCAACTTGAAGTTGACTCATTGAGCATCGACAATCCCGAGGTCTGGAGAAATCTCTGTTTGCCGCGGCCCCACTATTTCCTTGTCTGGGGAAGACAACTACGAGACGGACAGAGGGAAGCAATGATAGAACGACGCAGAGAAAGCCGAGAACTTGAGCGGAATATGCGGGATATCGCCCGAAATGATCGTTTGATCAATTGATTATTCACGCCTGCCGGCGGAGGGAGGACTGTGTTACAGGCATTATTTGGCCCTGTGTCTGAATAGTGTCTCTGTATCACAAGACATAAGACATATAAGAAGACATCCCCCGGATTCTCATTTCTTCCCCGCATTAGGTGGAGTGTATCTGGGACAAGTAAGACTCAAATCTTACCTATAAAAAGTCTTGTTGGCGTCTTCGATTGAGCACGGAACAGAATCTCCCTGTTCCGTTCCTGTTCCGGGCCCACTCTTCGTGTCCGAAGCTGGAAAAGCTCTTTACCGCAAAATCTGTTGACCAGAACTGGGGAAGCAGCCCTTATATTAAGAATGCTTTCTTTATGTTTTATGCTATTTAATATTAGACAGGGAACCATTCAATTTTTCTCATCCTTTATCGTGATATTCGAAGCCAATTCAGCCGATCCCCCCGGAAGCGGATATACCCTTCCGTGTTCCGTGTTCCGCCCTTTAGTACTTTTCACCTTGTTTCTTCTTTGTCTGCTAATGTTATCGTAGTCCTATGGAATAAGTTTGGCGGCGAAGCTGATCACAATGTATCACTGGCTTTTTGCTCACCCGAATCGTAGTCAAAATCACAGGCAACATTTGGAACTAGGATATGCTACCAATGACGAAATCCCATTTCCGATAAGGTCTACTCGGAAGATCTTACCGAGAAGCAACACTTTGAATTTGGGAAGAGCAGAGAGAAGAAAGATTTGCATTCAGATACCTACTTGATGACCAGCCGTATTCTCCATACGGAAGACCTAACCGGTTTGCTCATTGTTAGTTCAACTCGATCCTTGCGTAACGAGAAACAGAAACCTGTCACCAGAGCTTACTTGCTGCCAGTAAATACCATTGATAGATACATAGTCTGAAAAAGGGATCTTGTGGACCAAAGATCATCTACTAGTAGGCGGCTCTTGGAAAGCCAAGTATAGCTTCTGTAGGTCCGAGTCCCTCTGCAGCAACACCTCAGCTTTATCGCACTCCACAAGTTCCCCATGCTTGAGCAAAATCACCCAGTCGAACCAATGAATAAAACGATACCGATGTACCACCGATATGATAGTTTGCTGAGAGAATTCCTTCTCGATAATGTCCTGTATGATTGCCTCCGTTTCCCAATCGACGCTGACACAAGAAAACCATTAGTTTCTACCTTAATAGTTACTTGATTCCATGGGATACAGCGCCAAATTATGTAGAAACACCAAGATAGCTAGCTACCTCTCGGACTGACTCGGAGCAACCGCACTCAATTGCCTATTTAGGAAAGATCTGTTGTTGAACTCCGAAAGGTGCATAATCTCTTTATTCCGATCAAATACTTTTATCAACGTAATGACTTTGCCTTAGAGATAAGATCTTTTGATTCTAGGCCCCGCCAACAGGTCGCGGGTTGAGGTTTACATAGCACCTTTCCAGTTTGCAGGTTTTGCCAAGGCCTATAACGACTATGTTTTCTCCGAGATGTCTATGTACTATGCACGTACTATGCACGCTAAGTCGGAAGGCCTACAGCATTATTGTGTCAGAGAAGTTGGCGATGTCGATATTCACAGCGGCCCTTCTACCATATACAGCTATGTACATAATGATCAATGAGTTCGGAAAAAGGCACGCATTATATACAGGATTAATTCCCTATGGAATCCGCATGGACAGTAGTGCTCACCGCGCGGCGGAAGAGATCAGAGAATAGATTATAGAAAATTTTCAGCCTTCTATTGTTGTGTAAAAGTCAGGTGAAATTTAACAAAGGGTCCTGAGTGCAGTGGATATTGTCAAACCACGCTATGAAATCAAAATTACCGTCCAAATCACAACCGTCGTACCAATCTTTAGAAAAATCAATATCCGGAGTCAAGGGAGCCGGCTGGGGATATTCGGGGGAAAGAATCCGATCGGGTACCCGACGAATAAATCTCGCCCCTTGTTGAGCAATCTCATAACTCCCTTCATGTGGACGCACCAGCGAGGTCAGATGGGAGACAAACAGAATCAGCTTTTGGATAGTAAGTAGACGAAAGTTGGCCGGTAACGGCGCTGGTGATGAATTCGATATCTGAGAGCTTTGCCCCGAGAGCAGGTTCGAAGTTAGGATGCCTGCAGCAGGAAGACCAATGTAGCATAACTAGAGAAAAATGATGTTATAAGAGAGGCCCTATATCAGTATTGTTGGGGCAGAGCAGTCTTACATCCCACGACATATTTGCCAGCAAGTGAGCAGACCGGGTGTGCATGGCAATGATGTCTAATAGCGTGGTCACTATCTCCAGGGAGCTTTCAATAAGACCTTGTGAGTTTATGCCAAGACGCTTTAGCAAGATCCGATGTAGCAGAAACTCCTGGTACGTAAATTCTATATGAGCGAAGGCGCGGCCCTCGTCTCGTGTAGAATTGTAAGCACCCGCTGCAGCGTCCTCGGGAGACCAGTGCATAAATGACGGAAGGTCTCGTTGCGTTTGACGGGATTCCTGAATCAACATTCTGTATAGTTCCTTGTAGTCAGTCCCTGATATGAACATAATTTTGGAATCTATAAGACACGAACTCAACTCTGGCTGGAATATGCTGAGTTGTAGGGCTCAAATACAACTCTAGGATACTTTCTCGCAACAAGCTCGTTAGTAGCACGACGCGAAGCCTAACGCCAACGGTCAAATTTCCTTCGGTGTTCCAACCATTCGCGTCGAGATTCTGTAGTGCCCTCTCTCCTTCGCTTCGTGAGAGGACTATCGTCTCATAACTTATATCCAGGGGAGGCAGAATACTACAGTATCGAGAGCATATCCGAGGAGGCCGCCCTAAGGAGGTCGCCAGCTCCTTATCAATTGCGTATGCGCACACCATGACTCGCTTTCGGATCTCCACTAAGAAGAACGGAAGGTCTCCTTCGAAGTCTTTATCGGATTGATGTAAACCGAATGCGTATACGATGGTAGATAGATCTCCAAGCTTTTGCCAGACCCTATAGTCTATCCAAGTTTTAGCCATTTTCTCTCTTTTCTAAAGGGCGGTATCAAAGGGTGATTACCGCTGTCGCCAAACATCGAACTCAAGAGGACTATTTGCTGGGTCGTAAACCAGCTCTTTTCAAGCTTCCAGGGGTTGCGATGCGTGAAGATCGGGTCATCATCGGGTGTATGGAATAATGCTGTCCCTAATAGGGCGAAGACAAGTCCGATTGTCTCCCATCTCGCCGTTATTGAATCGAAATACTCTGAGAAATTCATTGTTGAATGAGTCTGGATATCTTCGGATGTGTTGACAAATATTTGACGGGACAATGTGGCAAGCGATGCATGCGTATCCTGAGAGTTGCGGACTGCGCAATCATACATTTGCTCCATAGAATTGCATAAGGCACGAGTCAAAGGAGGGCCTAGAAACCATCCTGGGGATATCTTGTTCTTTAATTCAATGATCTCATGGAACCAATGGATCTTTTGCAGGTGTGATAGAATCTGAACTCCTAGCAGCACCTGATTGGAGTTGCTTGGTGGATATGTAGCTGTTGGTACTGTCGCTGCTGGCAGACTGCCTGGCTCTTCGACACGCAGGGTGTCTTCGTACTCCCTGAAAATATCTTGGGGGGAGACCAACCCTAGAATTCCAGGCCCCAGAGTCTGTTTCTCCTTTGCAGTCCATTGCGCGATATGCTGATCGCGTAATGTATTCCCCGCATCTGTAGCCGGTGGAAAATCTGACTGCGGGCTAGGCGCGGCTGTGCTGGAGATCGTTTGATCCACTCGAAAAACCAATTGATTGTCCGGGCGCTGTTGCCTCTTGGATCGCCGGGAGACCACCCTGGAGGCGCGTGCGCGCGGCTGAGTTAGTGGAGCGGGATGATAGAAGCAGCGTTCGGCCTGGCCATGACAGAGACATCGACCACAGACGGGACTTTGATGGTCGCATCGTAATTTGGACTTTCGGCAAGGCTCGCATGATGACAGCTGCCCATTTCGACGAGGTGTTGCCATTTTCACTGACTGCATTTGTTTGTACGGAGTAAGATAGAAGCCTGGCTATAATCCGGTGACGCAATGCTGATAAGACACAGTCTAGGGTTTGAGGATATTAAAGAGGAGGAGGTACTAATGCTTTTGCTGAAGCCGGACCTCAGCATTAAATTTCCTATTTTGGGGAAATCCAACCGGAACTCCGATTGGACAGTGAAACAACACCGCTAGTGCCAGCGGTCATGGATGTGGCCAAAGACCTTCTTCGCTAAGTGACAGAAATCTGTCTGTACAACATGTATGGGTAACCTCGGTGGTATTCAACTCTCTGCCAACTAACAAAAATAACAGAACCGCAAATTTAAACAATCAGGGTGAGGTTTCGCAAGCTAGCGTGGAAGAAGAGTTCTTCCCTTATTTTAGTGGAGGCTTCAAAGCGAGTAAATTCGGATTAGAAGGTGTCAAACAATTGCTCATCTCCATAATACGTGTATTTTTTAACTGAAGGGGGCAGGTCCTTGAGCAAGCTGCCATCAAAGTCGAGGTCGTAGCTGACCTGTGGCTTCGCCATCTCGGTGACGCTGTGCGAATACACTTGCCACCCCTTTGAATATATCTATCTGTATATAAATACATACGTAGTTTACTTTTACCATCGGGTTGGATCCGAACGAAATTGGCATAAACACCACTGTTCCTGAATATGTTACTTCTTAATGAAGATGACACTTTACCATAGGCGGCCACGGGCGTAGGTAGCACCGTAGTAATCACTTCTCAGTTTTCATCTTATAATACTCCCTCCTCTCACATGCGTAGCCAAACACAAACAACGAAATTAAGTGCAGCCAGTAGCCGGGTGGCAACCCTTCATCCTAGTAATGATCAGGCTCCCTATCCCTCATCTTCCACAGAAACCCCTACTCATTCCCTAGCGTAGCCTTCATCTGCCGACTCCATTCATCCCGCTTGATTCGCAGAAGGATCAACGGGACCCCACTGAGCAGACAGAATAAACAGACCGCCGTGAACGACCAACCCGTCCCAATCGCATCAAATAACGGCTGCGCAATGATCGCACTCACGCATGACAGACTGTTTCGCATGAGGTTATTCACCGCGACGCCGATGGTGGAGTTCTTCGGTGTAAATTCTGTCAGCATTGTCATGGTGACGTTGGTGAGAATCATTCCGCCAAACCCGTAGAAGAAGTTTCCGAGGAGCTATAAAGTAGATCAGTCCCCGCTTGAAGCCTGAAGACGATGAAATTAATGAACTTACCGGGACCAGCCAGAACTCATGTTTGTCAGCGGCCCATCCCCACCATAACAGCGCCCCGGGGAAGAGAATGCCCCCAAGGAGGCAGTTCTCGCCCAGACGATCGACCGGGTGGAGGATCAACTCCCCCTTATCATTGTATCGGCCCTCCTTTCGAGCGGTGCGCGCCATGATATAATCCTGCCAGCGGCCCCCAATAATTGCACCGAAGAGTAGGCCCAGGCCCCCAGGAATATAAGCCACACCGACAATGATAGAGCTCCAAGAGTATGGTGGCAGGGCGAAGGTGTCTTCAATGGAAACGCAGATGAGATAGTACGTAGCGAAGACGATGCTGGTGTAATAGACCGTAATCAGGATAGGAGGGTATTGGAGGAGCTTGGCGGCTTCCATGGGCTTTAGGAGGAAGTAGAGGGCCTTCTTGCCGGGACTGGTCGCGTCGTTTCGCTGCTCATGGCGGTTCTCTTCGAGGTTGTTGGCTGTCTCTGGCATGAGGACGACCATAACAGTAAACACGACCCAGCCATAGATGACCATGAACCACTGTGTGCTGCGCCAACTCCAACGCATCGTGAGTGCCCCGCCGATAATAGGGGCAAACATGGGCCCTAGCATGGGACCTAGCATGAACGCACCCATGGCCTTGCCGCGATCTTGCGTTTCGAATATGTCTGAGATGGTCCCGGCACTGACGGCTTGAAGGGACGCACTGGATGCGCTTCCAAGGAGTCGCATGACGACAAACATGCTGATGTTGGGGCTGATAGCAGCCAGAATGTTGAAAATCCCAAGGAAGAAGAATGAGGATATGTATACCAGACGACGGCCATAGAGCTCAGCGAGGTATGACCACCACAAGGGTGTGAATGCAACAGAGAGTGAGCCAAAAGCGATAGACAAGTTGACCACCGACACGGTGGTATGCATATCCTCGGCGATCTCTATGAGGCAGGCTGTTTGAAATCCAACATATCAGCTTCTTGTTCTGGCTGGGGAAGAGGAGGCCTTACGAAACAAAACACCACTACTCAGCGGAACCACCAACCCTCCCATCGCCACAATGAAGGTCAAACCCCACTTCATCCCCGGGGCATACTGCCTCGGACCCTGCAAGGCTGGAACAAAACATAACCACGGAAGAAATCCTCTACGAACGTGTTCCAAACCATGAGGCTCAATTTCTTGCTTGGTTCCGAGTTCTGCATTGGTATTATCTTGCATGAGCTTTTCGGGCGAGTCTGTTTCATACTCTGGCATTGTCCCTGTGCTTCTTGGGGATTGCATCGTGGATTCGTGGTGAACGCTGCTGATGTCTCGGGTGTATTGTTTCTATGCGTAAGAGACATGCAGATCTGTGGATTTAAATGCCCCTATCATGTCTTCTGGCAAGCAGATATATACATACGTATTCAGAATCATCGACGGTACAATGTATATGATTATGATCCACCTCGGCCGAGGGTGTGGGGCCTCCCGCCTCGTACGAGACCCACGCCTCGTCCGGTCAAATTAGGAGAGCGCAAACCTTCCAAGGCTAACTAGATTGAGGTGATTCCAAGATTAACACACAGAGTAACCTTGGTTAGGTAGCTACCTACCCTTGTGGAAATAATCGAGGCACCTAAATCTACCTGAAAATGACCCATACCCATACCCTATCTCATACGAGCAATGCAGATCCGAAGTGACAGCGCAAAAAGCAGGATGAAATTACTACTCGTTTGGAATATGGATCACGATCAAGGTACAATTTATGGGTACTGCGTAGAGTATGGATCCTCATCCACGAGCGAACTACGATATTCTAATTGTACGGAGTTATTCCAGCTAATTTATGATGCTATTCAAAAATTCACCATTATATGTTCTACGCAGGGCTCAGCTTTGAACATTCACTTAATCTTTGACGACAAATGTTCGATAGGGGTTGGGACTGGTCATACCACAGATTACACCTCGACTCATGGAGCCGCCCTTAATCAGCATATAGCGCTAGCGTATGTCCAAATGACAGTGCAGGGTTTATAGATGCGATCTGAACTATACACTCAATCGATCCGCGCTCCACCCTTCTCCAACACTCCGCCCAGAAAGAGAAATGAGAAACTCTTCCACCATATCCCACAAAGGATGCTCCCCATGAACGTAATTAAATCGGCCGATCCATCAAGCCCAGCAATCAGTCACTGTGACAACCCATGGCACCCCATCGGACCCAAACTGGTGAAGTCCTCAAAATCGAACTCCTCCAGATTCACCAGACCCATGAAATCTGTCGTTTCAAAGCCTGTCACAGCCGAGCCTGGAGGAGCAGCAGGAAACGACTCCTTCGACATGGGAGAATTGTTCTCATATAAACCAGTCCCAGTTGGCTGGTTGCTAGCGATACCAGAACCGAGGCCCTGCTGGAATCGAATCCGATTCACCAACCAAATAATTGCGGGCCATGCACCGGTGGTATGCTGACCCCGAATCTCGTAGATGGCGTTCGCTAATTGGAGGCCTCGCTGGCGGAGATCGGCCCACTCCGGGGATTGGAAGCCGGGACTGCGGAGTTCGGAGAGTACGTAGAGAATCAAGTAGAAGCCGGCGTGGGAGAAGATATGCCACTGGAAGGGTTCACAGGCCTTGCTGGAGGCGATTGTACACCAGTTCTCGACGGCTGTGGCGGCATCAACAAATATACTTGACGTTTGATACTGTCAGTAAAAACATATTTACTTTCCCTGGTTTGGGGGGAGGTCGGAGGGCTAACTTTCTTCTCATAGCGGGACTGATGACCTTCTCGCGATCTTGTCGGGGGATTTGAATCCAGAACATGACCCAGAATTTGGATTTCAAGTGGCTTCTCAAGTCTAAGGCCATTGACTGCATACTCACCCTCTTATCACAGTATCGAACGAGATCGTCCAGATCCTTCTCAAACTCGCTGGCGATAGTCTCAGCAGTCTTGAACAGGCCTTGTAGCTCCGTTAATGCTTCGGCCTCGCCCACCCCGCGGGGGTTGGTGCGTAGTCCCTTTCGCGAAGCATGCGTCACCTGAATAATGCGCCCGTAGTACTGGACCGCGGTGGTCCGAAGGAGATAGATGGTCATGTCAGTGAATTTAGGGACATCCGAGAGTCTAACCGAGGGCGCCACCCCTTCGACCAGATCGACGTCATCTAGGCTGACAGGTCGACGTGTATCGAAGTCCGACCCGTGAATCGAAGGCGCAAAACCATGATCCTCCGCTGCGCGAAAGTCTAAGTAGCAGATTTGCGCCCATAAGCGACGGCGCAGCTCCACCTGTATAACATCCATCGTGCCCAGCGGTAGGGCTAAAGGGTCCCGGTGGAGTCCGTGGACTGTCGCCATTCGAATAGCCAGTCCAGTCAGCGGCCATACCTTTCCCAGGTCATCTTCCCGATATTGCGCGGTCTTTAGTGTATAAACATTGTTTAGCTCAATATAGGGACTGTCCTTCCTCTTTCCCTGAGACTTACCAGAAAAATCACAAATGCCTGCAAAACCTCAAAGCTCCTTGAGGTCATAAATTTCTGCCGTTTCAGATGCACTTCCGTTCCCGTGCGGTATCGATTCAGGAGGTGAGACCTATTAGTGCCGAACGCGTTGACCAAGTCGGTATCCTTCATACTGTTGACGGCCGCATAGAAGATGGACATGGCCAGCGGCTCGAATGGGTCCATGTTATTCGGGTGCAAAATCATATTGCTACTAGTCCCCGTCGTGATGGGGATGTGATCGTTCTCTAAAAGGTAATGGGTGCGAACAAATGTGTCAAACCGACGGCCCAAACTCGGCCGATGGACAACTCGGTGAATCGGGTCGACATTGGCCAGGAAAACATTCAGGAGCAAATAACAATCCTCTCGTGTATCGGGCCAGAAGGTAGCACCATTAGCTATAGGGGAATCCGCGTCCCAGATGACATCTTCGAGCGCCTGTTCGGGGGGAGAATTCTGAGATTCTGCAATAACCGATTGGATGCCTTGGAGCTGAGGGAGCAGAGGCTTAGTTAGTATCGCTTTGCCTTGGCATAAGCACAAGCTTCAAAAACAACGGGGAGCGCACCTCTGCAGCCATCCAGGCCCAATGTTTGCCGGAGATGAAGTGGGGGACTCCATTATCGAGGATCAGCGCATCTTCTTGCGATCGCGGCCGTGGAGGTGACGCATTATGAGGGGCGGGTGTCGATTGTGCAGGTGTGAATGAGTCCAGCGACGAGGGACTATGCTCCGGTGCCTCATATGCTTTCGCTTGTGCCATGAAGTCTCCAAGACGCTGAAGACCAGGATTGATTCGCGCTAGCGTGGATGAAGAGATCTTGGGGGCACTGCTTAGTTTGGTGATCCGGCCCGACTCTGGGGCCAGCCCCGGCGACTGGGGCTTCAACACGTAAGAACAGGCATATTCGCCTCGCTCACACACCAAACATTGCGGTTGTCGGCGGTCACATTTGACCTTGCGACTGCGACATGGCAGACAAGAGGTAATTGGACGAGAGAAGCTACTGAGGGCTGCAGGTGGAGATGAAATGAATTCCTTAGGGAATGATTGTGTGGATGAGGGGTGAAAGGGGGAGGCATACATGGCGAAAGAGATGGGAGGAAGAATGGGAAATGTGCCGGTGCGAACTACATGTACTATTAAAGCATCCGCACGCTGCTAGCAGCAGCAGCTCGAGCTGGTAAAATTGGACCCCAGTGGGATTTTAATTGAAATAAGTCCCACCTTTGACGCAAACCAGAGCCATGCTGAGGCGCGGAGCCTGTAAAATTGGGGCCATAGGAGATATGCATCTCCTGGGTACATATGTAGTTTCTTTCGCATGTTTCTTGCGAACGGTACGTACTAGTGCATACCAGGCAGGATTAACACGGAGGTATTTTACGCCCCAAGACGCAGAGAACGCCAAGACTCGGGCTCCATCAACGCCTTCTGTCTCGAAATGACAGACCTCATCTACATAATGGGCATGCAATCCTCCTCTTCCGATTCCACATCCCACCAAGACGAACTCACCTGGCGCGCCCAGCACACCCCCCCTCCCATCCCAAATCCGTCCCGCGACAACAGCCGTGCAGACAGGAACAGTCGCTTCCTTCCCTCTGCGCTTCCGACACGCGGCGCAGTATGTTGTACATCTCGCCGCACATTGCACTCGTCTGCGACGCCGCGCACGTCATCCACCCGCGAGATCCCCAAATATTAATTTGCAAAAAGTGAATTCTTATGAAGTTCCTGGCCAACCAATGGGGCGCATTCCAAATATTAACCGCTGCACGATGAGCAAAATACCACGAACACGTTCCAGAACCACACTGCTATATACAGGTACGATAGGAAAACTCGTAACGTCGGTTCCGTCCCTAAAATCCTAGCTTAGGGCTGAGGTAGCATTTAGCTAGACTATGTACTAACTTAGTAGTAATCCGACCACCCCCTATTTCCTATTCCAGCCTAATATACTCCGTCCAGAGTATAGACAAGCACGCGCAGCGGCCCGGGCGGCCCCGAACCCGACCGGTGTAATCGGTCTAGATCCAATCGCAGCCACTGTGACTTCCAAGGTTGGTCTGCGCCAATATTACCAATATATTACGACCATCATAGTACATCTACCTAACCGCACCATCCATGGATCCACGGATGCAAACTAGGTACCTAGGTAGCTAAGTAACTAATTGATCCACTCGGCCATAATTGGTCAGTTATGGCTATGTGGCCTGCAGTACCGGTGGAGCCCCCATCCATAATAGGATAGGTAGGACTGGAAAGGTCTGGGCGAGCCCGCTAACAGCCTCGCCAATGCGGACTTGGTGCCAGACTCATACGACGCCCAACAACGCTACCCTATATTAGGGCACGCTCTCCACCAGTGACCAATTAGCACTATAGCTCTCTTGGTGGGTGTTTTATAGTGCGGCTCACGTTCTAACCTTCAGTTTAGCTGCTCTAACAGGCTTCGTTAAAACAGATCAACTATTTGCCTTATATTGGTATTCAATTCGGTAGGATAAGAATATCATGGAATATAGCATAGGAGGAACAATACGAACTAACACTATATAGATGTATATTCTATATCGATTCCCGAATATATATATTTCAGCGAGTGCCTAGGTGACTTGAGTAAGTGTTGACATGCGTACATGCGATGCGTGCAGGGTATGCGTTTGTCTCTGTGCGGACTGAGCATTTGTCTGGTTTGTCGCGTTTGCCATTCTCGGAGGCTTCATATACAGCCTCCTTTCCATAGATTCATATCACATCTTTCTTCCTCCTTCATCCTCCTGGTAGCATCTAGCCTCAAGAATAAAACATAGATCAGAAACAATCTCAGCAGCCTGCCGATACTGCTGCTTCCAACATTTTTCTGTGATTTGAGAGCAAGGATGATTGTCGTTCGGGAAGAGCCCATTTTGGAAGCGCGACAAGATCTCTTCATCATCTTCCCAGCTATCAAGTTCAGGAAAGACCTCATGTCCAGTCATGATAAAGTAGATAGCGGAACCAAGCGCAAAAAGATCGGTCGCCACACATGCATAATCCCCATGGACTCGAGGCTGATATGACTTTGAGCACTCCCGAGAGAGCCCATCCAATAAAGTGTCGCCATCGGCGGACTTCAACATCCCCTGAAAGTCTGCAAGTAATATATCGAGATTCCCATCTAGTAGGAGATTCCGAAGGTTTATGTCACAGTGGATGACACGTTTTCCATGGATATAACTGACTGCTTCCGCAGCTTGTTTACACCAGAGTAGTTTCCTATCGAGAGGTATAAACGACTGTGATATGAGATAGTCATGCATAGAACCATTTGATGCGCGTTGTAGGACGAGACCATCTTCCGTCAGGCCTTTTGAGGCGATAATACGGGGATGGCTTCCAAGGACATCAAGAAGCTGGGCCTCCATCCGAATCCTCTCGTATTCGCCATGAATACATGGATATTTCAAGACGGTAAACTCATCAATGGCTCCGACGAAACATTCGCCACCGCGACCAATAATCTCCGAGACCCCCGGGGGTAATATGAGCGCACTTCGATGATTTCAACATGGGACATGGTATCTGTATGTTCATTACAGCCGTCCTACAACAATTAAAACCAACGAAGTCAATAGACACCCCTTATGACTTACAGTTGCTGAGATTTGTGGACAAGACGTATCATACGCTTCAGAGTCACTAGCATGCTGTGTCCGACCTCGCAAGGCCTTAAAGATTAAACCAGACACAATATCTAAGGGATACCACATCGCTTGGAGCAGATGAAGAGTGCGGGAAAAAAGAATCCGTAAGACAGATGACATGTTGCGAAGACATGTTGCGAAGAGGACGTGTGAAGGAGCATTAGTGTCCTAATATATTAAAGGGATGTCTATACAAACCATGCAAACTATTCTAACTGATATCCTGACTAATCCATGCATTCTCCCGACCTCGGGAGGTTACCTACCTACCTAGGTAGGTAACTAACTAGGTATGTAGTGATATTAACTACCTAGTCATGTGATTTTATGGTGAAGCTACAACTAGTAGGTTCAGAGAAGCAGAGAGGAGAGAGTTGTATTAGGAAGGGAGGAAGCGAGCTCCCACTACAACTATCTACTACCAGAGGGTGAGGGCCTAGACCCACATATAGGGTCTCTACCACAACATTTTATGCCCAATGCCACTAGAGCCCTCTTCATCGCATTTACTATAGTGTTTTGAGGTGCGCCACAGTGCACAAATGAGCTCATTGGGAGAGCCGGCAAGATTGATCATATGGTTGCCGTTTCGGGCTAGGTACCGGCGTGCGGATAAGGAAATCGTTAGTATATGCGCTAAGGACATAGCTTATAATACTTACCGCGTGACAATGGAGGGGGTGATGGGGCTGTCTTGAGGGTGCTGGCCATGATGAGAATGTGGTGGGGGATGCAGTATTGAAAAGTGAGGTCGAGGTGGTTGGCTAGGAGACCTCAGATTATCACATGCGTAGGTCGATAAAACGACGTTTAGGATCAGGTAGAGATAGCGGGAATCGGGTGACAAGCTATTGCTGATTCAGAAGGCATTGCCTTGATTGACTTATTGTTGAGGCTACTAAGGAGGACTACTAGTGAGAACTAGTATGGAGGGAAAATCGGGAAGAAGATGCATGCTATGAATCTATGGAAAAGCAGGCTGTATATGAAGCCTGTACTAACAAAGAAATGGCAAACTGACATATCAAACTGACAAAGCAAAAGCTCAGTCTGCACAAAGGGACAAAGGCATAAAGACATACTATGCATGTCAACACTTATGCATGGAATCCAGCTATAAAGAACGATTGCTCGGGACTATAGGCCAAGGCCCATGCTTGTGCTGCTGTAAAGCGGGGTGCGGTTGGCGCTGGGTTAGTCGGAGGATCGGGAAAATTGCGAGCGTATATCAGGACCTGTCTTTAGTTCTTACCTTGGCTTTTATTATCATAAATTATTTTACCGTTCATTGCCCTCTATTTTTCTCTTATAGTCTGAACTAGTTCCACTTCCTAGGGTTCGTCCTTTGACTATGCGAGATGGATTGCACTGCATAACTAGTCATATTACCAGGTGTTGAGATCCAGAGTGTTATCCTCCGCAGCATATTTACGTAAGTAGTAATAGCAGATTGGTTATTCATCCTAGCTTTGCTCCCGAATGCATGCCTAGTCAATTGACAAGTTTATAGTTAAGCTTAGTTTCCTCTTTAGCACCTACAGGACAAAGTACCCCAGAAAATTTAATGTCTTCGAGGCGCAACCATAGTCATCCTATAGTCACCTTAGTTCCTATTTCACATCGAGAAGTGTACTAGCGGATGAAAGAGTCGAAGTTTACGAAATCTTAGCTCGTTCGAAACGCTCCAATCTCCTATTTCAATGCGTCACAGACAAACTATCTAGTCAACGTCTCATCAGAGTATCATTGCTAGTAGTTAGTAAACTGTGAATATCGTCGGCTCTCTAGAATTCGGCCATCTTGATGGCATGATGGATCATATGATGCCTGATAAGAACAGGGGCCTCTAGGGTCTAGGTAATATATACGAGGGAGTGAGTCACCCTTTTCTATCTCAGACACGTAATACCCCCATGTCGGATAGCTGCCTAGCTAGTCAGCTCCGGAAAGGAAACGGTTACACTGCAGCTAAGCACTAGAAAGCACTAAGGATTGCAAGAATTGCAGCCGGGCACTCGAGTATTAATAGTCTTGTCGCGCCCCTCATTTAATGTATTCTCAACTTCCTAAACCAGAATGACATCCCTCCCGCCAAAGTACGAGATCCGCGTTCTCGGACCAGAACATGAAGAATGGGCCCGCGCAATTTGCATTCATACGAATTTATTCCACTCCCCACTCTGGCCGGTCGTTTATCCCGAGAACAAAACCCAGCGCGCCTACCAGACATTCCAGGCTTCGCACTATTTAATGAAACACCAGATCGATTCCGGGAAGTCCCTTGGTATCTTCGACAAGGAATACCAATACAAACGCCCCGAATCTGCAGCCACTGGGGGCAAGCTATACTGGAATCTGGAAGATGAGAATGCCACCGAAAGCGACCTCGCAGAACAGATGGATTTCCCCCTAGTCTCAATTGCCATGGCCTACGATGGCATCGACGAGTTGGACATGGCTCAGATCAAACCTCTGATAGCAAAACTGCCCTTGTTTGAAACGGTTTACCACGCCCTCGAGGAGCGTGACCAGCGCGATCCTACTTCGTGGAAGTCCACTGCGCGTGGCCAAGTCCTGATGCGCAACGCGACCAACACTGTCCGTTCTTATTCTGGCTGTGGGCTTATGAGGCTGCTTGCTGAAGAGATGATGAGACGTTCGGCTGCTGAAGGGTTCCGCGGTATCCAGATCGAGAGTATTTCCCCTGCTGTGCAGAAGGTGTGGTCTAACCCGCCGGCACCGTTCAAGGGGACTATCATCAGTCAGTTTCACACGACGACGTTTGAAGAGAAAGATGAGTCGGGGGAGGGTTTTATATCCATTCCGACCGGCGAATGTGGATATTTCCAAGATCTTTGTCGACCTCCGGTCTTGAATTCATGAAGAGGTTAACTTCGCTCTTAGCACGAATTGAACTGATACATACTCCGAATAAAGATCTAGCATGTAGTTTATGTGACAGTAGACTATGCAATGTAGCGTATATTGGCACATAGCTAGAGTGCTCCCTCGTGAAGGTGTGTAGTTCAACATCCACACGTTCAGTAGTACACCTATATCAAGCTCCACCCCTTGTTATCTACTCGATATGATCTTGCTAGGGCAAGCCAACTTTGTTTAATTGATGTGCTAGAATATATGCACTGATGTATAGGTTCAATTGAGATTTGACTATTCCCCATACCTACATAACGAGAAGTGTTCCCAAGGTTATACTAGGCAACCATTGGCTTACCCTCGATAAAACCATCGCGGCTCGGGGGTGTCGTTACATTTAATATAGCTTTGCTTTCCTTCAACTGCTCAGACAGGTTTTGTGGTTTGTCCATAGATCACCGAAAGAATGCAATGGATTACTATTGCTTGTTACAAGGAACCAGTCCTCGTCTCATCCAAATTAGGAACGCAGGACATATAGCGACAGACACATTCAATGACAAAAGAAACGCCCACAATGCATTAGATCTTCAACCTCATGGTCCTGCATCCGCCCATCATCCGTACCGCATAGTCTCACATACCACATCATCTCACACATATCCTCGTTTGCACCTTCACCCTGCACTCTCTGTTCCAGGACTTTGCGGTACCCAACACCGGGTTGAATAAAATTCGGAGTGTGGAATCAATCCATATTCGACAAAGCAGTCCACTCTCTAGGAGCAACAACCACAGCACTGCAAAGACTCAAAAGCCAAGTGCAGAGAAAGTGCAAAAAGAACCCACCAACTCTCCGGCGGGAATTCCCAACACCAGTGTTGACAACATGCCGAAGAACCTATTCCACACACACGCACAGATTCAACAAGACAAAAAGAACAAACCGAAACAACACATGCAAAATCACCTCCGAAATCATAATGGCACAGCCATATACCGATTCTCACCCTCACATTCACATTCATCCTCACTCCCACTCAAATCCAGACTCCCATACCCAGAATCAGACCACTGCCTCGCACCAGGCGAAGCAGCATATATCCCGCGTCCCGAATGCCTGTCACAGGCATACCCAACCAGGACGGTCTTTTCCTGTACTGTATGGCCGCGCTGTCCATAGGCAGAGCATGGGTCGATCGAGTGTTCGAAGTAGAGACATTTGCAGACGGAGTAGCGTTCGACGACTTTGTAGCACATTTTGCGTACGGTATTAGGTTTGGGTAATGAATTGGTGGTGGTTGAAGGATAGTTTGGGTTATTCGAGATTCGAAGAGAAAGCGATCCAGCCGATTGAATGAGTAGAAGGAGAAGAAGTAGAAGTAGAAGTAGAGAATAGTAATAGAACGGAGTATAGAAAGAAACGCTATCTCACGAAAGAATGACCCGAAATGGAATTAGAGGGAGTGACTGGGTTGCCAGAGGGGGTTATAGAGGGAGTGTGGGTTATATATGCGATTATCGAACCGATATATGCATATTTCTGGAATACAATACCAGGGTAGAATATAAAAAGTAGAATATAATAATTATTATAATCGAACGGTAGATCCATCAGCCCTATGGGTTGTAGCCCCAGGCAGAAACCAAACGGGGCGCGCCCAGTTAACAAGCCTGAAGAGAAATTAGTGTGAAGAGTGTGAATACTGTGAATAGTTACTCCATTTGATTCCAGCTTACCCCACCGTGTCAATCGGTACTGGGTATCTTCGTGGATCTCCATGAATCTGCATGGGTCGAGCCTAGCAAAGTATCCATTTACCCCTCTATGCTGTATGCACTGGCTATGTAGGATAGTGGGGGGTGATACACAGTGAAAAGACCAGTCCAGTCCCATCCTCAGCTGGAATGTGCACTCTGACTACAAACTCTCACCATGACACGAACAGTGACTGCAAAATGATCTGCAATAAAGTGAGGAAGCAAAGACGGTGAACGTATGAAGCCCATCCAGTCCGGCCGGTGAGCCACAGCCTGTGCAGCGCCAGAATATTCCACAGATAGGATTAATACCGAATTTGGGAATAACGGATCGCCATATGACTGGTTGGACGATGTCGATCGTGACTCCCAAGTGCCCAGGTGGATATCCGGGCGTTTTTGAGTCAGAGCCTCTTTAACACAGCCCTGTCACTTCCTCGGGACTGCGGCTCAATGGATATAGGGCTGTGATCTGTTGTTCACCGCATATCAATGACTACATGTCCATAGAAAATGTTATATTTTCTGTTGGAATCTGTCAAATTCAAGCGGTGACATTTTGTGTCGGGTTGATGTGGAGCGGATTAGGCGCCCGAATTCAGCTGCTGACGCTAATACTAACAGAGTTGCCTAGGGACCCTGCGAGAACCGGTTTTTCCTTTTTGTTTAATTTGACGCTAAATCGCTATGTTTTTCCCTGGCAGGATACCTGGGATATCCGTCAGAGCCGTAGGGCTGAGGGCTCGAGCCCACTGGGATTATTGCCGTTTTGGGTTGGAGGCAGGGATAACAAGTCATAACTACTACCCGTGGACAGATACAGATACACTCGACAGTATATGCAGAAAACCTCGATACTGGCTCTAAAAAGATTAAGTAGCGTAGTAAGTCTGATATCGTACAGCGCCTGTCATAAAGGCAAAGGGTCCTGAACAAGCAGATATGTGTGTGCAAGGCTAAGCTAACTTCATTTCCCGGATTAAACACCATTTTCAAAACTAGGCCTCCCTCGTACTCTAACTCCGTAATTTCAGATTGATCCCATCGCGCCATGACTCAACCCGCGAGCTAATCCCAGTCGAAGCATTTGGAGGATATCCTCGCCCTTGGCGGTCTCGGGAAGCCCGGCCCGCCAATCCCATCCCCGGTCGGCACGGGCTTTGTCACCTGGCGTGGGCACTAGGACGCCTGAGCTGCCTACAGAGGTAGGGCCAGATCCTGAACCGGAGCGTGCGCGTGCTGACTCGAGCATGTCGTTGCCGATGAAGGCGAAGCTGGAGGCGGAAAAGTTCGACACGGATTTCTTCAATAGCGCGCGGGGGGACGGCGGGCCATCTGATCCTCCGCGAGTTGATGATTGGTATTCGAGTAGGGTAGAGCGGAAACATTCCTCGCACTGGGCGTACACACGGGGCGTGACGGTTTGCAGGTCCTCAATTGCAGACAGGATGGTGAACTGTTGGGACACAGATAGGACTGCAGTGGGTTCTAGTTCAAAGTTAGTATCGGAGAAAAGTGTTGACGTGGTTAGATTGGGATACTCACGGTTCACAAACGCACAGGCTTCACCCAGCAGAGCCAGTAGTCCATCCACCTGCACAGCGGAATCACGGTCCGGGTCATAGAGACCTCCATAAATATTATCCGCCGCACTCCCAATAACAGCCGCGAGAGCCTGCGCCGCGGCACGTCGTCGAGCCAACGGCTTGTAGCGTGGTCGCTGGCCCTCTTGTAGTTCGAATTCCTCGTCGCGAATCTCATAGAACCGACGCAGCGTCGCGTAACCACTGAGATAGAACTGGAGAATCCGAGCGGCTTCTTCGTCGACCTGTGCGATGGATGACAGGCATGCTTTGGGTTCCTTCATCAAAGAGCGCAGTTGCTCATCGAGATCGGCCGTCGCAGGGTATGCGCGTGACTGAACCAAGCTGTAAGAAATCAAAAGGTCGACAACTGACTTGACCTTGCGTCGGCTCTGGGCACGGGCATAGCAGACGAGCGCCAGACCGAAGTTTTCGGATTTCGAGGTCAACATGTCGCCGAATCGCTGTCGGTAAAGTTAGCATATGATCAGATAGTCAAAAGCAGTTCCTTTCTACCACTCACCTCAGATACCCGACGCCCTTGATCCTCAAGCTCAAGTTCCGAGCAGAGAACCACTAGTTTGTCCAACTGATCAGAGCTTTCCAAAGGGAGCTTATCCACGATCTCGGACACGGCCTTCTTCATCTGGGTCGCATCGTCAAAGCGGCTCAATACCTCAATAGCCAGCTCCCAGCCTTCACGGGAACTGTGCTCGTTCTTGATAACGGGTCGGTCATACAGTCCAAATGCGTAACTGCGGAGAATATCGTCCTTGTGCAAATGGCGGGCCGGGGACTTTTTATCCTGCCCGTACGAAAGAACCATAAGATCATTCTCAGACAGGCCAGGGAGCGTCTTTGGGCTGCTTCCGGACTCAAACCAGCCTCCTAGGCTGGCAACTTCTGCCACAGCGGCAGCTACGCAAAGTGACCATGACTGTATCAACTCCAACACACCCTGCACGTTGCCTTCAAAGACAGATGCAAGACCGACCTCCATGCTGCTGAGCGTATTGGGTCGGAAATCAGCGTTGTCGGTCCCATCGCTGGTAGTATGGCTGAGAGCTAGTTCGAGACGGTCGAGGTAGGCGCCACGCATGTTGCGATCAACAGCACGAGCGCGTTTGTTTGGGCCGCGCGAGCGCAAGAAATTTTGGAAGTTGTCGCTGGATGAGGTAGCACCAAAGTCCATAGTGGAACCGGTGTCATCCTCACCATCCCACCATGCTGTCAAAGCAATGGTCGCCTCCACCCAGTCTTGAGACTTGCTCTTGATGGCAGACGGGTCGCCCAGAATAATTCGGTAGATAGATCTCAAGCTCTGATAAATTGACCATGGAACACGGCTCTCTGCCATACGAGCCGATTGAGCGAATGAGATTGGGTTCTTGTTGGCGTTACTTGGGTTAAAAGTGGGCAAACCAAAGTTGATGGCCTGGAAGCGATTCTCTGGAACCGGCACAATCGATTCATCTCGCTCCTCTCCCTCGGCGAATTCCTCCAGATCAGTGACAGCTGAAAGGACCCGTTTCCGGTACTGAGACCAATCAAGACCGGTGACCTCCCAGTCTTCAGATTGGGTTCCGGGGCATGATTCAAGGATCTGAAGAGCCTTGTTGACGCATCGTTGGATATTTTGCAGCTGTGCGCCGCGGTAGCCAGGCTGTGGGAGTCCATCCTCCAATGCTGACCGGGCGTAGTTGAAGTCTCCGGAACGAAGAACATCCGCGGCATCGGCCAGGCGACCACGCAGCACGGAAGCAATGATAATATCCCAGAAGTTGGAGGATGCGGTCGGGTTCGGTTCCACATATTTCAATGCTTGGAGATCCTTGGTCTGCGATGCGTGGTTTTCACTAAGCCAGTCAAGCAAAACCTGTGGCAGAGGTTTAGGAACGGGGAGTCTCGTCATGGCTTTCACCATACCGGCAGCGCCGGTGCGCATGGGGTTGATGTTGGCAGTCGAAGGTGCTTCACGAGAAGGGTGGTGGATTTGGAGTAGCAACGAAGCCAAGAAGGTAGCTTTCGCGAGATCGGGAGCCTGCTCCCCGGGCCCAATACCAGAATGGACGCCGTAGGGTCGGTCAATCCCGCTTTCATCGGCGCAAGCCTGCCAACTGTCCGCCAATTGCTTTGATACATTGGCCAGTACAGCATCGAAATCGACATGTTTGAATTCCGCGGCTTTGAGCTCGTCTGAGAGTCTTCCCAGGGCATCCTCCGTTTTGAGAATCATCTCACTTGGCTCTTTAACAAGGGCAATGCGGGATCTGGCAGCAAGGTTGTGAAGAATAGATGGCATCCCGGACGGCTTTTTGGGGGCCAAGTTGGTGTTGCGGATAGGCGACTGATGCGCCCAATTTTCGTCAAGCTTCGGTCGCTTAGCATCGCTTGGATTCGAATAGATCGGTTTGCGCTGTGCACCCATGGAGGGCTGGGATTCGAAGGGGTTTCCGAAAGTCGAGTCTAAGAAGTTGAAGTTCTTTGACCGGTCCTGGGTGCTTAGGTCCAATTCTTCTTCAGCTTCCTCCTCCTCTTCGACTTCTTCTTCCTCCGGTTCCATCTGGTCTTCTTGCTCTTCGTTAAAGTCACTCAGTTGAGATGAGGCAAACCCATTAGACTGTCCGAAATTCATCGAATCTTCAAATCCGCCTCCGTTCGGCACACCGAAACGGAGACTGGAGTTTCCTGTGAGCTTAGCGGAAGGGGCTTTAGTCTGCTTGGGCATGGCATAATCCGTCGATCCAAAGGAAGAGCCGAAGATGCTGTCATTTGTGTTGATGTTACCGGACTTGGTAAAGACAGAGTTGGAGAAGTCATTTCTTGAAAAGGAATTATGGTTTGTAGAGAATGCGCTATCGTTTCTGGAGAAGGAGTTGATGCGCGAGCCACCGTTGATGTTGGATGTAGAATGCGGTATGAATGAGCCAGCAGTGGATGGTGGCGGGCCAGCAGGAGTTGTCGAGATATTGCTCCAGAGGCTGCGTGAGCGGTCTTTCTCCGGTGTCTCAGGGGAACTGGACTCGTAGGGTACTTGGAACGACATCGTGGGTGGGTTGATTAGAATGAGAAGAGACGGCTTGATGGCATCAGAGGATGCAAGTTTTGGGCCGCAACAGCTCTAAGAACTGTTAGATGGAACAAACGACAATCTCAATCGATAAAGAGTAATTCTCCGAGCAGCGAAGAAGGTCGATGCAGTTGATTGTTTGTCGGAGAAGCGTCCTCTTCTCCAGATTTGCTTGTTTTTCTTGCCCTTCACTTTCCGCTTCGACGCGACGGCGGAAATTATCAGGCAATCAGGCATCATTAACCAGATCATGTGATGTTACTTCACTATCAGTCACGTGCAATTGCTTACTCAGACTAGCTTTATTGGAGCCTTGAAGATCAGGCCAAATACGGGATAACATCACGTGGCGCAATTTAGGGGCCACAACTTGATTGGCTCGTAGCCCTGCACTGCCAGCATCGCCTGACAGCCCTGGAGGGCTCAGCGGTTGGGGGCCAAACCCGATGATAATGCACCTGATCGCCTGGAGGCTTGAAGGGCACACTTAGTGAGCTCAGCCTTGCAAATGGTTCCCAATTATCTTGTTTGAACAGGGCTGAGCCTCTCTCTAATGGATCTGAGAACTAAGATATATAATGAACTCACTGGTCCGAGTTCAAGGGAAATAATCCCAAATCTACACTGGATTATACTATTATCAATTCACCACATCCATTATGAATCCAGCCGCCCAGTATGTCATCACCCACAGCTTCTGGCGCCACAACTACGATGTCAGCACAACAAACAAAACACACCTCTTCCATGTGGCCACCTCCTCCTTCACACCAGGAAAGCCGGATCTTACTTTCCACCGCAGCCCCGACTCTAACGGGCCCATTGCGGGAGTGTGTAAGTTCCGGCACTTCTCCTCAGACTGCGAGATCGGTCTAGCAGACCCAGAACGGTCCAACAGGATGGATTGGGAATACCTACACAATAAAGGCTTTACGAAGCGCACATATTGGTTTCGCATGCAACTGGACGACGGCACCAAGCAGACTTTCACCTGGAAACGAACCCACTCGCTTGGCAGTGGTTCTGAAAACAGTAAACTAGTCGAGGAGACCAGCCAGACTGTCGTAGCGGTCTTTTCCTCCGGCGGCACCTTCTCAAAAACAACCGGTTACTTGGATATATACTCAAGTCTGGGGCCGCGGTTCTCCCTTATGGTACTAATCTCGGCAATTGCCCTGGTTGAGAAGCGTGCTTCTGCAGGTCGGGGTGGGGGAGCAGGGGGAGGGGGAGGAGTTTGTTAGGCCAAGACTTGGGTTTCACCGATGGCGTTTCTGTATACCGCGCAATGATGAGGCCACGAGAAACATGAAGGGTGAGACGTACGGTTTATTTAGTGTTATTTTAGCTATGCCCTTGGCGCAAGTGCCACGTTCTCTTAAATTTCTTAAATTTGTTTTACGATACACGGTACTTTGTCCCAAGTAAACCTGGTGTACCTAGATTAACGGTTAAACGAAAGGCTCGCTCCAAATGTCCAAAAAACTAAACGAGGCAGTGCAAGTAAGACACTGTTCCAGATTGGACAAGCCTTTTTCGATGTTTGATCGACAGGGTTCTGTTACATAATCCTATACTGTCGACCTCGGGAGGTTCCCGGGGTCCACGGGACCCGGAAGGTTCTCTCGAATCCTGTTGCCTGCCCTTGAGGGAAAGACAGCCCTAAAAAATTCTAGAGCCTCCGGTTTTTTCTTCTTCCGAACTATGGCAATCCAATAACATGACTATGGCGCTCCGACGACCACATCGGAAATCTCGCCACGGCTGCAAAGAATGTAAAAGAAGACGAGTGAAGGTACGAAACAAGGAAAACGAAGAAGAAAAAAATTAAAAGAGTAGCACACTCATCCCATCATAGTGCGACGAAGCCCGGCCATTCTGCACCAACTGTGCCAACCGCCATTCTGAATGCGAGTACGGGTCGTCAACCTCTCTACTGTGGGCAAATGAAGGGTCCGACAGCGGACAGGCAGGCGAACCAGCATCGGGACTTCGTTCACCCTCAAGTTCAACCGCAGGAACGGGGACAGCAGACTCCCTCGGAATCCTAAGCCAGCTGGGCAGCCAAAATGCCGCAACCTCAGCCGGGCCTGCACTGAACCTCAACGACCTGGAGCTAATGATGCAGTGGTGCAACACGACGTTCCAGACACTGTCACGCAACGAGCGCACTGATCCAATCTGGCGCAACCTTGTGCCCGAAGAGGCGCTCTCGCACCCATTTTTAATGCACGGCATCTTGGCCCTGTCCTCGCTGCATCTCGCTCGAACAGGGCCGGAGCCGACCCACCGAGCGTCATATCTCAATCGCGCCGTCGCGCACCAGAATCAAGCGCTGGCGCTGTTCCGGGAGCTGCTGGGTGACGTGAATGAGAGTAATGCCAAGGCGATGTTTGCTTTTGCGGGCATTGTGGTTATCTACACGTTTGCATTCCCGCATACGCCGGACGCGCAGGATCCATGGTCCTGCGTCGACGATTTGTACCAGGTTCTGGTTTTGACGCGTGGAGTGCAACAGGTTATTCGTGCGCCACGAGACTGGAATTTTCTAGTGAACACTCCTTTCGGTCCGATTTTGCAGGTTGAGGAGGTTCAGGGCCCGATCCCTGACGATGCGAGTGCTATGCTCCAACAACTGCGTGAGGCGAACGAAGCGTGCGGGGCGCGGGATCCGAACCATGCACTGCAGGTTTACGAAGGGTCCATTTCCAATCTGGAGGAAATGCTCAGTTGGTGCTACAGCGGGATGAGGTCGACTACGATTGTGGGGAGATGGGCGATCCGCTTGCATCCTCGGTTTATGGAGTTGCTGCTTGAAAGAGACCCCTTCGCACTGGTTCTGTTGGCGCAGTATGGCGTGCTTTTGCACTATTCGAAGGATGGCTGGTGCTTTGGCGAGTGGTGTGTCAGGGTCTCCAAGGCCGTGTGGGCAATTCTGGACGACCAGTGGAGGCCACTGATCGAGTGGGCCATGAAAGAGATTCTCGGCGTTAACTTTCTGGAACAGGTTGACCATTGAAATCTTTTTAACATGTTCATATTCATTCATATACCCAAGTCCAAAGCGCCGAAACCACAGAAGAAATTCTACCAAATAAAAAGAAAACAATTCGAATCTCCACCGCTATATTTCCACAATTATCGCAACAAATCCCCGTCATAACTCGCTAGACCGCGCTCGAGCCCTCCATGACCTTCAAGCCACCCATAGCCGTTACGACTCTTCCCCTCCCAAGAAGATAGTTCACCTCACTAGGGTGAATGATCACGAAAATGACCATCATGGCAAACATCAACAATCCATCAAAGACATAAATGAAAACCTCGTGCTCCATGAGGTAACCATGTGGGCCCTGGACGTACTCGACAACACGAACGATGGACCGAATGAGAATGAGGATACTAGACGAGTACAACGCCCACATATGCTTGCGCCATGGGTACTCGTCTGCCACCGCACGAGCTCCGGAGTGAGATCCCATGCGCTGCTGGAAGATGAACGCACTAATCAGGAAGAAGCCGAAGAAGACGATTTGCACGATGAGGCCGCCGATGACAACGTTCTGGCCGGTGCTTGTTGAGGATGACGGGTCGGCGGAGCTTGTGCCGGTGACCATGATTCCAGCACCTGTTGGAGTATTAGCATTGGGTTTCGAAAGAGTCAATCGATTTAAACCGACTGTGAAGAATCGATAGAGAGGGGAGGAAGCATACCAGAAGCCTGCATCAAGAAACTCAACACATCACCCGCGACGAATATCTTGGTCGTCCAACCAACCCGAATCAATGAAAACTGCTCCCCCTTGACCATCATAATAATCCGACCCAGTTCCATGTAGATACTGGCTGCGAACAGCGCCGGGGCAACAAGCAGCAACGTGCTCTGCATAACATAAGGTCCGATGGTCCAATCGGGTGATTGTTTCGATGACATGGCACGGCCGATATATCCAACTAGCTCAACTGTGAGTGTATTAGTACTGGAGAAGTCTGGAGTTTGCTTGGGTATGGGTCTAAGTTGATACTTACAGTATCCACCGATCACGAGCGGGATGAAGAACCATGTTCTCGTGCGGAACAGATGATATGTGTGCATTAAAGTGACAATTGCAAAGCAGATTACGAATACTACTGCAGCGCCCATTGAGGGGTAGTATTCATAGGCGGTCCAGCCGGGGTGGGAAGAAGACATCTTGAATATAGTTTGAGTAATAAGAGGCAAGGCCAGGTTGGATTGAATTGATAACTTGGAAAACTAAACTAAAGACCACTCTTATATATGTGTTAATTCAGAATTTTCTCTAGATCTAAAACGGGAGCCAGGCAAGAAAAGGAGAATTCGTATACAAGCACTTTTCGTATTGCTATCCCGATATGGAATGGGGATATCCACTAGACCTAATCGGGAATAAGGTACGCGATACGAAAGCCTAATTCTTAAATTTTTTTATCAAGTGGATACCCGGAGGTAAACGTTCAAAGTGGATATAGATCATACGGAGCATGTTGTAAAAGGGGGAAGATCTTTTTTTATATGCCCAATCCTACAACTTCGCCTGCTCGTTCACATTTCGCAGTACATACCGATATCTCGCCTTCCCCTCATGCATATCAACTAGCGCCTGGTTAACATCCACCATATCCCTCTTCTGAATCCAAGGCAAGACCCTCTTCTCCGCAGCCAGAGCCAACATAGCCCGAATATCACCCGGGGAACCAATATTTGACCCAGTGACTTTAACACCCTTCTGAATAAGACTCCAAGCCATAAGCGGCGGCAACGCATCCTCCGGCGCCCCAACCTGCACAAAAGTCCCATCCCGCTTAAGCAGTCTCAAATACTGCGCGAAGGGCATATCATGTGCCGAAACCGTACACAAGATAACATCAAGCGAGCGCGAGTATTTCTTCGCCCACCCCTTCTCCTCACCCGTAGCAATAAACCCATCCGCCCCAAGCCCACCAACGGCATCCGCCTTCTTCCCAGACGAGCGCGAAATAGCAACAACACGATCCGCCCCAAGCGCCCTAGCAAACAAAATCCCCAAATGTCCCAACCCCCCAACCCCAACAATCCCCACCGTCTTCCCAGGCCCAACCCCATACTTCCTCATCGGCGCAAAAACAGTAACACCCGCACACAGCAACGGCGCCGCCTCAGCCGAGGGCAGTGAATCCGGAATCCGGAATACGAAATGCGCAGGACCACGCCACTTCTCAGCAAATCCGCCATGCGACTTTGACTTGTCGCTGTACCGTCCGTTATACGTGCCTGTCATGCGGGTGCAGTAGCTTTCCTCGCCGTCGGCGCAGGCTTCGCAGTCTGCGCGTAGACAGGCGTCACTCTGTGCGCCGACGCCGACGCGGTCTCCGAGGCGGATTCCGTTAGGGTTGGACTGGGATGAGACGGCGCTGCCGAGGCGTGTTACTGTCCCGATTATCTCATGACCGACTACGCATGGGTAGTCGGCTGGACCCCAGCCTGAGCGTAGGGTGTGGATGTCGGTGCCGCAGATGCCACAGAGGGAGATGGAGATTTCCACGTCGGTGGGCGTGAACGGTTTTGGGGTGTAGCTTGTGTATCTTAGGGGGGTTTTGGCGTCATGGGCGACCCAGCCTTTGAAGGTGTCCTGTCCTGTGGGAGAGGACATAGTTTGGTGATAGTGCTTGCGCTGTGGAGATATCCCGAGGTAGGTGTTGTGCTGAGGCATAGAATTTGGAATTGGGTAATTGGAAACGTTTCCGTGCGTTCCTGCGGTAAGTGAAATTAGAGACCTCAGAATAACGCTTTAAGGTATATTTAAGGTAAATGCGCGTGCGCGAAAGCAACTAAGCTTGCAAGCTCGGCATATGATGCGGAGAAGCCGAAGGCAAAGTTACCGAGGTCCGTTTTTTGACTCCGAAATAGTAATACATTATTAGATTCATGTCAATCGTACGCGATTTTGCAAAAGTGACTCCATATTTACATGCATTCGCTGAAAGTATGTACAGTACAGACTAGCGGGGGGTATCAATTGATCTTTCACCGGGCCACACCCATCAGATCGTCGAGTTCATCAGCGGTGAGAGTACTCCGACGCCGGCTTGCTGGCCTAGAAGCCTTCTCGGGTCGGCTTCTCTTTCGTGATTCGCGCTCCTTTTGCTCACTTTGAGCGGCGCGGGCCTCATCTTCGACGGCAGCCAGTTTTTGGTGTACGCTTAGGGACTCGTTGGGTTTGGGCTGCATGGCGAATTAGTCCTCGGGGTCTCATTGGGAATCTCCTGGGAATCTCTGGTGAAATTTCCTGGGAAAATTGGAAAATACTCGTTGCATACCTGATGGGGTTCCTTTGTTTCGGTCTTTCGCCTGGGCGGCCTGCGGGTCACAGTCTCGGTTTTGTAGGCCTTAATCTTGAGGGTATCGTCGTCGGTAGCGTCCACACATGGTGAGGCTTGTAAGCCTGGCGTGAATGAGACCTTCCGGGGACGCTTTGTCATGGTGTTTTCACTGCGTTCCCTCAGGACGCGATCGGGTCGCTCAGGTACTTTGCGAATCTTGGACCTCATCTTCGGAGGATTGAGCATCTCGGGGTCTGGTGATTTCTCCTCTCGTTTGCTCATGTCTTCCTCCTCATCTTGGTCCTCCAGGATTGTCGGGATGGGATTGGACTCAGGCACGCTTTGCATGCTTGTGTCTTCGGTCGAGTTAATGCTGAGATCGAGATTCATTCCGCGCTTCAATTCATCCGCTTGAATAGAATCTCCTCCAACTGCAAGACGGCGCTGCCACCCACTCATCATGGTAACTGCCTGCTTCCACCGGGATTCCATCTTCACCCAGCCTTCACGCAGCCTTTTGATCTCCTCGTCTCTCACCTCAACCTCCTCTAGAGGCACGAATGAAGGATTGGTAAGTAGTGTTCGTAGATGCTCTAGCACTGCTTCCATTTGAACGGATAGTTCTTCACACGAGGTTGGAAGTGAAGTAACCGGCCCTGAAGGCTTATGAGCACCTACGCTCATAGCCATGCTCGGTTGCTCATTCTCGCCAGTCCCATTGTCAGCCTGCGTCAAGCCTTGTAGATCCTTCAAAGTTTGGACAGTATCCCGCGCAAGCTCGATCAGGGTATCATTCTCATCACTGAGATGCTGACATAACTCGGTCAAGAATTCGGTGGTTTCCTGCTTCAAGCTATATCCAGGGTCATTTACTCTTTCTCCACCGCTAGCCAGAAGACGTGATCGGTCTGAGGCAGGGTTGATGTTAATAGTAGTCACACTCAGACCCTCGCGCTTGCCTCGTTGTCTCTCAGCCAAATGCGATTTGAGCTTCTGCATTTCCAGATCCCGCTTGCGAATGTCGTTGGCGCATTGTGCTCGGACTTGTTGGACGGTGCTCTTCATGCGTTGGACTTGTTCTTTGAAATTTCGGGCGTTTGCTTCGGCGCTGGAAATGTTGGACTTGAGCGTGCGCTCCTGCGCCTCTGCCAGAGCCAGCGAGCGGGTCAACTCGGACGTCTTTGTCTTCAGTTTTCCCTGCACGAGGTATCAAGATTAGCGCGCTGTGCGGCGTAAGCAAGGTGATGACATACAATCTCCGTGGTCTGCTCCGCCTCGCTGGCTTGTAGCGAGCGAATAGTGGTAGATAAGCTCTCGCGGTGTTCGGACTCGCGCTAAAATTTGTCAGTCGCTGGCCGAGTCATATCACAGTGCAGGAGACGCACATCTCGTCTCAACACTAAGTCGTTGACCAAGTTGATCACACGAGCCATGGTGCCGTCTATCCCTCCATCTTCATTTTCCGGGGCAGCAAAATCGATAGCGCGACCACCTTTCAGCAAGCCTCTTGCCAGCAAAATATTGTTGACATAGGTCGAAGCTGCCTGCAGGTTATGCGACTCCATGGCAGCGATCGCTTCTATTGTCGATGCAGATGACCCCGAATACCGAATGGGGAAGAAAGTAAACACGGCAAGTACGGGGAACCTTTTGTGCCAAGTGAGCAGTTCTTTAGGCGGTGAGGGAGGTGTGATTCTGCCCACTTTATTTGCGGAATTGCGTCGAGTCTTCCTATTGAGAGATATTCACATTAACATACCCCATTTGTCAAAAGCAAAAAGTGCCAAACCTGCTACCTAGAAGCAATTGAATGATTCCTGAAGGTAGCATAGTTCGTTGGCATTTACAGAATGCGTGGGTATAAGCTATCACCCAATCCCCTTATCCGATTTGTCCCTTGCGTGGCGTTAAACACTCGTTCCTGCCCCACTACTTGATTCTCACCAACCGCCTTTGCATCTGTCTTCAACATGGCTTCAAGATCAGGTACGCGTATAGTACACGGAGTAACATCCAGGAAGAAAGTTGACATAGAGAAAGCCGCTGCTCTTCAGCAAGCAGGCCAAAATGCCTACAAATTTGGCGATCTCCAAGGCGCTATTGAGTCCTTCACCCAGGTACGCCCTACTTTGCTTGTTCCGTGTCGACTTATACTAATCATCTGTGCGTCTAGGCATTGGCGGTGAATAATGAGGACACTGGCATTCTAGATAACCGCGCCGCCACATATTGCAAGTTGAAACAGTACAGCCCGGCCCGCGCTGATGCCAGAGCTATGGTCAAGCTTGCACCCAATGACGACCGTGTATGTATCCACCTAAATGTTTCTTCCCAGTTGTGCATTTACGGCTGACATTGGAAATAGGGATACCTGCGCTTGGCCAAGGTCCTGTGTCTAGATGGGAACTTTGACAAGGCCCGAGACATCTACGAATATGCTCTCCAGAAAGTTCCAGCCGATCACCCAGGCCGCAATGTATGTCCTTCTTTCTTTGCTTCTTTTTTCCTTCTGTTCACTCAAGCCGCAAAATCGGACCTCGTCTCTCCCTACTATCTCTTACTCTTCTTCCTTTTCTCATACTAACCATATCCAGGTCCT
The DNA here is from genome assembly GCF_028828025.1 of Penicillium rubens. NCBI lineage: Eukaryota > Fungi > Ascomycota > Eurotiomycetes > Eurotiales > Aspergillaceae > Penicillium > Penicillium rubens. The sequence continues at coordinate 4,151,841 of NW_026890601.1, read as the reverse complement.
TACGCAGTTACTCAAGAAACTGCAGGATAAGCTGGCAGGAGGCAACAGGCGCGACCCATTTACGGTTCTGCCACTAGAGGTCGCAGAACTCACGCTTCGGCGCTTATCCTTCAAGCAGATCGTGTAAGAGTCCAATCCTCACGTCTGAAATTAACTAGCTCATGACATCACATAGGGCAATCCTACGTGTCTGTAAAGGATGGAACCGATTCCTAGGCGGACTTTCTAGCCTCTGGATGCATGTTGACCTCACCGGAGCTAGATCTCGTGTACCTTGGACATCTGTCCGAAACTACATCCATCGATCCCGAGCACAACTGACCCGTGCCACTATTTCAAATCTTGTGCCCTCTACTACGCCTAAGGTGCTTGACATGTTAAGCAGATGCCCTCATCTTGAGCATTTGGAGTTGATGGTTCCCCATAACCAGCCCAAAGAGTTCTACCTGAAAATCAAAGATTTTCGACATCTGAAGAGTATCGTTTGTGGATCAGACATCAGCCTTTCACATGCTTGTGTTGGAAGTATTTTATCTACCCTCTCGAAACTCGAGAAAGCTTCTTTTCTCCGTGTTTGGGATAATCCTACCAGAGGACCCCGACCATGGCCTCAGCATCTCCCAAATATGAAGAGTCTTACTATTGCGTCTTCACAAGAAAATCCTCAGGGCTTGAGCTTCCCGGATGTACTTCCGGGGCTGGGATCGGTAAGCTTTCTCTGGATTTGATATCTAGGCCTTCTGCTAAAACAACTCAGTCCGCGTATCCCAACTTAGAGGAGTTGGGGCTGGTCTGGGATCCCGCGCGTGCACAATCATACCGGTTTGATCCGGTGCAAGAGGAGCAACATCTTCCGCCGCTCCGCATACTAGATCTTCGGGGCGCGGCTGTCCAACACAATTTCTATTCAATCCTTCCAGCCAGCCTTGAGTCTCTTCGTTTGTTTTCCGGGTCCGTCGAGGCCCCTCATCTTGGCGGAAATATGTTGACACCGGGAGAGAATGAACTTCCAAACTTGAAGACACTTGTATTCAACGACACACCATGGGTCAACCACTCCACGCTGTCCCTATTCCTACTCCATTCCAAGGCTCCCCTCCGAACCCTTCACGTGAACTTTTGCCACAACATCAACAGCGAAGACTTCATTAATATCCTTAACGATTCCGACGGAGCGAATCCGGAATTGAAAGAATTAACTGATGTGGGAGTCGCCTGTATGGCTGGTATGGACGACTGGGGCGTCGGAAATCTTTCGGCAGTATTGCCAAATCTGAAAGTCCTTGACTTGTCGCAGACGAGAATTACCGGTTGTACCATTCGCATGTTTGCGGATGCCCGGACCGAAGAATCAGTGGTTGAGAAGCTCGACTGTTTAATCATTAAAGGATGTGACGGTGTGTCTCGTGATGCCATCGACTATGGACGACAAATGGGCCTCAAGATTGTCACTTAGGGGCTTGGCAGCAGCAGCGCCTTGAGCATAACTTTTTTTTTTCGGCGTTTTTGTATGAGAAATCGCTCAGGCATCACCCTTGTACAATACAATGACGAGATATCAGCAGAGATACCAGGGCTTGCATGGGAACGGTGTATGATATGGACATGAGATTGATCTCGAGCCTTCCTTATTCATCCTCATTATTTTGGTCATGTAATAACCTTCTGGGTTAAAACTCACTCCCGGGAAAGAGAACGTGGAGGAGAACCATCTAGTACAGACCCCTGCACGCGCATCAGCTCATGCGAAACAGGTCAAATCCTCCCGGGATTGCTAAGGATCACAGTCCTGCAACTGGAACTTCGTACCCGGAAAACGGGAATCTAGCCTAAGCCTGTGAGACATCGGTTTGAATCCGCAGTCAAGATACCTTCGGACAGTTACACACACACGAGAACAGAGGATAACACGGTCTTACATTAAAAACATCAGTCACAGCAATGACACTGCGGTGCACGTCCAAAAACACATCAATTCAAATATGACGAGTGCTACGAATGCAAGCCAAAGACTAACACAGCATCAAAATCATTTTAGTCAAAAGAACCAAGGGCAGGAAACCAACTTTCTAAACCCCCCGTTCCTGGCACCACCGCTCAACCTCCCTAGCCAACTTCTCCTTTTGATCGCGGACAAGCTCCATCATAGGCTCAACCTGTTTCCTGTGCGAGGCAATAAGATCCTCGTTGCCGACAACAGCCACACCATCCTTTGGCGCGAGGTTATCATCGTAGACCTTGATCATGAGCTCCATAACAGCGGAAAGCTGATTCGGAAGCCACTATAGCCAAACAATTAGCACATTGACACGCACAGCAGAGAAATGGGACTTCACTCACAGTAACAATGGGACTACCACCAGTAGCGGTAGGGTGCGGCGTGCGACGAATGATATACTCACGCGCGAACAGCCAGTGTCGCCAGCGGAAACTGCGGATGTGGTTCAGCGTGCGCAGGAAGAGAACTGCGGTCTCGGAGTCTTGGATGGAGTATTTCTGGACGCCAAGTTCTTCGGACTTTTCGCGGATGTAGGTGAGGAATTCACGGTGGGGAAGGGGGCGATAGGCGCGGAATTCGTGGAGGATCTTGGTGAGGGGTGTTTCCGGCATGGGGATCTCGCAGAGGTGGTCGAGGAGGGGGATCTGGGTTTGGTTAGTTGTGGTTGTTCTTTTTACCTTTTGTGAGGTTGGTTGAATTGGATTACTTACGATGCTGTCGTTGGCACCACTCTCACCGCGGAAGTTGAGAGGCTTGTTGTCTTCGCAGCCTTCGTAAATCACACCGTTCGGGAACATGGATTGGTTGGTGATTCCAAAGATGAAGACGCGGAAGGAGAGGTACTCCGATGGCTTGGAGTTGCCCCACATATCTATTTCGATGTCAGGTTGGGAGATCTAGGGGATCGGATTATTCGGGTGATTAGGGTTACATACCTTCCATGGATGCTTCAATTTTCTCCATCGTCTTCAGGATCTCTCGGTATCCGTCATTGATCTCCTGTCGGGAGGCATGCTGCTCAAGGGAATCAACGACCTTCAAGACACCTGCAACGAGCGATCCAGTCTCCTTGACCATGTCGACGTGAGTCAGGATGAAGCCTGCCTCGGAGCTCTTGGGGTCGAGACCTTTCTCGAAGGAGCGGATCAGACGGAGGTTCGAGTACTCGCTCAGACCCTTGGCAGGGTCTGCGACGGTGTAGTTGAACAGAGCATAAGAAGCAGCATAAGACATGAAAGGTGGCAGGTTCAGGCTAGGGATGGCTGTTAGTTATATTGTTGTTACATGATGAAGATGTGTATCAATATGGACCACAAGATGGACAAGAAAGAAAGGAAGTAGAAGAAGACAGGAGACTTACATCTCAGCACAGCGGTACATGGGACGAGCAACAGACTGGGGCAAGACATCACGGCCAAGTCCATAGCCACCTTCTGGGTCCTTGTTCCAGTGCTCCCAGCAAGGCTCGAGCAGGTAAGACGAGGCCAGGAAGGTATAGTCACGGAAGACCGCAGCAATGGTGAAACGATCAGGAGAGCCGTCGGGAAGAACCAGCTTTTCAACCTCGTCAGTCAGGTCGGTAAGCTCAGCCTTGACAGCAGGGCCAAGTTCATAGGTAGCCAACAGACCGGGCTTCCCATCCAGCCTAACGACAGGGAGACGGTTGACCAGAGACAGCAGGGCACTGAAAGCCTCTGGCAGCTCAACAGGGGCAGTCTCATAGGGCAGGAAGCCTGTCTTGGTGGTGATGGTGAAAGGGTCTAGGGAGTGGGAGATAGATGAAGGGTCATCATGGATATGAGGGAACCGCTTCAGGGTAGTAGGGGAAGGGTAGGGCACTTGGGTTCGAGTCATGATGAGATGAGATGAACCAGGATAATGATAAGACTATAAGCCTATATAATATAGGGGTGTGTGGACACGGGATGTGTTGGGGTAGTATAAGGCAGAGTGTATATGTATAAGCCAAAGGCCAAAGGAGAAGGTCAAAGACCAAGTCAAGAGCCTAAGGAGCAGGGAAGATGGGTAAAAAAAGATGAGGAAGAAGCCAGAAGACTTTTTGAGATGAATAGAGAATTGGAATTGTGAGGTTTTGGGCGGGTGAGGAGCAGATTCTTATAATACTTTGAGGCCGGTAACAATTCCGGCCTCAAGTCCACATTACGAAAGAGAATAGAAGATAGCGTGGACCCGGTGACATCAGGTGCTACATGATTGAAATTGGCTCTATCTATATCGAATGACGTTTGAGGCACTTTATATGAGTATTTTCAGCCAGTATAAGATATTTTGACCTTCATCTCGACGTCCTCATGAACTATACAATTGCCCAGTTAGAGAGTGCAGAGAACAGTCACGGGATGGCACTAGTCCCAATACGGCAGCCGGTTTAATAGGCGGTTTGACCGCTTTCCCTGGGATTTGATGGAAGATTGTGGTGGCGGATGCCAAACAAGGTGTCTAAAAATGCTTATAATAAAGAAATTGGCCATTCATTGATGGTTTATTACGGATAAATGGCCCATGTCGTCTACTCAAGTCATGATGTATGCTCTATAGTTCATGCGCTGCCAAGCGCAGATCCCCATATGCCGCCTTCTGATTGGATGATAAGCCCGGATTTTAACTTCCCTAGCGTTCGGAGGCCGGAATGCTACCGGCCTCCGAGAGTAGCCGGCCTCGTTATATCTGTCAGGCGGATTTGATATAGGACAGACTAAATCGGCATGGCTTTCGTGATACCTTATGTGTGATGCCCGAGATAAAGCGAATATTAAAAACCTATGAACAGTTTCCTCTCTCTGAAACTTCTATTGTCTTGATATTCGGGAACTTGGAAGTCGCACTTAGAATAAACCTAGATATATATTGCAAGGGAACAAAAGAACCAATGGTACATTTGTACGTATACCGGATTTCGCAGGGCAGTCCAAGTACCAAAACGGAACCCCTCTCAAGCGGTATTCTCTAGGCCTGAAGTAAGTTACCTTTATATCCGCATGAAGAGGCATGCTCTAATAAATGTTGAGAAGACTTGCCTGGTGCGAGCTCTACTTGGTATTTGCGGCATTTTTCCCATTCTTCGACTTGAGCTGTACGAAACCGGTATCACTGACGTTGACTTGGCTCATGATTTCTTTCTGCCGTTTCCAAGACTCGATTCGAAGGGAACAAGAGTGCATGTACGGTTGAGAGATTATGGATTAGGAGAGTATTAAGGTTGTAGGAACTGCACAGCCAATCATTGCCATCCGGCGTTCTACATCACGCAACACGAACTAATAAAGAGTTCCAGTTGATACATTACATGGAAAGCAACTAATCCAACTCAACGTCCTCATCATCGTGGAAAATAACAGTCCCCCAGTTAGGCCGATTGAACCTTTTCCCCTTGGGCAATGCCAGTCTATCCATAGCGTGCAGTTCCGCTGCATCCATCACAAAGTTCTTGAGATTATTCGCAATACGCACCGGATTTGTACTCTTTGGAATAACACTCCACCCCTTCTGAATCCCCCAACTCAGCATAACATTGCCCGTCTCGACACCCCTCTTGTTCGCAATCGCCACAATATCCGGATGCTGATGCAGGGTACTCCCGGAGCCACCAAGCGGGCCAAACGCCGTCTGATGGATCCCCTTTTCGGCACAGAACGCATTCAATTTATTCTGCGGCAGCAGTGGTTGAATCTCCGTTTGATTGACGGCGGGCACAACTTTTGCAGTCTCAAGCAGTTTTGTTAGATTCACGGTGGAGAAATTGGCGACTCCGATCGCCTTGACTTTTCCTGTAGCTAGCAACTTCTCCATCTCGCGCCAGGTGTCGCAGAAATCCCACCCCGCTGCGTGCACCGTACGATCTTCCCTGCCGTAGTTCTCGTCGTTTGGAGACGGGTCTAGCGCGACTGGCCAGTGCATGAGGTAGAGGTCGACGTAGTCGAGGTTTAGGTCCCGGAGGGACTTGTCCAGTGCGCTTTTAACGCGGCGGTGGTCGGAGGACCAGCTGCAAGCCCAGTTAGTGGTGGCTTGCTACGTGAGTATTTGGGAGAAAGTACAGCTTCGTAGTTACAAAGTACTTGGACCGAGGGACTCTGGTATTCTTGAACACCTGGCCGATTTCTGCCTCGTTTCCATCTAGGTTGGTTAGCACGATACCTCATGAACAGTGAAGAAACGTACATAGAGGAGCACAATCCTAGACCGCGTCAGTTCTGCTAAGCAACCGAATGGGAGTTGGAACATACAAAATGGCGATATCCGGCCTCAATTGCCGCCTGGACAGCAGCAGCAGCCTCGCCAGGGCCAGCCTTCCACGTTCCAAATCCCACGGCTGGGATGTTAGCTCCAGTGTTTAGGGTGAATGTTTCTGTAGCCATTGTGTGTGTTGCTTGATTGTACTACAGCATGTTGGACCCCTCATCATATAAGTGTATTCTTCTGAACCCCGCGGTCCCACCGTGTCGTATGAACGGGGAGAAGACCGATACCCCCTATGCACGGAGAATGTCCGTCTTTTCCTACGTCTGTACATAGGGCAGTCATACGTCTTTCAGAAACAGGTCCAGGCAGAAAGTGAATAATTTAAGTCGAATTCCGTTGATAAAACTACCATCTGAGCTAATTCCTCCATAATTTTGCCTCATATACATAATATGACTTACGAAACCGTTTCAATATGAGCCGCACCCTGCTTCCTCTTCGCCTCCTCCTCATCACCATCCCGCTCCCAATCAGCATCCACAGCATCCTGCTTTCCCTTTTGAATACCCTGCCTGACCGTTTCCTTCTTGGTCGGGTACGCATGCTTCCACATCGTCCACAGCGGCCGCTGGAACAGGTCATCCATACTCTCGATCGACCGGCCTTTCAACTCAGGAAGGCAGAAGAAGATGAACACGACGCCGAGGTAGGTCAGCAGCGCATAGAGCAGAAAGGCACCGTAGCCCACATTGGTTAGCATGTTCGGCGTTGCGCGTGTAATGCCGTAGTCGATTATCCAGTTTACGAAGAAGCAAAAGCCCATGCAGACGGAACGCTGCGAATAATTAGTACAATCGATTTATACCGTGCGTGCATGGGGAACTTACAATACGAGTTGGGAAAATCTCCGCTGCAGTTATGTAGCAGGCCACACTGTGTCCGAAGGACCACCCAAACGCATATAGGTAGATCCAGACTATGCCTACGATACCTCCAGCAGGGGTACCGCCCATGTCGGTGTTGTCAACTCCAGCGAACCTGAGATATAGGGCCAGATAGAGCATGGCAGTGCCTTGGATGGTTGCGCCGATGAGAAGTGGAAGACGACGACCAACACGGTCGACAAGATATGTAATGTAGAATATTGTCGCCGCGACTTTGACAGCGCCGTACACACCAGTTGTCAACAGCGACGAGCTATCTTGCACCCCGATGAGCTCGAAGATTTGAGGGGCGTAGTACTGAAACGATCGGTTAGTCAGAATTCACAGTGCAGGTTGACGGGGACAGGACATACATTCAACGAGTCCGTTCCAGTGAGCTTGTGAAAAATAAACAGAAGAACAGCGAGAATGAATCGTTGCAGGTTACTCCTGTTCCCAAAGATATCCTTTACCACGACCCAGTAATTGTGGCCCTGGAAGTTCTCCTGCTCAAACTGTACCTGAGCCTGGATTTCGCGATATTCAATTTGAATGTAGGGGTGGTCCGGGGGCAGCTGGCGAAGTCGACACAGATTCTTCAGCCCCTGCTCCGCCTTACCATGGTTAATGAGGTATCGAGGAGTCTCCGGTACAAATGGAATCATCAGACACATCAGCCCTCCAGGGATTAGCTGAATACTCATCGCAGTCTGCCACTGGGCATGGTCATCCTCAATCCCCGGCCTAGACCAGAGCGAGACGCCATAGTTAACCCAGAACGCAAGCATCAAAGATGTGACGATCATGAGGTTGTACGTAGCCGTCATAGACCCACGAACTGACTTGGGGGAGTTCTCAGCCAGGAACTGGGGGCTCAGCATGGAGCTCGCTCCTACTCCCAGACCACCGATGAACCTCCCTGCGAGTAAAACGTCGTAGTCAGGGACCATCTGCATCGCAGCACCCACCAGGAAGACGAGTCCCCATAGAAAGACAGACCATTTGCGACCTAGCCAGTCGGACGTTGGTGCAGCGAGAAGAGACCCAGCAGCGCCTCCTGCAGCAACCATGGCTGCGATGGTTCCCTAGAGTGGATTAATAAGATATGAGAAAAGGTCCGGCGTGCTGCTCACCTTCCGATCATCGTACTCCGCCTGCGGAATATCAAGCAAGCCAAACGCCTTCTTAAACGACGGCAGGGTCAGGATGCCGCCAATATTCCCAGTGTCAAACCCATAGAAACAGCCCGCCCAGGCCAGGGTAACCAGTAGATACAACAGTCTCAGGTTAAAGATCTCCCTCGGATCAGACTTGGCGTCCTTGCTCGCCCAGATGCTTGTTCCGCCTGCCATTGTCGAAATCAAAGAGAAAAGAACGTCCGCAGTCTGTGGTCTCAACGAGGGCGGTGGCGTGGCAGACTTAAGAGAGCAAGGGGCATTCCGGTCGCATGAGGGTTGGAGACCTACTTAAAGGGCACCGATCAGAATGGATGCATGGCCAGGGCTTGTCCCCGCGTGGTCCCACTTCCCCATGGGGTTGATGGTCCACCATTACGAGCCAGCGTGCTGGTATCGGACTGTCGTCCGACGTTTCTGATGTGCCCGGACCAGAACCGACGTCGGATTGCACCCCGCATTGATGAGCTTGACACCGTACACCGTGCCTTAAGAGACAAGCATCAGCTGGATAAGCAACACGCTGAGAGACACGATACACAAGGTTCACTCAGAAACAATGACAGGTATGCAGGAAATACTACCCAGTCTCCTCGACGGAACGCTGCGCCCGGGATCCAGGTCCGCCGTCCGTCGAGAAGCGTACCTGCGCCCCGCAACAGTACAATGCCACGCATCCAACCTGCTACGCCTGCCAAATGGTGATCTGTTATGCACCTGGTTCGGAGGAAACATGGAAGGGAAACCTGATATCAGCATCTACCTCTCCAGGCTCCCATCGGGGGGACAGACTTGGGGAGAAGCCGTAAAGGTCACGCATGACGATAGACGCAGCGAGCAGAACCCAGTTCTGTTCCGTCATCCTTCCGGCGAGCTCTGGCTGCTTTACACTTCGCAACAGGGCGGTAACCAAGATTCTGCTGTCGTGAAACGCGTTATCTCCTCCGATAATGGCGCCACCTGGAGCGGTCCCACCATCTTGTTCGATGACCCGGGCACCTTCATCAGACAGCCCGTTATTATTCTTGAGAACGGGGTGTTCGTGGTTCCGACATTCAAATGCCGGGGGGAGCCCGGTGCGAAATGGATCGGAAACGACGATATCTCTGTGATCCGCACGTCCGCTGACCAGGGGAGGACATGGTCCGAGGTTGCAGTTCCCGAGAGCACAGGCTGCGTGCACATGGAGATCCAGCGCCTGAAAAATGGGAGTTATCTCGCGCTGTACCGCAGTCGGTGGGCGGATTATATCCATCTATCTACTTCATCGGATGGATTGGACTGGAGTGCACCGCAGCCTACGTCCCTGCCGAATCCCAATGCTGGTATATGCTTTGACGTCTTGTCCTCCGGCCGGGTGGTGGCTGTGTATAATCACTCGTCTCGAAAGAATGCCGAAGCACGTAGAGAGGGGTTATATGACGAGATCACAGAGGAGGGCCAAGACACTCGTCCAAACCAGAAAGACCGAACCGACGGGAAAGAGGCCTTCTGGGGAGCTCCGAGGGCGCCGCTCTGTGTGGCATGGAGTGACGACGATGGAAAATCGTGGCAGCATCGAACCCTGGAGGAGGGAGATGGGTTTTGTCTGACGAACAACAGCGAGCAGAAGCGAAATCGCGAGCTGTCTTATCCCAGTATGGTGGTTGGGGAGGATGGCACGATCCATATTGCCTTTACCTTCTGGCGTCAGACGATCAAGTATGTTCAGATTGGAGAGGACTTCTTTACAGCATAGAATAGAAATATAGAACATGGAGTGGAATTGCATTTAGAACATGACCTGGCCTATGATTGATTGTCTAACAGGAATACTTCGATATGTCTATTTCCCCACTCGATCCGGTATTGACTGCTCAATCTCGACCAGATGCTGCATCACCTTCACCACCCACTCCTGCTTCTCCTTCCCAGACGGCTTATACGGCTTCCTGGGCCAGAATGCCTTCTCATCTGTAACCCCAGCACCAGGGCCAGCAAAATACCCAGCAGCGAATTTCGTCGGCGCAATACCCTCCTTGCACGCCTTTTCTGCCTGAGCCACGAGCCCCTGCAGTTTTGTCGCCTCCTGCACCTTGCCTTCCTTCCATAGGGTATACAGACTTGCCACAGACTTAGGGAAGACATTGCCGATACCAGTGACGCATCCGGAACCACCACCAATAAGACACGGGAGCAGCCAGTCCGACGACCCGGCATAGACACTGAATTGTTCATGGCTATACTCGTTTGTCAACCGGGTAACCTTCCCTGCGTTTCCACAGGTGAGCTTCGTGCCGACGATATTGGGGTGCTGCGCCAGTTCCGACATGACGTCCGAGTTTAGATCGACGCCGTTGCACATGGCAGGGAACTACACCCGTAACTGTTAGCATACGCATATTCCCGCAGTAGGATGGAAAAGGTAGGGGAGGATGCGCACGCTGTAAATAACAATTGGAATCGGACTATTATCAGCCACCTCACGATAAAAGTCGATAATTACATCCTTCGTCACAGCCTTCACCCAGTACGACGGCGGGAGGAGAAGTCCAAAGTCCCCACCAGCCTCGTGTGCATCCTGCGCAAGCCGAATAGTTTCGTTTGTAGATTGTCCGCTGATGCCCGCCACGACGGGGAAATCAGGCAATCCGAGATCTGTCGCGGCGCGGCGCGCAACGCGCACCAGTTCTTGACGCTCAGTTGCGGAGAGAAGCACAGCTTCAGCGGTTGTTCCGGCCATGACGAGCCCATCGACGCCCCCGCGGATCAGGTATGCGAAGTATTTGTACGACGCCTCATAGTCGATCTCCTGGCGCGGTGTGGGCTTGTACAGAGAGAGGACGGGGCAGTAGATGCCAGCGGGGAGAGGTTTTGATTTCTGTGCAATACTCGACGTCATTTTCAGTTGACAATACTTTCAAGAACACGATTGAATATCATTATTCAAGTTATCTTGGCTTATGCTGCCTTATAATGCGATCTCACACCCCGCGGTTTGGCCCCATCGGAGAACGGCCGAGCAGCGGAGACCAGCCCGTGATGATGCTTTATATGCGCTGTGATTGGCCTGGAGTGAGGAGAAGATGGAGAAAGGCTTCAAAGCGATCTCTCCAACCTTATGCGCCAGTCATGCACGCTGGCTTAAGGTCTGTCCAAGTGGGGATGTCGTGGTCGCTGGCAATGAATCCTCCCGCCTGCACAATCACACATGAATACCACGAGCAATAATGCCAAAGCGGAAAAGAGAGTTGGCGGTCGAGAACGGCCATAATGAATCGTCCTCCGATCAGGGACAGAAAGGAGGCCAGAGTCTAGTGGAGGAGGTTCTTCCTGGCATTACGCGCAAGATTACTGCGTGTGCCGCCTGTCGCAAGAACAAGGTGAGTGTTCGCTAGAAACGAGAATGGTTCAATTTCCCTAAGAGAATTAGATCCGCTGCGATATGCCAGACGATGGCCCTCCCTGCGTCCGATGTCGTCGCCGGGGGCTCTCGTGCGTTCTCAACCGCAGTCTTCAGTCCCTGATCGAGGATACCAAGTAAGGCAGACGCAGCATGCAAATAATGTCCAGACTGACAATTGCAGAAATGTGAAGCTCCTTCAAACAGACGTCACCCACCTGCACGGTACCCTCGACATGCTCTGCCAACACATCGGAGTCGAAGGCCCAAAAGCTCTCCGTTCAGTGGGACACGACCGCGAGGGCTCATACCTTCCAGCAGACAACGACCAGAACCAGACACAACAGGAGGAAGAAGGCTGCGAGGTGTCGCCTCCCGATTCACCGTCCGCTGTGCAAGCCCCGATCGACACGTTCCTGGACATCGCCAAAATCCGCAGTCCGCACTCCAGTGACTCGCCCGCCAGTGCACGTGCCAGTCGGTCGGGGACGAGGTCAGATCTCATCAGCAAGGGCATTATCAGCGCCACAATTGCCGAGCGACTGGTTCATCACTACTTTGCGAGACTCGACCACTACCTTTACGGGATTGGAGGAGAATATCAGGGGCTGGAGCAGCTGCGGGCGAACGCACCGATTCTTTTCGCCGCCATCTGCACCGTCTCTGCCCTGCACGATCCACAGGAGCGCGTTGTGTATGAAGCCTGCAATCGCGAATTCCGGTCGCTAGTCGCCAAATCGACCTTTGAGAAGCGAGATGTCGATCATATTCGTGCACTGTGCATCACCTCCTTCTGGCTGGCAGACGCCTCGCGCATCTTCTGCAGTGATGCGATCCGACGCGCGGCGGACATTCGACTCCATCGCAGCTTCGATGCTCTGTTCGAGGATCGCACAGGGTCAGGAAGTGGACCGATGCCCTCTGTGACGTCCCCATCAATGCAGAATCTGTCCGCTGCCACTGATCGCGTGCGCCTGTGGTACCTCCTGTTCGTCTGCGACCAGCATCTGTCTATCCTGCACAACCGAGACTCGCTGCTGCGGAGCGACAAAGGAATCGCAGTTGGCTGGGAGCTATACCTACATCGTGCTGAGACGACCGAGTCGGACGTGCGCATCCTGTCACAGGTATCGCTACTGTTGATCATGGGCCAAGTGCGCGATGTGCTGGGATCCGACAACCAAACCCCCCTACCCCCAGCTCTAGCCGGCCAGATCCTCAACTACTCGCGACAGCTCGACAAGTGGTACACCAAGTTCTCTGCTCTGTTTGTGACAAACGCCTTTATCGGCGATTTCCCTAAGCGTGGCCTCCAACTGCACTACCAATTTGGCAAACTATATCTCGGCCACCAGGTGTTCAAAGGCCTTCGTGGGCGCCCCATTCCTCCTCATTTCCTGTCCGCCGCGACAATGGCGCATGGCACTGCAGTCTCTATCTTCGAGATGATACTCAGTGAACCAGAGCTGCAGGAGGGACTGGTCGGCATGCCGCATTACTTCCACGTAATGATTGCCTTTGCCGGCCATCTACTACTACAAATCTGCCAAAATTACTACGAACAGCTTGCGATCAAGATACAGGACGACTTTCAGCTTATCAACAGTGCATTGAACCTATTTAGAAACACCCAGTGTATCCCCCAGCACCCCATCTGGCGAATGACACCGGGTCTGAACAGAAAACTGCACGACTGCGCTGCCAGCATCGGAGTCCCAGTTCCCTCCGCAGTCCCAGTTGGAGGATTAAGTACACAGCATGCTATCCCCGACCAGGAGGCTCTATACTACCCCCCAGTCCCTACAGCAGAAGCTTCGCAGCCCATAGACGAGCTCCTATTTACCGATTTTGGCGAATTCAACTTCCCAGACCTCACATCAAACTTCATGACATAACTGGAGACACTCTCCAGGGCTATCTTGTCTATGACTTACTGCCCCCATAATCCTCTATATACGCACGAATCGTCTCGGTTAATTCCCTGTCAGGATAAAAGCCCATATCCAGCGCCTTCTTCACATCAAACACCGCCGGCCACGATCCCACAATCGCCTGTACAGCCGGATCGGCCTTCTCAACCACGCGCTGCAACGCCTCCTCCCCTCCAACCTTCTCCAACCCATCGAGGATCTCCTGCACAGTAACCGTAACACCAGGCAGATTGACAACCCGCGAGTACGTCTCGCCTTCGAACCGGACATCCCCCGCACGGACAAGGTTCCGAATAATTGTCCTAGTCGCACAAACCCACAATTTCAGGTCCCTGTTCACAGGAAGAACACTCTCCTCGCCATTAAGCGGCTCGCGCACAATCCCCGAACAGAAACTTGACGCCGCACCGGACGGTTTCCCCGGCCGTACAATGATAGTCGGCAACCGCACGATAACCGCATCGATAATGCCACGACGGGAGAAGTCGTTAAACAACACCTCGCAGATATGCTTCTGCGCCCCGTATGAAGACTGCGGGATGGTGATTGTCGATTCTGTCACGGGTGCTTTGTGGATCTCTGGCCCGCCGAAGACAGCCAGGCTGGAGGGGTATATGATGCGAACTGGTTTGTGGGACCCGGTTGTAGATTCGTGTTTCTCGCGGAGGATATCGAGGATATTCCTCATCGAGTCAACATTGACTGCGAGTCCGAGCGAAAGATTCGCCTCGCTTGCGCCGGACATTATCCCGTGCAGGAGGTACATGTGGCTGAAATCTGTAGAGAGGAGGGACTTGCATGTTTTGCGGGAGGTGAGGTCGGCTTTTAGAGATGTTATCCGCGTATTGGATTGTGCCGTGTTCGTGGGTTTCGGTGGTTCAACCGCGTCTGTCAGGACTAGATTGTTCACGCCTGGAGTGCTGGCGAGGGCTTTCGCCAGGGCTTGACCCAGGAACCCGGCTGCACCGGTTATGAGGATGCTCATGGTGTTGAACTAGGTTCTTTGGATTGGTGCGCTGTGAGTTATTAGTAACCCGTGGGAAATTGAAATATATATTTGCACTCACCTTCGGATGATGACCATGCGCTGTGTATATTTAGAAAAATGCATGTTAGACGCGACAGAATCAGCATGATACTAGATGGACCACATCATAGTCGGAATGAGTCCGTTCACGGACACTGATGCGTGGGAGGACATCTCACCCGTGTGTACGGAGAGAAGACCGCATCTTTGTGCTCTACCTACGTTGGCTGCATTAGTGGAATGGTGAGTCGGTGCTCTTCCGAGTCCGCCAGGAGGCGATATCGCGAGATATAGCTACGGCAATGGTGTCACGTAATAGGTAGAAGATTTTTAATCGGTTAATTGTGTTTGGCATTATCTGTTCGAAATATCCATCTCATTGAGTAAGGCGACAAGTAAATTTATGTTGTATATATCCTCCAATTGGCTGTCATATATCATAACTATGTGAGTTGACCATCTATAGCTCTTTTCTGCCATTGCGTAGGTAGAATACATTATGACTTGGTAGAGCGTTACTATAACTTTATATTCGATATTCTTTTCATGATAACTTCGCGTAGGTGCTCTATATGAGTGTCTGTCATTCTTGCAAGGCCGGGCCTTAGCTGCTTGTATCTATGTATCCAACTCTAGACTACGCCCTATATAAACAACAATCCTAAAGCTTCACCTGAGGAGCCCATGTAATCCATGGATGTGCCTCAGTACCTCTAATTAACGGATCAACATAGGCAGTGTTGACCATACCAGGATGCGCCTGGTCGATGTGCGTGATGCCGCTTAGCTTCATTGCTGAGACAAGCTCGTCTTTGAGGACTGCAGAGCGTTAGTTATGGCATGATTCTATGAGAACAGGGTAGACAAACGTACTTTGTGTAAGGTGCTCAACTCCTTCCTGTCCATATGTTAGAGAGTAGAGGTACGGCCGTCCGATCCCAACAGCTGTAGCTCCTAAAGCGAGTGCCTTCAAAATGTCTGTTCCTCGTCGGATTCCCCCGTCGATGTAGATCTCCATGCGACCGAATACCTCAGGACACGTTCTGTGTAGTTCCAGCAGTGTGATGATGGCAGGTTGGACTCTGTAGATCGGTTAACTTGGGCACCATCAAGGATTCTTTATACATACGTATCCAGAGACCTCCCCCCATGGTTACTCAACATTATTGCATCAACACCATACTCCATCGCCATTCTCACATCAGCCCCTGTTTGGACCCCCTTCAGCACAATCGGCAAGCCCGACACCTTCTTGATCCATGCAAGATCCTCCCAGTTCAACGTCGAATCAATATACTTGGCCATAACCCTTCCAAGCCCACCGCCCTTCTCATCATTCCTTGCAACCGCACCACTAACAGCGGAAACCAGATTTCCAGCCGCAATACGCTCGTCGGCCTCACGCTTCCCCGGAATCGGCGCATCGACAGTGACAAATACCGCCTTGATCCCGAGACCCGCAGCTTCACGCAGCAATTCCTCTGTCTTCCGCCTGTTCGAGTTGACATACAGCTGCAAGAAAAAGCCCTGCCCCGGTTTCCCCGCAGCCACAATCTCCGCAAGCGGGAAAGAAGCATTATTCGAAATGATATGGATGATATCCTCCTCCCCACACCCCCTCGCAACAGCCAACTCACCATCCGGATGCGCAAGCTTCGCCATAGCCGTGGGGCTAACGAAGAATGGCGCAGACGACGGACAACCCAATATCGTGCGGGGCATCTTAACCTCTTTCACGTTGCGCAACACGCGCGGCCGCAGCATGATCTGGCGGTACGAGTTTAGGTTCGCATGATGCGAAACAAGATCCGTCGCGGCGGACGAATAGAACGCGAATGTTTTCTCCGTGTACTTCTTCCGCGCGACCTCCTCAAAGTCATGCACGGCGATGAGCTGTTCGAGCTGCGGGATCTCGTCTGCATCTGGTGGGCTGCTGGTTTCCGCGGGCGTGTCGACGGAGGGTAACTCGGGGCTTGGCTCGATCATCCCCTTGAATTGCTCCGTCGTGAGGGTTTTGTGGATCATGGAGGGCGAGTGTACCTCGTCGTAGGCTTTTGAGGCGTCGTTCCCTGCGTATTTGAGGATAACTGGGTGCATTAGGAATGAGAATATGCGGCGGAGATGTGTGAGTACGTACTGGCCGGTCCGCCTGGATGCTCATTCAGAAATGCAGTGACATCGTAGATGCGCGAATGGACGACAATCCAGCAGTCATCTGCAGTAGTGTGTTTCTCCAGTTCCGACGATGAGATTAAGGGTCCGTTTGTTGCGTCCTCCATTGTATCTGGACAAAGCCCTGAACAAAGCCCGACTACTGGAAGCAACAAGACTCCGGGTCAACAACAACTACGCTATAAATACACGACTCAAAGCTGTCAAAATAAAATAGCCGATAGAAAAAGAAGAATAATCCTGACCTCCGACAGCCGATCAGCTCGATCAGCAGTCTGGGGAAGCAGCGGAGACTTCGCCGACGCGCGCATCGGGGAAATTCCGACAGGCGCTGATATCTTACGCCGATACGCCCACTCACCCAAACTAGCAGGAGACAGAGAACAAGACAAGGTAGTCAATGGAAAATGGCAGAACAGATTCTACGATTGGACGAGGTCCAGCAGCGCCTTCCCCCTCCAGTCCCTAGCACGGATCTAGAAACCCAAGTTGCGAACAGCGACGACCTGCCTGTCCTCGTCGTGCTGGACGACGACCCCACAGGCACACAGACATGCCACGGCATTAACGTGCTAACAGTCTGGGACGAGGAGATCCTCACGCGTGAATTCCAGCAATGCAACCGGGGTTTCTTCATCCTGACTAACTCGCGCGCCCTACCTACTCCCGAAGCGCGCGGGTTAATCAGGGAAATTTGCACGGCCGTGAAGCACGCGGCGGCTAAATTGCAACGAGCCTTCGAGATCGTCCTCAGAGGCGACTCGACACTGCGTGGTCACTTCCCTGATGAGCCGGAGGCTGCAGAGGACGTGATCGGTGCAGTAGACGGCTGGATCCTGGCCCCGTTCTTTCGACAGGGCGGCCGCTTGACTATCGATGATGTCCACTACGTTGCTGATCCGGAAGAAAATTTGATTCCAGCTGCCCAGACGCCGTTCGCGAAGGATGCGACGTTTGGCTACGCGAATTCGAATCTGAGGAAGTATGTTGTGGAGAAATCTGGCGGGTCTATTGCAGAGGACCGCGTGCATTCCATTTCGCTGGAGGATATCCGCACAGGCGGGCCTGAGGCTGTTTCGAAGAAGTTGCTTAGCCTTAGAAAGAGGAGCGTTATTGTAGTGAATGCCGTAGTTGATACGGATATGGAGGTCTTCGTTCTGGGGCTGCTAGCTGGTGAGTGCATCCCCTCATTCAGAGAGTGATACTAACCCGGACAGCGAAATCACAAGGGAGGACATATCTATATCGAACGGGTGCTGCATTTGTATCAACAAGACTGGGCATCGCGCAAATTCCTCCTTTAATACCCAAATCACTCGGTCTCAGCACCCACGCATCCCAACCAGGCGGGCTCATCCTAGCAGGCTCTTACGTGCCCAAGACGACCGAGCAACTGCAATCTCTAATTGACGGCCGAGGACCGAGCCTCGAGGTTATCGTCCTTAAAGTGGAAGGTCTGCTGAAAAGCCCTGAAGACGCAGACCGAGCAGCTCTCGACACAGCAGACAAAGCAGGACAATTGATTCTCAGCGGACGAGACGTACTCGTAATGACGAGCCGCGATCTCATCACTGGCAAGGATGGTGTCTCTAGTTTGAAGATAGGCAGCACTGTTGCAGCTGTCCTGGTGTTGTTCCTGCGCCTCCTTGTCCCGCGGCCGCGCTACATCACAGCCAAAGGCGGGATCACATCTTCAGACGCAGCGTGCAAAGGGCTGCGCATGCGAAGAGCACATATCCTGGGTCAGGCTGCGTCGGGTGTTCCCCTGTGGCGATGCGACGAGCCGACGTCCAAGTTCTCAGGTATTCCATACGTCGTGTTCCCGGGGAATGTTGGAGAAGTCAACACACTACGAGACCTCGTCACATCGTGGGCCAAAGAAGCAAAGCCGCGGATGGAATACCAGCGACTAGGCACGAGCTCTCTCAAGGTATCGAGAGTCATCCTTGGCTGCATGGCATTCGGCAACCCCTCCTGGGAGGGAAGTCCGTGGGTGCTCCCAGAAGAAGAGGCACTGCCCCTACTCAAAAAGGCATACGACTGCGGAATCAACACATGGGATACGGCAGATACATATTCGAACGGGCTTTCCGAGGTAATAGTCGGCAAAGCACTACGGGAATACTCCATCCCACGAGAGAAGGTTGTCATCTTAACAAAACTTTACTACCCAGTCATGGAAATAACCTCAAACGCACGACCAAACCCTGCCGTCAATGACGGAACCCTGGTTAATCAAATGGGCCTAAGCAGAAAGCACATCTTTGAAGCGGTCGACGCCTCGCTGAAACGACTAGGAACAACGTACATCGATGTCCTGCAATTACACCGGGTAGACGAGACCGTGCGCTCTAATCCCGCGGAAGTCATGAAAGCCCTGCACGACCTCGTCCAGGCAGGGAAAGTGCATTACCTCGGCGCGTCCAGCATGCATTGCTGGCAGCTTGCTAGGTTACATTACACGGCAAAGATGAACGGGTGGACAGGGTTTACGAGTATGCAGAACCTATATAACCTGTTATACCGGGAGGAGGAGCGAGATGTAAATCCGTTCTGTGATGTTGAGGGGATTGGATTGATTCCTTGGAGTCCCCTGGCTCGTGGATTACTTGCACGGCCGTCTAATGTCCAGACGGAGCGGTCGAAGAGGGACGCGAAGACGGCGAAGTGGTTCGCTGGGGATCAGAATGAGAAAATCATTGGGAGGGTCCAGCAGATTGCGGAAAGTAAGGGTTGCTCTATGAGCGCTGTGGCTATGGCGTGGCTGCTGCATAAGGGCTCTTGTCCAATTGTCGGACTGAACAGTTTGGAGAGAATTGAAGCTGCAACGGAGGCATTTGGTATACATCTTGCAAAGGAGGAGGTGAAACTACTGGAGGAACCTTATCAAGCTTTGGCAGTGCAGGCTATTTGAGCTGTTAGCATTTATAGGTGATGGATAGAATTTACATTACATATTCGTGTGGTAAGACTTGCAATATCAGCATTAATAGCGATTTGGGCAAAATAGTCATAGCCAACTATACTGCCACAATAAAGTGGCTAAAGGGCTATATAAAGAGGGGATCGTTCCAAGGTTAGTACCCTCACTTAGGAACAAATATGAAAACTGACCATTCCTCTCATAAGCAGCAATCGCCCCATCAAATGCCCTCTCAATGTCATCCACAATCTCCGGTGCAACTCTCACCTCGAAATCAGCCAGCTTGGGCACAATTGATCCGAGAAAGCGGACGTATCCCTCTTCAACTGAAGGAAGCTCGCAAGAACAACCACCCAGCCCCAAAGGTCTCATTCTTGTCACTAATCCACTTCAATGACAACTCGATCTCAGGCTTCAGGCTTATGAGTGCAAGTCCGACCTGCAATGAGCCATCGCTAAAGGTCTCACGAACTCCCCAACACACCAGGTAGTCGCGACCTCAGGGTACCTATTTGCCTCTGTGCAAGGGAAGAATTTTGGCAATATTATGTTGAAAAACAGAGGGCTGGCTGGCTTACTCGATTGAAAATTCGCTGCGTATTAGCCGATTTAGTATGTAAGTCTCGGCCTCTTGGGCTGCACAGAGAATGCTGAGTTTCGCGATGGACATAATGGTGCGGAGGATTCCCGGACGGACTTGCGTTATTTGAGGAAATACCTGAATTTGGATGAAAAGGGCCGTGAAGTTCTAGAAAGGTCGTCTTCTGATTAAGGCGGAGGAATAGAAAAACTGATGTTTGGGCAGAGTGAACTTGGAAGAGAATTTCTCAAATCGATATAGATCTTGAAATATGTTATCCAATGAAACGTTTTGAACGAGCGCATAACGAAGTGTACCTCCCACATCCATTGCAACAAAGCCTATGTCATTCCGATCAACGCATTAAGGTCCTCGAGCCTCTGCTGTACAAGCTCCATATGGTCTGAGCTCTCACGCAATGCCTCCTTGAGTGCACCGACTGCCTCCTTGGTATTTCCAGACACTGCCCCCCCAGACTGCAGTTTATTCTCCGCAGACTTGATACTTTCCTTGGCACTTCTAATCTGTGACCAGTACGTTGTGGTCTTGTTAATATACCCAGTCTCCTCAAGAGGCAAGTTCCACTCATGAGGAGTCGTCTCGACAATGTTCAACCATTTGGCCATGTGTGGCCATCGGCGCTCCTCCAGACCCGGAAAGTGCACGAGCAGATCTCCCCTTTTGCCTTCATAGGCCCAGTCCCATTCATATGTGTTGATCCATGGCCGTGGCAGGTAGGAGACCCCATCTGCGTAGCCCTCTCCGCTTGGACCCCCCGTCGTCTTGTTGAGCACACGTCTCATGCCTTCCTGGTCAGCAGATCGACCAAGATCAGTCTGAGGAAGATAAAGAGGGTAGCCCATTGTCTCGGTAAGGAAACTGATCATCCAAGGGTGGACATGGAGAAACATGATTCCCGTGTTGAGCCCGTTTTGGTCCTGGGTTGCCACCAGGTGGATATCTTTCAGGTCTGATGGCGGAAGAAATATTTCCACGGGTATATCGTTATTTAATATAATCGAGTCTGCATCTACCCACCTGCAAGAGTCAGTATTTCCCAGTCACATGGACAGAAGAAAAGACATACATCAACCATTCTTTTCTCTCCCCGGCTGGCTTGGTTAATTCGCTGATGACCAAGGATAGCAGATAGCTCGGCTTATTCCAAAATCCGACCGAAATATCCTGCCGCAGGATATGCATGGGGTAGCCCCATCGTTTCCCGTGGCGTTCATGGCTTGCGAGCGCTCTTTCGTACATGTGGTTCGTCTCTCCGTATAGCATGGACACTTTGGCGACTCTTTGCAACTTGTTGTTGGGGGTATCATCTGATTGGGAAATAGGGAAGGTTCCGTAAGATTTGGTTGTAATCCAAAAAACACATATTACTGATAGAACCATCAGGATAATGTGCAAGGGCCGTTGCTTGAATGCCATTGATGAAATCATGGCCGCTATCACACGTAGGTGCCGGGATTTTCATGGTAGATGGAAAGATGAAAATAAATCCTTCCTCGAGATTAAGATAATACTATTGCTAAATGTAAAGTTGAAGTGTTTGATTGGAGGCTTGTGGGTTGTATGAATTCGTACATCCGGATTGGGAATGCCGTTTTCGGAAATTCAACCACATCCAACCTTGGAACCCATAGGAGTAAAGCCTAGTTAACTTAAGTTTAGTTATAAATAGATCTTAGATTAACCGCTGTAAGGAAAAGCCCATTCGTTCTAGAACCCATAAAGGTGAGCTGTGTTGCGCACGGGTACATTCTGGTGTAGATTGATGATAAGAAGCGATGTGGTCAAGTCTTCAAAGGAACATTCCTCTGCGGTTCAAAACAGTGCAATGTAGACGAAAACTAGACCCGCACCGGATTAATTATATAGTTAAGAACGTTTAATCGTAACGGTAGGTATAGGCTGCATGGCTCTAGTACATTCAATGTTGTATAGGCCAAAAAGATCATAACAGGACTCAACTCCAATTATTGTCGCTGTAGCAGCGTATATCTCATTAGACCGTAAGCTCCACTTGGGATCATACCTAGGTAGAAACGAAATTAATTATTAATGGAAACTGCAGCCCTACAGCATTGACTATGAGATACCGGCCGCAACAAACTGGTAGAGAGACGATTTCATATTATATAGTACAGATGAGGGTATATTTTGTATACACCACGTGTTTCTAATATTTGTACAACATCACGTATGTAAACAACTTTAACTCCTTGCTCCCATGCATTATCGACCTGGCCGCCGTTGAATTCATCGGTATAGCCAGAGCGCATATCGTGAACTGGATCGCGCAAAACAATGCAGCATAATATCCAGAACCAAATACTTGCATTATGACCCCGGACTTGTGCTTTGACTGGTTGTATTTGGGTCGCCGGTGGTGCTGTGTACCGTCTGGAGCTTGAGATACTCCTGCTCGAGAGCCTTTTGCATTTCGAACTCGGCTTGGCGTTCTAGTCGGACACGCTGCTTTTCCATATCACGTTCGACTCCTTTATGCATGGCCTGACATCCAGCAAAGTAAGTATATGCTAGAAATAGAGAATCGAAGCTTAACATACCGCTCTATCCGCCTCTTGTGCCCAGTGGACAAACCAGACAATACCCATTGTGCCGAGGCCAGTGGCTGCCAATGTAAACTTTGATGCGCGAGACATGGCAAGGGTAAGTGAGAGCACGGCTCAACACAGAGGTTCAGCAGATAATGGTCACAAATAATATTTTGACTTGTCAGGTCATCAAAACGAAGTCTGGGATTATCAGTTTATCGATCACCGGGCGGCGTTTGGTGGCAGAACCCCCACCGCTCTGGGGGACGATGCGTGGCTCCGATCGACCTGGGCTCGGAGCTCTAGACTCGCCGTTTAATCGTCCTTGTCCAGCCTTATTATCCCTCTACTCTATATCCAAAGCTAGAGATCCATAGCAAATATGGTGGGCAATCTATCACGGAATTGGTGACCAGCTGCTAACGATGAACAACAGTCGGCTCAGAACTCCGCGGGCATTCAGACCCTCCTCGATGTAGGTCTTGCTTGTATGTTAATCGCAGCGTCGAGATACTAACCACGCGACTGTCAGGCTGAGAGAGAGGCCCAGAAGATTGTGCAGAAAGGTAAGTCCAACTTATGCTTACCCCTCATCGCTGCCTATCACAGACACTAATACGTCACATTTCATTTAGCCAGAGAGTGTACGCAATACGAACTTACCTGTCGCCATTTGCTCCCTCGGACTAATGACTCGAAATTATACAGACCGTACCCAGCGGATAAGAGACGCCAAATCAGAGGCCCAGAAGGAAATCGAGGAATACAAGAACCAGAAGGAAGAGGAGTACAAGAAGTTCGAGGGCGAGGTGAGATACAGCTCCTGAATGGCTCTTACAACAAGAGCTATATATAGTGCTAAGCTGACCTGTCTCGCTAGCACTCAAGCGGATACAAGGTATCCGAGGCGGAGGCCGACAAGGAAGCCGAGGTCAAGCTCCAGGAGATCAAGGATGCCGGCAAGAAGCAGGGCGACAAGGTGGTCGCAGACCTCATTCGTGTGACGACCGACGTCAAGCCCGAGCCGTCTGAGAAAATCAAGGCATAATGTAGATATTCCGGGTTATCGTTTCTTTCCTCGCGTGAATGCGATTGCGTGTCTATTCGTCGATATCCAATTGTCGGACAATATCAATTTCTTTTCCGTTTAACCCTGGGTATATGACGTGGATGGAGTCTTGCTAACTTGTGTTGGCATACATATGTCGTATTCCTATCCTATGGTGTTGTTGTAGGTCTGTCTTTGATCTAGGCGTTTCCATCTGCGGCAAGTCTGAGTATCGATCATCACATCACAAAACTGGTATTTGTTCTTATTGATCTGGCTTTTTCTGAGATATTTGGAGGGTTGGATGGTTAAGCGGACTTCAAATATATCACCAGCCTACTAAGCCAGACAGCGCACCCCTGATATCCATGTCTATTCTTACTCGACACCAGGGGGCGGCAACCACAGGCGCAGAATGATTCAATGTGTTGTCTTGAACCCCTGGGCAGATATCAGTCTCATCCCTGCTAATGAATCTCAGCGCAACGAGTTATTGTTTGGTGAATGGCCTCGCGTTTGAAATTTGGCTATCAGTAGAGCTTGGAATGTTTGACTATTGGTTTGAAATATTCTTGCGCAAAAAAAGACGCGCATCATAGCGTATTGGCCCTGGGAGAGTTAGTTGGGTGCACGTTTCTTTCCTTTATGTAGACTAGCACGCTCTGCTAGAAGAAGACTGGGGTTATAGTTCGTGCTGGCCTGAGGCATAAACCGTGTTGTCCTGTTGCGTCATTCCGCCCTGGATCTCATTCGACAACCTATCTGCGGACGACGCAGAACAATGAAATATGCAATTGTTACGCCGAATGCACTCAAACGGTCTTCAATAGTCTGCCACTCCTACGGCCAGACCGTATGTCACTCTAACAACAGGTGGTATCACGGGTCCCCCCGCAGACCCCGACCAAGTCTCGATCCGCGACTAGAGGACCACGGCAAAGTAATTGTCGATGAGTATTCAATCATTCGTGATAAATATGGTTGGTTTCTTTCGACTAGGATAGATAGTGCCCAGTGAGCAATTGCTGACTCGCCATTAGCTGCACCAAAATACCCTGTTGTTCTCGCCCATGGCTTGCTTGGATTTGATGAACTGCGCCTTGCTGGCCCATATCTCCCCGGTGTTCAGTACTGGCGTGGGATTAAAGAGACCCTGACGGCGCGCGGTGTTGAAGTTATCACGGCAACAGTGCCCCCGTCGAGCTCTATTGAAGCACGGGCTGAACAATTGGCCCGAAGCATTGAGGCCGAGGCTCGAGGGAAAGATGTTAATATTATTGCGTATGTTACCTTCATTTGTTAGCTACGCATTATCGACATATTCTGACTGATTCTTATATAGGCATAGCATGGTGGGACCCCTCGATCATTGTGATAGAGTTAACGCTTATCTGTCATTAGGGGTGAGACATAACAAGAGCATCACACTATTCAGTGCAAGCTAATTAATGACTTGCAAAGTGGGCTTGATTCACGATATATGATTAGCCACATACGACCTGAAGAGTTCAAAGTCTTGTCACTAACCACTATCGCATCTCCGCACCGAGGTCAGGCACAGCGTAGCTTCTCATTCGCCTTCCTGCTAACTGTATAGCAGGTTCATCTGTGGCGGACTATGTACTTGATCAAATTGGAGGTCCGTCACTATACACTCGCTTACTGAGAACTCGGAAGATAACATTTACTTCTGTGCAGCCGATCGCCTACCTCAGATCTATTATGCCCTTAATCGACTAAGTGTCGAGACAGGTGCATTCGCTCAACTAACAAGGAAATACATGACCGAGACCTTCAACCCCAATACCCCAGATGTGGATGATGTCAGGTAAGCGCCACGTATACTCTCCACTTTACGCCCTGCTCACATTCCCCAGATATTTCTCCTATGGAGCAGCAGTGGAGCCAAGTATATGGTCTGCCTTTCGGCTTTCACACCGAGTACTTGCAGAGATCGAAGGACCCAATGATGGCCTAGTTAGCGTTTCTAGTAGCCGATGGGGAGGCGATGCAGGATACAAAGGAACCCTCATGGGCGTCAGCCATCTGGACCTGATCAACTGGAGCAACCGGCTTAAATGGCTAGTCGGGGAGGTAACAGGCAACAAACGAAAGTCAGTTGATTGCAAATTGCACTTCGCGAATTATGCTGATATTCATGCAGGTTTAATGCCATTGCATTCTACTTGGACATCGCAGGTATGTGTTACGGTCTGATTGGGTTACTTGAGACTAACGGGCTGCATGTGCACTAGACATGTTGGCAAAGGAGGGACTTTGAGAAAGTAGAGTTAGATATATTTGGATTTCCCTCAGCCCTGTTGTGGCTGCATTGCCGTGATCCCGTTTCGGGTTTGATATGGAAATTCTGGTGCCTGGAGTGGAAGTTCCCGGTATTTTCCTATTCTGGCCAACTATGTACATATTTTTGTACAGTCAAACAGTCAAACCAATGTAAATCTGTCAATATAACAGATGATTGAATTCAAGGAAATCAATTAATCGATTTGACGGTCCAAGTATGCAGCGATGGAGGAGTGTACAAATAGTACAACCGTTCGACTTATACGGAGTAGTTTCCGGATATTAGCGGAATGATGCCCTTTGTCTTAGAAATGTGGCTGTGATGTGATTGAGGCGCAGCATATACGCCTAATTCGACCTTCTAGCCTTTAATCTTGCAAAAGTCCTTGATCATACTGGGCGAGTCTGTGGCATTTGTATATTGCTTGGCAATCAGTTGATCTACGAACGCCCGAAACGTCATTCCGGGATCCTTCACATATAATCCGTATTTCCCCCATCTCACGGCCCCCACAACATCTCTTCACGTCGAGCCGTACGTTATTTGCATCTTCCGAGAACTTGATAATTGGTGCATTATTTTCCAGCGACCGCATTTCTCCATTTCACCCTTCGAACGCCGCCACCAACCGAAGAGAGAGCCCCGCCAGGGCCCGGGCGCCCGCCATGTCCGCAAATATCGTCTTGGATAGCCGCCACACCCATTACACAAATCTGGACTTCCTGAAGGGCAAGGTTGTGCTCCAGCTACCGGCAGAAGCAGCCATCGGGGCCATTCAGGTCAAATTGGAGTGCGAGAGCCGCACTCGTCTATCCGGTCCCAAGAATCCCCAAAATGTGCACTCGGACAAAAAGCGAACGGAGCTTGAGGTTCACAAGGTGAGAGAATTTGTTTTGTCGTATCTATCGGCGCGATAAAATATTGGCTGGAGCATTGGTTAACCAACGAATGCAGATCTTATACAAGGTTGCTACCGTCTTCCCGACACCAGGTGTGATGCAGAATGGGTCCCCTGCGCCAGCATATACCTTTGCCGCAGGGTCATATGAGTACCCTTTCGAATTCAAGGTAAAGAGTCTAGTCTATGAGTACTAGGACACAACTAACGCTCTACTAGTTCCCCTTCAATAATTCATGCAGCACCACCAACAGCATGCTTACCAATCTAAACTTCTCTGGGTTGAAAGTCGAGGTAGCTAAAGACACCAACCGACACGTCAGAAAGACTCTCCCGCCATCTTTAAGCGGGTTCCCAGGTGTAGCAGATATCAAATACTTCGTCAAGGCCACAGTCATCCGGCCGCAGTTCTACAAAGAAAATATCAGATCGGTAAGTGATATGCCCCGATAATATGCTACTGCCGCACTCGCTAATTGATTTCAGATTGTCCCTCTGAACTTCCTTCCAATTGAACCGCCAAGAGTCGGGAATCCCAACGAGGAAACCTACGCCAGGCGGCAACACCAATTCTCAAAAATCCAGGCTGCGTCTAAGAAAAAGAGCCTATTCTCACGCGGATCTTCTTCACTCAAAGAGCCATACACGGAGCCTCCTCGGGTGTCTGTTGATGCTCGGCTCCCGAACCCCTCTATTCTCACTTGCAACGAACCCGTCCCCCTCCGTCTCCTCGCTAAAAAGCTGACCGAGGGTCCTGACGTAATATTCCTTCAGATGTTGCAGGTGGAACTAATATCCTACACGAAAATTCTGGCCCATGACCTCAACCGCACTGAAAGCGGCTCGTGGGTCATCATGAGCCGCAGCAATATGAATATCCCGTTGGGCAAGCCAGGGGATCCCGTAGGCACTGATTGGGCTATTGATCCAAAGCTGTGGAATCGGCATCCATTACCTAATTCGGTGGCACCATCTTTTGAAACATGTAACATTCAAAGATCTTACGAGCTGGAGATTCGAGTGGGCTTGACTCATGGAAATGCCCGGGAAATGCAGGTATGCTGAAACCACTAACACTTAAAAGTTGTCTCTTGGCTGACCATGGCATAGCCTCAACTTATCGTTCTTCCCCTACGAATGCCAGTCAGAGTATTCTCAGGAATCGCTCCACCACAGGCCCTCCTGGATGCAATGGCCGCTGCATCCCTTCAGCCATCACCATCCTCTAAAGTGAAACCCCAGCCCAGCTTGCCAACAGAAATAGGAAGCAACCGACCACCCATGCCACCAAGGCCAACAGGCGAGCCTGTACCTGTCAATTCCGGTGATGTATATGACGACGCACCACCCAGCTACGAGGATGCCATGGGAGACCACCTGAGTCCACTGGACGGACCACGTCGCGAGTATCACCCACCAGATGCCTCGTCACCAAGTACAGTAGAATTTGGAGCTGATTCCAAGTCCGCAGCCCTACCGGGTAAGGCGCTTGAGGATGGGCCCGCCGCAGAAGGATCCTCGGCCCCTCGTCGCCGAGGCAATCGTGCTTCCACGGAGTCCTTCGACATGCTACCTACCACACCGCCGGAATCCCAATCTGGATCACCTCCTGCATCCCCCGTGAGACGTCCGGGGAGCATGATGAAATTCCCACGGAACAACGTTGATGAAGAAAGCCCGCCGCAATATGAACCTGTTGCGGGGAATCAGCTGAACGTTCCCCAAGCTATGCAACACCAGCGTTCGCGAAGTAATCTTCGTCCAATGAACTTAGGTGTTCCTAATCGGAAGCCTGTGCCACGAAATCCAAATCGGGCTCAATAGGTTGTTTGGTTTCACTAATTTGGTCATATTCTCCTCTTTCACGCTCAGTGTCCGGGTTTGAAATTAATTGGAGCTTCATGGCACTCTGCCGGTGATTATTCCAGCAATAATGGCACTACGCATCAAAGCAACTACTTTGTTTCTACCATCAAACTCGATACCCGATCAAATTTCAGTGTTGAAAGTGTTCCTAAGGCTATTGTCTTGCTCAGGAAATTTATAGGTCTATGGAGGCGTTAATGTCCAAGGAATCTGCAATTTAGCCCACGTAGTGTAGCGCCCGTTCAAGGCAGTTTGTTTATATTCGATCCGAAGAATGAGCCATATTCCATGAAGCCGATAGTGCACATCAAGTCAATATCAGAATGGGGAAAAGGCAAGTTTATGGAACAAGATGTGCGCTATTCCAAAAGAGGCTAGCGTGTCCTCCACGCGGATTGAGCTCTGATCAGTTGCTTTCATCTTCCACTCGAGCACATGTCCAGTCCTATGGGCATCTGTCCTCACGTCAAATCTCAATCAAATTTGCTAGACTAGCTCGGACAAGCTGGATTAACCCCGCACCGAAACATTACTTCCGAGTACTCGAATCGAAACCTCCAACACCATCGCGAAAAAGTCCATTCACCGCGTCAATGATTTAGCTCACGACTGACCATCCACCATGCGTCTCCACCTCGTTATCTCCCGCCATGGCCTGCCGGTCACGCGCATTCTCTGGACAACGACTTCGTCTACTTCTATGCTAGGTGAATATGGGACTCAGCGCCCGGCATCAACCGCAGCTGTTGCATCGTCTCGCACCCCGAACATCGCCTTCTCGAACGGTGGATATACGGTCGCACAACTCCTCGAGGATGTGAATGAAGTTGTGCCACTGGAAACTGAACCTAGTGTCTTTGATGCGGAGTTCAGTGGCCAGTGGGGATTGGAAGATTATGTTGTCGAAGTTGCTGGTTCAGAATGCCTCCACTTCATGGAGGTTGATGGCTTGCTCCGAGACGGAGACGAAGTTGTGTATGTGCATCTAACAACCATTCTAATGTCGTACACTGGGCTAATTTCTCGCCTTTAGTATCCGCGCCCTTCAATTAGCAGACCTCCGGACCAGAAGGCTGTGTGGTCGCCACCAAATTACTGCCGATGGCAAGCATCTGATCGACGGCGTACCTTTTGGGTCACCGTTCTTGAAAAGAACTACCTCTACACGCCCTGCAATTACTATCCCCCCAAGGAAGAAGCGGCGCACGGTCTTTTCTGGCTGGGAGCACGCTCCAGAATTTGCGGCCGGGGAAGTACATGCCGACGAGGAAGGTGATGGAGAGTGGCTTCCGCCTCCAAATACCGGGTTCGGGAAGGAGCTTTCTGTCGTGCCCGCCGAGCACGAAGAGTCCCTCGGCACGGTTATTCGTCATCCCGTTGACCACGCCACAGAATCTGACAGTGAAGCGGATATGTCTGAGATGCCTGAGATTGAGGAAGATGAGTTGGAGAGCGAACTCCAGGCGCTCAAAGAGGACTTTGAAGAACCTTCTCAATTCATTGATATCAGGAACCAGACTCGGAATGCCAGTGGGCACCCACTACGTGCTACCTCGATAGCCAAGCGACCAACTTCCAAGGGCTCAGTCGCAGCTGCCTCATCTCTTTCCAGCAAGCGGTCTCGCGCAGATGACACGTCTCCCAGGACCTCCAAGGCTGTGAGATTCAACAAGGGAGCTGAACAGGAGGACGAGAGTATGCCTGCTCTCCCACAAATTCCGCAGGCCCCACAGGTTGAGGAAAGTGCTGCTGAAACTTCCGTTTCTGATTCGTCCGATTCATATGTGTCTTCAGACAGCGGTTCCGATGACGATTCCGACGATGATTCTTCAAGCGAGGTGGAGCCTGCGGCGGAGGCACCCTCAGATTCAGATTCAGATTCAGATTCATCCTCAAGCTCCGAAGAATCTGATACATCAGACTCGGATTCCGATGAGGAAGCGGCGCCGCCTGTTCAGAAAGTGCAACAACGGGTTTCTGTCGGCGCTCCTGGTGAAGGGTCCATACGCACCAAAAAGAGTAACAACCGCATCAAACTACGCCGCCGTCTATCTAAGCTCAAGCAGCTAGGCGCTCTCCCACAACAAGCAGGTTTTGATGCATTGCGGGCGTGGGAAGAGACCCACGGAGGGTGGCATACTCCGGAACAATATCTTAAGCCTGAGCCATTCGTGCAACCTCAAAAACCTGTGGAACCGGAACAAGAATCTGCCGAATCTTCCATCAAGAGGCAAAAGAGAGAGAAAAAGGAAGAGGAGCAGAAAGAGTTCGAAGCCAAGCGCCAGAAGCTGCTTCGCGATCTTGCGTCGGGTAATGGTGTTGATGTGGACGGGATATCAGAGAAGGAAAATGTCCCGCCTGCTCTATCTGCCGTTGGGGAGACCCCTGTGTCAGAAGAAGTGCCCGGCAAGGATCGGCAGGAGCAGGAACCTGCGAACCGACGTACCCTGGACATCGCCAGCTCACGACGCATGCTGTTCGGATCCCTGGGAATGCGAACACCAAAGACTAAGGAAGACGAAGAAGAAACGCGGAGAAAGCTCGCTGCCAAAGCTAGTGCATTCGGGCACCGGAACAAGCCTTCTAAGCAAGACGCCCAAGAAGAGACTGACCAGATGCAAGATGATGAAGATGCATCCGACATTGATTGGCAAAACAAGCTTGTCGTTCGTGCTGTCGAGTGTCTCTATCCCCAAGTTGATATGACCGCGCCTCCCTATCCTTTTGTTCAACGCTGGGACCAAGCAGCCAATGCATCGATCCGTGAGCTCAAGGGCCCCAACAAGAAGCGGAAGAGAAAGCAGCGTGTTCAGGTCTACGAAGGATATGAGGATCAGGAGGAATACGATGAGAATGGGGATTATTACGCCAATTACGAGGGTTATTACGAAGGCGAAGCCGGTCCCCATTACGAAGGTCATTGGGGAGGCGAAGCTGCTCCTTACTATGAAGGCCATTATGCTGGCGAAGCTGAAGGAGATCAGATCAATTATGACGATGCCCCTGAACCTGAACAAGCTACCTTCGATGACCTACCATCGATTCCCGCCGACATAAATTCTGTCCCTGATTTGACTGAGAGCGAAGCGAAGGTCGGCGCAATCATTGCATTCCGGCAGCTGGACATGTCCAAGGCCACGAACTGGCAACCTCAGATGTCTGAGTACCGAGTAGCCGAGGTACGCTCTGTTAAAGACCAGGGGTTGATTAATGTACTACTGGCCAAGCGAGACCGAAAGCCCCCATCAGCATCCGACGACGAGCCCCGTCCATTCAGCAAGTTCGAAATACCAGACCTAGCCAACGACGAGGGAGACGATGACGGCTATCGCGAACTTACCTTTGCTGAACTCAGCGATCCAAAGCTTCTCCAACCCGCTGCGCAGTCGGGTGTAGAATCTCAAGACCAGAACAATACTCGAGAAGGTAGCATGTCAGTGAAATAAACTCTGGTTGTCGGCTCATGCTTACATGTCCAAGTGTCTCTGTAGTTCAAGAATCCGTACCAAACGCCCAAGCAGCCCTTGCTGACGAAATGCACCTTGACGACACAACCTTTGTCACCATCGGAAATGAAGTTAGCCGTCTTGAGTCCCCAGGGATGCCCGATGAACCTATCCAACAAACCCCTGGCAGAGGCGTGCCCCAGATCCAAGTCCAGAGTGGGTCTAATGAGCGCAGTGTTACTCCCCCAATCCCTTCACCTTCTTTCACTGGGTTTCACTCTGCTCGATCCTGGCAGCAAATGACCCCTGGTGTTGAGCTCAGTCGCGAGCTTGAAGGCCATACCCTCATCGGAGGAGACACGCCATCGGCGCTAGTCAATCGGGACGAGGATCCTTCCGTGTTGTCATACGCTTCCGCAAATCAATCCTTCGCGGATGATCCCGAGGATCAAGAAATGTCCGATCATGAAGAACATGAGCGCCAGGTTGTTAACGAAAATCTTGTGCCGCCCGGCGATTCCGGGGACAGCGGTCCTCAGTCTGGCTCACTTCTGTCCACCATTGACCGTAACGGTAATACTGGTGCGTCTGATTCTGGTTCACTGTTGGTGGAAAGAGATACGAAGATAGACAAGCCTAGTGCGGCTCCGAACAGCTCTTCTGAATCGTGGAGAGATCTTTTAGACCGATTAAGAAATGGACCTTCGGAGCCAAGCGACTCTCTTATTACCAGCGAAGGCAATAACAGCGAAGGCAGCAACGGTGAAGACGCCAACAGTGAACACGACAACAGTGAACACGACAACAGTGAACACGACAACAGTGAACACGCCAACAGTGAACACGACAACAGTGAACACGACAACAGTGAACACGACAACAGTGAACACGACAACAGTGAACACGACAACAGTGAACACGACAACAGTGAACACGACAACAGTGAACACGACAACAGTGAAATCGACAATAGCGACGGCAACAACAGCGAAGGAAACCAGAGTCCCGAGCGGTTGGAAGACAGTCTGCAGCACTCCTACCTGGACCTCAATTTCTCGGCGCTTGACTCCCCACGGGCATCCACCTCGCGCTCTCCCAACCCACCAATGAGTGCTCAGCAGGATGCCCAATATCAAAAGCAAACCTCATTCCCCTCAACATTTGAAACGGAATCACCTGCTGCATCTACTCGCTCCAAAATCTCCCAGCGAGTGGGTGCATCCGAATCCGTCTCCCAAATCCCCGCCTCCCAGGCATCGGAAGTGATTGATCTCACCTCCAGCCCGCGTGAAACACCCGAACCCACCTCCAATTTGAATCCATCCCAGCGCTCCAAATCTGCAGTGTATGGGAACTCACAACGTGAGGACACCCCTCGCTCGTCTGGACATCCACCCCGAGCTTCTACTGGGAGACTCCAACACATGGTGGAGGTGAGTATCAGTCCTTCCAGCCAGAAGAAGAAGAGGCGCTCGTCACGCAAGTTCTGAAATACTGGATTATTTGTTATTGAAAGTTGAACATTGAAGAGATATTGGATGTGGCATTTTACGTTTGTATATGTACGGGCGCAGAGCGATGGCGTCTAGGAACCTGCACATTCAATTTGCTTTTTCCCTGGACATTATTTTATTTTTCATCAAATACAAGATTTTATTCTGAATCCATTGCAGATCATGACAAAACGTTGGCAGTGATTGGTTGGATTGGATATAAAAAGTGATGTCATGGTAGCTGTATACTTCATGTTGCATTGATACCTTACATCTGTACATCTGTAGGTATATCCCACACCTTGGAAAGCATTGCAATGGATCCAACAAAGACACTGACGTATTAATTAAAGCAAGTTCTTCTTCAACTTTCCTCTTTTCTCCTCTTTTCTTCTAACCATGTACCGACTAAGTACGTGGCCATCCATCCAACTATCCCGGCGGTGTAACTCTCTCTGGTCATTACGCCATATTCCTTCACCCCGCATATCCAGCTTACTCTTGACCTCTTCTTCTTCAACCTCATCTTCTTCATCTTCTCCAACTTCTTCAGTACCTACTACCAACTTATCCCCATTCAAAACCATCCAATCCATACGAAATATATCCACAATGTCCCAACAATACAAACTAAAGGACATCTCCTCCTTCACGTCCCTCAAAAATCTAGACAAGATCGAGGCTGAAGTCGAAGGCATTGAGGAAGGGAAGGTTCTCCTCGTCAAGCTGGACGATAAAGTCCATGCCCTCAATACGCGGTGCACGCATTATGGAGCACCGTTGAAGAATGGCGTCGTTACCGAAGATGGAAGGCTTACCTGTCCGTGGCATGGAGGTAAGTTTCCTTCGTTCAAGACAAAGACAAGAACAAAGAGCTAACGTCTATATGTACAGCCTGCTACAACGTCCCCACTGGGGATGTTGAGGATGCCCCAGCTCCCAATGCGCTTAACAAATTCGCAGTCTTTGAAAAAGAAGACGGCGTGTACATCCTAGCGAAAGAGGAAGATGTAAAAGCAGGACAGCGCAATCCAGTCGTTAAATGCAGTGTGTCACAACCGGAAGAGAAACTTGTTGTTGTTGGAGGGTAAGTTGTCTTTTATTTTTGCTTCATCACTATACCCATTCTCCGTGCTATATTGAACTTAACGGTGTGAATGTATGGGTAAGCGGGCTTTTGGCCAAGCGGTTGATGTTGGCGACGAGTTGGCGCACCGCTTGTTTGGGACCCGCTTATCCTCAGCTCGAGTGCCGATGGATCTCGAGTTGCCGGATCGCCCCCGGGCGATGAATTTTTTATTTTTATTTTTCTCCCCTGATATTCACGTGCTTTCTTGGGCCATGGTGCTATTCACACGCTCCACCATGCCCATGCTTCATGCCTGCTCCCAGTGCTTGTGCTGCTCCCACTCTACGTGCTTCACTATGCCGCGCACGCCAAGTGCTTCACTATGCTGCCCTCACTACAGTGTTATTCCCAGCTCCCCAGTGCATCAATGACACCCCTTGTCTCACACACCCTATGCATGTGTTCCTTCATTCCATCTCATTCAGATAATTAGATACCCACACTAACGCCAAACAGAGGAAGCGGAACTCTCGGCCTTATTCAAGCCATCCGCGAGCTCAAGTACCCCGGGGCGATTACAATCATTTCCCAAGAGCCTGATCTAATCATAGATCGAACCAAGCTATCCAAAGCCCTAATTACAGACCCAGCCAAGATCCAATGGCGGCCACGAGAGTGGTACGCCGAAGCTGCCATAGAAACCATTACAGACGAAGTGACAGCCGTCGACTTTGAACAGAAGTCCATCTTCACTAAATCTGGCCGCAACGTCCCTTACACCAAACTAGTCCTAGCCACAGGCGGCCTCCCACGCAGACTCCCGCTCCAGGGCTTCAATGGGGAACTAAACAACGTCTTCACCCTGCGCACCATCCATAACGTGCAGGCAATTCTCGCAGCCGCCGGCCAAGACAGAAAAAACATCGTGGTAATCGGCAGCTCCTTCATCGGCATGGAAGTCGGCAATGCGCTCTCGAAATCCCACAACGTGACAATAGTCGGCATGGAGTCCTCCCCAATGGAGCGCGTAATGGGCACACAAGTCGGCCGCATCTTCCAAGGAAACCTCGAGAAATCCGGAATCAAATTCAACCTCTCAGCAAGCGTAAGCCACGCATCAGCCAACCCGTCAGACAGCCAGACCGTCGGCGCAGTCCACCTAAAAGATGGAACAACCCTCCCAGCCGACATCGTCATCCTGGGCGTAGGCGTCCGCCCAGCAACAGACTTCCTCCGCGACAACAAATCAGTCACTCTCGAGAAAGACGGCTCCATCAAAACAACCTCCCACTTCCTCGTCCCAGGCTTGCAAGACTCTGTCTTCGCCATCGGCGATATCGCAACTTATCCCTACTTTGGCCCTGGCGCTGACGCTGACGGCTCCCCAGTCCGCATCGAGCACTGGAACGTCGCGCAGAATTCGGGTCGTGCGGCTGCGCGCGCGATCGTGCATGCGCGGCATTCTCCGCTGTCATCACTCAAACCTAAGAGGTTTATTCCGGTGTTTTGGTCGGCTCTTGGGGC
Organism: Penicillium rubens; assembly: GCF_028828025.1. Classification (NCBI taxonomy): domain Eukaryota; kingdom Fungi; phylum Ascomycota; class Eurotiomycetes; order Eurotiales; family Aspergillaceae; genus Penicillium; species Penicillium rubens. The sequence goes on along the minus strand of NW_026890601.1, from coordinate 4,115,313 downwards.
GCAGTTGAGGTACTGTGGAAATCCAGTTAACGGGTTTGATGATGTCATTTTGCAAGAGAAGGGGGAGGCGAAATTTGTTGCGTATTACACGGCTGGGGAAACCATTGTGGCGGTCGCTAGTATGGGGATGGATCCGATTATGACTAAGTCTGCAGAGTTGATGAAGGCTGGGAAGATGCCGGGGAAGAAGGAGATTGTTGGTGGTGCGGATGTTTTCGCTGTTAAGCTCTAGGTGGGATATGATGACTTGAATAATGAATATGGGAAATAGTTTGGAATCAAGTGTTTTTCAATTGACATATACACATTCGAAACGGAAAATAAGAACAAGCAAACCGGAACGCCCATCCAGGATGTAGTCAACAGTGATGTATGATATCGGTGCTCATGCAGACATGTACACAGAGCGAATTTATTCGTCCTTGCTCTTCTTCGACTTGGAAGACTTGGACTTCTTTTCCTTCTTTTCCTTCTTTTCAGTCTTTTCGGTTTTCTCGGTCTTGTCCTTCTTCTCTTTCTTCTCCTTTTTCTCCTTCTTTTCCTTCTTCTCCTTCTTGGGGCTGGGGTCAAGATGCACATCCACAGTGGAGAGCTCCTGCACCGCCGACGCGGCCGGGACATCCATCACGGGAATAGATCCAGAGAGCTTCTTGGGAGATGAGAAGAATGACGGCGGCAAAGACTGTCCTTGACGCTCAGACTCAGAGAGCCTCTCCTCCTCCTCAACAGAAAGCATAGTTCCCTCAATACTAAGGAATCCACGATCCCGCTCAGAACCGGGAATGACATCCACGTCGACAACACGGAAGCGCACAGATCCATTCACGCGGTGTCCAGAAACAGACTGGAAGTAACCAGTGTGAGCAGATTCATCCTCCTCCTCGCCGTCAATGGCGATCTCCTCCGCAGAAAGCGCAGCAGGCTTAAAACATTCCTTCTCGGCGTCGAAATCCGCCATATCCTTATCAGAGCCCGAGTCGTCATCTGTCAAAGCCGGCGTCTCGGCCTCCTCACCAGGCGGCACCCACTTCCAGTTCGAGGGCAGACGCTTGCGCTCAACGCCAACAGAGAACAAATTGAACACAACAGCGCCGAGGAATCCCTCCGACTGCACATTCACCCATCCGTCCAAGGTCTGCCCGCGCTTCGGCCGGAACACCAGGAACGTGGCGGTCAGGTAAACGTACAAGACGCCGTACTCGTCCGCCGTTGTGGCGAGGGTGAGCGGCTGCGGATTCAGATCCGAGGAAGAGCGTGGACCTGCCGGCGGCTTGCTGGAAATTGAGGCATTGGAGTAAGCCAAGACGGCGCCCTTCAGCGGCGGAAAGTAGGTCAGGAGCAGTGGCGAGAGATGCTCGGCCAGCAGCGAGGCCAGCGCGTGCGTTGGCGAGATGGAGATGGGTGACAGGGGCAGGTAGAGGGTTGCTGTTGTGAGGGTGAAGGGGGACTCGGGATTGGAGTCTTGGACTTGTGGAGTTGCTTTTGAGGATGGGGTTTGCTTTCGCTTTTTGGATGGTGATGCGGATGTGGATGCGTCCTTTTTGGATTTGCGCTTGCGCTCTGTGTCGGCTGACCGCAGCGGTAGGTTGTCGATTTCCATTGCGTCAATTGCCATCGTGGAGGCAATTTGGGCGCTCCACGGAGCTTGTCGTGTCGATGTGGAGGGATTGGAGTGCTTCTTTTTTTTTTTCTTTTGGGCGTCGAGAACTTTTTTTTTCTTTTGGCTTTTGGAATGATGATTTAGGAAGGCGGTGGAGCTAGGCGGTGACGGGACGATAGATGGTTCCCCCCGGGATTATTTGGGGTCGATTGCTATCGCCAAGTGGCGCTTAGGGATCTATCTTTTATCTTTCTGGTTTTTGATTTCTGTTTTGATATGGTACAGGTGGGATTATTCAGGTGAAATTGATTTACTCACCATGTCATCCCTCCTGCCTTTCTTCGGGTGGGCTGTTCTCCCCAATGTGAGTGGAGCGCGATACGGAGCTGTACAAGACGTGGAATGGGAGCTGATACGAATGACAGTACGCCACATCATTTCTACAAAGTGTCTACTATGGCTTAACCATACGCGCTGGTGAACCCAAGCCACTTCCTCAGACTCCGCGGTTCGAGCGTCATCGCCGCCGTATCTTCATCTTCGTGATCACGAGCTACCTCCTCTACACACTCTACGAGACCTTCTACCAGGTACAGCTTACAGGCGATTACTACCAAGCCCTAGGCGTATCACCATTTGCCGATGAACGCGCAATCAAGTCGCGGTTCCGCCGCCTCGCAGCTCAATATCACCCCGATAAAGTCGGGCTGGACAGTGGGTCCGATGCTTACTTCCTGTACCTTCGACAGGCACAAGAAACACTGGCGGACCCGGTGAAACGATTTGCGTATGACCGATTCGGGACAGATATGCTCGGATGGGGCGAGCAGAAGACCATGCGCGACTTCCTGATGACCTCGTTGGTCAAGTCGATCGTCCCGCAATATATCGGCGGGTTTGTCACAATGCTTGTACTGAACTGGCTGTGGTGGGCGAATTGGGGCCGTTACGTGAGTGCACAGTATCATTATTTGGAGTGTTTCAATCGTATAAGCTGACTGTCGTTAGTGGCGCTTCTACACGTTCGCCGCGATGCTGACCCTCGAACTCGGCTTGATTACGCACCCCCAGGCGGTGTTCATGCCTACTGCATACCTTCCCATCGCGCTACAGGCTTGGCTGCCTAAACAATCATTCTACCTCCTCCCCTTCCAGATCCTGACGCTAGCCCGCCGCGCCTCCATCATGCTACACATTTTCATCTCGCAGGCCGCACCGCCCACCGCTAAAGTCGCTGGGAATGGAAATGGCGGCGATAAGATATCGCCGCAGACTGTTCAGCGGATCGGAGAGTTGATCCAGTTGACGCGCGGCACGGATATGGAAGCGACGCGGGCGCTGCAGATGGGCCTAGCTCCTTTCCGGGGTGACCGTGAAAGCGTTTCGACGCTCCGACGGGGCATGAAAGAAGGGCTGATCCTCGGCGGGGTGCGGTCCAGTCCTGAGGTGCAACGTGCCGTGGCACAAGTGGTTGAACGACGCAAGGCTGACGGTGACAGTAAGCGCGATTGATTGGATTTCAGTAGACTTGAAACTACATATGTAGAGGTTAGATTGTATATTTTACATGTTTCAAGCTATTCCAAGGTATTCCATGAATTCTTTGTATCTTTGTAATCGACAAGTGTATGGAATTTTAGTTAGCTGGACGATCCCTTGGCAGTTTCGCGTAATTTGGCAATTCTTTTGGTTCCGTCAACTAGTTAATCGAAGTTCAGGTTTCCGAGGTGGCGACCCGTAATGTTGCTTTGTGAGAACGAAGACTCGTGATACCCTCACCAGATCTGTTGAGAATGAGTCCACCTGGACTGACTTGATCTCAAAGAGATGTGAGTTTTTCTCTCTTTGTAGAAAAAGACCAAAAAAAAAGGCGTATCTCTCGAGACATCATGCGGTCAGTGAGTTATTTTCGGGATGCAGCGGGTGTGGAATGAGATCCATCAACGGGTTAGGGTTACTTACTATATGTTGTATTGGAGGTTAGACTGGTAAGTTTCTGCCTAAGAGGATATTTGACTGGAATAGACGAACTTGAGGTCTTAGCATTCACTTATCGAATACATATAATATATCCATACAACATATATAACACTATAATAATAATCAAATCGAGTACAAAAGAACAAGAAAAGCTGTATATATCGGTATTGTATTGTCACACTCTCGTATCAAGCTCCCCCCGTTCCCGAAGTGGCTGGGCCAAGTTGGTAATGACAGTACGCCGAAGTCCACACCTTCAACACATCCCCTGTGCTTCATGGTATGAGTTTTTCTACGATGAGGCCCACGATCCCTTTTTTACTTCGCCCCTTCCTTGTCCTTTTCCCTTTTCCCTTTCCCCTCCCTCCATCTTCCATCCTCCGGACTATGCGATCGAACTACACATACTTCTTCTACATCTATAAGAGGGCGGTAGAAACACACACCACGTCACGGTGAATTGCCTACACTTCCGTCACCAGAATTATTCCCCTCAACCATATCCGGTACCCTCGCGCAATCCCGTCTCATCCCCCCCCCCATCATCACATCATGCCCGCCGCCACTCCAAATGGTCGCTCCCGTGGAGCTAAGAATTCCTCCAACTCCTTGATGGTGGTTCTCAAGCTGTCTGGGGATACTCTCCAGCAGTTCGCCAGCCCAAAGATCAAGGGTCAAAATAATACCATCAAACCCAACGACCACTCCTCACCAGCTTCGTCCACCGAGCTCCCTACCGTCCGCCCATCTTCTGCCGACAATGGCTCCGACGCCGACGCCATTTCTACACCCGCCACAGGGGCGACTGCAGGCGATACACCGCGTCGGAAGGGTGTTCCGGGTCCCAAGCCAGGCAACAAAAGGACAAAAGAACAAACCGACCCTTCTGCAAAGTCACGGGGACGCCCTGGCCCCAAGAAGAAGCCCAGACTGTAAGCAAACCTACAACACGCTCCAATGCAGCACCACAACGCTAGGACGAAAGAAAGAGCAAAAGCTAACTTACCATCTATATTAGTGACGAAGGTGAGACTACAAAAATCCCGGCTGCACAGCGTCTGGGACCAAAAGCCAACACCGGAGCCATCAACGCCGGTCTGCGCGCGCTAGATCGCACCGGAGCCGCGTGTCGCAAATGGGAACGCAAGCCCCTACAACTACGCAGCTTCACCGGTGTTATGTGGCAACTCCCCTCCTGGCGCACACCGGGTATATCCAAGTCCGACGACTCGGTCGATGGCAAGGTTGCCGCGATGGAAAGTGGTGATAGTGATACAAAGCCTACGCTTCATGCTCCCGGCACTGACACGGCCAATGGCAGTAGTGCTGTGCCTAGTGAGAAGAGTAACTCCGGGGATGGCGATATCACCCCTGCTTCTCATCTTGTCGAGCCCTCGTCGCCGGCCATTGCTATGACAGCTTGAGTATGACAGTGACGATGTCGGATGGGGGTTTTTGTGTTGTACTTATAGATTTTGCGTGCCTTTTGTCTTTCCTTTGTTTCTTTGTTTCTCTGGGTTCTATGTCGGATCTGGGTTTGGCGTTGGAAGGAACTGTCTATGGCTAATGGGCTTATTATTATTTTTTTAAGTGCACCGGGTTGTAGCCGGGGATCTGGCTTATTTCACTCGGTATGTGTGTTTTGTATTATAGCCCTTTTCTTCTTCTTCTTTGCTGGGTATCAGCTATGTTTTTATCTTCTGTTCGAAGATCTTTGCTCTGGGAGCATAACACAGTTAATTTTTTGCTCCAGTTGTGGCTATCCATAGTATGTGGCTATCCATAGTATGTGGCTATATACTTGGATCTCTGGGTACCTGAGTACTTGGAAGTATACATTCGAACAAAGTCCTTGTCTGCCCGACTCCTAGTAGCACAGTAGCCGAGCGTCGATGTCCTTGGAAGTCCGCATCAGCTCGTGACATGATACTCACCTCCCCTCTTTTCCTTCTCATCCTTACAACATCCCGATTCCCCTTTCCCCGCAATCTATGCATAAAAAGCGATTCGTGATTCTCAAGATCTAGCTATTTCGCTATAACTAGGCTCTACACGTCTTTTTTTTTATTTTAGAATCTCGGATCTGACGGCTTTGTATTTTAGAATAGTGAGGTTGCGACGTGGTAAGATCTGCTGCTTTCAGACCTGTCACGCAACGTCACGCACCTCTGCTGTGAGTCTCCACGCATCTTTCACATATCTTGGACTTTCCACGCACTCTTTTTATCACAAGCACCCATTAGCTCCACGCACTCTACCCCGTAGCCTTTACTACCACGCACTAGCATGTCGTTATCTCCACATTACTACAGCGGCTAATGCTTACTACCACGTACTTACAGGACCCCTCAACTTCGTAGCGCAAGTCCCCAAACGAAATCCGGATTGTGGACCCCAAAGCCAAAAAGCGAACAAACGAGAAACGCAGAAACGGTGGCCTTGATTTCGTGGCATCATTTGGGGGGCGACCCGCGAACATCATGGCCGATGCTCCCTTCCCCCCATCCGGTGGAGCTCGAGCTCCGACTTCGTACCCCAGCATATCATCCATCCAACGCCGCTCCTCTTACGCCTCGGTAGTATCTGGCAACGCATTTTCACCTCCAATCTCTAGCTCCTTCTCACATCTCCTCAACTCCCACCCAATTTCCTACCCCTCGTCCGACAGCCGAGTCCACCGGGCTCCGTTCGGCGTGGATGCCGCAGACATGCACATGAACTCCGCCTGGAGAAACACAGGTTCAACAGAGTCACTTCCTCCCTGGTCTCGCAAGTATGCCGGCTTTCTACGCTCGGCCGAGTTTCCGCACGGCCTAGGGCTCACCGACACCCCGGCCTTCCTCACCCCATCCTACCTCCGCAACTCCCGCTACATCGCCCGTCTCGAAACTGCCCACCGCGCTAAGATCGCTGCTCAACAGCGAGATCCCTCATCCGCGACCTCCAATCCTCCTCTCTCCGCCTCGTCCAGCAATGTCCACCTTCCCCGCATCGCCCCGTCACACCGCGGCATGACATATGAGATCATAGAGAAGGAACCGTCTGCCCCGGCCGGTTCCCTCATGCCTCTACCCAGTCAGTGGAGCTCCGTAGACAAGTTTTCCGGCCTGGAATTGTCGAACGAGAACTTCGATGTGCGCTACACTGGTCCTACGCACAAGCATGACCATGAAGCTGCCGCCTTGCGCGCGGATCACCCTATGCCACCGCAGTGCGGGATCTACTACTTTGAAGTTAAGATTGAGTCAAAGCCGAAGGAGGGGTATGTGAATGAGCAGCTTGGGAGATATTGAATTGTGGATGCTGACTTTTTCCCTCCTAGCATGATCGGTATTGGGTTTTCTAGCCCGAAGGCGTCTGTCGAGAGACTTCCCGGTTGGGAGACGGAATCATGGGCTTACCATGGCGATGATGGAAAGTCGTTCTTTGGTGAAAGCCAAGGACAAGGTCGAGCATATGGACCGACTTTTGGTGCTGGCGACACAGTCGGATGTGGTGTGAATTTCTCTACGGGATCTGCATTCTTTACGAAGAACGGAGTCTTCTTGGGTAAGTTTTTTTGTGTGGATTGTAATAGGGATACGTTAGGCTAATTTTGCCAGGAAATGCGTTTCACGATCTGCGGAATACAAACCTTTTCCCATCTGTCGGAATGAAGAAACTACCGCCAGTACATCTCAAGACGAACTTTGGACAGGAGCCTTTCGTTTTTGATATAGACGGCATGGTCAAGGTGTGTATTTCTCCATTATGTACTTGACGTTGTCAAGCTAATTCCCATCAGCAAGAGAGATTCAACGTTCTATCAGAGATTAACGAAACATCCACGGCTGGTCTTCAACCACCGTTGGACGAGTCGACACTTATGCAAGAGTTAGTCGCACAGTTCCTCGCCCATGACGGCTACGTAGACACAGCCCGTGCATTCGCAGAAGAAGTGGCCACCGAAACACTAGCCCTGCAGAACGGCCGCAACGAGCCACTGAAGAAATACGAGGTCGAGGAAGACCGCGAAGCCGTCAACCGGAACAGTAAGTCTACACCTCCACATTCCTCCCAGTGCCAAGCCCTCACTGACAGCCCATAGAAATCCGCTCCGCAATCCTAGATGGCGACATTGACAAGGCCCTCAAGCACACGAAAGCGTATTACTCCAACGTCCTAGAAGATCATCCGGAAATCCACTTCAAACTGCGCTGCCGCAAATTCCTCGAAATGATGCGGCGGTCCAACGAACTCTCCGTGGCAACTGCCGCGAAGCGCCGCCGCTCGACATCCTCCAACTCGCACGAGCACGCCGTCTTCGATCAGGAGATGGAGCTCGACGATGGGGATGGCGACGCCTGGGTGGCGGATGGTATGGACACCGAAGAGCCCGAGGTCGTCGCGCAGTTCAACCAGCTCCTCACAGAGGCAGTACAATATGGCCAGCAGCTGCGCGCTGATTACCCCACTGACGAGCATGGCGGTGATAAGAAACTGCTGGATGATATCTTCTCCCTGGTGGCGTATCCCGATCCGAAGCGGTCTGTGCATGGCCATTACCTCGATGCCGAGGGGCGGGTGGCTGTGGCTGAGGAGTTGAATTCGGCTATTCTTGGTATGTTGCTTGATTTATTTATTCTGCTTTGTTTCTGTTTATACTTGCAAGGAGCAATGCTAACATGATGCTGTAGTCTCATTGGGCAAATCATCTGCTGCTGCGCTGGAAAGGCTATACCAGCAAACTGAAGTGCTGGTTAACGAGATCAGTGAAGACGGCGGCGCTGGGGCGTTCATTAATGTTCGGGATGATATTCTGCTTTGACTGGCGCTGGGTTAGGGTCTTGTTTGCGCCCTCTTTTTTTCTTTTCTTCTATGTTCCTTTTTCTGGAGGGACCTAACAATCTCAGATGTTAGCTTGGGCTTCTTGTTCATCTTGATACTTTCATAACTCTCTGTTTTTGTCAAATTACCTTCTACGTATCTCTTAGCCAGAATGATAAGTCCCCTTTGGGCATTACTTTTGAATCTTTAATAGTGACCTGAGTTCTTACCTTTTGATTTTATTTAAACTTGATGTTAACTTTGCTTGGCCTTAACACACTCTTAACTTAATAATGAAACACCTTTCAATTCCTGGCGTAGATCCTACTAGTAGTAGTTGTATACCTACCTAGGTAGGTATAGGTATGTCTTTGTGACGTCAGCTCCATTCTATACTTAGAGGCGGTGAGACCCAGCAATATCAAAGCGGTAAGGCCTCGAACACCTGGGGGCTTATCTCATCGGCTGAATTTCCAAGGTTGGCCTCGGGATCTCCGCTTTCTCACATCAAATGGAGTGGTGGTAAGTCTGATACCTCGAAGCTGCAGAGTTCTCTGATGATCAGGCCTCTCTCCACACTCAGCTCCCCAAAGGGGCCACATTCTTAGTATGGATCCTCCACATAGCGCTGAACATCTCAGCATTCCTACCCATTCAAGCGCTTCCACCACCCTGCGTTGCTGCTGTGGCCGCAATGACTGCGCTTTGCTCGAGCATAACAATGTAGCTCTCGAGGGCTTAGAGAAAGATCTGGAGACTGCTGCGAGGCTAGGTCAGGTACGTGTCTTTTTCGATCTTCGCTGCCCGAAATGATGTCGCTGTTGGTTGGGTATAATCAAACGCCAAGCTGTTCCCTGGGCTGGCTGAAGCATGCATGTTGATACATCAGTTTATCATTCCTCGGAAATTACTATCTTATTGCTTTTGCTTTCCCTTGCTCTTTCATTTATACCGTTTCACATTCTGCATACTTGTGCACACACCAGATCGTTTGCATTCAGATGGCTTCCGTCCGATCTCGATCTCCCATTCTCTCGCACTGTGTTGGCGTCCGTCATGGCTACCTTTCATGGTTATACTGCCCAGGCAGGATCTTTTGAGCCCTCATCACTGACTTTTGCTCTACAGGCCTTGCTCCACCGCCATGAAAGCTATATGGCTGAAGCGGAAGAGGACCGTCATCGTTTGGTCAGCAGCATTGACGACCTAGAGCGCGAAAAGCAACAAGTCCAAGCTGAAAATGCTCGCATCATCGAAGAGAATCGCAGTCTGTTAGAGCAACTTGACAGTTTGAATCAAGCGGTCGCCGAGTCAGACGACCATGTCAAGTCCCTAACAGTTACTTTGGAGAACACCGAGTCTGAGCTGCAAAGATTGACAGTGGCCGCAACGCGTGCAGCAGAGCTCGAGGCGCAACTAGCTCTCATGGAGACCGAGCAGTCTAAGCTTCAAGAGAGCCTTGTATCAGTGCAGGAAGATGAGAAATCGGCCGTCCAACGGTGGAAACAAGCAGAGAGCACCCTGCGAGACCTTCATGATCAAGTCGACCGCATCGAGAAAGAGGCCCGCGAGGAGAGAGATCGACATACAGAGCTCGTCCAACGCATGGAACGCAAGAGAGCTGTGGAGCGCGAGCTAGACAATGCAGCGGGGCGTCTCAAGGGTGCCGCTGCCGCCTCCGAACTCAGCCGCAACGCAGGTGGTACAAACGTGGTATCTCGTTTCGTCAAGGACATATTGCAAGACAACGCCAACCTGCAAGTCGGGATCATGGAGCTACGTGACATGCTTCAAAGCTCGAATGAAGAAGTACAGAATCTACGGGAACAGGTTATCTCTCATCAGCCGCTGGCCGGCGCCGATGAAGAGGACAATGTGCAGCCAAGGCCTTCCACCACGCTGAGCGAGGAGCTACGAGCGAAGGAAGAACGACGCGTGTCTCAGGAATTACACATCCATCATCATTTCCACACACCAACTCCAACTCCAGCTACAAAGAAGGAGAAAGGACCGCTGAACCGTCGGGTGAAGAAACGCCGCTCCGCTTTGTTAAGCCCGGTCGCAATGCACTCTGCGACACGGGCACAGTCGCCCCGAAGAGGCCTTCATCGCTCCCAGTCATCTGGATCCTCCATGTCAACCATTTTGTCGCAAACCTCTGTATCCATCCCACCTCATTCATCCTCACGCCGCTGGTCAGCACAATCTCATGCTCCGGACTCGCTGGCAAGCTCTCCTCGGTCCGCGTTCCGGACATCATCGATATTTGATCGCGTTGAACGTGGCGCTGATTTCTCTCAGCCTACTAGCCCTGAAAGCACTGTGTTCTCTTCGCCTTTGATGCAGGCACGGAACCTGAAGGGTATTGATATGCCTTTCCGGCCATTCGGTGGCATTGATAACCACGATGCACCCGACGACTTATCCGCACTTGAAGATGATATCTACAGCCGCCAAGACTTCTTGAACACTGATAATGTCACAAGAGAGCCAGATATCCCAGAGGAATCCGAACCATCTCCATCAGCGGCTTACTTCTCGCCTACGGGTGAGCCACTGACGACCACCGAAGATGACATTTTTACCATGCATGTACAGCCTTCATCCTTGCGCAGATCTTCTTCCCATGACAGCTTGCTCTCCGTCTCCGTTGCTGGAATGGACATCCATACACCCACCAGTCGCCACAAGCGAATGGGCGACTGGCATCCCGGCATGCGGATTCCCCGGCGCATCTTATCACCCAGTGTCGAACTGTTGTCAACACCCCCGGTGATCTCGGCCCCGGCCATCACAGTCGATCGTGCAACGAGCTCAGAGCACAAATCCCAGTCATTGCTTGCTTCCATGGCTGCGGGAAACCACACCAAGTCCGACACAGCATCCGTCGTATCCACAGACAGCACCAGCACCGGCTCAACCGCGACCCTTGGGCCCCGCAAAGCTTCGACGTTGGGTCGCCGCATGGGAGGTTGGGTGCTAGGTCGCTGGGGCATCGCAGCAGTCTCATCAGACAATGACTCGGAAGATCCGACGAACTCGCCAAACACGTCTTTGACATCGTCACCTTCTACTTCTGCGCCCAAATCCCCTGACCCATTAGCTCTCCGCTTCAGATACCCAGGTGTAAACCAAAAGGGTCCGATAATGGGCCTGCGGCCTCCGCCTCCTGCTCCGATTTCAATTCATGCACAAAGTATAGACGAAAACCTGCTGCGAGAGAGTCTAGCCGAAGATAATGGCTAGATTCCGCGCAACCTAAATACCTGCACATTCATTGTTCTTTAGCGCTTACACTCGTTTTAATCTTGCATTCATTATCTCTTTTTTTTTTTTTGCATTCTGCTTTCTCGGTTTGGTTGTTGCATTTCTTGGATTCCTGGTTTGGAATGGCGCGAGTCGCGATGATACCCATGCTTTCATCTTTTTCCTAAAACGTGTCTAGATGATATGATGTACACTCTTTGGTCCTTTTCACAATGTATCTTTTACGCGACAGCATCCTGTGGCTTGGACTTGACTTCATTGAGTACCTCAATACCATTGGAGTTTTCTCTAGTCGGGTTGAACAATTTTGCATAGTTCCCTTGGAGCTAGTTATATACTACAGCAGCAAGTTGCATAACTTTTGCATCATTTGCATGATATCACAATTCTCTATTCATAGTCATTACCTCGTGATGTAAACGCAGTTCAAGTGACTGCTTATTTCATCCGCGAAATCCGATATGTCCGGATTGGGATGCTGGTCGAATGGAAGAAACCCGTCTGGTCTTCTGATGGTGTAGATTCGAACGGAATGGTTTCAACGGTGAATGAGTTGGTTTCTGTGGATGTTAGCGCTGTATAAGACCTGAGCATCAATGTCCATGTCTGAACTTTGAGACTCACCACAAGCATTCAAGAACGTGCGGAAAGTATCCTCATTGCGCAGGGTCGCAGCAATGATAAATTCTTTAATGTGGTAGTTCTCGAAAAGATCCCGCACAGTAGAGATGAGTAAAGGAACAAGGTCGGTATCATAGATCTAGCCATGTTAGCACGAAAACCAACATTGGAAGTATACAGCACATAAGAACACCCACCAGATCAGCACCGAGAGCAATGTCAAACCTCAGCCCCGTCCCATCCTCGCCCTCATCAGAACCAAACCCAGCAAGATCCCCCTTCCTCTCCAACGGAGTCCCCCACTCCCAAACAGCAGGATAAATAGGAATAGACTCCCGCCCCTGCAGATTATGCCTGACACAATCACGGATATTATCAATAAGCGCCGGCTCACGATCAGTAACAACAACAGAGCGCACACCAAGATGGCAAGCACAAACCAGCGACAAGAAGCCCGTGCCAGCACCCAATTCGATAACCCGCTTACCGCGCACAAGAGCCTCGCCCGTCTCGGACGCCAGGAACGAACCGAGGTGCAGAGCAGCCTCCCATGTCCGATTACCGGTGGTTCCAGCGGACAAAATCAGGCCGCGTGATTCAGAGGTCGTGACTGTGCGCTCGGGAGAGGTCCCCGCATTGCATGCTGGCGCTGTGTACTTGACTAACGACAGCTGCTGCGCTTGTTGCAGGGCTGAGGGTTTCGGCTGGGAGACTAGTGTGCTCCAGCTTTCCATGAGATCGTCGTTGATCTCCTATTTCCACGGGGGAGGGAAGAGGTTAGATAGGTGTAAAATCAAGGAATATAAAGAGATTTTGCATTGGTGAGGTGAATTACGTGGGATAGAAAAGGAAATGATTGAAAGATCAAGATGCAAAATGCAAAAATGGATTTAAACAGGTGGGTGAGCATACATCCTCCTCGGGGTCTGTGATTGATTCCTCGATGCGTGAGAGAATCTGTTTCAGCACTCGGCTTCGATAGCTGTCTGGTGGGATGGGGAAGACTGCATTTTCGTTGAACATGCGCTCGTATAAGGCTGCTTGCACGGCTGGCTGGATCAACACCGGGCCTGGTGGGAGGGCCAATTGCTGGAGCTCGACCAGCTGGAAATACTGCGCCGCTAATTTATCGATAGAGTCGGTCATGGTCATTGGATGAACATAGTAATGAATTTGATATCAATGCGGCAGATCTCATTGGAGCCCGGGCGAAAAGAGTGGATGAGTCAGGAATGTGATAAGCAAGGGCTGATCAGCACTTTCTGCCTCAGGCATAAATAACCTTAGTCATTGTAGCCTGAGGCAGATACCCCAAACAGGCTAGCGTCTACCCTAGCCGAGCCCACACCACACGAAAATTGAAAGTTCGACATCCTCAGTGACCCCGTCGACACTTCCTCCATCCAACGCACACACCAAAATGGCCGACACTCCCGTCACTCTGCGGACTCGCAAGTTCATCCGCAACCCTCTGCTTGCCCGCAAGCAGATGGTCGTGTAAGAACCCCCCTGATTTTCCCCCTCGTTTTGGATCTGTGTGTGGGAAATGCATGGCAGGCGCGCAATATGGAAATTCGACAACCACCAAGCACAAAGAGAAAGAGAAAGAGGAATGCAATTCGGAACATCGCAACACACACAGAAACAAGCGTCGACAAACCAAAAACCCAGAAAACCCCCGATCTGACATCTTTTCGCGAATATCTAGGGACGTCCTCCACCCCAACCGCCCCAACGTCTCCAAGGACGAGCTCCGTGAGAAGCTGGCCGACCTGTACAAGTCCAACAAGGACCAGGTCTCCGTCTTCGGTTTCCGCACACAGTACGGTGGTGGTAAGAGCACCGGCTTCGCTCTGGTCTACGACTCCTCCGAGGCCCTGAAGAAGTTCGAGCCTCACTACCGTCTCGTCCGTATCGGTGCCGCCAGCAAGATCGAGAAGGCTTCCCGCCAGCAGCGTATGTTTTTCTCTCCTCAGCGATTATCAATCGCGAAACATGGATGTTGTGTTCCTTCTTTTTTTGCTAACCCCTTTCCCTTCCTACAGGCAAGCAACGGAAGAACCGCTCCAAGAAGTTCCGCGGTGTCGCCAAGGTCAAGGGCCCCAAGAAGAGCAAGGATTAAACGCCTCATCTGTAACTATTCGCACGATTCAACATGGACCGATGATGCGGCATGGCGCGATGGGAAAGATTATGGCGGTGACGGCTTTGGCTCTGGAGTTTCCCACCTGGTTATGGCTTGTCCGGACCCAGGTGCGGTCGGTCGTGTGTGGGGGGAGTGGTTTATCTTCCTTTTCAGCGAACATCAGACTAAAACCCAAAATGATGCCCGTTGAATGGTGAAGATCGTGGACGGATACTCTTTTTTCTTCCTGTGCTTGTTGGAGCTGGTGATTCCCGAGAAAAAAAGGCTGGCGATCCCCATGGAAATTTAAATCAGGGCGTCAGTGTTGTGGTTCTTGTATGTTTTTTTGGGGAGGGGATCATCAGTCTTCGTGAAGACGGCCGGGGTTATGAGAATCCGGGCTTCGGCTGTTTGCCCGGGATGAAATTACATTTTACTTGTTTCTCTTCACTCGGTCCGGTCTTGTAGGCTGTACTTGTACGGGGAGGTATGGATCTGGTGTAGTCGGATCTGGAGACTGTAGACTGAAGACCTGCGGCGTAGTCTAGGCTCAGTCTATATCGAGCGCCCCTCTGTTCTATGCCCCAAATGCGGAGGCATCGTCGACATACTAGTTGAGACACGTCTAACTGATTGATGTAACAGTTGGCCTTGTCTATATCAATGCAACTATATCAATACAAAGCCAAGAGTGAACCAGGGTAGCCCCTTAGCCCCCATGGCCAAAAGCTCAATCTGATCCCCCAAGAACCTCTCCGTCGCCAATCCATTCCCCCGTTCAAGCAGGTAATCTGTAGAACCAGCAGTGTATACAACACTTCCAACACCGGGACCAAGAACAATACGCCAAGCCAACATATACCCAGCGACATTCCACGCCACCTCTTCAGTTCTATCCGAGAAGACAGGGCCACGATAGTCCTGCGGGCCTTCAACTTCCCTCTTCCAGTTATCGCTCCACTCATCCACCCACGCATTATACGGACGGGAACGAGACGAGTTCTTCCTCTGCCTCGTCTGTATCCTTGCTCATCTTCTCTAATATCCTCAACGGCTGGCCAGAGGAAGTCCGTTCCGTAGTCTGGCAATATGCGGTAGTGTCTAGGCGGGGTTGATAACCCAGGCTTGGGGGAAGGGGTTAATTGTCATCATCTCGAGTGTGAAATTATCGGACTCGGTTATGATTTTGAGTACGAAATCGAAAGTGGTCGCCATGACTGTCGTTCTCTCGGGCTCGATTCATGCTTCCTCGGTAAGAGTGCGCCATGTGTCGCCTAGGTTCTTGATGGATTGGATGTATCACTGCGATTGGGATTGGCGGCTTAATACAGCTAGAGGTTTCAGAAGTCTGAATGTCATGGTTTCTTGAATTGGTGCGTTCACTGGTCAAGCGTGGCAGCTTTGGATAATACTGTGTGTATTTTCTACGGGAAGTCTGCCTATAAGTACATATTCTAGAGTTTTATGCTTCTACAAGTCAAATGCGGGCATTTATAACGATTCGACATGATTCTATGTGGTCCAATTGTTAGGACATGGGGGAGTCTATTAAAAGAAACACTAACCGCCGTGATGTGAACGATTGGTCCCCATTTTTGGAAAACTAAATTATAGTAGGCGCAAGCATGCTAATCAGGTTCTGTATTTCCAAGATAAAAATCTAAAATCTTTGAAAATATGCTTATGTACTGTCAAAGCATTAGCCCTGTAGGTTACATAGGAATTTACTAAGACGCTAAAGCCCTAATTCAGAGCGACAACTCATAGCCGTTGCTGCTGATCTTGCCCCAATCCAACACATTAATTGTTATGAAATGATTTTGCAATAACGTTACTTTTGTTACTTTATGTAAATATACAGACCAAGCAAAAGACAGTGTCTGCCTCTATAACATCTAACTCCAGTTAAAAGCGAACTAGCCATCAATGAGTAACTCCATCCGACTAAGAAATAACAACCCAACACATACAATGCAGGAACCAACCAAACCAACCCATCACATTTAGCATGACAAAACTTCAAAAACAGCAGAACCCTGTCCAAATTCCAGAAGGCTGTGTAAGTACATCCCTCGGAATGGATCGCTTGTACAATGTGGCCGATTACACAACCTACGACCTCCCTTTCTCAAACATTCCCCTTAACATTTCCACCATATGGGAATCCCACATTCCAATTCCACGTGTACTAATTCTAATCGGGGTACCGGTCTTCTGACTGGAGATGTAGATACATATCTGCTACCGTAGGATTTGCAGCAGCCAAGTACCCAGACACGTCCATGGCAGGGTTGTATACGGCATAGCGGGTTGGATCATTGTATTACTGCATCCTGGTTAAGGGAGTCAGGAGAGTCCGATGTACTGCCGTGTGCTACTCTTGGGGAGGATCCTAGTGCTGGTCTGGGGATGCAGGGCACATGGCACATGGTTAGCCCTGTCCATGCTTGTGACTATGAAGGTGGATGGGGATACACGGGGTTGGGGTTTATTGTATGTATTATATTATTAGGGATACGGTCATCAATAGAAGGTTGTGTTAAGTGCTAGATTGAGATATAGATACTCGACGAGGGAAGACAGGGTAGATGTGTAAAAGACATTATTTGGATAGGCCGTACAAGACAAATAAGGAACTCCACGCTCTGAAGAAGGGCTAGAAGACAGAAAACTAGAATTGACAAGCTCTCCTAGGTCATTGTTGATGGTGACATATCACAGAACCGAAGAGTCGTAGTAACAATAGAAATAAGACATTCCACCAAAGACTAAACACACATGGCATGAAAAAAGCATATTTTTGAAACAGACACAGAACCACTGATATAAACCACTGCATATAGCCACTGGGGTATTAGGGAGTAATCTCGATGGACGGGTGTGACAGGATGGGGATCTCACCATAATCCCTATTGGATGGTTTTTTTCTTCTGGAACATAAGCAGACTGAACAAGACGACAGAGCAAAAATCAAAACAGAACAGAATAACAGCAAAAGAGCAAATCAACAGACGAGAAACAGAAACAGACATGAGAAGACATTAGTAGGCAGAACAAAGGCAGATGTAAACGGCCTTGATATGGGTATCTCTTTTGTGTATCTTGTGGGAAAGAAGAAACGACCAAGCAAGAGACCGACCAGGAAAGACGCGAACAGCGAAGAAGAAACATTGAAGTCATTCAATACGCCCCCTGATGTCCCAACGATGAAATCGGAGAACGATGCAGATCAACCCGCCCATAGTCCGACAACCCATCAGGTAAAAAACCATACGGCAGACCAACCGCCGAGTCGGCATGTCGGACACGCGTATAGGGCAATCCGTTAACAAGCGTCGGTGCCGAGCAGCGCATATCCTCGACAACGCCCCTCGACTTCCGGCGCTCACTGCCCGCATACCCGTACACATCGGTTGCGCAATCAGAAGTCAGCGCGAGTAAACGCTGTCCGGCGCCGCTATCGCGTGGGAATGTGCGGCCCAGACGTGCGTCGGAGGTGTTGTACTCGCCCAGAGTGTTCTGTATCGTGTC
Source organism: Penicillium rubens (assembly GCF_028828025.1). Taxonomy (NCBI): domain Eukaryota; kingdom Fungi; phylum Ascomycota; class Eurotiomycetes; order Eurotiales; family Aspergillaceae; genus Penicillium; species Penicillium rubens. Next base: position 4,097,383 of record NW_026890601.1, on the reverse strand, counting down.
CAGGGCTGGGTAGGGAGGGTTTGCAGCGGAGGGGGCCATGGAGGATGGGGATGAGGCTGGGGGAAGTGGGGATGGGTCTTCTGTTGTAGACATGGGGATGTATCCGAACAGGTCGGGTGTTCCTTCGCCTGAGTCGGTTGACTTGCGTGCTGAAGGGCTGATACTGTAGAGACCGTTGCTTGGGACGGTCATTGGCACTGTACGGCCGTCTTGGGAGGTTGCGAACCGTGCGTTCCAGGCCTTTGCCTCGGTGGCTAGGGTCATGCGTTCCAGGCCGTCTGGGAGGGTTGAGAGGTTGGACTGGGGTTGGCTTCGGCAGGTTGGGGGTGTTGGGAGGGTGCGGTCTACGTCTGTGTAGGACGTTGTCATTGGCCCTGTTGACTGGGGCATCTCGGTGGACATACTTTGGCCTGGGAGGACGAAGCCGTATGCGGCTTGGTTCATGTTGCCGCTTTGTTCTTCGAAAAACTCGGGTCTGCCGTTGAGATCCCAGGCCCGGTTGCCCCAGGCGGTGCTATAGTCGAGCATCCCAGTGCTGGATAGCATGTACCCTGGCGATGCCTGACCGTCGTAGTTGGCGGACTGGTCATCATAGGAGTGGTCCATGCCGACGGGGTGCCGTGAGAAGTTAGACTGGATATCCAGCTCGTACTCTTCTCCTCGCTGGAACGGAGTTCGCATTTGAGGGGAGCCCATAAGGATTGACCTTCCATGACCCTTGGTTGCATAAAGCCTAGCTGCTTCTCTAGCAGCATCTTCGGGGGCCAAAGAGTTGACCTAAGGAGCAAAAGGAAGGAAGGTCAGTATGAATCCCTCTGTGGATATTGTGGATATGGACTTGGGCTTACTCGTATATACTGGCATTCAGTGGCTCCAACACTACGGCAGCTAGAGCAAGCCAGGCCAGTGTTGAGATCACCGTTGCACTTGATTTTTCTCTTCCGGCATCGGTTGCACTAGTCAAAGGTTAGAAGTCACTAGGTGATCAGGAAGGAGAAAGCACATACTGCGACTAGGGCTCGCTTTCTCTGTTTCCGTGGTTTCTCATCTTGCTGAAGACGGTCCTGCTTAGCCACTCGCATCGACCGAGCCATAGAAATGGAGTTATGCCGGGCTTCTAGTCCGGATAGGTCGTATGTGTGATCCATTGATATAGCACCCGATTCACTCAAAGGTAGGGGATATGCAAAAGAGAAGTTCAGTGAATGTGAGAAGAATAGAAAATGAAAGATGTCTCTGGGAAATAGGGCTAGATTTAAGCCATGTTTTGGTAACAATCGGTGTGATTGCTTTCTTCTGATTTTATAATATAGATAATATATTATAGTATATTTTTGCCCCCTGCTTTTCTTTTTTTCTTTTCTCTATAATATTATATATATTATTTTCCTATATGTGTGTTTAGATTCATAGAGAGGAAGACATACACAGTAAGTACATCTACCAAAAGTACCCTGGACCTGGTTTCTTTTTCTTTTCTTTTTTTCTTTTTTCCTTTTATTCCTTATTTAAGATATTATCTTATTTATCTTCAAGTTATTTTCTGTTTCGTATTTTTTTCTCTATTTTTCCTAAGGGGAAAATTATATGCAAAGTTCCGCCATTCCCCCCAGTTTCCCATATAAAAGGGGAATAAAAGGAGAATAAAAACAATAAAAACAGAATAAACGAGAGGTTTCACAACGTAACGTCACACATGACCTTAGCCATGACGAAAACAGACTGCTCCGGTAGGTAGTGTTTCAGCCAATTCTTCTCTCTTTTTCCCTTGATAAAGACCATGAACTTGGTGTATCTCATAACGGGCAACTGCCGAGCTACTGTTTGCAGATGATCCGCGGGGGAGTATAACCCGACGTCCGTCCAAATGTTTGCTCGATAGTTTTTGTCTGCAGGTCGAAATAGTAAATAGTCCGATCTGAACTCGAGAGTCTGGAACATAGTGTATGTTATCTGGCAAACGGTCCAGATAATAAAATATAGAAAAAACAAACAAACGCCTGTCTCAGGATGCTTCAAATGTCTCAATAGAGAAAGAGAAGAGAAAGTAAAAAAACGAAAAAGAAAATATAGAAGAGAGTCAAAATCTCTCATGACACCTGTCACTTTGACAAGCGCACGAGTGGTCTTCCCCGAGCCAAGCGCGCTCTAGTAAAAGGTAAAATCCAGGGATCGACGATCTAAAAGGATCGACATGGGGGGCGATCCAGCGTTCTTTAGCGCTTCCGGTACGCAGCTAGATCGAAAGGGAAAGGCGAAAAAGCAAATCAAGTCAAGAAAATGAGGATAGTATACTCCGTACTTGGTATGAAATTAGTTCTGACATACCAGATCTCGACGCTAAAGGCTAAAAGGGGGAATCTAGAAGTGCCGAGATGCATGAACTTCTGGGATACTTAACAAGGTTCACACATTGGAGCTAATGTGGAGAGAAAGTGGATTCGTTACAGGTATGACATGGGCAAAAAGGATTAGAAGTTCTCCATTAGTACAACTCTCTTTCCATTGGTACTCATACTACCGCCTTAAGACATTCGGACAGAGACGAGAGACATAAAAGAGAAACCAAAACAGTGGGGAAGGCAAAGTCTAGGTCTCAAATACAAATCTAGACCTCATGGAGTCCGTAGGTATTTAGACCAAGTTCCGGCAGTTCAAGGTTTGACGATGCACGACATCCCGGGGGGAAGTAGGAATTGCGAATTTAAGAGTCAGGAGAAACAAGCCCTGGAGAGCCAAGCCAGCTGACTCTGAGTTGACTCGCCAGGAACACATGTTGGGATTGAGACTGGCTTTTGTTGCAGACGATACGGTGGAGGCAACCCCTGGCTGCTGACGGAAGCTCCCTCCAGAAGGCGAGAGGGAAAGAGGCTCAGGATTGATCATATCCCATCCCACGTGTATGGCTCTTTTCAAGAAGTTAGTATATGGTGGTGATGGTACCCGTTGGAATCCTGCTGCAGGAGGCCGCCCGTTTCCTCTTCCCAACGTTTCTGTTGTGGAACAGCTCACGGGGGAAAGATGGTACTGTCCAAGCAAAGGAGGACCGTGTACCTCCAGAGCTGCGAGACGGTGCTTTGATCTTAGTGGGGAGAGAAGACGAAACAGTACTGTGGCTTGTCCAAGGAATTGACCAGTGACAATCGGTCACTCTCGGACTTTTGCCAAGAGATGCTTCTTTTGGCTGGGCCTGCTGCTGCATGAGGGATATAAGCACACAAACAGTTCAAACTTGGAATCCCTGGGTCGATCAAGGCCCTTAATAAGATCCGCTGCATGTCGATCTCAAAAGCGTAAGGTTATATCCATTATGTCCAACGGGGGGCATTCGGAAGATACGTATGCCGCTCGATTGGCAAGCACCGTTTCACAAGTCTCCCGGGTCGAACATCCGGAGAACCCTAGAGCTGTTGCGCAGCACGTACCCATAGATTCGTGGGAAATCCTTTTGTGTTGTAAACAAAAAGGTAAAAATAGGGAGAAACGGGAGAAAAGGGAAAAGAAGAAGAAAAAGAAAAACACGAGAGGCTCAGTTCCCTCCGGTTGGGGATCCCCGCGGGCGGTGATTGGTCGAAGCTTCGATGATCTTCTCGCATTTCGCATTTCCCGTTTCCCGGACTTTCACATTCGCTCTGTCTCTCTGTCTCTACCGACCTCCCTCCTTATTACCAAAGTGTTTGTCCTAGGTCGACCAAGCGCCTAATTCGGTGTGTCGCGATTCCCCGCCATGAGCGCGCTTTTAGAGACCTCCCTGGGCGACATTGTAATCGACCTGTTGGTCGATGATGCACCCAAAGCGTGTGACAAGTGAGTGGCTCCATTCCTTGGCTTACCCAGTCTGCTGAAACCTGAAACTAAGCTCATTTTGTGTGCTTTTAGCTTTTTAAAGCTATGCAAGCTCAAGTACTACAATTTCTCGCCCGTCCACAGCGTCCAAAAGAACTTCACCTTCCAGACTGGCGACCCGCTCGGTCCTGACGCACCCGAGAGCGATGGAGGTTCTTCAGTATGGGGTCTGCTGGACGGACCGTCGAAAAGAACATTCCCACTCGAGGCGTCGCGCAAGCTGAAACATCTGGAGCGCGGCACGGTGAGCATGGCCACGGTACCCGCCAAGAACGACCCCGACCAACGGTTAGCCGCCAGTCAATTCATCATTACACTTGGAGACAATCTGGATTATTTAGATGGCAAGGCCGTGATTTTCGGCAAGGTCGTTGAGGGCTTCGATGTCCTGGACAAAATCAATGAATCATTTATTGACGACCGAGGTCGACCGCTGAAGGATATTCGCATCCGTCACACCACTGTCCTTGACGATCCCTTCGATGACCCGCCAAATCTGGTCGAACCGCCTGAGAGCCCGGTTCCTTCCAAAGCCCAATTGGCCACGGTTAGGATCGCGGACGATGAGGACTTGGATGATGATATGGATGAAGAGGCTATGGACAAGCTACGTCGCGAGCGTGAGGCTCGCGCGCAAGCGCTGACATTGGAGATGGTGGGAGATCTGCCATTCGCCGATGTCAAGCCACCGGAGAATATCCTTTTCGTTTGCAAGCTTAATCCAGTCACACAAGGTTTGTCGCCATTCTATTCCCCCACAGGACCGTGGGATTGTGCTAACCAATACTAGATGAGGATCTGAATCTTATTTTCAGCCGCTTTGGAACAATCTTGTCTTGCGAGGTCATTCGGGACAAGCGCACCGGTGACAGTCTACAATATGCCTTTATTGAATTCGAGGAACAGAAGGATTGTGAACAGGCCTATTTCAAGATGCAGGGTGTCTTAATTGATGATCACCGGATCCACGTGGATTTCTCACAGAGTGTAAGACCCCCTTATCACCCCCTATTACCTGGGCCCATATGCTAATATATCCTAGGTGTCCAAATTATCCGAAAGCTGGCGCAATTCTACCGTCACCAAGCGCCGACAGAGAGGTGGATTTGGTGGTGTTGCAGACCTTGAAGCGAAACGTCAGTATCGAGAGGTGGACGATACGCCTCTGGGTGAGGATGATGCTAGGTATGTATTTGACAAGCGAAACAAGGACAGAGCTCCACGGGAGGCCCCGTCAGATCGCACTCGAGTTCGCCGGGATCGAGGGAGTCGAAGCCCCCGTCGAGATGGACGGGATCGATACCGTCGTCGATCCCATAGTCGAAGTCCACAACGGGATTCACGAAGGGATTCACGGAAGGATTCAAGGAGAGACCGAAGCTACCGTGAGCGACGATAGTATTCAGATATCCCCTATTCTCGAATAAATACGGTGTACTTTGTAGTCTTAACATATCCACTCGACTTCGCCCCTTAGCAGGCCAAGGCCCCGCTTTGACTAGTGTAATGAATCCCAGTGGGCAGGTTTCACTCGGCACTCGCGAGCCACCTTCTTGTATGGACAACTCCTTATTATTCGTCTTTGCAGATCCCTAAAAATAAACTGGAGCCCACTAGGTTCCTAATAGTCTGAGATATATTAGTGTGGCGTGCACTTTAAGGTGTGACTTAGGTACTTAATCAGCTTCGAGCTTCACCCCACGTTTTTTTATTTTTATTTACTTCTCTTTCCTCTCCCTTCTCCCGATTTTATCTCTCCTCGTTTCTCTATCACCAAATATATTTTCACAATGGCAGGTGTAATCAAAGATGCTGTCTCCAATGTCCTTGGAAAACTCCAGGGCACTGCTCCAGAGGTTCCCCGTGAACCCTCAGTGGAGGAGTTCCAAGCACTGCAGAAGAAGTACACAGACGCTGGACAAGGCCATGTCTTTGCCTTTGCCGAGGAATTGACGACTGTCGAGAAGTCACAGCTCTTCCACCAGCTGTCCAACTTTGACCCCACTCGGATCAACGAGCTGGCCGACAAGGCCCTCAACCCTCCTCCCGCCGAGCAAGGGGCCGTGACCCTCGAGCCCCTCCCCGAAGTCGCCACTGCCTCCATCCTCGATTCCGACCCCTCAGATTTCCAGAAATGGTACGAATCCGGCCTGAAGGAGGTGGCGGCGAACAAGGTGGCCGTGGTCTTGATGGCTGGCGGGCAGGGTACCCGGCTCGGCAGCTCTGCCCCCAAGGGCTGCTTTGACATTGGTCTGTTGAGCGAGAAATCGCTGTTCCAGCTACAGGCTCAGCGTATTCTCAAGCTGCAGTCTCTCATCGGTGGTCAGAACGTGGTCATCCCCTGGTACATCATGACCAGTGGGCCTACCCGCAAACCCACCGAGGAGTTCTTTGAGAAGAACAACTACTTCGGTCTGGACAAGAGCAATGTTATGATCTTCGAGCAGGGTGTTCTGCCTTGTATCTCTAATGACGGTAAGATCCTGCTCGAGACCAAGGGCAAGGTATGTAGTATCCGTGACTCAAACACGTGTAGGAACAGATTTGTTGACCTACTGAATATAGGCCGCCGTGGCTCCCGATGGAAACGGTGGCATCTACCAGGCCCTTGTGGTCTCCGGTGTGCGGGAGGACATGCGCCGCCGCGGCATCGAACACATCCACCTCTACGGAGTGGACAACTGCCTTGTCAAGGTAGCTGACCCAGTATTCATTGGCTTTGCAGCCTCTAAGAACGTCGACATCGCGACCAAGGTGGTGCGCAAGCGCAACGCTACCGAGTCCGTCGGCCTGATCCTGTTGAAGAACGGCAAGCCCGACGTGGTCGAGTACTCTGAGATTGACAAGGAGACTGCCGAGGCCAAGGACCCCAAGCAGCCCGATGTCCTCAAGTACCGTGCCGCCAACATCGTCAACCACTACTACTCCTTCCGGTTCCTCGAGTCGATCGAGAACTGGGCGCACCAGCTGCCCCACCACGTGGCGCGCAAGAAGATCGCCTGTGTCGATGCCGAGTCCGGTAACGTCGTCAAGCCCGAGAAGCCTAACGGCATCAAGCTGGAGCAGTTCGTCTTCGATGTATTCCCCATGACACCGCTGGAGAAGTTCGCTTCCCTCGAGGTGCACCGCCACGACGAGTTCTCGCCTTTGAAGAACGCCCGCGGCACTGGTGAGGATGATCCTGATACCAGCCGTGCCGATATCATGGCCCAAGGTCAGCGATGGGTTGAGGCTGCTGGTGGTATTGTTATTACGGATGGCGAGGCCGTTGGTGTTGAAGTTTCTCCTCTGATCAGCTACGTATGTCTCTTCTATCTCCCTCTTGATCTCTCAACTAACGTACATTGCAGGGCGGTGAAAACCTGGAATTCCTCAAGGGACGGGAGATTAAGGCACCGGCCATCCTGGAGCGGGAAGAGTAGATTAGATATGTCTAACCAGTCGGATCTTGGATCTCTTGGAACGAAGAAATGAATTGCATTGTGACACTTTTTGGGGAATGGATCTACTGTAGGAATGTAGGGGGTAAGGAATTCCAATATCATTCATAGAGTACATATATATACCTAGGTATGTTACAATATGTACCTAGTAAGATATCCATGGATAGAATACCTACATATGTAAATGTATGTAGAACAGTAAATAAACGCCTTACGCAATACGGAAAGGCCCGGGAGCTAAAGCCGTTTGACGAGTTTGTCCTTTTTCCACTTTTCCTCTCTTCTTTGTGTGCTTTCTCTTTGGAGTTGAGAGGTTATTGAAGTTGTTGAGAGTGAGTTATTTCCATTTCTTCTTTTTCTATATCTCTTGTTGTTTTTGCCCCTTTTTTTTTTTTTTTTTTCTGTGTGGTTCCCTCATGTCCCACTTTTCCGAGTGGCCTGTCAGAACATGCCTACTTTTCTCCAAAGGTTCTCAAAAAGCTGACCAAAAGGGTTATAGATTTTGACAAGGATCTGAAAGAGTTACTGTGAGGGTGAGTGAGATAAAGTGGTTTCGCATTTCGCATTTCGCTTTGCGCCCGTTCGAGCTCGTGCTCTCCCCCGCCGATCTACGTCTTCCCCTCTTTCGACTGAAATTTTTGAGATCGCAGCCGATGCGATTGTGCTGAACTCGGACAACGTCGGATATATACACTGGAATCGGAGTAAAAGCAACAGACATATGGTTATGACGCTAAACTCGACAATCCCGACAATGGAGGGGAAGACGCTGCTTATCGACGGAGATATATCAACCATGACCCCAGCACCGGGCTGACTCGAGATGGATAGATTATCGCCAGAATGATGTTGTCTCGTCGCGCATGCTACAAGTGTGGCACTATTGGCCACTATGCTGGTTAGTATAACTGGAAGAGCTTGGTATATCTGGGGTCGAACTAATTCCTCGGTAGAGGTCTGCTCTTCCACCGAGCGTCTCTGCTACAACTGTACGTGAATATCTCCCCGAGAGGTCCTACTCTTATCTTGCTGGGATGCTAATTCATCTCATCTCACAGGCAAGCAGCCCGGTATGTTCTACGATGAGTCATAGTACTCAAAACAAGCTTCTAAGTCGTCATATAGGTCACGAGTCGAGCGCCTGCCCTCTGCCCCGTACCACCGAGAGTAAGCGATCACTCGATACCACCTCCCGCCATTACAGTCTGTTAACACCATCCAGCCAAGCAGTGCTACAACTGCCAGGGCCTCGGCCACGTCCAGGCTGACTGCCCCACCCTGCGCCTGAACGGCGGTGCCAACGGCCGCTGCTACAACTGCAACCAGCCCGGCCATCTTGCCGTAAGTCTCCAACCCCAAGCCCGGGTCTTGGACCCTTCAGACCAGCTATTAACCCCACTCTAGCGCAACTGCACCAACCCCACTGCTGCCGGAGCTGGTGCTCCCCCTACCGGTCCCGCCGCTGGTCGCGGTGCCGGTGCTCGCGGCGGTTTCCAGGGTGGATTCCGCGGTGGATTCAGCGGCTACCCCCGCGCCGCAACCTGCTACAAGTGCGGTGGTCCCAACCACTTCGCCCGTGACTGCCAGGCTCAGGCCATGAAGTGCTACGCCTGCGGCAAGCTCGGCCACATCTCGCGTGACTGCACCGCGCCCAACGGTGGCCCCCTCAGCTCCGCCGGTAAGGTCTGCTACAAGTGCGCCCAGGCTGGCCACATCTCCCGCGACTGCCCTACCAACGAGGGTGCCGCTGCTCCTGTTGCTGCCGTTGACGCTGCCCCCGTTGCCGCTGTCCCCGTCGTCGCGGCTACCCCTGCTGTGGTCGCTGTTGAGACTACCTCTGATACTGTCCCTGCTGCGGCTCCTACTCCTGCCATCGCTTAAGTGTGTTCAGTCCTGTCTCTCCACTATGCATCCGCCATTGGAGGAATGCCTGGAGTTCCTTTTCTTCCTTGATTCTGTATTACGGTCACTTTCCCTACACCTCGATCGGTCTCTTCTCTCCGCCATTTCTTCCTTTGCATATATTTAAATTCACACCCTCTGTTTTGGGGAACGGGGTCTGGTTCTGGACCTTAAAAAAAACAACTTTTGATTTCCCTTTTTTACCCCCTTTTGGAACTTGTTCTTTTTTACTTAACTTTGTTTTATCACCCTATCATGTATACGACGAACAAACAGAAAAAGTTCTTTTTGGTTTTGTTTTTCGCAAAGTCACACTCGACTTGACTTTCTCAAGTCTTACGATTGGCGTCTGTTGTCTATTCTCATGGATTATCTTTCTTGGTTTTCAATCGACTCTTGGTTGCGGTTTTCCTGAATGGGGCCAAGGAGAGAACGAGGAGATGAAGTGTGGCAATGAGAGGATATGTTGAAGCTGAGGGGAATTAGATTCGGGGACCGTTGCAACTATGTGGAAAGAGGACTTCCAGATGGGAAGAGTCCTGAGAACATTTCGAGAGTCTAATAAAGAAATATCTCAATCGTCTGCTTCTTGTAGTGTATAGATGCGGTGCGTTCAGTGTTTGGTAACAGTCTGAACCCGTGACCTCGAACACCCAGGTCGAGTCGAGTCTCCCTTCACATCTCTTGTTCCCTCTACACTCTCCCCCATCAGTCATCTTCACATAGCCATCTCCAGTTGATCCCATCAAGATGCCGGGCTCCGTTGGAAGTGATGAATTCGACGATGATGAGGTACAATTAATCCCCTGTCCCCACGCACGTCCGAGAGCTGCCAATCTAACCAGTAAATGGTCTAAAATTGCAGAACTTCATTCTAGATATCGACGGCATCCAAGCCCATGGCATTGGCGCAGCCGACATCACCAAGCTGAAGGCTAACGGGTTTTACACCATTGCTGTCAGTGTCTTAACCCTAATTACCTCATCCCCAAGCACAGTCCAAACCCATGCCATCTAACCACTCATCCAGTCCGTTCACGGCGCCACCCGCAAAACTCTCTTGAAAATCAAAGGCTTCAGCGAAGTCAAGGTCGAGAAAGTCAAAGAAGCCATTCAGAAATGCCTTCCCACAGCATCGGGTTTCATCACAGCAATGGAACTCCACCACCAGCGCAAGAAAGTCGTCCGCATCTCAACCGGCAGCAAGCAATTTGACGCAATCCTGAACGGGTGAGTACAATACCGGTTTAAGACATAAAGGCTATTCAAACCCATCTAACACCATACCAGTGGCTTTCAGAGCATGAGCATCAGCGAAGTCTTCGGTGAATTCCGCTGCGGCAAAACACAATTATCACACACGATGTCCGTAGTCGCGCAACTACCCAAAGAATTAGGCGGTGCAGCCGGCAGAGTCGCCTACATCGACACAGAGGGCACGTTCCGGCCCGAGCGCATTGCTCAAATCGCAGAACGGTTCGGACTTGATCCCGATACCGCGCAGGAGAATATTTCCTATGCGCGTGCGCTGAACAGCGAGCACCAGCTCGAGTTGCTGAATACGCTTTCTCAGGCATTCGTGGGTGGCGAGTATCGGTTGCTTGTTATTGATAGCATCATGAACTGTTTTCGGGTTGATTATTGTGGACGTGGGGAATTGGCGGATCGTCAGCAGAAGTTGAATCAGTTTTTGATGAAACTGGCCCATATGGCCGAAGGTGAGATTTATGGTTCTGTGCTGTTGGTGTTTCGGTTGCTTAGACTGATTTGGTTTGACTTGCAGAATTTAACGTCTGTGTCTTGATGGTGAGTGCGATCTTGTATGTTTCGAGTGTTGTGGCTCACACTTCGGTTCAGACAAACCAGGTCCAGAGTGACCCTGGTGCTAGTGCTCTCTTTGCTGGAGCTGATGGTCGCAAGCCAGTCGGTGGACATGTTCTTGCTCATGCTTCCACTACTCGTGTGCTCCTTCGGAAGGGTCGTGGTGATGAGAGAGTTGCCAAGATTCAGGATTCCCCTGGTGAGTACTTCGATCTATTTTGGGGCCTATCACTGCTCTGACTCCTTCTAAGACTGCGCTGAACGTGAAGCAATCTATGTTATTACGAATGGTGGGATCAATGACCCTGAGAAGGCTTGAAGGTGGTGCGGTCAAGATATATCGATCTTGGGAGGAATGCTCGGCAATCACGATTTTCACGATGTATCAGATTTGATGCTGCGATATTATTATTCCCCTTAGTCAATTTATACCATAGATAATAGGCTATAATACCAAACAGTCCAAGTGATATTTGTCGATGTATGTTGTAGTCGAAGCCCTAACTATGAAGTTCACCGCCTACACCATCGCTCTGACAAACCGGCAAAATTCTGTGCCAAGAGCAAAACTGCAGAAAAAGTTCAGCTCAATCAACGCAACATTCTAGGAATCAAACCTCCATTCAAAATGAAGAGCGAATCCGTGCAGGTAGAAGGGTACACCACCCTCCCCCTGCAGCTCCCAACAACCCCGCTCTTCCCTTATCCCGCAACACACTACCTCTACCTCCGACCACACGAGCCCCGAATCCCAGACCCAGATTCCACCCGCTCCCTCTTCCTCGTCAACGTCCCAATCGACACCACAGAAGCCCACCTCCGCCACCTCTTCGGCACACAACTCGCCGCCGGCCGTGTAGAAAGGGTCCAATTCGAAGATGTGCAGACCAAAAAGCGCGCCGCGGCAACAACCACAGAAACAAACCTAACCCACTCCAAAAAGAAGCGCAAGCGCGTAACCGCCGACGACTACGAACGCTACCTAGATGACATCAACCTCCCATCAATCTGGGACCGCAATCTCCAAAAGAGCGGCGCCCACGCAGTCGTCATCTTCGCCGACAAGCCCAGCATGGAAACCAGCCTGAAAGCCGCCTCCAAGGCCTCCAAGCGCGGCACCACCATCATCTGGGGCGACGGCCTGCCGACTGACCGGATCCCCGCCCTCGGATTGAATCGGTACGTCGCGCACGAGCGCATGCAGTACCCTGATCGGGGCGCGCTGCTGCGGACCGTGAATGAGTTCATGACTACGTTTACTCAGGTGTCTGAGGCGCGCAAGCGCGAGGATCACAAGCGTCTTGCTGTACCGGATGAGGATGGATTCGTTACTGTTTCGCATGGACCGAAGTTGAATTCTGTGGCGAGGGAGGAGGAGATGAGGGAGCTTGTTGAGAAGCAGAAGAAGAAGGCTGAAGGACTTGAGGACTTCTATCGGTTCCAGTCTCGGGAGAAGAGGAAGGAGAGACAGAATCAGCTGCTTAGGCGCTTTGATGAGGATAAGAAGAAGTTGGCGGAGATTAAGGCCCGGAAGGGGAAGATTCGAGTAAGTTTTTCTCTCTCGCTTGTTCGGTTGGTCTTTGGGAGTGGTGCTGACTTCTTATATAGCCTGAATGATCTGGTACACGATAGCATGGCGTTTTGGGTGTCTTTTTTCGCTGGTAGGATAAAAGGTTCGAGGTGGTGTCCTATGTACATGTGAGTTTTGGCTTTTCGTTCTTCTTTTGTTATGTTCGCTCCGAGGATGAACACGCTGGGGCCATAGTAGCGAAACGCGCTTTGCCCGCTGTTATGCCATGACTGCAAACACCAGCATATTCATATCTTCTCGCCTTCTGAACTGGAGTTCATACATAACTTTGTTGGGATTTATGGTGCTTCTTGGTGTTGCATCTGCTAATTGCGCTTCAAGTTAGGTTAGAGACATACATATATGTTATTTCAATCTCAATAGTTATGATTCAACTATATATATGTGTGTAGTTCAAATTGTCCGTATCCTCCGTAACATACTGAATCCGTAGATAGCTCTGATTCCGGATATCCCGCACAGACCAAGGCTTGGCATTACATCCCACCTCTGGAGAAACTGTACGTCTGACTATGGATGGGATTAATAGCTCCGCCACCGTATAGAACGATTTGAGGAGATCGGAGACCAGTGGCTGCATCGGGCTGCGTTATGTGATAGTACTCTGGGCTAGACTACATTCTCTAAGCGTCTGTGGCAAAGTGAGCTTCCGTGATATATCCTGCACGATATATCCTGCAAAAACAGCCCTATATCAAAAGAAAGGAAAAACCTCAAGATGTCCCCCGCCTCAATCAAGGATGAGCAAGACAGCGACTCCGACTCCGATGTCGAGTTCGAGGATGTCCCAATGTTCCTCCCAAGCAGACCCAGAAACAGGGAAGAGACAGACATCGCAATAAACATCCCCTCAACCCCGCGACCACAATGGACTCCAACTCTATCACTCCCGCAACAGCGAAGCCAACCCATCCCGTCTGGCTCCGAGGAAGAGACTCAGCTCCGAGGCCAAATCAGCACCGGTATAGAGAGAGTCACGTACCGCAAAATGAAATCCGACATGGGCATGGACGCACCGGATACACCCGCTTCGGAACGCAGGTATGAGAGCTTCAAAGAGCTTGCTGCGGATGTGGAGGGTCTGGTTAACACGCTCTGGGCGTCAGCAACACGTGAGTTTAATATTTTATACATGCACTATGTTGTAGAAGTGAAGATCATATATTGCTATATATTATCTTTACTTTCTTCTTTCTTCTTTCTTCATCTCATTCTTGTATATATAAATTACTAACTGATCCACCCAGCGGCAATCCAAACCGAAGCCCTCATAACCCTAGCAGGCCTAACCCAGACCTCCCTGCCGGGCTTCCCCTTCGATGCCCCACCAACCCTAAACATCTTCCACAAGCTCGACTGCGTCTTCGCAGCCTTGTGCACAAGCACACACCCACTTACCGGCGCCGCTCTCCCAGGCGCGCAGGCGGGCCAGTCTCTTGTGACAGAGACGCAGAAAGTGCGTATCCGGAGCTTGGCCGAGAGGACTAGACATCAAGTCTTTTCTTGTTTGGCGAAGTCGAATGACAGAGGTAATGCCGCTGCTGTTAATGCCAATGGTTATGGTTATGGGGATGACGAGGATGAGGAGAGTGGCGATGAGGTCGATGAGCCGTGGATGTTGGAGGCTACGCGGGTTTACGAGAAGAGTCTTATGTTGCTTGCGGAGCAGGATCCTTCGGGCGAAGGTGGGATGGATGAGTTTAACTGTTTGTAATTGTATATTTTGTATTCTGTTGCCTGATCTATTTCTTTTGCCTGTGCGGCTCCAACTATTGAATGTTGAAGAGGATATTTTTAGAACGGATTTCGGATTTCTCGCCATTACGTCGGTGTACGTCCAATTATACCTAACGAGGCAGACGCTCAGGCCACACATAAAATAGTGATATAGTTCTGGAGAAAGAAAGTCCCACTCCAATTTATATTCCATTTGTACATAGTAGTAGATATTTTACTTGATATTGTAGTGATATCACTATGGATCCCGATATTTCTTCCAGAAACTTCTAGCTCATAATGAAAGGAAAAATCTGGACCGAAACATAAAGAAGAAGAGCTAGTGGGGTCCAGGCAAAAAAATGGTCGAGATTATTAACTCGCAAATGCCGGCTGAATCGGTAACAAAGTAATCGAGTATACAGTAAGTGTTCCCGTACCTTGAATTCAGGTATCAGACATAGACAAGGCTGGCACTCTCTTTGGCCAGAATGGAGTGAACTAAGTGGATGTGAGCCCTGAAAGTGGGGGCTATCGGCGCCAGCTAGTGGCCTGGGGCTGCGCAGCTTGGGGGCTGCAATGACCAGTAGTATGCCAGAAGGGCTATGTTGTATAGTCTGGATGTACATCGTATACATATACGATGTAGTTGGACTTGCTTTGACCTTTTTTACTTCTCCACGTGAAAGCAAAGAATATAGTAGGCCTGTTATGTTAAAAGGGATACATATGTATATGTGTTTTGGATGATAATTCCGATGGTGGGAACGAGTTGCTTTGATTCCATGGTTCGTGTAATTTATGATTTGGATTGGAATATGAGTCTGACTACTGGATCTTGCTAGAACCGAGTTATAGGTACAACATATAGTAGGATGACTTATGTACGTTGGAGCAGTCTATAGAGGTTAATTGGTTAGGGCTACTAATATGTACACCTTATTAAATCTAAAGAACTATGTTATACTCCGTACATGGCCTCCCAGTCTGCCGTGTCTTACCATGCAAGGGTTGGATTAGCTTATTTCCATCGAGCAGAGGGGTTAGATCTGAAACCATCCCACTTTTATGAATATCATCCCTTGCAACCCCTTCCATATGAAATATAGAATATGAGTACACAGTATACAACATAGTAGAAATTATGTCACTAGACCATGGTAATTCAATCCAAAAAAACGCGTCGCGTACCGTGTAAAGTGAACCTTATAAGCAATGGAGTGAAATCTCTGCTCGTAATTTCAATACGAGCGGCCCCCCAAGCCCGGCCAATAAGAACAGAAATCCCGCATAAGAAGCCTCCCATGGTTCTGATGGAGCCTTTTTATTTTATTTTCATTTCTCTTTGACGGCTATTTTTCTGGTTTTCTTTCATGACCGGACATGCGCGGCTGACGTATCCTGGAATATGAAGGGGGCGAGAGGAAATCATTTTGAGAAGTCCTTGCTTGCGGATTAGGGCAGTCTAGGACATGGATTAGAGAACCTTGCTTCGAGAAGACCGGGAGCTCTCTCCTCCGTATGCTCTCTAGACGTTCAGCTCCAGGGCTGCAGCTAGTCGGGTATCTGAACCTTGCCGTATTGTGGAAATGGGATTACCGTATGGGGCTGCTGGTTCCATGGTTCGGTGGCGTCTGTTCTCTCCCAACGTTCTCTTTCTTACTATGTTGTACTTTGCACTGTGGATGGATGATATCGGACATAATAATGCACCCCTACATTATCTATAATATATCCCTGGATATGCTAGGATAGCCCTAATTTCACATATAATATGAGATATCAGATCCATTAGCCACTACATGTGAATTGTACCCAACAGGTACCTGATCCTGCTCCGCCTACTCCGTACTCCGTACTCCATACTCTTACTCAGCATATGACGATGACCTCCGGGAGAGGCCCACACGGACCTGATGGGTGGACAAGTCACATTGCGAGGACGGCGACAGGTCCTTGCAGATTTCATGCATTGGGGCTTCCTGCCCCTTGTTCTTCTGTCTTTCACCGAGATTTGTTCAGATTTTGATTAGAACTTTTTTTTTCCTTTGACCTGCATGTTTGCTGTCTCCAAGCATACGGAAAGGTGGAGGAGCCGATACTAAAATGGTTAGGGTCGATCATCGGCAAAGAACTTTGGCTATAGACCTCGGGTCAGAGGCTATGATGTATCATCTTCAAATTCTCCCGGGCTTCCCGGGATCCTGGAACGATGAAGAATCTAGCAAGCCCCCGCATGACTGATATCATGCAGCGTTGACAGGAATCTGGGGACAGATAGTATATATAAGTATTATGTAGGTGGTTTTTATACATTGGGTCTGTACCTGCCTCAGATAAAGAAAAGGGTTCTGATCGGAGGTAAGGCAGTCTGCACTACCGGTTAAAGTGTACGACTATTAGATCTGTACTATTGATACTGATATATAAAACGTATATATGTAAAGAGGTTTTATATCCATATTCTAGTATACATATTCTACCTACAACTACAAATAGTACTAGAAGTACATACTTCTCTGGAACGAAACATACGATACCTCGTAATACCCATACCATACATCGACTCACGTAATGCGTTTCCCACTTCCCCTCTCTCTTCATCTCGCGAGATTTCCAATTCTTCATTTTCTTCTTTTCCCCTCCTACCTTCCCCTCCCTTTTCTTATTGTTCGAAGATCTCGGTTTCAATTTTCTGTTTAGTTATCGGGAGTTCTGCTTTTCCTCCCTTGTTGCCGATTACTCTTTTTTTGCCTCGCGCATTTTCAGTGTTTTCCCAAGTTTTCCTCGAATCTAGGTAAGTTGGTTTAAGTCTTTTCTGTCGCATATCGCATCTTGGCCCAAGCCTCTTTCATCATTTGAATGGAACCCGAATTTTGCCTCCCCATACATATCAACTGGCGCAGCGCGGCGCATATTAGCCCTAGATCGCAAGCTTCTTTGCAGGGTTCTCCACGATTTTAATATGGTGATTCGCCTACGGATCGATGCCTGCGCCTTGACCAGCACTTCGGGATAACCGATTATCTACCGGTCGCACACACCCCAACCTCAAAGCCATCGCCAGTGTGGGAAATCGGTCAGATCTAGATGCCCGAATTGTTCGAAAATTATGTTGGATCGAGAGGGTGGACGGTCGCATTCGGACATCAGACTGGGACGACGGAAACGGCCGACGCATGATAATCGCCTAGCATCCTAGTGGAAACAAGTCCATTTTCGTATCGCGCATCCGATTTTGGCCCTTCGATTGTTCGTCTTCGGCCAATCCACCCTCCGATCATAGCTACCATCGTGAGATGCGATGCTGCCCGAAGCGCTGGTCTTGGCGATTTCCGGCACCATTTTTCGAGGCTCAGAATCATATATGCGCCTAAATAAACACCTGCAAATTGCTGCCTACCCGGCCTTTTTTTTTTTTTTTTCCTTTCCGGTCTTTTATTCACTCGCATTGATTGGTCGCCTTTGTCTGCTTTTCACTTTTCACTTCCTTTTCTTTACTTGCGCCTGTGCAGATCTGCCTCGATTTCAAACGAAGGTTGATATAATCTAACTTTATACCTTCACTAGCCTTTCACGCCCGTCTCTTTGCTTGGGTTCGTTACGACTTGATCTCACGCCGGTCTTTCCTTAACGACTCCACGAAGTTCTAGTCGCTCAGCCATCTTATATTCTTACGTCGACTTTCCGGACTTTGATTCTTGCAACCATGTCTTACAACGGCTACGAAAACTTCCCCCAGCAGGATCCTGCCGCCGCTGGCGCCCCGGCTCCTGTTGACACCACCATGACCGGCCAGGCCGACCCCTCTGCCGCTCAGTTCCAGGGCCCTCCTCCTGGTGAGCCCAATGCCGCTCCCGTCCCCCAGCAGGGTGCCGATGGCAAGACCACCCTCTGGATGGGTGAGCTCGAGCCCTGGATCGACGAGAACTTCATCCGCAACCTTTGGTTCCAGATGGGTGAGCAGGTCAACGTCAAGATGATCCGTGACAAGTTCTCTGGGTAAGACACCGTAATTATCATTTGAATTCCAAGATTGTTTCTAATGTGGGTAGTAGGAGCAATGCTGGATACTGCTTCGTCGACTTCGCTTCTCCTGCCGCCGCTGCCAAGGCCCTTTCTCTGAACGGCACCCCCATGCCTAACACCAACCGAGTCTTCAAGCTCAACTGGGCTACCGGTGGCGGTCTCGCTGATCGCAGGTAAGCGAGAATCTCAGTCTATTTCCTCCCGGCTATTAAAACTGACCCGTCCCAGCCGTGACGACCGTGGCCCCGAGTACTCCATCTTCGTTGGTGACCTCGGCCCTGAGGTGAACGAATACGTCCTCGTCTCCCTCTTCCAGAGCCGCTTCCCCTCTTGCAAGTCTGCCAAGATCATGACCGACCCCATCAGCGGCATGTCCCGCGGCTACGGCTTCGTTCGCTTCTCTGACGAGAACGACCAGCAGCGTGCTCTCACCGAGATGCAGGGTGTCTACTGTGGCAACCGCCCTATGCGTATCTCCACCGCTACCCCCAAGAACAAAGGTCCCGGTGTTGGCGGCAACGGTGGTGCTGCCATGGGTATGCCCGGTCCTGCGGGCATGTACCCTCCCATGGGTGGCCCTCCTATGCCCTTCTACGGTGCTCCCCAGCCCATGAACCAGTTCACAGACCCCAACAACACCACTGTCTTCGTTGGTGGCCTGTCCGGCTACGTCACCGAGGATGAGCTCCGCTCTTTCTTCCAGGGCTTCGGAGAAATTACCTACGTCAAGATTCCCCCTGGAAAGGGCTGTGGTTTCGTCCAATTTGTCCAGCGCCACGCTGCTGAGATGGCCATCAACCAGATGCAGGGCTACCCCATTGGCAACTCCCGCGTGCGTCTGAGCTGGGGCCGTTCCCAGAACAACTCCGGCCCCGCTGGCAGCCCCTACCGCCCTGCTCCCCCGCCGCCTCCCATGTACCCCTCCATGGGCATGCCCCCGGCCCACCAGTATGGCGGGTTTGCCCCCATGAAGGTGAGCGATCACCCTGGCAGCCCGATCCCGGATCAAATGTGAAGCAGGCGGTCGGCTGACACACTCTTCCAGTAAGCGTTTCCCTTTGATTGAAAGCACCAGCAGGAGTTATTTGTGTCATTCCAATGATGATTCTATTGTGTCATAACAAATTCGTTCCCTGGTTTCTTGGCCAAGGCTATAGCTCTTGATGAGCATTTGTCTCCTGTGCTACGCATTTCCTTTTCACGTGAGCGCTATTACCTTAGCAAGATCTGAGCTTTATCCCCTTTCTGATCTGTCTTGTTCTTATGTATCTTTCCTTTTTTTTACCCCCCTTTCCTCCTCCTTTGCGGCCTTTTTCGTATTTTATTTTTCTTTATCTATTTTCGATGTGTCTCTGCCTTACGCTATCGGGTTTTCCCGCCAATGGGTCTTTGTCTGCGTGTAATGGAAGTCCGAATTGTCATGCGCTTCTTTTTCCCTTATACTCCTTGGGCAGGCATTCTGCGAAAAGTTCCATTTCCCCCACCGTTACCACCTTATTTCCTTTGTTTCCCTTTTTTTTTTTTTTTTTCTCTTCTTCAAGCAGCTAAATTGAATTATGTTCGCTTTGAGAATTTTGCGTTGTGCCTTTTTTACCCTTGTCTCTTCCCTGTTAAGACTGATTGCCGGCTTGTACAACACGTGTTTCTCTCGTGCGCCTCAGCGTTTGTCGATTCTAAATTCCTTGTGATCGTATGCAATAATGTCCTGTACGCTCGTTTGGTGTTTGCATTGCGCTACGGCCGTCAAGCTCTCCATTTGCTGGTATTGTATTGTTGGCCCTTTGCTTCTGGATCTACCTATATAAACATTGCCCCTGTGGCTGGTCCCATAGGTGGAGGTTCCATTCCAATGGACTCGAGCATATCTGGTTGCTCTAGTAATTGGTCCTGGTGGTTGTCTTGCTGTATTGATGTCTGCTACTGCTATCGTGATGTCTTCGGTCGTGATGTCTTCGGATCCACTGGGTTAGGGCTAGGATTTGAACTGGATCAGTTCTGAGATAATGTTTTTGGATTATTGTAAACCGTGCAAGTTCTGAACACTGGACCCCAAATAGCATGCTCTTCGGAGGTGCATTTTAAATGATCATTACTGATCTCACATATGGCAGATCACATAGCTGGTTAGGGCTTTCTTCATGTATAACCATCGAGCAATGCTACAGTGGCGTTTCATGAATATTTAAAGCCCCAGCACTTCCACCTTTGACCTCTATAGTTACCTATACCCTAAATATTCCTACCTACTAACAAGTGAACACACCCGGCCTGCGCAGAGCCCGCCCAGTACGTAGAATACGCCAGTTATCAAGGTTTCTACTCCTTTTCGCTCTATTTTTACTATTTTAATTCTATCTCTGTGATTGTTAGTAACTAGCTAGGTAACCCGTGGACTAGTCAAGTGTTTTCAGTCACCGTCACCGCCTTCTTATCGATAAAATATTGCCGTGGACATGTATGGATGTAGTGTAGACTCGATGGCAACAACGACAAGTAGACCGCCTCCACGACTTCCTATTTCTACAGTATAACTATACCGCCTTTGCAACTTCGACATGAGCAACTTTGTATCTCGAGGGTTATCCCCTTCTTACTCTTCACGCCACCATGCGCTACAGAAACTGGGATGCCCTTCTTTTCGCTGGGGGTTCGAAGGTGCCTATCCAAGAGTTCAAGACACAATGCTTCGTGACCAAGGACAAAGACTCGCCCTATTTGCACAACGAAGTCTTCCTTGGCCATCATGCACACCATCCCGACCCAGGACTTTTTAATCAGCTGCCAGTCCTCACGACCTTCATCCCGAGTCTACCCAAAGACAGCCCATTCCAAGTCTCAATTCATAGTTGGGAGAAGCCACGCCCTAGTGTACAGATCGAGTCCAATATGGAACCAGAGGACGTTTTACTCTTCGAGGCGCGGATATTCATTGATGGGGTCTTTGTTGCGTGAGTAAATCATGATCCAAGTACGCAGCATGTTGTTTCGATTGTGCTAATGTCTTGCAGAGGTAGTATACATGGACAAAGAACTAGTTGGCCACAGGTTATGGGTACGTGTATGCGCTTACGTCGCTTACGTCGGCGAAACGCAATCCCAACGAATTTAAATTCCCCGTCGTGATTGACCATTCCTATTCCCTTGCACATCCTGCTTGAATGGCTACTGACATTCATTTGACAGATCTGAGTTGTAGTATGGTCCATTCCTTCTTTTTCTTTCTTTGATTCCGATTCTCACAAGTTCAAGCAGATCTTGACCGGGATGGAAACCAAGACACCCTTCGATTCCCTCCCTTTCATTCTGAAATACTACAGCAGAAGCATTGGGATGCCGGAGACTCTCATGGCCGAATCAAGGTTGTCATTGCTGAAGGTTTCTCTCGCCCCAATCGCTCGCCTCCGTTCGAACGATTCAAGCATGTCATTGTTTTCTCTTTCCAGCATGCACCACTAGATGTGCTGGAGTTCTCCGACATTGCTTGGCCCAATCCCAACATGTGGCTTGCTATGCCGAACGCATCCCGGTACGGAGCGAGATATGGTACCTCCAAGGTAGCTGGCGATGGCGGCCATGGACATTCGCCAAGCAAGCCCAGCAGCAGACCCGAACATCGAGTTACAATAACCGCTAACACGAGTAGCCAGTCTAGCAGCAATACAGCTACTTACAGTGGTAGTAATCCATCAACTTACAATGCCTGGACCCCTCACCGTGGGTTTCCCATCCCGTCCACACAATGGCACGGCTATCCACAAGAGCCTCGGTGGGAGCCACAGGATACATACATCGTGGAACCTGCCATGGATGCCTTCGTTGATGATACAGCATGGCGGCAGCGTGGTGCTCGTTCCTCCCGTGAGGATATCCCAATGCCAGATTATGCTTCCACAGGATCGACTAGTAGCCGGGCTATATCTAGCATGACTGGGATAAGCTACGAACACAGCAAGCAGCCCAGTATCAATTCCTGTCTGGATGATGAACAATATAATGAGCTGATAGAGGCTCTGACACCAACGAAGGCGCCTCCTGCAGGTACTCGCGCACCCTCCAATACCCCCTCCAGCTCGATGTCTGCCTCGAAGCCTTCTGCTGCAGCCGAAGCTCGATCTGCAAGCTACAAGACTCGAAGCCGCCGTGCATCCGCACTCAGGGAGATATCACAGCCAAGCACCCGTGATGTTTCGGGATCGAGCGAGCCCAAGAATTTGACTCCATCCAAGCTTGGGGCGAGCCCAAGCGAGAAAGTTCGGAGCAAAAAAGAAGCCCAGAAGGGGACCCAGAAGGAGGCCAACCAGGATACTCCGAAAGCGCAGTCTAAGGGTAAGGGAGCTACGAAGGAAAACCGCAACACGAAGGACGTCGAAAACGCGCAGGACGAAAATGAGTCTGTCCTGTAGATCCTGATCGTGCTTTTTCAAACCTATACTTACCTACCTCATTCATTTGTTCTAGTTGAGTCTTAACAAGAAACAGGCATGTATTTTTTATGCGACCTTCAAGCAATGCACTTGTTACTTTGAAGTTGAGGAGTATACGAACTTCAAATGATACATTTACACCGTTTGAGTCAACAGGTAAATGTATGTCTCTATCCGAAGAACTGATACGTCTTTTACTGATCAAATTTGACAGGTATACGTTCTTTATGAAGTTCAATTTCTACGTATTTTGTTGTAGAAGTTGAGAAGTATACTATTGTATACGAACTTCAATCGATACTCTTACACTGTTTGAAGCCGACAAGCATGCTTTATGCGAACTTCGAGCAACAAACATTTTACTATGCGGTCTATGCAGTCAACAGGTAAATGTACAAATTTTTGACCCAAGCAATTGATACACTTCTACTAACCAAGATTAACAAACATACTGTTTTATATGAATTCAATTCATATGCCTCTGAAGTTCACAATGAACCATCTTTATCCGAACTTCGGTGAAAACCTTTCACTGTGTGGAGTGATAGGTATTGTTCTATACGAACTTCAGTCGAGGCATGTTCCACCGCATGATATTGCATGACATTGCGAAGGATCTATACTAATACGACTCCACTACATGTATTGGTCTATGCATGCAATGCCCATACTATTACTGCCTATTCAAACATGGTAGAGGGATGTCCATCCCCATTGCATGTCCACCGCCGTTGAATGTCTGGCTGGACATGGCCGCCATGGAATGTCTGACAGGGGACACGGTGTGGCATAAGGCAGTTGGAGCCTCGTGCCTTCTTGACCACCCTGCCAACCAAACCGCCTTCTCATCTGCCTGGTTGGCATGGCTGGCACGTGCAAATGCTTCGTTTCCTTTTCTTCGTCCCTGTCTCTCTTCCTCTTCTTTCTTCTTTCTTCTTTTCCTTCTCTTCCCTGCTTCGTCCATCTTTCTGCACTGCCCCCAGGTTCGTGCATCTTTGTTCTCCGCGTCTTAGGAGTCTGCTTCAGAAACATCCATTCTTACTCTTATTTGCTCCCTTGTTCGTATCTGGACAAAATGTCTGATAACGAGCAAGCCTTTCCTGGCATGGGCACGCCTCCCAGCTCGCCTATTCCCCCTCCCAACCCGGCTGGACCTCCTGGCCTGGGTACACCCCCCAGCTCTCCTGTTGCTCAATCCGCCAACCCTCCTGCTGCCCCTGCTGGCCAGCAGCCTGTCGCAACCGGGGCCCTTTCTGCTCCAAACATCCAGGGACCAGTTGTTCAGTCCGCCAACCATGCTGCCCCTGCTGGCCAGCAGCCTGTCGCAACCGGGGCCCTTTCTGCTCCAAACATCCAGGGACCAGTTGTTCAGTCCGCCAACCATGCTGCCCCTGCTGGCCAGCAGCCTGTCGCAACCGGGGCCCTGTCTGCTGCAAACATCCAGGCACCTGTTGCACCTGTTGCTCTTACTGATCGACAGGCTGGAGAGTCCATGTCCATTCCTCTCCCAGTCACTCAGCTACCTGTGCGACCTGTTCTTGGTCCAGCTCACCACCATGATGAATTGAACACCCCTTCGCCATTGACATTGGCCTCGGATTTGCCATCTATGTCCCAGAACAGCGAGAACAGCGCCTCGATTCATACCCAGTCCATGGCTGGCACCCATGTTGCGAGTGGTCAGGGAGCTGCTCCTGCGCAGCGAATTTGGCGACTTGGCGAGCTGGCTCCTCTGGTTTGGGTTCCTCCGCCCACCAGCCCTCCACCTGGGCTGTCCACCGAAACCAGTCATGACCAGGGCCAGCAGCGCACTGTCCGAGCTATAATCCCTGGATTGATGACCACCCAGGGCTGTCCGCCTGGTACCGTAACTTTTGCTTCGACCCAGCCGCCAGATGGCGCGGGTTCTGCGCATGTCACTGCTTTTGGCGCTCCGTTTGTTACTCACGGACCGCCTGGTCTTGAATACGTTCAACCTCCTGCTGCTCCGTCGGTCCCCCGTTGGCAGATGTCGGACAATAATCCTGTTGGAGGCTTCGCTTCTGCTGGCATGCCCAATGGCCACCAATACCCGCCCCCTCCAGGCCTGCAAGTCCATACTAGTTCTATTGGAGGCTTCGCTTCTGCTGGTATGCCCAATGGCCACCAATACCCGCCCCCTCCGGGGCTGCAAGTCCACGCTACTGCTGTTGGAGGCTTCGCTTCTGCTGGTATGCCCAATGGCCACCAATACCCGCCCCCTCCCGGACTGCAAGTCCACGCTACTGCTGTTGGAGGCTTCCCTATTGATGGTGCGCGACAACCCGCTGTTCGCCAGTTTTCTGTCACCCCTCCGTGGCGCCGTGATAATGCTGGAAGGCTTCCCTCTGGTGGTATTCAGGAGCCTCATGCTCAACAATATCCTGCTCCTCCCAATGAAACCATTACTACTGTTGGTACGCAGCAACCCGCTGTTCGCCAGTTTTCTGTCACCCCTCCGTGGCGCCGTGATAATGCTGGAAGGTTTCCCTCTGGTGGTATTCAGCAGCCCCACGCCCAGCAATATTCTGCTCGTCCGCAACAACTGAACACCAGTTCGACTGGAGGCCTTCCTGCCACTAGCAGCCCACAGCCCGCTGCCCGCCAATTCTCTGTCACCCCTCCCTGGCGCCGTCGCCAGGTCATGCCTGCTCGCCAGCAGATTAACGATGACAATCTGCAGCACCCCAGACCCGTCAGACCCGCCCTTCGGCTCGCTGGCGCTTTGACACCTCAGAATTCTGAGCGTGCGTCTCTGAAGCGCACATACCGGCCCAAGCCAAACAGCCGCGCAGACAAGGACAAGGACGCCGGTCAGGGATCCGCGGGACCAAGCACCGGCCCTCGTCCGAAGAGGGCCCGCCGTGCTGCACCTCGTTCTGACGCCACTGTTGTGGCCCGAGCCCCGTTGCTGCCTGCTTCAATCCCTGCCACCAATGCAAACACCGCCAGCCAAGAGCAAAACGCGGCTGCCGCAGAAGAGCCCACTGTGAATACCGATGGTTCTTGCGTAGAGGAGATGTAAGGATTGTGCTGCTTTGAATGCCCGGTGGAGATGGCAGTCGAGACGATGAAATGATAACAGAACCTGTATTGAGTATGAACCAAATGAAATGTCTTTGATTAAGTAGTTTTCTTGTAGTCTTTTCTTTATACCCCGTACATGTTAGTCTACTGGCCCATCATCCACCATACCATCCATAGTGGATTTTGTAGCATAAAGGACATAAGTAATTGGATTGAGAGGCTCTGGTGTATTTGGCATGTGCAAAGGAACTCTCTCGGGACGCGTACTTGGCCACACGAGGGAAATATCTCGACAAATATATATAAAAAGATGATTGAGAAGACGCCTCGAAAGAGTCCTCGAAAGATATCTCGAAAGACCACCAAAAAGACCACCAAAATAGACACCCAAGGACGTAGAATCGATCATATTGTCACATTTACGATGAATCACTTTCCAGGGGATTTTCCAAAGTATTGACTGTGACAAGAGCAAAGGACAGACTCTGACTGTGTAGCACTGCAGGGGACTTAAGACTACATATGTACCAAGTTCACCTAGGACTTTCGAACTTCCTGCAGGAGTTGTGGACCATTCTGGCAATTCAACACATGTATCATAGTACTTTTAGGGAATTGATATACGGACCCCCTGCCTGAAAATTAAGTCACCGCTTTCCTAATCGGGTGCGACACTAGATTCTGCCATACTTTCTGCCGTTTTCTGCCATTTTTTCTGCCACCACTACAGGAATTCTAGTTTACATAGTAAAAAGGCATGCATTTTGATCAGGAAAAATCGTACATTTCTATCGAATTAAGCACTGGTGGACTTAGTACTAAGCCTTGGTGTACTCGATATATTGATATTCATCCTTTTCACCCTCGAGGCGCGTGTTTTTGGCCCCTTTCACGTCCACATTCACGTCTTACGACTCGGTGCTAGGTCCGGGTGCTGGGTATAGCGCTGGGTCTATGTGCCGGGTCTATGTGCTGTGTCTAGTACTGGGTCTGGTATATAGTGCTGGGTATAGTGCTGGATATAGTGCTGGGTCTGTATAGTGTGGGTCTGGGTGCTGATAAAAGTGACTTATTTTTACTATGTGTTTGCATACAAATTTTAGGTATCTGCTGTCTCCTACAGTGTTAGGGGGTAGTTTGACCCGGAGGCGGTGAGGAGGCGGTAGGGCTGATATAGGTGTCGAGGTAAAAGCGGTACCCAATACGGAAGGCGGTACTGAATTTTCAGGCAGGGGCATACGTATAGTTATCAATTCCCTACTTTTATTGATATTTGTATATTTGCACTTTCAATATGACAAATTCTACAGGTTTGCAGAACTTTGCAGCTGAAACTTGTAGAGTTGAGGTTTGGAAGAACTTCAACCTTTCGAGGCATCCAAAGTCCCACTGTGAAGGCAACAAAAGGCTATCAATAAACTAGTTACAGAGTCTCTACGAAAGAAGTCAAATGAGGAAAATATGATCGATTCATACTATCTAGAGCCGGGGGGCTGTCCCCAGCGAAAAGGTTCAAAGATTCAAGAGACATAAGGTAAGTCTCCGTCGCGAGATTCAAAATGAATCAAGCTTTTGAAAATGCCCTCAGAGTTCTCTTCATGGGACAAACCAGAGTGCTGTCTCTGGTGAAAAAGTTCCAAAGATTTGGGTTTTGTGGCGTCATGGCCACAAGGAATTCGTTAGAATCCTTGCTCCGTGTATATCCTCCGCCTCCCATCTCGTAGAACGATGGTCACCCCGGTGGGCGCCTCCTTGTCATAACCCCGCGGTGGGCGACCGTCCTATATCCTAACCCTGTACCTGCCTCGGAGTGATGTCGATCGGATTGCTCTAGGTCGAAGTGCGGTCGGCGGTCGGTCGGAGTCCTCCTCCTCTGGGACGAGGCCGCGCCGGGTCTCAGATAGCCCATCCTTCACTTCCGCAAAGACGTGATACGCTTGCGCGCAATCAGACGCCAGTACCCCTGTTATCCTCTGGGTCGATACCACAGTGGGTCTCAGAGCCCATCACGCACCTCTTCTAGGACGATACCACACAGTGGTCTCAGTCAAAGGATGCCCTCAGAATCCTCTTCACTGGGCACCCAGGGAAGATACCATAGTGGGAGTCTCCAGGACAGGAACCTCTGAGTGAACATGTGACCTGGAGAGTTGTCCCAAGAGCTTCTCTCGTACCCTGTTTCCAACCAAAGGCCAGAAGACCGAGACAGTGTACCTTGTGAGCAAAAGTGTCAGCCAGTCGTCATCTCATGTGCAGAATGGACGTACCGTAGATATCCCAGATGCACTGTCGATTTTCATGCGAGCGGAACAGTATTTCATGGTAGAAGGGAAGAATGGGAGAGACAGCAAGGTAACAAACAAAGAGTATTCTTCGCGGGCTAGATGGAAAGATGGACGGAGACGGGGATAGGGACAGGGACAGAGGATGGGACGGGGACAGAGGATGGGACGGGGACAGAGGATGGGACGGGGACAGAGGATGGGACAGGGGATGAGAGATGAGAGATGGGGATGGAAATGGATGGGAGGATGAAGGATAGAGGATAGAGGATAGAGGGCTGGGGACTGGGGACTGGGGACTGGGGATGGATGGATGGATGGATGGAAGAAGGAGGAGGGCATACAGAATGCAGGGTACAGAAGAGGATGGGGGGACGTGGGATGGAAGGAGAGGAAGAAGAGAGGATGAAGAGAGGATGAAGAGAGGATGAAGAGAGGATGAAGAGAGGATGAAGAGGGAAGATGAAAAGGAAGAGAAGAAAGAAAAAGAGAGGAATTTATATGTGAAGCCTGGGACTTCCCAATTAGGGAAAGTAGCAGGGCCAGTATCAACATGACATACGTGTCTTAGGTGTCTTAGGTGATTTGCATGTGTTTGCGTGAAAAGACTTAATAGAGGTAAACTCGTGGGACAGGCTGTGAATCCGACTCCGAATTGGGATACGGCCACTGAATTGACTTACTCTGTCACCATCAGCCCTAGAGACTGTCTACTAGTAGAGACTACAGACTAGAGAGAGATTTAATAATGGAGGAACCTGTCCATAGATGAATTCAGATCCATATTTTGAGACCAGAAAATAACATGAAGCGCATAACCATAACGACATCGTAACTCCTGGAATCTGCTAGGGGAATATCCAAATCCAATATCAACCCGGTCACATCCCATCAATACACCAACTCCAACAGTCACCAAACAAGTAGAGTCGCGAGATTCCTGATTCTTTTGAGTTGATTCCTTTTTGATGTCCCATTTCCCCTTGTAGTCACTCCTGTGTCCGGTTGCAGTGATGACACGGGCTGGTTGGGGGGATATCCGGGTCTGATCCGAGAGTACAGGCAAAGTGTAGAGAGAAGAAAAAGAGAAAAGAAAGAGGAGGAAACCACAGGCTCTATGCCTGGCGGAGAAGTAGAGGGGTGGAAAGAGTCCACTACCAGCGACACTGGTAGTGAAAGACAAAATGAAATGAAAAAAAACGGCCGGCATTCGTTGGAAGATTGTTCGAGATAGATCAAAAGAGGGAAGAAGATGAGTGACAAAGAAAAGAAAAGAAAAGAAAAAGAAAAGAACAGCAAATCGTTGGAAATGAAAGGATAAGAGTGCACTGGATCAGCCATAGGCAACTGGACTTCATACTGAGAGGTATCAACGTCGCCCATACAGGCAAGGCAAAGCAAGGAATTAAGTAACCACATCCACAAGTAATAATAGTAATAATAGAAAGAAAGGAAGAGAAGCCAAGAAAACTCGTAGGTCACAGTGCACTAATCTCGAATACAGAAGAGCCCCGTCCAAGCAGTCCCTTGGTATCGGTTGGAGGATGCTGGCTTCCTAGGACGAGCAAGGGGAGGGGACAGGAGAGGATGCGATGAACAAGGTACACCCAACGCCAATCTCACAACAGCACATGCGCAGAAACACACATATCCAGATAAATTGGGAGAGAAGAAAACAGAACAGGTCGAGTATCCGCGAAAACGCACTAGAGCAATTATCAAATGTACAAACAAGGGTATATCGGAGGTGAAGCACCTGAAGGACCGTCAAGACTTTTACACGTTCACAGGCTGTCACCGGCACCTGTCTCAACACCATCACCCGAATAGGATATGCTGGGATCAAACCCAAATCCAGTGGCATCGGCATCCGTGTTGAGGAATGTGTCAAAGTCAAAGTTCTCCAGAATGTCTGGATTTTCCAGTGCGCTGAAGTCAAGGTTGAATGCGGAAGCCTTTGATAAGAGTCAGTAAATGCATACTAGTAGGAGACATAGAGGTGGAAAGAACATACATCAGGAATGCTGAGGTCAGTGAAGGATTGCTGTTGGTCAGGGGGCGGCTGCACCATGGTCTGGGGAGCAGGTGCCGAGGTAGGTTGTGCCGGTTGAGCTGGCCCGTTCACCCCATTCGCCCCATTCTTAGGATTGAACGAGTTAGGGTGCTGCGGCGTGACAGGAGTCGATGGGGTCGGTGGCTCTGCGGCTTCCGTGGATGGAGTCGCGCCTGCGGCCGCACTGGCAGCAGCAGCGGCAGCTTGCTTCTTGTTGGGTCGCTTGAATTCAAGTTAGCGGATACAAAGATCACAACACCATTTGGGGGTATACGAACCTTGCGGGTGTCCTTAGTTTCCTTCTTGCCCTTTGGTGCAGCCTTGGTAGCCTGTTGGGGCGTTGGTGGCGCGTTACCAGCAGTCTGAGGTGACGCCGGTTGGCCACGACCAGCGTTAGGACCCGTGATAGGTGGCGCCGAAGGCGGAGGCATCGCGCTTCGTTCCTGCGGGGTTCCAGCCTGGGGCTGGTTCGCAGGTGAATGCTGCGGAGGCATCTGGGGTTGCCCTGGCTGCCATTGTCCACTAGGCATACGCTGGCCGGCATTGGCTGGAATCGGCTGCCCCATTTGAGCTCCAGTGAAGGCAGGGTTAGAACTAGGAGGTCGCATATTCGATCCTGGGAAGAACTGAGCCGCCATGTCTGGGGGCATCGGAGCACCGTTGAGGTTCATGGACCCAGGTGATCCACGCTGGGACATGTCGCCGGCGCTTGGCGACCCGGGAAGTCCAGTCGGAGGCATCTTAGGCGTGCCTCGTTTCATTTGGTCGCTAGGATTGGGGGACGTTCCCGCCCTGCTACCCGGGGAAGTGCCTGGCGGCAAAACTCCCTGGCCGGGCATCGGGGGCTGGCCGTCAGCGCGGGCCATGCTATCCTGCTCTTGACGAGCCATCATCAAGCGCCGCTTATTCTGCTGTTCAAGCAGCATAAGCTGCATCTGATAATCTTGAAGAGCATGGTTACCATGCTGACTGCCAGGTGTCTGCAAATTACCGGGTCGGACCTGGGCGAGTTGACCGTTTGCACCGTAGTACTCAGGACCACCGGCCATAGGATACATTCCTTGGCCATCCGGCATCGGTACCAGATCCGCCTGATTTGCCATAACACCGGGATTCATCATGCCACCATTCGGGATACCCTGGGAATTCGATGCTGAGCGAGAGTGATGAAGGGCCAAGTTTTGAGCATATACCTGCATATTCTTCTGTTGCGCAGCTTGTCCCTGGAACTGCTGGAATTGCGCCGGAGTCATTCCCCTCTGCATTCCATTCTGCATCATTATAGCCTGCGGGTTGGGCTGTCCAGGCATTCCTTGTCCCTGTCCGCGACCATTCGGTGCCAGCTGCTGTCCGTTGACAGCGCCTTCAAGACGTGGGCGTTTCGACGGCGAGGGAGCGTTGTCGGCCGACGCTGGTGACTGTGGCCGATGTCCAGCCATTTCCATATCCGGGTCCCGCTGCATTTGCTGCATCATCTGCAGTTGCTGGTTCTTTTGGTATTGCGCCAATTGTTGTTGTTGTGAGCTAGAAAAAAATCCGATCAGCACGTCCACCCCCAACTCAACACTCCGCATGGGGAAGAATATATCCAGATAGAGCATACAGTCCAGTGGTGTTGTTCTGCAGCACTGTTTTCTGCAGGTTAGGAGGCACCATGCCATTCTGTCTCCGGAGCTGGTTCATCTGGCCTGGCATCATGGGCTGCTGCCTCATGAATTGATTGTGCTGTTGTTCTCGCAGACGCATGAAGTTCTAAAGTTCAGGATTAGTCCATGATCGACATCCTCGATACAGACGATTATTCACACACCTGGTTGTGCTGAAGGTACTGCCTGATATCATTGCTGTTTCCCTTCTTGCGTTGAGCCCAGAAGAACTCCCAGAAAAGGCTGAACCAATCGAGGAGGAATGAGGAGGCGCTCTCGCTGGGAAGATTTGGACGAGGGAGATCATCTGGAATCTTGATCTTCTCACCATCCTTCCCATCGGTCATCATAGCATCAGGGTCCATGCCATTGACGTCCCCATCACGCCGATTTCCGGGACTCGTCTTGGGGTTGTTGTCGGTATTGAGTTTGATGGATTCATCTTGCAAGAGAGCGCGGGCGCAGTCATGGTACCCACGCTTCAAAAAGTAATCATAGATATACGTGTTGAGGTTGTTGATCATGACGTCGGGGTTGTTCATAGTACCGTCGTTACGAGAAGCCGTGGATCCGTTGTTGATCATAGGAACTCCACCCACGGGGCCTCCAGCCCCGGGGTTCATCCCGACATTCATTTGGTTCATGGTGGCGAACGGTGGAACTGCAGCCACCCTTGCCTGTGGTATCGTGAGATTTTCAAATCGGATATATGAAGTTTCCGACGCGCGACCTCCGTCTCAGGCTATCAAGCCTAACGCGGGGTGATAGAAGCGACGCGTGGGAATGGATGCGGAGGCAAAGCGGTCAGCGCTTTCGAAGGAATATCGAAGGCTCGCAAGGCCGATCAAAGCGTGTAGTAACAGCGCGAATCAAACGATTATATGATCGCAAAATACGAGGGCGTTCAGGATAACCAGAGGCGCCTTCTTCCGGAGAAACCACGCGACGGGGTAGAAACGAGAGGATGGAGGCTCGGGAGGCGCAGACGAAGTATGCTAGGTGTCTCTGACTGGTCTGATTGGTGAGCGCTTGCCAGAGGATGAAACGCTTCAGATGACCAAGTGTAGGAGCAAGTGCGTAATCTATATGGGGGTGGGCGACGACGGAGGTACAAGGAGGCGGAAAAAGCGCACAAGTGAGGTGGTTGGTATGGGGGGCGGCGCCAGACACCCGATCGGGCAGAATCGCGGACAGGAGAACACCAAGCCCGTGTACAAAGAAAGAGAAAACCAAAGAACAAGAACCCGGGAAAAAGGGAACAAATTAAGAATATAAAAGGGGAGTCTAAGAGATGTGGATCTCACAGTGGGAAGAGAAGGACGGATTCAGTGAGAGAGAGCCGGGGGGGACGTACATTGACAGGCGCTGCGCTCTGCGGGAGAATCGCTTGTTCGGAGCGGATCAACCTAGTCGGAGGTCGGGGCTGGGGATGGCGCTGTCAAGCGTATTTCTGGGAATGCACCGATCTGATAACCATTGAATTTGCGGTCTGCGACGAAAAAGAAAAAGGAGTTAGCGACTTAGCGAAAAAGAAATAGAAGATATATAAGTGGAAATATGGTGGTTTGAACAGATTGAGAGAAGGAAAAGAGGTAAAGTCAGAAGGGTGATATGATACCTGATGGGCCCTGCGATGGATCCCAGCGGGAGTCTAAAAGTAGGGTAAGCCACTATTTCACGACCACCACGAAGGTTGAATATACCAAAGATCAAGCGATCTAGGGGATTTGAACAAATTGAGAGAAGAATCAAAGTGGAAAAATCCTGCCTAGGTAGTTGAGAAAAGATGGAAAGGAGGGAAATTCGATCTGTAAAGAGTTGAGGGGCGGAGATAGTGGTACAGAACCGGTATGGCGTTGTGTTTATGACATACAGTACTTGACAAATACATTAACTCGGATGTTCCGTTGACCGCTATTTAGGTGCCCCCGGGTAATTATATGTACTTGACCGAACTGCAGGTTCACCCTACAATACATGTCTGGTCATGACCATACAGATCAAGCTCCTGAGCGGCAGATTCGCCGAGGGATCTACACATATAAAAAGGAAAAAAAGGGAGATCATGCGATTTTCTATGGATCACGACTTCAACCGACTTCACAACCACCACACACCTTGCCCTATCCCCAGTTTCTCCAGTCTCTAGATCTGAAGTTAAAATCAATTCTTATAATGTATCGACCTATGCCAGTGATAAATCGCGTGGTTTAGCGCAAGGATACATCACAAAGCCTAATTGGTTAAAAGACAGGTGTACAAATAGAGTGATTATCGGAAGCAATAATGACCAGTAAGGGCAAAAAGACCCCATCCCCCTAAAAATGTAACCAATGAGGAACCCCAAAACGCCCATTCTTCAAATAGTGTAAATGCACAAGATATCGCAGGGTCATTACTCTTCCTCCGGTGGCATTTCATCCTCGATGTATCGTACGAGGGAGACCCGCATCTCCGTGGTATCATCTCCGCGAAGCACGTCACTGACAAAGTGTGCCTCGATCTGCATTTGAACCTAAAAGTCGGGTCAGCGATCGGACCCAGAACAAGGGAACCCACCCAATTGACCGGGGTGCTAGTAGCTTACCATCTCCAAGGATCCTCGGAGGACGCCACACAAAATATTGGAGAACCATAGCTCATCCTGAGCCCGCCCATCATCCGGAAGCTCCACAAAGTCCGCCAAAGGGTTGTCTTCAAAGATAAGGGAGAACTGGGTGTTGTCACTCGTCCAGTTCGTGACTGTAGGCGTGACGTTCAGGAAGATCTTAAAGCCAACCTGTTCAGATTGTCAGTCACCATAGCTTTTTTATCTTCAGATCCTAAAATGATTCCCACCTTCGCGATCATATCAGCTGTCTCCCGGAAGTTGGCGCATCGGCCGACACCCGACTTGGCCAGGAAGTCTTCAATGAGTCGCATTCCGATATTGTACCCCATTTTGTCCAACTGCTTGTTGACATCCTGGTAGTTGCTATCGTAGTCTTGGCATAATTGTGCGACGATTGTTCCGTAGGTTAATGTGACCAGCTCCGCGTTGACTTTATCGACTCTTGTTCTGCGCTTGTGAAGAAAGCCGATTAGTTCGGGTTCGAGGACGGAGATACAGCGCAATCCATTGGTCATGGCATCTTGGTCCCAGTAAGCGGGCACTGGGGCTTACTGACTTCCATATTCTATTCGAATGCCGTTGATTAATAGAAAGTCCACTGGATTGATTCTTGGGAGTCAACCTACTCTTCTCCTATTCTTGAGGTTTTCGTTGACGACATCTTTGCGAATAAGCTCTGATAGCTGATAGCTCTGTTGTTGGTAAAATAGGAAAACGAACAGTGTCCAGACAAGCACAGGTAAATGTGACAGGCAACTGTTGATCAGGGTGATTGTGGGGAGTGATTGTTGGAGTTGCTGATTGTACACAATCCATACGGCGCGGGATACCGACCATGCTAGACTTTGCTTTGATTGGATTATTTACTCGCCGACTTTCTCTCCGCCTTCTGAATGATATGGGTGGCACTTGGTGAGTGGGGTAAATCACTGTGTTATTTTCTGCCAGACAAAAATATCCCAATATTGATCAAGTCTCCATGGCCGTTCTAGTCCGCCGGACGCAGTCCGCTCACCGCCGAGCCCAGGTGGGATTATCGTTCTTCCCGCAGCTTCTCGCCCAGAACTTTTGCTCTCCACTACTTTCGCCCTAAGTCGCGATTGGTCACCAACCAATTCTTTTACCTCCCCAAATTCACCGAGGTGCTTGCTGTTACAATGTCTGGTGAAAAGCGCCCTGCTCCAGAGGGCTTTGGGACCTCGCACCAGCTCGTGGTCAAGCGGAATAAGGCCGCCGAAAACGCAGGAACCGAGCTTGTGAAGGGCTCCTCGCAAAATGGAGCGCTCATTCAATCTGTATGCGCGGACTTTGCCCTCGAAGCTCAAAGGGCCTTGGCAGAATATAACCAGCTAATTCGAGTCTACAGGTTCCTCGCACAAGTGGTTTGGATGCTCCTATCATGGAGCTCACGGGTAAGACACTGTCGCCAATCCGTCACTATACACGCGCTAATAGAAGGAACCTACAAGGCCACTCTGGTGAAGTATTTGCAGTTCGATTCGACCCTACCGCTCAACATATTGCATCCGGAGCGATGGATCGTTCCATCTGTATGTTTCATCTTTATCCGGGAACGCAGCCGCCGACTATGATACTGATCGAGACTTCTTGAATAGTACTGTGGAATACATATGGACAATGCGAAAACTATGGCCAATTGACAGGTCACCGAGGAGCTGTGTTGGATCTTCAGTGGTCACGCGATTCGCGGGCATTGTTCTCAGCATCCGCAGACATGACCCTCGGAAGTTGGGATGTCGAGAATGGGGAACGAGTACGCCGTCACGTGGGCCATGAAGAGATCATCAACTGTCTCGATATCAGCAAAAGAGGACAGGAGCTTCTAATCAGTGGTAGTGATGATGGGTCCATCGGCATCTGGGATCCTCGGCAAAAGGATGCTCTGGACTACCTCCAGACTGAACTCCCTATCACCGCAGTGGCATTGTCCGAAGCGGGTAATGAGATCTACAGTGGAGGCATTGACAACACAATCCACACCTGGGATATTCGGAAGAAGGCCATAGTCTACTCGATGACTGGACACACAGATACCATCACATCGCTACAAATCTCGCCTGACTCACAGACTTTGCTGTCGAACTCTCACGACTCTACTGTCCGCACATGGGACATTCGTCCCTTCGCCCCTACCAACCGGCAGGTGAAGACCTACGATGGTGCTCCTGTCGGACTGGAGAAGAACCTCATTCGTGCCAGCTGGGACCCCAAGGGCGAGAAGATTGCTGCAGGCAGTGGTGATCGAAGCGTGGTTGTTTGGGAGGCCAAGACTGGTAAATTGCTGTACAAACTTCCCGGTCATAAGGGCACTGTCAACGACGTCCGCTTCTCTCCCAATGATGAGCCGATCAGTGAGTATATACCCTGTTTGCAAGCTAAACCCACGATTTCTAACATGGTCACAGTTGTTTCTTGTTCCTCCGATCGGAATCTGATACTTGGAGAGCTGGGCAAATAAGCATACATGATAGGTATTAATGTTTTAATGAAGATCAGCGGGCGTCCAAATTCATTTTTTCAAACATGCCATGCGCATCCGTTCCCGATCTGGACACTTGTGCTATCACGTCAGAGAGCATCGTCTGGCTTCCAGAGGTCGTGACTTGCCCTGCTATGCATCCGGATATATGAATTGTACAATAAGAATAAATTTCAAAGTAATCCTGCTCTTGGATATATCTGGCTATCTACAAGAAGAGTCTTATGCATCCGTACTAGGCTGACTAGGGATGATGTAGGAGTTGGACAATCTATATCCAAATCAAAATAATATTGCAGACCGGCGGACTAAGTCGTTTCCAATACTCCAATATCTTCTCCGATATTCTTTTAG
Organism: Penicillium rubens; assembly: GCF_028828025.1. Classification (NCBI taxonomy): domain Eukaryota; kingdom Fungi; phylum Ascomycota; class Eurotiomycetes; order Eurotiales; family Aspergillaceae; genus Penicillium; species Penicillium rubens. Next base: position 4,060,120 of record NW_026890601.1, on the reverse strand, counting down.
ATGCCTGGATAATTGGTAAACTGTAGAGTCACCTATTCGGCGTGACCTCAACCCTAAATAGAATAAAGCTTTAACTTCCACCTTTCTACGTCAACTAATGATGTCCTTTCTGGCCCCGTTGATCGGCTTCAAGGTCTATTGCTTTTGGCGCGGTTGGTCTGCTGGCCGGCAACAAAAGTCATGAAAACGAGTCCAATGCTACATACTTACGTCCCCCCAACTATAGCAAATGTGCGCATTGCTTCTCTCCAGATTTCTCGCATTCCTTCAATTTCCACTCCCTACTGAATTTTGTCCTTCAAGCCTTTGCACCACACCCCAAGAATCCAATCAGAGCCAGAGAAAGTGCACACACTGCATGATCTGCAGCATAGCCTTAAAGGTGCTCTTGGACTCCAGTGAGAATCTAGCTTTTCTTCCTTCCGCCCACCAATCTGGATAAGGTGTAAATATATACATACGTAGTATGTAGGTCATGTACCTTCCTAACTAGGTAAGACATGAAGTATTCAACTTCCGAGAAACTGTACTCTTGACATCTTCCTTCACCCTTTTTTTCTTTTCTTTTTCCTTTCTTCCACCTCAAACCGTCTCTCCAATATTGCAAAATGTCCGTTCCATGGTATGCTCCTGGAGACCCTTCCTACTGTCAGGTGAAGGCCATCGCCGGCAACACCGTCGTGTACCACCAGCTCTCCTTCGTCGAATATGTCGAGCCAGAATCCAGAAAGTGGCACGTTCGGGCTGATCGGTTTGCTATCACCTGCTTGGGAGTTTCTCTCATCGGTGAGTCTTACGTCGAATACTACAACCTACGCGAGTTACCTAGGTACTTAAGAGCTTCGTTGCTAACCTCAGTAACGCAGATATCTGGAATCCCCACTTCCCCAGCGCTCTTCACTATACCCTGCTTGTTCTCCAATTTCTTATGCTATGCCTACAACTTTACTGCACAGCCAAAACGCTTTTGGCATTCGGCCATGAGTGCAGGGCTTCGAAGGGCCCTAGTTATCATATCTTCGCTGGACCAGCTTACACGGACCCTCTGTCACCAAACTGTGACCTGGGATCGGACAATTCTGTCGAAGCCCACATCTCTGGGCAAACAGAGAAGGTCTCTTTTAGTGAATAGGGGAATTGTTAGTTGTGAGAAACCCCATGTTTTTCATGCATCTTCCGTCACTGATACATGAGCGTACAGTTCGGTCTCAGCTGTTTGGGTACTAAAGGAAACATACCTAGGTATATCTGTTCTTGAGGCGTCTGATTGCATTCGTCTCTACATGTGTCTATATGGCTTGGGCGAGTCGGATTCCCTGGTCCCTGGAGACAGCAAAAATGATGGTTTCGAAGTGGCTTGTCATGATATCGCTTTTTAATTCCAAGTGTACTTGCTGAGTGTCGCCTCGTCGATATATAGTGTATCTGTAACAGTAGGATAGCCCTTGAAGTCTATATATACATACATATGGAGTAAAATGTTCAAAACCAACAGAAAATAAAAAAAGAAAAACCAACATTCTAGTAATTTTATAAATATCCCAACCTTCTAGTTATAAGTTGTACAGACGTGTATAGTAAGGAGATGATGCAATAAGCGGGCAAAAAGAAAAGATATTCCCCAGAGGCTTATCTGGCCGAATCCCCCCCCCCAACTTCCCACTCCACAACAAGCCGAGGGTGATCGCCCCCATTAAAGCCTCTTTGGAAAGGGCGCTTAAACAAAGAAGAAGGCAATCTGACGCCCCATGACCCCTACGGCACTCAGATCTGCTTGAAGCGCACGCGTCGGGGGTGATGTTCAACCTCCGCGCCGCCTGCATGGTGGTTTGGGCCATCTTGTTATGGCTCACCGTTGTTCATGGCATGCGAGACAGCCAAGTCAAAGAACTAAGGTATACCTACCCTCAGCCATCTTCAAGTGCCATCCAAATCAACTGATCCACCCCTGTCCTCTTGCAGACAAGAAACTGAGCGCATGTTCTTCCATGGCTTCGAGAACTACCTTCAATACGCGTTTCCCGAAGACGAATTACGCGCCCTAACATGCGGCCCTCTTGTTCGCGACGAGAAGAACCCGGAGAACAACGATGTGCTAGGGAATTATTCTCTGACGTTGATTGACAGCTTGTCGACGCTGGCCATCCTATCCTCAAGCCCGGACAGTGGCGAGCGAGCCTTGGCGCATTTCCAGGATGGTGTCGAGGGCTTTGTTAGGCTGTATGGCGATGGCTCGGACGGCCCTGCTGGTCAGGGTGAGAGGTCGAGGGGATTTGATCTGGATAGCAAAGTACAATTGTTTGAAACTGTGATTCGGGGTCTGGGTATGCGTTCTTCTCCTTCAGGACTTATCGATCTGTCCCTGCTCGATTTCCGGCTACTATGTCCTACTGCTAACGTCTACGGGTATTGCAGGTGGATTACTCAGTGCCCATCTTTTCGCCATCGGCGAGCTACCCATCACCGGTTACAAGCCATCAGAACGGGAAGCTGCCTTCGCCAGTGCATGGGATAAACGTATGTTTACAAAAAGTGATCATGGTATTCGATGGAGCAGTGGCTTTGTATATGATGGCCAACTGCTTCGACTTGCTGTGGATCTGGCCCAGCGTTTGCTTCCTGCATTCTACACAGAGACTGGCCTTCCCTACCCTCGGGTCAACCTGCGCCACGGGATCCCATTCTATGAGAATGCGCCTTTAAATACCCATGTCCGAAGTACCGAGGGCAAACGAAAATCCAAAAATGCGGAGACTGAGCCCGCTGAAACTTGTAGCGCCGGTGCAGGCAGTCTAGTTCTTGAGCTGACCGTCTTGAGTCGACTCACCGGTGACGGGCGGTACGAGGACTTGGGAAAGAGGGCATTTTGGGCAGTCTGGAACCGTCGGAGTGACATTGGACTACTTGGATTTGGCATTGATGTCGAGTCCGGGAAATGGGTGGGACCATGGGCCGGGGTAAGCAGGTTCCTTTCTACAGGTAATTACAGCGGGGCCCTTCTTGGAAGGGCTCTCGCTCCCACGCGTTCGTCTGCCTCGGCTGTTGAGAGGTGATCTAGAGGTGTTCAGGGAGTCCCTTAGACGGTACATGACGGTAAACCGTACTGCGCAGTGGGTCAGAGCTTCCCTCTAGATCACCTCTCAACAGCCGAGGCAGACGAACGCGTGGGAGCGAGAGCCCTTCCAAGAAGGACCCCGCTGTAATTAGCCGACGAATGCAGAAACATATACTAATCGTCAGTAGATTGGCGCGGGCATTGACAGTTTCTACGAGTATGCCGTCAAAGCTTACGTTCTCCTGTCCGAGGGCGAGCGTCTGCCTTTCAACTCCGACAGTCCTTGGGCAGCATTGGACTCGTACTATGCTCCTCTGTCGGACTACCAGCATACCGCTGAGGCCTTCCGACAAGTTTGGGAAGAATCGCATACCGCGATCAATCGCCACCTATTCCGAGGGGAAGGTTATCAACATCCCCACCTTATTGTAGGCGATGTGATTACCGGTGCCACGCGAGCTTTCTGGATCGATAGCCTGAGCGCTTTCTATCCGGGAGTTCTTGCTCTGGATGGAAAGGTGGATGAAGCTATCCAGATTCATCTGCTAACTACCGCCATCTGGACACGCTACTCGGGAATCCCTGAGCGATGGAACGTGGCTACTGGTGACATCGACAACGGTATGCCGTGGTACGGAGGTCGGCCCGAGTTCATCGAGTCCAACTACTACATTTACCGGGCGACTCAAGATCCTTGGTATCTGCATGTCGGAGAGATGGTTCTCAGCGACCTCAAGCGGCGTTGCTGGACCAAGTGTGGCTGGGCTGGTATTCGGAATGTTCTGACTGGCGAACTCATTGACCGGATGGAGAGCTTCTTCATTGGGGAGACTGCCAAATACCTATATCTGCTGTTTGACCAGGACCATCCATTGAACAAGGTCGATGCCCCTTGGGTTTTCAACACCGAAGGCCATCCTCTCATCATACCGAGAAAATCGGCCTCCGCGCCTCACCAGCTGCAAAACCCAACTCAGGGCCAGGACATCGCCGAGGGAGTATGCCAAATTATTCCCTCTCCATTCTTCGGCGTGTCCTCCACTGCATCCCGAACAGACATCTTCCATGCTGCCAACTTGGCACGCCTGGATCTGATGCCTGATCGAGGAGTGGCGGCAGGTCCTATTTTGGAAAACTCGCCTGGACATCAAAGTGTCTTTGTGTCTGACCTCTCATCACCAACCAATTACACATTCTACCCGTGGACGTTGCCGCCTCAGCTGGTCCCGTTCAACGCCACCAGCGCGCCTATGGCTGTTCGGCCCACGCTCGACATCTCATTCCCATCGCTGCCAGGCGGCGTAAACATGGGCCCTGGAGCGCTGGAACGTGTCCGAGACGGGGTACTGGTGAAAACAATTGGAGGACTCCGGTTGAGTATGGTTCAAGATGTACGGTTAGATATTCCGACGCTCACGACTGGGGAGGAGGAAGACGGGTACCGGGTGCAGGTGATCAACAATGTGCCCTTGGGCAAAGATGAGAAGGTATATCTCTCTCGCCAAATCACCTTTGATGTCGTCGATCCATATGATCCGAATTTCACCCGTGTTCGCGACAATGCCATGCTTGACCTCGTCATTGACGTTCTCCCAGAGCCCTCTCGCCGACGCAATGATTCGGCTCATCCACGAGATGAAACACCTCAACCAGAGAGTCCACACCCGCCAGAGCCCCGCCTCGGAGGCCACAGCCCCGCCTCTTCGGTCGACGATGCCGCAATTGTTGACTCCCCGGACTCAACCGTAAGGGCCATGTTATCGTCTCTGATGCACTCGGTGTCATCTTTGCTTCACAATGAACGGACCGAACCTGCTCCACTCAGGCTGAGTCTCCCAGCTGCTATCGCTACAGGCATTGGAGCCAGCCCGCTTCCGGATATTGAAGATGCAGTTACCATGTCCTTGCTAGGCAGCCCATCCACAGACCGCCTGTCGTGGTCAAGCATATACTTCGCGGACGAGCTCTGCGACGAGCGAATTCTTCGGGAGGTTGCCCATAACCACGAAGTCCTTGTAATTAAACGTGGTGGCTGCACTTTCTCGGAAAAGCTACGCAACATTCCGGCATACCGACCAACACGATCCGCGCTGAAGCTGGTTGTCGTTGTCTCATATGACGACATGCCACCACACGACTTCGGCGAGCAGAAGAAAGAGTCAACGAGTCAACCCGGGTCTCGCTCTGCCCTCGCTGCTGTCCGCGCCGAGTCCACTCTCATCCGTCCACACCTCGACGAAGCCCAAATGACCGCCAGCGGCATTCCACGAAATTACCTCATTAGCATGGTAATGGTCGGCGGCGGAGATGAAACATATGAACTCCTACGCCATGCAAGCGGCATCGGGGTCAAAAGAAGATATAGCATGCGCTCTCGCGGCGTCCCAATCACGAATTTACACATTGTTTGAATATTCAACAGATATACTATACCCTTTTGGAAGACTCTCGGATCATTTGTGGCGTGCTTGTTTTATGTTTTGCAGATGTGCATAGTTTTAGACTTGAATATAGTCAAAACCCCAGCCCTCAGAGAATCGAACTGGATGCATTGATGATAATATCCATCTACCCTCTAGCATATTCCAATATACACCCGTCGACTTAATGCATCGAGTCAAATCCTCGACTTGCTCTCCATCCCAATCTGAACCTTCCTCCAAGCCTCAACCCCCCTCTTGGCCGCCGTCTCAGGACTAACCCTCCCATCTCTCATATTCCGGTCAAAAACCTCCATAGAAACCCACCCCGTAAACCCAGCTTCAACAATCCACGCCCGAGCAATCTCCACTACAGGCAAATACGCCCCATACTCAACCTCCAAAGGAAAAGGCCTCGCATGCTTCGACCAAGTAAACTCCTTCGCCTCACCAGGCAAAGCCCACGGATGCGCCAACGAATAAAGCGGCTGAAACCGCTCCGCATCAGAAAGCTGCACATAGAAGATCTTCTCCCGCGGACAATCCCGCACAAACCTCCTCAGCGAATCCCGCAGCTTCGTCTCCGCGTCCATCTGCACTCCCGTCGGAGAAGCATTGTCCCCCCACAAACGCGTCCCTTCATGGAAGGTATCCAGACACAGTCCGAAATTCGGACGGTTGACCCGTTGCACGATTGACAAGGCGCTTTCCCAGGTTGAGCAGTTTGTTCCCCAGGAGAGCGGTTCGTAGGCAATTGATACTACCGGATTGTTGGAGCTGGCTAAGTCGGCTAGCTGCTGGAGGTCTGATATGATTGTCTTTTCATCGCGGGTGCAGTCCGCTGTGAAGATTGATGGGACTTGTAGGTATGGTGCATATAGCAGACGGGCGAGTTCGAGCCAGTGCTGCGCGAGAGCGAGTCTTTCTTTTAGCGGGGTTGTTGAGCCTTCGTAGTTTTCGAAGGGGGCTAGGGAGAGGACTTGGAGGTTTGTTTCCAGGCAGAGGGTGTGGATTCTTTCAGCTGCCGTATGGATGGGGATGTTTTGGGCTTTGCTGTATGTGAGGAGGTCGTTGTAGACTATCTCGATTCCTGCGATGCCGGCTTGGGCTGCGGCGCGGATTTTGTGGTCGAGAGTGTGACCTGGGTATTGACTTAGGGAGATGCTGGCTATTGCTAGTTTATTGCGTGCCATTTTGAGGGGTTGTCTTTTGATATTGAATATTCAATCGTTCACTTGCTTTGGGAGACTTGATATATCGAATTAGGGCGGGATTTGGTTTCCGAATGTGGACGATTCACGAATAGACAACCCCGCAATTGGCTATCGAGTTATTTCAGGCCGTCCTCTGTAGGTGCATCTATCGGTCATTAATCACCGAAGAGTGTGGAGTTGTTGGTCATCACCTTGCAAGGGTTGTAGACTTGGGAGTATAAGACCGAGGTACTTAAGCTCTCAGGTAAAGATATAATCTAAGACTTTCACTAAGCTCGCAGATAGCAATAGACTCAATAGACATATAACGTAGCTAGCATATATTAAACATGGCCACAGATTCATTGTTATCCAGCAAGTCCCGTGAATATATCAATCTCACACATCCACTCAAAGAGCCAAGCTCAACCGCGGTCATTTCGATTGACCTTCCATCCGCGCTTATCCCATGTCTTACGACCCAGATCCCTCTCAGTCACGACCTTGAACATATGACGCTTTGTCGCCGTTGGGAATGCTTTTTCCCCCCATGCAGAGTAATCCAATCCCGCTTCTATGAAGAATTGCTTGATCCACCTGTTAGTCTCCTTGTGTGGACAGATACCACTCAACACACCCGCTAACCCCTCCGGAAAGTCGAAAGTGTAGGTATTGCGGACTCGGATAGACTCATAGTCATCCTTATAGAATTCCGTTTTGATTGCAGCTTGTGCGTAAGGGTGACTGGTGACTTTACAATAATGCGAGAGCTTCATCCATTGGCTATCATGAATGAAATCTTCCGGAAACAGAGTTTTGCTATCTTCAAGAGAAGATAGTATATCCAACAGAAGTTGCCGCTCGTTGAACGCGATGCTGAGGCAAGGGCAGATGTCGACTAAACCTGCGAAAGGCAAGCAGTCATGAAGTATTAGCGCACTTGTTGCAACAGCTCCCTTTTTTGGAGTGTCTAGAGGGTTTGAAGGACGCGCGTGGGTGTAGGTTCATACACACCACGCAGCATTTCCAGCGTTCGTTTTCGAGTTGCCGTAGGAGCTGGATTCGAGGTCTTTTTCCAAGCTCGGCATTGCGGTATATTGGTAGACGCTTTTCACTTGGGATTAGGAGCTTTGCATGGTCTGGGTCTCGTGTCTTGAGGAATGAGACAAAGTGGTCGTAGAGGTATTTGCAGGTCAGTGCAAAGTAGAGCTGCTCTAGCACGGGGAGTTGCTCGTAAATAAGGTCTAATATCTCTGCTGGGATCTGCCCGTTGGGAAGCTTTGAGGTCTTGGGTTGAGACAATCGGGACACTCGGGACACCGGCCTCTTTTCTTTTCTATGTGCTGACCGAAATATTGAGTAAAGTGTCATGTTGTGAAAATTGTCGAAGGCAAGTCCTACACCGTGGAGGTTGATGCTGGTTCTATCACGTCCACGTGTCGTAATGCAATATGGGCATCTGGAACCTTGAAGGGCTACGTACCCCCGTGACATTACTGCATTCGCAAGTTAAACTCGTCGTATCCCAAATACCTATGAGCTCCGAGCTACAGGACAAAGGGCTCTGTCCTTTCTGGAATGAACGTTGTATTCTCTCCTTTCCCCCATACAAATTTCACTCCAGCTTTATGAAGAATCAATCGAGCCATTTTCTAGTGTTATTATGTGGACAGATAAGACGTAACTTGCATCCATGGATGGAGTATGTATTTACCTCCCGCATTTAAAATTAGTTCTTCCGGTGTCTATAGGTGCCAGCCATGTCTGTGACCAACTATGCCCTACCTTTCTCCAACTAATTCTTGATTGGCTCGGGGAATCGAGCAATTAACATATGGCATCCACCGTTCATACCCAAGTGAGGCTGTACTCCATACGGAGTACACATGCATCAATTGGCGTGGACTGTCACCAACATCCCTGCCCTTTTTCTAGTCGGAGTGGCTCGTGTCTCACATCCAGGCACGGCCCAATCTCGCTCATGCCTCGAAGCTGCTATCAGCTATGTAGGTATGCTGTAGTTTCGTTTATTGTCCATTCGCAAACGTCAAATGATGTAGACACCATTGTTATACAGACCTTGATTCTCTGAGATTCCTTTCTCCGGACACTATGACAACCATACTAGATCACATTATCCACCTAGCCTCAATGCATTAGCTGTGTCGCTAGTACGATGAGCATCCCTGCACTTCTTGCATTTTCGCTATTACAGCCGTTGGTAATAGCGTCTTCGGCTCGTTTGTTCTCGGGACGGTAAAATCGAGTATATTGCTATCAGATAAGTTTTCAGGGATTGTTTTTCTTAACAGCTTCGATATACCAAGGCCACGATATCTGCCTATAGAGGTTCGTTAACTCATTTCCTGGGGTGGATGAATTCTGGCCAGAGTGATTTCTTCGGAGAAACAAAAAAGAAGCAAATTTCAGTCTGGAAGGCTTGACTGAATGTTGGATGCCTTACGGTGGAGGCCAACGTATGTGCCCTGGTCGTCATTTTGCCAAGAGTGTAATCATCGGCGCGCTGGGATTGGTCTTGGAGTTATTTGAATGTGAGCTGGTCGATGTCCGACAAGCTGAACAGGTCAAGCCTGACCCAAAATGGGTGCCATATGGAACGTTACCTACCACCTACGAAGAAGGTGGACCGTGAGACTTCGAAGACGCGCAGGATGAGGTTGCAATAACGTATCCCGTTAGTAGTATAAAAAGAACGACTGTCTGGGAGACACAACCTTCTCTGGAACAGAAATACCTCTACTTGCTCGAAACTCTTTAGGAGCCGCTTTTTTAGGGGTTTCTCTGCCCAAGGGAACGGCTATACTATTCGAAGGAAAGAGCGTAGAGAGGATCGGACTTGATCCAAACCCTGTAGAACTGGCAATATCAACGGCGGGGTTCCAAGGTTACCTACATATATACATCCAGGGCTAGGTACCTACCTAGTCTGCTTACTTCTGACTCATTATCTTCTCTTTCTCTTCTCATCTCTTCCCTCCATCTCTTCCACAAGTCCACATTACACTCAACAATAACCAACTCACCACCAGAAACAATGCTCTCCAACACCAACCTCCAAGCAACAGAAAGACACACCCAACCCCCAATACCCACCCCGCTTATCACAAAACCACCCCAATACCCAAAATTCCTCTACTTCGCCTACGGATCCAATCTCTCCCCAACCCAAATGAAATCCCGCTGCCGCATAAACCCAGCTCACTCCGCCACCCCGCTAGCAATCGCAGCCCTCCCACGCTGGCGCTGGTTCATCTGTGAACCGGGCTACGCAAACGTCCTCCCACCACTCGGTCTGCACGTCGCGAATCAAGACTCCGAAACCGCGCGTAAGATTCCCGTTTCCGGGTCCGAGGACGCGGTCTACGGCGTTCTTTATCAGATGGATATTGGCGATGAGATGATTCTGGATGGCTATGAGGGTGTTGATGGGAATGCTGCTGAAGCGGGGGCTGGGGATGGTGTGCCTGTTTCTGTTAGGCCCCGGGTGCAAGGTTATGGATCTTATAATAAGTGGTTTGTTGAGGCGGATGTTGTGAAGTGGTTGGATGGGGAGGGGGTTAGGGCGGGGCTTGAGAATGAGGGGAAGGTGCCGGTTTTGGTTTATGTTGATGAGAACTGCGTTGGAATGTCGAAACCGAAGTTTGAGTATATTGCAAGGATGAATCGGGCTATTCGGGAGTCTGTGGGTTTGGGGGTTCCTGTGGGATGGGTGGAGGGAGTTATGAGGAAGTTCATTCCTGAATAGTTGTAGAACACTAGATTTAGTTTGGGATAGATAAGACACACGCTTTTAGAATTATATCATTGTTCAATTGCTAGAAAGTTACTCTATTGAAATGAGAAAATCTCATTATCCAGTCTATGCACATATCGAGTTGTATTGATAAAGCTATTTGTCTATATTGGGTATTATCCGGCGGGCAGCTCTGCGCCGGCTGTGGCGGGTGCCGTCGACCAGCGAAACAAGGCTCCAGACTCGACGTTCGAGTAGATCGTTTGATGGGGCGGCCCGGAAGAAGCGGGTGACAGACGCTCACCGCAAGATCGGGAGTGGCCGGGCTTTTGTCGGGCTTTTAAAAAGGTTGGAGTCATGATAATCGGCAGTTGAGATCGTCGCAGAAAGAAATGATTTTTTTTTTCGAAGCGGTGTGTATAATTAAGCCTGGCCAGACAGGAGAGTGTACACCGGCGCGGGGAGGTTGTCGCGTCCGTGAAGGAACTCTAGTTCGAGGAGGAAGATGAAACCAAGGAGTTCGCCGCCCATCTTCTGGATCAGCTCACCACCAGCCTTGGCAGAGCCACCTAAAAATAGTATATTAGTATCAAGTACATATGTACCGGGTTCTTATCACATACCGGTAGCAATAATGTCATCAATGACGAGGACCTTCTGGCCGGGCTTGATGGAATCGGCCTGCATCTGGAAGAAATCCTGACCATACTCCTTCTGGTAGCCCTGGGTTTCACAGGGACCGGGGAGCTTGCCCTGCTTGCGCACGGGGACGAAGCTGGCACCCAGACGCAGCGCCAGGCTGGGTCCCATAAGGAAGCCACGGGCCTCGAGGCCAACAATGACATCGGGCTTCTGGCCGTAGTTGGTGAGGACGTGAAGTTCCAGGGAGCGGATCAGGGCCTCATGCAAAGAAGGATCGGCGAAAATAGGCAGGATATCCTCGAACAGAATTCCCGGAGAGGGGAAATCCGGGAACTGGCGCAGGGCGGCGCGCAGTCTTACCTTAAGACTGGCGAGTTCGGCGGCGCTGGTGGCATCGGAGGCGGGGAGTCCGACTTTGGAGGCATCTGGGGTAGTGGAGGACATTATGAGAGGAGGGAAGAGAGGAAGAGAAGGAGGGGAGGTTGGAAGTCAAAGGGTAAAAAAGGAAAAGACCAAAAATTCTTTGGAGGGGGAAAAAAAAAAAAAGGGAAATGGTAAAATTACAGATAAGCAGATAACTGTGCCCCTCACAAGGTCTAGATCCTTTAGTTGTTACTCGTTTTTTGACCTTTTTAGGTATTTTATATATATCTATATATCGATATATGTTGATATATCGGTACACATGATAGAGACATTTATACATTATATACTTTTATTGATATTATACCCTATTTGATATATAGGACATGTGTAGTGACACTCATGTCCTATCATCGGATGTATAGCTATCAACCTTGGAAGTCTTCTACAACCATTTGAAATCAGCGGTCAGATCGCAGGTAAAATACTAAAGTGTTAAAATACTGGTCACGCAATTGCATATTCTTCTAGAAGGTAAAATTGTACTTCCTAAACTAGTATAACTTCTACGGAGTACAAAGAGATATGGCCCAACCCGGGTCGGATCTGCGAGACCCTAATGGATTAGCCCGTAAAACCTAGTGCTCAGTCCCCTCATCGTCAGGGGACGAATTGTGTTGCAAACTTGATACCACTCCTTCGTCATCCCTGCAGTGTTCCGGTTCCCCAGAAGCCTAGACCGTTGAACTGACATCTGGAGTCTGTGGTTACTTTCGAAGGTCCAAAGGAGGACAACAGGCAGAACCCGAAACTAGAACTAACACTACCAGGGACTATCAATGGATCATCAGAAATGACTCACTCTGGATTCTGTCTAGACCGGAGATTTAAAATCGCATTGGATCAGACCATCTCAACGGATATGCCGTATGGCCAGTCTTTGACACATCGTACAGCCATTACACTTAGTCTGACCAATGGAATCTCTCGATTCACAGCGTGAATCTGAAACTCATCACAGTGGCTTTACTGGAAACAGATGTGCGCGCTGCATACCGGGATGTCTGTTGTGCAGATGGTGGGGGGATTTGTCCGTGTGATCGCTACTTACCCCTCGTTTTGGGGGGTAAACAAAAGTACGAAAGTACGAAAGTAAAACACTAAACAAGATAACAGGGGAAACGCATAATCAGTTGCAGATCATAGTTCGAACCAAAAATAAATAAATAAAAAGATCAAAAAAGAAATCTCAAGTTGTGTTTTTAGGAATAGCCGAACGCGGGGGTCGAACCCGCAGCCTTAAGATTAAGAGTCTTACGCTCTACCGATTGAGCTAGCCCGGCCGGGCTGTTGGAGAGGGGAGCAATAAAGTGCTACATAAGGGAATGAGGCGAATCGTAAATGTATAGTCAAATTTGGTTGAATTGGGCTTGATTCGTTAGTATAATATTCTACATTTATTTTTACTTTTTTTGTTACCAACATGTATTTATTATTGATGTTCTTATCCACAGATATACGTGTCTGCTTTGTCCTCGACCCGTGTCGAATATATATATATCTCTATTTTGGGCAGCGTCATTCTATGAGACTGAAACCATACCTAAAGTATTACTTGACACTATAGATGCTATCATCCGTGCTCCTATTACGCTTTCCCCTATATGTACCTGCATGTACCTGCATGCGGATACTATATCAAGTATAAAACTGTAGGTCTATGTACCTTTCTTCGTACATCGAAGTATACTCGACCTCGGCGCCAAGCCTAAAACAGGATAGCCCCTCACATGACCAGCACAGACCACCTCGCTTCAAGTTTTTCCGGTGAAGCCCGTATAAATCTGCCTGTTTTCCTCTTTTCCATCTCTCATGCCTTTGAAGTTTGAGAGCCTCGACCGGCCACTTGCATCCCAGATGAATTATTTCTGACCCTGTAATAAATTTGCTACCTACTATGATTGCCGAGATGCAGCCGGATCTGCACCATGACCAGCTCGAGGCCGTGGGCAAAGCCTTCGATGCACTCCTACTAACCGTGTACCGGCTGACTCACAGACAAAATGAGCTGCTCCTGCACATGGACAATGTCTTCAAGCAGGTAAATACCCACTCTTCTTTCTCCCCCCTGCCTCCGCATACTGGTCTCGCATGACGAGGAAATAGCTCTAGATCAGGAGTCACTTTTGTGACAATGACGGATTAACATGTATTATCTGATTGAGACCACGACTGCCTTGCTCTTATGCATTTGACAAGATGAACATTGCTAACTTTGTATCTTGCAGTACACAGACGTGATAGAAATTCTGCCCCCTCAAGATAGACATCGTGCATTTGACGTTCAGACCAAGCTGCTCGAACAGAAAGAAGAATACCGTCAGGGCCTCGTACACAGCAAGCCTCGAGTGGAGGAACAACCCTTGAATTCCATGGATGTAATAAAGACCCTCGTTGCACATCAAAATGTAGACGAAAATACTTTCCTGGCCATCAAGAACGGAGTGAAAGGGTGCAAATCTCTGCTCCGTTCTCAAGATAGCCTTTCCCAAATATCCTCCAACTCGTGCATCCTCGCGCAAGCACCGGCTCCAGCAATCGCGCTGGAGAAGGACTTCACAACGAATGGCACCCAGGGAAATCTACATTGCCCCTTCTCCAAACCGAATAAGATGCAGAGCGCAAATGGCAGCGAGGCCCCCAGTGGGAAAAACTCGGCCCCGAAGGTCCAGATCGAAGCCACCTGCGGCCACGAGCATCTGGACCCCATCAGGGCTGAACTCGAAGAACGACGCTCTAGCCACACCCCATCAGCCCCGTCCTCAAAAGGAGCTTGTCCCGTCTCCCGATGCCCGATCCGATTCCTCGATCAACACTCCCCAGAAGAAATCGCAGAATACGTCGAACGACACAAACATGAGATCCCCCGCAGTCACGCAATTTGCGTCAAGCGTTATCAACGAAACCCACAAGATATGAGACATTTGGACGCCAAATACGGTGGCCTGACCAGCATGATCGCTGGTTTAGGTGTTAAGCATCAAGCGTTCCTGCCTGACCGTCATAGTAGCGGCGAAGGCCACTCGCACTCTGCGTCGAGTGAACGTGTTGAGAAATGGGCTGAGAACGTGGACCCCAGTACACCCAATGTCCCGAACGAGGAGAACAATGAGGAGGATAAGAATGAGGATGATAACCGTCAGAGTCACTTTGACCGTCCCCTTCGTGAAGTCCGCGTGGGTGAATCCCCAAGCAGGCCTTGGGGCATTTCAGTGCCTGTCACACATCTACCCCCCGCCTCGGCCTCTATCCCCACATCCCCCGACCTCCAAGCCGACAATCCTGATAACCCCGCCGATGCCGACATCCTTGACGCTAAGCCTGCCGGTGGCTGTCCATTCGGCCACGGTAAATCAAAGCCCGAGACCACAAAGCCCGAAACTCTAAAGCCCGAAATGGAAACATCTCGGAGTGGTGAAAGGCCCAAGGACGATGATATTGTTACACCAAAGAGGCCCGGCTGTCCATTCGGCCACGATAAGCCAAAGATGGAAGGTCCGAAACCTGAAACCGAGACCCCCTGGAGTGGTGAGTGGCCTAAGACCTGGCCCAAGGACCAGGCTGTCGCAGATCAGGCAGCCGAACAAGCACCTGATCCCCAGGTTGCTCCGGCTGCTCCCGTGAGCGAGGGCTCGACTACGAAACCCATCCCCCCAACATTCTCCACCCCCTCCCACATCACCTTCAATGGCCCCGTCTTCTTCGGGTACTCCGCCGAAGAGACCGCCAGCCTCTTACGACAGTTTGGCAATCTGGGCAAATCATGACCCCAAAGAGACTTTTTTGTATAGTATGTTCCCGGAAAGCGCAGTCTCTTAATGCATCACGACGAAACGACATATTTTTTTTTTGCAAGCAATTGTCACTGTATCAGCACAATTGAATCATGATTTAATACGAATTCCAATATAATGTCTACAATAGCTACATAGAATGATAACAACAAAATCCGTAATGTAAAGTAAACGAATGACTTCATCGGGGAGAGTCGACCCTCTCCGAGGGAAACTCGGAGAGCGGGGCAACTTCGTTATCAACACCTTCGTATATAACTTCCTCTCTCTCCCGATGCTGCGAATTACTCCTCGTCTTCTATCTCTATCTCGAATCCTCCATCCTTCAATCCCACTCAACCCCCAATTCCCTTCCCGCATAATGTCTGCCAACATGTCCATCGTCTCCGCTAAGGATGCCTGCCCTCGTAAGTCACGCCCCGCCAGCTACGGATCCTCCCCTGCCTCTTAGACAGCGAAAGCAGACTCAAATACAGAAATGGAATCAAAACAAGCAAAGAGCAATAGCTAATTCACATATCCTATAGCTGCCGGCCCTTACGTACGTTGTCCTTCCCTCCGTCTGCAGCTCCATCTACCTTGGGAGCTACCCCTCCACACCTGAACTATCCACTCCAAAACATCATTCCACGCACATATTGCACAGACTATAAAAGAAACCAACTAACGAACCCACCACAGTCCCAGGCCATCCGCGCCAACGGCCAGATCTTCGTCTCCGGCCAGATCCCCGCTGACTCCTCCGCGAACTTGGTCGAGGGCAACATCGGCGAGAAGACTCAGGTTTGCTGCGATAACATCAAGGCTATCCTGACCGCTGCTGGTTCCAGCGTGGAAAAGATCGTCAAGGTCAATGTATGTGTTTCCCTCCCCGGATTTGTTATTGTGGTGATTCTGGACTCGGCTTTGCCAGGGAGAAAGAAGTGTACACAAGTTCTGAGAAGGACGATTTGCTGACATTGATTTCTCTTCTCAGGTCTTCCTGACTGATATGGCCAACTTCGCTGAGATGAACGCTACCTACGAGAAGTTCTTCGTTCACAAGCCTGCTCGTAGCTGTGTTGCTGTTCACCAGCTGCCCAAGGGTGTGCCTGTTGAGATCGAGTGCATTGCTCTGGAGTAGATTTGAAGATTCATTAAATCTAAGTCTTACTTATTCGAGTCAATGAAAACAATATAAAGGAAGTCTAAAATAAGAATAAGAATGAATTCGAATTATGTTGTGGAAATCCTTGGGGATATCTTCCTCATCTTGATTATTTCCATTCCCGATCCCCGTTTCCTCAAAGAACATACATGCGCGAGTACAAGCAGATACCAAATTGGGAATCATAAGAGTCAAGGGTGCTGATGCGCAATGAGATAGAATGCAAGATACGAAGGAAATGGTGAGGGAAGAAAAGAAGAAACACAACGTTGCTGGCTCGATAGATAAGGAAAACAGGGAACATAAACGTCAAAAGGTGGGAGAGCTTGCTAGGTGCTCACCTGCCGCGGGGGATGATACCGCTCATGCGGCTTCCAGCACCAGCCATCAGGCTCTGTTTCACGATAGCATCAGCAGCAGCAGCGGCAGCAAGTCTTTCCTTCTGACGGCTACGATCCCGTAGATAACCGGCAGCTTCGGGGCGCATGCGAAGAATGCGCAGGATCATATCGTCGTTAGGATCAGCCTGCGCTTCCCGTCGCTTCTCTTCCTTGGCCTTCCTCATCGTGCCCAGGTTGCGGGAGAGCATGATGCTCTTGGCGCGACGGGCAGCGGGAAGGCCCAAGCCGCCGTAGCCAGCACTTGTGGCGCCCAGGTGGGCAGGCGCGGAAGTGCGGTTGCGGGCCGCTTGTTGGCGGTTGACAGTCGCGGAGGCCATGCGTTCCGAGGTGCGGATGAGATGCTCCGTTGGTTCGAAGTAGAAGAAATTGAGAGACTGGATTTCATGGTATTTGGGTGATTTCAGGATATCGATTGGGACGCCGTTTGCTTCGCCGGTTTCGTCGTCAATCGCATGGAAGAAGTTCAATAGTAGCACGAGCCAGCGTGACACGATGTCGACTTCTTGGATGGTTAATGGCTTCTGATGGGACGGCTTATCCGACAGAGGTGGTACGAGTAGACTCTCGATGGTGGCAAGCACTTCCTTCCACAGGCGAGCCATCACCATCTTCATGGCTTCGGGCGTGAGGGTTTTGTTCATGATTGCGAAGTTGTCATTGAAGTAATTGAACAAAGGAGTCAGTGCATTTTCGACGTCTGCCGGTGTGGGTCCGGCAGGGGTTGGCTGCGCTCGGTTGCGATTCAAGAAGCTCGAGACACTAGATATACTGAGTCCTCGAGAGAGCAGAGACTTCAGTGTCCGCCTGGAAAGACAGTGACTGATGTATGCCGAAAGCTTCTCTGTGATCTTCCGAGTCATATCCCTTTCAGTTCGCTTGAGTGTACGGAAAGCCTTGCCGAAGTAGAACTGGATGTCATCTCGCTCGCCTTCCATACTAACACGGAGTAGAAGCCGACCCTGGGTATCCAGGTCGAGCCAATACTCTCTCGGCAAGAAGTCACTGAAGTGCACAGGATCCAGCTTGATCGACGTGCGACCAACGTAGTCGTGATCGCCCACTGCATCCCAGTCCCAGATGGTAGCGATGATATTCAGAGGGCCCTGTGTTGTGAGATCCACTGCATCCTCCCATCGGGGATTGAGATTATTGTAGATGATGCGGGTTTTGGCAATTCGTTTCTGATATTCGTCCGTCAAGACGACATATGGATCGCTGCCACCGCCGATGTCGCATGCTTTCAAGTCTTCTGCCTCCACTACCTTGATCGTAAAGACATAGGTGGTAGACTTGCGGACCTTCTTGAGCTGCGGTGGAGTATTTCTTGCAATGACTTCGGCGCACGCATCGACGTTGATATCCTTTTCGAGTTTGTCGAGCTGCGCAAGTGCATACTCAATATTGTTCAGTTTCACCAGGGACTACAGAAAAATGTTAGCCGCGATATTTACCCAGTTGAGACGGACAAGAACACACCTCTGAGGAGAATTGGAAGGGCTCAATTTTATCCTTATTCGTCCAGGTGTCCTTCGCGAACTGCATCAGTTTTTCCTGGGTGGTTTGGTTCAATGCTGCCTCTTGCTCGGGTGTGAGGCGATCCATCTCCCGCGTGAACATCTTTTCTAAGGAGTCACAGTACGTTGCCACACCTTTCCCAATTGAATTAGAGAGATGCGTCATGAACTTCGCATATTGAAGATCATCGTCCCACTCCAGTTGCACCATATTCTCAACCACTTGGTTGAAAGATCGGAAAATATCAATAACTGATACACTGTGACGATCGTCTTCAGGTGGGAGCTCTGTTCCATCTGCACGAACGGCGAATGCATCTTGTCTTGTAGCTTGGCTGACCCAATCCATGATCTTTTGATCAGTCAGACGAAGCCATCTCCAGACGAAGTCTTGAAGGAGGCTCTCCACATGGAACGGGAATGGAGCACTAAGCCGAGTAAGTAATTTCACAGGAGCAGAACGGGAGTACAGGGGCTTACTCTTCATGGGTGTTATGGAATAACCGCCTGATAGTAGCAAGCTGCTTGTATAGGTCGAAGCCGTCGTCGATAGCGATCTCCTCACCCCTGGCTTTTGCCAGGTCGAGAATCCTAATGATCATTTCATGTGCGTCCTCAGCGAACATAGGGAGTACGTTGTGGCACAAGGTGGTATAGGGATTCACACTATTTCTAAGTTAGAGACTGATCAACTAAACAGACGGGAAAGAAAGAACTCACCCCATAATCTCAGGGTTATTGCGGTAGCGTTTCTGGATCTTTAGCGCAAGCTTTGAGATTGCATCTCCAAGTTGAATGACATGGTCGGGATCCCAGGCCTCTTGTTCCACGGGGATTAGTTGGCTAAGAAGGCTTTGATACTTTGCTGTTGCTTTTTCGGCAAGTCCTTCTTGCACATACGTGCTGAATCGATTGATGTCTTCAGGGTCCTCAACGTAGCTGGGATCCATCTGGACGTGGGTGTCGAGAATGTACATAACTGGACCGAGTGGGCGCGGTTTTGCTTCAAAGCAGTCCATCATAGCCTCATATAGCTCCCGGAGCAGAGCCTCATGAAGTTTGGACAACAGCATTTGCATCGTCTGAAGATCATGTACGGTCCATCGTTGCCGATCAAAGACAGCAGAAGCCGCAAAGCTACTGCGTTTGCGGTTCTCGCCCGTAGGCATTTCCTTCACGAAAGTAAACGCTGAGTCGAGTGTAGTGAGATCAATCTCATTGTCGACAAATTTAGTTTGGGCCACCTCAAGGAACAACACGACCCGGGAGAAGGTTGGAATCCGCCAGCGGAGACAAATCTCATTAAGCAGTTCCGTGGACTGTTTCGAGAGCAGTTTCATTGAAGGCACGTCAGATGTGGCCTGCGTAGCTTCAAGCTCCCGGTCGCGCAGATCATGCGTCAAAGTCTGCGACAAGATATATTTGTACAAAGACCTAGGGTCAGACGGTATGAATGTGTATGTATCGGATTCATCTGACTCTTCTAGAGAAAGCCCACTTAAATCAACAGGCTGATCAATGACATAAGATGTTCTGTCAGTCCGACCAGACGATGTCCTTGACAGGTCGGGGTTCTCGTGGGGACTTGAATTGAACTGAGGAAGAGACCCGGGGGTGCTTTTGGCCAGCTCCGGGTTGGATTGCATGATTGCAAGCATCATTTGTGAGAGATCAGGACCTTCGCTCTTTTTCCAGGCATCATAAGCCTCGTCGGACTCAAAATCATCCCTAGACAAGGTTTTGTGCGTCTGGAGGTTCAGGTGGGCTTGATAGGTTTTTAGGTCCTGCAGAGCGGCCTTTTCGGTCCAGGTTGACTTGTGTCTATCGATTTCGGACTGTGCTTGGGATGTGGTCATCCCAAAGATCTTGGCCACATGTTGAACCAGGGGCATATCCTTCACATTGTAACTCAATGTGCCGACACTTTCTGTCGCAGACGTAGGCCCGTTCGTTTGCATGAGGTCTTGGTCTTGCAGGAGAAGCTTGTTTTCCAGCACCGTCAATCGATTGGCCAACTCTGGGCGGTCCTTGGACCATTCGTGGTCTTTCAAAGTGAGCGCAAGGAGTCGGACAAAAAGTGCAACGTGCCGATCCACCATGAGCTTCCAGCTGTCATCGTCATGCTCTTTGCCCTTGCCTAGCTCTTTGACTGCGTTGGAGTAGAAAATCAGGAGCAGATCTTCAGCTCGCCGGTCCTTCTCCATGCGTTTTCGGAACGAGTCTTCCTTCAGAACGTTGAGAAAGACAGCGAATGTCCGCACCACCAGGTGATCTTGATATTCCTTCCTTTTCTCCTTTCCCATCAACACACCCGTCAACCGCTTCTCCAGCTCGGACACGAAGCCATGGGGAACCCTGGTGCTTTTCGAGTCCCTGACCAAGGAGAAATCGCTCATTAAATCATGAATGGAGGTGGCTGATCGTTTTGGCCGCGCCGGCGCGACGGGGGCATTCTGGATGCGACGAGAGCGAGGGTGGAGGAGATAGGCAAGGTAGGCAACCCGAATGGCATGACTGTATGCCACGTTTAGGGGACGGCGCCGCGCTATAGAGGAGTTACGCGAATGACGACCCTCATTCTGGAGGCTGTTAATCCGTCGGTTGACTCCTCGGGATTGGGTAGATGCTGTCGACATGGGGTTGTCAATTAAATTCGTGCAACGTTAGGAGGTGACAGGCAGCGCTGGAACATGGAGGAAGTTGGGAAGCCAGCACCCAGAAGAAGCTTTTCAGATATATTTCTTTTTCTTTCAGTCCGAAGTGAAAGCCGTGACAAAACTGGAGGGGCGAGTTTGTTTATTGAAGGGGAAGAGGGGGGAGGTGAAACCAAAAGCTGCCGAACCAACTGACGTATGGGCGTCCCGCCCAAAAACAATGCTATTTATGGTCTGACTATACTATGGGAATACTATATATTTCTCTACTTTTCGTTTCATATACCAGCGCTTATTGAATATTGCTAGTCCAAGGTGTCCTAATCCTTGTTCTCCCTGGATGGGGTCAAAGTTATAAAGCTGCAAGGGTTTCCTGGTTATTTGCGAAGATCAAATATGGACAACTAGTCAAAGCTTACATCTAAAGAGTGATCTAGGGGGATATTCAAAAGAGGTCTATACTGATGTCTAAAAGGGCATCCAAAAGGCATTCTAGAATGACAACCCGGGGGACATCGTGGTGTCTCAAATATAACGTCCACAATATCAAATGGATATCAATGCGATATACCGGCACATACGACAAACACAAACGTAGTTTTTAATCCAAATTCATTCCGAGCATGCGATCGGGCTTTTTCGGGTTTTGATGAAACATAGGACTGGTGAATCGACCACCAGTCCCCAAAGACGCCGAAGATAGAAAATCGTACTGGTATTTACACAAACAAAACGAGAAACCAGATGTCAATCACCACTTGTCACCGGACTTGCGGGCCTAAAGCAAATGGTTAGCTTTTTGCCTTCCTAAGAGGTTGTGAATATCATGCCCACATACCGGCAGAGCATTGGGACCTCCCAACTCCGTCTCCAGACCATCGGGGTAGGTCTTAGGAACACTCGGCTTGTCGGGGTAGTTGAGGCTGACAACGCCAACCAGGCCAAGGAAAGCAGCGACGAAGCATCCGAGGTGGAAGAAACCCTTGCCGGGCGAGACGTGGGTATATTGCTCGGGACTGAAGACACCGAGGATTTCGTTATCCTCATGCACAGGCTCGCCAAAGTTGCGCTTTTCTTGCGCATCCCACCAGCCACCGTGAGGGTCTCTGTGTGCACGCTTCACAGCGGGAGGGTTCGGGTAGTTGTTGTTCTATCTCCGGCGGTTAGGTTCCCAGATACCGAGTAGGGGGACGGAATCTGTGCCACATGGATGCTATACCTGTAGAGGATCATCAATCTCAGCAGCACGGAGAGCTGGTATCTGGGAGAAAGATGCGCGAGGAGCAATGGCTCGAGCGGCAACCTGGGGCAGGCGCCGGGCCAAGATCCGTTGAGACAGCATCTGGGAGAGGAATTGGAGGTCAGAAAGGCTGAAGAGGGGTCGAAGTTAAGATTGAGCGAAAGAAAAGAGCTTACAGTTATGCTGAAAGGCAAGCAGCAAATGAGTTGTCAGAGGAAGGCAAGAGAGCCAATTGGGTAGAGGGGGTTGAATATCGATGATGAACGGATGGAGGTTTGCGGAATGTTGTGGCCTGAGGCATCTAGTCACAAGACTTCAGGCATCTACGCGCCGGCGCGACCATGTAATTACTCGCCCGAAGGAAAAAAACCACTCTCCACGTATTCTCATCATCTCCGTTGTTTTTCCGTCCCCATCCACGCTACAGTGCCGATAAGCATGCCAAACTTCTCGTAGTATCTCTACTCGATATTCCCCATTTGCTGATGCCAAAATCCTCTACTTCGACTGCGTCATTGTTGGGATAACTGGGGTCACCTGCCGCCACCGGCCCCTGTCGTCTGCGGTTACAAGTCATGCAAAACGGCACCCCCAACGGCCCATCACCCCAAGATGAACGCGTGACGCCTGTGCCCGATTCTACACCTCTAAACGGGTCTGTAATCGAAGCCCCATCGGATTCGACCCCCCACGAATCGATTCCTTCCGAGCCGAAAGACGTTGAAGCTGTTCATCAACCTGAAGAACCCCCATCAAAGAAACGAAGACTCACAGATTCATCCTCGTCGCAACGTTCCACTCCCAGACCACCATCCCCGCCTTGGAAAAAGGCTGGCTTTGAGGGACCCACGTCTTTCCTCTCTGACGGCAAGCGTAGGTCGTCGCGAACAAATGCCGTGCCCATCGAATTGCAACCTGGATCGGACAAGAGACATACGCGGGGGGCTCAGAACAAGAATGCTGGCAAGTCTGCTCGAGATGGAAACAAGCCGGCTACATCCTCGCCGCTATCGGTAACGCAGTCACGCGCCGACATCAGTGGGAAACTGAGTGGAAAGGCCACTGCCAATGGATCACCCAGAGCGCCATCGCGCGCGGCGGCCAACAAGCCGCAGCGTATCTCACAGCCCCCGGCACCAAAACCAAGTCATTCGCGCACCAAATCCCGCAGCTCCGCTACCCTTCCTCGCCCGTCTGGCGCCAACGGCACCAGTTCTCGCTCGCTCCGCGATCGCCCATCCCTTTCGAACCTGTCACAGGAGGTCAATGGAGCTCCAGATGATGCCAATATGGATGACAAGGAACCCGGACAAGGATCATTGAAAATTCCAAAATTGCGCATTAAATTGAGCAAGCCTGTCCTTCCTATTCGACACCCCGGCCACATACCGCAGAAGAAACACACGTCTTTCAGAGAATGGGTTTACCAAAACGACAGCTCAAACATATTGTCAGAGGATGAGGCCGCGATAGAGGCGCGCAAACGGCATGAAGTAATGGCTGCCGCTGAGCCCGGTGGACCGTTGAGTTCTCAAGTCTGCTCAGCATATATCACAGAACAGCAAGAGGAACCTCCCCCACAGTATTCGCACCAGGACCACTTGGTTTCCCATGCGCTCTATTTCCAGAAGCTCCTCGACAAAGAACACAAGCGCCACCGACAAACAGCCAAACTGTTTGCGCAATGGTGTGCTGACGCTTATCGAAAACGCCACAAGAACCCCGAAGATATTCTACGTGAGCAACAGGAAGAGATGCGTGGGAAACGCAAGCAGCTAGCAAAGGATCTTCAGAAGATGTTCGACCTGACCCGTGCCGATATTGATCGGGTCCGCCTAGCACGTTGGGAAGAAGAGCGGAAAATGGAAGACCAACAGGCTCTTGATCGCGCCATTAAAAAGTCTACTATGCTCTTCGAGAAGCGTCGATCGGAGATTTTGGGAGAATCGCCTAGCGATGCTCCGGTGACGAGTGACGATGAGGGTGGCGTATCTGGCTTCTCGTCTGGCGTAGGCGAAGAAGACGAGAGTAACATGTCAGATTCTGAATCCGGAACCGACGACGAGGTCAATGTGGACGATGATGCCACATTGACCGCAGAAGAGCTCCGGCTGAAATACGCCAACTTACCGGCTGAGGACTATACCGACCGGATGTCTGTAGCCTCAGGCAGCACGGCAATAACCGACCCCAACGAATCCTTGGGCCCTGAAGCTGTTTTGGATGACCTCGATTCACAGGCCGCCCGCGAAGATAATCAGTTGGACGACGTCGATTCAGTGCTGATGGATGATAGTGATGCCTCCACAGACATGGATGATGATATGGGTGATAGTGACGAAGAGGAAGAAAATCTAAGTGAGGAGTCGGATGACGATGATGAGACGAGACCCGGCCTGCTGGGTTTCTTCTCGAAGAATGAAACTCCTGTACCAAAAGATGGCGGAGAGGGAGACGAAGCCTCGTCTGTGGGCCACAAACACATCGATATCAAATCGGCATCGGAGGGTGAAGATGACATTGACTTCGAAGATCAAGATGAAGTATCCCTAGTTCCAATTGGACCAACGACCAGCGAGGGCACCTCAGCAGAAGGTACGCCCTTACATATCGCCAATGCTTCTGAAGCCTCTCCTGCTACTGGAGGAGAAACACCTGTGGTTGACACCCCGATGGAAGAGGAGCTCGCCAAAGCCGAAGCCGAAGCCGAGCATGGAGCGACTGCTGGTGTTGTACATGACATTGACCAAATCCACGAATTGGGAACCGCCAAGCCAGAGCCCGAGGAGGCCACTCCCGCCGACATCGCAGATGACGTTGAACACCCCCAACTTATGGAAGTAGATCATGTTCATGCCAGCCGACCAAGCGGGGATATATCCAGTGAGCCGTCGCCGGGAACCTTCGCAAGCAAGCCATCCGAGCCTGATTCAGTCTCGTCGCTCGAGCCTGCGATCGAAAAGGCATTGCAAATAAGTCACTCGCCTGCCCCAGGCCTACAGACACCCATTCCACACATCTTGCGTGGTACGCTACGTGAATATCAACACTACGGATTGGATTGGCTTGCGGGTCTCTACAACAACCACATCAATGGTATCCTGGCAGACGAGATGGGTCTGGGCAAAACGATTCAAACCATTGCCCTTCTTGCCCACCTTGCCGTGGATCATGGTATCTGGGGGCCGCACTTGGTAGTCGTTCCCACCAGTGTCATGCTCAACTGGGAAATGGAGTTCAAGAAATGGTGCCCGGGGTTTAAGATCATGACTTACTATGGTAACCAAGAAGAACGCAAACAGAAACGCCGAGGCTGGACAGATGACAATGCCTGGAACGTGCTGATTACATCGTACCAGCTCGTTCTGCAGGACCAAATGTCTCTTAAGCGAAAGGACTGGCACTACATGATTCTCGATGAAGCACACAACATCAAGAACTTCCGCTCACAGAGGTGGCAAGCTCTTCTTACGTTCAAATCCCGTGCTAGGCTTCTCCTGACGGGTACACCACTCCAGAACAACCTCACGGAACTGTGGTCTCTTCTGTTCTTCTTGATGCCTTCGGATGGTACCAATGGTGGCGTTGACGGGTTTGCGGATTTAAAGGATTTCTCTGAATGGTTCCGGCGCCCCGTTGAGCAAATTCTGGAGCACGGCAGGGAGACTATGGACGAGGAGGCCAAGGGCGTGGTCACCAAACTTCACACCGTCCTCCGCCCGTACCTTCTTCGTCGACTGAAGGCCGATGTCGAAAAGCAAATGCCTGGCAAGTACGAACATGTGGTCTACTGCAGGCTATCAAAGCGTCAGCGATACCTTTACGACGGCTTCATGTCGATGGCCCAGACCAAGGAGACGCTCGCGTCCGGAAACTTCCTCTCCATCATCCACTGCCTGATGCAACTTCGTAAAGTATGCAACCACCCCGATCTCTTTGAAACCCGTCCCATCTCCACCTCCTTTGCGATGCCGCGGTCTGTGGCTATGGACTTCAATATCAAGGAATCCCTCGTTCGACGACGACTGCTCTTTGAACACCCACTCACCAAGATCGACTTGGATTTCCTCAACCTCGCGCCCATATCACGGGAAGATATCTCACGACGGCTGGCCGACGACAGTATCAGGCTGATGGCCATTGGCCCGTTCAAGACTCTCCGAGAACGCCAGTACAACCGAACCAACTGGGAGATGGGCTTTGACGGTTCCAACATGCAGACCATCTTAGAATCATTGGAGAACGCTTGTCGGAAGAGGCGAATGGCGGAATTAGAGCGGTGTCTCTACTTCGAATCCAAGCGGCATGGCCGTCGGCCCGTATACGGTAGCAGCCTGATCGAATTCCTCCGGGCCGGGACCAAGGAACACGCGCTATCCAATGCGCCACTGCGGAAGCGCTCAATGGCCGACTGGTTGTCAAGCCGGTCCTCTGTCCTCGCGTCGATGATTCTGACCGTCGAGGAACGGGCTCTTGAGATGCATGGCTATGTCCAGAGATTCGCCTGTGTCACCCCGGCTGCCGTGGCCGCGGGCATGAGCGAAGCCGCCTTGACTCCCGTCGAGACCCGGCTTTTGACGAATAATCGCCCAAACCCGCCATACGATCCTTTCCACGAAGCACGGATGCGGCTCTCTATTGCGTTCCCGGATAAGAGATTACTTCAATACGATTGTGGTAAACTGCAGCGCCTCGACAAACTCCTACGTGACCTCAAAGCCGGTGGCCATCGTGCCTTGATCTTCACCCAGATGACCAAGATGCTCGATATTCTCGAACAGTTCCTCAATATCCATGGCCATCGCTATCTCCGACTCGATGGAACTACGAAAGTCGAGTCCCGACAGATGCTCACGGAACGATTCAATAGCGACCCCCGCATCCTCGCTTTCATCCTATCGAGTCGATCCGGTGGTCTCGGTATCAATCTGACGGGCGCCGACACGGTCATCTTCTACGATCTCGACTGGAATCCAGCCATGGACAAGCAATGCCAGGATCGCTGCCACCGCATCGGCCAGACCCGCGATGTCCACATCTACCGGTTCGTATCCGAGTATACCATTGAATCCAACATCCTCCGCAAAGCCAACCAGAAGCGCATGCTGGACGATGTCATCATCCAAGAAGGCGAGTTCACCACAGACTACTTCACCAAGCTGGACGCACAAGGGATCGCCGAACCCGACGAGCGCGACGGGCAAGACGAAGCAAGTGCCGCCATGGACCGAGTCCTCGGCAACCGGGTCGGCGGAACCCGTGTCTTCGAAGCAGCCGAGGATAAGGAGGATCTGGATGCGGCGAAGAATGCCCAAAAGGAACAGGAGCACGCCGACGATGGCGACTTCGAGGAGCACGCTTCGCACGGAACACCTGCCCAGGCTGGAACGCCGTTGGCCGTGGAAGACGGGGCAGCGCCGGTTCCACTGCAGGTGTCTGGTGACCAGCCCGATGGAGAATTACAGCCGGGTCACATTGACGACTATCTCCTGCGCTTCATGGAGTGGAACATGAGGGATGAACCCCTGGTTCTACCGGCGGATAAGAGCAAGAAGAAGTCCAAGAAGGGCAAAGAGCATCATCTCAAGAGGCGTCGTTAAGAGCCATTATGAGATCCGAGCTCGCCTCCTTTTTTGACTCCACTCCGACCGTTTCACGTTTCAATAATCCCCTCACGTTAACCTGTTTTTTTCTCCTATTTGGGGCTTTGTAATAGTGTGTGCTTGTGTATAATCCAGGCGTTGGAGATGTAATGTTTTTTTGTCTTTTTTTTTCCTATTCTCTTCTGATTAGCTGTCTGTATTACTTTTACTTTTTTACTTTTGCTCGATTCTGTTCCTATTCACGGTGTTAATTCCTATATTAAACCAAAAAAAGACCCAATAGAATCCATTAGCAGAAATAAATGTTAAACAATTTCTCAAATCAATAGTCTATTTCCCGGAGATTATACTCAACTCGACAAGTGGATCGGAATCCATATACGGAGTAGGGAGATCATCTCCCAAGGGTCCCTTGGATCTGGCTATTGGGGTCTAGCTCGGTGTTTATATTAATATCAATAGCGTGAGAATGGGGAATTGTGTTATATTAGGAAAGGTGCTACATAGGGAATAGTGAATATCTCTATATAGTACATTAAGAATATCCAAGTGTACAGTGTATTCAAATAAAGGTAGTACTCGTTAACAATATCACTAGTGAACTAGGTATAACTACTCCGTATGCATCTACAACTAGCAATTGACAATAGGGACAGAATCTCGGGTTTCCCCCTTTTTCTCCAGGGCTGACGAATTCCTCCCATGGCTCGGTCGGTCCCAAAGCCAAGTACTCCGTACATCGGCAAGTCTTCTCCGAATGTCGACCGCGTGGGTTGAAGTGGAACACGAGTCATGAGGAACTCGGAAGTGGAGCCTCATTCTGCAGCGGGCTATACGACTCGGATACGCATACCAACATACAACATTGGGATAATAACTTTTGCACATGATCCCCAGGGAAGACGAGTGGGGAGATATTGAGCCAGTTGCCGAATATTTCCCGGTGGGCGAACGTTGATTTGACGTGATTTGAGCTGTTGGGGTCAGGGTCCCCACTGATCTTCTCTCCAAATCTCCAATGATGCGAGACAGTTGGGAACTGGTAGGGCTCTCCAGGGCTCTCCAGGGCTCTCTCGGAGACACTCCGGACTCCATTAAGCTTTGGGAAGTGCCTCCTTTGGAAGAGCAGATCCATGGTGATCCGGGGATCTCGCTACGATTTATAGAGATGGTATTTTCTCCATTGGACCGAGGGAATAAAGGGGGGAGGAGATGAAATTCGCTTTTATGTTGGTCCAGAGCAGTAGCAGGTATTTCAAATAACCTTTTACTTTTTTTTTTCTTTGTTAACGGCTGTGAACATCAAAGGAAGGATCACCGTTTTAGTTCGGAGGCGCGCGGGTGAGCAAATGCCGATGCGCTAGGAGGATCTTTTATTTTTCATTGCCTCATTGCCTCATTGCCTCGTTTGGGAAATCCGTAGAATTTGAATCTAAAAACAAAGAAGATAATAAAGTAGTAGAATATACTGTTGTAGATTCCCGTAATGCAGAGACTCGGCATTTCTCCAGATCATTTCCCGAGAGAAGATAAGAAATTGGCCCATGGATCGAAGGTCTTCATATAAAGAGAGATGTGACATATGCAGGTCGAAAGTGATTGGCAGGGCTCTTTTCATGCAGTCTCGGGCCCGTGCTGGTTTTTCTTTTTCGTTTTTTCTTTTTCTGATTCGCTCATATTCTCTCATGTCTCTTAAGAGGTTCATGAGAAACCCCCCTCTTAGGGAACCCCCCCCTAAGAGGGGGAGCGAGTCAGGATATCAAGAGCCCAATAAATCCACTATTGAGGACCTGGGCAGATCGTCGATCAATTTGCCAGATTTTACCAGATTTTACCAGATTTTACCAGATCGATTGGCACTCGCACGAACTCGTACTCCACTGGGGTGTCCCATCATTGGTGTAAGTCGAGAGGGGGCTTTACACTAGTTCTGACACCATATGCCTTAGCGGGCTCACCAGCCGAAAAGGGGAAAAAGGAAAAAAGAAAGAAAAGGCAAAAAAAAAAAAAAAAAAGAAAAAGAAAGGCTCAGAAAGGCACCGCTTTTTTCCCCAGCGATTTGGGCCCCCAATAGCGTTGGATCGAAGCACATGGTCTTTTGAACCTCGGAACTGAAATTGCAGAATTGCAGCACATGTCCACTTGGGCACCCCCATTCCACTCCCAAGGTTACACTTCCGTATATCCATCATTCCCATAGCTTCGGGTTTACCTAGGTATCAGCTCTGGTCTGGTTTTGGAGAAAGGTCCGGTGCAGAACCACCGGGTCAGTACGTCAGTACCGTGGAGGATCCCGAGGTGGCGGTGATCGGCGACCATGAAGTCCAAGACGCCATCCACGAGAGAGGGCTTATCTGGTTTGGAGTATGACCCGTATTGGGATAAAACTGGGGCCCGGCTAGCAATGCACAGTAAATCACTCCTGGGGAACTATGTTGTATACGCATGGTACGGAGTGCTGGGACTTCCCATTTCCCGTCGGACCGAATTTGCCATATTCGCATCTGAATATCTCGATACGTCGAATGTTGGAAGAAAGAAAGAGAGAAAAAAATAACCAACAGCTAAACAGACCACTCCATACTCCATACACCGTAGAGACCGAGGTGATCAATCCATTCCAATATCCGCTTTGTTAAAACGCGCCAAGCTCTCAACTGGGGATAGTGAGACCGAGGAGAGCTGCTCCGCTTAAGATGATCATCCACTTGGAGTAATGACATCGCCCTGATGATCGACCTGGCCCATAACCAATGAAGGATGCTCTGCGAATCTCGTTGATGATCGCCGCTGGAACGGATGCTAAGACCCAATGGATCCTCAAGGAGGGACAGATTGTGTGCTCTCGGGTTCCATAATGACAGAACCAAGACAATGGAGATGTGGAGATGCGAGATTAGAGGTGAGAAGGTGGAAGTGGGTGAAGTTGGGGAGTTGGCCCTAACAAACCACTCACCATATTATATTCTCTTTTTTTTTTTTTTGGAGGATTTTTATTTTTATTTCTCCCTAAACCCATTTCCCCCATTTCTACATATAATAGTCGTTGTCTCGCCCGTTTCCTGTCTCTTTCTTGTTGATCATCTTTGATCTTCGTACTATTTCCCCTCCCTTTCTACTCCCCTGGACTGTGCGTCAATAATGAAGACTTCCATCTCCTCCGATGTATGGGAGAAGAAGAAGGCGTTGATTTCCAAGTTGTATATGGAAGATGAATGGCCCTTGAAGCAGGTCATTAAGCAGATACGTACCGATGATTTCAATCCTAGGTGAGTACATTGATGTTCCATGAGGACTCCAATCATCGACTATCAACTAACACCCTCCAGTGAAACCCAACTGCGAAGCAGACTGAAGAAATGGCGGGTGACCAAGCCATCTCGCCAGACTCGGAAGAAGAGTCTGGCTTCAGCCTCGGGGGAAGAACCAGACTCAGACAAGGATGCGAAGCGCAAAGCATCCATCCAAAGACCACTGCCATCATTACCAAGGGAAACACCAGCCCACCATGAATGGCCCATGACACAGCCCATCTACGGACAACCGTCCACCCTCCAACACCCCGTCCCAGACCAGGACCGGAAATGGAGCTCTCCGATGATCCAACAACTCACTCCCAGTCCCTCCGGGGAGCATGTTCTCATCCCAGACCGCACAACAGCCGTCTCTTACCCCGACCCCAGTCCAACAACAACATCCTTCGACCACGCCACCTCCCCAATTGGCGAGGGTCTCATGCTGAACACAACCTCCGCCGTGGCCCCATCCTACCCAGCCTACCCACTCTCACCCGAATCGTGCCTCCCAAGTCCAGGCACAGCAACCACCCCCGGCGGCATGGGCTGGTCGCCCCGCGCTGTCTCAGTAGACTATGGCCTCAACCCATCCCAATGGTACTCCATGCCCTTTGAGGCCATCACTCCCCCAGCCGTCCCTCAGTCCACCGCTGCTCCCATGGCCCCTTCAGCCAACGGCTACCTGCCCCAAGCCCAGCTCTACCATCCCCAGTACCACCCCTACCATGGGGAGGCAGAGTACCCTGGCTATGATGCTAAGAACTGGAAGCGCGCTATGTCATTACAGTATGATATGGCCGGTCATCCGGCTGCCCGGCCTGAGCACGATAGGAAACAGATGCTCCCGCATACACAGCCACATGGTCCGTCACATCCTATGGTGTCACCGTCGCATACCCAGTCCGGGCCTCATTCAGTGATGTGTGCTCCGATAATGCCTTATATGGGCCATGACCATTATGCGCAGAAGCCTCCGGGGATTGGATACTAGATGGTACTTGTACTGGCACTCTGTTAAATATCCGTGATACCTTATACCTTTTTTTGTGTGAAATATGGGTGGTTTATTTGTTTTTGTCATACCCGATATGTTTGGTTTTGGGGAGTTTGGATGAAAAGGAAACTGTATATATTGATACCTATTGACTAATTGAGCTTGAATACATTATACTATGTACATCTATACTATCCATATATATCCGATGTGCAAATAGACAAACCTGGGAAGAGTCTTCTATAAATGCCAAGAACCTATGAGTTACCCGAAAAGGAACCTCGGCATCTTGCGGGGGAACCATCTCTCGGCCCTTCCAGAGCTCTTTTATTTGAACCCTAGTCACATCCATCCCTTCACTCCAAAAATTCAGAAACAGAACACCCATCTCAATCCCACACATCCTCACCAAAATGCGTGCCGTCCAAGTCAGCGAATACGTCAAGGTACCTATAACCAACCCCCAACCCCCAACCCCAACCCAAAACTAACCACTCCTACAGGGTCCCCTAGACCTCAAAGTAACAACAGTCCCAACCCCAACCCCAACAGCAGACAAATACCTAATCGAAATCCACTCCGCCGGCACAAACTTCTTCGACATCCTCCAAATCCAAGGCAAATACCAACACCAACCGCCCCTCCCTTGGATCGGTGGCGCCGAATTCGCCGGCACAGTAACCGCCGTGCCCAGGTCAGCAAACAACCGCTTCAAACTCGGCGACCGTGTCTTCGGCGCCACCCAGGGCGCCTACGCTACACACGTCCTAGCCGCAGAGCAGACCCTTCTCCCCGTGCCGGAGGGATGGAGCTTTGAAGATGCGGCGGGGCTGTTCGTCACGGCGCCGACCTCGTATGGCGGTCTTGTGCAGCGCGCGGGCGTGAAAGCCGGGGACTGGGTCCTTGTTCATGCGGCTGCAGGCGGGGTCGGGCTCGCTGCTGTGCAGATTGCCAAGGCCATGGGGGCGACTGTTATTGCTACTGCGGGGACGGAGCGGAAGAGGGAGATTGCGAAAGACTTCGGGGCGGATTATGTGATTGATTATACCGATAAGGCTTGGCCGGAGATTGTGAAGGGGATTTGTAAGGAGAAGAGGGAGGGGAATGGGGCTGCTGGGGTGGATATTGTGTATGATCCTATTGGGATGATTGAGGCGAGTTTGAAGTGCGTTGCGTGGAATGCGCGGTTGTTGGTTATTGGGTTTGCGGCGGGGAAGATTGAGAAGGTTGCGCTTAACCGGGTGCTGTTGAAGAATGTGAGTATTGTTGGCTTGCATTGGGGGCAGTATGCCAAGTTTGAGACGGAGACTGTTGGTGTGGTTTGGCGGGGGATCTTTGATCTTGTTAGGCAGGGGAAGTTCAGGGGCACTGCGTTCAAGGATGAGAGCTTCGTTGGCTTGGAGAGTGTGCCCAGGGCTCTGCAGGCACTGGGTGGGAGAGAGACTTGGGGGAAGGTTGTTGTGAATATTGTTGGTGATGCGAAGAGCAAGCTGTAGTCTTTTTGAGAACCCAAGACTACTGTAGATAGATACGTAGGAAAGCAATAGATTCGATTCGATACTAAGCTGATGAATGTAGATGCGCAAGGAGTCATGCTCTCGTAGACAAAGTGAAATCCCCGAAGGGAAGACTCGAGCAAGTATAACATGAACTATGAAGGCTCTTTGCTCTGGCAACTTTTGTATTTCAAAAGTGAGCTTGAGCACCAGAAGGTACCTAGCTCGCAACCCAGCTCCAGTCGGTCACGGCTACAAGACGTAGCGCTGCGGTAACTGTTCTCCAAAAGGAGAGCCCTTGAGCATGTCCAAATGGACTGGGGCAGCTGGATTGAGGAGTTGCGGATGACAGAATGTGTCTAGGGTGTGATATATATCTGGGATTTGTTAGTGTATGGTTTGCATTGATAGACAGCACAAATCAGAATAGCATTGAATTCTGAGGAATGGATTGAGTGTCCAGAGAGTGTCAGAGAGTGTCCAGAGGAAGTTGACGAAGAAAAGAAGAAAAAATAGGGAAAATAAAAAATGATGACTCAGCATATCTATACCGCCCAGTTTCTGCCACTTTGAGGACATATCGACTTGTTCTTGACTTAAACACTAACAGATCTCAAGAATCTCCTACAAATTGCATATTCAAGAGTTGATGCTCGAAAAAGGGGGTATAGCGCATTGTTGTCAGGAAATTAATGATGGCAATAAGTAAGATAGCTACAAGTACCTACTACAAAGCAAACACCGTAGTTCTTCCCGGTCCATGCTCTTAGGCAATAGATGGGCCAGCTTGATGTCTTTTTGTTCGATGTAGAGCCTGAAGACATGGTAAAAATGTTTGTTAGGGAATATATAGTGGGAAAGCTTCTTCTTCTTCTTCTTCTTCTTCTTCTTCTTCTTCTTCTTCTTCTTCTTCCCTACTGTATGGGATATAGAGGACGAGATATATGCTATATGTACAGGTGTATAGAGCACATGAGGTGACAGCCAGAAAACTTTAGAATAGTACCTATCTTTCGTGCCGTAAGTGTGAAGAGAACCGCAGAAGGTTGCATCAGGGCAGGAACGAGGAAGGTGAAAAGAAAGGATTTCCAAGGTTTCTATGGGAACTGTATGAATTGGGCAAGTGACGTGTGAAATTGAGAAGGTGCAACGCAGGTGCTCACTTTAGGAAGGTACGTGTTGGTATAAAAGGACTCCTCTCATCTTTCCTCCTCTTCTCTCCTTCTTCCTTCTTCCTCTCTCCAGCCCTCTCGATCACGGTCTCTCTGTAGCCCCCATGAGATCGTATAGGCGAGCCAGGGCCGTGCATCACCTATACATAAAGACGTCAACATTACCAAGGTTGTTGAGGTCCACATAGGTCTACACCCAAAACAAACCGGGCTTTCTCGTGGAAGTGCTTTGACAAAGTCGTGGCTGAGCCTTTGGACTCCATAGCCACTTGACAGGTCCCACGGAATACATGGGGGGTGTTTAATCACATCCTCTTTCATTATGTAGCTAGTCACCTAGGAGGTCAGTGAATACATTTACAGTCGAAGACATGCAGCTTCAATTAAAGTCCTGTTTCAATTCACATACATTTCATTCAATTAATTATGGGAAACTGTCTGTAAGATAGCCCAAAGATTGTAACCATCAAGGACGTAGGTGCAGATTGAGATGCAGGAATCCCAAACACGAGACATGGAATTGAGAGGAGCGGAAGAGATAAATCATAACATCATGGTAATCGTTCATGTCATAGATAGCTTGCAAATGTTTTCAAATAAGTGTCATCGAAGCCTGTGAACCCCATCACACTCAATGATGCCGTTCATGCATCTCAACAACAGTAGCCCAACCCTCACAGCAAGTTCGGCTCATATTATGTCCACACCAGCAGCAGGTCACCTTGCGAGGTAGAAGAGGTGCAGGCCGTAGATCGGACATGCCCTGGGCAGCATGAGGGGCCGGGAATTGACCGAATGGCAGAGATCGTGAACCTGTCAGCTTGCGCATACCGGTGTCGGGTTGCTTCTTGGAACGGGACTTGCCCAACTTGGAATCTGAGTCTTGACTCTCGGGGCAGGCCAGACGCGCGTAAACTTCCGACGGTGGGTCGTGCCAGTACTTGCAGCGGCAGCAGATCACGAAGACCTTGGCGATGGTTTGTGGGCTGCGGGCTTCTTTCGCTTTTTGAGATCTTCTTTTGAGTATGCTCATGGGACCCGGTCGGGTTTGGGGGCTGCCGGTTTGGCTACTTGCTTGCGTGCTGGCCTGCATACCGGGATGAAGGTCGGGCTGAGTGCCAGGTTGAGGGCTGTACTGTATGCCACCAGAGGCATCGGGATGAGAGCGAGCCTGCTGAATAGGCTGCGTGCCAGATTGGATGCCGGGCTGAGCGCTGGGTTGGGTACTGGGTTGAATGAGTGGACTGACGGGGGACTCCTGTGCAGTCGGCGCTTCAACAGCAGGGATCGAGGGACTGGTATCCACGCGAGTCAGCGAATCGCGTTTGAATCCAGGGGATTCAGGTGTATCTTCGTCAGCAGTGTCATAATTTGAATGACCGTCGTGGGAGGAGCTGTGTGAAGGAGTGCGGCTATGTCCTGGTATGAATCCACCGGGTCCTCCAACAGCAAGGATATTCCCTGGGAGTTCGGCGGAAGTACGAGAAGCTCGACGGGGAGATCTCGCAGGGACAGTGTAAGTGTCATCGGTCAGATCTTTAAATGTTCGGCTGTTTCTCTCGATGGGCGAAACACTTCCTGCATGGAATGGAGACCTGACTGCTACTTGGAAAGGAGACGCCGGGATTTCTCTGAGCGTATCAGTTGACGTGGTTGGCATTCTTCGAATCTCGAGACTCCGTCTTTCGCTCTTGACTGGAATCTGTGGCAGTTCGATCGATTGCTGGGTCTCTTGGAAGTTTTCCTTGAAACGACTCGAGGTTCGTTTGGGGGTATGCGAAGAAGCGATAGGCAACCGGCTTCTTCCCCGATCCTCGGGATGAGGTTGAGTGGGGGAGTGTGATGCCTGGGATGAGGTATCGTGGTTAAGGTTTTGTGTTGTCAGTGGTCTCGGAATCTTGGAATCATCCCGGGGTGATTCATCCGTATTTGCAGGATTCAGGGCGAGGGGAGACGACTTGTATGCTCGTGGGAAGGGATCAACTCGATTCTTCCTGGCAAGGTTCCCCGTGGAATTTGCTTGTGCTGGGTTAAGTGGTTGGTAAGACCTAACACTGGATGGACTTGACGAATTGTCTGGAGATTCTGGAGGTGTCATCATCTCCTGCAACTGACGAGCCGTGGTAATGGTAGGCGAATCAGGATGATTAGATGAAAGGAAGTTAGGCTGGCTCAAGCTTTGCGGCATTGGCATGCTAGTAGCCCTGACGGAACGGTCATGGCGAGTCAGACAATCGTGGGGATAGTCTGCTGTAGGCATACTCTTCCTGTCATGTTTCAGAGCTGCGGAAAACAACTCCCTATCCAGATCGCCGGAGGATGCTAGTGTCACGCCGTGTCGAGTCCCGTTTCCAATCACGGTCCGACTACCGATGGGAATCTGCTCTGACACGGACCGATTGGACTCACGGCCGTCCTTTGTCTTCCAGGCTTCAGCCATCCTCCAGTTCTCACGAAGATCATCAGACTTTGCTGAGGTGTGCAAACGGTTGTGCTGGGCTGGTTTCGGTATTTTGTTAGAAGCGGATAGATTCAGCGCGGTGCCATGCTTGGACTGTAGCTCCCGAGTGATAGCCGTTCCAAACCTTTCCGGTAGGGTCAAAGGCAGAGAGGGTGGGTTCGTATCTGTCCTGAGCTGGCTAAACTCGGCAGACGGAAAGTCTTGCTCACTCGAATTTGAATTCCGGCGCGATCGCCGGAATATTGAGGACAGGCCACTTGACGATCTCGGACGTTCTGCATTTGCACTGGAGCTTCTGCTTGAGCTGCCCACAGGTTGTTTCTTGGTCAGACGGCGAGAGGATCTCTCGTAGGTTCCAAGGTCGGCCTTGGATTGAGAATCCTCAAGTGCTAGCAAGCGCTTCTCTAGTTCCTTTCTCTCGGCTTCCAGGCGCTTTGTGACACGCTTT
The DNA here is from genome assembly GCF_028828025.1 of Penicillium rubens. NCBI lineage: Eukaryota > Fungi > Ascomycota > Eurotiomycetes > Eurotiales > Aspergillaceae > Penicillium > Penicillium rubens. The sequence continues at coordinate 4,022,413 of NW_026890601.1, read as the reverse complement.
TCTTTCTTGTTGGGTTTACCCCAGGCTGGCGATTTGCAGATATTGTCATCATCTTCATTGGGACGGGTAGGCAAGGGCGTCATTTGGGTCGGAGTACCATCCTGCCCAGCCCCGTTTGTGACTGATACACTTGAGCCAGGTGTACCAGTGGAGGGCAAACGAGAGTTGGAGGAGTAAGAGAACGAGCTGGGCCCTGTCTCATCGTACGAGGCGTGCTTCGCATAGGGATTATTATCGGTTGTCTCATGCGCGAGAGCTTCGCGAGCGAGAAAGGGAACTGGGGGAACGAATTCGCCATTTTGACTGTGTCGTCTCTTCAAGGGGTCAAATCAAGTTCCAATTCTTTTTTTCTTTTTTCACTGTGACTTACATCGATAGATTTGCTAAAGACGCGGTGGATGTGGTCCGAGATGGAGGATCGACGGGCCCTGCGGGGCGGATCGGTGGAGAAGGTCTCCATTGTTTGGCAGATTGGTTTAGCGAACGTGAAAAGAGACTGACATTGAACGGGAAACAGTAGATCGAGGGAGCGTAGAATCGTCGAATCGTAGAATCGTGAGGCGTGAGACGTGAGACGTGGGATGTGAGTAAGTCAGAGAAACAAAAACGAGAGACAAAGGCCCAAGGCCAAAGGAAAATACAAAGGAAAAAGAGAATTTGCGTTCAGTCGGGAATCGAAGAAATTCCAAATCTGCTGCAGCTGAAACCTTCCACAGAGCTATTCTTAGCTTCTTAGCTTTTTTTTTATATTTATTATCCTGATCTGTAGATTTATACACTACATATGTACATTTATGAAGAAAGTGATAAAATGATCCTTAGTCTAATTCTAAACTCTTGAAATTGTGAAACTGTCAGAATGAGAGAATCCAACAGTCGCAACTCCTCGCACTCCTCGCACCCCTCCGCTTGGCATCGAGAGTCTCACCTTTACATCTCCCCAGAAATAAAAAACAAAACCCTTTGAGCCTTAAAAACAAAACTATTACTCGATACAAACCCTACAGAGAGCTACACAATGTCCAACCATCACGACCTCCCGCCAAGTTATGATGCATCACAACAATCCTGGGGGAACTCCAGTACCCCACAGACAGACCCTTCCTCCAACCCACCTCCATATCACAACTGGCAAGAAGCAGTCCCAGACACAGCGACATTCCCACCACCCCCAATCACCGGCTATCTAATCTCAGGCACGGGGAACGCCTCCGAGGACGACGCCCAGCGCGCCCACGACTTCTGCGACTCCGTACCCCTCTGGCTCCCAACCCAGCCCTCAACCGCCGTCTACCACGACGTGCAGGCCCACGATCTTCGACCCGTACACCCAGCCGAGCTGCGTGGCCATGTTTCGGCTGTTGCGCGCGGCCGCTGGCGTGGACACAGTGGCGACGGGAACGGGGATTGTGTCATTCTTACCCAGCTGCCCATGTACTTCCCCGCTGCGGACTCGCCGTTTGTGCGTGAGCAGAAGAAGACCATCTACTTTGAGGTTAAGTTGTTGGCGTTGAGGGCGGGGCCGACACCGCAGGATTGTAGTGGGATTTCGATTGGATTTGTTGCGCAGCCTTATCCGTCGTGGAGATCGCCTGGTTGGGAGAGAGGTGGGTTGGGGGTGTTCTCGGATGATGGGTGTCGGTTTGTGAACGATTCGTTTGGGGGTCGGGATTTTACGACGGCCTTCAAGGTGGGTGAGACGGTTGGGTTGGGGATGGAGTTTGAGCTGCCGGAGAATATCTGCAGTGGGGATAAGAAGACTAAGAGATGCAAGGTGCATATCTTCTTCACGCGGAATGGATGCCGATCTGGGGGCTGGGATCTGCATGAAGAGGTCGATGCGGATTCTGGGGGTGTTGAGGGCTTGGAAGGGGACTATGACCTCTATGGGGCGATTGGCCTGTTCGGTGGCGTCGATTTCGAGTCTTGTTTTGACCCTGCAGGCTGGCTATGGAAGGAATGAAGTGATGTCTGCCAAGTATCTTTCGGAAGTAAGGAGGGCACGAGGGTCAGGTCATAGGGCTGAACGGGGGGGTTTTTTTTTGCTTTTTGCTTTATGCTTTATGGCGTAGGTATGGCTTATGACTTATGTTGTATGGCTTTTGGTATGCTTAGATAGTACAGCTTGATAACAAAACTATTAAATTCAACACGAATTAAATCAGAAAGGCTAAGACAAAGAACATCTCAAAGCCAAGCCAAAAAGCAGCTAACATCTCGATGCCTAACTAATTTACACGGCCTATTTCAACGGCCCACGCCGAGGCTACATACCCTGCATAGCGTAAACGAGACCCTGCACGTGTGTTCTAGAAAGGTATTTTTATTTTTCATTTAATACCCTCGGCCTTCCTAGTAACTGCAGCGCATTAGTGGCCGGGGGGATGCACGAGGTGCAGTTCCGCTACAACGACCGTCTGATGAGCAGGTGCATCTCTGCCGCTTTTCCGTATGGTCCCCGGTCTATCCCAGCTGCATGAACGGCAGTAATCGTTTTATTTGACGTCAGGATGCGCCGAGTGCATTGCGATCTTTGTCCTTTTGCATATGTAGATATTGGCGGTTGGGCAGTTTCAGGGAGTTCGTACCCTATTTTATACGCACTTGTATACATGTATGATAACACTAGCTAGTGGAAGTAGTAACTAACTAACTATATAGAAGATAGACGGGTTAGCAATGAAATGAGCAGAGTGCAAGTGAGGCTGAGACTTGGGATAAATATACATGTAGCTAGATGACCCCGGTACTAACAAAGAGTAGTGCGCACTGACAGCAATACGGAGATAAGGCCACGCTCGGTGCTCTTCTAAACATGTTCGTTAAACGACTATTCATTTAATTCGTATCTGCATATCAATTGACATCCCCAGGGGTTCATAAGACGTGATTAGTACGAAGGAGCCGCAATCTCCGAGAGTTGATTGCTATCCCTATAACGCTTGACTTTGAGGGGCAAAGTCAAGCGTTATAGGGATAGCCAAGATAAACTGAGATATTGTACAAATATCCATCAATGTATCTCTAAATGGAGAAGCCGACCTTGTGTTCTCCATTAAAATACTCCGTACGGTAATTGCAATACAGGTGGAGAAGCGAAGTGATAATCCCGAGACTGCCAGCCACCAAAAGCCCATTTCTGCAACTAACCCAAACCCACCAGAGAGCGGCTAGAATGGCACGGATGTTTCCACCTTGAGTTATACCCTTAATATCATCCCATTTACATTGGGGGCATTAGGGGAACACGGGCTCATATTAGCGCCAGGGCTCCTATCTTGTACATCACCTTGACATATTTATTCTATGGATGTTACATGTTATATGAATTGCTTTTTCCCTCTCTACTGAGGGGTAAATAGAACACAATGGGGTTGTGTTCTACATATGTACTAAGTATCTTTGTTCGATCCACTCAAAAAGTTACGAATCCCCCCCCCCCCCCACAGCCGATCTAAATTTCTGAATAATATTCTGCTATGTTGTAAGGTAGGAAAGAGTTGAACTAAACCTCGAAAGGGTAAGAGAAATATTATCTTGAAATGGGTTTGGCCGAAGGGGAAATTTGGTCTGATCGACTGCATGTCATCGCCCCTTTTTCCCGTGACAGTTCCCGTTTGGCCCCCACCTATTGATTTTGATATCCCGGACTGACCTCGGGTCTATGCGCCCAAACCCACAATACCTTCCCCCTCTCTTTTTCACAAATCATAATATTGAAAGTGAAATAGAAATCCGGCCATTCCCGGCTGCTCGGTGGGGTTGGAGCGGGTGCAATACACTACTGGGAGTCCGTGCAGCCGAGATACGCGTTTGTTTCACTCAAGACGTGATCTGGCCACGGCCGGAGACCGTGGCCATTTTGTGCTTTTCAAGTCCTTTTCGGCTCGGCCGGAGACAGAAAGAAATAAACGGGGCTAAAGATACAAGGTACGGAATATGCATATGCAGAGAACCCAGATGGAACTGTTGCAGATAAGGAAAAAAAATGAAAATGAACGGGAAAGAAATGCCAATGAATTGCCAGTTATAGAACCCTGTAAAGAGAGGTCTTAGCCATTTTTACAAAAGTACTAGATTGCGAGTCTGGACGATCACAACCGAAAAGATATCCAAAATAGGCCTTCTGCAGATGCATTAATTCCAATCCTCACCGGCCGTGCCCCCATTCCGCTAAGGCTGGAACACCTTTTAGACGCCAAAGCGACACTGGCGCGAAGTCAGCGGTTGTCTCCTATGAAAGGAGGAGATGGCCGGGTTGATGATACCAATCATGATCCTGGTTTCGGGGATGTGTCTGAATTTAGCAGAGACTACATGATTGAGTAGTAACTATAGACCAAGATGTATATAGTATAGATTAGTATTGGTTAGTGTTATAGTGTGGGATATTGAATATTTTTATGCGCTATACTAATGTGAGCACGGTCCATTTCACTTTCACATTCCAGTGTATACCGGGGAGATTTACCTTCGAGGCAGCTGGTTGCCCTTCTCAAAGCAATCAGGCGACATTGCCTTTTTCAGGTTTTCCCATATTTTCCCTTTTTCATATCTTTGCCAACCTGTTAGTAATGTACGTATGGAGATGACCTTGGAAAATCCCATTGCCCCACTGAGCAGTTACACGGGCACTTTAGCGATCGCCACCAGGATTACGGATTACCCGTATTTTTGTCTTTGTCTTTTTGTCAGTTCGACTCTTTTTAAACTCCGTACATATTCATGTATTAAGCATTTATCTCCAAGTTACAGGCACTTTGTTCCGACCAATATGCATGTTACTAGTAGTCGCTAATCGGTCTTGCTCCGTAAAGAAAAAAACTAGCCCGAGTACGGAGTACCTTTGCTCCATTCTGCTGCGGACCACGCTAATTAGTACAAGTAGTGTCTAAATTTCGCAATTGTTCCACAAATCACCTCTTTATCAATAGAAGTATCGCACAGCATAACGGGAATACATATATGTATATAAATAGAGTTATCTCTAACGTCTTATGAGCTCCGGTCCTGGAGGAGTTGGAGTTCCGTGAAGAGCTGCATCGGATATGTTCTCCATTAGAACTGTGCCTTTTTACCGACATAAAAAAAGAATAGATTGGTACCTGAGAACAAAGTACCTTCGGGTTGCATTGGAAGAATAACAGGTGGTATGCATCCAACCCAAACGGTTGCCTATCCACGATCTTATGTTTTAGATCTTTTATATATTTTTATAAAATCACTAAATGAGTTTAGCATAATAAAAAAGTATAAATCCAAAAAAAAAAGAACGAAAGGTACATGCATATGTTCCCCACAGGGCATGCTCATGCTCAAGCTGCCCAGGTGGACTTCCATTTTGAATCTTTATCATGCTGATATATTCGTCCACATGATTCAAACCCATAAAGTATGTATATATTTTTGTATATATATACGGAGTCCGTATATATACAAAAATATATAATGTAAAATACGTAAATCAATACTCTGCATGGGCCCCTCCACAGGACTAGATCCAGGGTCTCTGACGCACGAGGCAAAAGACCACCTGCAGCACACTCAAAACGACAATCAAGACTGGGGCATAGCTTTTTAGTTCGGGGGTGGTTTTTTTTTTTTTTTTAGTTAGTTTATATATATATAATTTTTTTTAAAAAAAATACATTTATTATATTTTAGATTAATATTATTCTATATTATCCTATTTATTTTGTTAGTTCATCGCATGTGCTGCCTTTCCTTCCTACTTTAATCTCTCCCTCCCTTCAATCGAAGCGCTCATCTCTTTTTTCTCTTTTTCTCCCCTTCTCTTTTCCTTTTAATTCGAAGGAAGCATTGTCTCCTTGACATTCGTTAAGACTTGGATTGACTAAGCCTACAGAGGCAATTGACCACCGCACTTGGTCAATAGGTATAGCGCATTGGATGCTTATACCTCTCTGCATCTCTAAAAAGAGGTTCCCCAAGAAAATCAGTTAGGGTTACGTGGGGTCAAGCTTCACACCATGGCATTTCCGTTTCTGCGAGCATTCGTCACACTCTTGTGAGTACACTTTTGGGAGCTCAATCCGACCAGTAGCTAACAAAGTAACCAGTCTCTATCGCTACACCCGACTCGTGTTCAACTTGTTCTCCTTTTGGACATTCAAGCCAATCCCACCACCGGAGAACCCCAAACTGACATCACAAGATGTGACAGTGATTATTCCATCATTGGAGGGGTGCGGAGATGAGCTGGTGGAGACAATCCGAACAATTCTCGACAATCAACCTTTCGAATTGCTCCTGGTGACAATCGAGGCCAATCGCACCAAGGCCGAGCAGATGCTGAGCGCCATGCCAGCATCGAAATCTCGAATCCGTCTGTTCACAGTCAAACACCCCAACAAGCGCCGCCAAATGACCAGAGCCATTCCCGAGGTCCGGACTGCCATTACCCTTCTTGCCGATGACGACGTGAGCTGGCCACGGACTCTCCTCCCCTGGATCCTGGCCCCCTTCGAAAAGGACGAGAAATACGGCGGGGTGGTCACCTGCCAGCGATTGCGCCGGGCCATTGCGCCGACCCTCTCACAGCGCGTCTGGGGCTTCTTGGGTGCTTTGTACCTGGAACGACGCAACTTCGACTGCGGCGCGACTACCCATGTGGATGGCGGACTTCCCTGCATGTCGGGACGGACGGTTGCGTATCGGACACAAATTCTGCAGAATGAGGCCTTCACCTATGCTTTCACCAATGAGGAGTGGTGGTGGGGCAAGTACCAACTCAACGCCGACGATGACAACTTTATCACCCGTTGGATGGTCTCGCACGGATGGGAAACTTATATGCAGTACCACCCAGAGGCAGAGGTGCTGACTACTCTCGAGGACAACCCTCGTTTCTTGAAGCAATGCGCCCGCTGGTCAAGAAGTAATTGGCGGAGCAATTTGACTTCGATGTTTCACGAGAAGCACATTTGGTAGTAAGTGCAACTTTTCTCTTCCCTTGAGTTGTCTTACCTTCACTTCTTTTTTCCCCCTTCCTTTCCCCCCTCCATCTCGTTGGTTTTCTCTTTGATCGGGTCAAAAAGAGTCTAGGCGTAAGGCCCTCGGTGTGACCTTGGAGAAACAATGAAACAAGATTGAAGCAGAATGCAGAGCAGAGCTAACAATTTCTATAGTCGTCAACCCTGGAGCGCTTATGCCGTTCACCTGACCACTTTGTCGCCGCCTGCCTTTTTAGGCGACATTTTACTTGTTTGGCTGTGCCACAAGGCGACTGGATCGTGGGGAGAGTCATTGCACGATCAATCCATGACTATGCTCTACCTTTGGATCTTCACTAGCAAGTGGATTAAGCTGTTGGGTCATTATCTTCGCTATCCGGTCGATGTGCTGTTGCTGCCAGTATCGATCATCTTCGGTTATTTCCACGGCGCAATCAAGATGTATGCCGTAATGACATTGAATGTGGTATGTTCAATTTTTTTTTCCTTTTTCCTTTTATCCTTTATTTTGCATTTCTTGTTTTTATTTCTTTTTTATTTCCTTCTATTTTTCTTATCTGCATATACGCCGAGTGTATCCAAGCGTAGCCCCTCTCCTATGACAACTCAGCATCACAGCGCTTTGATCATCGTCTCCTCCCGCTTGCAGCTCTGTTTACCCACTATTTTTCTATTCTCCCGATTATTTCAGATCGCCCAGCTATCTGCGTTTCTGATTTGATCTTTTGCATGCTTTTTCCATATATCCAAGAGCTGAGCTGACTTTGAGTTTTTTTTTGTTACAGACAACATGGGGTAGCCGTGATGGCGCCGATGATTACGATGCTGAGCGTATGAAGAAGCGGACGGATGCCGATCGAATGAAGCAACCGTACTACCCGCAATATCTCATCAAATGAGGTTTTCGAATTTCGAAGGTCCATTTCCTGTTCGCCTTTTCCCTCGGGGATTGGTTTATGTCCCTTGGATGTACTGGGAACAGGGGACAACATCTGGCCCATTGACTTGGCCCTTTATATCATTCATGACGAAACGCCGTGACGACACCCACATGCTCTTTGATTCTAGATCTGCCGTGGCTTTATCCTTTTTTTTTTCCCAAACCTTCTACCCTGTTCAGGCTGTGTCGCCAAGTTGTCGAGAGTGATACGAGCTAAGAAGTGGCAATGCTCCTCTCCAACGTCAATCCCTAATGAGGCGTCTTTTTGCCCGTTTTTCTTTTCTCTGCACATGATTGCCTATCAAAAACAAAAAGGTCTTTCGAGACCTTTTTTCCCCTTCTCTTCTTGTAAATTACAAAAGCATGGGCGGATGTCGTCTTTTTGCAATTGTTGACTCTTTGCGTTTCAGTTTGCTTTTCAGCTTTGATTCCCCTGGGTTTTTCGTGAGAGCTTTTTGTCCCTTTTTCTTAGATGCAAAGGTGGTATTCTGGACTTTTAGTTTTTTTTCTCTTTTGCTTTCCAAACTGCAGATAATTTCTAATTGATTCGAATATATACTATTTGTCCAGGAAGATAAAGAACAAAGCCCTAACTACCTCGGGGAGCAATGCGTCTTGTCATAGTTCCCAATTTTGATTATTTGGTCTAGAACCAGCCCAAATAGGCTTGGACGTGGTAAGAAAATAGCGTCAAAGCTGATCATCAATATGTACGAAGTACATATAATATATGTGAGACAAGGTATATAGAATGCAGATTCAATTCGTTGGGCTCTACTACTATCCGCGCGCGGGCGTCCGACGTTTCTTGTCCGCTTTGCTATGATTGCTTCTATGGCTTGGGGCCCTATGTCGGGTGTCTGCGCTGGTTCGGGGGGTCAAGTTAACAATCCCCTATATAAACTTTTAAGTTCAGAAATGGCTACATATATGTACGCGAGGTATAAAATTCGGATGTGACGTAGTGAATAGAACGTAATAGGATGTATAGTAAGCTGTTCCATTTATGTCCACGGAGATAAATATTTATCTTTTCATATATTATATTGATTGTTGGATGTGTCCTGTTCCTCTTTCATAACCTGCAACACCTTCACACAAATAATTTCCCTAGCCCTTCTGATTTCTCCTCATCTTTCTTCCTTACCACTGCTCTCAGACAAGCAACTGATTTCTTCTCATTTTCCTTCGTACTATCAGTCTTATATTGCGTCCAGCCACCTGGTCTCTGTTCATCTCGTCTCTCAGTGGTGAACCTCATCTCAGTGGACATCATCTCTCAGTTCACTTTCAGTTCACTCTTACCGTCAGTTCTCATCTGTTCAACCACCAATCTTCGAAAAGCAACAGACCTCTTCCCAGTTCTCTCCTGCTATCGAGCTCATATTTCTTCAACTTTCTTCTATTCCTTCTTTCATAACCTGCAACACCTTCACACAAATAATTTCCCTAGCCCTTCTGATTTCTCCTCATCTTTCTTCCTTACCACTGCTCTCAGACAAGCAACTGATTTCTTCTCATTTTCCTTCGTACTATCAGTCTTATATTGCGTCCAGCCACCTGGTCTCTGTTCATCTCGTCTCTCAGTGGTGAACCTCATCTCAGTGGACATCATCTCTCAGTTCACTTTCAGTTCACTCTTACCGTCAGTTCTCATCTGTTCAACCACCAATCTTCGAAAAGCAACAGACCTCTTCCCAGTTCTCTCCTGCTATCGAGCTCATATTTCTTCAACTTTCTTCTATTCCTTCTTTCATAACCTGCAACACCTTCACACAAATAATTTCCCTAGCCCTTCTGATTTCTCCTCATCTTTCTTCCTTACCACTGCTCTCAGACAAGCAACTGATTTCTTCTCATTTTCCTTCGTACTATCAGTCTTATATTGCGTCCAGCCACCTGGTCTCTGTTCATCTCGTCTCTCAGTGGTGAACCTCATCTCAGTGGACATCATCTCTCAGTTCACTTTCAGTTCACTCTTACCGTCAGTTCTCATCTGTTCAACCACCAATCTTCGAAAAGCAACAGACCTCTTCCCATTTCTCTCCTACCATCGAGCTCATATTTCTTCAACTTTCTTCTGTTCCTTCTTTTATAACCTACAACACCTTCACACAAATAATTTCCCTAGCCCTTCTGATTCCTCCTCAACTTTCTTCCGTACCACTGCTCTCAGACAAGCAACAGACCTCTTCCCATTTCTCTCCTGCCATCGAGCTCATATTTCTTCAACGTATTGTTTCTGCGCGACTTGGTCAAATTCGAGCATCATGGCATCTCCTGCGCCTAGGACACCCGCCACTTCAGCCCTGCCGACTTCACCAACCGCATCATCGCCTCGGTCTCGTGAAACATTTCGTTCAAAGATTCCGGTCCGAGTTAATTCCAAAAGAGTGGCCGTGCCAGAGCTTAAAGCTGCCCTAGAAAGGGCAGTAAGAGCAAGAGGAACTCGTTATTCAAACATTCTGGCGTTTTCTGTGTACTGGGACGACGACAACACCCTCGCAAAGGAAGACAGTCAAACGTTTATTGCCATGATGCGTGATATGTTCGACGTTTCCTGCCAAACTTTTGTGCTTCAAAGCAAAAGCCCGATTCCTGCATGGGACCTGAATCTGCAGCTCATCGAAGCAATCAAAGCGAAGCTCAAGAACCAGAAACCATCTCTCCTCGTTTTTTCATACGCCGGCCATGGGGTGATTAATAATTTGGACGAGCTGTCTTTCGCTAGCCGGAATAACAAGAAGCTAGTTCCATGGAGCACAGTGCAAAGTGAATTGACCCCTCCTGAGTTGGCTATGGATCTTTTCGCTATCCTCGATTGCTGTCATTCCGGAAGTGCAGTCACTGGCTCTCCAAATTCTATACATGTGTTAGCTGCTTGTGGCGCGCCCGTATGGGCAAGATCGCGCACCAACAGTATATCCTTCACTCAACGTGTCGCACGAGCAATCCGACCAATTTTCAATTCAGGCAAAGTGTCTATTTCGACCGAAGAGATATTTCACGCAGTACAGAAGGAGACTCCAGCTGGTGCCTATATGTCTCGATTCTCGAGTCACAGTGGAGCAAACCCGATCATTTTGCCGTTCAAAGTCGCAGCTACTTCTGGTTCTGGAATTTCTTCTTCGGGAGCGTCATCATCTGACCTTAGATCAAGTCCAAGGCCTTCTTTGCCTTCAAGCCTGCCACTACGACCCCACAACCGAGAAACACATGTGCTCGTCATGCTCACGCTCGAAGGCAAGGCTGCCGAAGTGACAAGGGATTTCCAAAAAGTTATTGAAACAATGCCTGCCAAATTCCAAATGAAGATGACTGATGCGTTTGAGACTAACGCATCAGCCGGCGTGTTTGTCCGAATGACATGGGAAGCATTTGCCCGTTTGCTGTCAACTGTCAATATGGAGCCACTGCTTCCTATTATTGGGCCCTCGCTTGTTGGCGCCCAACTTCGTGAGGTTCCTACTATTCCCGTAGGAGAGAACCTGCCATTTAGAGAGAGACCTCAGCGCAAAGGATAATCCCGCTGCAATTTCTTCTTCCCCCGTCTCACCCAACTTCCCCCACCCCCCGGCTTTTCTTGCTTTACTTTTGCTTGATACCCTAATTCTAGTTTGCTTTGTTCTTGTGCTTTGATATTCACTGCTCGCTCTTTGATTTACACTTTACGTTTCTGAGTGGACCATCGAGAATCGCGATTCTATCTTTTAGCTTAGGTTTAATTGCTATGTTGCACTATAGGTGCTGTTTTATAATTTCTTTTCCGTAGATCGTATCTAAGCTGGTTAAGGTTCTTATATTGACAGGTCTGGTATTTGTAAATGATCTCTTGGTAAGAGAGCCTATCTATCTATGTAGGTACATAAAGGTATATGTGATATGTGGCGCGTGTGGCGAGCCAAGACTTCCCGGAAATGTTCGAGTTCCCGACTTTGGATCCAGGAACCAATTGTACAATATACCAACCTCTTCTTTCTCCATTTGCCAAGGGATTCTCTAAGTAATGGCTTTTGCTCGCGCTGCGCTTCCGTCGCAGCTATCCGCCGCCGCCCGTCACCCGGTCTCGTTATGCCGGCGCATCCACTCGTCTCCCTTCAGATCAGCCGTTGCACACCCTGTCACGGCTCACGGTCCTCCTCCTAAAGCTCCGGCTACCCCATCAGCAGAGTTCCAGGAGACTTCAAAATCGAAAGATGCGGAGCTCCCAGCCTCCGAGAGTGAAGCATCGCGATATAAACTCACTGCTGCGCTGAAGAAGCGGTTTTGGAAGGATGTCCATGTGCATGGAAAGCTAGGTATGAGTGAAATGGGCATTGGCTATCTCTTTTTATTGATTCTCATTCTATAATGCTCGTCAGCTAACACATCCATTTCACTATCCAGACGGATATCAAGTCCTGCTGGACAAGCGACCCGTCCGAACCCCGATGAAAGAAGTCCTATCTATTCCATCCACGAAGCCTCATCTCGCCCACGCTGTTGCGCTGGAGTGGGATGTGATGACCTCCGCCCAGCAGGCCCTTAAAAGCCACTCTATCCCCATGACCTCCCTCGCAGCCCGTGCCACCGATATCGCCCGCGAAGATGCCGAGGGTGACAGCACCACCAGAAAACAGATTATCACAACTGCCATGCGTTACCTGGATACAGATACTCTACTGTGCTGGGAGCCTGAGCGACAAATGCACGTGCTGGAACGGACGACGGCCGACGGAAAGCCCATCGAAACTCTTCGCCAGATTCAAACGAGAATTGCGGGCAATGTCATGAGCTTTTTGTCTACCAAGGTCTGGCCTGGCCTTGAAATCGTTCCTATCCTCGACACCAATAGCATCCTCCCTCTCTCCCAGCCCAAGGGCACCAAAGACAGTATCTGCACCTGGGTTTCGGAACTGTCTGCGTTTGACCTGGCCGGTCTTGAGCGGGCAATCCTTGCTTCCAAGAGTCTCCTCATCGCGGTCCGCCTGGTCGTGGAATGGAGTGAGAACTTCCGCCACATTCAGCGACCCGAGGCAAAGAAGTTCGGTATCGAGGAGGCGGCTGAGGCCTCGAGTCTGGAGGTAACCTGGCAGACTGATATGTGGGGTGAGGTAGAGGATACTCATGATGTTGGAAAGGAAGACTTGAAGCGACAATTGGGCAGTGTTGTGGTCCTGGTTAGTGGGGAGACTCGATGAGCTACGAGCGTTTGTATATTGGGTATTATACTGTATGATAGATATAGATGGCCTGGATGGTCTGTATGGCCTTGCATTGCATAAATGCGTGTATTACATGTATTACATTGGATACTACCACATGTGCATGAGTTTCATATTTTGTATAGTAAGGATGGGACTCGCAACCCTTACCCTCATGCCAAGGCGGAGATCAGCATCATTTGCCCCCCAAACAAGGACCCCTACCCCCGAATTTCATTCCAAGTCTTTTTAACCTTGAGCAGACAAACAGTTGATGTATTGGACACAGTCCAGTGTGCTACAAGAATGTCTGATCGACCTGAAGGGTAAGTCTTTATTCGTTTCTGGGACTAGGAACTCTCGTTCCATGGTTCACCATGCATCATGACAGATGTGAGACCCCGAGGGGAAATACCTTGGCTTGACTTGATCTACCTGTCCTGAACCTGTACCCTTTTTGAAGCAGTCACATGTGGACGGTATACATGGTGCGGTATATGGAATTTGTACGGACTTTGTACTGACATGCCACTGTCTCTCAGACAGAAACACAAACGCTCTCGAAGCGCAATAGCACTTGCCCTCCTCCACCGCGACAAGTCCAAGGGTGAAGACAAAGACCCCGATGACAACGGAGATACCACCTCGGTCACCTCCGCCTCCTCAAGCCCCGGTTCGTTGAAACACACCCGCAGCAGCAGCCGCCACAGTCGTCGCAAACAAGGCCAAGACCCGAGTCCGCCACCGCCCATTCAAGAATCCGCCGAGGATATGGACACAGTCGAAGACCTGCCTTCCTTGAATCAAATGGAGACTGGCAGCATGTCGCTCGAGCAGTCCGTTCGCACCTTTCGTCTCTTCGAGATCTTGCGCAGCGGAGATACCACCGCCATCTCCAAGGCCATCAAGGATACTATCGACCCGCAGGGCGTGAGTTACCTCAACGGCACGACCGTCCTCCATTTGGCTCTGCAGTGCGCCGAACCCCAGGTCGTGGAATATGTATTGTCCGACGCGCAGGACATCGATATCAACTCGCGGGATCGGGATGGAAACACGCCACTTCACATTGCCGCCCAACTAGGCCGGGGCCCGCTTGTTCGCGAATTGCTAAACCGTCCATCTATCAACGATTCCATTGTCAACTATCGGGGTCAGACGGCTCTCGATTTGGCCCGTACCCCTGAAATCTTCCAGCAGCTTCAGCTCGCGCGGTCTCTCTTCATCGATAGCAAGAACCAGGAAATTCAGGGTTTGATTGGAAGCTCTGATTATAAGGGGTTGGAAGCCTTGCTTGAGGAACCTCGTGTGGAGGGTATTATGGATGTGAACAGTTACGACCTCGTTACCGATCCGACGACAGCTCATTCCGGTGGCACGCTTCTGCATGAGGGTGCTAGAAATAAAGATGCGCAGCTCATTGAAATCCTTCTGACACATGGTGCGGATCCTTTCCGTCGCGACAAGAAGGGGAAGCTACCACAGGATGTTACCAAAGATGATAAAACCCGCGCTCTCTTGAAGAGATCACCCGCGGCTGCTATTGCCCAGCGCGGTATTCAGGAAAGGGCTATTCTCGGAAATAGTAATGCCCAAGGTCTTACCGGACGCGTCTCGATTGGCGATGCCCCGCTTGCAGGCAAGGATGCCCGTGAGATGAGAGGTTATCTCAAGAAATGGACGAATTACACAACGGGGTACAAGTTGCGCTGGTTCGTTCTGGAGGATGGAGTTTTGAGTTATTATAAACATCAGGGTAAGTGGGAGAGTCTTGTCATCGCTCGTGACCCATCGACCCCTGCTAACATGCTCTATAGATGATGCAGGCTCTGCCTGTCGCGGTGCGATCAACATGAAGATTGCTAGGCTTAACATGGATGCGCAGGACAAGACGCGCTTTGAAATCCACGGCAAGTCATCGGTCAAATACCACCTCAAAGCCAACCACGTTGTGGAGGCAAAACGCTGGTTCTGGTCCCTCAACAATGCCATCCAGTGGGCCAAGGATGAAGCGAAGGAAGAGGAGCGTCAGCGATCGAAGAATGCAGAGGTGCTTCGCCAGGCTAAAATCGATCAGACAGAAGGACGCCCTGCGGATACACCATCGGAGTCTGGCCTTTCTCACAAGCCCAGCACAAAGGGTCTTGCTCCTCCGTCTCTGGGCGGTGGCAGCAGCGGCACAAGGCTCAGCACATATGCATCCCGCACAACCCTGGATATTCCAGCTGGAGAAGAAGATAGCTCCGCTTATGGCGGATCTTATGACCAGGTCACTGCTCCAAACGACATGAACAGAGTAATCAGCCATGTCACATCTGCGCCGGACGGAGAGGGTGAGGATGAAGAATTTATCGACTATGGTTCAAGCCACGAGAATGAGATGCCAGCAGCTGATAAGGACGCTCTCAACATTACCGCACAATCTGCGAAGCTTCAGTTGGATCTTCTTGCCAATGTGGCTGCCTCGCTACAGGCCGAGAAATCCAAGAATCCGGAAATGACCATCGCGGATCCAGCCCTCGAACAGGCCCTCGGTGCCTATGAAGCTGCAGTCAGCAGCCTCAAGGACCTAGTGCAAAATCTGCTCAAGATCTCACGCGACCGAGACTCTTATTGGCAGTCCCGTCTCAGTAGAGAGGAGTCTATTCGTCAGATGTGGGAAGAAAGCATGGCCCGCGTGGCCCGCGAGCATGAGGAGCTGCAATCCAAGATGGGCGAGTCTGAGGAGAAGCGGAAGCGAACCAAGCGGGCTCTAAAGGAAGCCCTGGAGAGCGCAACAGGCAGTAGCCGTTCTATCGCCGGTGGGACATCCCGTTTGCCGACAGAGAACCAGAGTCTTGAGACCAGCCAAACTGAAGCTGGTATTCCCAAGACGGTCGATGAACAAGATCAGCCTACCAAGCAACCATCCACGATACCCGCACTCTCTCGCAATCCGTCGACCTACTCCAAACTCAGCAGTCTGTGCGATTCAGAATCGGACGGAGAAGAATTCTTCGATGCTCTGGATGCCGGCGAAATCGAGGTAGAGGACTTGAACAGCTCAGAGAAGAACAATATGGAACCACCTAAAGATGAAAGTGCTGAGCTTCGGGCTGTGAAGAGTACCATCATTGCACCCTCCTTTAAGGGTTATGAAGATCCCATCAGAGAGCGACTTAAGATGGATGCTGATGATCGACCAAAAATCTCTTTATGGGTAAGTTTGTGGTGCTTGCTTTCTTCCTCTCTCTACCAGTGCTAACAATAGTCTAGAGTATTCTGAAATCTATGATCGGAAAGGACATGACGAAGATGACGCTCCCGGTGTCCTTCAACGAACCAACTTCACTACTTCAACGAGTTGCTGAGGATCTTGAATATACCGACCTCCTTGACATCGCTGCTGGTCGGACCGATTCAATGGAACGCCTGGTATATGTAGCCTCGTATGCTGCAAGTGAGTATGCCTCGACTATCGGCCGTGTCGCAAAGCCCTTCAACCCCCTTCTGGGTGAGACTTTCGAGTACGTGCGTCCGGACAAGGGCTATCGATTCTTTGTGGAGCAAGTCAGCCACCACCCACCGATCGGAGCTGCGTGGGCCGAATCGCCCAAATGGGACTACTGGGTAAGTGCATCCGATTTCGTAACTGGATGTTCTGCGGGCAGGACTAGGCTAACCAGAATTATGTATTCAGGGTGAATCCTCGCTCAAGTCCAAGTTCTACGGCAAATCCTTCGACATCAACCTGCTGGGCACATGGTTCCTGAAGCTGCGACCTTCTACCGGTGGAGAGGAACTCTACACCTGGAAGAAGGTGACCTCGTCGGTAATCGGCATCATCACTGGTAACCCTACAGTGGACAACTACGGTCTGATGGAAATCAAAAACTGGACCACTGGCGAAGTCTGCTACCTCGACTTCAAGCCCCGTGGCTGGAAGGCTTCATCGGCCTACCAGGTGACAGGAAAGGTCGTCGACAGCGAAGGCTCCCCCAAGTGGAGCATCGGTGGCCGCTGGAACGATAAGATCTACGCGCGCCACACCCCCGGCTTTGAGGCACCTGTCTCCGGTCAGGATCCCGAGTCTGCTAAGACCTTCTTGGTCTGGCAGGCTCATGCTCGTCCTACTGGTATACCTTTCAATCTGACCCCATTCGTCATCACACTCAATGCTTTCCCCGAGGCCTTGAAGGAGTGGCTACCTCCTACCGATACCAGACGACGACCCGATCAGCGTGCTATGGAAGATGGTGAATATGATTTAGCTGCTGATGAGAAGCACCGTGTTGAAGAGAAGCAGCGTGCCAAGCGCAGAGAACGCGAAACCAGCGGCGAGATCTACAAGCCGCAATGGTTCGTCCGTGACAAGTGTCCTGTTACTGGAGAGGAGTTCTGGGCTCATAATGGAAAATACTGGGAGTCCAGAGATGTGCATGATTGGACCCGATCTGAGGATATTTTCTGAAAGGCTACTCGGCTTGTTTTGGCTGGTGGCTTTGTACAAGACTCGATTGTCGTAAATAAACGAATGAACTTCTGGATAGCTTTTTCGTGTGCATGAGCTCATTTGGATAAAACTGCATACATAGCAAATGGTATATCTCTATGTTAAATTCACCTAATTAACAGAATACACCTGACGACATTGGACTTAAAGCCCAAGTTGAAGATCTTCGTGCATACATAAAAGGGTCGTTATCAGTCACGTGTCGCCGCAAAAACATCCCCAGAGCTATCCGTGGTGTGATCAGTTTCCCCTCCACAACCAATTGACATCGCAATGGCAGGATACACTTGTGTCCAGTGCCTACAGGTCCTCCGTCAAGGAGTCAGGGCCTCCGCCCCTCAGGCTCGCCTGCAGAGCCTCGCCACCGCGCGGAGAAGAAGCCCCATCTCCCCGTCTTTCATCCGCAGCTTTGGCTCACAACGCAACGGTCGATCGCTGGGCAACGCCCCAGAGCAGCCCAAGCACACACACAATCAGACCTGCTGTGCTCCCAAGTCCTCGCCTTCGCCCCTCACCCAGCGGGCAGCTCACACGGCAACCGGGTACTCCGTCAACCCTCGGGCTGTCCTGAAACCTGACAACCTGTTCCACTCTTTCTCGAACTCGCCCTCGCCGGCAATTCGCAAGCGCGCCGAGTTCATCAAGCAGAACGCCTTCTGCCCTCACCCAAGCCACCAGCAAACCCGCGCGGCCGTCTCGCCGCACGACCCCGAAGCCAGAAAAACCACCGATGATACAAACCTGCCCCCGGCCCATTCGCACTTCGAGTGCCCCGATTGCGGTGTGCCAGTCTACTGCTCCGAGGGTCATTGGATGGATGACTTCGAGGCCCACCTCGAGATCTGTGACACTCTGCGCCAGATAAATGAGGACGACCACGACCTACACTCCGGCCGCTTCTTCCGCGAATTCCATTACCCCGGTCCTCAGGATGACAACTTCGTTATCAACATGACTAACTGGGACACTTACCTCTACACCCGTGAATTCGCGGCGATCAACGATGACCGCTCCATGCGTCAGGTTACCCGCATGCTCACCTACCCCCAGACAATCGGCAGTGTCCTACACGAGCTTAGCCCGTACAGTGTTCGCTCCGGTGGACGACTCACACCGGAGGGATTGAAGAGTCTCAGTGGTAAGTCCCGACCCCCTATACAAGCAGCAGAGCACTGCTAGCAGTGACCCCACACAGCAAACTAATCCATCCCCAGCCCTCCGCTACACCCTCCACCCACCCAAAGCCGGTGAAAGCATCGACGTCAAGGGCCTCCGCCTGAAAGCGCCCCCGGTACGAATCTTCATCCTCGGCGCCCGCGCAGAGTCCTCCCTCCCCCGCGACGTCTGGCTGCAGCTGCAGTACATGTACCCGCGCGCCCTGCTGCATCTGATCTTCATCGGGCCGGAGAGTATGGCGAACCGAGACGGGGAGTATCCGCTTCCCGAGCGCACGCCCGAGAACCCCTTCGGCGGCATCGTTGAGGACAGACTCGGTGGTCAGATGAAGATCACTACTTACGTGGACTACTTCCACACTATGAACAAAGCGCAGTATTTCGGTCCCTTTGATCCTTACTTGGATTGCTTCATGCTCTTCCATCCCGGTTTGGGTCACCCGGCTAGCTCGCATGAGTGGGAGGAGACGCTGCCTCAGTTGCTTGAGACGAAGGTCCCTATCATCTGTACTGGGTATACGCAGTGGGATCTGGAGCGCGATATCAACTGGGTGGGTGAGAAGTGTCGTGGGGAGTTCGATGTGCTTCTTGAGCCCGGGGAGAATATCTTCCGCAGTCTGCGCTGGGACCTGAATGATCAGGATCCTCATGATGTTTCTTGTGGAAACTGGGGATTGTGGGCCTTCCGAGGCAAGAGGTATGTGGTTTCTTTTGCTGAGTGGAGGAACGTTGGCTAACCTGTTCTGCGGTAGATACGAAGCTGCTTTCTCTAAAGAAGAGTAGGCTAGTTATAGGTCTCCTTTCTGTACGATATTTTTTTGGGGTGCCCGTTCTTGGGGTCATTGTAGTAGATAAGATCAGTTTCAGTCCTCTCCGAAGTTATTCACGATTATCGATGCGCTTGATTCAGTTTGTTTTGGCAAGAATACGCCGTGGATAAAGCCATAGCTAAGCTCTCATTGAGAAGCTAGGAATCCATACTAGATTGTAAGGAGTAAATACTCCCATCATACTTGAAGATTGCAGATGAAGCAACGGCCAGATGTGGCCACAATGGAATGTATCAATTGCGAAAGTTAAAAAGAAAAAAAAAGTAAAGCTCGTAAGTCTTACACTCGTTAACAGTAGTATGACATCCAAGAGCAAAGACGCAAGCATCAATGCAGAGAAAAAATCCAAAGTCAACCAAGACAGAAAGGTAGTAGCATTAAGATCAAAAATGCTTGGTTGAGATCAAAATGGGAGTATCGAAGGTAGAAGAAAAGGGTATAAACATCGGAAGATCGGAAAACACATGTCAAAACCACCATAACCAGAAAGTGATGATTTAAAAAAAAGGGTATGTCAAGAAGAAAGAATATGTAAAGATAATCCCAAAGCGAAAAATATGGGAAGGACCAAGTGCGGGCCATTCTAGATGACCGAAGCAGTTCAGTACCAAGGCTGACACTGGATGCAATGCGACAGAGTCGACACCAAGATCGAGGTAACTCAAACATTTACTCGTTCAATGAGTCAGGAAATGGAGCTTAGATCATGAGAAGACCAGCAATTGCGGCTGCACCAGCAGCCATGGCACCAGGGAAGTGAATTGAGGCAGCACCGGCAGTGGCAGGGGCGGAAGGAGTAGCCGAGACCTCACCGGCAGGGACACTGCTAGCTTTGATCAGAGGGGTGGAGGAGCTGGCAACGTGGCTCATGGAAGGGGTAGCACTGGAGGAGGGAGTGCTAGTGATGACAGGCGTCCAGGTCGACGAGGTAGTTTCAGTTGAGGTTGAAGTCGGGGCGGGAGTTGGGGTGGACGACGGGGGAGGAGTGTAGCCGGAGGGCACCAGAGTGAGAGTCTTGGTGACACAGTCGGCTGTGGCAGCTTCAGCGGCGAACGCGACGGGCGCGAGGGCCGAGAGGAAGAGGAGAGCCTTGGTGAATTGCATTGCTGATGTTTTGGTTCAAAGTTGTTATGATATTGACAATTGGTAATTGCGAATTTCGAAGTGCGAATTGCGACGAAAGAGTGACTCGAGTCAAAAGAGTGAATGCTGATAAAAGAATGT
This sequence comes from Penicillium rubens, assembly GCF_028828025.1. NCBI lineage: Eukaryota > Fungi > Ascomycota > Eurotiomycetes > Eurotiales > Aspergillaceae > Penicillium > Penicillium rubens. The sequence goes on along the minus strand of NW_026890601.1, from coordinate 4,001,595 downwards.
AATGAGAACAAAAGAGTGACACTGTTTCGAACAGGAGAAGTTTGCTAGAGAGACAGGAGATGAGGGAAAAGGGAGTTCCAAGGACCCGGGATGAGACAGGTACCAAGGCATCAAGGCACTAAGGCTGCAAGGCTGCAAGGCTCTTTCCATTGGAATGTCATTCTTATAATTCATCGCTATAGACCGGAGATGACCTTTGCGGTCTTCCCTTACCATCTGATGATTTCTTTATATTCAGACTTCCTCATAGTTACTTAAACAGAAATAGCACTTGTCTCTGACAGTACAGCTAGTCCAATTTGCGCCATTTCTATACTTCCAAAGTCTTCCCTTTCTTCGGATCGTCTATGACCTCTTCGATGATGAAGAAGCGGATACATTGATACCACTATTGGATAGACAAGGCCCTATATAAGACCAAGATAAACACGAATAATGGAGATAATATAATCCACCGGAGACTACGGAGTACCCGTGGACATTTTATACTTGTTCTTAACTTGACTATTACAACTACAGTTTACGGTTTCAGGTCAGTCCAATAGCGTCCTCACATTATCAGAAGCAAGCGCTTATGGGTATAATCAACACTGTTGTACAGGCCAAGGGCAAGTTCCCAAACCGGGGTATCAAAAGTCACAAGCAAACATCCATCCCAGTCATCCTTTATATCATAGCATCGACGCTCATAATCAACAGCCAGGTGGAGCTATATCGATAGCCCACCATTCAGAAAGCAAAAGAATTAGAAAGCAAAAAAACACCGTTGTCAGCATTTAGAATCCCCAGACGGCAGCCACTACCACAGCAACAGTCACCCAGTATCCGCTGGCATGCAAGACCATCGCGACAGGACCAGATGCCGAGGAAGTACTAGTGCTTTCGTCAGGGGCAGTGGTACCATTAGCCAAGGTGCCATTGATGTAGATGGTCTGAGTGCCGTTCACATCGACCACACGCACAAGACTGGAGTTCTTGGGCACGGTGCCGTTGAAGAGGGACTCGTAGTAGGTGCGGTTATCGTTGTTATCGCAGCCGCACGGCGAGTACTCCTGGCACACACAAACAATGGGGAGCGACTCGTTCTTCTGAGCATCGTCATTGTAGTAGTTGTAGTGGTGACTATAGGGGTAGGCGTAGGCGCCGTACAGCCAAAGACCCGGGAAGAAGCCCAGTGCAGCTCCACCGATCAGGTAGGGGGCGATTCCTCCAGCGGACCGGGAGCCAGCTCTGTAGGGAGTGCGTGCACCACCCGCATAGTAGCTGCCTCCGCCGTAGCTTGGTCGAGTGCCAGAGCCGCCACGGGTTGTACCACCAACATTGCTTGTTGAACCACCGCGACTGCCACTTGAGCCAGAAGAGCCAGAAGAGCCAGAAGAACCGGTGCGGCCTCCACTTGAGCCTGAACTGGAAGAACCGGTGCGGCCTCCGCTGCTTCCTCCGCTGCTGCCGCCGCCGCCGCCTCGGCCTCCACCGCCACGCCGCTTCTCGAGGGTTGTAATATCTGAAGGGTCCTGGATATGGTCTTGGATAGAGCCCTGGATAGAGTCCAGGGAGTCCAGGGAGTCCAGGGAGTCCAGGTCTCGTTCAATGAGATCGGTAGACTCGGTTTGAGGGATGGTCAGGGATGCGACCCTGGTGGCGAGTAGAAGGAGCGTTGTCGCCCAAGTGAACTTCATGATGTATCTAAGCGCTGGGTATTGAGTAGGAGAATAGAAGAAAGAATAAGAAGGTCTCAAAGGTGAGAATGCAAGGTGAACTAGGTAGTAAAGTATGTAGCGGAAGTAGTGAAGAAGGGAAGTAACGGTATGACGAAATTCTGATAAAATGCAAGTCCGAGTCCTCAAGAGATTTCGGGGGTCTTTTAAATCTAAAAAATTTTTGAGAGTCTTAAGAATATTTTTGTTTATCTTTTCTTTAATACGCAGAGTATAAGCAATTGCAATAAAATACAAAATCATCAAAGCCACCTCATAGACGCCCCCTTTAGCGGCCTAAGAGCGAATACGAAGTGTTGGCTTGTGTTGGCTTGTGTTGGCTGTGTTGGCTTTACTCTGTGACTATATAACTACCTAGGTATGACTATATGACTATATACTGGTATACTCCTACATATGTACTGCCGAAGAAGAAAGGTATGATATAATTATGCATACTCCGTACATACCTACCTACATATTCAAGTCTACGTAGATCTCTCCCACATGGGTATGATCTATGACCTGATAGGATCTCCGTTTTCATCATTCTACTTAGCCTATACTATAATATTTAGTATTCGAGTATTATATTACTCTATCATACTACAGTTCTAAACACCAACGGCGCTCTTGCCCCTTTCTTACGTGCTACGCCCCGGAGTAGAAATGAGCCTCGTTCCAAGCCCCTTTATAGAGAGACTGTCTGATCCTATCAAAGGCAAATACGCCTTGTTCTCAATATCTACGAATCAGCCTCAAAGAATTGGGCACTTAAGTGGCTGTGAGGCTATTTCTTATTCTATGAAAAGATGATTCTTTAAACCTTTGAAATTAATTGAATAATTTCATAACTAAACCAGTTAAGTTATCGTAACTAGTTAATAGTTAACACTAATAGTAGTAGTGGGAGCCCTGGAGATCACCGGTCGGGCACCCAACAGCTTTCCCCCTAAAGCTACCTTTTGATTTCCCCCAACACATTTCTCATGGCACGTCAAAGAGGTCTTTCAAATGCCTCTTCCACTTCCTCGCTCCCCGACCAGGTACATGAATCTCCCATCCCTAACCGGCGACCGCTAATGCAATCATAGGAGCTGGGGAGCATGTATGATTACCTCGCCAAAGTCATCCTCCTGGGACCAAGTGGTGCTGGAAAGTGAGTACCAATTATATCCATACATATCCATACATTATCATACATACAACCTTAGATCATCTGCTGACATCGGATCCTTGAACAGGTCTTGTGTACTACACCGCTTCGTGAAAGATGAATGTACAACCACCCAATCCTCTAGCTAGCTCTCTCTCTCTCTCTCCCGCTCACTAATATATCTTCTCTCTCCAGGGCGAGTACTTTCCTCCCAGACCATTGGTGTGGAATTCGCCTCACGCATCGTGAAACTCGGCACGGGCTCGCGCCGGAGACGCATCAAACTCCAACTCTGGGACACAGCAGGCACAGAGCGCTTCCGATCCGTTTCAAGATCATACTATCGTGGCGCAGCAGGCGCAATCCTCATCTACGACGTGGCTTCCTATGCTTCCTTCGCCTCCCTACCGACCTTCCTCATGGACGCCCGCGCCCTCGCTTCCCCGAACTTATCTGTCATCCTAGCCGGGAATAAAGCCGACTTGACCTCCGAGGCCCAGTCGGATTTCGAAGACTCCCGCCCACCTCCGACCCCGTCCAGTACTTCCAGCAAACAGTCATCTATCCCGTGGGATGTGAATGGGTCGATCCGCTCGACCAGCCTGATGGGGACGGGGACTAGGTTGACTGCTACGCGTGCGTCGGAAGGCAGAGAGGTTAGCTCCGAGGAGACATCCCACTGGGCTGCTAAGTCGAATATACCCGTCGCTGTGGAGATCTCGGCTCTGACGGGGGATGGCGTGGAAGAAGTCTTTAATCGCCTGGCGCGTATTATCTTGACCAAGATCGAGCTCGGGGAGATCGACCCCGATGACCCGCAGAGTGGGATCCAGTACGGGGATGGAGGTCTATATGGTGGTAGCGACGCTTCGAGTATCAGAAGTCGGGCGACCTTGGACGATAATTCAATGCCCCTTCAACGCAGGAATCCTCGTCGAAAAGGCAAAGCTCATGGCACATCTTGGAAAAGCGGAATGAGGGAATGGGAGGATGTTTTCCGCTTGGGCTCTGGAAGTCACCCAAATCAAGGGTGCTGTTAGTATTATTTGTATTCATCCTTGGGTACATCTTTGTTTTTCTGTTTTGATTTGGTCTTTCGTTTACTACACTGCACGATACCCCCCCTCTCGTTGACCTTTGATCATTTCTGTTACTTTATTTACCCAACAGTTCAGGCCTCCAGGAAGAGGAGTCATTGCATATCAACTTTTGATTCATCTCTTTTAAAAAAAGTCTCCTAAAAAGAAACGCCCCGCCCCCAATGTTTTGTTTTCTATAACGGGAAATTTACACATCAATACCACCAATCAAGGTCTTAATGCCCTTGCCAGCCTTCACCTCGATAAAGGCCTGCTCAGCTTGTTCGAACTTCACTGTGCCGGTAATCAACCTCTTAACATCGACCTTGCCGGATGAAACCAGGCCAACAGCAAGCTTGTAGTCTCCGCTACCATACCGGAAGCTACCCTTGATGGTCAGCTCCTTGGAACAAGCCGCCATGATGGGGAACAGGATCTCGCTGCGGCCCATGCCACCCTGGACGTATGTGCCTCCGTTACGTAGGACATGGATACCTGTGTGCACGGAAGGCTCCGCGCCCGAAGCGTCAATCGCCACATCAGCACCAGCGCCGAGCCCGTTCTCTTCCTTCATGCGCTCAGCATTCTCAACGGCCGCAACATTGCTGGGCATGAACGTCGACGTTGTGGCGTAGCTCTTGGCAAAGTCAAGACGCTGCTGCTGGATATCCACGGCGATGACCTTGGAGGCGCCAAACGCAGTCGCCACGGCGCAGCACAGCAAGCCCACGGGGCCGGCACCGAATACAACCACCGTCTGGCCGGGGCTGACACCGGCTTGGCGCACGATGTGCACTGCAACACTGAGGGGTTCCATGAGCGCTCCCTCCTGCAGGGAGATGTGTTCGGGAAGCTTGTAGCAGAAGTCCTCGGGAAGAGCATAGTATTTGGCGAGGGTGCCGTCGTAGGGCGGGGTCGCGGCGAAGCGCATGTCCTCGCACAGGTTGTACTTTCCGGCCTTGCAGGGGTCGCATCGGCGGCATGAGATGCCGGGCTCCATGGCGACCCGGTCGCCCACCTTTAGAGTCTTGACGGCTGATCCGACTTGGCTGACGATGCCTGCTGACTCGTGTCCGAGGACCATGGGGTCTTTCACAACGAATGAACCGATTGAGCCATGTTCCCAGTAGTGCACCTGTTGGGGGTTAGTCGGTCTCTGGTGGCTCATACTTGTTTTCGAGCATGGTACATACATCACTGCCGCAAATACCGGTGTACTTGACATTGATGATCACATCGTGGGGGTTCTTCAGCTCAGGAACTGGGCGGTCTTCAAACTTGACCTTGTGAATTCCCTCAAGGACGAATGAAAGGTTCTGCATGACTGTCAGACTTGTTCTGTGTCATTTTCGGGTGAGTCGAGTTCTACCTGAGCTGTGGCCATTGTGTATGTGGGTTTAGAGGGGCAATGGAGGGAATTCCGGGGCAATCGACAACAATGTGGGGTGATGAAGAGGAGAGAGTATGAGAGAAATAGAGATTCCACACGTAGAATCAACGGGGAAAAAGAATTATATATATATATATATAAGGATTCTGAAAAAGAGAAAAAGCAAAAGCAACCGGGAGAATCCAGATTCGAATTGAACCGAAGAGCTCCCCCGCAGGTCCAACTGTGGATTTTCTTTTTTAGCCGCGATGGATATTAACCGGGAGTTCTGGCGGGATTCTCTTTCCTCTGTGAAGTCACAAGGGGCGATAAAATCATATGGCCATGTGACCCGCCACTTGTCAAGTGACGTATACTGACTATTTCCTATATAGGATATTATACGGAGTACATCGGTAACTCTTATATATCATACATTTGTATACTTCCAAGGTTGTATATAAGAAATAGAATAGTATCTAGAAATAAACCCATTTCAAGTATAAAACGCTATCCGACACTATATATATCTGTACTTATATACGCTAAATATATTCTCCATACCAATTCATGTGTAGGTACTACATTAATACATTAAGTACGGACTATATCCCTATCCAATCCCCGTTGCCGTAAGAAAAAGGTATCGGGACGCCAAGACCCCGGAACTCGGTCCGTCCTCCACCTCTCACCTCTACTCTCTCTCTGGTAGCTCTGATAGCTCTGACAGCTCCGACAGCTTTAAGAGCTTCACTTCTTCACAATGGTCTTCAATGCTCTCGCCTTAGGGGCGCGTAGTCTCCGGACTCGACCATCCCCCCGCCTCGTGCGCCATTTCGCAGCTTCGGCCAACCAAGCCAAGGAAAACCAATCATTCAAGAGTCAACTATACGAAAGCACCCAACAGCGTCTGAAGCGTGAGCGTGCGGAACAGGAGAAATTTGCCCAATATCAGACTCAATCTCCCGCGGGTCGCTCTGCCGCCCTGGTCTTCGGTATGCGATACCGAGATAACCTTGCATTTTCCTCTGGATAGGTCATTGGCTAACTAAATCTGCAATCGCGCTGTAGCTTTGGTTTTCTTCTCAACCGGTGCTTATTACCTCGGATCCCTCAAGCCCGCAGCTCTGCCCTCCTCATCTACGACTCCCCTCTCTGAGATCCAGCCCCCAAAGCACAACGTCTCTCCTTCCAATCTCCAGGCCGCATGGGCCGATTTCGTCGAAATTTTGGGCAAGGAAAATGTTTCGACCGCAAGTGGCGACTTGGAATCACATGCCGGATCCGATTGGTCCTCCTACTCGCAGAAAGAGGGCGAGAAGCCCTTCTTGATCCTCTACCCGTCAAGTACCGAGGAGGTCTCGCGCATCATGAAGGTCTGCCACCAACGCGTTATCCCCGTCACCCCGTACTCCGGCGGCACGAGCTTGGAGGGACATTTTGCGCCTACGAGGGGTGGTGTGTGCGTGGATTTCCGTCGTATGGATCGCATCTTAGAGCTCCACAAGCATGACTTGGATGTTGTTGTCCAGCCCGCTGTTGGATGGGAGGAGTTGAACGAGGAGATCGCCAAGGATGGACTTTTCTTCCCGCCGGACCCTGGTCCCGGTGCGATGATTGGTGGTATGGTCGGGACAGGATGTTCGGGGACTAATGCCTACCGGTACGGGACAATGCGTGAGTGGGTGATATCGCTCACTGTTGTCCTGGCCGATGGTACCGTTATCAAGACCCGGCAGCGACCGAGGAAGTCCAGCGCTGGTTACGACTTAACCAAGCTCTTTATTGGCAGCGAAGGCACCCTTGGTCTGGTAACGGAGGCGACCTTGAAGCTGACGGTCAAGCCTCAAAGCGAGAATGTTGCTGTCGCAAGCTTTAGCAGTATCCAGAGTGCTGCCGAATGTGTGACTCATGTGGTGGAGGCTGGTATCCCGGTCGCTGGTGTTGAGATTCTCGATGACATCCAGATGAAGTGCATCAATGCCAGCAAGACCACCAGCCGTCAGTGGAAGGAGTCACCTACCCTGTTCTTTAAGTTCACTGGCAACCCAAGTGCGGTTAAGGAGCAGATTGGTATGGTGCAGAAGATTGTGTCTAGAACGGGCAATACCTTCGAGTTTGCTCGTGGCAAGGCTGAAATGGCAGAACTCTGGAGTGCTCGCAAACAGGCGCTGTGGAGTGTTATGGCGATGAAGAAAAGCCCGGATGACCATGTCTGGACGACCGATGTCGCGGTTCCGATGAGCAAGTTGCCCGATATCATGGAGGCAACCAAGGAAGATATGACCAAGAATGGCTTGTTGGCCGGAATCTGTGGCCATGTCGGAGATGGCAACTTCCACGGTAAGCTATTGCCTTAGTTTCGACATACCCCAAAAGTCATTCGACACGTATTAACATCCGACAGCGATCATCCTCTTCAGCGACCGTGAGAGGAGTATAGCCAAGGGCGTCGTGCACCGCATGGTGAAACGCGCTGTGGAGATGGAGGGCACTGTCACCGGAGAGCACGGTGTTGGTCTCGTCAAGCGAGACTACCTCGAGCACGAGTTGGGTGAAACTACAGTTGATACAATGCGCCGGGTAAGTCTTGACATACGTTCTCATTCGACCTCCAAATCCAAATATACACCCTTCATCTATGCCCATAGAACACACCACTAATACTCCTATCTGCATTCCTAGCTGAAATTGGCTCTTGATCCACTCCGCCTGCTCAACTGCGACAAGGTCGTACGCACCGAACAACCAGCTCCTGGAGAGGTTAAGGAATGGTAGATATCTGCGCCGTCATTCATTGTGACAGGATCTATAACGAGCCCGACACTGTATCCGGGGCACTGCCCTAATCCGAATCCGAACCAGCCGATCCATGGTGATGATGGCGGTGGTGGCGGTGGTGTCGGTGGTGCCGGTGAGAACGTTCCTCATCATCGCTGCCTCCACTGCGGGAGCCCGAATCGTGCCTGGGGCGCTCCTCATCCTCATATCCATATCGTCGTTCGGCGCGGTATCCATCACCGCCCTCTCGCTGGCCATATCCTTCCTGGGACCTATAGCCGGAATTTTCAAATTCGTTATAGCCAGGCTGCGGTCTACCATATCCAGAGGACTCCCTGTATATCGTGGTCAATATAAGAAACTAGTAAATAACAAATAATCAAGTCCACTTACTGTCCGTATTCCCCACGAGGAGCAGGACCTCCGTATCCATAGTGTGTCTCTGTACGCTGATATTCAGATTGGCCACTTTGGTAGGTCTCCCGTGTCTGCTCCTGATAGTAACCCTGGCTTTCCGACTGATATTGGTGGTGCTCCTCGCGGCGGAAGCTCTCCGTTGGAGGTGCGTAGCCAGAGTACTCATCGCGGCGCGGGGGTGGCTGTTGATAGACGGTTTCACTTTGATATTCGTATCCGTCGGGGCGTGGACGGTATTCTTCGTGATGAACCGGGGGCTGACCGTAGCCACCGTAGCCTCCGTGGCTTGGTTCGCTTGGCTGTCCATATCCACTCTGGCGAGGGGGCTGCATTTGACTGAACGAGTCCCCGCCATATTGCTGGTGGCTCTCATATTGGGGTCGACTCTGGTAAGAATTACCACTGTCGTAGTTCTGAGGCTCTGGTCTCTCCCGATCAGGCTTCGAGCCGCCGTTGTTGAGAAGCATAGAGCCCATGCCTCCCACAAGTCCACCGATTATACCGCCAAATGCACCTCCACCCGCAGCTTCGGAGGCGAGGTTCTCAATACCAGAGCTACCGGACCCTTGGCCTTCACCAGAGCTGCCGCCGTGAGGCTTGGGAAGAGCGATCGGCTTGCCACATCCGTGTCCGCAGTCTTGCACACCATCTTTATGGTTCCTGCCTTCAAGGACACCATCGCGGCTCAGCTGCTCGCGGAGGATGTCACGCTCTTCATCATCCTTTTCGTTCCACCACTTCTCGACCGTGGAGAACATGATCTGATGCATATCGGAAGCTCCATCGCGTCCATACTCACGGCGAGCGGGGTGGTGGAAAACACCAGAAATTATTCTGTCAAGAGTGCGGTCGATATCGACATCCTCATCGTCCCAGCATGACATGAGCTGAGGAACCGACCATTTGACAACAGCTGATGCAATACGACCGGCAGGCTCATTCAGAATGTTGGAGAAGTGGTCTTTTGAGAGCATTGAGTGAGTCGGGTTGGAGCAATCATCATCGTTGAACACAATGTGCTGCTGCTCCCGGCTGCTCTGGATCACTTCGGACGAACCGGTTTCGAGCTCGGACTTGACCTGCCTGATAATGGGAAGAACATAAGGAGCCAAAACAGAGAACACGAAAATGGTGATTTGATCCTGAATTTGCTCGATCAGTTCGGGCAAGACGGGGATCTTCTCGATGGCCTCATTGATTCGCTTCAACAGGTTGTCGTGCCACTCGAGGACTGGGTAGACCTGCTTCTGGACATTATCCAGATAGAGGGCCCACTCTTCAGGTTCACGGGGACTGATGTTCTCGCTGTCATGTTTGGCATCATCTGCCTTTGACTTGAAGTCATCCATCTGGCCAGTCTGGTCGTTGCTGTCACCAAGCAGACCCTCGGGGATCTTGCTCAGCAGAGTCTGCAGGAAACTCTCCGAGGAATCCGGGTTTTCCGATTCGGCGACAACATTCTCCAAGGTCTCAAGTTCCGACTGCATCGTCTTATCGGACAGTTCTCCCAGTACGGAATGGAAGAAATCAACTCCGCCAAAGGTACCAGTCACGATTGGATAGACTTCTTCATCAACACCGTCAACCTGCAGTTTGGTGTCGCGTCCGACGTGAGGGAAGACCTCTCTCTCTCCCATTTCAATCAGACTGAGCTCAGTGTAGTTAGAGTGAGCAGCGTAGTCTTCCAGGCAGTGCAAGCCAGTGCCCAACAGTCGTAGAGCTTCATATAGGTCGTCCTTGTTTCCGGATCGCCCATAACGACGACCCAGCTGGATTGAGCGGCCGAGCACACGGCGAATCAATGTAGCCGAGGTGTCGATACCCACATCCTCAGTTGCGATGTAGTGTTTCAAGCCTGTGGGTATGGTTTGGTTAGTCCAATACCGACCACCGCATCATCAGAGTTCATACCGGTGCGGGGGTCCACTGCAAGCTCTCGCTCTTCGTCGACGGGGCCACGCAGCCGACGGTCATAGTCACGCGCATCCTCGCCCGTGGCGTATCCCAGGGGGTTATCGATATGCTCCGTTGGTTGATAACATCCCAGGCGTTCCGTCGTAACCTCAAACTCTCCGGTTCCGTATCTATTCGTAGGTCTCAGCGGAATGTCAACAGTCTCGATATTCGTTTTTCACGACTCACCCAAAGCTCATAAAGCCAAGCACCCAGAGTAGAATACGGATGGCTTCGGCGCTAACATATTTGACGGTTCCCACATCGACTGCTTGGCTGTAATCACGCAACCAGTTACCGAAGTAGACGCGCTTCACATCCAGCTTGCCGAATTTCTTGCCACCGGCAACTCTCGCCATATAGAGAGTCAGAAGGGCATCCTCGATATCTCCATGACGCCAGTTTTGACCCTCGAGGCGGGAAAGAGAGGCGATGTTACCAGCGCCAAATGCATATGCCTGACCGGAGAAAGCGACCAGAATCAATAGGGACAACCCCAGGTTCTGTAAAGACAGACCCATGGTTGAGAATGATACAATGTGGTCCCGGGGATATATGTTTTATTAAAAGAAGCAGAAGAGAAGGAAAAAGAAGGAAACAAAGTGAAAGGGAAAACAAGAGAAAAACAAAAGAGAAAAGACCCAAATTAGGCCACCCCACCAAATGTACTCCGTACACAGAAATGATCAAACACCTTTGGTGGGGGGAAGATGCTTTGCAGCTCTTGGCATTAGTGTTGTACATAGATTACAGAGGTGCCTAGGTACCAGGTACATATACATATATGTAGGTACATAATACTCTGTAAGGTACCTAGGTACCTTATGAAGTATGGAATATTATTTTATAGAATATGTATATCGTGTAGATGGGTGTACAGAGTATAAGGGGAATAGAAGGAATAGAATAGATTAAAATAAGATGAAAATACGGAGCAAAGACGAACTACTAATTAAACTAGTCTACCTAGGTAGATTACGAAGTAGAATAAATAGAACAAATAGAACGATCGAAGAATATTACATCCAATAATAGGAGAAAGGGGGGCATAGTATGAGATAATAGGAATCATATAGGGGATAGTATGGAGTAGATATAAGGGGATCAGGAGAAATAGGAGAAAGTCAAGGCCGCATGCGGTCTCGATCCCGTCTGTCTCCGGCTTCACCGCCGTCTCCTTTTCCTTTGGACCTTTGGAATATAATCTACTCGACTTCCTACTTCCTACTTTCCACTTGCTTACTTCTATTTCGCTTTCGCTTTCTCTTCTAATCTGAAACAAATGTCAGATCCTTTATCTCTCCCGCTATAAGCGCTTATCTCAACTCTTCACTTTCAACCTTGCAAGGTTTCCCCGCTGAGCTGATGCGCTGATGCGCCCCTCTTGATTACTATTACCTTGGGATCTCTTACGGTCTCCTCTTTCCTCAGTCTTCTCCTCCCCACTCATCATATCGAATTCTGAAGTCTCATACTCTCCGGTTCTCATTCAGCTGGTGTTGACAATCATGCATCACACAGTTCATTACTAAAAAAGAAGGGACTTAAGAGGTTCCGACCATGGCGCGCGTTGACGATTCATACTCCCGTGAGTCGGCCTTCCCCGTCATGAAAAACCGACTGGTGGGGGAGTCCGGATCGCTCCAGCGTCCTACAAAGCCGAGACCGGGCCTTGAAACTGGACGGGCTGCGTCCTATCATATCTTTCCGTCTCGAGATTTCAACAACTCCCAAGATCAATTCTCCTTTTCCGGTGTTGCCGACAACTCGCACTCTCCTGTCCACCTCAGAAAGCGCAGCTCTATGGCTTCAAGCATGGCCATGCATGATACCACGGGCGAACAGCCGTGGAACTCGGAACAACAGTTGATGAATGCTTCTGAACACAATATATCATCCGAAGCTCTCGACTCTCGCCCTCACAAAAGTAAATCAATGAAACCCAAGGTCCACATCAAGCCCATTTTACGGAAACTCTCCCGGGATGATGCGCCATCAACCTCAATCGATCTCTCCCGATCATCCACTGACCAAGAGGGGTTGGGGATTTACATGAACTTCGAGCGGGAGCGACCACGCAGCGAATCTCTCGCAGGTGTGACTTTCAAGAGAACACCTTCCGGTCTTCATAATCGATCTACCAGTGGAACCTCTCAGTTCTCAAATGGATCAGGCTCGACTGCGAGCAAACACGGATCACAGTACGTGCATCCCATGCGACAGACGCCCCGAGCGTACACTCCACCATTGGGCCAGTCCTACGAGGAGTCGAGCCATGATAGCGAAGAGCTGAATGAGAGCCCGGAGTCTGAACCTGTGTCTATCCAAGAGACCCGTACGTCTTCAGGCCCGGCCCTGCCCCGGCTGTCATTGCAGATCCAAGATGATTCTTTTACCCGTCTCCCCGGGGTTTCACAAACCAATGTGACCAGTCGACCATCCTTTGGGTACTCACGGGAGACTGATGGTACTGCATCTCCGATGTCCAGAACATCTCTCGATTTCGTTTTCCGATCACGGACCCGAACTAGCACCGATCCTATTTCCCGCGCAGCCACAGTTCAGGCTGCCCGCCAGGCATTTGAGGAAAAAGAGGCCGCTAAAAACCGTCGGCTTGAAAAGCAACAGATCAAATCCGAAGAGAGGGGCTCCCGGCGTCGCCTGAAGCGGCACATGTCAGAAGATCACGCGTCTCCTGTACAGTCTAGAGAGGAGCTCTCTGAGAAACCCCAAAGATCCACCGTGCATGGCAGCGAGAAACCGCCGGTCTCATGGAAATCCCAATCCAAAAGCACATGGGTTCTCTTTATGACCTGGCTTCGAACTCGAGTGTTCAAACTGCGACGAAAGATCAAGAAACTTCACTGATTCTGGTATCTTTCGTCCTTTTTTTTTCCTTTGTTTTTTTTCCCTTTGTTTCACCCTGTTTTCTTTTTGACCCGAGTTCATACTTGCAATGAGCGAGCGATTTGATTGTTCCCCTAGCGTTTGATCTAGGCTTTTTTTTTGCACCTTTATGGGATATCGCTCAATATGAGTGGGATACACGGCGTCTGGATTGCTGTCTTTGCAACGTGTGCGTTTGCCATCTCTAGGCAATCGCAGGTCGAGTGTGCTAGAGATAGGGACATGGCATTTCCGAGGGCATTTTGTTATGCATGGGAAACGAGAAATGTGGGATATGATCCCCCAAATGGTACCAGACCAAGTTATGAAATGAAATTCATACTATTATTCAATTATGCTCGGTACCTAGGTAAATGTAAATGTGAAGTGTTGTCAAGGGATACAACTGTAGTCACGTGACCAAACTGCGCTTGTCTCCGCGTCTTCCCTAAATTCCCCAGAGACTACGGTGCACAGTAGCGACAACAACCGCCTGATAAGCTCCACATCTTCCAGCTCTATCTATTTCTTCCAACAGACGCGCCTCCACGGAGGGGAGCGTCTCCCTCATCATGGTGTACGATTGGTCTGGCAAGCGGGAAATCTGCTTCCAGATGTACATTCAGGAAAAGAAGGCGTTGGAGGAGATCATGGACTACATGCGAACTGCCTGTCAGTTTGCGCCAAGGTAAGTGTACATCCTTCCTTTTGTCTGTTGGATACTTATTGATTTTCGTCACTTCTCTAGCAAACGTGCCTTTCAGACTCAGTTCAAGCGATGGGGCTTCCCGTCGAAACAAAATCCAGCGCACAAGAATATCGAGCTGGTCGCCCGAGTCAAACAGCTTTGGGAACGAAACACAAGCCAGCGGGATATGCTTCGCATCTTGAATGATGAAGGCTTCGAGATTAAAGAGAGGGAATTAATGCGGGTGCGCGCAAAGAACCGCTGGCTGCTACGAGTTCCCAACGGAATGAAGTCACAGTCAAATGTCGAGGAACAAGCTGTCCCGCCGGAGGATGAGGGCCTACTCGCCTTGCAGCAGGAGGTATACAAGGTCGAAAGTGCACTTGATGATCCACATTCTCTCCCTGCACAACCAGATGCTGAACGCCCAAACACCGACTCACCCGCTCTCTCACCAGAGGTCATCGCAAAACGCCAAGAGCGACTAGACCGCCTAAAGACTGAAAGTGCAGAGCGTTGGGCGTCGCGGAAACGTCGTCGTCGAACTCGAGGATGGGCTGGGCTACCGGCTGACCCTCCGGGTCCTCCACGCTTTCCGTCAGAGACAACCATCGATGAGAGCAAGCAGTACCTCAACCTCGACAACGCCATGTACCGCCAGACCAGAGACCATTTCCAACGGATCTGCGAAGAAGCGGGTTTCATCAAGAAAACCGCAGCTGGTCCTGAGAGATGGCAAGCTGCGAAAGAGAAATTGATCCAAGAATCCCCACATCTCCAACAGGTGTTTAATACAGATCCCACTCAACGCGATGCAAAAGCCCTTGCCCTGGACGTTGTCTGTACCGATGTCACCAAACGAATGCGGACTCTAGAGAGACGCATGACAATAGCGGAGGCGAAGAATGCCCTAGGTATCAACCCGGAGGAAAGTCGACAGATTCGAAATGCGTTCTATGACACTTTGAAGGCGGATCATTTCACAAGCAAGTTAGAGGCCGGCGATGAACACTGGAGAGAACTTAAAGAGCAATGGATTGCAAACTCCGAGCTGCTTCAGCAAATCCTCGCACCTGGGCCACCTGACCCAGATCACAGCAACAAACTAAAGGCTCTAGAAGTACTCTGTCGCGATGTTATGAAGAGACTTCGAGATGATCAGACAAAGCGGGATCCGGCACGTAAGAGATCATCGGCACGTGCCGAGTCTCGAAACCCAACCCCGACAACCTCTATGGGCAGCATGCTAGGCAATGAGATCAGCAATGGGATTAGTACTTTGGCCTCTCAGGCACTGGCCAGTGCACCCATCACGGCTACTGAGATTGGCGATATGCAAATTGACCCTTCATTACTCCAGGCTGCGAACGACCCATCCTTCTCAGCCAACCCACACCACGACGCAGGCAATGGCTTTGAGTACGTGGATCCTATGCTCAGTTCCGCACTGCTACATACCCCCGTCTGGTTCCAAATTGGTTCCAAGGACCAGTCACAAGAAACAACTCAAAAACCCTGGCTCGAAAAGCTAGCCACACGAACAGTGGAAGAGCTCCGGCAATTGATCGGCGCTAGATATCCCTATTCAATCATCACCCGAATCGAGGGCATTGACAGGGATGAGGAAGGGAATGAAATTCCATTCTCAATCGACGATGATCACGACTTGGATGCATACTTGACACACGTCCATGGAAGGAAGGCGTTGCTTGGTTTTACCTTGGGACAGATATGAAGACTGTCTGCCCTTGACTGTCTGCCCTGGTGGCGAGTCGTAGATTCGGTTTATGTACACAGCGTTATTACCCCCCAAATGTCAGGATAACAAATGGAATTTTACAGATTCTTTCACGAATAGCTAGGAGGAATAAATCGATCTCTGGATCCTTCGACTCAAGGACACATTACGATGGTGGATTGCACCAGGACTTGTGTAGTAAAGATAAATCGTGAAGTTTTGGGGAGGTACCTAAAGTGACCATATACATATACATTGTTCGCTGTTCACAATTCCAATGTTCAAAAACAGAAAATCCCTGTCAACCGCTACACCCGTGCACCGAATAAGAAACCGCCGTGGACCAAACCATCAGCTTAGTTGGCGCCGAGTGTTTGGACCACGTTCCTGAAAAGGACCCCAATAGCAGGCAAGGAGAATGAGGGAGTCTCACCGAAGACACTAGCCAGGCCCTTGGTTTGAGCAGAAAAGTCCTCCACGTCGTCGGATTGAGCGAGGAGCTTCTCAGGTCCCCGGTTGAAGAGAGTTGCCAATCCATTGTCGATTTGACCGGTCAAATCACGGGACTGGTTGTTCTGGCTCTTCTGGGAAGCCTTGTCCAGACAGCCAAGTCGCTGCACAGTTGCCGCGGAATCAACGACGATGTAATCACCGGAATAAGCATCCGAGAGAAGTGCAACTGGGGAGGTCTGCAACGTTTCCTGGAAGATCACATCGAAGGATGGGACGTCGTAGATCTTGATTTGGAATCGAACCTTGCGTCGTTTCTTGTGGGACGAACTCGTAACAATTGCCAATGACTTCGTTCTGGCATTCACGGCAATGAGCTGTGAGTTCCCGGCAGGTGAATCCACCGACTCTGACGACTGGATAGTTTTGACGACATCATCGACTGTGTCCCAGACAGCCACTGAGTGAGTAGAAGCAACAATCAAATGGCTTCCCAGGAAACTCGTTGAGCAGGGGTCTCCGAGGAAAACACCGGTGCGTCGGTAGTGCACAGAGCAGCTTCGTGCATCGATAAGGAGGACAAGTCCGTCATTTGCAGCCGATGTCGACGGCAAGCAGACAGCCAGTACTGAGCCATCCTCGGAGAAACTCATGCAAGCCGCATCCAGAGGAGACTCGTCGGTGGAATTGAGACATCCCCCCAGGTCAACAGTACCGCGACACTTCCACGTGTTCAAGGGCTGCTCTGGTTGATCTTTGGCCTTCAGCCCGCTTCGGTATTTCGCAGTTGGACACCAGAAGCGGAGAACGGAGTCGGCCCCTAGGGTTGCAAACTCGTGGGCGCCGGGCCGAGATACCAGACCAAGTACAGCTGAGTGGTGATTTTTGGAGAAATGAGGACCGTCAATACGTGTGACCAGTTCCCATGTATCAGAGGAAGCGTCCCACTTCCAGAACTTCAAAAAGACCTCCGGGCGGAGGGTGGTGATAGATTTAGCATTAGAAGAGCGATCTAAGGCTTCCACGTCCTGAGCATGAGGGGCCCAGGTATCAACCGTAGCCAACCACTTCGCATCATGCACTATATCCAAGTGCTTAACGTCGGGTGCAACAATTTGAGACCCTTCAGGGCTGACGCTCAAAGTGGTTGCATTGGTTCGTGCAAGAGCTTGGCGAGAGATATTGGAATTGGCACGGATATCATATGTTTGAAGCATGGCCGCATTTGCAGGCTGAGAGCCATGTTGGTTTTGAGTAAGCTGGTGGGAAGCTGGGACCGCCACAATCAATCGCTCTGGTTGCTGCGGGTGCAATTTCGCTACAACAGATCCCTTTGATGATTCCACGGAGCCTGACATGTCTGGGCACAGTTGCAATCCCGTGATGGTGGTGAGAGGTTGCAATTCTCTCGTTGACAAGACCATGACTGAGTTGTCGGCCAATTTAACCACATATGAGCTGCCACTGGCGGAGACGACGATGTTGCAGATAGGGGATGAAAGATGGGGAAGGAATTGTTTCCGGCCCGTGTCCAACTGCCAGAGGACCATGACGGACTCCTGGCCACCCGAGATAACGTAGTTTCCTGATGAAATGTGAGCAACCTCTCTCTCTCGGAAACATGTGTATACAAGTGGACATACCGTCTTTAGACCAACGTACGGTGTTTACAGAGCCGCGGTGCCAATGCAACTTCCTAGGCGAAGACTTCTTATCACTGAGGTCCTTGCCGAAGAGGGTATTCAAGACATTCTGGTAAATCAGGATTGAGCCGACGCTCGCTCCTACCGCCAAATCGATAGATTCCGAGCCTTGGGTCTGGATGTCAAAGCAAGTAGCATTGGCAGGAAGCGTGGCCTCGCGCCAGACGTACTGGACAGTCTCAAGGTTTTCAAGCCCTGCGCCGGTTGTAGTACCCATAAAGAGATGCTTACCATCACTAGCGATGATAACTCGGCCGTCATGTGTGACCTTGATGCTATTGATCTTCTGGCTGGTCTCGAGGGCGGTGGTGCCTTGGATCTTCTTGTCCCCCAGTGCGTTGATCGAAATTTGTCTTTTTCCGTCCTTTTGCGAGACGATAGAGAAGGAAATAGCAGCTGCGCTTCCTTCGTCTCCCACCAAGGCTAGGCTCATTGAAATGGTTGTGCAGGTGGTCTCCCAGCGTGCAATGCGCTTTCCAGAACTCCAATTCCATTTGCTGATAGAGCCCGAAGACGTGAAGATATAAAGGTATTCCTGGTTCTCGGGGCAGAGGCCAAACCCAATGATCTGTTGGCCAGCCTCCATTTGCAATGTACGTGACAGGCGAGAGGTTGAGGTTGCAAACACTTGAACGGCCGCATCGAGTCCGACAAGGAGATATCTGTGATAGTAAAAGGTCAGAATGCATTCCGTTTTCTGGCAACAGAAAGAGTCCTCACGCTTCGTCGTCAGTCAGAATTGGATCTAGATTGTTGTAACGACCGCCGACGGGGCGTGAGAAAGACCACGGCGCGGGGTTTTTTTGCTTAGTCTCAGCATCTTGTGTCTGGACATCGCCATTGGAATCCTCCTTCACAAGGTCGGTTGGTTTGACTGTGTGCAAGGTTTGGTTTTCGTTCGCTCCAGAAACCCTGCGCCTTTTAGATCGCTCTTCATTTGACCGGGCAGGTTTTTCGGAGGCCGCGTCGCTGAGCCGGGATCGTTTTTGCTGTCGTGCTGACTGATTGGCCGCCATTTTTGCGGGTGAAGCAGGATCGAGAAAGAAAGGGGGGAACTGTTCAAATTTAAGTTGATGCGACTCAGACAATCATAGCTTTTATGAATTGAGCCACAGGTGTAAAGACTTGAGAGTCTGGGGATATTCACGGCAGATGCATCTACTTTTTTTTCCCAGGAAAAATAAGGCGGGGTTCTTTGGCAGAAAACCGCAGTTCACCTGATTGGGTTAGATCGACCTCCGACCTTCGACCTTCGCGGGAAAAAAAAAGTCTGGCTCAAAACGACATCATTCACCTCCAATCGACCTTGGTTTATTCATTTCTTATTCTCCGAATCGTTTCCTAAATTGAACCGCTGAAATGATCATCCCCGTTCGTTGCTTCTCCTGTGGCAAGGTAAGCAGCTGTTTTTTGTCCGTGATATGTATGATCCTTTACTAAACTGCCGATTGTAGGTTGTCGGTGACCTTTGGGAACGCTACCTTCAACTTTTGGACGATGGTGTTCCAGATGGGTATGGCAGCCTCCAATCTATCACATCTGTCTCTGGCTAATAAACTCTTTTGAAGCGACGCTATGGACCAGCTTGGCTGCAGACGGTACTGCTGCCGGCGAATGATCATGACCCACGTTGATCTGATCGAGAAACTTCTCCGGTATGTCTCTTGTCATATTAGGATTTCATTGATTGTTGCTCATTTGTTACAGTTACAATTCCGCCGAGAAAGATCGCTCCAAGGCTCAAGTATAAGCCAACCAATTTCTCACGCGGGTCAACCTGTCATCGACTCAAGCCGAAGCTTTCCTGTCCAAAAGAGAAAACATCACACAAATACCCCGTTCTCCCCTACTACCGGGTCATACTAGGCCGACTGTCTTCTAGCGGCCAGAAGGTATTGGCAGCATATTGAAGTTCGCAAAAGAAGAAATGCCAGCATCTCAAGCTTAATGACGTGGTCATTGGCCTTGCGTGGTATCCACATTCAAATGCTGCCAGTTTTGGGTTTCTCTGGGGGCAGTGAAGTGGTTTGAGATGGGACGGGTGACCCAGGTTCGACCGGAGATGGGACGAAGTTCCGCACAGGTGTTTCTTCCGGTATTTAGCATTTAGGGCGGCGTTGCACTCTACACATATGGCGTCAAGGGAGGATTTGCGTTTTGGTTATTATTATCTTCAATGAATCTTTACAGCTCAGCGGCTTCCTGTCTGACCCACCAAGTGGGAAAGCCCCATTTGTAGCCCACCCAGCACTACCTGTTTTTACCCAAACGCCACTGCTTAGTTCTTTGTTCCTCTTCGAGAAACCTTGGGCTGTTGTGGCCGACTTCTCCCATGCGTCCTGGCCATCTGTTGGCTAGGAGTATAGTTGCTATCAGACTTACAGGGTGACGAATTGGTTCTCTGGCATACTCAGACATTAGGGGCATTGCCATGTTGCTGGCAATAAGCTTGATTTGCTTTTAGAAAACAATGTATGTACAGCATATGTACAAATACTCCGCAGAGTATGACTTGTTCCCGACAGTATAGTCCAATATAAACGGGCGAATTTCCCCGCTTGAACGCCTCCGACGATCCCAACAATTCAAGACCCCTGGTGGACCTGCGGATCTAGTATACCTATTGAATTTATCGCCAGCTTCACAATTCGCTGTTGGGTTCTACTATCTGAACAAAAGAATGGAAACCTTCCAAGTTTCCAGATTCTTAACTTTCCTTCCCAAATTACTGAATTCGTAACCCGAGTCAAATAGGCGCCGTGATGAGCATGCATCTCGAACTCCATCGGCCACTCATATCGAGGGGCGGCTGCATCGGACTATACCGAATCCAGGACAAAAGCGCTTCCATCGATTTCAGCCAATCAGAGAGCGAAGATCTATTACAACAATAGCTATACAATTGCTTCACTGTACACAACTGTATGCTTTTCTCAGGACCTTTCTTTATGCAATTAACCCTCAATTTGTATATTGGGACATTGCCAATGTAAAATTGGCACTCCACATTCAACGCCATATCCAATACAGCCTCCTCTCATCCTAACCACCCAGTATGAAGATGTATTGAAGAAATATCACGTGTAGTATGCGCTAGGTAAGCGATAAGGGACCGGGCTCAGCTCCCTCAGGTGTTGCTAGCCCCCCATCCAATCTTTTATTTTTATTTTTTCCCTTTCACTTGGGCTTTGTCTTCTTATATCCCATATACCATTCGGCCATGGCCGTCAAGTCGCCGCTATCTGTCCTACCTTACCGCGTCAACTCCGCAAGTCCGGCTTACTATTCTCCACGATCGGTTTCAATGTAAGACAGTTACTGGACTCTCTTAAAGAATATCGCTGATGCAGAAACAAGGTCTCTTGATGGCGCCCTCGATGGGAATGAGAGTTCCCACTTCTCCGCTACCGAGCCGATAAACAGCTTATCAGGGGCCTCGGTCAATGAGGAGGATTGCGATGACTCTGACCATTGCGACGAATCAAATGGAGACGATAGCTCTCCCAGACCTATACGAGGAGCTGGGGTTCCTTCTCAGCCGGAGCTTACAGTATATATGACTTGCAGGATATACATTTCAGCGGGGCTCACACTATATAGATTCAAACCGAGTACCCAAATCATGTGGGGAACAGCGCAAGATCGGACGACGACGAAGCTCCGCAGTCGGTGATACATGCTCCGCCCGGATTTGGTGATTTTGTATGAATCCCATTAGGACCTTTGCCACGTTGGCTAATGGTGAATATACCTAGGCGCCAATGCAATCCACTTTCAAGGGCACAGGGGAGTCACAGTCGCCATCAGTCAGTTCAGATGAGCAAGCTGATACAATAAGCGTACCTACAAGGCCGAGAAAGGTATCTCATGATAGCCCTCGCCCATTTACAAATAAATGTGCTGATGAATTCTATTCGTCCAGTTTGGCAATAGTCCAATATCGCCGCCTCCGTTGACAACATCCCTCAGTCTCGACAACGACTGTACCGAGCGAGCGACGCCACGTGCACAAACAAGGCATGGGTTTGAAGAATTCGAGAGACGCACTCGTTCGAGTAGCCTACAAGGTACTATACCCGATTCCTCTTTTCAGGCCGTGCTCTGATTCACGATAGCCCTTGCTGACCCTTCTTCAAGATATCCCGGAAGGTATAACCATGAACGAAGATACATTCAAGCTCTAGCATACGAGACTAATTTAATCCAGGACTAACCAGTAAAGAGGCTGAGATCAATGCCCTAAGAGCTGCTCTCGACGAATGCTGGACACTATGCAATACGCTGGCCAATCTTAGTTATATCCATCGAGAACGTCTCCTCAAATCCCACAATGATGATATGCAAGAGGATGCATGGCGGTCATGTTGGAGACTCTGCCAGAAGCTTTATGACACACGCGACGACGATTACGCATCGCAGATCCATCCGACCCTTGATCTCTGTCGAGATTTCTGCCAGGCGCTATTTGAGGCCCGTATTCGCGACACTGACCTATCCGACTCAGTCTTACGAGTGAGTTTTGAATTGAATAATCACCTTTACAACACTCACGATCGGAACCTTCCCGATGCCTTCCGGGAAAGAACCTTGGATTTTTATATTACCTTGTGCCACCGTCTTATGAAGCAGCGCACCCGTATCACGGAGACAGACTCATTGCTGAGTGCATGTTGGACATTAGCCGAGATGCTGTTCAGCATTCGCCAGAGCAAGAGGGAGGAGAAACCGCTGGATGAAGAGTTGTTAGGGTCTGCGGTTCAAGCCTGCTGGGAGCTTTGCGATCTTTTCCGCGAGGGCTGGACCCTCCATAATTTGCGCAACTCGGATCGGGGAACACCTCGGCCGAGCCAAACCACATTCTCGCAGGCATTCCATCAAACATCGCAGCAGTCGGAGCTGGGTTTCGGTGACGACCCAATGAGCCAACTCGGCAACCCCGAGACTCCGACCACTATATTCGAGGATACTGCAACAGCATCACCCGACGACGCTCCGATTCCCAATATACTTGTGTTGGGCTATGGGAACGGGCATAATAACCCTCATACTAAGTGGTCATCCAATGCATCCAGTATTTCAGAGCAGTCCCGATCATCCGGTCACACAGCATCCTCGGCCAACACCGTGACCACTATCTCGGAAGACCCGAACCTCACACGACTAAAGATCCTGATCACCAAAGCTGCCATCATTAGCGGCTATCAACGGGGAGGCAAGCAGAATCTCTCATCCTTTGTGAAATCACTTCCCTCAGACGCATTTGGCTCTGCGGCGTGGCAGACGTCGTTATTGAAGAATTATAGAAAGGTCGTGGCGTTTGACCCAACGTTCAGAAGCGTTGGTCTACAAGCCCGGGTAGGTGCCATTGATGTCGCGCATGCATGCCAGGCAATGCTGCAAAGCGGCCAGTACTCCTGGCTGCGTGACCTCTACCGGCTCGTCTTTGGGTTCCATATTGAAGAAGCGATGGGCCGCAAAGGCGTCATTATTCAAACATAACGTCTAGGCCCACCACGAGTCGTCTCCTACTGTTTCCTATGGAAAGTCCTCCCCGTTGAAAATTGGCAAATTCAACGTCGACATTTGAAGTGGGGAGTGGGGGCAAGGTATCTCGTCAACTCTTATTGTGTACAGACCTGGTGATCTTATATGCATGGATTATTTCGGGATATTCTCCCCTAGGGAGTTTGGAGTTCTTGTGTTACTGTCCATAGCTCTGGGTGGAATCTCAATCTCTTTTTCAGCCTCTTTTACCCATAAAAGGAACATGGGATGGTGGCCGTAATGCTGTTATCTACTATTTCCCTATCCTCTTGAGAGATTCAATCAAGCTGCAGGGAAGGCTTCTGCCCATTATCAGTAGTATCAAGATGATTATCATGTCTACTCTATTTTTGCCACTGCTTCTTGGGTTTTGATTGAACAAGTTAGCATAATTTTCCTCTTCGGTACCATTTGGGAAGATAGTTCCAATGCTTATCACCTTCGCTTAAAGTCCGGCCCAGCTAAGGGTCTTTTTTATCTACATTACTAGCTTTGCTGCTACTTGGCTACCGTTGTTATGGTACCTAGGTACATTTTGGGTATTCCCAGGTTGTACCCGGGACCAGCCCTACCAAGAACCGCGCCAAAGCCAACGCGCTTTCAGCATACTCCAATTGTCTTTTTGACTTTTCGAGGTAAATGCTATTAGCATAGTGGCTTAACCTAATTAAGGAGAAGGGTCGCTCTTGGCAGTTAGTTTTTAATATGATTGCTAAAACAGCCGGATACGACTCTCATTTGAAGTATGCAGAGTAGAGACGAACAACGTATAGATATCTATTTTATCCTCTTCCATCATGAATATCTTGAGAACAACATAAGTGCAGCAGTGGGTGTACACACCTACCGAGCCTAGAACACCACTAGACCCGTGTGAAGAAGTAAAGATATGCGCTTTTCTTCATCGCTTCGATATCTTCGAACTTGACAACTTTTTCATCATTGAACATCACCCATGACAAGCCACTTTGACCTGACAAGGGTTTGCGGACCACGGCAACATAATGACTATCATATGTTAGTCTAACCCAACGAAGTGAGAACGGAGATATCTTCAGCCACTTACCCTGCATGGACAGATGTGCCTTTGTGGCATACGATCGACCTTAGTTCATAACGGGCAGGCAAGCTGGTGAGCCCAACCGGCCCACCGGGAGATTGTGCGTTGTGGTCGTCGACACTCGGGTCTTCCCTTTCCACCACATCATCCGGGTGAGTGAAAACCCAATCCAGTGCCCTGTTAACATCTCCGTCGGTCGCGGCCAACGCCCGCTGGGCACGAGACGCCTCAATACCCATATCTCCTAGTTGCGCAATTTTTGTTGCATCTTGCTCGCTAGAACTAGAGGTGCCACCTCGCTCGAGGACCAGCGGTTCATCGATATCTGGATCTTCCATGTGGGCAAACAGCCAATTCATAGCAGCTTCCGCGTCCAAGTTACCAGTGGCATGCAAAGCTTTCTCACACCTCACAGCAGGGAACCCCATGCCTATGAGTTGGTCGAGAGCTTCCGGATTCGGGACAAATGTGGTGGATTCTTCAATATCCGGAAGTTGCTCCTCACTAGGGTCATGCTCACGAGCAAGGTAAGAGCTGAAATCAAGTGGCTTATCGTCGACCAGCACAGGGATATCCAACTTTGTAGGAACCCAGTTGACGAGCTCAAACCGACGAGCATTGACCACTAATTCCCGAGGCAATGTTTTGAAAGATGACTGCTTGGAAAAGCCATCTTGGCTGCCACAAGCAGGACATGTAAGCTCAACGACCTCCGCCGAAGTAAAGATGTCTAGACACTCTGACAAATCCACAGGTTCATATTCCTTTCCAGTCCCGTCAGAAGTGGTAGCAGGACGTGCGGGAACCGCAACCGAAATGTTATCTTGCTCATCCACTTTATAGCGGACTTTCTTGCAATGCAGACACTGAAGACGCTGCTCAACTTGGAAGCGAAAGTCCTGTACCGGGTTAACCTGCGGACTGGTGTGTTTCGATAGGCTAACCGATTTGAATAGATGAAGAAGGAACTCAAAGGCATCCTGCTGTCTCATGGTTGCGAACTCTTCATGACCTTGGCCAATAAGATATTTGAACATTGCTGGTGATAAACCTTTCTGATGAGTGACTTCTGGGTTGTCTGCGGACAGAAGGCGAGAATCAGGTTGAGAGTACCGTCCTGAGAGCAGACCGTCGGCAAGCTTTTGCAATTGTGTCTCAAGATCCTGTGCTGGTGCTTGACATAGTGGTGGTTCTTCTGACAGCTTATAGTATCGCTCACGAAATCCAGCCACAGAAAATATGCATTGCATGATACTGGAGAGATAGCAGCTGTTTCCAAGATTTGCTAGGCCTGTGAATGCAGGCCCAAAGACCGGGGTCAGTTCTCGGCCATCTTCGGTCGTCATGGAAAATTCCCATTTGAGATTATGCTCGACCTGCATCTCCATTAGACTCTTCTCTGTTTTCTCACGTCCAGCTAAGTAGATTCCCCAGTGCGCAAGGTGAGTCGCTAGTTCTGGGTCTACTCTTTCTTCGTTGCACTTGTAGCAATAGACATCGGCGGAGCCTTCTGCTGTGATGGAGCCGAGCTTGACAGCCACGGCATGTGATGTTGAGTTTGCGTGAGTAAGCCCATGTGAGTTTCCCTTGCTTCCACCGAATTGACTTCGCCCACAACCTTTGTTTCCACATTCTAGGCACAGCCAGAGGTTCTCCCCCAAGTCACACTCTGAGCAATGGTTTGAATCTGCAGCTTAGTTAGCACGGGCTGCAGTTGAGTATTGCAGGGAATCAATACCTGTCGACCCGGCTTGCGTGTTGTCCTGTTGAACCAGACAGAATGTATGCTCGCAAGGAACAAACTCTTGCTCCCAAGCTTTGACTTCTTCCTTTGCTGAGAAAGTCATTGCGGTCATAACACCTTCGATGACAGCAGGAAGTTTGCCA
The DNA here is from genome assembly GCF_028828025.1 of Penicillium rubens. Taxonomy (NCBI): domain Eukaryota; kingdom Fungi; phylum Ascomycota; class Eurotiomycetes; order Eurotiales; family Aspergillaceae; genus Penicillium; species Penicillium rubens. The sequence continues at coordinate 3,975,187 of NW_026890601.1, read as the reverse complement.
CTGGATTTGTCCACATCGTCACGAGAACACGTATAGCACACCACTGACGTAGCAACGTCATACCTATCCTCTTCTGTTTCGGCTGCGATGGAAAGCTTGGAAATCTTTGGCGGGGGCTCGTCTCGCTATAAATCAGAGGTGTGAGAATCTTTGGTAACAAGATCAGGAAATGTTTAAAGGCTAGGCTGTACCTGTACTTTCTTGGGGGTCCTTCGAATATTCAAAGCCAATGAATGGCCAAATCTCTTGTAATGAAGCCGGGCATGGTCCCTGTTTCCAGCACATCCACCGTTGAAGCAATGGAGACAAACATTTAGACCGGCATCATTGTCCTTGCAAGGTCAGAGTAAGATCATATGTGGAGTAGTATAGGGATCAAGGTGGCTGGCATACAATAGAATCAAAGCACTGAGTGCAATCCTCTCGATAAACAGCCTGGGCAGGTCCCGGTGGATTCAGATCTATAAATGTGTGTTGTCCATTAGCTCGATTTGTCCTTCGGTTACCAAGGTGATGTCACAAACCCGCAGCATCGGTATGGACACAAGACGCCATATCCAGAGAGAAATCTCGAAGATTCAACGAAGTGTCGATAAAGGCTTTTTGCTTTTAAAGGAGACTTCAGAAGGTATGACAGTATTCCATTGGAAGAAGAATATCAGATACCGCAGATCAAAGCCAAAGCTACGATTGCGTGGGGTTGCTCTTTCCTCACCGCCTGCACGTGCTGTTATCAATATTGTCCTGAGGCAGTAAGTCATGTGGTGGGGGCACGGGTGCCACTTAACGCGTTATTTTTCTCAACACGCGTTCCTCCTTGTCCTACCACTTTGCAACTTGATTTGGCTCTGTTAAGTCCTCTTTGCTTTGCTTTGCTTCTTCTTCTTCTTCTTCTCCTCCTCCTTCTTCTTCTGCCTCTATTTATTTTCCCAAGACTTCTTTCCCGACTGTGTCAACTATTGATATCTGAAGTCATCATATCATGGCTTCCGAGGCAGCATCCCAAGTCACTATTGGGGCTCTAAGGTTTATATCCATTCGATACATAAACTTGGCAGTACATATGTTAATCTATGTTCAACAGTGCTATCTTTGATGAAACCAAACCCCAAGTACGAGAGCCGATTGTTCAATGCGTTCAGATCAAGGCATTGCCAGCTCAGCCGAACCAACCAGAACGTTACCGAGCTGTTTTCAGTGATATTGAAAACTATGTTCAAACCATGCTTGCTACTCGTATGTGTTGTCCTTTCGGGACTCTTTGTAACACCTCAGGGCTTACTGACCGTTGGAAGAAGCCAATTCAGTGGTGACAGATGGGTCTCTGCGGAAGGGCTCTTTTGTGCGACTCAAGTCATTTCAATCAAACTCCGTCAAGGGCAAGAAGTATGTGAGGAAATTCTTCGCAATTTGACTGTGCTAATCATCATAGAATCCTCATCATCTTGGACCTTGAAGTTCTAAAGGAACTAGGCGAGGCTGACAAAATCGGTGAACCCAAACCACTTGAAGCCAAACCCGAGGAAGGGGAAGTGGGTCAACCAACGACAATATCCGGCAATGGGTTTTATGGCTCCAAGATGGAAGGTGCACATGCTCAGCAAAACAGGCGAGCCCAGCCAATGTCTGCCCCTATGTCTTCTTCTTCTGCCCATGCCACAATCTATCCGATTGAAGCCATCTCTCCCTATTCCAACAAATGGACGATGAAAGCGCGATGCACGAGCAAGTCCAACATCAAAACATGGCACAACAAGAACGGTGAAGGTAAGCTGTTCAGTGTGAATTTACTGGACGACAGTGGTGAAATTCGTGCAACCGGTTTCAACGAACAGTGTGATATGCTCTACGAACTCTTCCAGGAGGGCAGTGTTTACTACATTTCGAGTCCCTGTCGGGTCCAAATTGCCAAGAAACAGTTCACGAATCTCAACAACGATTATGAACTTACATTTGAGAGAGATACCATTGTTGAGAAGGTAACGATTCTTTCTTCATAAACCAGATGCGTCGCTCACATTTTATGACAGGCCGAGGAGCAAAATGATGTCCCTCAGATTCGATTCAATTTCACCACTGTTGCTGATTTGCAGACTGTTGAAAAAGACACAACCATTGATGTCATTGGCGTGCTGAAGGATGTCGGGGAGACCTCGCAGATTACATCAAAGAGCACCGGCAAACCTTATGACAAACGTGAGCTTACGCTGGTCGATAACACAGGATTTTCTGTCCGCTTGACAATTTGGGGTGCATCTGCAAACAATTTTAGTGTGGCACCCGAGTCAGTTGTGGCATTCAAGGGAGTCAAGGTTTCTGACTTTGGCGGAAGAAGTCTGAGTCTTCTGAGTTCGGGCTCAATGACTGTTGACCCGGATATTGGGGAGGCTCACCGACTTAGAGGTTGGTATGATGCTCAAGGCAGGTCGGAGAACTTTACATCCCACGCTTCATTGTCAAATGCGACCAACTCCACGGCCAAAATGGATCGTTTCAAAACCGTTGCGCAAGTTCGAGAGGAGCAGCTTGGCATGTCTGAGACTCCCGATTACTTCTCTCTGAAGGCAACTGTGACCTACATCAAGCAGGATTCCACCTGGTGCTATCCTGCCTGCCTTTCTGAGAACTGCAACAAGAAGGTAACGGAACTTGATCCAGGACAGTGGCGGTGCGAAAAGTGCGACAAGACCCACCCCAAGCCGGAGTACCGCTACGTCATGCCTATTAGTGTCAGTGACCATACTGGCCAGCTTTGGCTCAGCTGTTTTGATGAGACTGGGAGAAACATCATGGGCAAACCTGCCGATGAACTAATGCAACTCCGCGAAGACGACCCTAGTGCTTTTGGTGAAGTCTTCCAGGGCGCCAACTGCCAGACCTGGAGCTTCAGGTGCAAAGCCAATGTGGACAACTTCGGTGACCAGCAGCGGTAAGAATGATGGAATAACGATAATCTTAATGATGTGAATCTCATGCTAATTGTGCCATCCAGTGTGCGATATCAGGTCTCATCCTCCCAGGCAATCAATTACTCGGATGAAGCCTCTCGCCTTGCCAATATCATTGACTCCTACAGCATTGAGTAAATACAGGCAAAGTGAGGAATATTTTCGCCCAGCTTTGTACTAGCTTTGAATATTTCCACGTGCGCTCAGAGCTCTTCTTACTCATATTCATGTGTACTTTTACTAGTATGCTACTCAAGTTACGCCATGATCAATCTCAGTTACGGTCTTCTTACCTTGGACACATGTTCGTTCTTTCCTATTTAGTACTCTTACAGAGCATATAAGCAGTAATTTTTCGCTACGATCCTCTCACTTATGCACTTATGAGCAGTCTGCAATTTGCGCTATCACTTCACCTGGACAAGGCAATGAATGTATGTATTTATATGTACTCCGTAGATACTATGTTGTAGGCGTTACGAGGCGGTAAGCCAGCAAAGGCGGAAATAAATGGCAATACACTATTGCTTTCTCATTTTTCTTTTTTTTTTTTTCCCTTCCTGCTTTTCTGCTGGAACTATTCAGAGGATTCAGTCTCGTGCCCTTCATCTTTTGATTACGATAAAATTTTGTTATATCTTCTTTCTAGACAACTCATCATGGGTAAGCGAAGCCATCTTGAGCCAACTGAGCAGCGACCGAAGAAAAAGTCCAAGTCCGAGAAGCCCGCAAAAGCTTCTAAAGATAAGCAGGAAAATGGAGATGAGAAGACTGTGTCTTATTCTGATGCGTCTGCTCTATCTGAAATCCCTCAGTCAGAAATCGACAGTTTTTTGACCAAGAATGTCATTAAAATCTCTGATCCCTCCTCGCCCGACGCCTCTCAATTCCGCCCAATCCTCTCGTTTGATCACCTGCCTGAATGTGATGTTGGTCTGTACACCCAATTGAAGTCTTTCCCTGCGCCAACACCGATTCAATCCACTACCTGGCCGCTTCTTTTTGCTGGCCGTGATGTGATTGGTATCGCAGAGACTGGAAGTGGCAAGACCCTCGGTTTTGGCTTGCCGTGTCTCAAGAAATTGATTGACTCCAAGTCAAGTAAGCCTTGTCAGCCCAAGGCAGTGATTATTTCACCCACACGAGAACTTGCAATGCAGATCTATGACCAGCTTGTTAAATTCGGCCACCACGAGAAGACCCAGGTGACATGCATTTACGGAGGTGTGGGTAAAGATGAGCAGCGTCGTGCTCTTCAAAAGGCCGCCATTGTGGTTGCCACCCCTGGCCGCCTCAAGGATCTCCAGAATGATGGTTCGATTGATCTTGGAAAGGTCAACTACCTCGTCCTGGATGAGGCAGATCGCATGCTTGACAAAGGATTTGAGCAGGATATCAAGGACATCCTCAAGCCAATGCCCGTCTCCAGGAGACAGACTGTTATGTTTACGGCAACATGGCCGCGGTCAGTCCGAGATCTCGCAGCAACCTTCATGAAGACCCCGGTAACTGTTACCATTGGCGGAGACCCATCTGCGGATCCCCGAGCCAACACAAGGATCAAGCAAGTCGTCGAGGTTGTTGATGGCCGAGAAAAGGAGGGCCGACTCGTGCAACTGCTCACTAAATCCCAGCGAGGTCAAAAATCCCCCGAGAAAGTCCTGGTTTTCTGCCTCTACAAGAAGGAGGCGATGCGTATTGAGAATCTCATCAGAAACAAGGGATTCGCAGTCGCCGGTATTCACGGTGATTTGAACCAATCAGACAGATTCCGAAATCTTGATGCTTTCAAGAAAGGCAATGCTACCGTTCTTATCGCAACCGATGTCGCGGCGCGTGGGCTTGATATCCCGAACGTGAAACTGGTGATTAATGTCACCTTCCCTCTTACTGTTGAGGACTATGTGCACCGGATTGGAAGAACCGGACGTGCTGGGGCTGACGGCCTTGCTATCACTATGTTTACTGAAAATGACAAGGGACTGTCTGGCGGGTATGTTATTCCTATTCTAATACGCTTGATAGAAATCGTCGGGGCAATGCTGATTATGAATAGATTGATCAATGTTCTCAAGGCAGCTAATCAAGATGTGCCAGAGGATCTGTTGAAGTTTGGCACAACTGTCAAGAAGAAGCAGCACGACGTGTACGGTGCCTTTTATAAGGACGTTGATATGGACAAGACAGCGACAAAGATCACATTTGACGATTAATTGGGTTCATTCCGACTTGATATCTTTGCTGGAGGATCTGGAGGATAACATTTGCCGAAGCCTTGTCAGTTGACCCATCAAGTATACCCTTTCTACATAGACTCTATTATTTTTTTCGGTTAGGCGTTGAGACCAAATCAAAATCAGATCAGATCAGCACTCACATAAGGAGAGCATAGCTGCCACTGAAGGCGCATGCTTTGAAGAATCCCAATTTTAGGCCAAATCCGCGGCCCAAGAAGAAGCTCGCCAAAGCACACAAAATGAAGCTAGCAGGTCGAATGGCCACTTCACTCGTGTACAGGCTACATCCGTTCCGATGGAGGTACGATTTGATAAAACTGTAACTCCAAAAGGTTCGAACCGCCATATTCACAATGTTGGCCAGGACCAATCCATACGCACCCAAGTTTCCTATTTCTAGGAACATATAGGCCGCCAAGGCATAACAGGCAGAGAAGACACCCATCCACGCCGTTTGCTTCCGTATCTGTTGCGAACTTGCTGCAGATGACACAAACGCTTCGGTGATCCCATTTAGTGCCAAAAATGGAATGTAGTAGCAGTAGACGGAGAGCAGGTCTCCGATTTTAGGGGAAGCCCACTGACGGCCTCCCAATATATGCAACAATTGAGGGACCATCATTGGACCCAATGGAAATATCAGGATTGACAACAACTGGTACGCGCGTAGAATATCTACGAGGTGATCTCTGGCAGTGCGGACCTTGATATTCTTCAGCTTCTCATCCTCGTCGGGGCTCAGCAAGGCTGAGAATAGGTTCCGACTGCTCTCCTCCAGCGGTTGGAAGATAATCCGTGCGACGAGCCCGCCATAGTTTGACGCGAGAGAATATATGCCCTGGTCTTCTAGCCCTGACAGGGCTGCGAGCATCATAGTGTCGCCCTGCGTGAGCAAATGCTTCACTAGAGATTGGAGAAAGACATTCGCAGCAAGCGACGTTAACTGCCGTGAGAACCGTCCCAGAAAGTAGTTGGAGGGGTCCCTATAAATTGTTACCGTGTTGTTCTTCGTGCTGTAGCCTGAACGAGATAGGGTAGGTCTTACCTGGTTTGTATACGCGTCAGTAAGAAAGAGAACCGGGTCGTATTGGCCCCTCTGGGTAGGGCCAGCGAGTAGCCACAAACGAGGGCCAGAGAGTAACTGAGGTGACCAAGAGCAAATGGTAGCACACCAAGGTCGTAGTTGACTTGAGAAGCATATATAAAGGCGAATGATGTCACCGCACTCCTCAGAAATGCCGCTGGCATCTCAACGGCAGCGCGTTTTTCATAAAGCATATGTTGCTGCACTACCGAGAAAAAGGGCTCGGTGCTGAGTTCCATGAGAGATGCAGCCCCGATCAAGAGCACACTGTGATAAAAGAAGGCGGTGTTTGCTGCTTCCTCTGGGACAAAGCGCTGGTAGAGCATAGTGAACATAAGACTGGAAGGAATTCCAAGGGCGAGGCTCAAGTAGGACACGTTCACCACTGCTTGAGACGCCACGGACTGCGAATCTGCCGCTGCTGTATCTGATTGCAAGGAAGGCTGTTTATTGTCAGGCGTAGACGGAATAGGCTGCCGTTGGATAGCCATCCGAATACTCTCCCTCGAGAAATACAGTATCGAAACCTGGAAGAGCTCCAGTTGTGCTGCTATTCCCAGTACGACCGGTGAAAGGGTACGTAAGATCAATTGGTTTGAGGCAAAGGTAAAGATCCTGGACGCTAATTGAATCAAGATCAAAAAGCTTGTGCCCGTGGCTGACGACGCCAGAATTCTGCCCATACGGGCATCGTCAGGTTTTGCCATGCCCGCGATTGGACCCAGCTATGACAGTGCAACAAAGTATGCTCAACAGACAAGACTTCAGGCTGACCTCCGGAGCTGTATGTATGGTGTAGGGTTCATATGGGAGGGTGTTGTTAAAGGGTAAATGGTGTGGACACCCTTGGTGGGGCCTAATCTAGGGAAGTTGTCTTTTTTAACTTGGGCTTTTTGAAGAACAGGAGATATCTACCATGTGAAATCAAAAACTACTTTGAATTCATAGAATATCTATATAAAAGCAATACAGTATATCTAAATATATCTAAATCTACTTTAATCTACTTTGAATTCCACTTAGAGCCTCCTCCTTCCAGTTGCTTGGCTAGGTATGGTTAAGTAACTATGGCTACAGGCTAATTGTGAAATCCCTTCTAAAAGAACTAAAAGAACCTTCTGTGATCTTTGGTATGCAAAATTTTCATGGCAAAGGGAAAGAGGCACTATGGGTCAAAATCCGCAAAGCACCGTGTTTCCTCCAAGTGGCCCTGATCCACCCATGGATGTCAACTTCTGTTGGTCATCATGTACAGGAAGCCCTAGGGATATCTAGCCACTGGGATGTCAATGATCGCTTGTAAAATCACTATGTTTCCAGGTGCTGTTTTCAGGCTGTTGGTCAAGTAGGCTCTTGAACGCTCTAGAACGGAGGCAGATAGAATGGATAGCCACCATTCTTGGTTTTGAAGACACTGAGAAGGAAGCTGTATGTTGCGAAAAGAACAGTTGCCCAGATCAAGACAGCCAGCTGTTGACCCTTGACGTCTTCCATCCGGGGAACCTTCAGTGCGAGTGCGATCGTTGCAAAGGAGAGAACAGCGTCTGTGTGAGCAAAATGTTAACCTAGGAAGTCGGCATGGAAACGACGCCCAGAATCAATGAGCCTCGCAATTATCACTTACAGATGGCAGCCACAATCTGAGTCTCCATCCCGAACTGGTTCTGGAACCCACCGGCAAAATAGCTAATGCCACCTTTGCCATCACCAGCAACATATGGGACCTTTCGGATATGGTTGAACATTTGACCACTTGTGAACAGAAGAATTGCGATGAGGCTGACTGCAGCCCAAAGGTTTCGGTTCTGGACAATTGGCAGCAAGTAGGGAGAAAGGACTGTAGTCGCAGTCACAACCGCCATCAGAATTGTGGTCACTGATACTATCCGCATGTAGTTGATGGGTCGAACTAGTTCAGGCTTGGGGCCTTCGGGCAAATGACGTCCAATCCAAGAGTAGACCTGGTCGGCTGAGATCGGGCTATTTGGGATTCAGATGTTAGTTGAGATAGGGGCCGGGCGCAAGAGCGTTGATAGAAAAACATACCCAGTGAAATCAAACCGAAGGGGGTTCCCTTCAACCTTGGCAAAAGGACCAATGGTAGGAGGGAAGACAAGGATTACGGGTGCAGTTTGAAGCATGAGCTGCTTAGGTTAGTTGTATGTCAAATAGCTCAGTCTCGAGTAAAAACCCCCTACCTTTTGGAAAACTGCCTTGCCATTATCAAAGTCGAGTGTTCCAAAAACAACCTTGAGCTCATCAGGCTTGGGGCCCTTGGTCCAGCTTCGGGCGATCAGGTCCCATTCAGATTCGAAGTCGCGGCATAGGAGGCAGCCAAAGCGAGGATCCGTGGCAGTCAGAATAACCGCAGCATAGTAATCTCGAGGTGTAGAGGTGAGGTCTTCATATGATGCACTGTCTAGATCAACAGGCCCCGAACGAGACAGGGATTGGTATGTTGCAAACTTGTCCTGTGTTGAGCTCGCAGACAAGACACCAGACACGAACGAGAGAAGGAGAAAAAGGCCCGCCCAAAGCTTCATTTTAGCATGACAAGGAGCTGGACAGCTTCAAGGAGGTTAGTTATAAGCTTCAATTGATTGAAGAACTATCAATCGGTTGTAATTGAAGACGTTTGAACACGTTGAGTGATAAAGTCCAGGTGTCCACTATCAACGTAATCGGGCGGGCACATTGGCTTACTTAATATCTTCGGGGTTCCAAGCCCGCCAAAACACCGGCGCGTCTCCGCGACGATTTATATCATACTTGGAACAAGCATTGGATATAAACACCACATATCTTACCTAGGTATTCCTTTCCTTCTGGACAGACATTATTTAATCTATAGCCTTTCTTTCTATTTTTTCAATATCGAAAAGCTCCTGTCCTTCTCTGAATATTGTCGTCATGGCAATGGCCGAAGAAGCATCCGCTTCAGATGTATGTGACTTCCCTAGCTTGATGGGATATGCTCAAGATGCTAAATGAACCATGCAGTTTGAGATGTCCATGAGGACTATGCGTCTGGAGAAGGAGTATGAGAAGACTCTTTCAGATTCTGGTCGTCTTCTCGATGGCGAGAAGGATCGCGTACGACGCATGGAGCTCTTGCTCTTGAAATTCGAGAACGAAGCTCTCCGGTCGCAGTTGGACGAAGCAAATGCGCATCTTTCAGGATTCACACGTGCTGATTCAGAGGCATGTGCTCAACTTCGGGAGGCTTGCCAGGAAATTGATCATTTGGAGCTTCAAGCACAGGCATCGTCGAGTGAGATTAACCGACTTAAAGTAAGTCTTAACTCAACCTGGTGACTATATGCATAGTCCGTTATGTTGACAGTAGCAGGAAGAACTGTCGGCCCAGAAGAATAATTCGACCAGTTACAATACTGTCCTTGCTGAGAAACTCCATCTCTCCAGAGATCTGTCAACTCTGCAGTCAGAGCTGGAGCGGTTCAGAGCGCAAAATGCATCATATCAAACCATCATTGCCGAGAAACATGAGATGGAACGGCAGATAAACTCTCTGGAGCTTCAACTCGGCGATGAAAAACATGCCCATGAACGTACTCAGGCCAAGGCATCACAGCAAATGACAGAGATCACCCAGCTTTCTGCTCGAGTTGAAGGGTTACGGAGTGAGCTAGCGGGAGAGTTACGAGCCAAACAGCAGCAGGAACGGGACAACCACAATCAGAACTCAGCATGGGCTAATCAGCGGGCGACGTTTGAAGCAAAGATTGATTCGCTCAAACAGCAATTACTGTCAACCAAGGACAAGCTCCAGGAAGCCCAGATTGAAATCCAGCACGGACGCAGCCTCAAATCACAGGCAGTAAATAACTCCGAAGCCAGTTCCCGAACAGTCCCACTTCAGCGCCCTGGCCCGAGTGGCCATGCCGGTGTGACGATTGCGACCCCTGGGGCTGTGCGTGTTCAAGAGAAATTGAAGAAGGATTCGGCCATGCCTGGTGACAAGTCGGCGTTTTCCATCACTCCATTCTTAAACCGCACAGGGGCACCTTCCGATTCGCCAATGAGCTCAGTTGCAGACGAGGACGATATTCTTGGAGATGTCGACACTCCTCATGGTCTACTCGGCAAGCCGAGCACCTTTGGTGAACCAAAACGTATCGGTTCTGCTCTCCGGCGCCAACTATCTCCAACAGAAGACCGCATTCCAATCACGAAATTCACCAAACCAAAAGCACGTGATAACACAATGCCAGTATCACCGCCGGAAAATGAGGTCAAAAAACCAGCGCATCGATTAGATCGCAGAGTGCCACCCACTGAAACCGATGAATTACATGAGCAGTTTCAGCATGAACAGGCCAAGCCCAAAAAACGCAAACTTGGCGGTCAGCGGGATCGAAGTTTGTTCGAGGATGAGGAGGAAGAAGAGCTTCTGCCCAGCAAGAAATTTGGGAGAAATCTTGCAATAGGAAATGGACGGACTTCAACGCTGGGGAGTAAAACACAACCTAGTACCACTAGTCTACCACGGGCGCTCGGGCTTGGGGCAGCACCCATGGGATTTTCTCCCTTGAAAAAAGACCGCAGACGATTCTAATAGGATTTATCAAAAGATCCGGCAATTCATTTTTAGTGGCACAGACTCTACACGGTGGACCAAATATATAAATGTACATGTATAGGCATGTAGTCACCTAGTGAATATGATAAGAGCTGTCCGACTTTGAGGGTTCAGCGGTGCTTTCTGTTTTGCCGGCAGAAAATAAAAAGCTTCTCCTCTCAAGGGACTGCAAGTATCTCCCCTGATATTATTCAATTCGTATTATGTTCGCTTTACATCCAATTCGATTTTGGCGGAATGCCTGCTATAAGCAAGTAACTGTCCAGGCAAGACATGCATCATCCAAACGCTGGCAAGCCCGGCAGCAAAAGGATCAGTTCACTAGAGAGGCAGCTGTCCAAGGGCTGAAAAGTCGCGCTGCTTTCAAATTGCTGCAGGTAATCCAGCCCCGGCATTACTCTATTTCCCTGGATTGATCTGACAGACTGGTGCCTGCGGTTAGATTGATGAGAAATATCGAATCTTCAAGGGCGGGCAGACAGTTGTTGACTTGGTATGCTAGTCGTTCAACCTAAACTTGGGTCATTGTTTAATTCCAAACATTTAGGGCTATGCTCCAGGGTCATGGTCACAGGTGTGTCGACCATTCTTCTTTTGCCTTTTACTTATCCCTCTCCCCTTTGCTGTCAGATGGACCGCAATTAACTGCCAGAAAAGGTTGCTGCAAGCCGTACTCAGCCGCATGGTCGTGTCCTCGGTGTCGATATCATCCCAGCCCAACCACCGAAAGGGGTGTCTACAATCCAAGGGAATTTCCTCGCACCCGAGATTCAAACATACATTCGAGACTTTCTCCGCAATCCAGACAGAGGCAGGCCGCGCCAATCCGGCTTCCTGGACGATTCCAGTATCAGTCCATTGGAGCCGAATTCGGATACTGAACGCACCACGGAGGCCGAGAAGGGGGATATGAGGGGCGATAAAATACTTGAAAGAACGGTAGATGTGGTTCTTAGCGATATGTCTGCTCCCTGGTACCAGACCTCCGGTTTCTGGAAACGAAGTCTAAGTGCTCCTTATAACAGGATGATGAACACCAGCGGTGTCAGTTTCAGAGATCATGCTGGAAGCATGGTATGAAAATCATTGCTCCGTTGATAAATGTGAACCCCCTGCTAACTTTCCACGCAGGATCTCTGCCACGCGGCTCTACGATTCAGTTCGGATGTTTTGAAGGCAGGCGGTCATTTCGTCTGCAAATTCTACCAAGGCGCCGAAGACAAAGAACTGGAGCAGCAGCTGAAAGAATTATTCAAAAGGGTTCATCGCCTAAAACCCGAATCATCTCGCAGTGTATGATTTCCCTCATCCAATTGATACACACTCCCCGACTAAGGCAATTGGCAGGAATCCAAGGAGGCCTTTTTCGTTGGCTTGGAGAGAAAATCGTGAGATCAAAGCTATTTCGGACTTACATGCCGGCAGGTTACAGAGTAGCCGAAGGGCCGAACCATGTCGTCTGTCTAAAGGATCTCAATCTCCTCATTGTCAGATGCCTCATCCCAGTCAATATCGGCTAGCGCTTCTTCCGCCTTCTCATGAACCTTCCTATGTGTCAGTTTGGGATTGGGTTATTTTATAGGCTCTGACTGACCTCTTTTAGCCCACTCAATTCTTCAACATAGCCATGTTCATTCAGGGCTCTTCGCACGAAGTCCCATCCTTGCTCGCGGTATGCACTGACAACCTTGTCCGAGCATGCACTGCAGCTCGGATAACTTTTGCCGGTGACGGACAGGTTCTCGAAATTGGAGAGAAATCCTCGTATTTGATGGGGCACAGCGCCTAAGGGATGATCATCACGCTCGGTATTGCGGGCTATTGGGGCCGGTGCGCCAGCGCCTTTGGGGTGCTGAAGGAGTGAAACGAAAAGCTCCACCAAAAGTGCAGAGGCTATAGGAGCCACTCCAGGGCGGGTCACCGTACACTGCTGGTCGAGAGTTTGATCTTTGGTAGACTATCACGCAGTCAGTTCTGTATAAAGCAGGTCCCTCCTTGGGATAATCTTACATTAGCTGGTGCTACTACATCGTTGCAGAAATAGCACCCAAGCTCAGCTGGCTTTTCATCCTCCGTGATACCATGGCGCATCACCACGAAGGAATCGAACCCTAGGGCTGCATTCATCACGATTTTTCCTGCCGCCTTCCCCATCACAGTGGGTAGCCACCGTGATTCTCGGGTATCCATGAGGAGGAAGATGGCATCATGTCCATCAATCAGTGTTTGGAGACGATCAAAATCGGCCCTTGTCACCCGTTCGTCCACAATAGGATGGCCTGCCATGGGTACCGAAAGCGCATGACCTGTAGTCTCTACTCCTGGGTAAATTTCTGTTAGAGCTTCGGATGCTCGATGTGCTTTTCGGGCGCCACCGTTCAAGCAATCTTGGAAATTGAATAGTGGCTGTCGAACAGGGTTAGAAAATGAAACGGTCCCATTGTCGACGAAAGTGATCTTCTTCACGCCCCAGCCCTATATAGTCGGTGATTAGAACAAGTTGTTTTCGAGCGCGGAAGTCGACGTCCACATACCAGCAGATTCCGGGAGACGTAGCTACCCAATGTACCAGCTCCTAGCAAGAGGCATTTCGTGTGCTTTATTTTCTCAAGATCGAGCGTTGGGCTGATCCGCCATTTGATAAGTTTGAGGTTGAGATCGACGGACTGATCTGCTAATCTTTAGGGGGGAAATAAGCTTCCTTGATCAAGTCTTCACTTTGGATATTTCCGAATTAACGCCATACCTCTTAGGATCCATGTACTCTGTAAGATTGACAATTCTCCCGGCCAATTTCCCTGTCGAGTTACGTTCCCAGCCGGTTACCTTTGGCAGTGGCAACGACTCTCGGGTTTGCAGTGATTTCGGGGTCTGAGGCTCTTGTTTTGGACTTGACTCCAGCCGAATTACTGTACTGCGTCCCTGATCACGCTTCGCGTGCACGTCGCGATAGCGTATCAATTGCACCCGTTCGATGCCCCATCGCTGCTTGATCAGAACGAGCAGGTTTCGTAACATCCACCCTGGGGCCTGTTCATAATTTGATGGGTCTGAGAAACAGAAATAACAGTCTTCATCAGCGACATTCTTGAAAAACCCATTTTCATATTCGGAAAGCGACGCTATCTGCCAGTTGCTATTTGATGTGTCTTGTTGCGCGCTCTTTGTCTGGGGATCGCCCGAGGATGCGTCGGGACGCAGTCTGGATTTTCGAGCCAAAAAAAAACCTCGTTGTCGATGATCCACAATATATGACCATGTTTGCACCGCTTCCACTAAAGCAGTGCTCTCATGTGGAGATAAATGAGACCCCTTCAAATTGTCAATATCATGATCCTGGTGGGACTGGGATACTTGATCTGTTGGTTGCACGGGGACCCATTGAGGATCTGAGTGGATTGCCGGAAATGCAAACCAGTAGTGGAACTTGTATTTTTTGAGGTCCGCAAAAGATACAATCACAAAGCTGCAGAGTAGGGAGGGGCATGAGAGTATTGTTCCGTCGTGGATAGCATCCCATATCTTGGAGTTTTTCATTAGTATATGTATACCACTCTCCGAGGCAACCAGTGATGGTTATCCCTACCATTTGTCCAGCTTGATGAAGCAGATGGGGTCTATCCATGTTTCGATATTCTTCAACGGTATTGACATTTTTGATCATGCCCTCTGCTCTGTAATAGCCAGCGGGGGCTCTAAGTCGCTGTTAGAAGGGCTTTTAAAAACGTCTCGTTTTATCTTACTCGCTACTGGTGAGGGCGTTCCCATGAATTTGGATTCGACATGATGCGGCCTCAGGATCAGAAGGACGGATTTCGTATAGTCCCAGGACGGGGCGGGCAGAGTCATCTAGTTTGTCGTGATTGATCTTATGGGAAGCCAGTGAAGTATAGAAAGGTAATTCGATGTCGGAAGCAAACGGTGCGTACTGCATCCTGGAGGAAAAGGAAGAAAGAGAAGAAGACTCTTGATTATGAACCCGAATAATGCAGACTTGGGAATCCGGACGTGACAGCTAAGAGGGGAGGAACAAGGTGTAAAAGTGTCAAAAGATGTTAGAAGGAGGTCAAACGGTCTGATGTCACGAGAGGGGCGGGGGTGACCTTGGGAAGGCTTATCTATCCGCCTGACCTCTCTACCTCTGACCTCGGGACCTCTCTGCACTTATTATCTCCAATTGCAAGAGCTTTGGGTCCCAGAAATCTCTGAGACCGGCGTTACCATAGCTCGTGCTTAAGCTTTGGAGAGGTGGAATCAACTGAGACTCTTGACACTTGAACCGCGACATTTGATACCTCTTACCCTTTTCCGTTCCCCATTCTGAACGACAGAAGCCACGCACTAATGAGAGGATACGCCTCATACCATCCTTATCTATTGTAGCCTATGGGGACCGATGCCTCTATATAACCCTATTATGCCGCCACAACAACGGTATCGCCAACTGGATCTGTCAACGCTGAGGGTCCGTGACGATCCCGAGGGTCCCCTACCACGGCGGAATAACAGAACGCGGAGCTTGCGAATCAGCTCCAGTTAGAATGCGGGACATCATGGAGATACGCGAAAAAAATTCATTGTTGAGTCAACAAAAGCTCGAAGCTTCTCGCGCAACTCCCACTCGCTCCCCACATGACAAGACATGATGAGTGGCGCAAGGTTCGTCCCACAGTCTAGCGCTGTAGGCGCCGAATGCACGTCCTTAAGCTTATCTGATAGTTATATTTTGTTGCCATGTACTTGTGTGTAGTCTACCTATCTATGTATGTACTTATACCTCCAGGAGCTACCCAATATCCAACTGGGCAACATGTCAGGCCGATAACATCAACCCGATAAGGTCGCGTCGCGACTTTCCGTTTACTCTGCCCCACTTCTTCTCTTCTTTCTTCTTTTCTTCTCCTCTTTCCAACGATACAATTATTAAACACCTAAAAATGCTCATCGGCTTATGTGGAGGTCAGCAGATAATTGTCGCAAACCAATCTCTCATCCCACACCGGATCAACTAACGAGGATATACGTCAAAAGGCATTTGCGCTGGCAAACATGCGATTGCTGAGTACCTGATTGAGCAAGGTTTCCAACTTCTTGAACTTGCCGGCAAATCCCAATCCTACATCACCGAGTCGGGGGATGACCTGCGGCTGCAAGCGTCGGAGATCAGAAAGAAAGAAGACCCCAAGTCGTCAGAGCTTACATTCCAAGATGCCGACTCCCTACTCGACTTTGCGACCAAAAGATGGCAAGAACGTTGGGTTACCACAGACATCGCAGATGCCACTACCCTAGATCGATTTCTCTTGCGTCCCTTCTTCCTCCTCGTGAGCGTCGACGCACCTGTTAGCCTCCGATGGAAACGATTTGCCGACAGGTTCGTGGTGATACATGTGGTGCAAAACTGAAACCTAACAGTTTTTCTTTACCTCTCAAAACAGATGTTGGAGAAGACAACTCGATCCGCCTGAGCTTGAAAAGTTCGTTATGTGGAACGACCATAATCTTTACGACAAGGATATTGGACGAGTATACTTGACCGACAAAGCCCAACTGCGCCTATTCAACTCCTCGTCGTCCCTTGAAGAGCTACATTCGGCTTTGAAAACCCTCGACCTGGCGGACGAACAACGGTTGAGGCCAAACTGGGACCAGTACTTCATGCAGCTGGCCTCTCTTGCCGCCCAAAGAAGCAACTGCATGAAAAGAAGAGTGGGATGTGTGCTCGTTCGAGAGAGTCGTGTCATCAGCACAGGATATAATGGGACACCACGGCATCTCCAGAACTGCAACCAAGGTGGATGTACGATTCAGGCCAGAACTGAATGACCCAATGGCCGTATTGTTCATTTGGCTCACTAGAAACCATTATAGGTCCACGGTGCAATCGCGGGGATGGGGGAGGAGCCGGTCTCTCGACCTGTCTCTGCCTTCACGCCGAAGAAAACGCATTACTGGAAGCAGGCCGGGAGCGGATTCGAGAGGGGGCGATCCTTTATTGCGATACGTAAGTCCACTTCATTCTTCAATAAACTATGCCAACGAGAAAATCTTACTGTGGATTGCAGATGTCCTTGCTTGACATGCACTGTCAAAATAGCCCAAGTTGGTATTTCGGAGGTCGTTTACTCTCAAGGATACAACATGGATAATGATGTAAGTCAATGCCTGTCTGTTATGAGGCTCCTAGTTAATCTGATTTGAATATACAGAGTGCAGCTATCTTACAAAAGGCAGGCGTACGGCTACGGCAATTCCACCCGGTAACTGATCTTATACATCCTCACCTCGTTTATGCATAACTGACCATAAGATTGCAGCCTACGAATGGACTCATCTATCTCCAGTCACCTGCGAGACCAGCCACAACCGAAAACAAATAACCTACCATACGATAGTGAAGGCGCGGGGCAACCCCTGAGCAAAGAGGAATATCCACCTGCATGGGCAAACATTTGCACCACCCCAGGGCTATGCCAAAGTTATTGTACAAAGCGACTCATCCAGATAACATTGCAATAGTAGGGGAGGGATTTCTAGGGCTATTACAGTAGGAAAATTCATCATGAGTGAATCCGAGACGTTTCAGTAGGAGGAAAGGTCACTTAGTACCTACTTAGGTAGGTCCACGGGTGTATTCTGCATGACTCACAGGTACTTATTCAGTACAAAAAGAACTTAGATTACATAGTAATTATACGCTTTAGAGAAGTACCCCATTGTACCTATTTCTCCGCATTTTGTCTGGCAGAAAAAAAGAGATATGACTCAGCGTGCGAATTTCGGCGGGGTCCTCAAGGAACCCCTCGACAGGCTTTATCGGCGCAGGTTGGATTCTTTACCGTGTTGGTAGCTCAACCTCGATAGTCCAATACCTTGGTCACTTTCAGCTGGAATTACCACTGTGCTTTTGGCCTAGATTTCTGCAGCCATGCCTACCGTCCACCTGCTGGACTATGTTGCGGGAAACATCCGTTCCTTGGTCAATGCGATTAACCAAGTCGGATATGATGTCGAATGGGTGAAAACCCCGGAGGATGTGAAAAAAGCTGATGTTAGTCAAATACTCCAGACCAATTTTTACCTTGGCTAGCTCACGATCATGCCATTGCTAACAGTCGAATTTTAGAAACTGATACTCCCCGGCGTTGGCCATTTTGGCCATTGTCTCTCCCAACTGGACAAAGGAGGATTTTTGGAGCCCATCCGGCAGCATATCGAAGCGGGGAAGCCCTTTATGGGGATCTGTGTTGGTCTTCAAGCCCTTTTCCAGGGCTCAGAGGAGGACAACAACGTTGCAGGGCTTGGCGTGATTCCTATGCGCATTCAAAAATTCAACGACACCTCGAAGAGCGTACCACACATTGGATGGAATTCTGCAATCAACACTGGGTCCGATGGCAACAAAAATGAAAGCTTTTATGGTCTGAGGCCGACCAGCAAGTATTATTACGTCCACTCCTATGCGGCCCCCTACAACCCGGGTGTATTGGAAAGTGACGGCTGGTCTGTGGCTACAGCCACATATGGCGAGGAAGAGTTTATCGGTGCTATTAGTCGGGGTAACATCTTTGGCGCCCAGTTTCACCCGGAAAAGAGTGGCGTGGCTGGGCTACGGGCCATACACGCATTCTTGAACGGCGATCAATTCCAGTCGCTCCCACAGGACCAGGTCACTGGCAAAGAAGATGGGCTCACTCGTCGCGTTATTGCTTGCCTTGATGTTCGGACAAACGACTCTGGTGACTTGGTCGTTACCAAGGGTGACCAATATGATGTCCGAGAGAAGAGTGGAGCAGATGCCGGGGGCAGCGTTCGTAACCTCGGTAAGCCTGTGGACATGGCTAAGAAATATTACGAACAAGGAGCAGATGAAGTGACATTTTTGAACATCACCTCTTTCCGAAACTGCCCCATTGCTGATACACCCATGCTTGAAATTTTGCGACGAACATCGGAGACAGTCTTTGTACCATTGACCATTGGCGGAGGAATCAAAGACACCGTCGACACTGATGGCACGAAGGTTCCTGCTCTGGATGTGGCAACAATGTATTTCAAGTCTGGAGCCGATAAAGTCAGTGTTGGCTCTGATTCTGTCTTTGCCGCTGAGGACTATTACCGCGCCGGTGAGAAGTTGAGCGGCCAAACCGCAATCGAGACGATATCAAAAGCCTATGGAAAGCAGGCCGTTGTGGTGAGCGTCGACCCCAAGCGGGTATATGTGGATAAGCCTGAAGATACCCCCCACCACACAATTAAGACCCAATTCCCCAACTCCAATGGGCAAAGCTTCTGCTGGTACCAATGCACCGTCAAAGGTGGCAGAGAAACGCGCGATATCGATGTGCGGCAACTTGTGCAGGCTGTTGAGGCCATGGGAGCTGGTGAAATTCTCCTGAATTGCATTGATAAGGATGGAAGCAATGCTGGATTTGATCTGGAATTGATCAGAGACGTCAAAGCTTCGATTAAGATTCCGGTCATCGCTTCAAGTGGGGCTGGTGTACCTGCGCACTTTGCAGAGGTCTTCAACAAAACCACCACTGATGCAGCATTGGGAGCAGGAATGGTAAGTTTGTATCCTTCCTAAGTATTTCTTTCTCATAGCAGAACCTCTGACCATGTCCTAGTTCCACCGCGGTGAATATACCGTGTCTCAAGTGAAAGATCACCTTCAAACAGAGGGATTCCTGGTCCGCCAATTTGAGGCTGAGATCTAAAGGCTCAGCTGCGTCAATGGTGTGATATTTTCACATAGACATCTTTTGCAATTTTATGGTTTTATGCAAGAATAGAGAAATAGAGATCATGAGGGCCGAGCCCATCAACCAACATACTGTACAGTTCAAATGACCAAAGACGTTTGAGATAACGGATTCCATGCCCTGGATAGTTGAGGGAAGATAACGACGACTAAAACACATAAGATATAACTTCCTCAAGTCGCTTTCACACATTAAACCTTTTTTTTTTCTGCCCTTTTCTGCTGTCTACCTAACAAGCCGAGAAGGGAGATAAACATCTCTTTAACCAGACGTGTAACCTTGGAAGATTACGGCTGCATAAGTGACCATTCCAATTTGTGAAGGTAGAGGGGAGCCTTCTCAGCTTGGGGCCCAGATGGTCACGTGGTAATAGTTATCATTACCCATTAAAAGCGGTCTAGAAGGCGGTAAAGGCACATCCAGATCATCTGACTTTTCCTCACTTGCCACTTCACCTTCTCCTCTCCTCCATACCGGCGCACGAAAATCCCATCCTCGCCATTCTCACACACCCATTATCCCTCCCAAGTTCTTTTTTGCCGAATCTGGGTCTTTTATTTCACCTTTGAAGATACTCCGCGCCGTGTGATCACCAAACTACATTACCTAACAACTGCGACACCTCGGCCTCGGTCGTTTGACTGTGAATTTGCTCATTCCTAACAGGTCTCTCTATAACTTGGATTTGGTGTCTCGCAGGGATCTCCAGACAGGTCCGACACAGGTCAGGGTGCTAGGGTGGCTCTGCGAATCTGAAGGACGGGGCAGACCATCAGATCTCTCTTGAATACACCTTTTTTAATTCAGCGCCAGTGTTCGATCATCGTATTCATCAATTCTTTTTGATCTCCATTTGTATGCAGTGACCTGAACACTCACCATTCAGCATTCAAAAAGATTCATTCACACATTCCATTGTCTCAGTGGTCTATTGATCCCTGCTTTCTTCTAAAAAAAATATCTCGTGCTTTCTCTGTGATTTGAACAGATAAAATCTGTTGCCCAACCTTTCTTTCTTGTGACTGGTGATACACCAGTTTCACTCCTTCTCACGAGTTTTTTTTTCTTTCTTCTTCCCTCTTTATTATCCCCTATTGCTCACTGTACGCGGCGGCGGTGCCCCTAAACCTGGGTCTTAATACAACCCACAGACATCTTTGTTGCATCACCCCCTCACAAATTGAATACAATGTCATCCTCCGTTCATTTCAAATTCAAGTCCCAAAAAGAACCCTCAAGGGTCACCTTCGATGGCACTGGTATTTCGGTCTTTGAGCTCAAAAGAGAGATTATCAGCCAGAGTAGATTGGGCGACGGGAGTGACTTTGAGCTGTCAATCTACAATGAGGACACCAGAGAGGGTATGTTATTCTTATTCCAATGCCCCATTTGCTCCTGATCAACAGGAAACTTTTCTGACATCCAATAGAATACGACGATGACACCACTATAATCCCTCGATCGACTTCCGTGATCGCCCGCAGATTGCCTGCAGCGCGCCCTGGTAAGGGCGGTGCTGCTCGCTACGTCTCTGGCAAGATGCCAGTCAATGCTCGCAGTGCCCCTCGCAACGATCCGTCGATGAGCCGAGTAACACCCGGAACGGGACAATCCGTGAACAACAACGTCCTCGAACTCAATAATGCCCAAACAGAAGAGGAGAAGATCAACGCTCTGTTCAACCTACAAGCTAGCCAATGGCAGGAACAACAACAAGAAATGGCAAAGTAAGAGCACCCTAAGCGGATTCTTTTGGATTATGGAGATATTAATCTAATTTAGCGCAACACCCGTACCGTTCGGTCGTGGCAGAGGGAAACCCGTCAATGTACCTGACCACCCTCCACCTCCAGGGTATCTTTGCTATCGTTGTCGGGAAAAAGGTATACACCTCTAGTTAAATCACCACACCCACAGATCGCTAACCTTTGCACGCAGGCCACTGGATCCAAGCATGCCCTACGAATAACGACCCCAAGTACGACGGCAAATATCGAGTCAAACGATCAACTGGCATACCACGTTCACTTCAAACCAAAGTCGAGAAACCAGAATCCCTGGCCCCCGATGGCTCCACTGAAGATTCGAGGAATACAGGGGTCATGGTGAATGCTGACGGCGACTTTGTCATTGCAAAGCCGGACAAGGCATCCTGGGAATTGTACCAAGAAAAGGCGAAGGCATCGGCGGCGGCGGCAGCTGAAGCAGCAGCTGTCGAGGAGAGCAAAGCATTGCAAGCTCGAGGTCTGGAATGCCCGATTGACAAGAGGATGTTTTTAGAGCCAACAAAGACACCGTGTTGCCAGAGGACATATTGCAATGATTGTATTTCAAATGCCTTGATTGAAAGTGACTTTGTTTGTCCGGGGTGTGCTACAGAGGGCGTCTTACTTGATAACCTCACTCCCGATGATGAATCCGCCTCAAAAATTAAGGTATATGAAGCCGACAAGGCTGAAGCCAAGAAAGAGAAGGAAAAGATCCCCGCAGCCCCGGATGGCACTTCTGTCCCTGAAGTCGCCGAAACCGAGCCCAAAGAGTCTTCCGCCAACAAAGAGCAGAGCCCGCTCAATCAAGTTCAAGAGACCGCCCCCACACAATCTAGGAAAAGATCCGCTGAGGACGAGCCTACCAGTCGGAGTGAAACCGTAAACTCCGAGCTGGGTAACGTGCCAAAGAAACAGAAGGCAGATGATGGTCATTCCGACGTTCCGATCCAGGCCAATAGCGTCCAAGACGGTGCGCCTGTCGCCACTCCAAACTTTAATAACCAGGATATGCCCTTCAACGGCTTTGGACCAATGCAAGGCATGCCTATGATGCCTTTCTCGGCCCCTGGCTTCGGCAATGAAGCCATGGGGTTCATGAACCCCATGGCGATGGCGTCTGCCAATGGCTTTCCCAGTGGCATGGGTCCTGGGTGGAATCCCATGAACATGCCTTTCAATCCTCTTCAAGCTGGTATGTTCGATCAAAGCAATGGTGCCATGCCCAACGGATTTCCCAATATGTTCAACGGGGACCCTTCAATGATGTTCCCTATGCCCCAGAATGGGTTCCAAGGACCAAGCGCTGGGATGAACAATTTCTCGAATCAGCAGCGGACAGCTTTCAGCACACCATACTCCCGGGAAGAAGATTCACCATATTTCCGTCAACCCGTGAATCCGCAACGTCATCAGGCTAGAAACCGACGAGTTCGGCCTAGCGATTACAGGGAGCTTTGAATAGACAAGTTTATGGCCTCTATGGATTTGCATTCCTTTTTTTTTTCTTTTTCTTTTTTTCTTTTTCTTTTCCCCTGGTACACTGTGTATATGCATATGATTTAGAGCGGCTTTTATTTTCGTACTTATTCTTTTATTTTTTATTCCTTATGTCTCTTTCCCGTGTCATCCTGAGAGGTTTCTTTACCTTCAGAATGTGTACTACTACCATAGCTGCAATAAGAATACTTCAACCCTTAATCATTCCGACTTCCCCCAAGTACTTTGGCAGGGCTTAGGCATTGATACTCAGTATCGTCTGGCTAAATACCCTTCGTCTGTGCAGTTAATATAAATTTTACTGTTGCGCATTAATACAATCACTCTTGGCTTTGGTAGCACCCTCTTTATAGACTGAGGTCGACCAACCAGTAGAAATCATGTTAAGGCATGAAGAGAAAGTAAACTCATGACATCCAGTAATAATAACGATAAAACTAAATTAACGAAAGAGAGAAAGGTGAAGAATATCACAATAATTAATTCCTTGTGTAAAGAGAGTGAGAGATGGTCAGGTGACTGGGGAAAATGCTCACCCCCCGATTCACACCGTCTCTACTTCCACATCGTCCATCCCCGTCCAACCCCTGTCCACTTCCGCTATCCAACATCAGACCACTTGATTTTTCCTCACCAAAACGTCAAACGTCTTCATCGTGTCTTCTCTACTAAATCTAAAATCCAAACTTCGATCTAGTTCGGTATCTTGACCTACACCGTTCATCCAATCCCTCCCAGAACAATCATCTGAAAGATCAACCATCATGGCGAAATATATGAGTAACCACAGTAGTAATTGCAATCAAATGCAGCGGTTTCTCGACCAAGACTCCCAGAGCACCGTTCTGGCTACTTGCTACAGTGTTGAGCCGTCGACCTCCAAGGTCCACGGCTTCCACTACTGCACTACCCTGGGCGCCGGTAAGTATCTCGTAACCCGAAATCGCAACCATATTGCTCGGCATCTAATCTCCAATCTAGGGGTACAGTGGTATGCCTGAGGTCCCTTCGGGGACTAAATCGTCTCGTTCAAGTCCTCCCCACGACATCCTCGATTCCCGCGCGGAACGAACCTGGCCTGGAAACAACTGGCCAGAGTACAAGGGGGAGGCAACGCATAACATCCCGGAAGAGTGTGAGAGACTCTTCTGTGACAAACTGTCTGCGACATTCCTGGGTGAGAGGAGTTTCGTGGGGCAGGAGTCACTGGGGATGGATGCGTTCCAAAATATGCAGTCAAACCAAATCGAGCACCAGCATGATCGAATCCAGAGATGGATAGAAGTGTGGGATTACTCCAGTGATGCGATCTATCGCGGATTCGTGGCTGAACACAATAAAGAGCGGACCTTGTTCGTCTTCTTCGAGGACCGTGCACTTGAACACGGCCTTAAGTCAGGGTATGTACGCCCCTTGTGTTTCCTTGGATAAGTCAAGACTTTCCTCTTCTGTTTAGTGACTGTCCTTCATATGTGTTTGATTCACCTGCTGACTTCTGCCTCAGCTTGATCGCTCTGTTCGAACTTGCCGATCTCGCCACCTTCGGGTGTTCACAAATAGTCGCCTGTGTCAGTCGCTCCCAGCGCACGGATGAAATGGAGCTCGTGCGAAGTCTAGGATGGTGTGGTTTCAACCTCACCACCTTGGCACCCTGGGTATCAGACAGTGAACCAGGGCCCTGCCTCAGTAATAAATGGCTTTTCTTGGTTGCCGAAGTCTAGCGATAGCATCATAGTAGTATGATGCGGTTTAATTCGTTTTGGATTGGAGTTATGGATATTGTTTTATGTCTTGGTGCTCTGTTACGCAAGGCGACTGTCCTTTTATTCCGAATACCGAGTATTGCTTCATTATTTTTTCATTTATGCGTTCGTATGTACCTAGGTAGTGTTCTAATGAGAATGTCACCCCCCGCTTTGACGGAAACAAGCCCCGTGCGGATAAGATAAGAGATAAGTCATATATGACCTCACCTCCAGACCTGCCCAGGTGCAATTCACCTTTCACTCGGGCATACCCGTGGACATTCCCTTCCAATCTTGGGAAGCCTTTCAAGGTCCTCTCAGAGTGAAGCTTCCTATTTAAACATCAGAATGTCTAAGGAGCGCGTCAAAACTATCCAGTTCCCTAAATTCCTCCTTCCCACCGGGTTCTCCACGAAACATAGTGCGGGGCTTTCTCCAACGGACCAGCCCCAAAATACAAAGACCGAGAAGTATCTCGACGGCCATGTTTCCTACTTGCGTTGCGCAGGATGTGCCTCACATCTTTGCTGGACTTCCCAAATTATTAGCAAGGGGTTTACAGGTCGCCATGGCCGTGCCTATCTTGTGTCGGCAGAGCCAGTAGCCACTGCTGTGTCGGTCAGCTCGTCGTCTTCACCTACAGCCTCACTTCCCAATACGATATTGCAGCGTCCAGTCCCTCGGCAACTTGTTACAGGGGCACATACAGTCAGTGATATTAGCTGCACGTTCTGTGGCAGTGTCTTGGGCTGGAAGTATGTTGCAGCCGAAGAAGAATCACAGCGATACAAGGTTGGCAAGTTCATTCTCGAAACCAAGAAAATCGCCGCCTCTTCATGCTGGGAATCTCCACCTGGTGTGGATCAGATTATGCAAGCCAATCAACATGAAATCGAGTCTGGCCCAGCAAATACAGAGTTTGACAGCCAGGATGAAGATGAGTGTGAGGACCTGTTCGCCGGAATCTGGAGCCCTGGACTTGCCGCACGTCGAAGAAATCGTGAGATTAAACGTCGACCTGCGATGTGGGGAATCTCTTAGCCGCAGGAAATCCTAGGGATGGATCTCGTGGGATGAGGTCATTGCATAATGTGACATGATACCCTTTCGAACAACCTCGTTGTCTTGCCTTTTTTCCATTGCCTTTTGTTTTCCTCTCTGTTTTCTCTGTTGCATACTAATGCACTATTAATACCAGCCAACAAGAGCTTGCGATCTATGATTTTTTCCCTTTTGGAAGTCCGGCATTTCACACGAGATCTGATTCATTGAATTCATTAATACCCTGGTAATTTAAATAATTTCTAGGTAGGACGTATAAAAGAGAAGAAAAAGAAGTTCCGATTCAGCCAAAGGACACGAGACACCTTGTTCATGAGGAAGCATCATCAACGCGAGACCGCTTGGAGCCATTCTCCGCGGGTTCCTCGGCAGCTCTTTTTGAGGCGGTTTCAGGTTGCTGCGATGGCTGCTTTGCAGGCTTACGTTTGACAAAGGCAGACAGATCTGTTGCTCCCTTGCTAGCTGCATCAAGCTGAGCTTTCTGATCTGTTGCGGACTGACCGATGATCTGACCCAGAACTCCCTTTAGCATAGCCTCGTTGGCTTGGTCGTTCTGCTCAATTGAGACGGGTGGTCGGCGAAGATCGACAAGCTAATTTAGTTCATTATTAACTAGTTCAAGCAATATATAGGAAGTAGAGGCAAGAGAGAGGGGGAAAAACCACACTTACCCTTTGTTCCATCTCGGTGACGATCTCCTTGACATTAGCGATCTTTCGCTTTGTCGCAGTTGCCTTGTCCTCATCCTCATCTTTCTCGGCCTCTAGTTTCTTCTCCTCCTGGGCCATTCGGACCTTACAGCTCGCGATGGCATGTTCCATCTGTATGGCAGCTTCTTTCCTCATTTCTTCATCAATTTTGGGTTTATCGTCGCCATCCTCCTCACCACCTTGTTGGGCTGATGCGAATTCTAAGGCGAGGGAGAGCTTGTAATGGCACTCAGCAACAGAGGGATCTTCTTGAGGATAAAGCGAGTTTCTCAATTCGAGGACAGTTCTCAAGTCGGTAACCGCTTCACTGAATCTCTCACCTTCCAGTGAAATTTCGGCTTGAAGATCGTGTGTGTCTGCGATTCTTTCCTTGACGTGCTTTATGTCCGAGGACATCACAGTCGATTTTCCTTTGCCCCCGTCATTTTCCTCTACAGCACTTAGCTTCTTGAGGTACAGAACACGGGCAAGGTCCAAAACTTCATAGGCATTGGCGAAATCGTCGTCTTCTTCTTCGTCCTCGCCTTGCTCACCAGCTTCCTCATCCTCGTCCTCGGAGTCAACAAAGTTCTCATCTCCTGTAAACTGGAAGAATGGCTTGGATTCTGTGGGCTCCGATTCCCTGTCTGCACGCTTGGTGGAAGACGACTTTTCCGCCATCGAGTTGGCGATCGCGTCTTGGACAAGGGAATCACTGGTGGATTTCGACCCAGCGGAAGATTTATTGGTTGAAGAAGCGTCGCCAGATTGCGGTTGCTGCTCGCCGGCTACCTTAGAGCCAAGGACATCACTTTTACTCACAGCCACGTTGTACAATGATTTTCCGTAGGCATAGAGCAAATCGGCATTCTCGGGGGACAGTTCGCCGTTAAGTTCGGCCTGAAGCTCGGTAGCTTGGGAGTACAACTCGGAAGCAGAGTCATGGTCTTTGGTCGCATCTTTTGCAGCAGCGCGTGCGATCAAGTCATCGAGTTGCGTTCGTTTCTCTTGCGCCGAGACGGAAGATTGATCAGTCATTGCGACTTTGATGAAGAGTAGTGGAGGAAGAAATTAGGAAGCCAAATAGGCTTTTTAAGAAGTAAGAGTAAGATTAAAGTAGGAGAATCGAGTGAAGTGGGTAAGACAGAGAGAGAGAGAGAGAGAGAGAGAAAATGAGATTGGAAGAAGCTTTAGCTCCGGCGCGCGTGTCACGCGTCTTCGATTTAATTGAATTCTGGTTCTCTCTCTTTTCTCCTCCCCTTCTCCCCTCTTATTATGCTCTTATTACTCTGAATTATCTAGGTATACTACACTATTTCCTATTATTGGTTTTCACTTCGAGCTTCTGACCCCAACCTCACAAGGCTCCGCGTTCTTTTTTGAGACAATATGGACTCAACACCGCGACATCCTGATCGCTTCAGAACAGCGACAGCGGATCCTATTCCTTCGTCCTCGCCTGCATTCGGGACACCAGCACGTCCATTTCGAATACCCAAGGGAAATGCGCCTCCCACCAAAACTTCAATTTTACCGATCTTACTCCCTCCATCGACCCTGCGCCCAGTAGCCTTTCGGACCTTCACCCGCAAACATAATCTCACAATATCATCGTCTGCCCTTCAAACACTAGCAGTGTTTGTGGGCAAGAACTGTGGCTCAGGGTGGCGTGAGGAAGGCCTAGCAGAACGAGTCCTGGATGAGGTTGCCAAGATATGGAAAAGAGCTGGTGGAGGCGTGATTGTTGAGGAAGGGAAAGGAGCGTCCCTAAAGACAATATTGCAAGCTCTCGAGGGCAGTATGAGTGGTGGAAGGGTTGTTGTTGGGAAAACGGCTTCCCAAGATGGTTCCTTGAAGGCATCCATGGGTGTAGAAGATGGACGGGTTGAAACAGCCGGTGATACCTCAAAACAAGGGACTGCCGAGGAAGATGATACACAACTGTCACTTCACCCAAGACGTTGGCTCAAGGTTGTTGACGCATTTGATCTTCCGCGCTTGACGTATAACGTCGACAAGAAATACTTTGAAGCCGTGAAGTCAAAGCCATCCTTGTTTCCATCACCAGCTTACAAAACTGCACTATTCCGAGATCGATACAACCTTGTGTATCAACGATTGCTCCGTAATGAATCTTTCCAGAGCTCATTGGGTGTCGCCGGTGTTCCTTCACTGCAACGTTCATCGTCCAATCTTGCCCACCGACAATCCTATAAATTGACGCCAATCGCAAATTTGCTGGGCAGGAGTGGAACCTCGCATCTACTATTAGGATTGCTTGCAATTTCTCCTACTGGCGACTTATCCCTGGTCGACTTGACTGGAAGTGTAGCATTGGACTTGAGCCATGCCCGAATGATACCCGAAGATGGCGCGTGGTTTGCCCCTGGCATGATTGTGCTTGTCGATGGCATTTACGAAGAGGAAGAGATGGTAAAAGGTGCTGCATTGGGAGGGAACACAGGAGTCGGGGGTGCAATCGGAGGTCAGTTTGTCGGCATATCAATCTGCGGACCTCCCTGTGAGCGACGTGATATCTCGCTAGGAACAAGTAACCGCCACGGTAGCGGACAGCTGAGTTCTAGTGGTGGTTTTGGGTGGGTTGACTTTCTCGGACTGGGAAGTGAACGTGCCCAGGGTGCACGAATGAGAAGAATCCAGGAAAAATGCCTACGAGGAGACCAGGACGCACCAGAAACGACTAGGCTCAAAGTCGCGATCATGAGCGAAGTCAATCTAGACAACATGAAGACACTAGACGCCCTGAAGAAGGTCTTCGGAACCTACAATGATCTATCTCTTCGTGAACGCCCACAAGCCTTTATCTTGATCGGCAATTTTGCACAGAAAGCTATCATCAGTGGAGGTGGTCGAGCCGGGAGTATCGAATACAAGGAATATTTCGACTCATTGGCGCTGGTTTTATCCGATTTTCCAGCGCTGCTACAACACTCGACCTTTGTCTTTGTGCCGGGTGATAATGATCCTTGGGCGTCGGCATTCTCTGCTGGTGCAGCCTCAACAGTACCGCGACAACCTATCCCGGAATTGTTCACCTCTCGAGTCAGACGTGCATTTGCAACAGCGAACGCCGAGTTGAATAGGTCACAAACCGCCGAACCTGCGGGAGATGCAATTTGGACTTCAAATCCGGCACGTCTTTCGTGGTTTGGGCCAGTCCATGACATCGCCATCTTCCGAGATGATATCTCGGGAAGGCTGCGACGCAGTGCTGTCAACACCACCCTTGACAACGAGTCAGATGTTACAATGGATGAGCCCTCAAACAGTGCTGCTGGTGATGCGGTCTCTGCAGCTGGTGAGGGTCAAGTCGAAGACATGGACCAACAACAGGGCACCAAGGCTGCAACTGCCTCGTCTGGGGCGTCAATGGCCCGCAGGCTCGTCAAGACCATCCTGGACCAAGGAACAATCTCCCCATTTCCGCTTCCATTGCGGCCCGTCTTATGGGACCATGCCTCAGCTCTACAGTTGTACCCGCTGCCAACCGCACTGGTACTTGCAGACCCCGAGGCTGCACCGTTTTGCATGACCTATGAGGGCTGTCATGTCATGAATCCCGGGCGCTTGCTACCGGAAGGTGGTACTCACATGGCCAGATGGGTTGAGTACGATGTTTTACGCAACCGAGGGAAGGTCAGGGAAGAGCGCTGTTAGCCTTGTTGTAGGAACGATTTAATTAAATCTCACGCATCATGAACAGAAATACATTTAGATGCTATGTCATATCGAAGCCTATGAATACATTGTGTGAAGAGAACCTTGTAGCTGCTCTTGTATTAAAACGCAAAAGGCTCGGGGGAAAAAAAGGCGGTTGAGCTACGTTAGATCCCTCGAGAGGACGGCATAAATGGATCACCACAATGCCTAGTCAATGGTGATGACATCGGTATTTCTCTTGGCGAGTGGAGCGGCAGATGTCGGACCTTTAATGGGCAATTGTTTCGGGATTTGCTCGGTTTTGACTTCCACTTTGTCGAGTTGAAGATGGGGAGCATTGAGACACTCGTGCAGCTCGAGTATGAGGTTCCCAACCTTGTTGATACTCGCTACAACTCCATCTCCCAGGCCGTTCCACCCGTCGCCTTTCGACTGGTACAGTTTCTCTTGTACAAAAGCTGCGACCTGGCCTCGACCAGACTGGTCCATTCCGTTGGCATCCCTTAACATCCAGACCAAACGGTCCTGGTGCATCACCGCACTCAAGTGGAAACGAGACCTCAGTCGTGGATAGTGGATCATGTATACCGTCGGCTTGCGCACGATGATTTGCACAATTGACAGATCCGTCTGATTCAACTGAGTGATCTGATCTAATGACCGCAGCAGAGGAAGCGTGGTAGCTAAGAGGTGGAGGGTTGATTCAACACCGGCTTCAGTGAACCGCTGGTTCAAAGCCACGGTGAGGGGCTCTTGAATCCGACGATGAGGGCTGGAGCTTTCGAATTTGATGCCCAGTTTCAATTGGAAAAGAGGCTTAGCTTTCGAAATCGCATTTTCAACGTCAACGTAGTCTGATAAAGAAGGCCCCTTGGAACTGATATCAAAGAGAGCCGAAAATTTGTTCTCGGGCCCGTAGGCAAAATCAATTCGCGACAAGGACAAGGACCGGGGCTCCATTCCCTTCAGTATGAGGGACTGGAGGATAGACAGAACACATTCGAGTCGCTGCAAGAGTTCGAACAGACAAGCGATAACAGAATGACCGGCTGGCACAAGCAACCGAAGCGCGAAGCCAGCACCCTTGTCTTCAACGATCAATGAAGAATCGATGCTTGAGACGAGCGGCACCAAGGATTTGATGCGGGTTTTCAAAGTGCCGTGGGCCATCATTACGACAGAGCGGCTCTGATTGTCAATTCCATGGAAAACCAGTCGAATCATTTCTTTGAATTGCGACTGCTTCTTTACCCCGAAGGGCAAGGTGATCCGGAAAGCAGGTGGAAGTGTGGACGAGCTATAGTTGAATAAGAGATCTGGCACTGTGAGATTCGTTTCTAGCTGCAATTCTTTCAACGAGGGCCAGAAATGCATGGCTGGCAAGTCTGCCAGATAACGCGCATTGGCATGGATCGCCAGGATTCCGGTGAGCCCATGGACCAGTTCAGCGCACGTTGTGTAGTTGAGTCGCTTCTGCGCAGGAATGAGGGTTTCACTGACCACGTGGGCCTGCGGAAGACTCATACTAGGATCGCCAATGCTATAAGATGGTCCCATTTTCGCTGTCCCGGTTGGCCGAAGTTGAACAAGCCACCAGCGATCACCATCCATGCTACTGGTCGCTGCAGCGACCCAGTGCCGGTTCCAAAGCCGATGGGTGAAGAAAGCGGCCCGCATTACACCAGGAGGGAACAGCTTGCGAGGATCCAGCCCAAGTACTCTCTGGTTCACAGGTTCGAGACCGAGTGCCTTTATGCCAGAGTCAATCTCATCCACCGCAGTGATACATCGCAGTCGGGCAATACGAGATAATATCTCTTCTATCGATGATTTATAGAGCCCTCGATCACTATCGAGACGTTCCAACACATGCGGTGTCCCACATAGGGTAATGGAGCCAGACATAGGTTCGATAGAAACCCGAAGAGAACGTGAGGCTGTGAGTTGCACGTCAAGCCGGCAATCTCCAGGTTCTGTCAGTGATAGTTGAGCCTGTAGTGATAGCGTGTGATTCGAGAAAAGAATATGCTTTTTGAGGGTGGCAAATGCGGTAGAGAGAAGATGTGACGTGTGCAATGCGATGACGCTTCGCAGAATAAGCTCCATAGATAGATCACTTGGGTTGAACCTGATGGCATCGCTGCTGACCTGCTGGCCGTCACGCATCCATCGGAAGCCGACATGAGACATTCCAGGCTTCGGGTCGCTGGAACTGCCACTGCGGTGACCACTCTTGACTCCGATTTCGAGCCAGCTCTTTGGCCCTGATCTCTGAGGCCAATACTGAACAACAAGTGTTCGATGTAATAGCTCGATACGCAACGCATCTGCCCAGAGGCCCCGAGAAAGGTCCACAGCTTGCTTGAAGAGAATGTTGATTTTGTTTGTAAGAACGAGACCGTGGAGAAATTGGAAACATCCCATCAAACCATCATCACGGAGTAGATCGTTGATCTTACCATCAAGTTCGTTGAAGATTCGACCTTTTGGGATAGGCGATGACGGCGAGAAAAGGAAGCGAATATCCACGAAGAAAAACTGTGATGCCTTTGACTCTTCCGCCACTGAGAGATCAAGTTCAAATTCACCAGAAATTGTGAATGTAACCCGGCCATCATGGACCCGGTAATTGCGCAGTGGCGGTGGTACTGAATCGTGTATCGCTAACCGCACGCTGATGATTCTGTTGAGTTTAAGTAGCTTTTTGAGCGTTGCTCGTGCCGTTAATGGTGTGGGAGGTTTGTAACCGAGCTGTAAAGATGTTAGATGATTACAGGCTGCGAATCAATTGGAGAAACTCACATCTGGCAAAGAGGCTACACGTCCCTTTGATAATACCTCCACCGCTGTTTTTAGATCCGGGTTGGCAACTTGTGCTCGGACAAGATCTCGCTTCACTTCGCCGACATACTGAAGAGCTGCGTCGTATGATTGGTGTCGCGTGCGAATGAACCCTTGAATATCAATGAGTCTGCTGACATCTGCAGCTTGGCGACTCCATTGCGAGAGGACTAGAAGTTTGATGAACTCGGCCCTCTTGGCATGAGCGAAATCCAAGAGACGCAACTTCTTATGCACATTCTCCGATGACTGGTTGCCAGCTGGTTTACCATTAGTTGGCATCGAACTACCCGAGGCTGGCACTTGTATCGTAGCCAATTCTGCAATCAACTCCGAAAGCTCATTCCAACATTCCTGTACTGAGCGATTGACTAATGTCCCGAACGGAAAGAATCCTTGTGTGATATGTGGAAGTTTGAATGGCAATGTGGGTACGATTTCCGCTGTCTCATCTGTGAGCGTGCTTGGGTACTGATTCGAAACAGCAATCCCGCTCGATGCGCCGTTGACGTAAACCGATCCATTGATGTCGGAGAGATGACCGGGCTTATCGGCATTAGGCGTACCATTTCTGGCCTCATTGACGCCCGGCCGTCGGACAGATCCCTCGATGTTGACATTGTCCATGACGAAACCGGGCATTTCTGGAAGCACAGCCTAGCTGATTTATAATTGTCGTTAAAGCTTTCCCCTCCTCAGCCCTCTGCACGGCGCAGAACAAGCGACGCGGCACAGGCACTGCTCCGGGCTCGATCCAGTCGGCGCTGGGGTAGGAAGGGAAGCCGAAATCAAAGATAAGGCCACAGGTAGGTCCTCAATATGATGCCATGCGTTTCACGGGCCATGCAAACAGAAGGCCACGTTCATAATCGGAGGAGCTTCGCGCACGGCGTAGGATTCAAATGGACCTCGAATGGTCGGTCGAGGCTCGGGCGACGATGGCAACGGATGGGGATCGGAATCAGTGCAAAATTCTCCGGATGGCACAGGTTTCAACTTCGATCTGCCTAGCAAGCAGCTGTGACGAGATGTGCGATCGGGGAATTAGATATCTCAAGGGTAATAGCAGGGTTGTCGCAATGCGAGGAACGCAGCAAAACAAGCTGGTGGGATGGCAGGAAACGAAGGGTAGAGTAACTGTCAAAGTAACTGTCAAAGTAACTGAAATAGATTTCAAGACTCAGATATTCTGGAGACGTAGCACCTGAGAAGAAAATGAGTGTCCAGAGGAGGACTAGGCCAACAATATCTCAAGCCCAAGACGATTTGATGAAAGCGCGATGCGCTGCATGCATTTACCCTACCGCCTTCCGTTGCATGCCTTGATGCCTTGTATTGTGATGAATCAATTTGCACTGTATGGTAATAAATCATGTATTAATTAGAAGTACTGTTACAACCACTCCGGTACAATTTAACCCCAACCCTGAAGTTCTCAGTAACTTCTTGTACCATACATTCATGTACATGCTTTGTAAAGAGATCCCAACCCCCCCAGGAAAGTCAACATTGGCCCTTCATATGACCTCACCTCTTCGATACCATCTCCCAACATTGAACACTTCCAGGCATCATTAACCCAAGTGACTTCTGACTGACTTTCCTTACCTCCAAATACTGTATGCCTTCTTATTTGATTCATTTCTGGCCATGAATTTGGCTTTCACTTGCCAGCCATGAGTATACAGGAGAATGTCGAGTCTCCTCAATATCCCGGTGATGACACCCGGCCAACCAGCAAGAGGGAGCTTGCTGGCTGGTATTGCTATGGCTGGGCTGCAGAGGTTTTTGTTGTATGTGCTATGGGTATGTGTGGTCCTACTTCCATGGGTATCCTTTGGGATCTTCATCCTAGACTCATCTGATCTGTCAAAGGTTCATTTCTTCCGATAACGCTGGAGCAGATGGCTCGGGATCGGGGCGTTCTCTTGTCTGACAAGACCACACCATGCAGCGCAACTTGGAGGCCCCCGCTGCCACCACCAGGCTCAGATGCACCGGTGTATCTTCCCCAGGTGTCAGATGGCGGCCAGTGCATCATTTACTTCCTCGGCGCTGAAATCAACACGGCAAGCTTTGCCCTATATACTTTTTCATTAAGCGTCTTGGTCCAAGCCGTCATTATAATCTCGATGTCAGGAGCGGCTGACCATGGAACCTATCGCAAGAAACTGTTGATTGTTTTTGCTTTCATTGGCTCAATTGCGACCATGTTGTTCTTGGTTGTGGTCCCCAAGGTTTACCTCCTAGGTGGACTGCTTGCAATCATTTCAAATACTTGCTTTGGTGCGTCCTTTGTCCTTTTGAATTCCTTCTTACCTGTTCTGGTCCGCCATCATCCATCGCTCAAGGAAAGTGAAGAGGTTGCATCGCCAGATGATAATGTGACGGGCCCCAGGGGTGACCCTTTGTTTTCTTCGACCGGGGATATTGATCGAACAAACGTGGATGACTCCACGCCGCTACTTGGGCCTAACAGAGAAGCCGGCAAGACGTCCGCTGCCACTATCACCTCCCTGGAGCTTCGGCTCTCCACCAGAATCTCGTCGTATGGCATCGGTATAGGCTATATCGGTGCAGTGATTCTGCAGGTGATTTCTATCTTAGTTGTTGTGGTCGTGCGTCCGCCAACATTCTCATTACGTCTTGTGCTCTTCTTGATTGGGTTATGGTGGTTTGTTTTTACCATCCCGGCATCCTTGTGGTTGCGTACACGGCCAGGCCCGCCTTTGTTGGACAGTGGCGGAAAACCGCTCCATTCGTGGACCGGATACATGGTGTATGCCTGGAAATCTCTTGGAAAAACCGTGACACGGGCGCGGCAACTGAAAGATATCGTGATATTCCTTGCTGCCTGGTTCCTTCTCAGTGATGGAATTGCCACTGTCAGTGGCACTGCCGTACTGTTTGCAAAAACCCAACTGAACATGAAGCCTGCCGCCCTGGGACTGATCAATGTGATCGTCATGCTTGCCGGAGTATTCGGTGCGTTCTCTTGGAGCTACATATCGAATTTCTTCAATCTACGAGCCTCGCAAACGATCATTGCGTGCATTATCCTGTTTGAGCTCATTCCGCTATATGGTCTTCTTGGGTTCATACCGGCTGTGCAACGCGTGGGGCTTGGTCTCCATCAGCCTTGGGAAATGTATCCTTTGGGGGCCCTTTACGGCCTTGTCATGGGTGGACTATCATCATACTGTCGAAGTTTCTTTGGGCAACTCATTCCCCCAGGTTACGAAGCGGCTTTCTACGCGCTTTATGCAATCACCGACAAAGGGTCTAGCATTTTTGGGCCAGCTATTGTTGGCGCGATTACGGATCGCTACGGTGAGATTCGACCAGCATTTGTGTTTTTGGCGGTTTTAATTTTTGTGCCACTACCACTTATGCTTTTGGTGGATGTCGATCGTGGGAAACGGGATGCCGTAGCATTGGGGGCTGAATTGGATGGCATACCTCAAGGATCGGAATATGGGGCCATATCTGACGATCAGACCACAGAGGATCCGATTGAAGAGTGAAGATCAACATATGCGCGACTGTGATGTGACAAGTAGGATGTATTTGCTTTTTGCTGTTTGCTTTTCTTTTCTAGTTTCTTTTCTGTTTTTGGTCTATATACGGAGTATTGGTAGACTAGTCCTTTTCGTCTGGGACTATCCAGAAGCAAATATGATATAAGGGAAATAATAAGCCATAGACTCTATGATGTCGAGGGGATATAGACCTAGATAATAGAGGCCACTTGTCCACATGCACATGCAAGATCAAGGGCATGCCTCCGTTACCATTCTAGACTCCTACCTATATGTACCGTCGTATTACTTTTTATGTACAAACAACATATTAATAATTATACAAGTGCCATGTACCTGGATCTCCCCATAAATTAGCCTGGCGGTGGAGGTACCAGGTACCTGAAAGGAAGGTCCGCCCTTGCAGCCCTGCATAGCCCAGTCACAGAGCTCCACCTTTAATGAACAAACTGTCCTTTCCCCCCATTAAATAAAACCTTCCCTCTCTGCTTTTACGTTGTAAGCTCTCTACTCCATCCTTCTTTTTGATTTTGAGCATTTTGGGCTTTTGTTTAATCTAAGAGATCAATTATGCGGTCTTTCGCCCCTCTGGTCCTTAGCCTCCTTGGAGCTACTGCGGCCGTTCACGCTGCTGAACCTGAAGTTGCCGACGCTGACGCCAATGTCGTCACTTTGACAACTGATACCTTCAACGACTTCATCAAGGAACACCCTTTGGTCCTTGCTGAGTTCTACGCGCCTTGGTGTGGTCACTGCAAAGCCCTTGCCCCCAAGTATGAAGAGGCTGCCACAGAGCTGAAGGCCAAAGATATCCCTGTGGTCAAGGTGGATTGCACTGAGGAGGAGGAGCTGTGCCGAACCTACGAGGTTGATGGCTACCCTACTCTGAAGGTCTTCCGTGGACCCGATTCACACAAGCCCTACGCTGGTGCCCGAAAGGCCGACGCGTAAGTCATTATGGGTTCCTGGTTCTTGTCCTTTCGAAATTAACGCATCTCTTCGACAGGATTGTCTCATACATGACCAAGCAGTCAATGCCCGCCGTCTCGAACGTGAACGAAGAGAACTTGGAGGAGTTCAAGGCCTTGGACAAGATCGTGATTATCGGATACGTGGCTTCGGATGACAAGGCCGCCAACAAGAGCTTCACTTCGTTCGCTGAATCCCAGCGTGACAACTTCCTCTTCGCTGCCTCCAACGATGCTGCTCTCGCCAAGGCTGAGGGTGCCAAGCAGCCCTCGATTGTTCTCTACAAGGACTTCGATGAGAAGAAGGCCGTGTACGACGGTAAGCTGGACGAGGAGGCCATCCTCGAATGGGTCAAGACCGCTAGCACCCCTCTTGTTGGCGAGCTTGGTCCCGAGACTTACTCCAAGTATATGGCGGTATGTCCAGCTTTATTTCATCCCTTATTTGAGCAAGAAAAGAAACTGACTTTTTACCACGATTAGGCTGGTATTCCCCTGGCTTACATCTTTGCCGAGACTGCCGAGGAGCGTGAGCAGTTCGCTGCTGACTTCCGTCCCATCGCTGAGAGCCACCGTGGAGCCATCAACATTGTTACCCTTGACGCTAAGCTCTTCGGCGCTCACGCTGGCAACCTCAACCTTGAGCCCGAGAAGTTCCCTGCTTTCGCCATCCAGGACACCACCAAGAACGCCAAGTACCCTTACGACCAGACCAAGAAGGTTGATGCCAAGGACATCGGCAAGTTCATCAAGGACGTCCTTGACGGCAAGGTTGAGCCTAGCTTGAAGTCCGAGCCCATCCCCGAGACTCAGGAGGGACCTGTTACCGTTGTTGTTGGTCGCAACTACCAGGAGGTTGTCATTGATAACGAGAAGGATGTCCTGGTCGAGTTCTACGCTCCCTGGTGCGGACACTGCAAGTCGTAAGTTTTCTACAGCTCATCCGCCATTTGTCGCATCTCTAACTCGCTATCACCAGTCTTGCTCCCAAGTACGAGGAGCTTGCTGCTCTGTTCGCCGATGTCCCGGAGCTGAATGAGAAGGTCACTGTCGCCAAGGTTGATGCCACTGCCAACGATGTGCCCGATTCCATCACTGGCTTCCCCACTATCAAGCTTTACCCCGCTGGTGCTAAGGACTCCCCTATTGAGTACGCCGGTTCCCGTACCGTTGAGGACCTGGTCACCTTCATCAAGGAGAACGGCAAGTACCAGGTCGATGGCTTGGCCGATGGTGCCAAGACCCCCGAGGAGCGTGCCGAGGTCACTGCGGCCCCCAAGGCCACTGAGTCTCCTGCATCCGAGGAGAAGGATAGTCACGATGAGCTTTAAGCGCTTACTCGCTTTTTGAATGTGTAACTTCATATGTTGTATTCTTTGACTGAACTCGGACTATATTCAATGTTCTTTACTCCCCGTAAATTGTGTCAAAAGTCTACATAGACTTGTAGTGGATGGTTTAGAGTAAAACAATACATATGTAAATAAATGAATTATTCTATAATTCTATAATTTATACAAATTGTAAATTTGGTAGATTTCTATGATTTCTAAACCGATTAATTTCACCAGAGCTCAGCCTTGCAGATCAATCGCGTCGCGTGAAACGCGTCGATCTCTTATCACCCCGGTCCTCCGTACCAAGGTAGCCCCCGACAACTTCCAACGTTCTGGAATTTCTTTCTTCAGTCTTCATTTTCCCATCCATCATGGTCAGCCCTGCCATAAAACGAAAATCAGAGCATATCTCGGCCCCTGACTCGAAAAAACCTAAAGGTGGAAGCATCACTGCATTCTTTGGAGCTCCAAAGCCGAAACCCCCGATCAATCAAGCAACTTCAACACCAACCCCACGGTCAAGCAGCTTTAATAAGGCAAAATGGGTTGCTACCTTGACGCCAGAACAGAAGGAACTGTTGCAGTTGGAAATTGATACCTTGGATGAGAGCTGGCTCGCTCACTTGAAGGAGGAAGTGGTCAGCACTGAGTTCTTGAACTTGAAGCGATTCCTGAAGAAGGAGAAGGATTCCAATGTGAAGGTCTTTCCACCGGAGGAGGATGTCTATTCATGGTAAATTGGATCTACTCTATTTGGGCCAAATCTGTGTGCTGATCAGACTGTAGGTCCAGACACACACCCCTGCACAACGTCAAAGTGGTCATCATTGGCCAGGATCCGTATCACAATCACAACCAAGCTCATGGGCTATGTTTCTCCGTCCGTGCCCCTGTACGAGCTCCGCCATCATTGCTCAATATCTACAAGGGTATCAAGATCGACTATCCCGACTTCGAGTCACCGCCCGATAAGGGAGGGCTACTCATACCTTGGGCTGAGCGTGGCGTCTTGATGCTCAACACTTGCCTGACTGTTCGTGCCCACCAGGCCAACAGTCATTCCAACAAAGGTTGGGAGAAATTCACACAGAAGGTTATCGATATCGTTGCTCGGTTACGAACCAACGGCGTCGTCTTCCTTGCTTGGGGTCGGCCTGCCGGAAACAGAGTGGCAAAAATCAACAAAGAGAAGCACTGCATCTTACAATCTGTACATCCCAGTCCTCTGAGTGCGCATAATGGCTTCGTGAGTATACCATCCTCTACGGACTTGTCCTTAAAACTCTTCGCTGACGGGATGATATGTAGTTCAAAAATGGACACTTCAAGAAGTGTAATGATTGGCTTGCTTCGCGGTACGGAGAAGACGAAATAATTGACTGGAGCTTAGTGCCATCCAGAAAGCCTTTGGCTCCTTGCGCCCCTGACAAGGAAAATTCGGCCGCTTCGGCCAACGTGCCAGTTAAGCCTCAATTTGCCATGACTGAGGATGTGAAAGTTCAGCCAAGCAAGGTTGATGAGTTTGATGAGTTTGATGATGATGATGATGCCGTTGAAGCCTTAGTGGCGGCTGAAGCAGCTGAAAGATCTTCGAATTCAGTTTAGACTTCTTCAACTGCATTCATACCTGTCGACTTACTAGCTTAGAAAAGTCCTGGGTTGGCTATATTTTGTTTCCATGTTGTTTCAGCCGGGGGATATTTATGGCGTTGAGAAGTCGGGCGCATTGATGGAATTTCCGAAGGATCTTTGTAACAATGTGGACATGTGTACACACTAGATGTCGTTTTAATCCGATGATGTATTTGTAGGGAAAATGCATCCACGATGAAGCATTAATTAGGCTCAATGCCATACGATATAGTTCGACCTGGTTAGAATATCCTTATCGATAAGCCTATCTTGGTCTCCGCTTCTTCCACCATCACCCTTATAAAACCACCGGTGTCGTGAATGGTTTTCCTAGATGGAGCTCACTTGGCTTCCAGATATCCCTCAGTCGCGGAGTCGCACTCGGGCCTTGCGAGCTTGTCCCACATGTCAACGGTCAAAGGTGCGCGATAGGATCATTGACCCCAGCAAATCCTCCACCTAACCTCGCAATAGAAACGGTGCCGACATTTGATCCCCAAATGGGAGCCCTCCAATGATCTCAGTAAACGATCACCGCCCCAATTCAACGATGACCCTGCGAGGCCCATCCACAGAGATGGTTCGAATCCCGAACAGCTTCCTGTATCCGCGCACGTAGACCAACCCTGGGCAACATCCGATAGTCCAGCTTCATTATCAGTCCCTGCCACCGAGCGGTTTGTGG
This sequence comes from Penicillium rubens, assembly GCF_028828025.1. NCBI lineage: Eukaryota > Fungi > Ascomycota > Eurotiomycetes > Eurotiales > Aspergillaceae > Penicillium > Penicillium rubens. The sequence goes on along the minus strand of NW_026890601.1, from coordinate 3,934,108 downwards.
GCGATCTCAATCCAGAATCTCTGATTCGTGAAAGATTAAATGAACCGACCGGAAGCCCTCTCCGGGATCGTATTGGGCTCTGGATCAACTCCCCAGCTGCGCAGAAATCGAAGCCTCAGAGCGTACAGAGCGCACAAGCCGCAGGCGAAGAATATGCAGACAATACCCTGGCGCAAAGGGCAATCGATGGCCAAGCCATTGCATCGTTGCTTCACCAACGGTTTGCCGCAGGAATACAAGCATGCGAACGACTACCCCTCGGGACGCGCCAGTCTTTGTCCGCTATCTACTTCTCCAAAGTCAATCACATTATGCCAATAGTCGACCAAGAACTTTTCCAAGCTCAAGGAGAAGGTTCGGCTTCGGTGTTTCTCGAAAAGGCCATATGCCTCACCGCAGCAAAGACCCGCGCGGCCAATCCTCACTTACGCCTTGTGCCAGTGGGCCCAATCCTATCGTCACGCCAATTCTGTTCTGAGATTTACAAGGGGCTGGTTGTTGCTATGGACGCAGAGCTAGAACCGGATCGGTTGACACGGATCCGCGTTCTTGCGCTAATGTCCTTGCACTGCGAGGGCCTTGAAGGGGCGGAAGCAGCATCTCTACACCTCTGTCAAGCCATCCACCAGGCCCAGACGGTAGGATTGCATCTCGGCCGGCCGAATCAAACCTCCACAGATTCCCTGACTAAACTCTTCTGGTGTCTATGGACATTGGACAAGATGCATGCAAGTATCGGTGGCCGACCGGTTCTCCTAGCTGATCGCGATATCGGGGTCGTGAAACCCAATGTCAGCGCCCAGACGTCGCGAGGGGCTTTTGAGGTGTGGCTTGCTGTGTCAGATCTGCTCGCGACTGTGATATCGTTCTACCGACCCTCTGCGGAAACCACAAGCGGGTGGGAAGAGGGGTTCCCTGCATTTGAGGATATTGTGGGGGAGGATACCCAGGATGACCTGGATTTTGGTACCCTAGGTACGTCCATCATGGAGATATCCGTTGTGCCATCGGACTGTTTGAACTAACCGCGAGCAGGCTTTTTGGAGCTTTATTATCATTCTGTTGCCATTTTGTCCTGTCGACATAGACCCACCGAGAACATCGATCACGCCAGACTCTCGTCTGTTAGACAAGGACTAGCAGCCGTTCGCATTCACTCCATTGTCGCATCGGAATGTGCCGATGACCTACCGCCTCTTCCAATCGTACCATACTCTGTCACCTTGTCTATGGGTGTCTCATACCGACAGCTCCGCTCGAGCAAACTTATCACGCACCTCGACCGAGCGAAAGCTAGTCTTGAGGCGTGCCGCTCTGTTCTAGAAAACCTTAGTCCGTACTGGTATTCGGCCGAGGCGATGGCCCGGCTGGGCCAAAAAGCCCTGCACCAGATTCAAGGCAAGCCACAATCCTCTCGGACGGACCCTACGGGTCCACAACATGTGGCAGAGCCCTGTAAAAATGTTAACACCCACAGCTCCGTATCAGAGGGGTCAGGGGTGATTAATTCCGCAGTCCAAGGCAATGACTCCCCTCGAGCCAAGAGGCGGCGCGATAACAGCCATAGAATCGCAGCTGTATCTCCGGCGCCGGAAATCGCACTGGATGTCCTCCAACCTCCGATGAGTGAACCGGATACGTCTATGCAAGACGGGTTTGCAGACATCGACACATTGTTTGGAGAATTCCTAGATATCTCTCTACCCACCCATTTCTGGGATCCTATTTTTATGGAGACTCAAGAGCAAACGGGTGATCCGCAGTCATAATCATCATCATTATAAAATATATACTGTGTATAAAAGAAAATGAAAAGGAACTATACATCATGCAGCATAAATTTTAGTGCCGGGCCATTTTGCCCGTGCGACCTTCCAATAGGTAGAATATACCTGGGGTATACGAGAAGCCGTTCATCGTATTTGCAGGCCAGAGACTGTGTCCAAACCCGGAGGTGCCTCTTGAATTTTCGTATTCAGCCTGAAAGCTTCATAGGCTCATGCTCGGACATGCTGTTGTCCGCCAGGTTGGCGAAATCACTAGCCTTATCCGTATCAAAGCCCATCATGTTCACGTTATCAACCTCAAAATCAAACCCCTTCTCCTGGACCGGGGCACCGTTTTGTTGGGCATTGTCATCAGCAAAGAAATCGGTATTGCCCGGATCGTCAAAGTTAATGAGGGCATCGAAGTCATTCTGGGTAACCTCGGCATCATTCGCCAGATCCATGAGCTCGGTCAGACTCATTTCAGAGGGCATAGCAAAGGCGTCACGGTCCTTGTTGTGGTTGGCATTCGGATTGAGGTTATTGGTGCTGCCATTCTCGCTTCCGTCGGAGTGCGGGGGCGTCGAAGCAAAAAGGTCTCCGGTGGTCCGTCCGCCCGCGGAAGGACCGGAGAGTTTAGGGTATGTAAGGTCCGGGATCTTCTGAGCGAGGGAATCCGGCGGAGGTGTCAGGGTGTGCAGGCGGGAGGGGACGGTGGCGGTGGAGTGGAAGGGGTCTGAGGATGCGGCAGGTTGATCGCGAGTATGCGATGAGGCAGAAGAGGACTGGACGTCTTGGGGAGAGACGGTGAGCTGGATGCCTGCTTTGCGGATTGCGGCTTCGAGGAAGGAGGTGGCGAAGTCCGCGGAGGCGTAGATCTCACGCAGGCGCTGAAGGATGCGCATGCATTGATAGAAGCGTTGGAGGCTTGTCATGCGGATGCTTGGGTCAGTGGACTTGATGTCGAGAAGATGGATGATAACTGCTGGTAGGAGGACGGTGACGCCGGTGGTGGGGTAGTACCGGGTCAGGTCGAGGCAATGCAGGTCCTGGGCGATGGCAGTGATTTCGACTGCGGCGAATCGCACCTTGTTTCGGGACATGTCTTGGAGTTCGGCGTCTGTGGATGGGTAGGGGATGGCGGGGAGGACTTGTGGGCGGTGCAGCGCGCTAGATGTGGTGAGATAGACCATTTTCAACAAGGCACGGTGAGAGTGAAGCACTTCTTCTGCTTCGGATAGCTTCGATCCACCAGAGGCTGTATATTGCGTCTCGACAGGGAGGTTGGCCAGCCAGTCCTCCAATTCCTGGTCACAACTTCGTACCTCGAAGGTCTCCGCGGTGGATTTCTTCGGGACGAGCATCATTGTGGTCTCCATGGTGCCACCAAACTTATGGCTGAGAACTGAGTACTGGGCAGATAATACATGGCTGACGCAGAGGCAGAGCTTCGCCTTCTCGATGAACATCAACGCGAGCTCGCGCTGGTGGCTGACATTCTGGAGAATCTCCGAGTTGCCAACGATAGCCACGATCTCGGGAGAGAAAGGGTGGAATTCGAAGTCATCGAGACTCAACATGGGCACATCACAATCGTCATCCTTGACACGCATGGGCCGTCGCATGCCTAGGGCGATCAGTCGGTCACGGGTGTAGGTGCTCCACCAGATCCGCTTCCACATGCGTTGGCGACACACATCCATCCGCGAGTTTCCGGGATCCCGATGAAGGCCGATTGTGTGGGCCAAAGATAGGCTGACACCCATCCAATGCCAGGTGTCCTTTTGATCATCGGGAGTCTCGTACCAGTAGGTCATGAGCAGAAGCGACTGCACGAGCGAGATGCGGTCCACCTCGTAGTCGAAATCGTACAGGAGACGGGCACGCTGGAAGAAGACCTTCCGGGCGGCCTTGCGGGTCTGGTAGCCGGCGGCCTGCAGGTGCTTCATATCAATGAAGGCCACTCCGGCGAACATGACAGCCTGGAAGAGCAGCAGACTGATGCGGTGGATTCCATCGTTCTGGACGATATTCTGCAAGAACTCCTCCAAGTCGAGCAAAGGCATGTAGGTGTGAACATAGTGGATATAGCTCTTCAATAGTTCGTTCCGGAGTGTCACATCCGGGATGGTCAAGGCACCCTTGACGGCCAAGTAGTCAATATCCTCTTTCTGGAGTCGTGCGGGGAGTCCTCGGATGTAATCCGGGAGGAACCCGCTAGCAGATCGTGTGTTGCCAAAATTGGGGTCTAATAGTTGTTGGATTTGCGAGGTCACATTAGCTAATGGCATAGAGGCGGGAACTGCTGGGTTCGGGGCCATGCGGCGTCGATAGTGGTCATCGGAGCCAATGCGTTGAGCCTGATTTTGGTCTTTTGTTGTTTTTGCTTGTCAGCTAAATAGATTTCCTGTGATTCCCAAGGGAATTGACTAACATAGCAGATGAGGCATATGTTGGCCCTGGTCAAGATCGACCGAGGCCTGCGAAGGGGACGTCGGTGCGAAATCGGCCAAGCCTGAAAGGTCACTGAATCGGTGGGAAGGATTCTCCTCTAAGGCCTCCGGAGATTCGGAGTGGTTCTCTATCTCAACGCGAGATTTCCTAAATCACAGGTCAACCAAGTTTACAGATAAAAATTGATTTCAATTCCACAAACTTTCTGCGTTTACTCTCCGTGACCACGCACTCAACCTGATCTAAGCGGCAATTTGTGCACGGAGAGCCATTCTCGACCACATCACAGCGCACTTTACGAGCACGGCAGCAACAGCAGGCTTTTGAGGCGCGTCTCTTCACGGGACGGTTATGACCGGAGAGACCGGCCGTAGAGGCCTTTCGTTTCCCGGATTCGGTATCAGTCATGTTGTGTTATTGCGTTCGGGGGCGAATGGGGGACATTCGAGTTATATAGAGACACTGAGCATGTGATAAAGAACTGAAAAGGGAATGTCACGATGAGTTGACATGTGACATGTGATATGAGAGAAACAGAAAAATCGGAAAAGGAAAAGGAAGACAAAAGCAGAAGTCGAGAGAAGGAGGGATTCCTTTTTTATTTAATCGAAATATCCCTCCGGGGCTTAAATATGCCCCAGGTTCCCAGAGTTTCTCTTACCATGGTTGAACCCGCAAACAGCCAAGGTTTGAGGGGAATTGGAATAAATTACTGTTTCCCCCAGGGTATTACGTAAATTACAGGTATTATAGGTATTATGGAAGTTACTTAATGAGGTAATATGCCCCTAACTCAGAGCTAAGACCCGTCAAAACTGGGGTACCTTCGACGCCATTTGGATTTTATTTTTGATTTTATTTTATTTTTCGTTTGGTCTGTACCATCCCTCGGCCCGGTCACGTTACGTCCACAGGTCTCCCTGCCCTCCATGTGCAAGTCTGATGATATCATTCTCTTCAGACACCTTTTACAACACAACTCCGTACAATATACACAAGTCGGCTATATCTTCATTATATACCCAAGTCGGCTATGTGCTCATGCCAATAGATTATAAAACCATTCGCATATTAAATCTTCTCGTTCCCTTTCATTCTTATTCTTTTTGATTCCTTTGCGAAGTGGGCCTCCATCCTCCGAGAAACACCGAACAAAAAATGAAATTAAATAAAAAGATAAAATTCCGTGAAGATCCTATATTGCGGGTCAACGTGGAAAAAAAAGGGGAATTTGCTTTTCCCACATTCCCCCGACTGTCCCAGACTTTTCAGCCAATCCTGGAGAGTTTTCTCCAGTCTCCGACAAGCGGAGCCTATGTGGAGGGATTTTGGTTGAGGCGCATGTCTGAACGTCTGGACCGATGAGTAATACGATCAGCACCGGTGGACTGTACAATATATTGTGAATTGAATGTCGACATATTATACACATCCACATTCTGGCCTGTACACAGTGCTATACTCCGTACTCCGCGCAAGATAGATCAATGCAGGGTTGGTCTCTTTGATGTGTGAAACTTCAATGTATATAAAATTTCAATGGATTCCTGGCTCCGTCCACGTAATATCGTAACCCGGCTCTAACCTACGTAATAAGCACGGCCCTAACGGCTCCATCTTGACGCAGCTCTGTTATATTATTATTAATCTTTGAGTCCAGGCCTTCCACAGTGGAAATGGTATCCTTGTGAGACAATTATTGTACTTTGTGCAAGTTGTAGAAATATATGTTATTACTTTTTTTTTTTACACTGTGCCACAGGTTCCATTGGATGTGCAAGGGAGAGTATACATACAACATATTGGATTGTAGAATATATGTACTACCCACAAAATCCAGCCCCGGAATAAAACCGGAATCGTGGAGTACCCCTGAACGGGCCAAAGTAGATTTAGAAATTTATATCCCGCATTGTTTCGACCGGCCTGCCGAATCCTCACGTGGACCAAAAAAGTGCCGATTTCCGGAATATATACCTAGGTAACATTCTCAATGCGTACTCTAGTTACGTACTATGCTTTTTATGTCGGATATACGATCTATGTTGTATGGAGAACCCCGTTCTTCACTTTTTGCCATTTCAAAATATGGATGACGCCATCTAAAAGCCTCAAATCCAATGGAGAAATGGAGAAATGGAGGATCCTACCTAAGTATCAGTGGAGACACCAATCACGAACATGGCAAAGGTCAATCGATTTGATTCTATCTTTATTACCGGACCCTTGATATTCTATCTGCTTCCCGGCATCTTCCGTCAGACAAAAATGATGAGGTTCTGTACTCCGTACAAAATATGTTGTATATAAAATAATCAAATTGAAGAGAAGAGACTTCTCCGATACATTGCCGACTCTGCCACCCGAACCGGAACCGTTCGATTCCAACCTTGGAACATCGGTGGCTTATCTAATTATTCGATCTTCCCTTTAACAGGTCTACCTAGTACTCTCTGTAATTATCTGACTTAAAGCAGGACTTACATTTAGACTCGGCCCAAGATGTTTGGAATTTTTAAGGAAAAGCTAAAAGCCCTTATATTACCAGAGATTGCGGAGCATATACATCTCGGACATGTCACCGTCAATGACTTTAATAATAACCCAAGATGGTTAACAAGATCGTATCCAACTTGCCAAGCATTCGATAAACCAATAGCCAATAGAGAAAAGACCAAGACGGCAGTCCGGCATGGTTTCACCCCACGTTTTGCTAGTCCGGGGGGAAAGCCGAGTTCCTCTTTCATTCCACTGGCGTACTTTGCCCCTCCAAATGCGGGGGGGATAGCAAACTCCAGTGAATGATATTGGCTATGGGCAAGTCCGAGCGATAACACTTTATAGCTCTACATATATTTCTTGCGCGTGACTACAACATAGAGGGGCAGGGTGGGGGACTTTGAGAAATCGCCATTTCCGGGGAAAAATATTAAAAAAGAGGAAAATAATATTTTCTTTTTTCTTTCTCTTGGCTACGGCCAGAAAGGATTCCGCTATGAGGTGTAAATTCCGGTATTCCAAGACCATGACTTTCATATTGAAGACTAACCTCGCGATATCAAAGGTCTTCCTACAATGCCACTTTCCACACTACTGCACCCACGGCGACGCCCACCGCAAGAGCAGAAGCAACAAGCACTTCTAGAGGCATGAGTGTACCTAGCATCGCCATACTGGTTAAAGTGGCGAATATTCCACCCGCCGGTGTAAATGCGCCATACATGAATGACTGGAACGCAGCCGCCAAAGATCCTACAGACAGGTGGTTAACGCAACTTGAAATGCAATACTAGCCTCATAAAGAAAGTGGGGCAGCACACCTGCAACAATACCCGCCGGCCCAAATCCAAGGAACATGAAGAGTGCCATGAAGATGAAAGTGACCCACGTAGTGGCGGAGATATCTGCGACTGGTCAGTGAGGTCATACCATAAATGGACAGGCTAGCTGTTACCAGGACAAGGTGAGCCACTGCAGTGAGCCCTCTACGCTGGCGATAATCAAGGATCTGTCGACAATGAAGCGCTGAAGGTTGCTGCTTGAGTGGAATTCGAGCTAGCAGGGAGGAGGAGGGAGTGGGATCTTATCATATAGGACGTTATTGGACATGCGTGTTTGCTCCCTGCAGGTGCTCGTTTGTTCGCCCTCATTGATGGATATATAACCGGGCTGCCCTCATTATATTTCATCTCTCGGGGTCTGCTGTTTATGCATGAGCCAGCTATCCTTTGATGCTGGTGGCTTATGTGTATATATACTTGAGAACAGGAGACGGGGTTTGGAAATATAACTAAGGTAGTCTCGTCAAAATGAGTATAGAGGGCTTGTATAGGGACTGATGACTTGGCATCCAAGACCCCTCGAATGCCCCCAATGACATGGCAAAACTACAACCGCTTCCTCACTGTCTATGACCCCGAGGGTCTGAAAAACATACAATGGCAATGAATCGGTGGAATCGTTACATCATTTCATAGCAATGTTCAGTGACCCAATTCGAAACCCCCCTGCTGCTTGGACCAATCTTCACAGACGCCGAAAAGTAGAAGTAGACATAAACATCATAAACCAAATTTAGGTAAAACCGAAAATCACATCTGCTGCCGGGGAATCAAAGATGAGAACGACTCATGAAGACAAAGGAACAAAACTAAAATAGGAAAGAGCGACGCAAGTGAAATCAATAGGACAATCTAAACTCCACCTCGGCCCATCCTCTCAATTGAACTCATGATCCCACCTCGGCCGGGAGTAGGCATTGCAATGCCAGATCTGCCACCGCTATTACCACGAGAATGACCGCCGGGAGCACCGAATCTAGGGATCCTCTTTTCCGTAGTGGCAGGAGGGCGGACGCTTCCAGACACAGAACGACTGACACTGCGACGGAAGTCATCGGGCGTGACTTCGCGGGATGGCTGAGCTGGCTCGTCAATGTGGTCATTGTGCACAGAAGATGCCACAGATGGCTCGCGGTCTCGAGGCTGAGATGGGGCGGGCGCCTGCTGCATGGCTAGCCACTCATCAACAGCAGCAACAAGCTCGCCCTTCTCGGCGCGTTCAGACTCCAGATTTGCACGGATTCGCTCAGTGTCATCCTTAAGAGCAGCCATTTCTCGTTGGAGACCCTTGATCTGGGCCTCCATGACACGCTTTTCGGCCTCGTGCTCGTCATTCTCACGAGCGACGAGACTGGTGTTAGCCGCGGCCGTCGAATCAGATTGCGCAGCATCACGTTCGGCACGGAGAGTTTCGTTTTCCTCGCGTGCAGAAGTGAGCTTCTTTTCCGCCTCACGCAAACGCTTCTCCCAGCGAGACTCGTAGCTCTTTTTCAAGGCCGCAACCTTGGTTTCATGTTTTCCCTTGTAGAGCACATGAAGCTCGCGAGCGACCTTTTCAACTGCGTCCTGAACTTCTCTCGCAGTGTCTTCAGCCGAGTGTGAGTGGGCAGACTGCTGAGACGAGCTAGCTGTACTAGTGCTAGAAGCAGTCGCAGCGCGTGCAGCAGCAAGCTGGCTTTCGAGCTCGACAACTTTGCCTTCTAAATTCTCCCTGATCTTTTCGGCCTCTTCGGCCTTTCGGGACAGGCGATCACGCTCACGCTCCCCCTCCACTAATTCGGAGCGGGCGGACCGCAGAACAGTTTCCATTTCATTGACTCGACGCTCCCACTCGACCTGTTCCATTTCCAGCACCTCTTTGCCGGCGGCTTCGTTGCGTACTTCTTCCAGAGCCTCACCAACACGTCTCTCCGCATCTGCTACTGCTTGCTTTAGGCTTGCAACCTCAGCTTCTTTGCCACTGAGAGTGGCTTTGAGCGAAGATATCTCAGACAAAAATCCGGACTTCAGTGACTCCAATTCACGGGGAGTGACCGTGGGAATGGATCGAGGGGTAGGTGCAGCTGGAATATCAAAGTCCAACAGTGATGACATCTTCCCGGGAGAACGAATGGATTGCCGGCCCGATCGCAGAGGAGAACGCCGCGAGGGGGAGAAACGAGCACTTTGCATGGACTGACGGGGGAAGAAGTTCATTTGATCGGTGAAATCAAGCAGATTGGCGGAGTCAGCTGGATTAGCCATGTCCCGCGGGCCCCTGGGTCTCGGCGTAGGCGATCCCATAGGTGAATTTCCATCTAGATAGGCACTCGCTCTGTATGCCCTGCGCCCTGTGCCCGGGGTGGTCGGGTCGACACTGTGTCGATGCCCATCCGTAGTGGGAGCTGGGCTGGGGGCAACACTGCCTCGCATTGACTTCATCGGTGACTGGGCGCGGAGCTTTGCAAATGTAGTCATATCAGGCATGGCGGAAAACGTGCTCAAGCAAGTGTCATCCATTGAATCGTCAGCCATCGAATTCTCGTGCGAAATATTTTCCTTGTTGCCGTCTTCAGGAAGTACCGTGCTCATCCCTTCGTTGTGCTTGTCCTCAATCATGCTGTTGCCAATTGCTGATCGGTCGTGGGCAGCACTCGTAGCGGAAAGGACGCTCTGGTCGTGGACTACACTAGGCTCCTCTTCGACATCGATGTGAATCGCTGGTGCATCTGGTCGGCTCACCATACCCTTCTTATGGCGCTCACTCATTTGTAAATCGTCCTCCAAGTCCTGAGGTGTCTGGTCGTACGATCTTTTGCGGGGAGTTGCAGCAACCGGCCGCTGGTTAAGCCCAAGTGATGCACGAGAAATCCGGCGCGACTTGCGAGGATCAAGAGTATTTTCCTTTGAAGTGGGTACTGGAATAGGGGAAGAGGAGTTGGTTGCTACGGGTGGCTCCGCATGGGCATGTACCTTGGGAGAATCAACTGCCTCTGGCGCTGCGTCGCGGACGGGCAAGCTCGATTCTGCAGCAAAGGATGAACGCTTAGACGCCACCGGTGAATCTTGCTTCAACTCGTGTGGCTTCGGGGAATCGGCCGTCTCTGGTGCTTCAGGGCGGACGGGCGAATTCAGTGCCACAGCAGGCGAAGAATACTTAGACACCATTGGTGAAGCTTGTTTTATCTCATGCAGATCAGATGGATCGGCTCTCACGTCTTTTGCCTCATGACGGAAAGGCGAACTAGCGGGATCGGGCAATGGCCGCACTTTAGGAATCGGCGAGTCATTCTGCATTTCGCGCAAGCGATCAAAGTCGACTGTCTCTTCCCGCGCCTCAGGGCGGAACGGGGAGCTCTCCGGATCCTCTAAAGCTAGCCGCCTTCCGAATCCAGGAGACATAGGCTGGACCTCGTGCAGCTTTTGGAAACCCGCTGTCTCTTCTCTGACATGAGGTCGGAATGGGGAACTTCCGGGGCTCTCCTCCTCTAATGGCTTAAGCTGTGGGAATGGCAGAGGAGACGACTGTTGACCTTCGTGCATATTTTGGAAATCCACTGTATCTTCAATGGCATTAGGACGGAAGGGGGAGCTCATTGGCTCCTCTAGGGCCAACCGCTTATCCAGGCCAGGTGACATGGGCTGCACCTCGCGCAACCCTCGGAAATCAACTGTATCCTCTGCCACATGTGGACGGAATGGAGAGCTTGCAGGGCTCTTCTCGTCTAGCGGTTCAAGCTGTGGGTGTGATTGGGATGAGGTCTGTCGCATTTCGCGCAGCTTCTGGAAATCCGCAGTATCTTCGCATCCGTCAAACTGGAACGGTGAGCTGGCACCTTGTTGGTATGATTCGGCATCGTTGAAATCGTCATTCTCGTGTTCATTCTCGTTCTCGGGTTCGTTAGGGTAGGTTTCGTTTTCATCATAGAGATCTTGACTCGACAGGGCGTGGCTTGTCCATTCTCTCTTCAATGGACTTGAGGGAATAACTTGTTCCGAGGGCTGGTCAAGGGTCTTGTGAAGGAAGGGCGAAGAATTCGCCATTTGAGATTGTGCGCGCGCGTTCTGGTAGGAGGATGAGAGGGGTGAGAGTGGATTTGACATTATGGAAGCAAGACAATCCCTGGAGAAAGGGAGGGGAAAAGGTTAGTCGTAAGAAGCCGCGTCTCTTTTCAGAACCAACTTTTGAATGAGAAAGCAGAGCAAGGCAGAGTTTGTGTATACAAAAGAGTTGCCGTGTTGACGTTGCTGGGTAAACAAAACTAGGCCTAATTGGGAAAGGTGCATCCAGACTATCTAATCGGACCTCGGGAGTCTACATATGTACTATACAACGTATACCTACATGTACGTAGTGTCTTTAACGATGTAGTCCAGTTATCTGATACATTTAGCTTATGATTTTATGGGTGTTATAGCCGGAACGGATTCCAATTTTAACAGACTATGGAATCTGTACAAAAAGCATGATTCCTACTTGGATGACGTGTAACATAAGAGAGGACAATTCCCTACATAGACAATGTCATTGTTGATCTGAAATATATGATTCTATGATTCTATGAGTTCTATAGTTTTAGGTCTCTAGTAAAAAAAAAGAGCCCCCCCCAATTTCACCTGTCTCCTAATCCGACACTATTACCGCTCTGTGCGCGCATCATCTCCATTGACTATGATATGGACAATGTCGTCGTGTGGCTGCTCTGGAAGAGCAACATAATGACAAACAGCTGCAGGCTCCACAGTTGCTGATGAACGTTTGTCGCGCTGGATGAACCACAGCTGTAAAGCGCCGACCAATGCAACAAGACTACTCCCCCACCAGGCAATAGCAGTGCAGCCAATCTCAGCGCCAGAGCTGTAAAGCAAGCCAGCAATCGGAGGAGCGAGAGTTCGAGACGCAGCCCCAGCGGAAGCAGCGAGGCCATTGATTTTGCCCATGACGGAGTCTGCGGGGCTAGCTTGCTTGATGAGAATCAAGAGGAGAGGATAGTCAATAATGGACAGGATATTGCGGACGATTAAACAAGCATAAATACCGACATAGATGAGTTGGCGTGGCAAAAAGACCAGGAAGGGAACCATGAAGTATGCGATTGGATGGAGCACCGTAACGATGACAAAGAGTCGCCAAATTCCCAAGTAATGTGCCAGCACGGGGAAAATGATGCTTTGGATCACAAGGGCAATGATGCCATCGGTGGACATGATCACACCCACAGTTCGGGTTGAAAGACCAACCCCGCCCGGGATGTCAAAGGGCGAATGGTGCGAATGTGACGACCCTCGGGGGTCCTTATCCTGTAAGAAGATTGGCAATAGATGGTCATATGTCATCGAGTGATAAGTAAAGATAGCCAACGCAACTACAAGCATGGTGACTCGCCAGGTGAAAGTTTTGGGCTTTGGTAATTTCTTCCACGTGGGCGAGGATCCATCGGCTTGCACATTCCAACTCTCATCATTATGCAGGTGAACCCGATTAAAGGTCCCATAAGACTCCGCCCGTAGGTCCACACCGGCATTGGCAGTTGCGCCAGATGTGACCAGGAGCGGCTGCTCAGCCGCCTGGTCGAGATGTTCATGGGTCTTGCCATGTTGCATGTCTGGGTGAGTCTCCTGCAGGAACAGCCAGCTACCGATAATGCTAAGGAGAAGTAAGACGCAGCAAACAAGGTTGGGCAAAAGGTAAGGGAATTTCCCGAAGAGGCCATCGGCTGGGAACAGGGAGGGAAACCCTTCAGTAGGCTTTGCTAGCAAGCCTCCAATAGCTGAAGGTAATTAGCATTTGCAGTAGAATTCCAGTATGGGAGGAACTATACATACCTGGACCGATAATCGTTCCAATTGACCAAACAAAAGGCATGACCGCATACGCTCGAGCTGCATACAACATTAACCTCAACTCTGCTATATATGCCAGAATAGTGATAGACTTACGTTCGTGTTCAGGTCGCTTAACAAGCTCACCCACCATGGTCTGAATTACTCCAATGTTCCCATTCAGGGCTCCTCCAAGAGCTCGACCGGCTAGCGCGACCCAGAAGTTCGGAGCAATCCCTACCAGGATCAAAGAGACCATAGTGCCGATGCAGCCAGATATAAGGATAGGCTTCCGGCCCACGCGGTCCGAAAGAGCACCCCAGAACATACCGGTCAGAGCCTCTGCGAGCGAGAATGCGGAGATCAGAATTCCAGCATAGAAGGAGGCATTATTGCCATCATCCATGTGGAAGTCCTTTACCATCACCCACGAGTATGGGAAGATAGAAGTTAAGGCAATAGGCTCTGCAACCCGACATATTGCTGTTTTGTTGTGTTAGTCACTGCCAAATACAGACCCAGGACATGACATACCTAGTAGGAAAAGCTGTGCTGTGGGAAAGCTGTCGGACGACGAATGTGATCTTGTCTGTGGTGTCAATGCCATAGTTCTTCAGAAGCAGCTAAGATCTTACGGCGATCCACCCCGGCAATGTCGAGCTGATTTTGTTATCCACTGCACTGCCCGTATCTAAGGAGCGGAGCAGCAGAATTTGCTTTCTTGTTGTTTTCTCTTTTTTTTTATATCTCGAGACTGTCGATTACTATTAAGAAGATAAACTGATCAAGGTGGAACAAGGGGTGGGTTGAAAGGTCAGAAGGAAGAACCTGAAAAAAGATTTTCAGCCGAGAACGGACAAAGTCTGACCCTGACCCAGTTCCTATAACCATAAATTTTAGGACTATTGATACATACATATGTACTTCAATCCGTGTAAATACATGTAAATATGTCCTCCATATGTATGCAACTTAAACTTGAGCGTCTTCCACATTACATGTACTTTCGTACCTCTTCCCTGTTATAAAAAATGTGCTTTGGGTGGCGAACTTGTGGCGACACGTATGTATTTTGTTCGGGTATCTGGGTGATAGTCTAGAATATTCCAAGGACCTTTCAACAATGATTAGCTGTGAAATTAATATTGCACCATATGGCATAGAGCATACAATAATCCATATGATATATATAAGCCGATAACCTGAAATACCTAGGGTAAACAATAAAGCCTCCCAAGATTCCCCACTCTGCTTTCTTAAAACATCATTGACCAATCACAGGCCAGATAATCATTTGAGTTGGACCCGCAGATCAGCCGCATATGCACTTCATAGATACAAAATACATTGTAGAAGAATTGAATATAATCAGATTACTAGAGTACGACTATGCAAGGTTACACTATATAAGTTGTTCTCGTAGTTGTCCTTATATTGATATGTTGAAGCAGAAATTTCACTATTCACCGATCTGAATGCTAAACACAAAAGAATTTCTATCCTTGACCAGAAAGTAAGAAATGATGATATGGAAGTCCCAGTGTAAGGAAAGGGGAAAACAATGAGCATAGAAAAAGATAAGCAGAGATACCTTCACCGGTGACCCATCCCTGCGCCGGCTAATCCACATGCCATGCGATCCGGTTTGTATCTAGCTAAAAACAGAGAGAGCCAAGCAGGGAGTGAAAAGAACGAAACAAGAAGAAACAAAGCCCAAGGGTTTCATGAAGTAGCTTCTGGGTGAGTCGGGGAGCTGGTAATCTCGACAGAGCGAGTTTCAAGTTCCTTGGGAAGGGTCCCGGAGTGATCACGAGACTCAACGATGGGCGTCGATGCAGGGTTCGCCTCCGTGAAGGGCTGGTGGACCGACGGAGTGGCACTTGAAGAGCCCTCTGTCTGTGGCTTGTTGGAGGTATCCTCAACGTGTTCTGCAGAGTCATCCACTTTCTCCTCATCTCCAATCACGGCAGCTAGACTGCGGAAATTGAACATTGGCTCAAGAGAGTTGGTGTTGCCCTGTCCAGCAGCAGGGCCATCTGCACCATCCTCCGGGTTAGTTTCCATGACAGAGGAGACCGATGAAGAGGCGGAGACCTGTCGCAGGTGAGGTTGTCGTGACGGCTCGGACTGATCCGCCGGCTGGCTTGCTGGTGCTGCTGGATCAAGAAGCGTAGGGGGGTTTGTTTCTTCTGCGGTCGATGGCAATGCACGATCAACCCCCTTGCCTTTGCTACCAGCAGCGATTTCTTCACCAATGACACCTTCGCCTATGACAGAGGATGAGCTACTATTTCCCCTACCTAAACTGGACTCGCCAAGGACATCCAAAGCGGAGGCACTAGCATTATTGCTGTACAAGCCAGTTTTGCGAGCGACTTTATCCGCCTTCTTGGCCTCTTTCTCCTTCTCCTTCTCCCTTTTTTTGGCCTCCTTTCTTGCCTCTTTCTCTTCCCGCCTGAGGCGCTCATCTTCGCTGGCCAAGCTTAGCCGGATAGCTTCCATCATCATCATTTCCTCAAGATCATCAATTCGATTGCGCCTCGAACTCGATCGAGCAGCAGCTGGGTTACCAGCTCCTTCTTCGGCAGAAGCAGAATCGGTGTCTTGTCCAGTTGCTCGAGCTGCGCGATCAGTACCTGATCGCTCCGTCAAGAAAGCCAATGCATTGAGGGCGGGTGAAGCGGTCCGGCCGCTATACCCTTCTCCGCCCGTAGCTCTTCGCATTCCGCGCCGTCCGATGCCAAACCCACGCGAGTCACTCCCAGATGCACCGGGGTTGATCAAATACGCCGCGGTGTGAAGGGCAGTGGCTGCCGCAGATCGACGTGCCGCGTGGGCTCGTGCATTCGATAATTTGGTGGCCCAGTCCGGTCGAATCCTGTCCGTCGTCACCACTGCGGGGTCAGTGGCGGATAGTGAGGTTGCACGGCGACGGCCTGGCACGGCTGCAGTGGCAGATGATAAAGAGGAGGTGGAGGATACAGGGGAAGTGAAGTTAGGTGAGAGTCGGGCGCTGGGGTCTGTAGCATAAGTCAAGCCGCGGCGGAACGAGGGCGATGAATAGGTGACTCCGAACTCTGGCTGAACACAGAAGGGGCATGCCGAGGGCTCCGAGACCAATTGTGATTCGGTCGACTCAGCCTGCTCTCCCTCCGTTGAGGGAGCATTCGCGTCAGGCTCTCCATGCTCTGGGGGATGAGGGTCCGGGCGCTTTATCTGTACGAAGCATTCAGAGCAAATGGGTTGATCGCAGCATCGGGTACGGTTTAAGTAAGGCGGATAATAGAGGAAACAGATAGGACATTCGCTTGCGTCTTTATACAAATTGACTTCGATCGGCTGTCCGTTGACAAACGGGTCCTTGGGAAGCTGCAATTCCCGGGGCGTTAGATCTGTTTGTGAGCTATGCTTGGAGGTGGTCAAAGCAGCCAAGGTTTTCGCTCTTGTTCGGAAAAGAGGGGAGGTGGATGTCCCAGATGCGATCGGAGATGCGGAGGGTAATGATTGAGGGGGTTGGAGGATTGCGAAGCATCTGAATTATAAGATTGCGACCTGGATGTGATCGGCACTGTCAGATGCTGGATATTTGTCGGATCGGCCGAGGTTGTGTCTGGGATCTTGGATAATTTGTACTCTAACTCGGGCGGGATCTCATCGGGCGGGGGAATGGGCATGCCTCGTGCAGCCGCCATAATCTGATGTTCAGCCCACGACTCTGAGAAATCATTAAGACCTCTCCAGAAGGGAGCCAGTCGGCGTTCAATCTAGCCCGCTGTCAGTCTTGGCTAATTCGTATCGAGGGCGATTCTAGGCAAACCTACCATCAGTTGGCGCACCACTGCCTTATTGTAGTCTTCTGTCCCCACATACACACCCTGTGTTACAAGATAGCCTCCATCGACGTGCTCCTCCTTCATACTGCGCTCCCTCTCTTTGAGCCGAGCCACCCGTTCCTTCTCCAAGCGACGGGCCTCGCGCTCTTGTTTTGTCTCCCGCCGATGTTCTAATGTTGCCACGTCTCGATCATGACTGCTGCCGATTCCAAGGATCGAAAGGTCAGGCCTACTGCCTCTTGCTGACCGAGAACCTTGATATGGCCGACTTGAGGCGTCGGAAGCGCCCGGGGATAATTGATGACTTCGACGGCTTGACGGGGCTGTGGAGCGTGACTCCTTGGTCTGGGAGTTCCCCATATTAGAGCTTGGAGATGGATGCAGTGAAAGGAAATGGATGATATGATGTTAATGCACGTTCCGACAAGTCACGGTGACAACTCCCGGATATGGCGGAAAGGGCCCCCAAGGGGGGTTGTATTTGGGGGGGATGGACAGTAGAAAGGGTAAATGAAATGGGGGGAGTAAGAAAGTTGGGAAGACTAAAATGGAGAGAAGAGTGGAGGTAAGAGGAGTAACTTCCAGAGCGGGGGGGGGTTTGTGATCTGTCCGGAGTAACTGGGGAAGTGAGATCGGTGAGGAATTTCTACAGACCCCCAGCCCAAAAGATATCAAAGAATGTTTACAGATTCAAATAGAAAAGAAATATCGGATGTGACGGATGTTATTTTTGATATTTTGATATATAAATTTTTTTTTTTTTTTTTTTTTTCCCTTTTTAACAATAAACAAGACCGCTTTTACCTAGGTATCTCATAGGTTAAAAGGCCTAGACTAATTGAATTACTATATAACTATTCTTAGTTCTTAACAAAACAACATACAACATAGCATGTATATATACCACATCTACAGTCTGAGTATCGGATATAAACAGGTTTACGTATGTAAATAACAAGCTTTGTCCCCATCATCAGTTGATCCATCGTCATTGTCAAGTCATGGGCAGATTACACTCTCTACTTTGATCAATGTATACATCATTGGATATTACTTTTTCCTGCAGATCACCAAAATATTAACTTAATGAACTGTAGGGAGATGAAGTCATTAGGTACGTGTACAATATACCTACTGAACTTTGGGTAGACACAGGCAACTCAGGCCAATTCAGGCCAATTAAGGCCAACATTCAGGCCAACATTCAGGCCAACATTTTGATCAACCTCGGAACCTTCTCAGCCAATAGACATCCATATATGAAAAGGCGGTGGCTGTAATCAAATGTACATTATTTTTGCCAAAGAAAAAAAGATCGAGTGTTGAAGCTTGGGAATCCTCTCCAATTCTACTTTGGAAACCTTGACATCCTCCACAGGTCATGCATTAGTGATAGCCCTACTCATTCTCACTCTTACCAAGAATCCTCTGGCAATGACTGAAACGACCAGACTGCATATCACGCCTTTCACCCAGGATATCCTTCCGTCTGTGCTACCAGCATCTATTCGCAACTTGGCCACAGACGTATCTTTCCACGAAATTTCCACCTTCCCAGAGAATAACTACGGATACGTGACTCTGCCAAACATGGAGGCGGAGAAGATCAAGAAGAAGTTGAACGGCTCAATCCTCAAGGGCAAGAAGTTCAAAGTCGAAGCGGCCCGCCCTCAAAAGAGACACCTGGAGGAAGAGGATGTGGTGCCTGAAGCACCCTCTAGTGCCAAGAAGAAGTCCAAAAAGTCCAAGAAGCAATCGCCCGAGGACGGTGTAGTGGAAGGCTTCGAGCTTCCTGCAGACCGCAAAGTGAAACGAGGCTGGACCGAGTCCGGTGACGCCAAGCAGGAAAGACGAAAGTCAGAGAAGAAAGAGAAGAAGAGCAAGGAGGAGAAATTGCAACCCAAGTCCAAGTACACCGACAAATCCGAATGCCTGTTCCGAGCAACGATCCCACCCAACCGAGCATCCGACACAGCTTCCGATGATAAGAAAGCAAAGAAGAAGAAGAAGTCTAAGGATAATGTCATCCATGAATTTGAGAAAACGGTGGCCCATCCAAGCTTCCTGCGCACCGCGGAGGAAAGCGCAGCGCCTACGGCTACATTTGAGGATGGAAAAGGTTGGGTAGATGCTGCCGGGAATGTGAGAGAACCCGCCAGTGAGAAGATCTCGAAGGATAATTACCGGCCTGGTCAGATTCCAGGGGCCAAGGAGAAGCGCCGGGCTGCCAAATCGGCCGCCAAAGACACGAAGAAGCGTTCACGCAAAGAAAAGACTCCAGAGGAATCTTCCGAGTCTGAAGATTATACCTCATCGAGTGGCTCGTCTTCAGACGAGAGCAGTGACTCGGAGAGTGACGTGGAGGAGAAGGCGGGCGAGAACCCTGAAGATTCGTCGTCTTCTGACGAGGAGGATGTCAAGCCGCAGTCCCAAGAAGAGACCACCAAGTCTACAGAGGCTAACGGCGCCGATACTGATGCATCGAGCCGGTCAGAATCGGTTGAGATACCTACCGAGGCTACGCAAGAGGTGGAACAAGATTCATCTGCCAAGGAAGTCCACCCTCTTGAAGCTCTTTTCAAACGGGCCCCGACAGCATCCGATAACCAGCCAGCACCCGAAGCCGAGACTGGATTCAGCTTCTTTGGCAATGACATTGAATCCGAGGACGAGCCTCAAATGGCTGAGCCGCAGACACCCTTCACACCCTTCACGAAGAATGACCTGCAACATCGAGGTCAGCGCAGTGCAGCCCCCACCCCCGACACTAGTGCGGCCACCCGCCACATGACGTGGAACGAGAGTGAGGACTCGGATGAGGACGTTTCGATCGACAGCCCTGTGAAGAAAGCTCGCGGTGAAGCCGGGGCCAGCATGGAGGAAACCGAATTCGCAAAGTGGTTCTGGGAGAATCGCGGTGACAACAATCGAGCCTGGAAGAAGAGGCGACGTGATGCTGCCAAGGAACAGAGACAGAGAGACAGCCGGAAGAAGGGAATCAAGGGGAAGTCATAAAATTCGAGACCCAGTCTTCGGGGAAGTTGAATGATGTGTGTTTAGACTCCGGAGGTCTGATGTGGTGCTTATACATAAAACGAGGCTGCAGTAGCCTTCCGACGACACAAATACCATGTAATTTAAACCCACTGCCTTCGACAAAACGCAAATTTAGAAAGCATATATATTCAAACCCTCCAGACATCTTTCGCTCCTTGGGCTTTGTTGGATTGCGTACGTAGTCATGTGACCCGCATCCATCGTCATTAAACCTAGCCAAACCACGACTTGTCGCATCGTCCACTGCGCGTCCAGGATGTTTTCTACCTGGTCCTCACAGCGTAGCATACAGCTGCTGCTGCTTCTCTTCACATTCTTGTCTCTCACATCATTGGTAGCAGCATCTAGTAAGTGCTAGCCTCTTTCCCCCGATGCCTCTGAAAGCGCCAAGGGGAGATGGAAATGCTACCCCCCTAGATCGATATTTGTGTGATACTGATACTCAATTCCTATAGCGCCAACCTCCTTCTGCAAATGCACCTGTTTCTCCAATAGTACGATCATCCCCCTCAATCCCTCCAAGTCCGAAACCTCCTCCGGCATCGACCACGTCCGCTTTGATGAGCGCCGCTTTTTCAGCTCCGAGTTTGAGCATACCGATGAATACAGCAAACGAGCTGAGAAATACCGATCCCTGAATTGCAATGATTGCAATCGCAAGTTCTGCCTCGACTACGAGTTACCGACATGCAAAGGCGCCAAGGAGGAAGATGTGTACACGACTTGCTTCCGTAAGTGGAGCCAATAGGAACCTGGATTGGATGTTATAACATACGTGCTGACGAGTCTGGGATAGAGCGAGATTCACGGAAAGATGAGACGGTGGTGTTTATTTTTATTTTTGCTACATGTGGACTGCTGGCTTGGGCAGCCTGTAAGCCATGGATTGAGCGATATGTCGAGGTAAGCCAATGCCAATGCCAGTGCCAATGCCTGTGTGGCAAGACTAACTGATTTAGGCTGCACGAGAACGCAGGTCGTATATACCCGTTGCTGAAACCGATCGCTAAATGTAAAATGATTTGAAATGATTTTGAAAATAATGAGAGATCTGAAATATCGGAGATTCGACATGTTAACTCTAATTAGCGTGCATATGTAGGGATGACATGGGGAATTTGAGACTGATGGATGCGGGAATAGGCCGATCAATATGATATCAGTAAGAATGTAGCAGTCTGTACGGAGTACATCTATATGCACATATATAGTATTCTGTACTCTGCACTCCGTATTCGGTTCTAAAAGATGATATTACCCCTGAACATAAGCTGTAGTCGATAGATCTATTTACCGAACCCATCCCCACTATCTGAAACCGAGTAGATTGATCGTCAACCAATAGATCCGATCAGTTTGAGGAATGCGGTTTAATAGGATATAATAGGATATAATAGGATAGTCCTAGTCCTTTTAATATATGGATTGCCTTCTTATCTGCAAATGACTGGATCGGCTAACAAGTTATTGAGTGGATTCAGCGCCAAATTTTATTTGATCTCTTAATTCTTTTTCATTTCTTCTCATTCTTTTCTCCTTAAATTACTTGTCTCCCTTCTTTTTTTCTTTCTTTTTTTTATATTCCTTTTTGGATACCCAGATATATAGGAATATGGCCATCTTCGACTCAGAGAAGCGCCCTCGCGGCCTTCGTGTGCCATCTCTTACAGCACTGAAGTCTTCAGCAACGAAATCGCAATTCTCCCTAAAGAAATCGTCCGACTTAGTGCCACCCGACGAGTCAACCTCGCCTAAACCGGCTGCCTTCCCTGCCCCTCCACCACCAAAGCCGGCCCCTCCACCGGACAAGGAACTCCCACTTCCCCCCAAAGTGGACATTCCAGCCTCATCGGACAACCCATACTTCCCTCCAATCCCCCGAAATGAAGTCCCAGAACGACGCCCAATTCAACGGGTCCCCGTCCCAACGCAGTCTCCCCCTCGGACGACAGGCATGCGAACCAAGAAATCACAGCCCGATTTCCACGCGCCGCAACAGCCAACTCCAGTGACACCCTCTTCCCCGCCCCAAGTCCCGACCATAGTCCAGGATCCAGCTCCAGCCGACGAGGCCAACTCCCCCCAATTGGAAGAGTTCATCCCGACCCCAGAAAGCGCTGAACCGCCAGCAGTGCCAGAACAGCCACGCGAGGAGCTGGCCCCCTCACCCTTTGTCCCTCCGGATGTTGAACCCGTGGCGCCGAAGTTGAACGAGATCCACCTCACATGCTACCAGCAGCACCGCGCCATGCCTGTGGCGCAGAATACGTGGTGTCCAATGCCGTGCATGACCTGTCAGAAATTTGACATTGAGATTCGGCACCGCTGTGTGTTCTGCTGTCTGCGCATCTGCGAGCCGTGCTACCAGACCTTGCAGAAATGCAAGAATCGTTCGGTCGAGGAGCTGGTTGATCGGATCGTCGCTTGATTTGTTGATATCCTTTTCGTTTTAAGGTGTTGATATGTTTGTGATGGGCATGAATGATCTCGACATATATTGCATGATCTCTTGCACAGGGAGTAAAGTTCCTGTTAAGGCTGTTAGTTATATTTTCCTCTGTTTTTTGCCCTTCTTATCTGTATTTTGTATACCTGTTTTTTTATGATACCAAGGGACCTGTATATTATGGGCTTAACCAGGAGGACCGAAGCTGCATGTTAATGAACACCTCATTTTTCCTTTTTCGCATCCGTTCTTTTGTAGAGATACAAATTCGTAAGAAATCGTCAGCTGATTGCTGGGTCAAGACTATTCCCATATGGTACAAACGGTTCAATCATGATCCTCCTCGGTCAGGCCAGGGCACCCTTCCAACTCAAGATCGGTTTCGTAGGCATATTTACACCAGAAACAATACCGGTATGTCTCCCGCAGAAAGAGAACCAGCTTGTGTAACCGCTCAGCGGGCTCAAGCGCATTGAAGGCATCGAGCTCCTCGTCATCTTCTTCCAGCTCTATCTCCAGTGTGGAGGTATGCGGATCCAGTTCACTACCAAGCGCCTTTTTATCTTCCTGGTCCATAGTCGGGTCATCGTACCCTGGGAGCCGTGCTTTAGGGAAAAATGATGAAGGGAGAGAGGATTGGAGAGCATGGCGTGCCTGGCGGTCACTGTCGTTCCGTTCGCGCTCACGGATAAGACCGCGATAGAGGACGTTGATTTGGGACGTGGGCTTGATCGGCTTCTTCTTTGTCGCTGCGTCGGGTCCGTCGCGTGGTTGACCAGGATCTGTAGAGTCATCTTCTTTGTCGGACTTGGCCGAGGGCCCTGTTTCTTGTTCTTTCTCTTCGGTGGTTGCCCCACTCTCCAATTCCGCATCCAGCCTCTCTGCAACTTTCTGCGCAGCGCGCACCTGCGCTTCGAGGCGTCTCAACTCGCGCTCTTCACGAACGCGATCCCGGTAAGTCCCCTCGTCATGTTTTATTCTCTTTGCTGCTGCTTCTGCTTCTTCACGGAGCTTGCGCTTGTTTTCCGTGTCCAACCCGATTCCGCCACGGTTTCTCTTCAAAGTTAGGTTCAGCGGTTCAGCGCGCGCGTTTAGGG
Source organism: Penicillium rubens (assembly GCF_028828025.1). NCBI lineage: Eukaryota > Fungi > Ascomycota > Eurotiomycetes > Eurotiales > Aspergillaceae > Penicillium > Penicillium rubens. Next base: position 3,910,312 of record NW_026890601.1, on the reverse strand, counting down.
AAGAGTCGGTGTTGGTAGTGTCAGAGTCACTGGGCGTAGCAGGTTTGCCAAGTACATCGCCGGGTTTGAACCCAAGCTTTGCCATCATTTGGAATCCTTTGTTCTCGGGGTTGAGGGTGCTTCTGGCCAAGGCTTCCTCTCGGCGGGCGGCTTCCCGAGCGGCGCGTTCGGCTTTGGATGGGACTCGGCCTCGGGCTTCGGCCTGCATATGGAAAAAGAATGTTAGTTGAAGTTCCATTCAGCCGGAGACAGATATGAATGTGGAGGATACGGTACCTCTCGTAGTTCCCGGCGCTTTTTTTGTGCGAAGGTCTCCTTTTGGGTGGGCTCCTCAATGACCATATTCATGTAGTCGTCTTCATCTTCTGAAGCCATTGTTTCGGTTGCCAAGCAGCAGGGTATGGTCTAGTACAGAGGGGGAGAGAGAGAGTAGAGAGAAAAGAGATCCGCAGGCGGACAAAGACACCGCTTTGGGATTTTGCGGGGGAACAGTGGGGCTCACCGATTTAATTTAATATGAGGCTCTATTTCATACTACTTAGGGTACACTATTAATCTATTAATCTATGTATTATTTGATATTATTTGGTATAGAGTATAGAATAGATCTTTGGCATGTTCTATAACAGTAAAATATTGGATTAGACCCTATAATAGAAACAAAGAAACTAGGTATCTACCCTGTTGTATATGCAGAGCACAACCCCTCTGTCTTTGTTTAAGACGTTCAGACTGGATGGTTTCAGATGTCTTTCAATGTCTTATCTTACAAAAATTGTGCACAAAGTGTAGATGACTACGTAGGGGCTTTTTATAACAAGATAGTTTCTAGGAGCACTTGGGCCACCTAATGGATTTCCCTTCCTAGTCTCCGTACCTACTTCTGAGGCCGAATAGTCTGCTGACCGCTAGATACATCCACGATATTTTCCATGGACGCTGTTCTTCCCCGTACAGATTCCTTGCTGCACGTGTGATAGGTCCCCGCAAGCGTCTATATGCATATCTCAATGAAGCAACAGTGGCGCAAGGGCTTTGTCCTCGTATTACCCTCCAGTAGCTGAGTTCTGTGCGTTGTCACCGTGACTTCGATGGAAAAGGGTCGGCTTTTCTTTTATGTCCGCGGGGCCCTTTATAAGCCATGGCATCGACCGGTTCACAATCAGACCGTCAGTCACTATGGCTATTTTCTTGTATATCTGCTTTTTGCTATCCCTAGCATCCGCTTCTACAGTGGTAGACCTGGGCTATGCTCGCTATGAAGGTCAAACCCTATCCACCGGAGTCACACAGTGGCTTGGCATGCGGTTTGCTGCTCCTCCTGTAGGCGATCTGCGATTTGCTGCCCCGCAGGATCCTTTGTCTGTCGAGGGAATACAGCAAGCAGCTGAGGTATGCATCTATTGTCTCGACTTATTCATAGCTGGCTACTGACCATTCATTACTAGCATGGAAGTATATGCATCCCCACAGCAGGAAGTGAAGGCCGGGCAGTCCCAGCAGGAACTTCAGAGGACTGTCTATTCCTCGATATATATGCCCCCGCAGCTGCGGCAAAGAATTCAAAGAAACTGCCTGTCTTCTTTTGGATCCAAGGAGGAGGCTTTGCTGCCAATTCAAATGCCAACTATGACGGCACTGGGTTGATCAAGGCATCCGGAAACAATATGGTGGTGGTCACTTTCAACTATCGGGTTGGACCTTACGGATTCCTTGCCGGAGAAGAGATTGAAAAAGGAGCCAGTCTGAACAATGGTCTGAAAGACCAACGCAAGGCCCTGAAGTGGGTTCAGAAGCATATCAGCAAAGTACGTCAAGTCGTCATTATTCCTCGTTATTCTCCTGGCTTCGTTAGACATCTCGTTTTGACACTGTTTTTAGTTTGGTGGAGATCCCAGACATGTTGTTATTGGTGGTAGTAGTGCAGGTGCTGCCTCGGTGACCCTCATGCTCTCTGCATACGGTGGTAAAGACGAAGGTCTGTTTGTTGCAGCAGCTGCAGAGTCACAGAGCTTTGCGCAGATGCTCAACGTCACCGAAAGTCAATTCGCATACGACGCACTGGTAACTGCGACTGCATGTGACAGTAGTCAAAATACCCTGGCATGTTTGCGCAACCTCGATGTCAATGCTTTGCAACAGAAGAACGTCAACAGACCCCACCCAGGAGCAAAAGGGAAGCCATTATACTTGTATGGTCCCACAGTTGACGAGGACCTGGTGCCAGACTACACCTACCGCCTCTTCCAAGAAGGCAAATTCATCAAGGTACCAGTGATATTTGGCGATGATACCAACGAAGGCACGAAATTCGTCCCCAAGAGCACCTCTAGTGTCGACGAGGCAGACACGTTCATCCAGAACCAATTTCCAGCAATAACACGGGACCATCTTGACAGGATCAACAGTATATATCTTACTCCAGACCAGACGAAGGAATTCCCTGGTGCTGGGTCCTACTGGCGGCCGGCAAGCACGGCGTACGGCGAAATGCGCTACATCTGTCCCGGAATTGACCTGTCTTCTATTTACGCAGCGGCAGGTGTCCCAAGCTGGAACTACCACTACGCAGTTCAGGACCCCGCCGACGAGAGCTCGGGAGTGGGCACACCGCACACCGTCGAAGTGAATGGGATCTGGGGTCCGACCAATACTAACAAAAAGGCTCCAGCTTCGTACTACACCACCAACGCAGGCATTGTGCCCGTGATGCAGGGTTACTGGACAAGCTTCATTACGTCTCTGGACCCGAACACCAAACGTCTTCCTTCCAGTCTGAAATGGCAGACTTGGGGTCAAGGTGGCGATGGATACCAGCGGATCTTCATTCGGACCAACCAGACCAAGATGGAGACGGTGCCACAGGGACAGAAAAGCCGGTGCGAATACTTGACTAGCGTCGGTATTGATTTGAAGCAGTAGTATATAGTATACGTACATACCTCTTGAAGCAAATGAAACTGTGAATCTCCTTGATCTACTTTGGATTAATCCACTCCCTCGGATATCTCGATGAACTTGACTTTTTATTACCAGCCTTACGCCAGATAACCAATGATGTATATACCAGTCCAACAGGACGCACAACCAAGTGCGATATATGAAAATAAGACGTGGAACATAAGTTGGAATGCAAATTACCGCCTGCCACGCGCCCGCTCGTACTCGTTGGCAGCACGGCCTTCCTGGCTCTGAATCTCCGCAACAAGGCGCTTGTACTTCTTCTCGTACTCGGCGTCGCGTTCCTTCTTCTCGCGCAGCTGCTCGCGGGCAACGAAGCTGGCATCCTTGCGCAGCTCGCGCATGGCGCCCTTGCGCTCGCGCTTGAACTCCTTCTTGAGGCGGTTGGACTCGGCACGCTCGCGGTCTGGATCGTAGTGCTTGTCTGGGTTGAAGTTCTCCTCGAACTTCGGAATGGCTGTCTTGATGGCTAGAGGTTTGTGGTCGTGCAGGAACAGCGGGCGACGAACGAGACGGGCCTGTGCGAGGTGGGAATCGATCTTATCCAGGTTGCTCTGGATGGGCTCCTGGGCTGCTGCATATACCTTGGCCTTGAGGGATTGGCGAAGGTACTGCAGAACGGCACGGACCGGGGTGAAAATCTCGGTGAAAGCAGATTTCTCGGCCCATATATCGGAAGCGGAACCAAGGAGAGACACGAGAGTGGCGAGGAGGGAGATCTTCAGCTCCTCCTGTGCCTGAGGATCAGAAGATGAGGTGGTTACATCGCGGAATCGCAGCTTGCGAGGTGTGACTTTCCTGGAGGGCACGAGCTGAACAGATTCCTGGGACTTTCTGTAGGGGAAGGCTCCAAACTTTGCGCTCGGCTCAGTAGGCGCAAGATTGCAAAGAGCATTTAGAGTGTAGTTGACAAACTCGGGCATATATCTCTTCGACACCTGTTGATATTGAAGGCAAAGACTCGCGGCGAATGTACCACTTGCAAGGTCCGCTAGCGAGGTGGTGGTGCACTGGCCCAGGTACCGCGCCAGGCAGAGATGAGCGGGTGTGGCTGTAGTATGGAAGTGATCTGATGTGGGGAAGAAGGTGGAGAGACCGGTGAGCAAGATGAGATCACCCGGCAGCAGATTGAGTGGGCGTTCCTTGCCAATCTCACGAAGTTGAGCTCGACACGCGATTGTCACATTCAAAGGATGAGTCTTAGCCAAAGAATGGATGTGACGAATGATATTCTCCAGAATGGCAAATGGAGGCTGCTCTGTCTTGTTACCCATGTAAGAAACATGTTCAATGAGAACTTCAGCAAATCGACCAAGCTTGTCCTTGTTGCCAGGCTTAAGCCGGGGATGATGCAATGCTCGAACGCGTTGGATGACTGTCGGGATCTCTTCGACAGCCACGTTCTTTGTGATAGCCAGGAAGCTTTCGTGGTCCTTTGGACAAGGATACGTGAATGCGAGCTTTCCATTCGTTTCTTTGCTAACCTCAGCAACGGTCGAAGCGGCGGCGGAATCCTCTGCCGGTAGCGTCATTCCGTTGATGAGCTCGTCCTCCCCATCTGGTCCGTCAGACTCATCGCTCGACGAATCTTCCTCCTCTTCCATGTCACTGTCGCCCATGTCGAGGCTGGCATTTGAATTTGTCTCGACAAGATCTTCATCAATGATGAAATCATCTTCATCTTCAACGCCGAGCTCAGGGCGTGTTTCAGTAGGGTAAGCTGGAAGGCCGAAATGAGTAGCATCATCAATTTCCGACTCGTCATCATCGAGAATCTCGTCCTCATCCATATTGTCCTCCTCATCGTCAGTGAGTTGCTCCCCACGCATTCGTCGAAGGCGATCGTTCTCGAGTTTCTTGAGCCGCTCAGCCTCTTCCTCCGCCTTCTCCTCTTCGGTCTTCGTGCGATCTGTGGGTTTTGATCGCTGGTCGAATGTCATCTGCCTGAGGCGTTGATCGTATTCCTTTTCTGGATCCTTGCTGTTTTGCGACTCTTCCAGCATGGCAGCACGCTCTGGGTTCATTTCTGAGAAATCCTGCTTCGGTGCCTCTGGTTTGGCTGGCTTGGCCGAAGGCTTAATGCCTCGCAGAGCCTCGAAAAGATCAGGAAGTTCCTTGTCCAATTCTTCCCGTAGGTCTTCATCATCATCTTTGGCCTGTTGCCGTTCCGCTTTGTAGAACTTAGACTTGGCAATGACTTCTTTCATGACCTCGGCCTTGGTCTTTTTGCGCCCTGGCTGTTCTTCGTCTCCATAGTCGATGAAGTCCTCCTGGTCCTGATCCTGATTTTCATCGTCATCGGGAATTCGCTTCCGTTTCCGTGACATTTCCTCGTCGGATTCCGCGTCCTCCAAGTCTCCGGCCTCAAAGTCGTCTTGGTTTGGTCCATCGAATGACAAAGATTGACCCATGTGAGTAAGCTGCATCCCATCCTCATCCTCGTCCTCGAGGTTGAACATGGACTCCTTCCGCATCTTTCGCTGGCTCTCCCTTGCAAATCTTTCGGCGGCCCGTTCCTCGGGGGTCATGGTGGGATCATTCTCACCGAACCGGCGATCGACAAGTCCACCCACCTTGTTCCGGCTGTTCATTTCTTTCAGAAGAGTGGCGCGTCGCTAATTAAAGTCAGCTCCATAACCGTAATACTTGAGAAAAGCAGATAAACCTACTCTTTCTTCACCCAGCGATTTAGTAACACCTGGGCGAGCGCCACCTCCAGCGGTCGTGTTACCATCTCTAGTTGTAACATCGAACTTGCTTGATTTGTTTATCGTCTTGATCTCGAAAGGGTTGAACCGATCTCGAATGGCTTGCAAAGCGATCTCGCGCTGGTTGCGATTCTTTGCACCGACTCCGGTCTTTGCATTTTGTCGTTTTTCTTTCTTGGACTTCTGAGGACCAAGGACCCCATTTTCACGAAGGGAAGCCTTCAGCTGTTTTAGCTGAGAAGGCGGCATTTTGTGTGGCTGGCTTTGAATTCGAGAGTGGGAGTATTTTTTCTGCGTCGTGATTCTCATCAAAAAAATCAGGTACACCGCCTCCGCGGCCGCGCCGATCAAGATTCTGCCGATTGTGTTCTCCGCATCTCTCCAACTCCCACAACCACTATGGCTCCCTTTTCCGGGGATGGTGTGCTATGGCTGTGCCTAGGTATGGTTACTTTTTTGTGAGGAAGATGGACCGGTCAGATAATTAACTTATTTAGGCGTCTCACTATTCTTTGCCATACGCGGTATCGCCACGGACCTCCGTCAAGTCGTCGATCTGACAGAAATCAAACATGTCGAGGAAGAAGACAAGATCATCACCGAGGGAACAGAAGAAGGCGCGCAGATATCTGTGTCCAATATGCTACTGTACTAACTAATCCTATAGCACTCAAGTTAGATACCCTCTTGAACCTTTCTCAAAGCACAAGCCATGACCTCCGAGCTGCGTACGCTAAAACGATGTTATCTTGAACCAGTCTGTGCGTCAGCTAATTCTCCCCAGGTCCCTGCGCATCATTTCGGAACGTTCGACCAAGGGAGATACTCGTGACTTGCTCTTAGAGGAAGTGGCATCCAGGAACAAAGTTCAACAACGACGAGCTCTGAATGCATTGAACTTCTTGGTTTCCAACCGAGCCCGTATGCTACAAACACGCTTTATTTTCACAGTACATGGATGTTGATACTATTATACAGTCACTCGAACCTCGATTTGCTCTCGACTCGCCGACGTACCCACCTTTACCGCCATCATAAACTGCCTTTGCAACCTACTAGAAGAACACGTGGAGAAGACATCTACGACCAATTCGCCCATTTTGCCTAAGACGCGGCCAATTGGAGAGAAGAAGGCTCTGAATATTCTGAATGTTTTGTTGCCAGAGAACATACCAGGCGCATTGGAAGCGGGGATCATCAGCCGATGGCTCTGCAGGTATCCATTCCCATGTGCAATAGCCAAGCCTTCTCGCCGGCGGGACGTGGTGATCCTCATGAAAACGTGGTGGTCGGATGACGTAGTCATGAGCTCGATTTTCAGCTCGCTTTCCTCGCACCCGGATGGGATCAAGCAGCTGCGGAAACATGGGCTGATGGGCAGCATGATCGAAGAAAATGACCATGACGATGAGGACGACGGGGACAGTGATGTCTGGATGGTAGATGCGGATGACGCGGGTGGATCTTTTGGACGAACTCCTTCGCGTAGACTTCAGGAGGGGAGTCCCGAAGAGCAGGCGCTTCGCCGACGTAGGAGAGAAGCTATGGTTTTGAGCGACAGTGGACGGCCAATTGGAAATGACGATATAATCCAACGACCTATTGATTGATCGCGGTGAGTTCATGCTCTTTACGATCTTCAACTTGTCTGCAACGCTAGCTACTGTATTTTTATGTCAAATGATACCCCACGCCAGAAATATGATATGTCATGAATTTATTTGAACTTCAATATAAAACTAAAGCCCCATCCATGCTGATTTGGCCAAGTGGTCAGTCTTCTTCCGGCTGTTCTTGATCACGCCAAACGCCTTCAATTCCGAGAGAGCGCTATAGAACAGAGACATTACGACTCGGTCATCGCAGCCACCAGGCTCTTCGGTCTCAAATACGCCATAAAAAGCCTGCCAGAGATCATGAACATTCACCAGAGCACCCGAGTCAAGGTACAGCTGGTACAGAATCGAGGTGGCAGGTTGCTTGGCCGAGACCTTCGCCATGGTGACATCCGACGAGGAAAGCAGGTAATCAAAGGGAGTAGCCAGGGCGCGCTCGATTGCAAAGCGCGGCCGAGGGGCGAATGTTTCCTTCAACGGGTTTCGGAGATCAAACAAGAAGGCTTCATGTAGAAACAGATCTTGTGGGTTGATAAGGCTTTCTGTGAGATGCACTTGCAAAAGAGCAACCAGTCGGTCAACGATGTTTGTATATTCCACAGCTTGTTCCGATAGATCAGCTTGGTCTTTGCTTAGCCGGATACGCTGCTGGACGACAGTGGTCTTGGTGACGGTGCTATTGATATTATATCCACTGCGTAGTGGTCCGGACCCCGAGCACGTTTCCAATAGTGTCCTGAGATCTTCTTGAATCGTATCGGCTTCTGGGTTGGTTATTATTGCCCCGAGGCGCACGAGGAGTTCACCAAGCTTGTCAGAATCTAGAGTCTTCGCCGTGGCGACCATTTCTTCCACAATAGGAGACTCAGACAGTTCGCCAGAGAGTGCGCGAACAGAAAGGTCTGACACATTAGCCTTTTTCGCGCTCTGCGTGTATTGAAGACAGACATGTACGACACGGACTGCCTGGAAAATGTTTCGCATTCTTTGCTGGTTTGCCTCCAGGTACTTGGGCATCTCTTGAATAAGATATTCGTCATCCTCTAGCATATCTCTGACTTGCTTGGTGGAGCCTTCTTCGACTAGATCCTCGCAGAACCTTGAGCCATATTAGTTGAGTTATACCTTCAGAACCGGAGACCCTTACATTCGGAATGATGGCAGGTTTCTGACGGCCGCACAGAGCTTGTTTTGGGCGATAACCGTAGAATCTGGCTTGGCTAATAGTACTGCCAGAGGATTTGCGAAGAAATGAGACATGTATGCATACTACATGTAAATTAGAATACTGGTTTCAAAGGTATTTGGGACAGTTCTCACCTTGACCATGCGACTGAATGCCTCCGGGCTTTGAAAATAGTCACTTGTGTTCTCAAACAAAGTGCTGGTAACGTTGCGACCCAGCCAAAGATTAGTGTCTGGGTCGGTCTGGAGAGTCTCATAGATGCGGTCGACGCAGTTGCCGGCTTCTTGGACCTCGAAATGCTTGCCTTGAAGGAGAGCAACACAGGAGCGAGGCAGTCTGCCTTCGAACAGCTCTACAGAGGTAGAGATGCCCAGCAAGACTGTAAATGGTATACGATCAAGCCATGATCTAGTCGGAGGTCAGTTAGGGGATCGACCAAAGTCTGGAATGTCAATCGCACTTAAATAGAGACAAAAGATCGGTCAAAAGACCAGGGTCAAAAGCCTCGCTATCTCGAAGAGCCAGGACTAATTTCTTGGTCCCCTTTCTCTGCACATAGTCGTGAAGAAGGTCCAAATCGTAACCGAGGAGTCGAGGTCCCTGGTGAACAGTTAGTACAATAATCGGATGGTTTTGATTCGATCACATACCGCACGATCTGTGAGGAACTTTTGATATCCATCATTGCCATCAGTATTTGTAACGGCAGCTCGGATAATGTTCTTCAGCGTCGTTTTCAAATTGGGAGCATCGCCTGATTCCAAAACCACAACACTGCCTTCTTCAGTCGATATCAATTGACCATTAAGCCGCGATAGTAATCTGCTGAGCGATGATACATTTGAACCAACAGTCACTAGAGCCGTAGGAATACACCCATCACATCTAAGGTCCTAGTTAACGCATGCTCGTGGATCGGATCGGAATAGGGACGTACGTCTGAGGTGAGGTGTCTCTGACAAAGGACAACACATCCGTCAAAACCCCAGCATCCACATCCTCGAGGATATCCTTCAGGCCTGGTAAGTAATGTATCGCTATGACCACCCATTAATTTTCCCTGACTGACCTGGATCTTGTTTTCTTGCTTCGACCAGAGCTCCCGATATGTGTCATGTCGCAATTGAACGGACTCGGCGTTCTCGTCTCCGTTCAAAAGGGGCACAAAGCGCTGTCGGTCAAACTGCTCGTCTCTTTCGGCGGTAGACGAGACTTTGCGTCGCTTCGAAGGTCGCTCCCCTGCTGATTTTCCATGTTTGGACGGTTGGTAGATGTACGCACCCTGGGATGATTTGTTAGCGCGTAAGCCCGAAAATATCATGTTAGATCTCGAGACAAACCAAGTTCTGGGACTTGTCATTTGACAAGCCCAAGGCATCGTTCAATCCATCAGCATCCATGCTGCTGCTCGAAAGGACTTGCTTGTCGCAAATGGGGATGACTTCAAGGGCGGAAGCGCGACAAGCGCTAAACCCAATCAGGCGATAATTGGTTCTCTTCCGGACTTCAACTTCTTCACTTCTCCAACTTTTCAGGTTTTCGATGACCGACTGACTTCAGACTTCATGCTGCGCCAGGCTATTCTAGGAGCCCGATGGTGTCAGCATGTGGCCCGCAGCCCATCGACACGCGCTCCACGCCGGGCCTTCTCCGCCGTAGTTCCGCGGCGTCTTAATTTTGGCGGACCGAACGATAAAGTCACATTCTACGAACAAGAAAATCCCGAAAGCAAAACACGTCGCAAAATCGACCCCGAAGCCGAAGATAAGGAGGAGCGAGATGAGGTCGAAAAGGAACTCGCGAAGCTTCAGGATGAGCTAAAGGTTTTGGAGGAGGGACCTTTCGCCCCCAACAGCCCTTTCATCAAGAGTTTGCCAGAAGAGGACCGGAAGATTGCTCTAGAAGCTCTGAGAAAGTTTGACGAGGAACATCCTAAGCCTGCAGACGAGCCTGGGCTGGATCAAGTTTTCGACAAAGAGCTTGATGATATGCTCCGAGAGGAGTTTGAAGGCCTCGCGATGGAAGAAGAGAATTGGGAGGATGGTGTCAAGAATCGGCGAAGAATAGCTGCCAGACGATCTGCCGCAGCAAAACGTGCAGGGGCAGAGACTCATCCCTACGCTATAAGGTTCAATAATTCCCTACAACGACTCCAAGAAAATATGTCAGACGAGCGGGCTCGGCAAGACTTATGGAAGTGGTACCGACGATGCAAGCAGACCATTCCAGGATTTTTGACAATAATGCCGGAGAGGGCACTCGAAACAATATGGGATTCACAGGCAATAGGAGAGTCCGACGAGGCTACACGCTCAACACATTTGCAAATCCTGGTCCAGGACGCTACATCTATCGGCCAAGAACTGGCTACGCCTCAAATCCTGTTTTATATCACATCTCTGCATGAAAGTGGCTCCACCAACCGTGCACTGGAAGCATGGGAGGCATATCAAGCTGAGCTGTCCCAGAAGAAGGAGGATTTGGAAGAATACTGGAAGCTCGGAGTGCGTTTATTTGCTGCAGACAACAACCCACAACGAGCTCAAGATATTGCTTTGGCTTTTCTGGCAAACGACCGAACTCGCCAGCCGCGCGTACTCATCCCTGTCATCACAGCATGGGGGAGGCTGCCTGGGAAGGAAGCTGAAGTAAAGGCTTGGGCACTTTATCTGCAGCTGAAGACATTCTTGGGCTCAGATATGACCATGGAAGACTATGATCAAATCAGCATTGCTCTTCTCACGGCTGGTCGATTGGATACTGCAGTTGCAATCTTCAAGGATATGATGGTGACGGGAAAAGACCCGGCCAATGACTCGACTGCTTTGTACAAAGCCGCGTTGGGTCTGGCGGGTAATCTTCATGCATCGAGCATCAACGAAAATGAAGTGAACAAGGTCTCTTTGTCAGCGCTCAAGGTTTTGCCTCGTCAGTTCCAGAATCGCTTCTTCTATGCAAGTTGGATGAAGAAGCTGATTGGTATGGGCGAGGTCGACTCTGCTGCTCTGGTCATTGAACTTATGTATGAGCGGTGTGTCAAGCCTGATAGCAAGCACTTGAATGGAATCATTGCGGGCTGGCTCCGTGACGGGAACACGAGTGCACGCGACAAGGCAGAGCGACTTGGGTGGGCCATGGTCCAGAAGCGTATCGATGTTGTATGGAGGCGATATCTACCAGCCGAGAGTTCCCCTCAACTTCAGGTCAAGTACGGGGAGACAGAATCTGTACGCATGCCTCAGTTTATGCAGAGAGAGGTCCCGCCTGCGAGCATCGAGACCTTTTCTATCCTTCTTCTTCATTACACACGCCGAGGTGACGACGACATGGTCAAATACTTGGTCAAGTGTCTTGGGGATGCACATATCAAGCCGAACTCTTACTTTATGAACCACCTTCTATACGCAGAGCTCCGAAAGCAAGACGTGAAAGCGCTCTGGACCAAGTTCCAGACAATGTCTACCGCCATCCGGCCCGACCTGGAGACATATGCCTGCCTCTGGGACTGTGCCAAGCTCCAATACGACCGTGGACGTACTGCTTTCGATGCGGGCTTTCCATCGGCACGTCAGCTCTATGCCAACATGATGTCCTGGTACTCCCATTTATCTCCTCGCGCCCAGAAAGCCACCCAAGCGCAGATGCCTAGGGCTCTATTTGATCAGATTGTGCGATGTTTCTGTCTCTCCAAAGACGTCTCCGGCACATTGGTCGTCATACACTCCATGCATTCTGCCTTCGGCTTCGCGCCTGATGAGACTACCGCCCGCATGATAGTACTTCAAATCGCGCGACTGGTTGGCGTACCAGCCGACACTCCCAAGCGACGCCTGCGCCGCTTGTCTTCGACACCACGAAGCAAAGAGAATATTGCCCAAGTTAGCCGTTTGCTGGAACTGTTGGGTGAGCGCAAAGCTGAAAACCTGCGATTGCAAGGATTGAGTCTTGAACAGCTGGATCCACGTGAGATGGAACAGTACCAACTGGAGATCATGGCTAGTCTGCTACGGATCGTGATGAGCCGAGCAGATGCCTTGGATCCAGTTCAAGTTGAAAATAAACTCCAGGTAGCGGCGAAGGAGATGTTGGCCGAACACATCGACTTGGGGCCGCCCTTGGGGGTAGACGATAGCAAGCTTTTGTAATTGACCATGTCAGTCATCAAGCATAGCTCTCAGTTATGTTTGGCTTCTCCATTGCATTGGGGGAACTTTCACGGCGTTTGTCGGTTTTGCGGTTTGTTTCACCCCCAATCACTAGGGCTATGTATATTATCTTTGTATTTAGACTTAATGTACTTATATCGATGTAGGTCTACCATATTTCTGGTATTTCCTCTATTGATATCATCCCCATTCTCTACCAGCCATGCTCTCAGTCTACACTTCCTAGGTGGCGTGTCTACTAGAGTAATATCTGTAATATCACCCCCTTTAATATGGCACAATTTCGCCTGGACCACCTTATAGGCGTTCTTTTTCAACCTGCTACGCCCTGCAATTCACAGTACCCGATATATTTTACGAGATGGTTACGCCTCTTAGACCACTAAGAGGGATGCCATAGAACAGAACAGTTGCTATATTAGTAGATTAACAGACTCCTTTAATATGACGTACGTGCATATTAGAACAGCTCGAGGAAAACTTACAAAGTGAATAGCAGCAACTCTTTCTTAAATAGATGCACAAAATGCTTCGGTGGCGACCGGAGCAAAGAAGTTCAGGTATTTATCGACCAGTGACTAAAGCCGTGTAAATTAAATTTGGCCTTGAATTGGCCGGCTCGCGGGATATTTGACCAAAATAGGTATTTTGATAGGTTCAATGTTCATTTTGAGTACATATTCAACCTATAACTGGTATAATAATGTAAATTCCTCATGCAGAAACTGTAGCCCCAAAACCACTACCAAGGAGTGTATTTTGAACCTCAGATAAAAGTACAAGTAACAGGAGAAAACAAAAGCAAATTCATATCTATTTCTTGCCCTTGCCCTTCTTCTTCTTTGCGTTTGGCGAAGAAGCAGGGGTATTCGAGGTTTCCGCCTCCACTAGGACAGCATCATCATCACTGCCCTGGACAGAAGTACCGGCGGCAGGGGTTGTGGATGCCTCAAACGACTTGGTGGTGGTGGTAGTCTTAGCCTCGTCGGTAGAAGCGGTCGAGCCCTCATTCAACTCCTTCATGAATCCTTCTTGGATACTCGTCTTCTTCTTACTCCACCACTGGCGCTCCTCTTCCAATTTCTTTTGTTGATCGACCATGCGCTTGCGGTAGATATCGTTATTCATCATCTCGTTGGCGGACTGGAAGATAGTCTGACCCCAGCCGGGGACATAGGCGTTTGCCTGTTTGACTTTGGTTAGCAAAGCACGAAACACATACAATCATTTGTTCACTGAAAACAATAGCTTATTGGCGCCAGGCAACGGAGTCTTATCATACCTCTGTAACCACGTCCTTGACCTCATCTTCCATCTCCTTCTCCGCGCGCTGGAATCGCTGCCAGAGATCATCACCGACACTACCACGTTGGACGAGTGTTGTGAGAGCTTGCTTCTGGCTGCGCAGGGCCATGATACGACGGATGTCTTCAGCTGCGCGGCGGAGAAGAGAAGCCTTGAAGATAGAGTCGGGGACGGCAGGGGCCTTCTTCTCTTTTGTGGAAGTCGTCGAGGGCTCAAGGTGGAGGAGAGAAAAGTAGATATCGCGCTGCAGGTGGGCAGGGAACCATGGCTCTAGAGATGCTGCCTTGTCTAGAATAACGCAAGAATCAGATATTAGCTTCTCAGGACAACTGGACACATCGCGCGAAAGGGTCGGATGTTGGAGATTTTGGGGCTTCCTAGGGATTTTCACATACGGGCTTTGCGCTTGCGGTAGAGGGAGGAGAATGTGGCAAGTGATCCCAAGAGAATGCCTAGGTACGCGACTGGGACGGCAAGACTGAGCCAGTCCACGTCGAACATTGCGGCGATGTGGTTTTTAGGGCAGTATATGGAGGGAGGAGGGATTGAAGGTCCGGGAAAGAAGAGATAGAGATGGTCAAGCTGTCATTACTAGTGTGAACGTCGAAATCAAGAAAGGGCCTTGAGGTGCGAAATGTGTCTCGAAAGGCCAGGGTGTTTAGTGGGTCACGTCACATGTTCACTCCCAAGTATATAAAAGTGTAGATCGACAGGTTAACTATGTTGTCTTGTTGTCTTATAAAGAGTTACAATTATGAAAAGAACATATTTTAAGACCATCATTTCCATAGTCTACATACATTTCCCATGTCAAAATAACCCGCTGAAACTAATTTTTGCATGAACGATTAAGAAAGTTGAGTAATTGACACATTTGCTCCTCCTATCCATCCCGCCACAAAGAAAAACCATCGCCAGATCAAAGGGGAATATGAACTGAGTCAACATATTGACAAAGTAAGAAAAGGGAAAGAAAAAAAAAAAGGGTGGAAGTATGGAATACACATCACACAGCTCTCACTGGAAACTCAGGTTGGCCAAGATATCCTTGGTCTGTTGGCTGATGGGCCCGATCTCCTGCATCTCCTGCATGTCTTCCAGGACTGCATTGTATGTTTTACCGAGACCATCGGCGACACGAGTACGGTTCCATTCTCCACGCATGTGCCACACATAGTCCATCAAATTGGTGTTGATTTGCTCCAGCTGCTCCACTGAAAATCCACTGGTTGACAGGGCTAGCTGCGTGTGCAGACGCTCAACAACCTCAAAGTCGAGGACAAACGGCTCATGGGGTTCTTCGTTCAGAATCGATTGCAAGTTAGCCGAAGCATTCGTTGCTGGAATGTTGGGTGCATCGAACAGCGGGGGCTGTGGCTTCGACTGCGACTGGCTTGCATTCAAACCACTGTTCTCCTGGGTGTCCGCATTGCTAAGCAGTGAGTCCCGGGGATGGGGAGAAGGCTGGCTGCTGTCGTTTTGCTGGG
Source organism: Penicillium rubens (assembly GCF_028828025.1). Taxonomy (NCBI): domain Eukaryota; kingdom Fungi; phylum Ascomycota; class Eurotiomycetes; order Eurotiales; family Aspergillaceae; genus Penicillium; species Penicillium rubens. The sequence continues at coordinate 3,894,883 of NW_026890601.1, read as the reverse complement.
TGTCCGGCAGGTGGTCTTCCTGCGACACGCGATCGGGGTATGGAGTAAGGTCGGGATATTCGGTTCTTGAGACATGAGGGCTTTGAGTGTGGTAGTTTTGATTCGACAAATGTTCGGAGGACTTCTTATCAGAAGTCGTCTGAGTAGTGGATGCCTCATTGGTGTAATCAGCTGGCTGAGATCCCGGGGCCATTGGAGTCATGGGGCCTCGCTGAGAAAAGCTGGAAAGACCGGATTCTCGACGAATCTGCTGAGAAGGTGCAGTGTGGGAATAAGGAGGCTTGGGCTGTGCAGATGGCCCGAATGAGCTTCCCTGTGTGTCCTTGCTACCCGAGTGATCCTCAGAATTGGACATGAAAATGTCTCCATCTCCATCTCCATGGGTGCCATTGCTCGCGCCAACAGCATGGGAACCAAACTCATTTAGATCCGAACCAACCCCGTGATGATCTCCATTGCGGAAACTCTTGAACTGGGATGTAGGAGTCACGGGGCGCGAAGCGGCTTTTCTATCATCCCCATTGTCGGGGAACACTTCGCCGTGTTGAACCGGGCCAGTCGATAAGCTCGATTCAGTGTTGTCGTGCGACACATTGGTAGGCTCAGAAACGGGAGCTGCGTCCTCCACCTGCGCGCGTTTCTCACGCTCCGCGGCCTCCTTTTCGCGTGCCATCTCACGCAGATAGACCTGTTCGCATTCTGCCATAAGAGCTGGTTCGGCTACCATAACACCGGCAATATCAACTTCGACATTAGTCAAAAGCTCACTTGATCGCAAGATGCGTTCTGGGTCACCAGTCTGACGAGCATCTTTGACCATTCGCTTGATATCCGCCACAAAGTCGACGGCGCGTTTGTAGTATCCGTTTGCAAGGCGTTTTTCAATCGTCACAATCTCCAGGTTGTAGTAGAACTTCCCAGTGGCAGTTTCACGGAGACCCAACACACCATGTTTGTCGTATGCTTTCTCATAAGGCCGGTAGGTATTTTGTTGATCCGGGGGAAGATCACTGGTAACAATGTCGGGGTTTTCTTCCTCCCACAAGTATCGGATTTGAGATTCATCGATCACGCCCGTTCTGAAACGCTTATACCTCTTGACCTGATCCATGATAGGTTGAATTCGGGTTTTCAAAAGGTTCAAGGATATGTAATCCTTCTTCCTCTGAGCCTTGATCTCCTCCTTGGTGAGTTCTGCCTCAGGCTTGGGAGGCGGAGGTGGCGCGACTTCCAATTGTTCCAGCCGACGAAGCTTGCGATTTTCTGGGTTCGGGAATCCTTTCGGAGGAGTCTTCACGAATTCAATGATCTTGCCAAAGAATTCGTGACGCGCGTCATAATTCGGAGCAGATAGATCATACAGGTTCTTCTTGGAAAAGCCGAACATATTCTTCAGTAGACCCTCATCCACTTCCTCTTCTTGTGATTCAAGAATACCAAGCAAAAGAACTGGATCAGAAGGTGGCACCGACCGCAAAAGACCCATGAAGGTAGAAATGACAGTAGGTCCCACGGTCTGGAACCACAGCTGAATGTTTGGGATGTAAATCACACTCGGCTTGTGTCGCTTGACCTCCGTGAATAGTTGGATGACAGCTGCCTCTGGGGAGCGGGTCGAGTCACTTAGCAGAGTGGGGAGATCGAAGGCCTGTACATGCAGACCCTCAAACACATGCAGTAGCGCGGCCGCGAGGTATTGCTGGCCCATACCATGGGGACCTCGAAGGAGCAGTCGGGGCCGGAAGACACGCGAGCGATCAAACTCCTGCAAAAGGAGCTCTCGGCTGAAGCCTGCACCATCATCAGGCTCTTCATATTGAGCCTCCTCGAGAGCAGTAAGTTTCTTCCGCTGTGGAAGGATCTCGGACAGTAAAGATTTGATTTCAGACAATGGATGACGAAGCAGAGGTTCAATGTTCGGAGGGAGGGCAGTCGCACCAGATGAGGTAGACCGCTCTGAAGAGGGCACCATCTTCTTGATTGCCAGCATGAAATCTTTCGGGGCGACATCGATTGTCTTCGGATCAATCACGAGCTTTTGGTCTGATTTGTAGATTTGGGGGTATCTTCTTTGTACAGCATTAATTGCAGCCTCAGTGCAAAGCGCTCGTAAGTCAGCACCGCCGTAGCCCTTCGTCATGTCCGCCAGTTCGTCTTTGATATTGTTTGGGAGAGGAGGATCCCATTCCTTTGTGTGAATGTCGAGAATAGCACGACGTGCCTCGATATTAGGCAGTGAAAAATAAAATTCACGGTCAAAACGACCAGGCCGGCGAAGAGCAGGATCAACAGAGTCGGGTCGATTGGTAGCACCGATGACAACCACTTGGCCACGACCATCCATGCCGTCCATCAACGCAAGTAGTGTCGAGACAATCGAGGCATGGATTTGTTCTTGTTTGCTCGATCGCACGGGGGCCAAACCTGATAGAGAAGATTAGCAATTGTCAACCATGTGCTTAGAAGGCCTCTCTTACCGTCAATTTCATCAAAGAAGATGATACTGGGCTGGTTCTTGCGAGCTTCTTCGAAAAGAAGCCGAAGTTGTCGCTCAGCCTCACCGACCCATTTGCTCAATGCATCCGCGCCCTTTCTCATGTAGAATGTGACCTTGCGTCCTTCTGAGCTGACGCTGTTGGCTAAAGCCCGAGCCATGAGCGTCTTTCCGGTGCCAGGAGGACCATGGAATAAAACACCGCGAGGAGGAGTAATTTTGAAACGCTGGAAGATTTCCGGGTACAGCAGCGGCAAAGAAACCATTTCTTTCAGCTGGTCAATGTGCCCTTGCAGACCACCAACATGGTCAAAATTGACATTCATGTCAACCCCCAGGGGATCCGCGTCAGCCAAAGCCTGCTTGTTGTTGTATTTGCCAAGGTTTGCAGGCGTGCCGGCCGAGTTCTGAGCAGGATCAGCCGACTGGTTGTGTGTGACCGCAACTCCAACACCAGGAGCACGGTTTGGCTGTTGGGCACATTCATCGTCACTGCTGTCGCTGTCCGCCCCTCCGACTGCAGTAGGGCCACCAGGAACACCGAGAATTGCTGAATTACCACCGCCACCGAATGGGCCTAAAGTGGAGAACAAAGTGCGTTGCCAGCCTCCTCCTCCACGGCCACGTCGAGATGGAGACCCGATCATTTCATTGTCGGTATCTTCATTAGGTTGAAGCATTTCAGGTCGAATGATACGATAATCAACGTTCTTTCGGTTGCGACGCGGTTTCTCGTACACGACCGCTTGCTTCGCACGGCGACGGGTACGGCCAGTAAGGTCTTCCAATTCTTCGGCGAGTTCTTCTGCCTCTTCTGTCGGTGCACGGGTCCGCGAAGGCCGTTGACGCAGGCCAGGGCGCCGACTGGCAGAGCTATCCTCGGCTTCCTCACGAGCTTGACTTTCTTTACGAGGAGAGGCACGCGATTCAGGCTCCGAGTCTTCCTCCTCATCATTCGATGGCTCTTCCTCTGGCTCGAAATCACTTTCTTCATCTTTGGCTTTGCGCTGTGAGCTTCGAGACGGCTGCTTACGGCTGGATCGACGTAGCTGCGATTCTTCATTTGTTTCGGCGTCTTGCGCGGCGTCCTCCTCCAGAGGTTGCTCGTGGGAGAGCCTGCCTCGTCGCCGAGTTGTTGGGGGTTCATCTGTGTTTTCGGAATGATCGTTCTTCGCATCGCCATTTTCTGATTCAGGGACAACGTCTTCATCCGGCATTTCTTCATCAATTGGGTCGTGGTCTCCATCATTCACTGGCAACGTATCACCTCCAGCGCCGCCCTGAAGCACGTCACTTTCCAATACCTCCATTTGCGAGCCCTGGATAGTCGTTTCGTTGATGACATCCTCGACATCCTCATGTCCCTCGGCGTCTTCATCCTCTTCATCAATGACCGTGCGCTTGGCCATGCGGTCGGCTCTGGCAACGCGTCGAGACGGGGATGGAACCTCGGCTTCCGGAGTATGTGTGCCTCGCTCAACGGTGTGTACGTGACGACCAGAGTTGGTAAGGGCGTAGATATCCTCGGAAGCGTCACGGGTACGGCGGGTCACACGTTTGGAGAAGGCCAGGTAATGGGGCGGGAGTTTCAACTTGAGGACGGTACTCTTCCGTGGAGGAGAAGCTCGAGCCTCATCCTCACCATCATCGTTGAGCAGCTCGTCTTCCGAATCGGGTTCCTCGTAGTGCGGGCGGCGGCTCTGGGTGGTTCGTCGACGCGCCGTTCCTCTAACATTGCGTTCAACTTCCTCCTCCGATTCTTCTTCCACCTCGTCGAAGTCGAAATCCTCGGACAGGTCTTCCTCGTCCGAGGTGATGGCGTCGTCCGAGCTGCGCCGTCTCTTCTTTGGGGCCGGCCGCGGCTTTTTCTTGGGGCTGGCCTTCGACTTCCGGCCGGTCGAACGCGAATAGTGAGCGTGGTCGCTATAGTCCTCGTCGTCGGAGTCGGACTTGTTGGCGACCTCGTCCAGGGTACGCTTTGCGCCACGAGCCATGGTGTAGTTTTGGTGATTAGGGGATCACTTTGAAACCGCAAAGTCAGCACAAACCGCCCCAATTCAGAAAGTACAATGGGGACACAGTCAAGGGGGGCGAAGGCCCACATAACAAGGAAGATACAAAGATGTAAAAAGGCGGATCGTTGACGTTGCGCGATGTGGGCAGGAGGGACAACACTTACGAATGGTTCAGTTGTCGCCAGCAACAGCTGGACCACTCGATCAATGGGAAAGAATATGCCTGTTACAGCAGCAACCTTGACACTTTCTTCCCGACAATTGCTGATCAATATGTTAGCGGAGACGGCACGGTGGTGGAGCGCAATTGGGGCAGAGGTGGAAGGGTCTCACGGACTCGGGAACGCGTGGGAAAACAAAAGTGTTGGAAAGCTGTCAGCCACCAGGACACATGCGCAGTAAACGGGAAGAATTGTTGAAAGTAAAAGAAAGTAGAAGACGATGGGAACTCGAGTGACAAAGACTTCAGGGAAGAAGGGCGGAAAGGACTCGCGCTCATTGGGGCTGACTGCCTGAATGTATCAGCCACCTATCGTGGCGCATGAATTAGTCAACAAAGCGCACGTGCCACCCTCTCCCAATGGGAATTGCTTCAATAGCCATTGTCACCCTTTAGCCCATAAATCAAGCCCCATGAATCGAGCTATTGTAGTACTCCATTCTCCTCCTGAATTAGCTGAATGGATTATTTCAACCATTTTGATGCCCCAATACGGCACATTCAGGATCGATGGAGGTGTGGAGGAATGACATGATACAATGATGACAGGAGGTGTCAGAGGGCAATTTGGGACATGTAGAAGACGAGAATAGGGCCCTTTGGTTTTTCCTTTGCGTTGTCTTTTTTTCTGCGACGCTTTCGACCGGACCTGATATCATGTGCCGCTGACTCAGCAGTGGCTCGTGCCCAGGTAGGTACTACCTAGGTACCTACCTACTTAGATAGGTAGATCGATCGACACCTGGGTGGACATACCTAGGTACTCATCTAACACACCCATTTATTAAGCCAATTAAGAATATAATGCCGTCTTTCTGGTGCAATTTGGCTTATTATTGATCCCCTACTTTGATATAATGACATTCATATCTATCATTTATCATTTCACCATGTCTCACTACAGCACCGATGAAAGTCATAGAGACTCTCCAATATCTACCTTGACAAAGCCTCTTGCGTTTGGTTGCCACCGTGACATCAAATACTACTTCCTTTTTCCCTAGAAGGATAATAATTTATATAATTGCAATGGATTCGGTTGACTATATGTACTATACAGCTCAACCGTTGAATCTCCAAATCTAAGCAATAGTGTCAATAGCAACTTTTCACGAGTATCTACTTCCTTCCCACAATTTTCATCCATTTGGACGACTTCAGCGCCGAGTCAACAGGATTGACCTTCTCCTCCCTTGACAAGTAAGCGCGTGACAATGTGAGAAGATAAGCCCTATCCGAGAGTACTTGAGAGTCGCTCTCAGCGCACCTCTAATATCGCCCATCTCTTTTTTAGTGAGCTCATATCCTCAAAAGTTCGAGCAGCACCCGCACCCAGTGGTGCAGTGCCCGACTCCCATATTTCCTCCAGGAGTAGACTCGCGTTTTTCGCAACATCCACAGCCGCGCCCACAGCAACCACCTCGCCCAGCACAATCCCTAGTCGGTTCTTTTTGCATATATCATTTTGGATTCTCTTTTAATACTCCCAAACGTTGATTGACAAAAACCCTAGAACAGATCGGAATTTGATGGAGGGAAAAAAAGGGTTCTTGATATAAGTACCAGACCGCTAGACCAGAACCTCCCTTGAGAGAGTCGAGGTTAACCACACAAGATAACAAGATTCTTTAGCCACATTCCTAGCAAATCTGCGCCATATAAAAGCTACTGGCTTTTATCTCTGATTCTGGATACAGCCTATATAATCATGAGGGAAAGAGAAAGCGAGAGATCGTGTAATAAATTGACACCTGAGGAATAAGCGCCAAGACCACTAAACCCGAAATGGAACGCGAACTTCAACATCACCCTGGCTCGTCTCCTCGGATATCAACGAGAAAGAAAGCAACTCTTGAAATCGCAATATGCTTTCGCAGCCAGCTCGTCGGTTTATGCCGGCTGTGGTGTTTTTTCAGTCTGCTCGAGCTCCCTTGAGCCGACGCACCTTCACCTCCACACAAGCCATATTCAACTCAACACAGAAGCCAAGTGCATACAAGGAAGGGGTACGTGTATGTTTTCTTTTTCTTTGATAGCACCGCAATATTAAATTGTACTTTTCTGATTTTCTGTCTAGATGAACCAATATCGAACCTTCACTGGCCCCTTCGCCAAGGTCTTCTTGGGGGGCGTGTTCGTCTATCAAGTCCTTTATTGGACCTGGTTGAAATTGGAGATGGATGAGATCAAGGTGGCTAAGAATAGTAAGACCAAAGAAAATCCATGCATTACCCCCATCATACATGTCGCTCACCCTTCCTGCAGAGCAAGTGGCCGTGCTAGAGAAAGAGGCCCGGGAGATTACTAGCAACCAGAAATGAATCCGATCTTGAGAAATATCTTGAGAAAACCTGTACCATACTGTGTTTTATTGATGCTCAGCACCATATTATATTGTGGCTTTGAATAATGCTATGGCACTTTCAGACTTGGGGATACATTGTCTTGATGATCCCATAAACCAAACATTGCAGAATATTCTTATTATATTACGGCACCAGGATTTCAAGAACCCTGACATGTCATGCCGCAGTGTACTTGCGCTTCCGCTCGCTAGTAGTTGCAGCCTTCCGACTGTGTTCAAACGCCTGTACTGCAACATCCTCGGTCTGATTCATCTCGTCGCCCACGAGCGATGAAGACGGGAACCGCCAATCTTGGCCCCTCTCGCCTTTCTTGAAATGCTCAATGTCAATATGATTGAACCTCTCATCCAATGCCTCAGGGCCATGGCTCTTTAGTGGGACCCTCTGGTTACAGAACCCGCACCAGAAATGTGTCTGGCCGGCCAGATCGAGCCGGTTATTGCCAGCCGCAGTGGCGATGTGACATTCATGAATCCCATGCTGGCGCAGGTGATGGGTATACGTATCGGGTCGATAGAATAGCCGCTCGCATGAGGCGCCTGTTTGCGCATCGTGTTCTGTGCAGAACCAACTTGGCACACCGAGATGCTGGGAGCCCTCGTGGCGCTTCCAGTCGGCTTTACTGCCAAACGACTTGGCGCAATGGGGGAATGTACAGCCGTAAGGTCGTTCGTGACGCTTCTGGTGCTTCCTGATGACGTCTGTGGTTAATACCCGGATAATAATATGGAATAGTCAGGGGTGACTTACTTCATTTCGCAGCGTAGCCGGGTCCGCTTTGGGCACGCGTCACATTGGAACCAGCCACTTTTTTCGCTATCAAGATTTTGCGCGGTGGCTTCATTGTCGTCGGATAATCGTTCCAAGGCCACCGAAAAGACCTTCTGTAGCATTTGCCGCTGGGGCTGGGAGAGCTGAGCAGCGTCGGTTTCAATGTCGATCCCCTCGTCAATATTCTGACTTGATCTCCGCCCGCGGTTGTTCATCATTTTCGTCATAGCGTTGATCAAGTTATCAGCAGCGTCTGCAACCGATCCATCCGGCCTTGTGATGCCGCGTTCAGCGGATGGATCTTGGCTCTTTGCCAGACCCAAGGAGCCCAAAGCGGGGAATTGCGATGTCGAGTCTGCAAGAAACGGCATACCATGCTGAGGAGGTCTCGGCGTGGCAGCACCAAATGTGAAAATATCAGTCCTCTGCTGAGACATGGGGCTGTATTCCTGCTCGAGATCAGCGGTTGACTGGACTGACGCCCCGTCTTCCGCTTCAAATACCGACTCATCTCTTGAGCTACGCCCGTTGAAGCTCTGTTCGGGTTGTCGGAGGATGACTTTTTCATACCAGTCCATAGACCTGTTCATGAATTAGTGATTGGAACATTGCATGTCTCGTTTTGAACTCACTTTTTCAAGAGTACATCCCCATCCTCTTCATGATGCATGCGGTTCAGGTGTTGCTTGAAGTTATCCAGGCGCGGCCACCTCTTGTTCGGGCGTGGGCAGTTTGTCCCGAAACACATGTACATCATCTTGGGCCCACGCTCGGGCTCTTTATTGTGAACGCATTTTTTATGACGGGCAAGATCGTTAATGGTGCCGAATCCGTCCTTCCGTGGGCAGTTGGGCACGTCGCATTTGAAGAGTTTCTTGTGGCGAGCCTCGTGTTTCCTGTGGAAGTCAATTCCCTGCTATCACAATACCCAAATGACAACTACAAAGACATACCTTTTGTCTGAAGGGCATTTCCCAACCCACTTGCACGATGGGTGCTGGCATCGCATCGAGGCATCAACCAACTGCTGCGGCGAGCCCGCAAATTCCGACGTGTACGATGGCCCAGACACTGACCCATACTTGGAATGATCAAACGAAGGCCCCGACTCGGTGGACATATTATCTGTCATATCGATCTGCGGGCTCGAGGAATCCACGCTGTACGAAGCAACAACGGATTGCGTTGTACAGCTGGTCCCACCATACCCGGAATCAGTAGAGTGATAGCTATCTATATACTGACTCCCGTCCTCAGAGGGCTCACTGTAGTGATGTGAGAAGCAGCAGTCCTGGTCGGGCATCTGGGCAGGCATGTTCATATGCGAGACGGACGTGGCCGGGACACCGGTGGCCAGCAGCGGATTCCAGGCATCTTGGTCGCCTGTCAGGCGGGAGTGAGTGTATTGGGAGTAGTATAGGTCTCGGGGGTGTGAAGACCATTGGCTTAGGAGTGGGTGGTTAAGTGTTGGATCGAGCGATCCGAGTTGGAGGTCTAGTAGTGGGTTTGTGGCATCGAAAGGGAGATTTGAGGATTTAGGATCGGACAGATCATGCCCTTCGTGTCCAACCATGATGCCTTGAAGGACATCTGTGGAGTCATTCCAGTCCAGCTTTGTTTCCTGGTGGAGTTAGATCATGATCGATTCGTGTGGAGAGCGGGGGTGTGTAGAGTAAGCAGGGCACGAACCTCCATGACTATATACTAAAGTCTTTTAATATAAAGAGAGTGGTAAATTTCGTTAAGTCCAAAGAGAATAATAAGCCAGTCAAATTGGGAGGGGTACAGTATTAAAAGGCTCACGATGCAGCTGCAAATGCCAAACCCTACACGCGAGAGACACGCAAGCTCCACACCCTCGCCCCGAGCCGGTTGACTTCACCACGCGATAGGCGATTCAAGGGTTGGAATGTGTTAAACATAATTAGGAATATGCTCAAAAGAATATAAAGCCAAAAAAGAAAGGGAAGAAATAAAAATAAAAGCAAAACGCAAATTTGAGAGGTAAAAGCTAAGACAAAGTTCACCCTCGCGTGTTGCCAGCGTAGAATGCAACATGTCATCCCTTGATTGCACAGCCCCTTCGCCCGGGTAAATATTAATTTGGACGGGCTATTTCCAAAAGTATGATGATATCTTCCATACCAAAATCATGAGGCTGATAGTTAACATCCAATAACGACCCAAAGATCACCCTAACCCTGGGCCTCCCGAGGTCGTCCGGTTCACGATCGGCCGACACATTCATCTCCCGGGGTTGGCTTAGCCCGCTTCTAACATACAACATAATTCCACATAGGTCCATAGTTTACACGTCCCACGCACTCATACTCACACGCATATAGAAATGTCGTTAGTCCCCCTGCACGAGGCATGCAAGACAATTCCAGCCCCCGATGAAGATCTTACGATAAGTCTCTAAAGGGGAAGAGGGAGCTGCAAGGAAGCAAGGACCAGATTGGGCTGTGACAGGACAGACGATCAGCAAGGCTGATCGACGCCGATGCTCGCTTGCCATGTTCGTTCGGCAAGGGATAAATAAGATAAATGCGCACGTTTATACGCGGTACTCCGTACATATTGTGTAGTTTCAGATTTAGCAGTCAAGGGGTTGTTTAACTTTGAAACGAGACTTGGAGTATCCGGGTTTTATAATCTTAACCTGACGGATAGTATGTCTCGGCCATCGTTGGTCTTCCAGATGTCTTTATGTTCTTACGAACCGTGGAACCAGTGTGCAAGTGGGAACAGCCTAGTACAAAAGAGGAAAAGCCAAAACATAAATCTGATCTCTCATATGCCATGCACATCGCCGTTTAGCAAATACGCCAATCGGTCTGAAACAGAATTCCTGAGCGCCCGAAATATGTACAAGATATTGAGACACATTTTTTTTTTAAAGAAAAAAAAAAAAAGAAGGAGCATGTTAAATCAAATCATCATCATAGTCATCATTCCAGAAATGCACAAGATTGGGAACTGCTTGCATAACTCTCCTGATGCTGGAAAAATGGTACAGGAATTCCTCTACTGATCACGCGCCATCTATTATGATGCAGCTGAGGTGGGGAAATTGACAATAGAACGGGGGAGGGGAATAAACAGTAAAGAAAGAAGAAAGAAGGGGGGGGGAAGGCGATCTCAGGGGAGCATCGTATCTATAATCACATTCGGGATGAACACCCAGAAGAGTAGGTCGCAGAGCTGTAGGGGATGTTGGACTCCATGGGTTGGTAAGCCGGGTAGTTCCCATCGGGGTACAGAGAGGGATGAGGGAGAAACTGGCTGAGAGGGTACGGGTGTTGCAGCATGAGATCAGCCTCTGGGGATCTCGATCTCGGAACGGCGTTATAAGGCGGTGGGTATGTCACCGAGTTCTGATGCAGGGGATACGCCTGGGCTTGAGCGGGGTGGAGCGTAGTTTGGCCGAATTGGCCCGTCGCGTGCGTGTACCCTGGGAACTGATCAGGGGTAAGTGAGTCCGTCATGGACTCAGGCTCCATGGAAAGTTCGCCGTCGGAGATAGTGGGATAATTTGTCAGCGGAACGTTGTTGATTGAGAACGCAGGGTTAGCGGGCGTGCTAGTGTTTCGGATCGCATACTGCGGCTGCAGATGGGTCGAGGCAGTCTCGGCTACTTCGTGTCCAGGGTGATATGGCGTGACAGAGGGATAGGTTGCGGCCGATGATCCGCGAATCGGCTCCACTTGGCTGGGGTTGGCGACATTGGTTGGAGCGTTACTCGGCTTCGCTAATCGCAAAACAGGCAGCGCTAGCTGCTCCAGGTGTTTGCCAAGGTGGACGGACAACTTTCTCCACTCGCTACAGACATTCCCGCAGAACCGGCATGGCTCCTCCTGGGGGGCTTGTGCAGTGTCATGCCGACATTCTTCGACCATTTGCCATAATCGATCGAGCTCCTGCTCCCTTCGGCTATTCGGCACAGTTTCAGCATCCACAGTGCCAGGGGCCTTACCCGTCTTTTTGATCTTGGGCTCTGGCATTTTGTGTTCCCGGACCAAATGCTGAACAAAATTGTCCTTGCGGTAGCATTTGTGGTTGCAGTCGGGGAATGTACAGGTCCACCACTCCAGGTGCCGGTGCTTCTCGTTCTCATGGCGAACCCAGTCCGCTTTACGCTTGAATGACTTTGGCTCGGTGCAATGGGGGAAGGTGCAGGTAAATGGCTGCACATCTTCGTGGACGTGTTTTGACCAGTCGGACGGTTTTTGAAACGTTTTTACCTCAAAGCAAATGGGGCACTCAAACCGCGCGGGAAGACGAGTGACCGGAGGAAGGGGCACACCAGGAGGGAATGGTGCCGCGGCCCCAGTACTGTCGTCTGGAGAATATTGTTGCTCGTGTCCATAACTGAGACTTGTCACTTGGAACCGGATCTGTCCTGCCTCGGGGTCGTTCGGGGCCTTGGGGTCCTGCAACAGAGTAGGTTGCCCTCCCTGAACCGTACAAAAGTCGCCAGATTTACACTTGTGGTTGGCGGCTGCAATAGAATGCTTCTGCTGCAGATCAACCAAGATCTTGTATCGACGGTTCTGCTCATGTGCCAGGCGGTGAATCAAAGCCGGCTCAAGCCTTGGATTCAACTGCATGATCTGCGATTTGAACCCTTCGATGGTTGGCACTGGGAGACTTTGAACGGCAGGGAAATCCATGACGACGCCTTTGTTATTGTTGGTTTCAACATCATTCTCATCTTCAGCGCCTCCGGTTTCGGTGCCCAGAGATGTACTTCTGGGTGTTTCGTCGGCGTCCGAACTGACTCGAGGCGATGTGATGCTTGCGACTGGTGGTCCACCATGAGCGGTCATAAGGTTTACTAGCCCGGGGCTACTTGGTCGGGGGATCTCGCTTCTGCTTCGACCTCGGCCTTTGAATTGGATGTTCAAGGAACTTCTCTCCGGATTCGGCGAGGGTGCAGGCGACACTGCTCGCACAGGCTGGCTACCCCCGACAGCGGCCATTTGGCTGGTCACTGAAAGAAGTGCGTTGCTCAAGCTTGGCGACCGCGAATGACGACGCAAGAACGCGTTTCGTGGTGAGTAACTCGGTTTTGCCGGTGAATCCTCTGTATCACGCTGCGGAAGCCCGGGATAGCTATTAGATTGACCGATGGAAAGGTCAGATGCTTGGCGCTTCAGTTTCGAGGATGCCTGCAGAAATTGACGCTTGAACAGACTGGTGCGTTTCTTGGGTTGTTCGGTTAAAGAAAAGTTCTTGAGAGATGTACCAACATTGATAATGCTATTGTTATCAATTGTTGCTGCGAGCGATGCCGTTTCGAGATCCCGTACACGTTTGTTAAAAGCTATCATAGCGTCGGTAGAGCTGTCCGGCTGCATCGCTTGTGATCTGGGTGTCGTATCGCGAGGGGGATCGTGCCAGGGGTAAAGACGGATACTTTCGTCGTCGTTGGTCGGTGAGAAAGATGCATAGACCTCGGGGGTGCTGCGATCATATCTGCCAGGCTCATCCACATCGGCCGAGGGCTCGTCGGAGTAAGTGCCAATGCTTGCTTCATCTTCGCTGAGGTCGTCGCTACTTTCATGAACTAATATCCCGGGCCCAGGGAATGATGCGTCTCCGGTGCGAAATTTTAGGCTAAAATAATCTTCTTGTTTCAAAGGGTTATCCCCGGTACTCCTCGCTCGAAGTCTCCTGGAAACATGGCGCGGGCGTGGGCGCGGTGGACTAGGCGAGTCTCCACCGGCGTCACTGTTGGCTGCGCTCACAGAGACAGACCACTGGGAAATGTCCTCGTTTTTCTCGTCCCTTTCTCGCTGAACATAAACGTCGTTAGGACTTGGTATGAATTCAGCCCCGCGGGACATTGGATCAATGCCAGCTAGATGGGTTGACGGATTTCGAATCCATCCGCCGTTCTGGGATCGCTTCACAGGAACGGACGAGACCGAGTGACGATCGCCATCATCTTCGTCTTCCAGTTCGCTTGGATTAGCAGATAGGTGCGCAAATGACCGGTTGAGGTATCTTTGGGGTGATGTGCTGCGTTCCTCGGGCGAATCGCCTCGAGTGAAGGTGGTAATCTTGACGACGGGGCTTCTTCCCCTGGTTGCGCTCGACGCCAGCTCGGCAGTGAGCTCCTCGTTGGTGACACTGAGTCTCGATGACTCGGCGCCTGCGTTAAAGACACCGAGGCCAGACTGATACGAAGTGGGAATTGATGGCTGTGTGCTAGAACTCCCATGAGGCTCTAGACCTGCCAGAGATGAAGGACTCGGGTTTCGTTTGTGGTCCGAGCTCGTCCACTGAAAGGCAGCCGGTGTCATAGACGAACCGCATGCCGGATCGACACGCACATTGTTCTCCCCAATCCTGTACGATGGCATATTCCCATTTTGCCAGGTAGGACCACTAGGCAGTTCGATATCTTTTGGTTCCACAAAGACACTTGTATCAGAAATAGGTGAGGTGCAAGTGCTTAGGTCCGTATAACCGTTTGCTCTCGGGTCCAAATAGCCCTGGATTGTGGAGTCGGTCCGGGCATCCTCATGAGGGGATGAGCCAGGTCCCGCACTCTGCCCAGGACTGCCCCGCGATGGCGTTGGCGTTAGTCGAATCGCACTGGCCTGGAAGGAGATCTCCTCCGGGTCGGATGCGGCTGACAGGTAAGGGTCTGGAGCATATCGATCTTGGATGGCATCTGCTGGTGATTGCCCCTGAGTGCTGGGTGGGGAGGCGCGCGACATATTCAAATAGCGGTCAATTAGCCCAAGACTGACCGCGAAAAGAGGGGATATCAATTAAGCTGATTAAAAGAGCATCGAATCCACGGGTGGGGTTGTTTGTATGATCTATCCAAGCTATAATGGAGTGTGTTGTGCAGGTGTGTCTGCTCTGCTGTGTCCTGAACGACCTAGTGTCCTAGTGTGTGTCCTTTGATACCCCCAACACATAAGGTAGTGGAGACTGGGACTGGACAGACGAGACCCCAAATAGTAGAAGTAGAAGTCGAAAATGAGAGATCAAAAAGTAAATGAAGGAGGAAGATCTTTTTTTTTTAGAAAAAAAGAAGAAGCAGAAGCGATGGGGGCGGAAGATCAATCGGAGATGAGGGGGACAGCTGAACAAGCGCCGGGCGCATCCCTCCACTTGTGATTCTATGCAAGACTAACAAGAATACCAAGACCGATAAGGCCAATAAGACCAACTTATGAAATCTTAGTCCTGTCTTGCCGGCCTGTCAGCCTTGTTCAAAGAAGAAACAGGAATCAAAAATGCTCCGCTTTTTCACGGAGCCTCACTGGGGAACGGCAGCAAGAGGGTGTGGCTGTGCTGCATTAACTCTTTTGCATCGAGAAAGGATTACCTGTGGAATAGTATGGAATATGGGTAATGAAGTATTCCATACAAGGTATATGTGTACATATGTACATATGTACTAGGTTTATGTCGTATTGTTATAGGCGCCCTAGCCACAGCATTCCCATTTCTATTCTTATCCTCTAGACTCAGCCTCCCAGTTCATCACAGCATTATAGGGCTAAAATTACTGGATGGTATGGCTAAATCAAGTGAACATATGGATGAAAGGAAAGAATTCGCTCATGAAATCGGTTTATGCGGCATTCACATTCCCGGCTCTCTATCCACATATATCTGACCGATGTCAATATAGTTAGGCGTATTAACAGACCCCTCTCTACGCGCCCATATAATTATGAATCACGCGGTTTATGAGATTACCCCTTAATAAACCTGTCAAGGTATTTGCAAATTAAAAATCCCACCTAGTTACAACAAAACTGCAGTAATCTTCGATTAGGCTTCAAAAATTTCGCTGAAGACCTTGTACCAAATGAGTGAACATCGAAACTCACTCAGCCAAAGATGCAATTTTGATCGCACTTCTAAACTTCTATGCAACAAATGACTGAAGTAATTCAATTCTGAATTTGGGCTACTCGCTCCCTGTGCCTTCGATCCCCTCTGCCCCGCAGCTACACAGCCTCAAGTAATAAGAAAGCCCCACAGCTTTTATTCTAACCACAAGATTCATATTATATGTAATAATCTAGAGATATGCAAGGAATCATAATCTGGGTTATAAGTTATGGCTGAGTGGAGTAGTCCACAGTTTAGTATTAATTGGGAACTATTAGGGATGTGAGGAGGATGGGGCTGTGGAGGCATTTATACCTGAACATTTCGGTCCTCGTTTGATACTCTATTCACTTTTGATCTAATACTTCATTTAGTATAATATAGACCTTTCCGTATTATTTTCGGTACTGTTCAATGTTCAATGTAAACGCCAAGACCATCCCCTAAACTCGCGAAGATAGGGGATAACAAGAGCCTAAGCCCTAGAAGGTTGTAAGATCCGGGGTCGACACGAAAATAAGGCGTAATTGGATGGTTGAAACTCTATGGAACACACCTTCTCGGATCCTTATCTTACATCAGATTGAATCAAGTCCTCTTATCATGAATGTTGGACTTGACAGTCATAGAAATCCAGAAGAGTCGGGAATTCCATATGAACTGTGGGCGACTACCATATATTCAAAGTTCCCCATTGATAAAATGGAGACTTGGCTGCTGTGATAGTATAGATAAGAGGCTTGGTAATCTACGGAGTATGTTTCTTGCTATTGTGAGCTATGTGAAGGTCCACTCTGCTGGGGGGTATATATGTACTGTGCACCCTGAACTGGGGATTTAGGATTGTGATCCGTTCTAGTTATCTCTCATCATGACCGACGCTGTAAGTCTAGCACAATTGAAATGACACTTATGCACAGCTGACTCGTGTAATATAGCCGGTATACAATGTGTCTACCCCAACAGGCGGAGATCCACTCAAGGTCGATGTAAATGCTCAATATGTAGGGGTTGAGTGGAACTATACTTACATCATCCTGTGCTCGTTCATCGTTTGGTTGATCATCCCCGGGATTGGTCTTCTCTACAGTGGCCTCGCACGGAGGAAATCAGCGCTGGCATTACTCTTCCAGGCGTTCATGGTTGTGGCTGTGTATGTTGAGGTCTTCTTCCAAACCCACTCGTTCGTAGTACTAACACAAAATACCCCAGAACAACGTTCCAATGGATATTCTGGGGTTACTCGTTGACCTATGCGCGGGATGCAAGTCCATTCATTGGAACTCTTAAGAACTTCGGATTGAGAGGTGTGATGGTAGCACCATCACCTGGCTCGGCCGATCTCCCAGAGATTGTATTCTGCTTTTATCAGCTTCTATTCTGCGCGTGCACGGTAAGAAACATCTGACAACTCTAAGTCGCGAAATCAAAGTTAATGGAATGTTGTGGCAGGTCATGATCGTAGTCGGCGGCGCATTCGAGCGAGGCAACATGATCCCCTCCTTGATCTTCAGCTTCTGCTGGGCGACCGTCGTCTACTGCCCCCTAGCCTGTTGGACCTGGAACAGCAACGGATGGTTGTATAATCTTCCGTCACTTGATTTCGCCGGCGGTGGCCCGGTTCATATCGCATCGGGCTGGTCGGCATTGGCTTATGCCTTTGTTCTGGGGAAGCGCAGGAATATCGACCGCACTTCACATGCGAAACCACACAACACGACCTTGGTCTTCTTGGGGACGGCCTTGATCTGGTTTGGATGGCTCGGGTTCAACGTATGTCACACCTGTGCCTTTCTGTCTTCCTTCCCTCCCCACATGTGCACCCTTCCCCCTCTAAAAATCAAACCTGACCTCAATTATTTCTTAGGGTGGCTCGACTCTCAATGCTAGCGTGCGGGCAATGCTAGCGGCATTTAACACCAACACTGCGGCTTGCACGGGGGTACTGGGATGGGTGCTGGTTGACTATATCAAGCACCGCGGGAAGTTCTCTGTAGTGGGAGCGTGCGAAGGCGCAATCGCAGGGCTAGTTGGCATCACGCCAGCGGCTGGATTTGTATCCGTCTGGCTTGCTGCCGTTATCGGGTTCCTCACGAGCGTCATCTGCGCCCTCCTCCAAGACATCAATGAGTGGTTACACATAGACGAGGGGATGGATGTATTCAAGCTACACGGTATCGGCGGGATGATGGGGGCATTCCTTACCGGGATCTTTGCGTCGCAGTCTATTGCCGCGTTGGATGGCGTGACCGAGGCTACTGGGGGCATTGACGGTAATGGAGTGCAAATTGGGAAACAATTGGCTGAGGTGTGTGCTATCTCGGCATATTCTTTCGTTGTCTCGTGTATCCTGCTTTACATTCTCAAATTCATACCCGGGATGCAGTTGCGGGTACATGAAGAGGTGGAAATGGTTGGTTTGGACCGCGCGCAGTTTATCGATGAGCAGATTGGTGAGCGGGCGCTGTTCGACGATCTGGGTGGGTCTTCATCGAGCATGCTTGATGGGCGGGCTCCCGTAGTGGTTGGCTCTCAGGAAAAGAAGTGACAGGGTTACAGCCTCGTCTCGTGACTTGGAACCCCATTGTATGTCGAACATGTACTCCGTAACCCGTCTCGGATTCATTAACTTTCAATGTTTCTAATTTTATTTTTTACCTTTTTGCCATCTCTCTTGCATAATGTTACAGCGGAAGATGTCTAAAAAGAAAGCTTGTGACTTGCAATTTGTGCCTAAATCGAGTGAAGTAAGGTGATATTTCAAACTAACCTTGGAAGTGATGGTCGTATTTAATAAACGGGAAAGGCGTTTTATAAGGAGGTTCTCTTTATTTTTTATTTTTTTTTACAATAGCAGGGATTATACTCCGTATCATACTGGCCAAAAAGGAAATTATGAAAAGCATTTGCCAAGACATACCCTTGTTCGCCAGAGTGACGCAACGAATCTCCCATCGGCTTCCAAGGCCGGGGAAGGGAGAAGCTGACGTATACTCTCCCCTCTCGGCATTTTAGTGTAAGCCCTGTGCGGACGTACGAGGGTAAGGGTCCTTCTCTCACAACTGCATTCCATGATGACGAGGCTGGAATACATATCCGCTTATAATGTACTACCTACTCTAATAAATAGTGAAGTTGAGATAGTCAAGATTCAAGTGGAACTGTCCCTGTCAAGATCAAAACAACGTGATTAGTCTGCATGCCGCAGTGAGACGTATACACATCTGCAGGAGAAAAATAGGTATAGGTGGTACGTTAAAGATCGTACAATGTTGTAGACATTCGATGTTACTATTGTAGATGTTACTATGTAGCTATTGCACCCGTGGACATAGAATTGAAAATAACATTTAAGTTAGGGAAAAAAAAAAAAAAAAGAAAAAAAAAAAGAAAGGAAAAACGGATTATCTGGTCACAGGAAGTTTAATTATTCATAAATTGCCCCACTTTCCTGAATTCAGACCAATCTGGGCCCATGTTGCCACTTAAAATTCCTAGTCCGTCCCGTCATGTTTCGTACCGCCCCGGAGTCGTCGCGTCCAGGCCGCTTTTGGCAGTCTCCTTATCTCTCTTGGCTTGGGTCGTCTCTCTCTCCTCTTTCTCTTCTCTCTCAAGTCTTCTTTACTTGTCATTCGTTTACCCCATATTCCTGCACTTTAATTTGAATAATCTTGTCTTCTGCTTTTGACAAGTCTGTCATGATCTGCGAATAATCAAAAGTCCAAATGGGCAAATGTATGCAGTCCCACCTCGACTTTTATGATCCGTCAAATTGACCTTTCTATTAGGGCGTTATGGTGTCGTCCTGGACGCGGGCTCGTCTGTATGTCGACTTTGTTCCGGAGACTCGGAATCATGTCACTAATCAACCATGTAGGGGACCCGCGTACACGTTTACCGATGGCTACGGAATTCTGCTGCACGAAAGCACGCCGATGTGGAGGAGTTGAAATCGCTACCGGAAATCAAGACTAAGGAGGAATGGACGAAGAAGATTCACCCTGGTGAGCCCACCTAGAGCCAATACAAACCCACCAACCCGACACTAACCTACCTGCGCCAAAGGTGTTTCTTCATTCGCCAACAGACCCGAATTGGTTGGATCAGACCATCTCGCCCAACTGTTAGACCACGCCAAAGGAATCATTCCTTCCGAGGATGCCAAGGATACTCCTATATTTCTCCTCGCCACTGCTGGCATGCGACTGCTAGGAAATCTTGAGCGACAATTGCTTCTGGATCGGATCTGTTCCTATGCTCGTGAAAACTCGGAGTTTCTGCTTCCGGACTGTGGCGTTCACATCCAGGTGATTCCAGGCGTGACTGAGGGACTATACGGATGGATTGCGACAAACTACCTAATGGGATCCTTTGATGCCCCGGAAAAACATGACCATGGAAAGGGACACAACACGTACGGATTTCTTGATATGGGTGGCGCATCCGCCCAAATTGCATTCGCTCCGAATGTTACGGAGACGGAGAAGCATGCCGAGGACCTCAAATTGTTGCGATTGCGGAACATTGATGGATCCGTTCAAGAGCACAGGGTGTTTGTCACTTCGTGGTTGGAGTTCGGCGTACACGAAGCCCGGCGACGCTATTTGGAGGCTTTACAGACGGCAATTGGGCCAGGAATCAAAGAGATGCCTGATCCATGTCTTCCCAGTGGATTACGGACTACGCTTGATGGAAAAGTCGCGTTGGCGAGCCAAACGGAACCATATTTGCTAGGCACAGGCAAATTCGACGAATGTCTCCGCCAGACATTCCCATTACTGGACAAGGATGCTCCGTGTGCGGATGAACCGTGTCTGCTAAACGGTATCCATGTTCCAGCTATCGATTTCGACGTCAACCATTTTATCGGGATCAGCGAGTACTGGCACACCACTCACGAGATTTTCGAAATGGGATATAAGGACAAAGCATACGACTTCAACACCTATCAAGAACGGGTTCAAACGTTTTGTTCTCAAGACTGGGACTCCATTGAGCAAGGCCTTGGACAGCACAAATGGGGAAAGAAGGTTGATCGCCAAAAGGCCTACGAAGTATGCTTCAAGGCGTCATGGATCATCAACATGTTACATGATGGCATTGGAGTGCCTCGCGTTGGTTTGGAGAGTACAACTGGCTCTTCGCACAACGGCACTAAAGAAGTCTTGGCTCATGGAAAAGAAAAGGGCTATCTTGATGCTTTCCAGGCGGTCAACAAGATTGACTCAACCGAAGTGAGTTGGACTTTGGGCAAGATCGTCTTGTACGCATCTTCTCAGGTGCCTCTAGAGATCGAAGAAGGTCTCCCAGTAGGCTTTGGCAGCAATGTCCCCGGCATTCCGGCCGACTTCCAGTATCCTAGTGTTCAGCTACTACCGGATTCAGACAGCTTCCACAGTGAACACTGGCATGACGCGCTGTTCGACGGTGATTCCCCGCGCCGGATCCCAGGCTTCGTCCTCTTCATGTTCATTGTTGCCATGGTCGGTTTCTTCTTGTGCGGACGCAGCCGTCGATCGCGGATCTTCAACCGCGTGAGTAACGTATTACGCCGTGGTGGGCCATCGCACCCCAATCACCCGAAGAAACGAAAGGGACTCAAGTCGATGCTACCGTTCATCAGTCGAAGCGCCCCCTCTTACGAGCGAGTTCTCGAGGACGGTGCGCAAGATTACGAGCTTGGTGCCATTGAGTCCGATGAGAGTGAGGATGGTGGACGTCTTTCCGAGACAGACTCGGCTAGACTGGGACCACCGAAGCGAGCGTCGAGCTGGGGCAGCAATAGCAACACCCCTAGTTTCAAATATGCGTTGGATAACAGTTCAACCGGGACGATTGGTCTTGGAATCAGCGGTGGCTCCGGCATCGCTATGGATCGAGCAGGCTTGGTGGTCAGGACGGAGAGCAGGGACCACCTGGCTCCCATTGCTCTGGGCCCCACAACTAACGGGCGTCGATCAAGAGCTGGCAGTCCAACAAGATCCCACCAAAAATCGCCCAGCATGACGCCCCTGACCGACGAGTAACGTGACATACCTGACTGAATTATGCATAATTTCTTATCCTGCATTGCATTTTCACATGGAGTTCGATTGTTTGACATGCGTCGACTCAATTTCGGCGCTGTCGATTTCTTTCTTTTTCTTTTTCTCCCCCTTCTCATATGCAAAGGGACTTCATTTCTTATTGTGTCGCGTGCGTCGTGGCAGTCTGCTTTCCATTCTTCATATCATATTTCAACACTGTGCTCTGGAGTACCTTTTTTGTGGTTGGTTGCGGTGCTTTTCAATCTCAGGCCGGTGATTTACACGTAATGAGGTGTGTACTATTAGTGGTTGAGAATGTCTTCCTGGATATAGATTAATACATTGCCAATGTCTAGTTCTGCATTTTATATTGTAACTAGGTAGGTAGTTATGGTTGGTTCCAAGGTTAGTTATGGAGGCAGCTAATTTAATGCCACCTTTTCCAGGCAACATAAGGTCACGTGAGAGGACTGCCACCGCCTGGCAAAAATGATGTAGAGAGAAACTGGCGCAAGTAGCTTCCGATTCACTCGTGCCATTGATTCACCAAGCTTGCTCAATATTCTTCCATAGCACTCCACCTATGCTATTGCCATAAATCTCACCATCTCATACACCCCTTACTTTCGGCAACAGCCACCGCCGCCACCATGCGCTTGACCGCTGAGCTCATTCAAAGTTCTCTGACATATATCAATCCGCTCACAGATCGTGAGCTGGATCTCCGAGGTGCGTTCACCCACTACACACCTGCCTGAAAAGAACAGGTACTACACTTTTGATTAAGAGCTGGATTGATATCGTCTTTTGTGTGGTCGTGTAGGTCACAAGATCCCCACAATTGAGAACTTGGGTATCGCCAAAGTAAGTGCTGTGTTTCTTTCAAGCAATCCTTGAGGCTTATTTGCCTCTGCCATGTCTTTTCGAGTTGCCGCTAGACCAATTTTTGAGTCCGCAGGCAGCTCAGTCATACCCTTGTCAATCCGATGTTAACAGCTCCTAGGATCAAGATGCGATCGACTTCACCGATAATGACATCTCCTCTCTTGGAAACTTCCCCCACTTCCCTCGCCTCCGCACTCTCCTCCTCGCTCGCAACCGTATCAATCACATTCAACCAGCATTCGCAGCTTCAGTGCCTAACCTGACGAACCTGGTCTTGACCGCAAACAATGTGTCTGAACTTGCCGACCTAGATCCGCTGCGGACCTTGGGACGGCTGACACACTTGTCGCTCCTGCAAAACCCGGTGACACGCAAAGAGGTTTGTCCAGACCTGCAGCCATATACTAGTTAGATCTGGCTATATATGACATGTTTAGACTGCATTGGAAGCCAAGCTAACTGATCCTCGCAGAACTACCGCTACTGGATTATCTGGTGCATCCCCTCAGTCCGATTCCTTGACTTCCAGAAAGTAACCGACGCCGAGCGCGCTACAGCTAAGGAGCTCTTCGGCACCTACGAGGAACCCTCATCCCTCGCATCCAAGATTATGGGTGTCAAGTCCCGCACGTTCGATGTTTCTACCCCGGCTGGACGCACCCCCGCCGAAAAGGGCGTGCGAGTACAACTCACCGACAAGGAGCGCAAGCGCGTCGAGAAATTGATTCGCGAGGCGAAGAGCTTGCAAGAGATTACAAAGTTGGAGAAAGAGCTTAATGAGGGGCGGATACCCGGTGGAGCGGATGTCGATGGTGACGAGGCCATGCAGATGTGAGAGATAGGATTTGAGTCTCTCGCATGGGTCGCGGATTATGAACATGCAATCACGTTTTGTCTTTTCTTCTCTGGAGCTTAGCTTTCTGGGTTTCTTTTCTGACTGGGTGGGGTTCAGTGTGTATCGTATCTGGGTATTCATTTATTCATATGCCCCTAGATTGGGATCAGAGAAAGATTCCAGCTATGAATTCTGAGCATATCGAATCCAAAAGATCATTTGGTATATAGCCTAAATGTCCGCCTGCTATCCTTTGCTTGACGACCGCATCTATCAGTGATTCTTTAGAGGCACGGTCTGTCTCTGTTTCACCAGTACGGTCTTCTATAGCTTCAATCCCTGTATAGTATTCAGTTCGAACTAATTCGATGGAGCAAAATCTCGTATACAATCACGCATCTATTAATAGCACGAAGTATAATGGGAGCACTTAACCATGATCGAAGGTGGAGTCAGCAACTACAGTCCACAGGCCAATGTTTGAACTTTCCGATAGCCAAGTACAAAGTATAGAGTAAGTTGTGCAAAGAAGTGGTATAATTCTACTCTTAAATCCTCAGATCGGAGATAATATATGTTGTATACAACATTGTACGTATAGGGTGGGATTGGTTATGCAGGGGCTGTGTAATACGAGTTCTTCATTCTTTGCAACCTCGGGCCAAGTGGCAGGGATAAAACGGGATAGTTATAGCTCGTATACTGCAGATCTGATGGGAAATCTATTAAAAAGGAAATGGACAGAACAAGAATATCGTAAATTCATTACTGCAGAGTACGTGGTTGATGATTGAGTTATATGCAGAGATTTGTTTTCTTGGATTATAGCCCATATGTATGCCGAACCCTCGGCTTTCGAACATTTCTAGTCTAATCAATATGTGTAATAGTGTAATAGTATGGACGCCCCGATAGAAGCTCTTGTAGTAACTAAAGTCCAAGATACTAAGACCAGGAAGGTCTCTTGTAAGCCTTGTAATAGTGAAGGCGGGTCAAGCCGACATCGATTCGTGTCGGACCAGTGGAAAATACCATCCAACCAGTGTTCCACATGATACGAGCCTCCACAAATTCCTTAGTTTGGCATCATTCTGCGTGTTGATCCGCCGTTCTCGCAGGGCTATTTTCAACAGCAGAAGGGGCTTGACTACTCCAACCGGGCCTAACAAGTCTCGTGTTCCATGACGATCACATCCCTAACAAGAGCTATCCCAGAGGAAAGACTCCTTTACAAATGCATGAACGGAGTAGTGGCACTTTGGTTACACTTCATATGCAGCTAATATTAGCTCTCGCCCCCTAGATGCAGCAGACTGCACTATAAATTAAATATTCCCGGAGTCTGTCCTCAACGGTCAAAAGACAAGCCCTCTCGATACCAAAAGTCCCATCATGCGGTATACATTAGTCTTGACTACCCTTCTTTCTCTTTGCTTGCCCTTCACCATTGCGGCAGACCCTCGTTACTGCCAGGGAAAGACGACTCTTGCCAGCAAAGACTTCACCCTCAAAGAATCTGCAGACAATGCTCACCTGCCTGTGCTTGCAAAGTACTTCAAGTCAAAGGGTAAAATTGCGAGCGTCACTGCGGTTCTTCAATCTGCGAATCGTGCCTTAAGCAAAGGTTCGCCCTCTGTTGGCAATGGGTCTCCTGCCGAAGCATGGGCTTGGAACTCGGGCGATGACAACACGAAGAAGTGGGTTCCGCAAGGAATCACCAGCTCTGCTGATGCTTTCGGAAAGGGGACCTGGAATGACCATGAGGCGTGGATCGTCAGTTGGTATGAAAAAGGAGAAAGCGTACGGCTCAGCTTTGTTGATCGCAAAACACACAAGTATCGCCATGTGATGCTCGTGTACCCTACTGCCGACGACGACTTCAAACCCATCAGTATCCATGCCGGCGGCATCATGTGGTATGGAAATGTGCTGTATGTTGTCGATACCAATAATGGTATTCGTGCATTTGACCTGGACAATATCTGGGAGGTCGAGATTGCAGACGGCGTCGGAAAAACCAAAGACGGCAAAGGGTATTCTGCGGATGGGTACCGATATGTGCTTCCTCAAATCCGGTGAGACTTTATATATCATCTTCTTTTGGACCAAAGTCTGATACCATCGAAAAGCTACTACAAATGGACCCCTGGCGACTCTTCTCCCTTCCGCTTCTCTTGGATTTCCCTTGACCGCAGCGACTCTCCCGACACCCTTATGGTGGGTGAGTTCGTGCGAGATGGAGAGACTTTCGATGACGCCAACAAAACGCCAGTCCCTATCCGCTATGTGAAATACAATCTGGATGCTACGACCCGGCGGCTGCGCACCGACGATAACGGCGTCGCTACCGCAAGCTGGGCGTACTGTGTCAATATACCCAACGTGCAGGGTGCTGTTTCGTACGACAACAAGTTTTACATCTCGCGCAGTACGGGCAGAGCTCCCAAGGAAGGCGATCTTTTTACTTGGGAACAGGGGAAGACGGCGACAAAGCACCAGGGGTGGTTCATGGCTGGAAATGAAGATCTCAGCTTTAATCCTGTTCGCAAGGAGTATTACACTGTCACTGAGTATGATGGAGATCGGTATATTCTGGCCTATAAGGTCTAGCTTTGCCCCATCTGTCATTGTACTCCACCATGGGTGGCCGTGCTGATGGAGTTCTTGTACAATATCATAGCTGCCATGATGGTTGATGCAATAATTAGAATCAGTTCAAAGCAAAGAGTCTTTGGAATTACTTATATACGCATTCACCTGCCGCCGCAAGGCAGAAGTGAATCGGACTCGCGGAGATACTAGTCTCATCAGTTATTGCTTTACAGAAATAGTGGGTACATTACATTATATTGATAGGACCCTACATCATTTACTCAGGATCTGCACTGGGATGGGAGACTGGAACAAAAGAAATTATATCTCACTTGGCATGTGAGCTACTAGAATTCTCCACATCGAACTCGACCGTTCGGATGATGCCTTCCACCCTTTCCCCATTCTCCTCGGTTGGTAGGATGTGTTCCTCACTGTCATTATCCGGCGCTTTGCTGTGTGAAGTAAGTGTTGCCGAGTATTGATTATTGCGCCCTGTGAAGTCCGGTCGACTGCTGTGAGGGAAAGAACCGAGTTGGTGGCCGTATTTGCGAGATTTCGAGGTATCGCCGGATGCTGAGAGACCTAATAGTCGAGGGAAGTATCGTCGGACAAATGGTCTAATGGCAGTCACACAGCCCCCGAAGATTCCGAGGTTCAACTCGATGGTGCACCACATCAGGGCATCAGTAGTCGTCCCTTTTTTTTCGTATTAGCGATTTCCTTCTGTTTGTAGGAATGTCCGATCATTACATGTTAAATCAGGGCTTGTCTGAAGAATATACAGAGATGATAGCCGAATACAGCTCACAACCCCAACGCTGAGTCCTGACGTTAGTATTGGGTCTACTCTTTGGGGTGGAAATATATCACTTACAAACAACCCATTGCTAAGATGACAGTCACAGCGATCTTCTGGCCCAAGGGCATTTGTAGCCGGCGCAGCCATGGTCTGAAATCAAAATTAGCACCTCTGCCGGGTTAATTTCAAACAGCAACATACATCGGAACCACGACGGTTGCAAAGTCAGTAAAAATTCCCAGCCCAGCATTGGCAAAATAGAAGGCTGGCCGGTCCATGCAATGCCCCGTTGTAATCGTATCATCCCAAGATTTGGCAACCGGGGTGCAACTGAATATATTGGCGAGCACACTGGCCAAACTGTATCCCACGGCAATAAAGACAAGCACCCAGACGGCGATGTGGAAGTTCCGGCTGGGAAAGATGCGAAGGTAGAATACAAGAACGGAACATTTTGTGAAGCCCGTTGCGGCGCAGTAGAGTATAGCGGATGTTAAGTTCAACTGTGGCAGAGGTTAGTTATCATTATCGTCTGATAAATACCTTGATAGGCTGGAATTGCTAACCTTTTCAAACATTGGCGATAGGTAAGCTTCTGGGACATCCCACATATGTTTCCCGAGACCCCAATTGAGCACTGTTGTGAGTTTGTGTCAGCGAGGCTCCAGTATGAGGCAATCGAGTTCCTTACTCTCTAACGTGACGCCGGAGAGGACACATGATAAGATCTGTAGCCAAGGCTATCAGTAACCGACTCAGAAATTAGTTCATCCAGTAGCACACACCAGGGCCATAATCATTAGATCTATATAGCTGTCAGTCGTGCCATCTCTCCATGCGCGACGCGCCCCACTCACAGTCATCAGAACGAAAGCTCCGGACAATAAACACCCGAGTCCATGTTCTCACAGCCAGACCAATGATAGCCAGCGGTAGAAAGATAGAATTGACAACCACAAATTTAGTACCCGTATAGGGTGGGTTAACGAAGTTGGAGGCCCGACCCGGCGGCGGCGGCATGGCCGGCGAGATGGAAGAAGCCATGACGGTCATTGGATAATGTGATCCATCCGTTCCAATCGAGGCCCAAGTACGGTAGTAAGTGGAAACGTGGAAACCGGGTATATGTAGATTTATATTTGAATCTCGAGGGAAGACACGTGGGAAAACAAAGTGACAACCCCGTGTTGAATGATAATCGTTTGACCATAAATCGAGTGAATATCAAAAGTTTGGTACAACAAATAATCTCGCGGACAACGTGGAGACTTTGATCCACTCGATATATGCAACCCATTTCGCATGAGGATCTACCTAAAATGGTAAAGGGTAAATAAAGTCTGTACTCGGCCAAATTCCAGTCAGTACCCGTCAAATTGAAACATGGAAATGTTTAGCCCGACTGTTGTATCTATGTTGAACTTCGACAGGCAAGCTGACATCGAGATCGAGGTATATAAAAGTGAGAAGAGGGTAGTTAGTTCTCCGGCATATCTCCGGAGTAGCTAAGTTGGGAAACTCGATCTACGGAGTAGAGCCCTAACAAAGTAAGGATCGACGAACTGGAAAAATATGTTTTGTTTTTTTATGAACTTCATTGAAGATAATTAATTAATTATGCCTTGTCTCGGCACTATAAGTGTAGGTGGGTCGGAAGTTTCTCAGCCCTGGGCAACTTTAAGAGACGCCACAACATATAGAAGTGAATCCCATTCTACACTCTATTGCACTTATATGGTTTGCATGGACTATAATAATAGAACTGCATTAAGGACAAGTCTGTGAACATTCTCCCTCAGCTACAACGTCCATCACAATTTCTGCGAAATGGTTCCACTAGTTATATGACAAATACGCCAAGTGGATGAGACCCATGAAGTCTCCACCTGAAATAACCCAACCGATCTAACTCGGCAAGCTAGAGGACGGGCTAGAGCAAGAGCAGCTTCCGAACCGTTTAGAACTAGATCCAAATGCAGTAACGCCTCTCGGCGTTAAGCTACGATTATCCGCCGTTCCATTTCTCGTTGACCCGAACCCCCTTGATCACAGTTCGAACTTTGTATACACTACCCAGGTATACTTATTCACCATGCGCACATCATTAGCCGTGCTCTCGCTAGTCGGCGTAGTCGCAGCATCGACACCAGGTAACGCGTGCCCC
Source organism: Penicillium rubens (assembly GCF_028828025.1). Taxonomy (NCBI): domain Eukaryota; kingdom Fungi; phylum Ascomycota; class Eurotiomycetes; order Eurotiales; family Aspergillaceae; genus Penicillium; species Penicillium rubens. The sequence goes on along the minus strand of NW_026890601.1, from coordinate 3,865,850 downwards.
AATGTCTCGGCAGGCTGCAAGGCGCTGCAGGCGCCGCTTGGGGATTCGCTCTTCTTCGCCGACAGTAGCGTCTACAAGTACGAGGCGGCGAACTTTTGGTCGAACACGGAGCTGATGGCTCCTGGCTGTGTGTTCCGACCGCAGTCCAGTGCGCAGCTCGCGGATGGCATCGCGGCGTTGGCCAATGCCAATGCTCAGTTCGCTGTTCGGGGCGGTGGCCACATGGGTATCCGGGTGGGTTCTTGATCTGAAACTGTCTAAATACTATACTGGGTTCACCCTGATCTGACGGTCGCAGGGCTCCAACAATATCGATAATGGTGTCTTGATTGTTATGTCGAACTTGACTACTTTGGAGTTGTCGAAGGATCAGTCCATTGTGTCCATTGGTCCTTCATACCGGTTAGTCGATTTTCTTCCCCCTTTCTGTCGGCACTGGTGATGGCTCTTGCTTACCTCTGTTTAGATGGAGCGATGTCTACGAATACCTGCAGAAGTTCGACCTGACCGCTGCTGGTGGCCGTCTTGGCCCTGTCGGCGTGCCGGGATTGCTCCTCGCTGGCGGTATCAACTTCTACGGAAACCAGGTTGGCTTCGGCTGTGATACCGTTGTCAACTACGAGATCGTTCTTGCTAATGGCTCGATTGTGGAAGCTAACGAGAAGAGCCATCCGGATCTGTTCTGGGCCTTGAAGGGCGGGAGCAGTAACTTCGGCATCGTCACCCGGTTCGACCTGGAGACTATCAAGTCGAGCAAGGTCTGGGCTGGTGCCCACACCGTGTCTGCCGAGTACATCGATCAATTCCTGGCGGTACGTTATGCTGAAGTCTTTGGCTGTATGATTGGTCACTAACTAGTTTCATTAGGCTGCGGCTACCTACGCATCTGACATTTACGACCCGAAGACGCACATTGTACCAGCTCTCGTGCCCGGCGAGACTACTCTCGCCTCTGTGATTCTGTTCTACGATAGCGACAGCATCAGCTACCCCGATATCTTCAAGCCCTTCACCGATATCCCGGCTATCAGCAGCACCCTTGACTTCAAGACGATCGCTGAATTTGCCACTGAGACAGGCGCAATGGTGATTGATGGCATCAAGTATGATCACCCGCCCAGAAGGCCATGACTTAGTAGCTAACGAGACTTAGTGACGTATTCGTCGCCGGAACCGTTAAGGGCACAAGCTACAAGGAGCTTCTCAACGGCATCAGCATTATCAACCAAACCTTCTTCGACGAGCTCCCCAAGCTGTACGCGCAAATTCCTACCGCCAACATTTCCACTATCCAGCTGGACTGGCAACCTATCGGTGCCGACTGGTTGAAGGCATCTGAGGCTCGTGGCGGAAATGCTCTCGGCCTGGACTCCTCGCAGGTCTATCTCTGCTACGCAGAAGTGGTTGAGTGGATTGGCTCGGCTTACGATGACATTGTCGCTTCTTGGGTTGAAGAGACCACTTACAAGATCAATACTGCTACGCAGAAGGCCGGTCTGTACGACGCATTCAACTACATGGGTGATGCTGCTGGCTTCCAGTCTATCTTCCCTGGCTATGGCGCGCAGAACCACCAAAGGCTCGATGGTATTGCGAAGAAGTATGATCCTCATGGTGTTTTCCAGACTCTTATGCCTGGTGGATTTAAGGTTTAGCAGATGTATAGATGACCTTGGGATGTGTATGATGCTTGGGGTATGGGAACAAAGCTTTTATATAAAGAATCTACCAACAACTAGTAATATTAGAGCAACATGTCTACTAAAGAAAGGGAAAGGAAACAATCCTCTAGTTTGGACGATTCCTTGCCAACGAATCTGGCGAGGTATTGAAGAGTCCGACATCAAGGATTTAGGCCTGTTTCACAGCGCTCCAAGGGGTTACAGAGGGTTAAAACCCCAAGTCCGTGTGATGGTGCAACTAGCATTTGGATACGATAGCGAAGAAACGGACCAGTACCTTAGATATATATAGCGCAGTTCGATATGAGTAATGTAAGGGGTGGGTGCACGATGAATGACAAGAGATACAATTAGACGATGAAATCCAGGAGCTTTTGCTTGTTGAGAATTTCTCCTTCCACCAATCTCCCTGTCTCGGTGACTTGCCCGTTGACTTTTTCATAGCGTACCAACGCGGGGATGTTTTTAGTGGCCCACGTTGTTCGGTAAACATTCTGGGGGTTATTCCATCTGATAGATATCAGCTGAATGTACCACAGGACTCATTTTCAATGTTATTTCGAAAACAAAATGTTGCAGATTCAGACACGATCATGGTAAAACTTACTCGGGCTTTTGCCCAACCTCAACGATAGCTAATTCAGGCGCATCATCTCCGGCAAACGCCTTATTGATATGTGGCAAAGCATCCCGTACATCTGGGCACCAAGGTTGCTTCGTAATTGGATCTGGTGAAGAGATGAAGGCGATGAATAATTTCGAGGCCGAGGTTAGTGCCAGCTCCTTCGCCGAGCTTGGCAGTGCGAGATTCTTGGTGATTGGCATTCTTGTAGCTTTGTATATAGTTCGAACTTGAGTGCAGAGTGTAGGCGAGAAGTATGGGCGAGACAATAATGTCTTGTTGGAGATACAAATTAGAGGCGTTTTGCAAGTCGGGCATGAAACAACTGTGGCTTTTCCAAGGTTCCAAGGTTCCGTTGATTCATGACTAAGCGGGCAATAAGGTTCCAAGGTTCCAACCTTGGAATGTTCCACGGTTCGGGCCATGTGCTTTCCAAGGTTGTTTCTACCTACATACCTACATATGGTATATAACTATGGAGGTAACAGGGACTATCATCAGGTCCCTTTTTCCTAATGTCGTCCGTGCTGATATCCTTTTTCTACTTCTATTGGATTATGCAGGTGGTCAGGGCTGAATTGTGGATATCTTCGTATTCTCAGATAACGTTGACGCTCGTGCCGTTGGCGCGTGATGTAAGCGAAAAGTTCAGCCCCAGCCTCAAGTGTTTCTCCTCTTATTTAATACTCTGACTGTGGAGTCGTAGGATTTACTTTTTCTAGTATGGATGAAACAGCATCCAATTTTCGTGCGCAGTGGGTCAACCCATCAGATTTATTTTCAATCCTCTTAATTATTGGCGGGGATGTCATTGCCATCGCTCAGGCAGCCCTCTCCGGCGGCCCTATCACCCCCGTTACCTTCTCTTTCGGATGGGTATCGTACGCTATCTCGGCGTTACTCACTGTCCAAAGCGAAGGCCGCCTGATGCCTCCGAGCCCTGACTCTACCCTCCAGGTAATCAACCTAGCCACGGGGTATAAGCGATTCAACCGGTCCTGGACTTTAGGGCGTATATTTCAGAATTATGAATACTGGATGCCAGCAGAAGTACGACAGCGACTGCAAGCCCACCCGGCCTTGTATGAAGATGAGGAAGCCAGGATTGCAGACACAGAGATGTCGGCGAAGGTCACGGCAACGACAGAAACAACCCCCAACTCTCGCAAATTCGTGAGCCCCCGCCAGGCCGGCCTCTGCATCAGTGTTTATGAGTGGGCGCTGGATGGTCGCCATCCAGTGGGGAAACCTGGTCATGACTGGGTGCATTGGCTAGGAATCGCTGTGACAGTGGTTCAACTAGGCGTCAGTGTGATACCATTTGCCCTTTTCGGAGACTGGAGTATCTTCCTGGTGACGGTGGCCGGGACAATACTGGCCTACGCGTCTGGTGCATTGCCGCAGTGGGGGAAGGAGAAATGGGCGTGTCGGATCTTAGACAAGCGCAAGGATATTGCGTTGACGGTTGGTGTTGGCACGCAGCATGTGATTTTGGTGCGTGGGGCGAAGGGCGGGTTGGATCTGGAAGACATGGCTGGGGGCCAGTTGCCGGAAGACGAGGGGGAGCAGACACGTAGGAGTCCACTGATGCGACTGATGAGCCCAGGCAATACGACGCGCATGGTGATGTTTCTGTTGGTGGTGCTGTGGCTCATGCTTCTCCTCAGCAGCACGGGGATCCAGGAACATGCATGGTTTCTACTCGCGGTGGGCGGCACTGGCATGGTGCAAAACCTCATCACGGCCGGGGCCCCGCGTCGGCCGGCGATGTTGGGAATTCCGCTTCGACTGGCTATGCGTCCGGACTCGAAGAACGAAGCAATTCCAATCCCGATGGTGTTTGCCGAATTCAAGATTATGCATACGCTAATGGAGCTCGAGTTGGACTTCAAGGGGGCTGGTCGAATTCTGCTCTCAGAGTTCTTCCCTGGTGGCGGCGGCCTACTGCCTTGGGAGGAAAAATGGTGGTCCAGCGATGACCCGGACGTTCGGCGCCAGCTACTACGGGCCGCACGAGAAAAAGAATTCAACAAACAGATGCGCAGGCAGGCTGGCTGAAAAAGGGGGTGGCTGCGATACCCCAGTAGCAATTTTCCACCAGGTCCTGTCCCGTGAGTGGTGGTTGTGTTGAGGGTTGCGTACATGCAATTTGGCATATATCTCTTTGCCCCTCGGAGATCATTTCTGACTTCCAGGTCTTTGTCCTTTGTCCTTATAAAGCCATATTGGAGAACTATTGCATTATATCGATCATGGTCATCATTGTATTTCCGTTGGTCACTTTCCTGGCCCCAATATAGTACGTAGCGGTACGTCGTACGACGGTCTGCTACTTATCTGATTTGATCGAAACAAAGGTCAAATAACTGTGATTCCATGCATGCAGTGCCCTAAGTGCGTTGCTTTCCATATTCAAGTGACTGGCTTCTTCTACCCTAGATAACTATCCGCGACTGCCCTAGTTCCAATACCGACCCTGTCATCATGATTCCTGCCGTTGGGTTCAGGTCTTAGAATGCCACAACGTAAGAATCATGACATACCGAATCACAAAAATAGATGTACCACTTGCAACAGAGCTGAATACGAAGATGGGAAAAATGACATTTCTTGGCACGGGACCTAACCAACCAGTAAGAGACTAGCGCTTTAGGGCATGCCTATTCTCCAAGCTGACGCGGGGCTTCGTCTGACTGAAAAGGTGTGACTCTCAAATTTTCTGGGGCAAACAATTACAATGGCGGAGCATTTGTTCTTTCCTGACGAACCCCCAAAGCCTCTTCGGATTGAGTACAACGGTTCGCTATATGATGGAGGTGATTGGGATCAGTTCCCGACTCGCTGTGGCTGGAAACTGGAAACAGGAGCGGAAAAATTCCCTCCGCGTCAAATTCCCCAGAGCTTCCACTCTGAGATAGAATGCTGGCTCTACTTCGGCATGCTCCACTATGTGTTCGGGGACCAGCTGGATCAGTCTGAGTTTCTCATGCGCAGGAAAGAAGAAGACACTCGGCAGTATATAACGACAAAGCATCTGCATAAATATGTCAGCAATGCTAAGGAATGGAAGAAGAGGAAGCTCAGCGAGCGAGCTATTGACATTGTCAAGAAAGTCTGCGAGCAACTTTTCGGGTACGGCCCTTTGTATGTGCGAAATGATATGGCATTGGCCATTCGGCTGGTCTGCCATGCTCTCTGGGACATTGCAGGCAAACGAGATGGTCCTCAGACCCTGGCCCCCCCCTCGTGTTCAGTCATGGTTGTTCACCGGAGAATCTGACTGTAGGCGAATGGTCGCGGAGGGATGGTGCCCCTTAGAGGCAGCCAAGTGTCGTGTCGCCGGTGGTGGAGTGCAAACCCCGGTGTACCTGCTTCAGTTAATGCGTGTTAAGGCTGAGTGGGATACAATAACGCATGAGCGCTGCAAGAAGACAGAATGTGTGGCGAACAACGTCGATGAGAGTGACTATGTCACTCGACACTTACAAGAAGAGTGCACTTGTTCGCACCTCCAGTCCAATATCGAGCAGCTGCATGCAATTCTCCTAGATGGAGGTGTTCCTCTTTTGATGCTCACGGCTGATGGCGAGGATGAGCTCGGCAACCAGAATATCAAGGCTGAGATTGTGAGAAAGCGCGTGGGCAGGCAATACTTGGCCATCTCGCACGTGTGGTCTGATGGCCTAGGAAACACAAAGGGTAACAGTCTCCCAATCTGCCAACTAAAGCTCCTTTATGAGGAGGCAAGACATGTCCTCAATGGCAGCGAATATGTCCCTCGCTATGAGGGCGGCCCATTCGGACCATTACACACTGGCGTGGCTCGACTTGCCCATTTCGCAGGCAGCCAAACTCTGCGCAGAGATGATTCAGTACTATTGTGGATTGATACCTTATGCATACCACATCAGCCTGATGTCCGGAGCTTGGCAATTCAGCGCATTCGTGAAGTATACGCAGATGGTTAGTGCAAACTGTTAGCAAACTACTGGAACTTCTTGGATGGTAACCTAACCGATTACAGCTTACCGGACGATGATCCTTGATTCAGAGATGAGGCAAGTGAATAGCAGCTCTACGAGTCACCTAGAACTTCTCCTGAGGGTGCTGCACTGTTCGGGCTGGATGCGCCGGTTATGGACGCTTCAAGAAGGACTGGCCGCCAAGAGCCGGCTGTATATGTTGTTCTCTGACAAGGCAGTCAACATTGCCACTATCGCTGACGAGCTCCTGACCAAGCTTGACCGAGGAAAACTGCCCATCATGCAGGAGAGCATTGCCTTCTTCGCCATGGGTGTCTGGTTCGGCTTCTTTAAACATACCATCGACTTCACATCCAAATTCGAACGCTTTGTCAACTTGTTTGCTATTTTTACTCCTTTCGACAGAAACGACATTACCAGAGATCAGCTCATTATATGGAATTGGTTTAATGTAGCCACGCGAGCCACCAGTAAGGCACGCGATCGCCCAATCATCCTAGCGGGAATTCTCAATCTCGACTTGAAGGAAATCCTCGACGTCAAGGGATCTGATGAACGGATGCGGAAGTTCTACAGCTTGATTGACAGTTTCCCCCAAGACGTGCTGTTCCAGCCTGGGCCACGGTTTGAAGATTATGGAATGCGCTGGGCGATGAAGGTGTGTCAATATACCGAAGAGATCCAATACCTCTCCGGCGATCCAGGGAAGATTACACCTCGAGGACTTCAGATCACGACTTACACATCGTGGGTATTCCCATCCCGCATAGTGTTCGACATCAGACTGCTTGAACTTGAACCTGAGCAGGGGCTGGCTTTCGAGCAGGGGCTACTGGCTTTCGAGCAGTGGGTCGAAGAGCACAATCTCGAAGGAGTCTCCAATGTCTGCGTGCTGAAGACCAACACCCCCGTTGTTTTCGAGCCTGATAGGACTTACGGAATTATTTGGAGTGGGTCAGAACGCTCTCGACCTGGATCAATGCAATCGTGTGTAGTGGTGTCACTGTGCACGACTGAGGATGCAGTCCTTTATGGACAATATGAAGGCCTGGGAACATTCGAGTCTATCAGCAGCTTTGCAAAACGGCCAGGGGAAGGGTATTTTGTACCAGTCATTTGGGATGAGGGGCAAAAACGTGAATGGATTGTTGGTTAACTGAATGGACTGTTGGTTTGAGTGAGTAGTTGGTTAACCAAGATCGCATTAAACGGAATTCGGCCATGCATACCAGGTTCCTCAAGACCCCGACATTCGTGCCATAATCTCATGGTGTATTTGAATATACAAATCGAATAAATCCCGCAAATCTAACTCCCCCTGTAAGGAAGTGAGACGGGCGATATTTCCCCAGCGAGGCTGTACTCCGCAGACCCTCAAACTGTATGTGTAAAAGGAATTAAATAGAATCTTGAAAAGAATAGAGCAAGTTCATGATCTTGTGCATCCACAAGTCAAGGTCATCAATGTGAGCGACATGGGGTACGGAATAGCACATAAATGAGCTTAATGGCCCCCTAAAAAGAAACCCCCTGCATTAATTGACCTGGTCCCTTCCGTATTCAGCATCAACGCTATTTCCTAATCACCCCGTTCCCACAAGGCATCGGTAGGCTCGTCAGGCCACAAGGTGGCACACAGGTCACGCGCATCGGCCCAGTCTTCATAGTCACCATCAGAGCTATACATCATTAGAACGAATTCTGCGGATGTAACATGTAACATACCCAAGATCAAGGTTCTTCGGTGCCAGCATCCAAGTCCTGAGAAGGATGGATGCAACGACCACATCGTATGGCTTTCGAGCAGTCTTGCAGAAAGTCCAGTGGCCTGGCTTGCGCAGTATGAATGGTTCGTGGGAATTTCCTCTAATCCCATTCAGGTATATGCCTTCCTCAGAGTCTACAACCACCGGTGTGATCTCGTCTTCATCATCGGTTGGACCGCTGAGAGGAACCCGGGCTTTTTTGATGATTTCGGGGACATCTTGGATGAGCTGGTCCCAGGCTTTTTCCCATTCAGGCGTACCCCAGCCAAGGATGGCATAGTAGTGCGTGTAACTGTGTCCTATTAGCAGGTTGTCTTTAGATAATTCTTTGATGGTGACTAGACTGACCCCATGATTTAAGTGAAGATGGAGTGTTGTTAGAGGTAATTAAAGTGTTAGAGTGTTAGGTGAACTTGGGCAACCGCAGCCTTATGAAGTCACATGGGCAGTGGACCTACAGAGGAATTACCTCAGCTCACAACCTTGGAAGGTTCCAAGGTTCCCCGGGCAATTTCTCTATACTTTCAGAAATAGGGGCTGGGAGGTACAATTTGGGACCAGGCTTTACACTGACTGCAACCTTCGAGATGAATCAAATACGATTTTGGCAAGAGGTTGTCTCAAAGCCTCCAGGACTCTGAGCATCTTATCTTCATCATTATTCCCTGTCTCGCTTGGACTATCTTTCAAACATTCGCAGAGATGGCCAAAGTGAGTATCTTTGCCTGGATAACCACCTAGGTAACCTTGAGACAATTACACTAACATCTCTTCTCTGCCATATAGCCAAGAAGTGAGAAGTGCTTGGATCCAGAACTTTGCCAGGCTCTTGATGACTTGAAGACCGCTGTCCACTCGGCGAACTGCTGTTTAACTACTTCTCGCTTTCTGGACTCGTTTCCAGACCTCAGTACCCAACATCCGGAGATCCAGAGAGCGGTTGAGAAGGTGTCTCGATTCTTGCGGGACCAGGAGGAGAACGCTGCGCAAGGCGTAAAGAAAGCGCGAACGACATTCGAAGCTCTGTCTCCTGAACACCAATACGGCTTGATGCAGTACTACGGGGAAGACCTCAATTTCTACCTCGAGATCGCCATCCCCCCGGATCTGTTGCCCACTCCCTCAGTTTCTTTGAAGGAATTCCAGGTTTTGTTATTTGACATTGAAAATCTCCACCGTGCACTCGCCCGAGTACGTGGGGTGGAGGCGAACATCACCAATGTCTTTTGCAGGCTACCGTCCATCCAACGACTGCGGCGGGAAAATCGCGATGAGGAACTGCGACTGTTAGAACTACGCAGCTCGTCTGAGATTCAACTGCGTGTGAAATTTCTTGCCTTGGATCGGGAGCAACAGGATATGCTCTGGCTATGGTATCAAGATTTTATGGGGGTCAGTGGGATCCAGAGGGATGACAATGCGGAATACCCCTACTCAGCAAGATTTTGAGATGAAGTTAACGATGGGGACGAAAGGATTGTCAATTCAAACGGTACCCCAATGTGCAAACCTTGAAGCATGCGAAAGCAATGAGCAAATAGAGGAAATATCAGATGCATCCAGGGCTATGACAGTGTCCGATTGGTAATATCCTTCGTAGAATCGTCAAAACATAGTTCATTTATTAGCCAGATACATATGGGTTGTGACTGAAAAGCCTCCCGATATAATATTTTTATCTCGTATTCCTTTCTCTCCAGATATTGCCATGCTTGGGAGTGTGGGGTAGATAACGAGGGTTCCCGGCCAGATTGCCGAGTTTCGGGAAATTGTCCTTTTCCTCATCCTTTACAGGTCCAGTTCTCTATGACCCTTCGGATAACTGTCCGAATTTATTGCAATGGATTTTGCCTCGAAACGACGACGAAGAAGGCGGGTTGCCGACGAGAATCGCAAAAGGGCACCTCGAGCGTATGCATGGTCCATCTGAGTTGAGGTGTATCCACTAACTGGGCTAAGATGCGATCGTTGCAAGGCGAGAAAAAGCAAGTGTGTGGAGGCGATCCCGGGAAGATGTCAGCGGTGCTTTTCGAGCAACTTTGCCTGCAGGTTTGAAAGGTATCGAGTCTATCGTCCTTTGAAAGAAAAGCGTCTGTCTAACCCGAGACAGGGCGAGATCGCCTTCTGTTCAAGATACCACGTCTAGTGGCCTCACCGAACCTGGTGAAGGCACCGTATCAAGCAACAGCCAAGCCCGGCTACTGCAAGATGACGACAATCGTAATGATCCGCTTTCTCCAGCATCAGTTTTGTCCCAAAGGCTCGCCGAACATGTTGTTGCAGGTCAATCCAAAAGGATCCCGTGGCCAAACATCCTCTCCCGTCTGAGGGAGGCGTTCTCGCTAGATCCGGATGCTGCTCCCGAAGAAAGGGATATGGTCAGCATGCAAGCAGTGAGTCATATCGTACTAATTCTGAACCCATGCCAACTCACGAATTCAAGCATATGACGCGCTCAAAGGCACTTCATCCATCTGAGCTGGCACGTTTACATGCAGCAATTGACGCATTTCCCCCACGCCCTGTCGCCGATTTTTTGCTATCGGTATTTATCAAGCATGCAATAGATACATTCTTCTACTTTGACCAAGATCAAGTATTGTCTGAGATTGACCAATTTTACAACGACACCACCTCCCCGTTGAGATCTGACTTGAGCTTTGTCTGTCTTGTAATGGCAACATTCGCTCTAGGTAGTCAGTGGACGCCACTAGAAAGACCAGATGTATCTGCAGTAAGCCTACATCGGGATAATGATGATTTAGGCCAAGTATTCTATACTCATGCCAAAACGCTTATCCCTGACCTGATTGACCGACCTTGCCTTCGATCCATTCAAGCGCCTTTCTTGTTGGGTGTCTACCTAATGCCAGCAAGTGCCATTGGATCATCCTATGTCTATATGGGCTTGGCGTTGCGCAAAGCACTGGCATTTGATCTCCATCTTAACCCAGAAGATCAAGCAGTTGATGACCGGGAGAGAGAGGTCCGGTGTCGGTTATGGTGGTCAATCTATTCCCTCGAGAGGTAGGTGACAGGGCCATCGTCAAGGTCAACCTCGCTAACAATCCCAGGTGTACCACTGTCAAACTAAATAGACCCCGCTCTATTGATGCCAACGTAGTCAAAGTGCCACATCCATCGCCTCTCCCAGCACTGGATTGCCTGCAAAGATACACCAATATTCAATTTCAGGTGGCATACACTCGTCTGATCAAGATTCTCGATCGAATTGCAGAGCCATGGTACGTTTCGTCCACTCCGATAGGACATACAAACTAATTACTACTCAAGTAGCGTTGGCACCGCAGCAGAAGGGCAGTCAGAACCCGAAGCTCTGGCCTCTGATCTTCGGCAGTGGAAAAAGTCCTTACCACTAGACTTCCAGCTTGACAACGTGGATCCTAAAGACTCAAGATACCGCACGATCTTCCACCTCTATTTGAACTATTACTATGCGTGGATAACCATGGGCAAAGTCGCCCTAGTAACTGTTGCCAGAACGAATCTTCGCCGTCATATGGTTCCTACATCGCGCCCTCCTGATCCACGCGAGGCTACTTTGAGGCAATCTCGATATTGTGCAAAGGCAGGTAGAAAACTTCTCCTGCTGTTTGAGAATCTGACGCGGACCCGCAACATCACTCGTTTCTCCTTCACAGACTTCCAGGGATGCAGTATTGCGACTATCGTGACACTAGTGGCTGGGATCACGGAACGCGATTCAGGATACAATTCTCGAGTTCAATTTGGTCTAGATTGCCTTCGGAAAATGGCAGCAGGGAACATGACAGCCAAACTGGGGGTAAAATTCGTCGAGGCCGTGCAGTCGATAACAAATGAGGCCGCGGAGAAGCTCCATCAAGCGTCCTCTGTGCTCAGCGAAAGGCAGGATATGCAGGCTTCGGCTTCCGCATCTGACTACAACCAATGGGCCGAATGGCTTACCAGATTGGAACGCTCTCATACAATGGAGCAAAGAGCAATCCATGAGGTAGAGCCTGAGGTGCCGTTTCTACATACTGTAAAATACCCACCACAGTCAAACGAGAATATGTCCGATTGGAGGACTGCTGGTGAACAGCCTATCTCGGAAAGCTCGATCCTGCAAAACCCAGCACATAGCTGTGGTATGCTGCGGGAGCTACAGCCTACAGAATACGACCTGTTGTCCGGACACCAGAGTGATGATCCTGCCTTTCTCATGGGTTTAACTGGGCTTGATGTCCTAGACTTCTCTGGGTTTACATAAAATATCAGGGACATTAGGAGAGAAAATAAGTGCAACTTTGGCTTGGATATATGTATTCCTGTCGTAACACTGAGGACACCAACCACCATGCAATGAATGCAGTGCAGTACACGTCAATATAATCATTGTACTCTCACCGGAATCTGCCCATCCTCTAGCAACGCATCCCACCTACTTTTATAGACACGACCATCCTTCATCACACCAAGCACATGTGTATCAGGCTTGTCAAAGACGGTCACGTCCTCGAGTGGATTCTTGTTTAGAATCACAACGTCAGCATGGAAGCCCATCTTGATCTGACCCAGCGCATCCGCGCATCCCATCATCTTAGCTGGATTGACAGTAGCACTACGCAAAATTTCAAGTGACGATAAGACCTGCGAGCGTAGTGCAAATTCATGGGTCTGCGCAGAGCCCAACGGACCCAGCAAATCAGAGCCATAGCACATAGTCACACCAGCCTCCGAGGCAACCCTCAAAGCCTCAAGACCAGACTTTAACACAATTGAATTTTTGGTTTGCGACTCAATGGGCAGGTAATTCTTCCACCGTTCGGAAGCCATCTGGGCATACGCGATGAGTGTAGGCGTCAAGTAGACCCCCTTCTCAGCCATCAGCTTGGCAGTGGGTAGATCCACGAAATTCCCGTGCTCAATACCACGGACACCATTGTCGATACAATGCCGGATAGCCTTGACGGTGTATGCATGGGCCGTGACAAAAGTCCCTGCATTATCAGCACATTCAACCATCGCCTGAATCTCCGCCGCTGTAAACTGCAGATGCTCCAGCTTATCCGTTGGCGAAGCCACACCACCCGAACCCATGATCTTGATGAAGTCCGCTCCGCAGCGAATCTCTTCACGGACAGCCGCCATGCACTCAGGGACGCCGTTGCATATACGGCCCAGATGATTATTGCTATGGGTGCCGCCGCAGCATTCCGTAGCTTCATGTGGACCGCGCAGGTCGCCATGCCCACCAAATTGAGAGAGGGCATGGCCGGCGATAAATACCCGCGGGCCGGGGAAGACACCGTCCTCGATTGCCTCTTTCAGAGCCAGCTGGGCACCGCCACAGTCGCGGATGCTGGTGAAGCCGCGATGCAGCATCTGCGAGGCTGTGTAGGGTTGCCGCAATAGGTGGACATCATTTGGGTTTCCGAAGGCTTTGGATAGGTCACTAAAGCCTGGGACTGCGCATAGATGTACGTGGGCATCGAACAGACCGGGGCAGAGGTATTTGCCTTGGCAGTCTACTGTTTCGAGGTTGGTCGGTGAGACTGGGATGGATGCTTCTGGGCCGACGTAGGTGATTTTGCCTTCGGTGGTTATGAGGGTTGTGCTTTCTTTGATTGTGCCTGATTCGACATCAACGATGTTTGCGTTGGTGAACTTATATCCCTGGGGTGCGGGACGGGTCCATGGCTTGATGTCCGAGCCGGGTAGGGTAGTTTGTGACATGGTGGGTTTGGAGATGAAAGGATGCTGGGTAAGCCAAGATTATCAGTTTAAATATTAAATCTGAGAACAGAAAGAAGTCAAGTTGCGGGGAGAGTCTCTCACATTCGGCAAATTGGTTGCCAAATTCCCGATGGCCATCGGACCGATGCCCGCTTCTCCGCATGTCACGGCAGTTGAAGATAAGCCTCCTTTTAAAAATAGGGAGGAATCCGGGGAATATCAGCCGTTCCCTGAAAACTTGGTCACCCTTGACTGTTGAAGAGTCTGAACTTGTGCAGATTCAAAAAAACAAAAGGAAAGGAAAGAAAAGAAAAGATCAACATCGCGTCCCTCAATACCACCTGCATTGATGGACAACTTGGAGAAGCATGCTGCAAGCAGCAACAATGCCGATCAAATGAATGGTGAAATGGTTGAGCTTCGTGGGAGTTACACCCCAGAGGAAGAGAAAGCTGTCCTCCGCAAGATTGACTTGGTCATTTTGCCCTTTGTAAGTGGTTCAAGCTGTCTCCCCAGCTTTTTCCTCAAGCTAACGACGCATACTTCCAGATGTGCTTCGTCTTTTTCTTGCAATACCTTGACAAGCAGAGTCTCAGCTATGCTGCCGTCTTTGGTCTAATTGAAGACCTCAACATGACAAGCTCGCAGTATTCATGGTCAAGCTCGATCTTCTATGTTGGCCAACTGGTCGCCGAGTATCCATTTATCTACCTCATGAGCCGGCTCCCATTGACCAAATTCGTCGGTGCAACTGTGTATGTGAACTCGTTCATGTTACTATGCTTCTGTCCGTTATATGCTAACTGTCAATTCAGAATTGTCTGGGGAATCGTATGCATGTGCCTCGCAGCGCCGAACAACTTTGCCGGATTCGCCACCGTGCGCTTCCTTCTTGGCTTCAGCGAAGGCGCCGTCTCGCCTGCCTTTGTGACAATCACCAGTATCTGGTACCGAAAGAAAGAGCACAATGTCCGCACGGCACTATGGATCTCCATGAACGGCCTGGCACAGGTTCTAGGCTGCTTCCTGATGTATGGTATTGGCAAAAACACCTCACTTCCCATCGCCCCCTGGCGCGTGCTATTTATCATCTGTGGCGCGATAACTTCTGCCGCAGGTGTGGCGTTCTTTTTCCTTATGCCCAACGGGCCTAAAGACGCATGGTTCTTGGATTCCCGAGAAAGGGAGGTCCTGTCGCTACGCATGTCACAGGACCGGGATGGTGGTGACAAGGCCTCCTTTTCTGTTGCCCAGCTCAAAGAGACAATGCTGGACCCCAAGGCGTGGGTTGTCTTTTGGTTTGGTGTTTTGGTATGCATGCAGTCGCCGGTTTTGACCTTTGCATCTCTTGTGATCAAATCGATTGGTTATGATAACCTGGAGACTATGCTATATACGGCTCCATCGGGAGCTGTGCAAGTCGTTTTCCTGTGGATCGGTGCTGGTCTAGTGTTCATCTTCCCGAATCAGCGGACGCTAGTCGTTCTTGTTCTTATCATCCCGCCTTTAATTGGGACTGTCTTCTTGATGAAGTTGGATGTGACGGCTCAGTGGGGTCTTATTGTTGCCTCGTGGCTGGTATGTATTCCTATTGACCGAGCAACTTTTCTATTATTCACTCATTTCTTTGCAGTCTTCATGCATTACCGCCTCCATGACACCACTTCTCTCACTTGCAGCATCAAATTTCAAGGGAAATACAAAGCGCGCTATTGTGAACGGTATGTTTTTCATCGGCTACTGCGCTGCCTGCATTGCTTCACCTCAACTATGGACTCACAGCCCTCGTTACACGGAGGGTGTGATAACATCCATTGTGACATGGTGTCTGCTTTTTCTGGTGGTGATATTATTCCGCTTCTTGTGTGTATGGGACAATAAGCAACGTGATGAACAAGCTGCCAATTTGGGTGTTATTGTGGATCAAGATGTCAAACTGGACGAAAATGGGTTGCCACAGACAGACCTCACGGATAAGCAAGACCGGCAATTTCGATATGTGTGGTAACGTATTGAGATTTGTCTTGGAACGTATTCCTTGGGTCAATATAATGTCAAGAATTCTGTTGATTTTCATTATCGTCACATTTCCAGGTCAACGCTAACTCTGATCCCGCGGTCCTTAGGCGAAGCAGAGGCTGATATGTCTTAATTTTACAAAAGCGTGCGTCAGAATGGTGATCGCTTCTCACCGGTCAACCACTAGCTACGCTACGTAGGGTTGGGGTAGATAAGATCCATACAAGGCTTGGTACTTCTGCCTAATTAGGTAGGATTGGCGCTCTTAACTACCAGATATACAACATAGAGACATAATCTGGGCGCCAAGATTGTCCTGAACTATAGAGGTTCTCAAAATAGGTCAATGTTTAATGAAGTTTGACTGCATATGTACTTATTTTCGCCCCCCCTTCATATTCCTTTTCTGGAACTTCAATATCGGATTACTAAGGGCTTTGATCGTCAAAGACAGAGGCTGCAAAAATGACCAATTATTCTTTTTCACAATAGGAATACCTGTTATAACAATATGCGTACAACATCTCCATTTAAAAGCACGATACCACATTACAACTGCCCCTTGATGATGTCGGCCGCACGCTCAGCCACCGCATACACGGTGCTCTGGAGGTGACCACAGACCTGGAAAGGCATAATGGATGCATCCACAACACGAACGTTTGATGTTCCGTAAACCTTCAGCGATGTGTCGACAACACCACCAATCTCCTTGGGCAGCATGGCAGCTGTGGTAATCGGGTGAAAGTTTGACCGGTCTAATTAAGTGGAACGTTAACAATGAAATTCCCTCCAGACGTCTCTAAGCAAAGCGAGGAATACACTTACATTTGCCCTTGATGAAATCAGCCCAGGCCTCGTCATCGGCATCAGCAGGAACTGCAGAAAGACCGGGGGTGGTTTCAGAACCAGCCGTATCACCAAGTGGCTCAGTGTTGAAAACTTCACGGATAAACCGTGCCGCCTGCACCTGGGCCTCGAAATCAAAGTCCAGCATGAAGTACTTGGGGTCAATGATAGCCGCCGCCGTAGGATCCGCAGAAGAGAGGTGAATGCTACCGCGAGAGAAGGGAACAGACCCCCAGTATTCGCTGCTGTATACGTTTCCAGAGGGCGATAGCAGGATCTCTGCGACGGGGATACCATCCTTAAAGATCAGATCCCACTGGATCTTAAAGAAGCGGTAGATGTCGCTGGCCTTGGTGACATTGCCGTTGGCGGATGCAACCTGAGCTGCATAGGCCGGGAGCTTGCGGAGAAGATCAGCTCCAAGTGCTGTGGAGTTGGGGAAGAGCTGTGGTGCTGAGGGGTATGAGACATAGTCAGTACTCTTGCCATCGGCGTGGGATTTCTTTGACTCGAACTGGAGGCCGTTGTTCATCTGATCCTGCAGGTTTTCGCCAACAGTTGGCAGGTTAACCTTGGTGGTGATTCCGTACATCGAAAGAATGCTAAAGAGAGGGTTTTGGTTAGCTCTGGTCAAATGTTTAATTGAGCGGTGTTAGCCTTACTCTGGGTTTCCAACACCAGAAAGCTCCAGCAGAACAGGAGATTTCAATGCGCCAGCAGCGAGAATCACTTCACGGCTAGCCTTCACCACGGTGGTTTTGCCATTGGAAAGAGTGACTTCGACACCATCAGCAGTGGCCTCGTGGCCATCCTTCCAGGTAATTTTGTTGGCGTGTGTATTGAGCCAGACATGGAGATTGGTTCTGTTCTGATAAGGATAATAATAGGCACGAGCAGCATCCTCACGGATGTTGAGTTGGTAATCAAGCGTCTTGGGATACAGACTGTATCCAACCATATCTCCGCTGTTGGGGTCGCGATTGAACTGAACAGGAACATCGAGATTCTGATAGGTAGCGTTCAATTTCTGAGCAAGTCCATCGTTCAACTGATTTGAAGGCCAGCCAACCTTCAAGGGCCCAGTAAAGCCGTGGTAGGCCGGATCAAAGGTAATACCCGATCCATCCAAGACTGGGTACTTTGCGGGATCTTGCAATTGCTCGCCCTTTTTGAAGTAGGGGAGGAGAGTCTTCCAGTTCCAGCCCTTATTTCCGATGGCTTCCCACGCGTCGATCTGAGCTGCCTGAGCACGGAGGTACACCAAGCCGTTGATGGTCGATGTTCCTCCGAGTGCCTTTCCAGCACGCAATATCTGTGAGGATCCACCGGCATATTCTTGGTCTGTTGTTTCGTAGGCCCAATCAATGTCCGTTCCAAACGCCTTGCCGTATCCAAGAGTGTCTGTCACATTTGGGTTGTTATATACGGAGCCACCGGCTTCAACCACGAGGACGGTGGTGTTCTTTTGCTCGGACAATCGGTTTGCAACGACGAGGCCACTGGTGCCACCTCCCACGACAACGTAGTCGTAAGTCGACTGTGATTTGTGTGACGCATGGGGGACTGCAGCTGCTAGAGGAAGCAGTGCAAGGCCAATGAGGCTGCGCATGATTGGTATAATATTGGCGCTGAGAGGGGGCGCTTAACGGAAGTGGCCCGGAGGATATAACGAAGCTTGTTGGTTTTCTTAACAATTTACCTCGAGGGAACACATATGATTTCTACTTCGGGGTCACAAGATGATTTGCAAGCATCACGATCCACTTTGGATTCAGGGACATGACGAAACCCTTTGTCAGATCAACTAATCTCGATATGCCCGGGCTATGTACGCTCGTTATGGAGTAGTGAGAGGAAGAAAGCACTGCCTACCACTAGATATCCGCTTCATCCTAGTCTAGTCCGCACGGGGTGGGGCCGAAACGAGAAGTAGATCCTTCGAAGGTTGCAATTGTGGATAGACTGGGCAATCTTGACACCTGAAATCTCCGTTGTTTTTCCGTTAAAGCGCCGATAAGCATGCCAAACTTCCTGTCGTTTCACTACTTGTTTCTAGCTGACAAAATCTTCTCTGTAGATCCACTTACCCTGCGGAAGATGGCCCGCCTCGACGTTGGAAATCTTTACTCATCTTTAGTCAGGAACAATTATGACCCACTTTGGAAGAGTCGGGATTAGTAGGCATGCCGATTTCACTCGGAGTTTCGGAATGCGCCCGTGCCGAATCTACAACATAGTTAGGTAGAGTCTACTTTGTAGCATGTCTAGAATATAAGACATAAAGATAGAGTGTTTCACTCACTTCTACAGGCTGTTTTGGGTGAAACAGTGAAGGATACTATGGCTATGCAAACCTAAAAGCAACCCTTTTACGAGGATTGGAGCGAGTACTCTTGTTTTTCTTTTATTATTCTTTTTAAGTACTTTAGGTTGTACGTTTTTGATCTGATAAAGGACTTCACGGCGTATTGAGTTATTCTACTTTGTAAGCCATTGAAACATTAGAAAGTGTGAAGACACTCAACACGGCGAGGCCTCATTCTCGATGGAAGCGTTGTGAGTAGTTCCTTTTCACCAAGTTCAGGTTCAAAAGTCTTGAGTTCAAATTTTCAACTGGGCCGATCCCCGTAGTGGTTCTTCACCGGAATGTTCGTCATGGTATCGAGATCTAGGTTCCTGTGGCAAGGGCTGGCTCCTACCATGCTGAGTGTCTGAATCGTCCAGCTCGATAGAATTGATTAATATCGAATGCAGACTGTCGCGGTAAGACCAGGCTGATCTTGCATCAGGGCAATTTGGCCGATCCCAGCGTTTGACAATCAGCTGGAGTTCCCGGCTATACCATCCCTGGGTCGTTGTCATGGAACAAGTGCTCAATGGCCGTTGAATACTGGTCGTAATGGAATTTCCCAGTGCGGAGAGAGTCAGTGGATAGAGGGCCGTTATTGTCTTCAGCTGGATGAGACTCATGTCGACTTTGATCTTGATATTAGTGTGAAAGCAAGAGCGTTGATAGACTGATCAGTCGGTGTTCTCCACGGCTAGTGAGGGCTAAGTCCCTAACGCAATCACCGATGCGGTTATCCAGCTCCTCCGCTGCGCCAGCACCGAGGAATAAATTGCGGCCATTGATGAAATCTCCAGAACGACCCAGCTTTCGTACGCGCCTATGTTTGCTGCTGGAGCTAGTTTCTTGCTCTGCAGCTTGTTGATGAGCACGATAATATCCTCGTAACCGCCAGCTTTACTGTTTAATCCCATGCAGGAGCAGCGGGTCAGGAGACACGAACAAGAGATTGCCCATACCAAGGTATCCGCCCAAGCCAAAGAGAGGTTTGAATAAGGGATGAGTTCTAGAATTGAACTGGATGCGAATGTCCTTATCCAGTTGAGAAATTGACTAAATACAAGGTCATGAATCGTGATTCGATACTGGTTCATCTAAAGATATAAAGCATTACCCCAACCGCAGTTTTTAATCCGACCTCTGCGCAAACCGCAACTCATTTCTACCGAAATCGTAAACGGACACCACATTCTTCAAAAACGGCACACCCAGAATGTTTAACATGATGCCCTCAAACGCCACACGCTCCGAGGCCACTAAACTTGAGACACAGTACCCATCACCGGTCTGATAAATGAGATCCTGTCCATCGTGATAGAATGTCTGGTCTCCAATTTGTACTCCAAACATCGGTGGCTGTGCATTACAGTTGACGACAGAAACTCCCAGCGTCTCATTGTAGATAGCTGGCGGATCGAACAAGGCATTGATGGGATCCGCAACCACAGCAGGCAGATAGCTGTAGTCGTTCCCGGTATCTGTAAATACCTGGAACTCCATGCTGTTGGTAGTTATGGAGGTCGTGCTCGTGGTGAGATCCACTTTTGTTGTAGATCCAAATGTCACAGCAGACACGGTAAAAGCCCAATATGATCGAGTGCGCTTGCCAGAGGTGAAACCGGGCGGAATGTTTTCCAAAATTTCTACGGGAACACTGGCAAATTTCGGATCATACGCCACCGGCGGTAGATCACCCAAGGTGAGGTACCCGCCGAAGGTTGGCGTAGAAAGGTTTCGCGGCGTGTGTGCGAGCGCAATGCTGAAGTAGGGTTCTGAAACAAGGCCCTGTTCGTACATGGTGTTGAACAAGGGACTGTAGCATTCACGATTGAACCAAAATGTTGTATTGTCGGTATGGTCTCCTGGATGTGCGGAGGTGAGGGAGGGATAGGCGAGGCCTAGCACGCCGCTGTTTATGCCGTCGCCCATGGGATTGCTGTGGTCGACGATTCCGACGGCTTGTCCGGGGACAGTAATACCGGCTAATGTGATGTCTTCATAGGCCATGACTCCGCTCGCTATGCCATTGCCGTATTGTATGCCGAATGTTTTATTGCGGATCAAACGATAGGTGTCTGATTCGTTGTACCCTGCGGAGACGTGCTGGCAGTCCGCTTGAGGGATCTCAAGGTTGGTTGTTTGGTTGATGCAAATGAAGCCATTTCTGACGACGTAGGTGTCGCTGCTGCCTGTGTCGACGAGAAGCTTGAATGTCTGATTGGCGAACGTCACGTCGACGTTTAGTGTCGTGCCATACTGTGCTGAAAGCAGCGAGGCTGTACTGCTGGTTGTGTGGGACGCGGTTTGAAATGTTAGGGGAAAAGTCAATTGACTCGCTGTGACGAGAGAGGGGAGCTTCATTTCGGAATTACTCGGTGGCGCGGTAATATTGTTTAATCAATATAACCTTACAAGTCGAACTAACCGCGCTTTTAGATAAATGAAGAGCTTCAGGCTACCTCATTATGGCTTTCATTGACTTGGAAAGGTTCTAAGCAGAAGCAGCAGGCAGATCAGTATCGATTGGCGCCAAGGCCGCTCGTCTATTTTTGTTGTATTCGTTAAGCCCCTGTTTGGTCCATTTTTGCTGCCTGATGTGCAAGGTCGCTCTGGAATGGCTAGTTATAATCCACCATAGGCTCCGACATAATGCATGGACAATCGATTCCTCACGTTTATTGAGAGTGGACACCCACAACTCCGTACCGATCGAAGAGACCCTGTCTGCGGACAAACACTCCATTCACAATCTCTACTACTTATAACACTGAGAGCTACGAATAACACAAAACAGCACCTTTTCATCTATAGGCACGTTTCTAATTGATCAATTCCACATTTCAACTGGGTTCAAAGTGTAGTTGACAGTCTGTCTTCTTCTCTACTAGCAGCAGAGCTTGCGTGAAGTTACAATATTTCGATGACTTGACTGACTTCTGTTTGAGAAAAATGAGCATCGCTTGTCTCACGATACTTGGATTGACACTTTGATTATAGTCCTCTTTGGTTTTCAATAAACCCCGAACGGCGGGATGTGGGAAGGCATCAATCGATCTTATCACACACGCCATGTTCGTCAAAGATTATGTCTTTCTTAAACATAATCACTTTTACCCAAAATGGAATATGCAGTAACTTGTTGCATGTCTAAACCCTCGGCGCCACTGCCTCTTGTAGTCTAATACCCTAGTATTATAAAATACTCAGCACTAACCTGCAGCCAGGTCCCTTAAGGGCATGCAGCTGCAGCTGCAGAAGTGCTGGCACTCCATTTAGTTGCTGTACTTCGGACGCCTGACCTCAGATCCAAAGTCGCATTGCCGGTAGTATCACGATTATCTTCAATCGGTGTAAAGAACTGTATACTTCTATGTAAATTGATGTGGATCGGCATTAAACCGAAATTGAATTAAAGTGTTCAATAACCTTGGAACTAAATTGTCTACCCGCAAGACGGTAAAGCCAAAGCCAAAAGCCGAGCTCGGCCTCCTCCAGGGCTGTTTTCAGAGCGGGTTTTGAGTTCGACTCCAGCACCCACACTGGGTCCCTGGTCGGGTCTGGGTTCCCGAGGGTTCCACTGGGGAGTGCCCATGTGGCTTGGTCAAAAGGTACGAGGACGGAGTAATCCCTGTTTAGACCAAGTTCAACGCCCTACAACTTCCGTATGACAATCACGCGACCGAGTTCATCTATATGATTGGATCATCATATTAGACTCGCATCCAACCTTGGAAGTACTTGGTTCTGGGGTACCAATGTGACGGATTTGAAAGGCGGTCTGGAAAGGCGGTATAGTGGGGTCCTCGTCAAGAGCACCCACTTCATTCCTAGATTATCTCCTACCAAGCATCAATACCCAATGAACAGTCTTTAGGCCTGCGGGCCCGTTTTATTATTTGTCCGTAACACCAAGCTTCCAGGCTGACCCTCTTTTTGTGATCTTTCCTAATGGGGTATAGTAGGCTAGGCCGGGGGTTTACGAACAAACCTTGGAAGGATGCTCACTGTGCAGCAGGCCTAACGTAATCGGTAAGCGAGCTGCGCACGCAAGCCAGCTGCGCACCCCAACCAAAACGCGTCCATGAATTAGCACTTAGTTAATTCAACCACCCACCATGCCACCAATTCGCTCCCAATCCTCTAAAAATTCAACAGAGAGAGAGGGTAGGATCTTATTAGCTACCCAGGCTATTAAGAAGCAAGAAATCAGCTCTACCCGCGAAGCAGCGCGCCGTTTTCAAATACCTGAATCAACCCTCCGAACACGTCTCTGTGGGACTACTCCCCGCGCGTTTTCTCGCGCTAATTCACACAAACTGTCAGAAATCGAAGAGGAAACTCTTGAAAAATGGATTCTCTCTATGGATTCCCGAGGATCTGCTCCCCGGCCTTCTATGGTGCGAGAAATGGCGAATGTTCTCCTCGAGAAGCGCGGAATCACCCCGGTATCTTCGGTCGGCGAAAAATGGGTATATAACTTTGTGAAACGGCGCCCTCTCCTCTCCTCTCGGTTTTCGAAACGGTATAACTACGAGCGTGCGAAATGTGAGGATCCGGAGGTTATAAAGGGGTGGTTTGATCTTGTTCAAAAAACCATCTTACAATTTGGGATTCACCCGGACGACGTTTATAACTTTAATGAGACCGGTTTCGCGATGGGATTAACGGCGACGGCGAGGGTGGTTACGAGAAGCGAATACTACGGTCGGCGAGCACTTTTACAACCTGGAAATCGTGAATGGGTGACTACTATCGAGTGTACGAATGCGGCTGGTTGGGCCCTTCCACCATGTGTGATTTTTAAAGGCAAAGTCTTTATTGAATCCTGGTTCGATGGTCTTCCTTCTGACTGGCGTTTCGAAGTTAGTCCTAATGGCTGGACTACTAATGAAATTGGACTTCGCTGGCTTGAAAAGCTCTTTATTCCGACCACTTTTGTACGGATGAAGGGGGTATATCGGCTTTTGATACTAGATGGCCATGGAAGCCATTTAACACCGAGGTTTGATGAAATTTGTGAAAAAAACCGGGTTATACCAATCTGTATGCCCCCGCATTCATCCCATCTTTTACAACCTTTGGATATAGGCTGTTTTGCGGTGTTAAAACGGGCTTATGGGAGACTGGTTGAATTCCGGATGCGGTGCGGATCCAATCATGTGGATAAATTGGATTTCCTCGAAGCATACCCTGCTGCACGGATGGAAGCTTTTAAATCAGAGACTGTTAAAAACAGCTTCCAATCTGCTGGTTTAATTCCTTTTTCACCGGAGAGAGTGCTTTTAAAGCTTGATATTCGTCTTCGAACCCCAACCCCCCCCCCCAGCCGGGGTAGTGATTGGGATCCAAAAACACCTTCAAACTGTGTTCAATTGGAAAAGCAAGCTTCATCTATCAAAGCATTGCTTCGTACAAGATCAAGAAGTCCCCCAAGCCCGCTGAATTCCGCTATAAATCAGGTTTTAAAAGCCTGTCAAATGACAATGCAATCCGCTGCACTTCTAGAGAGAGAAGTGAGAGATTTACGCGGTGAAAACGAGAAGAAGAAGCAAAAGCGTGCTAGATCTGGGAAGCATCTATACGCAGAGAGCGGTCTCTCCGTGCAGGAAGCATCTGCGCTGATTATGCAGCCGGTGGAAGCAGATGAACCCGGTCCCGGTCAGCATGGTGAATCAGGTTTACAACCGCGTACAAAACCCCCCCGGGGGTGCGGAGTATGCAGGAAGCCAGGACATAGGAGAGAGACATGTCCAGATAGATGATGTTTTTTAAAAATTTTAATTTAATGGCGTTTTGGTTGAGATAAATGGATTTAAAATTAGCATGTTGGTTAGGGTGCGCAGCTGGCTTACATGCGCAGCTCGCTTACCGATTACGTTAGAATATTATCTAATTAGTCCCCGACTTCTCCACTCTCTACGTTCAGAAGCTGACTGACCTGAGTTTGATTTAGATGAAGCCCTGGGAGCTAGCTAGCTAGCATTGGCACCTGGGCAGGAAACCCCGCTCGCACACCAATGAGATACTTTGCTATATATCCTTTTGGGTGCCATTTTCCTTTTCTATCAAGGTCTCACGGTCATTTCCCAATGTTAGAGAATGTGCGGCCCAGACTGGATATAACAACCGATGAATATTTCAGCTCCCCGTTTATTTACCAATCCCCAGGCTGACGTGATTGTGAAGATATTCCAAGGTTCTGATGGCTTGTCTGTCACATCCAATTTTTACGTTACGTTTAAGCCAACGCTCGTAATGTGGATGTTGTGTTGCATTTTGCCATTTCGTCAGATCACGAATTACGCCTTTGGTTTACCTAATAGATGGCTGACCTCACCATTGTCCATACTTCAAGGCTAAGGCTCTACAGGATTCGGGGAATTAGCCCCCAAGCAACGTGCCGCCGCCCAATTTGCAATGGCTCAAGGCGCCGCTAGCCCGATCGCTGAGGCATCTCTGCTATTGGTCGAACGAAAACACTCTCAGACCATTAGTCTGCATTAGCGTGTGCAACCAGGAACAAAGGATTTACAAAGGATTTTCCCACGGGTTTTGCTGAATATTTTACAATGGAGTATACCCAGACCGTACGATCAAGGAACCTTGGAAGCTCCGTATCCAAATGCGTAAGCAATAAGTGCGCATTATCAGTGGGTACGGTCGATGGTGACTGCCGCCGTTCGTGGATGCGCTCGAACAGCACCTAAGTTGGTTGGTCCTTGGCTGCCACCTCGTCAGCAAGATTTAAAAGGAGATGAAGACCAGAGCCATGCGGATAATAAATGCGTATCATGACTGAGACTGTTTTGTGACACCGTGGATCTGAATGAGTGGTCCCCGCCTATGGTTGTTTTACTTGTTGCCTGCATGACCATGCTAGGTGAGCCTCTATGCATCATGATCACGTTCGTCTCCCCCCCTGACTCCAAATTGGATTGGAGTTGCCTAAGCTAAATCGATGATCTTCGTGATTAGAACCCCAGTGCTGGGCGAGAACTGGGCGAATATCAGTGACCCAGTGGAGCGTCGTCGGGCGCAAAACCGAATTGCCCAACGTGGATATCGAAAAAGTGAGTAGGAGAATTGTCTTTGGTTGCGAAATGGAGACTGAGACTCGGTGGAGAGAGCGGGACGATCTTGGTAGATCACAGAGCTGATGATGAGTTTTAGGGTTACGCAAGGGGGACGAGGATCCCACATCCCAGAACAGCACACAGACTAAAGCCACTGCCAAACCGCCCGCCGGTGGGCTGTCTTCTCCTCTAGACTCAAAATCTTCTCAACCAGGGGCACCACAGCAGCAACCTGCTGTGGGACCACAATCGTCAGGGCAATGGCCATCGCAACCATATGCGCATCCTTACCATCATTTACAACAGCAGGACCCCCCACAACTGCCGTCCGATCTACATTCATACACCTCGCAACTGGATCAAGCTGACCTCACCGGAAGCCCCTGGGCACAATCGCTGGATGAGGATACACATCAAATCTTCAATCTGAAGACCATGGGCCCTGGCTCCGATTCGCTCTCGACCTCGCCCAAGAACCAAGCCCATCCCTTCCAGACCTCAATCGACACGGACCTTCTTTGCTCAACACCCGCACCGCCACTTCTACACACCCCGCGCGGAACCCCAGAGAGCACCGGCAGCTCCACTACAAGAGGACCTGATGGAGCACATGGACACACAGCATTACATCGCGCAGCACTATACGGCCACGAGTCCGTATTAGCAGTACTACTACAGGCCGGTGCCGATCCCGCCCTACCCGACAGCACGGGCTTCACACCCCTACATTTAGCCGCGCAACAAGGCCACGCAGGTGTAGTGCGACTGTTACTATCTAGCTCCCCACCTCGAGATCTAATCAGCTGGGTTACCCGAAAGGGTGAGACAGCACTCCATATCGCCGTACAGGCTCAGCAGCCGGGGGTTGTGCGCGTCCTAATCGAGCATTCAGCCCGTGCTGTGAATGATCAGGATTGGTGGGGTCGTACCGCGCTGCATATGGCTTGTGAGTCGAACCAGCAAGAACTAGTTGAGATGTTGGTTTATGCCGGGGCGCAGTTGGATATTCCAGATTTTGAGGGGCAGACGAGGGTTTATGATGCTTGCATAGGTGCTGTTCTATAAATAAGAATGGGCTTGGGATAGATTATCATCTTCAATTTTCTGGTTTCTCTGCATTTTCGGTTCATTTGCCTCTGGGACGGGGCTAGCGTACCCAGGTGTCTCTTCTTTGTTCTTGCATTCTTTCCTGGGTCTAGTGGTAGGTTAAGCCTACCCAGGTGAGCGGGATACTCTCTGTTTCTATTTACACACAAGAGTTCCAACAAAACCCCGGTCACATCATATTAGATTTTCCATTCGCCTGATCAAGCTTATGATTCGTGCGGCCCACGGAGGATAGGTTTTGCTACTGATCTTCCAGGACTACCCTATAGAATGTCCCTCTCTCTTGCCAGTGTGAATGTCCGCTCTCGACAGACTCAGAAGTAAATCTGAATGCTTGGAATTACAATAGGCACTTTGCTGGTCATGTCTGAAAGACTCTCTCTGTATGCACTCCCTACTTGATATATACCTGATTACCTATGTCCTCGCAATGGATAACCCTGCGACTCCAGAGCCCCTTCATCGAACGAATTCGCCGGCTGATCCTCAGAAACACGTGCACCCTTACGACTAGACGAGCGACGACGACCCCGGCGCTTGCTATCTTTGGCTTCTTGCTTTATCATCTTCTTTTCCTTGCGGGACAGCTTTACTTTCTTGGGAAAGTCACAGTCATCTCCTTGGAGATAACGGCCAGGGTGCCAGATGTTCCAGATTACCATGGCGGAGAGCATGGGCAGTAATTCCAGGCAGTAGAAGGGTGCCTCGTGAAGGGTCAAGGGGCTTGTCCCGGCCTTGTCGGTATCGGCAAATTCAATCAGACGGTAGATGATTCGAATCTAATATGCATTAGTCGTCTGTAACTAATGGTCCTGGAAAGGTGACCTACTGTGATGAATGTCAAAGTGGCCCACATGGCCATCACCAACGGGCGCCAGCCACCGCCACGAGAAATGCTACCATGCTCTTGCATCCGACGGTGAAAGGCGAATAGTAGTCCGCAGAAGCACAGGATGAAGAACTGTTGCGCTGCAATGCCGGCTGTGTAGATGTGCAGTCCGATTT
This sequence comes from Penicillium rubens, assembly GCF_028828025.1. NCBI lineage: Eukaryota > Fungi > Ascomycota > Eurotiomycetes > Eurotiales > Aspergillaceae > Penicillium > Penicillium rubens. The sequence continues at coordinate 3,837,679 of NW_026890601.1, read as the reverse complement.
TGGTCATCTCGGCGCTAAAGTCCGAGTCCATGACACCACCAGTCGCTTGAACAATGAAAGAGCTGTCAGATCAGAGTCAGCTAGTTTCATTCCACAAGAAGAGTGTCCTGGACAGTTGACCCAGGGCGGCCTTTCGGGGCGAAACTCACCTCACATCCAGCCAGATGAAGATTTGGGCCAGTCTTTCGGCCCGAATGCCTGCCACCTTCTTCTCTGGTAAGAAGTAGTAGACCATGCGGCCGAAGATCATGTACACAAAGGCGTTCACCCATAAGGGCGTCAGAAGAATCAACAGCTGTCCGGCGGCCGTGGTAGTCGACTTGGTCTGATCGATGGTCGAGTAGGTGCGCATAATCATTCCGATGCATTGCCACACTGTGGCCACTACAATCACCCAGCAGAACCTCTTCCGGTACATGATCGCTTGAGCGAAATGGGCGATCCAGGTGAGTCCGAATAGAACAGTGAAGAAGACAGCGGCGGGCCCATTGGCGCAGTAGGCATATTGAGCGTCCTCGCTGGACAAATCTATCAAGATCAGTCTAGGGCCAGAAGATTAATAGAAGAAGGACATACCACAATGAGTTCGCCAACCCATAATAACGGTCAACAAGAGTGTAACAGCACTCAGAGATCAAAGACAGTGATAGAAGAACAACAGAACAGACGAGCGGAGAAAAGTCACAAGGTGCTGACGGGCGACATTCTTAAATTAAATTAAATCTCACGGTCGATCAGCCGTCGGGTTTTGGCCTTTAGAACGGCTGCCTGATCGGCATTGGTCCGACGCATTTCTGGCCCCCAAGGCGTCTCTAGTCTGGTATATAGGCTGGGCTATTTTGGTGTGTCAGATTGGCGGCAACCTTGGGAATGCTGCCCGGTGAGCTAGCGTCGCTGCACGGTGAGACGCTTAGGGCTCAACATCTCACAAGACCCACCCGTCGCGATTGCGCCCCACCGTCAACGACGATGCTGAGACGAAGAGAAAAAGAGACAAAGAAATGAAGAAATGAAGAATATATGGCAGGCTCTGGCGTTCGCGATGGGGAAAAAATATGTTGACGCCTAGCCTAGGCCGCTCAATTGTTTCTTTGTCATGTTGATCTCGACCGAATTGCCAGGGCCGTCGGCTGTCTTGTCGGCTTCGACTTCCTCGAACTGGTCAACGCCTGATGAACTATCCACCTCGTCGTCGCCCAGCAACATTTGGGGCAGCCAAATCCTCACCATCACAGATGGCCGTTTCACACACACCCTCTCCATTTCTACTGCCTCATTCCCCGCTGCGCTTCAGCTGCGCGATGACTTTCTCCATGATCTTCAAACCGCTGGTGGGGCCGAGCCGATATCCTCTCTGGTGGAGCTTTGGGCCCGCTTTATTGGTTTTACCGTGCGTCGTTTGGAGCAATCTCCTCGTGGATTGGCCGACGATCTCCGACATCTTTTGACCATCGCCCTCGATACCTTCGATCGTGATATTCTACTGCAGCGCGAGATCCATGGTGTAGTCTATGCCTTGGACATCTCCGCAGACGCCGAGTCGGCCATTTTAGCCGCTTACGTACGTGCGCGCCATGTTCTGCGCAAAGTCAGTCGACCAGCGGCACCTTCTGCGCTCCTGGCTGCCGCGCAGCAACGCAAAGCACGACTATATGCTGTGTTCGGCGGGCAGGGCAATGATGAAGATTACTTTGAAGAGCTGCGGATGCTCTGGCAGACCTATCGCCCGCTGGTGGAAGACCTCATTCTGTCAGTCTCGAGTATGCTGCAGCGCGAGACCCGTGAGGAGAGCATTAGTCGATTCTATCACAACGGTATGGACATAGTCACCTGGCTCGAGAACCCGGATCGTACGCCACCATCCGACTACCTGATCGGTGCGTCTATCAGTATGCCGCTCATCGGTTTGTTGCAGCTGGCCTGGTATCGAGTCGTCGGACGCATAGTGGGTACCACACCTGCCCAGCTTCAGACCGCGCTTGCTGGAGCCACGGGACATTCTCAAGGCATCATCCCAGCCACTGTGATTGCAGTGGCACAATCATGGACGCAATTCGACGCGCTCGCGCTCGATGCGCTTCGGTTGCTGCTCGCCATCGGAACTGCCAGCCAGGACCAATTTGCCGTGGGCCAGCTGCCGCCGGCTGTTGTCGCAGACGCCGAAGCCAACGGCGAGGGCTTTCCAGGACCCATGCTGAGTGTGGCAGACTGTCCAATCTCCCAGCTCCACACCTATGTAGCTTCCGTCAATGGGTATTTGCCCGTTGATGCCCGCATTGAGATAGCTCTAATCAACGGGCCTACCAATGCCGTTTTGGCTGGACCGCCACTGTCACTTCATGGGTTCAATGTTTGGCTACGAGAGGTGAAAGCTCCGGCAAAGGGCTTGCAACATCGGATTCCTTTCAGCCAGCGAAAACCTGAGATCCATACCAGATTCCTTCCAATAACCACGGCCTTCCACAGCAGCTATCTAACAGATGTCGCTCCGGGCGTGCTGGAGCGTGTCGCCAATTTCACCATAACCGGTGACCAACTCCGAATCCCTGTCTTTTGCACCCACACAGGGACAGATCTACGCAAGTGTGGAGCCGTCAACTTGATTCCCAAGCTCATTGCGATGATAACGACCCAGCAAGTCGTCTGGCCACGGGCCGTGCATTTTCCCGGATCCACGCATATTCTCGTTTTTGGGCCTGATGGTGCATCTGGCATTGGAACTCTTACTAATCGACTCAAGGAGGGTACTGGCGTTCGTACTATCCTGGCCACGGGCATCTCCAGCTCCCGCACCGAGCTGGGAGATCGCAGTGAGTTGTTTAACTGGAATCCTGCGCCCAAGGGTCTCGTCTACGGACCTATATGGCGGAATCGCTACCGACCGCAGTTGGTACAGATTGCCGGCGGCGGCGTGCTTGTCGATACTAAGCTCAGTCGCCTCTTGGGCTTGCCACCGGTCATGGTGGCCGGAATGACGCCCACAACTGCAGCCTGGGATTTCTGTGCGGCAGTTATGCGCGCCGGCTATCATGTCGAATTGGCACTGGGCGGATTCCGTCAAGCCGCCCAGTTGGAGACAGACATTTACAAGCTGCTGGACGCGGTACCTGCTGGCCGGGGCATCACCTGCAACATGATCTACGCCGCTCCTCACGCGGTGAAGTGGCAGATTCCGCTGCTGGCCAAATTACGCGCGGCCGGCGTTCCGCTGGAGGGACTCACTATCGGCGCAGGCGTGCCTTCACTCGAGGTGGCCACTCGGTATATCAACGAGCTCGGTCTACGCCACATGGGATTCAAGCCTGGCACTTTACCCGCAATATACCAAGTCCTCGACATCGCATCGGCTCATCCCACCTTCCCTATTCTACTCCAATGGACAGGTGGGCGAGGTGGTGGCCACCACTCATTCGAGGACTTCCACCAACCGATCTTGCAAGCCTACGACGCTATCCGCCGCTGCGAGAACGTTATTCTTGTAGGGGGCAGTGGCTTTGGCGGTGTACAGGACACATTCCCCTACCTAACAGGTGATTGGGCCTATCGGTATAACCGCCCGCCCATGCCCTTCGATGGTATCCTTCTCGGCAGTCGTTTAATGACCGCTAAAGAAGCGCATACCAGCCCAGCTGTAAAACAGGCAATTGTGATTGCCCCAGGAGTCGAGGATGAAGGTGATTGGGAGCAGACATACACACAACCAGCTGGCGGCATTATGACTGTAACCTCAGAGATGGGGGAACCTATTCATAAGCTGGCTACGCGGGGTGTGCAACTATGGGCTGAGTTAGATCGCAATGTCTTCAGCCTTGATCGTAGTAAGCGCGTCGCGTATCTGCAGAGACACCGTGACTACCTGATTCAGCGACTGAATACCGATTCGGTGAAGGTCTGGTTTGGGTGCGATGCCCAGGGATCTGTTGTCGACTTGGAGGAGATGACTTACGCCGAGGTTCTGCGCCGTTTTGTTGCGCTTACCTATGTGTCGGCTGAGGGCCGCTGGATCGATGATTCCTACCGCTTGTTCCTGCAAGATTTCCTAAAGCGCGTGGAGGCCCGCATTGGCGACGTAGCCCCCGGCCCCGGACCCAGCGAAGTCAACGGCGACGAGGCTCTTGCTGATCCGACAACAGCGCTGAACGCCATATTGAAGCGGTTGCCGACCGCTGAGGCCCAGCTTATTGGCACGCAAGATGCGGAATACTTTTTGCTTCTATGCCAGAGACGCGGCACAAAGCCAGTACCGTTTGTCCCTATCCTCGACGAAAACTTCGAGACTTACTTCAAAAAAGACTCGCTGTGGCAGTCAGAGGACCTTGCAGCTGTTGCTGACGCTGATGTCGCCCGGGTTTGTATTCTGCACGGCCCAGTGGCGGCGCGATATTCAACTAAGGTGGACGAGCCGGCAGGCGACATTTTAGGCAACATCTACCATGGACACATTGAGTGCCTGCAGCAGCAAGATCCCGAATACCAGCAGGATGGTATCCCTATTGTCGACTGCTTCAGCCCACACTCTGTCCCACAGGACTGGCGACTTGCGGAGCTGGGCATTCATTGCTCGCCCGTCGGAAACACAGGCGCGATGTTGTATGAAGCGAAACCACTGGACGGTGCGCCCGGTGCGCCATCGACGCCCTCGTTAGCAGAATGGCTTGTGGCCTTGGGCGGTTCCAATGGAGGCTGGCGCCAAGCATTCTTCCACGCAGCGACGATCGTGCAGGGCCGAGCCATCTGCGAGAATCCGCTGCGGCGGCTTTTCCAGCCCACGCGTGAATCGTACGTGATGGTGCAGCAGGGCCACGGAGGCCTTTCGGCAGATCCGATAATCGCGCTGTTCGAACATCGGCCACACTCTGAGCCGGTCAAGGTCGTGGAGGTGCGAGTGGATGAGCCTGGCGTTATCACGCTTGAGATCATCAACTACCGTAATGCTGGAGGTGCCGCTATTGGTCTGCAGTTGAAGTTCCAGTTTAGGCGTGAGGCTGTTTACGCTCCCATCCATGAAATTATGGAAGGCCGCAACCAGCGTGTCAAAGACTTCTACTATAGAGTCTGGTTCGCGGGTGAACCACCAGAGACATGGCCCTCGGTCCACGACACCTTCCGCGAATCCCAGTTTGAGGTGACGGCCGACTCAATCGCCGAGTTCGCCCATTGTGTACAGAATGCCAGCGATGCCGCTAGCAAGCGGCGTGGCAAACGGATGGCGGCACCGTTGGACTTTGGTGTCGTCGTTGGCTGGGAAGCTTTGATGAAGCCGCTTTTCTCGCGGGAGCTTGACGTCGATCTGTTGACGCTGGTGCATCTCACCAATGGCTTCCGCATTCCCGCAGATGCGGACCCCATTCAGGCAGGTTATGCACTTGAGACCAAGTCTCGTATACAAGCCATTACGATCGAGGAGACAGGTAAATTGGTCGAGGTACGTGCGGATGTGTACCATGAGAACAAGGTCGTGCTCGAGTTAAGCAGTCAATTCCTCTACCGAGGCAACCACACAGACTGGGAGAATATGTTCCGCAAAGTGGACGAGGAAGAGATGGAGCTCTGCCCCCGTAGCCCGATGGAGGTTGCGATCTTGAACTCGAAGTCCTGGTTCCAGCCCCTGGATCGGTCGCTCGACCTGGAAAACCAGACTTTGGTCTTCGTACTTCGTTCGACCTACCAATACGCCAGCAAAGACACCTTCAAAACCGTTACTACTGTTGGTGAAGTTCGCGTGAATTCATCGCTCCCAGGTGGTTCGCGGCCGATTGCGACCGTGGACTATCACGCAGTCACCTGCCGAGGTAGCCCTGTCATGGATTACCTCAAGCGTCATGGTAGTCCAGTGCAGAAGCGTGCTATGTTTGATCAGCCTAGTCCCTTGACTAACGGTGGCGCATCTTTGATTCTCACTATGCCACACTCTAACGAGGCTTATGCTCACGTCTCCTGGGACTTCAATCCCATCCACGTGTCCGCGTCGCTGTCGCGATATGCAGATCTACCAGGTCTGATCACGCACGGCATGTACACCTCGGCACGGGTACGTGGACTTGTCGAACACTACACCTGTGCCTCAGCTATCGGCGCCTTCCGTAGCTTCCACTGCTCATTCACGAGTATGGTGCTACCGGGAGATAAGATTGAAGTCGTCTTCCAGCACATCGGCATGTTGGCGGGACGCAAGATCGTCTCAGTGGAAGCAAAGCACGTCGGGCGCGGCGAGACCGTTCTGCGTGGAGAAGCCGAGATCGAACCTGAGGAGACGGCATTCCTTTTCACTGGTCAGGGTAGTCAACAAAAGGGCATGGGTATGCAGCTCTATGCTCAAAGCAAAGCGGCACAGCAGGTCTGGGATTATGCTGATGCCTACTTCTCCGATAACTATGGCTTCCGCATTACCGACATCGTGAGGAATGATCCCAAGGAGTTGACCGTCTACTTCGGAGGGCCTCAAGGCCGACACATCCGTGACCAATATCGTAGTATGACGCGAGAGTCCATTGGGCCCGATGGGAATGTCCAGCTGCTGCCATTGTTCCCCCAAATTGACGAGGAGACTGAGTTCCACACCTATTATTCGCCTCAGGGCTTACTCTCGGCCACGCAGTTCACACAGCCGGCTCTGACGCTCATGGAACTGGCGATTTTTGCCGATTTGCAATCGCGCGGACTGATTTCGGAACGCAGCTCGTATGCCGGCCATTCATTGGGTGAGTATGCTGCTCTGGGAGCAGTGGGCAAGATCTTCAATGTCGAGTCCCTCGTTCAGGTGGTCTTCTATCGCGGTCTGTTGATGCAGTACACTGTCCCCCGAGACGGAAAGGGGAACTCAGACTATCGCATGTGTGCAGTTGACCCCAGTCGCGTTGCACCTGGTACGTATATACCTAGCATCATTTTGATGAACTAAAGGCTGATTTGTCGTCTCCACTCTTAAGGTTTCGGACAGGAGGCTCTACAGCTACTTGTGAAGACTATTGCCACGCAGACTGGTCAGTTACTGGAGATCGTTAATTTCAATGTCTTGAGCTTGCAGTATGTCTGCGCCGGACAGGTAAGTGAATCTCCAGCTCTTCTGGGTAGATTACCACCTACTGACTGGACCTGAACATCATAGATTCATGCGCTCCACTGCCTCACTACAGTGCTCAACTATCTCCATGCCCATGTCCCCTTGCCAGAATTGCCAGAGCAGATCGTCAGCCTGGCGCAAGCACAAATCGACGGCCATTCGTTGGATCCTAAATGCCTTTTAGGTCGGTATATCCCGAATTTGACAGCCCAGCCGTTCGAGCTGAGCAAAGAGTATTTCGAGCTCGTCCACCGGGCAACGGGCTCCGTGGCGCTTGAAGGCGTTTTGCGCGAGGTAATATTCGTTCTTCTGTGTATTGCTGAAGGAATGGTTGCTAATCATGACTTAGTGGGATACATATCTTGACCCAACGAGTGCAGATGGCCTGCAAAAGATTGAGGGCGCTATTCAGGCGATGAAGGTATTCTGATGAGGTCTTCGTAGTTTATCTTCATTTTTCAAACTTTTCGTTCCCTAATAATCCTGGAATTGTATGTACAGACCGTATCATATCATTTCCTCCCCGATCCCCATTCGTAGCCCTGGAAAGCTTAGATTCCGTCGATGTGGCCGGGCGCTCTAGGATCACATACATACATGACCCACCATTTAAATAAGACAGAATTACTATTTAAACCCATTACGCCCTCTCTTCTCACTTTCCTCATCACTGCTTCTTGATTTTTCTTCCTGCGCTATTCCTGCGCTATCTAGACTAGCCCCTGGTCCTCCCGTGCACCCACCATGATTTCTCTCCCTGCGCTGACGGCGCTTTTCGGCGCAGTAGTTGGATTCTTTCTCTTGGACCCGAAGGCCTTGCCGGGTCTGTGGCATGTTTGTCTCACTGTCATCTTTTACTAACTGGTTCAAACGCTTGTTAACCTCGTTACCTTATGTAGGCCCGAGTTCTCAACATTCTCGTTAAACATCTGGTCTGGCACCGCAATAGCGCTCTCGTCGCGAGCTCATCAACAGTCTCCTCAGCTCCCTCGACCATCTTCCGCCCTCGATACACACGCTCCTACTGCTCCATTGCGGAGCTCGACTTCAACTTGCACAAATCCAACAGCACCTTCTATGCCGATCTCGACGTGAGCCGCATCGAGCTCCTGGTCATCTTGTTCAAAGACGCCATCACCCCGCTCTCTCCGCGCACTACTCTGGCACCCGAGAGTGTGTACAGCCGGCGCAACCGGCGGAGACAGCTCATCGCCGCTCTAGGAGGCGTGGTGTGTCTTTTCCGTCGTGAGATCAAGCCATATCAGCGATATGACCTCGTGACACGCGTACTGGCCTGGGATGATAAATGGATGTATATCGTTAGTTATTTCTTAAAGCCTCGTGGTCGGCATGAGACAGAGAAGATGCAAGATCGGATTCTTGCCTCAGCAGTTTCTCGCTATGTCTTCAAGCAGGGACGACAGACAATGCAGCCAGCGGAGGTATTTCGTAATCTTCGGCTTTTGGCAGACGAGGACACTACAGCCGAGAATGTGGCTGCTACGGTTGCACCAAATCGCCTGCCTTTGCCGTGTCAGGATCTAGTCGATGGCGCAGCTCCTTTTGGGGGCGAGCAGGACCCGTGGACCTGGGCCCATGTCGAGATGGAGCGACAACGTGGCCTGGCTATAGCAAGACACATGGGCGGCTTCGATGGGCTGCAGGAGTCGGGGGCGAGCTTACGATGAGAAAGAACTGTGGATACTAGAGGCTGATGCGATCGCGGATGATGTGGCAATGGATGGGCAATCCAGGAAGCAAGTAGATGTCAGACAGCTATAGTGATAAAATCAGATGAGCGTGCACGAACGAGAAGATGTTTCTCACGCATTTCACCGGGTCTTGGCAGGTCGTAAGCGCTAATTCTCACCGTGCAGCTAGTAGCCGCATGCTAAGGCTGATTCCCTGAACGCCATCGGGCCCATTTTCCCCATCTCGCCCATCCCCATCGTATTGGGGGCTGCCCGAGAGTGTAAGCGCCCCATGGCTGTCTATTCTGGCCTTGATGTTGCACTCCGCTGCTGCAGCTGCTTGACTTGAACCGCTGTTTCCCCCACCTGGTGAAAAAAACAAAAACAAACGGTGATCGGGAAGATCGAGCCTTTTGCAGTCCAAGCCGTTTGTGCCAGATTCGCAATGGTGTCACAATGGCTTCGTCCCAGGACGACTATTTGTGCTCTCGATGTCGAGGATCAATTCGGACCTATAGTCAGTGAACTTTGTGCCTCTGGCTTCGACTTCACCTGGTATTTCGAATCTGTCATCTTGGCCTTGCCAGTGACAGTATTCTTTCTCGTCTGGGCATTGCCAAGGATTAATTACCTCCGAAAGGAAAATGTCAAAATCACAGGGGGTTATTGGGGCATCGTCAAGCTGGTACGTCGCCTCCCGCTCGGTGGAAACACCCTACTGATCGCGCTCGCAGATTGCATATGCCCTCTTGGTGATCATTCAGGCAACTCTCCTCGGTCTATGGGCATCGTCCTTCGGAAAAACAACACGTGCCACGATCGGCACTGCTACTGTTACGCTGGTGGCCTACCTAGTACTCGGAATTCTTTCTCAATATGAACACGCCCGCACCATCAAACCGTCCACGATAAACACCGGCTATCTTTTTCTCTCTTCATTGCTTTCGATTCCGGAATCTCGCACTCTATACTTTGTGGAGTCGAATCGCGTCATTCCCATTCTTTACACAGTCAATCTATGCCTCCGAGCGGTCCTGCTAGTCGTCGAGTCGATTCCTAAAGACTCTGTTCTGAAACGTGCTTATCAAAATCCACCCCCAGAGACCGCCACGGGGGTGCTGGGCTTGAGCCTCTTTACGTGGATCAATCCCCTATTGCTGCTTGGGAGTCGAACAGACTTGACAGTGGCACAGCTGCCTGCACTGGAAGATGCTTTGTGTGCGACGGGTGTTGGACCCAATGGATTGGAGACGCTCTGGAGAAAAGGTAAATAAATATACCTCTGTAAAGCACTAATAGGTGTAAACTAACCACCACATGCGAATAGGTGCCAACTGGGACCAGCCGCATAGTTTACTGTGGGCGTCCATGCGGTACTACGCCGGGCCGTTCCTGCTTGGAATTCTTCCTCGTGCGTTGCAAATCGGCTTTACATTTGCTCAACCATTCCTGGTAGAGACTACTACTACCTGGGTGGACTCTGAGGATGGACCTAACACTATGAGACAAGGATATGGCTTGATCGGCGCCTTCGCGGTCACATATATCGGCCTTGCGGTAAGTCCTGACTTGTTTCCGACCAGAATTTGGGACTGATTCAGGCAGATCACCACGGCGCTCGCTCAGCATCAAGCCTACAAAATGGTGTCTATGATGCGGGCCAGTATGATTGACATGATGTTCCGACACGTCACCGTCATGCGCGACAACGATATAGAATCCAGCGCCCCGGTCACCCTAATGAACGCGGATATTGAGCGGATTTCCAGTGGATTCCGCTATGTACATGACGTCTGGGCGTGTATTGTCGAAATCCCCATTGCTCTTTATCTGCTTTGGCGGCAGCTGGGCATCGCTAGTGTCGCTCCCATTGTCGTCGTCGTTGGTAAGTATCTTGCTCTTCTTTTACCATTGTGGCCAATAATGACTTTTCTTAGTTTGTATGTTGATGTGTGTGCTCATATCTTCTCTGGCTGGTCCGCGTCAAAAGGTATGGCTGGAGGCTATCGAGAAGCGCGTTGATATGACCGCTCAGGTGTTAGGATCGATGAAAGGGGTCCGCATGGCCGGTTTGACCGATAAAATCTACAACACCGTCCAATCTATGCGCACTCACGAGGTGCGCATGTCGATTCGGTTCCGCCGATTGCTGATTCTCGTTGTTGCCGTGGGTGAGTCTAATTTGCACAAGATCCCATCCCCACATATGAGGACTAACAATGGCGCAGCATATAGCAACTACACCGTTACTCCATTGGCCTCCTTCCTGATATACTCCCTGAATGCCCGGGGCCATGACAATAAAACACTGACCCCTGCCCGTGCATTCACCTCGTTGACGCTATTTACACTGTTGGCCACCCCCATCTCCAACCTGGTCGAAGCCGTGACTGGAATTGCAACGGCTGTCGGGTCTATCAAACGCATCAACCTGTTCTTGCAGTCTTCTCCACGGAGCTACGAAGGCCAAGTAGATGAGTTCGAGATTGTGAGCTCTGCAAGCCAGTCCACAATCATAGTGGATGAAAAGAAGGGGGTGGAGTACCCTAGCGTCTCCAGCCGTGAAGGTTTGCCTCGCTATGACGCTCTTCCAGGGCTGGCTGTAGTTGCTCATAACAGCAGCACTGGCTGGGAGGAGGCCAAACTCAATGTCATAGATCAGGCCTCATTTGAGATCCGCCGTGGAACACTCAACACAATCGTTGGCCCGGTCGGTTGTGGCAAGTCAACGTTTGTTCGCATGCTGCTGCACGAAACTCCAATTGTTACCGGAACGCTTCATGTTGAGGCTGGAGCCATCGCCTATTGTACCCAAGTGCCTTGGTTGACTAACCGCAGTATGCAGGAGAATATTTTGGGTGAGTCCATATTTGATCTAGGTTGGTACAATACTGTGGTGGAGGCATGTGCACTAGAAGAGGACATCCGGGACCAGCCAAACCAAGATCAAGGCTTGCTGGGATCAGGAGCCGCTACTCTCAGTGGAGGCCAAAAGCAACGAGTGGTAAGTGTTTTGTTGGAAGGGGAATTGGATCAGCCGCGAATCACGGATGATAACTGACATTGCTTGGATAGGCTCTGGCGCGTGCCGTATACTCGCGTCCAGATACAGTGATCCTAGACGATCCGTTCAGTGGCCTCGATCGTACGACTGAAGATGCCATCTTCAATGCCCTGCTGGCCCCCGGTGGCCTCTTGCGTCGCATGGGCGCCACCATCATCATGACTAGCAACAGCGGTACGTTGGAGATCTACGTCTAATCTTCTAGATATTGCGGACTAATGCTGAACCAACTCTTGCAGTCTCTCGCCTCTCGTTTGCTGATCACGTCATTGCTCTCTCCAAAACCGGCACAATCGTTGAACAAGGCTCGTACAAACAACTGAACGAGCGCTCAGATAGTTATATTCACAGCCTGTTGGCGCCAGAAGGCAGCCGGCAGGCAGCTGTGGGCGACGATATGGAGATCACGGAAGTTGCGGGCCCTAAACTACACCAACCACTGAGCCTAGCCGCCCTGGACCTCGAGTCACCACCGCCTCAGGACGGACGGCGGACAGGTGACATATCTATATATTGGTACTACATGAAGGTTCTTGGAATATGGCGGTCTCTCATCTTCATCTTCCTTATTTGCTGCTACGTGGTGGGAATTACTTTCCCTTGTATGTGTTTCTCAAATATGCGGTACCACAAGCTCCACGCTAACCGATGTAGCAATTTGGGTTGAGTGGTGGACGGCCGCGAATATGAGGCATCCGAATGGGATGCTTGGTTACTGGCTAGGTGTTTATGGCTGGATTGCTGTCATGGCAGTGTCCACACTTGTCCTGGCTTGCTGGTCCGTCTGGACTCGCCCCTAATAATGGGTACTGGGTTTTGAGGCTGACAATTTTTTAGGCATCTGATGTCCAACCTTGTCGCCCGCGCAGCCAAGTCCATGCATGCTCAACTGTTGAAAAGCGTTCTAGAGTATGTGATTGTCTCCCTCCTGTCTGTCTATTATGGTGTCACTGACTTTGCCGAACAGCTCCCCGTTATCCTTCTTTCACAGTACTGATGTCGGTCAAACAACCAATCGGTAAGCTAACCTTTTATATCTGTGCAACAAAGAGCACTGAGCCCCGAGTCGATGTAGTCTCCTGCTCACACTTCATAGGTTCAGTCAGGATCTTCAACTCATCGATATGGAACTTCCTCTCGCCATTCTAAACACTATTCTCACCTTCTTCACCTGTGTCGCTCAGATGGTGGTCATATGTGTTTCAACCAGCTATATCGCAGCTACGGTGCCCGCCTGTATATTGGCTTTCTATTTCATTCAACGGTTCTATCTCCGCACCTCGCGTCAGATCCGTTATCTCGATATTGAGGCCAAAGCACCTCTGATCTCGCACTTCCTTGATACCCTTAACGGCTTGGTCACCATTCGCAGTTTCAAGTGGGAAGCACAGTATCGTAAGCAGAACGCCAAGTTGATCAATGACAGCCAAAAGCCCTTCTACCTGCTTTTCTCCATTCAGCGTTGGCTGGAACTGGTGATTGCGCTATGTGTTGCCGGATTCGCTGTTACTTTGGTAGGCATTGCCGTCGCCACGCGGGGCAGCCTCAGCGCTGGTTATGTTGGTGTGGCCCTACTGAACATCGTCGTCTTCACGGAGAATCTGCAGGGGTTGGTCATGCAATGGACCGTTCTGGAGACCTCGATCGGTGCTGTGTCACGTATTCGCCACTTCCACCGTACGAGCACATCCGAGCACCAGGAGGAAGAAACGATAGACCCCCCGGCCGAATGGCCTGATCGAGGTGTTATTGAATTCAACAACGTGATTGCTTCGTATCAGTGAGATTTCTCTTCCTCCCCTTCTACTGATCCCAAGTTGCTAATTTGTGCGTGTAGAAGCTCCTCAAGCCGAGCTCTTGATGATATTTCACTCTCAATCAGGCCCGGCACCAAAGTGGGCATCTGCGGTCGCTCTGGGAGGTATGCTTGCCCGCATTGGAGCTCTTGCTGGTATTCTCCAGATCCAATCTAATCAATTATTTTCTCTCTAGTGGCAAGTCATCACTCATCTCCTCACTGTTCCGTCTCATTGAACTCACGAGCGGCAACATTGTCATTGATGGGCTGGACATCTCTACTATTCGTCGCAACTCTCTCCGCGCCCAGCTAAACTGCATTTCTCAGGAGCCGTTCTTATTGCCCACCTGCTCTGTCCGACTCAATATTGACCCAGGAAGTGGCCTCGATGACGAGGTCCTGATTAATGCGCTCCAAAAGGTCAAGCTCTGGGATGTGATTGAGGGGCTCGGTGGCCTGGACGCCATTATCACAGCACAAACCTTCTCGCCCGGTCAGAAACAACTCCTGTGTTTCGCATCCGCCATGGTTCGCCCGGAGGGCAAGATTCTGATTCTCGACGAAGCGACTAGCAGGTATGTCATTTAAATTTCTCTTTGACAGTGCCTTCTCCAGAGGCTGACCACACTAAATACAGTATCGATTCTAAAACCGATGAGATTATGCAATCACTCATCCGATCAGAATTCGCTTCGCACACCATCATTGCCATCGCGCATCGCTTGGAGACGATCGTTGACTTTGATGAAGTCATTGTCATGGAGACCGGACGTATCAAGGAGCATGGCCCGCCGGGAGTGCTGTTGGAGGAGAAAGGTGCTTTCGCCGAGCTTTACTGGGACACGGGGCGGAGTTCCAATCGGACGCCCATGGCCTTTTGAACTTCTTGTACCTATCTTGTTCTTTTTACATACCTTACGTTTTTTTTTTTTTTTTTTTTTTTTTTCTCTCTGTTCTTTACAAGGGGTATACTTGAGGTCTATTTCATAAACCAAATCATTGGCAGTATCCTCAGGGAAAGGGGATCTCCCAGCCGGTGTTATCGTCTGATGCACTCAGTACCAATATATATCCCTACAACCTTACTCCGTACACGGATATATATCATCGCACAAATATTCCTTTCTCGTACGCTCAGGGGTGAAAACCAGCAGGGGAAGGCACCCGCCCGGAGACGCTAGCAGCGCGCGACTTGAGCGAGTTGAAATCCGCATTTTTGATCCCACTATTCAGACACAAGTTTACGACTGAGAGCATCAACGCCACAACAGACAGGGTGAGCTAGCTATGCATTCATTTCAAGTTCTAACCATGGAAAGACCTTCAAACATATTCATCAACGATGGTCAAATTGAATTGCTATATTGACTACAAGAAGTATTTGCAAATACCGTCACAGTGTCAGGCAAGGTGAAGTTTGGGAAACGCGTCAAAATTCAAAAGGAATACTGGAGAGTCGCCCCGGAACTTGCAATCGCTCTGGCTGTGGGATCCAACAGCACCGAGTTTTGCTGTTCTGGCGTATATGGCGCTTCGGTCTTAGGCACAAACATGGTATTCGCCACCATTCCACGGTGGAAGAAACGGAATGCCTTGCGGTGACGTGTCTGGCGTTTATCACGATACTGTTTGAACTCGGCCTGCTCCAGCATAGCATACAAATAGCGTGGATGGACCACGATGGCCTGCGCCCCTTTCTGTCCGAAGCCAAAGGAGGTGAGGGAGAAAGCCTTCAGGCCGGACGTTGTGATGCTACGATTGGGGTAGACGATATAGTCGTTCTTCTCGAGGTGGCCGTCCACGCTGTCGAGATTGCGGTTACCTGGGATAATGCCGCTGTTGAGCGCTTGCAGGCCACCGTTCAGCATCCATGCTCCGGCGGCACCCTTGGGGTGACCTGTGAGATATTTCTGTGAGATGGCGAAGAGTGGATTGCCTGGTGTGCGACCGAGATGTTTCATCTGGGCTTCGAGAACAGCAGGCTCATTTTTATCGTTCATCACTGTACTGGTACCGTGCAGAGTGACAAAGTCCAGGTCATCTAATTCAGCATGTTAGTCAGATTGAATGAAGCGAAAGGGGGGGGAGGGAAAAGGCGCACCAATGCCGAGACCAAAGACTGCCAGAGCCCCACGAATGGGCGAGATCGAAGTCTGACTTTTCCAAAAGTCATTGCCAAATGTGTCCAAGGCTTCCTTGCGCTGGCGATCGGCCTCTTGCTCGACAAAGCGGAGGTGGTGCTCACGCGCTTCGCTGTCTTCAAGATCTCCCATGGTCCCAACCTCTAAGTCGACTGACTCCTGAATCTGGACGAAACGCGCCGCCAGACGACGCTTGCGGTATCGCACATCTAACAGGGGCGAGGGGAAGCGGTTTGTTGGCTGCTCGCGTGCATTGGTCAGAATACCCTGCCCGGGCGCGGGCACTGAGCGCCCAGTCTTGTCACTGGCGGTGCCCACCCAAGCAATAATACCTTGAATGGGCAGGCCAAGGTCTAACGCCAACCGTGCAGAAGTGATGACCTCAATTCCACTTCCCTGTGATTCGACAAACCCGCTGCGGCTCTCCGCCGAGGGTCGCGACATCTCTTGGGGAAGTCGGCCCTTTGTTGCTTCAGCAGCCGCATCCGTGGTCGCTTTCATATTGGCAAATTCTTCTGCCACAGCCTGGTTCATATCGTCATATCCTCCGACCAGGCAGATCTTGGCCCGTCCGGTCGCGATCGTCTCATACCCGGTTTCCAACGATTCGACCGATGTGGCACAAGCACCGACCGCCGTCCGGATGGGCCCAGAGGAGGATATGAGTAGCATGTTCACCCACGCGGCTGTAGTGTTAATAAAGGTCTCCTGGAGGATATCCTTCTGTACGTCTTTGTCCATGTATCGATCCTTGAACAACTTCTTTAGGGAATGAACACCCCCCAAACCTGAACCAATACAGTTACCGAATTCCGAAACATGAATATACTGGTACAGCTCATAGGGGTCGGTGATTCCGGACGCGATCAACGCTTCTATCGTGCTCACCAAGGTGAAGAGGGTTCCACGGTCCACCTGGGCAACAATGTCGTCAGGAATGCCGTAGGTGCGTGGATCCCAACCGGTAGGGACCTGTCCTGCCACAGCATGGTCATAATTCAAGGCTTTGGGGATCATCAGGACGGCCCCCTTCTTCAAGTTGACCACACAACGCTCTCCGAGCGACAGGATATCAACATATTTCTCGCCATGCTCGTTGACAAGTTGCTGCGCCACTTCAGGGGAAACCTCGAATTCCGGTAGGTCTTCCTCGAGAAGGATTTCTTGAAGCAATTGCCTTTTTCCAGCTGTCTCCTGTGCATCTAGTGTGGCCTCCACCAGACGGATCCCCGTATGGGCAAGAATATACTCTTCATAGCGAACCTTGATGTCGAGGTCTTGGACAGCCTTCTTGGTCTTCGCGTCCACCCATCCGGTATACTGTTGGCCGTCTAGGAGTCCATTGTAATGCGTGATCAAGCCCATCATCCAAGCCATCTCAATGCACCCTTCGAGTGACAGGCGCCCAGTAGCCTCCATCTGCCACCGAGTACGGGAGTTACCGAATGGTCCTATCTCGGAGAATCCAGTCACCACCACGACGCGATCCAGATTCGCCATTCCAAGTAGTCTTTCCCGCAAGGGTTGGACTTCAACATCCTCATCAGGTAATGGCGGGAATGTGAACGGGATATTTGCCAGGCGAGGCCGAGCAACCCCTTTGTCTTTTGCCTGAAGACCCAAAATGGTGAGCTTCTCTTCAGCTTCCTTTTCCCGAGCCAGGTTGGCACGAAGAGTACTTTGATCGAAGATATCGCGGCGGACCTTATCCAGCGTGGCTCGAAGATTTGGGATGGCGTTCAGCCCTCCCGTGAGATCGGCATACAATGGCTGGACGTTGCATTCGCTGGCCAACTTGCGAGTCAGCAGCACCAGAATATATGCTGCCATCTCCGCTGTCGAGAAGGTTTGCACGCCATGAAGTTCGATGCCAGCGGCAACGATATTATTATCCGCCATGAGCCCCGTACCACGAGTCCATCCAATAACCGCACCGCAGATGGATAAATACGCAGACCAGCTCTCCGAGTGCCACTTTTCAAATAGTGATTCAAGCGCAAGCTTGGACTCGCCGTACAAGCCATCGTTACCAAAGGCACCGTGGTTCGGAGAAAGTGGCAGAATGACTTGGGTGGGTCGCGTGCGATACCCGCGGGCCTGCTTTTGTTTCTTGATGGCGCCCAGCAAACGTAATGTGTTGGTAAGCATGATGCGGTGGGCAAGCTCCGAGCGCGAATCAATTTGGTCAATTTCTCGTCCAGACTCTGTAATTGCCGCGAAGGGGATTACATGGTCCAGGTCCCAGCCTAGCCCGGTATCTGCGAAAATGTGCTCTACAAGGCCGTCAAGATCTTGTTGACTGCCTTGGTTGAAGGGAGCGACGATGAGCTCGGATCCCCGGGCGCCATGCTCGACGTAGAGGTTCTGGTAGTAGCGGGTGGTAGACGATGAATAGCTGCTGGTAGTGATGATCACTTTGGCACCACCACTCAAAAGACCTTTCAGGACCTCGGCATTTATCGACCCTGCGCTGACTCCTGTCATCAGTACATTTTTGTTGACAAAAGTCAGTCCTTCACTCCAAGAGGTTTGCACCTCCTCGCGGTACAATGTAGTCATCGGCTGGTTGATATGCCAGGATGACTGACCACGAGTCTTGATTGTGATCGGTGCAACAACCGGAGATTCGCCACGAGCGACTTCGGAATACTTGATATTGCCCTTCTCGTCAATATCGGTGCTGGGGCCTTTGATGAGAGCATCGTAGCTGGCAGCCAGAGGCTCAAACCGAGGGGTGCGAGTTTTCTCACAACGATCCAACAGGCGGTGCACGGCCGCTTTGGCTTCAGGAAACCGAGGTCCCCAGGCCAAAGATTCGTTGCCGGCGAGATAATTCAGCATGCGCACTAAGCGGGGACTAGATCGATTCGCAATGGCGTTGCTATATTTGGCATAATCCGCATCTGAGAAGTCACCACGCAGGATTCGATGAAAGAGGTCGAGGGCGTCTTGTAAGACCCAGTTCCAGCTCGAATGGAAGCGTCGAAGCTTGGAGGCTGCCCAGAGAGGACGGATACCGGAAAGGAAGAAATCCCCCACCTCCGCCGTGATGCCGTCCAATTGGTGCTGCAGCTCGGCCGTTGCTAGTTGTGCTTTCAACGCCTCGTGGGCATCTTGCCTCAGGTCCTTTCCTAGGAGCCGTGCATACAGTTCCATTAAGGACTTCTTGAGCTTGGTCTGGTCCTTCACCACGGAGTCGAGGGCTGCACTGTCCACTGGTGTTGTGACTGTTACCGCAGTCGCCGCAGTTTGGGTGAACCCCAAGAGGTTGAGCCCGTGATCAGTGCCATATTGCTGCACAATTGTATCGAAGAACAAGTGTGCCTCTTTTTGGTCCGTCAACCTCGATGAGATTTGCGCTGTGCTTGCTCGCAGAAAGATTGCATCTTGACGACCTGGGCCCAGACCCCAACGAGACTTCAAATAATCACGAACATCCCCACTGGAAAAGCCCGCGGGAAGCTTCTGCGCGAAGACCTTGGACAATAGACCAGTTGAAACTTTGCGCAACTGCCCCGAGAAAGCGGGCGCGGATTGTAGCAGGCTTGCCAACTCATCGAGGGCCATATCCTCTGGCTTTTCGGGGAGCGAGCCGAACTCGGCATCGAGGTCCCCAACAATCTCATTCTCCATTGTTGATCGACCTGCATTACGATTAGTATCATCAATTGGGTCTTTCTAACCGAGTAAGTCACATACCATTGGCTAGAGCCTTGATTGTTTTCATTGTTGCCAGTTCACCGTGACTCTTTCGTAGCTTTCCGGCAACGATAGCAACCAGGATCTCCTTTGCATCAATTTGAGCGTCCGGGATCGGGGCACCATTGGCGATCTGCGTTGAGGCGGTGACGTTCGGTTGAGCTTCAGAAGACTCCGCCGTTTGGAGACCTTTCACAGTAACTTGGGCAGTTGTGGCCGCTTCGGTCACAGTTGACTTGGTGGGTGTTTCGATCTTCTTCGTTTTTTCTGGGGTTGCCACTGTACCTGCCTCTAACAAATACTGTATCTCTTGTGCATTCTGCGCATAAGAAAGAAACCGTCGAGTGATGTTGCGAGCAGCATCTTGGGATTTGAGGTGTCGAGCGACAGTGTTCTTGAGCATGCTGGTGAGGACATCGGCGGGTCCGATTTCGACGAAGCGCTCAACATTATGCTCTTTGAGGAGGACATCTTGCGTGGTGATCCTATTCAATGTTAACAAACCCCAGGGTCATTCTTCGTTGCTTCGTTGCTTTCTCGATGACTGCGGCTTACCATTGGACCGGGGACGCAAATTGATGTCTATCGTATGCAGTCCTGCTGTCAGCGACATTATACTATTATGAGATACCTCGAGGACTATCACTCACGCCAGCAACTCAACCAAGAGCAGATATGCTAGTTGTTGCCCAACCTGGGGCTGCATTGTTATCTGCGACATTGCTCAGGAATGGCACTGTCGTCTACGTTCATTTGTTGGTGAACCAGATGCGCAGAGAATCCACTATTTAGGTCTATCTACATATTTCCCGGCTACAAGCTCTTGCTATGAGTTTTGGGCCCTTCTTTGCAATGCCCCGTCGGGTTTAGCTATTACCGGCAACAGCTCAGGGCCTACCATGTGGTCAGCCACCGGACCCTCAAGCCATGTGCTCAGAACACGATCCAACATCATCATGCAAAGCCGTTCGCATCTTTTGGCCTCATACTAGTAACGGATATGACACTAGCTGCTCACAGTGCATGATGATGCTACATCACTTAGCGCCAAATAATTAGGGCTTACATGGGTGGAGACAGGGCTGAATCAGTGCTTATCCTGGTTCTCGATCAGGTACCGTCAGCAAACACAACGGACTAGTTCAAATGGCATCGGAGAATTATGGGCTAACTCGAGGCTGAAAAGGTCCTAAAAGTTTCTGGCATAGTATCCAAAGTCGTATGGTGTGGCTTAATCACTCCAGAGCATTCAGCCACTCTCTGTCGTAGTAATTTTGTTATAGTCAGCGCCCTGGTCCAGCGGGATCTCAGACGTTTTCTATACTCGCAGATTGTAGACATATTTCCAGAGCCTGGTAATCATTCATCGTTTGAGATGATCGCAGTCGAACGACTGAGGGAAGCGCCTCTCGTGGTTTTGGTCAAGGCTGTTCCTCTTGCCCTTGTAGCTTATGTGAGCTCCTTCCATGATCGTCTTTAGCAGACATGTGTGTTCTGACTATCCTTATTTTCTGAAGGGACTTGCCATCATCGTCTACCGCATATGGTTCCATCCTCTTGCCAAATTCCCCGGGCCTGTCTTGGCCAAAGTCACAAACCTCTATGGCGGATACTATGCATGGAAAGGAGATCTGCATCTTGATATGATGCGTTGTCACGAGAAATACGGTTCGAAGCAATCCTCTCATGCTGTGGTGCTTTCATGCTGACCTGCTGCCTGATAGGCGATATTGTTCGATACGCACCCAATCGCGTCCTGTTCAATAGCAACACCGGCTTGAAAGGTAAATGATCCATCGATACATCTCTTCATGTACCTTTTGCTGAGCGTCCGCTATGTTGCAGAGATCTATGCATTCACCAAGCAAGTTCAGAAGTCGGCCGCCTACGGGGCCATGGTTCATCGGGCTCCCAATACTCTTACCCTGATTGACAAGAAACAACACGGTCGCAAACGCCGTACCATCGCCCAGGGATTTGGAGACAATGCTCTCCGTGGGTTTGAGGATACTATCATGGGCCTAGTGCGCACATTTTCTGACTCGCTGGTCCAAGACACTTCGGCAGGCGAATGGTCTTCTCCGCAGAACATGGCCAAGTGGTGTATGTCTTCCTTGTTTGTCAATTCCATGGTCGGATACAGCGGACTAATTACCATTAGCAAACTACCTGACTTTCGATATCATGTCTAGCGTGATTTTTGGCGAGAGCTTCGATCTCATCGGCAGTCCTGAAAATCGACATATT
Organism: Penicillium rubens; assembly: GCF_028828025.1. Taxonomy (NCBI): domain Eukaryota; kingdom Fungi; phylum Ascomycota; class Eurotiomycetes; order Eurotiales; family Aspergillaceae; genus Penicillium; species Penicillium rubens. The sequence goes on along the minus strand of NW_026890601.1, from coordinate 3,815,976 downwards.
GTCCAATCCATTGAAGACTCCAATGTGCGGACAGGAGTTCTCCTTCAAGCAGGCGAGTTGTCCACTCGCCGCCTTGACCGCAAACTCTTCCCCGAGGCCATCGCTGGCCGTAACATTTTCATTCGCTTCGTTAACCAGCTGCTAAAGAAGCGAATGTCAGTCAAACCCCTGAAGCGTAATGACGTTTTCTCGTTCTTGCTCGATGCAGTGGATCCGGAGACAAAACAGGGCTTTACCCCAGCTGAGATTGGAGCGGAGAGCACTACTATGATTGTGGCTGGTATGTAGCTCCCCTGAACGTTCCTATGCTACTCTGGTCACACACTAATCTTGCGCACACACAGGATCCGATACCACTTCCACGGCTATTGCATCAATCTTCTTCTACCTCTGCCGCTACCCTGATATCTACGAGAGAGTCAAGACCGAGGTTCGCGCTGTGTTCCCCGATCCCAATGACATCAGCCTCGGAGCTGGCCTCACCGAATGTGTATTTCTTCGTGCATGTATTGATGAGACTCTACGTATGTCTCCTCCGGCCAGCAGCTCATTGTGGCGCGAGGTGATCCAGGACGGTGTCATGATTGACGGGCATGTAATTCCTCGCGGCTATGATGTTGGTACTTGCATTTATGCTGTCCATCATAATGCCGAGTACTATCCGCAGCCGTTCGAGTATCGTCCTGATCGTTGGCTCGACGAGCCCGATAAGGTCCAACTTGCTCGTTCCGCATTTACACCCTTCTCAATTGGGCCCCGAAGTTGCTTGGGCAAAGGATTGGCCCTGACTGAGTTGTCTTTGACCATGGCCTATCTGTTGTCCAAGTATGATTTCCGTCCTGCACCGGGCACCGAACATGTGGGCGGCGGTTCGGCTTCTCAGGGGCCCGGACGAAGCCGTGAGGGGGAGTATCAACTTCATGATCATGTCACGGCGGCAAAGAATGGGCCAATTGTGCAGCTCCGCGTACGCCAGTAAGCAAGATGGGTGGTCAGACAGAAGAATGAGGATTTTAAAGATAATATGGCGCGATCGAATGAATTGAATGATATCGTGTTTGCACAGAGCCTTTGTACGTTTACTTCGCCATTCTCCCAGTCTTACAGGTGAAACTTGTTATGCGGTCTGATGTCTTTGTATTAGACAACTGTTATTGAATTTATGCGTAGTCATCTAGGCCCTTACCTCGTTCCAAGGTTGTCACCTAACCTGATTTTTAAGTCCAAAATACCGGGTTACACCTTCTGAGAATAAAGCACTAAGAAATATCCCAAATGTTGTTTCTATCGTGAAGACTTTCTTTACTAGGACATTTGGAAAGAACATTCCGGAAAATTCCCACATCTTGACACTTGAGCTCTTTCGCTTGAGGAAGCGGACAGTTTCAACCCAGTGGTCCTGAGTTTCTCATGATATGTAATTGACGTTCTCTTATTCACTCTTGCACAACTCCATCGAGCACTTGCTTCACCTCATGACACCATTCCAGGCTATCCTCTCTATCACCGCGCTGAAGACTCGTCAACTCTGCATATAGCTTTTGACAAACTGGGCCAGCAGCGCTCTCAGTTGTGTAAACAAAGTAGTCCCCGCGCGACTGGTGCGTGATCGAGCGAATAGGAACCAAGCAAGCGGCAGTTCCCACGGCCATCACTTCACTGAAGGTCGACAATTCCGCGTATTTGACCTGGTCATCATTAGCCAGCCATCCGGTAAGATGGGAAACCAAAACTCACCGTGCGATGCTCGACTTGATAATCCAACCCTTTTCCAATCGCCATCAAACTATCCGAGGTCACGCTGTTGATGATATTATCACTCTTCGGCACGACCAAGACCACTTGCTCCGCTCCCCCTTCCTGTTGCGTGATCTTGACGCCCATGAACCCCGAGGTTGAGAACTCATCAATGTCCTCCCCGGTTTTGCTATCCAGATGCAACGTCATCGGGAATCCCGCTTTCATCGCGTGTTTCGACCACTTCATCACCGGCGCGTAATTACCTCCGATCTTAGCATGCCCGGTCCCCTTGGGAGCTGCCCGATCAAACTCTTCCAAAGTCACCGCCGGCAGCGGTGCCGTTCCATGGTAACTGCTGAATGGCTGGACATAAACACACAACGTGTACTCAGCCGGTGGCGTGAGGGCCAAGTGCCCGCTGGACCCGAACAGCACGGGCCTGATATACAGGGCTGCACCACTCTCATAGGGGGGAACCCACTCGGCATTGTACACGACGGCTGCATTGACGGCAGCAATGAAATGGTCAATAGGCACAGGTGGAATGGATACCACATCTGCCGAGTGCTGCATACGCGCGGCATGGAAGGCTGGGCGGAAGATTTGGATCTTGCCGCTCTGGGTGCGGTAGGCTAATTGGGGTTGTTAGGATGTTTGGACTGATTGTTGTGACCCTGATGTCCCATAAGTACCTTTTAGACCCTCGTACACCTGTTGGCCATAGTTCAGGGCGGTTGAGAGTCCGTGCACTCGTAGATAGGGATCCTCGATGAATTTGGGCGCTGTCCACTTGCCCTCTTCGACCGAATAGGTTGATTCGATGTGGCCATTGACTAGGAAGGTAATAATCAATTTAGCTTCATTTTGAAGAAATTATAGCAAGGTGAATAATCTTTGGAGAGGCACTCACCCATATCGGTCACAGCCAGACCTAATTTGGTCCAGTCTACATTGTGTTAATGCCTTTACTGAAATTACTCGATGTGTATATTTAAGCACTGTTACTGACCAACATCGGGCGCGGGGGCTGTCGGGAAAGTCATCTTAGCAATTAGAAGCCAATATCGTCCAATATGAAAGATTGGTGAAGAGACGGGTACAGATGGAGTGAATTATTTCAACCAGGGTCCCAGCCGTTAGATATCAGACTCTTCAGCCAATTTTAGGAGGTATTATGCCAATAGTTTCATTATTAAGTTCGTGGGGCTTACTTCCACTCGTTCTTGTCAGCAACGCAGCCACACGGTCCTTGCCTGACATTGCATATAACAGCCGCCGCTACTGCAAGGTCACTCTTCTGATGTTCAGTAGATGCAGCACTATGCAGCATCAGCACAATAGGCTCGGGTAACATTCTCCGAGCCTGAGATGAGGATTAGACGTCGCTACATCTTCCCACTGCGCCTTCAATCTCGCCCTCGCCCCCAACCTTTGGGGGCGGTAACTTCCCACTGCTCAGCTGGACTCGCTTTGGGTGACTCAAATGGCGAAAGTTATACATGGTAGCTGCGTAGAAATACATTTTTTGCTGTTCAATTCAATACTCTACACACAGGTTAAATAGTAAGTCCAGTGTCCCTGGCGGCAATAGTAGTCGTGCGTGGACGAGAGCGGCATCATCGGAATCAGACATTCTCCCCCTATGCTTCACTTTCCCATTCCCTCTTCACAATACACAAGATATCAGCTCCAGTCATGCACGCAGACCACGGCTCGTCCAATGCACACAGTCTGATTCTGCCTGTGATCAGATTCGACCCCCTGCTTATTTACTCATGACTGAAACAGATAGAACTTGATGGCCGAAACCTTCTTCTAAAACTGACGCTATGCACGAGTTTCGCGGCAGCCTGATGCAAGCCGAAATCGAGTCTATCTGGCCCTATCCTCATACAAAGTGGCACCATGACAACCTGGCCGGCTCAGCAGGCTGGGCAGCTATCACTGATGATCCTATGTCCGAGTCGGAGTTATACATGGCCCTGCCCGGTGCTCCGCAAGACGATATTCCCTTCTACTCCGAAACTTTCTCCATTGTATGTCACCTGCTTTTTGGCTTTTTCTTTGGCCCTTGCTCTTGCTCTTCTGCTCTTCAAGAAGTGGCCTACCTTTCCCTCTTTTGACTTGTACTTTGCTCTGTGACGCCGATGAAGTGACTTGATCGATTAACTCTTTACAGGACGAATGCCCCATGCGCACTCAATCTGACCCGGCACTCCTTTCATCTCTTCCTCCCACCCCACCATCCAGTCAAGTCAATCCTCCCACAGCAGGTTCACAGCCACAACCACACCATCTCAGTCCCATGTCCAAGAAGCCAGATCGTAGTCCACCCTGCTGTTCTGCTCATGAGCGCATGCTTCATCAACAGCTCTCACGCGGCGCCAGTATCAATATTCAGAACGCCCGCGGCCAGACCCCGCTGCATATCGCTGCTCAACAAGGCAACCTTGGCAATGTACGGCTCTTACTCACCTCGAATATGATCGACGTGAACGTTCAGGACCGATGCGGAGCCACTGCATTGCATCTGGCGAGTGAGAACGGGCATGTTGCGGTAGTGAGCTTGTTAGTGGCACATAATGCCCGATTGGATGTAAGGGCAACAAGCGTGCGATGAGTGGATATTCTTATCAGGACCTTTGGTTGGGCAACGCCCTGGACCATCTTGTTGATCGTCGGGATTGCCTGTTTGGTTTGAAATGATGGCTGCTAGGGAACCAAAAATGTACTTAGTAGGTATAGCTAAGAAATATAGATACAGCCTTCATGTTTAGCTATTAGTGCCCAGATGAAAATGAAACCCCAGACTTGAAGTCCACGGGTTGAGAGGAGTCCGGGCGGCGGTCGCAGAGAGGTAAAACAAAGATTCAAAGTTTCTCCCCAACCTGAACTTCCACCACCTTTCCATCCAGTCAATTTCGATGTCATAAATGTGCTGTTGTTTGAAAAACATCAATAAAAAATTAGATAATGCTAGAGCTTACGACCTCATGTAGGTAGTCAGAACAGTCTTATCCTAACTTTGGAACTTGAAGTAGACAACGGGGCTCGGGACCTCGGGGTCGGCCCGAACGGGAAGCTTGGAACCTTGAAAACGGGCCATTTCAACGCATGCAGGTGTATCTTACTCGACTTGCCATTGACCTTGAAAATTGATATAATTAGATATGTAGGTAGTTTCTCAGATTTGCATCTTATCCATAAGGTACTCGCTTAGATATCCTACTATCTCGTGGCTATTGCGTTGTTGCAAGTGGCTACAACAGCGATTGGGGGGTCTCTGGATATATATTATCGGCGCCGCGACTATCTACAAGTACTAAAAGCACTTGATAATTCAGATTTACGCACTGATTGATAAATGACGCTTGTTCTGCACCTTCTCATAAGCAAAAGTATCTCGTGTGTAGTTTAAAAAAAAAAAAAAAAAAAAAAAAAAAGACAAAGAAATCAAACATGTAGGGAATACGGGTGAGGTGTTGAGCTGAGCATGCCTAAAAGGCGGTGCACTATAGCAGAAAAGTATGGCAACGCGACGGTTTGTTTCCCAACACCACCTGGGCAGTTTATCACACACGCGTTCTTGCTTAGATGCGACTACTTATCTACGTGTCTCGTCCACCAAAACCATTATCAAGTACTATCATTAAGCTGAGCTTGCACATATCTCTATATCAACCTCGATCCTCTAAGCCATCATGAAATAAAAAAAGTCCAGGTTGAACAGCCCAGCCGCCTTCTACACGGTCAAGTGACGGGCCCATACCACATGTAAATCTTTTCCTCCAGCTGTCGCTTAATACGCCCGGAGGATCGAGTGAGCCACCACGATAGACTGGGATCGGTCTCCGCCATGGAGCCCCAGAGCGAAACGTGGTCCTCCCGAATGCGGTCCCAGAATCGCTCAGCCACGCCATTATGCCAATCCAAGTGGGAGATGGAAAACAAGGCGAGCTCTGATATGTTTCCGATGATACTGTGCTGTTCGACGGATGTGGCCATGGAGCGTGGGGCATATGCCTCCGCATCACCCGATGGCAGCGATGGAGCAAATTGCCATGGGAACGATGCTTGCGTGAAAACGAGCGCGAGGTTATTGACTGTCTGTTCTGGTGCTGGCGAGATCGGGTCGTGGTCAAAGTAAGCGATGAAGTCTCGGGTCTCAAGCTGCGTTAGGAGTGCATTGATGTCAATGGCCCCATTGGAGATGACGTGACGCTGAAGGGCGGTGCGAAGGGCCTCTCGTGAAGGGAAATCCTGGAGAGAGGTGGCAGACTGGACGATCCGTGGATTACGCAGTACCGTCCAGAGCGCGGGATCAGGAAAGATGGTGCTGCGCAAGGCCGTGGCCTCCCCCAGCATGATACTGGCATGAGGCCTGAGTTCGCGCGCTAGATCGTGCATCGCGGGAGAAGTAGCGATGAGTGCCGACAAGGAGGAGGGAGAGGCGTCGCGAACGAGGAAAATACTACGCAACGGTTGCAGTACTCGCGCCAATTGCGCAACGGCATCATGGGTGTCCAGCGCATACGTGCGAGACTCTGCAGATGAAGTGCCCAATGCTGCCACGACCGGTATATAGCCATTATGGATAGCGGACTTGATTCCCTGGGTGGCAACATCTGTCACATGACCCTGATGGTAGGACATTGTGCCGTCAGATTCAGAGACGGACGTAAATATACCAGAGGAGATGGGCCGTGTCTCGACATCCTGCTGCTCCAGGAGCGCGCTGAGCTGGTAGTTCGTCGTGCGGATGCGACATAGTCGATTCGGCTGATCGCTGGGCCCCTCCACTCTCGATATGGACGGAAGATCCAGGTCTAACTCACCATGTACGACAACAGGAAACAGACCGACTCTGCGTAGGAATGCTAGTGAGTCGGCAAGCTGTTCGAGCTGCTCGCGCACGGCGGTTCGCGGCGGAGAGAGTGAGTTCGGCCCGAGCGCGATTACGGCCAGAGATTTGCCCTGTGAAGGGTGAAACTGGCCGAGATACTGCTGTATGTGCTGTGTGGAGTCAATGAGACGTAACATTTGGGTTATTATCCCACGATTGGTATGCATGCAGAACCGCTGCCCTCTCGAAGGCTGGACAGAGAGATAGCCCCAGCTAGCGCGAGTGGGGAGCCCGCAACGACCCAGCAATGGGGCCAGCATAGTGGAACAATTACCTCGACACCAATGGCCAAGGTAAGCTGGCCGATTGCAGATAAGCTAGGGGCTGAGTAGCCAGAGGATTCGTCGAGCTGGGCTTATACTAGTCGGGTGCTGGTAATGGCAGTCGTGCTCGCCTCGGGTTTTGCGCACTCTGCACGATTGTCATCACGAAATATGGCGCATCTTGCTTTCCCTTGACCCCCGGCCTGACCGTGACAGCAAACCCACAAAGAGGGTAAGCAGGGAATGGCAGATCTACCCGTGCCCGTGCATGCTGTACGGTGAGCTAAGCACGATCGTGCTCCACCCAACTACTGCACGATCAGCCGCTAGGTGAGACGTCAGAATTTAGTCGAAAATTAGCGTCGACCTAACCGTATCTGTGACCTTGTACCTCACCATACAGCTTTTCCGCCCCTTGCAGCGCCCAGAGTCAGAAACGTGGTGCCCATGTGGCCCCTTGGTCTAGCCCTAAGCGGCTACAGATTGTATGACTAGTGTATTACTGATGCCAAGCGAGACTCCGGATGAGCGAAAGGCATTGTCCGATCCAGGCAAGCCTCCTCTAGTGACTGCCAGGTTGCGCGATAGCCCCCACACAACCTTATTGGTGGATTGTGGTCGGTTCCTGCACGGAAGTATGCGATCGCGAATGCCAAAAAGTCGTGGGCATATCGCGAAGTAGTAATCTGTTCAAGAGATAGCGTCTCCCAGACTTTCTGACTGCGCAAGTCCCGTCCGTCATTCTGCCCTACACTCTCGCGCTCTCAGTGAAGCTTCGTTGTTGGACTACCTATCCCATCCAACACCTTTAGCATTCATTCGCCGCACATTCCACGGCTCCTATACGAGTCGTATCAATCACTATCACATACACAAAAGCACTTCTAATTCACCATGGGCGACTACGGCGAACAACCTTCCATGGAACTTGACCATGTTGAGCTGCCATTCGAGCTCAAAGCAGGTACATCCCTGTTTCCCCTTTTGACTGACGGAATTATTCTAGATGATGAACAACTGGCCGTGCCACCAGTGGGTGGCAGAGTTGGCCAGACACGAATTGCCCTGGAGTTGCGGTCGGACATCTCGTCCGCAGCCCTGGCAGGCTTCTGCACGCCCCGCGGATTGACGCTCATGAGTGTGTTGAACGTTGCTTGGTCTTTGGTGCTCGCGGCGTACGCCGACACCGAGGCGGTCAATGTCCTGTTTGTTCGATACGTGGCCGGGGTGCCCTACGTCGGCTTGTCTGAGACCGTGATTGACGGCGGACGAACAGTACAGCAGACCTTGGCGGAGGCTGAACAGCAGGTGCACACGAGCATGGCAGTGCCGTCGACGACAAGCTTGTCCGAATTGCAGAAGCGGACGGCTGTGGAAGGCCATCCAGCATTCAACAGCGTAGTGCTGTTATCGGACAGCAATGCCCCAGAGTGGGAAGAGGTGCGTGCAATCTGAAGTCGGAATTTGGTAATCCAGTCGGCGTTAGCGGATAGAATTGCAGTGAAAGAAGATATTAAATTATTCAAACAGACTGGAGATTACATTGCCGTCCAGGCGACAGCAACCCCCGATCACTTGGGGATTTTTTTACAATTTCCCACCCACATGCTTCCCGCGGCACAGGCCCATCACTGCGCGACGACCCTGAGCCATGTGCTCGGACAAATTATTCGGCAACCTGATCTCTCAATCGCCGAGGTCAGTATGATGAGTCCACAAGGGCTGCAGCAGATCTCCCAGTGGAATCAAACGGCGCCCGCAGTGGTCTCACGCTGTCTTCACAACCTCGTGGATGAGACAGCCCAGGCGCGACCTGACGCCATGGCTATCGAAGGAGCCGATGGTCGTATGACCTACGGCGACTTGCAAACGTATTCAAATCGCCTGGCGCAGCACTTGGTTCAACTTGGAGTCGGCCCAGAAATATCAGTGCCATTATTCTTCGAGAAGTCGAAGTGGGCGATTGTTACCATGATTGCCGTCGTCAAGGCCGGTGGCGTCATCGTCAACCTGGATGCCAAACAGCCACAAACGCGCTTACGAGGACTGCTCGCTCAGCTGCAAGCCCCGTTAGTGCTGAGCTCAGTCCAGCATGCTGGTCTCTGGGACAGCGAATTTCCTGTTGTGACCGTCTCCGAAGATGCCCTCGAACAGCTACCGACGGCGACGGAGGCCCCCATTGTCACCGTTACGCCGCATAATGCCCTTTATATCATCTTTACCTCAGGCAGTACCGGTACTCCCAAGGGATGTGTAGTCGAGCACGAGTCCTTCCTAACAGCCGCCGCACAACACGTACAGGCCGGCCAAATCCTCCCCCTCCAGCCGGGTGCTGCAAATGACGCCCTACACATTCGACGTCAGCATGCTGGAAATCTTTACCACGCTGACTACCGGTGCCTGTATTTGTTTCTGCGACGATGAACAGGCGGCACTTGGGATCGCCCACATTGTCAATTACCTCCAGATCTCCTGGACATTCATGACGCCCTCTTTGGTGCGTCTGGTTGACCCGGCCTCGGTGCCTACCCTGAAGACGCTCGCCCTTGGTGGAGAAGGTCTGGGGCGCATAGATGTGACAACATGGGCCGACAAGTTGCATCTGATCAACGGTGATTTTTCTTCCTTTGGGCTCAATTGAACTCTCCACTAACAACTTCCTTAGGTTATGGTCCCAGTGAATGCTCCGTCGCAGCGACCATCAACGAGCCATTGTCACTCACGTCTGATCCAGCTAACATTGGCGTTGGATACGGCGCTTTGTGCTGGGTGGTGCATCCCGACGATCATGACCGACTTGTTCCCATCGGTGCCGTTGGTGAACTCGTAATCCAGGGCCCCATTGTCGCGCGGGGCTATCTTCATGAGCCTGTCAAAACAGCTGCAGTCTTTTTAGACGAGGTTCCTGCCTTTTCTGCCCTCCTGCCCCGGTCGCCGCCGGCTTTCCGGCTGTATAAGACAGGAGACCTTGTTCGTCAGAACAGTGATGGTACTATCAACTTCATCGGCCGCAAAGATCGCCAGGTAAAGCTCAACGGACAACGCCTGGAGCTCGGCGAGATCGAACAGCGACTGTCGGAAAATTCGCACGTCCGACATTCCCTGGTTTTGCTGCCTAAAGAGGGTCCCTGTCAAGGTCGACTGGTTGGCGTCCTATCGCTGCATGATTTCCCCTATGATGGTCCGCGTGACACCAGTGTCCATAGTTTACCTGTGGAGGAGTCGCAGCTTGCGCGTCTCTTATTGCCAGAAATAACCGCGCAACTGGCCGCACATCTCCCAGCATACATGGTACCAACCTTCTGGGTGGTGCTGGCCGCACTGCCCTTCACAACATCAGGCAAAGTCCACGTCGTTTCAATGACCCAATGGCTGCATGAGATGTCCGACGAGATCTACCGCGAGATTGCCGGTGTGAGTGATGATGCGCCTGAGACTTGTCTTTTGACCGATGTGGAATTGCAAATGCAGCAGATATGGGCGGAAGAAATGGGCATCCCTGCCGCAGAGCTCAAGACTACCCGATCTTTCATCGCCCTTGGCGGTGACTCCCTGACTGCCTTGAAGATCGTGGCCCGTTGCCGTAAGCAGCAGCTGGTCGTTTCGGTCCCGGATGTCTTGCGCGCTGCTAACATCATTGAAATGGCCGCACGGGCAACTCAGGCGCCTGCAGACTCATCTCAAGAGGGAAAAGAGAATTCTGAGAACAAGACCAATTCTGACCCGGCCCAGCGGGCCGCGACCGTGGACAATACTCTTCTAGAAGCGGCAGGCTTGGCCAGTCGCAACCAGGTAGAGGATATTTACGGTTGCTCGCCCATGCAGGACGGCATTCTACTTAGTCAAGTCAAGTTTCCAGGCACCTACGAAGTCCGTCGGGTGCTGCGAGTAGAGTCTACCCGAGATGCATTCACCACTGTCGATCGTCTGCAAAAGGCCTGGCAGGCAGTGGTAGATCGGCACCAGATGCTTCGAACGATCTTCGTCGACACAGCTGGTCGTTTCCAACAGATTGTGCTTAAGCAAGCTCCGGCCTGCATCCGGATTCACGAACTTTTGGACGAGCACGATGAGCACGTCGTTATCAAGTTTCTTCAAGCCCTGCCTTTACCAACATACCAGGCTGCGCAGCCTCAGCATCGTTTGACCATTTGCCGTGCGGCTGGTGATAATGTCTTTGTTAAAGTCGAGATCAACCACGCCTTGGTTGACGGAGGCTCTACTGAGGTTATCCTCCACGAACTTGCGCAGGCCTTCGATGACCACTCCTTCTCGGCGCCGCCCGCACTATTCAGCGACTATATCAATTTTATTCATGCGCCGGAGACTGCCAGCAAATCACTCCAATACTGGACAAAATATCTGGACGGTGTGCAGCCGACCATTGTACCCTTGTATCCAGCAGAGGGCAGCCCCAAGCAGATCCGTTCCGTGCCGGTGCCATTCACAGATGCTTCTGCACTGTCTCGATTCTCAGAGAACCATGGACTCACTTTAGCAAACGTGCTGCAGACAGCCTGGGCATTGGTTTTGCATACCTACACGGGAGCCGAAGATGTCTGCTTTGGTTACATTGCCGCAGGCAGAGATGTTCCAGTTGTGGGCATTGAGCGCGCGGTGGGAGCTTTTATCAACATGCTGGTGTGTCGCGTACGGCTAGCTCAGCAAGACACTGTCCTCGACACTGTTGCTTCGATGCAGAATGAGTATTTCGATGCTCTGCCTCATCAACACACGTCACTGGCCCAGATCCAGCACAATTTGGACCTTGCGGGCATGCCTCTATTCAACAGCATTGTATCAGTACAAAGAGATGTATCTGACCAGCCGTATGGAGAGTCACTCTCGTTCCGGCCCCTTGAAGAAGGTGATCCAACAGATGTCAGTGTTCATTCGCGTTGGTTGTATGGTGGTTCACGACTTCTCTGCTAACAAATACTAGTTTGATCTCGCCGTCGCCATTCATGTTGGCAAAGAAACCGTCAAGATTGATATTGGTTACTGGTCTTCGCTGCTATCGGATGGCGATGCGACCAATCTGGCCAACACTTTCGCGGGTGCCATTTCGAGCATCCTCATGCACGCTCAGTCTTCTCCCACCGCAATCGACCTTTTTACCGAGCAAGACCGCTACCAGATTTTCGGTTGGAACCACAAGGAACCTGTCGCTGCACTCGGCGTTGTGCATGAGTACTTCTACGCCCAGGTATTGCAGCGGCCAGACGCACAGGCGGTCTGTGCTTGGGACGGAGAATACACCTACGCCGAGCTAAACCATCTGTCGGAGAAGCTGGCGTACCACCTGGCTCACCTCGGGGCGGGTCCTGAGGTACTCATTCCTCACTGCTTCGCGAAGTCTAAATTGGCTACAGTCACCATGTTGGCCATCATGAAGTCCGGCAGTGCTGGCGTGGGATTGAGTGCAGCCCATCCCCGAACCCGAATCCAGGATATCGTTGAGAATTGCGCATCACACATCGCGGTCGTGGCAGCGCAACACGTACCTGTCGTAGAGGGCCTCATTGAACACATCGTGATCATCGATGAAGCCTTCTTAGCGCAGCTGCCGGATCCGCAACCGAATGCGCAGTTGCCCCAGGCACAGCCCTGCCACCCGGCATTCGTGTCTTTCACATCCGGCAGTACTGGCAAGCCTAAGGGCATTGTACTCGAGCACCGCTCTCTGATCACTAGTATTCTCGCCCACGGGACTGAATGGGGATGCGACCCGTCTGCCCGCGTTCTTCAATTTTCGGCCTACGCTTTCGATGCCAGTGTATCAGACACATTCACCACGCTCGTAGGTGGTGGAACGGTCTGCATTCCCCACGAGAAGGACAGAGTCGATGATCTCGCTGGTGCCATCAATCGACTACGCGTCAACTGGGCATTCCTGACTCCCCGCGTGCTGAGTCTGCTGTCTCCCGAGACGGTGCCTACCCTGCGAAAGGTCATCCTGGGAGGGGAGGCCATCTCACGAGAGGACATTTCCCGCTGGACAGAGGCTATCGACATTCGCATTGTCTATGGTCCAACGGAGTGCACCATCTACAGCATGGGAACCGACCCGCTCACCGCGGCCAGTGATCCCGCAAATCTGGGCCACGCCGTCGGTACGCGGCTGTGGGTGACGCACCCAGAAAACACCAATAAACTCATGCCTGTGGGTTGCACTGGAGAGCTCATTATAGAAGGGCCCCTAGTGACACGGGGCTATCTCAACGAGCCCGCCAAGACGGAAGCGGCCTACTTGGAAGACCCTATGTGGCTGCCCAAGAAAGCAACAGGGGAGCCACGGCGTTTCTACAAAACCAGTGATCTGGTACGATACTACCCTGACGGACAGCTACGATTTATCGGTCGCAAGGACACTCAAATCAAAATCCGCGGGCAGCGGGTTGAGCTAGGCGAGATTGAACACGCCATCCTCGGGAGCATGCCGGGAGCACTACACATCACTGTTGACTCCGTCGTGCTGCCACCACAGACGCTTGTGGCATTTCTCTATCTCGATGCCCCGTCCGTGGACAAAGGACCGCTCTTCGTGCCTTTGGCTTCCGACGTCACCGAACAGCTGCGCACCTTAGAAAAGAACCTGGCTGAGACACTTCCAAGCTACATGGTGCCCAGCCTGTTCATTCCCATCTCCCACATCCCCATGACCATCTCAGGAAAGGTCGACCGCATTGCCTTGCGCCGCGCTGTCCAATGTCTCTCCGCCGAGCAGTTGGAGATGTATGCGCTAGCGCAAGGTGCTAAAGCTGCACCGCAGAGTCCGCAAGAGCAGTGCTTGCGAGACCTTTGGGCCAAGGTTTTGCGCAAAGACCCCGAGTCCGTGGGTCGCCACGATAGTTTCTTCCGCTTGGGCGGAGACTCCATTGGCGCTATGAAGCTGGTGGCAGCCGCAAGGCACGCCGGCTTCGTGCTCAGCGTGGCCGACATTTTCGGGCATCCCGAACTATTAGACATGGCAGAATGTGTCGGACTTCCTAAAGCTGCTGAGCCAGCCATTTACGCTCCCTTCTCTTTGCTGCCGATTGATCCTATCCAGCGGGAAGGCTTGCTGGCCGATGCAGCCAGACAGTGCTCGGTTTCGAGCGACGCAATCGAAGACGTCTATCCTGCTACTCCTCTTCAGGAAGGTGTGTTTCTCATGTCGACAACCCACAATGGTGCATATGTTGCCCCCACAGCCTTCCGCTTGCCCGCCGGTTTCGATGTGGCACGCTTTCAGAAGGCCTGGCAGGTGCTCGTCAATACCCATCCCATTCTGCGCACACGGTTGGTCACCATCGATGCGACCTCGCATCAGGTGGTCTTGACCCCGTCCGCCTCCTGCCTACAGTGGGAGCAAGCGCCATCCAGCAGCGATTACCTGACGCGTATTCAGGCGCTGTCGGTGGTTGCAGGTGCGCCACTGAGTCATTACGCTCTAATTTCGGAGGGGGAGTCGACTGTTTTTATCTGGACTTCACATCATGCCTTGTTTGACGGCTGGACCGTTGAACTGCTGTTAGATCAGCTGGCACAGCTTTACACACAAGATTTGTCACCCACCATAACTCCATCTTATGCCCAATTCGTCCAATTCATCCAGAACTCCGACCAGAATGCTTCCCGCAATTTCTGGGCATCACTTGTGCCCCAAGAGCCTCCGGCTACTTTCCCTCGCTTGCCCTCAGCAGCTTATCAGCCGGCTGCCAAGGTAACCTGCTACCGCACAATCTCGGCTGCTGTTCCGCAAGGATCAAATTTAACCCTCGCCATCCTGCTGCGGGCGGCGTGGTCTATTGTGCTCGCGCGTTATTTGGACGCGGAAGATGTATTGTATGGTCTGACTCTGTCTGGTAGAGATGTGCCAGTTCCAGGCATTGAGCACGTGGTGGGTCCAACTATTACGACATTGCCCATCAATGTCCATCTGGATGGCGAGATGCCGGTCCAGACATTCTTGCAGCAGCAGCAGGATCAGAATGTCGAGATGATGCGTCACCAGCATGCAGGACTGCAAATGATACGTCGAATCAGTCCGGCCGCGGCCGCGGCCACCGAATTTACCAATTTGTTTGTCGTGCAGCCTCATACGGACGAGGCGAAGGGGCTCACCGAGTTGGTCAAAGTTCCCACTGACATGACCCGCTTTGATCCGTATGCATTGGTGGTTGAGTGCAACCTGGCAGACAAACAGGTGCATCTCGAAGCTCGCTTCGACGATGCTGTCCTATGTACAGATCAGACACAGCGCCTGCTTGGTCATTTCGAACACGTCCTCGGCCAACTCACACAGCTGGAACCCAGTCGTCTTCTCCGGGATATTGACGTATTCAGTCGCGAAGATGAACAACAAATATGGGAATGGAATGCGATCCCCGCCAAATCTGAAAACAAGTGTGTGCATGATGAGATCGCGAAGCAGGCCCAGCTTCGGCCGGATCATACTGCCATCGAAGCATGGGATGGATCGCTCACCTACGGCGAGCTCGAACAAAAATCATCGCAACTGGCCCACTGGCTTTCGGCCAACTACTCAATTCAGCCAGAGTCACTTGTACCACTGTGCTTCGAAAAGTCCCGGTGGACAATTGTCACCATGCTGGCGGTGGTGAAATGCGGCGGAGGCTGCGTGATGTTGAATCCGGATCATCCCATCTCACGATTGGAGGGAGTGATTGCGGACACAGCCTCATCGGTGGTGTTGGCCTCGCCGGAGCTCGTTGGACTTTTTGCTTCAGTGGACACCACAGTGGTTGGTATCAGTGAAGCCCTGATCACTGGCCTGTCAGAGCTCACAGAAACGTTTCTGCCACTACCGTCCATTCAGCCTACAAATCCGATTTTCGTCATTTTCACCTCTGGTAGTAGTGGAAAGCCCAAGGGCATCATAGTGCAACACAATAGTGTATGTACTGTGGCTATCCAGCATGGTGAGGGCCTTGGTTTCACTGGCTCCGATCAACGTGTGCTGCAGTTTGCCTCGTTCAGTTTCGATGTCAGCATGGGAGAGGTCTTTATCACGCTCATGAAAGGCAGCACACTCTGCATTCCAACAGAGCACGACCGCATTAACGATCTGGCGGCCACCATCAACCGCATGCGAATCACCTGGACATTCATGGCGCCCACGGTGGCGGCTTTGCTCGATCCCCACGACGTGCCCGACCTGCAGACGCTCGTTCTAGGAGGGGAAGCAGTCTCGCAGAGCTTGGTAGATCAATGGGTGAGCCAGGTTAATTTGATCGACTCGTATGGGCCAGCAGAATGCACTATCTGGGCCTCGCATGCCAACCCGAGCGCCACCGTGTCGCCAGCAAACATCGGCCGTGGAGTTGGTTGTCGGTACTGGGTGGTGGATACCCAGGACCATAACCGATTGGCTCCCATTGGTTGTGTGGGAGAGCTGCTCATTGAAGGTCCCAATGTCTCGCGTGGCTATCTCAATGAGCCAGATAAGACAACGGCCGCGTTCATTGAGAATCCGCCCTGGCTCCACGGTAAGGAAGAACCACAATACAAGTTCTACTGCACCGGCGACTTGGTGCGATACAACGCGGATGGCACACTCAACATCGCTGGACGGAAAGACAGTCAGGTCAAACACCATGGCCAGCGGATTGAACTGGGCGAGATTGAGTTCCACCTGCGCTCCCGTTCTCAGGTTGAAGCCGGCATGGTCATGTTGCCCAAAACTGGTCCCTGTCAGGGCAAGCTAGTGGCTGTGATTGCGCTGACAGATTTGCAACCCGTTGCGGTCGAGGGAGATCGCGTTGCGCTTATTCCTGACGCTCTACAGTCCCAAGCACAGCCGCAGATCGAGCAGGTGCAGGAAGAGCTAGGCGCAGCGCTGCCACCCTACATGGTCCCAACTACCTGGCTTGTCCTGGACTCTATTCCATTGACAGCATCTCGCAAGGTCAACCGGATGCCAATCTCGCGCTGGGTGGCCAACATGTCCGATGGGACCTACCACACTGTAGTGAACATTACAGCGCCAACTGTGCATCTACCAACTACGGAGCTGGAGAAGCAGATGGCGAAGGTTTGGAGCCATGTTCTCAACTTGCCCATCGAATCCATAGGTATGAATCGTTCCTTCCTTAGTCTGGGCGGAGACTCGATCACGGCCATGCAGGTTGTCTCACGCTGCCGCGCAAACGATATCGAGCTTAGCGTTCAGGATATTTTACAAGCGAAGTCTCTCGCCGCCGTTGCCACCCGCGCTATCACCGCCACGCACTGTGCTGTGCTTCGCGAGGAGCAGTATGATGTGCCCTTTGAACTGTCCCCAATCCAACAGCTATACTTCGAAGAGGTGGCGCGAGGTGAGGGAGAGCAGAATCACCACTACAACCAAAGTGTGTTGATGCGTGCGACACGTTCTATTTCGCACTCAGATCTCTCTCGGGCTATTACGCAGCTGGTGGCCAGCCATGCGATGCTGCGAGCCCGATTCAGTCAGCAGGCTGATGGTCAATGGGTTCAGCTGGTGCAGAGCCCAGCCCACGATTCAGCTCCGGTGGTCAGCCACCAAGTGGCCAACCGTGCGGCGATGATGGAGATTATTATGACTTCTCAGCGCCGTATCGATATCGAGCATGGTCCCATCTTCGTGGTCGACAATTTCATGCTGCCAGACCAGCATGGACAATTAATATCCTTCATCGCACACCATCTGATCGTCGATGTAGTATCATGGCACATCATTCTAGGCCAATTGGAGTTGCTGCTACTCTCCCCTGGCTCTCAGAGCCCATCCAGAATGCCGTATCAAAACTGGGTCCGGGAACAGCGTCAGTATTCTGAACGCCTGACGACCTCATCCGACCTGCCAATTGCCCTCCCTTCAGCGAATTTGGAATACTGGGGCTTGAAGCGGCTGCCGACGTGGGAGGGTGGTGAGGAGCTGCAGTTCACACTCGATGCAGCAACTACTGCTCTCCTGCTGACCACTGCCAACACGGCGCTCCGCACTGAGCCGATCGACTTGCTTATTGCTGCCCTGCAGCAATCTTTCGTTGAGTCGTTCCCCGACCGCACAATGCCCGCTATATTCAGCGAAAGCCACGGTCGAGAACCGTGGGAGCCTTCAATTGATCTCTCCGAAACAGTCGGGTGGTTCACTACTTTCTACCCCATCTATCGTCGTGTGCGCCAGCATGAGAGCATCAAGCATACAGTCAAGCGCACTAAGGATGCGCGTCGCGCTTTCAAGGACAATGGCTTTGCATACAACACTCGTCGCCATTTCAATGCTGACAGCCGCGAGAAATTCGCACATCACCGCATTATGGAGATATGCTTTAATTACCTGGGTCAGTCACAGCATACCGAGCGCGAGGAGGCTCTATTACAAGAAGAGCCGCTCCTAGCAGGTGATTCCATAAAGAATATCGGGGACACGATGGGCCGGCTGGCTGTCTTCGATATCGGTGCTGCCGTCTCCCGCGGACGTCTCACTGTCTCGTTCTTCTTCAACAGCATCATCCACCATCAGGATCGAATCCGACAATGGGTGCAGAGCTACAAGACGATTCTTTCCTCTGCGTTGACCGAGCTCGCGGCTAGTGACGTCGAATACTCCATCAGCGATTTCCCACTCCTACAAATCAATTACCAAGACCTGACGACGCTGACCACGACGACTCTTCCCACTATTGGCCTCCCACAGTCTGCGATCGAAGACATATATCCTTGTTCGCCAATTCAGCAAGGTATCCTCATAAGTCAGGCTCGCGAACCTGGAACTTACGAGGTGCGCCAGCTCTTTGAGATTGTTCCGCGTGCTGATATTAGCCCCGTGGATGTGCCACGCCTGCTGCAGGCCTGGCAACGCACTGTGGATCGTCATTCCCTGCTTCGCACCGTCTTCGTCGAGTCGCTGAACGGTGCTGGGGGCTATGACCAACTGGTACTTTGTTCCCACGCACCGCAGGTTCAGCGACTTGTCTATCAAGGCACTGATGGCGATGTGGTCTCATTCATTGGGCGACAGGCCGCCCCAGACTACCACCAGCCAGTCCCCGCACATCGACTGACCATCTGTGAAGCCTCTGGGGTAGTTTACTGCCAACTGGAGGTAAGCCACGCGCTTATCGATGGTACCTCCATGGCACTGCTCGTCCGTGATTTCATTTCGGCTTACGAGAACACCCTTCCTACCACTCCCGGTCCGCTCTATAGCGACTACATGGCCTACATTGCCTCGCGGTCACCAGAAGATGCCCTGGCGTACTGGACCGCACGGCTGGCTGATTTGGAGCCCTGCCACTTCCCCGACTTGCAGCCCACTGAGTTGCCCGCGGCGGCTTTCCAGTCGCAGACTATTCACATCGACGCAGATGGCCAACTCCAAAGATTCTGTGAGTCCCAGGACCTCACACTCAGCAATTTGTTCCAGGCGGCTTGGGGCCTCGTTCTGCGTGCATACACAGGCAGGTCAGATGTCTGCTTCGGATACATGGCCTCTGGTCGCGACATTCCAATGGAGGGCATCTATGACGCCATCGGGCCATTTATCAACCTCCTGGTATGCAGACTGCATGTCGGTGATGCAGTGTCAGTGCGCGACCTGCTTCAGGCAGTCCGGTCCGATTACATAGACAGTCTGCCCCATCAGCAGACCTCTCTGGCCTCGATCCAGCACGCCTTGGGTAAAAGTGAGGCAGCTTTGTTCAACACCATTCTCTCACTCCAGCGCGAGCCGGTTGATGGTCCAACTCCACAAGTAGAGTTCCAGATTGTCGATCAAGTTGATCCAACAGAGGTAAGTTGATCCAGTCTTGAGGTCACCCTCTCCTTCCACATTGTGCTAACCGCTGTTCTGCAGTATGATGTCGATCTCAACATTACCACTGGCTTAGCCTTGGGCGTGGAGATTCATCTCAGCTACCGCACATCCATGCTTAATGGAACTCAGGCCGACAGCCTGCTGCAGAACTTCACTAACGTGCTGCTCGCCATCACCACTAGCTCGGACCAGCTTCTATCGAACTTGAATATGGCCTACCCAGGAATAAGCACTTTGCCAGAGATGTCTCCCGAGCGTACACCAACGGCAGTAGAAGCTACAGTGTTGGAGCTCATCGCCAAACACGCAGAGCAGCATCCCATGTCTGTCGCGATGCAATCCACAGATGGCCAGGTCAAACTCACGTATCACGAACTCGATCGTATGACAAGTGCTCTGGCCTGTGACTTGCAGGGTCTGGCCGTGCAACCGGGAGACACAGTTCTTCTCAGCTTCTCGCGCTCGCCCTGGGCTCTAGTGGCTATGCTGGCCGTCCTCAAGGCGGGCGCGACCTCGCTCTTCCTGGACCCGCTGGCCAGCTCCGACAGTCGACAGGAGACATTTTCGGCTGTGCAAGCCAGTGTAGTCTTATGTGGCAGGGAACATGCTACCGATTTCGATGAGCCATCTCTCACTCCGGTAATTGTCGATGCGGGTGCGATGGCCGTTTGGGACGATGCGTCCCCGGTCTTCGCGCCGCCGAACTGCTTATCTCCTGATACAGTAGCGGTAGCCATTCAGGACGGCGCAGACTGGGCACTTCTGACGCATCGCACGGTCAGTACTGTCGCCTCACTGCTGGGACTAGTGGCTGGGCTCGGCGCCGATGCCCGGGTGTTGCAGTTTAGCGCCGCAACCTCGCCTTTATACATAGTGGAGACGCTGTATTCCTTGATCAACGGCAGTACAATCATCGTTCCCGCTGAGGGTGCCAGCTTTTCTGAGGCCATGTGCAGCTCCCAGGCCAATTGGGCCATTACAACTCCCACTGAGGCCGCCCTAACCTATCCGGCTCAAGTGCCATCTCTGCAGACTCTTCTGGTGGCGGAGGGAGAGATTTCTCCTGCTTTGCTCGCAAAATGGTGCGACATCAGGTTAATTCATCCACACGAATTGATTCAATCGCCGATTTGGCTATCGCTCTCTGGTTCTCCAGCTGGCAGTGTTGCTCTGCAGCTCCTTCCTGCGTCGAATATCGGGCGGATGTGGATCCGCTGCCCATTCAATCCTGCAGCGCTGGCGCCGGCGGATTGTGTTGGAGAGGTTCTGGTGGACGGTCCAGTGGTGCCCCGGGGCTATCTCCGGGGCCGCAAAGATCGACTTCTGGATGCCCCGTGGCTGCCTGGCACTCCCTTATGCCGTACAGGTGACCTCGGCCGATGGACATCAGAACACCAGCTGTCCTTGGTGCAGCATCTCGGGGTCACCAGCGAAATTTCGTCGAGTCTAGCCCTCCTCGAACAGCAGGTGCAATCAACTCTCCCAATTACACAGCACGCAGTACTTTCCATCCTCCGCCGTGGATCCATTGAAGAAGTAGCTATGTTCCATGTCGAGTGTAACCAAAAAATTCAGGCGACCCCTGCCCTACTGGTGATGTCAGACGTGCAGCGGCAACAGTTCATGTCGTTGATATCATCGCTCAAGGAACATGCGCCTGAGGCTGTGTCGCCCGCTTTTGTCTTCCCACTTAACGGCCTTGCTCTGACGGCGGATCACAAGGTCCACCGCGCAGCCTTGGATCGGTTGGTAGCTGGCCTCTCGCAGCCGGAGCTGGAGTCCTACCGTCTTGTTTCCGCAAAGACGATCGCCCACTTCACGGCAAACGAGCTGCTCCTCCGCGATCTCTGGGCAGATGTCTTGGGTCTGCCAGATCGTGGTGCTCTTCGTCCTACTGACACTTTCTTCCGGTTGGGAGGAGATTCTATTGGAGCCATGCGTATCATCGCCGCTGCCAGAAGTCAAGGCCTGGCACTGACGATGAATGGAATCTTCCAGCAGCCCACTCTGGCCGGTATGGCTCAAGAATTGCGCCTTCTGGCTCCGCATGAGGATCGACCGTTGAAGCCGTTCTCTCTGCTCCCTACTGCACTAGATTCTGCGCTTCTCATCTCCGAGGCCGCGCAGAAGTGCCAGGTCGAGCCCACGGCAATCGAGGATATATACCCCTGTACGCCGCTCCAGGAGGGACTTATGGTTTTGACCAGCCAAGATCCCACGGCCTACGTGGTCCAGGAGGTTTTCCAATTGCCAAAGAATGTCGACATGTCGCGTTTCCAGGCATCCTGGGCGGCAGTCGTCGCCCGCAGCACCATTCTGCGCACCCGGATCATTGCCACTGCTGACGGTGCCTTCCAGATATTGCTGCAGAATCCCATTGTGTGGGGAACGGGAACTGATCTGACAACATTCCTGGCCCAAGACGCAGCCGAGTCCATGACCTACGGCCGGCCCCTGGCGCGCTTCACGGTCTTGGAGGGTTCAGGCCTCCGATACTTTGTCTGGACTGCGCACCACGCAGTCTACGACGGTCTGACCATGTCCATCTTGGCTAAGCAGGTCTCTGCGGAATATAACAAAGAGATTGCGTTGCCTGAGGTCCCCTACAATCGGTTCATTGACTATATACAAAGCATCAGTCCGGCCTCGGCCACTGAATTCTGGACAGCGCAGTGTGCAACCCCCGCTGCAACCTTCCCACTCCTGCCCACGCGCAGTTACCAGGTGTCTCCAAATCAGGTCCAGACGCACTCGGTTCCTGTGACCCGCAACCCGTCTGACATCACGCTCCCGACTGTGCTGCGTGCAGCCTGGGCGGTTGTGCTGTCGCATCTGACAGACTCGGAGCATGTGAGCTTCGGAGCGACACTGTCTGGTCGAAATGCCGCTTTGGCCGGAATCAACCAGGTGCTGGGTCCGACAATTGCCACAGTCCCCATCCACGTCCATGTTCGCGAGGGCCAGTCGCCGGCTCATTTCCTCCGGGCCGTGCATATGCAGTCCATCGACATGATTCCCTTTGAGCATACTGGGCTGCAGAACATCCGACGCATGGGTGAGCAGGCTCGTGAGGCTGTCGAATTCCAGAATTTGCTCCTCATCCAGCCTGGAAGCGCGCCGATGGATGAGTCCGACTTCTTGGGTCTGACACCTGTCACATTGGAGAGCCAACAGGCCGACCCGTACCCCCTGACAGTGGAATGTAACCTGATGGAAAGCTGCGTGGAGATCAAGGCACAGTTCGATAGTTGCCTCATCTCAGTCAGCGAGATGGACATGGTACTCAAGCAATATGCGCGCACCATTCAGCGATTCCAAGCTGTGCAGGACACCACCACCGAGGACACCGTGGATGATTCTATGGACCCGGTAGGCCCTATCAGCAACGAGGATTTAGACCAGATTCTTTCCTGGAACGCTGATCACCCCCCTTTCATTGATTCGTCCGTTCACGAGCAGTTTGAGGAGCAGGTACGTCTGCAACCTGATGCGCCAGCCGTCTCCTCGTTCGATGTCAAGCTCACCTATCGCGAACTGAATGTTCTGGTGGATCGGCTGGCAAATGAGTTGCTCGCACGCGGCGTTGAGCCGGAGATGAACATCCCTCTTTGCTTCAACAAATGCTCATGGACCATTGTCGCCATGTTTGCCGTCATGAAGGTCGGAGGAGTGGGCTGCATGCTCAACCCGGAGCATCCCAGCAGTCGTATCCAGCTGCTACTAAACGACCTGAATGCCAGTTTGGTCCTTTGCGATCCAGAATCGTCAACCATGCTTTCGACACTGCTTCCTCCCAAGGGCGTGCTCCCAGTTGACGGTGCATACCTACAGATGCTACCCCCATTGGCGCCTCCAGGACTCCGCGTCCGGCCGGACAACGCTGTTTTCGTGGTCTATACCTCAGGTAGTACTGGTAAGCCAAAGGGTAGCATCCTGGAACACCGCTCCCTTGTCACCGGCTTACGGGCTCACTGTGCTGCCATGGGCATCGGCCCGGGCACACGCACCTTCCAGTTTGCCGCCTACACCTTCGATGTCTGCTTCGAGGAAATTATCGGCTCCCTGATGCTGGGAGCCTGTGTCTGTGTGCCCAGTGAGACAGAGCGTATGAATGCTCTGGCCGATGCGATGGCCCGATACCAGGTAACCTGGACAGAACTTACTCCCACCGTTGCCAACCTGCTGCTCCCTAGCAGCATTCCATCGCTAAAGACGCTGGCTCTGAGCGGCGAATCTCTCACGAAAGAGGTCATCCAGCGCTGGGCTGGTGCGGTACAAATCATCAACACTTACGGGCCGAGTGAATGCTGTGTCTCATCCACTTGCAACGTGAACACTGCCACGCTCCGTGACCCCAGTAACATTGGGCGCGGCCTGGGCTGCACCACCTGGATCGTCGATCCGGAAAACGTGGATCGCCTAGTATCCATCGGCGCCGCCGGTGAACTTCTGATTGAGGGCCCCATCGTTGCCCGAGGCTATCTGAACGAGCCGGCCAAAACGACAGCCGCTTTCATCTCCGCACCAACCTGGTGGCCCGAATCCTACCAGTGTGGACGCATCTACCGCACTGGCGATCTGGTCAAATACAATTCCGATGGTACCATCAAGTTTATCGGCCGCAAAGATACGCAGGTCAAATTACATGGTCAGCGTATCGAGCTAGGCGAAATCGAGCATCGCATCCGCGGCGCATTCACGAACGATTCCCAACAGGTGGCCGTTGAGGTTCTAAGTCCCACTACGCGGAGCGGGCTTAAGATCCTGACCGCATTCATTTGTGAAAGCGATGCCGTCTCAGAGGATGTTGAGAATCTCTTGCTACCGCTGGAGGATGGACGACCGGAACGCTTCCTTGCGTTGCAAGCCCGGCTGTTGGTGGACCTGCCTCGCCATATGGTGCCACAACTTTTCATCCCCGTCTCACACATGCCACTGTCACCGTCGCGCAAGTTAGAACGCAAGAGCTTGCGCATGGTCGGTAACGGGCTCACGCCCGAGCAGCTGGGCGCATATGCCCTCACGCAGGTGGCAAAGACGGCGCCCACCACAACTATGGAGAAGGCGTTGGCGGGCATTTGGGCCCATGTGTTGGGCGTCAGTGCTACGGGTGTGGAGGACCACTTCTTCCACCTAGGTGGAGACTCCATTGCTGCCATGAAGGCCGTGGCCGTGGCCACCAAGGCAGGCATGCCGCTCAGTGTTGCCGATATCATGGACTTCCCGACGCTAGGCGCTATGGCCGCAGCGATGGATTGCGCTTCTGATATGCAGGCGCTAGAAAGCACGGCGCCAGTGCCCTTCAGCCTCGTGTCCCCCGATTACGTCTCCGACGTGATGGCTCAGGCGATGGCTCAATGTGCGGTCCTGGACGATGCAATTGAGGACATCTATCCATGCACTCCATCTCAGGAGGCGTTGATGGCACTTACGGCGCGTGACGAAACCGCATACGTCTCGCGTGCTGTCTACCGGTTACCTCTCAATCTGGATGTCGACAAATACCAACAGGCATGGGAGCTTCTCGCCCGCCGTCAGACTATCATGCGCACGCGCATCATCTACTCCAGTATTGCCACCCAATCCTTCCAGGTAGTAATGCACGAAGGCATAGCGTGGCAGTCGGGCGACTCGGTGGAGGCGTATCTCGCCGCCGATAAAATGACTCCCATGCACCACGGCCAGGCACTAATGCGCTTTGCCCTCCTTCCCGGCACCACCCAGGATCCACGACCCTCTCTTGTGCACACAGCTCATCATGCCGTCTATGACGGCTGGAGTGAAGCCGCCATGTTTGACGAAGCCGAGGCCATTTATCGCCATGGCCTAGCAGCCTTGCCGCCCGTTGTTCCTTACAACAAGTTTATTCACTACCTCAGCAGCGTTGATGCTACCGCGCGCGATAGCTTCTGGCGTACGCAGCTGGATGGTGATCTGCCCGCTCCATTCCCCCCTCCTCCCCTTGCTACAACGGCGTCATCCCTGATTCCTCGTCCCAATCGCTCGCAGTCTTACGCAATTTCCCTTCCACTTCGCTCTTCTACCTCTTCCTTCCCCTTCAGCGCCCCTACCATTCTCAAAGCCGCATGGGCCCTCCTGCTGGAGCGCTACACGCTCTCTGAAGATGTCATTTTCGGCCATGTGCTGTCGGGCCGCACGGTGCCTCTCCGGGGCGTGGCCGACATGATGGGCCCGACCATCGCAACTGTTCCAGTGCGCGTTCGGCTTATTAAAGAGGATAACATCGACTCCTTCCTGCGTCGCATTCACGATCAGGCCCAGGCCATGACACCCTTCGAGCAAGTCGGGCTTCAGCATATCCGTCGGCTGCTGCCTGCCTCAGAGTCGATCGACGTCGGTCATCTCTTCTTTGTTCAGCCTCCCCTCGACGCTCCCGCTGCGGATCTCGGCCTTGAGGCTATCACAGATGCTGACTTAAACTTTGACACTTATCCATTGATCGTGGAATGCCAGCTGGGCACGAACGCCGATCTGAATGTCGAAGTGAAATATGACGACGCCCGCATTGCCCAAGCCCAGATGAACTGGCTTCTGAAGCACTTCGAGCATCTGCTTCAACAGCTATGTCAACTGCCATGCAAAACTCCTCTTTCTGATCTGACGCTGACAGGGCCGTCTGATTTGGCCCAGCTGCGCCGGTGGATGGGACCCCCGTGGAACCGGTTGCCTCCACTCTGCATGATAAGATATGTGCCCAAACCCGCGCCTATCCGAATCGGTCTGCCGTTGAGGCTTGGGATGGTCATCTCACTTACGGTAAGCTCGACCACCTCTCATCGCAGTTCGCTCAAGTCCTCGTCGATCTCAATCTGCCCCTTGGCGATCCAGTTGGCTTGGTTTTCGACAAGTCCTGCTGGGCTGTTGTGGCACTCCTCGCCGTGCTCAAGGCTGGCGGAATTTGCGTTCATCTAGATCACCAGCATCCGCCTGCGCGACTCACAGAGATTTCCATCGACACAGGATTGCAGTACATTCTTACCGCACCCCGTCATGCGCACATAGGGGCGATGCTGCCAGTGGACCATGTGCTAGTCGTGGATTCCACCATGGCGTCTAAGCTGCCTAGCAGTCCCAGAAGTGACCGACCGCTGCCGGTCGTTGACGCCACATCGCCAGCCTACCTGACTTTCACCTCAGGCAGTACTGGTAAACCCAAATCGGTGGTGATTGACCACTGCGCTATCCATACCAGCATCGTCGCCTTCAGCTCAGCGCTAAACCTCACCCCCAACTCGCGGGTGCTGCAGTATGCCGCGTACACCTTCGACATCAGTTATGCCGAGATTTTCGCGCCGTTGGTTCTTGGTGCGACGGTTTGTATAATCTCAGAGCAGGACCGACTCAACGACATAGCAGGTGCCGTTAGTCGCCTCGGTGCCAATTGGGCCTGTCTCACACCTACTGTCGCCAATCTTGTCCAGCCTTCAATGGTACCATCGCTGAAGACGCTCGTTCTCAGCGGTGAGAGTCCCACAGAGGACAATCTTCGCACCTGGGTTAGCCACGTGCCCACCCTGATGAATGCCTATGGCCCCAGCGAAGCCTCAGTCTGGTGTGCCGCCGGTCCCTTCAAGCGGCCGGATGATCGCTGTACCAACATCGGTCTGCCTGTCGGTTGTCGCCTGTGGATCGCTGAGCCTGATAATCTGCATCGCTTAGCGCCGCTGGGCTGCGTGGGCGAGCTGCTTATCGAGGGTCCCATTCTGTCCCGAGGATACTTAAGAAACGAGCAGGCCAGTAACGCCGCTTTCCGTCGCGATCTTGCATGGATGACTGAGACGCAGCTTGGGTCTGAATGCTCGCTTGTCTACCGTACTGGCGATCTCGCCCGCTACTTCCCTGACGGTAGCATTGAATATCTCGGCCGCGCAGATACCCAGGTCAAGGTCTACGGTCGTCG
Source organism: Penicillium rubens (assembly GCF_028828025.1). Classification (NCBI taxonomy): domain Eukaryota; kingdom Fungi; phylum Ascomycota; class Eurotiomycetes; order Eurotiales; family Aspergillaceae; genus Penicillium; species Penicillium rubens. The sequence continues at coordinate 3,788,365 of NW_026890601.1, read as the reverse complement.
CATCGAGCCGCGCGAGATCGAGCACCACATGCGTACTCTGCTGCCTGCCTACTCCACCATGGTGGACAGCGCGACCCTCGCCAGTCGCAATGGCCAGAAGGTACTGGTGGCTTATATTTACCAGGAGTCTGGCCCCGTGCCTGACATGGAGCTCGTAGCGATTGCGCGGGCCCTTACGCCAGAGCTTCGACAAACACTGGTTAACCTTCAAGCGGCGCTGCGTGCGATGCTTCCGCCCTACATGCAGCCGGCACTTTTCATCCCTCTGCAACTTCTTCCGACAAATGCATCTGGCAAAACAGACCGCAAGCTGCTGGGCCGCGCCGTAAACACTTTGTCGGACGCCCAGCTGCAAGCCTACTCCCTCCAGGACCGTGTAATCAAGCGCCCGCTCGAGACTCTAATGGAGCGCAGGTTGGCCGGTCTCTGGGCCGAAGCTCTCGCTGTCGACGCCTCCATTATTGGCGCCGATGACACCTTCTTTGGCCTCGGTGGAGATTCCATTGTTGCCATGAAATTGGCCAGTCTCGCTCGCAATTCGCAACTCAGTTTGAATGTCGCCGATCTCTTCACTCACCCAATTCTGGCGGATCTAGCCGCCTATCTAAGTACCCAAATGCCACCCACCCCGGGGACCGAGACGCCACCACTGGTGCCTAAGTTGACGACTGCGACAGCTCCCGTGCTGGATCTCGCTCTGGTTGAGGTTTTGGCACCGCGGCTAGGTGTTGTTCCTAGCGAGATCGCTGCTATTCAGCATACAACGGACTTCCAAGATGTCGCACTGGTCGGCCATCTGAGCGAGTCGCGCTGGATGCTGAACTGGTTTTACTTCGATGGTCCCGGTACTCCTGACATCGAACGCCTCCGTCAGGCCTGTTACTTCTTGGTTCAGCACTTTGACATTCTCCGTACGGTCTTCGCACCTCACGCAGGCCACTTCTGGCAGGTGGTTCTGCACAAGTTGCAGCCCTGCTTCGACGTTGAGACTACCGCCGACCTCGCCGCCTTCACTCAAGACTTGTACGATAAGGGCATCGCCAACGATTTCCAGCTGTCCGAGCCCTATGTACGGTTTGTACTGGCCGTACATCCAAACGGTCAGTCACACCGTCTGCTGATGCGCCTGTCACACGCGCAATATGACGGTGTGTCTTTGCCAACCCTCTGGGAGTCCCTTCAGCGTGCCTACCAAGGCCAGAGTCAGCTTTCTACTCCCTCCTTTGCGCGATTCCTCCAAGACACTACTCCAGCAGATCTTACTGCTGCACGCTCACACTGGCGCAAACTTTTAGCCGGTTCACCAGAGACCCGCTTTGTCGTGCACAACAAGCCCAGCCTGCGCGACGACGCCACGGAGCGCGTGTTGCATGTTACCCGCCACCACGTTCCAGTGGTTTCGCTACCCCAGTATGGCATCACGACAGCCACGGTCCTCAAATCTGCTTGGGCGGTGCTGCTAGCACGCCTGACTGACTCTACCGATGTCGTCTTCGGACACACAACCGCCAATCGCTCTGCCGCGACCTTGGCGAGCATTGACACTGTCGTGGGTCCTTGTTTGAATGTAGTGCCAGTTCGCGCACGCTTGGATGCACGTCAAACAGTGCTCGAACTTCTTTTGGCACAGCAGCAGCAACAGGTAGCAAACTTACCCCATGAGTTCCTTGGCTTCCGTCAAATCATACGTGACTGCACGGACTGGCAGCGCTGGTCTCACTTCAGCAGTGTGGTGCAGCATCAAAATATCGAGCCCGACCGTGCGTTGCAGCTAGACCAGGACAATGCCACCGCCCTCTATGAGCCTGGTTTCATGGGCGCTGATCTCGACCTCACGGATGTTTCAGTGTTGTCGACTCCCACGGGCGATGGCTACGTTGCCCTAGATCTGCTCACCTCATCGGCATTCATGACGCCGTTCGCGGCGGAGTTGCTGATTGAGCAGTTAGGCAGTCTGCTGCGCTTGTGGGCAGCCCTGCCGGTGGAAAAGACGCCCGTTTACGAAAAGGGGGAGTCGCCGGCTCTGCTCCCTCTACACAGTAGAGTAGAGCGCCCAGTTGGCGAATTGCTTGAGAAGAGCCCTCTGCCGACTACGAACTCCAACGTCCGGGCGGCGGTGCAGCAGGCGTGGCGTACCATCCTTCCCATTGATTCTCGGATTGATGATGGCAAGGTAGACTTCTTTGAGGCGGGAGGAGATCTGGTACACATGGCTCTGCTGCTCTGTGAGTTGCAAGCTCACGGTGTTGGTGGTGCTGTGCGCCTAGAGACACTAGTGCAGCATTCTTCCCTGGATTCCATGGTGCGGGTGCTCCAGTAAATGCGGCTCTGCATTCATTTGCTCATTTTGTCTTTGTTATTTGGCGAATTGGTGTCTTTTCTTTCATCCCTTGTTTTTGGATTTTCTCCTTACTGCAGGTGAAACTTGTTGTGTTCAGTTTAAATTCTTGACTTTTTGCATTGTATATGAATTTATAGCATAGCACACTCATGAACTTCTTTTTTATCTATCTTTTTGGTATTTGTTCGGCGTACCAGCCACGTTAGCCAATACGAGCCTTCATCAATCAGTACATCTCACCCCACTGTTCCTTCGACTCCTTCCACTTTCATTAAGTAAACTTACTCTTGAAGACTATGTCTTGATGCAGTAGCTACTCAGTGAAGTCCGTAGATGGTTTTGATATGTACGAGTGCTATCAAGGTAAGAAGGTAGTAGCCCGAAGTGCGTCGAAGAGTTATGGGGGGTTGGCCACCAGCCCTAAGGCGTTAGTAGGAAAACCGGGGCTTCTACGGGAGGTGAAGATCCGACATTGGCTTGTCCTGTTAAGATTTAATTTACAACCAACGTCATTTTGTGGGCCAGAATCTAATATCTGACAACTCGGGTATCTGGATGTTCTTTTACGGGACCTACGCATTTGATGGCGTGAGCAGAAATTCCAAGTCCCAGACTTGGTTGTAGAACCAGTTGGATCAAAGAGTATTCGGCATCTCCAACGAACTTTCGTGGCCTAGATAGCCAGCCATTTGCGTTTAGGTCAAATGCTGCTCGTTGTTTATACTTCCATTGATGTGTACAGGTCTCTCGACCGGCCTGGCAAGGACTTCTCGGTAAAGCTACTAGATATCATCTACCAGTATTATACTCAAAGAGAGTTGAACTGTTATGGAGCTCCTGGTTCTGTACGTTCTAAAGAATATGCTCGAAATCCTGGCTGAAGAGCTGGGACATGACTATGAGGACCTTGTTGAGGGGAGCTGCAGCAAAATCTGGTGCTTGTGCCCTCCTGGTTGATATAGCGTCCATGCAGGTGACTACTCGTCGCCGATTCTTGTTGATACAAGACACGTTCGAAAGCCGGAATGAATGGCGAGTACGAGACAGAAGCTGATTATTATGGTTGTATGTATTAGGGTACTGATCGCTTTTTCCTAGCCAGTAAGATGCCCTAGCCAGTAAGATGCCATCTTTGACATCCTTGACAAAGAGTTTCTCCTTGGGAGTTTCTCCTTGGCTACATGACCCTCTTCTCGCCCCTTGGCGTGTGTCTCCGGGCTCAGCCCTTTGCCGCCGCTCCCTTCAGAACCTCAAGTGTTCTCGCAGTAAGGTCCCGCTGTATCTTCAAGTTATTGAGTATCTTCGCGAGGGAGTCGATATTGGCATCGTAACTGCCAACCTGAAGCTCATAATGCGCGATCATGAGCGATAACAATTCTTCTGGCAATTCTTGCGCAGTCTGGATAGGAGAGTCTGCTGTTGCCTGCGGGGGCTGTGTATCAAGTGCATCCTTGTGTGTCTCAACAGTTGTAGAAAGATTCGACTCATTAAGCATGCTGGACTTGCCGGACTCCTCTTCATCCGTAACAATGTTTTCCGGTTGCTGAAGCTTGTTCAAATCGCAGCGTTCTCCATTTCCTCCAAAGTGGCAATTCGCGCAAACTTGTGGCTTGTCTGAAGCGTTGGGGACCTTGACGCAGGTCAAGAATGGGCCGTGTCCTAGGCTGCAACTACTGCAGCATTCTCCGTCGTCAAGCTCGGTGCCCACTGCCTGCGCATGAATTGCTTCAATGTTGACTTTCTTGCTGCGGATCATCCCATCAAACAGATCACCGTCCCAGGTCTTGGAAGTCCGAAGGACAGGCTCCCTGGTAAGTTGCATTTGTTTCATCTGGTTGAGCAGGGTTCCTTGTGTCGCATAATCATGGACTCCTTTCGACCAAGGGCGTGTATCGATTCGCCGTGCCCAGTATCCTGGCGCGTGTCCCGAGTCCAGCCCAATGCTCGGGTCATTGATTCGTCTTTTCTTGGTTCGACTTGTCGGGTCTTCGTCTGATGTCTCGGTGTCCCCAAGAGTCCAGACAGGTGGTCTGCTGTCGGCGGATTCGACTGGAACTCGTCAGCTCTTCTTTCAGTTTATTAGGGTCTCACAATCTTGGTTTGTTGTTTTGGAGCCCGTACCTGATGTATCAATACTCTCCTTGGTTGTATTTAGCGCCATGATGACCATATGATATGCACCAGCTGGTCGGAATTGGGCTTGTGGTTCGGGTGTCGGTTTGAAGAGGAGTGGTGGGAAGAGAGGTGGGAAGAGAGGTGATGGAGATCTGAAATCTTCGGAGGTCCCCCTCGTGGCTTCAGGCTCTTTGTCCTACTCGATGGCAAAAGATGACTTGTGGGCTTCCTAGCCCCATCTTGAATCCAGGAACGAACTACATTTTCCAGAGAAATCGGTGCGAATTGTTTTAATAATTTGGATGTTTTCAGTTTCTTCCTCTGGCATACCTTCCAGTTTCCTTCCTACCTATAGGTCCCGGCGTCTCGAGGGAATCGTGGAACGGCATCTCCGTTCAATCACCTGCGGTTAAGTCATTCCTATATTTGTTAAGACTAGGCCTATATCTTATTCACTTCTATTGTAAAACTCATTTAATCAAAGAGGATTGCCTATATCCTTCCTAATGACTGGAGACGATATACCGCTTGGCCAATCTCCTATCCGAACAATTATACAGATAAACGCGAAGGGTCTGGTGATTAATTGAACGCATGTCAAGATAGACCGATCCGGAAATTATGAGGCCTCATTGCCGATATCGTGGAGTCCACTGACTCCATAACTCAATGCCGCACATAAAGTATTCCAGACCTTTTATGTACATCTCCAGTTCATGTGTCAAGCTTGCCAAGCTGTTGTGTCGAATTTCATCGCTGGATTGCTTGAAAGCGAGCTCCAATTCCCGACAATAGCTATACATCAATCGCTTGCAGGCTGTGTACGGTAGTCCTGTCTCGTTGGCAAAAATATAAATGGCGGAGAATGGCCGGGCACCATCGGTTGGGTTCGCCTGGTATACTTTCCACTCTCTCTCCCAGCTATAGATATCATTCATAACACTGACATGCCGAAATGCAATGCTTGCCAAAGGTGCGGTCTTGTCGAGTTCAGCAGTAGTGAGATGCAGCCTGGCACTGAATCTAATGAGAGCTGAGTAGAATCTAATGGACCGTCAGTATTCATATTCGTAAACGAGAAGCAACGGCAATACATACGGTCTACCCACATCTGACTCCCTAGATTCGAGATACGATCCGAGAGTTGTTATTGAGGTCCTCTCCCGGGCTGTCTGGGCCTGCAGTAGTTGGCAAAATCCCTGTGCAACATCATTTGCCAGAACCTCGTCCATACTTCGCATAGCCATGATAGTATCGTGAAGCATCCACTCATGACAGATACGTCTGTCGGGGCTCGCTTCTCCAAGGGCAACTTTCATGACCCGCTCCCGATACGACAACATTTGTGGAAAACTCATTTTTTCAAGTTGATCTATCTCAGAGAGTCAGTAAATGTCCAAACCCAACCTGCAGCCATGGGCACTCACCATCAATGAGGAAAGACAAGTAAAGTATTTTGCATGTCACATTAATCCGATCATCTAGCGTCAAAGGAAGAAAGTGACTAAAAGCACGGGATAACCCAAGACCAAGGAACCCCTTTTTCTCCTTCTCGCAGGCAAAATTCCAATTGTTTCCAAAGTAAGGGTCAACCTGAGCTTGTATTTGTTTCCATCCTAGTGGGTGGGTTTTCGATTCTAGCTGGCGTGGTGCAAACTCACAAGGGACATTTTGTGCTGCTGAATACTGCCTGACCGATTTGTTTATTGGATAGATATGGGGTGGAAAGATGGGCCGATTAACAGCCAGTGCCACCTCGAATCGGCGTTCATTTGCCAATCGATTCCAGATACATGTCCTTTGAACGTGATGCATTGCAGGTGCTGTCAATTGCACTCATTGTACCCTGGCTTTCTGGTTGGCATGCGGATCTCCACAACGGACGCTGTACGCAATTATGCACGGACCACCGAAACGTGATGTCAGATAGCGACCAACCGTGGTCCATGCAATTCTTCTTTTTATGCTTATCTGTAATTCAACTCCAGGTTTGCTTCGTACAACCTTGGCATATGCATGTGCAACACCAAATTAACATTTCCCCCTATTACTGTCTCACCGTGCAGGCTGAGTGCGGCTGCACATCAGCTCTACCCCCACCAATCCAATCGTTCGCATTTGCGAGAGGCTAAGACCTTCAGTACTATCATATGGTTCCCGCTTCCGCTTCTGCCAGCCACCAAAGCTCTCTGCGGGCGGCCCTACGGCGCCTTAGTGCAATCCAAGTACACAGCAGAAACTCTCCCGGCCGCTCTTTGAGTCTCTCGACAAAGGCTGTCACAATGGGCATACCGTCAGAGAACCCACAGCGTGCCCCGTGGCGCGATCTCCTTCATTCTCATCTGGAACAAACACCTGGATATGAATTCACGATTGCAACAATTGGCTACAATGCCCAACAACGTCCTGTACCTCGCCTGCGGACTTGTGGCTGTCGTGGTTTCTTCCCAGAGCTCGAGCTTCATCCTCAGGGCCAGGAAGCTATGGATCAACAGGTGGAAGACGGTGGTAATCCGCCCGTATTCGAAAGTGACATGCTGACATTTACCACTGATGCTCGAATGGACAAGCTTCCTCAACTGGAGTCCTCCCATCATGCGATTGAGGCTGTGTTCTGGCTGAAAGATCTCATGACTCAATGGCGTATCAAGGGGACAGCATATGCAATTGGCAACCCAAGTGGAGAAGATGCAGAGGAAGAGAAGACATCCCGAAACGAGATAAGAAAAGCATTGAGGGTTAAGGAGGATAATGACGTTGACATTGCGAAGTGGACATGGGAGAAGGCTGTCACAAAGTACTTTGCAAACCACTCCCCTATCGCAAGAGGTACGTTGTCTCTATCTCGTCTCTCGCGTGCAGGTGCTTTATCCCTACATGTATCTTATGCTCATTGAATATCCCTGTCTGCTTGTCATCACCAGCTCAGGCTCATACTGACTTGGGATCTAGGTTCATTCCGAAACCCTCCCCCTGGACAACCTAGGTCCTCAACTCCTAGCCAACTGGATTTCAAATTGGGTCAAAACGTCACGGACCTCCATGACCCTGTTGCACGGGCAAATTTCCGAGTAGTCGTCATTCGGCCCCAGGAGGTTGAGCGTTTAGACCTTACTGATCAAGAGAACGGCAAAAGATGGAATTGGACGTTGATTGATGGAAGCAATGGATCTTGGAATGAAATGGAGTTGTGGCCGTGATCATAGGTATACTGCAAAGGCGTCTTCTTTTCTACATTCTAATAACTTGTAGCCAGATAAGATGTAATCGCTAGTTATATTGTTTTGATATTTGCATGATATCTAACTACCTAACAAGGTTCCATCTTGGAATTATGAGAGCCTATATCTATATGCTTCAATAGAATATCTCCAAAAGGAAATAGGATCTTTGTCTTGGGGAGTGCGGAGTGGCAGAAACTGTTTGGTCTGATACTTCGTCGGTATTCTGCTTTCTCGCTGTCGCCCACGTAAAAGAACTTTCCTTTTTGCACACCTGTCGCAACTCGACTACAGCGCTCAAAGAGGTCACACGCACGACATCATTTCTCATCTCACCCCATATCATTAGCAAAAAGTAACTTCCTTCAGACCTTGATCTCTTCACCCGCTTTATCCCAACATCCTGCTGACCACAGACCCGTTCGAACAGTGTCTGACTCAAGATGCCTAACGATAACCCTGCCTGTGCTGACTGTAAAGCTAAGAAGAAGCGGTGCATCCACCGTATCCAACCCGTGAAGGTCGCCGAGGCTTCAGCCATTCGCGCCAGCATGTCTTCCCCACCCGCTCCCGCCGCGGTCCCCACCCCAGCTGCCACTCCTGCCCCTGTCGAGGCTCCTGGTGCTGCCACCCGAGGTCGCCGCAAGGCCGCTGAGGCGAAGTCCAAGGTATGTAACATAGACCTGCCTGTGACTGCTTATTAGCTTTGTCACAAAGCTAACAGATGGATGTAGGAGATGAGTCCCGCCCCCGCCGACTCCAGCGACGCTCTTTCTTCTGTGCCCTCTGAGCCCGAGCAGAAGCCGGTGGTCAAGAAACCCACCAAGCGTACTCCCCGTGCCAAGTCCACCGCCGCCGTGTCTCAGGAAGTGTCTCAGGAAGCAGCCCCGAACTTTCCCGATGACGGTCTCCATGCTGCTTCTACCATGTCCGTGAACCAAGTTTTCGCCAACAAGCTTCATGACAAGCTCCGGGAGCTCCAGGAGCGCATGCGGACTTTCGACGAAGCTCTCCGCGATGTCATGGCCGGCAACCTCCAGGTCCCCCAGGAGAGCGTGGAGAGCCTCGACGAAGCTCACCGCGACGTCCAGGCCTCTAGCCAGACTATCCAGAACACTGTTGAGGGCTGGATCCAGTGTTGGGCCCGCTCTGGTCGTTAAGCATTCTCAACGTCTATCATCGCACCTTTCCAACGTCCTGGTCCGGGTTTCTTTGGCTCTCATGCGTTCGGAGAGGATATTCGCGGTCGGTCGAGATGTTATTTGGTGGAGTTCTACGGAGTACAGGTTTTCATATGAGAAGGAAATGTTTCGGTCCCTGATATGGGACGTGCTTGAGGGGTTTCTCACGTGCTTGAAGCCACGTGAGCCTGGTCGGCACCCATGGATTGGTTTGGTCTGTTTTCGAGCAACGGTGTTCCTGGCGTTCCTGGCCACGCACTTAATCCATGGATTTTCGAAGTCGAGTTGTTCCCCTGTAAGCGTCAAGCCCTATAAATTTGACATGTAGACTCCGTATTTGTAGCCTATAATGATTTTAGCCCAATGTTGGACACTAGAGTTCCCAGCAAGATTGGTGTAGGTCACATGTTAAGCCTAGACCTAGAAACTTCAGTCTTTATGTGTTGTAAAATATTACTTGAGAGGAGTCGGGGACTGATATGAGAGCAGGGAAGTACCCAGTACTATACTCCGTACTCTGTACATTTACATTTTTAGCGAATGTGCAGAGCAAGTTTACAATACTGGATTTACACCGATCAGCCAACCACCTATCAGTGGGTCCCCCGGCCTCCAACCACGGACTCTCCCGGGTCTTCCGCGGGAGGGATCGTCCGGTTCCCAATAGTCCCAGAGTCTCAAATGTTTCCAAGGGTGGTATTCGATTTTCGCAGTACACCGTATTTTCGTATTCCCCGTATTCCCCGTGATCCCCGTGATCCCCGTGATCCCCGTGATCCCCGAGTCCCCGGTTTTTGGTCCCCGAAAGGAACAAGCGGCCGTTACGTGTCAAACCCCTCCTTTAGGAAAGGTACCCGTGTGTTGATGTCTTTAAAACATAGTGTTCTTTTTGTCAAATTAAGTAGACTCTTTTTGCTGCTCGGCCTGGTCTGATTTAACAGTCTCCAAGGAATATCCCGACTTTCCTGTCTTTCCGTTGCCGGGAGACTCGACTTTCCGAAGAATGGGTGGCTTGGATGCAGTGGTTCTCTGATCAGGATCTTCTGTCACACTGATCATCATAAAAGCTTTTGGACTCCATGCAAGACTTGTTACGTCCAATGGTCAACAACGACATTCAATATACATACTCCGTAGAGCAAGCTAAAGTAGTGGTGTTGTACGAAGTACTCCATCCACTCAGTCCCCTAGGGCAACACTACGTACTCTTAGTCTGCATAAACCGACACTGACACATGCAGCAAATCCTCACTCACCGCTTCTCAAGTATTTTCTGATCCAATCACCTATAATTCAGTAAGAACAGAAGTTGCTGCAGTTGGCCCTAGGAGGGTGCAGGATTCCGGCTATCAAATCCAAAGTACATCACACAGGGGGTGTCTTTTCCATACCGAAACCGCCTAGCCCCATATAAATTTTCTTACAAATTTGTAGGCCCACAAAACAAAGTAATTACCATACTGGTATCATACCAATCCTATTCTTCGATTTCTCGATTCCCATTCTTTCCTTTCCCTTCACTTCCCCTCTCCAGACTCTCTGCTTCACCGTTACTTGCATTTTTAACTGCAGATCATATTCAACGCACAACTCATCATTGAGGGGCTACTAAAGAAACCCTTCTCTTCCACTCCCGCACCGCGATCGACCTTCTCCGTGGCGCAACTTTGTCTCTCCGCAAACACTTACGATTCCGGCGGAACTCACGATTTATGACGAAACGAACACCAGAAGCACCTACTCCAATATAATATTTTGACCGTCGATTCCTTTGATCTCCAGCTGTGAAAACGTGACGAGCCCAGGGGATCCAACAATCGAATATTTGTTATCACGGCCATGGCATCAATGGATGCTCTAGGGGCCTTCACCCACATGAAAGACAACCTCCCTACATGGATCAATCGCGTCTCAGAGCTTGCTACACATACCCACAAGAAACACGGTGAATACTCGGAAGCTTACCGACGTCACGCAAACTTCAAGCCCCGCCGACGGAAAAACAGCTCTGTTTGCTCCATTCATACCGATGACCTCGTTCCAATCGCACAAAGAAAGGGTCCCAGCCCAGAGCCTGTGGCGATTGAGACACCACAGGATGCGCCCGAGCAAGGTCAACGTTCAGGCCGCAAGCGCACCACAGATGAGGCCCCGTCAGTCGAGTCCAATGAAGAATACAACACGTTGGTAAGCACACGGCACAATGTCATCATTGAGTATGATGGCCATACGCAGCAGACGCTTGAGACGATCGTACGTGATATAGGAGTGGCCAGGAACAACATCAGGCGAGGGCAGATGGCATTGATGCCACGTACAGGGCTTCGCGCGGGCCTGTTGAGCAAAGGCATGAATATGCCAAGTGGACTGGGACAGACAGGGCCACTCTCTTGTGTTCGCAGCACCAGGACCACCGCTGGACTTGTCGGTGTCTCTGGGACTACCGCACTTCGGAAAGACTCGCCTTTTGACTTTGCAGACAAGCAACTGGAACTTGCTCACTCGCTTTGCGAGACGGCAGCTTATCAGGTCCTTCGATCTGGCGACTGCGGAACGGAACTGGACGGGGTGGAGGAGAAGTTCAAGATGCTACTCGAGGCGGCTATCAACGAAGTCGACCGTATCATGGCCGAAAAGAAGCAGCAAGAAGAGCACGAGCAAAAACAGCAAGAAGGGACGGCGGAAGAAGGACCTCCCAAACCGCCCCCTACTCCCTCCGCGGCGCGACTCGCAAAGGTTGCTGCTATTGCTGCGAGCAAGCCCTCAATGGCGGCAGGCACCATTGAAGTCGATGATAACTCGTCTCTCTCGGCTGAGTCGCTTGACCTATCCGCATTCCGATCCTCCCGGATGCGAGCGTAAACACTGGCACCAGCCACCACTTAACCGTCATATTAGCGATTTAGCGTGTGTTGAAACCCTTCCAGCAAAATGATTACAGCCAGTTGATACCTTTGATCTGTTGAGACCATTTCTTTCTCTCTGATCGGCCTTTTTATTTTTATTTTTGGCATTTCTGCATCTTTGATTGCGACCTGACTTGCAGTTATGGGGGGGGCGCGCATACCAATTACACCATTCATTCCCTTGTTTGCGATCGATATTTTGCTCCTTCTTACTGTCTTTGAGCACTTTGTTTTCAATATTGCCGTTGTTTGGGGTACACATCTCCTGTCTGTCTCTTGCATCAGCTCATGACTCATTCCCAAGGGAGCACGGCGTTGAAACCGGCGTTTTTATTATTATTTTACTTGCTTCTATCCCTGGCCCATTTGGGTTTTCTGAGTCTCCCAGCGTTCATTACCTTGATCCATTCTCAGTACACATTTATGGGCAGGAATTTGACTTTTGTGGATTTTTCAGCTCCATTGTCAAGCTTGCATGCATATAGGATCCTCTACAACATCCAACATATAATCAAATAACTGTACTATGTACTCCGTACATTGAAGACACAACAGCGACATTCCATGACCCATTGAGTCGCGTGTCCGCCAATTAATGTGAAGAATACAAATGAATTTAAATTGCCTCGACTTCCCTGTAATAATCCTAGACATACGTAGTCCTCTGAATGCAGCTATGACCCAATGCATGACCGTTGCCATCCCCCTGTCTCTACGGGAAGAGAACCTGGATGATTTGCCAAGTCAAGTCGCCACTCTCCATATTGTGGGGTCCGGGAGCCATTGATACCCAACCTTGGAACTCTGTCCCAATTAAGTAAACAGTCTGGTAATAAGAGTACGGAGATTACAAGTGGACCTTGGAAAACTTCAACTCTTCCAAGGTTTGTCCAATATTATGTTATGCTCTCACAGATGGAGTACCACCCGTGTCCAAGGGTGGGCTCATTGCTTAGATCGGTGTTTTCCCACCTCGGCACCTGGGCACGTTCGGTCTCCACGAGGGTTGAGGCGGCAACTTACTAACTATGTTTCACATACAAGTTGCCTTCGAGGATGTGCACAGTTTGCATGCATGGCATATGCTGCGGAGCATGAAATACAATGGACATTATGCGACACATTGAAGGTTCATGCATAGCGCGGTAAAGTCTTATTTTTCTCTATAACTAGTACGAAGTACGGAGTACGAATGGCAATGTACGAATCTTTCTAGATGCATGTTTTAGAAGGCAATTCAACTAAGACATGCTATGTTGTACTAAAAAGGAAAGACTTCAATCTAGTTTTCGGTGTCTGCGTGGACATGATATACCATGCGTATGGTCTAGACACATCCATGGATTTATGCAGCTGAAATAATAATATTATAAGGTGTACGGAGGACAAAGTGTGTGGCTCCCACCTGTCAGGATGCAAGTGCAGGGATGTTGCTTCTCGAATATACGAAAGTACGGACACCGTAACTCAATCATATCTTTGAATACATATGTACAGTCTGTATCCTATTCTTTCCTTCTCATTCCATAGACATCGAGAGTCTCTATCACTAAGCCTCCCTTAGGAGACAGTGTCTCACTTTAAGCATGAGTTCTAGGTATATTGGATACAATTCAAGTCTAGGTGAAGTTTAACATATATTAAGATACTTAACGTGAAAGCGCTCTGCTTCCTTATGATATTAATACATACAGTATAGTAAATCAATACTCCGTATTAAGCCCCCGCCCGTCTCCTTGCCGATCAATTCGCTGTCAACTTCGTTTTTGGGCGTGGATAATTATTCCACCTTTTTTTTTTTTTTTTTTTTTTTTTTTCTCGCGGGACAGAAGTACAACATACAATGTAGGAGAGAGTGGTTAAAGGAGAATGACACGGTAGAAGTGATTTCAGATGAGGTTATGCTGTGCGAAATACGACACACTATACACATATACATACAGAAATGTGCCCTACCACTTTAGTAGGAGATTCTATGATACATTTTCAATCTTCATCTTAGAAGTAAACAAAAGTAAGCACAAGTACTAGTGAAATTTTTGATTTGCAATTTGTATTATCCCCACCCCACCTAGCCCCGAATTGACAGGTGCCAAAGGACATAGTAAGCCAAGCAAGCCATCGCGGGATTTTACCGGATGGCGCCAATTAGCCCCGGAAGACAAGGATCTCTTCGATGAATTTGACGGCAGCCTTCCTCTAATTACTACTTAGTGGTGAGCTCACAAGGATGGATGTGAACAAAGGCGCATACCCTATATTAAACTCCTGCCCTCCTTGGTAAGGTCGCAGGATTCTCCTAGCTTACTAGCAGGGAAGATTCTTCTCATTTCCATTATTACAATGGTTTCAGGGGGTTACTGGTACTTCTGGATGTGATATATAAAATGTGGCGTAATGAAATCTTTGTCCCTGTACATGCTGTGATGATACACAGCATAACCCTTTGTGCGGATATTTGATTGTTAAAAGGTCAAACCCACTCCAAACAAGCTTGGAGGGGAAGAGGGTGATTTGGGTCTTTGAATTAAATACGGGGTAAATGACAGAATAGAACAGGTTGTATCAGTAACCTCGGTCCCGACAAAAGTACCTACGTGTCACATGCACACGTAGTACTCGGTACTATTGTACAGTGCAAAAGAACATGAATTGTACTTATGTATAATTGGGGTGTTCGTGATGTACGGCGTACGATATAGCACAATAAACTCGAAGGTGTCTCATTAATAAAGAGTGAGGTATAGGAGAATATTTGTTATGCAGTTGAAAGACAAGCAACCTCACTAAGCTACATACATATACAGGCTTTCCTATAAAGTTGGTAGATTGAAGCTTAATAGTTAGACTCCTAGGATTAACTAGCTATTCTAGGAAATTCTAGGTGGTATAGTAAAGATTTTTAGTTCAACTATAATATTGAATCATGAGCCAACCATGTCCAGGTGATCATAGGAGTAGTTAGTACCTTCCCAGGATTGCTATGCATCGATCGGAATTTGGTATATTATACATTCCGATGGCATATATGTACATATGTAGTTCTCAGGCAATAACTGTGCAAACCCTATATTTTTTCTAGCAGAAAAAAAACATCAGTTATTCAAAGTATAGTTGAAGTCATTAAAAAAAGAATTGTTTTCAAAAATTTTGAAGAAACTTGATGCATTGACGGGGAATCGAACCCCGGCCACTACTTATCAACTCAAAGAATTGAGACTGGAAGAGTAGTATTCTACCACTGAACTACCAAAGCTTTTTTGTTGTTATTGTTGGCTTATAACGAACTGTGACTTCTGTGAATTTGAATCACATACCTAGGACGTTGTTGGAGGATATGAATAACCGCCTCCCTTCCCATACCGGTAATGACCACCAACATGGCTGGAGTATGGAGTATAGCCGTTCTAGGGTATCTAGTTAGGAGGCCTCACATAGTTCGCACTGTAGAGACAATTGACAACGCCGATTCCTCTTCAACAATGACCGAAATCTCTAATTACTATGAGCTTGTACAAAGGAGGCAATAGTATATTAGTGGTGTGGAAGGTCAAGATTTGATATCGACGTGGCGCACTAGCGGCTATACACTGCTGTACAACGTGGTACAGTCCATCTTGGCATGTGACATCCTAAGAAGCGGGAGGAGACAAGGCAGATGCTGAAGGTTGGATGTATAAAAGAAGGGGATTTGTAATTCATGAAAACGCTTGATTCTCACAATGTTCTGTTAAATGAAACCCAATATTTGCCTAGTGTATATAAATATAAAGGTTTTAGGAAGCACTGTCATGTCGATTAAATGCTATAGTTCTGTATAAAAACTGGAGTGTCATGATAAACACCAAGGAATGAAAGATGCATAGATTTTGAAGAGGGGGACGCTGAAGGGTGTATGCCCTTTGGCATAGGGGTCGATTCAGCACGCGTAATTTTGCTTTGCACCTACCAACATGAAGACATGTATGTATAGGAGACCCGGACTTGCGTCCAAGAAGTGAATTCAGAGAGGTGGATGAATGTAATTTCTCAATCTGTATCTGTTTGCTACTCGTAAACCTTTGTACATAAATGATTAACAAGACTTGCGACAAAAAGAATGGATAGGTGGGGCCAATGGGTAGTGAGGACATAGTCCCCCACTACAATATATAGTGAGAACAATGGGGTCGGGTTGCCCTTAGAAGTTTAATGAACGCGCTGGAAGAGCCGTTCACAGAGTAGATATTAGGGCACACTTACGACGTGCTTGCGTAGTACAGCATCAACTTTGAATTATCTTGAGGCTACGTGCTACAAGGGAGATGGAGGAGGAAGAAACTCTTGCTATGCAAATAGCAAAGCAGGGCCTTTATAAAGGCCTGCACTAACAAAGGACAAGCAAACTGAAAGAGCTCAGTCTGCATGACATGAATCATCATTCCATCTAGGGGAGATTCTCTAACAAGTTATAAATACCTTTAGATGCCCCGGAAAGAGAGTCAACACTTGTCGATTTCCTAATGTCCCCCGCTATCATGTGGCTCACTACACCTAGATATATATATATTTAGATCAAGGTCTATTGTCATCAGCTTCTCCTTGCCTTCTTGATATATGGCAGGCTTGTCCACACAGGGTGCAGCCAACATGAACTTAGAAAATCGTACAGCACGCCGGTCGTTACTTCTTGCTCCGCTGGCATTGAAGCTTCGCTAACATACCCGATAGTCCCTATCATACCCTTCCGCTGTAATAGTCCTCACAAAGCTCAAGTATTGGAGCATGAGGTAGCGACGCGACAAGCGTATCATCAGAGAACGTGCGCTGATCTCGCGGACAATATGACTTCGTTTCCGCTCATGACAAGTGTGGCTTGTCTTGATCCTTTTGGCCAAGATGCTATCTCCAAGATTTCTTTTTATGTCTTTCTTTTGGATGTCGTTTCCTCCTCATAGATTCCGAGAGACTGACTTTCTCACCCTGAGGACTGCGTGTACTATGGAATTGAACACCAGTCATGATCCCCAGAATTGAACAGAAATGAACAGCATTGGAAGAATGTATGTTAACATATTTGAATTCAGTATCATTCATGTCCTATCAAACATAAGACGCAACTAAACGGATATCGTCACTCATAACCCCTGACTCCTTCTATTCAACCCATTGAAAATGCTCGACATAGCCCAGCCCTGAAATACAGACAGTATGAAATAAAGAAAAAGACCGTAATCAAGCGATAAAAAGTACAATCTCATCTCACATCTCCTCGAACGCACAATCCGGATGCATGACGAAAAGGATCTTTCCGTCATTTTGATGGGCATTCTCAGTTCCATCCGTGAGACCAGACCCGGAAATACGTAGCAGGATTTTGTCCTATAGAATAACTTTGTTAGTGACATGTACTTGGTGGGATATATGGATATTGCCATAGCAAAGGAGGGGCGACTAACCTTGACCATGCGTTTCAAAACCTTGCCTGCCAACTCGCGCTCACGCTCATAATCCTCTTCAGTGTTGAGTTCACCCTCAATTTGCTCCAAATACCAAAGTACAAGATCTTCTTGTTCGACACCTTCACCCGAGTTCACCTCGTCCTCGTGTACCCGCCTGACGATCTGGTTCAGGATTTTGGCGTACTTGTCATAAGTGATCTTGGTCTTCTGGCGTTCCGGCTGAGCAGGGGCTTGAGCAGGCTCTGCGACGTCGCGCATAGGGCTGTCACCCTCGTTGTCACCATCGGCCATCTCCTGGTCCTCATCGGCGTCGTTGGTGCGACTAGGCACATCATCTTCAATTTCAACATCATCTTTCTCAACAGTCACGATACTCTGACGAAGAAGATCGTATGCCTCGATGACGAACTTAGGAATGACCTCCTCGACACAGTTGGCCTTGGCGACAGCCTCGGACAAACGGATCAACGATTCGAGCTGACGAACGGTGATACGGTATGAAGAGCGGCCCACACCTCCCTGGGCGTCGTTGGAGCGCAGCTCCTTGTATTTCTCGACCAGCAGTGCCTTCGCCTCGTCAGTGAAGACGGGGCGGAATGTGCGTGCGAACCGGATGTAGCGCTGCAGTTGTTCTGTGCTCAGCTCAGGCTCAACAGCCTCATCGCGGTTCATGTGCACGTTGACAATGTGCTCGGCTAAACTGCGGTCAACAGACTCCTTTGGATCATCACGGATAACAAAGAACACATCGAAACGACTCATAATGGGAGCGCTGAAATTCAAGTTGTTCCGAAGTGTTTGTTTCGGGTCGTAGCGACCATTCACGGGGTTGGCGGCAGCCAGGATGGATGCACGAGCATTGAGAGTAGTATGGATACCGGCCTTGGCAATAGAGATTGTCTGCTGTTCCATGGCTTCGTGAATAGCGACCTGATCGGCGATATCCATTTTGTCGAACTCGTCGATGGCACAAATACCACCACCGTTCTATAAGGGAAACGTCAGAAATGGAGTCACACTCAATTGGAGCCAGATTTGGAACATACCGCAAGCATCAGTGCACCAGCTTCGATGGTGAATTCGCCTGTCTCGGGGTCCTTCACAACTGAAGCGGTCAAACCCGCCGCTGAAGAGGCTTTACCGCTGGTGTATACAGCACGGGGGTGCAGTGAGCAGACATATCTGAGGAGCCATGTCAGTAACTAATATCTATGTGGGAGAAGTTGGCAAAACTTACTTCAAGAACTGACTCTTACTGGTGGACGGATCACCAACAATACAGATGTTGATATCACCACGAAGTTTCATGCTCTCAATCGATGTCGACTTGCTGACACCACCAATCAACTGCAAAAGCAGACCTTTCTTGATTTGGCGATGACCCCAGATCATGGGGGCAATCGAGTCCACAAGCCGGGAGTAAATATAATCGGAGTGTACTAATCGCTTGAGATCCTGGACTTCAGCCGGGGTAAGACTTTGCAGGAAAGCTTCTTGGGCTGATTCATCCCCAATATCAGCCTCCTGGTTCTGGTTCAAGGAAGCCAGGATATTATTGGACTGGCCACTCAGCTGCTGCTCCGGCCTCTGACCAGGAGTCGTTGTGTCTGGGGTAACCATGCAAGAAAGGAAGGCCAATCGGTAAGTCAGATCGCGCACGCCCAGCGACTTCAATCCAGAGACTCCGCTACCACCGACCTCGTTACCCCGGAAGGAATTGTTATCGCGGACGGCCTCGGGGCGCACACCGGGCAGACCCAATTGACTGACATCAGGGACGACAATCAAGGTTCCTGTAAAGATACAACGTTCGCCGGCCTTGGCGCGATCAACCATCTCACCACGCAAGATGACATCCATTGTGCGAGGCATACTACCAGTCGGGATTTCGTGCGACGATTCCTGGAGCTTGACCTTTTGCCAATCGACAAATGTACTCTTTCCGATATCGAGGCGCCATCCCACGCGGTTGCCGCATGTATTATTGGGGCACTCTGTTGGCTCCGTATACTTGAAAGTCTGCTCAACATTCGGGACGACAGTCTTACAACCTTCACAGATAAAAGTTCCCAGAGACAATTCTGGTCTTACTTCTGAAGTTCTCGTCACAGTTCCAGAGACGGAAAGCAATTTTCCGATCTGATTCGTCCGAAGTTGTCGCAGTCTGGAAACCAATGGCAGGTTGTAAAATGCGAGGGCAAACAATTTGTCGGTTTGCTGGTGGCGAGTCTTCTCGCGGATCTGACGCTCGAGGTCGGGGTTATCTGAAACGCCCGCATACGCTGAGGCAACCGATGTGCTGGCTCGCGAAGAGGCGCTGGCAGTCATTCGATGGGAGACGAAGTATTCTGGTTCGTACTTGGCGATGAGATTGTGCAGTCCCTTAGTAAGGAAGGGTTGGAATCGGTAATATTGGCCGGCAATGGCATCTGCCAAGACGGGATTAAGGATGTGTGTGAAATCAACGTAGAGAGTTGAAAGCTCGAATTTCTTCATCCCCTTGATCTGAGCAATATAATACTTGTCACTAAGGAACTCTCCCGATGAAGGCGGTGCAGAAGAGGAGGGTTCATCGATGTATGACTCGAGCAGCTCTTCAAATGCCTGCTGGACTTTCTCAGCCGCCTCATCGACCACCGGTGGGGGCCCAGGGGCATATGGATTCCGCATACGGCTGACTGCCGAGCTTCCCGCTCCGACGACTTGGTCATCTGGGAAGGCATTCATATCACTCATAGGGCCATTGCTTTCGGAACGTCGGGAACTGGGCAAATTGTCGGATCGGAGGTTTTGATCACGAGAAGGCGCAGAGCCCAGCTCGGACTGGATCACGGCGTCGAAAAGGGAAGACATGATAGAGGACTAATGGCCTGAAAATGGCCAGGGCAGAGAAAAGCGTATTAAGCTCTCACGTCTCAAGGAGGGGGAAAGAAGGGAATGTGGAGAGATGATATCGTAGACTCAATTTGCTATCTTAGTTTTTCGTGGGTCTCCTTCGCGGGTCTCTTGGGCAACTAAGGCGCGACGCGAACGCGTATCCGGAATAATAGTTGATCCCGTACCGACGCGTTAAGTGGTTTCCTTATATAATAAAATAAGCTAACCCATATAGGCAATAGGTCCTCTTCATCTTCACAGCATTTTGCAGCAAAATAACTTTTGAGTGTTCTGCCTAGCGCCCCCACTTCCGCTCATATGGGGGCACACAAACGTCAGCTCTTATGTTGTAGGTGCTGAATTTTAAACCACAAGCTTGGAAACCTTGGAAAGCACGTTCATCTTATATAATCGTACCTATGATCCAAGAGCAAATAGTGTAGCATATCCTTAAAAACTGCAGGGTTGATCAGTTTGGTTAGTTTGGGCCAACCTATTTGTCAATTCTAATAATCTAAGAGTCATAATTTTAAGTGGGCTCCTGCTTGAGGGTCACGGTCTTATATCCTTATTTGTCAATCGTTGAGTAAAGGGGGTCTTGCCCAGGTGATTTGATATATCTCAAATCCTGGGTACTACTTCGCATTCCGGAGTACGACGTAATATATATTTGAAAAAGAAATACCCATGTACTCCGTAAATCTGAGGTTATTCCACAAGTACGGAGTACGTTTATGAACAAAATATTAAGCCTTCAAGAGAATACAGGTAATTACCTTTATAAAAGGTATTGGGGATACTTAAGTTGGATCCTTGGCAGAGAGTGAACTGGTCATTAAACTTCCAAGGTTGAGTTTAACGCTGCCGTGCCGGTTTCTCCATTTGGGTAAATGGTTGATGCTTGGCGCTTATATAACAGCTTATTCTCCCCCCGGGGTGCCCGCACTCGAAGCATTTGAACCCTTATTCCCTCCCGGGAAATATAATTCCCCCTCTGGTATTGCCTCGTAAGTTAGACTGTTTCTGTGCTAGCGCGACCCTCCTTTCTTCCGCACATTCTCCGGGACCCTCTGACACTATCATCACATAGGACTTGTGTGTCTTGCGATGGTTTCTCCCAAATCCCGAGTCCTTGGCTGGAGGAATCTTGGTGACCATCGGCTGATTATGCAGTTTTGACTACCTTATCGTGTTGACAAAGGATATCTACGTGTTCGCAGCTCGACATGTCCGAGAACGAACAACGGTTAGTGACGACACTGACCAGGCCCAGTGGTGTCGGCCCGTCTGACACGGATGCATCGGGTACCCGCCCCCCGCCTTGAGGAGCTAACCTCTCAACTTGCATGCACAAATCAGCTAAATGTTTACATACAGCACCATCTGCCTCTGGCCAAGGCCATCAAACTGCCAAACCCGGAAGGCGACGGCGCGCCGCCGAATCGACAAACAAACCTCCCAAGAACCAACACTTCTACTTTGTTGATCAGAACTCGTCATCCAAAGAAAAGCGCGCTCATGTTATGCGCCACCATGTACAGGAAAAAAGGAAACAGCGCAAAATGTCACATGCGACACCTCCCAGAGACCACATCCCAGATTATACCTCATGTCCGGCAAAGAAAGAGGCAGGAGCTGCCGAACAGAGTCGATTGGAAACGCCCTCGACAGCTGCACAAAACTTTTCCAACAAGGAAACTTCGGTATGGGAATCCCTTTCCTCTAGTCAAGTGTCTAGGCCACAGCCAAGGCTGGACTATCTAGGTGTAGGCTTAGCTGCAAATGATCATGGATCTAGATGCTAATGCTATGGTGCGTCGAAGCTTCAAATCAGATTCTCAAATATGAAACCGCAACCTTACACCCCCGTGCTACCAAACATTGGCTCGCCAATCACTATACTCGATGCTTCGCGAAGGGATCCGTTCGCCAGTCTCCCAATCGAATACGACAGCATGGATGTTGAATTGGCTGACTATTGGAGGAACAAGTTGTCATACTGGTCCGGACAGAACCTTCACGTGAAAAACCAGATTTTCCGTACTGCTATGGGAAACCCTCTTTCGTTCAAGGCAGTAGTCCTGTCATACTGTGCGCGGTGGAAGGCACAACTGTACGGCATGTCTGACAGCACCGAAATTCAACGCCATGTTGGTGAAGCTACGAAACTCATCGATGACGCTACCTCAGGCTCGGCGCTAGTCAAGGTGGATGATCTTGCAATGGCCTTGGGTGGAATGGCCTTGCATGAAGGGCGTTTCGGGAGCAAGCAACTGGCCCAGGTATATATTGACCGTGCTGTCCAGGTCATGCGGCCGCGAACCGGAACCAATAGGCCCGTGGAAGTATTTATCCACTACATCCGATACCTGATGATGCCAGAAGGCCCCGAGATCAGTTTGACTGAGCAGCAATGGCTGCTCACTTTTCTGCGCGGAGCTGAAGACCTCATGCGGCAACACAGCTCCCCCGAATACCTCCTCCAAGCACCACATAGGTTCAAGGTTTTCCAGATGGAAAGTCCTCTATTTTCCTTGCTGTCTAGTGGACCGCGGCCCTCCCAA
The DNA here is from genome assembly GCF_028828025.1 of Penicillium rubens. Taxonomy (NCBI): domain Eukaryota; kingdom Fungi; phylum Ascomycota; class Eurotiomycetes; order Eurotiales; family Aspergillaceae; genus Penicillium; species Penicillium rubens. The sequence continues at coordinate 3,765,719 of NW_026890601.1, read as the reverse complement.
GTCCCGCATGAGTCACGTGTATATGTGGTTCGCGGTGCGCATACCCAAGAAGTCACCCGAACAGCGGCGCTCATTTATATTACGGCTGCACTTTGGGATTTCCAGGAGTCCCCAAGTAAGACTGACCGGTTCCTTTACTTTTTATCTACCACGGCGAAACAGCACCATCTCGATCGGGATCCAGCTTGCGAAACCCTTCTGTGGTTACTGCTGGAGGAAGGATACGATTTTGATTTACAAGACCCCGAACGTGGATGGTCCACTGGCGAGCTGGTCAAGGCGCACAAACGGCTACGGCCTGACCTCCAATTCCAGTTCAATGAGATTCTAATGAGTTTCTTATCTTTTCAGACACCTATTCGTGGGGTCGCTGCATTTGAAGAAGAGCTTCGAAGTAGTTCACAAAGTCCTCAATGAAATTCTTTTTTTTAACGTCACCTCAACCCAGCTACTACGGAGTACCTACAACTATGATATCAACACACAACTCAGGTACGGTTGGATTATCTTGGCAGTCCTGGAGGACCCGGGAACCAGGATAAGTCTAAGCGTCATTGAGTTCACCGCAGTGGAGACTAAGGGGAACCTTGGAAGCTCCAGGGCTCTTGCCCCTCAGTTCCAGATTTCCAGACAATTTGATATTCTCTGCATGGTAGGCAGGATATCGATGTAGATGAAAAATAAAAAATGAAAAATAAAATTCTTCAGATGTTGCCACACTTGGCAAAGGAAAATCGGGTCTCCATGCGTCCCAAGCGCATGCGTAACGCCGAGGTATCTCCACAGCAAAACCGACCCGACGCTAAACCAAATACAGTGTGTACCAACCGTCGACTTATCGCGTCACCATATCTATCTACTCCGTGTCCACCGCGACTTGTGAGATCGATCGTTATGTAATTCGCTGGGCTGTGACTCTAACGTTGCAACGTACGTTGTAGGTACAACTATATCATTGCAGTACTTGATCGCTATCATTTATTTTGTAACTAATTTTAGTATTAAAATGCGATGCAGTGTTCTTACGGCGTAGTAAATGCAGCTCGTTGTTGTCCAGGGGCGTAGCTGAGGTTTCAAGTTGTGAGAGTGCCAACCGGCTCGCTAACTTTGCCTAACTACCGTACTACTAAATTCGACTCGCGAAGGGGGTTTCATGCCAATCTTGGCTCCACTAAACACAAAGATCTGGGTCAATCAATAGTGCAACCCACTTGGTCTTAGCGCTCTCTGTGGCGACAAATCCCGATCTACCAAGAGTTACGTATTGGGTCCAGCTCAGATATGAGATTATAATTTGACGATCGCTTCGTGACCGAGCGGGAATTGGCACCTGGGCATGCAATAACACGACAGACCGTAATGATGTTAATAGCCGATACGAGTAAACAAAGCAAAAAGTGAAAAAGTAAAAAAAGCAAAAAAAACCTCCCCTAAACACCAACGCAAAAGATAACCCATGTGCTTCGTGACTCTGATCGGGTGGAGACTCAAATAACATACCCCTGGATTCTCTAAGGGCGGACAGATAAATTCTTTGGGACTTGCTCCAATTCTGAATATGTGCGACTGAGGATTCTATACAGTGTACGAAGTATTTCCGAGAAGTTTGTTTGTCTCACAGCATCCCTTGCGCAGTAGCATAATTGATAACCACCCCTGTTAACTGAGCGTCATGATCGTCATCGAAGTACCTACGGTAGCTCATTTAGGTTGTACAACAGAGAGATGTGGCTGAGGTTTTGTGGCGGACTTCTCCGTGAAGGGAAAATTTAATTAAATCCATGGTTTAAAAAGAACCCATCCCATATGATTCAGCCACAGAATGGGGCCACGGGGTCATTCGATTACGACGAACGAGAGGATGGATCTTTGGTCGCATCTCAACCATTGTGGGAAAAAGTTTGGATGGACCACTTACCACCCATGGATGGACTGGCGCTAGATGTGATATTTAGGTTCAATTGCAGGAGAAAAATGAGGAAAAGAATTATTAAAATAATAAAATAGCGAAATCACCAAAATAACTCGAAAACATAATCTAAGATGATCCAATTACATTGGTAGATCGCAGATCTTAGCCCCTCTTCTCCCTGCTGTCCATGGGTCCTTACCCAAACTTTAAGCTTCTCTCGTCCACGGGTTTTTCTTCCATTATTTTTCTCACGCATTTGGGGAGACTTAAATCCTTCCCCTCCCCGACTCTTTACACGCGTGATTTTAATTGCATTTTGGACCTTTTGATACCATTGCGAATACCTTCACAATGGGCAACGATGCCGTTCACTGGCGGGTCGCCAGGGAGGCGGTAAGCTCTGTTGCACTTCTAGGTAGATGGTTCTTTACTAACTATACTAGAGCGAGAAACCGCAGGACAGCTCGCCGACACTGTCCGGTCTGCTCGCCGTCCTAATCCCCGCCCTCATCTCCTTCGTTGTGATGGTGTTGCTCTTCATCATCCTGCGTAAGAGCAACCGCAGAGTGTACATGCCCCGAACCTACATTGGATACCTCCGTCCCTGGCAACGCACCCCCGACTCTCCGACCGGATTCTGGAACTGGATCCAGGCCATGTACCAGCTACCCGATACCTACGTCCTGCAGCATCACTCGATGGACGCCTACCTTATGCTTCGTTTCCTCAAACTGTGCTCCGTCATGCTATTCGTGGGCTGCTGTATCACTTTCCCCATTTTGTGGCCCGTCAATGCCACAGCTGGTGGTGGAAAGAAGCAACTGAACATGCTGAGCATTTCGAATATCACCGACACTCAATACGGTCGTTACTACGCGCATTGCTTCGTCGCCTGGATCTTCGTCGGCTTCATCTTCTTCATGATTACTCGCGAGCACCTGTTCTATATTAACCTGCGCCAGGCGTATCTTTTCTCACCCGCCTACGCTAGCCGCATCTCATCTCGCACCGTCTTGTTTACGGCCGTTACTGATGACCTCCTGAACAAGGATAAGCTTCACACAATGTTCGGCCGCGACAAGGTCAAGAATGTCTGGATCGCAACTGACACCAAGGAACTTGAAGAGAAGGTCAAGGAGCGCGATGCTGCTGCGATGAAGCTCGAGGGTGCCGAGACCAAGCTGATTATGCTTGCTAACAAGGCGCGCAGCAAGGCTCTTAAGAAGCAGGGCTCGGCTGAGAACCCCGAGACTGACATTGGCGATGGCCAGTTTGATGATGAGTCTGGCTCCGTCGCTGCTCGTTGGGTGGAGGCTAAGAACCGTCCCACCCACCGTCTCAAGATGCTTATTGGCAAGAAGGTTGACACTATCAATTGGGCGCGTGCGGAAATCGAGCGTCTGTCTCCCGAGATCGAGGAGTTGCAGGCCAAGCACCGTGCTGGGGAAACCAAGCTAGTCTCCTCTGTCTTTGTCGAGTTCTACAACCAGTCTGATGCCCAGGCTTCCTTCCAGTCTGTGGCCCACAACCTCCCCCTGCACATGAGCCCTCGCTACATTGGTTTAGACCCTACTCAGGTTATCTGGTCCAACCTCCGCATTAAGTGGTGGGAACGCCTCGGTCGTTACGCTGCTACCATGGCCTTTGTGTGCGCCATGATCATCTTCTGGGCCATCCCTACTGCAGTTGTTGGTGCCATCTCCAACATTGACTCTTTGACTGATATCGTTCCTTTCCTGAAGTTCATCGACAGCGTTCCGTCGTGGATCAAGGGTGTTATTACCGGTCTTCTGCCCACTGTCTTGATGGCTGTCCTCATGGCGCTGGTGCCTATCATCCTCCGCCTGATGGCCAAGTTGGGTGGTGCTCCTAGTACCCCCGTCGTTGAATTGACTGTCCAGAACTGGTTCTTCGCTTTCCAGGTTGTTCAGGTCTTCTTAGTGGTTACCGTTGCCTCATCGGCCACCAGTGTCGTCAGTGATATCATTGAAAAACCCTCCTCGGCCGCCTCTCTGTTGGCCGAGAAGATCCCTACCGCGTCCAACTTCTACGTCTCCTACATCATCCTACAGGGACTGTCTTTCAGCGCCGGTGCTCTTCTCCAGATTGTTGGCCTGATCCTCGGCAAAGTCCTCGGCAAGTTGCTGGACAGCACCCCTCGCAAGATGTACACTCGTTGGTCGAGCTTGGCTGGTCTCGGATGGGGAACTGTCTACCCTACATTCACGTTGTTGGTCGTTGTTGGTACGTCAAACCCATAGCCTATTTGTTTGATTATGATACTAACTTTTTTAATAGCAATCGTCTACTCTTGCATTGCGCCGCTTGTGATGGGCTTCGGCACCATCGGTCTTTACTTGTTCTACTTCGCCTACCGGTACAACCTGTTGTACGTGTCCAACGCAACCATCGACACCCAGGGTAGATGCTACACTCGTGGTCTGCAACAGCTCACTGTTGGCTGTTACCTGTCCATCGTTTGTCTGATTGGTCTGTTCGCCATTGGCTCCGGTGCCAACAGAATGGCGCTCGGTCCCCTGATCCTCATGATCATCTTCTTGGTCTTTGTCATTCTGTTCCACCTCGCGATGAACGCCGCCATGGAGCCCCTTCTCAACTTCTTGCCCAAGAACCTCGAGGCCGAGGAGGAGGCTCTGCTCGCTGCCGAGAAGGCCAACGTCGATACTATGAACGAGAAGTCCAAGACCGACGACCTGACCGGCGCCAGCGGATCCATCCCGGCACCCCGCGACAGCGGCGTCGCCAACGTGGACAACGGCCTCGGCAACGTCGACTCTGCCGAGAAGGGTCTCACCGGTACTTCATCGCCAGCACCTAAGCCGAACATGTTCACCAAGTTCCTCCGCCCGGACCTGTACCACAACTATCACGAGATGCGCAAGCTAGTTCCCAGCTCCTCTGAGATCCCCACTTACTCCGCCGAGGTCGAGCGTGACGCCTACTGCCACCCGGCCATCACCTCGCAGGCCCCTCTTCTCTGGGTTCCCCGCGACCCTATCGGAGTCAGCTCCCAGGAAGTCGCGCACACCTCGCGTGTCATCCCTATCACGGACGAGGACGCCTATCTCGACGAGAAGTGCAAGATCCAGTGGAACGTGGAGAAGGGCCAGCCCCCCATCTACGAGGAGAAGGTTGCTTACTAAACACTTTCTTTACATGTTCGACCTCGACCTAGTTTCCGTTCGCGTTCTAGTCGATGATCTGTCTCACCGGCTGGTGAATGCACCCTGTTGATATGCCTTGCATATAGACATGCCATCACTGACCCGGTCTATTCTGTGATACCCAGCCTGTTAGTCCATGTGACTGGCTGGCTCTACCCCGGGCATTTTCTTATGTTTGTCCATCTAAGATTGGTCTGGAGCTTCTACAACTCCTGGGCCTTTCGCTTTCCTTTTCTATAATCTTTAAAGTAATTACTCGGTGCTTTTCCACGCTTCATTCGATGATGTATGTTGCGAGGTTCTTTTCCACCAAATTGGAAATTTTGACCATGCTTTATACGATGCTTGTTTTGGAGTATTTATTGCATGATGTATTATATTCACCCGGCCACTTTTCGTTAGGGCTGTGAATGATATGGATTATTTTTCCTCTGTTATCTCTTCTTACTCTTAGCCCTCGTCCAACTAAACGTAGAAAAGGGCGTCTCTTTAGCTTATCTCGGCATCCCTCAACACATACCCGGGTAATCTGGTCATGTTTCCATGAATGGGCTGCTGCATTTTGGTGAGAATGGATTGAGAGTCCCGCTGAAGATGGAATATATTTGTGGCTGTAGGTGGAGGGGTGGCTGGTCTTTGTGCAGTAGAGGACGTCAGCCATCGCGTACTCTCATGGCATTCAATGCTTCAAGACTAAGGTATGGCGCAAATGCCAATTACAGATTTGTAGACTATCGAGTAGTAAATTCGCAGACGAGTTTGAATTGCTATAAGTACATGAGGGGAGGGTATCATAAGAGAGGAGATCAGCATCATACTACTACTAGGTAAACCACCAATCACCAGCGATCATCTACAGGTTCAAACAGATCGTTCTCAGCTTCAGGCTCGGCAGGCATCTCCACAATGCTGACTCCACGCCTCCTGACAGTGCCATAGATATCCTCGCAGGCGACGCGAGCCTGGTAGAGGACATTTGCAGGCGCAGGAACCACGCGCTTCCGAGACCAACCTTCCTTTTCTTCATGATGCAAGTCAAGGACAAAAGCGAGACGCTGTAATTGCGGCAGAAATTCCTTCGATTCAAATGCACGTAGCCAGCCGGACCAGTGCTCGGATTGACACAAAGAAGCCGGACCACGGAAGAATAGGGTTGTCAGATTGGGTGGGAGGATCTCGTGTAGGGTGGGAAGATATGATGGATTGTTGAATACATCACCAACCGTCAAGTTCAGCGTCTTCAAATTAACCAACTGCGGCAGTATGAACCGGAATAGTCCCTCATCGAGATATATAAAATCCAATCCGCTCGTAGAGCGGATACGGAGTGTCTGGAGGTTATTCAGTAAATGGGGCTGATCCATCGTCAGACGACAAAAGGTATCAATCGCATCGTTTTCGAAGATCTCCAGTGTGTGCAGGTTGATCTGATCCGGAGTGGATACCTCCTCGGGGTCTGACTTTCCGTCAAGACCTGGGTGGAGCTTGTTCATATGCCTGCAGACTAGACTCGGCATATAAATCACTTGGAGCCGTTTCTCCTCCGGCGTTCCCTGATTGTGCGTAATATATTCCGCTTCTATTTCTCCACGTTCCACTTGTTCCTTGTGTTCGCGCAACAGCTCCGAATTCGTTGAGCCGGCGAAGCGAAGCCCACCAGTGAGAAGCAGACTCAGATGAGAGACTCGCCCCTGGAGGATGAAGGGACTCTGCACGAGCTGGCCACATGCTGACCGTAGCTCGAGGCGCCGAAGGGGCCAGTGTTGTGGAATATGTTTATCGTTGAGGTCTTCGTTGAACCCACTGTCAAGCTCGAGATTCTCCACGTGGGAGAAATGAGCACTTAGGAGTGTCCACTCCTTGTCGGAGGGAGTGTCTTCATCAAGACGGAGATACTTTGTGTCGCTCTGTATGGATTGCAGCTGGTCTTGAAGATGGGATTCATGGTCGGGCCCGGCTTCCTCGTTGGGCCCTTGGATCTTCACGGTCATCGGTGAGTGGGGCATGGGTGGGACGGGCCGGCGGATCGAGGTGTAAACGGAGGCGTGGATTGGACTGAGGACGGCTTTATCGGCACCCGGAATATCGAACGGTGATGTTGCAAAGGATGCAGTGAAGCTTGCGGGTTTCATGATTCTTGGTCGCGACCGCGCGACTAGTCTAAACATCAGGAAGCGAGCCCTTGGCTGCTGTGGAACCGCAATCGATGCGATGCTTCCTAGGGGCACAGACAGTCGGATATATGAATTCTTCGAACTGTTTACACGTTGAATATTTCAGTTCTCTGGAATTTGCAGAAGAGTCAGGTGTTTTTGTTTACTCGGATAAACCGCCGCCCGAGATGCGGAACCCTGGCGTTTCATCTACAGGCCACGCAAGTGATATACTGAATACTACAGAACTGAATAGCCCAGAGTGAGGTAGAATCCATTGCTCAGATAGTGGCGTAGCCGGGCATAAGCTTAGATAAGGGAAGACAATCTATATAAGGGATATCTTAGAAGACATCTGACATTAAGACTACCAAAAAGGCTGCTAAAATGACCAAATAGACTACTCTAAAGGCCCTGGCCTTATACTTCAACTTATTATATGACATACATCCATAGATCCATGGATGTATATCTCCTATAGCTGAGTATCCAGATGCCTTCACCATCTTCACCATTCCTGTGCTCACCTCTTATTCGTTCACTCTCTGTTCATTCACTATATTCGTCAAACATTCTCAATATATGCTCCTTGATCCTTCGATTCTGTGATCTCATCTCTAACCCGTTATTAAAAGCCCTCATGATGACTATGTAAGTATGTGAGACCTGTACGATCACAATGTTGAGCATAGCACACATCGAAGGGATTTGGTAGACTGAGATTATGCTGGATTGACTGTAATGACAAACCTGAGTACCGCATGTCAAATGAGTGTATATGCCTGCCAGCCAACCCATCTGGGTAGCGCCAACCATCATAAGAATAAACCTCCTTCGCAGCTGAGGCAAATCACTGCTTGAATCCATCGTTCTGCGCCCTTTCCGTCTTCTTCCCTCTTCTTCCCTTTTTTTTTTCCCTGTCTTTTTTGCTTTTCTTCTTCACCCACCAGGTAGCCCCCTAAGGTAGCCCCCTAATCCTCCTCGGAAGGATCGACCTCGTCAAGAATCCCTGATTCCACGACCTGTGTCCAGGTCTGGGCATGCTTGTTTCCCCTTCCAGTGAGTATTAGAAAACCCCCATTGGGCTCTTCGCGGACGTCCTCAGAGACACCGAGTATCTCCTTTAGTGCCTCCTTGCTGAACAGGCGATCGATGTTGCGGGTTTTTTCCTTCTGCAGCCTCATCATCCACGAGTCAATGGATACTTTTGCCACAACTTGGACGTATTCCACTGGACGTGGTTGTCCAATGCGATACAGCCGACAGTAGGCCTAGCAACTTATTGTTAGCTTGCCAATGGTCTTTCAATCCCTCTGAAATCCGGAATCTGACTCCCTTACCTGGTTCTGGATAGCTTCATTCCACCAAGGATCCATGAGGATGCACTTGTTAGCCATAGTCAAATTGAGACCAACGCCGCCAGTCCTGAGGGAGGAAATCATGACCTTGATGTCCTTTTCCTTGCTGAATTGTTCAATCTGTTTGTCACGCGAGATGGGGGATACCTTCCCTGTGATCTGTATTGACATCGTTAGTTTCGTGACTCGGTGCTCTCCTAATTCTAACGTACGACTGCGTATTTCCAGCCCTCCTTCTCGCACATCAACTGAAGAAGTTGGACAGTCTTCAGGAACTGAACGAAGATGACAATCTTGACTTCCTCGTCCTCTTTCACCCAATCTGAGACGAGACCCCGAACGGCTGTGATCTTTGCCGATGGCATACGATCCCCGACACGCGAAATCCAATCACCTTCTTCCTCACTGGGCTCATCCCACTCATCATCTGATGGATCTCTCAGTAGAACTTGCTTTTTGAATGACTTTTGTGGGCGCTTTTTGCAGACGTCCTTGCCTTTTTCCTTCGGCTTGGACTGCTTTCTCTTCTTTGGTGAGCTTTTCTTTGGAGAATCTTTTGGAGAATCGCCGGAGTATCCGGCCTCCTGGATGGGTGCTTTGCATGAGGTGCAGACGCGGGTGACGGTGTCGGTTTTTTCATCTTGGTCGGTGAGTTCGTCAAAGCAGCCTTTGCAGTAAACGTGTAGACAAGAGGTAACAACGAATGCCTCCTCTTCCGTTACGTGTTTCTCGCAACGAGGGCAATTCATACGCAGAAACCTTTCAAACGGTCCATCTTGTTGATGGATGTGCATGAGATGATTGTGAAATAATTTAAGGAGCTTGGGAAAGTCCCCTGGAGGCCTTGGCCGGGAAGCACCCTTGCCTCCGACAGCGAGGATCAAGTCGATGATGATTCCTGATGGAGTTTCGGCCACACCTTCTGCTTGTGCCATCGCTTTAAGTTCTTCGATCACACGTCGATTGAGCACGGCTTCGAGAGTCTTTTCGGCGAGGAGTGGATGGCTCACGAACATTCTCAGAATAGTTATCACGGCGAAGACGCATTTGCTTTGCTTTTCTTTCGTATCAGCCAGCCCTAGTGGGCTGTGTTAGCGCATAGCTCATCGCTGGTATTGTCAGACCTACCATTGATCATTGCAATGCCAAGATCCTGGATCTCCCTGTAAAGAAGCTTTTCAGCTTCGCAAAGTTCGACCTTCTCCACTCGACTGTTGATTCCTGGGAGCGTGACGATCGGCTTGCCAAGTATCCGAGTGCTGTATGTACTGTGGTGCAGGACGGTTTCAAGGACTTTATTAAACCCCTAAGTAGAAGGTTAGTCCGTATTTCAAGGAGAATAAACGACCCGTGAGACTGACGTTGGAGTATTTTTTCGAGAAAGTCTCGTATTCCATCCTTTCCAATGTAAAGATGAAATGCAGATATGGGTAAAGTTCTTCCACGCCACTAGAACATATAGTCAGCACGAAGGATTTCGGGATGATTCTGAAGCTTGCTATATGTTTAGGAGCTGGTGCTTACTTGTGCAAGGGTGTCCCGCTGACAACCCATTTGAATTTGCCGCGCAAGGCTCGAACGGCGATAGAGGTCGCGCAATCTTTGTTTTTAATCACATGAGCTTCTGCGAGCCGAGTTAGTATCAATAGGAATGAATGCGTTCGTAGCAATGCCATGTGCACACCATCAAGGATGATCCGGTGCCAGTCAACCTTATGGAAAGGTCCAGCTTTTCGTTTGTATTCCTTTTCTTTCCAGGCCTCAATCTCTTCAGGAGACTTGAGCGTCACTGGAGGCTTCAACTTCGGATGCGAACCGCAGACCTCCTCATATGTGGTAATCCTATAAGGTCAGCAAGCATCCATGCCCAGGTGGATGTTACATATGGTTAGTAACCAGCTCAATTGGAATTTGCCTTACACGATAAGCTTTTTTCGCATCACATTCACAATATCACGCTGGCCCGTTCGTGCACCGGCGTAATGCTCGAGAACCTCTTTGCTTATCTTTTCCCCACAATGCAGACTGATTTGTTCAAGCCTAAAACAGTCGACTTAATGAACAGATCCATTATTCTTGAGTCGACAACTGAGACATACCACTGTGTAACCAAGCTCCTGGGAACAATGACCAGCGTCGGGGCTTTTTGACGAGATAAGGTCCTTTCATGTGCGACAATTGCTTATAAAAAGGTAAGCTTCTGACTTTGTGGGATAGCCGTATGTTTTTCATTTTTACCGAGGACTGTAAGTGTTTTCCCCAGGCCCATCTCGTCGCAGAGCAAGCCTCCATTAGGCTCCACCTCTGAGCGTTCGCGATTGAACTATGCAGGTCAGAAATATGGCACCATAATATCTTGAGTCCCAAGCTTACCATCCAAGCAGCGGCCTTGAGCTTTTTCAGCTATTAGTTAAGTATCACAAAATGAGTTTGATAGATCTCGTACCTGATGGTGTTTCAGCAACGTCTTCAGACCCTGAACTTTCCAGTTCATGTCGACGATTTTGGCTGAAGGATGGAACTTCTTCGAGGCCTCAATTAGTGCAGCAGCGTCCTTCTTAGCCTGCGGTTGGTCATCAATCGAGAGCTTTGCGACGTCCTCCGCGAGTGCTTTCGTTTTGTCCGCAAGCGTGGACACAGGGGCAAATTGCTGCATATCATTTGCATTCGCGCTCAGTATGTCGCATTTCATCAGAGACTTGACTGTCTCATTCAAGCTTGATGAGGTTGAGGGTTTCTCCTTCTGTCTTCGCTTGGTGGGCTTGCTTGAGGACCCCATCTTTGTTTCCTGTAGCGACCAGTCGCTGTCGTTGTCGGAATTTTCTGTGGCCTCAAACTCCTCGCCAGAAGAGCCTTCAGTGTTGGCAGAAAAGCTCTCGTCATCACCAGAGTGTGCGTCATCATCAGACCTCTCTTCCAAGTCTGGTCCATCCAGCGAGTGCTCCTCAGATTTCTCGGGCAAATCCGCTGACTCGGATTCTACCTGCACGTCATTGACAGCACCTGGGGTCTCGTGTGGTACCTCCTCGAGGAGGTCCATAAAATTTTGAGTTGGTCGATCCATTTTGACTCGACTTTGCATGTTGAAGCTGCAGGATGTATCAGGGGTGAGGCAAGTGAAAGGTTGAGTGAACAAAGTTGAGTGAACAAGGTTGAGTAGAGAACTGTGTATGTGTGTGGAATTAGAAATCGAGGACGAAGGGAACCAGTTGGGTGAAGAGGCTCTGAAGAAGCAAGAACTCAATGCAGCAATGCAGAGCAAAGGAGGGACCCCGAGGGTTGCTATGAGGGAGGTATGTGGAACGGTGGTGAAAAGAGTGGTTAAAACAAAGAATGGATGGGAGATCACAGAGTCGAAGAATCACGGGGCATATATGGAGAAGGTATGATGAATAGAGTGAATGAACAGAGGGTGAACGAATAAGAGGAGGTGAGCATAAAGTAGAGAGGTACTGGGTAAGGAGTGGTGAAGATGATAAAGATGTTAGTGGAACAAATAGAATAGAGGCAAGCAAGTGCTTATGTTAAAACTGTAGGATGGATCAGGAGTGAGGCAAGTAGAAGGTTGAGTAGGGAACTTGGTATGTGTGCAGAATTAGAAATCGGGGACGAAGGGAAGTAATCGGATAAAGAGGCTCTGAAGAAGTAAGAACTCAATATAGCAATAGAGAGTAAGGGACCCCGGAGGTTTGGTATGAGGGAGATATTTAGAACGGTGGTGAAAAGAGTGATTAAAACAAAGAATGGGTTGGAGATCACAGAGTCGAAGAATCAAGGGGCACATATGGAGAAGGTATGATAAATAGAGTGAATGAACAGAGGGTGAATGAATAAGAGAAGGTGAGCATAAAGTAGAGAGGTACTAGGTAAGGAATGGTGAAGGTAATGAAGATGTTAGTGGAACAAACAGAATAGAGGCAAGCAAGTGCTTACGTTAAAACTGTAGGATGGATCAGGAGTGAGGCAAGTAGAAGGTTGAGTAGGGAACTTGGTATGTGTGTAGAATTAGAAATCGGGGACGAAGGGAGGTAGGATGAAGAGGCTCCAAGAAGTAAGAACTTAATGCAGCAATGGAGAGCAAGGGACCCCGGAGGTTTGGTACAAGGGAGTAAGGGAGATATTTAGAACGGTGGTGAAAAGAGTAAAACGAAGGCTTTTTGCCCGGCGGAAAATAGCAATGTACCAGGACATGAGTATATCATTTTCATAAGCATTGCTACAATTGCTTGGTTTTAATATAAAACTACCATCTAGATCTCGAGCACCTACAGCTATAACAAGGTTGGATATGAAAACTACGTGATGTATGGAGGTTGTGACAGCTAATTATTCTTATCCTTCTAACTATAGCGAAATATATAACGAAAACATATCTGAGGAAATACATTAACAGTACAGTTTGAAAGACTACTAGAAAGACCTCAAAAAAGATCATTGGAAATACCATTGAAAAGACTACCAAAAAGACCACCTTCGATCTCAAACCCTAAGTGTGGTTATAAAAGGCTGCCATTGCCGCACCGTTCGTCTCTCCTCCTTCACATTCCTACAGTGCCGTCCATATTTACCAAAGCTGCACCACTTTCTGTACTCCTTTCGTTTCCTTCGCAGCATACAACCTTCCCTTCTATTCTTCTTCTTCACACCCATGTTGCTACGCTGTCGTCTACACTACCAAACTAGGGCCGGTGATCATCTGATTGGCTCGTTTTCCAACGTTTTATTTCAAACCCTAGGTGTGGCGGTCATAAGGGCTTTTGCTTCCTTCACACTATATGTCCATTATCTCTCCTCCTTCATATCTCCGTTGCTACACTGTTGTCTGCAATAACCAAACTCGGTCCAGTCACCATCTGATTGCTTCCGTTACCTGTGTTGCACCTTGGACCCGAGTGGAGCTGGTTATGAAAGCCTTGCACTTCCTTTTATACCATTTATCCACCATCTCTCCTCCATTCCGTCATTACTACACTACCAAACTTGAGCCAGTCACCACCTGATTCATTAGTCACTCTATGTTCTATCTCAAGTCCTAGGGGTTGAGGGTATAAAAGGCTTTCCTCTTCTTCATCACCTTTCATCCTTCATCACTCCGTCACATTCCTGCTGCGACAAGTGTTCTCTACAGCAACAGAGCTTACACGAGCTTATACTCTTTTTTTGTTCATTCTTCAATTACCACTCCCATACTCTCGTTATTACTTCCAGCCATGCCTGACGCTACCAAAATGCAATCCCCCCAGCAAAGGGAAGCACCCAGCAAGAACAGGGCTCCTGAAATGCATCGATCCCAATTCAAACTGAGCGATGGCCGCCTCACTTTCAGACCCACTGATGGGATCAGCTACGTGTCTCAAGACCCAGTCTACCCAGCAGTCCAGGAATTGGGTAATAGCCAACCCTTTTCGGCTGGATTGGATAGTCCGCCAATCAAGAAAGAATTTCCCGACGAGAACGCCCAGGCAATCAAAACCTGGGACAAATTCAAGCCACCGTTGGCCATCAAACAAGAACCCGGAATCAAACAGGAACCAGACATCAAAATGGAACCGCAGGAGTTCAAACATGCTCACCGAGTCCGTCTCGTCATTGACCTTACAGAAGAAGACGATGATTTACCAACTCCAAAACGTCCAACTCCGGGCCCGGCATTATTGATGGCAATTTACCAGCACCGGAAGGCCGCAAAAAAGCCAATTGAGTCTGTTGAACAACCCGTTGAAAGTTTGTTCGTGCAGGACGACGACACCTCTGGCGCTAGCTCGCCAAGAGTCAGCGATCCGTTCCTTGAGCCAGACGAGGATAATGTTTCTGGGTAAGTGTCAAGGACAGATTCTCATGACAATGGTGACCTAACGGGCCTAGTTTCAATGAATACCAGAAACAGTTCCAAAGCCTGCAAAACCCCTCCATCGAACAACAAATTGAGTTTGAAAAACGGAAGGAGGAAGAACTACAGCGAAGAAGAAAGGTCAAGAATGACAAGCTCTGTGCCCCCAATGAATTGGAAGAGAGGTCCGATGGCGAGAATATTTCTTCCGGCTTGGAAGGACAGCCTCAACCCAGAGAGTCTCAGCCCCAAACACAAACTGAGCCATGCTTCAAACAGCCTGCTTCCGCAAAGCGACCAGCTACAAGAGTGTCAAAATTCAAGATCCAAAAGGCCAAACGACTTGGCCTTCTTCAGTTGCTTTCGAAGGAAGGTGCTCGAAAACGTGAACAGGCCGACGATTCTGAGGCTCAAACGGAGCAAGGACCCTCCGCAAAAGGAGCGCAGAAGAAGCTCCGTCCACCCACAGCATTGTCCAACAAAGAGATACAGAGCATTTTCAGTAACGACAACGGCCACCAAACAGTAAAGGGTCCCTTACCCCCTGGGTTTGTCTCGACGGAAAAGAACAAGCAAAAGGCTTTCAGAGAGATGCTTGCAAGTATCCCAGTTGCAGAAAAGGCCGGAGCACGTGCAGACATATCTATTTTGAATGAAGCGACGCGGACTTTCAATCCATCAGCAAGGTCGGACGGGCAGGGAAAATGGAGGGTGAGAGGGCTGAAAACATCCCTTATGGTAAACCAGGTTTGTGTTACACGTTCACTTTTATTAAATGCAATTCTGACATTCAGAATAGGTACTGGCTGCCGCATGGATGGTGAGTTCGAATTTCTTCTTTTGAACCTCGAACTTACTGATCAATCTAGTGCAAACGCGAGACCACTTCCAGCAAACCAAACGGTGGCTTACTATGTGATGTGATGGGCTTTGGCAAGACTCTGTCTGCCCTAGGTAAGAGAAAGAAAAAGGATACCGTAGAGAGGCACAGCTGAATATTTCTAGCATGCATCGTGAACCGAAAAGTGCCATCTGAGCCAGAAGGTCCGACTCTTATTGTCGCCCCGAGAAATTTGATATCCACCTGGTATGCTTTTCTTTCGGTCATACCAGTATTATCGTTTAACACTGAATTCCACAGGATGAAGCAGATTTGCGAGCATTGTGAGCCTAGGGCAGCCGGTAGCGTCGTTGCGTATTGCTCCGGTTCACGCTCGGACACCGATGATCTCGCCTACTATCTCGCACAACAGGGCATTGTGTAAGTGCTTCAACCAGACACCCCACAGATTTACTAATAATTGCTAGGTTGACAACGTACACGGAAATAGCATCCTCCTATCCCATCCTAAAGCCGCCTCCTGGACTCAAGTCTGATGCCGCTATCGAAGAATGGTGGGAGCAAGAATATGACGAGAAAGCAGGAGTCTTCCATCAAATCAACTGGCACAGGATCATTCTTGATGGTAAGTGAACCATGATTTGAAATATATACCTAATGAAACTGTGACTAAATACAGTCTATAGAAGGACACATGATCAGGAGCAGGAATACCAGAACGTCGATTGCGGTTCGTGCTCTAAGCGGGAACTACAAATGGGCTTTAACCGGAACACCTTTGCACAAGTGAGTACAAGTCTGTTTAGATAAATCCTAAAAGGAATTCAAGCTGACGTTGGAACATAGCCGCGTTGACGAACTTTACGCTCTATTTGCATTTATCGAGGTGCCCAACAGTGAACCCTACGAGGTTTTCATGCACAACTATTACGACGTAAGTTCTATGATTTCTCAACCAAATGCACATGTAGTAATCTTTTGCCAATCTAGGGGACGCCTGTTGCTAGAGAGCGTTTGATCAACATGCTTCGTGCCATCATCCACCGCAAAACCCACGAGAGCCGTCACATGGGAAGACCCCTCGTCGAGCTCAAAAGGTTTGATCTAAAGGAGGTCAAAATTGAATTCTACCCAGTTGAAAGACAGATCTACCACGCAATCGCGGAGAAGTTCGTCGCAAAAGTCAATGGTGAGCCTGCAAGCCGTCTAAAGCTGTAATACATTGAATTCACTGCTAAAAAGAATGGTGCAGTTACTCGAAAGGAAGGGCAGAAGAAGTGCATTTTGACGATGATCCTGAAATTACAGATGTTCTCCAGTCATCCACTTACCGCAGAAGACTACCTCAAGCGAGTGTGCAATTCCGACCGCGCACTAGATGCAAAGCTGAAGAGTTGGGTAAAGGATGAAACGAGTCCGGGAAAACCATCCCCATCAAGCATAATTGCAAAATGCTGTATTGCAGGGAAATACCAGACCAGTATGCCTGTGGTTCCGTTAAGATCTCGAGAAGCAAGCGAAAGTCTTCGACCACGGCCAGGCGGGAACTTCGAAGAGCTCGTTTCAAAATTCACGGAGATGACCAAAGAATTATTTGTTAATGGAGCATTCTACGAGCTTGATAATCGGACATGGTTCTGTCCTGGCTGTGACGGGTTCCCAACGAGGGCTATTATTACGGACTGCCAACACCTTTATTGTGAAGAATGTTTCGATGCGCTCGCTGACGACAAAGGGAACACCGATGGCGTCGCTCGATGGTGCCGCGGTTGCGAAATTCCTATCAGGACCGCTGCGTTCTACGGAATATATGATGACGATGACTTCGATACACCTCAACTGGATGATACTGAGTCTTCTTCTCTTGGACAGGCGAGCCAGCGAAAGCGACCAGCACCACCAGATACAAGAACAGCCAAGGGAACTCAAACCAAGAAACCCCGGAAGGCTAAGAAAAACGGTCTAACTTTCACAGAATGGTTGTTGGCCGACAGAAACCCAACCTCTAGTGAAGAGAGCAACGAGGAGGAGAGCCCAGACGAGGCGGAAGATGAAAGTCCTAATGAGGGCGACGTTCCATACGAGGAAGAAATTGACAAGGGACAAGATTGGATAGCGGCATTCGGGAGATGCATGCCAGGCTCCAAATTCGATGCAATCACATCTCAAGTCAAAAAGTGGTTCGAAGAAGACAGCACGGCCAAAATCGTAATTTTCACGCAGTATGTCAACAGCGCCAGACTTCTACGATATCTGTGTGAAGAGAATCACTGGAGTTACTCCGAGGTAATTCTTTTCCCACGACTATTGACCAAAAGGGAACATATCTAACTCCACTTGACCAGATTACGGGTCGAATGGCCAACAGGTCACGAGAAATTCACCTTGACAGGTTCCGGACGAACGATGAATACAAGATCATGATTGCTTCGATCAAAACGGGTGGTCTAGGTCTTGATTTCTCCGTGGCCAACAAGTGTATCCTGGTTGACCTATGGTGGAACGAGGCTGTCCAAGACCAGGTAGGTGGACGCGCGTGAATCAAGGGGTTGGGATCCCAGTCTCCTAACCGCAATGATAGGCATTCTTTCGTCTTTGGCGTCTTGGCCAACAACGCGATGTCGAATGTATCATGCTCATGATCAAACGATCCATTGACGACTGGATGGATAGTACACAGAAAAGGAAAGCCAAAGATATCAGCGAGGTCATGAGCCAGAGTGTGCTCACGGACCGAAACACACTCCGGGAACTGCTGGAGATGTTCGGTGAAGTCGATGATGACCCCCAAAAAGGATTCCAGGTCTATTTACCGTCGAAAAGTACGCCGAAGGTCCCCAAAGCTACGTCCAAGGCAAAAGCTGCTAGGAAATGGAGTTAGCTTGCTGCCATCTTCATGGAAGAAGCAAACGAAGCAAAGACGAAGTGAAGACGAAATGAAGACGAAGCGAAAACAGACGACCAGTCCCGAGGGATATAGCAGGACACCAAAAAAAGAATGAAAGTCCCAAAAAGACCACCCAAAAAAAGGAAACATATGGATCATAGCATTGTACATGGCAGGATGGGTTTGAGATCAGCTGCTTGAGCGCTGAAATGCTCGTTTACTTTACTGGTAGGGATGTTTTCCAGGACACTCAGTGTACCTAGGTAATAACAGAAGCAACGCCCGCTTTTTGCTGATCAACATGGATAATTCCTAATATCGCATTAGGCTTACTCAATTTATGCAAATAGGATAAGGTTACTACCATATTCTTTTGGAAAATAACAGCAAAGATTCATCGGCTATCGATAGACTATTCATACACGCCGTGAATCGTGAGCAAATTTGAAGAAAGAACACAACCTCAAGATTGCAAGTTGTGCAAAACAAAGTCAAGATGTTCGCAAGATAGCGCGGAGATCACGAGGCCATAACATTGTCAAATGGTAACATCGGGTCAAGAAGCTGTATGTTCCCAGATTAATGCTCCTGCTCCTGCTCCTGATCGTTCTCCTGGTCGTTCTCCTGGTCGTTCTCCTGGTCGTTCTCCTGTTGCACCTGCTGTCCTTGCTGGTGCTCCTCCTCGTTTTCCTCGAAAGTGGCAGAGCGAGTACCTTCGTTTTGCTCGGGAGTCACAGAGCGACGGGCCTCGGTCTGCTCGACAGTGGTAGGAAGATCTTCACGTTGCTGGAAAAGGACACGGCGAACATCATTGAAGCCGGTACGAGGGTGAAATGGGGTGTCCACACGCACTTGGTAACGGTTAGACCGGATTCTGGCTCGTCCTCGTCGGTACATCGCCTCAGTCTCCTCGAGGTCCAGCAGCTGGTCGTCGATCAGACCATTATCCTCCTGGCGGACTTGGGTCTGATCAACCCAAAGGGTTCGCAGGACCTGTCGACCACGACGCATGGGAGGCTCAGGGAGCGGGGTGTTCTGAGGTGGGACGAAATCGGAGATTTGACGGTGAAGCGGAAGACCGAATGCGTCGCGAGGGCCGGTGGAAGCTTCATTCCAAGCGAGGTTAGGCATGGTGCTCTCTTCTTCGTCACCGGAGCTTTCCAAGTCGGACTGAGTGGAGAAAATGTTCTCTTTATCCTCTTCCAGAGGGTTGAGTGATTGCTCCATAGGGCTGGGATTGGGTGTTTCTTCACCCGGTGGGTCTTCGTAAATGATGAAGTTGAGGTTTGATGGGCGGTAAGATTCCCAAACGCGCGAGCTGAAGTTGTTCGTTTCACGTGGTGGATCAGGTAGCTCCTCAGTGTCCAGAGGAGGCATCGAATTGAGAAGCTGACGTTTGGCGCGTGGAGAAAGGCGAGACACTTCGGACCCTAGATTCGGACCAATAAGTTTCTCATCCAATCATTTGGGAGTAAACAGAAGATGGGATGAATAGGAGCAAACAGAAAATGGGATGAAAAGGAGACTTACCAAGGCGGGCCAGGCGAGGGTCGTCGGGTGGAGATTCGCGTGTAAAGGTCACAGAGTTCCAGTGAGCAGCAGTCAAGTACCAAGCGGAAGGTCCTATGTCCTCAGCAGACTGATCCTCCTGCGCGTGTGGGGATGCAGTGTGACGCTTGCGCTTCACTCCGGTAGAGCTGGACTCAATCAGAGGGTCCTCATCAAAATCGTCTTCCACAGAGGGTAGCACGCATGGAACGGCAGGGTTGGTGCAGATGCGAGCAAGCTATGTGAACGCCGAGAGCAAACGTTAGGTTGACGTGCGTAATGCGCCGGCGAGGAAAGCGCCGAGACGTTGACTTACCCCATCGTCGTCTATTTCAATACCCAACTGCACGTCTGCGGAATCCATCTTGAGAGCCTATTCGGCCATTCAATTAGCAAATGCCCTTCGCCATGTGAGACTTACCATCATGGATGTCTCCATATAGCCCAATTTGTGTAAACTGTTAATCTTTGAAGAGATACCATACCCTGAAGGTATGTAGCAATAACTTCGATTCGAACGATCAAGTATTCGCCCTCGCCGGTTGGCTCGAGCGCCTCGACCTGTGTTTCGAGTATGTTAGCATGGGATCGAACATTTAAAGACCGGGTTTAACGCGAGGGGCATACTTGGCTGTTTGAATCACAGTACAATGAAACTTGGAGCTGGAGTATCCGTAGCTGTCCTCGATACTCGGCGGCCTAACCCTGCACACTTTGGCGTACAAGGAGGTATCCTCGCTGTGTCGGATAACGAGGAAAACATACGGAGTAGAGAGACATTTGTGATTTATCGGAGGCAAGGCTTCCAAGGTTGAATCGTTTGCCGCTTAGTCGTAACCGCTTAGTCGTAACCGCTTAGTCGTTATAAATCCTTATAGGTACGCTTGATATAGATTCATAGTATGTGTGTGCAGTTGATCCAGTCTGACCGAATCAATTGGCCAATTGAGGATTTATTAGTTTATTTATTTAGAATTGAAATATCTTACTATATCATAATCATACCTAGGTATAACTATCCATGGATGCGATACTGAATGATATCTTTTATACTTCGCTACTTCGCAATGGGGCAAGGTTTGTCACGTGCAGTGCATGGATGTGTAGCTGCACGCACCCAGCTAAGGTTGGTTTGGCAAGACCATCCAAGTATATACGGAGTATGTTGTATGGCGGGACACACCCCTGAGTGGGCCTGGTGATCGGCATGGCCATTTCTTTAGCTTAAGTGTACTCCAATGAAATCTTTGGTGCAATCGGAGAAGCTCTGAAGAATAACGAGCGATGTTCGGGCTACATCTACCCTTCAGGTCTTTAAGTCTCCTTGTATTCTAGATCTTTAGCACAGGTGCATTTATTGAACAAAATAACATGCGTTACGACTACCTGTGATTTGCTTGTATAACGCTAACTGAGTTTATACAGTCAAAAACTATACGTACTAAGGGTAAAGGGTAACTATATAGGATTCCCAAACAAAAGAGATATTTGTACAGGACTTGCGCTATTATAGATCGGCAATTTGATATCACCCCTTTCGTCCTTGAGTATAATTAGGTATCATAGGTATAATAGAAAACGGCCACTCTGTATTTAAGCAACTGGCAAGTAGAGAATCGGTTCCCGAGACTCTGGTCACCGCCATCGCCACAAGGTGGCTTGTGTGCTTCTCCTCATCCAACCTCTTTCCCATAACCCACCCAACGCTCCCTGCTTTTTATTCACCATATTTCGCTTGAAATATTCCATTCCCATTATCCTCTTTTGATTCCTCTGTCCAGCTTTGTTACCCCTTCAACCAATGAACCGGTCATCACCGTGAAGAAGACCACACACACACACACAACCTCACAGACCGAGCCGCCATGGCGCGACGGTACGAGATCGACGAGCTGATATGGCTTCGCGGCTCGCCCCTTGTCGCAAAGCCTCCTGGTCTGCCTCCGATTGAAGAGTGGATGTACGGTACCTCCAATCCTTACAATTCTTCGGCTGTCCCGCACCGCCAACTTCCAAGACTGACCGCAACCTCTAGGCCTCAACCTGACCCGACAACCACACAACGCAAACCCCATGGCACCCGTGATGCCAGCAATCCGACTGAGACTGGCACAAACAGAAGGCCCAGCTTTTTTGAAGCCAAACATATCTCGCGGGGATCAAATTCTGGTATTATAATCTCCCTTTCTGTGGATCATCAAGTATCCCAATCGATCTGTGATGGAAGTACTTGCTAATTTGAATTTCTTCTGTTTCAAGAGGACATTGTACTCGGACCCCCGAAAACTGCCTTCGCCTCATCTCGCATCGGCGGCAAAGGCTCGTTGGATCTGACTGATCGACCAGCAGCACGGCCTAATGATTCGGATGAAACGAAGAACGACCGATTCAATTTCAGAGACAGGTTGTTTAAGGACCGTGACGCCCCGGATAAAGAGTTAGATAGACGGGATGCCAAGTCAGGGTCATTGGCTGCCCGGCGTGGTGAGCGAGAAGACTGGAATGCCGGGCGCCCTCGTCGTACATTTGGCCCGGATGAGCAGGAGCGTAAGCCCAGACGGAACGGCGAATTTGACAGATGGGAAAACAAAGAAGGACCCCGCGATTCCAATTCTGAACGGGTTCCCCGCGACAAAGATGGCCGATTCCCCACCCGGAAAGAAGGACAGCCCCCACGGTCCAAATATGAAGGAAGCTGGTTCCGCGATGAACATGCTCCAGAGGGCGCTGATGCTGATGACGATAAGCCGCCGTTGCGCAACCGAGAATGGCGCCAAAACCAGACCCGACACGGCACCGAGCGCGAGTGGAACCGCGGCGCCAAATTTGAACAAGAACCTGAATGGCTGGATGCCAATGACCGAGACGAACCACGACGAGTACACACCCAGGAGGACTTTGAGCGCTGGAAAGAGCGTATGAAGGCTGGATCGGGACCATCCGCACAAACCCCGGCACATGCCGAGGAGAAGAGAGAAACACACGTTGAAGAGCAAAAGCCGGAGACCCGTCGTACTGATGGTGAGATCTTCAGCAATTCCGGTGCTCAGTTCATGTCCGACGAATCGATGGAGCGATTCTTTGGGCTCCTGGGTGATTCCAAGGCTCAGCCCCAAACCCCAGAAGTCAGTACTCCTATGGCTGCCGATCCAGTCGCTAAAAAGGAACCCTCCCCCTTTCCCGGAAAGACTGGAAAGTCATCTCGTTTTGCAGGTCTCTTTAGCCCCATGCCAGAGAGCCCTGCCAAAGAGCCCGAGCCGATGCCTTATTTCAGTGCCCCACCCCAGTCCCAGCAATATCAACAGCCCCAGTCAGCGTCTGAGAGTATGCCTTTCCCATCCCACAATGCGGACCAAGAAGGATTCCAGCGCATTCTGCAGATGCTTGGTGGACAGCGCTCGGAGAATTCTACGCCTCACGAGATGGGTTTGGCCCAGCAGCAACGGGGTATGCCCATGATGCACGCTGAACAGCAGCATGCCGCACAATCTCTGTCGTCCCCTTCCAGGGAACCCCCTCACCGATCTGATTATATGGTCGCTGGCCCCGAGAATCCCATGGCCCAAGTTGGCCCCAAGGACCCCCAGGCGCTGGAGAGGGCGCACTTGCTTCGTTTGATGCAGCAAGTCCGAGTCGGTCCACCACCTGCGGGCCATCTATCCCAGCAGTCTCCCAACCCGGGTATTGCCCCTCCTCCAGGTCTGATGCCAGAAGGCATGCCACGCCCTCCGCCAGGACTTTCTGCCCAAAAGACGCCAACTTTCCTCGATGACCCAGCAATTGCGAACATGCAGCGACCAGACAGCGAGCACCTACGCCGGCGACCTGCTAATGGTCCACCTATGGGATTCTTTGACGATATGACATTCCCCCAGGGTAATCAAGGCCCTATGACTCCGGGTGGCTCGCGGCCTCCTCAAGGCGCAAACCAAGCTCCCATGCCGCTTCAACGACCTCCAGGCCTCGAGCATCTTCCACCTCCTGGATGGACCGGCCAGCCTGTCCCGCAGCAGGGAAATGTACCAAGCCCTATGGGCCCTCCTGGAATAACCACCCCCGGCCGCGGCATGAACCCCAACTTCCCTCCTGGCATGCTTCCTATGCCTGGAAACCCGCCTGCGATGAACGAGCGCCAAGGCTTCCCTCGCGGCCTGCCTCCAGGCATGATGCCACCTCCAGGTTATATGAATGGTCCTCCGCCAGGTTTCCCTCCTATGCCACCAAATCCTGAGGCTATGATGGGACTAGGTCCCGGTGGCCAGGGCCCCTTTGGACCTGGCAATCCTGGCCCACAGGGCCCTCCCCCCTCATCTAGACACCTCCTGGAGATGTTCGGCCAGTCCAACGGCGGCGATTCCCGCGGCGGCATTGTCGGTCCCGGCCAGTTCAGATAAACGGAAAATATTGGAAAAGGATTTCTATCGCCTCGATTACATTTACGCACCATTTACCACTGCCCAATGACCATTTATGATTATCTACGCAAGCTTGGTGAAGCCAATGTACAGGGGCTCGTGGTTCCCGTCTTCCATTTTCGTTCCACCCAGAAGATCCTATGGCGGTGTCGCACATCCTGATGAAGAGAACAAAATACCCATTTTCTTGTTTGTTTTTCCTTCCCTCGATGTATTTGCTCATGCCCATTTTCGGCAAATGATGCCCGTGTTCAATAATTGCCCCTAGGCCTCCACGTTTGAGCCATTGCTGCGCTGGCTTTCTGGTGCGATTTTGCTGCATCTATTACCGGGTTTTTCTTTGCCTCCCCCCTCGTATTTTCCTGGTGTTCTTGAAATCTTTCAAGGGGTGATGCGTCCATGCTGTGTCTTCTGATGCTGGATTGATGAGTGTAGTCTTGACGACTATGACCGGGGGTTGACAATATGTGTCGATAAGGTGGTGGATGGATGGTCTTTAACTATGACTTAATTGGGTCGCTGATCTTCGCTGGTTACCGGTAGATCCATTGTTTCCATAGATAGCTGACCAGCCTTAATCTATCCATCACTTTGTTCGAGACTGTGGTCCTCGTAGGAATTTTACAGATTCAATATATGAACGGCCGATATATAATATGTCTCATCGTAGATGGTGTTTCAACCCAGTGAATACTGGTGTCCACGACGTTTCAACTCCCTTGCATGCAAACATGCATCTACACTAGCATACTAGAAGAACACAAAAGATCTGAGGAGGGAGTATATTAGCCATTAGGTCCAAAAACCGCCGTATCCCTACAAGCGTCCAGCAGCCTGATCGTACTACTGCACTGCCGATTCCAGAGTTTCTTTTGCAAGACTTATTCCTATGAGTCATGGTTCTCTGTAGGAGACTTACACTAGATTGCCAAATTCCTATCATTACATAGCATTGTGCGCAATACAACCCTTACACCTTCGGCACACTTCATTGCGTTAGGCGGATGGTTGCTCTTCCGCGTCCTCATAGTGGCCATTGGAAAAATGTTAGGTCTGTCTTAATATATGTCCTTGCTTAATAGAGAAATAGTAATAAATTAGCTTTATGAAAGAAAAAAGTGATGAATCTCATTTAAAGACATGGAGGATTGTTTGTTGAAAACAACGAGCCAGATACGATGGATGTTTCCATACGTTGAGTCACAAAGCTGCACTGGCATATTGGAAAAGATACAATAGCCAGTCAAAATAGCGTCATCTTCTGTTACGAGAGGAGAATCCCAAGATAACACAATGATAGTTTCACCCACAGGCTAGATCTTTGACCATCGCAAGAGCACAGCAGCGGCGATCACGGGCAATACGCTGATTAGCTCCCCCAGCCCGGCAAACTGGGGCGGAATTCTGGCATTCACAAAGGCCCCAGCCGCAAGAAGTACGGCAAATGTGTTGTAGACAAAGCTCCAAACGAAGTTGAATTTGATGCGTCTCACAGAGACCTTGCTAGCATTCATCACGGTAAGAAGGCCAGACAGCTCTGGACGCATAAGCACGACATCGGCGGCAGATTGGGCGACATCGCTGCCTTCGTTCATGTGAACGCCAATTGTTGCTTGCGCAAGCGCCACGGCGTCATTGGTGCCATCACCGCAAAATATGACAATCGGTGCCTTACCATGCGAAGAATTACCCAGGAGTCTTTTGATATAGGCCTGCTTGTCCGCTGGAGAGCTGCGGGCATGAACGTTGCCTTCGGGGATTCCTAACTTTGTGGCCACGTTTTGCACGGCGCCTTCGTCATCACCCGATACCACATGAACCGATACGCCGCGTCTCTGCAAAGACTCGACCACATGAGTTGCATCAGATCGGAGAGAGTCCTCGAGACCGAAGACTGCAAGTAGCACACCGTCGATGGTGAAGCAGAATGCGGTATAGCCTTGTGTAAGCACCGGCTGCACCAGGGGGTGGGTGGAAACCCCTAGCCAGCGAGAATTCCCAGCTTGGAGCCTTTGACCAGCTAGGTTAGCTTCCACGCCTCGGCTAGTCAAGCTTTTGACATCTGGCACAGCTGTTGCAACAATCCCCTTTTGCTTAAGGTGATTACCAACAGCCACCGAAACCGGGTGCTTGCTGTCGCCGACCAGGCCTGAAAGAATCGACAGACATGATTCTCCGTTCCCAAAGTAGTGCTCAACGGCTACGCTGAGCTTTCCTTGGGTCAGCGTTCCTGTCTTGTCAAGGACCACGTGAGAGGCTTTATGGGCAACTTCGATAGAATGTGCGGACTTGAATATCACGCCTCGCTCCGCCGCAATGCCGCTGCAGATTACAACCACCATCGGGACGGCGAGACCAATGGCGCAAGGACAGGAGACAATAAGCACCGTGATAGCATAGGTGACAGCCTGGACAGTTGCCTCGGATCCAGTCTTACCTTGCATTGCTATGCCAACAGCCACCCAAATGACAAATGTAATGATAGTCAAGCCCACAATGACGGGAACAAAATAGGAAGCCACATTGTCGGCAAGTTCTTGGATCTTTGGCTTAGAAAGTTTGGCTTCATCGACCATAGCGGCGATAGTGTTAATGGCGTTGTCACCCGGAAGCCGAGTTAACCTGACAAATAGACTTCCTGAGCCGTTGATTGTTCCTGCAATGACACGCGACTTGGGATTCTTTTCGACAGGTCGGGACTCTCCAGTGAGCATCGACTCATTCACTTCGGATGACCCAGATGAAACAGTTCCATCAGTTGGGATTCTCATATCCGGGAGGACCTTGAACGTGTCTCCGTATTGCAGCAACCTGACGTCGATTTCCCGCGCCCCGGAAGAGTTTGATTCGCCCACAAGAAGGGCGGTTTGGGCCTGAAGTGACCGAATTGATATTGACTCAACCGCCTTTTGTCTGGCAAGCGTGGCGATATATCGTCCGAACATGATCAGTGTAACCAGAAGTGTGCTTGTCTCGAAGAACTGGCCAGTAGAAAGAGGGTTACCAGCAACGAGAAAGCCAAAAGAGACCACAGAGAAAACATATGCTGCACTGGTACTCAGCACGATAAGAAGATCCATCTCGATGACTCGCGAGAAGACAAGAGCCTTCAAAGCTTTGGGGTAGAAAGGTCCTGCTATCACAACCTGAATAACAGTAGCCAATGCCAGTGAGGCAGAGCTATAGGCGATCTCTCTCTCGGGGATGGGAGCCCATGCCATCACTAAGACTGGGATTGTGAGGACTGCAGATAAGAGAGTCATGAGCCCGGAATGGCGGACATGCTTGCTTCCAGCGGCGAGTGCCGGGTCACCACAGATGGGCGCAAGATTTGCTATCTCACTCCAGTGCTTTTCAATTAGATCACGTGCACCAACCACTTCTGGATCAAAGGAAACGCGAAGAGTACAATTCTCCACGAGGGAGATGTCAGTCACGCCTTCTGGCCAAGCCTGGTTGACAATCGAAGATGGATCCCCAGAAACAATGATATCCATAGTTGATCCGTTACTGGTGATGGTCTCGCATTTGAACTCTGTCGTACGCTCCAAGTGCTTGATAACAAAGTCCACAGTTGAGAGATTGAGGTCCAAGTCAAATTCAGCTCGAGAGAGAACTAGACTGGTCTTCAAGTTCTTAACACCTGTTACTGTCGCGAGCGTTCTGTTGAGTTTCGTCTCGCAGCCAGTGCAAGTCATACCAGATATCGAGAGAACCACATGCTCGACGCCTATCGCTTGACCCTCCAGATCACGGGAAATGCTAACAAGCCCACTATTGTTGTCCTTGGGCAAGGATGGCACTTTGGAGGTGCAGCAAATATCAGCACAGGAATCATCCGTTGACTTGATCTTCCCTTCGTCTGTTTCAGAGACACATAGGTCGTTGAAGTTGTCACTGGGTGTGGTGAGATTGGGTTTGCAGCAACCTTGGCTGGCACACTTTTGAACGCCACGTGCATTTCTATTCTTTCGGCCCTGGTTGGTACGTCGAAGCGGGGATTGACTGGTAGACGTGCCACTTGTGCAGCGAGATCCAATCGAACCGAGTGAGGAAGTCTGCTTCAAGACTCCTTGAGAGCACCGCCCCTTCTCCAGCGGAGAGGCCTTTCGAGGCTCACAGCATGAGTCTTTGCCAAGGGCAACAAGAGCACGGCAGATACATCCGAGTGCTGTAAGCTTAGCAGAATATTGCTCTCTAACCGAGCGATGATGACCGTCGCAAGCTCTGCGCTTGAGCGTTGCCGCTTCCTGTCTGGACGTCGAAGGAAAAGCTGCATCGTATCAAAATTAGTAGAGCAATATGACAGTAAGATTTTTCCATTTAACATACAGTGTCCAGCTGCTTCCATGCAAGGGATGTTGGATCCCGTGTCACACTCACGTAAAGCGAGACGGTCGAGGCAGGTCTCATTACAGCAGGGCGAAGACTTGCCCTCGCAGCACTCTGCCACAGTAGGTTTAGCGGAAGTAGCAGTTTCGCTCGGCCGTGGGGTACCGGAGCTGGCATGAGTAGGTGTGTAGCTTGAAGAAACACTACAATTTAATATCCCAGCTTTGGTGTTAGGATTTTCTGCACAACAAGCTTCCTTGGAAGCAGAAGAACCAAGCGAAGGGACATTCTTTATACCAACAGCCTCAGCAGACTGGTCGCCGCAGCAGCCTCCCTCGCAAGCCCCGGGTGGAGCCTTGCCCTTGCTGGTCTCAGTAGGCTCCTCGCACCAGGGGTCTGCGATTTTAGCGGACGATGTTGTATTGCTATTGTCATTGTTTTGAACAGCACTGTTCTCACGAGAGTTCTCTTGACCGGATATCTCCGACGATGTACCGCCATTGCAATCGACAGAGCAGGTATCTGGTCTTTTTACCTCTGCTTTGTCAATTGCATCTGCTTGAGGGGGCGTGCTTCCGCAGCAAGAGCGGCCCATAGTGCTGGTTCGATAGTTCGATGTGGAGTCGTGGAGTCGTGGAGGATTGTGGGGATTTCTAGGTCCAGTTGTGGGGGATCACCTGATGGGTAGTTTAGCTTGTTTGCACATCACTCAACTGTCAATCCACAAGGAGCAAGGAGATCGCAATTTCTCATCCTCCTTCAATCCGCTATTGTGTCATTTCCCTTCTTTCTAGCATTAGATCGCCTCTTATATCGGATACTTGAAGCTGAACATTCACATCTTCTGCCTTCTCTTCCATTTTACTGGCGGTCGTGTAATCGGCAGTGTCGTGGTCATACAATCCATGATAGATAAAGGCCAACACGGAAGATTTCCACAGCGCTATGTTGTCCTTCTTGTTTGCAAGAATGGCCAGGACGAAAAACAAGATTCCCGAAATCACTACTCCGTAGCAGGGCTGACAAGATTAACCAGGCCCACTGTACCTCCACAAACACTTCGGTAGCATACGCAGTGCCATTCACATCTTCCCGCTGATATGCAATGCCATCTTATTCAACGAGTCGGCAACGTTAGACATGATCACCTCAAGACCGGCAATGCCAATGCGCTCGGTATCAGGGTCAGGATTTTTGTACGATGCGGGATAGCTGTCAGCGTCATCGGCTAGTCTGGGCTGCATAACACTAACATTAATTAGTATGTTGATTAGCATAAAGATTATGTAGATCGTCAACTTTTGCGCATAACTACTGCACTGTCTATCCTAGTACTAAGTGTTTCAGGTAGAAAGCAGACATCCAATAATGTCCCATTATACTGTAGCTCAGCTAAGTGGTCCAGTGCGGCTGACGGCAGCCCAAGCAACTCAGCCGTACCTATGTCCATTACTGTACGCGGCCAATTCTCAAAAAAACAAGGTTAGATTTCGTTTTCGAGTGAGTGTGAGTGACATGGGCTAGCCCACCAGATGCAGAATCAAAAACAGGCATTTCATTGCTAAGGATACCGCGCGGTCATCCTATTCAATCTGTATCTCTTCTCGTGTCAAATTTGTCCATTGTAAAACTAAACCTTCCAATGTATCCTCCATTGCCCTGTCAATAACCGAGGGCAGTGATATGTCTTCCTTTGCAGTCTTGGGCGTCGGGGTGGCGCCTAGGTTGACCTTGTCATATTCTGTGCTTTTTTCAAATTCACGGTAAGGAGACTTCATTCGACGACACTTATGACTCGAACCTTCTTCTTCCGATTTTCCATCTCCTCTTGCAGTATTCCCTACATCAGATACTGCAGGGCTGATCAAATCTTGATTATAAGGAGTGCGAGTGCGACCACGGGGCGCATCATCATTATCAGAGCAAGATCGGGACCGCTTACGGCTCACTTCTTCTTTTTTCTCTTTTTTCCAGAGCAGCTCGCGCTCCTCAGACCTTCTGCGAACTTTCTGTTGGGAGTACTTGTGTGCGGCATAGCCTAGGCCTGTGGCGCCGAGAGCTGCGGAGGATATTTCTCGTGAGCGACTGCGGTCTCCACGATCTGAACCCGATGAGCTGCTGTAGCGGCTGCGGGTTGGGCGTCTGCCGTAGGTGTCGGATGCATCATCAGACACGCCGGGGCTGACGGGCGGCCGGTAGTGCTTAGCGGGGATGCTGTCTGTGACGGGGTGGACCCCGTATTCGATCAGGCCGGCTGAGCTGCGGGATGGGTCGGGGTAAAACTGTGATGCAGCAGGGCTGCGAGACCTTGAGCGGTGTCCGCGGCTTATACCGTCCTTCTCATCTTCCTGGCTTTCGCTATCCTCCGAGAGGCCCGTGGCAGCAGCAGCAGTAGGAAATCCGGAACTAACAGTTGGAAGATCCTGTTTGAGTCGACTTTCGGAGCTAGTCCGTTCACCCACCCGAGAACGTGAGCGGCTGTGGGACCGGCTCTTGCGGTCTCCAGTATTTGCCTTGCTGCGCAATGCAGCCGTACCAGCAGCCATGGCCTGGGCGCCGAGACCCAGCTCGCGGAGAGTCTTCGCACGCGCGTGAGAGTGAGAGCGGCTACGGCTGCGACTCGGGCCACGGCCATGCCGGCTGTGGCGGTGTGAAGAGCGATCATATTCAAAGGAATAAGAACGGCGACGGCGTTGATTGCGGCGGTAATAGTCGCGGGCGTCCGACGTAGGATTGACAGCCACTGCACGGAGAGCACATGGCTCAATAATCTTACCAATGCGGCTGTCGCCCTGGCTGACTTCGCCATCTTTCTTGCTACGGCTGCGGAGAAATTCGGTCGCATCTGCATCTACCAATGCACGCTCTGCCATATGACGGCGGTGATGAGGATAGTCTTCATAGTGGCGGGTTTCCTTCGGGATGTAGGCCATACTGTCATCGCTGCTATAATCCTGGTCCAGCTTACGCCGGGAAGGACGGTCGTATTCACGGACTCGACGGTAGCGACGGTAGTAGCCCGGGTCCTCTTCGACATCAGAACGGCGAACGATATCGTAATCAGATTCACGGGGCCTGGAATAAGCATTTTGGGCTTCAGGAGTACGTAACGATTGTTCTCGAGTGGTGACAGTGACAGGTGCAGGGAAACAAGCATCCCTGAATTTGAAGAACGGGTCATCAAAAATTTGGGTCGCTGCACGACCATGAGTACGTTGGAATAGAACAGCCTCTGTTGTATGTACATTCACAACACCATTCCGGATTCTGAGATGTCGGCTCTCTTCCAGGCTATCTTGGCATGCGTCGATCTCATAGAGTAGCTTTTGGACGAGTGTGTGATACCTCCTTAGTTCCATTGAAAGAGGGGGCAACTGATTTTCAGTGTCAAAACTTCTTGATGACTCCTGACGAGAGCCATCATCGTCACAGATACTAAATGCTTGGATAGATCTGCTCAGTTGGTCGAATTTGGAAGTGTTCGCCTTCTTCTCTTCGAGGAGTGTGTGAATTAGATTTCTTTGGTCGATAAGAGTGGATTTTACTTTCCTCCTATTCAGAGTTAGAGTAAGGATTTGAAGATTCGAGTTAGACGTACCTGCGAAGCTCCCCCGCATACATGATAACATGTAACATCAGCAACGTGGTCGACTTGAGCCTCTCCAAATTGCTTTTGAGGACATCCAAGTTCGGACCGAGGAGTGCAACGGTTACTTTTCGGGCCCCACGAGTAAAGCAATTTTTTTGACCATCCTGATTATGTTTTTCGATTGCATTCTCAATTTGTTCGAAGACTGCTTTGCATTCCTGTAAGACTTCTTGTGCAATGCAAAAGGCCTGCTCTGAGCAAAGCTTCGCCTGGTCGTCCTGTTCGAGGGCTTTAGCAAGCTCGTTGAGAATGCTGCAGGTGAGTGACACGTCGCAGGGAAGATCTTGCATAGACTGGTTTGCGACCTTCACAGTCTGGTAAAATGTACAGAGCTTGACTGATAATTTAGCACCAACGTCCGCGATCTGGAGTATGCTGGCGACAACCCCAACAACCTCAAGCCCAGACATTGCGCAGTCAGACGCCACTGATAACTGTGTACAGAGTAGCTCTGCGTTTGAATGGAGATGGGGTTTTGTTGCAGTGTATGTTGCATTGTTTATGCTAGTAATATTAGATGGTGGCTGTGTGCAGATGCCAAGACGGCAAATGTTTTATGTGGATCGACTGGACACTCAGCTGAAAGGGTCAATGCCACGCGCGGCTTGAGGCTTCTCACCCTGTCTATAGCTCATTACACAGCTATCCATCGCCTATGACCTGCATTCCATATAAGTCTCTTCGACACATAGGTTAGTACATACGACCATAGGGTGTGGAAAACAGGGCTTCCCGTCCGCTCAGCCGTACTTAAGCCACACGCCGGTGAGTTAGTAGTTGGGTGGGTGACCACCAGCGAATCCTCACTGTTGTATGTTTTTTTGTCTTTTGTTTTCTTTTTCGACTAGAAAAGTCAAGATATGAACGTGTTAGAATGGAAATCAACTAGTTAGCGATCAAAGTAGTGCTACAGGTGTCCAGGCCTCTGTTTGCTTCCTAGCTAGCTATATTAGCTAGCTCCCATCTGTCACAGAATAGCATCTCTTCCTTTCTTCCCTTTCTCTCTCTCTGGCTATGCCAGATCAGTTGGGAAAGATATGTGGAAGTATCAAGACTGACAGCCTTAAGTGGTAAGGGAAAAGTGAAAGTAAGAGAAAAGCGAAAGTAAGAGAAAAGTGAAGGAAAGGCAAGCAAGATTTGAAAGCCAGCAATAAGTCTGGCAAACTAGGCAGGTTTCCATCGTTTAGGCTGCCAGCACTTTCTAGTTAGTTAGCAGTTTCTGGCCTTCTTTATCAGGCATTTCTCTTAGATTTCTTTTATAAGCCTTTCATAAAAAGGCTCATATTTTCTGCTTAGAAAAATCATAGCATTTTCCCTGATCGTTCTTGCCTTATCATAGATAGTACACTAAAGTCGGATCCAAATTGTCATTCAAATACTCCACCCAGTCGAAAGACGTTCCGTCTGTCGAAGCTGCTACCATTCCCTTGCGGGCAACTATGGACTGGCATGTCGCAGAATACTGCTTCAAAAATATACTATCGCGTAAATCCTCGTATATTTACAAACTTCGAGTATATTACTGAGCCCCTGTAAAATAGACTGTCCCAAATGTATAGAGCCCGTAGATTGGACAATACTGTGTAGAAGAATCTACTCTGGAAATTGAGAAGTTTTTGATTTACGGTACATGGAATATACCGAAAATTACTATAGTTTTTCCGTATCCCCATATGGTATGTATAGATCGGGCTGAAGCCATGGAAGCATATATCTTCCAAGGTTATTTTGGGCTCACTTAGTCTTGACGCTTCTCTGACTCTGCTCTCCATCTGCTCTCTTCCCTTTCACTCTTCAATAAAAAGATTCAGAGTTGATATTCCTTTCTGCCTCAAGTGCTCTTCACAACTCGACATCATGTCATCACCAATGCCGTCACCAATCCGCCTTTCCCCACAAATCAGCAACCTACAACAAAACTCTCCTTACCTCGACATTTACACAAACGCTCCTATTTCTCCGCTTCGAACCCAAGAAAACACCCAACATTTACGGCAAACTCTCCCTCTCTCTCACCCCGAGCCGAAACGCTGGGAAAGTCCCGGTGCCTGGGGAGCAAGACACATAAACGACTCGGCGCCTTTTACGCTCTGGGACGAAGTCAACCGCAAGTTCCACCATCCTACACGTGAGCAGTCCGCCTGGATCCGGAGAAAGTTCGGGGATGGAACATTGAGCCACAACGGATGGCTGATGCGCATCGAGACCGCCTCTCCACCACAGCCAATCCCATTCACACTTGGAGCGATGCCAGTTCTGTTCGTACCTCCTGGAGGCCCGTTCGAAGAACCTATCCCTTCCGCTCCGTATCCTAACCCTCGTCTTCCCGATCCGTGTCCGGGGGTTCACTGGCCGCGAATGGTCAACCCGACCAAAAGTCAGAGAACGCTGTTCTTGAGGCTATTTCGCAACTTGCTAACGTACGGGCTGCCATTTTTCTTCCGTTCTGGACAATCTTCGAGCTTGAGACAGGAGATGGCCGCAGCTACCCAGAACTCTCACTACCCGGTACCGTGGGAGGCAGAACAGCACTCTATCACCACCAGAATATCCCCTTCTTCAAAAGCATGCGGAGTCTTCCCCGCCCTCGGATCATTCAGCCATCCAAGGCATCCTCCCTTAGTCCTGCAGTACATGATACCGCAAACTACCTCAGACGATCGGCTCTGACGCCAGGATGCAGGGTCGAAAGTGGATTTGAGGTACCAAGCCCAGGATCGCAACCAACCCCCGCCGCAACCACATGTGGGGTCAAAATTCGCAATAACGGAGGAGAAGAAAGGCTGACCGTGGCTAACCATGAGTTTCTGTCCTCGAAAGATATCTACCACCCCCAGGTTAACGGGGGGGACCTGATCGGCCAGGTGGTCGATACCAGACCTGAGCTCGACGTAGCTCTCGTCAAACTTACACCCGCGGCCTCTTTTAGCTTCACCAACACCTGCTACTTCCAGGCTGAACCACGCACTCGCCTTTTAGAAAGCGCCCACATCGGCCAAGGATCATGGAGCGAAATTGATGGTATGAGTTCCGGGCTTTTCAGCATGATGAACACTGGGATTATGGAATTACGACCAATCCGTCCAGTCGGCCATCCCATGATTCCATTTTCACAATGGGATACCAGATTGGTCAATTTGGTTTTCGGAAATATTGAAGGCTTTGTCTCAGATGGTGTGTGCGGTGCCCCGATCGTTGAGGTTGAGTCAGGCGGTGTTGCTGGCTTTTTCCATTTGAGTGATGGCTCTTTTGCTACTAGTGCTGTTCTTGATGATCTGGTTGCTGAGGGCTGGGGCCTCGTGTGAACAAGGAACCTTAGCTATTTTCGCAAATGGTCGCGCATCTTCGGGTGGAGCTTCTCGCGGTTTCCTTCTGTTTTTCTTTTCTTTTCTTCTGTTTTCCGCTTTTCTCTTTTCCTGTGAGTCATGGGTCTTTTGCCTAAGGTGCATTTTTCGATGTGCTGGTTGCTGGGGGTTAGGGGTCTTCTGCTAAGGTGGTGATCAGTTAAACAGTATGATTTCCTCAAAGAAGTAAAATATTTACACTGCCGTCAAGTTCGTCATATACAATAGTCAACACACTCCAGGATCAACTAACCCACCCAATTTCCAGAATGACATTTCTTGAAGGGTATCCATTTTCCTCCGAAGACATAAAGAGTAAATAAATAGAGCTAGGAACAGAGCTGTCGTTCCTGGGAACGACAAAATCTGCTTCCCGTGCCATAGGAGCCACGCCGACCTCTAGTTCCTAGGAGTAAGCAGACTGTGCATGGGACCCGCATGAGATCTCTCTCCTGCGGGACTCAGTACTTCCCTACTCTTCGCCAAACCGGAAACGGCAAAACTAACTCGAAAAGGCAATTAACAGTCCTCAGTTTATTTACTTTGTGGTTTGTGGTGCAAGACTAAACGAAGGGATGGTGGGATGGTCTTAAGTATCGTCGATGGAGCAGCTTTGGCACAGAGTAAGGAGCCGATGAGGAAAATGACACTCGTGAGCAAGAAGATGATCTTAATTGAGAAATACTTCTACAGCTTCGCAAACCCCAATTGGAATGCGCAGGTGCAGAGTCGAAATGCAGATGAGTACCATCCCACATCAGCAATAATTCGGAAGTGGTTGGTGATGCTCGGCACAGCTGTCGCGACAATGTTGGCATCCTCCTAGAATCATTACCACACATAGTGTGCACCAAAACTTGGAGCCTGTTGGATACTTGGGTCCTGTTGAAGGGGCAGGTTGAATATGAAGAGGCTCAGTTCTTCGTTATTCGTTCCGCGGTTGCCCCGTGCGATGGCTGGAGTTGCTGGTTCTGTAAACTGGACAAGAGGATGGACGTTTTATGGTCGACTGGAAGCTCCTCTGTTGTAGTTGCCATCATATGAGACTAAGAATAATATGGGAAGGAAAGACAAGGGAGAGGGTCAACATTTGGCCGAGCTTAAAGTACCACATGCGATCAGCTGAAATATTCTCTGTTGTACAGTAGTAACGGGAGTACGGGTCGGCTCTGACGTTAACCTTGGAAGGTAAGGAGCGCTAGTCCATTTATGGCAAGTTTGCTTTTGCTCCCAAGGTTGCATTTTTATTTATCACCCAAACAAAGCCTTCGGTATTTACACCTGGACATATCCCGAGATCTTTTCTCCAACATACCTATAGCAGGCAGAGAGGGGGCTCCACCAAGATACTCTTTCTTTTGACTGGTTCTTGGTTCGTGTTACATTGGTTTCACGCCGTGGGGGGTCTTTCGGCCGAACCGGCAGTGTCTCGGAACCGACAATCGGCCCCGGCAGTTCTACTATCAACATACATAGGCACGATCGGCAGTCTCATCACTCCTTTTTAAACACTTCTTGATTCCCCGCAATACGCCCTCTCCCTGCAAGAGTCCTGGGTGATTCCATAACAGTGGACTACTTACTCACCTTTTTAGACAGCAACAGCATGAGCGAAACACGACTCAGAAGGCTGGATACAGACCCTCTCGAGTCAAACTATATACCTAGCCTTCAACAGACCACACCGGAGGTTCTGTGGGTTGGATGCTCCGATAGCAATTTCAAAGAATGCACCATGCTCAATATTCTTGATGACGAACTGCTGGTGCTCAGAAATATCGGCAATATGATAATTGATGGCGACCTGTCCTGCGATACTACTATAAAACATGCCGTCGTTGACCTTCAGGTTGTCCTCGATTCCAAAGCCATTGCTAGTTCGTCTGTCTTACCTCGTCCAGGTGAAACACATCGTCGTTTGCGGCCACTATGGGTGTCGCATTGTGAAAGCAACTGCGAGAGACGGTTTGAAAGACCCATGGTTAAGGTAAGTCTTCTGCCTACCTAGGTAGGAATTCCATGGCGTTAGTAATAATGGTGCTATAGCAAGCTCAATGCTCTCTATTCTGCACATGAAGATATAAATCAACTTCCAGTGTCGGAGCGGGATCGCGCTTTTATCGAGTTGAATGTCCTTGATCAAATTCGTTCTCTACGCAAACGTCCCGAAGTTGCCAATGGAATTGCGCTAGGGCGCTTACATATCCACGGGATAGTGTATGATTCGGAGGCCGAGACGGCCTATCGATTATCGGAAGGGCAGCGGAACGCCTAGAACAGGTGTCGAGGTAGCCTTGTCTTCCTCTATCTTCACCTCAGTGAACAGCTCAATTCATTTCATGGGCTTCATTCCAACTCTCTACAGCAGGACGGAGATTCTTCAATTCCGGATGATTTGGCTACTATGTGCATGTGGTGTCCACTGCGCGCAAAGAGGAAGAAACAAGAAGCTGAACTGATCGACAAAAGAAAAACTGACTATGACAGAGATCACTCACTGCCATGGAGACAGGGTCGAAATGGCCAAAAGATGCCTGGAAGATACAGCCTGAGCAACACACCGAATGCTTGAGTCGAGACTGGCAGTTGGCAACCGCGATTGTGAGCATTCAGTGTTCCGAGTTGGAACCCGGCGAGAGACAGTATATTTTCTGCACATTCGCCAGCTCCGCTTCAAAATCGACCTTGAGGTCTTTCAGCAGGCCGTCGCCTAGGTCGAAAACCCAACCATGAACGATGGGGTACTGGTTCTCCTGGTAGCTTTGCTGGACAGCCGCGGTTTTGATGATATTCCTACAGGATTCCATCACATTGAGTTCAATCAATCGATTGTATCTCGCGTGCTCTTCGGGTATCGCGTCGAGTTCCTTCTCATGCAAGCGATAAACGTCACGGATGTTCCGGAGCCATGGGTTAAGCAAACCCAGGTCAGCAGGGGTGAGGGCCGCCTTGACCCCTCCACAGTTGTAGTGGCCGCACACGATGATATGCTTGACCTTTAGGTGCCGCACAGCATAGTTGATCACCGACATGACATTGAGGTCGACATTGGGCACCAAATTGGCGATATTACGGTGGACGAACACTTCGCCGGCCTCCAGACCCATAATTTCGTTGGCGGGGACACGGCTGTCACTGCAGCCAATGTACCTGATTTGCTGTTAGACGAACTCCGATATGAAAAGTTTTGACGAGAACCAGGCCTTGGCTATGGTGCTTACAGATAGTCTGGCGATTGCCCAGCAGAGAGCTTGTCAAAAAAGGAGGCATCCGTCTGTTTCTTCGACGAGACCCATTTCTTGTTGTTTTGGAAGATATGGTCGAGCGACTGCCGGAGATACCGATTGATATTGGGTTTGGCCATCTTGTCACTTTGTAGAAAGTCTTGGCAAGTGTGAATAGCGATTTGAGGGTCTCTTCGTCTCACACAGAACAAGAGGCTGGATATTCCGAATCCGTTGGGACTTGTCGAGGGGTCGTGCTTAGATAAGCCCGTGCCAAGACCGGGATATTCCGCCTGAAAGTATGTACATGTAGCTCTGATGGTGACTGCATACAGCAAATGTCATTATTCCAAGAATTAGGCAATTACTTCCATTAACAATTGGTTCTTTTACTCGCAACAAGACTAGTCCCCGAATTATGTAGCGTTGTCACGTGTTTTTAGTAGTTTTTCGAGATATCTGGTTTTTAGATGTCTTATCTCTCCCCCACTCAGTTTAATATAGGGGAGATGGCAGAAAAAGGCGGGGGAAAGTGTCAACCTACGTAAGGGAATGTATGACCAGAGATAACCAGAGACTATTTCTCTAATTCTCTCTTCAAAGTGTACAATCCTACAAAGGCAGAAGCCTAACAGCCTCTCACAACCCAGTTTCAATTATCTCAGTTCGCATTGATCTCGTCTATCCTGACACCTCGAACGGTCTTATTTATTGCTGGAATTTTCGCTGACGGCTCGTGGGTATCCAGTTCCACGGGTCCTCCCTTCATCAAGCAAGTTATGCACCGTGACTCCGCCATTGAACCTGCCCACAGCCAGCATCATACCGCTCTACTCGCTGAAAGCCGCCGCGGTCACTAACCTGGTACCGCTGTCTTTCCACGTCGCACCGCCCCAGTGCTAGCCTATCAGCAGGTTTCGCACACCTCAGCACCCGGGTCGGAGCGGCACGCAAGAAGGTGGCAGTCGGCTGAAATGGCTAGGGGAAGAGATCGGCCCCGGGGCGCGCAGATTTGAGCTCATAACTCCGGAGCAGACCTGACTTTTTTTTTTTCCCTGGTGCCAGAGCACGACGAGCTGGCCCCAGGCTCACGCCACACGTCCGCCGTCCTACGATATCTGCAAAATGTTGGACGGGTAGCGGCTGGACGACGTCACGCGGAAGCTCTTAAGCAGCTCACCTGGGCTCGCGAGGGATGTGCTGACCATGCGGCGCACGCCATCGTTCGCGAGACTGAGGATGCGCATGAAGGCTAGCTGCGTGATATCCCCCAGACGGGCCCGGCAGACATGCCATCCGAGGGATACCGTCCATCTGCGCGTGGAAAATGGACACACTGGTCAGGTCACCCAAGTGCAGGCCAGCCAAAAGCGTCCCGTCGGGAGACCATGCCAGCGGTGTCTGGATCTAGATGGTGGACGGGTAGCGCTTGCGCTTCGTTTCGTGTAGGTCCACGACGTCGACACTGAGCGTGGAATCGAGGGCCTTACTCCCGTGGGCGAGGGTATTGTGATATCGTTGCCTGAATGCAGAAGACCAACATGATACATACTATGCATGCTATGCTAATTGTGTGACATGGGACATTGTTGGAATTTCGTCTTCATTTCTTCTTCATTTTCATGTGAGCGGTATGGGCAGGTTGTCTCTAACGAAACAAGACCCGGTTGTTCAAACCAGCACAGGAAGTTAACAGGATTAGCACAAGGCTGCTACCAATCCCAAAATACCACCGGCCAATGGGAAAAGCGAGCGAACCGTATTAAGACACGCCCATCTGTTCAGCAACGGGGCCAGTTGATTTTCCTCACTGGCCGGCTTTTCCGACGAGTCTTTCACATTCGCAAACTCGAATATGCTCGAGTTTGTTTGTACCATGAAAGCTAAGGTGTACGGAACGATACCAATATCGAGAATTGCAGCCCCCCAGTACAACCAACAACCCGACTTCAAAGCCAACCAAACAAAGCCCCCTGCTCCAAGGATGGCGAAAGGCGGCCCTAGTGAATGCCCCTTGTGATAAAATGTGGCCCATTGTTTTGCAGCTAAATGCTGGGAGGTTGAACAGGCCTCCAAGACTGCGGGCACTGCGCCCCAAGAGTAGGTGAATATTTCGCCTGTGTTATTAACGTGCTTAGTATCCTGCATTTTCTTTCTTCAAGATAGACACATACCTGACAGCCAAATGGACGACGAGACTGCAGCAATTTGTGCTAAATTATGAGAGTTCATGTTGGCGGTATAAAATCTTCCTTTGGTTCTCACAAAGGATACAACCGAATCGGACTTTATAGGGGGAAATAAGGCTTAAATGGTTGAATGTCGTTGCATCATCGGAAGCTGGTGGCTTTACATTTTCCGGGTGTCGGGTTTAGGACCGCGCCAAAGCCCGACGGATACGGAAGACGATCCCGCACGGTATCCTATTCGTAAAGAATGCTCAGACAATATTATTCGTATGTTGTAGATATGGGCAGGGGGTCGCCCATATCCCAGGTCTACTAGTGGTCATCCATACAGCTATTATACCAGGTGATATTCAAACACATAGTCTAGAATCACAAGGAACCGCGCTTCATCCATCGCGAGTGAAGGGAGCTGTTGCTGCGGGCTTGATGAGTAGTAGCCTGACTACCATTACTATAACTGAGATCAAACGCCCAGATAGCCTGGAAGCAATGCGTATCCACCTGGGATTTCTGGTTGTTGGCCTGGGCGTTGTACGAGCTGTTGGCCGGGAAAAGACCGATGATGTTGTAAAAGTAGGCCTTGCGAGGTGTCAGCATCTTATCGGCAACCAATTCAGGGCGTAGCAAAGAATTAATCATGAAACTCACGTCGACGGCAGTTTGCAAGATGCGAATTTCAGAGGGAACTCTGTTCTTGGTTGTTTGGTTGATGGATTTCAGCTGGGCTGCGCTGCTCGACAAGGCGTCCATGAGCTCGAGGAGGGATTGTACGAACTAGCGTTATTAAGTATAAATGACTGACTTATTTTTCGTCCTCAACCTACATTTGAGTATCCCTCATAGACGTCCTGCTCCTCCGCCTGGTCGGTAATGATTGGCGTGTTGGTCATAAATTTTACATTTGTTAGAACCACAGTGACCATCGTGTCTATCTCAGTGTAAATATCCTGGATTTTATCATCAGTCGTTTTATTCAAGCACCTTAAAAGACCCCACTTACCGGAATTGGACCAGCGTCGGCAGTGGAATTCACTACCAATACCAGCTCCTTAGCAGCGAATCCTTGGTGTGCTAGTTCATTGAGAGAGTTGGCGATTTCAGTGGTTGAAGCAGCGACTGCCCAGCGCGTGCTAAGGCAGAGAGCCACGACGAACGAGAGAAAAAAGCGATACATTGGATGAGAATGAGAGACTCGTAAATGCACGGCAAAAATGGAGTAAGAGAGTGGAATAAGAATGGACTAAAAGAATGTATGAGTATATTATCTTGAAAAGAGTGAAAATAACAACTCGAGTAGACGCATACGAAGAAAATAAGGACCATCACGATAACATATACGTTACTTATAAGAGGGCTTACTTCCCCTGACTAGGCCTAAAATGGATTGACACAATTATACGAGTTAGGCTAGACATGTTGATTCTCGGCTATTTAGACACGAACCAGCACACTATGGATTACGGACCTTGTACAGTAGTTTTTCTATACACTATATACAAATCGTAAACTTTGCCCCAGTAAATGCAGCCCGTAGTATAATTAATCCTTCAATCACAATACCTATGCCACGCAATATTCAGTTCACGTAAAATAGGAAAAAGAAAAGAAGAAAAGTAAAGAAGAAAAGTAAAGAAGAAAAGAAAACGCTAGTCAAGGTTGGAACGGCGATCAGGGTTTCGTGAGTTGTTCCTTGCGATAGAAGAAGATGCAGAGCACGTTGATGGATAACATGAAGAGCAGGCAGATCCAGAAGTCTGCCTTTTCCAAGCCGACTGCGATGCCAGCGGAGAAATCAGGGAAAACATCGCCAGGGCCTAACTTATTCGGTGCTGTCGCACGGGCGAGAATAGTCGCAATAGAACCGACCACCTGCGCGGCTAGAAGTGTGAAGGTGACATGGAATCGGGTCATTGTGTTGAGGAGGATCATTCCAAACCCTGTATTGTGAATCAGTTTGTGCTGCGTTTTGTGCTCTGCGAGAGGAAACCTACCGACACCCTGAAGGGAATCCAGAACTCCGAGCCAGAGCCATAGTGCTCTACCAAGGATAGCTCCGGCTACGGGACCACCGGCCCAGGGAATATATGTCGCTATATTCGAGGTTGCCCACAGGATCTGGGCCCATCGAGGAGCACCAAGACCGACGGCAAAGATCGGGATGAACCAGGCGTGCCTCTTGGAAAAGACGTGAAAGACCCGGAGAGCTGCCGCCCAGACGACAATGAAAAAGAGGAGGACAAGGAGTATGATTTGCCACACCTGTGCATGCTTGCTGGACCAGAGATAGAGCCAGTTTCGTCCGTAAGGTGCCGACAGCCAGTAGTTTGATATGAACACCATGTAGAAAAACCACTGCAGAATACAACATCAGAATCAAAATTAGCTTGAGGGGGAACTGGAAGAGACATACAAGAATTATGCGACGGCGGAAGAGGGATAGGTAGAATGTCGGCACTTGACCTGGTGCTTGTCTATAATATGCAGGAAGTCCAAAAAAGACCAGGGCCCCTATCAGCCACAGAAGAGAGGCAAGTCCGAGTCCGATCCCGAGCAAAGCGCGTGGATCGGTCATGGCAAGGCTGTATTGCGTGCTACCTTTTTGATTGATAGCAGCCATCCAGCTACCCCAGTACCAAAGGAAACTGATGAGCAACTGCTGGCTGCCCTGGATGACGGTGGCTCTATAAATCCAATACCTCAGAGGCGCTCCACCTGGACAAGAAAGTCAGATAACTTCCATACTTCCTAAAAGGGAAATGTTGCATACCTTCATCTCCAAAGTTGAGGGCGAAGAAAATCGAACCACTCGAAGATGCAAACGAATATAAGCCTGTTCCCACGTTCTGTAACCATGTTCGACTTGCGCTGTTGTGGATGGGACCGGCAAGACCGACAAACAAAAAGGCAAACCCGTATATCTGCGGCTAGTTAGTTACAACCTCGTAAGCCAGACAGAGGAACGTGAACGTACAAAGAAAGGAATCGTCAACACATAGACTGAGGGGACTAGACGGAAGACCATCCACCATACGATCGAAGAGGCAAGGTAGATGGATGCTAGAATGTATAGCTTTTCGGCTGTCTGCCCAATCTCACCGTTCAGGAGTGTGATCTGGTACGAATTCAAGGCGAGGATTTGGCCCTAAAGAATATACTGTCAACCTCTGCAACGAAAGCCTTTGGTAGGGTTCCAACTCACAATAGCGAGGAACATAGAATACACAGGCCAATCACCCAACTTCATCAACATAAAACGCTTCAAACCCGTGGGCGCAACGTAGTCATTTGGGAGAATGAACTGCCCGGCACTTGGGTCTTCACCTAGACCAGTAATTGGCGGGCTCTCTGGTCGACCGGTTTCACGAACCTTGATGCGAAGGACAGAGGGTGCAGGAGACGCCAAGGGGGACTTGCCCAGTTTAACGTTGCGGTATCGATTGAACCAGTCTTTTTGGCTCTTCTCGAGAAACTCTTCGATGCAGAGCTGATCGTCGGAGTTCTTGCCATTCAGACCCGCAAGCTTCTTCTCAAACTTATCCGCATACTCGTTATTCGCATCCGTGAAAAATGGATCAACTTTCTGGAGGTTGTAGTCTTGTTTCTCCTTTACTATCCCATCAACGCTGACCAGGCTCATCAGGGATACCCTTGCGTCTCTTCGGCCTAGCAGCCCGTCTTCTGATGGTGCACCGGGAACTGGTGTGCTGGCACCAGATCGAGCAAAATAAAAAGTAGGTGTCCCAAGTGGTGATGGACGAACACTGCCGTCCTCTTGGGTGGCCCCAGAAATGCGCTCGGAATCTTCTCCGTCGCTTAC
Source organism: Penicillium rubens (assembly GCF_028828025.1). Lineage (NCBI taxonomy): Eukaryota > Fungi > Ascomycota > Eurotiomycetes > Eurotiales > Aspergillaceae > Penicillium > Penicillium rubens. Next base: position 3,721,035 of record NW_026890601.1, on the reverse strand, counting down.
CGAAGAGTAAACTATTCGTGAATCTGCGAGAGGGTCGGAAGGCAAGGGTCTGCGTCTTGGGTCGATGTCAGAATCGGGCTCGTTGTCGGACATGTTTAGATTGGAAGACGGATTTGTGGGCGGGAGAACGTGGTCAAAACCTGGTCGAGGTACAAACACTCTATCAGACGTAATCGGCCTGCTCGACGGGACAGACGCGGTGGAGCTGCGTGATCGGCTCTGTTCGCGGCTGTCTTTTGGGCTCGACGAGATTTTGCGAATGCTTTCTGGGACAAGGGTGCTGTTATAGGAAATCCTCCATGAACTGCGATCGTGACGTTTAGAGTACTTGACGTGCTTTTCGATTGAGGTGGCTTGTAGGATTTCCAGATTCTCAACCCACTGTGCTACGGGGAAGCGCTGCTTGCTGGATCGTGCACGCATGAGCGCTCGTGTCTCCTGGGGCGATTTCAGAGCGTCGTTAATGGCCATCTTGAACTGTTGGATAAGATGTTTGGTTGTCATAGACTCGCTAGAATGGGTTAGTCTGAACATTTCGCGAGAGAAGTAAACTCACATTGTAAACCACCATCCTGGCATCTGACCAAGGCCACCAACACTAAAGAAACATAGGTTAGCACTGGTGGTAGACTAAAGCCAGGTCAGTCATACCGTGATCCCACGCCCAACGCTCCTTTCCGTCCGAATTCAACAGCCACCAGACCAAACGGTTCATCACGCGAAGGAATCAAGGCAAATTCAGCGCCACTGAAAATGAAGGGCGGTAGAGGAGTAAACTCTGGTTTGGAATAGACTCGCCCAGGATAGAGCTCTGCGAGTCGATTCAGTTTCAACGCGGCAAATCTGCCAAAGAGATCAATGACTGGACCAATGCACATCAACTGGACCTTTGGGTGAGCGTTCAGAATGGAGGGGAAGATGTCCGCAATCAGATCAACGCCCTTCTGCATAGACCAACGACCGACAAACACAAACAACTCGGCCTCTGGGTCAACTTTGAGCCCTGCCCATTCTTGCGCTTGTCTCTTGAATGCGGCACGACTAGCTTCAAACTCTGCGTCGATGATAACTTCTTCGAGATTGTTATTTGCGTTATGATCCCACTCGGCGATGTCAGATGGATCGGGGTTTGGCAGCGCTTCAATGTTCTTCAGACCCCAGAAAATAGGATATCTGGCGTACGATCTCTTGCCATATTTCTTGGAGACACCGACGGCTCCGAATCCGTTTTGGTGAATTTTCAGATAGTTGGCAGCTCCATGAAGAAGGTTAAACACTTCACCGAACTGTACATACTTCTTCACCAGTGCATGGTCAAGGTTATAGACACTGCAAACCTCTCGATTTTGCTGTGGGGTTTTCATTGGCCAGAGTCCTTGGAATTCAGCATTATGCAGCGACAGGCAGCATGGAATCGTGTGAGGTAGAAGATAGAGAGGGGCAGCGGCGCCATGGTAATCATTGATGTGATAGAGGTCGATAGTCGGGAATCTCCTGATAGCTTCGGCGATACATTGGTTCCAACTAGAGTAGAATATAGCCGAATCCAGGTCATCCATGCGAGCAGGGTACGGCTCTGATTTGGACTGAGCTCGGAACACAGGCGCATCTAGCAAGACGTACGTGATGTTTTGCAGCCGATGATATTGGACATCCACTTGGTAGTTATTCCCAAGAACGGTGATCACCATCGGCTCACCAGGATCGTCCTTAGGGTAGTCAACGCCTCCAACACAAGGGACCACCCATATAAGATCCTGGTGGGTCAGATGTTTTCCCATCAGCTGGGCCATCACACCTAGTCCGCCGATTTTGATCTTAATGCCCCAATCTTCAATATCGTATTCCATCGTTGCGATGAGCACGGTTCGTCGGCGGGTGTTTGCCGTGGCACCCACGACGCCTCCACTCTCAGATGGTAACGGGTCCACATTGGTTAGAGCAAGTCCGGGATTGGATTCCTTGTCATTAGTTCGATGGGCCACCTTCTGAAAGACGTTCACTAGTGGAGCGAAGCTTGATCTTTTCTCGGTGACACCAATTTGGTTGAATTTGACCTGGTAAAATGCCTTCAGGTAAACATAAACCGCACCGACAGCGGTGATGACAGGCACAATTGCTAGCACGATAAAGATGGCCAGCTGAACCCGCCTGGATCCTGTGGGCGTAGCGTAGACCTTAAGATCGCCGTCACCCACTGACAGCTTGAAGGAAAGATAGGGCGAAGGGGGTGGGATGGTGACGTTGAATACATTGCTCAGCAGCGTGATTGGAGGGACTTGATCCAGAACGTTGTCTCCATTGATGTCCCCAAATACCTGTGTTTGATCGGGCAGGCCGTCTTCGTTTAAACCCCATGCACTGAATGCGACCTGCACGGGCCATTCGCCCATGAAGTGGATTTCCCATAGGCCAGTGACGTTGCTAAGAGCCATTTTGTTGGAATAGCCAGCGTCATATCCGAACTGGTTGAATTCGCCTTCGATGAAGAGGTTTGGGAAACGACGTGGGGGCTTGTATTCCCATTGCGTGTCTCCATGCTGCCAGTGAGCACTACTTCCGGTCAACTTGCTCCAGTATTGGGTAAGGATGTGTTCTCCTTCCCAGGCCTGACTTTCTATGCCGCTCCAGCTTTTGCCAGGGATAGACGTGTTGAAGCCGGTGTATGTCATCCAGGCACTGAATGTAGCTCCGAAATCCAACGAGTATCGCCACATGTCTGCACCAGGAGCCTGTGGCATTACTGACAAGGGCTCAGTCTCAGATGACGGGTTGTCGAATAGGAGCGTTCTGCTGTAGTTGGCCAACTGTGGCCAGACCATCGGGTTGTTCATCTGTCCGATACGGAAAAGAAAGTGGTCGACGGACTACGCGGCTCAATTAGTGTTGTGACTTTTTCGACCTTTATAGCGAGAAATGTACTCACACCTGTGGATTGATTTCCATCTGCTGTTGTCACGTTGCTAAGTGTGACTCTGTGAACCCCTGGAAAGACGTTGCCCAAATCTACCTCGTAGCTGAAAACGCTAGTGAGTGCCCCCGGCCATGTCGCAACATCAGTCTCTTCAACGGATTTACAAGAAACTGAAGTCGTGTCAAGCTGTGGGCTCTCATCGTCAAGCGCTTTGGACGTGATCGTCAGCGAGTTGGTGATATCCCTGCAATCCATGTTCTGAGAGAATTCGAAGCCAATTCGTATCGTCTCCCCACTTGTTCCTTGGGACACAAGTCGAGCATCATGCCCTGGGGAAAAGCGTGTTATATATGGGGAGGGCTGCACGAATTTATCCTTCGGAACAAAGGCTTTGAACCCCCAGGCCGGCATAGTAAGGTTGGGATAGCACCCGTTGGGAATGTCAGACCCTTCGAATCTACTCATTGTCAGTAACAGGAAGCAATTTCAGGACAGTAACCATACCCAAGCGCAATCGAGCTGTTGGCCAGGGTCGATTCCTCGAACGGTGGGAAAAGGTTTTTGACCGTTGTTCCCATGGGAAATGGCGAGATCAAAGCGTCCTTGCTGCTGCAGTTGAACTGGTGTTCGACAGCTTTGTCGTCATTAGAATACAACAGCCAGACGCTCTGATTCCCCTGGCCTTGGCCATCGAAATTCTGCGCATCCGCGAAACGTGATCTCATAACACTCCACATCCCAGTCTCAGTCGGTGTCCCCTTACTGCCTGGAAGGTAAATGTCCCGCGTGTGATTTGACAATTGCTGCAGATACCAGCCATCATTCAGAGCGGGATAGTTTTGACGCATCTCAAACATCATCTTGATGAGGCCCCGCACTGGGTGAGAAGGATCACGGTGATCGAGACTGACGGAATCATCTTCACATCCGGTTAGGGAGCGGTCGAACGGGAAATCAACGTATTTCGATGACCCCAGCTTATAGCATCCGTGCAGCTGCCATGCCTGAGCAGATGACATGGGTGCACGACCAAAGATATAGTTGTCAGCCTGGTTGTCCAGTACGTAAAAAGCCTGTTCTTCGCCCCAGGAGAGGACGGGGATTCCCGGCATGAGCAACGAAGCGATGTACAGAGCCAAATTCTGCTTTTGGGTCCCGTTTTTGATCCCTGGCCACCTGAAGACATCATGATTCGTGGCACCAAAGAGGTGACGAGGATCGAACTTACCGGTGTTCGTGTTCACCATATCGTTGGTCGCCACAAGACCATTCCAGGTCTCCACAAAGTTGACTGGCGGGTCGCCTTCGGCAGTGTAGGTACCGTCTAGTCTGAACGATGCGATGTTAGTTTAAGTAAACTGTAAATGCTGAGGGGGAGAAACCAACCCTAGAAATCGGCTCAGACCACGATATAACGTGTAGTGGAACGCCACCCCGTCCAACGCGGACCTCTCCGCAGGTCTCAAGAACAGATCCTCATTTGACTCGTCTGTCTCGTTTGTCATCATAAACGCTTCCGTCATATTGGATTTGGTTTGATTTGTCTGTTGGCCGCGACCGATATAAAGCGAGCCAAAAGAGTTTCCAGACACAATCTCTCCGGGGATGTAGAAGTTTTCCTTTCCCACCTGCTTGGCGCAATCCCGCATATACTCGGACCATTCTCCAAGAGAGTCAAGGGTGACTTGTAGAGCCTTGTCAACGCGGTATCCGTCAATATCAAGCATGGTGATGGTTAGACACGAAAAGTGTTTGATCTTGGCCAGCACGTCCGGCCGCCATTCGCGTAGACGGTCCTGCACAAATGCGAATTTGGATATCTGCCGTTCCCATTCGGTGTAGTTTCCAAAGGAGGCAACTTCTCCATACTGTAGATGTCAGCCATGCTCAATATTGAAAGAAATGAATGTTACCTGATCGAATTCACTATTCCGACATGAAGGACCAAGGGGTGTGGTAGCCAAACCGATAGCGTCGTCATCCCAGAAGCGAGGATACTCCCAAGGACATTCACTCTCAACTTCATTTCCAGGCTGAAAGTCCCAGTATCGACGGTCGTACTTCCACACATAGTCGTACTCATTGGGATTGATCGGCGCAGACTCGTTCAAGAAACCCTGAAAACCGATAAGATCGCCCATTCTATCCACCATCAGCAGACGACATAGGAGGTTGCGCAGGTGGATCTCACATACGTTGAAAAGGTATTATCAAAAAGAACATAGATCCCGCGTCGATGCGCCTCAGATATCATTGTACGCCAGTCCTCGATCGTACCAAGGTGATGGTCCAGCAGAGTCAGGTCAAGCGGAGAGTATCCATCCGCCCCCCAGGGGAAGTTGATGTACGGTGTCCCAGCGAGATAAACGCCCTGGATATGGTCAATATATTCTTCACATCCAGTCTTCCTGAAGCAACAGACGTACCTTGATCCCCATGCCCTGAAGATAATCAAACGTATCAACCAACCCAAGGACGTCGCCGCCATGGCGGAACTCGTTGGAGGTCAAGATATGTTCCCACTGTGTGCCATTTGCATTATCGTTACTCGGATCACCATTTACAAACCTGTCGAGGAATATTGTGTAAAAGGGAATCGCCAGTTCTCTGGCGAGGGGTTGTATATGTGGCCACCCCACTGACCTGAGTAGTCGAGGGGGTGTGTCGCTGTCTGGTTTTGATTGAGATTCCAGTTTACTTCCTCTGGAAGATATGGCAGGGATTGTGCAATGCGTATAGATATTGCAACAATGGCAAGGTAGTACTTGATGGAAGTGAGCCACTTCATTCCGCACAGTAGATGCCACTATGGTGACATTCACAGAAACCGCTGTTCGAGCCTCAACTGCAAGAAGACAACCTCAGAGTGCATACCCGTAAGAAAGGGATAACTCATAGAAACAGAGGCACTGAACGATTCATAGAGCACAGATGCGCAAAAGAAACAAGCATATAAAAGATAATGAATACTCCGGAGCTGTCCAATGCAATCATTGCTTATTAGTGCGATAATACCAATCACTGTTTTGCAAACCAGTATAGACGCAGGGGTCAGGCGAACCGTTGGGAACCCGAGCCAGCCTTGCTGTACAGCCTCAATCCACCGCAAAGCATCTCCATACTCACGCTAAGCGGTTGAGCGGGTCTAAATTTGGATGATGGATCTCAAGCAGCCATACACCATATTTGGTGTGCGCATTGTTCGGGCATCTAGACCAAGCCAGATGATGTCTCATACAAGTGGAGGCAATCTGACATGCATCGGTATAGGACCTTCGGATATACTCCGGACGACTGTTCCAAAAAGAGTCATACCGGGGAGGAAATCATCGATCATAAAGCGTAAATTATGCAAGATCGGGTATCCCGTCTGATAGAAGATAGAACACGTCGTACCTGATACAGGACGGACCTATGAGAAAGGGTTAGAGGTGAGGGGTGCTCGTTTGCGTGCCGTTCCTGTCTCGTATTGCCTTACGCTTTTGTTCGCGGCCACTCCGTCCCTGCTCCTTATCTGACCACATGGAGCAGAGCCCTGTCATCTGTGGATCCCCATGTGGACCTGATCAAGGAAGCTGACGGAAAAACCAATCACCACCCAATGGTTACTGTAATTGTCCAAGAAATCATGCCAGATTGCAGTCAACCATGCGGCTCTTCCACGAGGCCAGCTCACCAAAATAACATGGATAAGGGCTGTCAACTAAACTAGCGGATCCCCAAGAAGAGTCACTCACGGACCAATCAGAGCCCTGCCATCTGCCATCGGGCTCCAACAGTGCTCTCCATTGGAATGGAATGGTTCGAGGGCTGCGGATCGGGCCGAAGAATATATATATGGTCATCCATGGATTGATATATGTATTACACATACGGTACAATACACAAGTTGTACTGGAAACCATTTTCACCCAGCATATATGACATTGTTGACATTGTTGACATTGTCAATTAATTTAAGTTGTCTTTTCACTGTCTCAGACTCCATCATTCCTCCTACCTATCATACAAACGCCACAATGTGGTGGTGGAAGGTTTTGCTTGCTGCCGGGACTGTACGTGCGGCTTCCCGAGACCAATGGCTCGGTCGGTCGGTCTACCAAGTGGTCATCGATCGTTTCGCTCGATCCGATAACTCAACCACCGCTTCCTGTGATGCAGGTCTGGGAGAGTATTGTGGTGGGAGTTTACAGGGCATAATAAATAAGCTGGATTACATTCAGGAACTTGGGTTTGATGCAGTTTGGATCTCTCCAGTGCAGAGCCAGGAGTCGACTCGCACGGCAAATCTCTTAGGTATGGTCATCTTGACTGTCAACGGATTAGAGAACTAACGATTGATCGATGACAGCATACCATGGGTATTGGCCAAACGACCTGTATTCCATCAACTCCCATTTTGGCACTTCCGATGACCTCCAAGCGTTATCCGCCGCGCTGCACGCGCGTGACATGGTGAGTCGCCGGCTACCATGTGTACTCACGAAACTGACGTGGAAAAAAAAAACTACAGTACTTCATGCTGGACATTGTCGTTGGTGACATGGCCTGGGCTGGAAATGCCTCCACTATCGACTACAGCACGTTCAATCCATTCAATGATCAAAAGTATTTTCACGACTACAAGCTACTTTCGGAGGACCTCACAAATAACACCTGTGTTCTGGAGGCAAGTCTGTCATAGCGTGTTATGGGAGCATTGCTAAGCCTTCACCAGTGCTGGTTGGGAGACAACACAATATCGCTTCCAGACCTGCGAAACGAGGATCAGGAAGTCCAGCAGATGCTGGGCACCTGGGTGTCGCAGTTAGTCTCGAACTACTCAAGTATGTCTATACGTTTCCTATCTCTCCAACTGATTTAATGACAATGATCTTTCGTAGTTGATGGCTTGCGAATCGACAGTGTCTTGAACATCCCCCCCGTCTTCTTCTCTGATTTCAGCAAGTCAGCAGGCGTTTTCACTATGGGTGAAGGAGCCACAAGAGTCGCATCCGGTTACTGTTCTCTGCAGCCCAGTCTAAGCGGACTTCTAAATTATCCGTTGTGAGTAGCTCATTAAAATGAACAGAGGCCATGTTGACACTTTTCAGGTATTATATCCTCTCAGAGGCCTTTAACACGACCAATGGAGACCTGAACAGGATCGTACAGTCTATCGACCACATCAGGACATATTGCGAGGATGTACTCCCCTTGGGAATTTTCACATCGAATCACGATGTCCCTCGCTTTGGCTCGTATACTTCAGACATATCGGTAAGTTGAGTGCGTCAAGGCTTTTGTCAGCATGAGTTGACTTGGCCACTCCTGATTAGCTGGCTCGCAACATTCTCACAATCAGCATGCTCGCTGACGGTATCCCTATCCGTATGTTGCGCCCTCACAAATGGAACCGAAAGCCAAAGACACTAATAAAAACAAACAGTCTACTACGGGGAAGAACAGCACCTGTCAGGTGGGTTCAACCCTGTCAACCGGGAGGCCCTGTGGCTGACCGAATACTCGATGAACTCGACCTCCCTACCTCTGCTTGTCCAATTGTTGAATCGCATTCGATCATATGCGAGCGGCGACGGAGAAAAGTTCACAGTCGCCCCGGAGTCAGGGAGCGACTATCTATCGTACCTCTCATTGCCAATCTACAACTCAACAAGCATTTTGGCCATGCGCAAGGGATTTACCGGTAACCAGGTTGTGAGCGTGGTGTCCAACCTGGGAGCTAAACCAGCCAGCAAAGCCACCACTCAAATCACGCTTGGTTCCGACGGCACAGGATTTTCATCCGGACAAAATGTGACCGAGCTCTCTTCTTGCAAAACATTTGTGACTGATTCAAGCGGAAATATCAATGTGGACCTCAGCTCGGATGGAGGGCCTCGGGTGTACTATCCTACTGAAAGCCTGAACGGGAGCAGCAATATCTGCGTAGATCGTACCCAAACATCGACAGCCTCGTCAGCAAGGCCGAACACTTCTACCGGCGCTGGGATTTCTTTATTTGGTTTGTGGGAGATGAGGACATTGATAGTCACGGCTGCATTTACCACGTCCTACATTTCCATATAATTCTCTAGACAGCCATTCCATCTGTTTTGAGAATTCTTCCTGTTACTCCGCATTCGTTTTCGACTTTGTTGACGTTCTTTTTGATTGTTTCTGCGGTGGTTTTGCTATAGACGAATACATCCATTCTTATTGCTTTCTATTACATCTGAATTATGTCGGAAAATAGGGAATATGTTGAGTTACTGGAAGCTCCATACTTGCAGAACTCCGACAGTCAATTTTGACTACTACACTGTTGGGGCGCAACACACAGTAAGACGGCATCCAGAGCTGATACCGGTCATGATCGGTATTGATTCTCGGCTGTAAGTAACGATGTAATATATAACAATAGATTTCTGCCAAGTAATTATGTATGATAGCCTCGATTTCCCAGCCCTGTCGGTGTACTTCGTATTCACTGCACTTATCAACGCTAAATTAGCGCTGACATGATTGTAGCCATCGGAAGTTTAATTTGCTCCCAAGGTTATTAGCGAGGACCACAGGTCATAATATTGGAATTGATTGGAGAGATAAGGTGCAATGCTCACTTTTGACCCAACGCAACAGGTTCGTTGATGCAGAGGTGCTCCTAGCAGTGTTCGTTGTTACCCTACGTGGACACCACATTGACCACTAGATTTTTTCCTGTCTCTCCAGAGGCTCAGCTCATGTTAGAGATCAAGGCCTGGGCTATCTCGTATTCTCAATGCATTCAGCTTCACCTGAAAGTTACTGATTTCCGTATAGTTATAGATCTTTCAACAATTTAGTGCCCAGTTTAACGACCGAATATATGTATATATATATATATATATATTCTTTTCTTAGTACTGGGACATTCCCCCCATCGCACTCTATTAATTCCATAATTCAACTCAATCAAAATGCGTCACTCGTTCACCATCACCGCTTTAAGCCTCCTCTCATCGGCTTTTGCAATTACCGTCACCACTCCGTCGTCAGACACGGAGTGGGACTTTTCCACTGCCAAAACTATCAAATTCACTAGCGATTCTAGTGATCCTCCAGTGATCAGCATCATCCTTCGAAGTCAGGATGGCTCTTTCCAGACCAAATTGGCGGATAACGTCAAGACCTCTGACGGCGAATACAAGACCCAGCCTAACCCTAGCATTTCCAACGGGTATGTAGAAAACAGTTGGGTGAGCAGAAAAGAACAAAACTAATACCATTCTGTTATGGCTTAGAGATGACTACCAGATCCAGATAATTGATTCTGCTGGCCAGCTCGCCGTCAGTGACGTTTTTACTGTCCAGAAGGGCGCTTCGGATGATGGTACCACATCCTCCTCTTCTTCCATCTCGTCTTTTTCAACCTCCTCCTCTTCCTCTTCCTCTTCGTCTTCGTCTTCCTCTTCGTCCTCCTCCTCCACTTCTTCTTCCACGACATCCACTACGACCACTTCTACATCGGTCACCTCCACCCTTACATCCCCGGAATCTTCAACGCTCACGTCGTCGACTAGCCCTTTGTCTTCCTCAGGCATGATGCAACTCCGCACAATGTTACAATGCGACTATACTAATACACCTTTCTTCATCGCAGGCTCCACCACCACCACCACCACCTCTTCTACCTCTTCCGACAATTCACCCACCAGTGCCTCTGCCTCCCCTCTATCCTCGACCGGTGCTGCGTCGTCTCAGTTGAGCACTCCCAAGGGAGCCATGGCTCTATTCGGTGCTGCTTTCGCGCTCTTCTACGTCTAGGTCATGTACCAGACAGTATTATGCCTGAAGCGTGTATACAATCCCCTTCCAGAGTAAGTTGAATCAAGGAAATTATTTGGTTGTCATTCCTCTGTTGAATTCTTATTCTTGAAAGCTTGTGTCGGGATGGAGCGAAAACGTATAGACTAGTACGACATTCTAAGTATGAGAGAGTTGTATTTATTTGTACGTTAGGGAATAGCTTCAAATTCGGGGATTGTGCGGTTAGAAGGTAGTCAACAGCTAGGACTAAGTAAATCTGAGGATTTATACGGTGGGAATAGCTGACAGAAGTCAGATGTATGGTGAATGTATGGTCAATTTCACGATGATAAAGATCTCTAACTAAGTACAAAAATGGTCTGTTTTTGACAATCTGTTCAGACCGAATCTAGTAAGCAAAGTGCGTAATGTAAATCATATGATTTGGACTCGGTAATCCATCTGTTTTCCGACCCCCCCCCCCCAAGCTTTTGAAGCTATTCACAAATCAATGCTTCAAGAGCTGCTATCCGGTGAAATCAGATGACCGATCTCTTTCATTCCAAGAAGCTCACGAAATCTCTGTTGTTTCTGTCTCGGCAACACTTTTGTAAGTCCATCTGCCGGCATTTGAGCGGTTGGCATCCAATCAACATGGATACGTCCCGCATTCACTTCTTGTTTCATTCAAAGTCTGTTTATATCAACATGGCAAAGCTTAGTATGTATGGTAGCACCTTCTTTCGTAAGCAAATCGACAGCTCGCTGATTATCGTAGGCAATAGAGAGTGTATGGGATGGTTTAAACCCTAAGGATTCGAGGACTCGGCGCCACTATTAGACGGTTTTGCCAGCTTCAGAGAGAGCTAAAAGCTCTGCTTCGGTGGTTGACGTGGTGACAGTCTTCTGTTTAGAAGCTTTCTAGTCAATAGGACCGCTATAAAGCTTACAAATGTAGCCTTCTAAGCTTTTGCGGTCTCTATTGTCACCAAAAGATACATCGCTTGCAAATTCGACGGATTTGGCTGCAAGCTGTAAGATAGATTTATTATCTACACCTTCTCCTTTTATCTGGTCTCCGTTATTATCTCCTATCTAGACTCCTTACTCAATTGTATAGTAGCGGGTTTGGTAGAGATATTGGATGACCCTGTCATAGTATCTAGATGTGTTGAGGCTACGGAGGAGGTGAAAGATGGAGAAGAAGAATGATCTGATATGAATCTATGGAAAGGAGGCTGTATAAATAGGCTCCGAGAATGACAAACATGACAAACCGGGCAAATGATCAGTCTGCACAGAGACAAACGCATACCCTGCATGCATTGCATGTCAACAAGATGCTTTGGACCGGGGTTTAAAAGAAATTCGGCTAGTTTGCTAGTCGCTTTGGTAGTATCCGATCTAGAAACAGTAGTGGGATACTTTTTGACTTCATTCCAGCTCTAGGGTTCCGGAGGAAGCTGATCCCTATGCGATTTCATCTACTTCTTCTTCGGGTTGAATCTCTCGTTAATGCGTACACCAAATGTATGCACAACGGTCGGTGGTTCTTCTTCATCCAATGTGAGATGCGCAGCATAGTCTGGATCTAACCTTGGTCTCCGGGATCTGGATCCTGAGATGATATTTTGCAGTGTTAATACCATCTGATCTATCTCTTTGTGCACGTACAGGCTCTGTATACAAAACTGGATCATGTGATAGCTCTTGCTGTAGCTGCATCTCGCTCTCGGAGATCATCCCATCTTCGTCGTCATCCACCCCCGCAGTCTCTGCAGACGGTATATCGGATGGTGAGACTGGCAATGGTGAGCTGTCTTCACTTTGCTCTCACTTCCAATTTCGCTTGCTTCGTTGTTCGCTAGCAATTGGGATCTCAGCTGCGGTCCCAACCTGGTTGTCCCCTCCGTCACCTACGGTCCCATCGTCGTCGTCGTCTCTGCATGATCCGTATCTGTATGCTCTATATGCTCTGGATGCTGTGAATCCGGGGCTTGTGATGCTGTAGATGATGAAAATGGGGTCTGTTCCGGGGTAAAAGGTTGGTTTTGGATGGTATTGGATGGTGAGTTTGGTGATGAAGGTGAGTTTGCTGGGAAAGACCCTGGCATATAGTCTCTGTTTGCTAATTGCCGCCTTTGAGATCAGATGGTTTTTCGATGACAAATGGTGTTTGCTGTCTGTCACCTTCCTCACTTCTCTCTATTCTCTCTCTTCATCTGTATGCGGATCCTGACCTTGCTGTGTATGCTGCACATCGTCGTGCAGTGCGATACGGGCTATGGATGACGTCATCTGCATCTGGGTGCTGAGATCAGACTGAGCTTCATCCCATATGAGTACTGCTGGCCAGTGAGATCCCATTTCTTCCAGCTGATTTGTCATCGTTTTAACTGCTTCTTCTTCGTGCAGCTTCTCCGCCGCTTTGTACCGCCGTGTTTCGTCAAAAATAGCATCCCTGACGACATCTATCCTTCCATGTTGACCCCCTTTGTGTGGGAACCAGATCCTATGCAGATTTTTGGAGACATACCCCACCAGCCATCCGATCTCTGCTCTAGGAGCCATCTTATCGGACGGGGTGCGTTTTGAATCCAGGATCCGGGAGTATGCTAAGCAGCTATACACCCTAGCCTACCCTACAAAATAGCATCCGACCCTGGCCGCTCGGTAGAAGATTCTTATCAGATAAGATTTATATCCGGGGTTTGCATATTACCCAGAGTTGACGAGCTCTCTCTTCTTTTTTTCTGTTTTCTCTCTCACCTGGGCAACTTTCTCAACTTCTCGCTTTCGCATCCATTCTCCTCTCAAGTCCTCTCTTTCTATCAGTTCACCCCGATCGCATCATTGGCAACATCACTATTCCCTAACCTATCATGTCTAACCCTTCTAACTCTGGTCAAGTCCTCTCTGGCCTCGAAGGCACCCAAATTACGATGCACTCTTCTCCCCAACCCCCGATTAACTTCATACCTGAGACATGGGAGATAATCGAAAAGATTGGAGAGGATACCGTGACCCAGTCCGAGCAAAATTTCATTGATGGTCGGGGTCCTGCATACGTTGCTGGAAAGTTTTTGTGTCGCCCCTTCGATGCGCAAGGGCCCCTCGCGTTCTTGCGTATCTACCAGCAGATACCCTGGCTTGGAACAGAATTGCGAAAGGCTTCAGTCCGAGCCGCCCAGGCTATCGGGCCTTTCGAGCCCCCAGAGCTCCAAGCCCTGAAACACTTCAAGCAACAAGGCTGTAACGGAGCTTCTTGGATATCAGTTTGAGAAGCAGGATATGGAAGATATCATACCAGGCGGATTCGTCACGTATGTGATATGGAAGAAGGTGCCTGGCGAGCCCTTGGATTTCACCCGGTTCTGGAATTGCACTTTCTCGGAGCGGCAAATCATTCGGGACAAGTTCCGACAGATTTACGGGTACGTTGCCTACGCTATTAGGTAGCTAGAGCTGACATGAACTAGAGTGTTTTTGCGGTTTGACTACCAAGTCTGGGTACCCAGTTCCACTAAAATCATATACGACTGGTCTACCGGAGAGATGTATGTGTGATTCTTGCTCTCTGGTTATCCTCGATGATGATGAGATAGCTGAATGGTTCATTTCAGGTACATATCCGGCTTCAAAGATGCGACCAACCGCTTTCTTGAAAAGGTTTGGAGCGACGATCAGTATGCCGAGCACGGTCTTGTTTTAGATGCTCCGTCTATCCGGTCGTATTTCCCCATTGAGAGCACCGACTTGTACCGAGACGATAATGGCTGGGAATGGTAGATAGACCAATCCTCTTGCTCTTAAGTCACCTTCCCGGATTTTCATTCGAGTTGGTGGTGGGTTACATGGTATTCCATCACTAGTTCAGAAATAGCTTATCACGATAAATGCAAGTTCAAACTAGCTTTTTAAGAATTCGGGATTAATTATCACCTAATTAATGGGGCCTGAAGTATACCTAGGTATGGATTCAACATTAATGTCATTTTGTGTTGGTGCTCTCTCGGGATCTTTTATGGTTTAGACCATCTCGGACTCCTCTCCGATACCCGTCGGGTTGCCGACCTAAAACTCTGAACATTGCCGTGGCGCCATTCGGCTTCGGTCTTGCTTCTAGTACTACTTAGACATGATCCCGGAAGTTTAATCGAATAGGAAAATAAGAATAGGTACAGTAGATCTTCAATGATTCTCGATGCTTTACACAGAGATTTCAAAATGGATGTCTCCACCAATTTCGGGTCAAATGCCGATCCACCTTCATGAGTCAAATTTTTAAGACGTAATTCCTTAAATTTCCATTCGGTCTCAAACTCCGCAGGCGCTGAAATTGTTCGTTCAGACTGATTTTCGGAAGGGCTCAAGGAAAATGACGGCAAAATTAGAACGCAAAAGGACGTCCTGTGAGGCCCGGGAGATTGGTCCTGATCGGGATTTCTCACATCCATTTAATTTTTCGCTGGTATGATATGCTGCACCTCTTAACTCGGGCAGTCGTTAATATGAACCAAATAGCGCCGAAAGCTTCATATTGTTTTCGCAGGGGTATATTTTGTATTCAACAGTTCATTGGGATCTTCTATTGCATCCGGGGCCCATGATGAGCTTTCCGAATATTTTCACATCCCAGGCGATAGCATAGAAATGGTGCTTCCGACCTCGCTTTATATGGCCGGTTTTGCCATAGGTATATCACCCAACTTCAAGTCTAATACCCAAAGAGTCCAGCTAACTTTTGTTAGGTCCTATTCTTTTTGGGCCCTTGAGCGAGTATTTCGGGCGAAAGCCGGTCCTTACTATTACCTACTCCATCTATTTCATATTCACCATGGGATGTGCATTAGCGCCGACCTTTCCAGCGCTTCTTATTTTCCGATTCTTTTGTGGGTTGGGAGGCTCAGCACCAAATGCCATATTGGGTGGTCTATTCTCTGACATCTATGAAGATCCCCACCAGCGTGGATTAGCAATGTCTTGGTTTATGTTTGCAACAACATTCCCACCTCTGCTAGGACCCATTATCTCGGGCTTCATTTCAACCATTACTTGGAGATGGACTTTCTGGGCAGGCCTTCTCATCGCGGCACCTGGTTTTCCGCTTCTGGTTACCATGCCTGAGACATATGTTCCAGTTTTGCGATTGAAGAATGGGAATTCTGACAACAAAAGAAATATTTCGGACCAGAGGAATCTGGCTCACCTTCCCGGTGAAGATTCATTCTTTTCTAAAATGAGTGTTGTTCTCAGTCGCCCATTTTCGATGTTTTTCCACGAATCAATTGTCTTTTGTTGTTCGATGTACCTTGCCCTTGTTTATGCGACTTTATATTTATATTTCCAAGCGTATCCTATCGTCTTCCAAGGTATGTTCTGCTGCCATGCACTCCATCGAACTCACTCTGACATCTACAGATTTATACGGTCTATCCGCTGGCATTTCTGGACTGGCTTTCCTTCCAAGTGAGAACCCTCCCCCGTCTCCAAATTTCGATACTAATACTAATTACTTCTCAGTTCTACCGGGATCAATCATGGCATTCCTCGTCTTTTTCTTGTACAGCTCGCACCACAGCAAAGCATTGAAATCCGGAAGGTCCTGGGCCAAATTAGAGGAATATCGCCGTCTACCTCTTGCTTGCATTGGTGCACCGGCAATCCCAATAGCTCTCTTCTGGCTGGGGTGGTCCTCGAGGCTCTCCATCCACCCAGTGATGCCGATGATGTCCGGAGTTTTCTTCGGGTTCGGTTATTTGTTGATTTTCATCGCACTTATCAACTATCTCACTGACGCATACAAACAATTCTCAGCTTCGGCCGCCGCGGCGGCGAGTACATCGCGGTCTATTTTTGCGGTCTTTCTGCCTATGGCTACAAACGCCATGTATGCCAAACTGGGGATTGACTGGGCAAGCTCGCTGCTGGGTTTCTTTTCATTGGCCATGGCTATCATCCCGTTCGTGTTTATTAAAAAGGGAGCTTGGATCCGTGCAAACAGTCGATTCACACAAATGGTGCAATAGAAAACCCATATCATGCAGGTTAGTTCGCTCTTATATTCAATATATCCCATACCATCGACTTCCATCAAGCTATGTTAGTAAATATATAACTATGCATCAAGGTGTACATATTCTGCATTGTATGGGAAAACAAAGAAATGTGAAGACTACTCAGACTACTCTCAGTTGAACATAGGCCTGTTGCTATAAAGTGCCCACAGCAATGTGTAAATGTGAAGTTGAGAACACTTCTTCCAAAGCGATGGATGTTTCTAGGAAGTAATTGATATTGTTAGATTCCTTGGTGACATCTAGCTACATAATCCATTCGCTCATATCAAACTGTGCTTGTTAAGCAATTACATCATTGTACAAACAGTCTTGGAAGAATTCGGCCCAGGTAATGACAAAATACGCTAGAGTAGACAAACCCCAGAGCAAGTCGTATGTCACAATTATTCGCCGAGATCAGATCTAATGATATGTCTGGCCAGACACAACCAACAATACTTAGGCCTCGCCGCAGCCCTCTTACACCAAAGAGGAGAGATCCTAAAGGCCGCGAAAGAATATCCTACGCCAATATACTTTCTTGACCAAAGCACAGCTCTTAACATTGTCTGGCATTCTCTCACATTTTATATATCTTTCACATCAGGGATGCTTCAATGGTCTATTTTGATTTACATGCAGTTTAGGGAATGCTCGTTCATATATTGTATTAATTTTCTACCCCTTCTCTAATAGTATGAATTCTATTCACTGAATATGTCCTTTGTTGTAACTTTATATTCAGTCACCTGATCCTGCTGCAATGTAGCACTACTTCGATCGCTAACTAGTTGGTTTCCATTCTAACACGTTGACATCTTGACTTTTCTAGTCGAAAAAAGAAAACAAAAGACGAAAAAGAAAAACATACAACAGTGAGGATTCGCTGGTGGTCACCCACCCAACTACTAACTCACCGGCGTGTGGCTTAAGTACGGCTGAGCGGACGGGAAGCCCTGTTTTCCACACCCTATGGTCGTATGTATCAGTTCAAGTGCGGGATAGGTTTATAGCCGGAAACATAGTAGACCTAGAAAAAAGACATGGGCCTAGCCAGAGGACTGCTGGTAAACATAATATACGAGCAGCCTTAGGCCAATGTAGGGTAGCCAACAATGAGCATATTTAACCAGCAAATTCCCGACCATGGAAGTGGAGGCTGTAATATGTAATATCGGCTCTAATTAGGTCCAAAGGATCTTTAAGATGTCTCTGAAGTATCCATTTTTGAATATAGCATCATATATCATTTACTTTTCGAACTACTCACATGTCGTCACCCGAACTATACCAGGACGTGATCTTTCCTGCTTAAAGATTGATGTGTGAAATTTTCACTCTACTAACAGCGCAGGGTTTGCTTCAACGTCCACGCATATCTACAGTCTACAATATATATAACTTTATCCGTGACCCCATTTGTTAACCTGAAACCACATAGTTATGTTTATTATAGTACATTCCATTCAAATGTTAAACGGTCTGTATATTAGACATGACACCAATACTTGATTCTGTAAAGCGTAAAGGTAACAAGTTCATTGGTGGCATGATTTTCAGTATGGTTGATACCGAGGACGAGGTCATTATAGACGACACTAACGCTATTGCCTTCATTCACATATACTAAATTCGGTGGTATCCCCGGCACTAGTACAGGGATAGGCACGCATACCCTGAGGCGGGTTCCGCCTGATGTCCTTAGTTCGAAACTCCATTTTACGGCCCCATCCTCATGGATATTCAAACCGTGGGGGCCGTACACACAGGTGATGATCTACTGCCAAGGGTCTGTTCTAGGGCCCGAGACGCCCCAGGGGTAGATAGAAGTCATATAGTACACGGCGAAGGGTCGGGAGGGGAGGGGAATCCATCCTACGAACCGGCCTACCATGATAGATGTGTGTAGGTCAACTGGGAGCACTGCTTCAAAGTAGTTAGCGAAGTTCATAATTTTCACCAATTAAGGTCCTCCCGTGTCCACCCCGCTGATCCGCTGATCTTTCCCCTAATGTCGCTTAGCGGAGTATCAAAGGGCCAGACCCCCGTGCGCAGATGCAAAGTAAGTCTTCACACTTCTAACGCGAGGTAGTTGCTTGTTACAAGCTAGTTAAGTCTCTAAGATATAAGAATACTAGCCTGGCAGACGATGGGAAGGACGGAACCAGGTGACGATGAGACGTGCGCTTTCATACCTCGAAGGTTACAGTTCGTAGCCTCAAGTATCAATTTTCTAAATAAAGAAATCCGACCACTGACTTGTTGCAATAAAGTAGAGCCTAGGGAGTAATTCCAGTAGGTAAGCCGAGATCCTATGTCAGTGCTGACAACAGGGGAGTACTTATGCGGGTAATCACAGTCGATTTCAGTTTTTTTTGTCGAGTCTCCACTCTAATCTCAAGTGGCAGCGCATTGTGACAGCCTTGCAACACTACATGGCCCCCAAATATTTGGTGAGCCCGCGGAGTCGTGTCCATTAAAAACACATTAACAGTGAAGAGGTTACTAGCTTGTGAGATTCGTAAAGACATGCCGTAACTCTTATATCCTTCTGGCTACCGGAAGATGTCAAGGGCAATAAGAAATGGTATAGAATGTGCACCCTCCGAACGAATTATCGGGTGCCAATTTACTACATCGGGGCAATAGTCATTGCCTATATAAGCTTTCTGCCTATTAGGACTAAGATTTTCCGGCCCGCACCTGAAATGGGCCCATTCTCGTAAGACATGGCCAATTGGATCTCTTCGCCTAGAAAAGGGTCTCGGGAATAAGCCCATTAGAGCCCACTTTGCTGACGTTGGCAAAGCTTTTCCCGAAGTCGGAAAAGGAACCCCTACTGAGATCATATTGGTCCTTTCACTCGTTCGGGATTAGTTCCCCTAGATGGACGGTGTCAATATCATAGCAAATACGGAGTACACGATGCATTTTTATGAAATCTGCAATGTGACCTTGCGAAGAAAATCGCGCATACAATTGCCAGCCTCGGGTTGGCTAAGGGCTCTATAGGGCGGAGGGGAAAGGGTATAAGAAGGGGTCTTTGTCACTGTTGAAGCAATCATTCTACATCTCAATCACCTCCCCAAGACATCCTTCTCAAACTCTACCTTTAGTGTCTCCGATTGACTTGTACGTATGAACAATTGTCTCTTGTGATAACTCGACCAAGATATTGACTGCACTCATAGATCTTCGCAATGCAACTGAACAAGTGCCTCATCCTTCTGGCCACTTGCGCCACTACAGCCTTCTCTGTTGCTGTTCCCGATGCCACTGCCGCTGACGAGTGCAGCAACCTCGGCGGCGTCATGTCGATGGAGGCTCACAAGCTTCCTGAGGGTGTTAGTCTCTCCGATCTTCGCAAGTGCGTTGAGCACCCTCACGGCCGCGAGCGTTTCCTCGACGAAGCCTCTCTTGCTCCATTCGAGGAAGGTGATGCTCCCTCCGATGAAAAAAAAACTCCAACTGATATCGAGGCTGGTGGCCTGGAGGAGCGAGCTGCTGACGCGTGCTACACTGCTGCGCCTTACGGCTGCTCCAAGGGCTACTGCTGGAAGACTTGCGGTGACAACGGTCAATGGTGCTGGACTGCGTACAAGGCCGGGCTGGGCAGCTGGATTAAATGCAGTACATACAATGACTGCGGGACTACCACCTACGCCTGTGGTAGGGGTGGGGCGTCTGGGGGTTGCGGCTGCTAGATGCCTCTTAAACAATTTTGCCATGTCACTCTCTTATCTTATGGCTTCTATAGCATGGTCGAAAACGGTTTCACCACTTTATTCTCCACAGGTGCATTAGTAAATAACAAAAAGATAGCTTCCGTATTTGTCTTGTGTGGTCTTTGTGATAGAACAACTCTTATTCAAGTCAGACAAAAGAGACCCTTGCCGGTTAATTCGGTTATCTGGCCAGAGTAGAGACGAAGTATGATTGGAAACAAATCCACATATGGAAATTATTTGAACGCCACAGTGGGAGCAGTATATAGACAGAGAAAAGTGAAGGAGAAGAAAGCTTGCTATTTGATGGTCCTGACCTTAGTTCCAGCAACATTACTGATGCAACCTTTTTTGGTACAGATTCAGTACTGCCGAGCTACCAAAGCGCTTGCACATCCTTGTGCACAAGATGATAATACCCTCGCAGGACTGGAGGAATGGAGTCAGGTGAAGGTAAGGGTGCTGATTTTTTGGACGGGTGCCAACAAAGCTATATGAAGTTGAATAGCTTCGAGAGAAGGCAGATTCTATGTTATACCTGTCGTTTGAACGGGTAAACATGTAGCGGGGCACTGGGGCGCCTTGGCGCGTTTCTCCGCACGAGGCAGACAAGCCACCTCGAAATATAGCCGATTCCTCTCACATATTTTCGTATTCTTCTTTTAACGTGCAAATGTCGTTTTGAAAATGCCAATCTACACCCTCCACACAGATGAGAATGGGTTGGACGCGTTCGACTTTATTAACTCCATAACACTCCTACACAGCCAAACCTTCCGGACTGAACGTGCTGAAGTGCGAGTGGAAGTCGTTATAGCTCCAAGAGTCAACGGAAATCAAAGCCGTCATGCAGTCAGCGTGGAACGACATGTAGGTGTCTCTCTTATAGTTATCCGCAACAAGCTGACTATATTACAGGGAGGAATAGGTTTTCAGCCCTCCGCTGGTCGAAGTGGAATGAAAAAGACAACAGAGTACCTCACTGTACAAATCGATTTCCGGGACTCAGCAGCGCTGTGGGAAGCGTATTGTACAAGAATTGTCCGCTTACGGCCATCAATCAGGTCAATTTACCTTCAGAAATTGGAGTTTGAGTTTGAAAGAAGAGATCCAAATTACACGGGAAAGATTATAACCCCGTCAAGAGAAGATCCTCAGGCCTCTGCTGCTTTTTCTTCACCACCGCCTCCAGTGACTGATGAGCCGCTTCCGCCATATCAGTTGTGAGAGAGACATAATGAGACTGCAACTTCAATCCTTGAAAATCACCTGTGCATTCTGTTATGACCATGCACCACTTGCGCAATATACCTGGATAAGACTTCAATGAAGTTATTAACCAAGTAGAGAAGGCATATTAGTACCTAGGTAGATCCATGGCGGTGTGGTTGACGTAAGCGAGTGTCCTTGCCCAGGTGCCCAGGTGCCCAGGTAAGCTGGGCACATCCTTAGGTGTGTATCTTTTTGGCCAAGGCAACAGTCACCATATGCGACACTCTCCTTGTTCACCTCCACCACTAGCTATGTATTGTACTTGTTACTTTACGATACTTTATGATCCCCTCACACAGGTAGCCTGATACATACGACCATAGGGTGTGGAAAACAGGGCTTCCCGTCCGCTCAGCCGTACTTAAGCCACACGCCGGTGAGTTAGTAGTTGGGTGGGTGACCACCAGCGAATCCTCACTGTTGTATGTTTTTTGCATGCTTTGGTTCTTGTTTGATTTGTTAGAACGTCCCTAGCCTTTCATGCAGTTTGTGATAGATCTTTGCTTTTTGCTAGATCTTCCCAGGCTTTGTTTCCTATGAGTCTATTTCGATAGGCTCTATGGCAGCAGATAAAGATTATTATCATCGTCTGTTATCATTCACTCTGATTGTCGTTTGCTAACTATATGTCTCCAGGCTGCATTGTAGGTCAAAGCTATCACGGTCATATCTTTATTATCTTTTAGCTCATTTGATTTGTTGAGATCGCTCTGCTAAGAACGAAGTTTATAAGATATAGTTACGCGGAAGTCTCCTATTGTATACCGGTTGTCGTGGATATATATTAAGACCACGTTCAGGTGCTCGCGTGATACTTTCTGTTCTACTCCTCCTGGCATTAGACAATATCTCCGCTGTATTATATTGATCTTATCTGTCTTTATAGACTTAGTGTATTTTGCAATCTGTGAGGCTAACTATCTGTATATCGTCTATATTACAATCGAAAAATGTCTATATTGTCTATATATATACACACACACACACGCTATGCAAAACAATAATGCCTAGACACTGCATGAAAAGGGTCCTCCGACGGTACCATCGTCATATGACCTGATCTATTCGTGGGTAAGTATTCGCACAAGCAGAACAATATGGGAGGAACTTTATCAAACTTACAATATCAACAACGCTCGAGTATGTTCCAGCACCTAGAACAATTAGGCCAACGAACAGGATGCAGACGTTGAGTACGCCGAAAACTATTTTTTTGCCCATTGAGGTCTCGTCGCCCCGGATGAACATAAACCACATTATAGCCGGGAAATAGAATGTGAAACCGGAGATGAATAGCGACGAGATAAGGGACAGTAGGTCATTGAAGAATGGAATGACCTGTGCAACGATAAATTCAAGGATCGTTAGGACTGTGACGACAACCAGCCAGGTTATCCATCCCATCTTTGTGTTGATGAACCGGATGTTGGAGCTTTTAAACATGCGACCGTGCACTAGTCGACCCAGTACGACTGTGTTGATAGAACCACTGATGAAAATGACCGGTAGGGCGATACCGAACGCAACCCGACTGAGAAGGCTACCAGCAGACAATAGGGCGGGGCTCTTAACGTCCTGGCCGACAAAGGCATACACTAGTCCGCCAGTCACAGTGTAGATGAAGATCTCAGTCAGACCAAGGGCCCAAACGGACTTAGGGAAATCAGTCGGTGTATGCATCTCATCCATGAAGGAGAATTGACATAGAGCGAAACTGTACGCGAAAATGATATTGGAGAGGGCGATGAATGCTTCGGAGAAGGTAAGGTTATCCTTTGGCCAAGCCGACCAATTCACAGCTTGGAGGCCAGTCGAATTACTAGCCTCCACTCCAGTTCCGATAATAGTGATTCCGATGGCGATAATTATTGAGGCGAAATCGATGTAACCGAGAATAGCCATATCAGAGAAAGACGGGGGCACGGCGAATAGCAACAGAATGATAGCCGAGATGAAACCGAAAATCACAGAACAAATGTTGCTCCCAGTGATATTTGCGAATGTGATCGCCCCAGTTAGACAGTGGGATCCAGCAGACAACAACAATTCCAAGCACAGCATCACGAAGAGAACTTCATATCCCCATCGCCCGAACATCTGCCTGCCTGCCTCGGGGTAGTCCGAAATATGCGGGAACTTCACTTTGACCTGACCGATAACATAGCTAGTGTAGACAGCGATGAGGCCGAGGCCAACGCAGCAGATCACACCCGCCACCATCCCGAGAGTCGCAAACGTAGACGGGATCGAAAGAGATCCCAGTGCCACCGCCTCCACGATCAACACGATCGTGAGGCGCTTCCATCCCAGACGATTGAACTTCTGGATACCTGCTTTATATATCTCCTGGTCCCGGTCACACATTTCGGTCAATTCCCCGTCGCCGGGGAACATCTTTTCGACATCTTTCTTGACTGACATTTAATGGCGGTGGATGTCGAACAGTGAGGCTGTTAGGAAGGACCACGATAGAGGTAAAAGGAGAACGTCTCTCGATATTTCGGACACGTCTAGGGGTAAGACACGGCAAAAAAAAAGATCCCGAATCTCGGACTTTACCTACCTTATCGGACATAACTTTGGAAAGACGCCCACAAACTCCCAACAACTTCCTATAACATTCACCCGATTTGGCCCCACCGGGTCCTCTGCGATCACGCCATCTGCATGGGAATACGCAAGGCCTTTCCTCTTCGGTACGTCTTTTATACCAAGTTCACCAGTCTAATGCAAAGAGCAGCTGTGGATAAGGCTGTCATGTGCTTCTGATTTGTTCGCTCGTCGCAAGATATTTTTTTGGACAAGCTTAATAACCTAATTTCCGCTAAGTCAAAAGAACTACAGTAAACCCCGTACTATGTAGGATAGTAATTCTCGAACGGTTGAAGGCCGCTGGGTCACTCCCATACACTATGAGAATCTATACAACTATATATTTTGAAAGCAATTTTTGTCAGATTACGTTCGATCACACGTATGTCTTGATTGAGGAGGCCGATTATTGAAAGGATGGTGTGTGTTTCAGCAGCACGCGTTGGGAAAATTCGTGAAGAACCTTGGAAAAATATCAAGCTTTGTGGGTCCTAAGGTTTGCCACGTGCATGCTGCTGACTATTTTAGCAAACAATGCAAACATACATTCTTAGGTCCTTCGATGTGATTGCCTAAATAGGAAGCTAGTGTGTATTCCAATTGGTATAAATATTAATAATAATAAAATACTTTAGAACTATCTTTAAAACTTGGTTAGACGACGCCATGGGTGTGCAATTCTCGCTCTACGCTTTTATGTTATATAAGGGGAGGGACTTTACTTGGCAAACGTTCGGGAATACAGATATTTATAGCCGCACCCCGTAAAATATAGCAAACATAATGAGGAGATCAAGAAGAACCATTCATACTAAGCCCAGACATGGTTACTACCACCTTCAGGGCGCCATGCTTCGAAGATGCCTCGAATGCTTCATAGGCGTTGTGAATATCGTCAAATGCGAAACCTGCCATTATGATTAGCATCAACAAGTGTAAAGGATACTGTCATACGAACTGTGCGAGACCAAAAAGTTAGGATCGATGCCACCAGCCTCCACCATTTTAAGCAGATCTGGAGTGCTAATAGCGTCAATAAGCCGAGTCCTCAAACCTAGCGAAAAGATAATCAGTAATGACCAGCGCAGGGAGGACTCTTGGGAAGTGTACAGATATTGCGGTTCCATAGCTTTTCCAAGTGCAACTCGCACGACTCGCCAAAGACACCCAGAGAGGCAATAGTGCCCCCAGCGCCTACGAGAGCCTGCGCTGTCTCGAAAGACTCTGGCGTCCCCACTGCTTCAATAACCACATCGAACCCTCGCTCCTTGGTTACTGCTAGAGCCGAAGACACCACGGCATCCTGTCCATCAAGCATACTGAACGTATGATCAGCACCCATTGACTTGGCCGTCTCAAGTCTGGGAGCACCCCTCCCCACCACCGCCGTCATTGACGGACCGAACAGATTCCTCGCCATCTGGAGGATCATCAAACCAATCGGGCCAGTGCCTATTATCGCCACAGTTGACCCGGGCTGAATCCCACCGTTCAGAATCCCACATTCATAAGAAGTCGGGACAGTATCAGACAGGGTGACCGCGACTTTTTGATCGATGCTCTCCGGCAGCGCATGTAGCGACAACGGAGCATGAGGAATGCGAACATACTCGGCCTGGGTGCCGTCGATCTTATTTCCGAGAATCCAACCGCCGGATTCGCATTGAGAGGGCATCTTCTTGCGGCAGTAATGGCAGGTCCCGCAGCTGGTGATGCAGGAGATGATTACCATTTGGCCGACGGTCAAGTTCGTAACAGCGGCGCCGAGAGTCTCGATGATGCCGACTCCTTCATGGCCGATGATGCGGCCTGGTGTACATGATGGAACGTGGCCCTGTAGAATGTGCAGGTCTGTTCCGCATATTGTGGTATGCAGCACCCTAACAATAGCATCGGTGGGCTCCAAAATGACTGGTTTTGCACGATCTTCTACTACGATCTTGTTATCGCCAGTATAGATAACGGCTTTCATATTTGCGGGCCCTTTAAACCCAAGTTGACTAGGAAATGTTTAAGGGCTGTGGGGAGATCAAGGATGTCGAAGAGTAAGTTAAGGGAAAAAAGAAAACAGGAAATGAATAAATTGAACGATCTTGCTGGCTTCCATTTATAGGCGCTTTGCCGTCGGCTAGGAGCAAACAGACGATGCAAGCACACCTAAGCGGCATACATGAATATGTGAGCAAAGGCGACTAGTGACTACCTAGTTGGGTTCACGGGTTTTGTAACCGATAGGCAGACGAGCGATGCTGACGGGGGGCCACTATATTAAGTCGAGAACTATGCACGAGACCACAGATCCATATGCAGCTTACTGGCTTATAATGGGGGTCGATAGCCGATGGGCTTTGTGGAGTGAATCATTGGATGATTCTGTGGGATAGAAGGCTATACTCAGCGCTCAAAGTCAGAATTATTATAGTGAGGGTTCAGCTTGCTAACCCAATATAGGATCAGAGAAAATGGTCGTGAGAGATTAAAGAAGAGCTATTCAAGTCAATGTTCTGAGACTGAGGGGAATGTATACTTCGCCAAGCGCCAAGGCCCTACTAATTTTGCTCAGTTCGGGCACGCCTTTACCATCCCCCATTTTCCTTTTGATATATTCAAGTGAAGAGAAGAAACATACTACAGGACCTAGTGCCTAATTGCAGGCACAGATGCTACCTAACTCCGGCGATCTTAAAAATTCAGTCACCCCAAGTGTCCCGAATATTATTTTACAGGGGTCAATCCACAAGAGGAAAATATGGGTAAGGCCGCTTCCCGTTATCAATGTCCCGAGAACGAACTAATAAAGCATACAGGATGGTCAGAGGTACCGCGTTCTTATCATTTACTACTACCCAAAGCACGCAGCCTGACAGCTATAATCTAGGCCCGCTGCCAGTTCTGCGGCGTGAGCTTCAACATTGCGCGCAAACGCAAGGTGGGAGAACCTGATGTCGCTTCATGGCGATTTGGAGGCGACTCCCTGTGGGGGTACGAGCAGCCTGTTGAGGATCTTGATCAAAGCGAGTGCCTGAAGCGGGGCTGTGCTTTGGCTGTTATAGACCCCGAGGAGGAGGAGCATGATCCGGTTACTGACCCAGATTTCGTGCCCAAGAGCGAAGATTATGATCGACTGTATGAATATGACCCCGAACACGAGTCGAACTCGGGTGACATTGATGATGATTCTTTACATATTTCGGATAATGGAGATACGATTGGGAATGAAGAAGACGGAGAAGAAGAGGAGGAGGAGGAAGAGGCACTTTACCGCGACTTCCTCACACAAACAATCTACAACCAAAGCCACTTCACTGGCGAACCCGTCGCCCCCTTTGTCTACGCATCCACGTCCGTCTCCTTCCAAAAGGACATCTTAGTCCCATTGCCATGTGACTCACCACCAGACGGGTACTCCTTCGAGGACCTCGAGCATCTTCCGGGCCCCAAATGCGCCATGGCAGACGCCTACCCGGGCTCCGGGATCTCTCTCGCGGAAATGCGCGGCTGCCGGGCCGTCCAGTTTCTGGTCCATAAAAGCCTGGCACAGGATGGGCCGTGGCAGGCTGATGGACTGCATGAGCCCTGGGAGGATTTTGAAGAGTGGTTCCTCTCAGGACTCTCCGATGGTATGGAGTCGCGCGATGGAGGCCTCCAGCTTGTCTGTCCGGCAAGGGGTGGCGTGAAGGGGATCTGGGATGCGGATACCATTAATTTCCACGTAAGTTACCTTCTGGCACACCACGTGCAAGGAGCTGGAGGTCCAGTATGTCCTAACGCTGATCCTAAAATAAAATCAACAGCCTGAACGACTTGGCTCAACCGGCCTTGCCATGCCCTTTCATCCATGGTGCTTTGACATCTTCTCGCGGCAGTCAAAGATCCATTTCGGGAACAAGGTCAATATCACTGGGCTGATTAATTGGCGAAACGCCGAGTGCAGCTTTGACGCCGATGATGACTTTCCAAGGCACCCGGATGTCGCTAATGCACAGCAGCAAGTCTGGATGCATGATCCGGATGCAGCGTACCTTGTTGCGAACCCTCTGCACATAGTCGGGCTAACCGATTTCCTTTTGGATGCGGCACAGGAGGGTGATTTTGATATGCACCTTGCGGATGCTGTGTTGCTTGGGAATAACCACACAGATCGCTTGAGCGCTCTACCACCAGAATTGCGGCTGCACGTTGTCAGTTTCTTGGATTCTGGGGATATCATGAGTCTTCGCCAAGCCTCAAAGGCATTTATGAATCTAACAAATAATGTCTGGTATCGGATTGTGCGAGGACAAATGCCTTGGCTATGGGAAGCCTGGGAGGAAGGCGAAATCAAACATAGCCCTTCTCCCTGGACGTCCATGACCGCGAACGAAGTGAAGGCCGTTGAAGAGCTTAAATGCCGGTACACCGCAGTGTTGAGCGATGAATATGAGTATGCCACGTCCCCCGATAAGGTGGTAGACTATCTACTGCCTCGGCCCAATGCGATGCTCGACCAAGGGCTCCTACCCAAGAGCGACACAAACTGGTATCGCGTTTTTAGGCAGATCAGGACCCATTGGCCCCGGATAAAGGGACTTCGGAACCGAGCAAGGATCTGGACCGACGTTGAGGAGGTCATTCGGCGGATTCGGATGCATGACAGTGTTGAACTTTCTTGAGACCTTCGCGGCTGAAACATTACCTATAAGCGGTGACTCAACTATCTGGCAGTTGACTGTTGGAGCTCTCCCCTGAATGTGGTTCCATATAGGACGTCTTCTATGACCTAACATATACCTCACTTGTCCGGTCGCTCGCTGTCCCATATCAAACATACTTACGAAGATTGGGAAATACATGCAGCCTGGGTGGCTACTATATATATGGTAACAATATCTACAATTTGAAATAGTTACATTGTGTAGATAATGACAGGCAGCAGGAATTAGTGCCTTTTGCTGAATCTGTATGGCGTGTTCAAGGGTTTTAGTTAGTCTCAATTTCTATACCTTGATACTAATTCATTTAGGATAACCGTTTTGGCTCCAGCATAAGCTAGTATTTTCCCTCTCTTACTAGTTATCACGTGTGATAGTTATATTAAGATGTTTGCACCCTAATCTACCGTGACCTATGTTTGTATTCGTATTCGTATATACGTCTATGTCCATTTTCGGATACTGTATGTCGAATTCATTATCCATAGAAGCTCGTGCAGATGATTATTACATTGCGGGATTCTATGAGTGACAGATGCTTTGTGGATAAGGAGGGTTCGACGTGAGAGTGAGTTCGGAGAATGAAGAATACAGGACAATCAGTGACCATTCAGAGGAACCAGTTAGCTCTTTTCTTTTCTTTTACTCTTTTCATATCGCAATTCTCTTAGACAAAAAGCCATAAACAAAGATCCTAGCCGGGAGACCATTTCCGATAATACTAAACTCTTTAAGGCTAGACGTGTGGTCGCACAGGATTCTCGCCCTGTCTATAGCACACTTACCCAGCTATCCATCGCCTATGACCTCATTCCATATAAGTCTCTTCCACACATAATCTATCACATACGACCATAGGGTGTGGAAAACAGGGCTTCCCGTCCGCTCAGCCGTACTTAAGCCACACGCCGGTGAGTTAGTAGTTGGGTGGGTGACCACCAGCGAATCCTCACTGTTGTATGTTTTTGCTTTTTTGTTTTATTCTCCAAGTTTATGAGTTAAGCTCTTCGACAACCTTGGAATGATTGATTCCGTTACGCTTGCCATAACAAACCTTTTCTTCATGATTGTCTTCAGGTCGAGCCACTGTATACACTGGGAAGAAGCCATTAGGAAGATATCTAAGGATCGTCGAGATCAGAACACGCTCATAAACTACGCCCTTTAGGTTTAAAAAGAGGCCGTGTGGGATATTTGAATATAACTGGGGAACTGAGAGCCGATATATACCATATCGACGAGCTACCCTCTTATTGCCCCGGCTGCAAGTTAAATCCTTGGAGAAATTATGCTTTTTAACCCACAATCGCCATCCGTTCAGTCAAAGTTGACGATAAAATTTATCATCATTTGCTGTGCGGTAGACCCCGGGTCACACTTCTCTCTCTGCCTCTCGGCTCCATGATTGAGACAGGGGCATATCCGCAGTCCTCGATCGCCAAGACGAAGACAAAAACGCAAAACCAACAAGGGAACTTGAACCTAAGGTCGCCAACGGAAGCCAGGATGACGCCAGTCGAGGTCCTGAATCTGCATCTGCGAAAGTCCCGCCAATGCAGCAGCAACATCCACTCGATCACGCCGCTTGTTGTCCCAGGTCATGTAGACCCACAGGCCAGCGCCCAGAAGGAGGGTGGTACTGGAAGTTGCTAAGTTGAGACCGTTCCCGATATGATAGTTAGGGCCATCGAAGGGGAGGTACGACCAGGTGCTGATAAGCCCGCCTATATTGCCAAACATGACCATTGCGCCGATCGCCGACGACCGCGCGGTATCCGAAACGACGTTGGCGGAGACATGCGCCGCGCAAAAAGCCCCAAACGCGAACGACCCACTACTGATCAGGAAAGTCGCTCCATATCGTACCATGGGGTCTTCGGAAGCAAGGAACATGATATAGCCTACCCACCATAGTCAGTATTTGATTGGAGACTATAATAGGGTGGAAGTTTACCGATTATCATGAGGGGTGCACATAAAACGAAGAAGATCAGTCGGTGGTCGAAGCGCCAGCTAAGGAACGGGAATAATAAAGTAAAGAATGCACCGACAATATACGGAGGGACCGTATGTAGCTGCTGGGATATCACCCCGGCACTAGGATAGATGGTTTTGATGATAGTGGGTGCGAACATTCCGAGGCCCTGAACGGTGATATTATTCAACATATAGATGAATGCCGTGATGATCGTAGTTGGACTAAAGATGCCACGCATCATCTTAGCCGTATCGAATTTATCGAGAAGCTCGGTTGTCGCCACGCGCTCAGACTTAATACGCGCAACGGCTAGATCCTTTTCTTCTTGTGAGAGCCATAGCGCCGTCTCCGGCCTATCGGTTAGGGTGAAGAATGAAACAATACCGATACAGATAGTAACAATGCCTTCAATGGCGAAGATCATTTGCCAGCTCGAGAGAGAGCCGAAGCTATCTAGCTTCAGAATGCCAGAAGCTAGAAGGCCACCAAATGCACCGGCTAGCGGAGCCATAACGATATATAGCGACAGACGGAAGGCAAGTTCACTCCGTCGATACCATCGCGAAAGATAATATGCGATTCCAGGCATCAATCCTGCCTCGAAGAGACTGGTAAAGGGTCAGCGGTATTCGCACGGTATTCATATGAGAACATTGGATTTTTGCGGGGGGTTTATCTACTTACCCTAAAAGAAAGCGAACACCACACGCCTCATGAATATTATTGACAAATGCTGTCGCGACGGAGCAAATGCCAAACCCGATTTCAATGCCTGGAAGCCACCACCCAGGCCCGATCCATTTACACATGAGGTTGCTCGGAATCTCAAAGACGATATATGAGACAAAGAAGACCGACAACACGATGTTGTAATCAAGTCCTTCGAGTCCCAGGTCCTTCTCAAAGCCAGCTAGCTTAGCATTTCCTATTTCAACAGTGATTAGCTGGGCCAGATAATGATGATAGGCAATATACGCACCTATGTTTGCGCGATCGATAAAACAAAACAGATACATCAATGACACCGTGGGAATGATGAAGAGGTCGATCTTCAGACGCAACCTCGACTCAGCTGCCTTGTCGAATTCCACAAGGGCGTGACCATATTCATCCGTGGCTAGATGGCCTCTTCCGGCAGCGATGTCCATCACATTTTCTTCGTATTCCGCGACGCCCTTTTCATCAGCTAAGGACTGGGTCCGGGAGGCATTGGCCATAGTGAAGGTGCCAGACAAACGCTTATGGTGTGGGGGTAGTGATATAGAGAATCCAGGTAGGATACTAGCGAAATAAAAATACCTCCCATTCAGTTTTTTATACTAAAATGAGGGAAAGTTAAAGTTCCCAGATGTAAATGGGGTAAATTCGGTTAATCAGCTCAACGGATTCTAGTTGGAGCCCACTTGGCCAGATCGGAGTTCCATTGCTCCAGACTCTTCCCCTGGATCTACCCCAGATTCTGGTAAACTAGGGAAAATATCGGGATTGTTTTTAATCTATCCTTCCTCCAATCATTTCCAACGAGAATAGTAGCAAGCCACAAGTTATACCACTATATACAGCTGCTGTCTCTTTCGCCAAGTGCGTATATGCCAAGGGAGGGGACATGGTCTACGAGTACGTTGGCCCTCGGTTATTGATCTCATTCGGGTCCCATTCCGGGTCTCGTTCCCCCTCGGATCCCGCTCCGGTCGGCTGCGGGGGTGGGGATATCTGGGGATATTGGTGACGAATCCCTTAACCTTATTGCACTTGCCGACGTTCTGACCCGGTCTTTGGATGTTTAAGGGCTTGGAATAGTGGTTTGGTAGAAGCGTTAGGTAAGAACTGACTAAGACAGATGGCTCGTAGGGTCCGCAGTGCGTTCGTCTTTTCATTTTTTGTTATTGTTAACTGGTTTCAAGATTCCTATATACATGGCTTGAGCCCCAGAGTATTAGTGCCTAGCGACGCTGACGCTGATCTGTGAACTAGGCCCTAAATAATCGAGAGATTTCCTTCTCGTAGCACTAATCTTTATATCCGATGTGCTATGTAGTATTAGCCTAATCTATTTAAAAAGACGATAATATAGACCTCACTATTGTAGTCCTAGTGGCGAGTGGGAATTCAAAATCTTCTTTCTCTCTTTAAACTAGTTTTTACCAAAAGTACAGACAAAATTACAATGTGGAAAGTTACCCGAAGATGGGGCTCTGTTTGCTATAGATGGTTCAAGGTTTTCGGTGCAAACAAAGAGAAACTGCGACAAAGGGGAGTAGTATACTGTAGAAAGATAGAATGGCATGTTGATGAGAAGTCAATTTTAGCCCACATATGACCAGAAAGGCAAGAACGCCAATGACCTAATCTACTATTGTACAAATTCCGCTACCTCAGACTTGCGCCTGAATCTCATCAACGACCCGCCCAAGAGTCCCGTTACTCCAGCCATCAACCCGCTCCCGGTCACAAGTATCATACAAAGCACGTGCAAGTGCCGCAAGCTGAGGAGCCTCCTTCGCATTAGCCTCTGCAGCTTGGATCTGGATCCAGCTAATGACACCAGAACGGGTGATCAAGGTAGTACTACCACCGACCTGGGCGGCACGGTACACAATGTGCAGGATCTTGCGACGAGCTGCTGGGCCGAGGGTTGGGGACTGGTATAGGGAAAGGATGCGCTCGAAGACATTGGCTCTTCGGTAAACCTCCATATCCTATAGTCGATGTGTTAGTAATGGTGGTCTTGGAGCGTAGAACTAGAAGGTAGCAACTTACAGCCTCGGTGCGGAGTGCCTTGATAAACAGGTTCAGGAGCCAGTCGATCTCCTCAAAATACCCATCATCCAATTCAGGCTCGTGCAGGAGAATTTTGTCGACCCAGTATGTTGGGATCTTTTCGACTTCCCAGGCCGGTGCCTTCTGCAGGAACTTGTTGACCTTGCCGTAGACCTTGTGGAGGGGGTCTGTAAGAACCGCCAGACAGTTTGAAGCGCACTCGCCCACAATCCAGGGGACGGGCTTCTCCATGCCAATGTTGTTGACTGTTTCGAGGAGCTCGCCGGATAGAGTAAACACCGTGCGCCATTCGGCGTAGGTGGATTCCTTGAGTTTAGCCATGAAGCGAATAATGCTGGCGAATGCCTGTCGCCGGACTTCCTCATGCTGAGAACAAAGGCAGAGCATCAATTCGGCGATGTGGCCCTGGTCCACTGCTTCGGCAATGTCCTCTCTTTCCCATTTGTTCAGGGCATTGTGGGTCGTGCCTTCGGTGGGCAGGAAACCAAAGATATCATCTAGATCAACGGTAGAGGCTGTTTTGGATGAACTAGGCATATTAGAGCCAGAGTCAATGTCCATCTTGTCCTCGTCGTCGACATCATCTGCCTCTTTCAGTGACTTTTTTAGAAGGGACTTGGTTTTCTTGGTCTCAGTTGCTTCAACCAACGCATCCCGAGCAGCCTTGAGTACCTTGGTGCTCTCACCAGCCTGCTTCAGATTACCTAGAAGACTTGCGATCCAGGCTCCAACGGCAGATTCCGTGGGTGCATCAGCGCTCTTGACGACGAATGGCCATTGCTCAACAATGGCAGCAACAAGCGCGCTAGTACTTTTAGACATGTCTTCAGATAATGACTGTAGCAAATCCTGGTAATGAACCGGCTTCTTGGCGACACGGGAGACACAGTTATCAAAGAAGACCAGCTGTGAATGCAAAGCGTCAGCCTCGGAATTCTCAAGGCTTGACAGGACAGACGCAAATGCGTGTGGCGAGCTTTGCAGAACAGAGTTTTCAACCAGAACGGTCCTCAGGAGGGTAGAGATACGCCGCGAAGACTCCTTATCTGAAGTATCCATGAGAACCTTAAGAATCGAGGTGAAGGGTGAGTATTGCATGGATGCTGGCTTTTGCCACCAACGCAATGAAGCGGACTGCTGCGCGATCTGGAGTATGCTCTGAAGCTGGCTCAGGAGCGATTCAGAATCATCCGCGCTAACGCCTGGGGTTTCCAGTCGCTTGAGAACATCCACCAAGACCAGTGAGACATCAAAACTTTCCTCCAGAGCAATGTCCGGCATCACTTCATAGTAACACGTCAAGAGCTCTGCAACAGCCTCCTGCTGGGTCAGGTCCTCCTTGTCTGTTCGTCGGAAGAGGACAACGACATCCTTGACAGCAGGGCACCGGCGGGAAAACTCCGCAAGCAACTTGGCAGAAGCCTGATTCCAGAATAGCTGGCCTTGGCCGTGATCAGCCTGGAAGATTTTGAGGACAGCTCGCAGCTTAGTGAACGCAAGGGTCAAAATCCGCACAGCGAACAAAGTGATAATCTCTGCATTCTGGTTGAGGCAGCGGGTCATGATCTTCTGGCCAAGGGGACGAGGGAGAATATTTTCAATAACGATGGAAACCGGCGGCGGCAGGATAGGCTGTTTATCCTTCCAACCACAGTTTGCAGGGACAGGCAATTGCACAGTTGAGAAAAGGAAAGCAGATTCGGCCATCCATGAAGGGGTGGCTTTGGGGTCCGAAATAAACATAGTCTTCCTCGAGAAGTAATCGGCGACGAGCTCTGGTGCCACCCTAAAAATTGACACCAGCAGTTCAATCTGAAGACTATCCACATCAGGCCGGAGGCACTGAATGAGGAATGAAAGGGAGCCATTCCGCACGGGGACTGACTCTCTGTATTTGTCGACATAGACGGGGGAATCAAGACCCAACTCAATGCAGGTATCATCATCAACAGGCAAGGTCTCTGGATCGGTTCCGACGGGATACCAACCGGTCTCGGGTAAGAGAACGCCGAGCCCGGCAGTTTTGCACACATTCATCATGACTCGATGGATCTCATTGGCGATGACTATTCCTCCCGCATTAGGCTCATCTGACTCTCGGTCATAACCATAAAGTGTCACCAGTCGTTCGAGGTTGTGTCTGTTGAAAAACTTGCTCTTCGATTTGCGGGACAGAGCGGAATCTTGTACCACGTCCCTCTCGATAGCCTTGATAATTTCTAATACAGCATCCCGCGGATCCTTCCGGATATATTCAAGGAAAGATCTAGTGATCTTGTGCTGTTCGATGATATCACCCTTTTCGGAGGCATGCTGAACCCTCAGGTTCGCTAGCAGGTATCGCTGAGCGTTGCGTCTGAGAGTGGACTTGTGGAACTCATCCTCCGAAATCTCCTGTGCTTTATTGGGGGTCAAGAATACCTCTAGTCTCTTAAAGGTAATGTACCGCCGGAGGTATAGCTGTCGTGCAACTGCTCCTCCGTCAAAGGTCACGATCTCCGTAAGCAAACGGAGACATGGTGAGATCAAGTGTTCTTTGGACTTAGTTGCTGTCAGGCCGCGGTTGAACAATCTCAGCTGGTCTTTCTGCAGCAAATGCTTGCACAGGGCGATTCCGAATTCCCGGAACTCGAGTTCCGACGAAATCGTCTTGAGGAAGATCGCAAGAACAGAAGGGACACTGGTCAACAAAGGCTCATTGTTATTGCCGTCGCCAAATGACCAAGACTGGATGATATCCGCAAAGCACACTGAGGTTTCATTCTCTTTTCCGGAGTTGGTGATTTGCTTATCGCAATACTCCTTGAGGATGCGCAATTTCTCTGCTTTGTCGCTATCCTTTTCCGTGTGTGCAATTGACACCAAGAACTCTTTGAACTTGATTATACCTATATGCTAGTCAGTCTTGATGTAGGTTTAGATGGCTTGCGATCTGTCTCACCTTGCTTTGCCAACGGGGCATTTTGCTGGACAGCCAACAGGTCGCGCAGGGAAGCCGCAGACTTAATATTGGACGTCACAGTTGGTTTATCTGCTTTAGGATCATCAATCTTTCTTCTCTTAGCCCGAGAGGGATGTTCTGTGATGTGCGACATGATTTTATGGGTTGGTGTTGTAACTTATTTTTTTTTTATCTTCAGATGTTCCGATACCATCGACGTTCCCAGCTCTTTGATTGGTCAAGACCTCCCCGCCCGGGACACAAGTGTGGATACACCGCCTTCTTCTGCCAGGTTAATCTGTAGGCGGTGTGTCAGCAGCCTCCACCTGGGCAGTGGAGACGTTTACTACTGTGGTTGTCGTTTCCTCTATCATTTAGTCCCCAGTACTCACTGTGCATTTCAATACCTGAAACAGATAAAGAAGAAGGCTTGTTGTATTTACGATGAAGGCTTTCCCTAGCAGGATGCCCAGTGAGTTTCGAAATTGACAGGATAACTTAGCGTCGTGAATGGAACAATTTAATTATTCCCATCTAGATATCGTACAAGAACTAGATCCAAAAGAAGTAACTCCGATATTTTAAGCTGAGTGGTTCACGCAAAAGCACAATGATAGGGAGATATAAGACGCAAGGGAAAAACAAAACAAAACACACCATTGCAACCATGGCTGGTATATTTGAAACAGAAGAAAAATCAACCCCAAGTTCCACCACCACCACCTCTGCCCTGCCGCCGCTGGGCAGAGATACGCCAATCGTCTTCACCAGCAAAGCGGTTGTGCAAAGGCTGGATGCGCTCCGCCTTCTTACGCTTCGACAGTCGATCCGTAGGTGCAACCTTGAAGAAAGTAGGCGCCGCTTCCACGAGCCATTTCGGCTCAATGGCAGTGGTACAGTGCATGTACTCCTTACTTGTGAGTACCAATGTGTGGTAGATGACATGCTCGGCCGGTTTGCCAAACATTGCGGAGCTGGGGTGCATATACACAGGTGTTCCTTCCACCAGGGTCTTGTATCCTTCCTGGGGGTCCTTGCGCGCTGCGTTGCGGAAGAAGCCGGTGCACAGGGACTGTCGCACTTTGATGGTATCCCGGCCGCAAGAGACAATCCGGTGCTTGTAGCGATTCATGATGCCCAGCAGCTGCTGACGCACATCTTTGGCGCGCTTGATCTGTCGTGCTTGGATGAAGTTCTCGAAACACCAGGAGTTGTTGAAACCTGCGTGCTTCCATGCGTTGTAGACATTAAGCAAGGTCAAATGATCGCCGTGCGGATCGTGGAATTTGGCCTTCTTCTGGTCTGCTTGTTGCTGCTTTTCTTTGGGGCGGTAGAAGACAGACTGGATTGACAGCATGGCGACAATGCTAAGCATTTCATCGGAGCAGCCCGAATCCACAGATGCAATGAGCACCTTGGCAAGCGCAGGCTCCATGGGGAAATCGGCCATCTTTCGTCCGAGTCGAGTCAAAAGACCCTCATCATCGAGTGCTGACAAGGCATATAGTTCTTCGAGTGCTGTCAACATGGTATTGGTAGGGGGTGGGTCCATGAAATCGAAGTGGAGAAGGTCGTTAATACCCATTGCCTTGAGCATAAGAATGGTATGTGAGAGGTTCTGACGTTGAATTTCGGGAATCGTTGTTGGAAGCATTTCAGACTGATAGGCAGCCTCCGTGTACAATCGGAAACACTTTCCAGGTCCTGTTCTTCCGGCACGGCCAGCTCTTTGCTTTGCTTGCGCTTGGGAAATCGGGGTCACCACAAGAGAATCCATGCCCAGCTTTGGATCGTAGGCGTTCTGCTTCACGAAACCGGGATCAATGACGTAGTAAATCTGATCAATTGTAATCGAGGTCTCCGCAATGTTGGTTGCAATAACGACTTTACGTCCGCCTGGAGGTGCGGGATCGAAAATTCTACTCTGCATCTCACTAGGTAGTGCAGAATAGACAGGCAAGATGACCAGCTCAGGGACAGTAGGCCCTAAAGCTTTCATGCGCTCGAATAAGATCTCACATGCCGTATCAATCTCCTCTTGACCTGTTAAGAAGAGCAGAATATCACCTTGGGGTTCTGTCAAGTGAATTTGCATGACAGTGATAAGTGCGGCATCGAGATAATCAGATTCGGGCTCCTTGGAGTACATGACTTCGACAGGGAAAGTTCGGCCGGGAATGGAGAAAATGGGACAACCGTGGAAGTATTCGGAGAACTTTTCAGCGTCCAGTGTGGCGGACGTGATAATCAATCTGAGATCAGGTCTTCTTTTGACTGTCTTCTTTAACAATCCGAACAGAATATCAGTCGCAATTGTCCGCTCGTGCGCTTCGTCGAGCATGATGACAGAATATCTCTTGAGGTCTGGATCCAGAAGAATTTCTCTCTGAAGCATTCCATCCGTCATGTACTTGATCTTGGTGTCTGGGCTAGTACAATCCTCGAAACGGATGGTATATCCAACCTCTGCTCCGAGCTTGCAACCAACTTCCTCGGCCACACGTTTAGCCACCGACATGGCAGCAACACGGCGAGGCTGAGTGCAACCAATTATTCCGTTGTTTCCATATCCGCCCTCGGCCAGGTACTGCGTCAACTGAGTGGTCTTTCCAGAACCTGTATCTCCGACGACAATCATCATTTGATTGTCCTTCACTGCATCCAACAATTGCTTCCGGAACTTGTAGACTGGCAGGCTCTCGCGTTGTTGTTTTATGGACATGTTCGTCCGCTTCCCAAAAGATGTGTTCTTGCCCATCGTCGCTCTCTTCCACTCCGGTATAGCCTCGTCCTGCTTAGGCTGCTGAGCACTTCGAAGATCAGCGGCAAACTTGCGCTCTTCGGGTGCAACCATGGGGTCCTGCCACTGAGCATTGAGATCGACATCCGCCGCCTTTTCGGCTGCCTTGTCTTGTGCTTCCTGCTGCTTCAATTCGCGTCTCTCCTTGGCAAGGTTAGTGCCTGCCATTGCAGAACGGTTCATTGAACCATCGGGAGCCTTGACAACACGAATGGGAGAAAGCTCGAGGGATTGCTTCGTCTGGCCAGCCAGGAAAGGAGGCTCCTCGTCTTTGACCTCGATATCGATATCTTCCTCCTCCTCGAAAGTGCCTTCGCCGGTGAGCGTTGCATTATATTCATCGTCGATGTCGGGATAATCTGCTGCAGAGGCAACACCGGAGGCAATCAACTGTCGTATCTCCCATCGCTCCGGCGAAGTCATGCGCTTTCGGTTCCTCATTGGTCGACCTCCGGACCCTTCAATGACGGGCACCTCGGAGCCGAGACTGCCGTACCTGTCATCTGTGAGTCCGCCATCGAGACGTTCCATATTTGCACCAGAAGCAAGGCGTTTCTGGGGAACAAGATCCATGCCTGTCACTTGATCCACCTCCTTCATGGACAGTCCGATGCGAGTGCCATCGATACTAGCCACTTTGACTTTGACTGGTTGTCCACGCGAGACCAAATCCGAGGGATGATTCACTCGTGCTCCCTCTTGCATTGCTGAAACGTGAACAAGTCCATCCACCTTGCCCCTGACGCCCTTTAGATTCACGAAGGCACCAAAGTCTTTCACACCGGTCACGGTTCCATCATAGATCTTGAAGAGAACAGGATGGTCATCCAGCTCAACAGGCGGGGGACGACGGAAATCATCATCCTCGTCGCGATCACGACGTCTCCGGCGGTCACTATGTCCATTGCGACGGCTGTCTTCCCGGTTGCCGTATTTTCCAATCGATCTCCCGAACTCGTCCACAAGATCATCATTTTTGCTATACCGCGGGGCGCTTCGAGACCTTGATCGCGAGCGGTATTTGTCTCTGCGCCGTCCACGGTCGTAATCGTTGGAATCAGGGCTGCGGCTCCGCTTCCTCGTCCCGCGATCGTTTCTCGGTGCATGTGGTTTGTCCTCCTTTGCTTTTCCCGCCAGGCCCTCGAGCATGGCGAAAGTGTCGTCCATCGCGCCTGCTTGTGCATCGGCCTCGTCTGCCGCTTGGCGATCTATATAGTCTTCTTCCTCCCAGCGTTTCTCCGTATCGGGTACTGCAAGGCCCTTGAACACGCGAGACTTTTGCTCCAGAGCGTCAAGCAAATCCATGTCGTCGTTGGCATCAGAAGCGCCGTTCGCGTTCTCCGCTTTCTTTCCCTTGTACTTTGGGTGCATCGTGAGCACCATGCGATCGACACTCTCCAGGAGACTCTGCGGGAATTCGCCGCCCATGTCGTCGAAAAATTTCTTGAAATCGGAAAACTTGCCGTTGCATTTGAGGTGCTGGTCGATCACGAACTCTGCGAGGGTCTTGTCGGCGATTCCCAGGTGGTTCTCGAACTCGTTCGTCACGCGCGAGACGAGCGAGAACAGCTCCAAAGACTCGAGGTCATCCATGATGGGTGGTGGAGCAAAAGAGATCCAACCAAATAAGAGATAGAGCCAGCAGAACTAGACAAGGGACGTGTAAATTGGCGAGCGCGCAAAACACTGCTACCCTGTAGCTCTTCGGAGGCCTGTCGGGATCTTGAAGGCGGAAAATTAGTGTGGCCGAAAGTTGCCACTGATAAGATAAGGCGGTATGCTCAATTTATTGACAGTTGGAAAGTCTTAGCACCTCTATGGCCCCATCTATATACCGCCTTCCTGTATAGTCTACACGCCATATAATATGCGCTAATAGTTGAATTCAGCCGGTTTGAATGTATGGGGATTTTACACTGGCAGAATTCTATGTGATCAATGTGTGGGGCTGGTGTTAACATTTTTTGACGGTAGCACCTGGGCACGATCAGATCAGTGAGAGTTCATAGTCGATTTATGGTGACGAACAATAGTAAATGCCGGAATATAGAGAGGTGAATGCAAGCCGAGAAAGACGCAAGTGATCAAAAAAGAACAGTAATGAGATCTATAGGTATTAGGTACTGAGTATCGGAGATCGGTTTTATACATCTAATATACATATTTCCTGTTGTACATATTCATCACTCTCTGGGAACTTCCGTGTCATAGTAGGACTCAGTTGAATCAGGCTCCGAGTCATCCAAGTCGGGGGATGGGCCCTCCTTCTCGCCCCCTGCCTCTGATGACGGCTCATATAATGAGAGTTCATCAGACGATGCACCCTCTGCACCCTCTGCACCCTCTGAAACAGCCTCTTCGGGCAGCTTAATTTCCATCTGCTCTCCTTCACCGGAGGGGTTCATCCAGTCTCCAGCAACTCCCATACGTTCCTGCTCCAACAACTGTTTCTGCAAAGCAATCTGGCGCTTCAGAGAAGCACCCTTCCGCAGCCTCTTGTTAGCAGAGAATTCAGTCAATGCTCTAACCATCCGCTCTTCAACAAGTTCCTTGACATGGCTTGCCAGGGTTCGGTCAGTGAAGACACCACCGAAACGGAAACTGAGCCACAGGTACAAGATAACTGCCCTATGAAGGCTC
Organism: Penicillium rubens; assembly: GCF_028828025.1. NCBI lineage: Eukaryota > Fungi > Ascomycota > Eurotiomycetes > Eurotiales > Aspergillaceae > Penicillium > Penicillium rubens. The sequence continues at coordinate 3,678,875 of NW_026890601.1, read as the reverse complement.
TCCAGATCATGCAAATAGTCGTTGCTGCCAGAAACGGGCTGCTCGATGACTTCCAGGTTAAGATATGCGATGTCCAACAGTCGTCCTTCATGGTGTTCGGCTACGCAGTCGGCCATAGCACCAGTAACATCACGCGAGCCTGAACTTTTACGGTCCATTGGAGAAACCATGAACTTTAACTGGTCCTCGAACGGTAGTCCTTTCACAGTGTCGATGATTTCGGCGTTTTCCAACTGACTGGTAGGGTCACACAAGAAGAACAAAGGGCTGACCTTGGCAATTTCCAAGACCCGCTTGATCAGATATTCGAAAGGTACACCTGGTGGGAAGTAGGCTGCAAATTTCCGGAAAACAGATTCTGGAGGGAAGATACCCGCCGCACTGAGGGGTGGGGGCTCCAACTTCATAGCCTGCTGGATATATGGAAGGTCAACCTCTTCGAGACAGGAGATCAGGCCCACGTTAGGCTCATCATTTATGCTTTCTTTGGCATTGGCTGGACGATATCGACCAGCGCGCCCACCAATTTGTTTGATCTCAGGGACAGTGAGTCGTTGAAGTCCAGTCGGAACACGTTTGACGAGGGTGTCAAATATAACACGCTTGCAGCTCCTATCGTGGGTTAGTATGGAAGCGCAAAACATTATCAGGGAGGGCAGAACTCACAGATTAAGACCCATACCGATCGCGTCACTTGCCACAAGGAAGTCATAGTCATTGTCTGGGTCATTGAACAGATTCGCCTGTTGTGTCCGAATCTCTGCTGGCAGACCACCGTAAACGATGGCAGCGCGTCTTCCGGTAGTCTTCTCGATATCTGCCTTCATAGCATGTATACCTTTCCGGGAGAATACGACTACACAGTCACCCTTTTCCAGGCTATTGAGATTACCTTTTAAACTGTGCGGCATCACTTCCAGGGCGTTCAGACGTTCGTAGCGGTGGACCTCCAATTTGTCTCCCGTGAGTGCACATAGCTCCCGAATCAGCGGTATGGCACGGGTCTCACCGCACAGGTGCAGTTCGGTGACCTGAGCACCAAGGAAAGCTCGAGTCCATGCCCATCCTCTTGACGAGTTAGCAATCATTTGGATCTCATCGATCACGCCAACATCATATTCTTGCCCTAGGCTGACCATTTCCACGGTGTTGCTAGTAATACGCGGTACTTGATCATCGTCGGGAAATTTGACATCATCACCAGTGACGAGACTGCATGGAACCCCATCTGCCTTAAATCGATGATATACTTCTTGCGCGAGCAATCTCAGCGGACCTGCGTAGAATCCATTCTTGCTTTTCGCCAGCCGTTGCAGCGCATGGTAGGTCTTTCCGGAATTCGTCGGTCCAACATGGAGATGGATTGTTCGCTGCATCGAGCGTGCGCGCGGATACCACTCGGCTGGCCATCGAAGGTCGGCCACTTCTTGCTGTGCTTCCAGAATGGGTGCTGAAAACCTAGCAGTAATGTTTTCCGAATACTGCATGTATTCCACCTCTTCCCGCAGGCCCTGAAGTCCGGAGGCGAGGTAGGCCTTTTGCAGCGCTACCTTAATTTGCCGAAGGGGTCCCCATTGTGCGGATGCCTTCTTATCATCTGATTTGCAGGCATTTTTTATTTGGCGCTCAAATTGAGTCCATCCTTCTAGCGATTCGCCCGATTTGTTCAACTTGCTGTATACATCGCGTAGGGTCGCTTCCACCAGTTCGTTGAAATCTCGTGCGGCCGCAATATCCTGTCGTACGGACCTTCCGGGGGAGCCTCCCACAAGTGTTTTGCCCTTTTTTGTGTCCGATTTCCTGTCCGAGGAGATAGGGGGTTTGGCCTTTTTCGATCGTTGCAGAATCGACGTTGTGGTGAAGGGTCGTACAGCGAAACGAGTCAAGGGTCGCAAAGCGCAGAGGGAACGACTACCGCCAGTCCATGGCTGCATTCCTGGACGACGGGGGTTCCAATCCCGTAGAAAGGAACAATTTGGGGGCAAAGAGAGTCGAACAGTTGCTTAACAAAGAGAAGTAGAGAGTATCAAGGGACATAGGAGACAAAACCAAAAAGTTCCCTTATCGACCCGCTCCACTTTAAAGCTCCAATGGTGGGGAAAACCATCTTCCCTTCATATACCTCAGACGGCCACCTCTCCTCTCCCTAGGACTTCCCTTGAGAACATCTCGTCAATCTTCCTCACTATCTGTTGTTTTATTTCTTCCTTTTTGTCCAAATCCTCTCCCTGAAGCCCCAAGTTGTGGGCTGCCCGCCAGCATGGGCTCCTCGATAATTAACATTCAACGCGACTGTGGGTGACTACTTCTACTACCTCTTGCAAAAAGCCCCTGCTGACCTTGAACTGTCTGGAATAGTTATACTGAACACAATCCGCAATGCCGGTGGCAACGAGGTGAGCCCGACCCCTCCGACAAACCCCTCTGCCGCGGATACTGACGGCGCCCTCCCCCCTAATAGTGGAAAGTCTTGGTGGTGGATGAGACCAGCAAGAAATTGGTCGAAGGCGCTGTGAAGGAGGAAGAAATTCTCAATCTCAATGTTTCCAGTGAGCTCGTCTTGTGGTTTGCGACTCAAGCGGATTCACTAATGCCACTCCGCAGATGTTGAGCAGCTCGAACATCGGCGACCGTCCAATCCCGATATGGATGCGTTGTACATATTGACCCCGGAGTCGTATGTGGTCGACTGTCTGATGGCAGATTTCGAGGTGGGCCGATACAGAAAGGCATTCTTGGTGTGGACTTCATGTTAGTGGGCTGGTGAACCCAAGGCCTTTGCGACGTCATTCCACTCACACAGCTTATAGCCCTCGATCCGCAGCAGCGATCTCGGATTGACCGGTCCCAAATGGCGCGCGAGCGAATTGCGGACTTTTACACTATGAACATCAATTTCTACCCCAGAGAATCGCGCTTGATCACATTCCGGGATCCGTGGAGCTTCCCGGTGCTCTTCCACCCGGGTTGCAACAATTTGATTCGGCATCATTTGGAAGAATTAGCCCAGAAGGTAAGATCTACTCTCCAAGTACACCAATTGAACTCGCTGACGTTGAATCAAGGTCGTCTCTCTTTGCGCTTCCCTGGGCGAGTACCCTGTAATTCGGTACTATCGGCCCCGATCTCCGACTCACGAGGCCGGAGTTATGTGCTCGCACTTGGCGCGCTTCATTCAAAATGAACTGGATCAGTTCGCGCAGTACCAGCGAGACTTTCCGCCTCAAACAAACCGCCCCCGAGGCGTACTGCTCGTAGTAGACCGTTCCATGGACTTGCTCGCACCACTTCTTCACGAGTTTACATACCAGGCCATGGTTCATGATCTTCTTCCTGTCACAGATGGAGACAAGGTCACCTACAAGACAGTTTTAAACCAGGGCAGCACAAATGAGGAGGTCAAGGAGATGGATATCGGCGAGCATGATCGAGTCTGGGTGGACTACCGCCATATGCACATGAAGGACGTGCTTGGGAAACTGGGCGAGGACTTTGCCAAATTCCGAGCAGCACACCCTCAATTCGCCGAAGAGTGAGTTTCAACAAGTCATCCCTATGCTAGAGTCGGACTATTAACCTGGGATTTTAGTAATGACAAGCACAACGTGAACACCATCAAGGATATGTTGGGCGGACTGACAGAATTTCAAGAGGGCAAGAGCGCCTACACGCTGCACCTCAACATGGCACAAGAGTGTATGAACTACTTCCAGTCCCGCAAACTCTTGGAAGTGAGCTCCACCGAGCAGTCATTCGCCACGGGTCTGGATGAGAACTACAAAAAGGCAAAGAACTTAGCAGCGCAGCTCGTACAGCTCCTTGATGACGACTCCGTCATACAACCAGATCGACTTCGATTAATACTCCTGTACATCATCTATCGTGGTGGATTGCTAGGTGGTGACATTCGCAAACTCATGGCGCACGCTGGACTCCCATCAAAGGACGGCGCAGTGATTGCCAACCTCGACCTCCTTGGAGTTCGTGTCGAGAAGCCTCTCAAAAACGAAAAGCCACCAGTGCAACCTCTGTTCACCCGACGAAACCCACCACCTGAATCAGAGGAGCTCAGCCTGAGTCGGTATGAGCTGGCTCTCAAGCAGATGCTCGAAGACCAGATTCAGGGCAATCTGGACGCGACTTCCTTCCCCTTCACCCGCCCACACACCGAGACGGACAGCGCCATAGCTGCCCAAGAAATGCAGTCACAGCAGGCGTCTTTGCGCAGTGCAAAACCGACCTGGGCACGCACAAGATCCGTCGATCAGCCCCGGCAGCGCATAATCGTCTTCATGGCCGGTGGTGCCACCTACGGCGAGTCACGAGCCTGTTACGAAGTCTCAGCGGCATACAACCGGGACGTCTACCTTGCCACGACGCACATGCTGACCCCAGGTCTCTTCCTTCGCCAGGTAGGCGACCTTAGTGTTGACCGGCGTCGTCTCGACCTTCCAGCGGACCGGCCCAAACCTACCGCTCCGGCCCATCTCTTCGAGCGCGAGGCCCCTCCGGCCCCCAACCCGCCGCCACAGAAGAAGCCCGTCTCAACAGCACACCTCAATCCACCAGCTCCTCCAGAGGCGATGGTGGCTGGTATGTCAATAAGCTCAAACGGAAGCGGAAACAGCCCTGCCTCATCTGGCAACGGGAAGCACGACAAGAAGGACAAGGATAAAAAGGAGAAGAAGGAGAAAAAATACCGTTTCTTCAAGTAGGCTTCTTCATTTCCGTTTCTCTTGATCCCACCCAGTTTCCTGTATCCTGCTGTCCCTGTCCAGCGCTTTTGTGATACCATTCTTTTCCTTGTCTTTCTGTTGGTCTGGTCTGGTCCCGAGCATTCAAGGCGCTATTCTCAGCGGTTTTTCATTTCTTTCCTAAGATGAGTCTCATAAAGACCCAAGTCATGGGAGTATTTTCACTGCACTACAATTTATGCTAGGTAGAATCTGGACACCAGTTTCAAGTTACTGTACCTAGCACACGGTAAATATTCAAGCCAAGCAGTCATCAGAGACAAATGCTGTATCTCGAATTGAAAGTGATAAACACATATGACAACATTATGTACAGAATAACCGAATAACAATAGGGGTATCATCAAACATAAGTATTAAAAAACATAGTCAAACTCCGCCATCCACAAATTCTACCACCTAAACCCCCTCCCCAAGATACTTCGAAACCTCATCATTCTGATAAAAAGCCTTCCTGATCCTCTCCGCCCTCTTCTTATCCTCCGCCGCTTTATTTCGCGCCTGTTTAGAATTAAGTTTCTGCACCTTCACTGGCGGCGCCGGTCTAGGCGGCAGCGGATCTCCATCCCGATCAAGACCTGTCCCCAACCCAGCTGTATCACGCTTGACGCGAGGTTTGATAGGTTCACGAATACCCTCACGGCCCAATGCACCGAGCCCCAGCCTACTATCAGGATCCCAGCCGTAGGTAGAGAGATATCGGAGACCTGTGCGCGTGCGGTCAAGGTGCGACGGCGGGTGGGAATGAGTGAGGCAGATTTGGTGCGCGAGAGAGGCTTCGTGTCGGGCCCTTTGGTCTGTTGTGTCTCCTGGTAATTGTGATGGGATAGGTAGCTTGCACACGTCGCAGTATTCTGGTGCGGGCGCTGTGGGTGGAGGCGGGATGACATCTGAGGCTGGCGGCGCGGAGTGTGTCCGGATTGGTGGTGACGACGGTGCGTGTTGGGTTGGTGTGTTTGGTGATGAGTTTGGGGCTGGTTGGCTCATCACAATAGAGAGATATTTGTCTGCGATGCTGGTGCCGGAGGAAGAGGAGGTAGTTGGGGCTGTTGTGGTGTCTAGATCGGAGGAACGCACAAACTGCACGCGTTTGCGCCGGATGCCGGAGCTGAACGGGCGCTGCTGTTCTGGTGGGAGGAAGTAGTCTTCGTCTTCAGAGGCCATGGTTGGGATTGGTAGAGCTGTGAAGGCAAGGCAAAAAGACGTAAAGATGTGAAGAAAGTTGGGGGGGCGGAGCGGAATTAGAGAGTGGCGATAAGAGATAAGCGGAGATACGTGTACGTTGGAGAAATCCCTTTGGACACACACCTGTCCTCTCTCCCCCATCTCTTCCCATCTCAATTAAATATGCCCATCCCCATCATTGCCCAGGGGCTCCGGGATGGCATCTCGTCAATCCCACATGCCTGGACAGTCCTCCGCATAGCACCATGGGTGCTAGCCCTCGCCGCACTGAAATACTATTTCGAGGGAGCCCGCAACGGCTCCGAGCGAATGATGCGATCAAAAGTTATAATGGTAACGGTAAGGCATTCCTCCAACACCACATCACTGCCCAATTAGCCAAGCTAACAAAACAAACCATCAGGGCGGAACCTCCGGGATAGGCGCAGAAGTAGCCCGCGAGCTCGCAACCCGCGGCGCCCAAGTAATCCTACTAACCCGGCAACCACCCTCCGACCTCTTCCTCTCCGAATACATCGACGACCTCCGCACCAGCACAAAAAACCCTCTAATCTACGCCGAACAAGTGGATCTCTCCTCCCTGCACTCAATCCGCACCTTCGCAACAAAATGGATCGACAACATCCCACCCCGCCGACTAGACTGCATAATCCTCGCAGGCGGGACAGCCGAGCCTTCCAGACCCCGCGCCCTAACAATAGACGGCATCGACCCAGAATGGCAAACGAATTACCTCGCCAACTTCCACCTCCTCAGCATCCTCAGCCCAGCCCTACGCGCGCAGCCCGCACACCGCGACGTGCGCGTGATCTTCGCAACCTGCTCGAGCTACATCGGCGCTGACTTCAGCAAGCTGGACACTGTGACACGGGGGAAGCAGAAGGTGGTATCGAAGCGCACGAAGAGTTCTCCCCCGCTGTACGCACAGCCCAAGGGCGTGTATGCGCTCAGCAAGCTTGCGCTGACTATCTTTGCGCACTCGTTCCAGCGGCATTTGAATGCGTACGAGAGGCCGGATAGTCTGCCGCCTTGTACGCGGGTTATCGTTGTTGATCCTGGGTTGACGCGGACTCCGGGCATGCGGCGCTGGTTGACTGGTGGGTCGTTGTGGGGTCTTGCGTTGTACTTGCTTACCTGGCCTATTTGGTGGCTGCTGTTGAAGTCGCCTGTGCAGGGTGCGCAGAGTATTCTATATGCGGCGATGGAGCAGCAGTATGGTCGGGGTGAGGGTGGATGGTTGATTAAGGAGTGTCGCGAGATGGATTATGCGCGGACGGATGTGCGGAGTGATGAGGTTGGGAAGAAGCTTTGGGAGTTTAGTGGGAAGATGGTTGAGGAGGCGGAGAAGGAGAGTGCTGTTATGAGGGCGTTGGAGAAGAAGGAGGCTGAGGCTGAGGCTGAGAAGGCGAAGAAGGAGACGGCTGAGAAGAAGGGGAAGAAGACTGATGGGTCGAGGAGTCGGAAGGCTCAGAAATAAGTGAGAAATGTATACCCGTTTTGTAGGTATGGCATGATATGATATATAGACGGAATTGAGGGCTGTACTCTACTGTGATAAGGGAACAAGCTCGAACTTATAGACCAGCATCACAAAAAAGGAAATTCGTTTCATGTATTCTACCAACTAGATCCAAGACTTCTATATCAATAAAGACAAGATCATCACAAACCACAAAACACACGTGCTACATCAGGACCCGAAGTAAATTTACTTCTTAAGCTGAGCGAGAAGCTCAGCAGGGGGCTCCTGGCGGTACCCCTGGGGGTTGTTCTTAGTCCAGAGCCAGAGATCCTCGCAAGCCTGCTCGAGGGTACGCTCAGCCTTCCAGCCGAGCTCGGTGTTAGCGCGGGTGGGGTTGGCAGTGAGGTTGAGGACATCGCCAGCGCGACGGGGAGCAACCTCGTAGGGCTGGTCCTTTCCGACAGCGGCGGAGAAGGCGCGGATCATCTCGTACACAGTGCTGCCCTTGCCGGTACCCAAGTTCCAGGCGCGCACACCGGGGTTGTTGGCGCGCAGGTAGTTCAGGGCCTTGAGATGGCCGTCTGCGAGATCCAGGATGTGGATGTAATCGCGGATGGCAGTACCGTCGTGCGAGGCGTAGTCTAGGGTGGTGTTAGCTTAGGGGCTTTAGTGATGTGGAGGGGGGAGGGGGTTTGCATACCATCACCGAAAACCATCAACTTCTCGCGCTTGCCAGTGGCGACCTGGGCAAGCAGAGGGAGCAGGTTGTAGGGGACACCTTGGGGGTCCTCACCCATGATACCGCTGGGGTGGGCACCGGCGGGGTTGAAGTAGCGGAGCAGAGCGCCATTCCACTTCTTGGCCTCGGCCTCGTTACCAGCCTTGATGGCGTTGTTACGCTGGGCGTTGATAACGTCGGTGATGGCGGTCTCAACAGCGAACTTGGTGTTGCCGTAGGGGTTGGTAGGACCCAGAGGGCAGTCCTCGGGGATGGGGATCATGTTGGGGAAGCGGGTGGCATCGCCGTAGACGGTGGCGGAGCTGGAGAAGACAATGTTGGTGACATTGTGCTTGACCATGGAGCGCAGGAGGTTGATGGTGCCGTAAACATTAACCAGGTAGTAGTCCAGGGGTTTCTCGCCGGACTCGCCAACGGCCTGAATTGGGACAATTGTGTTAGCTATTGGATCAAGCTATATGGTTTTTGTTATTTTGGTTTGTGAAGATACTCACCTTCAGGGCAGCGAAGTGGATAACGCTGTCAATGTCGGGGTGAGCCTCGAACACCTTGTCGAAGCCGTTCTCCTCGGTGACATCGAGCTGGATGAACTCGGCCTTCTTGCCGCAGATAAGCTCAATGCGCTTGAGAGCCTCGGGCGAAGAGTTGTACAGGTTGTCGGCAACGACGACCTTGTAGCCAGCCTCGAGGAGAGCAAGGGTGGTGAATGAGCCAATGTAGCCCGTGCCACTATGCGGGGAATTAGTTGTAGTTCAAGTATAAAATTCCCAAATAATGAATTTAACCACTTACCCAGCAACAAGAACTGAACCAGAAGGCATGATTAAATTCCGTGTGATAATTGAGGTAACAAGATAGTACGGGGAGATTCCGGAGTAGAAGGGGGACGAGGGGCAGCTTTTAAGGGGAAAGTGGGTGGGGGGAAGGGCCCGGTGTATCTTTCACACGTGGAGATGCGATGATGCGGCCTGTTGGTTTTTATATTCGACTTGTTTTATGTTTATTTATGAGTGTTGTATATTGATCTGCACGTTTTCACCTCTAATTTCCCATTCTCTCCCTAATGAGGCTATTAGACCATTGTCGATGCGGACATTATGTACAAAGTATGTGGTGTGACCGAGATGGTGGCAGTGAAAACAGCCCTGAGTCTCGAAACGGGCAAAGATTTGCAAAGATTTGCATGCAAAGAGAAATTGAATTCCTGTATTCCCCTGAAACTCCTGAATTTCCTGCAAACATCGTTTCAGTCCCGAATAGAGACATCTGCAAGGGGTTCGGTCCGTTCCCGGTGAACTCTCGGCATATTATTTACTGGCGTTGAATATAGAACATTGAACTGAAATTGGTATTGGGGGAAAAAAAATAATATAAACCGGGTTCAGGTAAAATAACACAACCTGACTTGGGGCCCCGTATTCCTTGTAGATGTAGATAGCGTGTTGCATTTCAGCAACATTGCCCATGAGACTGAGTACTCAAAGCCTCGGAGCTCTTCGCATTCATCCAAGTCCAGATGAGCTTGGAAGTGGTGGTTAACATGCCAAGGGCAAATACCCAAGGCTCAGAATCGAAACAGCTCAGAAAATAACTGGCTATTTTTTTTTAACCAAGGAGCTCAACGTCCAGACCAATGGCCCGCATGAAAAGGTTGACGTTGTTCAGGCGCTGACTGCCCATGTCGGCAGGAAGGGTCTTGCTATATCCCACGGTTTCCATGACACGGTCCCTATAAGGAATTGATTAGCACTGTTTCTGCGTATCAGTAGATCAAACCGGAAACACTCACTTCACGGCAATAACCAGACGCTGCTGTTGCTCAGGACTGGCGCCAATGCCCACGGCGGCAAGGAACTGCCACACATACATATCGTCACCGGAGCTGATCGATCCGGGGAAAATGTCATTTAACCCGAGTTCCAAGGTATCAAATAACACATTGAACTTCTCAACCCACTGCTGCCAATCGTGCTCCGAAGCCTGACCGGCCTCCTTGACGATCTCGGCACGACTGAGCAACATGGTCAAAATGCCCAATCCGACCTTGGTGCGAGCGACGCTCTGCACATGGGTTTGGTTAATAACCAATCCCAAAAGACCAATAATAATGTTGAATGGTGCCTCGTTCACATATCCCAAAAGGCAGGGCATGACGGCCAATGAGAACAAGTCAATAGCTTCGCGCACACCGAGCGATGGCTGAGCCTCACCCGGTACGGGTTGAGCAAGACGGACCACATCTAGGCTATCCAGGTGGACAACAATCATGGTGAGGATAGTGACGCGCTGTTCCTGGTCAATGTGACGGAAGATGCGAGGAATGGCCTTCTTGCCCTTGGGGTATGACAAGAATGCGATAAAGGGGTGGGGTGTCGTCGAGTTGGGCACAATTGGTTCCATCACCTTCAATGATCGCCACAACTTCTGGTTCAGCGAGTGAAGCTTCTGTCTCCATTCCATGTGCTCTTGGATTGCCTCGGCGTCGCCTTCCTCGGGGGGTGGCGGCATCGTGCGCTCCATATCTTCCATTGCCATCAATGCACTGTAAACACCTTCGAGATTCGTAAGGATCGACTTGCGGTCACTAAGACTCAGATCTGACTGCTTCTTGGGCTTAGGGCCCTCTGAGCTATCAGGGCGCTTAATGTTCAGCATCGGCTTGGGCGCCTTGGCATTGCTAAATGAGATCTTGCCCAAGCTGCCCTCGATGATGAGCTGCTTGTTCTTGGGCTTGGCCTTAGCCGCCTCTACGGCACGCTGGACCTGCTGCTGCATTCGCTGCATGTGGTTATCGGCGCTCTGGAAATTGCCCCGACGGTGCCCACCGAGACGGTTACCCGTTTGAAGCAGATAAGTCTGGGCGAAATGACCAAGGGGCTGGTGGGGGTGTTGGCGCGGTGCGCCACGGATCTGGCTGTACACCTGGTAGTAGAAGTCCTCCGCCAGCACGGCCTCGGGATCTGAATCTGCGACATTTCCAGCAGCCGCAACCAGCTGTTGCAACTGGATACGCGTGATGAAATTCTTGTCCTGCGGTGTCATCAAACCATTGCCTCGGGACAGGAGGAAGATCTTGTGGTTGCGCTTTGCCCGCTTAGCATCTTCCACCAAATAAGCCTGACGTTGCTCTTCCGTGAGATGCATGAGTTGCTGCGGGTTAGTGATCACCGGCATTCCATTGTTGGAGACCCGGCCAAGCGGCCCTTGCTGATGTGGAAGAGGTTGCGGAGGCTGGGGTTGCTGAGGGCGCTGGGCCTGGGGTGGACCAGCATGGCGCGGGCCAGGAGGCGGCATGTTTTGCGGGGGGAGATTGGCGTTCTGCATCATATGCAACGGCCCACCAGGTGGCATGTGCTTAGGCCCACCATAGAGCTCTGGCATACCAGGCGGTGGGTGTGGTATTTGCGGGGGTAGGTGGCCCTGTTTCATCTGTGCTTGGATGAACTCTGGCGGCACCGGAGGGAATCCATCAGGAAGCGTCTGGAGGTGCTGGAGCTGAGGTTGGTACTGAGGCTGCTCCACCATGGATCGCATAAAGGCTTCTGCGGCTGGGGTCGCAGTATTATGACCATGAAAACGCATCTGTGCCTCGACCTCTTCCAAGCTCATCATCTTCCGGCTCGGAGCAGGGGCAGCGGCAGCTGGTTCAGGCTTCTTCTGCGAGACACCCCAGACACTAGATTTGGCTTGCAAGTCTGGAATATAATCGGGGTCGGAGTACTTCTCATATCCAGAGCGCTTAGTGGTCTGGGTGGCGGCCGGCTGAACAGGAACTTGGGCGGGCTGCGGAGCGACTCGAGTTGCATTGGGATTTTGCAGGCTAAAGCGAACTTGCTCCTCGCCAATGGCGTCAGAAACCTGGGCAGTTTTTCCAAAGAAATCAAAGTCTCTGCCGACGGATGTATCGGCGCCTGTTCCGCCAAACGTGTCATCGTTAAACTCGTCCTGGTCGTCGGAAAGCTGATCTCCAAGACCATCGTAGGTATCCTCAAAATCAATCCTATATGATAATAAGTACAATGGCCCATTCGAAGAGAAGCCATTAGGAAAAAAAGGATAAGCTCACACGTCGTCATCTCCCAGCGCATTAGCTCGAGCAATGTCGGCAAAGGGATCTGGGTTTTCGAAGAACCCCTTGGCCCCGGTACCATCACGGTCCCTGGGTAGGGTGGTATCAAATCCAAAGAAAGCCATCCTCTGGATGAAGAACGAGAAAGAGGTGGGGGAGGGTGAATAGCTTAGTGGGGGGAAGTTGAGGAAAGGTGCGATCGATGGACGGGAAGTTCTGGAGTGCGGATGCCTCAGGCAGAAGTGATTTTTTGCCAAGCCACGGTGTCGATCTTCTGTGATGTGCAGCTTTCAACTTCTTTGGGATATGGAAAGAGATGTCTAAGATTAAGAGCAGATAAGATATTATAGGGCTATTCGAGGATTTAAAAGGCACGTGGTAACACTTTGGATAACTACCTACAACATACATAACGTATATACTCGGAATGGTAACAATAACAAGTCAACAACATAGAGATACTACTCAGTACTTATACGGAGTATAACGAGAATCATTTCCCGTTTATCTCTCTTTTATAAGTGGATTCGATGTCGACATCATCTCCAAGATCGAAACACGGATCTTAACCCACCTACCCTAATAATATCCCCTGAGCCCGAGAATGTCTCAAATTGGGTGACACCCTCCAAGTGGCTGAAAGCGGTTGTCATTGTCTTGCGCGGCCTTTGATCTTTTCCACCTTTAATCTCTTCTTGCCCCCCAAAAAAACACATTCGCAATTTCCACTACTGACTTCTCCATTTTGCTTCTGTCTCGTCCTCCATTGATGTCGCTCGCTTTTTGATCCGGATTGGTTTCCACTGCGCCGATCTGACCTGTCTTGTTGCCTTGCCACTTAACGGGGAATCATCCTTATTCCTCCTCCCCCCACATCACCATGTCTATCACTATTCGATATGCGCGCTACTTAGTCTTTGCCGTCGTAGTGAGTTTTTCTTTCATGCCAATGAATGCTCGTCGCTAACTTTGAGTAGGGATTGGCGCTCTTCTTCTTCGTCTCAAAATCCTCCATCCCGATTCCTACCACCGCGTTGACCACACCTACACCAAAGACCCCCACATACGACTCAGTCAAGTCACAAAAACCGCAAGTTATCGGTCCGCACCATGGTGAACGCATAAATGCCACCTTTGTCACCCTCGCGCGCAACTCCGACCTTTGGGAGATGGTCAAGTCCATTCGAACAGTCGAAGACCGTTTCAACCATAACTACAACTATGATTGGGTGTTCCTGAACGACGACGAGTTCGATGATGAGTTCAAGAAATTGACCACCGCACTGGTCTCAGGCAAAACTCATTATGGTGTCATCCCCAAGGAGCACTGGTCGTACCCAGAGTGGATCGACCAGGACAAGGCCCAAGAAGCGCGACAGGAGATGGACCGCAAGAAGATCATTTACGGCGGTTCGGAGAGTTACCGCCATATGTGCCGTTATGAGTCTGGGTTCTTCTTCCGCCACCCGCTCATGATGAACTATGAATACTACTGGCGCGTTGAGCCTAGCATTGAGCTCTACTGTGATATCGACTCCGATCCGTTCCGCTTCATGAAGGAGAACAACAAGAAGTACAGCTTTGTCATCAGTCTGTACGAGTATGGGGCGACCATTCCTTCGCTGTGGGATAGCGTGAAGAAGTTCACAGGCAACCACCCCGAGCATGTCTCTGAAGGAAATGCCATGGAATTCATCAGCAATGACGGTGGAGAAACATACAACAACTGCCACTTTGTAAGTACTTCAAATTGGTTTTAGCTTCAACCTCGCTAACCTTTCTACCAGTGGTCGAACTTTGAAATTGGCAGCTTGGAGTGGCTGCGATCCGACGCATACATTGATTACTTCACGTCTTTGGACAAGGATGGTGGCTTCTTCTATGAGCGATGGGGCGACGCACCGGTTCACTCTATTGCCGCTTCTCTGATGTTGAAGAAAGAGGAAATCCACTTCTGGGATGAGATTGCCTACTACCATGTCCCATTCACACATTGTCCCACGGATGAAAAGAAACGCCTGGACTTGAGGTGTTCCTGCCAACCGAAGGATAACTTTGACTGGAAGGATTATTCTTGTATGCTCATAACCCTCTGATCTATTCCAGTGCAGAACTAATTATGACACAGGCACCAAGCATTGGTTCGATATCACCAAGATGGAGAAGCCGAACGGATGGGAGAAGAAATACGACTGATTTACTCCTCTTGTTCACGTTCCCTCGAGTCCCTCTGGGTCTATCCACGGATGGTCCAGTCGTTGACTTACTAGCGACAATGCGCGGGTCGGTTGTCTCGTCCTGATATGAAGCGCTGCACATTTAGAGGCTGACAGTGTCACCCATTTGCGCGGCAACTACAAAACCTCGGTAAAATCTCCGTCCGCCCGCTCTGCTCGGGATGGATAACATACCTGGATGAAGCAATGTGCTATTCGATTTTACCACGCTTGGGCAAAAGCCTGCAGGTATAACCTTGAAACTGTTTCGTTTTGATTCCCATTATCGCGTTACCCCAGGTTGTTTTACTTCTACGTCTGACATGTGTTACTATGGCGTTCATCCTTTTTGGGGCTTGTTTCGTTGCATGGGTATGGAGTAAAGTGATATTCCCCGAACGATTTTCCATACCTCTAAAATTTCGAAGGTATCAATAGCTGACTTTAGAGAAGTTAAACATTGAAAGGGATGATATGATAATAAACAGTCGCAATCCGTAGTGTTACATGCAAATATGAACAGAAAGAGGTTGCTCTCCGAAGAGCAAAAAGCCAAATCCCAGTAGCCTAACCAGGCTATTCTCTTATACAGCAGCTGATCAAACAAGGTCAAAATTGTATAATCTCACAGCAGGTCACAATCAACCTGTATCCCCGAACCCATCTTAGTTGGTCTTCGGCTTCTTCGTACCATACTTCGAGCGACTCGTCATACGGCTTCCAACACCACCCTAGTAGCATACAATCAGTAAAAGATCTAGAAAGACATACACCCGGACGCGGGTATATAGAAACAGAATCCAAAAGAGGGCTTACCAAATCCATTCCACCACGAACAAGGGTATACTTCACACCAGGACAATCCTGAGCACGTCCACCACGGACCTGGACAACACTATGCTGCTGGATATTGTGGCCTGTACAAGAAAATTAGCCAAAATCCCCCTAATCAAAAAGCCAGTGCCGCAACAGAATCCAAAGAATCCTGTTCCCAGCACCTTCCCAATCCAATCCAGTTCAATCGCAAGGAAATCTTACCTTCACCAGGAATATAAGCAGTAATAACCTTCCCAGAACTCAACCGCACTCTCGCAACCTTCCTCTCACCAGAGTTAGGCTTCTTAGGCTTGGTAACACCAGTCTTAAGACAAACGCCCTTCAGCCCAGGCGTACCCTTCAACGCAGGCGATCCACCCCGACGAGCCCGCTGTCCAGTACGAATACCGCGCCGGACCTGGTTGTACGTAGCGCGGATAATAGGCGAGCTAGAGAATTGCCGCTTTGGCACTGCGGAGAAGCCGACGGCGGCTGTGCGGAAGACGGGGTGGAAGTTGAGACGGGAGGTAATGGGGGATTGTTTCGAGGCAACTGGTGATGTGGTGATAGTGCGGCAGAGGGGTGAGGAGATCGCAGGACGGTGTATCAGAGTCCGTAGGGCCCGGAGGGCTATTGGGGAAAGTAATTGGGACATTTTGGGTGGTGTGAGTTGTGCGATTTGTTTCTCCTTCCGCTGTCGAGAATATCGCGATAGAATTGAGTTGGCCGGCGGAAGTCGAAGGCACGTGATTGGATGGGTTGGTGTTGCGTTGTTGGTTTCTCCCGTCCGCCGGAGGAGCTGGCCGCGCTGCTTCTCTCTGCCTGAGCATCATCGGTGGCTGTCATCTTGCATCCTCCCTTTGCTCTTGTTTCTACTTTTCTATCTCCTTTCTGAGCTTTGAATAATCACCTAGACTTTTTCCAATCTGTGATCTCGAGACTTGAAGCCGACATCCTACCATTATCCATCCGTCATCATGGTACGTTATCAAGCTACGGACCCGGGACATCACCTGGAGTCCAGCCCATAAGCAAAGCATCTAGAACCCCCATTCCCAACGCAAACGCTACCAAACTCCATCCTGAATCCCCTCAATCGAACCCATGCCAGTTTTAAACACATAAAACTAACAAATCCCCAGTCCCTCCGCATCGCCCCCCCAAGCGGCAACGCAACACAAACGAGCAACCTCACAACCCGGCAACAAGCAAGCCTCCAGACACCCCGCCCATCCAAAGGCGCCCCCTCGGCCCCGGGACTCCCCGACACGCTCCGCAACAAGCTCACGCAGCCCGCCACCGCGCACGCGTCGTCGACGAACTCCAGCGGCGAGGTCCCGTCATCTACGCACCCACTCGAGGCACGACTTCTCGCGTGGCGGGCTACACAGGACGCCATGAAGATGGAGGGACTGCGTCGGGCGTACGGGATTGCGGAGCCAGTTCGTCGCGGGATGGAGTTGAAGATCGTTCGGGATGGGACTTTCCGGCCTGCTGTGCTTGGCGGTGTGCGGGGCGGGAATGTTCATGAGGATATTCTTGTTATTGGGGGTCGGGATAGTGAGGTTCAGTGGGAGGATATTTACCACGGTATGTTGCGTTTGTGGGGTGGTTTGGGGTTTGGGATTGGATGGTTTTGGCTGACATCGTTTCTGATTTAGGTGATGACCTCCGTGAGCCGCCTGCTTTCCATGATGAGATGGAGAAGAGGCTCAAGATGGATTTCTAATGGCTTTGATGATATGGTGTTCTTTTGTTTCTCTGCTTTTCTATGTCGATGTGTTCTACTATTCTCCTCTTACGTCCCTCGTCATACTCCTACCTTACGTCGTCCGATAGAATGATAGATCACTGGACTTGATGCTTTCCGGAGTGTCTGTCTGTTATCAAGGCAGTGCGGTACACTCGATATATTGAATCAATCCATGGTCTATTTCTACCAAGCAAGCAGTCTTGTAGAACCACCAGTCGTGGTATTAGAGGTTTCTATAGTATGAGTAAGAGCGTGCGACTCCCGAGGTCGAATTGGTCGTCACTCGAACGCCTGACTAGCAATTCAACCAAGACTGCGGGAATATATAGGCTCCATAGAAGTTATTTAATATATGACAAAGAAACCTGTCAAACTTCTCCAAAACACCCTATACACTACGACTAACCACCATAAGCAGTTAGAAAACCGAGCAAAAGGAATGAAACGCGAAAGAAATGAGAGAAAGAGAAAGGAGGGGTCAAAGACGTAAGTACACGAAAGTCCATGGAACGAACCATACGGGGCACATGATAGAGCACAAAGAAAAAGGTAGTCGGATTGGAGGGGGTATATATCGAGAAATCGGGGTAAGAATAATGGTGACAGCAATGCGAAAGCAAAGAATGAATCTCAGATCGAGCCCTCGGGAGACAGGTCGGAAAGGAAACACGAAGCACTCCGATAGAAAAGATCCATGGATAGATGAATGAGGCCCGCATGCAGACGATATGGCGATGATAGAACAAGCGGATGGCCCGAAGCACAGAAATAAGAAAGTAAGTCGAAACCCATGGTCCAGGATGGAGGTCCAGTCAGAAAAAAAGAAATGTCCAAACGCCGCTTCCAGAGCGCCCATGTTGGCTCGGCAAAACAGGGATGTTGGTCCTGCATCCAGGCAGAATTAATCGAATCGCTGCAATGACAGGTAGAGAGGGTGGGGAGGTTGACGGAATATGGGCAAGGATGAAAAGGTCGGGTATCGGGACGGAAGGATGTAAGCAGCAAACAGCATTGTCGTTATCAGGCCGTCCAACGCTTCAGACCCGTAACTGTCCAGGCGGGGCAGCGAGGTTATAGAATCACGCATCGACATCCAGGGCTGCGCTCATTGGCTTCGCCCTCCCGGCTGTACTGTGCCTTGGCTCCCTTTGCGTCTTCCTCGTCGACGACTTCTTGTGGCTTAACGGTCATGTGGACGACATTTGGATGTTCCTTGCTGAACTTGGAGTCTGGTCGGTTATTAGCATCAGACTTTATAACCATAGAAACGATGCGATCATGAGAAAGAAACATACCAGAAATAGGTGACTTATCATCCAACAACTTCCCGAACGAAATAAGACGGATAGAGCTCGGTGACGAGGGACGGGTCTCCCAATCTGCGATGACATCGTTAGCTCACATGTTCTCATCCCATGTCTCGTTCTGGCCATCCGATGCCCATATAGAGGACTAGATCAGGGGTGAAACTCTTACCAGATCTCCATTCGCGCCAAATTAACTCCTTAAGCGTGTAGACGCTCATCAAGAACGGATCGAAATTCTCAACATTAACCGATCGCTTCCTTAGATATTTTCCATCGATCGTAAACGGGTGCCGCGACCCCGTTGTCAATAGCAGCGTGATCGCCAGCGACGGACCAGCATCCTCCTCGACTTCCTTCCCGGAACCGTCATCGGAGTGCTCCGTTGAGGTCTCGGGCGCAGTCTTTGGCTCTTCTGTCTCCATTGAAGGCGGTGTAGTGGGTTGTGCCAGCGCAACAGCGGGTGTGTTGTCGACAGTTTGGGGAGGGTTGGTGGTAGGTGACGTTGTCACGGGGGCGGACTCGCTTTTGCCACTACTGGGTCCAGTTGCGGGGTGGACCTGGGTCTGGTTCGCGGGTGTTTGATCATGGGCGGATGCGATGGACGTATCAGCGGAGAGGCCTGGTTGGGGTTGGAGCTCTGTGGTTGGTGCTGTGGTCTGTTGATCCTGCGGAGATGTTGTGACTGGGGGTTGGATGGTATCTCTGCTGATTTCCCCCGACTCCGGCTGATCGGTTGTAGACATTTTAGGATGCCCCGATGGCAGATAATGATTGACTTTAACCCCGTCGGGAAAAGGGGCACTGTCAACGGGGGGTTTGGAAAGGAAGGGTATTGCGTGAGAGCTGGAATGGGAGATGGAGAGAGAGATGCAGATGTGAGGAGTCAAGACTACCTAGGTAAGCGGGAGGCGCAAGATAAACAAACTAGTGTGGGAATGGCTGTACATATAACCCCCCCAAATGATCTTCGATATTTTAGTATTTGAATAGGTTGAAGAGGGAGAAAGAAGGCAAAAGGGGATCTGCAAGCCTAACAGACTTCGTGACCCTGTGGTTGAACTGGCTTGGGACTAAAATCTTTCCCCTATTCTTGGGTCAAAGGGGGAAAAATGGACACCTGTTAAATAATTTAGTATAGCTGAGTGTCATATAAATCATATAAAATAAAGAATATCAATTGAAGATCCGGGGAAATAATTAGAATCTTGTATGCTACTCCTAATACATTAATGCTATGTAGATCTGGACATGTCTGGATAGTTGCATGAAAAAGACAGGTCACTTTCTCCACATGTGTAGCTCTGTACTCTCTGTGCTCTCTGTACGACGATTGCGACGATTGCGATCTCATGATCATACGGAGCATGCAGTTGTCGCTGTTTCAATTGTCTCAATGTCATAGAAAATGCAAGTGTATTCTATATTCAATATCTCATAGACTAGGTATCGTGAAGCTGAAGAATATTATCTGCACATCTCATTCCCTTGAGAGCTGTCCCGTCTCGATTGAAATACCTGGCAAACAAACCACTGTCGCACACAGGGGGGGAACATCGGGAAAAAAAGAACGGGCAGCCCTCGGCCAAGCATGGGACTCGTGGTGCATATGCAGGGGGCAATAAGTTTCAAGATAGAGATGCAGATAGGTGGATACTGGTGGAGCGGGTAGGGGAAGTAAAAGATAGGGAGATCCGAGTTAAAGTCGATCTTTCAGCCGTGATTCGTGCAATTAATTATCCTACAGGCCTCTGTATGTTTCTGGAGGGTCCGGCCCAGGATGCAATAGGGGAGAGAGGCTAAGCTGGTAGCCGAAACACGTTGTTGATAAGTCATGAGGGATACTGGTTGCCTTGTTTCGAAAACCGCAGAGCAACCTAGACCCAACCGGCATACTGCTCCAACATTTCGTTTTTCGCACCTTCGGACCCGTGCTGCACGCCTAGCAGTCGTACGTTGCCGATCTTGCCTCCAAAGTCATCCTCGATCGTGCTCGTCCAGTTCGCAAGATGATCTCTCAGACGCGCAATTACAGTGGGATCATCCCGGATCAGGAGCGCGATGGCATCGTATCCTCCAGCCCCCGGGACAACACCGCCAATGACACCTTCGATCTCTGAAACACTGTCTAGCAGCTCGCTCTGTACACTGGGTTCAATGGGGACGCCCGTCCGGCGGGTCAATGTGCGGATATGCTGGCGTGTTCGCTGAATAAGGGTGCGAATATCAGAAAAGTCGCCTTCGGGATTGGCATCGGGGTGTTGGGCCAGGCGCTTAAGCTCTTGACGCAGTCGCTCATTGTTGTTCTGGAGGCTAGCCCAGAGAATATCCGCCTCCTTGCGGTTATTATTCCGCCATTCGAGAACCTTCTTGACCATAGAGGGCGTCTGGGAACCACAGTCCACGTCGCACAGAACCAGCTGCATCCCACGGGGGAGCTGCATGCCAAAGTCCACACACTCGGTGTCCCATGGATGCTCGGGATCAGAGTCCTCCACGATAGGGAACAGGCGCTCCTCGAAACCAGCCGAGCCTACGTCGCCCAGAGACTCCAGGATTGACGGCGAGAAACGTCGGTAGAGGCACGAACCGTAGACGGCGCTGGCAACGTCAAATCCAGATCCGACCTTACCCTGGGCTGCGCAGTGGGCCGCTTGAGCGAGGTTGTGAAGCTTATCCCGACCAGCACCGAGGTCCTCCGGCTGCATGGTGCGGTGAATGACCAAGGCGGAGACAAGCGCAGTAACGAGAGCAGCTGAAGAGCCCAATCCTGTCTTGTGGGCTTCGAAAAGAGGAACGCCGAAATTGACAAAGCGCCCACCACGTCCCTGCGACGATGGACGCCTGGAGGCAGCGGTTTCCGAGTAGTAGTCGCTATCAGCCATGATGGTGACAGACAGGGACCCGAAGTCCTTGGAGTCAGCAACGTAGCTGATATAAGTCAATGCATAGTTGAGAGAGGTCTCGACAAACGGGTTTCGCGGTCTAAAGAGAAGCAAGGTGAAGTTAGTCAATTAATTTCGCAAAGAGAGGGTGACAGCTAAGCATACCCATCTCCCTTCTGGATGACCTTCACACCCCCACCGTTCCCGCATCGCTGCACACCATATTCCCACACCGCATCGAGAAACTGCGGAGAACGCACAACAACGGTGTCCTCCCCATCCTGGTCCCCAGCGCCCGGATTGGATGGCGCTTCGGCGCCAGGAGCAGGTCCAGATCCTGACGCCCCGCGGCGGTGACCCCTCCTCAGTTGCTGGACAATAACATGGATACGGGCATCGAGCGCAAACACGGTGCCCGTGTAGCCGCGGTCTAGCACGAGATAGCCACCGGTTAAGAGGACCTTGCCCGGCGCAGACAGCGCCGTGACCGAAGATGGTAAAGGAGACATGGAGTACTGGTAGATTGGAGATACGGTTGTTGTGGGGGAGGGAAAAAAAAAGCCGGGATCTACGGGGCGCTTGGAGATTATGGAGGGACTGCCCCGCGGTCACGCGGGTTGTTTGGAAAGAGTAGATTGGAATAGTGCAGATAAGATGTGCTGGGCTTACGCTGCCATGCAGATGCAGCTCAAAGGAGACTTGAGCATTTCTTAGATTCTAGAGGGGTACAAGGGTGTATGGAATTCTCCTAATGGGGACTAGTGGGGATGTTGCAAGCCCAGACTTGCCCAGGTGTGTTAGAAATATATTGTAGGCTATGTGTGTGTACAGAACTCTTGTAAGTAGAAATGGCAGTTCCTCACATCAAATGGGTTCTATAGTGTAATGGTCATCACTCTGGTTTCTGATACCAGCAATCCCGGTTCGATCCCGGGTAGGACCTTTTCTTTTTCCTCTTTTTTTCGTTTCTACTCTATGATTTCATAGAAGACTTTGACTTGGTCGATGCTTTTCATTTAACTAGCTAAGTAATACTTCTCTTTATTCCTATAGTTTCACAAGATATATCTAAATGTAGTGTATTGTGAACTATCAGACCGATGTAGATGCAATTCCCTTCGTAAAACTCCCTTTTTGCTCAAAACACCCCTGAAAAAGAAAATTCAAAAAAAAAAAATGGAAGAAATAACGGAAACTCCCCCAAGCGCCAAATCCTAGTCTTCCCATCCGTTGATTATAAATGTACAGGGTATCCATGGATGTATTGTGCGTTGAGATGTCCAGTCGGTTCGTAAGGGGCGACAATGGCGTTGGCGAGGGGGATATGCTGTGCCCAGGTGGATGTTGACCCGACTTTATCACCGCGGAATCTCACATCAGGAGATTATTCAATTCCATCCAACTTCTTCACAGATCGAGTGTGGCCGAAGACCTTGCTCCAAGCCTAAGCCTTTGGCTTCTGCGCAATGATACTATAACTCGTCGTAGCCAGACGCATGCGATCCATTTTGACAAAAGCCTGACCATCCAAACAAAGACGGTTAATCAAAGTCTTGAAGTGTCGCGGCAGCACATGCACCTTGACGAGCGCAAGGATCGCCTGACGCAGCGTGCGGAAATATATATCGACGGTATCGATAAGCGGGGCCTGAAGACCATCGATGCTAGCGTTCTCCGACCGCACAACCTCAAACCCAGCCACCTTCAACGCCGCCTCGAGACTTTCCTGCGTAGGTGTACCGACAGCACCGATGAGCGGCTTGACGCGACGCATGAGCTCCGCATGCTCCGGATTACTCGCGTCGTAATCCGGCAGGCTGACCCAGTCCAGCAGGGAGATCTTCGAGCCCGGCTTGACGACACGGAAGATCTCGCGGAACAAAGCAGGCAGGTCCTTGCACAGGCTCAGTGCTTGAATCTGGTAGAATGCGTCGAAGCTCTCGTCGGCGAAGGGCAGGGGGAGGTCGTTGAAATCCTGCGTGACGAAGGTATTCTGGAGTCCGCGCTCCTGGTTGAATGTCTTCGCCTGCTCGACCTGGTTCGGGTCGATGTTGAGACCCGTTACCTGGGCGCCGGTGTGTTGCGCCATGTGGGCGGCAACACGTCCGCGCCCGCAGCCTAGATCCAGCACCTTCTTTCCCGTCCCCAGGCCGATGTTTTGTGCGATTGAGCGCTCGTACAGGATCTGGTTCTGTAGCACGTTGCACTTTGGGCTCATCCAGGGTGGGATATACATTTTTTCGACATCGCCCAGTGCGCACAGGTGGTTCAGGACCCCATAATAGGATTTCAAGCAATCACCGACTTTTTCTTGGTAGTTCGGGCCCAAGGACTCGGTCATTTGTTTTTCGTCGGACCAGTCGAGGTTATAGATGACGTATGATGCCATGAAATCGTCAACTTGTTTCGGGGTCAAGTGGGCCAGGTGTCGGAATGCCGTCCAGAAACTCTTCCACCGCTTTGGGGATGCCGAATTGTCGAGGTCCTTTCCATGATGGCCGAGTGTTGTCACCAGCGCATTCTGCTTCTCCTGCGCGATCTCGTCAAGCGAGCTATCACTCTCCGAACCTCGTTCGCTGCGCCCGGGATGGCGTGGTGTATCCAACAGGGTTTGTGTCATGGTGGTGGAGCTCTATACAAGCTAGTATTAATATAAAGGAGGTATATACTAGGTACTGTTGGAGGAAGAGGGTATGTGTAGTGACCAGCGGCCACTGGGGGGATCTGGCGCGATTTATAAGCACTACGCTCAGAGCCACAGACAATCCCTTTATCCATTATCAAGACGAAAAGTCATTCGTCGAGACAGCTGTACGGTCAGTAGCCACATAGTGGATTTCATCACCAGACGTGGAAGCTCCTACCGGTTATCCCGGCATTAATAATGGTTTGATCCGTTTAAGACGGCAGAGACCCAAAGAATGAAATTTTCATTCGGATAACCAAGAATCGTACTTCCCAATTGCTTCATTTTTTGCCATTCCTGCCTGGGGATTTCCGTTCCTTCCCCGAATTCCGAGATCCAGGTGGCAGAGGGGTAAGGAGGCCGTTGTACGGAGTACGCGACTACAACATGTCAAAGCACGCATGACGCGGGACCCTTAAAGGAAATGAGCATCGTCATGGGAACGACGATCTAGGCCCACTTCTATAGTTTGAATACTGTATTCCATATGGGTCTGGATACAAACATGATAATCGGCAAGCCAACATCATCATACATGTTGATCACCCAATTGTGGGATGTAGGATGTGGGATATGCAATGTACAACACGAAATAACCAATATAAAGGTATATCACACAGCGCCTAGCTACCTAGGTAGACCCTAGCCTCCAAATACTACTCCGTAGTAAGCTTCCGGTTCACCCGCTTTGAAACACATACCTAGGTAGTCCCGGAACTTTCCCCCGTGTCACTCAACATTTAAGTGTTCCAGATTGAACATTATTCTACTTTCTATGTTGTAGAAGTCCTTTTCTCTCCACTTGGTTTGATTCCACTGGGAATACGGATATGAAGAATAAAGTAAAAACTGCCCAAAGCAGCCTGAATATGATTGAACAAGAGGTATGAGGGACTTTATATTGGGGACCCACAATGGATCGTCCCGACGAAAACTCAACTCCGAGTGCCCGTATTTCCGGGATCACGTGGACTCCAAATGGAGTATTATGCTCCTATATAGAACCCGTGGTAGAACCTGTGGACTTCTTCCAGCATTTCTTCTATCCGGCTCAGCCGAAATATACTGGGTTATCCTTATGTAGGGCTGAGGTAGCATAAGGTACAAAGTGTTAGGATATGCGCCTTGGCAGGTCCATAGCGTGAGTAATGAATATCACTTACAACTCTCATGTCATAGTTCAAGCCATGCATGGCTAGCGGATGATAAAGTACAGAGTCAACCGATACGAGTACCAAGTGGGGGTACACTGAACTGAATCAAACTCTTTAGAAAGACCGAGCAGGTCAAAGCTATATGTAGATCAAATAAGCATTTCACGTTTCTGAAGGAGATTTGGAGAAATCATAACTATTTTTACTACATGTGAGCTTTCTCTTGGCAGATGACGTCGAAAATGGCACCATTATCGATTCCCGCCACGGCCTACGAGCGGGTTGTGCGCACACTTTGTTCCTGGCATATGATAGATGTACCCTGCGCTTCCTGGCCGTACTCCACTAATGGGATCCTACACTACCACCGAGTAGATCCCCTGATACGTCAAACCAAGGGACCGTTGGCATCCCATCAGTCATGATTGGGTGATAAAGAAAATAGGAAGCCAACGAAAGTGTAATATATATGTTGTAGCGCTGCATTTGCTCCTTCTGCGGTAGGTAGGGGTTTCATTGGTCCGTGGTTTAGGATTCGTATTCAGAATCATTAAAGTTGTCAATCTCTGAGTCATTTCGCGGGGATATTGACTGGGGTAGAACTATGTATCAGGAAAGTGTACTCCAATTCCATAAGCACCTGATCTAATAGCATTATGTAACTATAGTTACGACCCCCGGGTTCGAGTTGTCTAGTTGATTTTCACCAAAAAAACTTCAACGTCCAAGTCGAGACTGGGTTCGAATCGACACTGGTGCTCTCTGAGTGTGTTGTAGTGATGTGCAATACGGTCCTATATTCGACATAGATATAACGAGAGATTTTCTGCTATGTATGAATGAGAAAGATGGAAAATGGAAGAATGGCTAATTGTATCGTAGGGCGTGTGCCGCGCCTCCTCTCACTCTCTCCACCTGACGATCACGTTGGGGCACGGAAATCGATCGACACCGCGGGTCGTGTTCGACCATGTGGAGTTTCAGTATATGACCCACTGACGTCAGATTGGCACCTTTGGTACCATATGGTAGGTTATAGAATTTCTGTTATGTTAACTGAGCAGTCTACGGTGTATAACATGAAACGATTGATGATGTGGGGTAGAGTGGCATTATATATTGGCACCGGGTGTCCTTATGGGTTGCCTTGGGATATATCCATGTAGGTACAGCATACAGCAGCTCTGCTAAGCGGCTATGTTCTGCGGTTCTATCCGCCATATATATACATAGAGTAGGTGGCTCAGTTTGGGGGCTATACTCGCAGGTAAGACGAAAAAGTAAGAGGAATTTACTGTCAGGAGAGGTACTGGATGGGAGATGCCGTAGTGCATACACAGTGCAATATGGATTGATATTGGCTAGGAAGTAAGAAGCTAGACGTGGAAAACAATGTGTAATCAAGAGGGCGAAAGAAATGTCAGTGAGAAATGCCGGTGGATAACACACATGTGAGATGGTGGCTAAGGCTAAAAAGTGGAGAGGGGAAAACGTGGAGAGAGATAAAAATTGTCATCACCTGGATTGACCGACGATCAAAACGGCACGCCAGATGATACGGAGGCAGGCAGGCACCAAGGCTAGCGGTTTGATGGACAACAAATACAATCCAAAAGACCAACCCGCCACACCAAGGTGTCCGCCATACCAGGCCAGGGCGAGCAACGATCTATAACACGCAGAGCCTCAGTCAAGGTATGCACTTACTTTCAATATCCCTGACACCCTAGTAGGCTCGCTTAACTTCCACATCGCTGCTTTACTTTGACCTTGTATATCCCCTGCGATGCACATCCCATCAGTATCAGGTGCGCTAGGTGAACGACGCACCCGTGTATATCTGAACTGGGATACGTGCACAGAACATAAATGCTAAACCTCCGTCTACCGATGCGGAAGCTCTCCCATAACACGGGCTTGAGTCAAGCTTGCTGAGACTGGGAGGTAATACCCGCAGATGCGAACTACCATTGGAGGGGAGATAATGCACGATGCAGTCCAACCGCACCCAAATTCAACTCGTTGAAGATATAAGTGTGTGTGGAACATGTATAGATCCACGCAGGAGCACTTGTCATTGTTGTTTGTCTGCACTGTTGCGTGATACGAGTCTACACCAAGCATGGTATCTGTAATTCGTTGAGAGGCTGGAATGGTGTCTATGATAATTTCGTCCTAGTGAGAATGGCTCATCAATGGGAGTCGTCAACTCTCGTCGGCAAGCACGTCTTACCTGTTAGCATGCTCTTCGACAAAACAAGCAAGGCCTCGTGCATCTCTTCGATGATGAGGCCGGATGTTCAAACACATCGGGCGATCGACATGGATTGTCATACCGTCCTTAGTACCTGGGGAGACAAGGATGTTCTTGGACAGACCCATGCAAACTCACGGTGTTCTTCATCGATTATTATTAGTGAACTGACTTTGGGACCTGCTTTCAAATACTTCGATTCTCTGTCATAGAGAATAAGCGTCATGTCAAAGATACGAATCGTTTAGAACCAGGTAGATTAGCTCGTCGTTTGAGCCTGAAAATCACCCAAAATCGGTCTACCAGGACTGGACTGGTGTTACCCTAGGGAATACCCCATTGGGAACTGGACATCTTCTAAGCCACACTCAAGACCAAAGTCTCAATTTCAGTGGTTAGAGTAGGTGCTCGGTCACGGGTGTGAGATCCGTATAAGATGCCAACAGCCGAAGAAGTCCGATTTTGGGTGTTTTCAGACCCAAACAAGGAGTCAATGCACCTTGATCTGCCGTCGACCATGTCGAATTAAAACCGCAAAGCCGATATGTCATGTGGGAAAGTGCGCAGAAACCCTGTTCAGGAGCCGGAGAATCCAAAACCCCGGGGGTCCACGGGTCCACGGGTTGCCCAGGTGGTCTCCAGGTTACAAATCAAATCAAGGGCACATATTCGCTTCTTGACCGCCTGCAAACTTTTATTCTGCCATTCCGTTAAGTCCGAGTCGGCCAGTCGGGATTCCGAAGGGTCAACGGGGAAGTGACAGAAGTTCCGAGAAAAGGAAAAACAAGAAAAAGAACCGGAAGAAAAACGTGACTCACTTCCAGGGACCCCCCTTTTTTCCAAGGTTTCAACGGAATAGCTGGATGCTGATTGGTGTTTTCATATAGAACTTCGATTGAGCCACCTGACCTGTTTGACGTTTTAACTCTCTCCGTATTCAGCCTACTACGGCTGTACGGAGTACGGCTGTACGGAGTACGGCAGTACTCGATACTTGGGCTTGGTGTATTGTCGAGATGACCCGATGGGATACCCCCCACGCTACAGGGGAGATCTGATACGCCAGATACAATGCAGTAATGTACCAGTACAAAATCCCTAAAAGACTTGGATACATACATACATAGTAAAGAGGAATGAGGCGGAGCAAAAGCTACGTATGTTGTATGTTGTAGATTTTCAAGCGGAGTCCGAAGAGGATTCTCCGGAGAAGATCGGCCCTAACAGCCTGGCCCACTGTGAAACTCCATCTCCTTCCAGAAACCATATGTAATATTATTATTAGCCCCCTCGTTCTTTTTTTTCAGGCTTCCATATTCTCTCTCTCGCTCATTTCTGGCCCTGTCAACAAACAGGTCCTTCTAATACTATTCTCTTAATTTTGCCATCTGCGCGTTCATTGGCGACAGGCTGTCGTCAAATGAACCTGCACTTTCGCTATTATCTTGAGTGCAAGGTAAGCCCTGGCAGAGCACGTGAGAATGATTCATTGACACTGACTTTTTTTTGCCCAGCATTGCCTCTTTGTTCTAAAGAGGTTCCCCGTCAGATAAATGGTTTTCAAGCCATTCACCCACCTCGCGCGCCAGAGTTTCACCAAAGCCTTTACTCATGGCTACGCTCAGTCCGTAGTCGCCGCGTCGCAGTCGTACGCGTCGACCACCCCCTTTAACCAGCTCGCCGCCCAACCCGCCAAATTCTCCCGCACAACCCAATTGCAGAATGCTTTCTCCAATGCGTCCAGTTCATCCGGTGCTGGTGCCAAGACAAGCCAGGGAGGATCTGGAAATGGAGATCTCGGCCTTGCTGCCTATTATGCCGCATGGCAGAACGCCCAGCAGACCGGTGATGACAGCGACTGGACCCAGTTCGAGTTCAAGCGCCGTATTGGCTGGAAGCCATCAGCGGAGGAGGCCGACAACGTCAACGAAGACCGGGCTGCGTCCGATCTAACTCCCCCTCACCCTACCAAGGCTGCCGTGAACGAGGATGTTAGTGCCCAAGTGGAGGCCGCTGTGGCACGTGAGATTCAGATCCAGGAGGAGCAGGCACAGGCCGAGGAGGCTGCGCTGGGGACAGAAGCGAGTGTTGAGCCCACTGTCGAGGAGGTTGCTGTTTCGGAAGGGGTCTCTGAGGCCACCCAGATTGCATCGGATCGCGTTGTGCAACTGGTCAGCTCGAAGAACTTTGCTGAAATCCCCGCTGCATTCGAGACTCTGCTCCGAGACGGATTTACTCCGACTGTCGGGGCGTATAATGCTCTACTGCTCGCTGCCATCCGTCTTCACCCTGATGCAGCTCAGGCCATCCCTAAGGCCCTCGATGTCTACTCTGACATGCTTCGTCGAAGGGTAATTCCCGATGAAGATACCTATGAGACTCTCGTTCAGCTTCTGGTCACTCGGGCTCACGACATTATCAAGGCCAAGGAGGCATTGGAGCAGGAGCGCGTTCGCTTCGGTGGTATGGAAGAGCCTGGCAAGTTCATGCTTCAGTCAAGTGAACTAGAGCGGGATCTTCTCGCCGAGGATACTTCCCTGTCCATCGCTGTCAAGCTCTTTGATACCGCCACGGCCCGACACGACCGACTTGTGTTCCCGCTTGAGATGTACCGTCACCTTATCATTGCCTGTGCCAAGGAAGGTAAGGTGGAGGATATGATCCGGATTTACGCCCATATGGAATCACAGAAGATGACTCCGCATGCCACCATCTTCCCATCTATGATCACCGCATTTGCTTCCACGGGTGATCTCAAGAGCGCCGTTGAATGTTATAACGAATATCGAGGGCTCGCTGTCTCCGATGACAGTGGCATCTTCAGTATCGTTCAGCGCCAGGATGGTCAGGTCTACGCGGCTTTGATCCGCGCTTACCTCTCCTGTGGTAAAGAAGAGGGTGCTATCCAGTTCCTTGATCGCATTCGTTCTTCGTTCGACGAGGTAATCGAAGGTCGCCAGGACCGATGGTCTGCAGTGGAAGCTGTAATTATCGAGGATGCACTTGTGCAACACTCGCTCAACGCGGGAGATTATAGCAAGGCATTGGAGCAAGCCAAGAATCAGTTGCATGATGAAACTCGGAATCAGGCCATTTCTCGCATCTGTATTGCTGCGGCCGATGCGGGTGATCTCCCCACCGCTTCTGAGGCTTACGATAGTCTGCCCACCGCACCTGACGTACGACAGAACCCAGCGATCTCACTGATGGCCCTTCAAGTCCGCCGGGGCGATGTTTCGGCTGCCCGTTCCTTGTGGATCATGCTGAACACGGTGGGTCAGGCAACCCCGGATCTGGTCCAGCCGACGGCTATGTACACGGTCGCTCTCCTCAAGAGCGGAAATGTCGAGGAAGGTCTTCACCAGGCCCGCCACATGTTTAAGCGTATCCGCAGCGCCGCCCAAGATCAACCCGCTGCCGTCGCCAACCCCATCAGAGAACAGATTACCGAGTCACTCCATCTCTTTGGTCGCATCCTCATGCAGTCGACCGCGGTTCTCTCTCCTCAGTCGTCTATGACACTGTTGTGGTCCATGCTCGAGAACGGTGGCCTAGTGTCTCCTCTGGCTGAGCACGCTGTCGCTAACCTTGGCCCCATCGGTATCTCCCAGCTCAAGGCTGCCGACCTCACCCTGGCACTCCAAGTCCAGGCTGGCATGCTGGTCAGCAGTGGTTCCATGCTGTTTGATGTCGCTCATCCCGTTCGCTTTGCACATATGCTTGATGTCGCTCTGTCTTCTGCCCTCCCTCTGGACCTCCACACCACTGGCCTCGTCGACCAGGCTGTTGCCAAGCTCTTTGTGAGTCGCCCTGATGTCGTGAAGAAGTGGCAGGATTATCTGGAGGCTGGCTCCCAGACGTCCGTTTCGCCTTCTCAGATGTTCCTTTCATCTGAACGTCAAAGCCCCGTCTCTATGGCGGAGACCTCGATCACCACTCCATCTGCGGCTCCCGAATTGTTTGATCCTTATGCTCACGCAACCGACTTCCGCGGATCCGCCATCATCGCTGAGGAGCTTGAGAAGACTAGCGGACGTGCCGAGACCCACCTCAATGACGCTCTGGCTCGTCTGAACAGCATGCGCCGCATTGGTCGCCACCCGCGCTACATCACTTACGCTAAGCTGATTACCGCCGCGGCCAAGGCTGGTCGCATGACCCTGGCTCACGACATTCATAACATGGCACGGACTGATGTTCCCCTGGATATGAACTTCAGCGTTGTCAAATACGGCTGGGTCTCCATTCTCGATGCCATGGTTGCTGCTTGCCTCACCCTCGGCGACCGCAAGCTGGCTGCTCAATACCACCAGGAGCTTCTTACTCTCGGTTCCGCACCCTCGGCCAACACTTTCGGCTTGTACATCACCACCCTTAAGGAGTCTACCAAGACCTTCGACGAGGCTACTGAGGCCCTTAAGGTGTTCCACCGTGCCGTCGCTGAAGGCGTGGAGCCCACTTCATTCCTGTACAACGCGCTAATTGGCAAGCTGGGTAAGGCCCGCCGTATTGATGACTGCCTTGCGTACTTCGCCGAGATGCGTGCCAACAACGTACGCCCGACAAGCGTTACCTACGGAACCATTGTGAATGCTCTCTGCCGTGTGAGCGACGAACGCTTCGCCGAGGAGATGTTCGAGGAGATGGAGTCCATGCCCAACTACAAGCCGCGCCCCGCGCCTTACAACTCCATGATCCAGTACTTCCTCAACACCAAGCGCGACATCAGCAAAGTCCTGGCCTACTACGAGCGAATGCAGACACGCAACATCCAGCCCACCCTCCACACCTACAAGCTTCTCATTGATGCACACGCCTCCTTGGAACCAGTGAACATGGCCGCCGCCGAAGCCGTGCTAGAATCCATGAAGGCCGCAGGCCACCAACCGGATGCCGTGCACTACGCCTCGCTAGTGCACGCCAAGGGCTGCGTCCTGCACGACCTCGCTGGTGCGCGCGAAGTCTTCGACACCGTAATCTCCGACCACCGTGTGCGCCTCCAGCCATGCCTCTACCAAGCACTTTTCGAGTCAATGGTCGCCAACCGCCGCGTCACCGACACCGAGGAGGTCGTCCAGAACATGCTAGCACGCAGGGTCGAGATGACCGCCTACATCGCCAACACGCTGATCCACGGCTGGGCCGCCGAGGGTAACGTGACCAAGGCCAAGGCCATCTACGACAGCATCGGCATTCAGAAGCGAGAGCCCAGCACCTACGAAGCGATGACCCGTGCATTCCTGAGTGCCGATGATCGTGCCAGTGCCGCCACCATTGTCCAGGAGATGATGTCGCGCGGATACCCTTCTGCGGTGGCTGGCAAGATCGTCGATCTCATCGGTGGAGCTTCCTCGTCTCTCTAATTTCTCTTGACTATAATTGTGACCAGGTGATACCCATTTAATGTTTGCCTACAATCTCTCTGCCAGGGCTGGATCCCTGTGTTGGGATATTCCCGGTTCGGCGTCTGCAGGGCGGCAGTTGGATATACCTGGTGGGATATCTATTCTTCGTTTTTGATTCATATTTTGGCATCCAGCGAAGGTTCGGAGTTTATTTTGGCGATCAAAAAGGGCGTGCATTGAAGCACTGTATACCATTGTGATATCTTTTGTCCATAGACACATCTCAACTCTCACACAGCGTTTTAGACGCAAAATTCAAAATGAAAAAAAGTGAATGAGCATAATATGTTCTCTAGTTTTTCCTAGTCTTCTTAATCTTGTATATCATTTTCCGAGGAAATGGCATGACGTCTCGGAACTTCCCGCTGAAACCAAAACATCCATTTTATATTCCTATAGCTTCCAGGTTGGACTTTTACCTCTTCAAATCTCCAGCAATTGGGATTTTGCTCATTCCATTCACTCATTGTTTTAATGCAGACTCGTTTGCCTTTCACCATCCGTTCAGCAGTTGACTCATTCCTCCGATTTCCCCGCCAACCCCGCCAACTTCGATATTCCTCAACCAACCAACCTAGCAATAGCAAACCAGAAATGGACCAAAACGAACACCAGGCAGATGCCCACCGGCGTCCGAAGAAACTAATCTGTAAGTCTAGCCTACATGTCAAGCCATCCCTCTACACACAGATCCGACCAAACCGTCCCCATACCAAACCCTAAGCTAAAAACACCACCCCCAAAGTCGCACCAGGCGACATTGCACCAACCTCCACCGAGCCCACCCCGGAACCCAAGGCCCAAGCAGCCATAGACCAGACCGCGGAAGCCCTCCGCACCTCAACCTCAACGCCAAACTCGATAACGGAAACCGAAGTCCTCTCGAACGCCGCGCGCGCACACCAATTCGGCGCAAACCCACCCCTAACAGTCTCCCAAATCCACGGCACAAACCCACTTCACCAATTCAACACCTGGTTTCACGACCCGCGACTCCCAGCCTCATCCGCCCCAGAAACATGCACTCTATCAACAGCCTCCCTACCCTCAGGCCGCGTCAGTGCGCGTGTAGTCTACCTAAAAGAACTCGACGAGCGCGGCTGGGTCGTCTACAGCAACTGGGGTAGTCGGGAAGGCAAAGGCGGACAAGTATTCGGGCTCTGCGAGAGCGATACCCTCGGCGCCATGCCAGAACCAGACTCGGAGCCAGCGGTGACGTCTGAGATCGGGTCCGGGAATAAATGGGGCGCGCTGACGTTCAGCTGGGCGACTGTTGAGCGGCAGGTTCGTATTGAGGGCTTGCTCGAGCCGCTTAGTCGTGAGGAGAGCGAGATGTATTGGCGGACGCGCGAGCGCGGGAGTCGGATTGGGGGATGGGCAAGTTGGCAGAGTAAGGTCTTGTGGTCTGCAGAGCCGGCGCAGCTGGAGGCGAATCAGCGGAGGAAGAGTGTGGCTAAGTTGCAGGGGGCGTTTGATGGGGACTCGCTTGTTCCGGCGGATATCGATCTGACGGATGTTGAGGATGGGCGGGCGTTGCTAGAGTCGAAGGTTAAGGAGATGGAGGAGAAGTTTGCCGGTGTTGAGGATATTCCCCTGCCGCCATTTTGGGGTGGTGTGAGGCTTGTGCCGGAGTCTGTCGAGTTCTGGCAGGGACGGCGGAGTCGTTTGCATGATCGGTTCCGGTATGTGCGTGTTGAGGGCGAGGGGGAGGGTGCTAAATGGCGGCTTCAGAGGCTGTCGCCATAGAGGTTGATAGAGATTAGTTGCATATATACTGGTATCGTACTTGGACCTCCAATTAAACAAGTGCCTCGACCTTGATGTTTCGCGATTATCCATATCAGCCTATCTTATCACGATCACTATCAGTCTTGGCACGCCAACTCCTTCAACGTCACTCCAAGATACCTAGCCCTTGAATTATACACTACTTGGATATAGCTTGCAATCCCATATAAGAAGAGTCCGATATACTACGGGATATACAGTTATTTTTGAACAGCCATGACCACCACAACGCCCCAGTCAAACCCCCAATCCTCCACATCCCCCTGGATTATCCTCGCCATCACGAGCGGCGCCTTCGCTGCATTGAACGGTGTTTTCGCGAAATTGTACGTGAACCAGTCTATAACGCAAGGAGCAATCCCCCCTATACCTACCTACATATATAAGCTATGTATAAGCTTTAAACTATACGCCACAAGCTATACGCGTGTAACGTTAACGTTAGCGTTCCACAGAACCACAGACAACCACACAACGGCCTTTGCGCAATCCCTCGCCCACCTCTTCGGTCTGGATTCATCGCCTGTGATTGAGATGCTCACTCGAGGGGTATGTTTGCACATTTTCCTCTTTATACCTGGACTATCCATATTCCCCAAGCCCAAGCCCAAAATTATCCGTCTACTACAACGTACATACACAACTATGTGTATCAATCCTGTTTTTGCTATAACTAACAATATCTATTACAGGCCTGTCTTGGTCTAAACGTCCTCTGCAACGTAATAATGTGGGCGCTTTTCACGCGCGCGCTAACAGCGGGCCCTTCGACAGTCAAAGTCTCCATCACAAATACGGCGTCGAATTTCTTGGCGACGGCGCTGTTTGGGATGATTGTTTTTCAGGAGGCTGTTGGCGGGCTTTGGTGGTTGGGGGCTGCTATGATGGGGGCTGGGTGTATTTTGGTTGGGATGCGCGAGGGGGCTTAGCTTTTGAGTTGGGTTTGAGCCTATATATAGGTTGATTGGACCTAGAATTATTTTGGAGACTTTTCATAGCCTGAGATCTTCGAAGACAGTTATACGGAAGGAGTAAGAGGGGTTGTAGATTCCTGGATTTTGATGTTTCTTTGTGTCTGGGTCGATACTGACAGAGTAGGAATAGTTCGCTAATCTTAAATCTTGCTAGAAGAAACGGTTGAAGCTACGACGATAGGTACGCAGTATCATCCGTATAGCTAGTATCTATCACCACATGATGTGCACTTAAAGTGTCAATCTCCACTCCTCAAAGACCCTTTCGCAGTCTTCCAGCACATTTAAACCAAGGGTTTGCCCCTGTCTGAAGGAAGACAGCCATGTCCAATCGCTCTTCCAGGTAACTCCTGCATATCCCAACAGGAAATCTCGAATCCTTTGCAAAAAGCCATCCGGGATGTGAAAAAGCTTCCGATTCATGACAGCTCCTTGAACATTTCGAGTTGTGCGTGCTTTCCGGCATTTTTCGTAGAGAGCTAAAACAGCAGCTGTGAGGTCTCGAGCCGAAGATCGCGTCGAGATTGACGGATCACTTCCAGTGTTTCTAGGATCTAGATAATGAACATGCAATAGGCCAATAAGCTTGCCAATGACTGCTCCGTCTTCGACGGCCATCGCAGCCCCTTGTGCCTGATATGGCAGAGTCGGGTGGCAGGCATCACCAAGTAAAGCAACAGATCCCTAGTGAGTCCTAGTTAGCAAGTTCGCGATTGGAAGCACATAGTGATATACCGACCTTGGTCCACGATTCTAGCTCGGAGAGATGTGTCAATTTCCATTTGTATACCGATGGCACGCAAGAAACCAGCTTTTGCAATCTAGAATGGCGAGAAACGTATCAGTGGGCAGTTGGAGTTGACTATTCCAGGGCTGCTTACGTTTCATCCCAGTTGGCATAGCTCTCTCGCATCTCCTCAATATCCCCCTGCTCTCTACGAGAGTCCAGAGATAAGTTATCGGGTCGCATGAGAACAAGATTGAACTCCTTTCCATCACGGAGGGGGTAGAAAATAGTATGCTTCTCCGGTCCTAGCCAGCTTGTGACCGCAGTTTTCTGACATAGTCCATTTACTTTTTCATCTCCCAATGCCTCAAGCTGCTCTCGTGAAAAGGTTGCTCGGTAGGCCATGTCGCCCGTTGGCACTGGAGAATTAGGAGATCCAAGAACAGCCTTTCGGACCGTAGACATTTGGCCTTCCCTTGTCAGAGATACTCGAATATATAGCCGACAAAAAATATATAACGTACCGTCCGCGCCAATTACAACATCTGCCGATATGCATTTCCCATCGGCGAGAAGAACGGCTGGCTGCTCTGTGTAAACATCCTCTACTTCTGCCCCCAGTTGAAGGACCACCCCAAGTCGGATTGCTTCATCAAGAAGGATGCGATGATAATCCACCCGATGAATAATTCTGCACAAGGTGAGAGTCTGTAAGCACAAGGGCCAGGCTAAGTCACGTACATCCACGGCACCCCGAACTCCTCCGCGATATCGTCCCCAAAAGGCATTGATCGCAGAAGACGACCATCCTTGTACCTCCGAAAATCTACTTGTTGCACCTGGCTTCCTTGCTCCAGTAGCTGGGGAAGTAGGCCAAAGTCGCGCATTATCCTACCGCCATTTGGTGGGATCTGGATGCCTGCTCCAACTTCGTGGACTTGGTCGGACCGCTCGAGAATTTCCACGTCAATACCTTCGCGACGACAAGCAATTGCACAGGCTAGGCCGCCTAGACCGCCGCCGACAACGATAACCTTCATGCTCCCTGTTGATGTCAAAGTGATGTTCCTTCGACTGCGTTGGGTTCCAAATTAGGACTAGTGGGGGTTCTGATTGTGACCACCGTGCAGCCTCGTATGCAGACAATATGTCTGATCCATGGATGTGTAGAACTTCAGGTGTAGTCCAAGGGTGACACACTCAATATGCTGTGTCATAAGACTTGCTTGAGCTTGTCAACTCGGAGATGGAAGTCATAAATTTTGATCGAATTGTTGACTTGGGGGGAAATAAACCGGGTCACCCTGGATACCGCCACATGCAATATCAAGGACACGACCTTCCAGAGACATCAAGCAATCAACGCAAGCTAATCTGTTGCGTGTTTTTGATTGGAAAGTGGCCTGGACACAGAGTGTGACAGCACGTGACTGGGCGATTTCCCTACGAGCAGCCCATCTCGGGCTCTTTCACTAGACAGCTCTTCTCGCCAATATCTGGAAACACACATAATGCAGTTATTCACTTGGCCTAGGTCACATCTTCTCGAGATTGGCGACCAAACTTGGTGCCCATCGTGGCTTCACCGGCACGAGCAACTGGTTCTCACCCAGCTGTGGAATCTCCGAATTCCCGGGTGGAGCCATGGAAACCTTGCGAAGCAGGCATGTGCAGTGTTCAAAGGGCACCTGGAAGATCTTTCCTCGTACACAGTTCTGGACATATGCGCCGGTGCCGGTGGGCCTACCCCAGTCCTCGAATCAGAGCTCAATAAAGAACTCGAGTCCGAAGGCAAGGGCCCTGTTCAGTTTGTCTTGAGCGATCTTTATCCTCATATTGGAGACTGGGAGCGAATATCGAAGAAACAGCAGAATGTCACATATATCGAAAGCCCGGTGGATGCTCGGGCTGTTCCTCGAGTTGCAGCAAGTTCGAGAAAGGAGTGTCGGATCTTCAATATCTGTTTCCACCACTTCGGAGATGAAGATGCAGCGGGAATTCTGAAAAGTGCAATCGAGACTGCTGACTCGTTTATGCAAGTTATTGTTCCGTTAATACCATCTCTTCCATGAGCTAATTCGATTTCCTGCAGCATATTCGAAGTCACATCACGCGATCTCTGGACTTGTCTTTGCTCGCCATTGGTCTTCTTTTGGACTTTCGTTGTAACTCTTGTTTGGTATTGGGATTCGCCAATCCATCTCTTTTTTACATTCGTTCTACCCGTGGCACCCCTGACCATCTTCGTTGATGGGCTGATATCCTGTCTCCGAACCCGCACCGCAAAGGAAACCTGGCAGCTACTGGATCAGCCAGATCTTGACCTCACCAACTGGACCTTTCACAGTGGGAAAAAGGCTGTTCAATTTCCATTCATCACTTTATATTACCACATCGGCATTAAATCATAACAGGGAAATTGTTGTGTTCATCTAGCTTTCTTTATACTATTTTCCCCTGAACATCTGCCTGACAACCCCAGCCTTTGTCCAAATCACCCTATATATACCTTAATATACCCTCCTCTTTTTTTTTTCCCTTTTATTCCGCCTTGTTTTATGACCAGCTGCTATGTGTTATTGTTACCCTATGTCATAGTTTGGTAATGCGGCTATATATATATAGTTAGGCCCATGTGATTATGATGCCGTATATACCGAAAGAGGCAGCGGCCTTAGTCCATGTTTCGCTTTTATACTGCCTTTCCTCAAGAAACCGTCGAGTTCCCAAAATAAGACCGGAGCTCAGATCGTTATATACCTCCCATTATCCTCCAACTATCATTCTCTTCCATATAACCATCTTTCACCCAACTATATCTCATTCACTTCCTACGAACTTCTTCCTTATCAAATCCACTACTTGTCAGTTCAGTATGGGCATCCGCATATCCCACATGTCAGGTATTCACAGCCTCCCAGTTGAGCTACTGGCAGACATCGCCAAATTTACCGAGTCTCCTGCTCTATGCGCTTTTCGGCTCACCTGCCGAGCGATGTACCAGAGTAGCCTTCATCATTTCGCACAGACTTTTGTACACACATTAAAGACCGACCTTTCACCAAAGTCACTTTCGCGGGTCAAGGAAGCAGCCAACGATGAAATATTTTGCCCCTGCGTCCGCAAATTAGAAATCGTCAGAAATTCGAAAGGTTGCCTGGGACCGCTATCCCCTGACATCACCTCAAAAGGAACATATATCCAAGCATGGCGCGATGTAATGAAACGCTTAGTGAACTGCCAATCTTTCGGGCTGCGCAACTCAACCTATACAACACCGAAAACCGGTGGCGATGGCATCACCCTTGACGAAGCCACTGGCCTTATTCTCGAAGCCATAGCTACCGAGCACATTTCGATGGAATCTTTCTCAATCAACATTATGAAATACAGAAGCAGAGCCCACCAGGATAACCTGACGCAATTTGGTATCACCGCTTTTGGGATCCCGGCCTTTTCCCATCTCAAGGAACTGAGCCTTGCAATCCCGGATGCCGAGTCTGGGACTATTGATTGGATGGCGAAAACGATCCAATGTGCCAAATCTCTCAAAAAGCTGACGATACTTTTCAGCTACAAGTGCGAATCAACGTCACTTCTCTCCCAGCTTTCATCGGTTGGGTGCTTGCCGGAACTTGAAGAATTGACTTTCTCACGCATGTCATTGGAATCTTCGGCTGCTTTGGCCATCTTCCTTTACAGTATTCAGAATTCTCTTCGTCGTGTGACTTTTTCCTTTTTGCAACTCGAGTTTGGAGGCTGGCGGTCTATTCTCCGCGAGTTGGGTGGAGGTGTGTACCAGCTTGACAGTGTGAATCTGCATAGTGTACTTGAAATGGATAAGCCCCTGAGCTTTCGGAGGATCCCAGAATACCAACTTGCAAAGACGTCTCTAGACAAGAGACTATATCGTCCATTTCAATTGAGTTTCATTGACCAGGAGGACTTGGACTTCGCCTACTCGGGTCCGGCTTTGCAACAGGTTTTACAGAAAGTGGCTACATTTGCAGAGTTAGCCTAGGATGAGTCGATTGGATCTTTTGTTGGTCTTATCAATGTAAATAATCACAGTCAGCCCAACTATATCAATACCCTTGATTAAAAGAGCTCTTTTATGTTCTATCTTACTAGTAATCTACCTACTACATACGAGCCATGTCTAATATACACCTCAGTTGAGCTTCAAACCAAGAAAAAAAGCTATTTCCAAAGCTGTTTCCTAGCACCACTGGCGGATCGCGCTCAGCCAGCCATCGAGCGTATCCTTCGGGTAGTCGAATTGAGAGTACTTCGCGTCGCTACCACAGGGGTATTATTCCGCTTTCATTTTTCATGAGGAGAGAAGGGAGTGATACGGACGATGAGTCTACAAAAGCAATAGCGCATGCAAGGTGACTATGGTGTCTTTGGAAGCGAGCAGGAGAGAGATCAAATAGACTGTATTTGTATGTATGAACAGGACTCGGGGAAAAAGAAGAGAAGAAGGACTACTACAAACGAGGCCATCAGACATCAACAAGAACCACGACATCAGCAA
Source organism: Penicillium rubens (assembly GCF_028828025.1). Taxonomy (NCBI): domain Eukaryota; kingdom Fungi; phylum Ascomycota; class Eurotiomycetes; order Eurotiales; family Aspergillaceae; genus Penicillium; species Penicillium rubens. The sequence continues at coordinate 3,638,167 of NW_026890601.1, read as the reverse complement.
CGAACCTTATGTACACAAAAACTTATGCCGAATTAGAACAAGCAAATCAGCCAACATTCAAGCTTTCAAACTGAACTTGCACGCCTTCCATTTCCCCGAGAGCATAGATGCCTATCACTGGACCAGTAAAATCAGGGTTGGTCATATCCAATGTGTCAACAGTTCCCAGGCACGTCCAATCTTGTCTAGTACTGGACTCGACAGAGTACAACAGTCGATATTCTTTCTCCGTGTAGTCCATTCGGAACGTCACTGAGGGGGAACTTCCCGTAGGACGTGTTTCTCGGTTCTAGCAATCTTCTTCGCGGCGTTGACTAATTCGAAGATCACCTCAAGTTTCGCAGCATCATAGTAAATCCGTACGTAGCGGTGCTCTTCCTTGTAACAGGCTAGTCCAGCCATGATCTTCGCAGAGCCCCAAGATTCCTCGATCCCTTGAAGGACCACGCTGCTCGTGCCGTGCAAGTTTCGTTGCCGCTTGCCAATAAACGTCGGGCTAAGTTCCGGGTGTGACAGATCGACCAATGACGCCGTCAGTGTCACGGAGGCTTCGGTGAGCTGGTAGTTGCCCGTGACAGCATCTCGAATGTAGAGGTGGTCAACTCCAGGTTTTGCCGTAAGGTTTGAACTCGACCGGGTTTCCGGGAGGCTGGGATTCAGCTTCACTTGCTCGAAGGTAAACCATTCATTGTCCCAGGCTACCTTGGTCAAAAAGGTCTCCCGACCCATGGTGCATCGGCCCTGGTCATCAACGCGTGCCCCAATACAGGTCCCCCACCATTGTTTCTTCTCATCCTGGAAGATGTCGCAATGACCTGTGTACTGAATATACTCTGCTGTGCCACGCGCTGTCAGGACCGGGTTGTTAGGACATGACTCGTATGGACCCGAGACGTGCCTAGAGCGCGCCATCGTCACCATATGTCCTTCATGGGTGCCACCCTCCGCAATGAGTAGGTAGTACCAGTTATTGTACTTATACAGATGCGGTCCTTCCGGATAGATGTCGCCGGTACCGCGCCAGATGATTGTCTCCTCGGACAGCTTGGCGCCGGTATTGAGGTCGACTTCGAAGAGATTGATCGTCGTGTATGGACCTGGCGCAGCAGACCCTTGTATGTAGGTCTTTCCGTCGTCGTCAAAAAATATACTGGGGTCAATGCCATCGAATTCGAAATAGATCGGGTTGGTCCATATGTCCGACCAGATATTATCGGTCGAGACGATGAAATTCTCCGTTAGGTCTTTTTCTTCACCGGGCAAGTGGATGACATTGGTGCAGACGACATAGAATGTACCCTGGTGATAACGGATCGTCGGTGCGTATAACCCTCCACTAGCGATCATAACTTTACCGTTGTCCACCGGAACGAGGTTTGCGTCCGATCTCGCTAGGCTGAGCTGGGCTTGACGGTTGATTGCATTTCCTGTGGTTACAAGTCAGAATCTGTAATAGAATCCCTCGTTCACTATCCGATCAGTGGACTTACCTATCTGCTGCCATGATATGAGGTCTTTAGAGGCATAAATGGGAAGGCCGGGGAAAAAGTGAAAACTGGAGTTGATGAGATAGAACCAGTCGCCAACTTTTACCACGGATGGATCTGGCGCGTAACCTGGTATGATAGGGTTGACTGTGTCTGGCATAGTTGTAGTGCTGAAGTACTAAATGAAGATGGAACTGAGCTTTGTTAGCCCATGACATTCACCCCCTTCCCAGCCAAACATTAAATATTATTCTTCGGCGCGTGAGGTCAAGTTGCATACGACATTAACCAAGTTTCAGAAAATGGAATAGGCTGTACAACGGTCACCAAGCATGGCCAAGCACGCTATATAGGCTAAATTGGGGAATACAACAAAGGATCTAGTCACAAGACCTCCCCTGTAAGCGTCTCAAACAGCCACGATACATAGATGGCCGTCCTTGGCAGTACTTGGCCTCAGACATATAGGCCGCTCGGGCCCTCGGCCCTTTAGGCCTGGCGTTTACTATGAAGATCATATTTATCCATGTCTTAGTAGTCTCCTAAGAGCAACTTCCCGGTGGTAGTTTAGCCACAAGACCTAAGGCTACAGTATCACCCGGATATACATAGTCCAGCATCATTAGTTAGCTCAAGATGATTTACCTCGCAGCTGTGAGGTTCCATTGGACGACCTCGGGAGTAAGCGAACCCCACCTGCCAACATCCCCATGGGGTAATGTGTGGGGTTAGAGGTATTGAGCTTCAGAATCACAATTCAACGACGCCACCTTCCGGTAAAATAGAGATATCGCCCTTCATTTTCTAATGAGTCGGCGGCAGCATGTCGCGACAAGCCAAGCTAAATTCTAGAGAATAGCCGGGAAATAATCGAGCGACATCCATGTCGCTAAGCCCGTGGTTGCACCGTATAAAGAAGTAGTTTCCCGCTATTGTTCTAGATTCTCAATTGGCAGCTATCGTTTTGCTTTATTATCTGTATTCTGAATTAAATCTTTTCCTTATTCCCTTCAAGGTCAAGCTTCGTAGTCATGGCGTTGCGATTCCGGCCCCCGAAGCAGTCTCAACGGGTTATGCCCGTTAAGCCCACCAAGGGCCACTTCTTCTTCGCCCACAAGGAGTTCGAGCGCGTCCCCTGGTGGAAGAGGAAGAACATGCGCACCCTGTACATCTACATCGTCATCCTCATTCTGACCAACACCGCAAACGGGTTCGATGGCTCCATGATGAACGGTCTTCAAACTCTCTCCTATTGGCAGGAATACTTCGACCATCCGCATGGTGCCCTTCTCGGTCTCTTTAATGCGTCCATGAGTCTCGGCTCACTGATCGGTCTGTTCATAGTGCCTTACATGATCGATGCTTTCGGCCGCAGGCTCGGCTGTTTTGTTGGATGCCTCATTATGTTGCTTGCCGTGGGTCTGCAATCCGGTGCCACTGGTTTTGGCATGTTCATTGCTGCCCGTTTGCTCATTGGATTTGGGGACTGCATAGTTCTTGGGAGCGCCCCTCTCTTGATTGCCGAGATAGCACATCCCCAAGATCGCGCCGTTCTCGTCACGCTCAGTGGTGCTTCTTACCACTCCGGTGCGTTCATTGCTAGCTGGGTGACCTTGGGCACTTTGAAGATTGAGGTATGTACTATACCCCACGGTTGCTGTGGCTCCGATAGTCAATATGGAAACATTTCTTTCGGCTCACATTCTTTGCCTCTTAGAGCGATTGGTCCTGGAGACTCCCAAGCTTACTGCAGGCCATTTGCACAATCGTCATTGTGTCTGGTATTTGGCTGATGCCAGAGAGCCCTCGTTGGCTGATGAGCAAGGGGAGACACGATGAGGCCATGCAGGTTCTGGTCAAATACCACGGCGAGGGGGACCCGAACGACGAATTTGTGCATCTGGAGTATGCCGAAATCAAGGCCGCCATAAGTCTGGACAAGGAGATTAACCAGACTGGTTGGGTTGACTTCTTGAGAACTAAGGGCAACCGGAAGCGAATCGGCCTGATCACCGCCCTGGGCCTCTTCAGTCAGTGGAGTGGCAATGGTCTGATCTCCTACTATCTCAAGTATGTCATGGACAGCGTCGGTATCACCAAGGCCTCCACCCAGCTCGGAATCAACGCTGGCATCAAGAGCGAAGCCTTAGTTATGAACTTCCTCCTCGCCTTCTTCATTGATAGATTGGGAAGACGTCCCATCTACATGGTCTCAACGGTTGGTACGTTCCTGGTCTTCAACGCCTGGACCATCGTATCGGCTCGGTATGATATCGCGCCGAATAATGCGTTGGGATACATCTTCGTGGTCCTGACCGTCTTGTATGGTTTCTTTTACGATATCAAGTAAGTACCGATACCTGCCTTTACAGGCTTTTGATTTCTCTTTCTGTTGGTTTTGCTGACAATTGGATGCTTATAAGATCTGGTCTGATGGCAACCTACACGACTGAGATTCTTCCCTATGGCCTTCGTGCCAAGGGCTTCACCTGGCTGAACTTCTGCGTCACCGCGGCGCTCTTCTTTAACCAGTACATCAACGCGATTGCTCTCGAGGCAATTGCCTGGAAATATTACATTGCGTACTGTGTATTCCTAGCAATGGAGGTGTGGGTCATTTACAGCTTCCTCATTGAGACACGTTACACCCCTATGGAGGAAATTGCCAAGTACTTCGATGGCGATGATGCGGTTGATCTTGGTGAGGTGGCCATCGCGGATATGAAGGAGCAGGCAAGGGATGCAGTGGGCAAGCCAGCTGTTGTTCATGTCGAAGTGAGGGAGTAAAGTCCTATAATCTTTCAATTGATCACAGTTTCCATCACCACATATAATCGGACTGGAACACAGTAGGCCAAGTGTGGGATCTCCTCCGAGTAGGGTGGATTTGCTGAAGTGGCTTTAGTATTTGGGTGTTTCCCTTGTAGATTAGGCTGATAGTGAATATTCCGGCTCTCGATGAGTTGAGATAAATGTCGTTGGACTATGTATCCGAGCTCCTGTGTGCATTTATCACTCCTTATCCGGAGGACTTTTCTCTCTTTTCTCAGCTATATATATGGTTTTGGCGACAAGAGCGTGTTAGCTCGTAGGGTGTCCGAGTGAGTTTCGCAGTGCTATCTCATCCCACTCATCCTGTTATAATAGCACAGACACAGGGCCTGGTCTGAGGCATGACGGGTTAGTGAGATGATGAATTATATGTGAATATGTGAATATGTTGGAGAATGTGTGCCTGTAGACCTTGCACCTGCCCGATTTGGTGACTTTGGTCCAACTGCTCTTGCCTCTTCTCCTTCTCCCTCACTTCTTACTTCTTCCCTCTTACTCCTTCCAACTTACTTCTTACTTCTTTCTTCTTTCTTTTCTCTTACTTAAGAGATCTCTTTCTCAAAGGGCCATAATAAGGCTCTCATATGTGCTGCGCACAATTCGTGCACAATTCGGGAGCCACGGATAAGAGGCATCCTGTGAGTGAAGCCATGATCGTTGAATCATTTTCTTACTTCTGTACTTACAGTCACCTGCTGCCGCCCCCCGGCCATGTTCCTGGCGTATTTACGCGGATCTTATGGTATACAAACTTGTGGTCTGAAATAGAGACCTTGCCCAATGACGAGTTACCCTACCATCCGCTTTCCCCCTATAGGTCTCGTTCGACTCTGTCCCTAGGGGCGTCTCACCACGCGGCTGTGTCTATCGCGCTGCCAATCATTCTTTGGCTGACGACACTATCGCGGGATCCCTACGATCATTCGAGTCAAGCATGGGAACGCTTTCGGCAGAAGCCATCAGAGATGGTCTCCTGGATATTGAGGTGAGATGCGCAAATCACGGAGTACCGCAATCACTAACCGTCGTCACCACCATGAACAGTCCGGCCAGGGAGACGAACTTAGGGCAGACAAAGTCAGAACTGGAGGTGGGCAAAATTCCGCAGCTCCCACCGACTCGCTATCCATATATCGATTCCTTCTGCCCACAAGCGCGAGCCAGGAGGGAGGGTTGGCCCTCATTGTATATAAATCAACCCGGCCACTTGTAAAACAGCGGCCCAGCAACACATCCAAATGGAACATGAGCGATAATGGTCGAGAGGCATAGCTGCAATGGTGTGGGGCTTCCATAGCCTCGCCCACAGGCTCAACGTCGCCAAGTGGGAGACGGAGAAGGAGGAGAAGAAAGGCTGATAAAGTGGAAGAACTGCGGAGGTAAGTTGTATCCCACGCAGACCAAGTGCATCAATAAGGTCCCATACTAACCTTGTTGCAATGTCCCCAGTATTGAAATTCCCAAGCATAGTCTCATTTGAGTCAATCACAATCCGTCCCAACACTCCTTCCTACGTGCCACAGTAAGCAATATCCCCATATGTCACAGTAAGAAGCTCATACTGACTCATAGTCTGGTATAGAGCATTGGAAAACATGGCCACAACACGCATGCGTGCCTAACAGGGAGAACTCCAATTTCAAATTCTCCATCACAATGGACTCATTCAATCAAGATGATACAACAATCGACATCTTCGAAGACACGCATGCATTTAACTCGCCATCCTCCCAACAATCCGTCCTTCAACTCTCCTTCTTTTGATCCCAGCTACAGCGGAAGTCGATTCCAAAGTAGTAGACTTAGTCACACAGATTGACGAGTTAACTGTCTCAACTCAGTCGTTAGCCAGTCCACCAGGAAGTGTTCCCACCGAAAGCTATCAGTTCGATAACCAACCCTTCGAGATGAGAGATCCCCAGCCGTTTTCGGGCCTCCCTGGGGAGAACGTGAACCATTACATCAAACAGTGCAAGTATGCCTGGGTGGGGGTAAACATGAGTTCAGAGGACAGGTCCGAAGCACAGGCAATGTCCCTTCTACAGGGCCTGAGGGGAGTGGCTCTGGAATTTGCCAATACTCTGCCCACGGAGATCCAGGACAACTTTCAGCAGTGAGACCGATATAAGAATAGGAATGCATAAGTGGTTTCTAGTTCACCTTGGTCTTTAGGTTGCTCCGGTAGACGTTGGACGTCATACTATCCGTAGAGATCACGTAGACTGTTGTATCGGTCTTCCCCCGCTCTCTACGGTGGGCGTGAACAAGGCCTAGAAAACCTACTAGCAATTCGTCGGGTCGGCCGCGCAGCTTCTTCTCACGAGGCTTTATCTAGATCATCTTCCAGAAACGGGTTCGTACCCCCACGACACCGCATTTCCTCTGATGATTTAACCGTCTTCCTTGGTGGATCCTAGCACCAAACCGAGTATCATGTCGGGGTGTGCGCGGACTAACGCATTGGAGCTTGCAATGGATGGGAAAATGGACGGGCGAGCAACACTTGGTATTTGGCAAATATCTATCTATCAACATAACGTATAAACATGGCAACATAGCGATCCCGCTTTTCATGGGATCATCGGCCGATCCTCTCTGTCCTCCAATTCTACCGCCGCATCATCGTCCCTTCCTTCTAGGATATCCGACGGCTCCGATTGTCTAGGTACAGTGCGGTCTCGCGGCCGGACCGGCCGGCCAGAGACCTTACCAGATACAAACCCAGCCACGGTCTGAATGAGCCGCCACAAGCGGTCTTCCAGTGTTTCAGAGGCAGGGGTATTGACATGCCCACCAAGCGCACCAAGTTCAGAAGAACTCGTTGCTGCCAGTGTGTGTTCCTCAGCTTCGACCTTGAACTGATACTTCAAGCAGTCCTTGACGGTAACTAAGCCGGTGAGTTTGCCGCGGTGCTCAACGAGAATGACACGCGGGCCCATCTTCTTGAAGATCTCCATGACCGTTTCGAGAGGATGACGCGGGTGGACCGTCAGCGGTGTGTGGTCGACATATCGCGAGAAATCGACGAAAGGAGCCCCTACGGTACTCTCGATTGCATCGAATGTATCTGATGACCGGGAGGTTTGCGAGACAGATGCCCTGCGCGCAACGGCTGCCTCGGCTGCATCTTTGGTGAACACGCACCGGGCGTTTGGCGCAACCAGTCCCTGGTTGCGGGCGCGGTCGATGGCATACCGGAGCTCCGTTCGGCCGATGTATCCGACCAGGGTCTTGGAAGTGCGGTCCTCCACGACAGGGAAGCCTTGGAATTTGTTGTCGGTAAGGAGATGCTCTGCTTCGCGCACGGGGAAATCCGATGCTGGTACTGAGAGTGGGCCTGTGGTCATTGCGTGGGATATAGGCACGTTGAAGACGTGTTCCTCCTTGTTGTCTAGGAATGGGAACCCGTTGAACCAGATCATTCGATCGGCGATACCGCCACTGCCGAATCGATCGCCAACGGCTTTGGTGACGCCTACCACGATCTGTACAGGAATAGTCAGTATGGTTTGAATGAAATGATGGCATTTAGAAATAAGACTTACCATGGTCGGTAGAATATAGGTCAGTGCGCCAGTCAACTCGAACATGATGACCGTTACAGAAATAGTCAGATGCATGATTCCACTAAGGGCTGCCCCAGCTCCCAGGAACGCATATGTCCCCGGTGTAATGCAAGGAACATCTGGTTCACACGAAGCGAAGAATGCCGATTGGGGAAATGATTCATGTAATGCCTGTACCATGATTCCAATCATGCGGCCGAATGAAGCCCCGACCGCCATGGATGGCACGAAGATACCCGCTGGCACCTTGCATCCGTAGGAAATAATCACCAAACCAGTGCGAAGAACGGTTGCAATAGCTAATGAGAAGACCATCGGCCATCGGTTCTTGGATCTACAATGAATTAGTAGTGTCCTCTCGTGTATATGGAGGGGTATATTCGTACTCGCATAGTCCATTATAGTCATGGCCACCCTCGCATTCGCGGAATAGAATCTCCATCATTGCCGTCATGTTGATCTTCAGAAACATGTTGGGGTAGCACAGTATCGCAGTGAGAGCTGCGAGGACAACCGACTCGGTGATCGGCCACTGTGAGAGGTATTTCTTGCGGAATGCGGCCACTCGAAGGTTCCATTTCATTACGAATGCGCCGTAAAGTCCGCCAAAGACACCAAGGCCAATAAAGAAGATGAACTCGAAAAAGTGCCATGTACGATCATACTCCACTTGGAACATGACCAATTGGCCGGTTCGGAATGGATTGACAGCCTGGAATGGATCAGATATGGGCCAAAATCAATCGACAATATGGGAAACGTACCGCTAGCACACTAGTTGCCACCAACGCACAGAAATAGCTGCGCCAAAGAGTCTTCAGGGGGAAATAGCTTGCCATTTCCTATCGACTGTCAGCTTTAATCATACGAACTTGCGCGACATTGAACTCACCTCCAGGGAGAACAGCACGCCTCCGATTGGACTGCCAAAAGCGACAGCCACACCAGCTGCCGCTGAGGCAGTCAAGATTTCTCTCGTCTTTGATGCATTTTGCTTGTATTTACCAAAAAAACGTGATATCACGTTTCCGGTACACACAGCAAAATGCACGCTAGGCCCCTCTTTTCCAACAGACAAGCCCGACGCAATAGCTAGTGGAAGGGCAATTGACTTGATCAGCAGAGTCCAGGCACCTAAGAAGCCCTTCATGACAAAGCCAGCAATAATGCATTTGATCTCTGAGATACCAGAGCCTGCGGCGTACGGCGCAAATGATTTGACGAGGACTGCGGCGATGGATGAAAGTAGCAACTACCTCCCAGATTAGCTTATGAGCTCATGGTTTCTCGAGTAGTAGCCACACGACTTACCGCGCCAAAGAAATAGCAAACATAATTTAACAGCCACCATGAAGTCCAATGTTTCCACTCTGGGCAGCCTATCAAGAAAAAGGGTTAGTTTACAAGAAGCGCTGTACAACCTACAGAACATACCATTCTCGGCGCCCCAGCAGCAGAACGACTCATTAAGGTAGAATGCGGTCGTACAGTGGCCTAGCTTAATATCAGAGAGCCATTCCGTGATGATATTGAGCACCGCCGAGTTCAATCCGATTGCCATGCCCACAAGCGTAACCACAAGCCACGCTTGGCCTGCGTCGTATGACTCGTACATTTTCCGTCTCCAGCCAAAGATGCCTTCCTGATCCCAAAATCCAGTGCCACTGCGCCGTTTCGCGCGCCGCCGTGACTGCTCATAGACTGCATCTTGAACCCAGTCTATTGTGGTAAAATCTTCATATCGCTTGATCCCACTGATCTCTTCTGGAATGGCGGGTGCTTCTTGGTTGTCGGAATCGGCTCGTCGGTCGATGGGGGAGGGAATAGAACGACCAGATGGCAATCGCGAGCTGCGCCGCTCTCTTGAAGTCGAAAGGGACCTGTCAAAGGTCGGGGAGGGGCGTGTAGAGGTCATAACATTGATCGAGGGGGTAGGGTCAGCATAGTCGATTTAAGGTTGAGTCGGTGATCTGTGTCCTCGATGGACGCCGCACTCTTCGGTGTGAGAAAACGATCTCTCGAATTCGAAGTCGGATCCCCCTGGATTGCTTCTTCTAACACCTATAACCAACAATTCAGAAGAAGGGGGTAAATGGAGCTCTCAGAGGTAGATGATGTGACAAAGCGAAGTCGCCAAGTATCCATCCCATGGATCGATAACGGAGAGCCTCCTGAGATAACGCGGCCACGCGTTTTACTCTTTCTCGACTCCACGCTGTCTACCACTTGCTTCTACAACGGGAATATCTGACTGGCGCATGCTGGAAATTGTATATTTTTGTCCTGCCAAGAATTTGTCTCGCCAGAATTAAACACCATGGCTCCAAAGACTGTGGGAGAGCCGGATGAGATCACCGGACAGAGCGCACTTCCGAGTAAGTCCCAGGCACTACTATGACTTTGGATTGGCATACTAACAGATATCTGTAGTTGCTCGAATTAAGAAGATTATTCAGTTGGACGAGGATATCGTACAATGCTCAAACAACGCGACCTTCGTCATCGCAATGGCTACCGTACGCTACTCCTACCGAAATACCTCGAACCCCGGACTAATATTAGATACAGGAGATGTTTATCCAATACCTTGCTGAGCAAGGGCATAACGTGGTCAAATCCGAGCGAAAACCACGCAAGACTGTCCAGTACAAAGATCTCGGTTGGTTACGCCTATCAGGTCTACGGTTGGCAAGAGGTCAGGCAGCATGCTAACGTGCAATAGCTTCGGCGGTATCACACACGGACAATCTCGAGTTCCTTTCCGACGTGATCCCTAAAACTACGACCTACAAACAATTCAAGGAGAAGAAGGCGAAGGATGCGGCGAATCAAGGCGCCATGGAGAAGGGCCAACGTACTCTTAACGGTACCGGTGCACCTCCGGCACCAGCAAATGGCACAGATACAGGAGATGCCACCCCACAAAGAGAAGATTCGAAGACAACATCTCCGTCGGTTCCTCGGCCTATGGTCCCTGTAAGCGCGTTGATTGCAGATGGGACAGTCGAGCCCATGGCAACCCATGACCATGATGTGGAAATGCAAGATTGATCGCGCTATATGCCCTTTTTGTTAAATCTGTTTGCATAGGAGTTTTTTCTGATAATGGGTTTCTCTGCGCATTGGTTGGGATTTGTATGGTCGCATTGGGTCGGGTTAGATATTAACAAAACAGAAAATGAGATAGTATACAATTGACAGGTCAAATTTAAGCAGAAATATCAATAATTAATCGATATCAATCACAGAAATCATATTCCAATTGTATAAAAGTTGTAGAATGTTTTCTTGTTAGGGAGTGAACGGGAATTGATCAGCCAATGACAGGCCCCGTGATTCCGATCGCTAGCGAAAGCTCTGGCTCCAACTTCAACTTCCGACTTCATCCACCCTCTATCCTCACCTCGCTCTCCACAACTCGCGGCTCAATTCCCTCCGTGGTCAATTGCCCTCACAATGTCGCTCTCCTCCGCTTCCAGCACTCTGCTGCGCACCGTCGCTCGGCAGCAGCTGCCCACCTCCCGCGCCGCCGTCACCTCCTGCCAGCGGAGGGGAGTTGCCGATGCGAAGTCGTCCTTCGAATCCCCCTTCGCCAGCGCTAACGAGAGTGGCTCGACCCTGAAGATCCCCAACTTCAGCAAGTACAAGTCCAACAGCTCGCCTCGCTCCAACCAGGTCTTCTCCTACTTCATGGCCGGCTCCCTCGGTCTGGCGTCCGCTGTCGGTGCCAAGGCTACTGTCCAGGGTAGGTTTTTGTGAAATCTTCGAATCCGAAACGGAAACAACACTGCCATGGAAATAAAGCGATTAAACAAGATTCTTTGAATAATCGGGGAAATTCGGGCGACTTTGAACAGACAACTGATGTTATTCTTTCTCTTCCAGATTTCCTGGTCAACATGTCCGCCTCCGCCGATGTCCTGGCCCAGGCCAAGGTTGAGATCGCTCTCGGTGCCATCCCTGAGGGCAAGAACGTACGTGTTTCTATTCGCCACCTCACCCGACCGATTCCAGTACCCAGTATCCCTATCTAACACCCTTTCCAACAGGTCATCATCAAGTGGCGTGGTAAGCCCGTCTTCATCCGTCACCGCACCCAGTCCGAGATCGATGAGGCCCGTGGATACAAGTGGGAGGGTCTCCGTGACCCCCAGCCCGATGAGGACCGTGTTCAGCGTCCCGAGTGGCTCGTCATGCTCGGTAAGTGAACATGCTTCGCAAACAACACCCCGCAACTTTCTAACTCTCCTTCCCTCTACAGGTGTCTGCACCCACTTGGGTTGTGTCCCCATCGGTGAGGCCGGTGACTACGGCGGCTGGTTCTGCCCCTGCCACGGTTCTCACTACGATATCTCCGGCCGTATTCGCAAGGGCCCCGCCCCTCTGAACTTGGAGGTTCCCACCTACAGCTTCCCCGAGGATGAGACCCTGGTTATCGGTTAAACGAATTTGACACCCTTTTCTTGAATGCCGCCAATTGGCGGATTGTCTCATTAGAAGTGTGGATTGGATAAGATGGATTGTGTGTCCTATCTATCTGTGTATGTGCTTGTGTGTTTTTCCCCTTTTTTTTTAGACAGAGCGGCCGTGTGTCTTGTCAAGATTAAGAGACCTGTGTTTTAATATGGACAAAAAAATGAGCCTCTTTCTTCCTTTGTCCCTATCTTCCTGGATCTTGATCTTCTCCATGGCAAACACACGAGCTGTGGAGTTCAGAGAATGTCCTATGGTCTCCTTGAGTACATATGTTCTTTATTTAGTGTATCACCTAGTCATGTTATTTCCTTTGTTCTACACCAACGCTTCTTCTGTTCCCCTGTAAGAGCAATGATCGACGCCAGTGCTTCGCTATTCGAAAATATACTCGCTTCCAGACCTGGAATACTCCAGTAGTCATACACTAAATTCGATTCCAAGGCTATATCCAACTTCTTATCTATTCTTCTCCATTGTATGTACAAGTATAACCACCCCAACCAAATGGGCAGGTGATCAAAATGAGGAGGCCAGGCATGAAAGAGAACATGCTGAGTTCCCGCTGGCAATGCAATATAACATGTTCAAATGAAACGATTCTTTACCGAGAGCCGATCAGGGCGAATAGTAGGCCCGTCACAGCTGCACCAGCTGCAGCACTCTGGAGAGCCACAGTGGTGAGATCGCACTGGGAGACAGCAATGCTGCGATCACTGAAGAACTCGCTAGCCACCTGTCTCCAGTACTCGAGCGACAAAACCGGCGAAGTCATATTCGAGAGACGGGTCTGAAGAGACTGGGCATTAGCGTCAGCCACCATAACACTAGACCCCGTAGCGGACGCATCCACCTCCGTCGCAGCAAGCTCCGGCTCAACCAAACGAGGAGCGGTCTCAATTATGTTCTCATCGGTAGAATCGATAACCTCAGGGAGGATAGTGGTATTCGGCAGCGCCGAGGCCGAAGCAGCGTTCTCAGCAAAGATAGCCCGGTTCAAGACCTTCTCTTTCTCCAATGCTTCAACGACCTTATCCTCGAAGCCCTTGACGAGTCGCTTCCGACGCCACGGCTCCACGAGGATCTGGAAGACAAGGAATAACAGGACGTTCACGCCCATCAAGCCCCATGTTCCCCATGTCGACATGCGGCGGATCTTATCAGACCAGACTTGCTCCTCGTGGTACCGCGAGAGGATGCTCTTGCTCAGTTGCGCAGCTGCTTCTTCGGCTTCGCGCTCTGCGGCTGATAGAGCCTGGGAGGTCTCGGTCTCGGCGACCTCGTTTGTGTGGTCGTTGCGATAGAGGAGGGTGAATCGCTCCAGGTCTGTTGAGGACCAGGCGTGCTTGCGTTGGAGAAGCTCGTTTACTTCGCGCTGGGAGGTTGAGCGGCGGTTAATCGCTGCGGAGTACTCTTCTTTCGCTTCCTTGACCTTTGTTCGGGCGGTGCGGAGTCGGTTCTCTGGATAATTTGGGATTAGTGTCTCGGATTTCGTGGATCAGTTTCGACGGTGCGATGCTACATACCGTGGAACTGGATATCGTTCTTCAGAGCTTCGATACTGGAGTATCCAGTCAGGTCATTTAAACGCTGACCCGCTACGAAAACATTGGACTGCAGATTGTCCATCACTGTGCTGAACTGCTTGGACCATTTGGACCGACGGCTTTCCAAGTACGAGGGCAAGCCTCCGCTCGTCGTGCTAGCGGTACTAGCATCTCCATCCTGCGAAACTGACTGCTCTTTTTCATTCACCTTTGTTTGTGGTTGTGGTTGTGCGGTGGTCTGATCGGTCTCTGTGGCAGTAGGCACCGAATCGAGAGAACTGCCCGCCTCCACACCCGGGATCGGGACCGGGTCGCGCGAGGCAAGCTCCAGGTCGGCCAGTTCTTTCTCCTTTTCCCTGATTAACCTCTCGGTATCAGCGGAGAACTTCTCTCGGTCATTGAAGGCCGAAAATATGCCTGGTTGCCGGCGGAATTGACATTGCACGCAGGCGGAGAAGCTCCGCGGAGTCTGTCTGACGGAGAATGCAGGGCGGATTTGGGCTCGCACGGGGGAGGAGGTGTTTGTGAGTTGGAGACTTGACCGGAGGGATTGTCTAAGCAGCTGTGGCATAGACTGCATGGCCAAAACAAGGGCCACGGGCTTGTGGCAGGAAGTGGTGGTGGTGCAAAGAATATCCGGGTGAGGATCATCTCGGGACGGGACTTGGCCTCGGATAGCCTTATCAGATTGCTTTAGATGGGTCAATGTAGAAGCTCCTATGGATATGACCTTGAAAATGTTCTGTTTCTACTTATTCTACTACATATCTGGTCAATTATATTAAGGTAATGTTCTGGCTTATTAGCGAAACAGCTTTTCCTGGGTTTTCCCTCAATCACCGAGAGACATCCATAGTTTTGACTACAAAATACATGCCATGAGGACAACAAGAGCCAAAATATTGAGGCTCCGGTCACATACCCTCCGAACAACATACATACATACATATATGTACTTAGATACCGAGATAACTTCATGTTTCCCAACCATCCATAGCCCTGCTGAGTAGGCTCGCAAGATTAGGTCTCCGGAACAGTGTTGTCGCTAAAAGACGGGCCCAATTGAAGCCTGGGGATCAACACTCGACTTTATTAGGTCTATAGAAACATACTATAGCCATATATATGTGACAGATACTGGCTTCGGGGGGGAAATGATTTAGCTAAGGGTAGACTACATCTAACGATTTATAGATATGAATAATGAATGCCAGAGATAGATATTGTTCAAGTGAGCGAATATGTGCAACGATATTATACTACCCTAGGCCCGTTTACAATCCCAGACACAAGAGAAACGGACCCAGTCCAATACGAAATACAAATTTACTCCCAAAGCTGATAATCCGGGAAATACTTGTCATGGATCCTCCGAGCATACTCTACCAAAGCTGGGTAACTGTTCACAATTTCTTTGGTTTCAGGGGCCCTTTCGAAAAGTCAGCACGATCTACCATCAGGTGTACTCATGTACTTACGCTCCACAGACCAGGGCCGACACAACAAAGCCAAACAGCACAGCATCGGCCTCAGTGGGGGCATCACCACCCCACACCCAGAACGGTCCCTCCCGATCCCGATGCTGAGTGTGCACGGCCGATATAAGCGAGTTGACAGATTCCCAGATTTCTTGCCGGAACGTGGCGATTTCCTGGGCGGAGAAGCCGCCCGTTCCCTGACCCTGCAGGTTGCGGGCGTTCTTGTTGTAGATTATGTTGCCGACAATCACCTGCACAGGCCAAGGGATACTGGCCAGGATCCTTGAACGCATGGCGTAGTAGTTTACGACCCACCGCTCGTGGCCCTACTTAAGTTGTAGGAATTAGTATTGACCCCGAGTCTGTAGCGCGTTGGAATGTGAATGGGGCTCGTATTACCTGGTAGAAATAGAGCTTATCCTCGAGCAGGGCCTTGAGGGAAAGGTCCTGGGCTTTCTCTACAAGGGAGAGTCTGCAATTGAGATCCTCCAGATATCCAGACTCAATGAATGTCTTTGCAATCAGGGTGGAGTCGGAGATAGATTGAGACTGGCCATCGCGCTCGAGTGTGATGTAGGGCAGCTTGCCCCTAGGAGATTTTAGGGGCGAGCCTACGTCGACGTTGTAGCTAATATCGCCGAAGCGCAAGCGGGCCTCGAGCTTAGTGACAAACGGTGACCAGGTGTAGCAGCCTTTTTCAGGGAAGCCCCGGAAAACAGTAATGGTGGGGGCTGACTTGAGGGACGCAGCCATTATGGGTGATCGATATGTGATGAGGGCTGAGGGATAACTGTGGTGGGAGATTGTACTCCTGGACATGGATAAAGAAGCGTGAGAGGCAGAGAAAGACTTAGGAAATACAAAGTGACCACGTGCACTTCATTGGAGCCTAGACAAAGAACGTAAAATGCGGCCTAGAACAAGCAGAGAATCATAACCGCTGGAGAGGAGCACCTGCCCTTGCATTCGTCTACCTCGACGAATACGGATATTCTAAAGCCAAGATGGCCCCGGGGTAGTTGGTGGCCGACGGAAGTTTAGTCACCATCCATCGGTTTTTGGCGAGTGGCCAGGCCACAGCCCAACGGGCCACAGCATCTGCGGCTTTTGGCCCTCCAAAAGAGCCTCATTACTGATGTTGTCAGATTGACTTGACCACTGAGATTACTCTAAGGATTTATATCCTATCTCCGACTAGTAATACCGTCTATGTTTTACATATTTCATTCTTCTATATCTTTTCACATCTTCTTCTCTTCACCTATATACTATATCACCTCTCTTCTTAGCCTTACAACATTCATCTATATATCACTGGGCAGCAAGCTCATTTTAGGCCTAGTGCTCTTCAGTACTAGTTGCCATTATCGCACTGCCAACCACCCTCTGGCTGACGACACTATCGCGGGATCTCTACGATCATTGGAGTTAAGCATGGAAACACTTTCGGCAGAAGCCATCAGAGATGGTCTCCTGGATATTGAGGTGAGATGCGCAAATCACGGGGTACCGTAACCACTAACCGTCGTCACCACCATGAACAGTCCGGCACTAGTAAAGCGACTACTACCGAGGACTCTGAAGAAGAACCTGGTCGATCTAAGAGCATCCCGATTTAGACAGTCAATAACAATTGGCTAAGCGACACGAACTGGTTTAGTACCCGCTAGGAGGAACTAGACAATTGGGTGTAAGTTTAGGCCTACTTATTCTAATCAAGTCGCATTCGGTATTAACTAGATCTTACTAGTGCGAGCTACAAAAAAGTCTGCGACTGCGAGGGCTGTGAGCCACGGGAATACCTATTCGACCATGCTGTTATTGTATATTATCGGATATACTAGTTATACTTGATACTAAACCTGAGAAGCACGATCAATTCACTGAATCAGTCTATTAAAGTATGAAGGCGCTTCTTTCTATACCTCAAAAGCCGAGGTCGACAAAGGAGAAGGATGGCTGCCAGATTCTGCCATGGGAGAGACTATGAGGCTGCGCTGAAGTGAATACAAATGAAAAGGGACGGGATGCATACGCAAAATTCTCAGCAATGAAGCATACTACCTCAGACACTCGTCGGCGATCGAGGTTACATCGCTTCAAGCCTAAGGTTTTGGCACACATGAGCCATCAAATACCAGTGCTTCTCTTGCGATGATATTGGGAAGTCCAAGACTTCCCTATAAAGCACTGGGCACGGTGCTGACAACCCTGTATGCCATTACACGGAAGCTCGCGACAACTTGGTATGCAGCGTGACCAGAAGCATCGGTGCGAGTTATATCAGCGGGGCTGGCTCCTACCGGAGCCGCAGCTTCTGACCCGCGAAATGGGAGAACGGTATCCATACGCGACGACTGGAGCTCCAAGGCCCAAACGGCCATCCATAAAGCCAAGACGAACGCCAACCACAGCAGAATGGCCGAGCATGACTTTTCCCGTACGCCCCGAAACCGGAATCACCTAGTTCGGTCAAGTCGGTTCAATCAGGCAATGAGTGATATACGAGTAACCGCACTATGTCAGCCGATTGCTCATAAAAATGCCTTCAGGCCCCCATGAACGGGCAATGGAGTCCTTACAAGGCTCGTACCTTCTCCATCCAGGATGGTTTTTGCTATTGGTGAGCATATCGGAGATGGAACTGTGTTCGATATGGCCCCAGAGGCAGTAGAGTAAGAAGAAGCTGTACCTTTCCTAACAACTTCCCTTTTCACCTTCTCTGAATTTTCTGACTATTCGTTTACTTTTCTTTCTCTAGCTCGAATTTCCGTTCCCTGGATTCAAACACCCTTTTCCTAGGTCCACATCCCCTTCTCACTCAAGTTTTACTCAGAGACACCTCATCAACACTTCCATCTTAAGTCAGTTCCGCAATCTCTTAAGCCGCAGTCAGTTGACCACGACTCTTCATCCTACATAGGTCGAGACGGAGAGGAAGCTGCAGACCCTTGCGAGAATTGAAAATTACCGCCGCTGAAAGGCATCCTGAATGCTACGCGACTCCAGCCACCGAAATGGAGGACCTTGATATTGACAGCTTCGTTCTAACACGCCGGTTCACTCCTCGGAAATGGACTGCACTGTTGATCAGGAACAAGTTGGAACTCTCGACAGCCAAGAGAAACATATCGACCAAGGTCCTGGCAGACGTTGTGGAATCTCTCATTGGCGCAGCGTATGTAGACGGTGGAATCCGCGAAGCGCAGGCTTGTCTCCATCGCATTTTGCCGGAGATTAATCTTTTCACGAACAACATTTCACCTCTCATCTTGCCACAAGGTAAAGGCGTGAGCAATTTAATCAATCACCATCGATTGGCTGGTCTGCTTGGATACACTTTCAACGACCCTGCCCCGTGTGGTGTTGTTGAATCGGAAGATAAACCACATTCTCGAACCATTAATTTGCAAAGACTAAGATAGTAGAACCGTGGCAAAGGAAGAACTCGACTCTTCACACAAGACAGCTGGTCTTTCTGAAATTACACGCTTCGATATTGTTGATGCGGTAGTCCGACCCGATGAAGTGTTCGAGTTGAACCACCATCATTGGAGTCCACGCCAACGGTTCTGAACCCACATGAGACTTGGCGGCGACGGTGCTGATAGGGAAGATGTGGGTAGGGGGGCTATGGAGCTGGGGGAGGAGGTTGATGAGTGGGGATTGAACGTGAGGGGGACGACGAGCGAGTGGACACAAGCAAGGTACAGAGTCAGACCTGGACTAAAATGACACGGTGGTTTTTTTACTTCTAAGGTTGTCTTCACCTGTCTATTATTACATTATTCATACTTATCCTTACTTTTTCTTATTGGATAGCAGCGAAATGTAGCCAAAAAAGGATTGAGAGATGTCCAATAGACGCATTCGCACGCGGCGAACAATCTACAGGAAACACTCGATACTGGGGGATCTCAAGAATAGGCCAATGACTGGGAGGAGGCAGAACAGATTGCTAAAGGTTGGGAGGTTAAGGAGGGAGGTATCTGCCCATCTTTCATTCCTTGGCCTGTACTTATCATAAGACTACTTTTATGGTACAAACGCACTAGTATAGATTCACCTGAGTATTCCTTTCCAAGACCCTTCAGTCATATACACCAGACAAATTCCCAGAAGTTGATAGATAGATGCCGGCATAAGCGCTCAGCGATTTAAAGGAAAGCCCGCAAATTGCACACGAATTGGAAGTCAATAAGAGCGCTATAGTTACTAAACAGCAGGAATAAAGTCTTGTCTAACGGGTATGTCCATAGTCGCCTTATAAAACCAAGATCATACGTGTATCAAATCGAGAGACATCTCCGGTAAAAAGTAAGAACAGGGCATCCTACCTCATCCGTATGGGGGATTAGTGCTATTCTTGGACTCCAAATTTAGCCATAATATGTCCAGGTATGGGGGCTTGACACTGCAGATGTATGTAGCTAAAGCCTGCCAATATGGTTGGCTATAGTTGAGACGGAGCATCTGCCTTGATACCTACTTTTTCCAAGTCCGGCGCAACCGAGGCATCCTAATGCACTAGAGATACTCGGTGATAATGAGAGGCAGATTCTACTTCACCTTCCGATCTTTTGGTCTGGATGTAAATCATCCGAAAGGGTAAGGGGCCGGGAGTTTCGCTGACGTGTGGAACTGAAGCTGGTCCAGGTCTTCCAGGGTGGTGTACGCTACTGAAAATATTAGTAAATAAGCCAGATACCCCTGGACATCTCATGCAAGGTCAAAGGAGTGACGCGCAAAAAAAAAAAGGCTCCGACGCGGATCGAACGCGTGATCCCCCCGTTGCTGTGGTCGAAGACCTACAAGCGGGATGCCCTAACCACTAGGCCACGAAGCCGGTTTTGGACAATTCTTGTCTTTTTTTGTCATATATTATCTCCGCGCTACAAGATACTTTATCCCCTGCACTAGTCCCTATCGTATATAGTATGAGACGTTGCCGTGTACTCACACTACTTTTCGGCTCTAGAACAACCCCTGGAGAGATGGGGTATATCCATCGTCGAGGTCATGGTCATCTTTAGTCTCTCTCTCTTCCCTAACCTCTGTTCTGATTGACAGTCTACACCAAGTCCCAAAACATAAAGCAACTTATCAGCATGGAAATTATTCAAGCGGGTTGTGTAGAATTTTATATCTAGGACATGTCAGCCAAAGGCCAAGCCCTTAACGCTGAATGCCTCCAAGACTAGGATAAGAATTACTGGTATAGCATCACGAACCTAGGGCCTTACAGAGAACATACAATCGAAGAAGATACACATAAGTGAGCAAAATCAAGGAAACTCAGAATTACATAGAACATTCCTTCGTCAAATCATAACATAACAATGCAGTTCTCAAGAAGTGCGTGTACAAGAACAGCAAAGTGGAGGGTATGGATAGTACAACCGGGCCGGGAATAGGATGACTGATGAGACAATGGCAAGCCGAGGCCGCCGCCCACAAGCAAAGCCAACGAGTCCAGCCCCATTCTCATTCGTGATTCTGCACCTTATTGTCGCCCTTCACAGCCTCGGCATAAGTGGGTGGCGGTGGTGCACTGCTGCTCCCAGCATGTCCACTATCTTCGGTCTGGTTGTGCGGCTTGTGCGCCGGAGGAGGCGCCTGCTGGCCTTGGTTGTCGACTGTGCCATATCCGCGCTGTGGTTGGCGTGAAACGTAGTAGTAGGTAACGGTGCCATTCTCCAGATCGCGACGCCGACTCCCGCCACCGGGGATGGGCTCGTAGGCTACGTCGTCATCGTATGGTTCCGGATACTTGAGGATGATGTACCATGCATGGATGAGGCCCGGGAAGAAGCAGAGTAGGGTGAGGGTTATGTTGATGATTGAGTCAGCAGTGCAGAACCCAGCCTTGACCCAGACTGTTGATGCGGGGTTTTGGTTAGCATTGCATATAGTGTAGGAATGGTCTGCCTGTGGGTTTGGACTTACCTGCGACAGGTGGGAAGAAGACAGCGAGAACCGCTAGGAAAATGTCGGAGCTGCACATGGCTCACGGTGTCAGTGGTATCTTATAGGAAATGTGAGTTGTATCAAAGTACACTGGAAATGTGTGGCAATGGGTTAGAGGTTTTCCACAGGTTGGATGAGTCGCAGATTGTCTGACGGCAGCCTGGTCCAGATCAGATGATGTCAATGGTCACATGACCATAATTTGCCAGAGCCCTACATTGGACATAGGTACGGAGTACATAATATTGTATGACTTTCTATACTATATTCTACTTCAAAGTAAGGTGTCCATATTTACTGATTTGATGATCTATAGGAATCAGACTTATCAGATGTCTGCCCAAGCAAGCGGGTTTGATTTGACACGTCTTATGTAAGTACCTGGTACTTGCGTCTGCCGGGTACCTGCTGCTTGTTGATCGGTACCCTGTACTCCGTATTCCCCCGTACCGAGTCCAAATTGGTCCCTCGCATTCCCAACCGATACCTCGCATACGTTGAAGTGTGCTACATCTATTGGCAAATTCTGTGCAGGACGCAAGGGAATTCGGGAAATAAAATTGAAGCTTGTGATAATAGTATTTCCGAGTTTTCGATTGTCTCCAGACGGCTGGTGATAGCGATCGTCCTGTCTGAGCCGCGAACGGGTCATTAGCGAGGTGAACAGAGGGACTGGTCAGAATTTGACAAACGGCCATTGCCAATCAGAATTGACTTTGATAGTCATTGTATTTTATGCATAAGAGACAAAGTACACTATGTAGAGATTTCAGTCCCAATTGAACGTTGATACCTAAATGAGTCCAAACAAAGAGGAGGAAAAAAAGGTAAACAACGGAACAATTTCCCCCTTTTTATATTAATTGTCTTTCTACAAGTCCCTCTATCTGGAGTAAGATCGAGTTTAGCGTGAACCTGTACAGTTTACTCCATATGCCTCTCCGTGTTTCATAATTGCCCTTTTTTCCCAGCAGTTCATCTCCCTAGCCCCCCCCTGTTACCCACAAGCCCAGACCGTCGGTCTAATCTTGTCTTTCCAATCTTAGAACTTCATCTTGTCATCTCTTTCTCCCTTTTCGAATTCAGGCCTACGGGGCTCGGTTTACCTTTCCTTCCGGGCAGAACCCCGAGTCACTCGTTTACCTGCTTTTCACGCGTTTTTCTTCTGACTTTCGGCCTGGGGTCGACCATTTATCTTCTCTTCGAATATCGGAATCCTGGAACATTCTCGATCGCAATTGACACATTCCGCGGATATACCCAAAGGGGTTCATCTATAAGGACCGACAAATTTGTTCGGCATGTCGAACTGCATTTCCCTCTCGGGGTCAAGTGTTTGTCCTGCCTGGAGTAGCGCGTCAATTTCAACGAGTTCCAGCCTATATGCGAGCTTGTGAGTGGGAACACGCCCAATTAGGCATGGAGAAAATGATTGCTGACAGTGCGCTGTTAGCCCATTCCTTGAAAACATATCGAATGTGACGGATTTCGATAATTCATTAAATGACTATGTCCGTGGGTCATATATCTCGACCAAGTATGTGCTGACACCAATGGACTGGCAAAAGAGTCACTAACAGGCGCTCCCAGGTATGATGACTTACTAGGATGCCAAGGCGTCAATTCAAGCGCGCCCAACAATTACTATGCCCAGTATACAACCAGTGTTTTGTGCAGCAGTGTCGTGCAAAGCTCCATATCCGACTGCAAACTTTCCGCAGACGACTCGTTACCAATTTGCGTCGACACATGTGCACTTTGGGCCCGGAGTGAACAGGAGACCATGGCAAATACAGACTTATGCGGCGAGAGCGACAAGAACTACACGGACCTGATCTACGCCGAATTGACTATTTGCGAAAAACCATCCGACGCCCTCTCTGGAGATTGCGTCCAAGGAGCTGCGAATGAGCCGGACAACTGTGGCTTTGGGACAAATACCATTGGTCTCTGCACTTTTTGTGCGGACGGAACCGATAGCTGCTGCACGAAATCCAATGCCACAAGCCGCTGTGACGGTGTCCCAATACCGACTGCTACTCTACCACCTCTCACGCCCATGCCTTCCGCCACTGGAGATTCTAGCGATGGCTTGTCGGGCGGCGCAATTGCTGGGATCGTAATTGGCTCCCTTGTAGGGGCTGCCATACTAGGTGCTCTCGCCTTCTTTTGCATTTTCATGCGCCGCCGTCGTAGGACCCAGAACGACGCGCTCAACCAACCAAACCCACAAAGAAAGGGTGGATCACCATCGATGCAGCAGCCCCCAAGCCCAACGTCGTACAATATGGTCCCAGGAGGCCGAGTCACACGGATGTCTGCGCTGCGCGAAATGCCCAGTACATCATCGCCCGCCTATTCGCGTACCTCTGCAGCGATGTACGGCGGGGCCAAGTACAGCGACACGTCAGACTCAGAAGGCATGGGCGCCAGTCCAGGAGCTATGTCGAAGAGAATCCCACCAGTAACAGGGAAACGCCATGGCTCACTCTCGAGTAGCTCGGTTCTGGCTGGACTAGAAAGCGACAGCTCGCCTCGTTCCGGCCCGACAAACCAATACTCTTCCCCCGAAGCAGTAACCAGTGGTCGATCTGAGCAGCTGTCTTATTTCCGCGACTACTACTCTCAGGATGAGATTCATGCTGGCGACAAGGTTGCCGTCCTTTGGGCGTACTCGCCACGCGCAGGCGACGAATTCGAACTCGACCGAGGCGAGATGTTGAGGGTGATTGGCATCTGGGACGATGGCTGGGCGACGGGTGTGCGCCTTCCCGAGCGCGCCGAGGACCAAGACTTGAATTACCGCGAACAGCGCGACAGTGGTGTCTCGAACGGCTCGCGTATGCATGGTGCTTCGTCGCCCATGCCGTCAGGCGAGATCAAGGCTTTCCCGTTGGTCTGTGTCTGTCTACCGCAGCACTGGCACAAGATCATCGACGGCGGCCAGGAAGACGAGGAAGTTTGAGCACGGTTCTCAATTCTCAGTTTTCATGCAAAATTACGTCTTGACGACAGCGCGTTGATCCTTCTGTTCCGTCTTCCAGTGCGTTTCACGCCCTGGCTGGCGATCCTCCCGATCTCAACGATTGGCTCCATGCTCATTTTATACTCGTATTCGATATACCCCCCATTTTATGACGGTCATCTCGTCCTTTCCTTATTTTGACATTTTTTTCATTATCTTCTTCCACTTGATCCGTGTGGAACCGGTCGCTGGCGCATCGGGCTCGGTCAATGTGCTCTTTTCTCCTAGAGCACATCTCCGGTCTTTTTACGTACTACACCTGGGTTTGCCACTTGAGACCATTTCTATACCCCGATGGATGAACGCCGCTGAAGGTTTGGTCAGAAGATATCGGACACATATAGTGCACGCTTTAATGTATGTACATAATTAGACCAATTTTATCAAAGCTGGACCTTAATTAAGGTACAATAATTTCTCTATTAGATATGTAACCCAAACATTGAAGATATATCAGTTTCCCCAGGTTCTGCTCAATTCTTATCCGGGCACGGAGTTAGCGGAATCAATCCCTCCATTTCGCGATTGCTTAACAATTGCTTTTTACTAATCCAACCCCTCTTTGGATTTCGCAATGTCATTTATAATGGCGTGTCTTCCAAGGTTGCTCTATATAACTTCCTTCCCTGATCTCGACTCCTACACAATCACACAACACATCAATCCATAATGTCCTCCCCAAAGATCATCCTCTACACTAACCGCCTCTGCCCCTGGGCCCATCGCGCGCACATTGCTCTCAAGGAAATCGGCCTCGACTACGAAGAAGTGACAATTGACCTGAGCACACCGCGCGAGCCGTGGTATCTGGAGATCAACCCGGTAAGTGACAGTGCTCTTCCCACCCTCACTCTTTCATCAATCCACCTACACTACATACTACGAATCATACACTGTGAATTGTATACTAACATCCTCAACAGCGTGGCCTCGTCCCCACCATTTCCTACAATGGAAACATAATAACCGAATCCGGCATCGTCGCGCAATTCCTCGCAGACGCCCACCAAAGCCACCTCCTCCCCGCATCCTCACCCACCGAAAACGCCCTCTACCGCGCCCGTCTCTCCTTCTTCGTCGACGCCTTCTTCAGCAAAGTCCTACCTTCTTTCTTCGCCAGTATCCGCGCCGCCGATGACGCCGAGCGCGATGCCGCCGCCGAGCAGCTGGTCGCTGCTGTCGTGAAGGAGGTTGAGCCGCTCCTGGCCGACACGGAGGGCAAGGGTCCGTTCTTTGGCGGTAGCGAGAAATTGACCCTAGCGGAGGTTCAGGCCGGCTCGTTCTTGTTGAGGATTCTGAGCTTCGCTAAGCCTGAGCATGGTCTTGTTTCTGCTAAATTGCCCACTTTGCTGGAGCAGGTTCCTAGGTTTAAGCGCTGGGCTGAGGCGACGGCTGCGCATGAGAGTGTTAATTTTATTTATGATGAGAAGCTTGTCGCGGATAAGATGAGGGCTAAGTTTGCGCCGGCGCCGAAGGTTTAGGTCTCGTGTTTCTACCAGGCTTTAGGGTTGGGCTGATACATATCCACTACTTGGGCTGTTTTTTAATGTTGTTTATGGATTAGGAATGAGCAATGAATTTGTCAGATTTGTTATGTGATTTCTATATATTTTATAATTTTTGGTTCTAATATATACGTATATATTGGTATGAAGCTATACACTCTTGCTGGGTTATATGGTAGTATATATATTTTCCAAAGTTGGGTATGTTGCTAGATTCTCGGCATTACCAAGTTATATATACATCCATGGATGTATTCAGATATTGAGTATCTATGACTAGGCAGTACAATAATAATAGGCAGACGCAGTACATCTTTCAATATACAACATAGTAGAGTACTATAGTCTGCAGGTGGGCCGGGACAAAAATAGCCACTGACGTGTCCCATGGTTGAAGGTCGGCCAATTTTAGCTCGCAGACACCCACATTGGAGAGAAGCTCACATCTATGTACTCCATACATGTTATGCAGCTGTAGTCTAGGATGGTGTGATTTCGAAATCCGACCTACATCATGTACGGAGTACCTGATACTTCGAGGATGTAAACGGAAAAGACTCGTGAGCACACAAACATTGCTCATTATCCACGCATACGCCAGACAATATATTATTACTCAAGTCAAAAGCCCCAACGGCCTTGGAAATATTAAAAACTTTCTAAAAACCATATTAGATCAATTCTCTACACGTAATTACACTTGTAAACAGGTACCGAGCACTTTGATCACCAAAAGTCTGATATCACGTGCAGCAACCCCCACTATGGTCATGGCAACACCTGGGAAACAATTCACCCCTCAAACTCCATCTTTCCCCGTCTCATCCGTCTCCGTTGCCTCGATCCCCGCCTCCTTCAATTCCTGTAAGTCATTGGAATGCATACTACTTTGGCTTCTCATACCAAACCGAGAAGCTCGAGGGATTCCCCTGAGTTTGGCCACCCCAGCCACTGACATAGTGCTAGGCAGCCCCGTCCGTTTTTTGTCTCCTTCATCTACATAAGCCATCATGTCGGTTAGTATTGACTCTCCCAAACCCATTGTATACAACATTTAATACTGACCATGATATCGCGCAGCTCGCATCCGGGTAAGTCGTCGGCGGTTCCCGCGCTCGCAACCGGTTTCCCCTCACTTTCCACCATTTATTGACACCTGCCCCCTACAGTGTCCAGATTCAGGATGACTGCATCACTGCCTTCCAAGACTTCAGCCGGAGCCACGGCAAGACCAAGTACATCATCTACAAGATCGCCGACGACAAGAAGTCGGTTGTCGTAGACTCAGTCGGCAAGGACCAGGACTACGAGGTCTTCCGCAACGAGCTCGCCGATGCCAAGGACAGCCAGGGCCGTGTCGCCCCCCGTTACGCCGTCTACGATGTCGAGTACGAGCTTCCCGGTGAGGGCAAGAGGTGCGCATTCCCATGATCACAATTGTTCACCGGTCCCCGCTGACCTGATTATTCCCACAGAAGCAAGATTATCTTCATCTCCTGGGTGCCCAGCGAGACCCCCACTCTCGTAAGTTTCCCACCAGACCCAGGTTCAAACCCAATCTCAGACCCAATAACTAATTCTATTTCAGTGGTCCATGATCTACGCCAGCACCCGCGAGGTTCTCAAGAACGCCCTCAACGTCGTCACTTCCATCCACGCCGATGACAAGTCCGATATCGAGTGGAAGACAGTCCTGAAGGAGGCCAGCGGTGGCAAGGCATAGATGATAGCGCCGGCTGGATCCGGGCTGCGCGACTGATAAGGGTGCGCCCTTGACGGCGCCGCGGAACGATCAATTCATTACCTTCTCTGCACACCGTTCTCCCATTTTCTTCTTAGTTGCAATGCAAGACCGTTACGACTTGGCCCGTGTTTGTTTTCATTTCGCGAGAGGCCTGAAAAGTCTTGTTCCACTTGTTCCAATCGTTCTGAATGATTTCCACCTCAGATTGAGGGTATCTGGCTACCGGGCACAGAATCTTGCTGCCTGTTGGTTGTACTGCACATGGTGGGTGAGAGGATCTCGGGATGTGTGGCGTTGAATGTAGAATAGTTAAGCAACTGGACGACTCCTGGCTTTTCCGGCGAAGTTATTGCTTGACTGGGTCTAGTTCATAGGCGGGTAAAGATTCCGACAACCGTCAAAAGGAGTTGAGCGACTGGCTAAAACTGGGCAAATTAGCAAATAGAGGCGTGATGACAGTTCAAATAATTTTTAAAAAAAAAGAGGTCACAAGCCACTTAAAGAATATCAACATCATGCCATATATGTTGTAGCTGAAAATGATGATGATGCTGACTGGGAGAGCCGGTTTGGGCGACGAGCCAATGAGGAGCCGGCCAAACCAAAACCGCACTAGTCCCGACCGGATCCTCGCCTTTCCACCTCAAACCACAAGAAACGTCTTCAAGTCATTCCCCATCCACGATCCCCCTCCACTCTCTCCTAAGCCGTGCCCTGGCGTGCTTTCTGGCTTTCAACCTCCCGACCTCCCTCTAATTACCTCAATTGAACTCGATTTAGACGTGGTGCTGCCACCTCCCGCCTGCCGCACAATGTTTCTTCGCACCGTTTCTCGCGCTGTCCCTCGCAGCACCGCGGCCATCCGTGCTGCACCGACTGCCTCTGTGAACGCCCTGCAGACCCGCGCTGCCTCGGACCATGCTATCCCCAACCCTACCCTCGCCAACATTGAGAAGCGCTGGGAGGTCATGCCCCCTCAGGAGCAGGCCGAGCTCTGGATGCAGCTCCGTGACCGCATGAAGGTTGACTGGCACCAGATGACCCTGCAGGAGAAGAAGGCCGGTACGTGATATTCCAGAACGGGTGGGCTTGAAAGACAGCCTCTCGCCTGGACTACCCTGGGGCTTCCGAGGTTACCTGTTTTCGGGATGGTCCCGCCCCCTCGAACTTCCACAATTGTCTTTGCAAGTAGTCATTTTTCGCTGACATCAATTTCTCCTCTATTGCAGCTTACTACATTGCCTTCGGCGCCCACGGCCCCCGCGCCCAGCCCCCCAAGGGTGAGGGCATGCGCGTGTTCGCCAAGGTGCTCCAGCTCACTGCCGCCTCCGTTGCTGTCTTCTACGCCATCCACGCCTTCGCCGGCAAGCAGCCCGCCACCATGTCCAAGGAGTGGCAGGAGGCCTCCAACGAATATGCCCTGGTACATATCACTCCCGTTTCCCCCTTCCGACCGCAGTTGGGAGAAGTCTCTGCTCCAGCCGAGTTGGATGATGCTAACCTATCCGACTACAGAAAGAGAAGATCAACCCCATCCACGGCATCAGCAAAGAGGGTTACGAAGGCAAGGGCTTCGTCCAGAGCCCCCCTGCCGAGAAGTCATAGGTGTACCAGTTGCCCGACCGGGAATGAGTTGATATCTACGCCGGACGGACGGCGGCACCCATCGCACGATCTATATGTCGATCTTATTACAAGCTACTCTTTCCATAGCCATGTTCGACATGTCTTTGTGTCGGAGGATGGGCCTCCGCCCGTGCGCGCGGCCGTCGATTGTTCCATTCTATCTTTTTTGGCAAGCATTGGAAAATGCGTGTATCCCGTACTGTGCTATAATCAATGTATCTCTTTTGTAGCCATAGAGCAAGAGCTTTGGTGTGATATAGGA
Organism: Penicillium rubens; assembly: GCF_028828025.1. NCBI lineage: Eukaryota > Fungi > Ascomycota > Eurotiomycetes > Eurotiales > Aspergillaceae > Penicillium > Penicillium rubens. The sequence goes on along the minus strand of NW_026890601.1, from coordinate 3,608,655 downwards.
TATAAAATACGTGTATGTGTCTCTGTATATGTCTCCCTTCCGATATGGCGTGGCCTACGGAGTGATTCGGAACCAACGTAAGTGCGGAGAATCCCTGCGGGAACACGGTTTCGAGGGTAACAGAATAGTAATTAGTTTTTTTTTTATGGAGATGTAAAATAGAAATAGAAATATGAATTGAAATTATAATGAATATAACACATAATATTAGCTTCGAATATAATTTAGTGTATAAGGTCTATAGATTCTATATAAGTTCGTTTCTACCCGGAATTGGTTGACCCCCCAACACGTCAGAGTTTTTCCGATGTTCGGACCAAAGGGTCATCTCCCATGATATATTCCATTTTAAACACTTTCACCAGCTTACTCCGTACAGGCTACATGTTTTAATTGAAATATCATGAGAGGTTTCTCCGGGGCAGCCATGTCATTCAGTAAAAAACCGCGGTGGCTCCCCTGCACCCGGCCGCCAAGCCCCGATGTGTGTGCGCGAATTCCAGGGCAACGGGCTGAGCTTCCTCGGTCACCACCTCACCACACGAGATTAGTGACAATGGGTATTTTAAAAAAATAGAGATGAAGATTTATACATGGAAAATCCTTCTAAATAAGAAAATCAAGCTCTTTCCCCTGTAGAAAGCTCAAGTTGGTGCTCGGTTCATCACGGGATCGTCGGCAAAACCGCCCCGGAAAGGCTAAGGGCCAGCAGTCCCCATCCACCAACCTCTTCCCTTCCTCTTCTTCCCTCTTTTCCCGTTCCAACCTCACCTCTTCCTTTCCATCACAACTCGCTCTTCAACACCGTCATCATGTTCAAGAGGTATGACTTGTTGATCCATTTAAGCTTCTTCTCTTTTTCATTTTGAAACTAATTTTTTAATCTCTCTAGCGGTCTCGCCCGGTCCTTTGGCAGGGCTGCTTTTGCCCGGACGACCCCCGTCGCCCGCGCCTTCCAGCCCGTCCGCTCCAATGCTCTCCCGGCTCTTGCCCGCTTCGCTAGCTCCGACGCTACTCTGACCGGAAAGGTTCACCAGGTCATTGGTGCCGTCGTTGACGGTACGTGTTGTCGACTCCTGACGGAATGGGCACCTCGCGAAAATCTTTTCCCTGGACCCAATCCATCGCCGAAATCATCGCAATCAACCCCAAAATCATCAACAAAACCGTATCTGACTTTCTATTCGCCATATTATAGTGAAGTTCAGCGGCGAGAAGCTCCCTGCCATTTACAACGCCATTACCACCACCAACAACGGCCAGAAGCTCGTTCTGGAGGTTGCTGTACGTGATCTGATTGGCTGAACCTTGATTCAAACAGACCAAAGCTAACGAGCCCTACAGCAACACTTGGGTGAGAATGTCGTCCGTACTATTGCCATGGACGGTAAGCTTCGCACCCCCCTTCTCACCCCTTTCTTGGGCCACCGTGTCGTTCCCTACCCGATCGGGGGACCCACTGAGTCTCTGCCTCTACTGTACACGAGCTTCAACTAACGTCATCTAAAGGTACTGAGGGTCTCTCCCGTGGTGTCGCCGCCGAGGACACTGGTGCTCCCATCACCATCCCCGTCGGTCCCTCCACTCTCGGCCGTATCATCAACGTCACTGGTGACCCCATTGACGAGCGTGGTCCCATCAAGGCCACCAAGTTCGCTCCCATCCACGCCGAGCCCCCTGCTTTCGTCGACCAGTCCACCTCTGCCGAGATTCTCGTCACTGGTATTAAGGTTGTCGACCTGCTCGCCCCCTACGCCCGTGGTGGTAAGATTGGTCTGTTCGGTGGTGCCGGTGTCGGTAAGACCGTGTTCATTCAGGAGCTGATTGTAAGGATTTTCCCCTCTATTTCACCCTTGAAAATGGCCATAAAATGCTTATACTTTCGACCTTTTAGAACAACATTGCCAAGGCCCACGGTGGTTACTCCGTGTTCTGTGGTGTCGGTGAGCGTACCCGTGAGGGTAACGATCTGTACCACGAGATGCAGGAGACTGGTGTCATCCAGCTTGAGGGTGACTCCAAGGTCGCTCTTGTGTTCGGTCAGATGAACGAGCCCCCCGGTGCCCGTGCCCGTGTCGCCCTGACCGGTCTGACCATTGCCGAGTACTTCCGTGACCAGGAGGGTCAAGATGTGCTGCTCTTCATTGACAACATTTTCCGTTTCACCCAGGCCGGTTCCGAGGTGTCTGCCCTTCTGGGTCGTATCCCCTCTGCCGTCGGTTACCAGCCTACCCTGGCTGTCGACATGGGTGTCATGCAGGAGCGTATCACCACCACCCAGAAGGGTTCTATCACCTCCGTCCAGGCCGTCTACGTGCCCGCTGACGATCTGACTGATCCCGCCCCCGCCACCACCTTCGCTCACTTGGATGCCACCACTGTCTTGTCCCGTGGTATCTCCGAGTTGGGTATCTACCCCGCTGTCGACCCTCTCGACTCCAAGTCCCGTATGCTCGACCCCCGTATCATCGGTGAGGAGCACTACGCCACCGCCAGCCGTGTCCAGCAGATGCTCCAGGAGTACAAGTCCCTCCAGGATATCATTGCCATTCTCGGTATGGACGAGTTGTCCGAGGCTGACAAGCTCACCGTCGAGCGTGCCCGTAAGCTCCAGCGTTTCCTGTCCCAGCCCTTCGCCGTCGCCCAGGTCTTCACTGGTATCGAGGGTACCCTTGTTGACCTGAAGGACACCATCGCCTCCTTCAAGGCCATCATTGCTGGTGAGGGTGACGACCTCCCCGAGGCCGCCTTCTACATGGTTGGCGACATCAACGCTGCCCGCGCCAAGGGTGAGAAGATTCTGGCTGAGCTTGAGAACAAGGCCTAAATGTAATTTTGTCATTTGCTAGCTAGCGCCGTCTTAACTTCCCCCTTCCATCTTCAAGCTCTTCCTCTCCTTGTCCTCTGTTCCCTCACCTATTCTCTATTGGTTCTTCCAGTCTCATTTAATTCCCTTTGTCAGAACACTCAATGTTCCAACGTTGTACGCGACAACACCATTTCCCTTATTCGAGGCGTGTATATTACTGTGTACATTACCCGATCTAAGAGAAAAACGAATGCAACAAGAAAGGGGATTGATTTCACTTCCGTTTTTTTGGCTGCATGGTTGTCGCATCAACGTTGGAACTCCCTTGTTTCGTTCTTTCTAGACTCGATCCGAAAGGAACCCGAGCAAGGGAATATGAAATGTTCTGGGATGTGCTGAGGGCAGAATCGTGGTGTTTGGGATTGACGATGAATGACTGGGAGATTTTGTTTTATGGTTTGGGGGGAGGTGATGCGTTCTATCTTAGCGAGTTGATGGGATTTTAAAGCCGGTCTGGATTGGAGATACCTTACACAACCCCCCTCGACCGGCGTGTTTCATTATTTTGTGTATTTAGAGTTCAAAACCTGATTCTCGACATCTTTTCCTTTGTGATTGCGTCCTGGGTTTTTTGTCTATGTAGATGTGTAGGTGTAGGTGTAGGTGTAGTTGATGGATGCTGTTGTACATTCCCTGTACAGCTACTCGACTCGATTATCCAGGCTGGTCTGTAGCTTGTAGTCCATGCTGGTAATTCTCTGACTGGGACTGATCTAGGTTATATGGTGCCTCTATACCGAATCTTATTTCCTCGAGATGGTCTTTCTATACTATCTACAGCTGACCCGTGCAACACACTATCTTCCTTAAAAAGCTCTCTCTGTCCAGTCTACAATGCAAATGCATTTAAAAAACAATGTATATAATATGAGACGTTGCTAGACATAGATAGCCGTGATTAGAAACAAATGCAGGAGATTAGACAACGAGGAAGTAGGTCAAATCACGTCAACCGCACGAGCGAAGAACAACACCTAGTAAAATAACCAGCAGCAGAAGTTCTGTCTCCCAGTCGGCTGCATGCGAGACGCAGACACAGACATGGATTGGCGTTCACATTACAGAGTACTTTCCAGAGCCAGAACCTGCAAGGAACGTGGCAAAGTCAGCAAACCAGAACAAACACAGACGGGGAGCAAAGGAAAAGGCTAAGCACATACCAAAGCAGTCCTGGTAGGGATATAAACCTGCACGAAATTCTTCCTCCCATTCCACTCCAGATCAGTAGTAAAGAAGCGCGTCTCTTTAACATTCCGCCCAAGCCCACCAAACACCGTCTCATCCGTATCAAGAACAATCCGATACGTACCAGGGGCATCAACGCCCACACGGTAATCAGTGAAGCTCTTCGTAGAATTGAAATTGAAGATCCAAAGCAACCCGGCCCGCTCAAAGACAAGGACCTTGTCACTCTCATTCTTCAAACTGATATACGCCTGCGGCGCAGAAAGCCACCCATACTTCTGCTCGGTCAGCTGCATCCCGCGGTCGAACTCGTTCAGGAAACGGTACCGCAGCAGCGAGTCTTCGGTTAGGTTTAGCTGCCGGCGCGCGTACCAGAAGGAATTGTTGTTACCGGCGCGGGGGAAGTCCAGCCATTCTGGGTGTCCGAATTCGTTGCCTTCGAAGTTTAGGTAGCCTTCGCCGCCGAGGGCGTGCGTTACTAGTCGGATCATCTTGTGCAGTGCCATGCCGCGCTCGATTACCGGGGTGAACTCCGTTAGCGTGGACATGTGTGTGTACATCTCTTTGTCGCAGAGCCACATCATTAGTGTCTTGTCGCCGACGAGGCTGGGGTTATGTGTTAGTTGGTTGATTGAATGTGGATGTGTGGGGTTGGGGTTGGTGTGGGGTTGGACTTACGCTTGGTCGTGGCTTTCGGCGTAGGCAATGGTTTTCTCGCCGTGGCGACGGTTGGTGAGCGTGAAGGAGATGCTGCCCATGTCCCACTCGTCGTCGGTGCTTTCCTTCAGGAGCTTGATCCACATGTCTGGGATGGCCATTGCGAGGCGGTAGTCGAAGCCGGCACCGCCTAGCGCGTGGGGTAGACACAGTGCGGGCATGCCGGAGACATCCTCTGCGACTGTGATGCAGTCTGGGTAGAGTTCGTGCAGCATCTGGTTGGCGAGGGTGAGGTATGTGACGCCCTCCTCGTCGACGGCTGGCCCGAAGTACTCGTGGTACCCGCCGGAGAAGCCACTGTTCCTTTTAGTTAGAAGGTTCTTCTAAAACATAGTAGGATAATGCACGTACGTTCCGATACCATGGTGGGTATAGAGCATGCTGGTCACACCATCGAAGCGGTATCCATCGAATTTATACTCTTCCATCCAGAAGCGCAGATTACTCAAAAGGAAACGCAGCACCTCGTGATTTCCATAATTGAACAGACGGCTGTCCCACAGCTCATGACGGCCCTTCGCACCACCATGGAAGTAGAGGTGGTCCGTTCCATCGAACTCGTTAATTCCATCGATGACGTTCTTAGAGGCATGGCTGTGGACCACATCAAGCAGAACGATCAGCCCCATGCCGTGGGCTGTGTCAACAAGCTCCTTCAGATCCTCTGGGGATCCGTAGCGACTGCTCGCCGCGAAGAAGTTGTTGACCTGGTACCCGAAGCTAGCATAGTATGCATGCTCCATGATGGCCATTAGCTGGATTGCATTGTATCCCAGATACTTAATACGGGGCAGCATGTTCTTCGTAAACTCCTTGTATGTAGCGACCTTTGTCTCCGGCGACGAGATGCCGACGTGTGCCTCGTAGATGCGCAGGCTCTCGGGCTTCTTGGGCCGCGCGTGCTGGAACTTGTGTACCTCGTCTACGGGCGGGTTCCAGAAAACGGCATCATATGCAGGAGACACGGTCAGGTCTTGGACCACGCGCTTGATCCAAGCGGGGATTCGGTAGATGCGCTCGCCGCTGGGGAGTACCATTGTGATCTGTGAGGGGTTGTTAGGGGAGTGATCTGATGACATGCAGGATTGATGTGTTTACCTTGATCTTGCTGTCATGGGGAATAGCGGCAACGCCGTTCTTCGCCGGTACCGTTACATTCCAGACGCCGAAGCTGTTCTTCGTCATGGGGTTGGCATTGACGTCCCAGTTGTCTGCCAGTCTCAGTCAAGCTCTGCAAACATAGGCAGTACACAACGTACTGAATTCGCCGACTAAAGAAGCCTCCTTTGCGTTGGGGGCCCATTCTTGGTATTTGATCTCTCCGTTGGGTTGCGCATGAAGTCCGAAGGTTTCATAGCCCTGATAAGTGCATTAGTTTAGAGAATACGCATAAATGGAGCTCAATTCACCTTGCTGAACTTGTCCAGTCCACCTTCTGTTTCATTGATGGTCTTGGCCCATTCCTCGACTACTTGGTATCTATGTTTCAAGACAGCGCGATGGGGTTCCAGCCAAGGGTCTAGCTGGATAACACCTAATTTTTTTTTTGGTTAAAATTGGAAGCACATTTGAAAATAGTAGTAATTGTAAGCTTACCAGTGCCATCAGTGGGAATATTTGAGGTTTCAATGGTAGAAGACATATCTGGGGAGAGCTGAGGTGGAGAGAAGATGGGGGGGGGGGGGGGGAGGTCCAGATCAAGGAAATCCCAGAAATTCCAGCGGGGGGACTCTCAACATGTGACATCAACCCCTCAACGCTTTGTCCTTCTTAACTTTCCTGGATATTTTCATATTTTCATGGAGATTTTGATATATTTATTTTTGTCCTTCCGTCTTTTACAAAATTGCTGCATTGGACTTTGATCCTCTTCGAGCTCTCGGGATGTGGAGCATCGACGGGAACGGATCCGCAGGTACAGAGCTGTTTTCAGACATCCTACCCTACAGGTACGTTCAGCTCTACAGCTTCATGATTATCTTGGCAAATTTAACCTTAGAGACTAGCTACTTAGACGGTCTTTTTCGTTGGTCGTCTTCTCTCACCGGGAGAGTATCTCAGAAGTTACACAATATCGTGCAGGTACCCCTTCAGGTGCAAGGGTCTAGTCGATAGCAGCCAGTTCCGGCTTGAAAAAGGGCTGGTAGACTGAAGGACACATTCTAAGAGCTTGTTGGCCAGGTGGAGATACCATAATTACCTGCTGCTTAACCCCTCCGGTCCTTGGAGAGTTTCTACATTTCTCCCAACGTGAGCAGAAGAGCTTGCAACCTAGCATAACCGGCCCATTGACATAGCCGATTTTGCAGACATGCCAGTCAAATCAAAAACCGCCCCCTTAAATGATACCTCGGAATAATGCAACTGCTTCGTCCCAAGATATGTCTATGTCCATCCAAAAGAGAAGCGGCGAACTAAATCAGAACCTTCGGCAAAGCGACGTAGATGCTTGCTCTTGGTATGTGTAGCCTCAGCCAGGATCGTGCCACCCCGGGATCGGCCAGGCTTGCCCTCGTATACATCATTCATTTCTGCTGTCAACAGTGAGGAAACAAATGCCTCATACTTGGCACCGCCCTAGCTAACGTCCAGTCGATAAGACCGGAACAAGATTTCGATAATATGGCAGTGGGTTATGTAATACCATATCCATTGCAAACTTGGATATGGTTCTGTAGGCAGATTTTGTTATGGTCAAGTGGCGATATACGCTGCTAGGCTATCGACTTAACCCGGGGAACAGAGAGCAAATGCAAGGGATCTAACTGCGCCGTCCTAGGACAAATAGGGTCCCGTGATTGTGCACCCCAACGTAAATCCTTATATCCACGCCTAGCCCCGTCTTCCCGTGTACTTAGTGATGGCTGGTTACCGTCCTGAAGAAGACAATGACCTTTACCGGCTCGGTGGATACCACCCTGTTCATCTTGGCGATGTCTTTCATTGTCGCTATGAGGTCCTCAGAAAACTTGGTTACGGTCGGTACTCGACAGTATGGCTAGTGAAGGATCAAAGGCGAGACGACTGTGTCACTGTTATCTTGATGGGACATTCTCTGATTATCTGGACCTTTTAGGACTGGCAGCTACAAGGCTTTGAAGGTGCTCAGCGCAGAATGTTACGATGGGTCTCAAGATATATTCGAACTGGAAGTTCTCGAGCGGTTACGGGATTCCGATCCGAAACATGATGGATATCGACATATCCCCAAGCTTGTCGATTCATTTAATCATCTTGGCCCGAACGGTCATCATCTATGTCTTGTGTTGGAGCCTATGGGAGAGAACCTAAGCACTTTTGGCACGTTGTTTGCCAAGAATCAGGTCCCAAATTCGATCATGCAACGCTTTGGCCAGCAACTTCTTCTTTGCCCTAGATTACGCACACCGATCGGGAGTCATACATACAGGTACGCTAATCTAAAACTGCAAGCGATATCGAAAGCTGAGAAAAACAACTCATAGATATTCAACCCCGGAATATTATGGTGCAAATTCCGGACCTTTCTATCATTGAGGATTACCTGAAGGACACAACTCCAGACCCTATGGCTTACGACCCTAGTTCTGATCCTTCGACCATTGTGTCTCAACCTTTAAAGGACTTCTATATCCGCAAATCCACGGATCTGATGACCCTTGATGTTGCTCTTTGCGATTGGGGCTCTGCTAGCTGGATTGACAACCACCTCACAGAAGTTATACAGCCTGTGCTGCTTCGAGCACCGGAAGTCGTCATTGGAGCCCCATGGGGACAACCAGTCGATATCTGGAATCTAGGTGCTGTCTTACTCGAGGTTTTGGATGCGGTGCGAATGTTCGATGGTCGAGCAAAGCAAACTGGAGGCGTCTTCCAGACCAAGCATTATCTCGAAGAAATAGTGGCTCTCTTTGGACCATTTCCTCCTCATTTACTAGCGCTAGGGGACCCAAAGATCGTAGCTGAATACTTCGATGACCAAGGAAGCATCCGCGATCCTGTCCCTCGACCACAAGCCTTTCTGGAGAACTGGATTGAGAGTCTCACGGGAAATGACAAGGACGAGTTTGTAATGTTTTTAAGGAGCATGATGAAAGTCGACCCTGGTGATCGCCCGACGGCAAAAGAATTACTTAGTGAAGCATGGTTTCGACGTACCACTAGGTAGCCTGACAATTAGGAGTAGGATTGCTTTATGGTCTGTTGAATCAGAGAGGCAGTCATGAAAACTTATAGAGCATACTACTAGTTATTGTTTATAGAGGCTTCTCTCTGCTCTCTCCCCTATATTACTGTCTCTTGTAGTGTTTCTCCCTTCGCTTCATTATCCCTATTTGCTGCTCTACGGAGTGGCTTCAAGATACTGATTTAGCAGTCGGGCTGTGGGTTCATTCTTTGTCAACCACCACGGTCCTACCTATTGTATCCGTGCATGAAGACAAAGCGCTCGCCTTTGTCTCCTTGTTGGACCCTTTGTCTCCTTGTTGGACCCTTTGTCTCCTTGTTGGACCCTTTGTCTCCTTGTTGGACCCTTTGTCTCCTTGTCCATGGACTCGACAAAGGATTCATGAAAGACATGGTTTTTTCCTTTTGTTGATTACGATGGACTAGGTCTTTGTCTAATAAACTAGCCAACAACAACTGAAAAAGCATAAATAGATGGAATTTCCCGTCCCTTCAAACCATCTATTCCATCATCTACAGCCATCGAGAACTCAAAGTAAGCAGACCTACACCCATTCACTCTGCTAATCAAATCCCAGCCTATTTCTCACCACAGCCAGCCAATATGGTCTCGAGCAGATACCCGAACGACGAAGCAGTCGACAGGATGAACTATGAGAAGCGATTCCTCACTGCATGCGACAGCTTCAAGGCCAGCCTGTACGAGGAGCTTCGAATGCTGAGTCTCGGAGACGGTCGCCGCGCCGAGATCATTCCGAACCTCCGCAGACTGGTGAGGCTGCTGGAGGCTATCTTTATCCTAGCCGAGAAGATGGCACAGACATGTCCGAATTCTCTCACTGTCTGTAATAGACCCGAGGCCCACTTTTTCGGCCAGTTCGAGCATCTTTGCCGCAACCGCATTATGGCACCTTTAACCCGGGCCATTGATGAGCTTCAAGCGGATGAGCTGTCGGCAGAACCCACTGCGAGAGTTGACTTTTGTGTAGCTTCGGATTTGGATGATATTCGTCGGAGTAATATCTTGCTCTCTAGTCGGCCGCTGCCCTTGGATATGGAATACGGTCACCTTTGTCGTCCATGAGCTTTTAGTTGCTTTTTGCTTTTGTCGCTTTTGTTGCTTTTGTTATTGAAATAAACCAAGTATATTTGTTTGACTCATCTTCCATTGTAGACCTCCAGACATCATCAAGTAGGTAATACCCGTGTTTCGAATCCTCAAACTCGAATGGCAACCGAGTAGTATACGGAGTAGATAGACTAACTGAAGGCGTGTTGAGAATGTATACGGAGGCTGTAGTCCGATGTCCGTTTCAGGCTACGCACATAGAACTGATTTCAAATCGGATTCGAGCCATTCCCACTGTTTTCCCTATGTAACAATTCACTTAAACCGAGTCTAGTTTACTCCCTTTACTTTTTATTTCCTTTAATACATCCATCTCACATCTCCCATGACATAATCACCAAAAATCGCCCAGAGGGGCCAAAACCGCCCGATGCTGCACGGGCCCCTCCAGATGAGTCCCCAATCACCTGGATGTCGCACTCGTTCTGCGAGGCCTAGTCCCATTGCATATCCCTAAGTCCAACACCATGTCTCTACAAGCAGGGGCTAGTCAGCCATGCCACCAGACCACTACAGTCCGACTGTTAGCCGACTCCCTGTATGAGTCGACGCGGGGGTCAATGGCACTAACGAACCAGGCCCAAAACGAGCTTGGCCTGCTTCTGGCCGTGCTAAGCGCGACCGAGACATACAGTTTCTCTCTAGGCGTAGAATGCGTCCATAGTGCAGTTTTGAAAAAAAGATTGCACAGCTGCCATGTCGTCCTACTTGAACTGCAGAAGCTGCTGCTGCATCCAGATGCGCTCGGGGTTCAGAGTCTGGTTTCTGACATTCGGGCGCGTCTCTCCTCAGTTATTTTTGGACTTACCGAGGTAAATTTGAATATGATGATGTGTGTTCGCGATGTTCTTTGTATGGGTTTGTGTGGGTTTTAACATTGATACAGGTCATCTCGGAAGATTATTGAGCGCGCGCTGAGGTGTTTTATCGATGAAATACATGCCAAAAAGAGGGAGGCTTTGGTTGTTTCTGACGCTCTGAAGGATTATTCGAGGCTTGAGGAAGACGGAGTCTGGGCTCGGCTGCAGGGCGAGTTGGTTACCGCCGGTATTGCTTCTGATTTATTGACCCTGAACCGTGACTTCGTTACATCGACCCTTCAAAATATAGCAGAGACAGATGGCCCACTATCTGGTAACAAAGAAAGCACGGCTCCAGTGGAGGAAATTGCTGATTCTACGACACCAGCACCGGGCCTGGAATTGAAACGCCAAAGAAGCCTGGACGATAAGGACTGGCTAGCAGACGAACCAACTGGGCTTCCATTTCTCCCACTCCCGCCGAAAGGCTTCTCATTTTCAGATAAGCACAGCTCATATTCGAGCCAAGAGCAGCCCTATCCAGAAAAAGAAACAGTACGAGAAGAGAACCTCCCAATACCAGTGATATTGGACATGCAAGATTGCACAGATACACAGAAGCAAGCGCTACCAGTCGAAGACTTCCCCATTCCCGTTCACACAGAGGGAAAACCACAAGACAACGACACGAACCTCCCAATACCAGTGACAGTACCTACCGAGCACAAGCCACCAAAACCCTCACTAGACCTCCACGCCTTCAAAGTCTCAACAAACTCAAAAAGGCCCCACCGAATAAGCCGCCTTGTATGGGAAATAACCAGCTCAAAAACCCCCTTCATAGTCGCCATAAAAGCCAACCAACATCAAACCGTCCAAACCCTCCTCTCCAAAGGCGCCGACGCCAACACCCAAAAACCCGACGGCACAACAGCCCTAATGGCCGCCGTTTCCTTCGGCCACGAAGCCACAACCCGCCTCCTACTAGAATACGGCGCGGACATGGAAGCACGAACAGTGGAAAGCGAGACAGCTCTCGGCATCGCTGCAGCGTATGGCTTCGACCGCATCGTGCGGATGCTAATTGCCTCAGGCGCGAATATCAACGCGGGCAAGGGGACAGGCAAGACGGCGCTCTCGCAGGCTGCCGCGTACGGACAGGACCGGATTGTGGAGATGTTGTTGGACTGCGGGGCGGATGCTGATGCTGTTAATCGTACGGGGGATACGGCGTTGGCGTTGGCGGCGTTGAATGGGAATATGAAGGTTGCGAGGCTGTTGCTTGATCGTGGTGCGGCTGTTGATCTTATGCGGTATCCTTGGCAGACGCCGTTGTATAAGGCTGTTCAGTCGGATTTTTTGGAGATGGTTAGGCTTCTGATGGAGCGTGGGGCGGATCCGTTTGTTAAGGGGGGGATTGGTCGGATAGAGACGGTTTTGGCTTATGCGGCGAAGATGCAGAGGAGGGAGATTTTGGGGGTTTTTGCGCAGCATGGATATCATCCTGGGGTAGGGCCGGTTCGATATCAGTATTTCTGATAGCCTGGGATTTAGAGAGTATGTGTATAGTATCTGCCATCTAGCGAGGAGCGATCTGTTTCTTTTTTTTTTTCGATTGAGGGTTTGATCTTTAGCAGGCAATCTTTTGGAGTTGAGAGTTGGGATAGTAATTGTACTTCTTGGTCTATCCGATATATGCATATATATTTTTATTCATCATGCAGCTATGCCTAGATGTGACTTCAAAGCGAGAGATATACTATTTCGGTTTCCACCAGAAGCTAACAATTATCATTAGATACAATACATATGTAGTCAATGCTATCTCACTTTATATTACAAGATGGCAAGCTGCTATTATATCTAGGATATCATATATACGCAATGACGCAATTAATATGATAATGTACAACGTGTTCTGAATAGTGCTTGGGGGCCAAATATCCCGAAGCCCCACGAGTATCGGGCGTGGTTAAGGAATATTTACGCCTCAGCCTCCAAAGGCTCACAGACGAGCGCCCGGGTGGGAACTGATCTGCTGCGGAGTCGCAAGTCGCCGTGTGATTGGGTTGGCGTTCGAGATCATCTCTCGTGTCGGAGGTAATAATCTTAGAAACGCTAGGGGTCCAAATGGGGCGGATTTTGATCTTGATTTCTTCTTATATAGAAGAATAAATAATAATACGTATAATAGAAACAAGTAGAATCAACTATAGTATGTCAATCCTAACAGACTCATATTGTAATATACAGATTTACTGTTTAACATAAGAATTCCATGCCTCGAGTCTGTTATACGAAGTACAAGATAGTATCCACCTTCCCGTGGACCTGATACAAGTGGAGATTGGTCGCAAATAAGCCGCATTCCTGTCAATAGCCTTTTACATAACTCCATATACCTCTAGACAATTCCCGTGTTTTGTCCAAATCTCGTATGGGATACGGGTAAAGAGCTGGATCAATCAATCTGGCGGCTTTCGCTTGGTCCCCTGGCTACATAGTGAGTTGAAACCCTCATTGATAAGTACCTAGCCGTGGCTCAGACTTGTCTTCACCAACCCGTTGAAGGCAGTGCACCCGTGAAATCCCCAGGTATCCACTATATACGAACGACAACTGACACTTTAGCCCTTGACGATCTTATTGACCGCTCTATTAATATCATTTAACTTATTACCATCTGAAAACTCTGTCAGATTCGACTTAAAATCCTTCCTGCCCCCATTAAACCAAGTGAAATCCCCTCTCCCTAATTCCCAGACTCAAAAGAATGCCAGAACACCTCGAACACCCCGAGCAAACACCAAGTACGTCATTACTCCCTGGCATCCCCATATAGTACCTAATAACTAACAACTCCAGCAATAACCCCCACATACAGCGAAGCCCCAGAAGTCGTCACCCCAGACCATCAAACCCAAGGCCCCGTGAGCCCAAACCCAACTGGCCAGTCCATCCCAGACACCATGCAGTCAACACCAACAAACAACCCCTCTGAAAAACAATACCCCCACCAACCCGACTCCATCGGCCAAGCACCAGCATACGACGCATCGACATCAATGACTGCCCCGCCCGAGAAGGCATACGCAGGTCAGCCCCTGCCGGAGTACGCGCACGCCCAAGCACAGGCACAAGCACAGCTCCAGGGGCCGGGTCAGCCGCAGCAGTTCTACACGCCTTCCGGCCATCCCAGTGGGTATGCCGCGGCCATTCCACTGCACTGTGTCCAGTCTGCGCCGTGTCCGGTTGACTGTCCTGTTTGTGGACAGCGGGAGATGACTAGCGTTCAGTCTGTAAGCGGTGGAACCACGCAGTAAGTTGGATCCCGTTGAATTATTAGAATGGTGGTTGACTTTTTTCATAGTGGCTGGGCTGCTGTTCTTTGCTTCTGTTGCTGCCTAGGCTGTATCCCTTACTTGATGTCCTCGCTTAAGGATGTTGAGCATTCTTGTGGAAAGTGTGGTGCTAAGCTTGCGAAATGGCATAATAGTGGCCGTGTAAATGTCTTGCAGAATGGGGCGAGGAAGTGAGGGTTTTCGAGTTTTCAGAATTGATACCACTTTGTTTGACGTCATGGGGTTGGTGTTGCGCTTTTCAAATGTTGACATTTTCATTTGTGATGGTCCATTTGATCGACTTACGATTTAATATACTGAATTTATACGAGAATTACTTGAACTGGCAAATACGATAAAGACGTAGAACAGATGACGTGCCAAGCCGACCTCGTATCCGATGATGCGATCACTTGACCTCGATGTTTCTCAACACGAAACCACCAAATATCACCATTGAAGACATCTCATTGCAACCAACAAGATGATACGCTTCATCTTTACAGCAACAGCAATAATAACCAGCTCCTCGGCAATCTACTTCTACATCTTCCACGAACGCCTATCAAAGCGCGTAGCACACAACTCCCACCTTGGGACCCTCTCCAAAGCCGCAAAACCAACAAATTTAGAATCAATTCCGGAATCTGTTTTTAGCGATGAGTATTTCACGCTCTACGATCATGCGTCAAAGTCCGTGTCGCGGGCCTGTCTCCCCAGCAGTGAGACGACAGAACTGCTCTTTACAAAACTCGTGCGCCGCAATATGACCGCTTTCTCGCGGCTCCCGCAGGCGCTTGTGCTTGCCATGGCTAGCAAGACGCCGGAGCAGAAGGAGAGCTTCAAAGCGGGGTATCTTGCTGCCCTGGATTTTGAGGTCGGGGATTTAGTTTGTGGGGTTTATCGGGTTGTGGTGCGGAGGAGGGATCGGGTTGAATTTGAGATCAAGATGGAGACGGTGGATTTTGTGCAGGGGAGGTTGGCGATTAGTTTTGAGGAATGTAGTGAAGAAGGGAAGGTTGTGTTTTGTAGTGAGACTGCTATGTGGAAAAGAGCGGATGAGGGTAGGAAGATGCCGTTGGAGAGGCCTGTTTTGAGGTGGATGCATGAGACTGCTGCTTGGTGGTTGATCGACTCTGGAGTTCGGTATTTAGTCGATTTGGAGGGTTGACCTGTTTCATTAGTTTTGTTTTGTTTTACATGTCTTTGATGTATGTTATGTTGAGGTTGCAGTGTCTGAGTCGGATACAATGGTCATTGTCCAGATACAGGATGATACTGTCTTTTTACCAGTAAACATGTGACTTTGTCATGGATTATGCATTTGCTTACTAATTGTGTTCTGCCAGATTAATTTCAGACCGCTTTTCTTTTTTCAGTTAGAGAATTTCACCATCGTGAATTTAAGTACGCTCGCCATACACCTAAATTCCCTCAGTTATGAGCCCGGAATCGCTTCAATTTTGATCTCTTTTCCATCTGTTTATTAGTCTCACATACTGAGCCATTCGCTGTATGGTGACAACAACCCCTGAATCGAATCATACCCCTGAGAAGCATCAATATCGGAAATCCAATTTGTGAACGCGATGTCGGATTACGCTTTCTTCCCGGATTTGTCCTGTCCTGTCACCTTAAATGACTCATCGAACTGGAAGTTCTGGCTCTCGATAATCAGGTCCATTGCGCAGCGTTTCAAGGTTTGGGATCTATGTGATCCAGAATCAGATACGGAACCCGCTCTTCCGAAGGAGCCGATCGAGCCGAGTTCGGAGGATCTAAAGAGGGATCATCCAACGGATTGGTATCTTATATGGGAAATAATGAATTCGGAGTATGAGAGTAAGCTCAGTGAATACAAGATGAAGCTCCAAGGCAGGATGGTAGTCGCAAATGTTATCCGTCAAAGCATTCATGAGAAATACCAGGTCTTTATGGACGAAGAGACACCATGGGGGCTGCTTAGGAATCTGCGCCAGTGGATTTCACCTGATTGTGACCCGACGTATAAAGCAAGCCTTCGTGCGGCATGGAGAAAGTCTAGATAAAAGCAAGTGGCTGCTAAATTGGCAGACCTTGCCAAAACGCCGTGCAAAAGCGGCGATCACCGAGGCCAGCGAGGCATCGGTCCAGCCATAGAAGTTATCTCTGTCATGTCACCGGAGTTTTACGCTTCCTGGGCAGTGTCAGTTGAAAACAGCTCTACAAAAAGCCAGGAAGAAAAGCAGGTTGAGTTTGGAAGTCTACTCACCCGGTATAGAGCCCATTGGCTATTACCCGCGGTAAACCCACGCAGCAAAGAGGCATGTCAAAAGCTGTATCTTCAACCTGGCAAGGACACCAAGAAGCTCAACTTGGATCGTCAGCTAGCAAATCAGCTAGTAAATCATCTGAGAAGTGCAGCACCAAAGATGAAAATCGCAGCATGCAGCTAGCAACAAATCTGTTGAATTTGCTAGCGATGCGTCCTTTGGAGACTACAGAGATCGCAAAAGCTCTGAAGGTTATTATGGAGGGCCATCGACTGGAGAGCTTCAAAACAAACGACTGTCACAACGTTAACCACCGAGGCTGAGCTTTTAGCTCTCCGAGGCAGGAAAAACGGTTATATGGTGGCGCCGACTCCTCGAGTCCTTAGGGTTTAAACCCTCTCATGCACCACCCATTGCCTACGACAACCAGCAAACTGTCGATCTGCTTATAAAAGAAGGTGCTACCATGCATACTAAGCTTCGACATGTCGACATCAATAGGTGTTGGGATGAAACAATCAATGCGAGACGTATTCATATACACTAGATTCCTATAGGTGAGATGCCAGCAGATGGCCTTACAGAAGTGCTGCCGAAGCAGAAGTAGTATAGATTCCAAGATCTGCTTGGGATGAGAGAAATCCGACATCTGATTATACACCCTGAAGGTGAAGGCATAGCGGCTCTTGAAGCCATAGAGAATCTGTGAATAGCTTCAAAAGCTGGGGGTGTGTCAAGATACAGGATGATACTGGCTTTTTTACTACGTAAACATGTAACTTTGTCACTATGCATTTGCTTACTGTTTGTGTCTGACCAGACTAAATTCAAACCATTGTTGGTTTTAGTTATAGAGAATTTTACAATCGTGAATTTACAGTACGCTCGCCATACACCTAATTTCCTCAGTCATTGTTAGATGGGTGGGATAGCACAATGTCTTTGAGGATAGCTGAGACAACACGTCTAACAGGTAAAGGATCCTTGGGGATTTGCTTTACAAACAATTGTTCAACAAAGAGTTTGATCCGAAAACAATGCCATTACATTAACCCCGTCTTTGTTATATCTATCACCTTTGTTCGTCGACTCGGCTTTGTACTCGCCCGGAGTCTCCCTCAGCCCCTAGACCAAGTGATATATAAATCACGACCCTCGCACAGATTAAATAGGCAGGGCACTCCTCTCATATCATCCCCTCTTATATCCTCTACTCCAGACTCACCTAGTCCATTCTTCTAGTTCCTTAAAGATGTGTAAGCACACCTACCACCACTATCCCAGCTGCGGACACATCTCCAACTGGAGCATGACCAGCTGCCAAGAATACACCAACAAGCTCCGCCTGGCTGGTCCAGAGCGCAGCGTATCCTGCACCCAGATCAAACCCTCCCACGACCTCCTCCTCTCCACCCAGCCCAGCATGTGCGTGCAGTGCGAGAGGGAGTGGGCTGGGAACCTCTCTCACAGAGACAGCCAGGCCCAGACCTCAAACTCTTACCGGAAGATTGAGGGTTTGGATGCCGCAGGCGGTATTATTGAAGTTAACGCGCGCATGGTGGGTGATTCCACTCCCGACGACAGGGACACAAGCAGTACTGACCACAGCGACAATGGCCAGATCTTCTTGGATGCTGCCGTTGGTGATTCGGGCAATAGGGACGAGGACAGTGCTGGCCACAGCGACAATGGTCAGAACTGCCCGCGTGCTGTTGTCCAATCGGAGTCGGATCGCGGATGCCTGGCGCGTTCCGAGAACTTGCCTCGGACGGTCGTTAACTCTGCTCATGCTAATCCCAGTGAGGAGGTAGCTGGTGATCTTGACTCTTTTGCTTCTACAATCAAGACCACCCCGGCTCATCTCGCACACGGCTGTGAGAGCGACGATCCAAAGGGCGGTGTTGAGGCTGAATCGTCGGGTGTCGAGGCTGCTGCATGTGCATCTCTCAGCGATGCAAGCAGCGACACAGGTATTTCTGACTCGCTCTGCGGATCGTCTTTGATAAGGTATAATGTACTTAAGATGAGAATCGACGAATATCTTGAGAACCGACAGCGACAACGGGAGATGGACACTGACCATGAACAGCACGACGCTGACGCCAACGTAGATGACCACCACACTCTGGAGGGGACAGTTGCTGACCATAACTCGTCTAATGAGCCCTCTTTTGACATTGACCTTGTGCAGCAGCGTATTGAAGCGACAGTCCTGAAGCGCATTGAAGAAAACAACGAAAAAGAAGCCCGACAGGAGGCCATCTCTAAGCTCCTAGACACCGCACTTCTACAGAAGGACCGAGACGACCGGCGCGAGCAGAACGCCGAGCTAGGCATCGAAGAGGACCCCCATCTCTGGGACACAGAGTCCATCGACCGAATGTGGCAAGCAAAGAATTCCACCCCTGCAACCCCCGCTAACGCCAGCAACCCCGTTTCACCACGCACCTGTCCATCCCCCAAGAGCCCACAGGCCCCACCAACCCCTGACCCGGAGTCCAAGAAACACATGTACATGGGCAGCATGTTCACTGACGAAGAAGGCGCCTACCTCCGTGGGCTGCGCGAGGTCCGGCCGTATGGCAATTACTCAGGTGAGTGGGAAGGGTTCATGATGGCTGAGTCAGAAGACGACGCGAATCGCCAGGGCCTACTGGACCCGGTGCACGTGCGAGGATGCTGCGCGGAGCGCACAGCGGACTTCCACCTCTTCTATGGACTGATGCATGCGCCGTCGGAGTTTGCTGCAGAGAAGCGTTGGCTGGAGGATATCCGTCGGATACCCGGCGAGGAGGGGAAATTCTACGGGTTGTTGCGGGCGGATGATCTGCATCATGCGCGTGCGATGGGGCTTACTGATATCAGACATCCATGGGGGTGTTGCAAGGATGGGCTGTTTACGATGCCGGAGCGGGTGCGTCATCGGTACACCGGGTACATGAGTGCGATTTCCCTGGAGGAGGTTGGATATATGGGCCTCTGTGATGCGGAACCTGTTCCGGGTGAATGTGGTGATTACTATGGTGGGAGGTATTATGGGTATGTTGAGGCATACTGTGAGTTGGATGCTTTTCAGATGGGATTGAAGGAGCCTGAACATGATGGGGATTGTTGTGAGAAGGCCGAGGTTAGCGGCGTGTCGATCCCTGCCGCGGGGCAGTACACGTATTACGGTTATATGTACGCGAGTTCGGAGGAGGAGGTTGTGAACAGGGGCCTGAAGGATGTCCTACTGGTTCCTGGGTTCGATATTAAGTATTCTGGGAATTTGCAGGCGGGTTCTGAGGAGGAGGCCAAGGCCATGGGACTTTTTGAGCCTTCACGTATTAAGTGAAATGATTTGTGTTTTACTTTCTTTTTTATTATTTCTTTTGTATGGGAATAGACTGATTTTTTGTTTTCTTTTCTAATATTGAGGATAGAATATATGGAATACTCAAATTCTCAAAATTTGATCATACTTGAATTTTGTAAAACGATAGTCTCTTCGGGGTCTGATATACTAGGCTATATTTGGCTATATTTGGATCCCGCTACATCGGATCCTGCTACAGGCTCTTTTTGGACTTAATGAACTTGGGCTGGAAATTCAAGGGCTATCTTATAATCCCATGTGATGTTGAGAGTCCAACAGTAGGAGAATGTCCCTGCATACATATATGTATGCATGTAATTCGACATGGGTACGGAGTACGGAGTGCTCCGTACAAACGCGTCTGAAACATAAGATGCGCGACTTTGCGATAATAGGAAGTCCAGAACGAACACCTACAACATATAACACCTATTATTATACTATCTGCATAACATTCTAACGTCATTGCAAAAAAGTGAAAAAGGCCTGCCTCTTAGGGGTAGCCTACGATCGACTCCACGGAACACAGTTTTGGGAAAATCAATAGCGTCAAGGGCGGATTCAATAGAAAAAGGGGAGACTTCGACTTGGACCCGCCAAGAGATCTTAAATCTCAAAACTAATCTTATTCAACCAATCATATCCTCGTATCTCTTGACAAATTACACCTGTGGATATTTCCCTATCCGCGAACGGGACAGAGACGGACCAACACGGCGATGGAGCAACGGAACTCCAGCGAAACCAGAACTGAGCAGTTATATACCTCCATCGCCTGAAAGTCTCCACAATGTGATATTAGCCAGAAGAACAATGGAGTGAAGAGGCCACTTTAACCCTGCGATCGACATCACCGAACACCGAAAAACCTGGTTAGGGGGCCCACTTCCTCGTGCAAGTGCTGACCCCCCGTGGCCCCAGTGCATCGATGCACGTTGTACATAAGGGAGATGACCCGGCACTTTGGACAGATCAAGCGCTATCCAACTTCACTCACATTCCTTAAGCACTTGCACCATTTTTGATATGGGGTCCGAATACGGTGCCACGGCCGAGTCCAAGCCGCAAATTGATCTCGGCCCCGTCACCATCTGGTGGGTTGTCTGGGCATGTGTCTGGACTTCTGCCCTGGTGGCCGGTATGGCCTATCTGATCGCCAACCGTGATATGCCGACACTACGCATTCGAGGCCTCGCTCTATCGTTAACTTCTATCGTTATCCTTCATTTATACTGGATCCCGACCCAGTTCGCAACTATGATCGGCACTTTGCTGCCCGGTGACTGTGGCTACTGGCTTATGGGGACCCTTCTGCCTTGTGGCATGGCGCTCTTCCATGGCTCCAACACTCGTTTCCAACATGTCGCAAAGCTCCAGAGAAAATATGCTCTGGACGGACACAAATTTACTGAATCGCCTGCCTTGGAACACCAGGGTGGGTTGATCAATCGTTTCCGTGCTCTCAGATATACTACCAAGATCCTTATTTACGTCGCTATCGCCATGTTTGCTCAGGTATGTTAACTTTGTCTTTCCATGTCTGTGACAAGTCTTATCTAACCCATCTCATGCAGGTGTTCCTCACTATCCTTATGTGGTTGATCTCTCGCAAGTACCACAGCTCATGGGGTATTCCTGGCACCGGAGTCCATGGTACCCCCGCCGAGGTGCTGGCAGCACAAGGCGCAGGATGGGAGTGGTGGCCCGGTGTGGTCTCGCAGTTCTTCTGGTCTTGGATCGTTGCCCCCATCGTCCTCTGGAAGTCTCGCAACATCCACGATACCCACGGCTGGCGAGTCCAGACCATTGGCTGCGCTGTTTCCAACCTTCACGCTACCCCGATGTGGCTCATCGGCCTCTACGTCCCCGCTATGGCCCCAGTCAACAAAGTATGGGTGCCTCCTCAGTGGTAAGTTCTAAACCAACATAACCAGAAAGACCTACTTCCTCTAACACAGCTGCCCTAGGATCTGCCTATCCATCATGTTCATCGAAATCTTCACAGTCTTCCTCCCCTGCTGGGAAGTAATGCGCCACCAATCCCTGCGACAGGAAACCCTCGAGTCGATCGCCCGCTGGGAGCTGAAAGTCAAATCCACCGGCTCCGAAGAAAAATCCCTCCATTCCGACATGACAATGGTAGCATCCATGATGTCAGGCTGGAAATCAAACAGCTCGTCGAGCACTCTGAGCTCCCGCGACAGCATCCTAACAATGGGCGCACTCGAGCACGTCCTCGAGCGCAACCCCGCCCCCCTCCAAGAATTCTCCGCTCTGCGCGAATTTTCCGGCGAGAACATCGTCTTCTTGACCAGCGTCGCAGAATGGCGCAGCCGACTCCCGCAATCCATCAAGGACGGCAGCGCCCTCCAAGAAAAGAGCAAGCGCGACATCGTCCGCGAACACTTCAACCTCGCGCTGCACATCTACGCGGAGTTTATCAGCGTCCGCCATGCCGAGTTCCCCGTCAACATCTCGCACCAGGAGCTGCGGAAGCTGGAAGACGTTTTCGAGAAGCCGACGCGTCTTGTGTACGGCGAGGAGCGCGAGTCCTGTGATCCCACCAGTCCGTTTGATAAATACACTTTCGATCTGCCGTCGCCTTCTTCTTCGGACTCCGGGAAGACTTTGCAGGAGAAGGCGGGGTCGATTAGGGACCGCGTTCAGTACTGGGGTGATATTCCTGTGGACTTTGACGCTTCGATCTTTGATGCTGCCGAGGCTAGTATCAAGTATCTTGTGCTTACGAATACCTGGCCTAAGTTCATTAGGGATCACAGGACTTCGGTTGGTTCGGTCGAGAATCTCAAGGGAATTGAGGTTTAGATGTCTTACTGTGTGTGGCATGCGAAATGAGTTTAAGTTTAAGATTTGGGTCGGGACTTTTGATATTCTTGTCTTTTCTTTCTTTTTTTGGCTTTGGGATTCCCCCTGGGGTCTCCTGGGCTGTACATACTAATTGGTCTTTTGGTTGGATATAATATTCTGGATACCCACACACACCGTATTTCTTATTGATATTATCAATACATTCTTTTATCAGCGGAAAGACGGTTAATTTAAGCTTGAACGTAGAATTTAGACTATAAACCTTCATGTCTGATTACCCCAATTACTCCGTACACTAAGGTTCAAAAACCTTCACCACGCTAGTACTCCCCTCAGCCCCTAACCCAGACCTCTTAGCCATGAACAAGACGTTCAAAGCAGCATTGCCCAGATTCAAAGGACAGTGTAGATCCCGCGCCTTCTGCACAGCTTTCTCTAAACGAGAACTAGCTGCGTCAACAGTCTCAGAGTCCCCATTAGCACCCTGTCCAAGCCCCTCCATAATCTCCAATCCCTTCTTCATAAATTGCCGACTAGCACCAGCAGCATCACTGACAAGAGTATAAAACTGCTTCAGATCGACATTGAGATAGCGCGCAAATGAGATTGCCTCCGCAGCTGCAACGAGGTTCGTCACCTCCATCAGATCCAGCACCAGCTGCAGCGCCTCCGCCGTCTCCTCATCAGACTTAGTAGAGGAGACCTTGGTAATCGGCTCAGCGAAATACTGCCGCACCATAGACGAGTCATCAACAGCTCCATATCCCTGCAACAAAGCAGACAAATAGACCTGCTCAGCAGTCGAGCAAAGCGGAGTCGGAAATTGACTTTGACGCGCCGATGTCGTGATAATCCCCTGATGGAAACGCAATTAGCCACAGCTCTTCCAAACCCAGACCCAACCCCAACGAAAAATAAAAAAGCAAAAGACATCACTCCTTACCACATCCTTAAGAATAATAGTCAAAGCACTAGCACCAGGATGCCAATCCTCCTCCAACATCCGCTGCAACCGATTCTCATGCATCCACGTCCAAGCCGGACTGGACTTAATCGCCTCGGCCGTCTTCACGGCATCTAACCCCAGTCTCGCCGCAAATCCCTGAGCCTCACTAGCACCCAGAATATGGATACCCGCCAACACCTGATGCACCATCTTCATATTACTACCAGCGCCGATGCCACCGGGAACAAGATACAGCTTATTAGCATCCGACATCTCCTGCAACAGGAAGCGGCCTTTCTGCAGCGCCTCATCAGACGCACCAGCCATAATCGACAGCGTTCCTGCAGCGGCGCGCAGCGCACCACCAGACACGGGTGCGTCGATGAAGGCTATGTCGCTCCTGCCGATGGAGATGAGCTCTGCGGCGACGGATTGGGCGTATGATGCTGGGACGGTGGAGCAGAGGAGGAGGGTTGCGTTTTTGGGGAGGGCTGCAATTGGTTAGGTTTTTATCTTTTCCGTATGTTTTCAATATGTTTCTGGTTGAGTGTGGTGGTTTACCTGCGGCTATGCCATCATCGCCGAAAAGGACGCTCTGCACTTGCGGTGCTGAGGCTACCATGCAAACATAGAAGTCTTTTTCCTTGGCTGAGTCCTGTAGTGATGATGCTGGGATTCCGCCTGCGGCCTTGAACCGCTCTACGGAGGCGGGGAATACGTCGAAGCCGTGGACTGCGTAGCCCTCTTTCACGAGGTGTGTGGCCATGCCGAAGCCCATGGCGCCTAGGCCGACGAAGCCGATTGAGGGTTTGGACATTGTTGTTCAGATAAAGGAATGATGGATACAACTGGTAGGATAGTCCGTGGAGAAATGTTAATGTATAAAATAAAATAAAGTGGCTCGACTTGCGTGGGGGTTTTATGAGGGGAAGATGTCTGGGGAAACGCGGGATGGTTCGGCGCAAGTCCGAGGGGGTTACCTTGGCTTCTTTTTGCCGATATTCGATGGCTTCGCCAGAGTCCGGTTTTGGAATTGGAGGGGTTCTTGGTTTCCGGTTAAACGTGGGGGTTGGTGGTCCTTGTGCTTGTTGCATGTGGCACTTGGTAGATGTTCGGAGGTTGGCCGACTATCGCAGGCTAAACACCACTTTTATACTTCCTGAGTGGCTAAATAAGAGGGTCCTCGAATTTGATTTGATTGAAACATTCTATCTATGCTTAATGCTAAAAGAGACCTAATAAGAGACCCTGATCTCTATAGCCGAATTCTGTCGAGGTTGTTAGTCTTGCCAAAAGCAGTGAGGATACTATGTAGTTGCCGAGGATATGGGCCGGATATACTGAAGGTCTGTTCTCCTCCGGTATAATCTCCCGCGTCTTCCATTGTCAACAGGCACAGAAGAGCCTGATAGCTCAAAGTGACGTAGCCCCGGAGCAACTCCGACACTCGGACGCGAACTCGCACAAGACAAGACTATATAACACAACAGACCCTAGTCTACAATAACCCTCAAATCTACAAAACCCCCCAATTCCCTGCCCCTCACCCTCCTACCCCAAACCAAAAATGACACTCCAAGGAAACCGCGCCCTGCGCATCCTCGACCATGCCTCCGCAAACCACTACGCCATCCCCGCAATGTGCTGCTACAACCTGGAAGGCATCTTGGCGACTGTGCGCGCCGCCGAAGCCAAGCGATCCGCAGCAATGATCCAGCTCTTCCCATGGGCGATTCACTACGCCGACGGGCTACTCGTGCACGCAGCAGCCTCAGCCGCGCGCAAAGCCACCGTGCCGATAACTGTGCACATGGACCACGCGCAAACGCCCGAGATAATCCGGTACGCGGCGGATCTGGGCGGGTTCGACAGCATCATGGTTGACATGTCACACTACGAGAAGGCGGAGAATCTTTCTCTGACGCGCGAGTTGGTGGAGTACTGCCATGCGCGGGGGATCGCGACGGAGGCGGAGCCCGGTCGGATTGAGGGTGGTGAGGATGGTGTTGCTGATACGGCTGATCTGGAGGGGATGCTTACGACGCCGGGGGAGAGTCGGGAGTTTGTGGATACGGGGATTGATTGGCTTGCGCCTGCGTTTGGGAATGTCCATGGCGAGTATGGGCCCCGTGGGATTCAGTTGGAGTATGGGCGGTTGCAGTCGATTAATGAGGCTGTTGGGAGGGAGGTTAAGCTTGTGCTTCATGGGGCGGATCCGTTTACCGAGGAGATCTTTAGGAAGTGTATTGATTGTGGGGTGAGCAAGATCAATATCAATAAGGTGTTGAATAATGAGTATGTGAGGGTGCAGGCGGAGATGGCGGGGAAGGTGCCTTTGACGACGCTGTTGGAGGAGGCGACAAATGCTATGCAGAAGGCTGTTGAGGGATGCATTGATCGGTTGGGGTCTGGGGGGAGATACCCGTCGGGTTAGGGGTTTTGGGGTGCCTTTATGTTTCATGTGCTGCGATTCTGTGTGATAATGTCATAGATTCAAGAATGTATGAAGAAGATTCTATAAATTAAAGTCATTGGATATATGAACGATTGCCAGAGAAATAAAAAGAGAAAAAAATAAAGGCGCCACCAATCCATTGCCAGAGGTAAGGAAGTACAAAAAAGGAGTGAGGGTGACCAAATTCAACATTTAATACTCCTCTCCACACCAAGATCACATCAGACTACTTTTAACGACGGAGACCGAGGCCAGCCAGGGGGCCGCCAACCATACCTCCAACAAGGGGAAGGCCTCCGACGAGGCCACTAAGAGGGCCAGCGGGGGCGCTAGGCGAGGGAGTTGCGCTAGAGGAAGGAGAAGCAGAGCTGCTCTTCGCGGGAGTGGGAATGACCGCGTGAGATGTAGCGGGGAGGGCGTGGGTAGGCTCAGCCTTGGAAATCACAGGAGCCTGCGAGATGGCAGGGGCGGCCTGGGAGAGAGTTGGGGCCTGGGAGACGATGGGAGCCGGGAAGTTCGCGGTTGGGTGGGCTTTGGTGGGCTTGGCCATCAGGGGGTGGGAGGTCGATGCGAACTGAACAGACTGAGCGGACTGCTGCTTCTCGGCCAAGGCCTGGTGCATTGCGTCGAGGGCGGAGGGGAAGGAGTCGTCGAATCCTTCATCGCTGTCCTCGATGCTGGAGGAGCCGACTGTGTTGAAAGGGAAGCCGCTAGTGATGTCGCCGAACTCGTCGGGCTTAGGAGCGGCGGGCGCAGCGATGGCACCGACGGCGAAGAACGCCAGAGAGATGTACGAGACGTGCATTTTGTTGGTCAAGTGGCCTGGATTTTGTGAAATAAATGAGAGTATAGATGGTCAGAGAAGCAAATGAAGGACTGGCTAGGGTTCGGAGAGAGGGTTATAATGGCGTTTATGTAGGCAACATAGGGCTCTGGATGAACTGTTGTGATTCTGTTTTGCGTCTTCCATGCCTCGCGCTCTTATTGATGAAGATCAACATCGCTGGGATGACGACCACATAGCAGGGAGCTATGCCTATCGGAGGGTTGCAAAGGGTCCCAAGTGCCGCGTATGCTGGGTTCTTGCGGAATGATCGTCTAGAGACCTGCCCAGGAAAGAGGAAAGCTTGTCAGATGGTGGACATTGAATCCAACGATCAACATTTCATGTAGAGAAAGCGTGTAAACTTAACGGTTGGATGATATCGGAGGTGATGTGACAAGGTGGCGCACATAAAGCTCCTTTCAGATCCCTCGTGGGTGCGAGTCAAAAAAACGTAGATTGTGCGATCTAGAGCAACAATTGTGATCGCGTTTTGTTTTGTTTTTCTTTTTCCTAGCTAGGTCGTTGCTCAATGTTCTTCTATCTTAGGCTGATGGTCCCAGAAAAGAACAGACTACGTTGTATACTAGTACTATACGGGGTATAGGATAAAGTCCAGATGTCTTCGGGGAGATATCTGCCCCAACACACAAACAGTGATCAGACCCCATTAAAACTTCCTCCAAAGGGTGATGAATGTGTAGGGGGTATTCTGGCACGCAGGAGGTACCCCTAGCAAGCTTCACCCCTTGCAGAACCAGCCAATCAGTCCATGATATGTACGAGCTTACTTTACATTGAGACTGATTATATGTACGTTTCTTATTTCTGCGTTGTTGTCACATATTCGCAGGATCGCGTCAGGTCTGGTTTGTGTCTTTGGATTTGATCGCGTATACATTACTGTGTGTGTTGGGTTGCATCGACCATGACCCTGCTACTAGTCCTCGCTCGATGGTTCGCTTAATATCGGCAGAGGTTGGTTGGAACCTAGTGTCTACTATTCAGTCCATTTATACTCGGTCCAACCAGTCTTTTCTTGGGGGGGATGGGGGCCAATGATAGGTTATCTAGAGTCAGTTTTGAAAAAGACCAGAATAACTAGCAGCTTTCCCACGTTAGATGAAGTAAACCATGTATATGGCTCTGTACGCATTACGAATGGATAGACTAATATTCTTCAATCCATTGGATGGGAATTTAGAATTCAAATATTGGGGGTCAATATATATATTCTTCGTAAACATTGGACATTGACTCGCATTGATCCCCAGATATATATAAGGGATCTCCAAGGGAAAAAGAGGTTGACATATCAAATGAATGGATTCGCAAGTGCATCCAGTACATTGAATTAAACATATCAAAATCCTAGCAGAATGGAATATCCTCCATCATCAAGCTATAGACTATCCCGAGTACAGATGAAGTGAAACATACCCCACAAGACGGTTACCTGCATAACCAACACGCACGTTAAAAAGCACCACAAAAGACCCTTAATAATGACAAAAGTACAAGCTTAACTCTCATACATCATCATAATCATAATCGTCATCATCACAGAGGAATCCTACAACCTACAGTAACACAACCTTACTACTCCACAAGACCCTCCACCGTAGCCCTCACACCAAACAAACCAACCTCCGGACATCCAATTCCCATATCACGATAAACGCAGATATTATCAGTGGTAGTCTCGTACAACGCAAAGTCGATGCGACGAGCGATATGTGCCAAAGATAAGTATATCTCCGCATAGGCAAGGCTAGATAAAGTCTTAGTAAATAAATCGTGCAAGGTGATGTATAAGCACAACTCACTTCATCCCCAGACATTGTCTGCTCCCCTTGGTAAACGAGACAATATACCGACCCAGGTACTCCCCCTTCTCTGTCGCGCGGATCCAACGCTCCGGGTCGAATTTCTCCGGCTCGGGGAAGAGCGTGGGATCCATGTGGACGAAGTAGTTCGACTGACTAACCGGAGTCTGCAATGCACAATCATTAGTAACGCGTTTTGCACAGCCCAGCCGGCTTTAGGTTCGTCATATATCACGCCCAAGTCGAACCGGAAGGTTACAGCCAGTAGGCAGTAGCCAGTATCATTACTTACCCCTGCAGGAATAACCCAATCCTTGTAGAGCATGGGTTCGGTCGGTGAAACACGCGCCAACCGGGCTGTCATGCCGTGGCTGAGACGCAGGCCTTCACTGACGACACCCGTCTATTTAGGGAATGACAGAATCAGCAATGCACAAGGGAAGGAACCAAGGCCCTTGGCCCAGAGACAATAACCCACCAAGTATGGCAATTTCTCCAAATCCACCCAAGAAGCCTTGGACAGCGGTGTCGGCAGTACAGTCTTCAGCTCCGCCCGCAACTTCGCCATAATCTCCTTATCACGAATGAGATAAAACATCGCGACAGTAATAGACCGAGCCGTAGTCTCCGTACCAGCGCCAAGCAACAGCGCGGACTCATCCTCCAGCCGATCAAGCGTCCTCTCGTCCTCAGGCAATTCCAAGTTCGTCAAAGCATCAAATATAGTCGATCTCGCCTCAGAATCAACCTTCTTCAGACCTTGCTTCTGCAGAGTATCATCCGCCTGCTGTCTCAGCCTAGCCTTCACATCAAACAAATCTGCCATGTTCGGCTGCAGCCAACGCAACAGGGTAGGCGGCGCATTCCTGAAAATGGAAATGAGGAACGGGAAGAACCGGTTCATGTGCATCATGACCATCAGCCCGTTAACAGCGTCGACGAGGTCGTTGCTCACCGATCCCTTCTCGCCATCCAGGTAGCCGTAGCTCCAGCCATAACAGTAGTCGGTAATGACATCTGCGGTCAGCGCGGCGAAGTCCAGTTGTAGATGCAGCACGTCGCCGGCTTGGTGGGCTTGCTCGAAGCGCGCGATTAGCTTGTCGACTTTGTCGTGGATGGACGGACCAAGGTCTACCACCGAGCGCTTGGAGAAGTAGTTGCTCAGCAGGCTGCGACGGAAGCGGTGGTGGTCGTGGGTTATTGTTCCTACGAGGGAGTTGGGCGCGCCGAAGGCTATAGCGTATTTGGGGTCTTTGGAGCGTTTGCGCGATGCGCCGGCGTGAATTTCGTCGTAGTAGGATGAGTCTCTGATGTGTATTTCTCGTGGATTGATGCGCACGATTGGGCCTGGATGAATGATATATTAGTGGTTTGTGCATTTCGGCATCATTTGGTGCGGGTATTGCTAGCTTGGACAGATGTTGACATCGGATCTATATACTCACCATATTTCTCGTGCATACGCTCAATCTCCCAGATGTACATGCCACTTTTGACAACATCATAATAAAACTCGTAGAGAAAGGTTGCAGCAGCGAGTTTTGGGCCGGGAAACTTGGACAGCGGATGGAAGTACAGATGGTACACCGTGCGCAAGACCAGCAGTCCCAACGGCAACGCCAGCACGGACACGAATAGTGTCAAGGAATCCATTATAGACGAACCGGTTCACTGATCCCAAAGAAAATGGGCGAAAGCCATACATTATATAGGAGGGGCGAGGACATAGGTTCGTCGAAAAAGAGAGGATGACCCACGAGGTCGGTAGTTAGTGCATAGATAGCGCATAATGCACAGCGTATACCTAGGTATGTTGTAGTTAGCGCGAAATCATCTCTTTCCTGATTCAACACGCTTAATTAGACAATGCAACCATATTTGGATCCTATGACGCCCAGAGGGGCCGCTAAGGCGCAATGTAGAGCTGCTATTCGCCGAGCACTATCTGATTTCGTCCACCGCGCAGCTAGCTGCAGGCGCAAGAACGCTAGGGTCGGCTCGGGCACAATCCTCCTTGTACATAAACCGGGAACAATGGATGACCCCCTGATTGAAAGGGATGTGATGTGATCTACGGATGACGAGGTACAGCTGCATGGCCGATAACTGGGCTGATATACCCCCCCTCCGCGTGAGTCCGTCATTCGAGCGGCCAATGGCAATCCTCGTAGCGAGTTGGATTTCATAGCCTGCTTCTAGTTGCAGCCAGCGAGAGGACAAAGCAAATAAAGCCACGAAAAGAGTAGGAGACTGAGCCAAAAAAACGTAAGACAAAAATGGACTATCTGGTAATCGAAACCAGGACCTCCCGCACGCTCGCAGTAATGCGAAGCGGGCGCACTACCAACTGTGCTAACAGCCCAGTTGAGTAATCGCTTATTTCCCTATTACGATTTGTGGAGGCAATGTCCAGGTGGCCTTTTTAGCGTGCTAGTGTTAGTGTGGGCAGAACATATAGCCGAATAAGCCTAGCCAATACCGGATAAGTGTATTCGCATTCGCTTAACATCTGCTACGAGGGAAGTATTGTGGTGTTGAACACTATAAATTGCAGGTATACATGGATTTATAAGGAAGCAGACATCTAGATTGGTAGATTAATACAATACAAAGGTATAGGTTGCGCTATCATCATGCAGCCGAATGGACTACCAGTGCATTCCTGAAAGAAACAAATGTCCACAATTTACACCTATAGAAACATCCGTGACATAGTCGGGCAAAAAAAAAAAAAAAAAAAGGTAAAAGAAAATAGGAAATACAGAAACAGAGGAAAGGCGACTGGAAAGGCATTGGACAGAAAAGAAAATTCCGCGGTACTCCGTTTTATATCCACAAATCTAGACAGCCAACATCTTCTTGATCTCGGCAATTGCGCGACCTGGGTTCAGGCCCTTGGGGCAAGTCCGTGTGCAGTTGAGAATGGTGTGGCAACGGTAAACGCTCATGCTGTTGTCGAGAGCGGCCTTGCGCTCGGCGGTCTTCTCGTCACGGGAATCGGCCAACCAACGGAAGGACTGGAGCAGGACGGCGGGTCCAAGGTACTCCTCGCTGTTCCACCAGTAAGATGGGCAGGAGGTTGAGCAGCAGGCGCACAGAATGCACTCGTAGAGACCGTCGAGCTTCTTGCGATCCTCGGGGGATTGACGGAATTCGAGACCCTGACAATTGTTAGTTTTTCTTGTGGGGTGATGCTGGCATATAAGATACTCACGTCTTCGGTAGGGGTGTCGCGCTGGAGATATGGCTTGATGGACTTGTATTGCTTGTAGAAGTGGGTCATATCAGGGACAAGGTCCTTGACGACATAGGTGTGAGGCAAAGGGTAGATGCGCGACTCGGTCTTGGTATCGGTGGGGATGCGGCCTATACAGACAAAGGATTAGCTTTCAGTACAAGCTGGCGGATGCTTCGACATTGCGTATATGCGGGTCCGGGTACATACACAAGCAGGCGAGAGTGTTAACACCGTCAATGTTCATGGCGCAAGAACCGCAGATACCTTCACGGCAAGATCTCCGGAAAGTCAGGGTAGGGTCGAGTTCGTTCTTTATCCGGATGAGCGCATCGAGCATCATGGGTCCGGTCTTGTTCAGGTCGAGGTCGTAGGACTGCATCTGGGGCTTCTCGCTGGGCTGGTCCGGGTTCCAACGGTAGACCTTGAAGGTCTTCATCTTGGGCTGCTCGGAGGGAGTAGGCTCAACAGTCGCGTAGGTGCGAGCGAAGACAGGGCGGAACATCGGCCGCGATGCCGCGAACAATCGCGAAGTGGTACGGAGGGAGGCCATGACGGGTGACCGGAAATGTGAAAAACACCGAGGTGAAAAGGAAAGAGAGGGTGGAGAGGGTGGAGGGAATGAGGATTGATAGCAGAGAGACGGGAAATAAGAGAGGAGAGTTTTCAAAAGTGTGAAGATAGCGACAACGAAGTCGAGTTTCACAAACCAACAAAGATCCTCGACGAAATGAAGTCCAAGGAGTCTCTTCGCTAGTAACCTCGGGTTTGACGGGTCGGGTGTGTAGATGCTGACATCAGCGGACCGTAGCCAATCAGAGCGAAGGTGTTTACAAGCCTCGGGCGGACACGGCGTCAACTTGGAGGATTGGGGAATTGTCTACTGCCGATGATACACTCCGACAGGGTCATATATGTGTTAAATACTGGTCAATTGGAAGTAAGAGTGTGATGTGATTGATAAATTATATCAACCTTCCCATCTTATCTACTCCAACCCTCCATGATCAATGATTTCGTCAAAACCCACAAAACTCAGTGCCTCAGGCTCCAAGGCCACTCCCGATCTGCTTGCCGAGACTGGATAACGGCTACTCCGGCCGACTTCACATGCCAACCATTGGGAACCGCCACATTGTCACATTTCGATTTTAATATATGCGATCATTACAGTCAACCACTAACAACTCTGCAGCTAACTGCGATTAACATAGTTTTGATGCCACTCATAGTCCCGATTTTCCGTCAAAAACGCCCGAATAGCCTCACGTGGCGGCACGGGTTGACGGTCCAGCACCTCCGCCATGAGCGGATCGATCGTGCATGTCTCGCCCTTTGAAATACTCTCGTACCACGACAACAGCGCCTGGAAGAACCCTTCCGGCTTCCCACCCTCATCGTCGGCCGCTTTCAACCGCACAAACTCCTCCGGCGAGACAAGCTTTAACTGAACATTTCGGCCAGTCGTCTCGTTGATCAAATCCACAATCTCAGAGAATGTGATAGTCTCCTGCGCGGTGAGCAGCACGATCTCTCGGTCATGTCCACCCTGAATCATCAGTCGCGCATTGGCCTCGCCTAGCTCCGAGCGCAGCGTAAAGGCAATCGGCCCGTCCGAGGGGAGGTAGACGGTCGATGTGCTTGGATACCAGCCCACGAAGACGGGGAAGGCATCGGTGTACAGGCCCTCACGGATGGATGTGAAGTTGATACCGGCTCTGGTTGGTGTTAGTAAAGCTGGATGGATTGTTACGGTTGGGCTTGGCTTACTGTTTCATCATTTCCTCTGTCATCAGATGGCTTTGTTGGACCGCTGCCTTAGAGTCGGAACTGTATCCGCCGAATGCGAGAGACGTATACCATACCTGCGGGTTTGATGTTAGCGAGAATGGTTGTGCGGGGAGTTTGATGACTTGCATGTTTCACGTTCATCTTCTTCGCTGCCTCTACAAAGTTTTCATGTTGCTTGCGCCGCTTCTCGTTGTCGAAGGTGTTTGTGCTGACGAAGAAGAGGTTCTCCACGTCTTCGAATGCGGTCTCCAATGTCTGGGGGTCGTCGTAGCTCACGACACGGAATGCGATCCCTCGGTCTTCGAATTGCTTGCGATTTTCCTCTTTGGAGGATGCTGCAGCATACTCTGATGCTGGGACATTCTCAATGAGATAGGATAGGACTCCGGCACCGAGGCCTCCAGTCGCTCCTGTAATGAGGTATTTGAGGGTCATTTTGGAGAATGGTAGAAATTATGATCGACTTTGGCAAAGGATCACTGGGCCAAGTTAATATGGTGTATAGAGTAAATATTTCTATTTCGTTCACTGGAGCAGCGGATGTTCTTATCCTTTTTAATTATCAAATGCTCATCATATGACAATTCGTTGATCAACAGCTTCTTAGAAGCATCTCGTGGACAATCGATGAGGTTAGTAAGCACTAGAATTGATAATCAACCTTGGAATTTCGGAGTTCGTTGAACATCGCCCGAAAGGGTTTGGCTTCATGCATCTTGGATGACAACGTTGCACTCGGGGGTAATCCTTGCTAGGAATCATAGCAACAACCGAGGCCTCGCTTTTTGCTTAGTCCGAAGCCGAAGCTGGTCTTATATCGAAGTGTGAAGCTAACCTGACAACATGAAAGGCCGTCTTACATTCCGGGACTATGTTGTATAGGATCATTGAGGAATTATCTTTTTAAAATAGGGTTTATTGCAGGGGACGCGAAGACCGAGCAAGGGGACTTCAGCCCGCATTCTTCCTTCTAGAACATCTGTTGTACGGAGTAATGCAATTATATATCCACATATGGAGTATATTGGCCTCCGCAATAACTCGATACAAGCCGGAATATGTAATGATTCAATTCAAGGAAAGTGAAACCGTTCGATGGCTCACCAAAACCAACTAAGCGCCGCACTATCAAGCGCCTCCGACGCGCCCCACCCCCGGCTTATTTACGAGGCCTAAGCCACTTGAACAGGCCCTTTCGTTTCCCATGTCTTTTCTTTGGTCTTTGCACAGCCTCTGCACTGGAGGGAGCCTCGTCGGAGGCAGAGGTGGGGTTGGGGGTTTCCGGGTTCGTCGCCGGGTTGTGATGCACCTGCCGGTAACGTAGCGGATGAATGCTGTGATCCACGAGCTCATTGGTTAACCCAATGAACGTGCCAAACAGGCAGCGCTTCGTTTCAACATCGACTAGATGCAACCGCTGCCTGTTGCTCCTGAGCCATGGACTGATCGTCAAGGGATAGCGTTCGCTGGTGCTTTCTGTGGTTTCGGGATAGGTTTGATGGAAAAACACGAGCAGATCGTTGAGTGTCCTCTCATCGAGCATGTAATACTCTGCGAGGGATTTTGGGAAGTTGTGATGTCTTTTCCCATGGTGGGACAGGAGTTCAGCTACAGGTATTTTGAGGTTATTGAGCTGCTGGCGTGTGGGGTTGAGTGGAAGTCTGATCTGAGAGCTAGTAGCTTGATGACTGTTGGTAACGGCTCTTGAAGCCATTGTATCGGCAATAAGGTAGATATTCAAGTTGTAGGGTTTGATAACTCCAAGTGAGCTCAGATGCGAATAGATGAGATCAAAGATGGTATGGGTAATTGTCGAGACGGAACACTCTATTTATGCGTAGTCCCCGATCCTGTTGTTCTGTTGTCTATATCAGATATATGATATTGAAACACCCCCAAAAATAGCGCTTAGCTGTTGGACAGCGGCGAGCGAGTCATCGCGAGTTTCATTATCAAACATCAAAATACCGATGTCTATTTTTCAACCAAGGAAATCCTGAGCCTTTGCTATAATAACTCAGCTATTAGTTTCTTTTCAACCAAGGAAATCCAGAGCTTTTGCTATAATACCTCAGCTATTAGTTTCATGACTAACACTCTGAAAGCCACAGCGGCAAAGGTTTGGACGATGAGGTCTGATACAGCCATTCTGTACTATTCGTTGATATAGAAGCGAGTTCTCACGAAACAGTCGACGCTATAAATAGAGGGCGCGTAGGACATATTTAGATAGATATTGAGCATGATATAAGTAGTCTAGTCTAGTCTATGTCTATTAGAACAGATAAGAAAAACACCTCTAACTCTCCCTAGACCCGGACTTCTCAACCCCAACATCCCTCTCCTGTCCCCGACTAATATTAACCTCATTCGTAACCCGAATCCCAGGACTCTGAGAACCACGCCTCTTGTTCTCTTCGCCACTATGATCACTCCCCCTCGACCCACCTCGAACATCCCTCGAAACCGAGACCTCAGAAGGCATCATCTCATAATCATCCTTCCCAATCTTAGACCAATTAAGGAGACGCTTGCTATCACGATTGCTGGAGACCGCAGCACTGCCAATAGTCTTGGAATGACCGAGGCTGGGCAATTTAGCCGAGCGAGAGCGCGTATGGCTGGAGGTGTACTCGGTCAGGTGTGCGAAGAGGTTTCCGAAGACGGGTTTCAGCGCTGGCACTGAGAGCGCGACTAAAGTTGCAGCGATCTCGGCACTCTCGACGCACATCATGGGATTGTAGGCCCAGCTGCCGTCGGAGTTCCATTGGCCCTGTGCTACGAGCCAGACGCGGATTGCGGAGATCACGATCACGCTGTGTGGCGTTAGTTCTGTGGAACTTGTGAGACTTTGGGAGTGGGGAGTTACTCACAGGACACCGGGGAACATCACAAAAGACAACTTGATCTTCTTTTCTAAAGAAACATGCAGTCCCTTGATGAGTGCCGCCGGAATGACGAACATCAGTATGTCGCATGCAAGAGATAGACCTGAGTTCACCGAGTACACGAGTCCCCATGTGTAACATTTGTATGTCTTTGGCTCAACCTGCCACTCGTAGGGCCAGAGCCCTGTTACCGGTTTACAGTGGAAGATCAGGAGGAAGAGTTGGGGTAAGTAGGCGGCGAGAAGGAGCGGGGCGGCGATAATGATGCTCATGTGGAGTTTTGTTGAGCGCGCTGAGAGCCGGAAGTAGAAGGCTAGACCAGAGAGACGGCATAAGAATAGAGCCGTTGTGTAGACAATGTGGGCGACAAAGTCTAGGACTTCGGTGTCGCGGACTGTGGGAAGTGGTAGCACATATTGGATGTATTCGATATGCCGACCGCTTCCCAGGTTAATCAGGATGATGGAGAGGACCACAAAAGCAATGTAGAGCATCTGCGATGGGAGCCATTGTTAGTTGCCGAATATATCTTTGTAACTATAGCTAATTCTGCCGTGGATAGTCGATTGCAGTGCACGTTGAGTGCAGATCTAAAGTGGATGAAGGATGATCTTACCAATGTCAAGACGGCCAATGCATCGTCTAGACCAATCTTCTTCACAATGAATGCCCGGGCATATAGACGTAAAATCATCAATAGACCCGTGAAACATATCATGAAAATGATTCCCACAATGGCGGACTTATCGCGGGACTCTGCTAGGTATTCGAGCGAGACCCCGCTAGGGATTCTCCCTGCTGCGTCTGCAGCAAGGATATCATCGGGAATAGTCATTGATTTCAAAGGAGTGACATGTTAAGAAAAGAAAAGATATAAAAGAAATAAATTAAGGAGGCATTGCACATCAGATCCAGGAAGGCAAATGATATCAGTGGGATGAGGCCTAGTATATTATCCCAAGGGACCACTCGATGGCAAAAATGGTATAATGGTATAATTCGTATACTGATCCATACAATCCTCTTTAGGAAAGTGGAACCGGGACTTTCAATCTATTCCAATGGGTCACGGTGCCAGTGACCAACGGGAGCTCTGTACCAAGTATATAAACCTCCCGAGTCACGGACTCGGGGCGCAATTGAAGCTTATGGAGTAAGTCCCAAGGATTCACTTTGTCTCCAAGGTTACATTAAAGCTTCTGGTGATTAATAGAATTTCAAGGTTTATATTGGTTCCCAAAGCTGAAGCTTAAGACGGAATACTCCGACATGCATATATCAGTCGATAGCCGTCACCTGTCAGAATATAGTGCAAATTAAAGAAAAATAAATTAAGAGCCCCATGTCTGTAGCCAATCCGATCTACTTATTTCGCCAAAGACCGCTTAACACGCGACTTGACACACATCTTTCTGGATATCTTGAGATTTAAGCCCCGTTATCATGCCATCCATCTATCAAAATCTACCAATGGCCAAGCTAGCCCGAGCTAGCCCGAGCTTGGTACTCTGTAGTCGCAGAATCTTTGGCACAAAGGAGCCTTTATGTAAGGCAGCCAATCAAAGGACGTTTACCGTGGGTAGACATCGATCGAACGGAGCGCAAGTTAGTTCCGATGGCATCCGATGGGGTCGGTAGATTCTTCGGATCCACCTGGGCAGTTAAATGTGGCAGTTTTAGGCAGGTCGTCTCGGTTCTGTGGCTAACTACCGAAGTATTTAGTGCTAGAATATAGATTAATCAATGCCGAAGATAGATTAACAGGCCATTCAGGTTGATTCGAACATTTCTCACAAAGTCTTTAAGCTGGGAAACGCCACCAATTCCGATAGTTTGAGATAGTGGAATAGTTGAATGAGATTTGATCGAATCGATAAGCTGTCCAAAGCTCCAAAGCAGATAGAACTGAAAAAAACGGAGCCTAAATTGTAAAATACAGAAAATGCCCTGAGAACCAAAGGTTGGAATGCTCGGGCGGGTTTATTATTAGTCACGCGCTAGCCCCCAGAAGGGTCCACCCGTGGCTATCTTGTCGGGAGTATAACAACGCGAACTCCCCCAAAATATCAGCGTTTCTGCCACATGGTTTTTGGGGGTTTAATCTAATTTCCATCATGGCACCTTTAATTCAGACATTGGTGTGCGGTCTCGCCTTGGTGAGCTCCGTTGTTGCTCAGTCCGATTGCTTGGTCGACTCCCAGATCCTCACCGATCCCTACAAATATGACTTCCCTCGCCTGGGCGGTGACGGCGCTGCGCAGTTCGCTATGCGCCCCTGTCACGGCTTCAAGTTGGAGGAGGCTACTATCGATCAGATTCAGGCCGAGCTGGAAATTGGCACTTTTACCGGTGTCCAGTTGTTGGAGTGCTACATGGACCGTGTCCACCAGACCCAACCTTACTTGAAGTATGTTATGTTGAACACCTGTCATAGAACCGTTGACTAACATCCCTGCTAGTGCTATTCTACAAGTGAACCCGGATGCTTTCGCCATTGCCAAGATGCTCGATGATGAGCGTGCCCAAGGCACTGTCCGTGGTCCTCTCCACGGTATCCCCTTCATTGTCAAGGACAACATCGCCAGCAAGGACCGTATGGAGACTACTGCAGGCAGCTGGGCTCTGCTAGGCAACGTTGTGCCCCGTGATTCTTATGTTGTCCACGGAATGCGCAAGGCTGGTGCTCTGCTTCTTGGCAAGGCTGCTCTGAGCGAGTGGGCCGACATGCGCTCCAACAACTACTCCGAAGGCTTCAGCGCCCGTGGGGGCCAGTGCCGCAGTGCTTACAACTTCACCGTTAACCCCGGTGGTAGCAGCACTGGCTCTGGTGTTGCTGTCGGCGCCAACCTTGTGCCGATTGCTCTCGGAACCGAGACCGACGGCAGTGTCATTAACCCCGCTCAACGCAACTCCGTCGTTGGCATCAAGCCCACTGTTGGTCTGACCTCCCGTGCCGGTGTCATCCCGGAGTCGGCCCACCAGGATACCGTCGGCACCTTCGGTAAGACCGTCCGTGATGCCGTCTATGCCCTCGATGCCATCTACGGCATTGACTCCCGCGATAACTACACCTCCGCCCAGGAGGGTCTCACCCCGGTCGGTGGTTACGCCCAGTTCCTGACCAACCAGACCGCTCTTAAGGGCGCCGTATTCGGTATCCCCTGGGAGTCCTTCTGGGCCCTCGGTGATGCCGACCAAATCGCCCAGCTCCTTGACCTGGTTGAGCTGATTGAGTCCGCCGGCGCCACCATCGTCAACGGCACCGAGTTGCCCCACTACAAGAAGATTGTCTCGCCTGATGGCTGGAACTGGGACTACGGCACCACCCGCGGCTACTCTAACGAGTCTTCGTACTCCTACATCAAGGTTGACTTCTACAACAACCTGCGCGACTACCTGTCCGAGGTCGAGAACACTAACGTCCGCTCCGTTGAGGACCTTGTCCAGTACAACATCGATAACTACGGCTCCGAGGGTGGTCTGCCCGGTATCCACCCTGCCTTCGGCTCTGGCCAGGACGGCCTTCTCGCTTCCCTCGAGACCAAGGGTGTCATGGACGAGACCTACTTCCAGGCTTTGGAGTTCTGCCAGCGCACTACCCGCGAGGAGGGTATCGATGCTGCTCTGAAGCAGGGCAACGTGACTCTCGACGGTCTCCTTGTGCCCCCCGATGTCGCTCAGAGCATTGAAATCGCTGCTCAGGCTGGATACCCTGTCATTACTCTGCCTGCTGGTGTCAATGACGCCTCGGGCATGCCCTTTGGCCTGGCTATCATGAATACTGCTTTCTCCGAGGCCACCTTGGTCAAGTACGCCAGTGCCATCGAGGATCTGAAGAAGAACCAAGGCGCCAAGGGCGACCGTGCACTTCCTAAGTGGCGTGGTTATCTGGAGCGCCCCCTGCCCGTCGCTTTTTAGGAGAGATGTGAGTTGGACCATCTTTCGAAATGGTTATATACGTGTGACCATTTTTTTTGCTTCCTGTCTTGTTGTATACCACACATCATTGTATAGTCCACATATAATTGTATAGACGACACATTATTAATGGATAGAATTTATTTGGAGATCCCCATCCCTTTCTTTTCGTTTCCACGACCTTTTAGATGAAACACGCCAATTAGCTAGTATTATTATTAACTTCAAATGCTGGGAACCCCTGAAATTATTTCGAAAGAACTCAGTGGATCTCCTCTGGCAGCTCTGGTGGGTAACACTATAATGGGCATGAGCTGATCTTCACATCTTAATGAATTTAGAGTATGAATATCATTGCTGCAATAATAACCAGCTCGAAGATCGACAGAGGTAAATCACCACGTTCGCCAAGGCGGAGAAATTCTCGTCCACAAACTTCACCCTTTGACCCCCTTGGTTATTACGGAGCAGGAGAAATCAGAATAGCCAACACAGCCCTTATTTCCGGACCTGTGAAAAGGAGACTTATCAGACTGGGCCTCGGAGACCATACTCATCCGAGTAAAACTCCGACGACAAAGCTGACATGCCGACTCCATTCAGTTAAAGATGTGGGGAACACCCTAAAGATGAAACATCTTCACGCACCGGTTCCCATCCTCTAGGGCTGGCCTGATTTGCGAAATTGTGGCGAAATTGTGGCACCAGATCACTCTTTCTTTAATTCCTGAAATTGTTTTCTGCATACAATTCGGTCACGGAGGGCGTTCTACGAATTATCCCACAGCAGCCTATTGGTGTATCTATCATCCCTTATAGCTCGCGTCTGCAATTCTTCCGGATTCTTCACCAAATCTACTCCCTGCATAACAGTGGGTGTTTTCTCCGCAAAATTGTGGATTATGGACAGCCCTATTATGCGACCAGACCTGGGTCCCACATGTGTTGAAAGGCGTAGGGCTTCAGTGGTTATTTGCCGGTTGGACGTCGGCTTCTCCATTACGGAGATTACCCGGGTGCGGAGACTCCATTCTCAAACATCATTGTCTTAGCTCGGAGAGCTATCTACATTGGACCGAGTGCTTATACTTCTTCCTATATAAGACGTCCACCACGCCCGGCATGTCTTCTTCAGCTCCTCATCCAAACCACTCCGATCTTCAAAACCCTAGGTACAACTACCAGCCCCAACCATGAAGATTACAGCCATCTTTGCAGCACTCGCTATGCGAGCCGCTGCCGTCGGTGTCTCCGGCGCAGCAGAGGGTTTCGCCAAGGGCGTCACTGGCGGTGGCTCTGCCGCCCCTGTCTACCCCAGCACCACAGACGAGCTGGTCTCGTACCTGGGTGACTCTTCGCCGCGCGTGATTGTCCTGACCAAGACCTTCGACTTCCGGGGCACAGAGGGAACTGGAAGCGGCACCGGCTGCGCCCCTTGGGGCACTGGCTCTGGTTGCCAGGTTGCCATCAACCAGAACAACTGGTGCACCGAATACCAGCCGAACGCTCCCAAGGTCTCTGTCAACTAGTACGAACAAACCCAACTCCCATGGTTGCAATGATTCCACATTTTTGAACGTATACTAATTGACCGCTCCAGTGACAAGGCCGGCTCCCTCGGCATAACCGTCAAGTCCAACAAGTCCATCGTCGGTAGCGGCAACGCCGGTGTCATTAAGGGCAAGGGTCTCCGAATCGTCAGCGGTGCGAACAACGTTATCATCCAGTAAGAGACAGACCTCCAAATACCATACAAAACATCCCAAATTCCAAAACTAACCACCAATCTAGAAACGTCGCCATCACCGACATCAACCCCAAGTACGTCTGGGGCGGCGACGCCATCACCGTGAACGACGCCGACATGGTCTGGATCGACCACGTCACAACCGCTCGCATCGGCCGCCAACACATCGTCCTCGGCACCAAGGCCTCCAAGCGCGTCACCATCTCAAACAGCTTCATCGATGGTACCAGCGACTACTCCGCCACCTGCGACGGCTACCACTACTGGGGCATCTACCTCTTCGGCTCCAGCGATCTCGTCACCATGAAGGGCAACTACATCTACCACACCAGCGGACGCGCCCCCAAGGTTCAGGGTAACACCCTTCTGCACGCTGTAAGTTGATCGCTGGGATCAAGTCTCTTTGGGAATATGATATAGATACAGTCACTAACACGCACCAGGTCAACAACTACTGGTACCAGAACTCCGGCCACGCTTTCGAGATCGGTCAGGGTGGTTACGTTCTCGCTGAGGGTAACGTGTTCCAGAACATTGTTGCTGCTGCCGAGTCTCCCATTTCTGGACAGTTGTTCTCCTCGCCGGATACCAACACCAATGCTGTTTGCTCGAACTACATTGGCCGTGCTTGCCAGCTCAATGGATACGGATCTTCTGGGGCATTGTCTCAGGCTGATACTGCTTTCCTGACTAACTTCGGTGGAAAGAACATTGCCTCTGCTTCGGCTTACACTTCTGTTGTCGCTAGCGTTAATGCTAATGCTGGTCAGGGTAAGCTGTGAGGTGGACCTGGGTGTGGTATATCTCTGGGGATGGGGATGGGAGATAGTTGACAATTGTCTGTTTGTTGTTGACAGTAAGTTTCCTGCGCGATTTACTAGCAGTTATGCTTAGGAAATCAGTAAATTTATTGACTAGAGT
The DNA here is from genome assembly GCF_028828025.1 of Penicillium rubens. NCBI lineage: Eukaryota > Fungi > Ascomycota > Eurotiomycetes > Eurotiales > Aspergillaceae > Penicillium > Penicillium rubens. The sequence goes on along the minus strand of NW_026890601.1, from coordinate 3,565,464 downwards.
AATAATATTATATAACTTGTTCAAGTTGATGGTATATTGTTGACATACATGCATACATGCAATGCATGCAGGTATGCGTTTGTCTGTGTGTGCAGACTGAGCATTTGCCTAGTTTGTCTCGTTTGTCATTTCGCAGGCTTATATACCGCCTCCTTTCCATAGATGCATCGTCACCTCTCTTCTTCAGATTCTCTCTCCATCTCTCTTGCTTCGTAGCCTCAACAGATATACAAGTTGTGCCAAGGCTGCTGATAATTGTGATGTGCATGTGTCGCTAGTAATCTGCGAGAGGCAGTCGCGGATACATGTATAGTGCAATTGATGATTAAAAGACCAGGCCCGGTGACAGTTGCTTCAGAAATGGCTTCTCGGTTGTGGTCACCACAGCGATAGTCAGCCTGTTCACCTGATGTGCGTTATAGGGGGGAAAAGAAGCCTCCACGACATTCGGTATCGCTCGGAGAGATTCTACGATTGGCTGATTTGCTGACTGAGACAGGTGCTACAATAATCATACTTCCAAGGTTATCAAGAAAATCCACTAGAGCGTGGCCATTAGGAGTTGACTATACTCCTTACGAATCTAAGCTTGGAAGATTATCGTGATCTAGGTTAGGTTGAGCTTTTTGGGTGGGACTTTCACTAAAAATGTTATTCCGGGTTTTATTTATTTAGTCCACGTACTATAAAGAACACAGCCAACTGCCATCCTCGAAGGCGACTTCTGTCTGCCACTGAAAGCGACTAGTCAAGGCTCATTAGGCCATCGATTCCGGGGCTAACCATCTCCCGAGGATATTGGTTGAATCCCATAAATGGAACCGCAAGCGATTCGACCCTCATCAGGTCATTGACTCCGACATCCATCCCCCGAAAAGAGAGATTGGACCTCGGAGATAGCACCGCGGCCACCTCGTCGACCGCCATCAGGTCATTCGCTCGGGGGCGACATCCATTTCTCCAGAATAGTGGTTGGAGCTCATAACGGAACTCTTGGCAGAACTCTTGGCACTTCTCGGGATTTAGGAAGATTAGTTGGTTGGATCAGGCGGCGAGGGCTTTTGTGCAAGCCTGTTCCTGCTATAATGGTGATCGGCTCGTTTCAGTCTATCCCGGTATGGGTTGGCACGATCCGCAGCACTCCTGAGCTGTGCTCCTCGGCTGGGATCACACGCAGGGTATGACCCATTCGTGCTGGCTGAAGCATCATGGGGATATGAGCCACGGCGTGTTTCTTCGATGTCCAGCTGATCGTTGAAGGAAAGCTTGATGGCTTTCGTTTCGGTGGTTGGGGACATGGTGACGTCGAGAGGTGCAAAGGGTTTAAATAGAATGGAGTCGAAGTTGGGAAGTGCCGGGCGTGATGAGGCTTTGGAAATATAAAATAGTGGAAGATGAAGGTGAAGGTGAAGTGAAGGTGAAGTGAAGGTGAAAGTGAAAGTGAAAGTGAGAGAGGAAGTTGAGTTGAATATAAACGGGACAGGTCCTCTCCCTTTGCCGAGTATTGTCCCATTTGATCTTTTCCCGTCTTTCATTCTTTTTTGCTTCATCTTACCTTCGTCTCACAACACACCCAATCGTCCAAAAATGAAGAATGCCCATATCATCTTAGTTCTCTTCAAGGCATTCATGGTAAGTGAAAGCTCATTGAAAGATACGAGGGCTAAAGTTAATTAGAGATCATAGCTCGAGATTACCCAGGTCGTCAAAGCAGAATCCAGCAGCAGCAGAAGAACCGCTTCGGATATATTGCAAATGTGACAATTGTATTCAATGCATCTTGGGTAACCCCGACCCGAGATCATTGACCCTGACACTCCCTGAAAAATAAAACAAGCAACATAACCCACACAGTCCACACAACCCCAGCAGAATGGATTAAATCGGCCTCGGACACCTCCCATATCCAATATCCCATGCTCAGGTTATATTTGCCCCGAATATCCAGTATCGAGGGTGCTTGTAACACGTGACACCGGTTTGGATTTACCATCCAAGTTTGAAAACAGCCGGTGAACTAACTCCTCACTACTTAAATAGAATAGTCGCGATACCTACAACCCCTCGACGCTGGCGATTCTATTGACGATATCCTAGGCACCAGTGAAAGGTGGTAGGGGTTTTCTCCGCTGTGAAACGGATCTAAGAGCAAAGCATAACCGTTCGTGGAGTTCGTGACAGTAGCTCTACGGCTGCTGCTAGCCCCTGCTTGCGCAAGTGAGATCCTGAGATCGTCTGTGTAGGGGATGAACATGGCCTCCAAGGCCGTTTCCAACAGGCCATTGGGTCGTTCCGTCCCCGCAAAGAGAGGGACAGTGGATGACACTGGCTCCAGTGCGCAAGAGAGCTACGAGGTCTCTTGATTAGCAATGGCCTTGCTTCTTGCTCGGTGGAGATTGTTGATCCCATGGCTTTTACGCCGGTGAATACTTATCCTGTTCTCCAAAAAGTCAAAGTGTTCTGGGAATGGGAGCCTCTCCTGTAAGAACTCTTAGTTTGATTGGACCTAACTTCAATTCGATTCATTGGATGCTTCCGACGTGGTAGAGCCCCCACGCTCCTGGATTGTTCACCAACCCTGTTAATACTGGTCGATCGCAACCAGGACTGGACCGAAACCCGGGAGAAAGTCGTTTATATTCTGAAGAAGTGGCGTCTCCAAATGCTAGCTTTTGAAATTGTTATGGATAGGCCGGTGTATCAGGCGGACCACAAAGGGATCAGTACTGGCCTTGTCGAAGGACTTCTGAGGAATGATACTCACCATTCCCTCAGCCGCGTGTATGGCCACCCTCAACGGCTGAGGCGTCTCCTGGGTCACCCCATCCTGTATATGGGCGACCTTCAGTGTGGATTTGGTTTCGTCAGCACATACGATGAAACGATCTTTCTCCGACAAGTTCAGCTGGCTAGTGGCCAATGGATTGTGAAATACTCACCAGTGATCTATTCCACTGATGCGTACGAACCATCTGGTTCACAGGGTCATGGGCCTGGTCCCTCCGTCTCTATGAGACAGTGTATGTTTTACGTAACCATGCTTCCGAGCGCAGGACATTATAGAGGTTGCAACAGAGGAAGCTCGGCGGGAGCACGGTACCATGCGAAGACCCAGGCCCAACCATATCGCTCAAGTTCCAGAAGCTGAAGCTGAAGCCATTCGGAACGCCGCCATCATAGTACTGAAAATTAGACTAGGCTGGTTGCGGGGTAGATACTGGGGGTTCGTGGATCATGATGAACCAACCCCTTGCAGCTTTGCGGAAGAGGGTGGATGGCATGACGGACATGAAAAATACTCCATGCTCTACAGATGTCAATCTATTCATCCAGTGCCTGAAGAGTATGGCGTACACAAGGTCGGAAGACACCATCCGGAAGAACATTCCAGAACTCTGCATGGTGCCACATTTACATGGTATTTGGCAGGGCTAAGCAAGATGAAACGTTCCGCTTGGATGTCTAACCGCCTTGATCACAAGTTTGGCTGGTACAATGTATTGGAACGAAAATTCAAGCCGCTACATGCCGAAGTCGACAAGGTCAATAACACCCGGTCTAGTTGGAGAGACACAAACCAGGGCGTTGAAGTTAGACAACATGCCGTAGACATGTTACGACTGTGTGATATGCTGGGCACCATGTAGTTCATGAAAGGGTCGAAGTAGTGCACATGGAGCAGGAGAGATTCAAGGAACTAGCAGGCCGGGTTCGTGGCGACGCAGGGCAAGAAAGTAATGGTTGCAGGAGGAGCACCGTACAGAGTACAACCTTCTTATCTGCCGGATGAAATCAAGGAGCAATCCATTAAACCATTCTCAATTAAATTCGTCAGTAACAGTAAATTATAGTATTGTCTGACTATAATCGGCACCAAAGTATGCCCCACGGATATCTTTTCGCAACCACGCACAATCAAGCACGTTCCCTATGCTCAGGCGATGCCTTTTCGGTAATTTCAATCTCCTTCTCGACCTGCTGGAGATCAACATGCGCCACTTGCGCATCATCACCATCGAAGATCTTAGCCAGCTCCTCGAGAGTGGGCCCCTTGGTCTCAACGTAGAAGAAGTAGACGAAGCAGAGCTCGATAAAGATCCAGATCGTGTAGATCATTGATAAGTTCCAGTGGTGAGGAAGGTTCTCCCACGCAATCGGGTTGGTGTAGCTAGGATGGTCAGTTTCGTCCAAAGGGCAGATACTTATATGCAGAGCAACTTACTTTCCGAGGACCAGAGATGCCTGCACCGTCAAGTTCATAATCATAACACCCTTGGCACGCAGACGGTAGGGCAAGATCTCGAGCGAGTAGGCAACGAGCAGACCTGACCAGGCAATGGCATAGAACACAGAGAAGAGCCAGACGAAGACGACTTGTGGGTAGCCGGTAGTCTTGACATCGCCGGTTTTTTCGAAGACGGAGGAGACCACAGTCCATGCAAGGAACATGAGAACCATGCCTGAGACGAGAAAGTTAGTAACTCGGCAAATTCATCTCGGGCAATCCCGACACATACCAACTGTAGAAAACAGGAATAGAGGTCGTCGTCCGACTCGATCAACGAAGAATGCACTTGAAACACTGACAATCAAACTGAGTAAGGTTTGTCCGCCGTTGAGCTATGGAATGTCAGTGTGGGTTCATTCGGCGGAGGGGAAGGGGCCACGAACGGGAATCTTCTTAGTTTGTTCGGTGATACCCATGCTGTTGTAGATCAAATTGGTGTAGTTGCTGAACAAGGCATTTCCACTGTATTGGGAAATGACACCCAGAGAAATCAGAAGTGCCAAGCGGTAACGGTTACCCTTGGTCCTCATGAAATCCAAATAGCTGCTGTTCTTCTGGTACCGCATCTCCAAGCTGATAGTCTCCTTAATCTCACGGTATTCAAATTGAACAGTGGCGTTGTTCTGATCTCCATTGCCGTGGTAGTAGGCAAGTGTGTCCAATGCTTCTTCGTATCGCTCCTTAGAGACGAGCCAACGGGGAGATTCCGGGACCCCTAATGATTGTTAACCGCCTGGATCCAATCCAGTACAAGGAAATGGAACTTACAAAAGATGAAGACGATCTGAATGACAGCGGGGAGGATTTGAAGGATGGTCAAACTGCGCCAGGACCAATCGTTCTTGATATACATCGTTCCCCAGGCGAGCCATGCAACAACTAGACTCAGTCAGCACACCAGTGCCCGGAGATCGATCTGAAGGATAAATACCTAGTGCGCCCAAATTCCACAAGCAGTTGTAAATAGTGGTAACCTTTCCGCGGTGCTGGGGGTGACAGATCTCGGCGAGTAGGACAGGGGATGCCATCTGGGCCAGACTGTTGCCGAATCCCAGGAGCAATCGACCGGCGACATACACTAAATAGGATTAGTAAATGCGACGACCTGACCTCGGGATGACCCAAAATGACCAAGCTTACTTCCATAGTTTGTGCAGAAAGCACCGAGCAAGCCACCGAAAATCATCAAGACACATCCGATCGCGATGGGAAGCTTGCGACCCCATCGATCAGCGAAGAAAGGCCTAATTCAAGTCAGCGAGCTTCACTTGTATTCAGCACGGGATAGCTTACACGAAAGGGAAACTGGCAAGACTACCGATCTGGTAAATTGCATTCATCAATCCCAGCTTGTCGCCACTGGGATGGTCGAAGTACACTTGCCACGCATCCAAATTCTGGGACGTGTTAAGCATCATTCTGCGCAAGGCCATCAGCTCCATACATATTCAATCACGAATCCATAATGCTTACCCGTCGTATCCAGTAGTAGCAGAAGCAACACAAAGCACAGCAGCCCAGAAATAGAGCTTGCGGAGACCAGGCTCTTGCCACCAGTTAACTTTCTCCAACTGGGGCTGTGCAGCCTGAGTCGCGTCCAAATCGGACTGTAGAGTCGACGCTCCGACAGCAATACCCATGTTGTTTGCGTATTTTGTTTAGTTGAGCTGGAGTATCCAAGTAGAGAGGTGAGATGTCCACCGAGCTTGTGACACAACAAAGCAAAGGAATGTGGAGTTGGGGGGCTCCGCCGGAGGTTTTAAGCAATTCAGATTTGCCATCGTGGGATAAAATAAGCTGTGATATTAGCCGGTTAATGAGAATTGATGTCTTGGCTGAGTCGCTTGGGTAGACAGCTCTCCCCGGTTTTTGCGGTTGAAACACATATTGGGAAAGGTAGAATTAAAGAAATTTGATATTCTCAAGGCGCTAGGACGGATTCTGCGCAGGGCCGGGGCTAGAAATGCCTCATGCACAGGCTAGCCAGATTGGTGGTATGTCAGACCAGCCTTTCCCCTATGGGGGTGCAGTAGAGCCAAAACGTTCCATCCCCGGGTTTTAGGGCCACGAAGTATCACAGGCTAATCAATCCCAGGAGGATAGAAGTGATGATTGGTGCAGCCAATGGGCTATAACAGCCGAGTTGCGTGGTCACAATTACCCTCGCTTGGGGACTGTTCTTTTGGGATTCATTGGATACGAGACGAATCTCATTGTTCCCCACAATAGTGCGGTTTGACGGGCCGAGGCCCACAATTTGATAAACATGGAGAAGTACAGCACATATAATTGATAATCCTCCGTGTTCATTTGAGATACGAGCTGGATCAACTCTGTTAGCACAGGGTCTGTTCCAGTTCAAGGTTCTAGTGATTCGTGTTAGGGATTTCTCTGTGCGCCAAAAAGGTTCAGGCTCCGAATGACCGTGCCAAATTGAGTAACCATATTAGCCTGGACGCCACCCGAAGGCAAATGAAATGGAGTGGTATGAGTGGTGATGCCAAGCGACTCGGGGGAAGTTGGGGAGCATTCTTCATTTGCGGGGGACATGCCCCAGGCCGGGCTTGACTGTTTAGCCGGAATTCGTATCTTGGCAACGCCATTTATTGCTCGGTCAATGGCACAAGAACTCTTGTTCAGCTCCAAGCAAACGCCGTATTTTGAAGAAGAGGAATACGAGTATAAAATAATAGGAGACCGTTTATAAGGCGAGTTTCACCGCTTCCTTCTTTCGGTGATGTGTTGGTGCCCCATATTAAAAACAGAAGGAACGGTCTCTGATTGGTGCGATCTTAATTACCGGCAGAATAAGGGACCCAGTCACGTCACAGCCCTGAAGCAAGCCACCTTCCCCAACTAAGTAACTGCCAATATTGCACCGGTAGACGAATCCCTATCTCTCATTCTTGAAAAGTTATGGGCTCACGCTGCAGCTCCACTTTGGAGGAGCCAGACACAATGACAGCCAATCCCAAGTATAAGCTCTCACAAGAGCAAATCGATCATTTCATGAAATATGGGTACGTGCGTCTACCGAACTGTTTCTCGCGGGAGAAAGCATCCGAATGGGCAGGCGACGTGTGGGCTAGGCTCGGTATGTCACCAACGGACAAATCGACTTGGACAACTGAAATTACCCACATGGGAGACACCAAGGAAGAACCGGTCAAGACCTTTGCCCCCAAGGCATGGGCGGCCATCTGCGAGCTTCTCGGAGGCGAAGACCGTGTAGCCCCGGAATCGGCCACTTGGGATGATGCTCTGATCGTCAATCTCGGCTCGCCCGAGACTGAGGGCACATGGCCCCATCCTGCTGATCTGCCGGGTTGGCACGTGGATGGCGACTTCTTTATCCATTTCCTTGATTCGCCTGAACAGGCCCTGCTCGTTATACCACTATTTACCGATATCCACGATCGTGCAGGTGGCACTATGATCTGCCCCCAGGCGATGGAATCGGTTGCCCAGCACCTGGTATGTGTCCAAGCTACTGGTCCCACTTTCATGTCGTTCTGACTCTTGTTTCTAGTACAATCATCCTGAGGGTGTGACACCGTATATGTATCCCCGCGGCCAGGAACCTGCTGAAAACCCCGAGGATACCCCCTTTTACTCGGAGATCGTTAAAAATTGCAGCGAATTCCACCAGATGACTGGCAAGGTGGGCGATGTGATTTTTCTCCATCCTTTGATGTGTCACTCGATTTCAGTCAACAGCTTGAGACATCCCCGCGTTATCACCAACCCACCAGTGGCTTTGAAAAAGCCGTTCAAGTTTGACCGCAATGATCCCTCAAAATACAGCCTCGTCGAGAAGAAGACGTTAGCGATGCTTGGCAAAGAGAGGCTGTCTGGCTGGAAAATAAAGGGGAAGCGTGAGTTCGTTCTCCCGGAGAGGCTGAATGATAAAAGCGGATCGAGCGAAAGCTAGCTAGAAAGGCACGCGACTTATCAGGGGACAACCCATGTCGACTCGATTGCCACGACCATTACCTTAGCCGAGCCAACGTCTTTCATTCTTATGTCAAATTAGCCTTTAGCCTGAAATCCAATTTATCCTTACCAAACTTCAATAGCCTCGTTGGCTCATTGCCCTTGCGTTGCCTGCCATGTCCTTATACTCTATCAGGTTAGCTGACCGTGCTACTTTGAGACGTCCGTGTCAGGACAAATGTACTAATCGCCAATGTCATTCCTTTTCGAAATTGTTACTATTCACATTCCCCCTTTTCGCCACAGGAATCCAGACGAAATCCCCCCGATGATAGCCACAGCCGTGATGAAATCCCATACCACTTGAAACGCCGCAACTGAAACAACTGTAATCGCTTCTCTTTGTTCAATTGTCATGCTCACATCCTTCATTAGAATGAGATATCCGTTGGCGGTGTTTATTATGTCTCGATCCAGGTCGGCAGTTGCAAGTCCATTGCGGAAGCAGTTCAAGAACACAACTCCCCCGACAGGGACCGCGACTGCCATACCCCAAGCTCGCATGTAGAATGATATGGTTGTTGGCAGAGTTGGCGGGGAGCATTCCTCATCTTTGGGCAAATTCTGGATGCGGACATTGTAGCTCGAAAGCAGGAGACCATGTCCAAGGCCTGCTGTGAACAACAGAAATACCCACGCTACAGTCGGCGTGGAGCTATCCAAGAGGATAGAGCATCCACTCGCTAGAGCAGTCAAGACCCAGCCACCGGAGATGATCCACTGGGTACATCTCAACTCCCTTGCTAGAAGGACACCAACCACCGTAGCTGGCGCAATCGCAAACCCAGCCATGGCCATCAAGCTCACGCCTGACAAGGTGGCGGACATGTAATGAGTGGACATGAAGTACAGTGGGAAGAATTGCAAGTGAGCAAAGACCTAAATTCGTATGTCAGACACCACAAATCAAATGCAAAGAAAGCATCTACTAACCACAAAGCCATGCAAGAAACACCCTAGATGTGTCATAGCCATCTTCTTCGACCGGAATACCCTCCTCCCAAACTGCGGATACAGAGCCCACTTGGACTCATAAAAGAGAAAGATAACAAGAATCACAGCGCCCACCACAAGAGGAACAATCGTCTGCCAGTCCCTCCAGCGATACAAGCTCCCACCGCAAGAAAGACCGACTAGAATAACCACAACACCCGAAATGGCCAAAGTAGTACCCGTCCAATCCAAGATACGCAATTTGCGCAGCGGGATATATTTCAATGCGCGAAGATCCACAGCAAACGGAATGACCAGCAAACCAAGCGAGCAGAAGATAAAGCTGAAATAAAACACCCATCTCCAGTTGGCACTATCGACAAACAAGCCTCCGAGAATGGGACCCAGGATACCGCCACACATTCGTGTGACCAGAATGTAGCATGAATATCGTGAGTTCATGGATTCAGGCGCCGTCTCAGTCATTACCAAAGAGCACAGACTCATTGCGCCACCGCTGCCGATACCCTGAATCATGCGGCCGGTTATCAGTTCCGCGAGACTCATGGAGCCGCAGCAGATCCCTGTCCCGATTGTTGCAAGAACCACGGCAATGGTCCATACCGGTCCGTGGTTGAAGACTTCGCACACCATCGTGAAGTAGAGTTGGCTGCTTGCGCTGAAAATGAGGTATGTGGTGTTGGCCCAAAATGTGCTTGCTAGAGGCTTTCCGAATGTGTTTGCCAGGTGCTGTATTAAGGGTCTGGTCAGCTCCCTTATAGATGTAAAATAACACTTGGGGTGTTGATTGTAGCTTACAGGTAATGCTGGGATCAAGACAGTCGCATTGAACGAATCCATCATTGCCAGGACGACGATACAGATGAAGACCAGCCAATCTCGCACTTCGAGTCGTCGTTTTTGTTCTTCGGCTGAGGGTTCGCTCTCGAATAGTTGGATTGAGCTTCCCAACGCCGGGTTTTGTGTCACATCATCGTCACTTCGGACGCTATCCGGTACGCCGAAGTTGATTTTGGGCTGATTATCGTAGATGTCTTCATCAAATGAACGGAGTCCCATTTGAGTTGCTTGTGGCCGTAGCAAGCCTTGTACAAGTATTTTAAACTTGTCGCTAGACTGGCGCTCGTCGCGGGGTTCGGGATACTGAGATCGACTGTAGCATTGAGCGAAACTGTACAGAAATTAACGGAGGAAACTTCATAGCTAGCAATACCAAGTTACCCTCACTAACGTGGGATAGAAGAGATGTGTACTAGGAGCTCCTATTTCGCCCCTTCGTTGTCGTAAACCTTGTAAAGGAGACGTTTGGGCGGATTCCATAAAAGAAGGGATGCGTTTTACATGCATTACCATTGGTCCGAAATTTGGTCTAAATCTATTCAACCCTTCTATTGCGGGGAAGTCGTTAGAGTCAAACCCCTAGGAATGATGGGTTAAAGGGGCCTTAGCACCGTTGGCATTCCAGCCTCCTCGCCCTTGTTTGCTGCGGTGATGGTGATGTAGGTGCAACGAACATTCCGTGCATGATGCAAGGAATTTTGCTGCATGAACTCCGCCGAATTCATCTCAAGATAGTGTCTTCAAGTCATGGCAAAAACAGATACGGAGTATGTATATAAACGTGTTGAAGGGAGATCATATAGAATATTTACGTGTAATAGAGTGGATAAGCTATATTCCCAGGAAAAGTATTAGACAAGAGCTTATTATAAGCATTTATTCTTTTACCAAGTGTAGATATAGCCATCAAAAAAGTACGAACTGGTTTAATGGTGACTTTCCTAGTATTAGGAAGAGAAGTGAGGTCTGGATGTTTCATTGTAGTAAGGTATAAACACGTGATGTACTAGATGTACACCAAGACAGGCTCTTCCTTCTCTCTCCCTCTCTTCTCCCTCTCTCTCCCATCTGCTCCTTTCGGTCGTACACAGAAATCTTTTCTTGTTGATCGCTCATGTACTGGGCATTCCCAAAATAGCTCAACTTACGTGCTGTGATGTGGTTACCGCTTAGTTGATTCAGACCCCTATCCACAGCCCTTTCTATAGACTCGCACCTCTCATCATTTGAGCTCCTCATTTGTGTCGTTAACCTTCAGAGATTCTGCATACTTGAAGCAGCACTGGGAGGCGAGCCCTGCCATCTTCATAGTTTGACGTCATTCAAGAAGGTCTCATGGATCTCAACCATGACTTATTGCGTCCTGGCTCCTACCTTTCATCCAAGACTCTGAATCAGTCTCGGACAAAATGGCATGTCTTACTATCATCCACTCAGTCCACAACCAACCTTCCTTGTTTCTGCAGCAATGTAAAAGTTCTCCTCAACAAAACACCTTCAATCCCCCAGTGAACAGAGGTCGCAGAGTGCGCCAGAAAGAATTCTTTGTCCCTAGAAGGCTACTTAAAATGGTCAGTGGCAGTCTCGCCAGCTGATAAAATTTCCAAGGGGTACTTGTGAGCTACCTCCGTTCAAAAAGAATATAGCCCGAAATGTTTGTATTTGCAAATTCTCATCCGAAGACATGCGACCTGTCAGCAGAATATATCCCGGAATGGACTGGGTTTCAACAGAAGAGTTTGACGAAAGTCTTTTCCGAAATTGCCACACGAAGCTTGTTCTCTTGGACCATTTTCGCCGACGGTATTAGGGCAGAAGAAAATACACTTTGGGGACACGAATTGCTGGAATCTACGACTGACAGGGATGATAATGCCGGGTTAAGTGAATCCAGCTCATCAGATCGAGAAGACGAAGGGAATGATCGGAATTTCGACTGCGTCCAAAAATGGCAGGATGAAGTCCCTGTTCAATTTGAATGAATTGACTTGAATTAAAAGAATCCCGAGACTGTCAAGGTCCAGTGATCGTAATGCTCCGAGCAATTACGCTGAGTGGATTTCCTTGCGATACTGCTACCAACTTTAACAAGACGCACATATTCACGACGAGTGAATTTCATTATCAGAACATGACTTCGACGGAGGCGCTCAACTATCCCAACCCGGAATTTACTGTCTTGCCCAACTTGCACCCCTCAGACCAGAAATGACAAGACATATGGCGGGTTAGCTGGGCCGCTAGTTGCTCCAGCCTGCCAAGCAGTCATATGTTATCCAGAATGTGGTATGTATATAAAATATCGCGGGGAATATAAAGAACGCCGAGATGGCGAAGATACCCATATTGTTACTAATATCGACTCAAAGAGCTGGATGGATATCACGCCCTGTTTCCGACAGGAACTTCTCATACCGTCCCTTGCACTTACGACGCCATGACTTGCCCCAAACCATCATGGGAATACCCATTAACATAGAAAGCACAACCAGAATACCGAAGCAGGTAAATGTCCAGCCAAAGTTAGTCGCGTCGATGAAAGGCTGAACAGAAAATGAGATAGCGAAATTAATCAGGGATGAGCAGATGGCGAGTACTACGACCAGTTCACCGGAGATCTGTAGGTAGAGGAACCCTGTTAGCAAAACGCACAGTAGGAGAAGGAAGCCGAGGAGGTACCACAGCCGATCTACACCTACCCCGTCAAAGCACTCCATCGCATAAGTCGTTGCCAAACTGGTCATAGACACCTGCTGAGCAATCAAGCAGCACAAAGCGACAGCGATCGCCATCCAATGTTCACCAGACGTGGCAGCCCATCCGTAGGTAAAATAACCCACAGCACCGAAAATAAAGGGGAAAATATAAGCCCAGATACGCATCTCCGGCTCCTTATAACCCCTGTTCCGACGGGACAAAACCAACACAACCCGGTCGGAAAGAAAGCCAACTCCCATTCTGGAGTAAATAAATCAGCCGACGTCCCTAAATTCCAGAATGTAATCTTACCCAAGGAAGTTTCCAACGAGAGCAGCTAGAAATATCAACCCCGTAGACCCGGCACTCCAGTTATAGGGAGCTACAGTCATGATTTCCGAGATTGTATTGAAAGACACGATGCCTGCAGTGCAGCCAAATGCGAACTGGATACCGGCCAGCACAATATTAGGGAATGCAAAGAGGTAGAAAGGACGCCGGAAATATTGAAGCCATGTTGTTTGGTCATCTGAGAAGTAATGGACTAAAGCGATCTTTTGCCTGTAGGTTCGCGCAGGGATTTCTTCTTCCGAAGTGCTACCCTCAGTAGTCGATACGGGCGTGCCAGCCCTTGGGTGCTTTTCGGCCTTGTCTTGGTCGTCAGTAGGTGCACTCGACATAGAAAGCCCGAGTAAGGCGTTGTTGAAGCGATATCGTGGGAACATAGTGTCGTCGAATGTGAATATGAAGAGCAAGATTAGGACTCCCTGCAATAGTCAGTTCGGTTAATATGTCACCCCGTATAGGGGTTTCTTACGCATGCGATAGCCACAATAGGCCCGCTCCAGCGCCAACCGATTCCGTCGGCGATGTAACCGCCCAGAATTAGCCCGAGGATGGATCCGAGTTGCTGGAAGAAGATATAAATCGAGACCATGCGACCGCGTTCGTGGGCGAAGAACATGTCGAATATCTAATACGTCTCAGTAATTCTGCACTGAAGGACAAGCGGTATATACTCACAGTAAGCTGGATGAGTGCCTGGTATGCCGCGGTACCAATGCCCTGGATGACAAGCATGATATAGTACTGAGCAGTGCCAGTGTAGAAAGCCCCCCAAATACTCCCACCGCAGAGGATTACCAAGCTCAGGATGTATATAATCTTCCGGCCGAACTTCATCGCCGAAGGGATCCAGATGATATTAAAGAAACCAAGAAGGAGGTAGTTCAGGGCGGATGCGCCGTTCATGTTGGTTAGAGTGACGCCGGTGTCGGCTGATATCATTGTCCAGCTTGCACCGTTATTGTTCTCGCCGAAGGAGAATACACAGGCGTAGAAGGAGATGAGGAGGAGGGACCACCATTTCTTCAGTTTTCTCCAGTTCTGGGATGTTTAGAATATCAATCTTCCGCCATGGGTGCCATAACTTACTAAGGGGTCTGCGGGGGACTTGGATGGCTGAGGGACGAGGAGAACATCCTGTTGGCCGGCATGGCTACTGTCTCGTAGGGTGCGGGATACTGGGGTTTGGTAGTTAATACAAAATGCTGAAGTAAAGATTAGACGCAGATCGGAACATACCGTCAACCAAGTAAACGGTGCCAGGAACGTCGGTTTGTATGTCGTCTGAGTGAGCCATATTTGCACGCACAATGGAAGTCGTGAAGGGAAGCCAGGACAGCCAATGCTTATATATTCCAGCGAAGGTACTTGATTGTACAGCAGATGATCCTAATCCAAGCCATGATCAACGTATATCGGGACTGCCCGATCTTGTTTACTATAGATTCAGATATCGAGGTAAGCCACTTGGTGAGGGGAAAAGCCCACGGAAGCTCCAAGCGACAGCATTAGCGATCATAGAAAAGAGGAGAAGACTCGTTCGTGCAAGAGACAGTATTGATACCGATAAGAAAAGAGAGAAATTCCCATTGGCGTAATTAGTTGAAGATGTTCGATGTTCGATAAGCCCGAGGTCGAGGATCAAGTGTGGAGAAGCTTTTCCCCAGGTTGGAGTCGAGGAAGGTCCACGCGGGACATTTCCCCTCCAACACCCACGCTAAGCTGATGTGACCTGATACGCATTGGCCTGTGTTTTCTAATTCTTCAAAGGTTACATTGAATGATCAGATTGGGCATTTATCATATGACGTTATAATCCCAAGTCGCCCTTGGCAATTTCCAGTTGTCCCCTCCATCTTCTACCACGAAGCAGAACACCAAGATGGCAACACTCGAATTAAACCACACCACCTCAATCCTGATAGTGGGCGCAGGCACTTGGGGATGCTCGACTGCTCTCCATCTGGCCCGTCGTGGATACAGAAATGTGAAAGTGCTGGACCCTCACCCAGTCCCGTCGCCCATTGCTGCGGGGAACGATATCAACAAGATTATGGAGCACAAGGAATTGAAATGTAACCAACCTATACATCCTGGCACGAAGATATGGAAACCGGCTAATATTTATCAGCGCCGAAGCCCGATGCTCGAAGCATCGCGTTTGCAACTTGCACCAGGGCGGCATTAAAAGGCTGGAAGACCGATCCAGTCTTCCAGCCGTACTTCCACGAAACCGGCTTCATTGTGTCTGGGCACACACCCGCCCTGATAGAGCACATCAAAACAGAAGAAATTGACCCGTCTGAAGGCGATTGGGTGGCTCTGGAATCAGCCGAAGATTTCCGTCAAACGATGCCGCCTGGTGTCTTGACTGGTGATTTCCCCGGTTGGAAGGGTTGGATCAGCCGAGTCGGAGCCGGATGGATTCATGCCCGAAAAGCGATGGTATCAGCATACAATGAAGCGCAGCGTCTCGGTGTGGACTTCGTGACTGGATCACCACAGGGAAATGTCGAAAGCCTGATCTACAAGGATGCAGATGTGGTCGGGGCTCGAACCGCGGATGGCTTAAGTCACTACGCGGATCGGACAATTCTTGCAGCCGGTGCTGGTAGTGACCGCCTGCTAGATTTTAAAAAGCAGCTGCGTCCAACTGCTTGGACCTTGAGCCATATACGCATGACGCCCGAGGAAGCCGATAAATATCGAAATCTCCCTGTGTTGTTCAATGTTGCCAAGGGCTTCTTTATGGAGCCTGATGAGGAAAAGCACGAACTGAAGATCTGTGATGAGCATCCCGGGTACTGCAATTTCGTGGTAGATCCTGATCACCAGGGTGAAAAGAGAAGCATTCCGTTCGCTAAGGAGCAGATCCCCCTTGAAGCTGAAGCGCGGGCTCGGGATTTCCTGCGCGACACCATGCCTCATCTTGCTGATCGACCCTTTTCCTTTGCTCGTATCTGCTGGGATGCCGATACGGTTGATCGGGCATTTTTGATTGATCGACACCCTGAATATGCTTCTCTCGTGGTTGCGGTCGGCGGCTCGGGTAATGGGGCCATGCAAATGCCTACTATTGGAGGGTTTATCTCAGACACACTCGAGGGAAAGCTACAAAAGGAGTTGAAGGATGTTGTACGGTGGCGACCGGAAACTGCGATCCACCGAGACTGGAAGTCTACGCAGAACAGGTTTGGGGGACCTGATAGGTTGATGGATTTTCAAGATGTGAAAGATGATGAGTGGACAAGAATTGGGGAGGACATGGCAAGTCGACTATGAACTGTGTCGACGTAGAGGCGCCTCCGGCCTTCTATACGGGAATTTACTTAAGAAGCGCGGACCTCTGGCCTATCTGTCTTCCCGGGCATTGATTGGTTGGAGACGGGTACTCCCGGGGTAGCATAACAGTGAAGAAACACCAATATAGTATAAGATCTTCATTGCAGATGACCCTTGTACAACATAGGTATATGTTGCCATCTTTACGAAACTCCTAGGCCCCTCATCCCCTCGTTTCATTTTCCCACTTTCTCCTCCCACTTTCTCCTCCCACTTTCTCTTCTCACTTTCTTCAGAGCCCATCAAGTTACCACAGGGTCAACGTGCTCACAAAATGCTAGGATTTAGTACTGCAGATCACGTCACAGGGCTCACATACGTGTTCCTCGCGACTATTCCCGCTTGGTATTTGATATCGTATCTGATCTCCCCTTTACGCCGGTTTCCAGGACCATTTGTCGCCGGTAAGCGAATCGTATTCCTGAATATGTAGTCTAAATAAACTTTAAGTTTATCGCTAACATACGTATAGGATGGACGAACTTGTGGCGAATGCTTCAGGTGCGACAGGGAAAATATCACCTAGTGATCCAAGACCTGCACAAGAAGTACGGTCCAGTGGTGCGAATCGCGCCGAACGTTTTAGACCTGGACTTTCCGGAGTTGATCAAGACCATTTATAACGCCAAAGAAGATTACCTCAAGGCTGGTCCAATTAAGCCTCAACTCCGGGTAGTGTTCTACTAACACTTTATTATAGACGGAATTCTATCATGGTAGTAGTGCCAAGAGCAATGGAAAAATCATCTATAATCTATTCAGCGAATGTACTCCGGAGATCCATGCTCAACAGAAGCGACCTATCTCCATGCACTATTCCCTTAAGGGAATGCTATCGCTTGAGCCCCATATAGATGTGATGATTCAGTATTTCTGCCAACGATTGGAGGAAAACTTTATCGATGCACCAAACGGCACCCAAGTATGTGACATTGGAGAGTGGATTGCATTCTGTAAGTCGAGTCACCTTTCCTTTCTTATTCGAAAAAGAAAAGCATTCAGACTAATTTGGAGCAGACACCTGGGATGTTGTTGGCCAGGTTTTATTTAGTCAGCCTATAGGATACTTGGAGAAGGGCTGCGACTTTAATCACACCATACGAACTGCAGATATTGCGATGGACTACTTTTCATTAGTAGGACAAATGCCAATACTCGACCACCTACTTGACAAAAATCCCATTTACCCGCTTGGGCCGCCCTCTTTTGGCCCCATCACGAACATCTCGATCCAGCATCTAGTAGATCGGCTTCAGAACAACGACACCAACTATCATGACCCTAGCAAGCCTGACTTCCTTGACAAGTTCATCGAAGCGAAAGAGAAATATCCAGACGTGGTCGATGATACGCAAATTGTTTCTTACCTCATGTTCAATATGATTGCGGGAGCCGACACAACGGGCATCACGCTCAACGCAGCGCTCTACTTCTCGCTAAAGCACCCACATGTCTGGGAACGCCTAAGATCTGAGATCCTACCAGAAAGTTCTTGCTCGGGACCAGCGGTGGTGTCTTACAAAGATACAAGAGAATACCCGTATTTAAATGCCATTGTTCGGGAGGCAATGAGGTGTCATCCCGCTGTTGCAATGCTTCTGGAGCGATATGTACCTAAGGGAGGACTTGACCTTCCCAACGGACTCAATATCCCGGCTGGTTGTGTGGTGGGAATGAACCCGTATGTCGTTGCGCGCAATAAGTCTGTCTGGGGTGAAGATGCCGACGCATTTCGGCCGGAGCGTTGGCTGCGCAATGAGAAACTCGAAACCGAGGAAGAATTCGAGAAACGTCTCCGTCTGATGAACAATACCGACCTATCATTTGGAGGTGGAAGTCGTATCTGTATCGGTAAACACCTGGGTCTCCTTGAGGTGTACAAAGTGCTTGCAACTCTTGTGTCCCGCTATAATATTGATTTGGTTGATCCGAAGAAAGATTGGAAGACCCACAACAGCTTTTCTGTTCGACAGAGTGGTATTAAGGTGAGACTATCCCGTCGTGAATGATGAAGGGTGCTCATTGATGTTGGTGGGGGAGTTCCATCACGATGAACTTTGAAATCATCTACAAGCTGATATATCCCACTCTTTTCAGCGGTTTTGACGTTACTTGTTATTTTTTTCTCTTTTCTTTTTCCCTCTCTGTTCCAATTGTACCTGGTATACAACCTTGACCGGCTGGGACAGCTGAATTTGAGCATCTCCAATATGAACCCAGTCTCCTCGAGGGCCTTCGGCGACCCTCTTAGCTAGCTCATCAGAAATTTGTCATGACTTCATCGTTCTTCAATCCCATGGCCACAGCTGAGACTAAAGCAATTGGCAGTATAAACTACTTGGGAGGAAGAACAAATAGTTAAACTTTGTATGGTTCATTTAGCATAGAAAGCCAGCTCTAATATCCACTGTTGGAAAGGCCGGGACTACACCAAAAGTGGAAGCCAATTACCGCGAATAGCGACAGTGAATCTATACAGTCAATTGAATGGTATCATTGGAAGTGCTTGATGCCATGCCATCCGTGATCTCCATCGGGATCCGTCCGTGGTGCGCGCAAATTTCTGGGTAATCCCTTGAGTCTATGGTCGTATGTAGGAAGACGTGGTTGCATCTATGATCTTGGAAGCCGATGGGTGCACGCCGGGCGAGCACGCGCCCGAGCTTCCTTGTTCAATCACTACTTCTGCGCAGCCCAAAACAACACTTCATTTCTAACCTCTGCATCCTCACTGGATTTCCGATTATATATTCTACAGTGATGGACACTGGCTTTGATCCATTACGAGTGCGGAACTCTTCAACCGAAAAAGAAGCCGATCCGGCCAAACATGGTAATTGTTGATGCCGCTCTCACGGCTCTGCGACTAATGTAATGACTATGCTAGCGTTCCATGATATCATATTTCCCCAATGGCCTATCTGTATTCAAACGACTTTGCAGAGTCCATCAAGAAGTTCGCGTGCTTGTTCCCCTCACCATTTGTTGAAGGCATTGGTATCGAAGCCCTCCCACAACAGCTTTCCATACTCAAGTTCGCGGGCAATTTTTCCCTCACTGTTCCACCAGATTGTAGATAGCATGATCATACCGGAGGAATCGCCCTTCTTTATTCCAGGAGGAAGGTTGGGCTTGGCTGCCTCGGGAGGATCAACATTCAACGTGAACCGTACCACGTTCTCCATGACCGCAAACGAGCCGGGCTCGGAACTGCCGTGGAGCGAAATAGCCTCAACCGAGATGTTCGTCATAAGACTGCTAAATCCCTTGTTCTGTTGGTACCAAGCCTCTTTAGAGGCCCTAACAATATTGAGGGCTATATGAAAGTAAAGTGTTAGAATGGTAATTTGAGAAGGAAGAAGGGAAATTAGCTCTTACGGATGTCGGACATGCGATAATCATCAGCCACCATACTGTTCATCTTGTCGGCATCGGCATTGGCGAAAGCTCCGAAGTACTCATTAATGCGAGCCAGCAGTACCTTGTCCTCATGGTTTCGGATGCGGTCATTGTTGAATGCGGACATGGTGTATGATATGTGATTTCGGCGGCTTATTTGTCGAAGTAGGGGTTGCAAAGTGATTCTGATTGCTGAAGGGTTGGGAAAGGAATCGAAGCCGTATTTATAGTTCTATTTCTCAATTCGAGTAGATGCTAAGTCAAAGGGTCCTCAAGTTCTCCAGTCCCCGGTGCTATGCGCGATCAATCAGAAAGTGGTGGCGTTACCTACATTGTGCCCCGACGCGCATTGTGTCACACTTCAGCTTCAAGCTGGAACCGGTTATTGGCACTTGAGCTTGCTGCCTTAGGGTGGAATTGAGTCGTTTGCCAGTTAACGAATGATGTACCTATTCCATGCACCTGCGATTGCTGTGCAGGAAGGCTGCCGTGCTGAGACATTGCCCTTGGCATGCATATGCAACCATGCTAAGGCAAGATATTCTGACTTACAAAGCATCAAGAGAACATTACTCGAGGAGCATACGCGTCGTGTCACACTTCAGCTGCGGACTACCACCGATTGTTTCCAGTTGAAGGCGGTTGCTTTGAGCATAGCCCTCTCATTACCTGTCATATAATCATATGCATCATGACACAGTCTCATGATAGTGGTCTCGGAATCTCCTAGTCTACGCAGCGCCACATATTTTCTATACGTGATGATTCAGGAATACGTTGGATCGGCGAATGATGCAGGGTACTGTCGAGTTACAATTCTATAAAGAAATAAAAAGGCAAAAGATATACAACAGTGGACATTCGCTGGTGGTCACCCACTCAACTACTAATCCACCGATCTCAAGGTTATGTACGGAGTATAGCAGAGCGGAAGGGATGCCCAGTTCTCTGTGAGCTATAGTCGCCCCAGCGCCTAGACTACCACCAAGACCGTCCCCTGTTGTCAGCCTTTCTGTTCCATGCTCCCCGCTCAAAGACCATTGCTTCTTCTACCTGCAGTACCTCATAGCCCACACTCCACTTGTGGCGGCCATTGAAGCGGCCAAAGAGCGCTTAAAACCGCGAGACTGTTGGTCGATTCTGAAGCTTGCTTCGGGCATGCCAAAAGGCCATATCCTACAGTTTATCGCCTACCAGCCAACGGGCAGGAAGAATCTTGCAAGAGCAGATATAATACTATAGTAGAGGAATTTTATAGTCGTCCTCATCTAAGTGTGGTCCGCTCAATGAGTGATCTGCGCTAAGGCCTTGGCAGTGGGGCCAGAAAAGAGAGTCTCGGTGTGTGTTGGTCAAGGCGAGTTCGAGAATGCCTGTATCTTCTTACAAATACAATAACCGATCATGTGCATGAAAACTGGGGATATCTATGCACAAGCATGTCCCTGGGGCCAGTTACGGTGTTTCCGTGACCCGATGGCTTCGGATCTTGAACTATAGATCAGACGCTGGTTGTGGGTATTAAGCGTTAGTTCGGATCAATAAGTGATTTCCTACATCTGACCAAGATAGTACGGAGTAGCTATGACGGTCCTGCGAAGCAATCACACGCTAGTGCCCACAGATCCGCTTCCGCTGCAGCAATTATGAGACGAAAACGCACGTTCTAGTCTACGCTAACCCGAAGGGCGAATACTCCGCGACGATCCTCTGCAGGCAAGAGAAAAAAAATAGACAGGGCGAGCACCACTCCTCACTCAGCCAGCCACCCCCAGTTTATGCGTCCAAATCACCTCCCTCGCTCCACTCCTGCACGATCTAGTGTGGTGGATGTGCACGAGGATAGGTCGAGCAGTCTTCGCCGGGCTGTCATGAAACACCAGTTGCCTTCAATCAATCCATTTGATGTGCCAGTATCGCACCGCTGATCTTGCCTCGCACCTCGGATCAGGTCCTAGCGTGGCAAATTGACGACCAATAATGGAAATACCCCTTTCAGCCGCAGTATTATTAGCCTAACGCCGGTCTGTTATTGATTTCATCTGCAGAAATCCCCGGATTACATCATGGGAAAAAATGCCCAACACCGGTGAAAACGAGACCAACATATCTTTTCCTTGTCGCCGGTCTAAGAGAATATAGTAGGCGGAATACCATGAGGCCAAATCAATTTCGGATAACTCATGTTTTATGAATCCAGACGGACGTGCAGTAATAAGGTCAAGCCGATCGAGACAGAGCAGAAAGCGCAATGAGACTTGTCTAGCTTGTGTGAAGAAGTATGGAGATCTCGCATAGGAGAGTTTCATTGCGTTGATCCGCGGTCATTTGTATGACTCTGCGGCGGCGAAGCCAATGATAGAATGATATCCGTTATGTCGTTATGTACAAGCCACAGGTGCATGTCTGAATATGTAGGGGAAAGCTGCCTGCAAATCGTGAACAGACCAAGAGAAAAGACCACGTTAATCGTTCTTGTGCCTATCACCAGGTTGCGAGGATGCATACTCGCTCAAATCCACTCTTGAACCCACCCGCGAGGGCATTCGCGATTCGGCCATTGACTCTCCTGTGCTCACAGCGTGGAACGAGAAGTCTAATTCGCCGACTAAGCCTTTGACGAGCCTATAGTGAATAGCACCGTTAGCAAACCCAGCTGGATCTAACAAGGGACGTTGCAAGCGTACCGGAGCAATCGGTCCATATCACCGACGATGCAGCGGGTCGAGATCTGCAAAACTGCGAACGCCGCGAATCCTGGCTCGGCCATGTGCCGGAGGCTCAGAAGTTCACTGTCAAGTTCATTCAAGCGCCTCGCGAAACCGTACGGACGGGGAGCTTTCAGATACGGTGGCAGAGGCTGTCGGTTGGTAATACTAGCAGAGAGAAGGCAAAGCAAAGATGTGACCTCGTGGGTCGTCACTTTGGCAGTATTGACCAGGCGTCGGAAATCGTGCATCCAGGCGGTATCTGCGGGATCTTCGCCATCGGTGAGATGGACGATGGTATCAGATGCGTAACCTAGCAAGCTGAGGTAGTTCACAATGCTAGAAAGATAAGCACTGTTAGTGCCTAGAACGGTAATGGGAGGACATGACATACTTCTCTACGCAGACAATAATCGAATCATACTGCTTCTTAGGGAACCGACCACCAACCGGGACCTCCCATCGAAGGAATCCAGAGTATTCCCGTAGACCGGCCAGCATAAGCATCTGCTTTGAGAACACCTTGTGTCGCGCTTTCTCAAGTTTGCGACCCTGGGAGGTCTTGAGCAGGTATTCGCCTTCGTCACCACGCATGCGACCGGAGATTGTCTCGTGGATGATCGAGTAGTAGTTTGCCAGAAGATATAACGAGGCTCCTAGGCTTTGGCGGAGGACCGAGTGCTCAGAGATTGGATATGGGAAGAATGTCCAAATGAATGCCACAGCGATACCGCCCGCCACAACGGCCAGCCGATAAGGCGCCAAGAGGTAAATTGGATAGAAGGCTTGTCCATTGGATGTCGCGACAGCCTCGCCAACGCGGCGAACTTGGAGCTCATAACCGATGATCATGCTTGTGGTGATAATGCTGATAATCCCGACAGCTCGGAAACGGAACATCTTGATGGGGATGTAGAAGGCAATAGAGACAAAGATGAACAGGAAAACAATAATCCCCGGTGTCTTTGCACCGGGGATATACCAGATCAGAAAACTTGCTACCATTGCAAGGAATGTACCCAAAATTCGCAACACGAAACTGAAAATGCTCTGGCCTGAGGTAGGAGACATGCTGAGATTAACCATGATCATGCCCCATACTAACCTTTGTGTGGTAAAGAAGGTCTGGGTATCACGTAGGAACGCGACGATTGCAATGGTCATGGTGGCACAGGCAACACGGAAGCCATAGCTCGACTCAAGGGAGCGCAGAAACCCCGGGATGACCCGGATTCTGTCCCCAATCTTCTCAAAACGAGTAGTCGGTGGCAGGTGCTCGGGGTCTTTGCGGAGTTTATACGCCTCGCCAAGTTGAAGGATGTTGTTTTGCGTATGAATGTCACCCATATTATCATCTTCGTGATCCTGCGCAGTCATAAAGGACTTGGCCCACTTCCACACTCGCTTACCACCGGGAATAACAAGTCGGGTCTTCGATAGCTTTCCTTTCGCCTCAACGTAATTGGCATAACGAACGAAGTTGAGCACGGTTTGGCCTGTCGAGTACAGTAATTGTTCCATCTGAGTTTGTTAGCTTCCAGCAGTATCACTGATCGGTAGACGAAGGCTTACGTAGAGAAATAGATACAGCTGCCGCCGGCTTCGCTCTTTTTGCGTGGCCGAGGTATCCAAAAAATCAGTGTTCAACATTTCAGGAGAAGCAGGGTGATCAAAAAAGTCGGGCGGGAGGGTGACACCCTTCTCCTCGGCCCATGTCCGCAAAGCAAGGCGTTTTGCGATTCGAAATGCGCCAAGTTTCTTTTCAAAGTGTTCGATAAACGCCTTTTCCCCAGGTGCAGTGTTCTCGGCTCTGGCCTCGATATCTTTGTCTTCCTCCATTGAATTGTCATCTGAAGTTTTCGCTGTACCTGTGTACTTAGGTGGCTTTGTTAGACCGAAAACGTAGGATGTATGTTGCAATCCCTCGTCAATGGTTTGGATCATCACGGCGAAGGGATCGTGCACCGCCCTCATAATATCATTCCACTCGTGCACAACGCGCTGCCGGATATCATCTGGGACCACAGGCTCATTTAGATCGATGGGTTGATTCCACCTGTTATAGTCTGACAGTCGTTGAAAGATATCCACCACGAAGCTCAACCCTACCACCGGGATCATGATCTGGCGAAGATGACGGAAGATCGTCTGAAGGTCATCAGGTCCCAATTTTCCCAATGCAATCTCACGCTTCGCAAATGTGAGATCACCATGGAGCTTGGCATGAATATCTGTGATCTGCCGGACCGCACCGCGGATGGCTTCTGCCTCGGGACTGTATATCTTCCCCTTCTTTCCAAACTTCTCGCGGGCATCATCATATGTCTCCGTGCGACCGAACATGTCGTCTCTTTCCAACGATTGGAAATATATAGCATGGGCATTCAAGGCTGACCGCAGCCCGCCAATGTAGCTCGCCATTTGTTTGAAGACAACCTGCCGTGACGTCATCGGAAGGATCAATAGCGACGTGGCTGTTGAAATGGCAAGACCAGTGAGGCATGATTTGAGCAATCTAGTCACCATAGCAATCGCAGCTGGCATATCCTTCATTTGCGGAGCGTACACCGAAGAGATATTCGCGAAGATTGCGTAAATGATCACGGGGAATTGCAGCTGCGGGTATTTGGCACGGAAGGTGTGAACCATCCAGATTTGGAAGAAGAGCCACAAGCCGCTCACAGAAGACGCTGATGCATTGTATGAATCATTAGGGTTGGTAGAGGTGTGTTGGCGCGCCCTGACACTGGAGAACATAGTCAACAGGGCGAAACATGCTGCTATGCAGACAGCCAAAACGTCAAAGATCATCATCTGGATAAACTTCGCGCGGGGCATGATCGCAAATCCAAGGATGGAGACAATGGCCACAAGATATCCCAAGGTCGTGTATTCATTGGCAACAGGCATTGATTGGTAGCTGGACTAGGGTCAGGCTGATTCCTAGAGACCGGGAACTTCCAGGGTTGGCAACTCACATGGAAACGGCTATGGTGGGTGGGACACCGCCCCTATGCTAGCTGTTAAAGATGTTCTACTGTGGCACATTCGGAAGCTCGGTCTTGAACTCACTTCATCATCAAAAGGAGTGTGGGTCTGTCCAAGCCCGTTTTCTGCCATATTTTTTTGACAAAGCCGAAGAGTGATGTTTTCTCCTTGCCAGGCTCATCCTGCGCATCCTGCTGCGACGGTATCGACCCAAAGGACGATCCCGATCGGTGAGATCGAACGTGCGGCATCTTTACCGGGGGTCACAGTGATGAATCTCGGCTCAGCCACGAAAGACCCGAATCTTCAGGAACCTTGTTTTAGCGACATCGCCCACGTGACTTTCAAACGAGGATCTGCAAGACGGGCAAGAATGTGACAGGATCAGGGAAACCTTCAGGAACAAGTCGAATATATGAAAGAAAGAGCAAAGAAGTCGGGGTGAAGTCCCGATGGATGCTTCCAAGGTTGCAGTACCCCGCCCACGAGTGATTGGCTACCGTACGTGGGGGAGCATGCACTCCGCATATAAAGTTGAGAGATTGCTGCCTTGTTTGTCAGGCCACACACCCGTCGTCCGTTGCAACATTTAACTAATTACAACTCCTTTGTTTGATATTTAGACTTAATGAGGTCTGTTTATCTTGGAGAACGATAACTACCCTGGCTATCCGATAGCGTCAGCTGGAATTCCGCCTATCTGGTCGATCATCCTGCCATCCGATTCGACCGATTACCAATGTCTATGGGATTCAAGGTTCATGAGAGAAAGTACTTGCGATTTGCCATTGAGGCAATACATTATGAAGGATGGACCAAAAAATGAAGAATATTATATATTCAAATGCGCCTTATTACTTAAAGGGAAAAACATGCTAGCACTTGGGTGCAATCCGAACAGACACAAGCTGATCACTCTATTAGGAACGAGGCCATCTTTTCGTAGAGGTCATCTTTCGCTCTTCCCTGGACAGAGCCGTTCTCGTATGTTTTATCGAATGCATGTTCACAACCATCATACCGGTGCATCTGAACATGTTTGGTCGTTGCAGCTTTGATCTTATTTCCAAGCGCCTCTCCTTCGAGACAGAGGCGATCGCAAGCTGCAGTAGCGAGAAAAATTCTATCCGAGAACATTTCAGCCGGTATAAGGGCTGGTGAAGAAATAAAGCTCTTCGCTTCTTCCGGGTTTGAATAATAGCATTTCATGAACGTATCCAGCAGCTCGACAGGTGCACCATCCCTTGAGGTATCAGGGGCGATCTTGTCTGCGGACGTTTGGACCATATCTGTTGGAGGATATACGGCGAAGACATTCTTGAATGTTCCACGTGGAAAGATCACAGAGCTGAGAACTAGAGACAGAATTCCTCCGGCGCTAAAGCCAGAAATCGATAGCTGGGAAGCATCGAACTTACCAGGCTGCGAAAGAACCCATCGCATGGCATCTTCGGCGTCGTGGACTGGAGCAGGGAATTTATTCTCCGGCGCGAGTCGGTAGGAGCAGTCCAGGACCGCAAATCCAGTTTTCTCGACAATGAATTTGCAAAACTCGTCGTCGCTCCCATGCAAAGGGTTCACGAAGCCACTGCCATGGAAATTGACGAGAACTGGGGCCGGGGTACTCCTATGGAGCGTGTTGTAGGCATGAATTCGAATGAAGCGCCCTTCTTCTCGTGAGGAGATTTGGAGAACCTCATCAGGATGAGCAGTAACGCTGAAACTTTTCAAGGCAAACGCGCGAACTGGGTTTGCGATTTTAAGAAGGTCGTTCAAGGAAGACATTGCGTTGTAGAAGACAGTCCTTTGAAGGAGACAGCAAGGAAGTGGGAGACAGATAAGAAGAATGGAACTGAATTAATGGATACTACAACTGGATTGAGGACCCTATTTAAATACTTATTGTCAGACATATTTCTCCCGTATTTCGATAATCTCACACCCTCGTTCATCCGATTTATAGAGTAGCCTAATGCTAAGTGGGTCGTTTGGCCAATCGGAACGATCTTACCCGGGAAGCAACATTCCAACGTTGTCAGGTACAATCGACGGAGACTAATTGGTCATCGATCTCTCCCCCCGGGGCCGGCCCCGGGGGGCCAGTCGGGGAGATGAGTCATTTCGACTCACCTTTATTGCGTTTCACATCACTATCTACACACAATATAGGTCGGTTTCACGAGAGTTTCATAGCACTGATTTACTGACTAGGTTTCACACACACTAAGGGACACAGAGTGGACTGCCCTCCTGGAGGTAAGTAAGGTTATAAGGCTACGAAGGCACTTATAGGACTTAGGTAACCAATTATGGATAAGTTAAATATTCGCAGCTCTAAACAGTATGCATGAATACACCCAAGATATCATGCAACTCTCTTCTCGTGTACGAGCGCGTACCATGTCTTGTTAGAGTCGATATGACCAAATAACTGAGACAATCCAGATTTCGTATTGGGGCTAGCCAGGTGCGGACTTCTCACATTTCGCATACCTTAGCCAGTGAAGCAGGGCAGTTCAAAGGTGAACCGGGCAGAGGCTCTTGACAATTCCCAGATTCCTGGCATGGATTGACGTCATACTGACGAGCTCGACGATGTTTATCAACAATATATAGATCTGATAATCTACCAATTTCTCATTTTTGACTTGGTCAATCACCTTTCACTACCATTTAATCACCTCTGTCACTGTCACTGCAATAGTCTGAACAAAATCATCAACATGCAACAGGAAGTGGAAAAGCCCTCTCGGGGACCCCAATCTCAGTTTCAGCAGGGTAAGTGGATATATCATTTAATTTAATTTGACTCCCTTTCACACATAACGCAGGCCACGAAATCCCTGTCGAGCATCACGAAAAGCCTGGCTCACAGCGTGAGATGGAAGACCCAAAGCCCACTTCGAGCAAACTCCCAACTGAGGATAACGGGTATCAAACCTACAAAGCGGCGGGAAAGCTCACAGGAAAGAAGGCTATCATCACTGGTGGTGACTCGGGTATCGGTCGCGCAGTTGCAATTTTATTTGCCATGGAAGGGGCGTCTTGCCTCATCACGTACCTGCCCGAAGAGCAAAAGGATGCACAGGAGACGAAGCGACGAGTGGAAGAAATCGGGCAAAGCTGCCACTGCTTTCCGACCGATATTCGGTATAAAGAAAACTGCCAGAACGTGGTTAATGCAGCCCTCAAGAGTTTGGGTGGCATTGACATCCTGGTCAACAATGCTGGGACTCAAACGATGATTGACGATATCAAAGATTTGGAAGAGTATGTGCCTTCCATTCTATCCACTAATAAGCGTATCTTACATTGACAAATTACAGGTCCCAATGGGAAAGCACATTCGACACTAATATCCATCCCATCTTCTATCTGTCAAAGTACACGCTTCCCCACCTGAAGAATGGCTCGACCATAATCAACTGCGCTTCCGTTAACCACTACATCGGTCGCCCTGATCTGCTCGACTATACTTCAACCAAGGGTGCAATCGTTGCATTCACTAGGGGCTTATCCAACCAGCAAGTCAAGAATGGGATCCGGGTAAACTGCGTGTGTCCCGGACCAAGTAAGTCGAAAGTTTCACCGAAACAATTCCATCGGCACTAATTATCATATAGTCTGGACCCCTCTAATTCCGGCAACCATGACTACCTCAGCTCAGGAACAGTTCAGTGGCACGCCGATGGGTCGCCCGGGGCAGCCCAGTGAGGTTGCGACATGTTTCGTTTTCCTTGCAAGCCAGGATAGTAGCTTTATCTCTGGCCAAAGTTTGCATCCTAACGGGGGAGTTGTTGTAAATGGATAAGGGACAGATGAAAACATATGTAAATCTATTTCCGAGAAACGAATCGATAGCCTCGACAAGGCCTGCTGTGGTTTAATTGTGCACTAGCTGGATCAATGACTGTGTTGATACTTCATATGGATAGGTTTTCAGCATACCGCGAGCGCACTTACACCTATGTAACAGAATACGACTGGAATGTCATTCTGTGTATAGCGTTGCTGTTATATGTTCCGTTCTTGTCGTCACCGTATGTTGGCGTATCACCTAGGTAGTGGCCTTCTTAGGTAGTCTTCTCAGATAGACTTTTATATACGGACGTCTCGTTATAGATACTTTGTTCCACTTCTTAGTCTATTATGTAGACAGCAGAAAGGGCTAAAGAGGGCTTAATTCGTGAAAGCGAATTTTGCATATATATAGTCTTGGAATTAGTGTAGCATCGCGTTTGAGATATGTCGTAGATATAAGGAAGAGGGAACAATAGCGTGCAATAGTAACCTTGGAAACGAATAGTGCCTTCCAAGGTTATACTGGAGATTAGACTAGTTCGGGAACAGAGCTGCTAAGCCGGTGCCTAGGGAGATTAAACTTTGGAATTTTCCAGCAGACTTTATGCAATGTGCCTGTCACCTCTAAGCTATGTATGATGCAAACAAATCCCCTATCACTTACATTCACCTGCCCTTATTATTATCATTCTTCTTCTCATAATAATAAAAAATGACATCCTCGAGAACCTGGTTCGACCAGGGACCTTCACGAGAGTGCTACGAGCGCGGTAGCATTATTACCACTGATGATGGAACCCAATGGGAAATCCGCGAACGCCTCAAGCAAGACGATATCCAGAGAGCGGCACATTCACCCATCTCACCCAGCCATGCTACTCTGAAACTGCGCTGTGCAAAGGCTAACGCGAACCCGAGCCGAGCATTTATGCGGGTGTATCTGCAGATCCCCCATATCGGGTCGGAGTTCGAAGATTCTGAGACTCGCGCCGCGCAAGCCGATCATACCTTTCAGCCTGAGGAGCTCGAGGCATATACCACTCTTAGCAATCACCCGACGGTTTCTAAATTCACACCGAAGCTGCTAGGATATAAGGTGTCGAGGCAGGGGCCTTCAGGCTTCGTTCCTGGTGGGTTTCTCATCATTGTTGTATGGGAATATGTTGAGGGATTTCCCCTTGGCGATCTAACTGGAGATGCGACTGGATATTGGTCTTTGTCGGGGCGCGAGCGTGCGAAAGTACGTGAACACTTTGAGAGGACCTTTAAGTAAGTCAGGCAATCTTAGTGGATCGTGGATATTTATTGACTTGTCGACGAATTTAGGGAAATCTCCTCTACCGTTGGTATCTGGCCCTTGCCTACTTCTCCTCACCGTCTAGTATGGAATTCCACTACCGAGACTTTGTAAGTTTATCTGGGTGAAAAGTCCCCTATTATTGGTAATCATAGATCTTCTAACCTATCACCTACAGATTCTGGGTAGGGTTCCGTCGCATCGTTCGGCAAAAGAACAGGGTCTGGCAAAAGCGTTGTCTGCCTATATTTGACCTGGTTAAGACCCCGAACAATCGGTGGACACGTCGTGACTGGGATGGGATACTTCAGGCTGGGAATACTAGCTATCATGCTCGTATCGCGATGACTAGCCTGGCTTTCACTGAAATATGGCAGCGCTGATGCATCATTATCAAATTCAGCTAATTTTGATCTATCCGGGTTTCTACACCTGTCTTCGGGGACTGAAAGTATCAATGTGCGCCAGTATATAAATAACAGCTTATGAACGGCGCCGGTTAATGTGGCTTGGTTGAGATCGGCCATTGGACATACCCGAAGTAGTCTAGCGGAAGGGTGTAAGTCAAAACAGTGCCCGTAATCGGCATACTTCTGCCTGCTGTCATATATTTGGTTATTTACTCTCTCCTCGTTTTCCAAGAACATCAACATGGGCTCGACGGTATCGTTGCCAATATCTTCGCTTTGGCAGAAGAAGGAATATCGAATACTTATTGCTGGACCGGTATGCTACATGTTCTCTAGCGTCTAAGTCTAGGAGATTTGTAGGTTTGCTAACCTCCACGCTCTATTCGGGTAGGCTTATTCAGGAAAGACTACAATGTTATATACACAGCTGAAAGTAAATGGAAGACGGTCAGTTTTCGTGGGTGAATGCTAACTACGAGTGTCTTTAGGACTACGGTCCTATTGAAACGGTGCCCACAGTAGGATTCAATGTCGAGTCATTCACTCATGGAGGCATAAATCTCTTTTGTTGTGTATGACTTTCTCACAGGCTCCTAAATCGACTGTGTATATGTAAAGGATCGTCACTGATCTGTCTGCTGTATAGGATTTAGGAGGAAGGCAGAGGTTGCGTCCGGAGTGGACCGCTTATCTCACGCCCAATGCGATCATATTTGTTGTCGACTCCGCAGATATTACACTAGGCGACGGCGCCAACAATCTCGCGCACTTGCTTAATGAGGAATGCGTGCGTGAGGCTAGCGATGCCCCTCTTCTTGTATTCGCCAACAAACAGGATTTAAAGGGTGCAAAGAGCCCGGTGGAGATAGCAGAGGCGTTACATTTGAGAGAACTAAGTGATCGAAGATGGAACATTGCTCCGTGCTCCGCTACTGACGGCGTAGGTATTTCTGGGGGTATGGATTGGCTAGTGGTGAGTACTTATATCCCCAGAATCTTTCTCAATCCTATGTTTTCTCGGATACTAAACCTGTATATAACTATAGCAAGCTCTGAAATCTCAAGGGAAATCACAAAGGGAATAATGGCTACAAGCCCTGGGTGTACTGTCTGCCCTCACTACTCTACATGGTAGCTGGAGGCTACTCTTGAATTTCTCCAAACAGGACTATGAAGGTAACGGAGGAGGCATATGAAATAATAATGAATAATTTGTCATCTATACGAAGAAGCTTTAATTATTGCACTCGCTAAGGATTGAAGAAACCACGGCTTAAATCCGTTTGACGAGATCATAAGATGGATAGCGATATTGTCCCATACGATAGACTTGGGTTCAAACAGAATTAGGAGCTGGCCATCTGTTACACGCCTCAAGATGTCTGTGACCTCCCGCTGGATTTTGTCCTGCAGAATCGAAGTAGTACGAAGTAGATGTTATTCAGCGAAAGCCTATATCAATGCAGGTCCAAGGTGATAGATTTGCATAAGTACGCAGAGTTGAAGGCCCAACAAGTTATTGAGAATAGAAAGGTAGAAGGGCTCTGATTAGTTGAAGATAGGTCCTAAAGTTGTCCTATTTGCCGAGGTGGAGTGTATTCTATGCCGAATGAATCGCCGAGTGTATCCTTCCTTTTAGGGATATATTGCTACCTCCGGTCTTCCGACTCTTCGTACATTGTAAAACAGTGCTCTACGGTCTGCACCATAGCCTCCTAATTGATTCCAAAGTAATATTGTCCCAGAATATGGACATAACTGAATAGATCCGCAGTGCCAAGATGAGGGCTACTCTGTTTCTATCTTTTCGAATATATAGACAGCTACCGATCCAAATTATCTCAAAAGCACTCCATCCACTCCGGCCATTTTAGATACTCCGATGTATTTCTTTGCAGTTCCTTATGATACTCCGCGGCATTTTGAAGAGCGTAAATACATACTACTCAAGCGCAGGAAACCTTCCTGGAGAAGTGATATAAAGACCGAACGAATCCGTGGCCATGTGAACTTATTCCCCAGCTCCAGCCTGAAATTGACCACCCAAACCGCCTCTTTGTTGGAAAGCAAGAAGAAGTAGACGACCCACGATGATTTCCAGCGCAATCTTTGAGCGCAAGGCCATCACCATGATGGGATTCCTCTTGATAGGATTGGCTATGGGGGCGCCCATGGATCCTCAAGAGACAATGACTTCTCTTAACCTTGGCAAGTAAGTAATCAGACACGAACTTGCCATTCTTCCATTCTTCATCCTGTTTCCACATCCACTACCTATCAAGGCCCATGCTAACTCTGCTCCCAGTTCCAGCCAGTGGAACAATACACACAGTCCCACCGCAACCCAGGCATTTGGTGGTGACCTAACCTGGTATGAGACCGGGCTTGGAGCGTGTGGCTGGTTTAATCGCGGAGGAGACCACGTTTGTGCCGTGTCTCATATTGTCTATGACCGAGCAAATGTAGATGGCAACCCCAACCACAATCCACTGTGTGGTCGGCCAATTCACATCCAGCGGGGCGACAGGGGTATAGATGTCACTCTCGTGGATCGTTGTGAGGGATGTGGAGAGTTTGACATTGATGTCACCCGTGGTGTTTTCGAGGCACTCGGCAACCTCGATGAGGGCCGTGTTCGCACTGATTGGTGGTGGATATAGACCTTAGAGCCATGGTTTGATAATCCTCATGAGCCCATTAAGTGTGAGGTGGGCCCTGAAGGCTCGCAGGTGGGTAAAAACAGGAGAAGGAAGGGATATATTTTGGATAGTCGTTTCATGTGAGAATCTAGCGGTCTGATTCGTTTAGTATTCAGGAAACGAGGAATCCACTTGTTCTTTCCATGATCGTAGTCCTCCGCGGATGTCACCAATGAATCTCTTCCCATGCTGATCTAGTCCTAGCTCTTTCATTTTCTTGACGAAAATCTGCGAGTCGTTTCCTAGACGGCAGACGACGTAGATTGGGTTCGTAGACTCCGACGAGGCAACCTCAGATGGCAACCAAGAAGGTATTTGTGCCGCTTGTTGCTCATTATCAGCCCCCTGTGATCCCGCAGAATGACCCGAGGAAAGGATTTTCGAGATAGGAATGTTGATGCTATTCTCCAGACTGCAGATTCCAAATTGAGCTTCATCTCTGACATCAATTATCGAGTGAAGGCGCGACGAATCAGAGGTGACAGCTAAGCGTCTTTCGTTGTATTCTCGGGCAGAGATACGTTCCTCGGGACCAAGTAGCGAAGGCAAGCTTGCGGATCCACAAAAGAACACATAGTCCGTCGACCCTGATTTGATTGTATCCAGTGTGACAGTTGCCTCAGCAGAGCAAACAGCACAATTGGCCCGGCGCGAGCGAAGACGGATTGTGCGGACTAGGGGGGATGAGTAGGCGGAGAAGATATGCAGAGACGGGGGATCCCGTGGACGAGCTGTGGTCACATCTGAAGCTGCATTAATCTCAGGTGCAGTAATGACCTTGATGGCCTCGAGGGCTTGTAAGACGCCCATGGTCCCAACAACCGGACCTAAAATACCCCCGTCCGCACAACTGACCACACTATCAGCCGGCGGTGGCTTCGGGAACACACACCGATAGCACGGTCCTCCAGTTTTGTCGCCCGGAGCGCCGGGCGGGTTGTTCAACACCATCAGCTGGCCCTCAGTCCGCAGGGCGGACGCAGAGACCAGTGGTTTCCCAAGAAGAACTGCAGTGTCTGAGATCAGATAGCGAGTCGCCGGGTTATCGGTGCAATCGAGAATAAGATCATAGTCCTGGAAGACTGCGGGTGCTGCCTCGGGCGTGAGGTGTGTTCGATGGGCAATATACGTGGGATGCGGATTTAGTCTGGTGAATGTCACGAGAAATCGTCAGCGCCTAGCTCAATGGTCCTATCCTGATCCACTCACTCTCTCAAGGACTCAATGGCACTGTCCACTTTGTACTTCCCCACATTCTTCGTTCGGTGTAGCACTTGGCGATGGAGATTCGACACCTCAACAGTATCCCCATCGATGAGACCAATAGTACCAACGCCCGCACCGGCGAGATACTGCGCAGCTGGACACCCAAGTCCTCCAGCTCCAACGAGCAAAACCTTGGCCGATCGTAGTTTCAGTTGACCTGTTGAATCATTGAAGTCGCGATCAGTCCCACTGTTCAAGAGAGATAATTTCCAAAATCCCGCCAAAATGAACCCATAGCTTACCTTTCAGACCAACTTGGGAAACAATCATCTGTCGTCCATATCGTTTATATTCTTCCTGAAGCAACGGCCATCGTCTTCCATCACCATTCCGGTCCTCAGGTTGGATTTCCGCGGTTGTTGCGGTCTCCGCTTGCGCCGCTTGTTCAGCGTTTGCGAGGTCGCGTTTCAGACCGGCGAGTTGTGCTTC
Organism: Penicillium rubens; assembly: GCF_028828025.1. Classification (NCBI taxonomy): domain Eukaryota; kingdom Fungi; phylum Ascomycota; class Eurotiomycetes; order Eurotiales; family Aspergillaceae; genus Penicillium; species Penicillium rubens. The sequence goes on along the minus strand of NW_026890601.1, from coordinate 3,530,011 downwards.
TGTCGCAGTAATCTGGGCGCGCAAAGAAGCGCATGTTTCATCGAGAGATCCCATTGAGATCGTTGAGATCGTTGTCGTCAACGCGTAAGGGAAAGAGAAATTGACGCGTGAGGGGCAAATCTCGAAGTTCCCCGCGGAATTTATTGTGGGGCTCTCTGCGCTGAGGTATACGAGCTGATATTGTATTCCAACCTTAGAATGTCCAATGTCTAAATCCCTGTCGAATGTTCATATAGAATGTTCATATTCATCTATGTATATATAATGTAACATCCCTAGATTCATGTATATATTTCGACACAGGAGATGTATGACTCTATCATCCAGTTCACTCCTTGTGCTCTCTAGTCTCCGAAGTCTCTGTAGTATTCGCAGTGTCCGTGGTCTCAGCATGCTCTTCATGCATGACTTGAGTTTTATGCAATGTGTGTTCCACATCAGCTCGTCTCTGTTGTTCATCAACAGCACCAAAAATGAGATCCATCTCCTCCAGGGTCCGGCCCTTAGTTTCTTTGAAGAATACAATGACGAAGGTTCCCATGGCAAAGCAGAAGATTCCAAACATGAGGAAGGTCTTCCAGCCAATCTTGTTGATAGCGCGAGGGGTAACCTCAGTGATGACGAAGTTAAATAGCCATTGCGTGGCAGCACCAAAACCGACACCGTAGGCGCGAAGACGAGTTGGGAAGATCTATCGGAACAAATAATGTTAGCATACTGCACTGGGTAGGGATACACCTTAGAATAACTCACCTCGCCAAGATACACCCATGGGACTGGCCCCCAGGATGCTGAGTATCCAATGACATATAGATAGATCATCGCAACCATGGCGGTAGACGCCGATGAGACGGATGTGGCTTCCGGATTAGGGGGATTGGTGGCCAAGACTGCTCCAATGATGAACATCATGCTAGCCATCCAGGCAGCACCACCGATCAAACTCTTCTTTCGGCCCCAGCGATCGATACCAACGACCAGGAAGATGGCTGTCGCAACCACCTTGACTGTTCCGTAGATACCAGTGGCGAACAACGAGGAGTCTGTTTTGCTCAATCCGACCTGCAATGATGAAAAAGGTTAGCTTCGCTAGTTCAGAAAGGGGCCAAGATGCTATGGCATAGAGAAACTGTGGTGTGCTCACGCTTGCAAAGATCTGAGGAGCATAGTATCCAATGCTGTTTGTTCCTGAAAACTGCTGCCAGAACATGAGGACGAAGGCCAGGAAGAAGCGATATCGGTTGCTCGGCTTCAGACATTCCTTCCACGTCAGACCCTCGGTAGCCTGCATTTCTTCGTGGATAGCAGCCGAGATTTCAGCAAACTCGACTTGAATAGCCTCACTGGTTTCAGGCTCGTTGCGAATGTAAACCAGGGACTGGAGTGCCTCGTCCCGACGGCCTTTCGTCATCAACCAACGGGGGGATTCTTTGAGGAAGAACAGTCCGATGAGCATCAGACCACCAGGGACAAGCTGGATACCAACTGGAATACGCCATTGGCTCGTACCCTCGGGAACATGGAGCGCAACGCCGTAGTTTAACCAGTAGGCGAACGTGCTACCGATAACCAGGAACTCCTGGAAGAGACCGGCAACACGGCCTCGGGTTGCCGGGGGGCAGTTCTCACTGACAAACACTGGGGTGATACTGGACATACCACCGATACCAAAACCGGCGATGACACGTCCGCCATAGATCACGCCAATCTCATGGTGAGCTGCAACTTGGACTGCTGCTCCGACCAGGAAAATCAGGGCAAAAATCATCAGCGAGTATCGGCGGCCCAGTCTGTCGTTCATGTAAGCAGCAAAGATAGATCCGAAGAAACATCCTGCTGTGAGTAGCGAGACCACATTGGAGGAGATGTGGGCGTTCTTCTCGTCGCTGAATCCAGATGACTCTACGGGTAGGCCGAAGTCCTTTTTGAAACTCGACAGAGCCAGGACTGAGCCCATAACACCCGTGTCATAACCTAAAAAGAGCAAGTGTTAGCAAGATTCTGTAGCCGGAGTAACCAAATCCACTAACCGAAGAGTAGGGAGCCTAGATAGGCCACCGAAGTCAGGATGTAAACCCGGTAGTTCTTGAAATTGACGAATCCCATCTTGAAGAAGACTGGGTGATCTCCCCAGTTAATGTATCGACAGAACGAAGATTAACCCCAGGAGACTTCGTAATACAAAGAAATAGGAAAAAAGAAACCAAAGAGCGCCATTGGGCTCGGGTGGCATCGGGCTTTATACTTGATCTAGCGATCAATCGGTCTAACGGGAACCGGCAATATAAGCATCACAAGCAATTAAGTGGCTGCCATGGCATCTCGCCTTGGTAGCCCTTCAAGGCTGCCGAGCTAGACAGTCCGGGGGCCCCGGTGTGGAGACTGGGGAACGAATTGGGGGAATTGATGGCGGGGGAGACGGGGTACCGTTGGGTGAGAAATATTGCCGGGACAAGATTCTCCGTCCATTCAGAGATAGTCTCGATATCTTGCTCACGGGAAAGGACCATTGGTGTTGACATGGGATGGCTTTTAGTGGGGCCGCGAGGGCAAGGGAAGTGTCCGGGGATCGATAATTGGTGGAAGAATTACACCCCTGTCTTTCCGTTGATTCTCCACAAAATCTTATAGTGAGTATAAGATCTGGGGTACGAACTGATATAGTCATGTTCCATATGTTATATGCTTGCCAATGTCCCAATCAACCGTAATAATTTGGAAAACTGTATCAAGCTTTCTTTAGGAATGCTACGAGACGCCGCCGGTCATTGTCTTTAGTTACCGACAACGACACGATAACATCTAATGAGGGCTTAGAATCCGAGGACTGCCATCAGGACATTACAGATAGAACAATCGCTCGAAGGTCTTGTCCCGCGTGCTATAACCTTTCTATCATCGGAGAATAGGCTAAAAAAGTACATGTCCGATTGATAGCAACGACAAGATGAGTAGCCATGTGCCCCCTGGTTATGTATATATGAGAAGTCCACATGTGGCTGTATGATGTGAAACGACTTGTCGAGCCGGGAAAGACAAAAGACAAAGAAAACGATAAAAATAATAAAAATGTAGCAGTCAGAAGTAAAGCCAAAACCAACACGAGCACTTCTGTTGAAGGTCTCTCGATAAAAGCTACCGCGAACACGTTGAGGTGTGGTTGGCATCAAGATGAGTTCCTCAGTACACCGGTGGTAGTTCAGTCGTCTCATAGATCTCCCCATTCCCGAAATCATGGACATCTAGAAGCACCCGAATCACAAAATTCGAGTTAGCTGGGTCTGAGAATACCCCCTGCAGCACCTTCCACTGGGATCGGAAAGCGTCGATCTGATAATAGAAATTATCTGTCTCAGCATGATACGACAACATCATATCACACAAGTTCAATCCATACCCACCACAAGACATCATATGTCGAATGATATCACGGAATGATGCGCCGGTCCGGCATGCTCTAGGGTCTTGTGTCATCATCTGGTCCGTCGGAGGGAGCACTTTCCCTTCATGAGCGATACCTGCAAGGACGCGGCATAGGTCCATGTTCCCGTTCGTGTTTTGGTTTCTGTCCCAGATGACCTTTACTTGAATTGGGGCAGGGCCTTTGGGACCTTCCGCGAGGCGCGAGGAAAAGGATTGCTGAGCCAGCCTAAGGTCGTTGGGTCTTGGTCTAGTCCCTGCCGGCATCCCGCTGTCGTATATGATAGCCTTGTTCTTTGAGGAGACAAAGAATCCTAGAGCCTTTTCCCAGGATTTCATGTAGGGAATCCATGAAACATATCCCAAGATTGTCCAGCAGCGGTCGAATCTGTCGCTTAGCTCGTTCCTACAAGATATAAGCTGGGGACGAGGATGGAAAATATTGTCCAGTGGAATGTCGAGCTCCAATACCGCGCTCAGTTCACCGCGATATCTTCTTGTGCGGTGGAAATTATGCAGATCACTGGACATGGTGTACTCCTCTATGTCCTTGGACATCTGGACTAGATGCCATGCCATAATGTGTGTAATTCTCACAGAAGCGTTCTCCTCGGACTCCCAGGGGCGTTCCGGCCACACTTGGTAGGGGTCTTCGATACAGGATAATTCTTTGCCATCCTGGATGAGATGATTTATTTCAACTTTCAGTGAGGTAGTCTGCTTATGTGGTGCCTTGTGCCAGGTCTTGATGATAGGCCAGGACAAAGCGAAATGCCTAAGGTCGTGTTTGTGCCGAAGTCCAAGATACACGGCAAGCTCTGCCTCGTCACGGGAATCACGTAGGAACTTCCTGAAGTTACCGAGGTCATCGAATGTGTGCTCAGGATGATTCGGCGCACTTGCCTCAATGGGTTCCGGTGCCTTTCCTCTCCGAAATTAGCCGCTGTCAGATACGGGGAATTTCTCAATACCCACAGGTCCCAATGGACCTTCATGATGGGATGGGAAAACAGAGAACAGCAGCAATTCATCTTACCTTGAGTGAATCGATCCTGTCTGGCTCCCTCTGGGGGACTTTCATGTCCCTGGACTATGGGGTTGTGAGTAACTGGCATGCATGGTATCAAGAACAAGGCACTTGGGAAAATAGACCTTCTTAGACCTCAAGTTGTGAGACGGTGACTCGGCCCGTTTTCTCTTGTCCTTCTTATCGGTTGGATGGACAGCAGACAAGCCTGCTTCCGAACTCATACTTTCGCTTTTGGAATTTGAAATGATGGGTAAAATATAGGATGGTGGCCTCTAAAGGATCCCCAGGAAAGGAAAGTGCTCTGAGAGATATGAGGAATGGCCTTGAGAAGGTGAGAGAAAGAATTGACCGACAATATGAGAGGCGAAGTGTGGTTCTGTACAAGGGGCAGGTGCACACAGGAACCGGACAAATGCTTGGGAGAAATTGGCATCGTTCTCATATAATCTCGCGTAAAGATGTTCCAAGGTCGGTTATGTGAATTATTGGATTTCACCTTTTCCTCTCAGTTCTTACACCTGTTGCAATTAATCCAGATATAAAATATATCACGGTCGAGTCAAAAGGATGTGTCTGCAGGCTAACTCTAGCCCTATGTTGCTGCTCTTTTTCGTTGCACAGGCCAAGTCTGGATCTGTAGAACGTGGATTATCGGTGGGAAGTGAGATTCCACTCGTTCCAGCCCTTTAGCCCGCTTTGATAGACCACGATGTAGAATGGAGGCCGCAGATCAGACCAGGGCACGTCCACCCATGAATAGATGTTGCACTGAAGCGCTTACTGCTTGCTTAGGCTTTCTCAGACCCGTGGGCTCTTTTGCCTCCTTTGCTGAGGGCCTCGTTTCGCTATTTTGGCAGTCTTCTCTTCACGGCCAGTGTGGTGTTTCCTCCCATCTCCATGACCTGCCCTCCTGACTTCAAGTAAGTAGAGAAACCGACATCACTCTGCTGGTGAAAGCAGGTGGTTTGTTCTCTGACTTCGAGACACAGTTTCAGCGGCACTTAGGCCACGAGGTTTGACCTCCCAATATCCCAATCTGAACAATCAATAAAATGTGGCCAATTCGAAGCATCAAACTGAGAGAAGCTTGATGGCTTGCAATTGACCTCTGAGTTGGAAGTTCCTTCAACTTGATTTGGAAGGCACGACAGGGGAGCGATGCCGGGTCTCTTCATCAACGCTGTTATGAGACCCATCGGCAAAAGAAAGGCATCAGATATCGTTGCAGACAGCACCAAGGTTCATATTATGGATTACTATTGATGTCTAACATTAAGGTAGGCCACGTCTTCGCATCTCGACATCAGACATGCCATAGTCTCAGAATTGAACTGACAATGCGAATCCATCACCGAAGGCCGAACTCACGTCGCCGAAGCTAAACACGCAGAGACAGCCACAAAGCACAAGCCCAAATCCAAGACACTGGCCCAGATCACAGCAATGTCATTCCTCCGAGTCCCAATGAGCTTTGGTGGCAAGAGTAGAGCGCAAGATGAACTAATCATGTGTCGTCTCGTAGGACTCCTTGTCGGCTTTCCGTTTCAACCATCGTCGGTATGCCAAGAGTGCTATGATTCCAACCACGACGATGAAAACGATTACGAAGACAAGCACCACCCCGCGGTTCCTGTTCGCCCAGTTGCCCTTATGGCCTGATCTTTCTACAATTGAATGGAGAGACACGGATGCGGACTTGGTGTGGTGGACTATTCTGATCGCTGCCATGCTGCCGGGACGGTGGTGGGTCGAAAGTGAATTTCTGTCTCACGGGTCAGTCGCCGGTCAGGTAATGGACTCATCGCGCGTCGTTCAACATCTAGCAACCGCTCATACCTCGTTGCACCAGAACCACTTCAACGTAATGACCAAGCAGAGCCTCAGCCAAAGCAACGATAGAAAGGAATATGTCGATGGCGCTAGGAAAGACACCTACTGTCACACCAATAAAGAGAACGAACTGAGACGACAATGTGGTTCAAACTGGCAAATTGCGATGGAAAGCTCAACAAGTACTTCAGTCGACGGCGGTGATGTTGCCGAGGGAATATTGAGACAGGTAATCAGGGTCGTCAGGGTCGTCAGGGTGGCTTATTTTTCATCATGGGAACCTCCGGCACGCGACGGACAAGGAGCATTGCCAATCAATGATGCCACTTGCCCTGGTACCTTGCATCGTGCCTAATTGACCTCCAAGTTGAGACAGGGTCCCGATTTGATTGGATTCCCGGCGCTTCTCTACCATGGCTATAGTTGCAAACAACAGATGCCAGAAGAGAAGATCCGCAGAGCTCCGATATATACGAGCCCTTCCCACATGTACGGGCATATGCTGAGCTGCAAGGTCGATCTACTTTGACCACTTTGACCAATCGCTATTTACACAAATTGTGCATGCAAGAAATAGGCTCAGGTGTTCAAAAGCGTTGAAATAACTGGATGCGGCAGAACAAGCCATTGCTCACAAACGAGAAAGTTTGGACAACCCTAGGGCCGTACCGATACCGCTGCGTCACTTATCAATCATGGTCTACACTCGGCTCGTCGGGTGCATGGAGTCGACTCGATTCAGAGTCGCAGGGGCGTTTTTCTTTAGATAGTGCCCAAATTTTCTATCATAAACAGGGGTAGGTCTTTGGCCTTGTAGTAGACTTGGGTAATGCTAGTCCTTGTTAATCCAAATAACCAACCACAGCATATTGTTTCTAGCAATGACTTTGTGCGCATCATACCTCTGAAACTGTGTTTTGACGTCATATCTAGTAGCAACAACAGTCAAGTCTGCGATCGATCTATTGAGAAGTCCGAAAGGGCACTATTCTCTTTGACTTCAGTTGGAGTAATTACGGGAAGACCACACAGTTACCAGTTGATTTGGATGTTCACACCCGAGGACACGACGATCTATATTTATAAAACTCATGCCTGAGGCATCAACGTGTTTGCCTTCCTAAAGAGGAAACAGAACGATCTCGCCAGCGCAGATCGTGATGGGAAAGATTTCTATTTGATTACCTGCTGTTATGAACCCGGCAACGTCGTACCCTTGGATTCGTCGAGATTTATGTTCTAAAATGGTACTCCGTACCCCGATAGACTCTAATAATGGGGCCCTATATGGAGTATTGATCGTCTCTCGCTGCAACTAAAACAGATGTGAGTTGTTATTATGATAATTACCGTTGTACTTAGGTAAGGGGAACCTGGGAAATTACCCCCCTGTCAGCAATTCGACTCGATGCCACCAAGCATTCTTGGCCCGCAACTCTTGGCGCTCGGTGTTCTTTTCCTTCTAATGAAGACTGCCTGGGTCAATGAAAGACATGAAAGACCAAAGAGAACAACAAACTCATTATGTGCGGCCTTGCAGATATTACCATTCATCTTTGACTCTCTCGACAATCCTGGCAATACAATGACGGTTTTGAATTTTTCGCATGCTCATCACCTCGTATTCGGCCCATAGGGCACCAATCACCATTCTCCATAGACAAGATGGGTGCCAGCCCAGATTCCAATTTCCATTTTTCGCAACATGTGGACAGAAATAGCCTAAGTCTCTGGATTTAGACTATGATCTGACAGGGATGTTACGAAGTATGAGCTCACGGCTGCAACACCCCGTATTCTCAGAAATGGTCAGCCATCGGGTGGCAGATGCATGTGGAGTTGCATGGTGTCTTCACGACGTACACCCGCTGCATGGAGATCGTAAATATCTCTCGATCCTATTCAGAATCGGTTTTAAATGGTGACTGTTCTGTGGGATGACCGCGTGAAGAAGTTCGATTCTCCGACCCACGCGACTAATCCATACCGGAGCGATCAGCGCAGTACGACCCAGGAGATGCGCTCGAGACCGTGTTCATCTACATTCTAAGTTAGCTCCTTGGTCTTCACCCGTATGTTCCCCCACTGAGTATTGATCGACCGTTGCAGTCATTTTAGGGTCCAAAACTGGGAGATTTAACTGGCTCCAGACATTGGCTAGAATAAACCCCACGAAGGACGAGGCTCATTTCAATACGAGGTTTATTCTTTTAAATTCAATCATCAATCAGAGTCCCTGCGCCCTGTATAATACTGACATCTTCCCCCTTCCGCACATTTAGCAGCTTGAAAACTCCAATCTCATCGCATCTCATTTTTCTCACTCTTTTTTTGCTTGGATTTATCCTTCAAAAGAACATCGCCATGATGTTACCACTATACGCACTCTGGGTACTTCCCCTGGCGCACGCATGGACCTTCAGCTACACCAACGCAACCGACGATACTGAAATCGCCCGCGGCCAAAAGGCGCAGAACTGCACAAATTCCCCCTAGGTAAAGACAAGCCGTTTTCCTGGGATCCTGAGGGAAGTAGTCTCTGTGTCTCAATATACCGCGACACCAAGTGTGATTCAAGGGCGGGATACTCATGCGGAGCATGGAGGAAGAGCGCCAGCGATGACTTTTCGGCCTTTGACGTGAAGCTTGAGCGGGAAATTATCAGCGAAGACCAATCCACGACGGTCGTTTCAACATCGTCTACATCGGCGACATCCACATCCACATCTTCATCTGCGTCCCCGACATCCGCATCCGCAACCGCAACCCCCACCGAGTCCGCCGCAGCCTCTGCAGACAGCGCCGACAGCGGCTCCTCTAACACGGCACTATCCGGCGGTGCTATCGCCGGTGTCGTGGTTGGTGTCATAGCTGGCGTCGCCATTATTGTCGCATTGGTTGTCATCTTCATGCGAAAGAGGAACAAGAAGATTCTCGCTGCTGCTAACCAGCATGGTGGATACGGGCCCCATGAGGCGGATGCTACTGGATCGTCAGTCAGTGGTACTACGGCGGTTACGGAGAAACTATCAGACACATCTCCGCGCCCATTCAGACCTCCCCCCGGGTCTCACGTTGTTGAGTTGGTTGGTGATGAAGGGAGTGCTGAGCTGGGCAGCAGCCCAATCAGTGAGATGGATGGGAGCAGCGTCAAGCGGGGTTTTAATCGGTTCTAAAGTCTCTTGTGTTGGTATTTTTCTTTCTGTTAGCTGAAGTTGCTTGTCTGTATCGAGGTGTGCTTGGTCTAGTTCTTTTAGTAGCGAGCGAGTTCTGGGGGTCTTTTTCTTGCGACTTGATGTCGATATACCAGCCCTGTGTTTGGAATGACTAATATTTGTCGATGTATGTATTATCTATCTATAAATACACAAATAGCGATATGAGAATGTTCGGTATGGTCAATATGGTCATTCCATGAAGGTATTGTATACTGGAGCGGCGTGATGTATCCCGGGCAAGATGGAATCTAACACTCTATCCTTCGAACTTAGCAATGGAACTTACTTTAAGCGACGAAACATCGAGGTGAAGAAGTACCTGATTGCCGCATTCCCGACTGAAGGCAAGTCCCTCGGCCTCCCATTTTCATCTCGCGAATGAGTTACGATCGGGGGTTTCAAGGTGTATTACCATCATGCAAGTAGTCTAGGTATGCTGGGTAAGCCGAGCAATTCCATGAGGTATCGGACATTGACGTCCGGTTGATGGCGGTCCGCAAATCCTCTCTATAACTCCGCGGCGCTACAAAACGCCCGAAAGACCGACCTGCGACGACGACCCCGATCACACACGGGATCTGTCCTGTGGTTTCCGGGAGGCCCTGAGCAGGCCATTACCGTCGAAGTCTAGTGGGAATTGTTGTAGGAGTTGTTTGTTTGAGAGGTTTTTGGCTGCTACATAGACAAGTTGATCTGGCAGAGGCCAGAGAGAGAGAGAGAGAGAGAGAAGAAGGCTGAATTCTCTATCTGGGTGAGGCTAGCTAACATACTAGCTAGAAAGCGTTTGAAGCCTGACACCTGACAATCCAGGTAGCAACCCAGGCATCTGCCTGCCTGTCATAACACAAGTTCGTCGGATAGGCGCACGCCTTGTCTTGGGAAGGTTCGATGCGCGTACCAGACGTAGGTTCATACGACCCGGGGACGCAGATGACAGAGTGGTGGCGAGGTGGATTGTCGCGATGTCATCAGTGTATGCAACTGGCGTCAAGTTGTCTGGCGCCTCAATCATGTGACGGATCTTACGAACGACCCATACTATACAAGAGACTTCGAGCTCCATCGCCTAGTAACCTTTCTCGGCTGGCGTTAAGAGGCGACTTAGGAACATGATCGGTTCCATACTATAGACGGGGAGGTCATGCCCGTCGTTGTAGCCCATTAACCCCGCATGTGCGTTCCTGTTCATCACTGCCAGACGCCTGGTAGGTTCCGGGATATTGTCATCGCCGCACAAGCCGTATTGTGGTCTCGATGGCCTTGACGACGTGGCGTTTTTGGTCCCGGCATGTTGTCGATGTCCACTGGGCTCTCGAATCCAAAAGTGTGTTGAAAAGATTGTGCGGGACTTAGGATGTCAGGTTGCGAAGTTGCCAACAACGCTCGACGGCTTTCCCAACTCGCCGGAGCGGCCATCAACAGCACCGGCGATTCCGGAACACACAACAACAGCACCAGAGACGGAAGAAAAAAGACAATATAAAGATTATAAGGGAGGTCCAGAGACGGGTCGATTGAAGACACTGAGCACAATGACGTGATTACCGGTGTAGGGTGTCCGCCCTGTGATGATAGTCCGCTGTATCGTTGTAGGAGGGGTTGCCGATGTCGTACATTCGAAAAGGTCCGACAAAGATAGATTTCCAGGTTCATGGATAGAGTAGGCTTCAATTTGGCCAAGGAACTGATGCCAGTCAAGGATTGACTGGATTTAGCAAATTTTCTGAACCTCTTCGGGTCCCGGAGGATTCTCGCTGTCAAATGATGGCCGTATCGATTTCCGATCTCTGCAGTGAGATCCCACCCAGAAAGATAAGTAGAATGAGTGAACTTTCCCTGTATCTGCCTTTCTGGATGTATTGGATGGAGAATCTGAACATGCTCTTGGTATGGGACATGGAACCCGACATCGAGCCATTTATTTGTCGATGTTCACACTGGCCTTGGGGGTGGTTGTTGGAAAACCCCGCGTGTGCTGGTGAGAGATTGTTGGGGAGAAGGAGAAGGGGAATGCTCAACGACTGGAGATACCAGCCGGGTGATTTTGTTGTTAGGTTGGAGACACGCACATCAGTTGGCCTCTTATGCGGCCTTATGATGCCCACGCCTCTCTTTATAGCTTACTCTTTCAACTATCTTTTCAAATATCTCAACTGCTCCTAGATGTCTTTGGTTTAGATACTTTATCCCTTATTAGTATTATGGCTAGGAGATCTAAATAAGGTACCTAAAACATAACTCATTGTTGGTCTATGCGGAGGGAAAAAGCTCATTAAGTCATTCCAACAATATCTCATATCAAGCCAAGGTCGGCGCACCCCAATGGTCCTTCCAAGGTTGAGAGTGCCCATTCTTAGACATCTACAGCATTGCACCACATATATCTATTATTCAATAATATAGTCTTCCCTTCACCGAACCAGGAGGAACATCTTGTGCCACGGTGGTCAAAGCAATACACCCAACGTCAGCTTCAGGTTGAACATCTCCAAGCCATAATTTCGTGTCTCGCATATTCTTCGACCATTGGTCTGAAGACCATGTGGAAGACCCGACAATCCCTTCAGTCTTATTTCGCAACAGGGCAACGGAGATCGATCCTAGAAGGTCGGGAGCGATCGTTATAATATGAAGATATGCGCCCACTAGTGCAAAGCAGAAGATCACCACCGAGGAAATAATGAGGACGGCGAGCCATGGACGGTTACATCTGACAATATTTTGGAAATGCGTATTGTGGGCAGTGAATTTGACGGGTGTATCCTTGATTGGACTTGTTTTCCGTGTAATTGCCGTCATGTTGACAGAGCCCGTGAATGCCGAGGGACTGATACCGAGGTAGAGCACGGAATTGAAGAGCTGCGATAGACGAGTGCCAAAGACTTTCGGTGTCGTGGTCTCAGGCGACATGAGGTTCTCGCCGAAGAAGTTTCCAACAGCATGAAAAGGGTCGATAAAATATCCAATTAGGGGCTGTAGACCACCGTTCTGCTCGATGTGGGGAAATAGGGTAGTGAGGATATACAAGAACCCTGCATTATATCGTATGGGTAGCTTGGGATCTGCACCCAAATTGACATCGAATATAGTCCAGTTTTTGTGGAAATGTGACTTATCCACCGACCGCCGAGCGGAGGACAAGTTGCAAGTGTTTGTAGACTGATTCCCGTCTAAGCTCTCGCATGTCACGTTGGATTCGACATAGGTCGTGCTGATGTCGCATATGGCCCGTGTGATGGGGGATCGATGCTCGTCAGGGCCTGCATAACCACGATCGAACGATTCCCATATCAGCTTGCGGGCATTCCGAGTCCTCGTCAGTGATGCATTGAGTGAGTTCGAACACGGCTCCGAGATGGCGAGCTGGAACTGGGATCCACCCCAAGCGCTCGTCCAGCTGCAATCGTCGCCATTACCCGGGGATGGAGCGTCTGGGCCGGTGAAATTGGTGAGGTTCATATTGTGTAATGTGTCGAAGACGGGACAGGAGATGGATAGATACGAGCCGGGGAGGGTAAATGATGTGTTACCGGAGCTGGGCAAGTCAATCACCGGCACACCGACAAGAGACGCGTACGTCAAGTCATCGTTTTGGGGTAGATCCATCCACCCTGTACTGTTTTTCTCAAGATTCTCGATCACAGGAAACCGGATGTTGCCCCAAAGATCTTGGTTACGGGTTGCAAGTAGCGAGGCTGCGGACAGAGAAGCTGTCATAGGATTGGCGACTGATGTTACGGCTTCCGATACTCCTTGCCCGTAGCCATACTGGTACTGGGTGAAGGTATCCAAAGTCGTCAACTCGACCTCGTTATCTGGGTAACTCGGGACGATGGAAATTACTCGGAGAGACGCCTGGCTACCCAACGGAGACAGGCACCACAGCAAGACGGTAAATATCGCGGCGAAGTTCACAGCACGGAGTCTAATGTGAGTCAGAAAAGCTCCTGTGATAGTCTGGCTGCCGAGACATTGCTCTACTAGCCCGATCGTTGCTCCTCGAGTAGTCTGGATGCGCCATGATGCAATACTTTTTATGCTGCTACCAGCAATGGCAGCGAAAAGGACTGGGAATACAGTGGGCGCCTTTGAGAGGAAATGTGGAGTCAGCTAGGTTTGACAACATTGAGGATGAAAGTAGGATCGACCGGGGCAGCTAACATATTGAGAGACCTCGAATAGTTTAGCCCCCATGGAGTCTGGGCCTGCTGGTTGTCCATCGATACAACGAACCCATATCCCGAACACGGCGAAGAGTGAGGCTACAATGGCAAGAATCAAGTCCCATATCAGACGAGAAATTCTATCCACCTGAGAGAGCTTGAGGGGCTGCGGTTGGAGCTTCTGCTCGTCGACCCCGGGAAGCTCGATTGTTGTATAATATTGGAATTCTGATGATGGCCTTGGATTCGAGTAGCTTTCCTCCACTGGTACAGCGCCGTAGGGGGTGTGCTTTGATTGTCTCATCTCGTGGGTTTTTTGATCCTCAGTTTCAGCAACAGCGACAGGCCGGGGCCCTTCTTAGTTTAAGCTGCAGCTACTGCGCACTGAGTACACAGCCCGTCTTTATGCAGGATAAATAAGCGTTAATTTATAAGGCGAGCGCTAAGGATCTGGACCTTCGTGGGTGGAATCGAGGCAAAGCATTGGATGGTTCGCAATTGGGCCCCGGGCAATCCTCTCCTGGTCGGGCGAGGCTAAATATGCATTTGCCCATCATTGCCATTTACTGGTGCTGCTCCTGTTCCTATTTGCAGCTGATTGGGTATGAGCCTTATAACCAGCCCCCTTAAACCGGGGGCTCCCCTTGCCCCAAAAGGTTAATTCATTCAGCCTTTGTCACACACTGCAGTTGCCCGGACCTTGGGGAGGGGAAAATCATCCGTTTCAGGTATCATGCAGGGGGCTAAATATGGAAGAAATTGATGAGTAAATCAAAAGGCTGATCTCACACCATTACTCTACTCGGTACGGAGACGAAATGTTTATCTGCAACGAGATTTTTATGCTGGCTGATATTGGCACTCAATTTGACGAATAACATTCCAAGTGCACTTCAGTAGAAGGGCTTCGCCCGGGTGAAACTGATTAGTAAATCGAAACGGAGGCCTGGACTACCTACGTATCTATTCTAGCCCTCTTGAGAATTATCATTTCCGTCGGACAATGGTCCAGTCCGATGTTGCAGAAAATGCCTGTGCAATTTAGGAATTCCCATCACCACCGTTCTACCTGCCTTGAACACCGATAGTCTACATACTTTCTCAAGATGCTACTCTTCTATTCTAACAGCCAATCCCAATAGTTATGTAGTTTTAGCATGCGTATTTTTTGGACATAGAATCTAGGTAGTTCATAACTGTCAAATAGACTTAATGTGTCTCCACAGACCAGACCATGGTTTGCGACCGGGACGTATTACCTTGTTGGGACGTCACTGGTTCTATGACCGGGGAAAGCAATCGATGACGCAGTGGGTTACCTAGATACCATCAAAGTGATGAAAATAGTCGTCTGATCCATCGAAACAAGATGAAGCCTTAGCTTTATCAATTGCTATGTCTATTATCCATATTCCTAGATACCCAGTACATTGAACAGCTCAGCATGTCGCACAGTCCACACGATACTAGCACTAGTGAAAGCGATGATCTCAGTCACATCACGACGGGGGTCGATCGTCGTCTATCGGAAATTGGGCCCATGCGCCCAGAGAGCATCAATCGCCGCCAAAGCAACCTGAACGACGTCGAGCTAGAACGAATCAACACCTATCGACTCCAACATCGCTCAACTGTCGGCTCCGGCATAGGAATCACACCGCGCGAGCAATGGCTCCCCTTGGGAGCTGGCAAGCCTCATCCCCCACCTCTCCCAGATCCGGAAGAATATATAGTCGAGTTCAACGATGCGAACGATCCTCTGCACCCCCAGAACTGGTCCCTCGGACGCAAAATCTGTATATCTGCGACCTTAGCATACACAACTTTCGTTTCGTCTTTCGCCAGTGCCATATACTCCTCCGCCGTAGGAGAAATTAGTGTTAATTTTGACATCAGCACGGAAGTCGCTGTCCTCGGCGTAACCCTGTATGTTCTGGGATTCGCTTCGGGGCCGACAGTATGGGCGCCAGCAAGTGAGCTCATTGGGAGAAGATGGCCGATCTGCATTGGCATGTTCGGGTACTCCATCTTCGCCGTTGCATCAGCGACCAGCAAGGACGTTCAGACCTTGATGTTGACGCGGTTCTTTTCCGGCTTTTTCTCTGCTAGTCCGATCGCTATCGTTCCCGCCGTATTTGCAGATATTTGGAATAACCAGACGCGGGGCGTGGCGGTCGCTATGTTCGCCATGGCTGTATTCGTGGGGCCTTTCGCGTCTCCGTTCACTGGAGGCTTCATCACAATGTCTTATCTGGGATGGAGGTGGACCATGTACATCTCGTCCATAATGGGATGGCTGGCCACTGGCCTTTGTCTTATTTTCCTGAAAGAGACATATGCGCCCTCTGTCCTGGTGGAAAAGGCAGGCATCCTGCGACGACAGACACGCAATTGGGGAATCCGCGCGCGACAAGAAGAGATCGAGGTTGATTGGGGCGAGCTGATCACGAATAATTTCAGTAGGCCATTCCGTATGCTTTTCACCGAGCCAATTGTTTTCCTGGTAAGCCGTGCGTGAATATTTCGTACTGAGTCGTGCTAACGTTCCTTCAGATCTCCCTCTGGATGAGTTTTGTGTATGGCCTGATGTATGCACTTCTCGGTGCCTACCCCGTTGTCTTCCAAGGGATCCATGGAATGAACCTTGGTGTTGGAGGACTCCCTTTCATCGGATTGATTATTGGCGAGTTCCTAGCTGGCGCCTATGTCCTTTTCGACCAAAGGTCATATATCAAAAAGCTAACAGCCAACAATAACATCCCGGTCGCGGAATGGAGGCTTCCTCCCGCCATCTTTGGGGGTATTTGCTTCTGTGTCGGGCTCTTCTGGTATGGATGGACTGGATGGACAAAGTCAATCCATTGGATGGCCCCAACCGCCAGCGGAGTCGTGACTGGATTCGGCATCTATGTTATCTTCCTGCAATGCTTCAACTATTTGATTGACTCGTACTTGACATTGTAAGCCGTTTGATTTGCACTTTTCCATGGAACGTCATATTGACTTTGAAACCAGTGCCGCATCTGTGTTTGCTGCGAATACCATTATTCGTTCAGCGGTGGGAGCTGCATTCCCCCTGTTCTCAAAGCAGATGTTCGTCAATTTGGGTGTACAGTGGGCTGGCACACTTCTCGGGTGTCTCGCACTCATCATGATCCCGATTCCCTTGGCATTTATCAAATGGGGACCTGCGTTGCGTAGGAAGTCTAAGTTTGCGCCAATCTTAGACCCTTCTCCTGCGGGAAAGTCGGAGAAAGGGGACGGGTCTGTTTAGGCGTGACGTTTGTGTTTTGTATACTATACATATAATTCGCCTGGTACTGATAATGAATCGATGGACATCTGAACATTGTAGGTTTCGATCACTGGACTTATTCTGTTCCTCATTCACCCAAGAATGGATGAAATAGAAGGTCAGCATAGATCTGCGATCATATGGAGTCTGCTGTAGCATCGTGGTTGAAGCAGTATATAGAGCTCTGTGCTAGTATTTGAGGGGTCTGCCTTGGTGATTTTCAAGGTGACGTCCTTTTGTAGCTCAGAAAGCACTATGTAAGACCGGAATGCCATGATTGACTTCCCAAAGAAAGGCTGTGAACCAACCTTAGGTCTCTTGCGAGCCATACTGTCCAAGATGTGCCGTAGTCCCATTTCCCAATGACCTGATACCGCTCATGGAAGATGTCGCCCAGATGTACTGGATGATAACCTCCCGTGCGGTAGTCCTCGACGGGCTCAACGTCGTGGATTCTCTCGAAGTGGCGCGTAGTCAATAGATGGGAGAAATGCTGCGATATGTCGAGACAAGAGGGAACTGGGTAAATTGATCCTAGTTATCATGTTCACACTTCCGACATGCACATTATACTACGTCAAAGAGCGGTGAATCAACACATGAATACAACGCACCTCTATGACGTGTTTTCTCTACGTACGTACCTCTATGTAGGGTATTTCCTCTGCCGGGTGGGGCTCTCCCATCTGAGCGCCGCTGGTATGAGGACGCTCAGAGTCAGGGTCATTTAATAGTTTCTGCCGGACTTAGGGTCACTGATCACTCGGTGAGACCCCAATATTAGGTATGACTTGGGTCTGAACCCAGCACTGGTTCTTGCTTGTATGCGATGCAGTATATACTGGGTACCCACCACGCATAAAGACTATGGACCGCGGGAGGTCTCTGGCTCTTCCAGCTGATAAGTCTCCCCAGCTGTATAGTCGTCACGTGGGACCAACGGTCGTGACAAAGCCCGTTCTTCATCATCTGACCTGGAGAAGCCTTCTAAGGCTGCAGCTTCTGCCTTGTCGTACGGCGTGTCACAGCCGACCGACAGCAGCGGTGGGTAGTAGCGACGGTAGGAGAACCAGGTCAGGAGTCATAGCACCTCGTCTGTGCGGATGGATCTGGCTGTGATAAGCGAATACGCTGCACGGACTAGCTGGCCCCCTTCTGGTACGGCACCAGTCCAAGTATCTCTTGGATCAAGACAACTAAAGAAGCTGGCCCGGTGACCGTCCACTGACTACCTACACGCAAGCACCCCAACCTCAATGTTGCACCGCTTGTTCACCATGGCTACAGCTCAGGCTTGCCGGTATTGATTTGATGTAGGCCTTTTGCTTGAATGCAACAGTGAGATCTCATTTGATGTTCAGGCATTCCATCTACGGGACGCTACTTCTAGCCCCAAGAAGAGCGCGCCGGGCCCGTTGAACCTCGAGCCCATTTCAAGGCTGCACTACCTCAAGCTGTTCATCCTTGTGCCATGACTACCCCAACTAACCTGAATGGGCAAGACGTTTCAAGCCGACCAACCTGGTACATTGACATATGAGATTGTTTCAGGCACTTGCTGAGTATAAGTAGGGGATTGGAATTCGAGCTGCGACTACTGCGAGCTGGTAGTTGTGCTGGTCCTCATCTCATAGCCTTCATACTCGATTTCCTCATTGGATTTGTGAATCTCATGACAAAGCTCCAGCGCCAGCTCCATCGTTATTGTACTCTGCTTTCGCAATCCAAAAAGCGGTAAGGTCTGAGCACTAAAACGGAAGGAGGCTAAGAAGTGGTAGAGAAGATCCCCTACCTACGTATGCATGTATACTCCAAAATACATCGAAGAAATCAATACATGACGATTAGACGAATGGACTTTCTGGTGCCTCGTAGTTGTTCCTGATGTCTTCATAATTCTCGTCTCTCATCCACTGCCTCGATGGTTTAGGCCGGCTGTTTGTTTTTCGGGGAAGACCATGCCCGTGCTATTCAGTGGTGTAAGCACCTGGACGAACCTTGGAAGTAAAGCTGTCAGACCGAACAAATCCGATAGTTATCTGCGGGCGAGATTTGTCGATGGTCCACGATCGGATATGGCCGCCCCAGATATACCAGAGTAATGAGACTGGAGATAATTGAATATGGCCCGGTGCAAGCGATTTGTCCTTATATGATCATCGGGTTACTCCGTTATCACATTCCCACAGTCCCACATTCCCAAGGGTCCACATGCAACACACACGACACAAAACTGATAAGATCGAGCTCACGAGGACTGAGCGCACCGTGATCTTGGCATTGCAGGGATTTGTGCAATTCTGAAGGAGTAAGGGTCTCGTTCTTGAACATGCCATTTTGAATTTTTCATTTGAAGTGACTCTAGAGTCGGCATAATATCTGTCTCTTTGTTTTCCGTCGGTTTCCCGAGTCTTGACCCATGAACGACCCTTCATAAAAATTCCTGTCGGCAAACTGACAGCCAATGAGCCAATGAGATTTTCTACGCGGCATCTCACGGGTGAAATGCGACCCGCCCAAGCCGCCAAGGGCCAACCTGGCCGAAGATAGCTGTCATTGGAGGCGAACTTTTTTTTTTTTTTTTCCTTATCAGCAAGATGTGGTTGGCCGAGAGACCTTGAGATTTGCCTATTTCTTCCTTCAAAACCTATATTCTACAACTCCCACTGCAGGAACAGCTTTTAAATACTGCGTCTCAAGGACGACAGCGTCTTCGGATTTCGCTGTATCCACCGCACACGACCGTGCTCCTCTCTCGCAATGGGTTTAGGTAATTGGGTCCACGACACCAACCTGCGGGTTGCCCGCAGTCCCGTGGGGAAATGGTTTCGTCTGGAGGGCTCCGGCCATGTAAGTCATACTACACTGTATACGTGTGATCGCACGGCCAATACCGAATATGAGACTAAACCATAGTCTCAGCCTAAAGAGAGGAAGGGCAGCTACTTCTTCACTGAAATCCGCGCCGGCCTCGCCACCTTTTTCGCCATGGCATACATCATCTCCGTCAACAGCAACATCACCTCCCTGACTGGTGGAACTTGCGTCTGCCCCGCAGAAGACATGCAAGATCACTGTGCAAACAACGTCGAGTATGCTATGTGCACGCAAGAAATCAACCGGGATATCGTCACCGCCACCGCCGCCATCGCCGCCCTCTCAACGTTCTGCATGGGTTTATTCGCCAACCTGCCTATCGCGCTCGCACCTGGAATGGGCCTGAACGCATACTTTGCCTACACCGTTGTTGGAGTCCGTGGGAGCGGCATGGTTCCATACTCGACTGCTCTCACGGCCGTCTTCGTGGAAGGATGGGTCTTCTTAGGCTTGACGTTTATCGGTATGCGGCAGTGGCTGGCGCGTGCGCTTCCAAAGTCTATCAAACTCGCAACTGGTGTCGGCATCGGTCTTTACCTCGCATTGATCGGTTTGACCTACAGCGCTGGTATTGGATTGGTCCAGGGTGCCACTGACACTCCCATTGAGTTGGCTGGATGTCTGGAGCAAGATTTCGACAAGGAGACGGGTCTGTGCATGAGCAGCGCGAAGATGCGCAGTCCGACTATGTGGATTGGTATCTTCTGCGGCGGTGTTATGACGGCCTTGCTGATGATGTACCGTATCAAGGGTGCTGTCATTCTCGGCATTTTGTTGGTTTCTATCATCTCCTGGCCTCGCACTACGCCCGTCACTTACTTCCCCTACACCGAACTCGGAACCAGCAAGTTTGATTTTTTCAAGCAAGTTGTCACTTTCCATCCTATCAAGCATACTCTACTCGCTCAGGACTGGAACTTGGCTGGCAAGGGCGGTGAATTTGGACTGGCTTTCATTACATTTTTGGTATGTCGCCAACATTCAATACAGGCAGAAGGTTACAACTAACATTTACGCAGTATGTCGATATCCTAGATACCACAGGTACAATGTACTCCATGGCCCGATTTGCCGGCGCAATCAACGAGGAGACCCAGGATTTCGAGGGCAGCGCCATGGCCTACATGGTTGACGCGATTTCTATCTCGATCGGATCCCTCCTGGGCAGTCCCCCGGTCACAGCATTCGTCGAGTCCGGCGCCGGCATTTCCGAAGGCGGTAAAACCGGTCTGACATCCTGCGTCACCGGCATTGCCTTCTTCATCGCGGTATTCTTCGCCCCGATCTTCGCTTCCATTCCACCCTGGGCCACGGGTTGCACGCTCGTGATTGTCGGTGCGATGATGGCCAAGGCTGCCGCCGACATCAACTGGCGGTACTACGGTGATGCGATCCCTGCGTTCCTCACCATCGCTATCATGCCGTTTACATACAGTATTGCCTACGGTCTGATCGCTGGTATCACCAGCTATATCACGCTCAATGGCTTTGCGTGGTGTCTTGAGAAGATCACCGGTGGTCGCATTGTCCCACCTAACAAGGATGAGTCTGATCCTTGGTCTTGGAAGCTTAAGGGCGGGTTCCTTCCTCCCTGGGTTAACCGTGCTGCTCATGGAAAGAAGGATTTCTGGAAAGATGACGAAGAGTATGCGGAGCAGCGGGTTGCTTCTGGTGAGGCTGTTTCTTTCTCTTCTGCGTCGGATGAGCGAGTGCCTCTTGAGAAAGGTCATGAACCTACCGCTGCGCCGATAAAGTCGGCGTAGATACGGAGGATGGGAAAGGGTAGTTGCGGTTGTGGTTTGTTTCTGCATGGCATTATACCGGATGTGTTCATTTTGCATACTCTTTTTTATTGTATTTATTGACTTACTATTCACACCTGTCTTTCGGAGGTGTTGTACATGCCACGGAATGAAAATATAGTTCTAATACCACATATCTTTGCGTGTATATAGTGCCACAGTACAGCCTCTGCTAACATGCTATTATCTGCATTAGTCTTGATAGCAGTGGAACTACAATTTTGAGGTGAGGATGGAATAGAAGCATGAAGGTTTATGAGATAGCGGAGATCAATGACGACAACCTATCAACTTCAAGCATGGTCATGCATAATGTCCACTAGGGACGTATAAAAGTGTGGCTCTGCAGAAATCAAATGGCTCCGCCATCATTCCTCCATGATTCGTTTAGATGCTAGCGCCAGCATCAAGTGGTCGACGAGACTAGATAAAACCGTCAGGGACCGGCTGCTTCGTGTCCATTTCATTATCACGATGTAGGGCAAAGGAAAGGCTATGATCTTAGGTATTGATCTGTTCTTCTTAATTAGCTTATTTTGTCCACTGATACTGGTTATATTTATAGCTAACCCTTTGGTGGGGCAAATATATGTGGCCGAAAGTTGTGATGTATATTTGACGGGGTGTGCACAAGTCCTTGTCGCGGAGTTTAACTTTGCAGGGTATACCTCGGCACGGAGATTGTGAGGATGCATGACTCCGTTCGTGGACACGGGAGTAGATCCATTGGATGCATTCCAAGGTCAACCTGAGTCAATCCAAGTCAATCCGGGGACGTCCCCACAGTAAGCACTAACATCCTCTAGGGCTAGAAAATCACTAAAATCCGCTTATAAAAACGCAAGGGTCCCACCTAAGTTCCGTGGAACGCTCACTGCTGAATCAACTGTACAGTCAAAATCTACCGAAAGCTTCAAATATCACCATCCACTTAAAACCAGGAACCAAACAGTTTTCGCCATGGCCACCGTACAAGGTCCCTGTGACCCCGCATTCAACCGCGTGCGGGATCTTCTCCAAGAAAGACTAACCTCAGGCGAAGAAGTCGGCGCCTCACTCTGCGTCAACATCAACGGAAAGAACGTCCTCGATATCTGGGGCGGCCACGCAAACGCCGCCAAGACACGCTCGTGGGAAAAAGACACCCTAACCGTCGTCTTCTCATCTACCAAGGTCGTCACAGCCCTAGCCGCACTAATCCTCGTCGATCGCGGCCTCCTAGACGTCGAAGAGAAAGTGTCAAAGTACTGGCAGGAGTTCGCAGCCAACGGAAAAGAAGACACGAAAGTGTGGCACATCCTCAGCCACGCCTCTGGTCTGCCCCACTGGGACGAGCGCATCCCCATGGAAACCATTTACGACACCAAAGCCTCGACGGACCTGCTCGCTGCGCAGGCTCCGTGGTTCAAGGCTGGCGAAGCGTCCGTTTACCAGCTGATAGATCATGGGCATTTGATCGGTGAGATCGTGCGACGCATTAGCGGGAAGCCGTTGAAGCAGTTCATTGCCGATGAGATTGCCGGTCCGTTGGGCGCGGACTTTAGTCTCGGTGTGGCGGAAGAGGACTGGCCGCGTACGGCGGATATCATTTCTGCTCCGCCTGCGTCTATGCCGGAGATGGACCCGAAAAGCATTGTGGGTAGAGCATTTGGCAATATTACGCTGAAGGCGGAGGATGCGCAGACTCCTGAATACAGAGGCACTGAGATTGGTGCTATCAATGGGTTTGCGAATGCGCGTTCTCTGGCTCGGATTGGGTCAATGGTGTCCCTGAAAGGCACAGTTGATGGGAAGCAGTATCTTGGGCTCAAAACTATCGACCAGATGATCCAGGAACGGATTAGTGGTGTCGATCTGGTGTTATTCATGAACTTCAGATTCGCGCTTGGCGTTGCCCTGCCGGTGCCGGAGACTATCACCTTCATCCCCGATGGAAATATCTGCTTCTGGGGAGGTTGGGGTGGATCTATGCTGATCATGGATCTGGATCGCCGAATGACTATTGGTTATGCCATGAACAAGATGGAAGCAGGTGTCTTGGGAAATGAGAACGTGAAGGCTTACGTCAATGCGATCTATGAAATTATGGCAGACAAGAAGCCGTCCGTGTCCCTATGATGTATGAATGTATGATTTTGCTTGCATAGATTGATCTTCAATGGACGTGATTTCCGACGTGTATTAAACGAAGACCGAAACCGTCTAGATATACCCTTCAGTTTATAAATTGACAAAGATATTTCTCCATGATAGTCCGAAATTGTATTTTCATCATTGCCCAACCAATTCCCGTCAAGTGGACTTCTTGACCTTCGAAACCTCCTGCCTATTACCGCCGGTCTCAGTAAAGACGAGCTCATCTCTCTCCCAAATTAACTCTACCGCAGTACCTGCGGGGCCGACCAGAACCGTCAATAGAGCAGTCTTAACCAAGAGACTGAGCCAAGAGACGTTATTGAGCAGCTGCTTGTGAGCAACGGTGTACAGTGAGATCGCCCAAATCAAGACACCCGCAGAACCAATCATATAGTCCCATCGGAGGAAGACATGGACCCCGTCACCGACATTATCAACCGTCAGCCCAGACCAAGGCAGAGGAACTGAGAAAACATTGGCCGGGTGAAGGGAGTCCAGAAAACGGTCTTCAAACAAAACCGGGACTACAACAGTTGCCAAAGAGACGACCAATGTGACAATTTGCGACAGAGACGCATTAGCAAACGCAAATGCGTAGACCCAGCGCAAGCTAGACATGGATGCGCGGTGGTTGTTGGAGAAGAAAGGAGACAGAGTAAAGTAGGCGACCGTGGTCAAGATTGACACATACGCGGGCCAGGGGTGCCAGATGGCAATGGCGATCTGCTTTAGGTCCACAGGAATCACAGAGGGAGCGGGCAAGGCCATCGCCACGGTCGGCACCATGTATCCAACGACGAAGACTAACGGCAGAACTGCGAGGACTGCTCGTGGGATGCGGATGTTATCTGCATGAGGACGGCGCGCAGTGATCGAGCAGCCCAGCTGAAGAGCGCATGTCAATGGGATCCCAAAGGCGAAAGTTAATACTTGAGCGGCGAGGCCAAATATGGTCGGGCTGTATGAGTAGTTAGCTTTTGTTTATTATCCAATATGCTTGTTAATGGGCATAGCGTACTAAGCGGCTATTGTCCCCGCATTGCCCTTTCTCCAAGATTCCAAGACAATCAGAGTCCAGGTTGCGCCGAAGGTGCCACTAAATCCAACTCCGTGAAGCAGCAGACCAGGGTTGTTGCCATCCAGTGCCGGATAGAAAAATGTGGTCAAAAGAGTCAGTACGTGATCGACTTCCTTGATTCCCGTGTAGACTGTCCGCAAAGGGGCGTCAAAGCTCGGGAGCTTGCCGGACTCAATGGATCTGCGGGCCAGGGCATCGAGGCCGTTGATGTAGGAAAAGTAGAATATGGCGTAGAACACCAATGCGCTCAAAGAAAATAGTATATATCTCATTATGTGAAAATGGTGTACTGGTGTAAAAGCTAGGAACCCATTCAAATCTGGGGAAACCGGGAGGAGTAGCCGGACTTATAAAAAACAGGGCCGATCTGTGCTAAGTCCCATGGGTGTGTGAGACCGAGGTGTCACGAATTCAAGGTTGTGCAACCACTTCCTTGACGATCTTTGATCCTTCCGTTCACATGCATACGAAATGGAGTTCAGTCCCTACCTAGGTAGGTACCTAGGACCTAGGCCAGCATATTGCATACCAAAATGGGTTTAGCGTTCACCACATCTTCCTCAATCGCCTAACGTATCGGGCATCGACTCCAATCAACTTTCACTTCATCCGCCATGGCTGGATCATTACCGCTCGAAATTCTCCAGGAGATATTTTCCTACCAGCCAGGCCACCTAGCCTCATGCGCTTGTGTCTGCCGGCAATGGCAGGTGGCTGCTGAGAGATTTACCTTCGCCGATCTGCATATCAGTTTGGCAGATCTCGAAGACTTCCAACAGATTTTTCCTATATCCAACTCCGCCGGTCGATGTTTCCACCTCCGAAGTCTACATTTCAAGATCATTATCCCGAAATATAGTATTGCCGCCCGCGCCAAGTATGAAGACCAAGATGATCGCGACAGCAATAACAACGCTTTCACGCAAGCGATTACATCGCTCTTTGAAATTCTGAGCTCATGGCCCGAATACGACCGTTACATGTCACTGCAGATCTACGCCAGGTCTCCAAGCGATTGGCAAGCAGAGCCGGACTGGAATAGACGGCGTGCCCGACTGCGACGAGGCTGTCTTTTCCCAGAGAAGGACCTGCTACAGCGCCGGTATCAGGATTCCTATCTCCAGCTGATGCGGAAGATTGTTCTTCCTGACGTCAAATGCATTACTTCATTAGACGTGATGGGGTGTGAGAAATTCCGCAACATCGCACCGGGAGCTGTATATGCGATGGTTGTCCGTCTTCCACGGCTGCAGACCGTCACCGCCACACTTCGTGACAAAGCTAGGGATGGTACCGGAATGGGTGATAGTCTTGATGGTAAGTCATATGAACGTCTTCCGTGCACTTTCATTCGTGAAAAATATCAGAAGGTTCTGACGGTTCGAATAGATTTCCCTAGAGTTGCTGCTCGTTGGCCGTCTTCCCTGCGACATTTGCGACTGAGATATGAGCCAACACAACGCTATGGCGAAAACTACTCACCGCACTCAATCCCAGGCCCAAACTCTCGGTCCCTTGCTTTACACCAAATGACTCAGCGCCTAGAAAGTGTTGACTTAACGGAAACCACGATCGGCCCTGATTTGTTCTGGCCGGTAGATGCCAACAATATCACCCCATTCTGGCCAAATCTTGTCAAACTTACCATAACGTACTCGAATAATTTCCACCCACGGCCTGAGTCTCTCGATCCAACGGATGAACTACTACGAACTGCACTCAAGAGCAAAGAACTTGATGAGTTGAGTATCGCTGCTGGATGTGCTGCTCAAAATATGCCTCGGCTACAGTCCATGGAGATGGATATCATGTTACCCGGCATACCGATCGCTCAGTATTATTTCATATACATTGCAACTCCAGGAAAAGTAAGATGGGAGACCACCTCACAGTTCTACGTATCGAAGAAAGCACAACAGACATGGAATGTTGCGGCTAGGCGTCATGGAAGTTCTCTGCCATCTGTGGAAGTCTGTGCTAGGTTTACTTGTTCCTCCGATTCAAGTTTGTCTTCATGAAAATGGAAGATGTCAAATGGAACCCAGAGGAAAGCAAGAGATTGAAAGTCAAGAAAATTGATTAGGAACCATATGCAGTATAGAAGTCTCCCGTCTCACGATCGAAACTATATGATGATAGTCTGGTGAGCAAAAATCTCGACGAGCTGGGTCTCGCAGCTGGACGTGCTACTCAGTATATGCATCGGCTAAATTCCATGGACATTGTTATCGGCGTACTCAGCGTGCCGACATCTCATGATTACTTCAGCTACGATGCAAATTTGGGCACAGTGTCATGAGCGACCACCTCGGAGTCCTACGTATCGAAGGAAACAGAAGAAGCGTGGTATGGTGCGGGTAAGCACTATGGATATGAGCCTGCCGCTTGCCCATCAATATCTGGCTGGACATACATTTAAGGCCAGCGATATTTGAGCCAGAACCTGCTGCTCGACCTGCAATCCCTGGATTGACCTACATGCAGGGTTCTGCGCCCGGTACTACAACGCTTGCTTCAACCCAGCCGCCATATGGTGCGGGTTCAAATTTGTTTTATGTCATATAAGAAGGCGAGACGATGTATCTCGGCCTAAAAGGGGCCTGTTAAATCAGACAGCATATTATCCACATGCAGCTCGTCCCGGTACCCCTCGAACACCTGATCGACCACGTCAGCCAGCCACCGAATCAAGTAGCGAACCGTGTAATGCATCTTGGTGTACTCCCAGTACTCCGGGAAGAAGCCCGCATTCTCCCAGTCGACAATGCCGGTGATCTTGCCGTTTTCGGCGAGAATATTCCTAGGATTTAGATCCCCATGTGTAAAGACGATTGCGTGTGAGAGGGCATGCGACTTGGCTGCGCTTCCTCGAGTATCATCCGTCATCCCTCTAGTCAGGAAGTTGTGGAAGTCGGCCTCCGTTTGGAAGCGCAAGTTCCCCGACTGGCTGTCCGGGATGCGCCAGTCCAGGATCCCGCCACCTGCAGAGTTGCAGATTTGAAACTTGCTGACTTGGTTGGGGATCGCTCGCATTTGGGCGATATAGCGTTTAAGGTCAAATACAACGTTTTCCATTTGCTCGTCCGTCATTGCGTGAAGTATGTGGCCGATTGGACGGCCTGGAACCCGGGTCATGAGCAAATAGGAAGCGTCAGGGGTTTGCAGGACATCAATTGGCCTCGGCGCGGGTATTTGTGTGAATTTCTCCACCATGTCAAGAGCATGAGCCTCCGCCCGACATTGAGTAGCCCAGTGAGCCGGTGCCTTCCGTAGGTACAGCCCCCAAGGTAACCGTTGGACTGTTGGGGAAAAGGATGGTCCGTAGAAATAGGTACCAATCGACAGGAGCTTTTCATAGGTTGCGGCTCGAACAAAACATGGCAAAGCGGTCCATAGTCGCCTGAAGGTAGAAAATAACAGCTTGGGCAATAATGGGAATCGAAAATTTTGTGTGACTGAGAGCTGTCAGAAATTATCCCAGGCGAAAACGGGGTATAGACTCACTAGGACGGTCCCGCTGTTGTGTAATGTGCGTCCGTACCTGCATCCATGCCAGTGCGTTGGAAAACAGGGCATGAATCTCAAAAATATCCTTGTGGGGGATTGGGATTTGTTTAGTAGTCTTATCCTCAAGAAGCATCATCTCTCCTGATAGAGCAATGGCCATTTCACCCCGAGCGCTGTGACTGGACGGGTTGGTACTGATCATATACTTCGTTTTCAGTCAGTGTGCACTTGTATAGATGGTTCGATGGTGACCTACACTCTGTCTGCGGGGTGAATTTTGCTGGTCCCAGCTCATAGGTTGAAACCTTACCTCGCCTGCCTCCACGAGCTCGAATGCAGAGACTGATGACAGCCAGAGATTATCAAGTCTCTCCATTGGCTCTGAGTGTAACGTGAGAATTAAGCGGAGAGATTCCATGGTATCCGTGGACAGAAAAGCGTGGAGCATCTCGGATAGTCGACCCTTATATGTCAACGTCAATAAAGACCATATGATAGGAACTGAATATACTTACCCCCTCGACTAGATCAGGATTCGTCAACACCCGTGGCGGAACGATGTGCACAATGCGCAGGTCAGAATCGTCTGGCCACTTGAACTCTTGTTGTGTGAGAGAACAGCGCCCGCCGTCTCTTTCATATACCAGCCGCTTGCTCTCAGCGGACAGCCCTGTTGCTACAATAGGTCGAACTACGCGCTAGCAAGTTAGGAACAGATGCGAGGGGGACTGTCTGGGTATATTTATGTTGTGCTTACAGATATTGACTAAATCCTTCCAATCTGAGAGGAATTCCCAAATTGTCTTTTTTGGGGCGGATTGCGAGGTGCCATCAATTGCGGTCTCCCGCAAAAAGTAGCAGGCTGCTTCCTGTGGATCCCGCGCATCTATGAGAAATGCGCCTAGAATAGAACGGTCGGGATGTGGCAGCTCGGTAATAGTCAAGAGGGCTTGGTATTGAGGAGATCGATGGTCCTGGTAGAATAGCTGGGATGCTGAGTCCTGGATATGGCATGGAACCGCCATGATCAGAGAACTAGCGGGTCACCTAGGACCTAAATGATCAAGTTCTGATAGATATTTAGGGGAAAAGGGAAAGGAAAAGAGAAGGGAATGAGAATGAAAAGAACAAAGGAGGCGGAGCAAGGTAATGAGACGTAAGGCTAAGATGTCTCCAGGGCCCCGGCGTTTGTCTAGTCTGGTCTCCAAGAGACCAACAGGGGTCACATAACAGGTGCATTTGTTAAGTGTTTGACATACAGGAGCTACCCCATGTACAGCGACACATATAACACAAATGGAAATCTTGGCAGCATTCTGCTTCTGAAAATTTGTCTGCCACAAGGGAACCTGGCGTTACTCCTGTTTCGGCACACTACCCTACGAAACACACGTTGGGACACTGTTGGCCATAGCCATACTCGCCAGCACTATATTAAACGATTGATCAACCGCTAGTTAAGGACTCTTAACGTTAGAAGTCCAGGGTCCCTTAAGACAGACGACGAATCACCGTGGTATGATGGGGAATAGTCTTCACACCTAGTCCACAGTAACTAAGTGGAGTCGCTCCTCAGCTTTTATTCATTGTATTTATTATGAAAACATCTACGTTCTTGGTCGCAGGACAGTGTCTTGGTCCATATTTGAAACTCTACAAGTCTACTAAGGTCTCAACGCTTGAACCCCTTAAAATAGGGATTGGCAATGGTGAGTCCTGTAGAGGTGCGCGATGAAAGTGAAACCAGGGTATGGGTCGCGTTAACGCTAGTCCTCTTTTGTAGTTTTTATGGGGCCCAACACGTGATGCAACAGCGCGTCGTCGCATGCGCTAGTTATGGATCACCTGATGCCTAACGGCCATTGACCGCCCAAGCCAAAACAGACAAACAAAATTTCCCCACCATAGCTCTCCATCACATCCTCACAGATTGGAAATTTGATTTTCTTCTTCCAAATCTCAATCGAATGCTGGCAGCTTGCGTTGAATCAACTTGGCTTATGGGACTGGCACATGCCGTCCCGGTACCTCCGACAAGATGCTGCGGGATTCTGATATAGATTCCTTGAATGGGCATCTAATGTCCTTATCGCGGGAGCAACAGAAGCAACATGACAATCTTCAGGACTTGCTCACCCAGTTCAAGAGTCTGTTGGACGACTACAGCTCGCTCAAAAGTGACTATGAAGAGGTTAAAGAAGGCAGAGAGAAATACAAAAGACAGGCTAGAGGCCAGGTACGAATCGACAGGCTTACAGAAACTACGAGAGCGAGAAAACTGACAATCCACCAGGATCGTAATCCTTTTGTCCTTGTCCTTGTGGATGGAGACGGATATCTGGTGAGACTGTCTTGCTTTCCTTGACATCCAATCGATCGCCTAACATACCTCTCTAGTTCAAAGAGCATTTCCTGAAGCATGGCAGTGAAGGTGGCATTAATGCAGCCCGCGAGCTGAGCGACTCTATCAAAGAGCTTATGCATTCGACAATGGGAATGCAGGCAGAACAGTGTCGGATCATGGTTCGTGTCTATGCAAATGTTCTCGGGTTGTCCAAGGCGCTAGCACGAGCTGGACTTATGGGCCATGAAGCTCGATCTATGTCGCCATTTACTTCGTCATTTACTCGTGCCCAAGAGCTATTTGATTATGTCGACGCTGCAGAGAAGAAGGAAGGCAGTGATTTCAAGATCAGAGGTAATGAACAATTTGGCATGAATAGACTTGTTATTGTACTGATATGTGCTGCGAAATCAAGAAATGTTCCGTCTCTTCGTGGATCTCAACCAATGCCGACATATCTATTTTGCCGGCTGCCACGACACTGGATACGGCTCTCTCCTGACGCCCTATAGAGGCAGAAGTGACCGTATCACCCTCATCAAAGCTGCTAGTTTCCATCGTGAATTCGAGGCACTGGATCTCCCTATCAGAGAATTGCCTTCGGTGTTCATGTCTACTCCTTTACTTAACAGCAAGCCGCCCATGGGCCCGGCCGCGTCTCCGACTGTGGCCAAATTCAACGGTGGAAATGGTGCACACCACGTTTCTAATGGCCCAAACGGTGCGAATGGTGCCAATGGTGGAAATACCACCAAACCAGTCTGCAAGCACTTCCAAAAGGTATTGATTCCCGATCACACAATGCCATGATGGGTAACCTGTTGACTGACATCGACCTAGGGTATCTGCAAGTTCGGCAATGGTTGCAATAAACAACATGTTATGCCGAGCCAGTCATTGAATCATCACCCGTCATCTAAACACTCAAGCGCAAGTGATTCACCTAAACAATTGTGGTCTTCCCCTACGGTTGTTGGTCGCTCAGAGGATTTCCTTAGATCAATGCTCCCGTTGCCAAGCATCAAAACGGAAGAATTCATCCCAGTCAATAAAGATGGGGACCGTATCGACCCGTACTATCCTCACCCGTCACCAGAAGCCTTCGACGAATACCACGCTCGAGCCAAAGAACACAAAGTCTGCAATAGCTACCATCTGTCCGGAGAATGCGGTGACATGAGCTGCACCTACGATCACAGCGATGTCTCTAACGTGATAATCGACGTTCTGCGATACATGCTCCTCCAACACCCGTGCAGTCGGGCTGGGGCATGCCGATCTATCAAATGCTACATGGGCCACCTATGCCAGAAGCCCGGATGCAAGGCTGTGAAGAGCTGGCAGTGCCGATTCAACCAAGCTGCTCACACCCTTGATCTTCAGACTGCTCGCTGGGACGTGCCAAGTGACCAGAGCCAAATTGATCAATGGTCTGTCAGCGACGCTTCTATCGGGGAGCACTCGCCGATTGAGCTCGCGTTCTAATCGATCACAATCCCCGGGGCCCGCAAAGAAACAATTTGCAACCATACCTACGGACAATCTCTCTTATTTGGGATGTCTTTGTATGTGTGAAAAGTCCGCGACTGCAAGGTCGGTTGCTCGACAAAACAATGGGTTGATGGCTAGCAATAAACCGACAGACTTACGAAAGACATTTGATTTCAATGTGCTAGAAAGAAAGTTGAGGACAGTCATCTTCCACATGAAGATTCGATTCCTTGGTGGCCACGATCATTCATGTTCGCTGGTCTACTTTTACAAGGTAATTCCAGGTGGTAGTTAGCCTAGAACAACGAATTCATATTTGACTGCCCTTACCGCTAATCTGTGCATTTAAACTGGTCATCGCGTAAGTCATTCCTAGAGGGCTTCATATAAAGGGTAAGTCATCTCGAAAGTTTGTGCTCAGGTGATGTCCAGTCTGTTGCTGTTGCCCCGGGAAGGTGCAAGGCAGGTCGTCAATTTAGGAAGGTACGTGGACTTGAGGGTATAAAAGGGCTCCCCTCGTCTTTCTTCCTCTCCTCTTCTTCCTCTCTCCAGCCCTCTCGTCCGCGATCTCACCGTAGCCCCCATGAGATCGCATAGGCGAGGCACAGGGCCGTGCATCACCTATACATAAAGACGTCAACATTACCAAGGTTGTTGAGGTCCATATAGGTCTACACCCAAAACAAACCGTTCTTTCTCGTGGAAGTTCTTTGACAAAGTCGTGGCTGGGCCTTTGGGCTCTGTATAGCCACTTGACGGGTCCCACGGAATACATGGGGGGTGTTGAATCACATCATCTTCCATTGTGTAGTTAGACATAGACACCCAGGTAGTCACTGAATAATCTACAGTCGAAGACTATATTCAAACTAGAGTAGCTGTATGCGAGCTACATTGGGTGGCACTGATGATTGTATAAATACGTAATTCCAACCAGCCAAGATCAGCACACCCTACGAAATACAACTTAATTTCCTTCAGACTTGACAGCGATTCCTTCAAGTGATCCTTAGCTTGATCAACGGAATGGAACCGAAAGTCCACCCATTCTTCGAGCCCAAGACTTGTTCTTGGCAGTATGTTGTCGCCTGTCCTGAGAGAAAAGAGGCGGCCATCATCGACTCAGTCTTGAATTATGATGCCGCGAATTTCCTCGTCACCACAGAATCTGCGGACGAACTCATGGACTGTGTTCTAAAGAATGGATATACAGTCACCTTGCTGCTGGAGACACATGCACACGGGGACCACCTCTCGGCCGCCTACTATATCCAACAAGCCCTCTGGTCCCGCGGGCAGCCTCATGCATCGATCTGCATTAGCGAGAACGTCAGGGTCGTCCAAAGTCACTTCGCCAACAAATATTCAATTCCGAGACAGGAAATCGACCACGCCTTCGACCATCTTTTCCAGCCTGATGAGGTATTCAACATTGGTGACGTGGCCAGCATCGCCCTCCATCTCCCAGGACATACACCGGACCATGGAGGCTACAAAATAGGGAACAACGTCTTCACGGGAGACAGTATGTTCAATCCAGATGTTGGCAGTGGTCGATGTGACTTCCCAGGCGGCGACGCGCGGGCCCTTTTCCGCTCGATGAAACGTCTCCTTACTTTCCCACCTGAGACAAGATTATACACAGGACATGATTATCCTCCTTCCAATGAGTACACGGCGCGATGCCCATTGCCGTATGTTACGGTTGAAGAGCAGGTTAAGAAAAACAAGCACATCAAGAACGACTCGACAGAGGAGGACTTTGTGAAGTGGAGGACGCAGCGGGACAAGGAGATGCCTGAGCCGAAGCTTGTGCACCAGGCTATGCAGGTCAATGTGCGTGGAGGCAGGATGCCAGGCAAATCGCACGATGGGAAGGCATATCTGCTGTATCTCATCAATGTCCCGAAGGCTTTGGTGACTGGGAAGTAAAGATAGACAGATACTGGTAAATCAAACCTTGATATTTTGGATCTGTGACATGATATTTACTTTATATATCCTGTTACATTTGCCTCTGATCGTTATATATTCCCACCAAACGGCTAACTTCTCCCAGTCACGATCTAAGCTATAGCATAGTCTCAATTCACACAGTTCAACTTTGACCTTGAACCTTGATGTACGCCTCCTGGATTTCCTCCCGTGTCGACATGAGCCCAAGCCACTTCTTGATCAAAGGATATTTCTCAAGTGAAAGGCCAGCGAAGGAGTGCAAACGAACCCAAGGCTCGAAATGATAATCCACGGCACACACACGACCGGGCAGGATACTCTCACCACTAGTCTTCTTCAACTGTCCCTCGAGAACATCATAGCAGCGATAAGTCTGCTCCGTGAATCTCTGGAGCGCATTCTCATTCTTCTGCGGGACAAAATGTCTGAAGGAATGAAGAGTAAGCTTCATCTATGAATTTTTTCCAGATTTACACAACCAACCTAAACCAATTTGTCTGTCCAGTCATGGGACCAAGTGACGATAACAAGAAATACTCCCACTTTTCAAAATCGACCAGATCTTGCGCCGATTCACCCGTTGGACCGATCATGTTAGCTGTGTCATACACACGGCGAACATAATTCATGCATGCCCCAGATTCCCACGCAACGACACCGGTGTTGGGATCTTCGATGGCGGGGACACGGCCGTTCTCGTTGATCTTGGAGAACTCTACCCCCTTCACTCCCTTCTGGGGATCTTTGCCAAACTCCCACTGCCTCACTTTGAATGGGACGTGGAGCGCCTCGAGTGCCATGGCGATCTTCACTGGGTTCGGGCCCGTGGCGTGGGCGGCGTGCAGGACGATTGGTTTGATATGCGTGCCCATTGTTTGATTTTGGATTCAAGAATTGGTATTTGCCGGAGGGTGTCGAAGAGAAACTCCATCCCGAGTGGCTCGAAATAAGGCATAGGATGGCGATGACGACGGCGGAATGAGGTCGCCATGATGTAATTTGCAGCAAAATCTGGGGTAAACGGCCGAGGCAATTTACCCTGATTTTCGAGTGGTGTCAGTAATATAAAGCGGAAGACGTCTTGTACTTCATTTTGTCTAATTTATTACTGCTGAAATGATCGACAGGTCGTAGTTTCCCGGTGCGCCGGTTAATTCACGAGATCTTCCTTCAATGGGATCAAAGGTAGCGATCGGCTTGTTGCTGGGGGTGGCGGAGTCGGTTTTGTCGATGCGGGGAAATGAATTCAGGTAGAGAAAATGCTAAAATGCTTCATTTCTGAATTTGCATTTGCTTTGTTGTTACCCTCGCTTGCCTCGCGCGGTGACCATCAGTAATAATTCCGCCCACAGTTTATATTGTGGCTCCAACCATCACCTATGAAAGATGTTGTTCAATACCTCCAGATTATTTACCCTGCTCTCCGCAGTTGCAGCTTTGGTGTTAGCCTCTTCCAAAACCCATACTAAACCTGAAAACAACGGCCTACAGGTCAGTGAGTGCATCACCCTCGCAGTATCATTTTGCTAACGCGCTACGGGTACCTAGGTGACATGAGACCAGCATTCCATCATAGTACGCGGAGAGCGGTTGATGGTCTTTTCCGCAGAATTCCACCCATTCCGCCTCCCAGTCCCAGGTCTTTGGATCGACGTGTTCCAAGAGATAAAGAGCATGGGATTCAACGTGGTCTCATTATACGTGGACTGGAGCCTTGTTGAATGGAACCCCGGGCATGTTATCACGGATGGGGTATGGAGGTTGGACGAATTCTTCGACGCAGCGAGTCAAGATGGACTATACCTAATTGCACGAACCGGGCCGCATATCAATGCAGAAACCACCGCTGGCGGGATACCTGGGTGGGTTCTACGAAACAAAGCCGCTATTCGATCTGACGACCCCGAGTACATGAATGTGACAGCGAAGTACGTGTCGAAATTAGGTCGGATCATTGAAAGAGCTCAGATCACACATGGTGGCCCGGTCATCATGGCCCAGCCAGAGAATGAGTACTCTATTTGACCTGGAGTGACTGATTTCCCGACTGACATGAATCAGAATTATATGGACCGTGTCAAACAACAGCTGCTTGACGCAGGTATTGCAGTTCCTTTACTCGTGAACCGTAACTTGGTTATGGGGTACTTCGCGCCAGGTTCAAGGCAAGGTGCAGTTGATATCCACGCTATCGATGCACACCCAATGCGCCATGGCTGTGAGCTTGCTTTCAACGTCCCTTAGTGGTAGAGCTGCAGGATTAACCCATTCGCCCCCTTAGGGACAAATCCTAGTGTTTGGCCTACTTATAGATTCCTATATGCTTGGCAAGTGACGCACGAACGGCAAAGTCCAACGACGCCCTTCGCTATTGCTGAGTTCTAAGGGGGTTCTGACGAGGGATGATGGGACCATTTTCTATTAGTAAAGAATGAAGGAACAAAAATTATTCTAGGGGTGATGTAGTTCAGGACATGTGCGGGCAGTTAGTAAAGGAAAAAGCTGGCAGAGTCGTGTACAAGAACTACAGCTTTGGCGTCAAGATCTTCAGCATTGACATGGTCCATGTGAGTCCATAAAGTTTCTTCCTGTCATGTTGCAATACTGATTATCAAATTCTGCCCAGACTTTCGGAGGCACAAACTGGGGTAACCTTGGGTATATGGGCGGACACACGTCATACGACTATTGTGCAGCAATAACAGAAGAAAGGATGATATGGCGGGGGAAATATAGTGGACAAAAACTTCAGGCTAATTTCCTCAAGTCTGACAGCAACTCCTCATCTCGGAGCGAACGGTACCTACGGCGCACCCCCCTCTATAGCCGTGACTGCTATCCTTGGGAATGGGACATAGGCAAATTTCTATGTCATCGGACATTCGGACCCCATATCCATCGGCAACACTCGGTGCATGCTCATATTGCCAACAAGCAGGGGAGGGGCATTAAGATCCCTCAGCTGGGAGGCGCTCTGACGTTGGATGGAAGTGATCACAAATTTCACGTCACAGATTACGATGTCGGCGGCATCAATTTGACTTACTCCTCTGCAGAGATATTCACATGGGCGCGCGGATCAGGGTCCACCCGTGTATTAATTCTCTACGGAGGCGCCGGGGAAACACACGAGTTTGGTCTGCCTAGTTATCTTGGAAAGCCAACCTCCATCGAAGGAGACCACATCGAAATAAAACAACGCAGATCTGCCTGGGTTGTGAAGTGGCATGTTACACCAGCACGACGAATTGTTCGGGTAGCAGATCTCCAGGTCTACCTGCTCTGGCGGAATGTCTCATACAACTACTGGGTGACGGAGTTGCCGGTATTAGGACCGATTGGAAACTACTCGTCACCATCGAAGGACGTGATAGTTGAGGCCGGATATCTTATCCGCACAGCCGATTTAATAAACAACCAGCTACGACTGACAGGTGATGTGGATGGCACGACGGAAATCGAGGTCATCTCCACTCCAGCTACAAGGCTGAAAGTTATCGCCCTTGATAGAGAAGTGGTACAGATTTCAACAACGTCCAATGTGAACCTGCGGGGGACTGTCAGATACAACGCTCCCAAGTTGGACGTTCCCGATTTGTCCAACCTGGAATGGAAGTTCATTGATCCTCTCCCTGAGATCCAGGCCTCGTACGACGATTCCAGCCCGGAAACCCTGCATACTGAACTCAACAAACAATCCTAGGCAGCTGGATACTCCCAGTAGTCTATACTCCATGGACTACGGATACCACACAGGATCTCGGCTATCCCATGGTCATTTTAACGCGAATGGCCGAGAATCCAATGTCCGGTTGGATTTATCTGGTGGCACGGGATTCGGACACTCTGTCTGGTTGAACGACACATTCCTTGGGTCATGGAATGGGTCGAGTACCAACTCTACAGTTGTGCACAACATGTCGGTATCATTCTTCCTGTCGCAGGGAAGCCCCTTTCTTATCTCAGTCCTGATTGATCACATGGACCAAGATGAGGAGGCTCCTGGCACTGATGCAATCAAATTCCCTCGAGGCATTCCAATTACGATATTTTGGGCCACACGCAATGCGATATCTCGTGGAAGTTGACTAATAACCCTGGAGGAGAGCAGTATCAGGGTTTCGCCCGGGGTGCTCTTATTGACGGTGGCATGTATGCCGAGAGACAAAGGTACCATTACCCCAGCTCGCCGACCTCGACATGGGAATTGTCGAACCCAGTCACAGGTGGCTTATAACACGCAGGTGTTGGGTTTTATGCTGCATCCTTCCGGCTGAACATTCCTCGGTGGATGGGATGTTCCAATGAGCATTGTTTTAAACAACTTACTGCCCAATTGTACCAAGGAAAATAGTCGAGGCACCAATTATCGATGCCAGCTGTTCATCAATGGGTAGCCTATCTTTTGTCTTGTCTGCATTATAGTTAGTTAACGACAGGTTTGTGGGCTTACAATTCAGTTGGGGGACTTCGAGGGATCGAGTCCTGTATACAGGGTGGTTGTATACTGGGGATGCACCACCGTTTTGTCGTCGAAGAGCAGGCTCTGGAACGCTATCTGCATAGCAGCATGTATGTAAAAGCGAGCTACATCGGGTTAATGAGATCATCATCATCATCATGGGTATCAATTCGGAAAATACAGTATGTGTCCGTTTGGTCCACTAAAGGCGGTTCCATGGCTCCAACCCAGAATCCACCCACTCTAATTTTTCTAATTCCGTCAACAACCTTGGCCCCCAAGCTTTCCCCGCTCCAGAGGGTATTCTGAACCATGAAGGGGACAATCATATAGCGTTGAGATTGTGGGCGTAGGACAAGAATGGCGCAACGCCGGGGAGCTTGGAATTAATTCCCACATCCATTATTCGGTCTGACTACAACAGGCTTCAGGCCGCCCGACAGCCTGTCTGAACGAAGCGAGCAGAGTCATACTGAATAAGAGACGAAGGTCACTGAACCGTGAATGCTGGGCTGACATTTGATATATATCCAGAACAAGTAATATATATACATGAAATCCGTTGAAACCCAGTGGACAATAAAGGCCTAAAGAAAATATGAAATGGCTCTGGGCCAGAGTTAGCTACCCGATACAGCAACAGCTGCGACCAGCGCATCGAAGGCCGAGCTATGCGTCGATGCATCAACTACTGCCATGATAGGACCAGCCCAGTTGACACCGAACTGTCCCTTTTCATTGCGATCATTATTCCAGATGCTGTTCGCACAGCTGTTTATCACATTCCGGTAAAGATCATGCGGAGATGCTTTGTGCAGCATTCGTAGATTGCGAATGAAAATGCCTTTGAATTGCGTGCCATCTGGCAGGCATTGCGGCTCGCAGAATTCATGGATAACTTTGTTCGAGTCAGCCAATGTCGCAATGGCTGCTTTTGCAATCTTGTTGGCCGCGGGCAGGTATGCGTCATTGGGTGCTGCTTTGTTCAATTCGACTAGTCCACCCAGGACAACTCCTTGATTGTACGACCACCTGCTCAAGGTTAGTTAAGAAGAGGTACTCGGACCAAAAAGAAATTGCTCACACAGTAGCCCCGTTGTTCTGGCAATTGTCTAAAAGGCCATCGTTGATGGTACCGTTTTCACCTATGAAGGCTTGGGCCGCGAACCAGTCCCACTCCTTCTGAGCCCAGCTGACATAGTATTTCTTTCTCCCGGGGACTCGGTTTGCGAGGTGTGCTGCGACTGAAAGAAACAGCTCGTTCGTAATCGAATTCACGTATCTGCTCGTCGGATTCCAGGGAAGGCCACCTCCACCACAGTTTGTGCCCCACGCGTTTACCTAGAAAGAATTAGGAAACGTCCAAATCCACATAGACACGACCTATACTTACCAGGCTCTCAAAAATTCCCTCAGCTAATTCTAGGTACGTCCCATCCTTGGTGACGTCGTATGCGCCAATCCATGCAAGGGCCCACCAGGCATCATCGTCATAAGCTTGATCAAGCCACAAGCTGGCATTGACAGGAGTCGATGGCTGGTTGTCACGAGTATAAACGGTCTTATGCTCAGGCCCGGGATGCGGATTGGACACCGGTCCCACATTGAATGTGTTATTGAAGACATATCTCGCTGTATCCATCACTGATGGATCAAGGGCAGCTAAATCTGCTATTGTATTCATGCAGCTCGCACCATCCCACCAGCCACAGGTATCCCAAATGCCACTTTGGGGGTTATACCACCCCTGGAGGGTATTGAGCGCATCGCGCGCTCTTGTTCTTGCGTCATCAGCCAGTGCGCTCCCCGTCAGAAGCAGCGAGATGACGGAAGGGAGCAGAAGACTGTGGTGAGAGAACAACATGGTAGAGAGATGCCAACGGAAAGGCGACACTACTCATGCGGAGGTACGAGTTGGGAGGACATCTCCGCTTTAAATAAGACAGCTCCCATATTCAGGCCCAGCTCCTGGACGCATCATAGCATATCCTAGACAAATATTTGTTGTACATTCTTGCGGCTGTAGTGCTTTGATTGGCGATCAAATTCAACAGGGCCCACTACCGGGGATCGCTAGACCCCTGATCTGCAATGATCGCCTCGTTGTGAGACTGAAACTCGTTCCAAAGCGCGAATATGTACTCCATATGCAGGTGGACGGTGATCTAAGGAACCAGCCTTGCAGCAAGATAGGTCCGATCTCAGTCAATTTGTCAATCTTCCCATGTCATTCACTCAAGGGGGGTGTTTATTCATCAGACTGGCGCTGTATACGCGGTGCTATTAGCGCCCATCCCTTGCAATGTGATCCCCGCTCTTTTTTTGTCGTCCAATTTGTTAACCAACAAAAAACGGATAGTTAAATATCCATTGTGTCATTCTGAACACTTAATCGCTCTTTCGGGCCCACCATGAGTTCATTTCTCTATCGCGATCAGGCGCTCTATGGTACAAAGGAGCCCACTCAAAGGCCGTTCCAAGAGAGTAGGTTGGTCTGGATTGAGCGAGGGTTGTTGTTGGATTTTCATTGGACAATTGAAGCGATAATCAATCGTCATCGAATCAATTGGGGTTTATTCAGTCGACCCGACCGAGCATGCTTGGGTGTGTCTGCAATTGTGCATCTGGGACTGCATCAGGTTCGACAGGTTTGTTCTTTTGCGACTGCCCACAATCCACCTCGAGGGCAGCTATATGCGACACGAATTGTCAGAGCTGCATAACATTTAAATCGGACTATTGCTGTACTGACGTCAGCCGCAGCTCCATTCCAAGGCTGTCATCCCCGTGGGAGATAGGTATCTTGGCATATTTTCCATGTGCCTGCAGCCAACTGTCCGCGAAAGGGAGAATTGAATCTTCCCACGATCAGTTCCATTCTTTTAACGTAGAATACATTATGTGGAAGTCCTCTTTTTCCCTTGATGCTGATATCCTGGTTGAGTTGGCACTGTTCGCCAAGGTGTTGAGACACGTACCACGAGCGAACAACAACCTACATTATGATGTATAGTTTCCAAATGGTCAGCTCAACTGTAGTAACATCATCCAGCATTCGATAACCGCATGTCCCATGCATAATGAGAACATAGAGACACGCGTTGTAAAACAGAGTGGGTAGCCAAGTAAACCAAGTAACTCGGCATCCCTTCTTTTGCTCCTTTGCAAAACTCAATAGAAAGATGTATGTCTCACTAGATAATGCGCCAATTATTAACCGCCAATTGAATACACATGAGCACCAGGGAGCGAAATCAAACCCCGACCTGCTTTATGCCAGTGATGAAATCTCTCAAGATCGAGCAGCTGAGGACATGGAACCATCGTCCGAAATAGTCAGACGAAAAGTTACCCACGAGGCGACAACGCACCTAGCGGATGCGTGGAAGTTGGGTTTATCCGGATGGAAACGTTGAGGTAGGAATCTGTGGTTCGGTGGCGACGATAAGAGAGAGAGAGGGAGAGAGAGTTGCACAGGCCGATATGAGCCAGTCAGCCCAAAGGTGGAGGAACGGTGCAATATGTATGAAGGTTGAATTCCAAGTGAGAGATAAAGACACAGCTCCTACTACTGTCTGCATAGTACGGTATCCGTGAACCGAGGCTGAGGAAAATATGATGAGGTTTCAGGGTCTGGGGAGGACCGGGGAAGGAGAGTTTATTGTGTAGAAAAGGAAGGCCACTGAACCTAAGGTTCTAAGACTAACGAACACCAAATCATCGTCAACTACCTGGGTAAGTCGCCCGGGGAATCCCAGACAGCCATAACACCCATCTCAACACGATTATTTCTTCCTCGCCGTTCCTCTCCTACTCCGGGTCCATTACAAGATATATCTTCTGTGGGACAAGTGGCTCGCTAAGCTTACAAGGCTTAAACAGCTACTCTAGGCCCATTCTCTCTGTAGATCCTATATGGCCTTGTGAGCTATTCAGGCACGTCGATGAAGGTAGAGCATCTTACCATCCGGGAATGGTTTCCATTCTGTTACCATGTCCCTGGGATCCACCATGGCCTGCGCCTACGCGGCAATTCAAAAGACAGGACAGAGAGAGCCGTTGTTCTGCTGCACAAACGACTCACTTCCCACACAGTGGTGGCACCACAAGAGGTTATCCGGGTCATACTTTTGCTTGATCGAAAGAATCCGGGGATAGTTTGGTCCCCAAAATGCCCACTGCCAGTCGGGTTCCCAAGGGTTGGCCTTCAGTTAACTGTTAGTATTGTATTTCGCCTATAAGTTGCAACCATATGGAGGGAAGGGTTGATCGTACCTCATTGTAGTAAACCCCAGAGTCTGGGGCGAGCTGTCGCATGGCGTATCCTGTAGTATTCGTCACCTGCGCAATAGCCTTTTCAGCAGCAGAAATCGGCAGGCGGTCATTCCATTTTACACCGCTAATCAAATGAACTGCGGCATCCCGCCAAGCCGGGTTCAAGGAGCTGTCGACTGGCCTGTGACTAATGGTCATAGTGCCAGAAAGGGAGGGATTGGAGACTCCATCCTATTAAGTCGAAAGCCGTTTGAGCATCTGCTTCACGGGTAGTAACAAGGTGGAACTTACCGCAAAGGCTTCATTTCTATCTCCAATAATTTCGAGGGTCTCCGCGAGTGAGTCTGTATCTTCAATGGCCTTGCGAGGGATCAGCCGGGTTGCACGAGCCCCATAATTGAGACCAGCATGTCCACCTGGCGGCATACTCTTCTCGATGGCATACCAAACTGGCAACCACGAAGAGAATGATGAAGAATCAACGCTGTCATTGTGTTTTTGGACGTGAATTATGAGCGGGCTGATTAGGTGGTCAATTGAGGTAGTGTTACTCGTATTGGGCTGGAACATCGTGTACTGGAAGCCGTAAGGCGATACACCAGCTGTGTAATAGCCCATCACGCCTGCATCCTGAAGCTTGACCATTTCCTTGTGGATACCTGCAATAACCCTCCACCATGCCTTGGCGGACGTTCCATTACGAGCAGTCATGGACACCGTAGCGGTCGAAAGTGATGGCATCGGATAGGCGTTGACTGTAAGACTCAGAATAACACCAAAAGTTCCGCCACCACCACCCCGGATCGCCCAGAAGAGATCCTTGTTTTGGCATTTGTTGGCTGTCACGAGATCACCATTGGGTGTGAC
The DNA here is from genome assembly GCF_028828025.1 of Penicillium rubens. Lineage (NCBI taxonomy): Eukaryota > Fungi > Ascomycota > Eurotiomycetes > Eurotiales > Aspergillaceae > Penicillium > Penicillium rubens. The sequence continues at coordinate 3,486,260 of NW_026890601.1, read as the reverse complement.
GACGGTGGCCTCCATGACATTATCGGCGCCCATGCCGTAGGCTCCAGTCAGGACTCCGTGGCCACCTCCGGTTGCCCATCCAGCAACGCCAACATCCTGGTGAACTGTCAGTGCACGTGGGACTTTGAAAGCGAAGTGCGCATGCCCTTACCATGCTTGTTCCTGCAACAGCCGTCAAATTTCGCTTGGCTAGCTGGTCAAGGAGCTCACCATCTTGAATCCCTGCACCGACAGTCGCTGCCATGTGACTGTTGGCGGAGCTGCAGTTTGAAGGTTTGAAGGACTGATGGATTTTGAACTGTTTCATGTGGTGTGTCCAAATCCTAATTTTGTGAGCTATGCATTCTCTCATCTGTGCAGGATAGTAACTACCACATACGACAAGCTGCCAGCGGCAGAACTGGGAGGTTATTAGCCAGATAATCCTTTTCCCTTATAACAAATGTTGGGTAAGCTCACCTCTTCTCCGGATTATGTCCAGTGTTCTTGATATTGAGTCTCACGTTGTGGTCCTTCGCAAACTCCAAAGTAGCCTGCACGTGCCGTGCCGTGGTTGCGTTCACAACATAGAGAGACAAGTATCCCAGAGAACATCCTTTAGCGCGCGCATGTGGATCCCCCGAGACACTGGTACCATTGGGGTAGATTGGAGTGCAGGTGTTATTTGACCATAAGGGATCTGATACTGTCACCGGATTGGATGAGTGATACTCAGGGTTAGACCAATTTTTGAGCAGGTATTGACAGGCAGATGGATTATAATTCGGCTCTGATTTATAGCAGACGGAGCCGGGAGGAATTGTCTTAATCAGACGACCGGAGACGGTCTCATTCAAGGCTGACCAGTCAGCGTCTGAGGGCCAACAGGGATCTGAAGGAGCCTAAGGTTGCATCAGTGGTGTTCAATTTCGGTTAAAAGGCGAGGACATTACACATTTGCATTGCGAGCCGGCCGCTGCCACACTATATGCCAGTAGCGACACAGGCAGCAAAGCGGATAAAAATCGCATTCTGAAGAAGTGCATAAGTAGATTGGAATTTCCAGTCCTTGTCGAAGTAGACGAAATCATACACTGGCATCGGAGGACTCTTTAAATGCCCATAAGATTCCCTGGTCGTATTCGTGTTTCCAATTTCCCTTGTTCGGCGACTACATCTGCTCCACATTACATTAATCTTGTCTTGTACAAGATCGGCGAGATTAACAAGGAACCACTACTCCGTACATCAATGCGATATTCGAAGGCTTAGAACCGAATTTTAATTAGGTAGCCTCGTTCCAGTGTCTAAAATTAACTTCTTCCAGATGCACAACATACTCCATACGGATGACGTAGTCTTCGAATCTCTATAATAGAGGCATGTGTCTTCGACTTCCAATTGAAATGTAAGGTTGGCGTTTGAGGTATTCTCATACGTCCGCCGGTAGCCACGAAGACTCCGTGTATTTCAAAAGAACACCCCAAGACGCGGCAATGATAAGTGCGTGCGGCTCCCGTTGCTCCATAATGCTTACAAACTCCTCAGGTTGCCGATATAGCCACCCGAGATCAACAAGTGCATCAAATGAAGTCCTGTCTTCCCGGCGCAAACCTTTCGGTAGACCTCACATATAATCTCAAGGAGGTCCTTGATGGCTGATATACACATGACGCGGTTAGACTCGTCCTCCTCCTGTTCGACAAAACGTTGAATGGCTTCCGTATACATCGTACGTTTAGATAGTCCGGAGCACGTCTTAGGTGCCATCGCAAAATCCAGCCCCACGGACCCGCCTCTGGTTCTAGTTTGCCAGTAAATCTTTGTCGCGGTAGTTTGCCATAATAAATTGGACGCCGCGCATGAGAATAAGCCATTCGGACGTACCGCTTGTGTTGAAAATGGGATATTCCCCGGCACATCCCCACGGCCAAAATATATGAAGCAAATTGGTCAGGGTGACATATATATTTTCTGCCAGTTTTCGTCATACAGCTGGGACAGAATCCCTGCCACAGATCGGATGCCGAAGGTAAAGTGATCATTTGCTTGCTGGGAAAAGTACAATCGATCTTGTGGTGGGTGCAGTTGGAACATAAATCAAGTGGGGTGCAAATCCACTATATCGGGACAAGTAGGGGGATATTGTGAGAAGGATCGCTGGATATTGTGTCACAGAGAAAATACGAATATGCTACGGTGCTCGGACGTGGAATTGATTGAGTGAACTTTTATATGGTTACCTGCTGAGCATAGATCGTCGGTAACATACGGAGTACCTACATATGTATTTACATCCTAGGTAGGTATCCGCCCGCTCCGTCCACACTCCCTAAACGGGTTAAACCGGACACGAATACGACCACCCAATAGACGCCCAGGAAAGTCGCGAGAGAAACACAAACATCGAGTTGAGACCCCCTGCAGGACACATTAGCGGTAAGTAGGCCTTGCAGAAATTTAACCTTCACCAGTTTTTTATAGTAAATCGGGGCACAATGGGACAGAAGAGGTCTAGAATTACAATACGATGTTAGCACCTGATCAGAACGACCCTTCCATTGCTTCAGAAGATTATGGCGCCCTTATTTTTAGGCTTCTGGAAGGTAAGGTACCGATGACATTGGTAATACCTATGAGCTTCCCAACAAGCACCGCATTATACATCATCCCAAGGAGCTCGTTATATGTACTTGTGGTACCCAACTACAATGTGGGGGTATATTTGGGGTGCCTTCCAAGATTCTATGCCGGGTAAATTATTAGATTATCGTCAGTCTATGTGACTATTTAGAGATGATTATTGCCAAATGGAACTTGAACGATAACATCCATACGTCGTCACGCTGTAGGTAAGCATCCATGGATACCTAGGAACAAGATAGCAAATATTTAAGTCACTGGCGTTGAATAGGTTCGAGGATAGGATTGTGGAGGTTTTATTTTTTTGGGAGCCCGGTTGGATCGTGCCAATCGGTCCAGCGGCTATCTACGTAGGGATCAATGGCACTGCCCCGGTGTTGTCGACGAGTCTCGTTGTCGCCAAATTATCACCGGCCATTGTTGATGGCTGCTGCTACCAATTAAGAAGAGATAGAGAAGAAGAAGAAATTAGGATTATTCAAGGTATACTACAGTATGTACGATTTAGCTCATTTTCCATTTCAAAGCCTACAGCTTGGACTTGGACGTTCCCTGAGTAAAAGCATCCCAGTCCACCTTCCGTCCCGCCTGAAATTCCTTCACACCATGCGCACCATCAGCATCAACATGCATCATTTCTTCAAACAACCCCTTTATCCCAGTCACCTGTTCATCCCTCCCAGCATGGGCCCATCCAAGTCTGACAAGCTCCTTGGACATCCGAGAAGCACCAGGAGACGCAACCTTCAATCGTGACAGAAGTATATCCAACCTCGCACTGAGCTCCTCTGCGCCGTCAGCCACATCAAAGACAAGACCACGCGCTCGAAGTTCCTCAACCGAAACCGGACGTGCAGACAACATGGCTTCACGAGCAAACGGGATGCCCCATTCCCTGACAACATATTTCGATATAGTGGCAGGACAGAGCCCAAGCTTCACTTCGCTTAGCGTTACGGATGCATCCAGTGTAGCGAGTCTTATATCGCAGGAAAATGCTAGGCCGACACCGCCTCCGAATGCTGGCCCGTTCAAACAGGCAATAGTCACTTTGGGAGATTGATCAATGGACTCAAATAAGCCAGTCAAGCGGTGAAACTGGGCAACACTGGCTGAACCGCTTTGCGCAACTGGTGTGCTCCCTTTTCCGAGGTCCATGCCTGTGCAGAAGAACCTACCATTCCCGGTGATAATAATGCGCGAGATCTGCGGATCTTTGCTGGCTCTTGTCACCACGGATGTCAGAGCTGAGATAATCGGTGCTGTCAATGCATTGCCGTTTTTTGCTCGGTTTAAGACGACCTTGAGATTGACTCCTGACTGATAAAGCTGCAGTCCCTTTGCCTCCTTTGTGAGGTTCCATTGAAGGGAAGGATATTTCGATGACTTTCCCTTCACACTTGAAATGGACTTGCTCTTTATCGCAAGTGCTGCGCCGGCTCGACTGCCATTTGGTCTTTTGAGCTGATCTGAGATCCAAACCCCGATTTCAACGAGCTTCGGTAGATCAACACCGGTGCTGATACCCGCATTGTGGAACATATACACCAGGTCCTCTGTGGCTACATTGCCTTTGGCTCCAGGCGCAAAAGGACAGCCACCCAGTCCCGCTACACTGGAGTCGAAGACTCGCAGCCCGCACTTGTATGCTTCCCAGACATTTGCCACGGCTTGACCGTATGTGTCATGGAAGTGACCTGCGAGTTTCTCGCCGGGAATGTCGTTGTCGAGAAGGAAGGTTATGAGGCTGCGCACATTGGATGGGGAGCCGACGCCTAGCGTGTCACCTAGACTGACTTCATAGCAGCCTGCATCGAGGAGTTCTTTCACGCAGCGGAGAACTGACGCCGGTTGCGTTGGTCCGTCGTACGGGTCCGCGAATATGCACGATACATAACTGTGGCAGTCAGCACAAGAATCCCGACGAATGTGAAGCAAGGTCACTCACCCTCGAACAACAGTATTTGATTTCAGCGCTAGAGAGACCACATCCCTCGCCCTCTCTATGCCCTGCTCAACAGAGCAGTTGATATTGGCCTTACTGAACCCCTCAGTAGCACTGATAAAGACAGCGACCTCTTTAACCCCATATTCAATTGCAACGTCCAACCCTTTAGCAGTCGGCACCAAGACAGGAAGTCTCAAGTCCTTCCCACCCATCCTCCTAATTCCCTCGTCCCCAAGGACATCCCGGCAATCCGCCAACTGTGGAATTCTTCTAGGTGACACAACAGATGTCAACTCAATAGTACCCAGCCCCGTCTCTTCCAATCTCTTGATTAATTCCAGTTTCATCGATGTCGGGATCGAATCTCGAATATTCTGCAACCCATCTCGGGGACCTACTTCCACGATTCGGACGGCTGGGAGGCTTTTCACGGTCATGGTGCCACACGGTGTGGTGAATATGCACAGTGATAGTATCTGGGAAACTTGACCTTTAGTCTGACATCGGAATTACCTCTCGAATGATGTTATCATACTCTCGGTATATCCACCTGGATGTAACCTGGTCCCACCCGGACCGAGTCCGCAAAAGGCTCCACTTGGAATGTCAAACCTTATCTCCGGTCGGTCCGCGCTGGCATCGGATCTTGGACGTTCTTTGGGTGGGAATTGTCTGTAGAAAATAATCTACGACGAGTGCCTAGAGTTTTGGATGCTTATGCATCAAAGTAAATAGCCAGGTTTGAGTCTTGAAAAGCTGCTACCTACTTATTGCAATAGATCAGACATTTTTAGGTTTCCACACTGAACAATGAATGAAGGAATCGATTGGAGTTGCAATTCATATCACTATAGCTTGGCTCTCGCCGTATCCCTCTGCACTAGCAAATTTCCAAGGTCCCGCATGATGTGCTTCTGATGTTTCCCGCTCCCAGTCTTGGGGAAATCGGTTCCCACTTTTTCATCTCCAATCCAGAATGTATACTGTGGCGTCTTGTGTCGACCAAGCTTCTCGCCTACCCACTGTTTCACCTCTGTATCAGGGACTTTGGGATATCCTTCAGCCATTTTCAAAAAGCATCCAACAACCTCGCCGTATCTTTCATCTTTGATTCCAACCACACTGGCTTCGCTGATAGACGGATGCAACGTAAGTCGCTCTTCAATCTCTCTCGGAAATATATTTTCCCCGCCTAGCACCATTAGTGGTTAGCAAACCAGATCAAAATCAGGTTATACCAGAACTTACCCCGTATAATGAGATCCTTGATCCTCCCCGTAATATGAGCATATCCATCTTCATCAATAAAAGCCTCATCCCCTGTATGCATCCACAAAACTCCATCCCCATCCACCCTCATGACCTCCCGGGTCTTCTCCTCATTCCCCCAATACCCCTTCTGCAGGGCAAACCCACTAGTACACAACTCTCCCCTCTCCCCTCTCCGAACAATCTCGCCCCCTTTCCCAACAACCTTGGCACCCGTATGCGGCAGGACTCTACCCACGGTCGATGTCCCCTTCTCATCCCCATCCTCAATAGAGGTAATGAATGTGACTGGACTGGTTTCGGTCATGCCATACGCGATCAACATCTTCTGTACGCCCATTTCCTCTCTGAGCTGATTCATAAGACCTTGTGAAACAGCCGAGCCCGACGCAAGACCTGTCCTCAGATGGTGGGGACGCTGTCGACTTTTTGAAAGGACCTCCAGCTCCGAAATGTACATTGTCGGAACGCCGAGGAGGACGGTTGCGTTTTCGGAGAGGATTGTTGAAACGAATTTCCGGACGTCGAAGAAGTCTGATGGAAATACTATTGAGCTGCCGTGTACGAAAGACGCGAGGAAGCCTAAGACTAAACCAAAGCAGTGGAATAGAGGTGGGGGGCAGCAGATTATGTCTGTTGGGGTGAGGTGCATTGCGTCGCCGACAAAGCGGGCGTTGTTGAGGAGGTTACTGCGCTTCTTAGTGAGATTATCTTTGGATATTGGGGAAATTTACTCACATGTGGCTTAGCATGGCAGCTTTTGGGGAGCCAGTGGTTCCTACTTGGATATTAGATGGCGGAACATTTTGAAGGTGATTAAAGGATAATACCGGAGGTGAATTGTAGGTTGAGGACATCTTCGGGCTCCACGGACTTCTCTGCACGGAGCAGCATTGAGTCTTTCATGAAGACAGATTGGGCGCCAGAGGTAAAGGCGCTGTAAGACTGCATTTCGACTCCGGTGCTACTTGGATCCTTATTCCCAAAGTTGACAACCCGGCGGAGTTCTGGCAGAGCAGGGTTTCTCGATTGATCACCACAAAGCGCGTTGATATGAGCCGAGAGACTCCGCGAACCAATATCGGAGGCAACGAAAACCAATTTGCAAGCTAAATATATGAGATGAGTGATCAGAACTTGTGGTATTTGACCAATTGAACTATCCAGAACTTACAGCTCTTTTGCACAGCACTCATTAGTTCCCTTGGAATGTAGGTATTGTTCAGAACAACAACAGGGCATCCAATGCGCCCGCCACCGAGGAAAACCTCAATATACTGATAACAGTTCCCTGCCATGACTCCAACACAGTCTCCCTTGCGTAGTCCCATCTCTAGCATTGCCTTTGCAAGAATCTTGCTCCGCTCTGCCAATTGACGGTATGAGAGTCGGACGGATTGCCAAGGGAAAATAGCAGCTACTCGGTCTTCATACTGGGAAGCTTGCTTGTCGATGAAGTTTCCCAGTGTTTCAAACCACAAGGCAGGCTCTTTGGAGCCTTGAAGGAGCGCGAGTCTGGCTTCCATTATGTTTGAATAGTGGCCCAAGGGCGATTGGGGTCGGTTTCCAAAATGAGTGAGATTGGAAGTAGGTAGAGCGTTGGAATAAATGATGCCGATATTAGCTGAAATATGTAGTATAAAAGTATTCAATTGTTAAATACACATATGTTCTGTCCGCATTAGATCTGTAGTATCTGGGTCTGCTTCCCCCCCTTGGTCGGGTGAGCCCCGGGCTTCGGACCGAGCGTGCCTTGCCCTGTCCGCGGGGTTTCTTAACTTACACGTCGAGCGATCACTCCTCACAGTGTAATTTTTATCCTAAAACCATTGATCGTTTTTGTTACTTGTTAGATTCAGTATGGCGACCGAGTCATCATTCCCAGTTCACTCTGCGAACCTGGACCTTCGGGCAGAGTCGTTCCAAGCAAACAAGAAGAGCTGGGAGCCTGTCCTGGAAAGATTTGAAGATTGCTTGAGGAAGGTGTCTGCCGAGGGAAATGAGGTTTCCATGAGAAGGCACCAGAGCCGCGGCCAGCTCCTCCGTAAGTGAGCTTTTGCCCAGTTTATGCCGTATCTAACACTGGATGGGAACAGCCAGAGATCGGATCGCATTGTTACTAGATCAAGACTCGCCTTTTCTGGAACTTTGTGCTTTTGCTGGGTTTGAAAACAAAGACTCTACGCCATGTGCGAACTTGATTGCTGGAATTGGCAATGTTTGGTAGGCGAAGTAAATTGCCTGAGGTTCGGTCCGCTCTAACAACCATAGTGGAACGCCATGTCTTCTCATGTCACATATCCCAACACAGAGTGGAGGGGCTTGGAATGAGATGACAGGTGAGCTCATAATTTTTGATTAGCTGATTATTTATCTAACACATGCTATAGTGCTCAAAGTGAATCGGATGATGGAAATCGCGTTTGAGAACGATCTACCGCTGATATCTTTGGTTCAATCGGTTAGTACAGCGAGGCACTATGGGACAGCCTTATACTGACAAACCAGGCCGGTGTTTTTCTACCTCAACAATTTCGAGTCTTCCACAAGGGAGGCCAGCTCTTCCGCGATCTTGCTGTCCGTACGCAGCACGGAAAGCCATCGTGTGCAATCGTATTCGGGGCTTCCACCGCAGGTGGAGCGTATCATCCCGCTTTGTCGGATTACACAATCTTTGTTGAAAACCAAGCCCAAGCTTACCTTGGTGGTCCGCCTCTGGTGAAGATGGCTACTGGCGAGGTCATTGGGGCTGAAGAGCTTGGCGGTGCCAAAGTCCATGCTGTCACGACTGGACTTGCTGACCAGATTTCTTCTGATGAGTATGACACCCACTTCCTCTTTCACTCATTATATATAATGCTGACGATGAATATCAGGTTCGATGCCATCTCAAAGGCCCGAGAGTGGGTGGCCTCGTTGCACGTACGAACAACCAAGCCGAGAGTGATCGAGCCACTTCCCCCTCGGTATCCAATTGATGACTTGTTATCAATTGTCAACCCTGATATCCGGAAGCCTTTTGATATGAGTGAGGTTTTGCTGCGAATTGTTGATGATTCTCGTCTATCCGTTTTCAAGCCGAAGTATGGACCGAATATCATAACCGCCAGGGCTCATATAATGGGTAAGAAAAGAAACCCCGGTGTGCTATTGGGTCGCTCTAAGCTAATATTAATTTTTTTACAGGCTTGCCTGTTGGTATCGTAGCCAACCAACTGTCGGTCATCAACCCGAACGAGGCAGGAAAGGCTGCGCAATTCATTCGAATGTGCAACCAGCAGTATGGTCTTCGATTCTGGTTCTGCTGAGAGGAGGCTAACTCATACAGAAACACTCCGATTATCTTCCTGCACAACGTTACCGGATTCATGGTTGGCGCTAAGGCAGAACACGCCGGAATCATCAAAATGGGCGCTCAACTCGTCTCGGCCGTCAGCTGTTCGACAGTACCCCACATCTCTATCATTCTCGGTGCTTCATACGGAGCTGGGAACTACGCTATGTGTGGACGATCGTATAAGCCACGTTTTCTCTTTACATGGCCGACGGGTCGCTGCAGTGTTATGGGACCCGATCAGCTGTCGGGTGTTATGGAGAATGTCCAACAAGCGAGTGCTATGTCGAAGGGGGTTACTCTATCACCCGAAAAGCTGAAGAAGCAGGTGCAGGAATTTAGGGACAGGGTTCAGCGGGATGCAGAGTGCTACTCGACTAGCGCTATGTTGATTGATGATGGAATCATTGAGCCTCGGGATACGCGCGATGTATTGGGTATGTGTTTGGAGGTTGCTACGTTGCAGGGAGTTAAGGGGGCAGAGTCGCATAGTCTGTTGGCAAGAATTTAGATATGCTGTATCTATAACGTCGTCTTGGGACATTTTGGCACAGCATCTATACGGAATCTAAATATAAGGTCACACATGTCTAGGCAATATTGCTATGGAAATACATTCAACCTTTCAAGTATCTAGCACACTATGGAATAGTCGCAAGAATCATATCAAAGCTTTCCACTAGATCCACAGCACCACTCCTCTTCGTCTCCGGGTTACTCCCGAGATCATCCCCGTAGTTTCCAAGACTGCGTGGGTTGGCTGCGCACCGGACCGACCCCACAGTCGTGAGGCGGACGCCGGACCGAGCGGGTCTGGCTCGGGGAGGGAGCCTTCCGAGATGTGTAGAAGACAAATTGTGAGTATAATGAATACCTGCTCTGATTATGTGGATTGGTCTTTAATCACACAGATCTCCGGCCTAATCCGATTCTTGTCTGAAACCTGAAGCAAGATGACCATGGCAAATACCAATAAGTATGAAGACACAAGCAATGCTTCACCTCTTCGCAAACCATTATTCGTCGCGCAGCCCCCACTAGGCAGTGATGGTCGACAGATAATCCGGAAGGTGCTTATTGCCAATCGCGGTGAAATTGCGTGTCGCATTATCAAGACCTGTCGGGTATTGAACATTCTGTCCGTCGCAGTTTATGTTGATGAGTAGGTGCCCAACGTATCAACTCACGGTGGTCATTGGTCATATACTAACTATACAAGGGACGCTTCTTCACGTCATGTTCGAGATGCCGATGAAGCCATCAATATTGGCAGCATTGACAGGAGTGAAAGAAACCCTTTTCTTGACATCGACCTACTCATTCGCACTGCAGTCTCTGCAGGAGCTCAAGCAATCCACCCTGGTTATGGATATCTGAGCGAGAATGCAGATTTTGCAAACACCGTCCGGAAAGCAGGGCTCATCTTCGTCGGGCCAAGTGCCAGTGCCATGTCAACTTTAGGTGACAAGCGGTCATCGAAAGAATATTTGCGACAGCAGGCACCCGATGTCCCTCTGATTCCCGGCTTCTCCGGATCCAGCCAAGACGAAGATGCGTTGAAGCAAGCTGCACAGGAGATTGGTTTTCCAGTGATGCTCAAAGCATCTGCAGGAGGTGGTGGGAAGGGCATGCGAATTGTGCGAGAAGCAGGAGAATTGAAACAGGAGCTTGCGCGGGCACAATCAGAGGCCCAGCGATCATTCGGCTCAAGTGATTGTATATTGGAAAAGTACATCGAAAGCAGCAAACACGTTGAGATTCAGATTTTGGGTGACTCGCACGGGGAAGTGATCTCATTTTTCGATCGTGACTGCTCTGTTCAGCGAAGACATCAAAAGGTCATCGAGGAAACTCCTTGCACTTTTCTCACGGATGAAACGCGGCAAAATATGAGCAACACTGCCGTTCGTATTGCCAAGTTGATTGGATATGAGAACGCCGGTACGGTCGAGTTCATCGTCGATATTAAAACCAATCACTTCTATTTCCTTGAAGTCAACGCTAGATTGCAAGTCGAGCATCCGATCACTGAGGAGGTCACACAAGTGGATTTGGTTGCACTCCAATTATTTGTCGCTGCCAGTGGAAAATTGCAGAGCCTGCCTGTCGTTCAGAATGTCACTCAAAAGGGACACGCAATCGAATGCCGCTTGTGCGCTGAAGATCCGCAAAAGAGTTTCTTCCCAGAGCACGGCAAGGTCCACCTATGGCTTCCGGCGTCAGGTGCCCTCGGGCCAGGTCGAGACATCCGCTACGAAACAGCGATTGAGACTGGATCCACTGTCTCAATTTATTTTGATTCCATGATCGCCAAGATTGTCGTTTGGGCGCCGACTAGGCCTCTTGCCGTGGAGAAGATGGCCAAGGTGCTCGCTCATACTGCTTGTGTTGGTGTTAAAACCAATCAACTCTTCCTGCAGGCTTGTTTATTGAACAAAGCATTCTATGACCCTGCATACGAAACGTCATTCATCCCTACACACATCGATGAATTGCTGCAACCATACTGGAGTGGGGACCTACAGGAGGTGGAGAAGGTGCTTTCTGTTCTACCGGGCTTGGTTGTTCGGAAAATTCCGAGCTTCATACCGGTCGGCATTCAGAAGAAGCCATTCTGGGGTGTTCGGGCACAGTTCCGCAATCAACGGATGGACCCGGTCAGTGTTCACTGCGACATTGTGACGACTGTGGACTGGCCTGGTAAGAAGCAAGAGGATATTGATTTCGCAACTACGATGTGTATATGGAAGCCTCAAATCAAGCAGAGTTCAAGCAGCGAGGCAGAGGCATATCTCATCCCTGTTGAAAAGGTTGGGCAGTCTCAAGAAGAGTCAGCCGCGGCTGCCACACAGGTATCCGCCCAGTATAACAGCATCAGCCAGGCACTACGCAGTGGAAAGGCCATGTCTTCTAGTCCCTATCGAGTCAGCATCGATTCATGGCATCCGTCACAAGGAAATCCCGCTATGGTTGAATCATGGCTGGCCTCTACCATTCAGCTCTCCATCGACGGAACCAAGTTTCTAGCACATGTGGCTCTCCCTTCAGCCAAACCGCACGCGCTGGTCGGAGAGATTGATCGAGGCCAGCGAGTCTTCTGCCATTTACCTGCCCTTGGGACGTATGTTGAGTTCAAACGCGATACACTGTTATCATTTGCAGAAAGTATCCGGTCTGTGGCGAAGGCTAAGGGCGGGCCTGAGCAAAGGACTATTGAGGCGCCAATGCCCTGCAAGGTTCTATCAATTTTGAAAAGCAATGGAGAAGAGGTTCAATCTGGTGAGTCAGTAATGGTTATTGAAAGCATGAAGATGGAAGTTAGTATTGCGGTTTCTGTGTCCGGGAAGTTCGAGACGAGATGGAAGCAAGGAGATGCAGTGGAGGAAGGGAAGATTCTTTGCTCTGTGGTATGAAATAAGACCCTATATCGCAATAGTATGATTAGATCAAACCCAACGCCCAATATACATAGTATCAAGAATTGAAAAAAGTGGTACATTACCAATTTAACCTCTCGGATTGTATCAAAGGTAAGTCCTGATCAGGAAGTAGTCTGTCTATATTTGCATCAAAGAGACCTCGGACATATGAGTCATATGACTCAAAGATACACGATTTCGCATGTCCATTGCTGATATTGATTTACAGCTAGGTTCTAGAGTTTGCTCTGCTTCTTCATCGCCTTAATCTCCTGATTGACGGCCAACTCTGACAGAATCTCTTCACTCCCGCCTCCAACAACCATTACCCTAACGTCACGACTGACCTGCTCAATCCTGGAGCCACGACCATTCTTGGAGTACCCAAGTCCACCCATAACCTGCTGAGACTCTCGGTTGACCTTCTCCAGAGTTTGACCTGCCAGCACTTTCAAATTCGCAAACAGCCCTCCCGTTCCAGCGTCCGTGCCCTCCTTCTTGGCTATCTCTGCGATATACACAAGCTGCTCCATCCATGCGTAATTCGAGTCAAGACTGCGCGCCATTGCACTGAACTTCGAGCGAATAATTTGGTTCTCGATAAGCCTTTTCCCAAACGTTTCACGGGTTATGGCGTGCTGGTAGGCATCCTCGGCGCAGACACGGGCCATGCGGAGGGATGTACAGGCCAACCACAGGCGCTCATGGTTGAAATCTGGCTTCTGTTAGATCTCCTCTGATTTTTGCAGACTTGTTTTAGAGAATGGAAGGACGATCGCGAGACTCACTGTTCATGATGACGGGGAACCCTTTGTTTTCCTCTCCCAGCAGGTTGTCGACGGGGACTTCAACCTGATCGAACTCAATGTAGGTTGATCCTATCAATGGGTTAGCCAGCTCGACTACGATGGCTTCATATGATAGACCGCCAGAATAAATTGACGTACCACTAGCATGAACGCCTGAGTTCTCGATCTTCCTGCAGATTACTCCGGGAGCTTTCATCGGAATTACCAGAGCTGATATACCATGAGTGCCTGATCCTCCAGTCCTCACAGCAGCAGTGCAAAAGTCAGCGAAGATGCCGTTCGTGATCCATTTCTTCGCCCCATTCACAATGTAAGCATCGCCTTTCCGTTCAGCAACAGTCGTTATTCCAGCAACATCAGATCCAGCTACAGCCCATGAATCGTCAGCCAACGAGTTGTATAAATATCACAATGGAAAGATAACTCTCACCATCAGGCTCAGTCACACCAAGGCAAAATCGAATTTTCCCTTTCAGCATATCCGGAAGAAAGCGGCGCTTCTGCTCTTCATTTCCAAAGTTGATAATAGGCGGTCCGCCAATCGAGTTTCCGCACCCGAGCGCCCACACAATACCAAGGTATCCGCAGCGAGCCAGCTCGTCAATGACGACGATATCGTGGAACCCATCCCACTCGTAGGGATTGATATCGCCGGGAAGTCGTTGGCCGTCTAGGTAGTCTGCCGCCAGTGGAAAAGAAGCGACGGCGGTATATCCTAACTCTGCGTGGCGCTTTTGAGCCTGAAAAGTGATTACTTCAATATTGACCGTGGATAACTGCTCATAGAGTACATCGCTGCTTACCTCGGGCGGAACGAATCCTTGCTTTTCCCATTCCTCACAAAATGGTGAGATATGTTCATCCACATACTGGCGAACTTCTTTTTGCAGTTTGCGATGTGAATCTTTGTAATACGGGCTATGCTTCCGGTTAAGCCATAAAGGGTCGGCGAACGGCACGTTGGAAACAGACATGATCGCTGTTGGGATCCTTCTTTTTGAGATTTGAAAGTCCAACTTCAGTCGGTCTAATACTTTCCAATTATTCTGTCTCTTTGGATCAGTACGTTGTTTCCGAATTCCAGGCTCTATGTCCTAGTTGGGACCGATATCCGCAGTCGGACCGGTGCTGACGCCGGGGAAAGCGGTTCGGACCGCCAGGACCGAAGAATATGGACTCCACGCAGTCTTCCCTTGTATTGATTTCTGCTGGGCATCTCTGAACTGATGATTGAAGCTTTCTTAATAGACTGGTCTGTAATTGAAAATTCAATATATGTCTTGATCGTGGGTTGGGCCGACATCTCATAGTGCTCAGGGTCAGAGACCCTAGAGCGCTCTGTTCTCTAACGGACCTTAAACCAGGCAAGTTTCTCGTAAGGTTTTGATATTTATCTATTCCCTAACCCAATAATAACTAGAACCATACACACGGGATAGTACCAATTATATCAAAAACTTGATGGCCTCTTTCATGATAGACGCTGCATCCGTCTTCTGTGCAAGGAGATTGCCATAACAAGTAGAACCTCAGTCCTATCCGTCAAGTTAGTTTTTCACGAGGAAAGCAGGAACGTGTCTGAACTGTACCTCTCCTTCAACATCATCATCAGCCCCTGAACCAAAAACCCCTTGATGATCTGTGGGGCTAGCCCTTTGTACAGTCGAAAGAATCCTTCATTGCTTATGACATAGGCAAGAGCCTCGGTGAATCCCTTAAAAGGCTTGCCATTTCGACAGTCGGGAGGTTTGGATTGCAACATGGTCTTCGCGACGATGAGTGGATGCGTGGCGATGGTCGCTAGTACTTTCGAAAGGGCGCCGAGTACTACAGATCAAACCAGGCGAGTCAGTAACTGTCCAGACCTTCAACAAGAATGCGCACTCACGAAAGGCATCCAGAGAGCTGGGCCCTTTCTTGTGTGACACCAACTGGCCTCGTAGGGATTGGTAGACACCATACGTGATCATCGGATTCACAACAAGAATGAGGTTAACTTTCAAGCCTCTCCAAAGACCAGTCCATCCATCCTCACTTTGCACAATCTCCATCATAGTCGTCCACATTGAGATTCCTTTCTCACCAGCTTTCCGGGTTTGCTGCCGTATAGATATGACTGCGATTGGGTTGGTGCACAATTGGGCCATGGCCCCACCAACAGCCCCAAGTGCGAGTTCCTTCACGATTTTACTTTCCTGTGAAAGATCATGCAAACGAGGGACTGATTGAAGTAAGCTCCGTGCGACTGCGGACCAGTAGAAGTACGCAAAGTTCATGGAGGCTGTTCCAAAGATGGAGCTGTTGAGTCCACTGTAAAGGCCGCAAATTCCATCTTCCCGAAGGATATGTAGAGTTGCATCTAATGCATTATGGTAATCGGCATGTTCGATAGTGTCTCTGCCGTCGGCTTTCAATTCTCGTTTCTGGATTTGCACTTGTAACCGTGTCTTCACGCTGTAGTAGTTGTTAGACAAAGCCAGTGACACAATGATCAGGTAGTTTTAATACATATCAAGAGGGTATACAAGAGTGTTGGCCAGAATAGCGGCAGTTGTCCCCGAAACGACACCATTCCAAGGTGGAAGCTGTTTTCCATCCATAGCGTGCAATAGGTTGCCAAATTAACGGGGTTAGTTACCGAATAATAGCTCATCACGGGTTATTCATACCCTCAGTTCCTGTTCGGGGAAATGGATGGGATCAGAATCGGACCGAGCGGACCGAAGATATCGACAGGCGGACAAGAGCCACGCATACTTCCTTCTAGGCTCAGATCATCCCATTGGCTCCGGGACTGCAGTCTAAAAGATGTTCGACTTCATTCAGTCGCATGGCGGGAGTCAGTCCACCAAATATATCCACGTTGTCGCCCTCAAACCGCGAAGGTGCATTCCCCAGGATGTCTGAGCCGATAGCCCACGATGTTGGGGAAGGAAGATTGGATATTTCAGTCCTTGGTGTCAGTGGTTTTGTTTGTGGATCTGCACCTAGAGTACCATAGTCTATCATTGACCAAAGAACCTCTTGAGACACGGGATCAACTTCTTCCATCAAGCGCGTCGGATCTAGAAGACTGGCAAATCGATGGGACATGTTATGGAACTCTTGGAGACGGACAGCCTTGGTACACAAGTGTCAGAAGCAGACCATTCTTTTACGTGGACAAACGCACCATGTTTCCTGCATGAACCCAGACCTTTGCTAGTCGGTTAAGGGCACCCAGGCACTCATTGAAGTAGTACGAAATCTCGGACTGTGAGCACTCTGCCTGTTGATGCTCAAAATGTGATGCGAGAGAGTTCACACCTCCGGCGATAGCAATACAATAAGCATAAAATGATGACTCAACCTGACATCCATTCTCCGAAGCGTCTCGCAGAACATCCATGAGTTGTCTTGCATGATTACACCCTACATGCAGAGAGCGTGCAGAGAAGCTAGCCGGTGCTTTAGACCCAAATACCTTCAGCCTTAGTCGCACCAGAAACGGGTGATTCAGAAGGCAGTGGCAAAGATGGAACATTGTATGGGCAAATATGAGATGTCCAACTTCTTGCCTGTCAAAAGTCACGTTTGCTTGGATCTCGCTTTGTAGGATTTCAGCCAGCGATCGATTTCCAATCTTTGAATAGGACTCAAGCAGAAGTAAGGAGGAGTTGATGGCAGAGAATTCGGACTTCGGGTCCCAGGGTGGAATTTCATCGGCTCTGCGGTTCTGATGCACGTATCTGGTACATCTGCCGAAGATTGAGGCCATTAACATGACTAGCGCGAACGGGCTCGGACTTTCAGTAACCTCAAAATTCCAGTTAAGAAGTTGGCCAATCGTGTTCGTCTTCTTCCAGTCTCCATTTCTGAATGTTTGTTTATCGCAGGGTAATTGAACGTTGCAGTCCTCGTCCAAAATGACAAGTGGTCGTGATCTGCCACAGGAAATCAGCTTGTCAATAAGATATGCTGACCAAAATGCTCGTCTTTTCTCTTCCTGTTCCACAGGTGGCAGCCATTCGTCGGGCTCGACCATCAAATGAAGGTCCTGGGATATTCGGGCGGCAAGTCCAACTTTGAGCCATCCTGAACTCACACGACCGGCTATATCACGGTATATCAGTATCCTTCATCTCCGTTAAAAGCGGGTAAAGTTCACCTGTGTAATCGACCACTGCAAGCAAATTGACAGTTTGTACTACATACACATTGATGTTATCTTCAACTGTCAGATGCTCGGTGAGCACCGATAACCATGATTCTCTTGCAAATTTCTCTGACGCATCTTGTGTCTTTCCAATGAAGTAATCGTTCTTCGAGAACCTAACCGCGGAAGACAGTACGGCTAGGATCAAACATCGTGGCAGCGCATTGCTTTGGAGTTTCTGCCGGAAAGAGGCCTCTTGAAAGTGTGAGTATGGTTGGTTGTGAACATGTTCGAAGTATGTGTCGACGATGGATGTTAACACGTGTGCTGGAGGAAAGGGCCTATGGTGCGGAGGATTATGTTAGAAGTGGATGAAGAGACCCCATGGTGAACCGAAACCATGACATGACATACGAATGGTCGCTTGGTGGAGGTGACAACGACGGAAACAGGGGAACCTCGTTATCTCCTGGCAGGGGTCGAATCTGATTTGCGGGCAAGGCAAAATTTTGGAGGTTATTGCTATGTTCCAGGGTCAGCCAATTTGGGCAAAATCCATCGCATGCATGCAAGAACGAACCTGCTCTGTGGCGGCCCGCGTCCACTGAGTTCGGCTAGGCGAGACTCTATTGAGCTGATCCGCTGCAAAAGATCTGTCTGTTCCCAGGTCAGTCCTTAAATCCACATTTCGCTAAGCTCAGATGCGACCGACGTCATTCACATTCGGATTGTTTCCAGTTGGTACAACAGGTGGCATATGATTCGGATCGCCTATAGTGGTGGCATACGGCTCGTAGATACAAGCCAGACGATTACGACGGCAGTGCAAGCAGATAGGCCGTTCGCCAGTGCATTTGGTCTTTTTACGCCTATAATTCAGAGTGTTACAGCATTAGTGAAAAGCACAAAGCGCAGATTCCAGATATCATTAGCCGTACCTGCAGTTGGCACATGCTTGTCGAATGCGTTTGATACTCCCTGCATGAAGGGAGTCGAGGGTCATATCCATGACGGAATAAATTCCATAGGGTCAAGACTAATGTGGACAGAAAAAGGTCGAAGATGAGTTGAAACCCGGAGCTGGAGCTGTGGCAGCGGGGAAGCCGTAAACCCGAGGCAGTTTCCCCGCAGCTTCTCCCCGGATCTTCCTTGTCACCGGCCTTTGAACGTACACACGACACATCCGGGATTAAACTGTAAGATGGACATACATAGGTAGTTTGTTCGTAATTTCTATATAAAAAGTAATATCAGAAAGGAAATGTGTAAAGTCCCTTTCAGGCTAAGTGAATTGGTATTCGGCCGGGTTCGCTTGGTTTCTCCCTTTACTGTCCTAATCGGGAAATTTTGTATATCGCATAAGAGCGGTTTTGGTTGATCCACAAGTTGGCTTGCAACTATCATCGGAACCAGCTTGGAATACTTGTCTCCGATAGACTCTTATGCAGGATAAAAATCTCCTTTTTTTGGCTCTTTCCGGTAACTTTTCTATTCCGTTCTTATGATCTTCGACTCATTCCGAGATCCCGAGGATTACGATAGATGTTGTAACCATCAACAGATCGGATCTTTCATGAAACTTCATGACTTTTTAAAGAGGACGATTTCTCACCTGTTTCTGATTCATGGTTTGTACATTTATCCCCCAAGTCATTAACCGGCTCTCATCACAATGACGTCCCGGGACGGTTTCCGATGGACGCCTGAAACTGGCCTTTCCCAAGGTGTCCCGTCAATCGGTGTCATTTCTCCCCCTACAAACATCTCGTCATCTTCGGCAAAGTACGATGTTATCGTTGTCGGGGCCGGATATTCTGGTCTTACGGCCGCTCGTGACTTGACCCTTGCCGGTGTGTTATACGAGCATCTCGATTTGGTTTGTATACGGTTTTGCTAAATATGACAGGTCTGCGCGTCCTCCTAATCGAGGCTCGTGATCGTATTGGTGGACGTTCTTGGTCCTCCAACATTGGCGACTATCCGTTCGAGATGGGTGGAACTTGGGTGCACTGGAGTCAGCCTCATGTTTGGCGCGAGATCTCGCGATACAACATGCGAACCGAGCTGGAAGAATCTCTTAATTTCTCCCGCGGTGTGAACCACTTCCACTTGCGCACAGCTCAGGGTTCCTCAATAATGAGCCACGAAGAAGAGGTTCGTATTTTAAATACCAGCTGCACGGGAAGCCATGGCTGACTTTCTATGCTAGGACGCTCTCCTTTCCGCTGCCATCCACAAATTTGTCAATGTCGATGGTGATCTGGGCAGAAAGGTTCTTCCTTTCCCCCACGACGCATTCCACGTCCCTGAGGCTCGCCGGTACGATGGAATCTCCGCCCAGGACCGGATTGAAGCCATTGCTTTGTCTCTTAGCCCGAACGAACGTGCGTCTCTTGAGAGCTTTGTCCTTCTTTCCAGCTGCGCAACATTGGAAGAAACCAGCTTCTTTGAATTCCTTCATTGGTGGGCTCTATGCGGCTACTCCTATCGTGGCTGGATGGACGCCTTGATCTCGTACAAGTTCAGGGGAGGTCAGTCGACTTTCGCGATCAAGTTCTTCAAAGAGGCACTCGCCACTGGAAGGCTCTTGTATGCATTCAACAGTCCCGTGAGCTCGATCAGTGATCGGGGTGATAAAGTCACCCTTACCACTCGTGATGGTCGCCAGTACACTGGTGCCCGTCTAGTTTCAACTATTCCCCTCAACGTTCTCAACACCATATCATTTGACCCTCCTCTGGATACACAGCGTGCAGCAGCCACAAATATTGGACATGTCAACCAATGTGTCAAGGTGCACGCCGAGATTTCCAGCAAGGATATGCGTTCGTGGACTGGGATATCCTATCCCTTCAACAAGCTCCTATATGCCATTGGTGACGGAACTACACCTGCTGGGAATACTCATATCGTTTGTTTCGGTGGTTCCAACAACGAGATTCATCCCGAGGAAGACATCAACGAAACCAAGAATGCCGTCGAGAGCATGGCTCCTGGGAACATGGATATTCAGCGATTGGTCTTTCACAACTGGAGCAAAGACGAGTTTGCCAAGGGCGCCTGGTTCTTCTCGTCCCCTGGGCTGTTATCCACGTCTTTGGGTGCCATGCGGGCTCAGCATGGAAATGTTGTCTTTGCAAACTCGGATTGGGCTGTTGGTTGGCGTGGCTTCATTGATGGTGCCATCGAAGAGGGTACACGGGCGGCTATGACAGTGAAGGAGGACATTCAGCCTGCTCCTATCGAGCGTTCTTATCTATAGCAGCCATCCCTGAATATATTCCATAGGTATATCCTATACTTTATATGACTCCCTCCGTACTGCGTTTTAAATAAAAATGTATAACAGTGAAGTCGGCCGCCTGTGCGGCGTTAGTAGGCTGGTCTTTCCAGGTAATCTTCTCAGGAAGCCTTTTTAAATGTCTTTTTGGTAGTCTCCTCGGGTAATCTCATAAGTTGTCTGGTTGCATAGATATTACCCCTTCTATGTTTGTTAGATAGACAGCAGAAAAAGACCAAAAAAGACCTAATTTGTGAAATGAACCTTTCTACAACCAATAGGAACCTAATTCAAGTTCTAACACACTCTCCCCTTCAGCTCAAACTCGTATTAAATATAATCAACGACTTGCGAACTTTCTATTGGTATATAGATATCGTATCTGGAAAACCTCGTCGGGACACATAGGAACCATCCTCGTACTTCAATTGGGTTTGTTATTTCCCAGGGTTATCCTCGTGGGGCTTTGCCACCAACATCAAGCATTTTCTCTCATTTCTTTCCCCTTTCGGCGATATGCCACCTTCCCCGCACAACGCCTCTTATCGCTATGTGCCAACATTTGAGACTGTCAGGAACCTTATGTGTCTTTCTTGGGTTTGGTCACCATCAACATGTGAAGAGTCAATCATTCTTAAGAACTAAAAGTTGCCATAGAGGCTGTCTCTACAGTATTCATTCATCAATTCTCTACTTGGTTTTATTAGGCAGGGACACGAATCATCAATATGGGTATCGAAGAGCTCAAAAGCAAAAATAGTATGTGTTGTAATCTCTCAATCCATATGTGCTCTATCTATCCCTTTTTCTGACAATTCGCTATCGCTTACAGCCTCCCAGGATGTCGAACGGCGTGAGTTACATTCATCTAACCTGCACCCCCATAACGAATTTCGCTCATGGCATAGTAGAATTCACTCATGGAGAGGGCATTGTGGAGCAAATACAGCTCAAAGGCCTGAGTCTCCAAGGGGATGTGGGAAGACAAATGACAAAGCTGGAGACTATATCAGCAAGTTGGGTTATATGCGACAGCTGGGCCGGAATAGCGGGCACAATATCTCTCGCAATTGCCCAGGGTGGCCCAGTCACTTTGGTCTATGGACCCATTCTTATCCTCATTTTGGTTGGTTGTTGTGCTCTTACCCTGGCTGAGCTTGCTAGCGTTTATCCTACTGCGGGCGGACAATATCACTGGACTTCTATCTTGGCTCCTAAGTCCATGAATCGGTCCTTGGTGAGTCATTGTGGAGGGAAACTAATCTCCCCTTCCTTTTCGCTGACCAGATAGAGTTACTTCTGTGGCATGACAAATGCCTTCTCGTGGATAGCAATTTGCACCGGAATTGCCATTATCCCCGCTCAGCTCGTTGTTGGGATCGCCTTGTTCTACAACCCGACTTACACCCCGCAGGCATGGCATTATTTCCTTATCTATCAAGCCATAAACGGGCTTGTGCTATTATACAACATAACGCTGCTGAAACGGTCACTTTGGATCCATGATGTTGCATGTGAGTACTCACCTCCATATCTAACGAGTAGATTTTGATGATTCCAGTCTTTGCGACCATCGCCAGCTTCTTTGTCATTACTATTACATGCGTTGCTCGGTCATCTTCCAATTACCAGCCCTCCGTCAGTGTTTGGGGGTCCTTCGTCAACGATAGTGGTTGGAGTTCTGGGGGCGTTGCCTTCTTGACCAGTCTTGTCACCCCTAACTATATGTACGCCGGCATCGACGGCGCATTGCACTTGGCTGAGGAATGCAAAAATGCGAGCACGGTGGTACCTCGAGCCTTGATGAGTACATTGCTTATTGGATTCGTCTCATCATTCACATTCATGGTTGCCATGCTATATTGCACCAGTGATTTGGATGGTGTGGTGTCATCTGCTACTGGGTACATCTCGATCCCCGTTCTTTTGGCTATATTGCACTTCCCAGATGCTAACAATCATCCAGGGTACCTATATTCGAGATGTGGTACCAGGCTACGCGGTCTGATGTGGCCGCTACAGTATTCATCGTTTTACTTTGCTGCGCCGCCGTATTCGCCCTCATTGGTGCTCAACAAACTGCTTCTCGCTTAACATGGTCGCTGGCTAGAGACCGTGCCATTATCGGTAGCAAATGGCTTAGCAAAATAGATACAATGTTTGAAGTACCCGTATGGAGCCTCGCCTTCAACTTCGTGATCATGTTCATCATTGGGTGTATTTACTTGGGTTCCTCATCTGCCTTCAATGCGTTTATTGGCAGTGGTCTGGTACTCCAGCACATCTCCTATGCGATCCCAGCTGCGCTTCTCATGTATCGCAAGCGCTCCGAGATGTGGTTGCCCCGAGATCGGAGCTTTCGACTACCGTCTGTGGCGGGGTGGAGTGTAAATGCCATCACGATTGCATTCGCAATTCTTGTCCTGATTTTCTACGACTTTCCGACTGTTCTCCCGGTGACTGGAAGCAACATGAGTAAGTCACATACTTCCTAGCCCCTACTTAGGGTATATAGCTGACACAGATGAACGCAGACTACACATCGGCTGTACTAGGGGTGATGGCCATATTTGCAGGAATAAATTGGGGTATTTATGCTCGACGAAAGTACAATGGGCCCCGGCTGCAGTTAAACGATGAAGAGATATAGCTATTACTCGCTTAATTCAAACATAATTGAAGAGCTGTATCCTTTTTTTGGTTAAGGGACCAATTAAGCTTTTGCCTAGATAATAGTAATAATAGTAGCGAAAGTACCGATCTTTATATACCGACCAGTATTCTATACTTTATTCTAGGAACTTAATATTATCTCCTAAATATAGTATAGAAATCGCGCGTATTAATTTAGAAGGTAGCTAGATAGAAAATATAGTAGAGTTAGTATCAAAAATAGGACTTAGATTCGTTAGAAATAAAGATACAATTAATAAAAATAAGTAGGGTCTTTTCAATATAGAACTAGCTAACTATATTATTAACTATAAGTCCTTTAGAATCTACCTAGGTAGAATTTAAAGTTAAGACAGTATAGTTTCCTCGGTAACCCTTCCCCGCATCTACGACTCAGCAAGCTTCCCACCTCAATTCTCACTTATCTTCTCCAACAATCTGCGACAATATGCATCACCCCGTATGTGATCTTTCCGTGGTATCTCAGATGTCTTCCCCTGGCGGCAAAATCAGGGGTGAGTCTCTATCTCCCAGCCCCCGGAAAAGCATTCTAACCACATTCCACGTCACCTATAGGCTGTTTTCAATGCTCCAAGCGCCGTATAATATGCGACAATGCAGAGCCCACGTGCAAGAAGTGTCAAAAGAAGGGAATTGAATGCTCTGGCCCTGGTCGGATTCGCTTTTCCACCGGTGTGGCGCAACGTGGTCGATTAAGAGGATCCACCCTTCCAGTGGTGGATCCATCGCCCGAGCCAACCCTTGAAAGCAATATACAGGCTACACCGGTGCCACGTAGAATCAGGTGGAAAAGTGATCAGCCGGCGCGTGCCACGAGGAAGAATGTGAAGGGTGTAGGGTCTGGTTCAAGCACGCGTCAAGCAACAAGTATCTCTATCCCGCGGAATGGGAACGCGATACCTGTATGCACAGAAACATTCGATCTGCAACGGAATGACCCCGATGACAATAATGAACATATTGATCGCCCTTCTCATAAGGCACTTATTCCTGTGACCGGGTCAATCCACCAATGGCTTGCCCCTTTGAATTCTCAAACCCGCATGTTGATGTCACACTGTAAGCTCTTTCTTAGCCAGTGAGGATATCTACTAACAAACAGTAGTCTCGGAGCAGGTCGCTCCTGTGATGGTCCTTTTGGATCATATTTCCAATGGGTATCGCAATATTCTACTACCCCTAGCCTGCGAAGATGAGCTCGTGCAACGCGCTGTGGCTGTGGTTGCAGCACAACACTTGGCCTTGCATAGCCCATCCTATCAATCCTTTGCCGATCAAAGCCGGGCTACATTGATATCTCGCTTGTGCCGAGACTCAACGTCTCCGGATCGCGTGTTCACCACGTCTACATGGGCGACACTGATTGTTTTACTAGTTGGAGAGACCATCACTGGTAGCTCGGAATATGCCCACCTTCTGCGGACCCTGACGTCTCTGGTACAAAATGCTGATCAAATTGCACCCTCGTCTGCGCGGCAGTTTCTTAGCCAACAAACGCACATGTGGGTATCCCATGGTACTCTTCTTCGACCGGCTGTTGAACATGTCTGACTTGTCATCATAGGTTTGAATTTCTCGGCCAACCCTTACTTGGCGAACACCAAGGTGTGGATGTGTTAAGCCTCCCTCTTGAGCGCTACCTTGACTGGACGTGTTATGATCTCCCTGCGGAATCTGAACACAATCATATGATCCATCTCTCGAGGATGGCTTTTATCAAGGCTTCTCAGATCTACCTCGGCCGAGTGGCGTCTAATGACCACCAGTGGCAGCTCTTGGAGAGTATGAAGGAGCTGGTTTCTCAGATCGAACCCAATCAGATGGGCTCCCATGCCCTTGTGTGGGTCTGCTTCATTGCGGCGGCAGATAGTACAGACCCGGAGCATCGATCGTTTTTTGTTGATCGGATGAACCTTATCTTCGCAAAGACCAAGTTCCACAACATCCCTGCTGGCGTGCAGGCGCTTCCTGCTATCTGGTCCGAACAAGCCTCGTCGCGTTGGACGAAAAGTCTTTCACGACTAGCCCCTATGTTAATTATGTGATTTCATCAACGGTGGTAGCTGAGTGGCTACTTAAAAGTTTCCCAGAGCCATCCTATCACCAATACTTAGCCATTTCATCTCGGACATGTTTTGTGCGAGGGTGATTCTTGAGCCAACGCGGGCTCATGCGAATGGATGCAACAGAGAGATTAGAGCAGTCATAACATACGCTCCATCCAAACGTCAAACGAAGGGTATGTGTCCTATAATGAAAGTTTAAGGTCATATACTAATATCCACCCTTAGAAGTGGGAGGTGGTATAGCCACCAATGCATCAGCACAAATCTCGATGGGCAAGGAATCGCTGACTGCCGTATATTCCCATATCGCTATGCCGGTCGAACTATGGGACCTCTAGGCAGCTTCTGAGGTGAAAAGATGATGAAATAAGCGAAAAACCACATTATAACCAATCATGATCGAGGGCGAGGAGAACTCTGTCACATACCAAGCGTTGCATCTCAGCAATGGCTTTTATCCTTTTTTTTTAATGAAGGTAATGTCCGTTGAACTTGGGAACTGTGAATGAGATCATTTCTGACGATTACATGTTCTTCAGGACCGACCGCTTTCTATGACAGAGATGATACTTCTACCCACGCAACGACAGCTTCGGGTTTGGTACAACTCAGCTGCAATTTACTGCAAGGGGAATCAATCGACCAGGGGATTTCATTTTTCCCTTATCTTTGTTATTGTTAACTATGCATAATGAACAAATGAATGGTCTGTTGGCCAACATTACCAATTCTATTCCGGGCTGGTAATAGACGTGGCTGATCGCACAAACGCATACGGGGCGTTTGAAGCCAGTAGAGGGGTCGGTTTCCCGGTCACTTTGGGATCTGGGCCGATAAAGTTGGCTGGGAAGCCAAGGTCAAACTCCTTTTGGCTCTCAAGGTATTCAATTTGCTCCGTTGTCAACCGTATATTGAGAGCCTGGATGTTCTCCTCGAGATGCTTGATTTTGCGGCCGCCAATAAGGGGGAATACGTTTGGTGCTTTTGCTATCACGTATGCCAGGGCAATCGCAGTGATGGGTTTACCTCCCTGTTCTTTCGCCACCTTTCCAAGTGCTTCACTCATTGCGGATTCTTCTTCGGTTTGTTCTCCGCTAAATAGACTACGGAGAGGCTGTCCCTGAGCCTTCCGATGTTCAATCTCCTCCTTCGTTTTGAATTTGCCACCGCCCATTGCATCCCAGGGGGCAAGTGCCATTCCAAAATGGCGGGCCATAGGGATGATATCCCGTTCAAAATCGCGGAGCAGGACATTCCATCTGCCCTGGTAGATGCTGAAGGGTGTCCTTCCATGGGCTCGGGCATATGAATTTGCCGCTGCCGCAACCCATGCCGGCGTATCCGAAATACCCAAATATAGCACCTTGCCCTGTTCCACAAGGACTTGAAGACTGTCCATGACCTCTTCAATCGACGTGGTTTGATCCCACCAGTGAACGTACAGGAGGTCAATCCAGTCGGTCTGCAGCTTCTTCAGGGAATCCCGGATACTCATATGGAGGCTTCGCTTATGGTTGCCGCAATGGTTTGGGGCCTTTCCCTTTCCTAGCTTGTGCGACCCAAAGTCTGTACTGAATTTGGTGGCAATCACCAATTGATCGCGGTTCTTGCGTTCGGCCATCCATTCCCCGATCCAAGTCTCCGACTGCTCGTTCTGGTAATCGTTTGCCGTATCGATAAAATTCCCGCCGGCTCCATGGAATGCGTCGAGAAGTTTGAATGACTCCTCCTTGCTCATCGAACCCATTGACTCTGACCACGCATCGCCAATAGACATGGCTCCGAGCTGGAGAGGTGACACGCGAATCCCAGCCGTAGAAGAGAGAACGCGGTAACGTCCCAACTCGGTAGCTGGTTCAGGGGCAGGAGTCCGAAGATTCGCCATGATAAGTGTTGGTATTGGAAAACCCTGTCAGAAATAGCAGACAAACAGGAATGAGAGTCCGGGTTCAAGTCAACTAGCAGCTCAAAATTGTGCTTGCGAAAGTCAAGTCTATATATTTCTCTGACCGTTTGGTGACATCAGTACCAACGTGGCGTTTCCTTTCCAGAAGTGAGCGCCGTTGAAGACCAATTCCGCACAAATTGAGAGACCCTTCCCTCATAGCCTTAGAAAGCTTATAGTGGAGCCACTGTCGTCAACCTTGGAAGCTGCGTGTCCATTTCCATTAATAACGCGACCAATTTGAGTATGGCCACGATAACATGGGAATTTTAAGAACTACAATCCTGCCTAAAAGCTGAGCGGCTCTTAATGACCTATCCTTCTATAAATAGCCCTCAAGTAGTTGGATATTGCAAGCGCAGTGGCACCTAAACCTCGCTTAGACCTCATTTTCTCAAAAACTGCACTCACCTCAATTAAGTGTGTCATTCCAAATATGTGGATTCTATGCCACCCGCCCCATCAACCTATGGTCCAGCCAATAAGAACTATTCTGCTATCACTATTCCATGGGATGGTAGATAAGCTCACACGGAAAGCTATCCGATCGCGATTACCTTGGTACCTAGGTAGGTAGTGCCACCCTTAAGTCCACTTCCATTCTCCGATCCATGTGACCAGCCACTTACCGCACGGCACTTTGTTCGACAGCGAACAGGATACCATTGTTGATCGCATTTCGGACAACTGTTGTTGAGAAACTGCCTATGTGTCCTAGGTTTCCCAGTTAACATCAGACGGCCCTACAAAAAGCAACGAACCCTGCAGCAAATTGACCACCTGGGAACCTAGGGCATGGACATCGGATGTTCCTGTCTCTTATAGGAAGCAAAGCCTAAGGCAGGCACACCTCAACATATACATTATCTATTCATGGTCCTTCGCTGTCACAAACGGGGGTGAAGAGACCTCGTCGGATGGAGACCGCCGTGGCATGACCGTCCACACCTTCTCTCCCAGGGACCCTCCAAACGAACCACGTGCTCCAAATTCCACCTTTGACGATGCATTCCTTCAAAATCCTGTCAATACTCACATCCAAACGATGCGGATATTCTTTCACTTCTTGGAGAATCGAATTCCGAGGGTGAATACTACACGGAAACCCGCGAGGAAATGGGAGAGGATGGGGAGCAATCCCGCACGGGCGTCCTCGTGTTCTCTTGGATCTGGCAGCTATCACATGGCAGGATACTCCCCCGGATGCTTCTGGGTACCAAGGAGACGCTGAAGTCAACGAGATCGTGGACGAGTATGTCGACGCATGGATGAGCAGAAGCAGTCATGCATCCTTCCATTCTAAGAGGCTACTTGACTTCACCTATCAGTCGCCCATTCTCTCACAATGCAGCGCTGTTTCGCTCGCGGAAATAAAGAATTCAAGGAATGTGACTATGAAGTGAGAGACATGTCAAAGGAGAAGACCATTGAGATTAAATAAGGAGCTAATAATTTTTACATTTTGATGAGGTCCATCTGGATTGTAAATTATGTGCGTAGGTATAAAATGTTTCTTATACATCATCACTGCGGTTTAACTCAAGGGTGTTCTGTTACTCCCTTTCTTCGTGCCACCTCTATCCCCCCATGACATGTTACCCAGATCGTCTTTCTTTTTTGCAAAAGGTTGCCTTCTCCGCGTCCTCCGAATTATCTACGGACAAAATTATCCCCTAGGTACACTCTACCTCTGACAACATTCCTTCGTTGTACAACTATATCTGACGCGCAAGGGACGAGCCACCAGCACCATGGCAACCCTTCTCGCCCTCCCCTTGGAGATTCGAGCTTGCCCCGTCTTAAGTAAACATGATGAGAACCCCGGTGGACAGCACTCGGGATGGATGAGGCGATCGGCAATAATGTCTCGAACGTGGAGTCTGCGATGATTCAGGTCGTGGCCCGCGTGCAAGAGTCTAAGGCAGGTCCTGTCTGCAGGGTCATGGTCCATTATACCACCACAATGCCGCGGTCGCGATAAAGAAATCCTCTCGTCGTCCCCACTCCGTACCTCCCAGCTAACAACATGGACAGCGTTGCCCTTGATAAATTTCCGGTGTGGCCTAAGGTAGAATGAGAGGCTATACCCGACAAGCCTCTGTTTCCTCGACCCGAAATTCCGACATGTGCGTTCACTGCAAGCTCCTGGTTCAGGACATTTCCAAGGTGCGAAGGCGCTTCGGGCGGTACAAGCAGCCTCCCGCGAAGTGATACGGGGGCATGTTGTTTCATGGGGAGTAAAGGCCAGCTCGCTCTACACTCCTTTATTTCCTCATTCTGTAATCCATGGTCGTGCCTCGTGCTACCATGCCGCGACGATGGAATCCGCCTGTTCCAGCGACGTACAAACAGTGGATATCAAGATCCAAGTGCAGAATTCTCTCCTTGGGGTTTCTCTTCTGTCGACTGTGCATTGAGCGCAGAGTACTACCAACGCCATTGTGTCAGCGTCGGGGCTTGGGCCGATCCATTGAGGCCCGTCGCCGCCAAAGTTCCATATTGGGCGAAATCTGCCAACATGCCTCGAACGGTCGTACGCCAATACAGAATTCTACCGGGGACGAGTAGTACTACATGGAAGAGCACCTCAAGTCAGCTGATAACGCTGTCGTAAGTGACCGTCACAACCTCACAATCGTGCTAGGTGCACTTTGATCCCACTTCAGCTAAGATAGCCGATAAGATCAAAGCCCTGTACTAACACACAACTGGAAAAAGAATAAGTTCGTGTCTCCTCTTGCCGCGATTTCAACCGACGTAACTGAATATGCATTGAGAAATCGATGGGACGCTCACTAAGGCATCAATCAAGCCTTGCAATGGCAACGAGAAACAAAAGGGATCCGGCCGGATCGCAGACGTCAAGCCTTCTTGTTTGAACGAGTGTTTTTCTTCGAGGGTGATATGATACTGGGCCCAGAAGTCGTCCTGGCGAAGGCCGGTCTGATGAACGCGTCAGTGGGAGTAATGACTTGGTCCGATCAAAACCGCAGGAAAACCAATTACACGCCTATCGCTCACTAGAATAATTGCACTGCGTACTTCCTAAATTTGCCTTCCCGTTGACATTGATCTGGACGGAGCAATCCTTACTTGAGGATTGGATACAGAGCGTAGTACAACGGCCTATCACATCGCAGCCTATGCATACTTTCAACGTTTTCCCGGAGCCTCAAAGGCCTAGGCCACTTGTCCCCCATCGGGCATGTCGGTAAGTCGCCGTAAAAATATTTGTTTGTCACTTTGCGTGTTCCCTTGTGCGTTGACGATCCGCGAGCTTCCTCGGTCCTTGTTTGCATGATGTACCACCATGCCTGGCTACCCGTGTGTAAAGCATCGCCTATTCCTACAATCACAGCTCTTCCAATGCTCCAGAACTTATGACCAGTCCAGACTGGATACGTGACCCCGTGACGTGCAATATAGAAGGCTCCTTGCCGTTATAAACCCGTTCAGATCCTTCGACTTCAATCCAAAATAATCTTTATCGACGCAACCAACACCAATTAACTTATCGAAGTCCTTCTACCATCATGCCCAGCAACGGAGCTCACGATATAGTCTTTCGTATGCGAAATGCCCCATGACTACTCTTCTCACCCATCAAGACTGATACTAGATTTTTTTCAGGGACTTCCATCGCAGCCTGCAATGCAAGCAGCCACCTCCGGGTTTACATGCAAGATGTCATGGGAAAGATCCGCGAGTCGAGATACGAGGACAAATGGAGCAATGGAACAGAGAAAAATGCCATTGCTTCAGCCAAGCTGTACTCTCCTGTAGCATGCACCTCGAGTGACCTCGAGAACGTAAGCTCTCCCAAGAAAAAGCTACCAAAAGGATGATTAACAGGAACCCGCTAGATCCGAGTCTACTACCTCTCCACCGACAATACTATGAAGGATATGGCCTATGACAAATCCAAAGGTTGGTACGAGGGTACCCTTGGTAAGAAGCGCTTTATGACGGCGCCGTATTCCAAGCTGGCCGCTTGCCAACTCAAGGGACCCGACATGACACTCAGGGTCTATTGTCAGATGGCAGACAACACGATTCAGGAGTATGGAGTTAAAGGTAAGTCACCAGCTGACAAGTGTTTATTAGTACTCACAGGAGATAGATAATGGAAACTGGGAGAAAATGTCAACTCTGGGTTCCGCAATGCCCGGCACGGACATAGCATGCACTGTGTTCAAGACATCTGAACCGAAGATCCGGTAACTAATGCCATCGGGCATCGTTTCACAGAATACAGAACTAAATCTATTGATAGTGTCTACTACCAACACATGGAACATGGCATAATAGAGAAGTGCTACGACAGCAAACGCGGCTGGTACGACGGAGCCGTCAAGTTCCCAAAGGTCCAACCCCGGACCTCCATAGCCTGTACTAGTTACATGACTAGCTCGGAAGTCGTCGGAATTCGTGTCTTCTACAATACATCAAACATGATGCGCGAGATGGTCTACGATGGCAAGTCCTGGACCGAAAGTCAATTCCACGCGGACTGTATTCCCGGAACGCAGATTGCTTGCGTTAGCTGGATGAATGGTGCGCGTCCGGATGTCCGCGTTTACTTCCAGGCCGGTCATGAAATCTCCGCTATTACGGAGTATGTGTGGACTCAGGGGCGTTGGTCGTCTGGAAAGCTTGCACTTCCTCCTGCGTGATTACTGTGGTACTTTGGTATTTCGGTTCTTGAAGTGCACGTGTCAAATTGAAGTTAGTCTGAGCTTATGTCGAATTGGATTTATTTTGAAATTTGGATTGTCCCAAGGGAAGGATTGAATATATACTCGCTTGAAGGTCGGCGTAGGTCTGACTGACGTAGGCGAGTGTCCTTGAATAACTCCAATGTCTCACATTGCCCAATGACCTGCTTGAAATACAGTGTACTTTTCTATGAGAGCCTTTGGTAATGAAACTGCTGGAGGACAGTAGCCAAGCGTGGTAGGAGGGGGATCTTTATCCGATGCGTCAAGTACGTGGAAATTCATTCAATCGAAAGCAAGTCATGGGTCTTCTGATTTGAAAACATTAAGTATCACATGCGAACCTCCATGGTTCACATGAGGAACGTGTCCGTCCTTTTTGTAAGTATATACATATAAGGCTCCGTCATGGAAGAGGATTGAGGGTGAAAGTATAGAGAGACATAGAAAAGGGAAGAAAAGGGGGAAGAAGAAGGGAATAGGAGACATGAAGTGACAAGATCGTGAGGAAGGGAATACATATATTATAGTGACAGAAAAGGGGTATCGAGGGCATCATACCACAGAAAGATATAAGTGGTAATAGTTCAGATGACTCAGGAATATATGAATAGAAGTGTAAGAAAAGGTTCATGAGGAAAGTTCATCTCCGCCATCCCGCAGGTGGCCGATCAGGGAACTCCTCTTTGCTCGAGCGCTCACTGGCTGCATCTGGATACGCAGGCTCATGCGTGATCTCAATGGTTGTTTCTTGATACACCTTTCCGATCGGGGCCATTTCATGATCAGTGGAGTGGTGGCCGTGTGCGGGAGAAACGATGTTATCGGTTGAGCCGTCGCGGTCGAGGTCATCGTTGAAAGTGCCGCCCATTTTACGCTTGGGGTCGGCCGTGATGGTGGTGAGGTTGGTCTCGCCTCGCTTACCCTTGCTGCTGAATTTGTTGTAGGATCGGTCCTCGCTGGGTTCCGAGTCGATGATCAGGTTGCGGCGGGTGAGGGTGTACAGAACGACATCGACCAGTCCGGAGCTAGTGATGATGGCGCCGGAAATGCAGAAGAATACAACGCTGGGTGAATCGCCGGCTGCTGTGTCCATGCGGCCTGCGGCGAGTGGTAGGGATAGGACGATGTAGACAATTGGGTAGATGGTCATGTAGCCTACGACGCGGCGCAGGCGTCTGAGGCTCTCCAGCTGGCTGTTGCCGAGGATGGCGGAGGCGGCGATCTGCCGGCGCAGCTGGAAGTACATCACGGCGTAGAGAAGGACTGTCCCGAACTCGGAGATGAAAATCCACATGTAGTGAGTCCATAAACGGGTGGTCTCGTATTCACTGTCGATCCAACACCAGGCCCCGGAAGGCACGAAGACGTTGGCACCGTGCATTGCGAGTGGGATGATTACTATCAAAGCCACGAAGCCCCAGACGCCGACGACAAAACAGACAAAGACTCTGTAGGACATTTTACGTCCCCAGACGACCAAAAGGAATGTGTGGAAGGCGATGGCAAGCACGAAAAGACCACTGCCGGGATCTCCAATTTGGAGCCACAGCCCTTGGAGGAAGCATGCGGCCGAGCCAGACTTGATTTTGTCTAGCAAGATCCATCGTAAACAAATAATAAACGCGAGTGACTGTTGGAAATCGGCTAGAACAAGGTTGTAAATGAGAATGATGTACTGGTTGTAACCGATGTATCGTGTGTAGCTGCCGCGCCAGAAAATAAGTCGATAGGTGATGAATCCGAGGAGTATTGATGTTGCAATGAGCGACAGGAAGGCCATGATTGTGATTGCTATAAGGCCTCGTCGATGCGCTTCCGGGAGAGGGTCGATATCAAGTTCAGCGGAGCTGATCAATCGAGGCGCCAACGAGTGCTCGTTGTTTCTGGGCATCAAGCCCATGAGAACAAGTGCTGACATGGTGGAATGTCTTGCTGGTTTTCACTTTGAAGGGTCTGCTATCATTGCCTGGTCGGAAGGGTAGTATTCAAGGCAAGACGTCGTTCTTGGGGGTCACTGTCCAGAAACCCGATCGAGGCCAATAAAAGTCGGTATATAAGGTGGGCACGAGTGCCAATGAATAAGAAGCAGGAGATAATAAACACAATACCTACCCCATGAGCCCGCAATGGAAGATAAAGAATACGGGGAGGGGAAGAGGCCACAGGAGAGGCATGAAAACTGGCAGCCACATGCAAGAAAATAAACACCAGCCAAACTACTGGGGCTGATTGAACTCAAAATGTGATAGACAACAGAAGAATGGAAATGGAAGTTAAAACAGATACAGCGTTTCCGCCAATTAACTGGGTTATTCGCGAGTTCGAGTGAAGTGTGGATTTATCAGGGAGAAATATGGACTGGGAGAAGAAGTGCGGTCTCCATAATAATTCAAGGCCCAAGGTCCAGAGCTGCGAATCCCTGTATACAACGCACATTGTAACTCCACTTACCCTATTTAGCTCACCTTTAGGCCATATGTGCCCCTCAGGTGGGTAAGAGGAGACGGGTTTGTGGCGAGATGTCGAATAAAATGGCCGTAAAGGTTAGCTTAGTTGGTCTACTCGGTACTAGCCCAGGCGATGGACAAGCCGAACTATCTAGTTGCATAAAAAAGAGTACATCGAGCATACGCATACCAAGTTAAGGCCATTCACCGTTTAGAAACGGGCATAGGCCCCAAATTTCAGAACCACTAAGAAGTCGCAAAATCCATCCAGATCCCACGAGTTCCGTGTCCGTTTCAAGGTCAAGGCGTACTCCGTAACATATTAGCCCATTTGCCCATTAGCCTATTAACAGGGGGCTCAGATCGCTAGTACCGTATGTTCGCTGCAGGGGCGAGGCTTCTGGAACACTAGCGGGATTGAAGTTGAACCGGGGCAAGTGTATTCTTCGTATGTTGTACGTACTCCATATCGTATTCTATAAAAGCCAGTTCCTCAACACAGAGGCGTTTACAATATAAGGTCAGCGGGATATCATATCAATACTATCGAGTTAAAAGAAAAAGAATCTATATATAAAGCACAATGTGAGTTAAGGGGACCATGGGGCCCTAGGTAGAATTTCAAGTGGAATCCCCGCACCAAACCGTCTCCGTATAGCAGAAAGTGTTAAAAGTCAAACAAAAGGATTATTTAACAATAGTGGACATTTGGACATTCGCGGACATTTGTGGACTCTCGACATCTTGGCCATGCCATTGGGCCAGGTTAAGCTTCGATCCGCTGCTAACCATCCAACCATAAGTGGTATTCCTCCGATTTTAATGGAGAAGACGGGACGAACAGATTTTCTCTGGCATATGGAGTACATATGGAGGCATACGGAGGACTCCCGAAAAGAATTGTGGATGTCGCGTGGGTTGTTTTGCCCCTTATTACTCCGTACAATGTTGTACTTCGTAGTTCAATTCACTCAATTCATTCGATTCAATCAATTCAATCATTTTAACCATTTTATACACTGCAACATCTGCTGGAAATCTGGGTAGACAGGATAAAAGGCAGCTGCCTATTTCCGGTATGATTCCGACACGGGGCTAGTGGGGATTTACCCCCTAGTGGATAAGATCGACGTAAAACCTTGAAATCAACAGAAGGATGTTGTACACCGTCTGGTTTAGAGCCGCAGCGATCGTGGAGTTGGCTTGGCCCGTTGCAAAGGAATCTTGGCCCCGAGTTGGCACAACGTAATACGCAGCAGAACCTTGGAAGTGTCTTAGACATATGCGTCAGGGGTAACCCGGAAGCATCCGAATTTATATTGCATGGGGTTAAATCCCGGCTGACAGTTAAGGCTGTCAGGTACCCGAATATCAGACAATACCTATGTTGTATGTTGACACCCTTGACCGCGTGTGCTGAGCATATACGGAGTATACGGAGTATATTTCCACAGATATCTTGGAAGCCGGTGTTAAAATCACCCTTAACGCCATGTCTCATTCCAACCAGTTCTTGCCACATCTTCTTCCTCTCCGCCCCGCTCACTGCCGATCCAAATTCTAACAAGCACCTGCCAAATTGTGCGCCTGTTGTAGGCCAAGGTCTTGAGGACGGGGAAGAATGAGATGGAAGCTTGACCCCAAAACCCTCTTCTGTCGGAATCTTGGGGTAAAGTCCGACATCAAAACTTACCCTCAACCTTCTTTTTATTTATCATTTAACCTTCTCCTCGGAATCCAACTTGCCGGACTTCAGTACGTATCTTGTAGCCCAGTTCCACTCTCCCAATTCCTTAAGGCGGGCAGCCCCGCTCATATGGTGATGCAGCTTGTGAGCATGTCTAGATTGATCTCAATTGATCTCAACTCGAAGCCCATCGGATTGAATATATCCTGTTGGAATGAAGCTTTGGTTGCCTATGTTGTATGTGCAGTTTGTCGGGTCTTTCTTTGCCCCTTTCTGGCCTTTGTTATGAAGCTCTTTACTAGTCGCGCCAGGCCCACCAACACCTAGCCGGTGGTGGGACCGGAAAGCAAATTTAAGGATCAAGTATCTTTTGTATAGTAATCACATACAAAAGATACTTGGTCCTTAAATTTCTTATCCGCTGAAGATTTACTCTCCGGTGCAGCCCACAGGGCCGGGTAGGAGTTCTAGCACGGTTATAGCCTCATTGCAGTATGTAATCCGTAGGTAGATCATCATCATTGTATTCTGTTGATCA
This sequence comes from Penicillium rubens, assembly GCF_028828025.1. Lineage (NCBI taxonomy): Eukaryota > Fungi > Ascomycota > Eurotiomycetes > Eurotiales > Aspergillaceae > Penicillium > Penicillium rubens. The sequence goes on along the minus strand of NW_026890601.1, from coordinate 3,449,349 downwards.
CTTTCCGATGTTCTACGGAGTAACTCCGTACTTCCTATTCACTCACGTAGTGGCACGTGCAACCCATCATATCAAATATCAACTAAACATGTCCACATCGCCACAAGTCATAAAATGCCAATAGTCCCATTTCATTCATTGAAGAGTCTATACTCGCCTCTAGCGCTTTCTCCAAGCCGCGTCCAAACAAACACACAGCCCGTCCAATTTGCAGATGCGCCTAACGGGGTGAAATTTCCTATTTTGGCCAAGAAACCGAGAAAATAACCTTAGAGCCTGACCCTATCGATCTTTAGCGCGCAGAATACGGGGGAATTTCTTTTGCCTAGAAAGTAAAATCACTCGAATGACACCCTGATACTTCGGTAATCAATAGCGTCTGATCACGTCTAGGATCTCCAACCTCCGCGACCCGCGACGCTGATGATCTGCATGAACATGCTCTGTACCCCGTATACACGGAGGTTTTCCATCGTGGCGGTAGGTGCTCAAGACGAACTATTGCGTAGATCCTCGAGCGATACGAGGCGGGCGTACCATGTGATTACCATAAAGTCATAAGTTCCAATGTTATAAGATATTATTACTAACGTTTATAGTGTATGCTCGTTAAGCTGAAATAACATTAACAGATCGACTGTATGGATGCCCCCAGATCATGCAGAAGGGAAATCCCCTGAATACCTCCCGACGACCGCGATCCAGTCTCCTTCCCTTAATAGCAAGGCCGTGTGGAGACCACCAACCCCAGTAGCAATATATGAATGCTCCTAGGCAGGTTAACTCCGGCGCCTCACTTTCATCAGTACTCCGGTGTGAAGTATATACCGCGGTGGATCATAGTGGAACTCCGTTATGCAAATTGCCCCGTCGGCAAGGGATAGACCGAGATATGAAAACATGCCGAGGTGCCGTGGGCCTCAGGGGTGAAGAAGGATTTCTAATCTACATTGTCCACTGTGGGCCAAACCCAAAAAAGGCTTCACAGAGTCTTCACAACATACGGAATACGGAGTACATACTGTGCATAAACATGACCCTGTCAATTGCCTGTTATGGTTAGTTTTACTGCTTCACGTTATGAAGACTGCTCTTCGCCATTCTGCTACGTTTCGGTCGCAAATAGCGGCTGATCACTCGTTGTTACCTCCACTTCCAACTATTAAAATTGGAAATAGGTGTGATTGCATACGGAGTATGCAATTGCAAGTTCTGGAAAATTGCCGCATATAGTATCAAAATTCAACAACGGTGCGCCGATGCCTTACTATCATTCTTCGACATATGACAGTCATCACACGAGGTCAATCACGTTTCTCCCTTATACCCATCCACCACAAGAACAATGGCAAGCTATCGCACAGCATCCGTCATATGGCGTGAGCTCGATTCTCCTCAATACCAGTTAGAAGGAACTGCTGTCCACAAGCACAAAGCTCTTAGTGGCTCGGCTCGGTCTCCCTGGAGTTCATGATCATCCTATCATGCGCTCGTCGATCAATCCTAGTGCTCTTGCCAAAGCTGGATGTTCCCGTGTGACTATCAATACTGGCCGAGTGACCGCCATAGCAGTGATCTTCTCATTGGCGTTATCACAATTGACGCCGGACCACGTGGCCCACCACTATTTGAGGGACATGCTGGGATCGCAGTGAATATTGGGTATATTTACGTCCCGCAGTATGCGTTTGTGGGTATACCAGCCGTTGCCGGCGGAGGGCCGGCTCGGGCTCATCGTCATGAACGGTGGGCCGAGCTGTCGAGTCTGGCGAATGAATTCCACCCAGCTAGGATGGTGTCGTAACATATAGCTGGTGACGAGCTTGCGATTACTACGAAATGCTGTTTCCGCGACACGGTGTGCCTCGACTGCTGTTGCTGTCAGACTCAACGAAAATGTGCTCCTGTTTCCAGTGCGGCCACACGTAGTTGTCGTGACTAGGAGATAATCAAAATGAAGATATCAAATTGAATTTATCGAATGGAATAGTTATCTCAATGAATCTTTAGGTGATACTTTGGCGGACTCCGCGTAACCAGACTGATGGTATGAAAGCCTTCAGGGCTGGGTTTGCTGTGGTAGGCAAGCGCATGGCTGTGGCCCAGTTGGCCAATTCCGACCAGGGCAACTGTCATTGAGCCTTTCTCATGTTTAATATTGAGTTGAGTAGAACAGATTATATAAAAATCACCACAGCGGGGCACACTTCTGAGGAATATATATCACCTTGATACATATGTTATTGCATTCACTTTTACGCTCACCAGCTCTGTAGATTGGGGATACGTGCGCACCATAGTACTGCCATCATGTATTATATAGTAGAAGGGCGTCATAGTACATCTACAAGTAGTACCTCCCCCGTCCTAAAGGGTTAGCCATGGTCGCGTGACCGAGTTCCATCAGAGCCACTCAACCATCGTGTCTATCAATGGATCTGGAAGTCAAGGTAGACCCAGAGCTACGGACAAGCTGAATGTACACCCACAGCCTGAGGAACCTGGACCCAAGCGCCTGCTCTATGTGCTTGTTTGATTTTATCATTGTCTGGAATTGTCTTCAGTCTCCCAGTGTTCACTGCAATAACTAGGCCCAGATCTCTTATATTGCACAGTACTAACAATTCAGTCGCTGAGACATGCTAAATCAAACTTGTATCATATCCTAAGCGGACGAACAGGCGTTAGGGGGAAGGGAAGCTCATGGCATTCATAAATCATCAAAAGAGCAAAATATAAAAAAGGGGAGGCATTAGGCCAAGCGCAACGATGCAAAAGACAAGTGGGAAACAAAGAAAAGCTAGGACAAGAAAGCAGGAGGGGGTATCATGAGTTCGTCAAGCCCATTGCAACAGCAATAGCAATATCCATATCCCATGCTATCCAGCAAACCGCCCCGAATAATTTCAAAGCTGCAAGTAGGTCGAAAAGAATTAGTTCCATTCCAATCCCTGTGTCAGATCTATCTCCGCCTAGAGTTGCGCGTATCCCGACGAGCAAGACCGTCATCTTCCTCGTCTTCCTCCTCGACAGGCGCGGGCGTGCGTCGCTCAGTGCGTCTCTTCGGCCGACGGCGCCGGTTTGAGCTGATGTTACTCGCCGAGTCATCGGGCGCAAGAGAGCGATCGTCGTCGAGGAAGTCGTCTTCACCGCCGCTTTCCCATCCACCAACGCCCGAGAATGGTGTGCCCATCCGCGCTTCAACGAATGAGCCCCGGCGGCTTTGGTTTGCTACGGAAAGGCCGGCGCCGCGTTCGCGTAGTGCGCGCCGCACGGTTTCAGCTTTGCAGTGGAGGGCTTCGAAGGCGTCTTCGAGGGCTTCCATTCCAAGGAAAATGTCGCGTTCGACTTCCGCTAACGCGGCGATTTCGGTTTCCTCGTCTAGAGCGATCGGACCGCCGAATGAGGCGGGGGAGGAGGGTCCGCCGTTGACTTGGCTTGAGGGTCGGAAGCTGCTGTCCATGTAGTTGGGTGTCGGTCCCCGGGAGATACCGCCGCCTAAGGGTGTATTAGAGCGACTGCCGCCCCAGCGAGACCCGGCGACATTCGTGGTCTGGCCTGTATCTTCTGCGCCGCTGCGGAGGAACCCGTCGAAGCGGCCAGAGATGAGGATCTCCCACTCGTCATCGCTGATGGCGGAAAGCGTGGCGAGGACATGGTGGATAGTAGGATTATTCAACATGTACATAGCAGTTTCTGGGTCGCGAGGGAGGGAGGAGAGTCGGTAAAGACGCTGGATGGCCGAGGCCGATGAGACAAGCGCTGAAGGTTTCGGTCGGGGCTTTTCGTCGGATCGTGGGACAGGAGTAGAAGAGTTGATGCCGAGCAAAGAGCAGAACAACGAGCGCTGGTAGGGTTCGAGATGCGTAAGCATGGCGAAGGTCAACGTCTCGTCGTCGACCTCGTTAGGAGCGCTGGTGCCTGGATCATTCTGCTCATAAAGCCATTTGTCGACAGCGACCTTCGTCTTTCGAGATTGCCGAATGAAGTGTTCCCGGTACTCATCAGGAACGTCAACGTCAAGCTTCTGCATTGGAATGTGTTCGTCGCCGGGCGCACCGGTATCCACGGCGCTCGGTGCCATTGTGAAGGGCGGCCACATAGGAAGTTCCCTGCGGCCAGACACGAGCTCCAAAACCTCACCCCAGCTCACCCCATCCGGCCGATCGTCTGGCTCCGCTTGGTCGCATATCTGGCAGCTGCATGGCTCGGACGAGATGTCGCGCGCGAACACAGCTTCGAGGCGATCCAATAAACGCCGGGCCACAGACCGATAGCCTGTTGCCACAGCAAGAGATCCATTCTTATTCATGACCTTTTGGTAGTCATCTAGTAAACGGTTATAGGGATCGAAGATTTTGCCAGCGATAGCCCGAGACTGTGGTTGTCCTTGCGATAATGGATCCTTCTGCCCAAGGCTAGCCAACAGTGCCCTCGACACCTTGTTTTCCAGACCACCATTCTTCAGCAAGTAATCGACTCGAGGGATAGTGGCAGGCATTTCGGGCGGAGGTGGGGGCGGCGGGGGTGCACCAAATGAGTTCGGATTCACTGGTTTCACAAAATCGATCGATTCGTCGCTAGCAGTGTGACGATGGGACATGGCTGATCGGTTCTGGGTGCGCGAGGGAGGCTTCGTAGGCGGGGTCATTGGTTTTCGTGGCACTGAATGCTGCTGGTTAGGCGCAATAGACGTCGCATCAGAGCCGTTGACTGACTCCACGCCGATATCACGAAGCGTAACGTTCGACTGTGAGGCAGACATCGTTGAGCGACTTGACCGTTTGGGCAGGTTCCTGTCATCGGAAATCTTCGTCTTGGACTTGTGGCTCGATGACCGAGGCGAAGCTTCACTCTCATCCTTGGGTGTTCTCGATTTTATAGGGGTCTCTGCTCGTGACGTCTTGCTGGACTTGGACTTGGTGCTATCGTCCCGTTTCGACCGGAGACTCGAGGAGGATCTGTTGACTTCGGAGGCTCTGATTTTAATATTTGTTTTCTTTTTAGGTTTGTCTGCCTCCTTCTCATCCTCGTTGACGATACTGCCTTTCCTCGACTCTTGGTCGAGGCCGGTCAGGGGCGGGCTAGGAGGCGCATGGTGGTTCTCGCGGTGACCGTTCTTGCCATCGTCATGTGTCAAATCGGTCGGGTCGGGTGTAGGGATATTCGCTCGGACGCCTTCCTTGCTATGGGCTTTCGAGAAACTAGGATACGGCAGACTAGTCCTCGATTCAAGGAACGAGGCTGCCTCCGATCTCTCAAGTCCAGGCATGGAGGACCTGCGTTTAGAAGTTGATGAGCGAGCCGTGGAAGGATCCTCTGGATCCTTGGTTGAGGTCTTTCTGTTTGTTTTGTTTGCTTTGGTCTTCGTAGCCTTGACGGTCTTCGACTTCCTATCGTCGCGGTTTAGTCTAACAGGAAACATGGCGAAATCCGTATAATCGAGTTGTGGACCGCGCGAAAAGGGTCAGTCGTCCGTTACCTGTCTAGACTCGCACCGCCACTGAGGGGAATGTGGTCCTATTTTTGTCTCCAAATGTCCTGGCGCTTAGTTCGGGCTGCCGTTGTGACTGGTTAACGTCGCAGTGTGCGGGAACCAATCCGGCATTCCGTGTGTGTCTGGGGTCTGGAATGAAAGATCACGAGTTTGGGGGGAAAAAGAAAAGAATAACCTCATTCAGGTACGACGCATGAAATCGTTGGAAGTGGAAAGAACGCACTATGTGATTATGCGGTGAACGATCTCGGCCCCGCTCTTTTAACTGACGTGGTTTTGCTGCATGGAAGCCTGAAATCCGATTCGGAGATATACAACATATAAAGACCTCAGCTGAATATCTGGGGGAACACAGGTTCTACTGCCTGAGGCAACTACAAATACAATATGTGGGTTTGAAACACTTGATATTCTGTGTATCATGTACACCAAGAGATGGATGCTCTTAAAATCAGTCGATGTCATGCAATCCATTCACAGCCTTTACAGGCGATGTCTCAAGTACCCAATTCCCTTCTTCTTCACGAGCAACCCCTCCGCTCTGCGCAGCTCTCATCATCTTGTCACTGGCAAGGGTCAAATCGCCCGTGTTGTAATCCCAAATCCACCCTTCCTTCAACCACATCCATGTAAGATAGGCACGTAGCTCCTTGTCGTGTGGTAGGACGCACTTCCATTCAGGCACGAACCCGGTCTCTGTCGCATCCGTCCCTTTCCAGTCAGAGGCTTTCCCCCGCAACTCATCGCGACAGAAGATCCTCCAGCTATCAAGGGAATATGCTCCAACTCCAGGTAGGTGCGCAATCTCCCATGCGACTCGTAGGTCTTCTTCATCAATGCATTCTTCACGGCCAACATTTCGACCGTCCAGTTTTCGTGGGTAGTGGAGCTTCCGATATCTCTTGCTTTTGTGCGGAGGGTCTGATAACCATGTTTGTGCCAATGTGATGCATTTCCTTGCACGTTGGTTTTGAAAGCCCAAGCAGTTTATCATCGATACGAATTCCGGTAGGTCTGCTTCTGCCATCGCTTCAATCGTAGGGTATCGTTCAAAGACCTTGAACAAGACCGGCAGGGCAACGCCACCGCGGGTCCGGTTGAGAAAAATGGTTGCAATGAGTAAACGAAAGGGGTCATGTGCAAGCTGCTCCTGGATGAGTCCAAAAGAAGACGCATCGATAGGGGGAAATGGGAGACAAGATTCAGGATCAGCAAGCACACGTGGGAAATAAGGAGAATGCTTCAGGGCTTTGGCTTGAGGGGTTCTGAGGGGTTCTGGGTTGACGAAAGAGGTGTATTTCACCGAAATTTCAGGGTCGGAATTTGTACACTGGGGGACAAGGCAGGGGCTTTCTGGAGCTGATAACTTGACATGGATATGCGACGGAGGATCATCCAGATCATTCCAATCGGAATCAAAGTCACTCGGCGCATCACTCAAGGAAGAGTCAGATGACAAGAAATCTGGGGGCAGATTCAAATCTTTCAACAGCTGTCGGGTTTTGGGGGGAATAGACAAATCGTACAGCGAGGAAGCCTTTTCCCGCCTGCTTTTTGAGCCAACTCTAGGGTTTCCGGCTCCTAAGAAATACTTAGACTGGACCTCATCACTTGGAGTCACACCTGGCAAATCACTGGTACTCAAAAATCCGAGTCCCACAGAGAAGGGTCGGCGGGTAGCGGGAGCTGACCGGAGCTCTGTCTGCTTCCATTGGGGCTCTCGGAGGAGGGTCGTCGCGGAGTGGAAGGCGGAATTTGGTCTTGGTCTGTTTCATCGGCAGGATGGGCTTGAGGCTGCTTCTCTGCTGCATCAATGGAGTCGTCTTTAGGCTGTTTCTGCTCACCCAACATCCGATGTTTTTTGCTCGCCTTCTTCCGTTCACGCTTGCGCTTGTTCCGGTCTGTTTTTGATGCTTGGCTTGGCTCACGACGTTTCGATGACTTTCCTTCGACCGCTTTTTCAGGCGATGGGCTCTCGGGAATAGCATACCTCCGGTCGTTGGGTGAATGTAAAAGAACGTCATTGATCCCCTCGTTAACATTCTTCAACCCCACGATGGAACCAACGCTTTCATTTGGTGGAACCGCATCAGCCTCAGGGACGAATTCTTCGTACGGGGGAGAGTCGGTCAGGTCGATGGGTCTACCAGAGCTACCCCGAGAGATGTTCGTGGGCATCGTGGGTAGATCCGGCGTGTTGTCCTCACGTTTCGGTTCATGTGGCTCAATGTAGTCATTGTCCTGGTTTCCAGTAGGGACACTTGCCGGGTCATGAGCTTCCATAACATTTGCTGGCTCATCAAGCTGCATAGCATCGTGGCTGTGACGCCTTGCCTTATCCGAGTGACGTCTCTTGCTTTTCTTGTGCTCGCTTTTCTTGTGCTCTTTGTCCTCGGAGTGAGCCGAGCTGCTCTTACGCCGCTTTCGATGCGAGCTCTTGCGTGTTTCTTCATCGCAATCCACTTCATCCCCGAACGCAGAGCCGGCATCTTCTGTTACCGCAATTCCCCGGTCCTCAAGGTAGGTCTTTCGAATGTGGTCAACCAAAGCATCAATAGCTGTGTCGCTCAGTCCAGCCTCTGCGGCGACTCCGCGCACTTGGCCAGTGAATTCTCGTCTGGCCGAACGTCGAACAGGCTGGACCTGTTCCATCATGAAAGAGTGTGACACAACGAACTTCAGCACCTCCATTTGCTTTTCAGAGTCGACGGAAACAAAAATCCTCTCTTCCGCTGTCATTTCATTGTCGCCAGTCGACATGTTGGTGGACTCGGTGGCTTCTGGAAGGGCCGAAGGGTGATCGCCGGCCTTGTGGATGGGATAAGGTTCAACTTCCATGACTTCGTCCCCATGCTGAGGTTGCATGGTGTTTTGGATGCCCATAGGAGCCTCGTCATTACCCTTGACGTCCTCCATTGCTACAGCCTTTTGTATTCTGGAAGATGTTCTTGGCTTCTGTTTCTTTCCCGTGGTGGTTGTAGGTGACGAGATCGAGGGCGTGGAAAAGTGCGGCGACTTAGCTTCGGCCCTTCCGCTACGACGAACGTCCAGCTTCGAGGAGTCAGACGTGCCGTCATACCCAAAGGGACTCGAGATGCCAACATCGTTGTCCATCATCTCGTCCCGGGATCCTTCAATGCTCGCTTCCTCGGACAGGATGTTGTCAACAGCACGATCAAAGAACTTTTCGTCGAATGCCTTGAGGGGGTCGATGTCAACGGAGGGAAGAGGAACAACAACAGCGATGTTGCTGAGTCGAGCCATTTTATTCCTGGTGCCACAGTTGATGGCAGATTGTCTAGGGTAGGAAGTCGGGGAAGCTCGAAGGGTTTGTAGACATATCGTGGTAGCTGTTCTGTTGGATGTGAACTGCATAGATGGAGAGATACCTGGTTAACACAAGCCAAAAGACAACTAAAAAGCAAGAGAAAAAAAAAACTACCTGCAAGTTCTGCTACGTGAGTCAAATGCGTGTTCTCGGGGAAATCGCGAGGGAAGCTTTCTATTAACGCGGGGAGGTAGCTTCACGTGTAAATTCGACAAGGTGACGCGATGTCATGTCAATGAAGCCAGCAAATGAGATTTAAGAAGTAGAGAAGTTCAGATCAACTTTTCACATCAGAGTGGGCCTTAAATAGGAGAACAAAAGGCCAAGTGAGTTGGAGCTCTTTACATCAAAGAAAGGGACTATCGCAGAGCACAGGCCATCCGATAAAGAAACGCTATCAGCTGCCAAGAATCTGCAACAAAGGGATGCATTTGCTAGATTTATCTCATGCTTTTGTAACTTGACGCGCACTTGATAATGTATGTACATTGGCATCCTGCCATATCCAATTCTATACAGAAAACCCACCCGAGTTGAGCTGTCTCGGCTCACCAGCAGCATCGAATGTTCCATTGGGCAAGACCCGAATCAGCTGGGCAGTACTCTGTCCCGGAGCAACCCAAGTTACATTATGGCCGCGCGCTTTCATGGAGGCAACCGTTGCATTGTCATAGGTGTATTCGAAGCTAACCTGGTTTGGCATCAACTGATCATGCAGACGGGGTTTGGCCAACGCTTTGGCGGCGGAGAGTCCCCGATCAATGGAATTGATAATGTTCTGGACGGTGGCAGTGATAATACGGCTGCCTCCTGCGGATCCTGCAATCAAAAATAGCTTGCCGTTGGGTCGCTCAACTATAGCGGGCGTGATGGATGAAAGAGGGCGTTTTCCAGGGCGAACGTAGTTGGATACAGAGGGAATGTATCCAAATGAGTTGGACGATCCAGGAATGGAGAAATCTGTGAGCATCTCAGTTAGCCGTAGGGCCTACCGCTGGCTTTCTTGACATACCGTTCATCTCGTTGTTCATGATGATACCGGTTTCTGGGACCATGACATGGCTACCGAAGAGCAGGTTGATTGTGGTGATTACCGAGATTGCAAGGCCAGTATGATCGGCTGCTGCAATGTGGGAAGTTCCAGGGCTAATCCGGTGTCAGCTTAGTGTCAGAGATAATGCACCAAGCAGGACCTACGTTTCCAGGCTTTCCAGTCCGGCTGGGTCATAAACAGATACGTTCTGAGTTCGAGCATCCGAGATCTTAGCTCGAATATCATCGATCGTAGACTGCTTCAGAATGTCCTTCTCATACTTGGCCATCCCGTCAACAAACAGAGGGTCACCAAATTTGGATCTCTGTATTTCATGTAAGCGATCATTGACTAGGTAGAGTCCACGGTTGAAACAAAGTTGGTCATTCATACCTCGCCATATCCGAATCGGATCGCCTCGTCCATGCGATGGGTACTCAGATTCACGGACTGTTCACTCGAGAAGAAATCCTTGTATGTCCCGAGAATTTTCAAAATACTCATGGCGATACTGCCACTCGAGGGGGCCGTCGTACTCGTGATCTTGTAGCCACGGTAGTCAATCTGAGAGATATCACGAAAAGCCACAGTGTAGTTTTTAAGATCCTCTAGCGTCATTGTGCCGTTTTTGCTCTGCACCGCGTTGATCATGGCCTCCGCGATGGGGCCCGAGTAGAATGCATCCGCGCCACGCTGTGCAATAGCCTCGAGGGTATCCGCCAACCGACGTCGGGTAATGGTATCACCCAGCCCAAGCCTGGTTCCGTTCGGAGCGAAGTCAATTGCCCACGTGGGGTTCTTGGACAGGAAATCCTCTCCAGTTCCAACAGAAGATTTCATGTATTTGACAAGATCTTCTGTAACAGGGAACCCATCACGGGCTGTGCGGATAGCGGGCTGCATAACAGTCGACCATGGAAGGGAGCCATATTTCTTGTGGAGGTACTCGAGACCTCGTACTTCGCCCGGCACTCCACTGGTATAGCTGTTAGCTTAGCTCCTATCCGCTCCTCGTGTTTCTCTTACCTTGCCAGTCCACCGTAGATGGAAGCATCCTCGTTGTTTTTGTACATATCCTCGAATGCCGCCGCTGGAGCCGTCTCTCGGAAATCAACGAACTCATAATCACCCTTTGCCGATCTCACGAGCATGAAGCCACCTCCGCCGATTCCACTGTGGTACATCCCTGTGTCCGTTAGATATGCTCAGATACAGCCGCTGAACGAATGAATTTAGTCTCACCCACGACACCAATGCAAAATTCCGTTGCAATCAACTATGTCATTTTTAGTACAGATTCACTCCGAGCCCACCTGGATAGGTACACTCACAGCGTCAGCAGCGTTTCCGCCCTTCTTCAGAATATCAGATCCATGGCGGGAGCAGATTGAGCTTTCGCTAGCAACAGCGCCCAGCTTCCCGGGGCCAATTTCATCCGTGTCTCGCTCGGAGAACTCCAAGGGGGTGGTGTTTGCACTGGGCAGATGGATTGCGATCAAGAGCAGCGACAAAACCACCAAGACCCTGAGCCTGATCGGTTGCAACATGTTGACAAGAATCTGCCTCCGATTTCCCTGCGATATGGAATGCTGCGCCAGAGTCGGCCCGGAAGAAGAGGATCCTGGGGCGGCCAACTCAAGCTATGGCACCTTCCCATATTAATACTCCCAATCGGCGCAGGAAATATTCCCCGAGAGGGGAAATTTTGGAGAGATAGGCTTTATCTATTTCCCCACATCTCGACTCAGTTGACAGGGATTTTGCGTGCCACGATTGGAGCCCGTCTCAGGTTCGCCCCGGACGCTTCTGTATAGGATCGGCGGTGGTTGGAACATTCAACCGACATCGGGAGATTGTAATTGATGGATGGAAATCAAGACTCGGATATTTCGAAGGTCTGCATCTTCCAAGACCTTCAAATCGACCCTGTGAATGTGTGTTAAGTGTAAAACCCCAGTTTTGACCCCGCCGATAAGCGGCCAGATGGCTTTTTGGGGGGGGGGGGGGGGGGGATTGTCAAATTACGAGGGATTTTTGGAGTCAGTAGATCAAATTCTATACCCCAAAGGTCCAAACATAACCTCTTATCTCCATTGGATATGATTCCGTCATTACTTGGCGTTTTCCTTGTCATGAATATTTATCATACATCGATCTATAAGAACCCTGTACTCCATACCCCGAATGCTCCACATGGTTATCATTTCTGTGACTAATCCTCCCTCTCAACGGCTCGTCTTATCCAAGAGATAGTCTCGTCCCACTCCGGAGGGATCTCGTGCAGTTGTTCCAGTGTGGCCGATACTAGCCGACGCCCCCAGTCTCGCACGTACCATCGATGGCATAGGAGACGCATAGCTATGCCATAATGTAGGAAAAGAACTCGGGCAATCCAGTCGCCATGTTGGAGGAGTGAGGAAAATTCGTCGGAGAGAAATAAGGGCCATGCAAGGGGACCGCCATGTGGTCCGATTTTTGGCCACGGCTCGATGGCCTGCTGCAACTGCTGCCATGTGGCAGAGTAGATCGGTTGATCCGATCCTTTCCTTGTGTCAATTATCGAATGAAGCCGAGCCAGCGACGTCATTATGTCTCTGCTTAGATTATCAGTTTTCGAAAGCCCTACACCGTAACTCCGTTCGTCACTGGAACATACTTGTGTAGGCTGAATAATACGCGTGTGTTGTCGACCGGGTTGCTGCCTCTGTTTTGTGTTATTATCCAGCCTCCACTAATGAGTCAGAGAGAAAGAGTTTCGTACTCATTATGTTTCCCTCTTTCGAGGCTTTCTTGTGTGTCAGCAGCACACAGCCATCCGTCCAGCTGTGCGTCAACACCGCCCTCATTTATTCGGGAAAAAAGCATGGCGGGGCCAGATATCAACGTGCGAGCCTCGAGAACAACCAAAAGCGGGTCCAGTGGTTGATTTTCAAGTGACAATACTCGAGATCCAATGGCGAAAAGCATTATGATGATGGATGAAACAAATGCTGGTTCATAATCTTGTGGCGACATTTCCGGAAGAACCTTGCTCAGTCCAGCGCATGCCTGGCTTTGATATCGCGCGGCATGATCCAGCCATGAAGCCCGATTATCAGTTTCCACCGCAGCCAAGTGTAAAGCTGAAAAGGCGTGGATGCTGTCAAGCAGATAAGGACAAGATGCGGCCATGCGAGGAATGGTCATCGAGAGATGGTGTGCTGATAGTCCGTCCTGCGACAAAGTATGGTATGTTGAAGTCATGTACTGGTGGAATAACCGTGTCTCAAGCAAGCGTGTCGCCTGTGAAAAGTCTCTTGATGGGGTCACAGCGCCACTTTCTGTTTCATCCTGGGTGCTGGATGACGCCAAAGGGCTGTCCTCGTCTTCGCTTGGCGGGGGATATCTGCACTCTAATTTTCGCTTCTTGCACAGAGTACATCTAGGAGTGCCCTCGTCACACTGAGCATTGCGTCAGAATATGGGTCTCAACTGTTTTACTGCCGTGTGTAAAGGCCACCTGAGCCATGACCCAGATACAGTCCCGAGCCACATACAACACCCCTGATTGGGTTCAAGGGAGTCAACTCGTTGGTACTGACCTTGACATGTCTCCTTTTACACTCCAAGCATCCCCTCCTGGACTTTGTGTGACTACGACGCAATGGCATTGATGAGTGCCATTCAGGAACCGAGTCAGGGCGATCCGGTAGTAGCAGAGAAAATCCCCAACAAAAAAAGCAACAAACTTCAGTCCAAATTCATATCTCGGATTAATTTGATCCGCGCATCCGACCTCGGTACTTTCTGGGGGATCTGCACATGACGTGTGTGATTGGCTGAGCTGCACCGGTGAGGTTCCAACCAAGGTTCCAGGGTTGGTTCTCCAGGGCTCGCGATAGCTTATATAATCATTACGCAGACCTGTGGACCCCCGTGGACCCGTGCCCGGTCTACTCAGACATTGAGAGGTCCCGAGGTCTGAAAGGTACTATATTAAAACTATCTAGTTATTTCAATCTGAGCTCACTTTACATTTGGGCCAGTTTGCCAGTTTGGAGAAATTGATATTCGGACACTCGGTTAATCATGTGATAGTGTGATCTAGCAAGGTAGGTAGCCATGGATGGCTTATCATGTCAGCATGGACTGTATTTTGAGAGGCCGACTTGGCGTACTAATGATCTGCATCACAACCTTATAGGATAAGAAATCCGCGCCTTCTCTATGTCACATGTACGGAGTACGGAGTATTAAAATTCCCAAGGATACTATGGGTGGGTAATTCAAACTGAAATTTCGGCTCTGCTGCACGGTTGTGTCGTTCTAATGCATGTCTGCCTGATGTCCAGGGGATATTCACTGATGTGTCTAATCTCATTGTGGAGGTGGATGGATCGACAAGCACTTTAAAGATGGAACCCCCATCTTGAGGCGGGTTCTAGTTGGTGCAGTGACAAGCACCAGGGGTAACAGACAAGCGTAACTTGCATATAACTTGGATATCCAGCTGCTATTGATCTCTCTCACCCTCACCAATTAATCGCTATTCGCAACCGGTTCAAGTTCAGATTCAGAGCTGTATCCTACCTACCTTGAAGATATTCCGTGCATCAAACCCCTAAGCCAGTGACCTTGTCTACCCTGGAACATGAAGACCCCCCCCCCCCCCCCCCCCCCCCAACCAACCAACCTTTCCGCCATAGGGATGGACAATGGATCCAAAAGAACTCAACTACGAGGATGACTGAAAGGCCACTTGATGATGATACTCCGCAATACTACTCGCCTCTCTACGAATTGTCCATTTACCAGCGAGCTATGTTTTGACTTTATCTCCCGCCAATATATAATCACCCAGATTACAGAACACCTTCATAATCATAAGTGTGCGCCACCGTCAGCCTGGACATCTCATTGTCAGCGGGAGATACGGTAGAGATCACCAGCCAGATTGATCAGCATATACCCGATCGAGTTATTCTTTTAAATCATCAACCGAGGGTGAATTTAGATCATCAACCGCATAGCGGATAATCTAATTTCCGTCTCGACGAAGCCGGTCAAGAAGAGCTTGTAAAGGGGGTCAAACCATCTAATTTCTCCTGATGGTATCTGGATTTGAAATTCTCAATGTCCTTGGTGGAGATACAGCTAGTACCTACACTAGCTATATAGCGAGTGTTGAAGAATAACTTGATTAGGTATATGCTGATCGATCTGGCTGCTGATCTCTACCGTACGTCTTCTTATCCCCCGCTGACCGTAATATGTCCAGGCTGACAGTGGCGCACCTTATGATTATGAAGGTGTTCTGTAATCTAGGTGAGTACATACCGGCGGGAGACAAAGTTAAAACATAGTTCGCCGGCAGATGGACAATTCGCCGAGAGGCGGGTAGTATTGCGGGATGGAGTATCATCGTCAACTGGCCTTTTCCGGCGTCGATCTCGATACTTCTGGCCTCGTTGGCATCGAAAGCGTACCTTAGGGGTGATACACTGGGTATTACTCCATGAATGTCCGTTCGAGAAGCCATACCCCTGTGTTGCAGCCCACTCGCCAATCCAATATATAGCCTCCTCGATTGTTTCGAAAGATCGATCGTTGACAGAGAGGAGCGCGGGGGGAGCATTCCACAGGTAGGATGGATCTTTCGAAACAATTGAGGAGGCTATAGATTGGATTGGCAGTCTCGGTGGAAGGCATAGCGGTTGGAATGCTATTTGAATTGATGAAAACAGGTAGTATAGTGCAGACAAAAATGAAGCTTTTGCTAACTATGGGAAACTTAGTGTGGGAACTCGGCTAACCCTAGTAAACTAGCCCTATACAGATCATGTGATTTACGCATAGCTTCATAAGATCTGATTTAAAAAGGGGGGGGGGGGGGGATAAACATGGGGACCGGTCACAGAAGTACTGTGGCTGGGGATGTTGGGGGCTGCGCTTTTCACTAAGGTAATACCATAGAAAGTGGCACTCGTATTTGAAAGCTGACTGCAAAGAGTGACTGACCACTAGCGTGGTGCCAACAGTGGGATGGCTACGGTTATCAACTCGTCATCGGATTTGAGCTTGGGAAATGCATCCCTATACTGCCCCGCACGGATCCTGAAGCCGGCGAAATCATGTTCGAGTCTGGTGGCAAGTTCTATCTATACGACCTGATCAGTTGGGAGCTTCGTCGGACTACTTCACCAACAATCTTGGATGGCATTATTACCCTTGTAAAGGGTCACTATAAAGCGAAAAATGCAGTAAAATGGAAAGTGGTTTCTGAGTACGGAGTAGCCAATATGAAAATACAGAAGGACGAATGCAAAATCTGCGACGTTGGCTTTATTTGAAATATTGCTTCGAGAGTTCGTCGTATTACCCAACACTTTTCACCCCCTATCGTCAGCGCTGAGGCACATGATTAAGGTTTGACCTAGGAATCTACACTCGTGCATACGGCAATTCGCATGTTCTTTTTGATGCTTGTCAACATATTAACCAGCACTTCTTCTCCATAATAGCCAAAATACTAAGAATGGAAGGAATAATATATACAAAAGGTACCAGAAAAGGACATCTGAGTGTTGTCTCAAATAAAACGTCCTTAATACCAGCGCTAAGCCAAATGATAGCTCAGACCATTAGTCTTACATCGCCAAGGACAGAGGTCGCATCAACGGCCGAGAACCGTTGTCTTAATACTGAATCTCGGTAAGTCTAGACTACTGGTTAGCACACCATGAATTCTAATGTTTGAAAGATATTTATGGGTGTGTTTGGGGGACAAAAGAGGGCCAACAGCTATATCAGAGTTATTACTTAACCGGCTTATGTCTTGGACATGATGTTAAGGGTAAGTTGCCCTTTTGGGAAAGGGATTGATTTAATTTCAAGTAAATTGAACTATTATGCCAAGAGAAAGGTAGTGTATTTAGCTCAAAGGAACGGAATCTACTTCTCTTCCTGAATTCGACAAGAGACAAGGCCAATCAAGGCCAATCAATAATCCAACTTGACGCTAGACCCACTGAGACATTAATATTCTGCAGCGGGGGAGTGGCGGAGTAACTATGAATATTATACCTAGGTACGGACTATACTATGTAAGGCCCGTAAAATCAATGCCTCTGGGCAAGAGTCACCAATATCGTCCAACGCCCTCGATTTCTCTTCCCTTATTTTTCTAAATCCATATCAAGATGGGCGCCCAAGACGAAAGAAGCACTCAAAAAGCGCCCGAATACCAGGAAACTGAAGCCCCGCCCAACTATGAAGAGGCATTGCAGAGCTGCCCCACAACATCATCTCGCTATGGTTCGCTTCCGTCAACAGTGAGCCTTCATGGCCAGTGGACGAAATTGAAATCAATGAATCTCTGTGGGGGTGAGGATTCCAAGAACCGTCTATGTTTGATTGAGATGCAAACTGGCTATAGCGGCAAACCTCCGCTGGGGATGAGAACTGGAATTCTCCTGCGCAATGGCATGAGCAGCAATGATCCACTTCTTGCTGCCGCCGGCGATGAAGAGCGCGGCCTCCATGCATTCAATCCCGACGGCATCGTCTTCTTGCCGCCACTTGATCCGGACCCAAAGAGTCACCGCATGGATACAGAACTCCTGCGCGCCGAACCTGGTCCAAACAACGGTATTGCCTTCCACTTCTCCATCGAGGTAGGCGAGAAGAACCTGCGGCAGGAGTTTGCATGGAGGAAAGTCAAGAAGGGTGAAGAACAAGCCAAGAGAAATGGGTTCAAGTTGGTTCGGCTCTCGTCTAGCCAGCAACCATCTCAGCCGAGCGGCAGCAGCAGCGTCCAAAATGCGTCTTCATCCTCGCCCCTATCAGCAGGCAAAGACGGTGAGACTGTTGCCTTTCTTGGATGGGCCTGGCCCAGTCTGACTCATGCGTTCACGCTTGAGGTGGTGGACGGTCAGTCGAGCGCATTGGGAGCGCGCTGGACTCTTATGGTTGTCGTTACTGCAGTCAGGCTCTATACACTGCATGTAAAGGGGAAAACGAGCAAGTTTGTTGTTGATATGGGAAAGAAGACTTGAAGAGAATCATCCCAAATCTTAGATGCATTGTTTGCCACTGCGCCCTTGTCATTTCCATCGCCTCAGCTAGCTGTCAGACCAGTCCCGTTACTTCATACCAAATTACAACGTCAATCCATGTTATATATCGAAGAACAGAGGGAGAAGGCATCCAGAAACAATATATAGATTTTCTCATTCGTGTGCCTAGTTAGCATTCCATAGCGAATCAATTTTATACCCTGTTACCCTAATATATATACACACCTTGCATCAATAGTTCGATTCCAAGACAGCCTATCTGGATATAGCTATTCTAGTCATCATATCTATCCACAATTATCTTTCTTTCTGCTCACACAATAGTAGTTGCACATACGGCCTCTGTCTGCCCCCTTGAAGATCTGATGCATCTGGCTCAAGATGATGCTAAAGACGTCATATAAGATATCATCCCGACGTCCTTTTTGCATATTCTTTTTAGAAATTCTTTCTTCTTAACATTACAACCAGAATGACGATGAATGATACTACGCGCATACATCCATGGGAAGCTACCACGATCTACGAAGGTGTTAAAACATGATAGCCAGCAGAATGCTTTTTCAGCCAGGAAAGCTAGGCCAGCTATTTACCATTCATTTTATTAAGACAATTCCGGAACCAACACAAGAGCCACTGAAGTGCAGCGTTCTTCTATCACAGAGCAACAGAATGTATGCTTTTACTAGGATCGAATCAGAGATACAAACTCCATCTAGGCCTGTCTGGAAAAGGCAGTAGTCAAGAGCAAAGTAATGTATGAACGTAGGAAATAATGAAAATATAACGGCTGTATTGAGCGAGTGTGCCGAGTGGATGAATGATTTAGTGAAGTGTCTATGTACGGCCAGAAGTAATATTTACTCGGCTTCCAAGGCCTCAACATCGTCCAGCAGAATTACCAACAACTCAACATTAAGAAAAATACCCCAACCTCCTAGCTGGACGAGAATACCACGACAGAAAGTACCTCAGATCTCTACAGGCTCTTCATACGCTCGAAGATGGCCTGCATCTGACCGTACTGATCCTGGTTCAGGTTGTTGTAGAGAAGGCAAGCAGAGCCACAAGGGGTGGGAACGGGGCCACCGACAGCATTGCCGTCGAAAACGTTGGAGAGGACCATACAGTTGGAAGGCAGGCCATCAATTTGGATGCCTGGAAGGGGTTAGCGCAATATTCAAAGTTGAGGGTTATTGTTCTCTGCTTACCATTGTTCTGGACGGGACCGGTAACGGTAACAGTGACGGCGGGGTCAGACAGGCTCTCGGCGCACATGTCGAAGTTGTACTGAGGGACACCAGCGGGAGCGGTGACAAAGGTGTCACGACCCTGGAGGTCTCTCTTGCCGGCGAAGTGGCCGGCGGCAATGGCACCACCGAAGCTAGCAGCAGCAGAGCCAACCTGGGCGACAGTCATGGCAATGGCATCACCAATGAGAGGAATGGCAATGAAGGGGCACTGAACTTGCTGGCCCAACAAGTAAACAGCAGCGGCACCACCGACAGCCTTGAGAGAGATGGGAGAGATCATCTTGATTGGAAGAGTTTGAGATTTCCGTTTGGGGATTCTTTAAGAATCTTTGTTGTGATGAGGAGAAGAAGAATGAGGCAGAGAAGAAGGAAGATGGGTGTTTTATACCCATTCGAAGATATAGAACGAAATTGATATGCGGACCACCTTCCATGATCAGTGAATGCTCACAACCTGACTAGACTGCAAAGTAGATAGCGTCAAAGTTAGTACTCATGGATAAATGGCAGCTGGCGCATGACCTGAAAAAACTCATCGCCGTAGTTCGAAGTAGTGCTTACTCGAAGCCAACAATGGCTTGAGGGATATTACATGGGCAATTACCGGAAGATCTAGACAGCAAAATGGGGCGGTTTCTCGCTCGCACGTTGTTAGCGTGGGTCTGTAGTCTGCCCGATGTAACCAAATTCGACTTGTCAAGGCAGACTGGCAGCATGCTTCAAGCACACCTCCTCTTCAAGATGCTCTAACGGGTATATCATCATCGTGTAGGGGCCGAAACACATATTGATTACCGACCCACATCCTCGCGAACAAAAGCGGGTCAGAAGATGCAGGAAAAAGGATCCTGGAAACTGCATGGCCAAGGATTGATCCATAGCAATACTGGGATGCATGTAGAGAGACTGGTTTCAATATGACTGTGGGTTTGGCCCCCAACAGTAGCGCAGACCCTGGGGGTTTTGACAAATTATTGTCTCATAACCTTGATGAGGAAGATAGGGACCATTAAAAGATTGATGAATTGATAGAATGACGGATATCTTCGTCATTGCTATCCTAATATGCAAAAGGGCAATAAAGAACGGGCGGTCCGAGTACTCTGAGAGGCGGATTAGGGCATACCTCGTTTGACATTGTCGTCGTTGAAGAAGACGGGCAGATAATCTTCTCCTAGTTCAGGGTGAGCGATGTGGGTTCCTCCAACAATAGTGGAGAACGTAGAATCCACAGCGTCTTGGGCAGGGTTTTCGAGGTTCCCCAAGGATCAAGTGAGTACTCTGTAAGAAACGTTGTATCTATCATAATCATTTCGATTTTGATATCTGCCATTTCCACATTTGTTCTTAACGGTCGAACTTCAAAAATTTTGCAAGCCATGGATCTCTTGTCAATTTCACCATTGTTCTGTTACTTCATAGCGAGTGTGCTCAATATTACCGGTCTGAAAAGACGACGACAGACCCGTCTCCTGTTGCTGGGACCAGTTTGGCTATTTTCTCTGTTGTCATTGGCCTCGTCCCATAGGCTGTCCTGGATGATTGGGGCTGATAGCACCTTTGCAAGCGTACTTGTCTTCTATCTACTCTACTCGACAAAACTGCTCGCTTTTGATCAGCATGCTGTCAATCCAGAGATTAGCACACACAGCTGGAGCTTTGTCGACTGTTACAGGATATGGAACAATCCTCGAAAGCTACCATTGCGGCTCTCCCCCCACGAAAAAGAGGGACGAAGCGATTCTATGTCTCGAGCACGCTTCTCATTCAATCAGTCAATGAAGGCAGCGGCTTTGTGGGCGTTTGAGCACTTTGCTTTTCAGAAAGTCTTCATCCGTGCGCTTGGGCAAGTAGTTGTTGCCGACTTCTCGCCCGAAATGGAAGTGGCATTCCCTCTATCAACCCATCAATTCCAAGTTCGCGCTATTATGTCAGTCCAATGGATTTGGCGAGCCTACTTCTTCCTGGAATTTTATCATTCTCTTTTGGCCATTGTGTTCGTGGCCATCCTTCGATTTGATTATCCTGGAGATTGGCCAGCTCTCTTCGGGAACCCAATGGACGCGTCCAGTGTGCGAGGCTTTTGGGCTCAATTCTGGCATCAATTGACGATCCCTACATATGTGTATTACTCTCGGGTTGTTTCCCGGCAATTGATGGGTGTACAATCTGGCTCAAGCTTGGATAAGACAATTACTGCATTGGTCATTTTCACAATATCTGGTCTCTCGCACGCATTGGTTGGATGGGCATTGGGAGATGCGGCACTATCCCGAGACGTCCTATTCTTCCAGATGTGTTTCCTTGCTGCCGCGGCGGAGACCGCGATATCCAAGATGAAAGTCCCGAGGAGGATCCTTTCACGGCTGCCGGCGGCACTGCGAATGGTTTCCGGCATGGTATGGGTTTTTGTGTTCTTTTTCTGCATATCTCCAATGTGGATCTACCCTAAGGTCTACCATGTTCTATTGAATCCAGTTCGATGAGTCCAGGAATGAGGATGCAACTTTGTATATATTCAATCGCGCACTTTCTTTCGGTCAATGGGTCAAGCCAATACCTCGACATGACATAGCAACAAGTTCCCGAAGCCATCTGAAATCTTGTAGGCCAATCACAAACCATCCAATAAAGGGTATGTAACCCCTGACAAACCCGAGAATCTGGCTGCGGGGCAAGTAATCCTGGCCCTCGGGATACATTAACGTGTCATCAATGAGGTTATTGTCACCCTTCGTCAGAATGAGCTGACTATAGTATCTTCAGAGTTAGCGCACTGCAAGAAGACAAGGACTCGTACAGTGCTTACGTCAAATCCGGATTGCTTTTCTCCTCGTACAATACCCGAAGCACCCTATGAATCATAGGGAATGCGCTATGAGGGAGCCAGCAGACTGGCAGATCGCCTACTTCGACGTTTCGATGGTGGTTGGAGATGAATAGTATGTCTCCCGGAAAGAATGCGGGAACCATAGACTCAGTAGTGACTATCATCACCGGGTACGGTGTACCAGTCCAAAGCGAAAGGGCCTTCCAACCCATGAAACAGGTGGCAATGACCTGGGCTACGGTGAGTATCCCATTCAAAGCGGACCGCATGACTGTATTTTCACGCGCGGAGCAAGGAAAGTGCTGAAGCTGGTTGCCACAGCTCCGGGGTTCTTCCAAGTATACAATGATCTGTCATCCTTAAAGGATTTTAATTCCTGCGATTTAGCAATCCAAGTTCTCCGTTGAAGGCTCTGTCGAAGGATAGCCCGGGGGCCAACCTTGATCTGGCCAGGGCCCCGGCCCCACGACCCCCACGGCCACACCCGTTGAACACCTCGGCAGCTCCACTCAAAGCCGACATAATTAGTTTATAGACTGACCATACCTAAAATGTCAATATATACGAACTTGGCGCTTATGCAGATCCTGGGGCTCATCACTTTATATTAGCTTTTAAGGACGATCCTTGCCAAAAATAGGCATTGGTGGCTTATTGTGGCTTTTCATGGCTTTTTCCGCGGCTTGCACCAAACTTGGAACTTGGCTCTTGGTGTCTTACACGACTCTGCACGCGCTGGCCCCCAACCTTGGCGCATCCATTCCTTACGATAGTCGCAGGGGATTCATGAAAATGCCTCATGTAACTGCGCACCTACGATATCCGTGGACTGTTAAGGCAGGTGAGCCTGGCACCACGTGAGGGATAGGTACCTGTGGGGCGCAGCGGGCCCGGGCGCCCGAAAGCCCCTGCTTATGTAACTAACGTTATTGCCCCACGTGGACAACCCAGGTGAGGTCTCCGGGAAAGTTTACTTGTGCCCCGGTACACTCTACTACAGCCTACAACTGAAACGAAAATCTTACTTACTACCCTCTATATCTACTATTCCAGATACTTTGCGCATTCACCATCGAGAGTTACATCCTTGATTCCAGCAATATTCAGAGACCCGGAACAAAACTCGATGCCCAAAACAATGGATTCAGACTCCGATTCGTTCGAGAAAATAGGCGGAAAACCCTCGAAAGACATCCTTGAGCCTACAGTTCTCTTTTTGTCAGGCCAGTCTGTCCTCGCTGAGTCTGCAAATTCAACCCCACTTTACCATTTAAACAGTGACATCAGGTCAATCTCGAACAAAGACTCGTCCGTGACATTCGAAAGAGTCGAGCACAACGTACCTGGGCTCGCGATCGAGACAGACCAGGGTACTGCTGACACTCCGCGAAAGCAACATCTTTTCTACCTCGCACACCCTATGAATGCACAATACCGGACCGACATACCTGCTAAGTACTACATCACTTCTGCAGTGCCCGAGACGGTGGGAAATATTCGCCTCGAGACCTCTGAGGCACGATTCCAAAAGACATCCTTCAAGGCTTTGTTGAGCGCGAAGAAGACCGCCTCGGATAAACCCTTATTCGACGAGGGCACACAACAAGTCCTATTATTTGATATCCAGCCAAATTGGAAAGTCGGTCGCAACTGCTATAGATGGAATGACTCCAATGGCGGACAGGTGGCCCTTGAAGAAAAAGAGGATGACAGATATAAGTTATCCGTTACGAGTAGTATGGCGAAGGATTTGAGGGATGCACTGGTCGCTACGTGGCTGTTGAGGCTGTGGCACGATACGGCCGAGAGTAGTCAAGCTAAAAGGGAATGTGAGTTTAACAGATATCCTTACTGTTGGAACCTTGTCACGTTACTACAATGGAGTTCTTTGGCTAACTTCTCCTTCCAGTCTTCGAAAGCATGGCATCAACAAACGAAAGCACAGATCCATACATGAAGAGACAGTGCATAGTCATGTGAGATTAGTTGGGTATATAGTAACCATGTCTGTCAACTGCATGTTTAGGTACTCATAGGACCTCTCGTATACCTGCGACTGCCAGACCCAGTTCAACAACGTCTAGAATGTTGTGTAGTCTGGGTTTCGATTCCCCTTGAGGGTTCGGTTGCCTTCCCACTTTATTTTCCAAGGTGTCCTGATGGAACAGACCCAGATCGACGCTCATATTTGAAAATGGTGGTGGTGCCTGCAAAATATGTCCCCGGACTCTAATTGGTCCACGCCCAGGCTGGTTGCTTTTTGGTAGTTTTTCTTTTCCCTCTTGAATCCCTTCATTCTATTGGCCTGAGGAAGCAGATGAGTGGAGGTGTCAGGAACTTCTTTGGGTTCTGTTGTTGGTGACCGCCACAGGGGAAAATGTAGTAGAAGAGGTACGCGTTCCACTACACCCCTATGACGAATGACAACTGTTAACCATCATTTCCGAGAGTATACTTCAAAGATTCGTTACTTGAGACTACATATCCTTGCTAAACAGTTGTCAGGTGCCGCTACGCCTGGTTAGAAAGAGCACTATGGCTTCAGTCTACCGATTCGAGGTTCGAAGTTATAGGATGCACGGTTTTTCTATTTTTTTAACCTCCATGGCACCAGTCCACCTCAAATGATATTCGTCTTCAATGTTTCCCGCGTCTATTAAATCCATCGCACCCACTCGCACTATGAAATCCTATCTATGTTAGACTTCTCCTGCGTCTATCTGTACGTCCGGACTATAATGCGCAAAAGCAAAAATAGACGCAACAACCAAACAACGTCCGAAGCAAGTACGACCCCCATATCAGAAAGTCACCTGGAACTTTGGACTGGTCCGAATGCGCTCGCCATAGATCCAAAAGATGACTGGCAATGCGCAAAAGGCCAGAGCAATGAACCCAAGCAGCGAGTTCCCCCAGCCAAGCCCTAGAACAGCATACATCTTCGGGCCGGCAAGTGGAAGCAGTGCACCGGCCAGTGAGCGGAACACTGTATTAGCCGCCATGACAGAAGCCGCGTAATTCGTGAATGCATCTACCAAGTACGTGCTCACACACATCTAAGTAGAAAGTCCAAGTGTCAGTCAGTAAACACACAGCAAAACAGAGTCACGGGCTTGAAGGAAGATAACTTACAAATGTGATCATCATTCCAGTACCAAGGAACGAGGTGCCGATAATAGGCACAATCCAGTGCGTTTGGTAATATGCAGTCCATCCATACATGAACAGCGAGATCGGAACGAAAATGGCTCCGGGGACCATAGGTGGAAGACGGTACTCGGGCTTTTTCTCGCCATTCTTGGCAGCCAGGTAGTTGAGCAGTCTGTCGGATGTTGCTCCTATAAGGAACAGACCGATCAAAGAGCCAACGCCCAGACCGAGATAGGTGAGTCCCACTGCTCCTTGGGAGAAATTGTACTGCTGCTGGAATACTGAGGTGATGGTTGTAAACAACAAGTATAGGTATCCGTAGATCACGCCGACGTAGAGTGAAAGGAGGAATACGATCGGGGAGCGGAAGAGCATCTTCGTCGGTCGCACGATGGAGTATAGGAACAGTTCCTTCGGTGTACGGCCCGTGTCGAGTGCAGAGCGCAGGTTCATGTTCCCAGTTTCTTTCTGGAGCTTCTTGGTCTTTCGAGCCAGGAGAGTCGGGGCGTAGGATTCACGGATGCTAAAAAGTGAGCTGATGGTAATTGCACCGGCCTGAAGAGTCTATTAGTATGAGTTCCGCACTGGGTGTCACAGTCTCTACATACAGCCATAGCCAGCACATAGAAACTCCATCGCCAGCCCTTTGCCTGTGCCAGATACGCACCAGCTATATGAAGTTAGCCGTCGAACTATCAACTACAGAAAGGATGAGGTCATTGAACATACCGACCGGACCAACGACAGGTCCAATCAAAGGACCAAGAGCCCAAGCTGCCATCGCACCGCCTCTCTGCTCTTGTACAAACATATCCGCAATCGACCCGGCGCCAATAGTGAGCGGACAGCTACCGGCAAGGCCAGCGAAGAATCGGAAGACGACAAGACTGCCAATCTCGGGTGCAAAGGCACAGGCAATGGTCCAGATCACGTAGAGGATATTGCATACATGGTAAACGTACTGTCGACCGTACAACTCCGATAGAGGTGCGATGATCAGGGGACCGAAACAGTATCCCAGCAGGTACACTGATACCACGAATGATGACAGTTCAGTGCTGGTGACGTTGAAATCTTTGACTAGTTGACCTACACCGGGGGCAAACATAGATGATCCCAGAGGGCTGTTGGTTTTCAGACGTTAGCTTGGTCATCTGAATGATATAGGGGAGGATCAGTTCATACGTCAGAAAAGTGATCAGTGCAATAGAGCATGTCGCTGTAATTTTCCTTTTTGATGTCCAATTGAGAGGATTTTCGGGATCATCTGGTCCATCCCAATCGACGAGGTTCGGGTCCTTTACTTTTTCCTCTTTTCCTCCGTCACTGAGATCGACAGGACCGATCTCGAGATCTGTTCCCAGTTTTTCCCGGTTACTCGCGCTTGTCGATCCATCGACGGAAGGTGTTTCTGCATGAATTCTTCAGATATTGCTCTATTCGCTGATGCTGGGTGGTAATTGTTTCAAATAAGAAAATCAAAGAGATAGAGAAATCCTTACCCTCGCCGTCCTTCATTTTGAAGATGTATCGCTGCCACCAATATAAATATTATACCAAGTGTCAGCCCCGTGTCGTGTTTTTGGTGGTTCTGTTTGGTCTCGTTCGTCAATCCGGGCTGGAGTCGACCTCGAGAGATTACATGAGGGGTAGGAATGGCTTTGCGGGCAATAAGCAGAATCAAGGAGAGAGGAGACGAAAGCGCAGTAATACGAACACCCAGAAGCCAGCGGGAAGCTTCTTGTTATAAACAAACACCAGCGGAAATTCCGTCGAACCCCCGCGGGCATAAATTCCACATATTGCATTAGTGCATCTTGCAGGCCGCTAATGCCCGGGTAAACCCATTAATATAGCCGAAGATAACTGGTCCCTAGTTATCGGACAATTAATTGGGCCGAGTAAAACCACATTGTGCGTTGTTTATGAATCTCACAAAACACAGGTGCTTACACTGAACAATGTCATAGGGCCGATGGTTGGATCATCACTCCCATTTCGAATGCCAATTTAGCGCGGAGAGATAGAGAATTCCAAGGTTCTTCCAAGCTTTAACCCCGCAAAAAGGAAAGTTCCACTGGAGTCCACTTCTAAGGCTGCACATGTGGAATGGTCGAGGGCATAAAAGTTGTGCACCGGAACGGAAAGCTTCATGGCTTTCTTGGCCCTGCAATGTAATGCGCCTAAAATCTTACGTTAGTCCGGTCAGCTGCCCACCCAGCTGGACATGATCGGATTTATTCCTCGGTTTCGGCACGGAGATAATCGGCTTTTGCCTTATTATTCTGGTACTCGAAGGGCTAGGCTACTCTAGTTTAGCCACTGAGGCATAGTAAATGAATAAATATAGGCCATTCGGTCGTAATAATTGCAATAATAGCAGCCGCCTCGGTGATAGCACAATGCAATATAATATTTTATACCGTCCACGCTCAACGAGGTAATTAATAAATGTACATTGGAAGTCTTGCCCTTTCTCTGCACGGCAGAGAATAAAACATATCCAAAACAACGCAAAATATGAACAAACCTTTGGAACCCGTGCGTCATAACCGAGTATACTGTGCAACAGAAAGCCTTTAGAAGATCATTTTACCCTTGTTCTGCTTCAGGTTAACATCGTAGTTCTTCCAGACCAGAATGCAAGGGATAGCCAAAGCCAAGATGGCAGTAGAAGCAATGCAGTTCAAGCGCTGGGCGTAGCCCCACGTGTAGGCGACAGCTTCGCGAAGAGGCGTTCCCCATGGATAAGTGGACTGCACAGGGATACCACCAAAGTAGATCTGGGTGGCATTGGCCTTCAAGTCGTCCGGCAATTGTGTCGTGAGGGTGTCGACAAAGACATTATTGTAGATAGCAGCACCAACAGCCAGGCCAATCGCACCGCCGATGTTCGAGAACAACCCGATGAGGGCCAGCATCATCGGAGTGCCCTCACGGCCACCTGCTGCCATAACGGCCATGTCCTCGCCAATAACGAGGGTACCGCCGGCGAAGGCAATGAAGATCTGACACATGACAACGTAGCCAATGCCGTGGTCTGCGCCACGGAAGTAGATCATCAGTCCGGAGCCCAGGATCATGAGCGGAGCTCCGAAGAATAGACAGATGTATTTGAACCGCGAAGTGGCCCAGATGACGGCTCCGATAACGGGAGAGAAGAAGCAAGAGCCGACGTTGTAGATCTGGAGCATATAGTTTGCATGGACTGGGGAAATATCGTAGGAGATCAGGATGTAGTTGTAGAAGTACTGGTCCCAGAGTTCGAAGCTGAAAAATAGCACGGCTGCCAGTGTGCATGCGCCTAGAATTGTCGGCCGCTTGATTAACTCCCAGCGGATAAAGTGGGTTCGTGCACCCCATTTCTCCCATGCTGCAAAGAGACCCAACGTGAAGACTCCGACGATTATGAGAGCAATAAATTTGGCGCTTGAATACGTAGAGCGGCCATATTGCGCCAAGCTGAACGGAAGGAGGAACATAACCCAACCAGCCATGAGGAAGAAAGCACCAACAACTAGTAATAGAACGTTAGTGTCAATACCACAGCGTTGTTTCGGGTACTCCTACCATCGAATTCATGGATATAGTGGATAATGGACTGTCCAATGGTGCGACCACTGGGTTGACGTCGGAAGATTCCGTTTTTCTCTGCCTTCTTCTCGAAGTACTTGAAAACCATGGCGAGGGGCAAGAACACAAACGGCATCACGATACAGAAGATACCATAGCCCCAGCGCCACCCGTATTTAGCGTATATCGAGTTTGCTGCAAGACTGCCCGTGAACGCAGTACAGATGAACGGGGTCTGCATAAAGCCGAAGGCGAACGCTCGGTTCCTTAGACCCGAGGTATCGGCGACGAAAACATTCAAGATCAGGTATAAGCAGTAGTAACCGATCCAGTACAGCACATAGCCCGCCGCGTATCCATCTGGACCATTACATGAGGCGAGGATGATCATACCAATAAGGTAAATGCCGGTCGAGAACACCAGGCCCTCAGCACGACCCCACAAGTTCAAGGTCTTACCAAGCGGCAGCTTGAGAACACCGCCCACAACATTCGCGAGGATATAGGACGTCGAGACCTGCGGTGCTGTCTTGAACCCTCCCTGAATGTAGTTGATCAGGAAGCCGCTTATATTCGAGTGAAACGCCAACATAAATGTGCAGATCCAGATCCTGCATGTTGAATTACCGTCAGGAATGGGTTTCATCACAAGTGCGCAGGAAGGAGTGAGCCGTAGTCCACTTACCAAGCATATATTCCAACCAAGGCTGGCCAGCTCCATACGAGTGCTGCTGCTTCCGCCTTCTGCAGACCCAATTCCGCACCCTCCGTTACACTGTCGGGGTGCTGTGCCAATTCTTTCTCG
Source organism: Penicillium rubens (assembly GCF_028828025.1). Classification (NCBI taxonomy): domain Eukaryota; kingdom Fungi; phylum Ascomycota; class Eurotiomycetes; order Eurotiales; family Aspergillaceae; genus Penicillium; species Penicillium rubens. The sequence continues at coordinate 3,419,826 of NW_026890601.1, read as the reverse complement.
TCGTCGAACATGTCCCCATGAGCGCCGTCCGGACTGAGGATTGATTCGGCATCATATGGTGACCTGTCGCCGTTGGCGTCGCGTGCCTCTGATTTCTCATTTTGCGTGCTGTGTGATTCCTCTCCGACTATGGTCCGGTCGATTATTTTGCCGTCGTCGCGACCTTGAGCGGTCGCGGGGAGACCCATTACTGTATGTCCCCCTTTCCAATCACAGGAAGTTCAGACAGGATGCCAGATCCTCAGTTGCTTCCTGCAAGGCTGTGTGAGGATAGAACAAAAATTGAGTATTGGGCGCAATGCGAGGATGAAAAGGAAAGAAGAGACCTGCAACGCTGGAGGGGCTCTTTTTTCCTATAATCTGGAAGGACAAAGGCCCGGGAGCTTCCAGACCAGAAAATCCGACTCGGTCCGGTCTCCAATTTTTTTTTCCTTTCCCGCACTCTCGAACGGAGTCTCCGATGCTACGAAGATCAGATAATCTCGGAGTTAGTGGGTCTGGTCAATCTGATAATTAGCCCAATCAGGGGTTACAGTGGCGGACGATCATCGCCCATTCGCCCTGGATAGTGTGGGGCCGCATCTATGATTGGGCGGAACTTCAGTTCCGTCCTATTTTGGACTAGCGTGTCTCTGCCCGCCAAAGTCACTTACTTACCTTCTCGATGCGGCCACCCGTTTGCGTCAACCTCTCATACCACTTAAAGGGCTGGGCGGACATAACCAAGACCGTATTCAAGTCATGCTATCATCTGTCTCACTGTTCCCCTACTACCCCTCAGCGGAAAAAGCTATCCGTTCGCCCCTTGCGTGTGCACGCGATGTACAGTGTAAGGTTCGCATGTGAGAAGCTTAAAAGATACAGACATTTCCCAACCCCCAAATAGTACTCAAAAAAAAGCATTATTGACCTCATACAGATTGTATGAACCATCCTGTCTCAGATCCTCCGAAGTCACAGTCTCAATTAAATTGAGCATAGTTGAGCAAGTTCACCTTCGGCTTCCTTGGTCCATGGTGCAATTTGACTTTTGCGCCTCTTATCTGATTTCTGATTTATCTGATTTCGATCAGATATGTGCAACCAGTATCTGTGACGCTACTAACCCAAGCTTCCCATGTGTCTCCTTAATATTCCCAGAAGTCAATCCTTTCTAGGCAGTGTCCGTGCGGAACGCCCGGACTAGGTAGCAACTGAGTGGTCCAACCCCCAGTGGGGGCTGGATTGTATTTTCTCCAAGCGCTCGAGCCGCTTCGCAGGATATACTAAAGTTTCTACTCTGTGACAGTCCACTCACTCAGTCGTTGACACCCTCCAACGACAGCATACAACCCCGTGCGACCGCACTCGCGGAATCAGACCAACAACTTTATATAGGCTGTAACCGAGAAAAGTCTGAGATGAACCAACAAGTCTTTCGGTCCGTTGGAATTCAGGTTAATCAAATCAATGACCGGATTTCATCTAATCTGATCTTCTTACCCACTATTTTCTTGAAATATACCAATCGATGATGCCCTCCATTGCGGATGATGTTGACATCCCTTGCCACTATGTGGATTCAACTGCTCCCACGATCCTGTAGGAAATTCTGTTTGATCCTCTTTCTACGATAATGCGCAATCTCTAAGAACTAGTCCGCTAATTTTTGCAATAATCTACACTTCGTCCTTGGATGCGGCGAAGGTCATGTGCAACAAATTCAATTGTAGGCTACCCTCTACGTCCACGGAAATACCCGAGTTGATCGGTAGCTATACCGAAGTAGATGATGCGAGCCGGCATGACTTGTTTCCAATTAAATCTCCTCTGCTCAATGTCCAACCAAAGCCTGATGCGCGGGACTATATCTGTTGCCGTGCGGCTTAGCAGCATCGATAATTTTTCGCATTGCTTGCTTTTCCTCCTCAGTCAATTCAATATCCCGAGATGCCCAGTTTTCCTCCAGACGCGCTGCCTTGGTTGTTCCGGGGATGGGGATCAGTCCTTGGGAGGCGACCCAGGCAAGCGCGATTTGGCTAATCTTGCACCCCTTACGGGCAGCGAGCTTCTTTATTTCCTCGACAATGGCCCGGTTCTTGTAAAAGTTCTCGCCTTGGAATTTGGGAACTACCGAGAGAGGTTGTGTTAGCGAGTCTGCCAGCCAGGGATCAGGAGGCTTATGAGTGGGTAGGTACCTGTTCGGCGGAAATCGTTAGGGGAAAAGTCATCCGGGGAGTTGTAATCGAAGTTATCGACGAGCCATCCATGTCCCAGTGGACTGTATGCGACATAGGCGACACCCAGCTCCTTCGCAGTGTCGATCAGGCCGTCTGTCTCGTGGAGTGTCTCAAAGGCTGAATATTCGGCTTGGACAGCGTCAATCTTGGCAACTATTGAAAGTCAGTAAAATATTCGCAAGCTGGCTGCAAAGGAACTTACTTGAGTTTGCCTTGCGCAGTGTGGCGGCTGAACATTCGGAAAGTCCAATGTACTCGGTCTTCCCTGCCTTCCGGATTTCATCAAGAGCCGGAATGGACTCGGTGAGAGGCGTATCTATTTCAATCAGTGATTGTAAATTAGACGATAACGATTCCACTCACTGGGGTCAATCCGGTGCAGATAGTACAGATCAGGAGTAAAGCCAAGTCTCTCAATGGTTCCCTCGATGTACTCCTTGATATGCGAGGCGGAGTTGGTGATTGAGCCATCCCCTCCAATGACGTTGAAACCACACTTCGAGGCAACTGCAAGCAACAACGGTCAGTTTCAGATAAATATCTCGTGAGGGCGTAAAAAGTCTTACTGAAAACCTTATCGCGGACGTTGTGCTTCCTGATGAAGTCTCCCAAAAGCTTTTCATTCACACCGGCTTGGTACACAACAGCAGTGTCCCAGAATGTGCATCCCAGTTCAATCGCCTTCAGCAAAACTGGTTCGGCTTCCTCGAGGCTCAGATTGCTACCCAAGCCAAAGCTCAACCCCATGGCACCGAAGCCCGGTGTTGGGATCTGGATGTCGCCGAAGGGAAGTGTCTTGACCATGTTGACTGAGCTGAATACTTTAGTCGGGGGTTCTTAGCTTTCTGTTGCTTTGCAAATGACAAGGTGTGGCAGTGAGTTTGGATATATATCACAAATCTAGTGTTCGGGGTTAAGCCTTCTCGATCACCAAGTGGGTCGTGCTAGTCCTTCTAAGTCTTAACTCCGCTGGCTCGGATTAAGTTCCAAGGGCTATTTTTCTATTTTTTACTCTGTCATATGTAAAATGTAACTGAAGTCGGTATGTCAATGGAGAAAAACAACACAGGCACGATCTTCACCCAGCAATGGTCAGCAGTAACGGGTGAATGCTTAACTCCGACCTCGGAAACATTCTATCGGTGGGGGTGTCAGCAACTCCACTAAACAAGCACAATGACATCACGCCATGTCCTGGATAGAAGTACTTTTGGAGTGTACGTTGTAGTGCTTGATGCACATGGACCGCTCTACTTCCCTCTACGTTATCTAGTATAAAATTGGCTTCAATTGAGTCAGCGCCAGGTAAGTCACAAATGGATGCCCACATCGGCCCGGCGGCAGAGATGGATGCTTTATTTTCATTATGGTACTATTGCACCCTTATCCCGTGTTGCCTTTTTTCCTTAGTGTCTTCATTTGTACTATTTTTCGTCTGTCCTTACTGTAATTCAGGTGACAGTGCTCCCTGGCATTCAAAGACTTGAATGTGTGGCTTAACTCCGATTTCAGACTTGTACATTATCTACGGAACGTTCTTCTTCAGGTAGAGTAATTCATTTCATTATTCTTAGCTCCTGTGGCTACATGTAGAGTACAGTATGTGTCTGTGGAACCCCTCCGGGGCGGATACGGGGCCATCTGGGGCTAGCGACGGCTCCCGGCAAAATCTCAGGAGCTACTGTAGTTTATGCAACAACATTCTGATGTTCTTCACTTCTTCCTCTCAATTAGGGATTGCAAGATCCTCTTCTGTCAATTGATAGAGCTCCTTCCCCAACTCCCTGCTGACTCGATATTTGCCCCCCACATCAGTGCTTTCGAGTAATTCGATGTCCATCTGCATCTTGAATTCAGAGCGTGCATTGTTATAATAATTATAGTATCTTAGCCACGGCTTCGCGTTACCCATCTATCCTCAACCTCAGGAGAAAGCGGGCCAGCGACTTCAGGAAGAATATTGTATACACGCCGCCAGTCAGACCTGAAGTCAAAGTGATCCGCATTATCGGAAATAGCCCACCAGGACTCTGCTTCAAATTAGTAAGTGTCGGCCCATATATTGATCAATTCGTCGTGTTTAGCTCGCTCGCTTTCTTCGATGCTATAGTATGTTCTTAGAAAAACAGGGGACGTGTGGTCGTGAAACATATTATCAGCGTGCCATCGAAGGGCGTCGACACGGTAAGGTCGGAGGATTGTGTCGATTTCCTCCGCTGTGGGTGCACGAGGAGGATTCGGAAGACTCTCCCAAGCTTCTACCCATTCAGTCGGAAGAAGGCTCAGATGAAGAAACCCAGCGATAAGTCTCCTTCGCTGCTGATCGGGGCTTCCAGTTGACGAGTAATTCTAGTTTGTCTATGCGGGGTTAGCGAAGAGGTTGTCAATGGGTTTGGGGCCAAGAGACATCAGGGCTTACAATGAAGTATTGTTCAACCGCCGGTGCGCCCCAGGGGGGTCCAGCCATAGCCACCATGATGAAGAAGGCCTGATGAGCCCATAGAAGAAGAAAACAAGGGGAAGTGCGAGAGATGCGAGGGGTGAGTGGTAATCTTAGCGGGTAAATCCTCGATGGACCTAAATGGAGCGGACGGCAAACACCGTCCACACTAAACATAGGCGACTTGTACAAAGTAGTTGCAGTTTGGTGGCTTTTATGAGGGTAGGTATTTACGGGCTGAGCTTCCGGAAGTGATGAGGAAACTATATCTCCCGAATATCTCAATGGCTAGATGCTTTTTTAGTGGAATAGCAGGCTCCCATTGGGAGGCCCCCTGCGAAATTGAATAAGCAGACATAAAGTCTCACTCCAAAATTATTCGGCATGGGCCAAGTTGAGTTATTGAGCCTGATTGGAGCTGGACTGCTCCTACGACAGCACCAGTGGATCATCCCAGCTATATCCCAGTCATACTCAATAACTCAACTTGGCCCAATCGAATGATTTGGACTGTGCTTTTGCTTGTCCAATTTCACTGGAAGTCTCAACAATCAAACTGATGACTGTGGAGAAGAAAAAAAAAAAAAGAACACAGAAATGAGGAAGAGTAGAGCTACTCCTATGAGGGGAACAATATGCCTGCAGCGTGGAGCATGTGGTCATCCTGAGCATTACATGGAAAGGGGTCTCAGAGACAAGATGGGATATCATCATATGACTATATACGTCCCCTAATCACTTTCTTCCCTGGAATTTTCCAACTCGCCTGACCAGCACGACTAGCCTGACAATTAGTACACTTTTACAGTTCTAATTCTTTGCCAACTCGCCGATCATGAGAGAAAGTGCTCGTTACTTGGTGCTATCTCTCCAGTAGAAACAACCAGGGGTGTGGCAGCTCGTGGCAACCAAAGAAGCTATGGTGAAAAGCATTTCTATCCTTCATCTACCAACATATTTTTGGTCACCATGCCAGACGAGACATACCATCCGATGCTTCTCTCAGCTAGCTAGGTCTGGATACCCTGTGGGAGAGTCTACCCACTCGCTCTCCCTCGCATGTGTCTCGAGAAAGGGGACCCTCAGAAGAGGGTGCTTACGTCGCTTCAAAAAGCAAAATCTGATTCTCTGGCAGGAGCCCGACGATCTCCTGTTTAGGCTTGACGCCTTCCTCCAATTTGGACATGGTCTCCCATTATCCTGATTTCGATCTCAAGCTGCTGACGCTGCTGGCGGATTTCCATCACAGCGCCTTCTATCGGGGAGATACCCATCTCCACATCGGAGGACCGGAAAGTGTTTTCCGTCTGACCTGGACATGCTGTTGAGGGAAGGATAGGAACAGTTTCTCCCATCGCTTCCCTGGTTGCCGCGAGCTGCGCGAGCTGCTGGTGGGCCTCCACTGGAGAGATACCGCATTGAATCAAATTCATTGTGAGGATTTCATTTTGGGACGACTCTGTAGTCTCTATATAGTAAGCATAAGTATCACGGAAGAGGGCGGGGCATGTATTACAAACCAGGAAACTACTGAACTGATATCCATGTGTATGCGGCATCAAGATAATTGTGAGAACTCATTCCAACATAATTACTGGATTCAGGAACTTCGGCCGATCAATCGCCATGCCTCCATGCTCCGCTGTGCATGTATGGTACCATCAAAGGAGATTGGTGAACCGGGCTTTTTGCGAGCCGATGGCTATTACCTACTCAAGCGATAGTGATCAGTGAGTGCTTCGCATATCAATAGACAAGGATGTACTGACCAAGTCCCATGGTGCTGTCCGACCAACCATACCCATAAATAAACCATTTTTGTATGTAGACTCGCAGGATGCAAGATCAATGGAGTTGAATGAGTTCCGGTCTCGAGGGAGGGCGTATGTTGGGATGAATACACAGTTAAATGCAGGTGCCTTCGCAGCTTCTTCTTTGCGCCTCGCGAGTTGATCTGTCCGCGCATATCCTTGTAAGAATTAGCATATCTCTTGTTGTACGGTGGATACATCACCACGTAGTGAACCAGCAAGAATCGACGATTCCATGGAATGTCAATTCGGGGCTTGTCCTAGCTTCCCCCATGAAGCATAAAACTTCAAGTGGTACTGGTCGCCAGCACTGCGTAGAAGTGCAAACCCATCGCTGGCGCGCTGAACATAACCCCGCCGAGGCAGGATTATGAACAACGCCCAGAGAAGACCGAGGCCTTCTCTGGGATGTTCCACGGATCACCCGCATGAGTATATGTCAAAGATCTCAGACAAAACTCATACAAGTAACGTGGTGTCAATAGACTCAACCGCTTTAGGTCGGAAGACCCTCTGCAGAAGAGCCTAAGGACTCAATCTTCCTTCCCTGTGTCTTTGGGGATGGGGAACCCTCCGAAGAGGACCCCTGTGCCGCCCTAAGAAGAGTCACATCCTCTGACAGGAGCCGGACGGTCTTCTGTAGAGTATTGAGACGTTCTTCGTAGCAACGGACACGTTCTTCCATTGTTCGGGTGATGGCCTCGAGCTGCTGACGCAGCCGTAAGGTTTCCTCCGACAGAAGACCCATCTCCAAATCAGAAGGATCGTAATGTGGTTTTTGGCGTCTGACACGACGACCGAGAATATACTGGTAGATGAAAGATAACACGGGGGGTGTCCACTCTGCTATCGCAGGAGCGGCCCATGTTCCAATCGTTGCCAGTAACTCGACTTGGCCCATGCCAAATTGATGTTGACTGTATTTATGCTTGTCAAGTTGCACGGGTAGTCTCAACCAACGAAGCGGTGACAGTGGAGAAGAAAGAAAGAAAGGGAAGAAAATGCAGAAGAGGGGAGCTATTCCTATGATGAAGAGGGGGGACTTTCCCAATGAGGCAGTCAAGTCACAAACGGCAGGCACGACCGACTTTGCATTCATTGTGATTCATTCCGTTATCTCAACTAACAGCACAGCGAGACTGATCTAGCTCCTTTTCTCCGTGTAAGTACCAGCTGCATGCACCAAACCGAGTCATCAGCGTTCGATATGCCTGGCCTTGGATAAATCTCATGTTTCGATGATACATTTCCTCCTCTGAGAGCGCATCCGAGCAATTGGCCTGCATGGAATCGTTCTCAAACCGCTGTCGGGAATTAGTCTTTTCATCATCTGTCAATTTGATTTCGAATTCGTAGTTATTATGACATCTCCATCGGTTATCGTCCGGGCTTAGTCCTGGTCCTAAGTCAAGCCACCTGGTGAATACAAGACACACATCTTTTTGTCCCATTTTCCGTATCTCAATTTGCCATGAGGTATTGCATTTATCACAGCGCCCATGATCTCGGGGTCTTGTTGTCGTATCAGAGCGATATTTGTCAATAAGCTCGTGAACGACAGCCTTCAACTTGGAGATCCGGCCGAGATGCATACAGCTGTGCATAGACTCATTTTTAGGATGCGGGAATAAAAGTGACAGGTTGTGTTGCCTCACTACCGCAAGCTCTTGGGTTCGTAAGTAAAAACCTGGGGGTTCCGAACAGATCCGTGCGTCAACGGATAGGAGAGTTGTCATATGACTACATTGAAATTCCTCCTCGTCGTGCGGCTTGGTAGGTCTCAGCGCTTCATATGTGATACGATTGACCCCAACCTCTGTATAGAGCAATGACTGAACTGGTATACCAAATGGAGCTCCGTGGTAAAATCTTCGCATAGCAAGTTGAAGATGAACGAAATAGAACTTGTAATAGGCGTGGCTTGGGTAATGGATAATGTAGAGAGGCTTTTTGAGCCGATGTACACTTCCATCTAGAGACTCCACACAAGCTGCAAGTTTGAATTTGGGACCTGGTAGAGCAACTTTTCGCCAAAGATGCAGTCGTAGGCAGGCATGACAGACATGGTACTGTGGTAAATCACGAGAAAAACGTGTCAAGAAATCGATCCGCGGCCCATCCTCAGGGCCCCCAGTGCGGCTCTTGGGTAGATCGCGGCATGCAGATCCCAAGGAAGACAACAATCGGCGGTTGCATAGGGCGAGACAAGCAAAGTCAACGGGCGACAAGTCCTCAGCTACCATGAGCAATAGCTCGAGGGGAAGATCCGGCAGGGTTATTGGCTTTTGCTTATTCATGGCGAAGAGTGACCCTCGAAAAAAAGAGCAATCTTGGTGGTGCCTCATTCCTCTAAATTCAAATGGGATATGTATGTTGTGGACTACTGAACACTGAGATGCAGCCGATTCCCGGGTAGATAGCAGAAGTGAGACAAGTTGGATGAAAAGAGGAAGACGAAGTGCAGGTTCTGCCTTCAGGTTTGACAACCTCCCTATTCCTTCAGGGTTAAGTCGACAAAATAGTCATGAAAAGTAGTCTTAAGCCAAATATTGCGACGAAGTGATGACAATGCCAAGTGGACGCTAACTGCATTTAAGGTTTGATAGGGAGTGGATCACATGATCCACCTCAAACTACATGTAGTATTATCCGAGGACTTTTGCTTTACTCTCGTCCCTTGACCACTAATTTAGTTTAATGAACCCTCAATAAGAGGTTTTATATACAGGGAGGGTATGGACAAGTACAATGCAAGTCCAGTAAATGCCTTAGAATGGTCTGTAAAGGCATTGTTGCCTTTTCACATGGCGAGCGGAACTTCAAGACGCACTTCAACAGGGTGCACTGACTTGAGGATACACTAACCCCGCACTTAAAGGTCTCTCTAACATTTAACACTAACACTATTTAGGCCGTCGATCCCACGAGCAATGCGACGTTACAACATGGCGATATGAAAAACACCACCTTGCAGAAGGCACTCGCTCCTTCTCCCCCCGCCCCTTGCGCCTATCGCGCTCCTCACACCCCAGATCTACAAACTCAACGCGTCATTTCGCGTGATTTGACCCTCAAATTCCGGAACGCCATGGCAATCATACAGAAAAACACGCTGTACAGCCTCCTACTTCTCCAATGCGCGCTGAGCGCAGTCGCAACCCAGAATGACCTCCGCTACGTCAATCCCCTGATCGGGTCAACCAATGGCGGCAATGTCTTCGCAGGTGCGAGCCTCCCCTATGGCATGGCAAAACCTGTCGCCGACGTCGACGGCCAGAATACTGGAGGTTTCTCGACTGATGGGAGCAATGTCACCGGCTTCTCGCACATGCATGACAGTGGCACAGGCGGGAACCCGTCTATGGGAAATTTTCCTCTGTTCCCACAGTACTGCAAAGACAATATCGTGGATAATTGCAAGTTCCCCAAGGCTGCTCGCGCGGTCCACTACAAGAATGACTCTGTGATTGCCCAGCCTGGCTACTTTGCCTTGACCCTTGAGAATGGCATTAAAGCTGAGATGACTGCGGCGCGGCGGACAGCATTGTACCGGTTCACTTTCCCAAAGGGATATACGGCGGAGGGATATGATCTCAACCCGTTGATCTCGGTGGATCTGACTGATCTGTGGGATAGTCGACAGAATGCTTCCATTAGCCTCGACGCAGACAGAGGTAGGATGAAAGGCAATGGTACCTTTTTGCCTAGCTTTGGGGCTGGCTCGTACAAGTCATATTTCTGTGCTGATTTCGGCGATGCTGATGTCGATGACAGCGGAATCTGGGTCAATGACCGAGCTGGATCAGTGCAGGAGTTGTTTGTCACCCGCGGCTTCAACAACTTCTACATTCAAGCCGGTGGCTATATGATTTTCGATCGACCATACAATGGAATTGTGACCGTGAGGGTGGGCGTCAGCTTTGTCAGCTCAGATCAAGCTTGCAAAAATGCCGAGGCAGAAGTACCTGAGCCAGAAGATGCATTTGCTGATCTGCGCAAAAGTGCAGAGGCTGCATGGAAGGAGAAACTCAGTCCCATCAAGGTCACGCCGGGTGGTGCCAGTAAAGACATGATCAGCGGTTTCTGGAGTGGTATCTACCGAACCATGTTATCACCTCAAGATCTGACTGGGGAAAATCCACTGTGGAGAAGTGACGAGCCCTACTTTGACTCTTTCTACTGCCTATGGGATGCTTTCCGGGCACAGCATCCGTTCCTCACAATCATCGACCCGAAGGCACAGTCAAAGATGGTCCGTAGCTTGCTGGACACATTCAAGCACGAAGGATGGCTGCCCGATTGCCGCATGAGTCTCTGCAAAGGCTGGACGCAGGGAGGTTCCAATGCCGATATTGTTCTCGCAGATGCCTACGTAAAGAACCTCACTGGTATCGACTGGGAACTTGCCTATAAAGCTATGGTCAACGATGCAGAGAACGAGCCTCTCGAATGGTCATATGAAGGGCGAGGAGGTCTGCAGAGCTGGAAGCACCTCAACTATATTCCATATCTGGACTTCGACTATATTGGCTTCGGAACCAATTCACGGAGTATCTCGCGGACACTGGAATACGCATACAATGACTACGCCCTGTCAGTTGTAGCAAAGGGCCTTGGCAAAAAGGATTACGCCACTTATTTGTCTCGGTCTGGAAACTGGCAGAACTTGTACAAAGAAGACCAGAAGTCGCTGCTGGGGAACGGGACAGACACTGGCTTTACTGGGTTCTTTCAGCCAAAGTACATCAACGGAACCTGGAGCTATCAGGATCCTATTGCCTGCAGCGCTTTGACATCGTGGTGCTCTCTCACCTCGAACCCTTCAGAGACATTCGATTCTAGCATCTGGGAGTACCTATTGTGCGTATATCATTTCTGAACCCAACAACTCTCAAATACTAATACTATATAGCTTCGTTCCTCATGACATGGCAAAGTTGATCAAGATGGTTGGCGGTTCGGACTCCTTCGTGTCTCGGTTGGACTATTTCCACACCTCTGGCTTAGCAGATATGGGCAATGAGCCGGTATTCTTGACTGTCTACGATTATCACTATGCCGGACGCCCTGGTCTGTCCGCCAGCCGAGCCCACGCTTACATCCCGTCTTCTTTCAACGCCACGCATAGTGGTCTACCTGGCAACGATGACTCGGGAGCCATGGGATCATTCCTGGCGTGGAGCTTAATGGGCCTGTTTCCAAATCCGGGGCAGAATGTGTACTTGATTATTCCTCCGTTCTTTAAGGCCGTCGCAATCACTCACCCTGAAACCAAGAAAACTGCTACCATTCGGAATGTCAACTTCGACAAAACATATAAGAAGATCTATATCCAGAGTGCCAAGCTCAATGGAAAGCCTTATACCAAGAGCTGGATTGGACATGAGTTCTTTACTCGAGGTATGACGCTGGAGCTGACACTTGGGGACAAAGAGAGCGACTGGGGTACACGCAAGGAGGACCTACCTCCGAGTTTGAGCGACTCGGTTGCTGCATCTGGACATCACGACGGGATGTAGATAAGCTTGATCTTGAACACAATATTTACTAGTCGGGACCTCAATCCCAATAACTAAGAAAGCTTTGTGGCGGTCTGTCAAATCTTCCATGTATCCAATGTGGGTCTAAATGGGCTGGATCTATGATTCGGAGAGCCATTGGATGATGAGCAAAAATCAATGCTAATGTGGCAGGGATAGATTCTCCAAATCACGTTGTCTCAAGCTGGTCAATCGTATGATAGGCTCTTCTAGGGCAACTACCTACTGTTGTACCTACCTAGGTAGTATATCCAGGGCCCCGCACTGCCCGGGCGCGGCAAATCATGACTAAGCTGTACGGAGCCTGGCCCTTGGAAGTACCAGACTCCCCTTCGTAAAAAGCTCCCTTCAGCAATCATTTCTCAAATCCTCAGCTGAATTATTCTGTCTCGTATTCCAGCGGGAATATTCCCTGCTCACAAGTCCCAGGTGCTCCCGCGAACGGACGCTTGGCGACATCGCTTTTCCCCAACCATCACCACCCCCGAACATGGCGAACCGACAAATCACACGGCGCATTATCACCAGCGCAGCGATCGCACTATGCCTCATATTCTTCCTCTTCATTCGACCACAGGGGCCACCGAGCCCCGCTGTCCGCGCCCCAGGCCACATCGACCACTCGGCAGCGGCATCCGCGCCGGGGATAACCATCGAAGATAGCACACTAAAAGGCGACGTGGTGATGCCGAAGCTAGGCAACGAGACGGTCAAGTAAGGCACCTCCAGAGTGATCCATTGGAAATACACAAGTGGTGGGACAAATTGCTGATTACGGAATTGGTGGCTTTTCCAGAGCGGAATTAGGTCGTGCAACTTGGAAGTACTTCCACACTGTTATGGCGCGGTTCCCCGAGAAACCCACGGAAGACCAAAAGGAGGCGCTGCGTTCTTATATCTACCTGTTTGCTCGATTATATCCTTGGTATTGGGATTCCTTCCTTACGTGCTCTATGCCAGATCGGGGACTAACGGTTGATGACATCAGTGGAGAATGCGCTGAGCACTTCATGCAGCATTTGAGCAAATATCCCCCTCAAGTTTCGTCGCGCAATGCTGCCTCCGGATGGGCTTGCTTCGTTCACAATGAGGTCAATGCCATGCTTGGTAAGCCTGAGTTTGACTGCGCCAATCTTGGGGAATCCTATGACTGCGGCTGTGGTGGGGACGAGGAGGGGAGTGAGGGCAAGGAGGGGTTGGCTGCTTCTCGGTCTGATGCTGGGAAGGGGAGCCCGGAGCACCATGATGGCCCTGCTGTGGAGATCTCGAAGGAAGAGTTAGTGACTTCCCCGGCATCTATTTTGACTGCTTAGTTGCTAACACACGCTTTAGGACAACCCGTGGTTGATAGGGCGAACCTTCGACTATCCTTTTCGACCCCATGGGGCTCATCCTGTTTGGTTTATACTCAGCGCATTGATGCTTGCTATACACCTTTTTGCTCACACGTATGGAGCTGGTCTCCCTTGTACAATAATAAATCGTCAGTCGACTATGTCAATATCAATCAATATACCCTTGTTGTGTTCTGCATGTGGCTTTGGGGATAAGAGAGGTCCCCGCCTGAAAGTATTATACCAATGTAGCGATACAGTAGATACTGTTTTAACACATCTTGATTTCCAGCTCTCTTCCCCAGGCATATCTTTGGGGGTTTGCTCAGTCCGTAACATCTCCACATGTCGGAGGACAGAGATACTTCGGGGGTGTGCTCTAGTCCTATAGAAATGTGAATGGTAACGAGGTGCAAGTTTGCCAATACTATGTAACCAGTATACAATTCCCGCATCGTCTCGATTGCCGATCTGTACAAAGTACATGACCTAACTCCTATGTGCAAAGATCATCCTGCCTGGTGATCAAATGTGGAAGATGGCGCGCATGACCAAAGAAACCTAGCCACCTGGGCAGTATATCCCTGCACAGCTAAGCAGACTAAAGGCGCATTCCGTCGTACCAAGCTTATATTAGCAGAAAGCACTGATTAAACTTTCTCTTGTTCTTCAATATGACCAACAGCGATGATGTCGCCAGTTGCACCCTCGTGATACCAACCTTCCAGATCAACTAGTTTCATGTAGCATGACGGAACCCTCAAAGAGCGGTATATCACTGATCGCAGTATAGATGAAGGGATAGTTGGGGAATAGTGTTTGAGTTTGGGCCAAAAATAGCAGTAGAGGCGTCAATATGGTATGTTTCGAGGGGACTGTCAGCCAGTCTGAATGCTCAGATCCTTCCCGCGCCTCCCCCTTCAACTGGGAAGCGACAAATGAGAGCATGTGGTCTCCTGACAGACCTACCATCCATGTCCGCGTGGGATCTGCACTTTTTCACTTTACCCTGAAACATGTACCGAGTTGGGTAGATAATAAATCAGGGGTTTCTCGCTTTCTTTTCTTTTTATACGACAAATGTTCCCAAAGTACTCCGTACTAAGATTGGAAGCCTTGGAAGAGTACGTGGAGTACACTTTGGTCCCTCCCGACGCGCCCAGCCCATCCATATTACCCAGAATAGCCTAGTGCGGCTCCACATCGAGACTAGTGTGAACCTGCGCGCCAAACTTCGACGCGAAAAAAGAAAAGAAAAAAGAAAAAAAAAAAGCAAAGGGAGGAAAAAGCCGAGATATTGAAATTCGTATCAAGCTGAGTTCCCCGCTTAGGCGCTTTCTACACTCTCCCAAGGGATACACCCCTCCCGAAAACCCTCTTCTTTGCGCACCTGATAAGGTGATCTTGAGTGTCAACAATGGTCTCCTTCTCTTGCGAGGTAAGTCCTATCTGGTGTCTGTATGCCTTGCGCTTGAGCCGCTGCTAACAATCCCTATGGTAGGCATGTGGTGATGTTCTCACCAAGAAAAAGCTCGATCCTCATCGTGGCCAATGTCGCGGCGCCTCCTTCACCTGTATCGATTGTATGGTGCACTTCTACGGAACAGAATATCGAGCTCATACGGTATGTCGGATTCGCGTCGCATTTTCGCGTAATGGTCATCAATGGTCATGCGGCGACTTTACTAGAATCCTAATTAAATCAACAAGGGAGACATCCGCTAACGACACCGGCCACTACAGTCATGCATGAGCGAGGCGCAAAAGTATCAGGGTGCTCTGTATAAAGAGAAGCCTCAGAAAGGAAAGAAAGGACAAAACAACAAGCAGAATGCGAATCAAACTCCCAATGGTCGCCACCAGCAACCCCGTGTCGAGGACGGTTCGGACGGCGAGGCCCTGAAGAACGCTCCTCCTCCCCCTGCTCCCACGCCCCCACCTGCCGGTGAGGTGAGGGCCCCTCCTGCCCCAGCCAACAATGACAAGCCTGTCAATGTATTCGACTACCTCGTCGCCGAGGAGACCCCGAACACATCCAAGGTCTCTGTTGCCGAGCCCAAGCCAGAGATGACGATGGACCCCAATGCCAGATCAATCTTCGAGCCCAGCAAGACCCTCACTCGTATCGACACCAACCCCAACACGGATGATGAGGGTAAAAATTACGATATCGCATATGAGGAGAATGGCTATTCGTACGGCGCCGGCGACATCCCGCACTCCTCCTCGCCTCGGAATGCGTCCACAACAGAGTTCGTCACGCCCGCACCTAAGAAGAAGAAGGACCGCCGTCGCGAGGAGAAGGCCCCAGGCACCGTCAGCGAGAAGAAGCGCAAGCGCGGCCAAGCAGAGGTGCTTAGAACCCCGGGCGAAGCAGTCGACACCCCAATGATGGATGCCCCCTCCAGCATCATCAACAACGCCGGCACACCCATGCTGAACCACTCCGGCCTGACCGGCGGCCTGAACCGGATGATGCGCTCCGCGTCCCCCGACGGCGACGACAGCCCTGAGACCAGCCGCCGCGCCTACCAAGACACCTCGTCCCCGATCAAGCGCAGCCGCCGCAACGGCAAAGAAGCCAACGGCAACGGCGACCAAGGCCTCGGCATCTCAATGAAGAACCGCGCCGGCCGCCTCGTCTCCTCTATGTTCGGCGGCTCAGCCGTCTCCAGCACGGAGCCCGGTTCCAAGGCCCTGGTCCACGCCCGCCGCGGCAGCTCCTCCAGCGGCGACGGCCAGCTCGAAGTCCGCAAGAACAAGAAGTCGCACCGTTCGCGCGCAGACGACTACGACGACTCCCGCAAGTCCAAGCGCAAGAGCTCAAACCCCACCGACGGTGACCGACCCTCCCGTCGTCTTAAGCAAATTGATGAGCGCCGCGGCTCCGTCGAGTCCTCGCACGGCCACCAGGTTACTGTCTACAAGCAGTCGCGGCCGCCGGCGCGCACGGGCGAGGATCTGCAGCGCGAGCTGGCTTATCACTTCCTCTCGCTGGTCTCTAAGGATAGCGAGCGTGGCTGCTCCATTAACAAGGCGCTTAAGCGCTTCCACCGTGATCTCTCTGATGAGTATGATGCTGACCGCGGCCGTGATAATGGGCGTAGCCGGGCAGACCGGGAGCGCAGGGTTGATGATGAGAAGGATCTTTTCCGCGCGTTGAGGCTGAGACGGAATGATCGTGGTGAGATTGTTGTGTTCATTTAGAGCCTGGACTCGGTGTGTATGATCTCAACCAGAGGATGGATGGTTCTTTGTTACGAGGTGAACGGGCTGGTTTTCTTGCATAGCGCCATGTTTCTTTTGATGCGCCGGCTTTGATATTGCATTTCTTTTTTTTTTTGTCTATGTTTAATTTGGGATCGGGACTAAATTGCAGTTATGATGAGCTTCGACTGTCTTCCCTGATGTCCCTTTGTAGCAGGCATAAGGAATTACCTCGTTTCATCGAAGATCGAGCATATTCCCTAAGTCCGATTATGTGTTAACATGCTGCAGATGGTGTTCTGCATATAAGCCTCCTGCACTGAGTCTTTCTTCAATGTCTTGGCACATAGTGGAGTCAGACACTATGAACCTATCGCATGATAACCAAATCCAATGAATTGGATCGCTTCATTCTATTTCTTCCTGATACGAAGCATGACTCGAATTCATTGATTGCCGACCCCCATTACCCCTGCCCAGGCACAATGAGTCATGTTATGTAATTCCTCCATAGCTGACTCACAGCTGCCCAGTGGAGCTGCTTGCCACTAAGTCACCGCCTTATTCGCCGCCCGATTCTGCCATAAAGATCGCCTTCTAGATAATTCGTTGCGCCACTATTTTCTCTTTTCATTCTATAAGCGGGCTTTTGCCTTTGATTTTATTCCTCGAGCTTTACTTACTGTCTAGCTTCCGCTCATTTTGCTTCATCCTGCCTTTTCAGCCTACATTAGAGCAACACGCTCAATCGACCAACAATTACTCTATTCAAGACAAGCGCAAGTGAGAATATTCACCGGAAGCACATGAGTACACCCGGAGTCTCCAGTCAGATCTCCACAGCATCTTCAGCCATGGCAACACCACAGCCAGAGGCTTCATTACCAGCCGGGCCACGACCCCCACGTTCTTCCAGGCCACATAGACGCAGAGGGCGGGGTTCTGCGAAGCGTGAAGGTCAGCAACAAGCACCTGCGAATGAGCCCCAAAACCAAGCTGCGCCGCAAGCACAGCCTACACAATCTCAACCACAGCCGAATACAACGTCACAGCCCAGTCAACAGGATGCAACGTCCAGCTCGCGGAGAGGGGGAAACAGAGAAGGAAGAGGCCGGAGACAAAGGAACAATGGACCTCGTCATAATGGAGGGCCTGAAACCCAGGATACTCGACCAGAGCCGCGAACCCGTGGTATGCGAGCGCGTGGTTTCGAAGCTCAGTTAACAAGGCCAGACCAGGCCGAAAGTGGCGCTCCATTGGATGGTGCGGGGCATCTACATGACCACGCACTAAGAGCCGATGTGCCGGAGTTTGTACCGGGCAAGCCGCCTTCCCAAAAAGGGCAACCGTCCGAGTCAATTCCATCTTCGAAAGGGAAAGGGAAAGCCAGACAGCCTAACGCACGGCCGCCGCAACCTAAAGTCACGACGAAATCCACAGCCGACGACTTGGCTACCCGCATCCACGAAGACATCTCGCATAACCTATACGAATGCCCTATTTGCTGCAGCGAGCTGGGTCGCAGGTCTCGGGTCTGGTCTTGTGAGCTATGCTGGACTGTTTTCCATCTGAGCTGTGTCAAGAAATGGTCCACGAATGAGGGTGCAGCTGCACAGAGAGCTTCCGCTCAAGAGAACGGACAAGAAGACCCAACTCCTCGCGCTTGGCGTTGTCCGGGCTGTAACCTTTCTCAACAAAATTTCCCCACGAGCTACTCTTGTTGGTGCGAGAAAGAGGTCGATCCTAGACCTCTTCCCGGTTTGCCTCCGCATTCGTGTGGTCAGACTTGTTCGCGGCCTCGCAAGGGTTGCCCCCATCCTTGTGATGCAACTTGTCATGCTGGTCCGTGTGCGCCTTGTACTGCTATGGGTCCGACGCAAGATTGTTTCTGTGGCCTTAACTCGTCCCAGAAGCGTTGCCAGGATACCGATTATGAGAATGGATGGAGCTGTGGCGAAATTTGTGGTGAATTGCTGCCATGCGGGGAACATACCTGTCCGCTTCCCTGTCATGAGGGATTGTGTGGTGGCTGTGAGGTTAGCATTGACGCCCGTTGCTATTGTGGAAAACTGCAGACGGAGATGCTGTGTAAGTCAAAGGATGAGGAGGAGGACAGTCGAGTCGTCCGCGATGACGGCTCGGAAGATGAGTGGACCGGCTGCTTTAACTGTGGAGAGACTTGTAACCGTCCATTTGACTGTGGCAAGCATTCATGCCAGAAGAACTGCCACCCGCAAGATCCTCAGCCTGCACACTGTCCTCGGTCACCAGATGTCATTGTCAACTGCGCTTGTGGCAAAACGCCGTTATCTGAGATCCCAGGGTACACACCTCGTACCTCCTGCGAAGACCCTATTTTGAACTGCCAAAAGCCTTGTGGGAAGACACTTCCATGTGGTCATCCTTGCGAAAAGCTGTGTCATGTTGGATCATGTGGCGCTTGCTTGCGCAATGTGCACATCAAGTGCAACTGTGGTCGTACTGATAATCTGACAATCTGTCATCAAGGCCAGAATGAGCCTCCCCAGTGCCCTCGCATGTGCAAGGCGACTCTACACTGTGGTCGACACACATGCACTGAAAGGTGTTGTCCAGGAGAGCAAAGGGCCAATGAGCGACAGGCTGCACGTCGTAAACTCAGGCCTCATCTCCGCCCTGCTGATGAGGACATCGAGGCAGAGCATATCTGCACTCGCGTATGTGGCCGGATGCTGAAATGCGGAAGGCACACATGCCCGGAGCTTTGCCACAAGGGTGCTTGCAATACTTGCAGGGAGGCAGTGTTTGAAGAGATTTCGTGTAATTGCGGAAGATCTGTTCTATACCCTCCGCAGCCGTGTGGTGCAAAGCCACCAGCTTGTAACTTCCCTTGTGAGCGTCCAAAGCGATGTGGCCACCCTCAAGCCTCGCATACTTGCCACACAGACGAGGAGAACTGTCCCAAATGTCCATTCTTGACCGAAAAGGCGTGTCTGTGCGGAAAGCGGGTGCTGAAAAACGTGCCCTGCTGGCTGACCGATGCGCGCTGCGGTCAAGTATGTGGGCAGCTGCTCAAGTGTGGCTCCCATTTCTGCCGGAAGGACTGCCATCGCCCGGAGGATTGCGAAGACGCAACCAACCCTTGCAGCCAGCCCTGTGGAAAGAACAAGACGATGTGTGGCCATCCTTGTACAGAACAATGCCACGCGCCGTACGCTTGTCCCGAGAAAACACCATGTTCGTCCAAGGTCGCAGTGACATGTGGCTGTGGACGACTTCGACAAGAAAGACGGTGCAACGCCGCCAAGGCTGTGACCTCCAAGGGCCAGGTGCAGTCGCCCCAACGCCAGCCAGAGCTGACCCCATTGACATGCGACGACGAATGCACACGTCTGGAGCGGAACCGCTCTCTGGCGGGTGCTCTTGGCATCGACATCAACCAGACAACAACGCTTCAAACCATCACAGCCGAGAACCTCCCCTACTCGGAAGAGACTCTGAACCAATACGTCCAGCTCGCAAGCTCGGTACCTCTATCAACCCTCCAAACCTACGAAGCCAACCTCCACTCCCTGGCGGCGGCAGAGAAACCAACCCGCTCATTCCGCTTCCAGCCGGCGAAATCCACCCTCCGTGCATTTGCGCACTCCCTTGCCGCAGACTGGGGCTTCGTGACAGAAAGCCACGACCCAGAACCCCACCGCCACGTCTTCGTCTTAAAGCCGGTTGCTTGGACGCCACCCGTCTTCGGCATGGGGGGCGGCTCGACCATCGGCATTGGCGGCATGAGCGTACGCGAGTGCGTCAAGCTCCGCGAGCGCGAGCGCAGCAAAGAACAAGAAGCGCGTCGTGTCGCCGCTCTCGAGGCTAAGGCAACCCGTGAAGCCGCTAAGGCACAGGCTAGTGCTGGAGACGGTGGATGGGCCCAGGTTGCTTCGAAGAGTAGGGGTGGTAGTGCGGCTGGTTCAAGGACTGGAACTCCCGTTCAGAACCCGTGGGTGAGCAAGTCTATCTATGCTGCTCTTGATGGTGATGGCGCGAAGAAGGAGCGCTTGGTTCTGAGATCTGGTGTTGGGGTGGGAAAGTCTTTGCGTGCGAAGACCCCTGCGCCTGAGGTTGTTGATGATTGGGAAGAGGCTGAGGAGAAAGAGGAGAAAGAGGAAGCGAAGGGGGAGGGGGAGAAAGAGGATGCCGGGGAACAGGACAAGGACCAGGAAATGGTTGTCCGTGAGGACCCTGAGGGAAAGTCTGCACCTGCTCCTGAGATCGAATCTCCTGCGGAAGATCGCCCCACTCAGGCTGAGGCAACTCAGGCTGAAGCATCTGTTACAGATGATGTGCCTATCTAAAGTTTTGGACAGGATTTGATGATTGATGACATGAGAAACAAAATTAAAAATGTTTCAAAAGCGTTGGACATGTCTCATTCTTTGCGAAGTCACTTGCATTAATCTTGGAGTTTGGAGATTGCTCATACACGATACGATATCGCATGTCGAAACCATCGCACGCATCATGCATCATGTTTTGGCATACCCTGTAAGCAAAACTGAAGGGAAAATGAACTAGCTAGAAAAAAACCAACCAACTCCCAAAAAAACCAAATTATCAATACGTAGGTCCCAAACAACCAAAGATGTAGTAGCCATTAATCTCCCAGATCCCAACTACACACTCGAAACTCAAATCCCAATCCCTACTTCTTCACCGGCACGACCTTAACAAACTGCAGGCATCCATCCTTCGTCGCCCGATACGGTCCATGCTCCATCCCAGGTTCCCGGTAGGCGTAGGCACCCATACCCCACGACTTTCCGAGCGAAATATCTTCCAGTCCACCGCGCAGGGTGCAGACCTCCTCGATGTAGGTATGTGTTATTGGCTTTGTCTGCGCAGAGGTAGTATTTGGCTCCCACCACTGCAGCACAGCTTTGTGCTCTCCGTCGCCGTTTAGCAGGAATTCCCATACCCCCGGCGCGATGGAATACCACGGCAGTGCGGATGGGGAGTTCTGGGGTGTACCCACTGGTGGATGGGGCGGTGGGGTGGAGAACTCTTTTTCATGGATTGGCATTTTTGTTACGCTTTTCTGTTCCCTTTCCCTGGGATGGGGGAGATGGGGATGTGGGGAGATAGGGAATATTGGGAGATGAGGGGGTTGTTCTTGAGGAGCTGGATTTATGAGGACGGTGCCTTTAAGGTTATAGTTCAGGGCGCCATCCCACATGGGTAACCATGGTTGGGCATTGAAATGATGACTAATGGACATATGTGGGTCAATCGCGATATACGGATGTACAAAGATGCAACATATCCATAAGACAAGACTATTTGCAACCCGATGAGCTGATATTTGGGTTGTCAACTAAATTGAATTAACTCGCTTCTGCAAGAGTCATACATGGATGTACCCTCATATGCTGTTGACGGTTTTTTTGTTCTTTGGGCTCAATTCTGAGTCAAGCCAGGTGTGCTTAAAAACAAAGATTGAAAAGACAGCAAGTAGCCTTGTTACTAATATTCCCAGACCAAAGGATCAATGTTCAGCTTTAACGTCAACGGATGTAACAGATTGATCATATATGTAGTAGAAAGGTAGGACTGTCTTATTCCAAATTTTCTTATTATATAGCACTTTTGCCTTTGGTCTTAATGTGGCAGGCACCTACTCTGAAGTCCACATGTTAATTAAGACAAATAAAAAAAGAATCCCCACGACGCTGCATTGAACATACAGCGTACGGTCATTCCGATACGGCCCAATATGGCAATTCTGCTCACCCCGCCCAAAGCTCGCAGAAAGCATAGCGACTAACGGCTGGTCTACCCAGTGAAGGATTCACGTGAGGCCTATCCTTTAGTGAAATATAAGGACCCACATAACCTAATTAGGGAATATTTGTGCCTGAATATTTTCAATTTCTGCCTTGATTTTATGGCATCAATTAAAATTGCTTATGTCAGTAATTATGTCATCCGATAGCCGGCCGGCATTTCTCTTATCTGGAGATCGGGCGATTCATTCTATTTACTCCTCAGACCCAAAATGCCATCATTCCGACTGCAGGGATTCCAATCGCTGATCCGTGGCAATTCCAACCTGCTGCGTCATCAGCAACGCCGGTGGGCGCAGGTCCACGATGTCCGCTTCCTCGCCTCGCACCACGATCCCAACTATGTCTTAGACAAGTATCGGGCCAAACTGGACAAGAAGGCCAAGGAGTGAGCGAACCTTCCTGAACACTTGCTACTTCAGTACTGACGTGTTTATTTAGAGAGGGACACGAGTCAGTTGAGTCTTTGAAGGAAGCCTACTCCGAAAAGATCCAAGACCTCCGCCGCAAAGCAGCCACCGCAGCCACCCCAGAGCCTGGAACACCCGCATCCACCACCGCCGTCCCAGGCACACCCCCAGCATTCAAAGCACCTCCTCCCCCACAGGAATCGCGCACCGCTAAAGCCGCACGCGCCGTCTCCAGCGAGTCCAGCCCCGTCAAGCCCCTCAGCTCCTACCTGGATGTCGAGAAGATCCGCGAGCTCCCACACAAGGAGATCGAAGCGCTCTGGCGCCTCCGCTTTGCGGAGAACCCGCACGCCATTACCGCGGCGATCCCGTTGGATACATACAAGCGTATTATGCAGGCCGCACGCGAGAACCCGCAGTTCATCCTGCCTCTCCCGCGCCCGCAGACCGCCGAAGAGGCACAGCAAGCGCCCGAGGGAGCTGGCACTGTTGCCGACATTCACTTCCTCCAATGGGCTTTCCACCCGCCTGCTGAGGGGTCGACTCTGTCGCCTTCCAATAACCACACCTCTACTGTGATCTTCACCAATCTGGGTGTGTATAAAATGCACGGCGCGTATGCCCAGCCTCACACTACTATTACTCACCACCTCGATTTGGCGGATGACAAGGGTCTGGTCCTTATGCATGGCCAGATTATTCCCGATGGCGGTGTTTCGGCCATGGAGGCGACTTGGCTTGTTAGCTGTGTGCAGCGCTTCTATGACTTTGAGGGCCAGGCTGCTGGTAGGAAGAGTGAGCTTGTTCGCATGTTCACTCGAGGTGATGTTGAGAACTTCAAGGTTGAGGAGCTGGTGGACGAGGCTGAGAGACTTCAGTAGTTTGCTTCTGTTGGACTATACCTTGTGACTTGTATTATATGTATCTCCCTATTCCCTTTTATATTGCGGTTTTATATAGATCTTTGGGACTTGGACTCTCGTGGTTTCAATAATAGACATGGGTGCATCCAAAGAATTGGGGGTTGATCATAACGGATGTAAAACAATGAAAAGAACAAATTGATTCCTAATTTGTGTCTACCAATATATACACGAGTGAGGCGAACGCGCTTGCGGGCTTTATTTACGAATTAGTCAGTACTTATGGATCCGTTCAAACAAAGTGAATCAGTAGATATAGCCAGTGATATATATCATGCTGCAGCACGTCGAAACTTATTCTACTCCAACTTGCCTCAGATCCTAAAAATGTACTCACTGGCAACTATCTCTCTTCTAATACATTCAACCATCAGCCCTAAAACCCAGAATGACATCTGCTTAGTATCATGGCTTTCCCAATCCCCAGATAATCGAAAGTCACCGCAAGTTTCATATCCTGACAATCGACTATGCACCTCCAACAACCCAACATCCGCAGTTCTCCAAAGATCCTTGATTGTCTGATACCTTTGCCGGTACAAATTTCATCCAAGACTCTTCATAAAGAAAGCGCCTCCCTTCTCCGCACTATTATTGCGCCCGAAAACCATAGAACTAGCCCTAGGAGCAAGAAGCTTCCCAATCCGAGCAACAACACCGCTACTTCTCCAAGCCAAACAGATGCAAAAATTTCCCCAAGTAAACCATATCGACGGCTCCACGTCTATCAGCCAGGAAGTCTCCATCGAAAATTCTCCTAGTGACAAGTCGCGCCCCAACTGAATGCTCGTCTCGGAACAATTCAGACCTCAGTTGAATGAAATCACCCTCGGTATCCGCGCAGATCAGGTTCGTGGCTGAAGATATTCCCGCATCGAATGCTACCTTTGTAGGTATGGTCCGAAACAGCAGCCTAGATCTAGTAGCGTCCATCCCTCGCGTATGCAGTCTAGTACCTGCGTGTAGATTTTGGATAGGCGTATGCTGCAGTCCAAGAAGCGCGGGATAGTCAGATACAGGGGTATGCATGGCTGTGAGAACTTGAACATAGCCTTGTCTTTGAAAGCATGGCGATTCATTCAGGGATTTTCCGAGTCTTACTTACATCTTGCACGCTTTATCGCGGATCTTGTATATGTGGTCTTTGACTTGGTCTTCGGATTTCAGGCCTGTATATGGTATGAATAGTTCCACGGTTGGTGCAGGGACCTGTTCTGAGGTTGGTCGATACCATTCAACTGTATTGCATGCCGTGGTCATGATGCTCGGTTGGTCATTTGAATTATTTCTAGTGTCCATCTTGTACTAGGGCATAGTAAGCATTACCCTGCAACCCTCTTATAGCTGATCTCAACAAAAAAGTATCCCGGCTCAACTCCCCTGGTTGGCAAAGTTCTTCTGCTACTCATAACACCATCCCCTCTTCTGACAATTCACCCACTGAAGCAACGCGGACGAGCAATTGGTAGTCCTGCACGGCGAGAGACTTCCACATCAAGAATTTTATCAAGAAGAAGCCTGCTCAGAGGCGTCAGAAGGTGAGTGTCTACTTTTATATGTACGCACCGAAGCCGAGAACAAGTTTCTTCCCACCGTGTAATGCAAAGGAAAGCACAGGGCCATGAGAATGCGTTGGAATGGCCGGTGCCGTTGTGCTGACTCGCTGTGCCTGCAGTTACCCCGGGGGGATGATGGACTTCTTGTTTGGTTGGCTCGTTCTTTAGGTCAGGTTTTCCCAGTGCCCTCTCGCCCAGGAGCCCAGTACGAACACGTCGTTGATAGGTCGGTATCCTAGGATTGCACAGCGGAAGTGTCATGAATCAAATTATAACATTCGTACCGAGTATTTGCACAGAAAAGAAATTGCCGGAGCCAATAAGCGAGGCGAAAGAAAGGTCCGCAGAAGAATAAGCAGAGAAAAGAAACACGCCCAGCGCCCGATGTTGAGCCAATATTACAAACACCGCAAGTATGATAATAGTCAGGAAGGAGTAAACAAGAATGGAAAGCAAATGGGACAAGAATAGATAGAAAGAAGAAAAGAGCCATTCTCAATCAAATGGGAGGTATGACCCTTCACCCCGAGGGCTTGGGGGTCAATGAAGTCATCAGGGCCATGTATGGGCCAAAGAGGCAGGCCGTGATCATTCCAACGGATGCAAAGTGAAATTCGTGTCTTGGTTGCGTGGCAGGGGTATCATGGTCATAATCAACAGTTCTTGTCAATTGTTTCTTGTGTTGTAGGGACCGAAACCAGACGTCTAGATTGGCTGTCGAAAAGGGGTTTGACAGCCAAGCATTGAAGCAAAGCTTGAAGTGTTTGCACTTCTTGGCGGGAGAGAAAACATGAGATGCCTTGGGTAAAGGGTTCGCTAGGGCGAATTCGAAAAACCCAAGCAAAATCCACGTCAGTTTAAGCACTATTTATTAGGTAGCACTTCTTCCGTAACGAAGGAAAGAATGTGCTCGAAGTAGCCTGGCTCAGCAACAGAGTCATTGTGACCGCCGTTCGGGAGTGTGCGCCAGATCTTGCATTCGGACTGGCAAACAGCAAATAATTGGGTCATATTCGACGGGCTAAGGGATGTTAGCCATAAAACTCCATGTTGGGGGGTAGAAAAACTTACGGAACAAGCTCGTCTTTTAATCCACTCAAGAAAAGAACTGGAGTTTTGGTGATCTTAGGCAGCATATCTTCACTAGTCCAATATTGGTGGCAGAAACGTGCCAAGTATCGCGCTGGGGGGAAGACACTGTTTAGGTTAGTATTGCTCGCCCGGAAACCTTGCCGTTAATTCGAAAACATACTTTGGGATCAACTTGCGTATGCTCAGGAAAGTGTTCTCCAAGATCAGTCCTCCTATATCACCTTGCTCCTCGTTGCTGGCAACTAGATTGATAGCCACGGCACCTCCTAAACTTTGTCCGTAGACAATAATGTCGGTATCCCTCGTCTCTGGGCGCTGTCGTAGGTAATCAAGGCCGGTTTGAGCATCGATCTTAAGGCCGGCTTCATCCGGTGTACCTGTAGACATCCCGTATCCGCGGTATTCCAGCAGGAGGACATTGCACTGAAGTGTATCCTGTAGAGCTTTCGCAATCGGGACGCGGTGGCCGATGTTGCCTGCATTTCCGTGGAACATTAGGACTGTCAGATTGCGAGAGAAGCGGGTTGGTCGTTGCCGGAGAAAAAGGGCATGCAAGGACTCTCCGTCGGGTGTTGGGATCTGGAGGTCTTCAAAGTCGCTGATGCCAAATTGGCGAGGACTAGGGACATTTGTGCGCGCATCAACGGGGACATTGCGCGGATAGATTAATTCACTGGGGAAAGTGGTTAGCTTCGTAAACAAATGGCCTAGATGCCAATAGCGTACTTTTGCTTGAAGTAAAGGAGCCCACTTGCAACAACAGCCAGACCAGATGACGCAAGAACCGGCAGTCGCATGAACTGCGCAGCACTGTTGGCCATGTTGCTGATGCTCCAGGACGGAGGCGGAGGGGATTCGGACATGGCGCTGAGTTGGCTTAAGAGTGGGGACCTGATAGAGCACGGGACAAAACGAAGCCTGGGAGATTCTGGTATTGCAAATTTATCGACTAGCAGATACGGCCAATGCGACCAGAGACGAATACAGTAAGTTAATATGAACCGCCACAGAAGAAAAGGGCAATTGAGCTTCAGGGAATCTCGCGGGGGAGAAGATGATAAGTCGCAGGGGCTGGGGCCTCACCGCCCGAGCTGCCGCGTTGTGAGCTTCTGCCTGTGTTCATGATAGCATCACCTCTACTTCTTCCCTTACCTCCCTCTTCTCCTTGCCGTTTTATTTGATCTATTGAAGTCATCTTTCCACTTTTCCTAATTTCTCTCGAACACAGCACAAAATGGTCGCCCCCCATGGAACATCAGGAATGCTTGGTGAAGGTGAGCAGAGCTATCGTCATCCGCCGACAGCAACCAGCTAACATCTCCAGATGGCATTCACGTCGACATGAACCACCTGAAGTCTGGCGAGGTCAAGTAAGCTAAGCTTATGATATTATTTGCCATGGGCGTTAATCAACATATACTAACGTATCATTCTTCATTCAGCTTGGGAACCTCGATGTAAGTTGAGCTGGAGCTCTCGAACCTTACCATCTGCAACCATCCCCACTAACGTTCCAACAGCATGGCTATCAACTTCAAAGACGGAGTCATCCTGGGTGCGGACAGTCGAACAACCACCGGTGCCTACATTGCCAACCGAGTCACCGACAAATTGACACAGGTGCACGACACCATCTGGTGCTGCCGATCGGGTTCCGCCGCGGACACCCAGGCTGTGGCCGACATCGTCTCCTACCATCTCAACATGTACGGTGTAACGAACGCCGAGGCCCCTACCACACAGGTTGCTGCGTCACTCTTCCAGGAATTGTGTTATGAGAACAAGGACGCGCTGAGGTCTGTACCCGGATCTTTGGATCATTGCTCAATTCGTGCTGACTGAACAACAGTGCGGGTATCATTCTTGCCGGATGGGATGCACGACACGGAGGTCAAGTGTTCTCGATACCGTTAGGAGGATCCCTTCACAAGCAGCCGTTCGCTATCGGCGGTTCGGGCTCGACCTACATCTACGGTTATACTGATGCCCACTGGCGGGAACAGATGACGGAGGAAGAAGGCATCGATTTCGTGCGGAGTGCTTTGCAGGAGGCTATTAAGTGGGACGGTAGCTCCGGTGGTGTCATTCGTCTCGTGGTCTTGACCAAGGCCGGTGCCGTGAGACATCTCTACCTGCCTGACAACGGCTACACTGGGCCCGGAGTGACGAATTAATAAGCGTTCTAATATTGCGTCAATCACCAAATGGAATGGTTTCATGATCCCAGTTCTCCGGACTTCACATTCTACTATGCGCCCCCACCGGGGATATACGATGTCCGAGTGCCAATATGACAAGTCTGACACTAGTCCACGAGTGCTGCCATACCCCCACCTTTATCATCGGGCTATGTAGGGAGAAAAGGACCGAGCAAGTCAAGAACTAGATCGGAAGTGCTCGGCCAGCTGGCTATTGGGTGATAACTGCCGAGTGAGTGATATACTTGAATAGACCGGGAGGAACACCGGATTTATATACCCTGGGTCTATTCTGTTCATGGATTGAGTTGATTCAGTACTGTAATACTCTGTAGAACATACAACACTCTTACATATGTATGTAGATCTGTAGTTTTTTTTCCATTAGTACTGCCTAGACTTAGGAGATACGTAGGGTAAACATGTCACATCCCACATGCACACATTGGAGTTCCAATGTTCATCCCCGGACTAAATATAATAGCGCTAAGCCTAAGATGTATGAGCATCATCACTCCCACGAGGATGCATATCGTTCTATCATTCGTCAATATAGTCCAGCCTATAGACCCTCTACAACATACACCGTTCCTTTTATATCAGCCCTCAATGACAGATCTCTTAGAACATACTCCCAGTACTAGAGAGTATGTTAGAGTATGTTTCTTTTTTTTTCTTTCTTTTATCTCTTAATTAGTCCAAACAAGAATTGTTATATGAGAAGTTGACATGTTGCCTAATTAAATCCTGTTTCATATTTCCCCGGCACTGACCTCACTGACCTCACACCTCACTTTGACCCAAACTCCCCAACTTCAAGAGTCCCCTAACTTACGCGCTTCCCCTGTTACTCCTGTTACTCCTGTTCTTCTGTCTCTTTTCTCCTCTCTGTGTTATCCTTTTCTTTTCAATGGATTCGATCAGTCGTTGATCCTCAAACTCTCTCTCTTTTAGCTCGGGGATTTTTCCCTGATTTCCGTCGTCTAGCCCTTGGGGTAATCCAAAGTGTATGCAAGCCCCTCTATTATCCCTCTCTTTTCCCTCCCTTTCCCCTTGTATCGTGCATATCATCCCTATTCTATTCGATCTCCCATGTCCGGTTCACAGTGGCGAGTCTCCAAGCTGCGACCGCCTTGCTGACCCGTGTTCCCGCAGAAAAACAGATCATAGCCTTGATATGGGCTCCATCGTCGTCAACCACGTGCCGTCGGATCATATCGACATGCTGGGAGGCGCAATCGACTCGGATTCAGTTTATTCTTTCGCCCAGCCAATGGACACTCACTCGACTGCCTCCTCCACCCCCACCTCCATTGCCCCACCGTCCGTAGGCTCTGCTCGGCTTCCTGTGCATGCGAATGATGTACCGGCTTACATCAACTCGCGCACACCTTCTCAAGCTTCCCGCTCTTCTTCCGAGACTCCCACCTTCACCTCACGCCCGCCCTCGATGACGTCTCATCCTAGCCATGCCTTTCCTCCGGACTCTTACTCCTCAACACGTACCCCACCAACCCAGAGCGGGAGCAACCCGTACTCTTCTAATCAGTCGGCGCCGGATTCACCGCGCCTTCAACCTACACACCAGTCCATGCAGTCTGTACCAGGCTCCGAAGCCAATTCACCGAGTCGCATCCGGGTCCAAAGCTTATCCCACATTCAGAGTCTCGCCAACGAGGACCTGGTGGGATCGCGGAGCTCACACACTTCGGGAACTGGGTCGCACCAACGACAGTATGAGATTAGCTCCATGCCGGTCACGGAGATCATCGAGATGGTCGCTGGGCTTCTGACTAAGATCACGACTACAAACGATATACATCACGAACATGTACATCGCCATATCCCGCCACCCGAGGGCACCTCGAACCTTAGCCCACAGGCTACCAGCGTGCTCGCATTCCACGGCAAGAATGTCCCGACCATCACAATCTTGAGTTATTTAACTCGCATTCACAAATACTGTCCTACAACCTATGAGGTCTTTCTAAGCTTGCTGGTCTACTTCGACCGCATGACCGAGCTGGTCAACCGTGATCAGCTCGACACCCTGCACCAACGTTGGGACTCTACCGAGGGATCTGGATCCTCATCTGCATCCGCATCTACTGTGTCTGGAGGGGACTCCGAGATGCGGGATTCTCTGATGGCGACACCACCCCATTCAACAGGCTTTACTGCGCAGGACTCGCATGGGCCGAATACTTCAATTTCGCCGAGCCTTTCACCTCAGTCGGATGCCGAGGCACTTTCACATTTCTTCGTCGTTGATAGTTTTAATATCCATCGACTGGTCATCGCTGCCGTGACCTGTGCGAGCAAGTTCTTCTCTGATGTTTTCTACACCAATTCACGTTATGCAAAGGTATGTCATTCTTATATCTGACTGCCAGACCACAGCTAATCGTTATCGGTTACGCAGGTTGGCGGACTTCCACTGGTGGAGCTCAACCATTTGGAACTACAATTCCTCCTTCTGAATGACTTCCGACTCGCCATCACTGTCGAAGAACTAGAGTCATATGGGACAATGCTCGTAGAATTCTACGCACGGGAGGTTGTGTCCCAACAACAGCAACAACATGGAAGTCTTCCCCGCCCGATTGATCCCTCGCACTCCGATGCCATGTACATGCGATCCCGCGATAAGCCTCGCGACCACGCAGAGCTGGGACAGACTCCGACACCACCGTAGTCCATTCATCGGATTGAGTTTGTTATTCTACACGGCTCTTTCATTATTTTCTCCAGTCCATGATCCACCCTGTCTTTTCATCTTCTTTGCTATCCTTCGATCCGTTGAGCGTTTGCCTATCTCATATCTCGCACTTCGACTTCGTATCCATTCTGGTGACGTCTCATACCATTCCCCCGTCACCTCATGCACAACCTTTACACCTCTCTGGATCTGTTTCAGCGCATTTACACGTCACGACTTGTATAGAGTTTTGGTTCTCAACTGGCCGGGCTTCGCGGGTTGTCTCTTTACGACTATTCCCCCTTCTTGCAACATACATAAACATCTACTTGATCTCGTTACTGGTCTTGCGAGTTTGTGCTGTCTTCTCTTATCTTTTTCATGGGTCGGTGTTATGCTGGCGCTTCCTTGCATCACGAAGTTGGCAGATTAACTTGTCTGTTTTAGGAGTAGTCTCGAATATCATTCTAATATGCTTTTTATTCATCGCATTGTTTTCTTTCTTGTAGATGTAGTGTCGTGGAGCAGTCCGAGTGCATGAATCATCGAGTTTCGAGTTTCGATGTTAATGAAACAATAATTGATATTGATATCAGTTTCATCTCGAATAGCCAACAGTATCTAAAACTGCACGGTAGTAGACCCTTCTCGATCGTAAAAGATAAAATCCAACACTACATGGCCAATTTCGGGTCTCGGACTTGGGCTTTGTGACAATTAGCCCTAACTGACGATCATATATTCTGGACACATCTAATGCATAATGCCTTTACCATATAAATCTACATCCAGTCGGCCTCGGTACGCCTTTGCTCAACACTTATATCATTTATAGACTATTGGAAAATGCTATCATGCCATACACAAAGAAAGCAAATTCCCTCGTCTCATTGACAATAACACCCGATAGTAAACGATCTGGGTACAGTTACCTATTACATTTTCACACAGGCATTACTGCTGAACCAGTCCTTTTTCTACATTTTTGTCTGGGTTTATGCCCAAAAGCTCCAGGCTGTGCTTGGACATGTCCTGGAAGGAAACGGGAACGTCGACAACCAGCACCCACTGCCCTGTGCATGGTTGAGGCAGCCCTGGCAACACAACGTCAATCATGGGAAGTGCTAAGGATGATTCTCTAAGAAGAGCAGGCCAAGCACCCACGAGAGTCATCGAGTCCTGCTCATCTCACTTCAACCATGCGTGATAATTGCCATCGCCGGGACAGCCAGGGCGTGTATCGTTGTGAAGACGGAACACCATAACTGCAACCAGAGATGCTTTAATTACACCCTTGACGAAAGAATTTCTGCTCCATTTGTGGTTTGTGACTGGTACCGAATTCCTTGGGATAATGTACGGTACCTCAGTGATTGTCTAGCACCGACAGTGACCACGGGGCTTACTGAGACCAGATCATATATGCCTCATGCATAGATAGACATCCTTAATTTTCTGGACCGGCTCTCGTGCACGGAGAATGGCAAGGCTGCTTTTGCATTCGGGTGGTCGCCAATTATTGACAGTGTCACTAGTGTCATCGGTAACTTGCACGGCCCTCTTGGTCTGCCACAGGGTATGGTTGATCACTCTTATACAGTGCATAGGCTTATTGGCACAGTATTCGAGGAAGAGATTGCGGACAGTTGAATGAGCTTAGGCCTTACAATTTGTGTATTTTCCTCGGAAAGCACGTGGTTGGTTGGATTGAGCTTTTCTGGGCCTTGCCTTATAGTAAACCTTAGATTCTTCTTTCTGGAACACGACGGTCAAATTCCCGAGACCATAAATACTCCTCTCAAGATCCGTCACTCTGTTTGTGTTGGAAAAGACCATTGTGATTCAGAGTGTACTTGATACACTTGGTGTACGCACAGACCACTTGTATGTACTCATCTTCATCCTTTCTTCTCCATACCCCTCGCACTGCGAGAATATATGATGAAAAAAAGAGGAAAAGAAGAAGAAGAAAAGATGTAGGATACTCGGTACTGAGTCATTAGCACAATCACAGAAATCCATGGGCAAGGACATAGACGTACTCCCTTCGCCAAAAAGGCGAGCCACCACACGTCCTGCTGCCTTCCACGCGTTCACAGACAGTGACGTTCGCCAACATCCTCCCCTGGAACATGCGGGATCAGCACGAGATAAAAGGAAGGAAAAGGGACTGGGGTCATATTTACTCTGGAAAACGAAATATGAAGCCACCACACGCTCTGCTGCCTTCCACGCGGTCACAGACAGAGACGCCCCCCCTCCCCCGGAAGACATGCGGTTAGCATGCGATCAAAAAAGAAAGAGGTGGAATCATATTTACCTTGAAGAAAGAAAGGATGAAGCCACCATACGTCCCGCTGCCTTCCGCATGTTCACAGACAGAAACGTTTGACCGAGCTACGCGATGTCAGCACACAAAGCAGGAAGGCCTTCCGGCTCATCCATGCTGTCTCCAAGTGTTGGGGCAATAAATCCAAAATATGAAGCAATTACCTCACGATATGCTGCCTTCTGCGTCACAGACAGAGGCGTTCCGTTCGATCAGTTTGATTCGTGGTGACGATACCCACCATCCACCTGTGGGTGTTAGCCCATGCCATCAGAGGCCTGGAGTATACTTACCCCGTCACCACTCCAATTGAGCCACCACACGCTCCGCTGCCTTCCGCTCGTTCACAGACAGAGACGTCCCCAGCTCCCTCCCCTGAAAGATATGCGGTTAGTATGTGGCCAAAAATAATGGATTGGAATCATATTTACCTTGAAGGAGAAAAGGATAAATCCACCACACTCATGTCCTGCTGCCTTCCACATGTTCACAGACAGAGACATTGATCGATCTATAAGATGTCAGCACACGAAGCAGGAAGACCTTGCGGTTCAACCATGCTGCTTGCAAAAGGATTTGGATGGGGGGAAGCAAGTCACCACATGCTCTGCTGCCCTCCGCGTGCTCACAGACAGAGACATTTAATTGGTACGGTTTGCGGCGGCGACACCCACCAGCCACCTGAAATTGGTCGTCATGTTAGCCTCGGAGCCATCATATGCTTACCAAGGACTTACCCCCGTCGCCATCCAATTGAGCCACCACACGCTCTGCTGCCTTCCGCGCGGTCACAGACAGAGACGTTCCCCTCCCCTCCCCTGGAAGACATGCGGTTAGTATAAGATCAAAAGGAAAGGAGTGTAATCATATTTACCTTGACGGAAAAAGAAATGAAGCCACCACACGTCCTGCTGCCTTCCGCACATTCACAGACAGTGACGTTCGATTCGGTCGGTTCGATTCGTCGGGAATACCCACCAGCCTCCTGGTATTGATCGCGATGTTAACTTTAGAAATCATCACATGGTTGGTAATGACTTACCCTCGTTGCCATCCTGAGTCTCCACACGTCCCTGCTGCCTTCCTCGCGACCACAGACAGAGACGTTGCCCCCATGTCTCCAAAATACTCACCAGATACTCACCACGTACTCACCAGATCTCCCAAGGAAAAAACAAAGGAAACGCCAGAAACGCCAGAAACGCCAACAACAACGCAGGAAGCAATTTTTTTGGGGGGTTTTTTGTTTTCACAAAAGCAAACGGCAAAAGCCTCAGAAGAACAAAACAAAACATGGAAAAAAGCAGACCCAGAAATACAAAAGAAAGAACAACAGAGGAAGGAAGAGGAAGCCAATCAGCCGAGGAGGACTCCGAGGACACCGAATGCAGACCGTCAGCTTCAAAAGAAGAACATCCCATGGATGAGGAGCAGCACAAGCACAGCATAGACTGCTGGTGCAAGGCATGGGAAGCAAGACCCCACCACAAGGAAGACCGCACAAAGGTTGAAGAACAAGTCTGGCGAGAACGGGCCAACCTGGACGTGGATCTGGACCACACGTTGAGGAACCCTTGGCGGTGAATTGCGAGGCTCGCAAGGGGGGAAGCAACCACGGCCTGGTGCACAGGCGGAGGGGATGGTACTTCGGGGGCAGCATCGAGGTCGGGAAGAGAACGCATAAGCGAGCTCATATCGAAGGTGTCAGTCGGGTCCGGGAGTGCATCGGCCAGAGAGGACATGTTGAAGGCCTTGTCAGGGTCAGGCAGATCACGAGCCATCGCAGACATGTCGAAGTCAGACCCATGCTGTGAACCGCTGGAGGCAGGTTCAGGCAGGGCATCCTTCAGGGAGGACATGTCAAAGGAGGAAGACTCTTCGGGCGAACCATAGGTGGCAGGTTCGGGCGCTGACCCTTCGGAGGAAGGTGCGGACCGCGGAGGAGAACGGGGCTCACAGGAATAGGCAGCGGCGAGTTGACGGGCACGTACAACGCTCATCCATTGTGAATGGGTTTCGTACCGAGGTCCAGAGCTTCCGGGAAGCTTGGAGAGGAACCGCTGGTTGGAGCCCGAGGGATTCGAAGTGTACATGATGAACGACTTCGTCTCCGCGACCTGGCCTTTCTTGAAGGAGGCCTGTAGGTTCCGCTCTGGCCGAGCCGGGATGATCCTGACCCGCTCGAGGGAGGGCTTGTCGTCGGGGAAGTGTACAGTTTTCCGGACGCAAGGCTCTCCAGGTGGGGTGGGATCCCGGCCAGAGATTGAAGCGGCGAGGCATGACTTCGAAGGAGGAGGGCGGTATTTAGATAGGAGGCGGCGAGGACGAGTCCTTTTGCCGAAAGCAGAAGAAGAAGCAGTAGAAGTAGCAGAGAGCATTGTGATAGCTTGGTAGTAATCAAAAGCAGTGCAAGTGATAATGACCAGTGGCATGGGGAGAGGAGAAAGAAGAAAAGGAAAAGAGGACTGGGGGGGAAATAAATAACACTGGGATACTCCATGGCAACGGGCAATGGCAACAGGAAGGTACGATGGTTTGATAAACAGAATATGAAGCTATACAGGAAGGAACGAAGGTGGTTGGTGGCCATGGAAACCAGTTAGGGCAAGGAAATACGGAAGGAGCGTGTCACTACTACATACATGTACATACATGCACTATACACTACATGTATACCTACATAGGTATGTCTAGTGATCCAAGTGGACATGCTTCATACATGTACAGCTAACTCGGGTCTATCAAATTGGGAGTTAGGGCTAGGTTATATGCATGGGACCGAATAGGAAAAATACACTCCTCTTTCCAAAGCGCTTTTGTGTTATTTTTGCTGTGATAGATAGAATATGAAAAGAGACATCAAAAAAGACATCAAAAAAGACGTTTAGCTAGGTATCAAAAAAGACGTCAAAAAAGACATCAAAAAAGACGTTTAGCTAGGTATCAAAAAGGACGCCAAAGAAAGACACCAGAAAAGACACCAGAAAAGACACATGGCGAATGCTATACCTTAAGTATGGTCATGGCGTGTTTGCAACGACTAGATCTAGGCGAAAACTGCATTTCCAAAGGACTGCCCTACATGACCTTGGAGGATGCGCTCAAAACTTCATGGCGAGGTCCTGGGTGCATTTTCCAGGCATGCCTCGAAGGTCAGCAATCTATCAGGGAAACATAGCCTCTCGACCCAGGAATGCGACTTTTCACTTTTTTTACTTTGAACTAGACGGCTCCGAGGCCGAAAATTTTTCAGTCAGGGTCAAAGAGCTTCTAAAGAGAACAGACCTATCGACTGATGTCCGGAACTTTATCACCAAGGTTAACTCCTTTTTGAACGAGTCTCATCGTCTTGCAGTCCCCTTCGGCCATTACTTATAGGGCCTAGGGGGCTATAGTATGGTGATCGGTGAACTCCCCCTAGGGATAGCCATAACAAGACCCGAAAGCTTGAAGTGGGCAGATTTCTTACACATAACGAATTAGATGTGATGCAAATGAATTTCAAAATAAAATCGCTCAACCTGGGAACCGCCTGCACTCCACCGGGTCATAATGATACATGCATTTCATCTCAGTTTTCCAGTGAGCATCAGTAGGCGAAGGCTCATGAGAACAATGCTGGTCGGGCGATATGTTGAACTTCCTGCTCCTCGAACTACACACCGTTAGTCACATGATAATCAATTCGTCCCAATAAACTGCAAAAAGAAAACGTACCTCCATGAAATCCGTGGCAGTAACAAGAGCCATGAATGTCTTGACCAGTTCACAAAGAGTCTCGTGGTGGGCGCTTGATGTGTTCCCAATCTTGGCAGATCGTTTGAAGATACCCACCATACATGGCCGGTTTTCAGCCAAGAATACGCGGGTCTGCTCCTTAAGCTGTTCGTTGTGGATACCTCGAGAGAAAACCGCATACACGATGACCTGAAGGACTGAAAGGATAAGGTCGTAATATCTCTGAAGCGCATCGGGATTTTCAATGTCTGAGAGTGTTAGCAAGATACAATCGAGCCGGGATACAATTGACTGACCAATGCCGATGTCTGGATCAGCAGCGAAAAGTCGTGATTCGTGCACGGCTTGGAAGAGACCAGAGTTGAGCACACAATTTGCTCCGCCCTTGGTTTGAGAGAGCCGCTGAAGTAACGACAAAAGCGACTCGTAGTATGCCAGTAGTGCCGGGGTGTCTGAAGTTTTGATTAGTTATAATAACACGGTCGTTTCAAAGGGGAAATGACTGACCGCTCCCCTGAGCATTGTGAAGTTCAAGGGGAAGAGACCGCAAGGCATCCAGGAATAGGCTCAAATAATTGGACCTCGAGATTAACTCAGCCAACACACAATCAGTTTGGCGATCTAAAACAGCTAAACTGTTCAATAGCACAAGGGCAGATGCACGGCACGACTCTTGGCCAGTATAGGCGTCGTCGCACATGGTCTCAATCAGGCTAGAACCGGCCGCTTTGATGACATGTTGGCTAAGGCGCCGTAGGTTTTCATGGCCTTTGCTCGACGATGTGATGCGTGTTATGTAGTGGGAACAAATGCTGTAAAGTGTTTCTCTCAACAACACATTCCCTGTTGCTAGGTTGGTGCCTCGGATGCAGAGTTGGAAGAGCTGGTGGAGCTTTTCGTCGATTACATCTCCGCTTCGAGACACATCTGTCGCCGATGGCTCCGATGCAAGTCGACCGATCAACAATTCGGCCAATCGTGCCAGTTCAAGCGCTTCGGGGAGATCCGCCTCGATCGCCGTCGTGAGCTTAGGGAGAATCAATTGGATTGAATGTAGAATGAAAGCTGGCTTGCTTCCTTCATCCATAGCAGAACAAGTGATCATGGTGGCAACGAGCTCTACCCAGGAACGGAGGGCGTGATAGCGATTTGTTTGTATCAGATTGTTCTGCTTCATTGCGAGAATGAACAACTTGAGATCGTTCGCCTCAATTAGCAGCTGCTCCTCATCGTGCGGGCGGAGCGGTCCATTGGCCGTGAGTTCTGCTTTCCGCATTTGTATCATCTCTTCTACCCCTTCCATGCTGTACACGCCCTCCTCCCGCTTGCTTTCTAATTGAAGAGCAACATCACCAAGCAAGTGGAGCTGGGGCATGTTGAACTGGCGTCCAACATCAAGATCTGCGAAATCGAAAAGGTCAAACACGGACGGACTGGATATCGGTTCACCGTCATCCGAAACCGTGTTTCCGAGCAATACGGAAAGAATTTGGGTATGTAGAGCCGGTGATCTAGCTTTTGCTGTCGAGCGAACCTCGGTTGCAGCATATGTGAAGAGGTGACTTCGGTAAAGCAGGAATTCAGCCAGTGCAGTAGCAGCGTCTGTGAGCCAAAATTCATCTGAATCAATAGGGAATCCATTCCAGGTAGTGCTTGGGCCAATAATCGGTTGGTAGGCAAACATCTCGCGCAGGAATGCCTGAGCACGCATTTCACCAAGGGTGTAGTAGCTTGCCAGCTTCGATGACCACAAATGCTTCAGCACTTCAAAGGCCATACGTTTGAGGTGCACTACCCAAGATATAATGCCACCATCGAGGATCTCCGGATAAGCCTTCAGGAAATTCACGATGGCATGCAGCAAGGAACTTTGATTCGCGAATAGCCCTTCCGCTGACACATCGAGAATATTGCCCACGCAGTCGAATCCCAGCAGCAGATGGGCAACCGTTGGGCGGTCTGTGATCGCTCCCAGGCAACTGTTCAAAAGAGCAAGAAGGCTTTCCCGAATGACGTAGCCGGCAGCATTCGGGCCGTAATCAAGTTCTCTCACATCAGGTTCCATTTGTAACACAAGAGGCCGGGATATGCTGTCCACGTCGACCTCAGATGCAAGCACCTCCACAATCTTGTTCGAGGATTGCCACTTGACGAGCTCCGGTGAGGTCATCTTGTTGAGCTTTCTGGAACTAGTAAGCTTTTCCAGTAGAGCCATGGAAATGACAGTGAGTTGCTCATGCGCCGTGCCACAATAGAGACAGAGTGAGGGGATGAGTGTCAGATTGTTCAGCACAGTGTCCTCGAACGAAGCGAGCGAGGAGTTTGCCACGATGGTCCGGGATGGTCCGGGCTGGGTTTGTACCAAAGGCTTGACGATGTTAAAGTATGTTGACTGCAGGTCCACGAGCAAGTTCATAACCTCCAGACTCCGGTGCAAGGTTAGAACCAGAACAGAGTCAGGCGACGCGGCAGCCACGTCAGAAACGTTTTGTTTCGAGGTTGCAAACAGAGATTTGAGTACGTCTTCGTTGAAAAGCCAGTCCACCACGCGGGCAAAAGGATGGGAGCGAACGTAAGTGAGCAGCGATGAAGTCTGTGTCGGGGAATCGGACACGGACGGCTGGCTCAGAAGTAACACCAGGTCTTCATTGAAGGATTTCAAGCTTGCCACAACGAAGTCCAGGCAGCTGAAGGTCAACAGGCGGGACTGGTACTCGTTAAGATCTTGTATCTTCCGTGAAAAGGCATGTCCCAGGATGAAATCGATGTAAGGTTCGATCCCGGACATGCGATAAGTTCCACCTAGGGTCTCCGGGAAAGGCAGCGACATCGGGTCGTCAATTGAGTCGGGTGAGGGAGCAATAAGTGCATTGATAAGAACAATGAATGCATTTGTCTGGTCAAAGCTCTCTCCAATCTTTTGCAAGGCTTGTTGCTGGTGCCAGACGGCAGGGTTGGAAACCAAAGGGACTTTGCCAATTCCGGACGCACCAGTTCCTCCCGATAACCACCCATCGAGACGGGCCCACGTTTCCTTTCCAACGGCGGAGAATTTATCAGTCATTAATGCTGAGAGAGTTGAAAAGGTAGTTGCCCGAAGATGCGATGGAATCGGGCCACTGCACAGGTCTAACAGTGTGCTAACAACATTGAACGACTCGTTTTGCAGCATCCACTCTCGGATAGGTTGACTCTGCTTGCACAGGTGGCCTATCAGCCGAAGGTAGCATGTCAGCATCACTGGGCTCTCAGGCTCGTTCATTTCCACGGGCTCTGGTTTCCGTGGACGAAAGATCCCTGGCGCTCCTTGGGGGCTTGTAGTTGTGGAAGGCTTCTCAGTGACACGAGATGCGTAAAGCTTTAGTTCAGCGAACATTTGCGACCAATTCATTGTTGTAGATCGCTTGAACTTGGTAGACATAAACTTGTCTTCCTCCGACAGGAATCGATGCGCCGCACCTGCATTTTCTTCGCCCTCGGATATCGAACACAGCATTTCGCAAAAAGCGCTGACCCGAGGAACAGTCTGTCGCTTGGATGCCCACTGAAGGAAGCCATAAAGATTCCCATCAGGGTCAGCCCAGAATTCTTGGGCGGCTTCCTGTCGGTGCTCAAATGCGAATGAGATGATCATAAGGAGGGACTCAAGGTGAGTCCGCACCTCTACCAAGCCACGGTGGAGGTTAGAAGTAAGGCCGTCTCGGAGTGCGGTGATCTGGTCCAGTCGCTGTGAGTCCTCCTCCGACTTCAACCGTCGGACAGCGTCAGGCATATTTGCAACGCACGATTCCACAAAAACCTCGAAGTTTTCCATCAAAAGCTCCTTCATAAAGCCAGAGCATGGCTCGGGATCAGGCAATGATACGACACTTTCCCTGAGCAGTAATGAGACTAATTCGCTCCGCGCGGGGTCTGCCCATTCCTCGGTGTTGACGCTGGAGCAGATCGCAAGCATGAAATCAAGGGCACCATCGTCGAGAGAAGACATGAACATCTTCGTACGCTCTTCAGATTCCTTCTCTGCGTCGACTGATGGGGATGAAAGACCATCAAAGTACCATCCACTGTAGACTGAGAGCCACAGAGCAACAAGGGCGGCGTGGAAATTTGACAGCTTCCATCCTTGGCCATCCTTGGTTGCGGTAATTAATTTGTGCAGGTCTCGTGCCTCCTTCTCGGATCCAGAGCCCTCGGGAGAACCATGCTGTACAAAAGACGCAATTGTGACTGGAATGTAGTGAAACAAAAGTCCGTCGAAGCAATCAATGTTCTTCAACTGACCCACAAGTATGCGGAAGTCTTCGCTGCTGGTGTATGTCCCTTTGAACATATAGAATAGGATCGCTCCAAGTGACTCATGCTGCTGTTGCAGACTCGTACGTTGGAATTCAATGGCTTCCATGATATCGCGGTCATTTTCCTGGCCGACAACTGAAGCTTTTTGAACTTGATCTCCAAGAAGGGACAGCCATTTTTGGATGTCGGCCATGGAACTCAAGGCTTTTCGCGCGAAGAGGGAGGCATTCCGCAGAGGGCTGTTTTTAATTTCCAGGACGTGGGCTAGCGTTTCGTGCATGATAGGGTGGGTCGTTTCATGTTCAATTTCACGCGATTCTCGGAAGATGAGACGTAGGCACTCGAGGGTAAAAAGGCGGCGCTCGTGGAAGCTTATTATCGCAGCGATCAGTGGAGGCCTGTCCAGCGCTTGCGAATTTTCCTGGGCGGCCAAAAACATAACTGCTGCTTCCAATTCATCGATGTCGAGCGCATCCGCAAGTTGCAGTGCGCCTTGCTGGAAATCCTGGTTCACCGAGTATTCAACGTCGGCAACGGTGATCTTCCCTGTATCGCATTTGACATTAGTAGCTTATCGAAGCGGACGAACAGCTAGTGTTCGGGATAACCAAGATACGAAGTGGCTACTTACCTGAGAGAACAGCTTGACGGCTGGCATTGTTCTTCGCTGGCTTGTCTAGGAGTTTGCGGAAGTCTTGAATATGGGTCTCCAATTCGAAACACAAGCGATCGACGTTGGGGAGTTGACTGTTCGAAAGGGCAGAGAGATCCTGATACAGGCCACGGAGGCCATTCCGGGTATCTTGGAGCTCTGCCATGACGGCGGGGTGAAGTTGGGAAGTGAAGCTCGAGAGCTCTGTTTGTTCCAGAGTCCAGAAAGGCGGAACGCGACAAAAATCGGGCGGTAGACAGCTTTCGCAAGTACTGCCACTCCACTTTCCACTAAACACAAATCACCTCGCGCTTATCGACTCAATTATTGAATCGCAGGCTACTTGATCTGCGATGCCTTTTTCTGCCAGGTGCAAGAAGACTTGTTGAGACTCAAGGTTTCCGGGTATTGTTTACGTGGGGAAGATCTCCCAACAATAACACGCAATGGGGGAGGTCTTTCTCGACAAGACGATTAGCCTACTCTCGTCAGACAAACAGAAGGCCCGCTCGGACGGTTTGGCAGGTTGCTTTTCTATCTTATCTCACTGCAGGAAGAATGATGCTAACTCAATTTCTAGACTTGAAGCACATATTCCAGCAGAACAAGAAGAGCTCCAAGCTGTAAGCAGTCAACTACCCCCAAATCGACCTGCAGGTTATCAAAACTAACCAGTCTTCCACCTACCTAGACAGACACTCAATGACAAGGCTTGCCACAAGATCTTTGAATCACTATTTCGTTTCGTCGCGGCAGAAAGGTCAATATATAATCGAGCCCAAAAGTCCTCGAAAACCCCTTCTGCATCGCGACTCTCGACATGTGCTTCCGTACTCCGAATGGCTGTTGACCTCTTCCTGAGAAACTTAAGAATCAAAACGGTCCGCGCCATTGTTGACCACATTACTGAGACCATACCGGTCCCTGGGGAAGGTCTATGGGAACCTTTGAGCCTGGACTATACCAAATGTTTGGCGTCGCTTCTACGCTACCGTCCTCATACTGAGCATCTTGACGAAGAAGACTGGGAAAACCTCATAAGCTTTTGCCTTGCCAGTATTAGTCCCCAGGAGAATGAAGGAAGTCAATTGAGTATTCGAAGCGGTTATCGATCCGTTCCCGAAGATCAAGATGCCAGCGACAGCCGTTCTACCCCCTCAAGGATCGCCATCGCCCCCACCTCAGTGAGCAGGGAGAGGCACGGTGGCAATAGAAATGTCATTGAAGAAGTTGTAACCTGTATTCAACTGTTGACAACGATTCCCAACCCTCCTCTTCAAACCACGGCCCAAAGCATACTTCATGGACTTTCGGAGTTTGTCGAGTCATCTGTGGCTGGAAATGCACATCAGCTCGCGTTTAATAGCATCAATGCAGTCGTTACAAAAGTCATGTTTGATCAATCGGAGCTTGTCCGTTCGGTTCTCTTGGGACTGGTTCCAGTAATTCGACGCCTATGGGCCACTAAGTTACAGACTCTCAAGGAAGAGCTAATTGCCACCTTGATGCTGTCGATGATCATCCTCGTGGACACTGCTCGAAAAGATCCATCTGAATCTCTGGCACATGACATTGAAGCATTAGCCAGTACACTTCATTCGGAATATGTGAAACGGCCAGAAAAGGAGATTCTGCAAATTGACGAAACAACACTCTATCACAATGAAGCATGCCGGAGCAGGCCGGTACATGGACCTTGCCTCGGAACTGCTAGGTCAGAACATAACTGGACAGTCCTC
This sequence comes from Penicillium rubens, assembly GCF_028828025.1. Classification (NCBI taxonomy): domain Eukaryota; kingdom Fungi; phylum Ascomycota; class Eurotiomycetes; order Eurotiales; family Aspergillaceae; genus Penicillium; species Penicillium rubens. The sequence goes on along the minus strand of NW_026890601.1, from coordinate 3,375,831 downwards.
TGGTTGATTGCAGAACTCCTCAAGCTCTCGGATGGTATCCATACCCGAATCAAGTCTGAATCAGTACGCGAAGGCTCGAACAAAAGGCAGCGCTTCAGTTCCGAGATTCAGGACGTATTTCGAGACTCGGTCTCAGCCACAGGTACAAGGAGGATATATGCATTACAACTGATCCCATTCCTTGAATCCGAGGTTGACATTGAGACGAAGGAGTCCTTCTTCAAGCAGCTTATTCTGAACATCTCTGATGGTAATGATGTTGTGTCATCCTGGACAATGGTTGCTCTGACAAGGTAAGTAAATCAATCATTACTAGAAAGAACCTCATAAAAACCACAAGAATAAATGCCCTAACTTGAGCATAACAAACAGTATTGCGAACGGGCCTAGTGCCAAATTGCCTGGAATTAGGGCCCACTGGCCACGAGTAGTCGGACTTGCTACGCGTGCATTCTCATCACCGGTAATATCGAGAGCTGCGTGCAACCTAGTGAGTATGATTTTGCAGTCAGACTTGTTGGATTATTCAGTAGCTATGGAGACAACGCGGTCACTCTTGACTTCTGCCAATGGGCCATCCGCTATCTCGGACTCGTCTTTAAGGCTATGGGCCTCAATTGCACGAATGAGGACACAGCTCGATCCCGGGTCGGCCCAAAAAACCTCGATACAGATATGTCGCTGGCTAAGAGAAGCTTGGGCTGGTATGAGAGCCTAAAATCTCCCATTCGTGGCTCCTGGTTCTGACAGTTATTTTGCAGGTTCGGTGACCGATCGAATCCAGACAGCTCGAGTAGCTGCTTATGCCCGTCCATTGGACTTATTGGACCTTTTTTTGTCATGCACTAATCGATCCTTTTCCATTCCTCGTTATCAAGTAACAGGTCCAACGGGGCACATAGGCCGCATTTGGTTCTTTCTCCACGAGAACCGGGAATTGTTGGAGTATGGTTTTGATGCGAATTCTGCTGCAGCAAATCCCTGGGGTCTGCACGAGACATGGTCCTTGGAGCAATTTTCTAGGCAAGACCCTGATGATATAGTGATCTTGGATCTGCTTCGAGTGAGATCTGAGTCGTTTTTACACACATGGCACGCTATGAGTGAAGAAAGATCACATATCACTCCGGATAACCTGCAGATTCTGGCGTCCTTTTGTGTTGTGGTTTTCCTCTTCATGGCATGTCTTCCTCGATCATTGCAATCTCAATCACGATCACAAGATCTGCATCAAAACTGTCGGAGTCTGTGGGATGCTATATGCGGTTTCCTGGCAGCTCATACTCACGAATCTGCTTTCATGCATTCTTGCTTGAACTTGCTGTCCCCTCTCCTCGGTCCCTTGACGACTTCTGCCAACCCGCCTGCCATTCAGTCTAGTCTCAAAGAGCTTGTTACTCCACTCTCTGAAACGCTCGAGCATTTTCGCCAGAGCTCAAACGGTTCATCTGCAGCCGAAGATCCTATGGATCTGGACGACAGATTCATGGCCGAAACCCCAATAGCGACTGATGAGACTATTCTGACCTTGAATCGAAATTCTCTGTCTGTCTTCCTTGACCCTGTCACATATCAACGTTGTATAACCATCCAACTCTCGGTATTTCTCAGAACCCAAGCAGATTCTGACTCGTCATCCGTCGTTGATTACTTGACAACCTTAGATGAAGCCGATATCCTGGCAGCCCAAGCTATTTTACCTGAAATCTTCCAGGTCTGCTCGACATTGGAGCCCTCGAAACTGCTCTCCATCTTGGAAGATCTGGGCGAAAAGTGTCTACAGTCTTATGAAATGGAACGGTGTGAGGCTTCACATTGCGTTTGCATCCGCATGATGACCAGCTTTGTTGAGTCCTGGACAGAAGGGCCTGACGATACCTTGAAAGAGTCGGCTATGGACTTGTATAATTGGTTTATGGAAGTTCTCTTGGTCCGCAAAAAAGCTTCCCCGAAGGTCTACATTGCCTTAGCCGAGCTCATCCAAGTGGTGATTGGCACATGCCCCTCATACGGCAATGAGCAGTCTCTTCCGTCTCCCCGAACAGGTTTGTTCACAATCCTCCGAGAAGGTGATGTGCAGGTCAAATTCAGCGTTGCAAAATTTATCCCTGCTTTATTTGAGCGGTTCCTTCTCAAAGACCACGATGCCATCTTCGATGATGTGTTGGAAAGCTTGCCTCGAGACCCGGAATGGATCGAGGGAATTGCAGTCCGCCTTTTTGTGCTTTCGCAGTTGGCTTCCAGATGGCACACTTTGCTGCGAAGAAGCATCTACCATCTATTTGAAACCCCAGCTCAAGTGCCACTGTCACTTTGGTACGCCGAGAGATGTATGGTCACTGTTTCTCAGACCCTTGGTCTGCAAGACGCCAAAGAACTTTTTCGACTTTTCTCGTCTCAAATACTTTACACGTGGACCGAGACACAGAGTATCATGTCTATGCCATTTAGTATGTTCGGGTATGCCAGCCTTGAAAACATGCTGGTGGACGTCAAAGATGAAATCGTTGGGCAAATGATGATGCGTGCCAAAGAACAGGAGACAATTGAGCTTGCGAGACATCTCCAGATTCCACATCTCGAGCTTTTGGCAGCCTCTTTTCACAAGGCCGAGGCATACAGCATTGCACGAGGTATCAGTACTCCTCCAGGGCAAGGTAGTCAGCCCAAGGGTGTTGAGATCCGTCTACGCAAACTTCTCGGGGCCGACCAGTTCATCACACAAATCGAGAGCCAGTTTCCCCTAATTATTGTTACGTTTTTCGAATCACTCGACTACTATGAGCAGATCGAACGAGCATTCTCAAAGCGTGAAAACTTCGGTTATGCGCTCGACATTCAGACGCAAATAATAAACAAAAGCGCGTCCCGAAATGCACTGCCAGCAAATCAACAGCCCTCCTTTCGAGCACGCTATCTCCTGGATGAGATCGAGTTTCTTTGCGGACGCACTGGGTTTGAATTTGAGTCGATATGGACGCCATCACTGGTGTCATTTGTCTGCCGTTCGCTGCTTGAATCCATACATCCCGCCCTTGGTTCACTTCATGCTTGTTCTGTGATCCGCAAAATAAGAATCCTAGCATGTGTGGCTGGTCCCATAATGCTTCAAGACTATCCTCTGGAGATGGCACTTAGCTCTTTGCGGCCTTTCCTTGCCGACATCCACTGTTCCGAGGATGCTCTGGGGGTTTTCTGGTATCTACTCGAGGCAGGGAAAGCATACCTCAAGGTGGCACCAGGATTCACTGCAGGTATTGCTGTCTCAACACTGGTCACTCTCCGCAGAATATTTTCATCGCTACCTGAAAACGCGGCTCAGGAAAGTCAGCTCAAATCAGTGCAGTCAAATGCAAAGGAATTCTATCAATGGCTGGTCGAGCTCCTTGGAGAGCTCCGTTCGTCTGATTGGGATACGGAGACGAAAATATCATTCGATCGGCTTGTCTCACTAGCTGAGAAATTCTCAGCCTCTGGGGACTCTTCGGACGGACAGATTGGGAAGGATTTGGTCTTTGAAGTTCTCAAAGACCGCGATTCTGTGACTTCGCTGTTGAGCAAGCCTGTGGCGGATCTTGTTCTGTCGCTCTTATGTCCGGAATTCGAGCAAACATCCGACACTGGGAATTGGGTCTCAAACGAAGAGGTGGATCCCGTTTCCCATGTTGTATCTCTATGGCACACACTTCAAAACTCCAACGGAGGACCTCAGTATCGACTTTGGGCCGCTCGGGTCATCGGAAGATCCTTCGCTGCCACTGGGAAAATTGATCAATTGCTCCTGCGAGAACAGGATCTCTTACTATTCCAATCCCCGGACTCTTCTCTGTCGTCTGATATTTTCTGCCACTCCAAGGCCAGAATTCTTCGGGTGCTTTGCGATATGCTACACGTTCAAAAACATTTCGAAGCTGGCCTGGTTGAACGTACTTTGCAGCTGATCGTCAGCAACATCGCCCATTATCCAGATTTCCAAGCTTGCAGCGAGGTCATTCCCGAATCTCTGATGAAAGCCCTTATCTGGCATCCATACACATGCCCCGTCGTTTTACTTTCAAATTCGGAGCAGGAGAGATGCGAAAATGCAAAAACCAGCCCCTCAGGGCTATCAGTTTCTGACTGGGCTCGCAGTATTTCTCTGTTCTTATCAAGTGCTGCTTTAGAAGACCCTGTCATTGGCTCTCTTCGCAAAGTTCTCAACGTGACTCCTGGCTTAGCGGTGCAACTATTGCCATACGTGGTTCATGATGTTTTACTGTCAGAAAGGGACGATAAAGGCGAAAAGGGGGAGGTCCGAGAAGATATCTCTGCTGCTTTCCAACAGGTGTTATGTGACGTTGGCGAGGAAACTTTACCTCACGCTCAGCTTGTGATCAACTGCATTCTCTACCTTCGAAACCAACCCGTGCCAGATGAGTCAACTATAGTCCAGCGCGATAAATGGCTTGATATTGACTTCGGAGAGGCATCTTTGGCTGCACATCGCTGCGGTTTGCATAAAACTTCGCTGCTTTTCTTGGAAATACAAGCATCCCGAGTGGTTACGACGTCACGTCGATCATCTGTCGTTAGATACGAGCCACCGCCTGCTTTACTACATGATGTTTTCAAAAACATTGATGACCCGGACTTGTTCTACGGCATTCAGCAGAGCTCATCTTTGACCAGCGTCATGGAACGGCTAGAGTACGAAAGCTCCGGGTTCAAAAATCTCCTGTTCCAGAGCGCACAGTACGACAGTGAAATCCAGTTGTCTGACAATGCAGAATCGTACGGTGTGTTGAAGGCTTTGAATGCTACCAATCTTCAAGGTGTTGCCAATACGATGCTCTCTGCCTCCGACAGTGCAAACGATGCCCCTGTCGCCTTTGACAGCATGTTGCAAGCTGCAACTAGTCTTCAAAAATGGGATATTCCAGTATCACCTTTGGATTCCTCCCCATCGGCCACTGTATTCCGTACATTCCAAAGCCTTAACACCTCAGGTTCTATGCTCGAGGTCACTGGCTCAATCGAAAGCGGCCTGTTGACAACACTCGGTTCTCTTCTCAAGACCAGTGGGTCCGCTATTCAGTTGCGAAGCTCAATGCGCGCGTTGGGGATTATGACTGAGATCAGCGACACTTTGCACTCCGCATGTTCTGAAGATATGGAGGAAGGATGGCTGAATATTATGGCGAGAAGCAACTGGTTGAAGACCGAAAGGTGCGTGTTTGCCTTTCCAAACCTGTCTACAGGATACTAAGCAAAGCAGCTATCATGAAGTTGGAGAAATTTTGTCTTGGCATGAGGCGTTGTTTTCATCAGTCAGGAAAAATGACATCCTCAAATCACGAGCTAAACTAAGTCTCGCAGATTCGCGACTTCTAGAAGCGAAAGTCATTCGACGATCGTTGGAAATCACAAGAACACACGGCATCTCCCAGGCATCGCTCAAATCTGCAATGAGCCTTTCGAAGCTTGCCGAACCGTGTGCAGCGTTGGGAATGAACATTGACGGAGCTGCGAAATTCGATCTTGCGAATGTCCTGTGGGATCAAGGAGAGATGACCGCGTCCATTCGCATGCTCCAGCAACTGAAGAGCCAGAATGAGCTTCATAAGCAGGCCATCCCTCTCAGTCGGGCTGAACTTCTTGTGACTTTGGTAAGTTGGACGTCCTTAAAAGGCTCCTGAAAATTCTTCCCAAAAAAATCACTTTTCCGTCTAAAGCGCTAATGCCATATTTAGGGTCACCACGTTGCTGAAGCACGCTTGGAAAAGCCCGACTCGATTCTTCAAGAATACCTATACCCCGCGGTCAAGGAATTGAAAGGAAGCTCAGACGGAGAAGAGGCAGGACGGGTCTATCATGGTTTTGCAACCTTTTGCGATCAACAGCTTCTGAATCCTGATGGACTCGAGGATTTCAAGCGAGTGGAACAACTGCGTGACCGCAAGGAGAAAGAGGTCCTTGGCTTGGAAGACATGATGAAGAATGCCACAGGCAAGGAGAGAGAATACTTGAAGAACTACAGGGCCAAATCAAAGCAATGGTTCGACCTTGACGACCGCGAATATCAACGTTTGCTGCGAAGTAGGGAGGCTTTCCTGCAGCAGTGCCTTGAAAATTACCTTCTGAGTTTGAGGGAAAGTGACACTTACAACAATGATTCTCTACGGTTCTGTGCACTCTGGCTTGACAAATCAGACAGCAAGACTGCAAATTCAGCCGTCGCTCGGTATATGAACGAGGTTCCCAGCCGGAAACTTGCACCATTAATGAACCAGTTATCCTCCCGCCTACTCGATGTCTCCGATGACTTCCAGAAATTACTCACTCAATTGGTATTCAGAATATGCGTTGAACATCCTTTCCATGGCATGTACCAAATTTTCGCCAGCAGCAAGTCCAAGGGAGGGAAAGATCAGTCATCTCACTCTCGTTTCCGTGCTGCAAATCAGCTTGTGGATCGTCTGAAAAACGATAATCACATCGGTCAGACTTGGATTGCTGTACACAATGTGAACATCAGCTACGTTCGATTTGCAGTCGAAAAACCAGACAAATACAAAAGTGGTGCCAAAGTTCCACTCAAGAATCTGGCTACTGGTCAGCGCCTTGGACAAGATGCCATCACTTACAAGCTACCACCACCGACAATGAAAATCAGCCTCCGCGCAGATTGCGACTACAGTCAGGTTCCTACAATCGCAAAGTTCCAGCCTGACTTCACTATTGCTTCCGGCGTTAGCGCGCCAAAGATTGTGACCGCCGTTGCATCCAATGGCGAGCGGTACAAGCAATTGGTAAGTTTGTTCTTGATTTGAAGCCCTGTCAACGTCTTTAGCTAATCAAACAAACAACAGTACAAGGGAGGAAATGATGACCTGCGGCAAGACGCCATCATGGAGCAAGTATTTGAGCAAGTCAGCAGTCTTCTGAAAGACCACCAACCCACACGCCAGCGAAGCTTAGGCATCCGGACGTACAAGGTTCTGCCATTGACACCAAGTGCTGGAATTATTGAGTTCGTGCCAAACACGATTCCTCTGCACGACTACCTGATGCCCGCACATCAAAAATACTTCCCGAAGGACATGAAACCCAACTCATGCCGGAAACACATTGCCGATGTGCAAACCAAGTCATTTGAGCAGCGCGTCAGAACCTACCGACAGGTGACCGAGCATTTCCACCCAGTCATGAAGTATTTCTTCATGGAGAAATTCAACAACCCAGACGACTGGTTTAGTAAGCGGCTAGCCTACACACGAAGTACCGCTGCAATCTCTATCCTCGGTCATGTGCTCGGCCTCGGTGATCGGCATGGACACAATATCCTGCTAGATGAGAAGACTGGGGAAGTTGTGCACATTGATCTCGGTGTAGCATTCGAACAAGGTCGTGTGCTACCTGTTCCTGAGGTAGTGCCGTTCCGGTTGACCCGCGATCTAGTCGATGGATTCGGCATCACCAAGACCGAAGGTGTTTTCCGGCGTTGTTGTGAATTCACCCTTGAAGCACTCCGCCAAGAATCTTACAGCATTATGACCATCCTTGATGTATTACGTTACGACCCACTGTATAGCTGGACGGTCTCCCCGCTTCGGGTTAAGAAGATGCAGATGCAGGACAATCAAGCCAGCGATGGGCCTCCAGCTCTTCCTGGAGCCGCTGACGCTCTCGTCTCGAAGAGTGAGAACGAGAATGAACCTAGTGAAGCTGACCGGGCGTTAACTGTGGTGGCGAAGAAACTGAGCAAAACACTCAGCGTCACGGCTACTGTCAATGAATTGGTTCAGCAGGCGAGTGATGAGAAGAACCTTGCTATGTTGTATTGCGGTATGTATTCTCTCTTTCCCTTCCTCCGGTTGATCATCGACCGCTTTGCTAATTTTTCAATAGGCTGGGCATCGTATGCGTGAGTTTTGTGGCACTTGTGAGCTCTGTTGCGATAACAAAGTATTAAGCTGTGAACGAGACAATGTAAATAAGCATTTCACTCAGGGATTGTTACATATTGCAAAGCACCCCGCTTGATACCCACCTAGGTACCAACCTAGGTAAGAGATCTGACAGATTATGCAAAAGTAATGCAGAAATTACCCCTTTGAGCTATTTTGTGTACATAACTAAGTCTTGGTAGGACCCATTTTGCCAAGAGATATCTTGGCGTTGTTGCTGTCTAGTCCTTAGTCTTAGTTCTACGTATAGAGAACTTAACATCTCTATTTCTGAAGCTTCGACCGCAAAGTTAGGACTTAGTAGCTGACATAAATCAAAAAGAAAACCCTGGAGGTACAAGGATGGCTTGGGTTGGATGTTCGGGGAATCTGGTGTAAAAGTGGACATGCTATAGGCCTAGGGAGTTTCTTTCTATATGGCAGGATGAAATACTTCTCGTAACCGGCGTTGGAGATGTCTGGGTATCAGACATCTGCATGATTTAGGGTCGAAAGTGTTCCCTATCTAATCATACTCAGTGGACATACTGGGTCTTCTTAGACCACTTAGTCCAGTCAGACCATCTATAGTTCTGTCCATACAGATTGCGCAGTTGATCCCACTCTTTCGGTATGCTAGTTAGTCAATAAGTGTAGCTTGGCTATGTAGGAAGGAGGGGTAAGTATTTCTACTACGATTTTTCTCGCACAAGCTATCCCTATAGCGAGGCAAGTAAAGATCGCGGGGACTTCCAGAGATCGTCGGGAGCCTATTTCGATTATTCTTCACTATTACGCCATCTTGACTCAATCCTATGGACCTTCTAATCTTACTGATCCAAAGTTCATGCAAGGTTATCAGCTGCGTAAGGTGGTATATGTGATATGACGTATATTGAATATCAATATCAGAAACCAGGATGAGGTAATAAAACACATTTTATGGTGGGATTTGGATCTGATTATCCTCTATGCTTTAGGATTTCCGTAGTCTAGATGGTGAAACTACCATTTCCGTATCTCCTCGTTCCCCGAAGCTATCATTTACTCCCATGGGCTGTAGCTTCTCTAGGAACTACGAGTCTGAACTCCTAAGAGCGGCAATATGGATTGTCAGAAGAAGTTGCCTGTAGCCAATGAAGATGTCTAATGCTGTGAGGAATGGGGTTATATCTCCACCATGTACGCTGGTTATCAAATTAGCGAAAATTCGCTCCACATGAGTCAACTAATAAGCTGGATTTCAACTCAAGAACATGCTTCTAGCTGTCGGCCCATCCTAAAGCAGTCTAGTCGTTATATTAACCAAAGACCCTGGGCTCCTCGCACCGTAGTTTCGGACCCTCACGTCTCCTACATACCGTAAACGTCTCCATTTGGGAGGTTGTTCAGACCGATTGCAATTGCATGAATGCATGTTTCCTGGAGTTGCTTGCGCAACTCCACACAGGTCCTGCCCCATGACAACCCAATCCTTACATCGGCAGCTTAGACCGGCGGTTTGTGAAGCTGATTCACTTCTGGTAGTTTCCGCCAAGGTACCTAGACCTACCTCGTGTATGATGCAAGAAAATGCACGTATCGGCCCCTACATTAGTGCGAGCCCTGCTCTGCGACTGCAGATGCTGTTCGGCCGTTGATCCCGCCGCATGACAACCTAACCCTTGCATCGGCAGCTTAGATCGGTGGTTTGTGGAGTTGAATCACTTCTGATAGTTTGAAACTGATTTAGAATATTGCCCCGCTAATGAATAAGTGGCGATTAAGAATGTGTCTGGAGACCATGGTATAGATTCTAGGGCTGGGTATGATCCCCGGAAAGGAAACTCGGCTCTGTAATGGGTTGAATATTGGGAATATAAATTCAAATACGGTCAATAAGTGCGTCCCAGTATCTGGGTAACTAGAAACTCCATAACTATCTATATACCAGAGAGAAAACATTTATTATGCTTCTCCGGTTATTTGGAGAGTTGAGATGAAGCCACCGAATCCCGAGGTCCCCGATGCATGATCCCTATGGCTTCGGCTTATACAAACCAAGACTCGAATGCTGACATACTTTCCCTAAATGAAATCCCTCGGCTATACTAAAACGAACTGCATGTATACACCAAGGGATAACGTGAAGATAACGAAGGTCGTTCTAAATAAGCCGATCAATTACGTATGATCTTCACCAGGGCTATGGAATGTCTGCTGTGTAGCCCTGCACCAAGTAGATCCTGTGTCAATTTTATGTACGCCTCTAGAACTATGCAAGCAATAGAAAAGGATCCACAGACTGTTTAACTAATGATTTGAAGTCCCAATCTAAATACATAAAGGCAAAGTGGCTACCGGGTTTACTTTGTATACATTCACATTCAATCTCAGAATCATCGAACTCGAACAATTGAAGAACTGAAGCAACAATGAAGTCGTTTAGCCTAGCTCTTGTGGCGTACATCCTTCAGCATTCCTTTGGCAACGCCCAGTACACTGTCAATGTTCCCGTTAAAGAAATCAAGGGAGAATGGACTATAAACGGCAACCGTATTACATGGACCGAGAACGGTTTCAAAACCTCTATTGATTGTGACAATGAGCAAGGCCACAAGGAACTTAGTCTGAGTGCGAACAAGAAGTTTGCAGGTTGTTGTCTGCCGGATCAAAGCCTTGTTGGGGACCCTGATTCAGCGTTTGACTGTTGCGCCGGGGGCCATGACCTTGCTGGAAGCAAGGAAACTGGCTATCGGTGCTGTCCGACGGGCTGGACATATGACGGCGAGATTTGCGAGGAACAGAATGATGTCACATGTTCCAATGGAAAGGCTCTTGTTGACGGCAAATGCGTCTGTCCTACAGGCTCTTCTGAAAGTAGTGACGGGGTCTGCGAGCCACAGAAGTGCGTCTCGGGTCTTGAGACTGGTAAGCAATGAGTTGATATGCCAAGCCGCAGAGAGGTTGCTAACTTCATTGTTCTTAACTACCAGGCAAATGTTACAATTTCATCGGAGAGAATGGTTTCCCTCTGGGATACAACGGCGCCAACTACGTAACAGCCGAAAAAAGCGGGTATCAAATGCCTGGAAAATTCCAGTTCTGCAAAGATGAAGAATGTACACCTGGCCAACAAGTCGACCCTGGTCAGCTTGTCTACATCAAAGACGTCCACGGAGGTCCCGCATCCCAGGGCGGACTAAACCCAAACCAATGGCTCAACAATTTCAAAAATGGAGGCCATATTCGCAAGACGGCTAAAATTGGCGAAGCCGGTGAATTCACTGTCACAAGGTGGCCATGTGGAAAATATTGTGTGGGGGGATTTGAGTATGGTCTTGGACCGGCTTGTCCAGCACCGGTGCCTGCGATTACTTTCCTCACTTTAAATAAACAAGCCTGTGTTCCTTTCGACTTCGTCGAAGTGCCCTGCGATGTCACTTCAACTTCGAACAACTGCATTTGGAAGAATGGTGCCGACCAGTGCTGCGACAAGGTGGATTGTTCCGGGCTCTAATCTTTGGGATTGGAGTTGCCTCGAGTGTGTTCCAGGAATGTGTTGAGCAACCGTATCTTCATTGCCTATCCTGAGTGGTTATTGAAGAACCGGCTTTGCTAGTAGGTCGATTGGGTCTTTATTTCGGACTGATTCTTTTTCTACTTATGTTGCTTCGGCGGCTAAAAACTTTCATTAAAGCGAACGTATCAAATGGAAAAAAATTGCTAAGCTGTGAACGAGACAAAACGTAAATATAATTCAGATCACGCCAGGCTAATAAAGCGGCAAGGCTTGAGTCTTAAATCGGAAGTATCCCATGGATAGAGTACCTTGGGGGTTCTCCGATGTATATAAACCCTCCCCAATCTTCCATCTCCCGCCTTTTCTCTAGATATACTACTCTGACACTGATATTCATTCCAGCAATGAAGATAAAAATAGATGCATGCAGCCTGGTGGGACCGAGGTCCTTCCATGACTCCGCATTTGACCCCTCAATTCATCCAGACACAAAGGAACACGTTACTATAACGACTATAGCTGCAGCTGAATAGCCAGCTTCCGAGGCATACACAGTGTGCATCCGGGTGCAAAAGCCGCATTGGCCAATATGCCAACGACCTGTCGATCCGAAAGTCCCAAACCCCTCAATTCGACCAGACCCTCTCCACAGTTGATCAAGTTCTCCTCTTTTATCACTTGGCGCAAATACGGGTTAATATATTTAAGACCCATTACAGCATTCGACTAAGCATTTGCTCCCCATACATTTCTCCAACGCTGAAAATCCAATTGGAATCGATTTTACAGTTCAATATTTTACCTCCTTTCAATATATCACCAGCAATCAGTTATCATGGCCGCTCTTGAAATCCCCGCCAAGCAGAAGGCCGTCATTTACGACCAGCCTGGGACGGTTTCGACAAAGGTTGTGGAATTAGATGTCCCAGAGCCTGGTACAGGCGAGGTCCTGATTAATTTGTACGTCTCGTGGAGATTTCGACACTACATAGGGTAGTACTCACAATGATAGGACGCATTCGGGCGTGTGCCACTCGGACTTCAGTATCATGTCCAACAGTGTACGCCATATCCTATTCTCTCTATATCTCAGGCACTAACAAATACCCTCAGATCAAGGGGTTCCCACACCCAACTCAGCCCGGCCAAGTTGGCGGCCACGAAGGTGTTGGTAAGGTAGTCAAGCTCGGTGCAGGCACCGAATCCTCGAACCTGAAGATCGGCGATCGAGTGGGCGTCAAATGGATTTCCAGCGCATGCGGACACTGCCGTACGTATACCATGTCCTCGCCTCAACAACCCATACACCTCGAACTAACACATCCTGTCCAGAACCCTGCCAAGCCAGCGCCGACGGATTATGCTTCAACCAGAAAGTCTCCGGCTACTACACCCCAGGAACATTCCAGCAATACACACTCGGACCCGCAAACTATGTAACCCCCATTCCAGACGGTCTCGACTCCGCCGAAGCAGCACCACTGCTCTGCGCCGGCGTAACCGTATACTCCGCACTGAAGCGCAGCAACGCGCGGCCCGGACAATGGGTGGTAATCTCCGGTGCCGGCGGCGGGCTGGGCCACCTCGCAGTGCAGCTTGCAAGCCGGGGAATGGGCCTGCGGGTAATCGGCATCGACCACGGCAGTAAAGAGGAGTTAGTCAAGGAATCGGGGGCAGAGCATTTCGTGGACATCACGCAGTTCCCGAGGGACGATAAGGGCGACGCACTGACGAAGCATGTTCATTCGCTGGCGGATGGACTGGGCGCGCACGCGGCCATTGTCTGTGCGGCTGCGAATGTGGCGTATGCGCAGGCGCTGCCGTTGCTGCGTTTCAACGGTACGCTGGTCTGCGTGGGGCTTCCGGAAAATGACCCGCAGGCTATTGCGACGGCGTTCCCAACTGCGATGATTGGGAAGCAGTGGACTATTACGGGGTCGGCGGTTGGGAGTCGGAGGGAGGCTATTGAGACTATGGAATTTGCTGCCAGGGGTATTATTAAGGTTCATTATCGGATGGAGAAGATGGATGCTTTGACTGATGTGTTCAAGGAGATTGAGGAGGGGAAAGCTGCAGGGTCGGGTTGTGTTGGATCTTTCTGAATGAATGCTGGAGATGTGTGCAAATTTGAATCTGATTTGATCTTGTTTATATCGACTTTTGGTCCATCTTCTAGTACAAAGTAAGTGGTTGCCAGAGATTTTATGGGCAGGGAGGGTACGATGGATATATATCTCATGCGAGTAACTGCCACATTCGATATCTTTGTAAGAAACAATCAAAAGGTTGAAGTTAAGCCCATCGTAGTCACTAGGACATACTCACATGTTTGAGATCAAGATAGCAAGCACTGTGGCTCTGGTGTATACACAAATCATCGGAAAGTGCAGGTGAAAAGGAAGACAAACCCCAGTAGTAGTGACCCAGCAGCAGGTGGCCTAGTGGTAACATGCTTCGTCATGTGTACCACGAGGGAAGTGCCTAAGATCTTCCACTACCTGACTGCTCCGGTTCGACTCCGGTCGTTCTCGAATTGTCGTCTCTCTTTTTTTTTTTTCCCTCCCTTCATCCTCTTTTTCTATCCTAGGGGTGTTTAGAGCCTCCTAAAGGCTACAACCACAACACACCAGCCCGAATCCTCCAAATTAGCGGCCTATCTAAAGAACGAAGATATAGACTATAAGCTACGATAAATTAGTTTTTATCCGATCGAGGACGACCTAATATTCTCGTTGAAATGCACTCTTTTCATTGAAAAGCCTGGCTGGTAACATTTAATTGAATGAACAGTTATAAGAATAGGATCATAGACAGGCCTCGAAAGCAATAAGCAACTATTTGGAAGCTTCGACTAGCTTTCCAATAGAATGAATCCATGTTTTCCCTTTGCAGCACCGTGCAAAGACTTCGATGGCATGGTCACTGTAAAATACCCACTGGATAGCATTCCGCCATTCACCATCAATCTGAACGACCAGAGCATCTGAGGGCTGGATTTGAGTGTAGCTCTCCATCGTAGCAAAATTGGAATCCTCGGATTTCGCAATATGCCCTATCCAGAGATCTTTATTTCGCATATCGCATAGATCCTTTGGTAGCCGGTCACCACGTCTGCAATTCCAAATCACCTTCTTCCACAACGCACTCTCATCCCCATCAGCCCATAGATAGTTGATTGACAAGCTTTGTACGAGACTGTCTGGCACCGCAACTTGTAATATTGCAAGCTCGGCCATTGAGAATCTATGCTTCTTGTACATTGCATGCCGATCGGCAGTTTCTCGTTGAGGTGCGAAGTACGCAACCGCAGCATGTCCACTGAAGTCCCCAGGGCTTGAACTGATCGGTGTCAGGTAAAGATTTCCTGACAGAGGCCTCTGGTTCAGCCATGGGACCTGCTGGCTTCGAAAAGTGCTTAGGAATTATGCGAGCCGAAGGGAGATGAATTTGGAGTGAGGCAGGTGGGGCGATCTTGCTTGGGTTTGCGGGTAGATTTGGTGATGGGCGATTGGCGGTAATGTGGATGAGCGACCGGGTGGGGAGTGATTCAAGATAGATGGAAGAAGCTCGCGGGGACGAGGCGTAAACGGTGGAAGAGATTCCTGCTTGAAATGGTCGCGGAGTGGGGGAAGTTCAATAGCTCCGCGCAGGCGAGGATGACTCAAGTCCGTATCCGAATGGGGTAGGCAATGATCAGAATAAACAATCAGGGCAAACAGGAAGGAACGTACAACATAAAGGACTCAAGTAGAGTTGGTACTACCTAGGTACTTCCAAATATGGTTTAGTAATTCGACCTGTGGACGCATGGACCGCACCGGATTGGGTCTGGTTTCGGGTCTATCCGTCGGACTAAATATGCCACACATACCTAGGTAACTCTCTCATTGGTTACTACCTCACCGCCTAGTCCATTACCTAAGAATGTCGTGGTTGTCGACGATCGAATGACAGATAACGCCCGCAATCTCGCAACTATCTACAGAATCAATCCACTCTTCATCGTGCAGCTTAGTTCCCAAACTAAGCCTAAGAACAACGAAGAGATCATATCGCTGTTGGACTCGGCAAATATCAACGCGGTTACAAGAATTCAACAAAAAAATGACCGACGCAGGGATCGAACCTGCAATCTCTTGATTCGTAGTCAAGCGCCTTGCCATTGGGCCAGCCGGCCAGCTGTTGTGTGATGTAGGAAAAAACTGTGCTTCATAAGAAAAAGAAAGCAACATCCGCCAATGTTGTTTGGATGTCCATTTTAGGTGTCTCTTTTTAATACATCTTGAGGCAGACCCCTGGTCCAGGCTATCCAGCCAGCGTGGATATGTTTGTACAGAACACAATATTCTCTCTTCTCTTGTCACGGAATCATGTCCCGAGTAGAGGATGTTTTCGCACTTCACTTTTATAGTCATGAAGACATATCTCCAGGAGACACAATTACATGGACTACTGCCTCAACACTGTCATACCCTGCTGGAAACGAGTGTTACCCACAGAGTCGGGCGACTCAGTCATGGTGAGCCATGGGCAATACCCCGTTGAGAATGATGCGGCCTATCTCGGACTAAGTAGTGAAGAATGTGGTTGAAGACACACGGGGCAGAGAAGATGATTCCAGGAAAAGAAGAGTTGGTCAATTAGAAACTTGTTATCGATTTGTTTTCTACTTCAAAACATAGACCATTAATGATCTAATGGCATCGTCAAGCAATGGTAACAAAAGCTACCTGCAAAGAGCTATATCAACCCCCGAGAGCTGACTTCTTGTCAAAACGCAAAGACACAATCGTTCTCTCTCAACACAAAAACCATACACACGACATACATCGTAGCTGGTGTTGTCTACCTCTCACCCAAATTCCCGCAGTTAGTTTTCGCCTTCTTTTGCCCGGGACAGTCTCGATCGTTGTGGAAGACCCGCCATCTCCAAATCGTCCCCAGAGATCTCTTCAATGTGATCACTCTGACTAGCCACAAAACCGGGCTGAGGGCCCAGAGACGTATGCCCAGTTGACACCACAGGATCGTAATAGCAATTACGGTATCGAGAAGCGATAGAACCCCGTCTAGTCCGTGAACGAAGCTGAGCGCAGTCATCCTTATAGTTTCGTGACTCGAGATCGTCAGGGTTTTCAATCCAGTCTAGCGAAGTGACAGACTCCCGTTCAGTCGGTGAACGAGGTTGAGCGCAGTCATCCCCATAGCTCCTCGACTCAACATAGTCGGGGTTCTCGATCCAGTGCTGGGAAGTGAGAGGTAGCCGGTTCTCCCAGGAATCTCCCACTGCCTCGACACAATCCCAAAAGGCATCCTGCCTTCGAGCGCAACCAGAAAGATATCCGTTACAATCTGTGAAAAAGGCATTCCATGATTTGAATAGCTCTTGCACATCCGCCTTATTAGCCAGTTCCTGTATACCTTCCCATCTTGGCTGCAGATCCTCCAGGCGTGATTTCTTGAATTTAGCAGATAGAACCGCCATCTGCTCGAGCGGTGTTTCTGCATGCTTGATGAGACAGAAGTGTTCGTAATCGACATTGTTTTCTATAAGTTCAAAGATGACTTGTAGTTTTGTTTGAATGTTTTCGTATGCGCGCATCTGCTTCCAGTATTGGTCCACGATCGAAGATAGTTCGATGAAGTCATCCTCTCCAAGGTCAACGATGGATTTTGCTTCGGGTCGGACAGTGGAAACGTGCGGTTTCTCGGGTTCGTGGAGCTCCGGATAGTACTCGCTTGGGGCGTCGGGGTTGCAGTAGTTCCAGACTCCTTCTTTTCGGGCGTGTTTCTCGACCTCATTCTTCCATGATTTCCAGTTCGTCCGAGTGAGGACCTCGGGGCGTTCTTGTAGATCTCGTCGCATGTTCATATTCCGCTTGAATATCGTTTTTTCGATGATTTGGCTTCTTTTTGGATGGGTTTGTAGATGTTAGAAGAGCCAACACCCTCTACTGGGGTGGTGATTTAATTGTGAGCCAATCGACAAAATAGGTGTCGGGGGTCATCCGTAAATCCAACCTTGGAAGTTTAATAACTCTACCGCTTCGGGAAACAATCAAGTCGACCACATTGACCATACTGACCTCAGAATTTGTCAGAGGTTGAAAAGGTTATGATTAGATGCATCAGTTGAAGGGCATAAAAGAGATGGCAACACGGTTCGATCCGGTTTCCGCTACAATACCATGGGCAACAGTGCGATTCTTAGTACCACAGCGACTAGTAGTCACTGTTTTGAGTCCATGATCCAGGGACTGGACCCTGATTGCAGAATGCCACTCGATCTGTCGCCTTTAAGACCTTGTACTCGCAGTGGGTATGCGTCGTCTGAATAGAGTTATAAATCAAGTTTTGCAGTATTTACTCATGTATCCTGAGATTTATAACAAACGGGTGATTATCTCAACCAGTCTGCAGCGGGTAAACATTGAATCAATAACGCTGTCTGCAATCTCGAACTAACTTTGGCCGCGCATCGAAGACAGCCTTCCAGAGCGCACAGGATGAGGAGCCAAAAGAGACAACCAAGCTAGATATCGAAGTTGCGACGCTAGCTCGTCTTTCGACGATGGAACCAAGGATGTTCTACAATCAGGTATGAAAGAGATCCGATCAATATCGAAAACTTCTTGGACCCCAATCGGTCGTCTGATAGTCATCTCAATGATATATGCAAATAGACCGGAAGAGCAAAACTTCCGCGAATTTCCGAGCTTCTACTTGAACTGGGCCCATTCCAGACCTCCAGTAAGATCCCTTGGATATTATGAGGAAAGATGGGAGCCCGTTTCATACGGCCCATCTCTTGAAGAGGGACTGCCCAATCCTCATTTCGCAAGTTGTCGATGCTATTAGACCAGAGTCTCATTTATTGGATCCTTAGGGGTTTACCTTTTCTTCATCGCGTAAAGACTGCTTCGACTTTGATATAGCCATGGAGATCATCATCCCTTCGGTGATTTTACTGATTTTACTACGAATTTAATATAATACGTTTCCAAGCCCGGTTTCTGCCGTCGCTTTTCTTATCATAGGTGTAGTCAAGGCCAAGAAAATGATATAGTTCCTTCTCATGACCCACACATACCTATTGCCTTCAACACTACGGAGTAGTTAATAATACGAATGTAGATCCTTGCATACAATACCATTTTCAATATATACGACACGCCTGTACTCCGTAGCAGGTGTCCACCTATACTAAGACAAACCCACCCCATAAGCTAAAGACAGCACTAAGCACGCTAGCCCCCCAAGGATCCAGGAATGCAACCGCGTGCACGGCCTAAACTCGGCTTGAAAGAATAATCCTAGTCGCACACATGGTCATCAATCCCTGCCGAAAACGTGGAAAACGTGGCATGGAAATACCCACTTTGGGTGTCCAAGTAGAATCTTATGGCCTAATAAACTCGCAAAGTCTAATATGTATATAGCATGCATGTTTAATCGTACAGCATACAACCAACATATTTAGGATGAGGATGCCCGACACCGCATTTTCGACGCGCGTTATTGGCGAGCGTTATTGAACCTAACTTGTGCTTGGGGTGGATTGAGGGGCAGGTTTGAAACGGAGATGCGGTGTGGCCCCAGGATTTATGGATATGAAATGGTAGATACGGAGTACATGATCATCGGATGTGCGATCGTACAGATTTGGATCTAAAGATCTACATTTGAAATTATGTATCCATGGATGACTCCCAATCTTGATCTGGCAAATCGTATTTTGATCTTGCTGATTCGTGTGCTTGTTGGGCGCCCAAAAAATGAGAAAATCATCAAAACCCACGAGGCATTTTCAAAAGTGTGGGCGGCCCACACTGTGCCGAGAATTTGTTCCATGGTTCACTCTCATAAATCGGGCTAGCTCATCTCTGTCCAGGTGCGTGGAAGCGGTGACACCCGGGGTTCACGAGGGCGGACCGTGGATGTGGGAACCCAGGGCCAGAGTGCTGGGTTTGAATGACGACATGTTCATCATGGGACTTGTATTTGCTTTATATGTGGTCATGGACATGGACCGTTCCAGTGGATTTGAAACTTTGCACATTTTGTGATATAGTGATTGTGTGTAAAATGGCTATGGCAATGCTAACAGCTCTTATGATCGTATGTAGTAGACATCAAAAGATGGAAAAGAATGACATGACCCAGAAGCAAAATAGAACTGGAGCGACTCGTCAATGATAAAACGTAAAGACACGATGCAGCGGGGTATTGCAATGAATGAACACGATGGCCTCCCAGAACAAGATAACAAACGTATGTGTAAAAAAAGATCGAGAATTCAACGGGTTCGTTTCGAATATCCCCCGGAATTTCCATTCCCAGCCGCCGGTCGCTTCTGTCCAGATCCCATAGCAGCGGCAGATTCAGCAGCACGGATCAACGATCCTAGATGGAGAAGATATGGCTTCGGGGCACGGTTGACTTCGATCTTGCGGAGGATGTCGCGCAGGCGGTTGGCGGACTGGTGGAGGTCGGCCGGCGGCAGGGCATCAAGCGCGTGAAGGACAAAGTGCCGCGCGTCTGTTTCGGAGTCAGTTTCAACCGACCCGATGAGCAAGTGATATAGATTGCGCTGGTCCTCGTCTTCACCGTGGAAGGACTGGCGACCCAGGGGATTGCCTTCGAGGGGATCATTATTGCGAGCCACGACTGACTCCAGGAGAGACACGAGGGCTTCGACGGCGCGTTCCGAGCCGTGCGGGGCGCGCGCTGCGATGTTGACCGCAATCCGGGATACAGAACGCTGCAGCTGTGCTACGACATCGTTGACCTCTATGCCCAGGCCTGGGCTCACGGGGTTCGCGGGCAACTCGCCGGTTGCGCAGTATCGGTCGAAGTCGCTTAGTAGTCGGCGTGACTGCTCTTGTACTTTGTCGAAGTAGATGGCCGCACACGCGCCTGAGGGCATCGCCTTGCAGAGGCTGTTGAAAACTCCATCGTCGTGAATTGCAAGCCGGAACATTGTCGCTTCGAAATCTCCCTGAACCACGCACTCCTCCGGCGTTCGTGCTTGCTCAGTTGTCTCTGTCAAATCCCGGCGGGTGTCTTCTGGGAGAGTTCGGTTGAATGCAGAGAAGATGTCCCGGACCTTTTCTGTCCGCGTCATTCCGTCCTCTTCGCCCTGTAGGTACTGCCACTTTAGCTGAGTCGCAACCGACAGCAGATTACCCTTCAGTAAGTCCTCAATGCGTGGGAGGCGGTCCGGACGTCCGTCTGGAGTCAGGGTCACCTCCGTCGACCGAGGCGCGGGGAGGAAGCAGCCGTGCAGTTGGTCGACGAGCCACTGTTCAGGTGACGGGGGTTAGTATTGGCAGTTCAAGCCCTTCAACATTTAAGCTTCATTCCCCAAAAAGGCAACTCACAAAGATATGCTGACAAGCCCCGTCCGGTTGATCCTGAAAGGCCGCACAAGTGCAAGTAGACGAGTCCGGGCCAATGTGCACCTGTGGCCGATCCGACAGCTGGAAGTCATATCCGGCGGGAGTAGAGCGACAGTTGACAACATCAAATCGGCCGGTCAAGCCAACGAAGGCCCGGGCTTCAGACTCGGAATCTAGTTGGCTGAGGTCATAGGTAATGCCGGACGTTGCGAGGACGGAGGCGCTATTCGATTCGGACTGTTCATCATGGCTGCTTTCTTCCTCCTCCTCCTCCTCCTCCTCTTCGCCACTGGAGCTCTCCACTGAAGAGCTATCGTCCTCTCCACGATCACTGTCTTCACCGGAAGGGTCAGACCGCCCCGCGCGGGCCGCTCTAGCAGGCAGGGTTGTTTCTGGCATGTTTTGACCAATGGACAACCTGTGAAATTGCCCAGTTGGAGCGGACATGGCGAAAAGAAAAGGAAGAAGACAGGCTTCCCCTAAGGAAATCAAAGAGGGGCTACAGAATGCGAAGAACAGACGTATTTTCCCACACGGTGGACTTTCGTAGACTCACAGAGTTCTCGCGACCCATGGACGGAAGCGGGTACACTGAACCATGGAACGGGCTTCTCTGGCGCCCGCTTTAAATAATTCGGGGCCATTGAAGAGACACTATGCTTCCCATGCTTTTGTCGTCATTTCAAACTGCGCAAAATAATTGTATCTCCAACCTTTCATGGGTGTGGGAATCGGTTTGTGGATTTCGCAAGGTTTTTTTTTTCCCTCCCAACAGCGCTTAGTGAAATGTGAATGCTCAGGTGGTAAAGAGGCGGAAATTTGGAGGCTCAATGGGATATGCCGCAGGAGAGGAAGGGGTGATGTCTCAACAAGGCTGCGCCGTTTAATCCTACCTGTAACATCTCATGGGATCAGCATCATCGAGCAGCGCACAGACATCCACTAATGCGGGATCTTGTGGAAAGATCTGGGGGTTAGTGGCTGGCACCCGAGAACACATTGTGGCCTCGGGCATGGCTACAGCGGTCACCGGGGACACAAGGCCGTGTCTCGTAAAGATACTGCACTGTTTCTGTCTGAGAGTAATGTATGCAACTGGAAAGAATGTAACTTGAATCGATGGAAAGTTAAAATCTTGGTATGCTGTATGTTGATCCCCAAGAGTTGAAAAGTGGCTGATTCTACGGTGGGCCAATGCAAAGCTTGCATCTCGTGTTTGCACATGTAGACGCTGTTGGCGATATTCGGTATTGACCCTGACGCAGGGAAAAAGGACAGGGACAACGCTGCGGTGGCTAGGGAGATAACGGGGAGACATTGCACTTCCCGTACAGTACAAGATTAAAACCTAGCCTGTACCTTGTAACGTAGAGGCACCAGCTGTGATCGCCGGCCAAGCACCCGAAAGCGAATTGGAAATTGTTTCCAAGCACCAGAACATGACTCGCGCCATTCTGGGAAATTCTTTTTCCTTGGCCATGATTGCACCCTGGTATTTTCCGTGGTGGAGAATTGCCAGGATGGTATATGTATGGCGCTCGGATAGGTCGGGGACCCCGAGGCTCTTTTTTTCGTCCAGGCGCCACACAACCGGTCCACGCGACAACCCTGCCTGAAAGAACTAACAAAGAAAGCGCAGTAAAACCCCTGTTCAACAACGTGGTTGAATGTGACGGACTATTCCAAACAGGGATGGTGACTGGCTCCTTGGCAAACATGGAGAGAACCCGGATGAATGCTCCAATCCCCAAGGACGGCGATCGCAGCCGAGATAAGCAAGCTGTGTACGCCGCAATGTCTTTATTCCTCCGGCGTCATACCGCATCTCCAGGATCATCAAAGATGGGTTGGTGATAGCAAGGGTCTGCCTTGCATATCGCACAGAGAAATCATTGGAAAACAGAGCACCGAAGTATAACCGAACAAGACATGTCAAGTGGACCAAAAGTCCCGCACGGGAGACTAATGTTGTATGCGGCGTTCTTTCGGCCGCAGGTTGTCCGGGGGTTGATCGATATCCATCGTATAGTGCAAGGGCGCAGCGAATCCGAGCGCGCCGCACAGCTCCCTGTGCGGCACAGCAAGACCCGCCATATTAGGTATTGGCTCTAGAGGTAATCCTCTATCCCTGCAAGTTGATGTGGCCCAAGCACCGGGGCAGCTCGAGACAAGGCCTGTTAACCTGCGGCAGGCATTTTGACTGCGCAACACCGTTGATCGGCAGCAATTGGCGTTTAGTTCACTGGCTTGGCTATCGCCTGCCAATCGCTATCCCTCGGCGCCTAAAAATTGTGCTTTAGTCTGCACTGCAATCAGTTTCACACAAGGCGTAGGTAATGGCTAACTTTCTTGGGCTTGATTCTCGAGGGTCCGAAGATATCGTCTGTGCGCTGTTTTTTTTTCCCCCTTCCTGCAGGTTGAATCACTTGACTGAATTTGGCCCCTGCCTATGACGCAGCCACAGTGGCGCGAAGGGAGGAGAAAGCAAAATCAGCATGCCCTCAAAATGCATCCGAGTCTTATGGGACTTCTGGGAGGGGAAAAAGTGAGGTATGATTTCCAACCATTCGGTCTATTATCAAAGTCGTTCTGGGAGGTCTGGAGGTAAGAGAGAATGCTATGGTGTTGATGTCTATAGCCATCACAAGGTCAGAATGAGACAAAAGAATCTTTCATGTAACATCGGGAAAAATACTCCGTCACAATTTTGCTGTTGACTCGAACTAGCCCTGGAGGAACATACATATGTACTCCGATGTCTATATAATCCAGTTTAAAACATTTCATAAACTTGACTACAGAGTACGAGAACAAATCAGACAGGAATAGTAAGGATTGGCTGTAATGCGAGTGTGCGAGACAAAATGATCAAAATAGGCAATTCACCCTAGTCTTCATTGAACTAGCTGATTGCATAAAGTGGGTATCAACTTTAACGTATTTGTAGGATAAGAGAACAGAAAAAAGGGTATATTATTAAAACGCAAGAAAATTCGTCGCAGTTCGTCGCGTTATGGATGTTCGATTCGGCTGCTTCCAACCCGGTCAATGCTGGCCCCTGGCAGCGTTGCGCTGCTTGGCTGCCTCTAGCGCTCTGCGAAGCCTCTGTTTATGTTCCAGGTCGTCGTCTGTGCCTTGGCTCACGGGCGCTGGGCTGGGAGATGAACCCGGAGTAGTAGTCGAGGGGCGAAGACTTGGAGGTAGAGCCACTTCACCAGATGGATTAGTCGGGGAAGAGCCTTGAATTGGAGACATGGGGGCAGCGGCTTGTGGATCACTGTGCAAGGCAAGGAGAAGGCGTTGAATTGTGGCTTCAATCTGCGCAGGCCCCTCCTGAATGCTCTGCAACTTTGAATTCAGTTCATCTTGAATTTTCTCATCCTCCTTTTTCTTCTCATCCCCCAGCCGATCGAAAATATCCGGGTCTGAGCTGGCATATCGTGCTTCAGCGACGGAGACGCCATAGTCGGCGTCGTTTAAGGCCATATCTGCAACCCCAGCGCTGCGGATGATGGCCTCCGAATCGGCTCTGAGGGATGCCGCAAAGGTTGCCGCGGATTTGAGAATCTGCTCAATTTCAGAATCCGGTAAACCGGAGGCTCGGAGGGTGGCGGTATCTAGCCGGGCTGCTTTCGAGGCGACCTCGTCCAGGAGTCTCTGATTTAAGCCTAGCCCATGCAAGATTGCGTCGTCGAAGGAATCCATGAGTCGGTTGGCTCGGTCATCACGATCCTTGCACGCTTCCAGGATGTTTCGCCGTTCCATCTGGTCAAATTCTCCGTCTAGCTTTTGTAGACCAGCTATATCACCCATAACCACAAGTGGTCGCCGCTCAGCCCTCTTCCGTCGTCGCTCACAGTCAAGGGCCATCTCAAGACGTTTCTGGAATCGGATCTCAAGCTTGTTGTGAACGTCGTTGACCATTTTCATCGTCACGGAAGGGCTGCCTCGCTCGCTTGGTGAGCCTTTGGCCTGTTTATCACGGTCGAGTTGATTGAGAGCAGAGTCGTAAGACTTGCGAAGCGCCGAGATTTCATTTTTCAGGCCTTCATCTAAGGGGTTGAAGACATGTGTCATGAACTCGTCTACTTCGTGTCGTTCCTCCTCTAATTGGACCCGAGCTTCGGTTTGCCGAAAGTCTTCTTCCAAGGTATTGATGTCTGCATACCCAATCTCTTTCCCATTGAAAAGATCATCAATGTGCTGCTCTGATCCTTCCTGACGAGCCGTGCGCTCTTGTTCCAGCTTTTGCCGTCTGACTCGCGCTGTTTCTTCCCATTGATCAACGGTCCGTCGGATGTATGAGAAATCATCAGGGAAATCCTCGAGTTCTTCCCGAGTCGTGATGTGCCACGAGCTTTCGGACTGTTTGTCTAAGGGTGTCCATACTATGGTGCGTAATTCTTCCACAAGGCCCCTCGGCCGGGCTTGGCGAAGGGTTTCCGGCAACAATGGAAGTGGCGGAGAGTTTCGCTCAGCCGGTTTAGAATAAGCGACGCTCTTGTGTCGGATAAGACCTAGAAAGGTCTCATCATCGGTCTGAGCTGGAGAAGCAAGTGCAGTGCTTGACCTCGATCGAGATGTAGGGGCCTGTGCGTTTGACATGACTCGCCCATTGACAGCAGCTTGCCGCAGGTCAGAATAGGCTTGATAGGCCGGGCGAGCGAAGGTGAGGTTGTCAGAGCCTCGCTGAGGACCCTCCGTATACTGGAATGGCGTGTATATGGGTCGCGGGGGGTTCGTAGTCAGGGGCTCCAAGACTTGCTTCTGCGTATCTGCCGAGATGACCGATAAGGGTCTCGAAAGACCCGACTCTGCGCCCGAGGACACAGTAGATAAACTAGGAACAAACAGCGAGCCCCGTTGCGCTTGCTTACCGAACAGAGGCCGACCACCTGAACTGTACTCACTGCGAACATCATCGAGATCTTCATCCTCTGTTGGTGTTGCGACCGAGGGAGGCGATATTTCTTCTGACACAACGGGTATCAACCCTGACTCAACAGGCGGTTCGTGTTTGTTGGAAATAGGTAGTGGCTGGGGAGGAGTAGGGTCAGGAGCTCGCGGAGTTAGCGGTTTACTTTCAGGCTCATGCTCAATGTTATAGAGGATCTCCCGGAGCTTGGTCTCTTTGGCCATAAAAGCCGTGAAGATCTTAAATCGTTCTTCATCCAAGTCAGCCACTGCCTCCTTACGTAGCATGGCGACATATCTTTCCAACGACGACTTGGACCAGGGGTCCAGATCTTCGAAGGGGTCTTGGTTCTTCGGCGTAGCCGCCCTTCTGGGGCCTTCGACGATTCGTGCAGAACTATTCGAGCTCGATCGCAGATGTTCCGGAGCCGATGCTCTGGTTTGCGCTGACTGTGAGCCCTCTACTGGGCTATTCTGATAGAATGCACCGGTGCGGCCTTGGTGTTCCGATTGAATTGGTTCATGCGCAGGCGATAATGGGCGGACCCATGCATCTATTACATTATCGATGCTTTCTGAGCGTCCACTCATAGACAATCCAGAGCCAGTGGTATCCACGCGAGCCGGTGGGGGCGGTGTTGACATTCCATGGGTTGTGCATGGACTGACGGGCGAATTTGAGCTACCCCGTCCCGACTGCGTCGCTCCAGAGATAGTACTCGAAATTGTTTCACTTGTATCTGTTCTCGGGCGAGCGACGATGTCAGACTCGCTTCCTACAGACAAGTTGGGAGTACCGCCCGGAAGCTTTGCTTGTGGTTGAAACTCTTCATGACGCGGAGGGGGTGTCTTGCGAGGTGGGAACCACGCTGCATCATCGAAGTGCCCAGGGGTTGGACCAAGATGCTCCCAATCCGATGGTGTTCCAACGCCTAGGGCCGATGCGCCGATAGACGTAGTATTTGTATTGAGAATAGGCGCAGGGCGGAATTCGTAAGATCCAGTCCTCGCAGCCGGTCCTGCGCCCTGAGTGAGTGGAGCTCGCCCTGTCTGATCGCTTTGTAGGGTTTGTACATGTTGGGTGCCTTGTGGGATCTTTGGCGGGGGTTGTGGAACGCCGGTTGGTGGTGGTGGAGCTGGAGGTGTTGGTGTATATGGAGGTGGGGGCGGAGAGGGTTGGATTCTGTTAAATGGAGCTGTGACAGATAGATTCGACGGAGATTGCCCATAGGCATATCGTTGCTCATTGGTACTTGAAGGTCGAGGCTACGCGACTGTTAGTTATTTACATTCGACATTCCAACGTCGGAACTTACCGGTAATGGGGGACCGGAGCTTTGGTTGAACCGCACTCCCCACGTGGTTGTATCCGCACCCGCACTCGGCGACGGCAGTCTCTGTGGATTTGAAATCGGTCCATATGTCGCCGGTGAGTACGCAACCGGGGGACGTGGAGGAGGGGGAGGAGGAGGAGGAGGAGGCCCCGGCTGCGACGGTTGCGAGGGGATACGCGTAGGAAGTCGCCATTCTGGCTGCGAGGGAGGATCGGGACGGTTCGACTGTCCGTGCATGGTGAGGTGAATTCAGAGCTTTAGAAAGACATGGGAATCTTTTAAAAGTCCAGTTCTCTTCAGAAGTGTCGAAGGATTCCTCCAAGGCTGCTCAGGTGTTGGGGGCTACGAGTCAGCACGGTTCACCCCACGAGACTCCAGTGCAACCCAACAACGCACTACTCGTTGGACCTCTACATCTACGGGATATACATCCAAGGGCTTGATCCAAGGCTTAGATTTATAAGCCTTCGACAAAATCCATAGGCCATGACGTTTCATTTTTTGTTTTGCTGTTCCTCTATATGGAGTACTGCAAGGCGGTTTCCCACTAAAAAGTGGAGTGGATTTCAAGAACCTCCGAGCATCCCGATCTCACTGCTCATTGCACATTGCACATTGGTGTTGAAGTTACCCAAGGGACCTGCGCGGCTGTTGGGCTTTCTTTGTTGCGGAGCAAGTTCATGTAACCGGAGGGACAATTTTTGGGTTCTTTGTTGAACTATTAACCAAGTCGACTACGCTCGTCTCCAAAAATAAACCAGCATGATATTATCTTTTCTTTGTCCTCCAGGACTCTTTGATATGGAGATCCCTTTCAGCCGTGACCTGCGGCAGGTATCAGACTGATCTGACATTTATACTCTCATGTCAACTCCGTGGGTCCGTATTGGACTGGCAGTTTGATACGATCTAAAGAAATCGAAGCATTATTTGATACACCAAGATATCAAGATGGATCCGAGGCAACGATTATACGAAGTTTACCCAGGGGGAGACATTGTCCATCCACCCCCGTTTCCAAAGCGGCCAGATATCTTCAACCGAGCGCCACTAGCCCCGGCCTTGACTGAGGACGACGCATTTCTTGCCCGTCGATTTTGGCAGCAGCCAGATGAATCTCTCGGACGTGCATGGAGAGCACATGCAAATCGACCTTATACACGGGCAACCGAGGAAGAAGAATCGGTAATGCATGCGTTGGCTCACAATGTCTACGAGCACTTGATGAGCAATCCACTTCTGCCAATCTCACAAGAGGATGCACAAGCCAGATTCGCAGCAGAGGGTCTGGACGAGACTTACAACGGCGTGCAGGGGCTAGATGCAATGGAAGGAAAAGTGTTCATACATGGCCTCAACGTCAGAGACCCTGATCTTTGGACGAAGGATGCACTGACAGAAGAACTGAGATCGAGGGGTCTAAGTACAGACGGGAGAAAGACAGACCTGCAACGTCGTCTATGGGAATACGAATGTGATGAGCGCTTTGGGGTCTCGAGACAAAGCAACCTGAGTCATTGGGGTATCCATCGTGAGCCAAAGCCAGTAATGAGCCCTGCTACGAGAACAGATATGTCTGCACTCGAAATGTACACCGCGGCAATTAAACTGAGCCCGTACAATCCAACTTGCTGGAACAGCCGAGCGTATTGCCATTATCTGTTGGGCCATTTTGACCTCGCCATCGGAGACGCCTATCGCGGAGAACTTCTCTGCGAAGTGTTGACGACAGCAACGCAAAGGAACAAGCGTCCCGGGATGTATACCCGGGTTTGGGACGCCATTCAGCAGCACCTGATGATGGAATTGAAGACCAAAGGCATCCCAATGACAAGGGAGGTTCTGCAAATGAGGAAGGCAAATGGTGTCAACTATTTCATTCCAACTCTGAGGAACGCCCTCCACAGCATCACCAGTCTCAGCCTCGCAGCACTGAACTGTTGGGATGATTTCGAAGATCACATGCAGAGTCAACTCCAACGACCCCTGCCATACCGCGATGTGTCGGTTCCCAAAAAAAGGATGACAGCGAGCGCTCCTGTGAAAGCGGAGATCGAGCGCAGGAGAAGAACTCCCTCAGCGCTTCATCCATCCCTTTATGGACATGAATGGAGCCGAGGATGGATTTCAGGCGCCAATAAATATCCATACGACCAGGCGGATGTCAGACGCGAATCACCGTATTTCATCAATGCACTGAATGCAAATATTTTCACGGCTAATGCCAGTGCCGGGAAGTCTCCCCAACGGACTTGCCGGGTGCAGCCAACATTCACAAAGGACAATTCCTTCAACGGTTTGGGGGTCTTTGCCATGAGAAATATAACAGCAGGGACCCTAATTCACTACGAGGAGCCTGTTATTCGCGGAAACCTCATCCCCAACAGGTTGCTCGATGATGAAAGTGAAGGCCCACTCCATGCGCCACGATGCGACAACTGCCAAACCGTGATTGATCCAGAAGAGGTTCAGCATATCGAAGACAACTGGGACGCCATTCGTAGTCCAACGCCTCTTCCCGGATGGGGACACCCGTCTAATTGCGCATGTCTTGACATGATGTGTAAGTGCGCGGATGTAGGATATTTTAGAGCCACGAGGGGCGGTCTGCTGTTCTGTTCTTCCAACGATGCACTATCAGACGGCGTGGCTCCCCATTGCTTGGCGATTGCGCGCGAAACATATCATTTCGAAGAATTCTGTGGCCTCGATTGGGGCTGGTTGCACGATGCCATGCGACCTAATAAAGTGACTTGGGGCGGATCGCAGTATTTAACCCACACCAATGAACGCCACGGGACTGTGTTGAGCCTACTCTTGAAGAGCGTGCTCGAACTCACGCTCCATCGCCGTCAAGAGGACCCTAATCTTCTTGCACATGAAATTAACGAACTTCTCGCCCTCGAGGCAGGGACCGACACGAACGAGCCGTGGAAAGACAGTTGGTTCCCGTTCACTCTGGCCGGTAATATCCAGATACCTTTTGATATCCTTTTCAACCTTGGAGTGGACATCTTTAGTGACCTTTCATTCGACACCTGGGTTATTCAGACTGTGCTACGGAAGTTGCTGGTCAATGCTATACCCTGGGAACATGAACGACGAGGTGCGAACCCGACCTTCAATTTCCGGGATGGTCCCAAGCCGGTGCTACACCCAACCCTACAAAGTAGAATGCGCCACAGAAACGAAGAGCTCTCGGCAATGGAGCCATCATTTGGGAACTTCTACCTCTTCCCTGGGTTAAGCATGTTCAATCACTCATGTCGTCCGTTTGAAAACGCACTGTGGGGATACGATGACAAGGTCCCCAACCGCGTAGTGGTCTGGGCGAACAAGGATATCAAAGCGGGGGAAGAGATCAGAATTCCTTATCAACGTTATAGGATCGCTGATCCCGTCGGCAAAGACATCGATCTCAATATGCACGCTGTGCAGCTGTTTGGGAAGAACTGCGAGTGTCCTCGATGCCAAGGCAGAGGTCTTGTTCCTCCTGTTGATAGTAGGGAAGGCAAGTCCGTGTCCGGTAACGATGCTGCTCAGGATGATGGAACTGTTGACTGGACACCGGGCCCTGTGACGGTTCCCCCAAAGCAAGAAATATGGGGTGGTGTTCTCGGAGAGGAAGATTCTGAGCTTGGTGAATATTTGAGAGAGTATCGGGATATTGTGGATGATATATATGACGAATTCTACGATCTCGATGACCCAGAGACCTACGAGGATGAAGAGGAGCATAATGATGAGGCTGCGGATGGGAACAGGGACGGGATAACCTCGGATACACAGGTGGCCAGTGGAAGTCTCGCGAATCCTGAGATTTGAATAGAAAGAGAATCAAGAATCAACGTTTGCATTTACTTGAATATCCACCTACATTGGTATGAAGTAGACAGGATCATATCCGTAGGAGGCAGTCATTCCTTACACACATGTGTCGTGTGTCGTCAAAGGCGTTCCAATTGGCGATGTTATAGCCCTCCTATTTGTACCAATCTATGTACGCTTGCTCCGTACTCGTACTCGCCTCGCCCTCCATCGGTTCGGGCAGCGGGATGCCGTGATCGACGAGGGAGTCGTCAGTCTCGGTCTGTAAAGGGGTGAAACACCCGGGATAAATCATTTGGATCGATACTGGTGGGTCGGACGGTGTTCAATATAGGGTCCCCATCTGTTCCATCTGGTTTTGAACTGATTTAGAGTAAAAAAGCGGCTGGCATGTTCACATTCACATTCTATGGGCGTGCTGAAACATGTGTTTCTCCGGGCCCATTCCGTTAGGACCCTGTCGATCCCGTTACTTTCTAATCGAACCCAACATCCAATGTAGTGGGAGATTTAGTCTATAGACGGATTGTCTAAATATAGGGAGGGAAGTCTTATTTATATACTCTCAATAAACACCTCGAGTAGTAAAAACTTCCAAGGATATCTGGGTTTGATACCACATGGCAAGAACCCCCGGGGAGAGGCAATTGTCCATTATCCCCGATGTACGGAGTATATTATGGTGATATTAGTATTATGATCCACAGTCTTCCCTCACTTATAGAATTATACAAGACAGTGTCTCAGAAGGGGCTCTCTATCTACGTCACGAGCGGGATCTTTAAGCTTTCTATATTGTAGCTCCTCAGGCCAAGAGCTGCGCCTGTCGATTGGCGTGTTCGATTCACTCTGACTAGTATCATGAATATTTCACCCTGTAGATCCTCAATGGCGACACAATGCCACTAGGGCCAAACAAAAAAAAAACCCCCAGCCAATCATCCTCTAGGCGGCCATCAAAGAATCACTTACGGAGCATGGAGTACTCAGGATCGCGTGTTAGACCAAGTGCGTGCGTTATACACTGAATACGCCCCCGGCCATTTCGATTCATTATAATGGATTCTGTTTCGCCCGGATGGGCCCCGCTGTCTGGGTCATATATGTTCTGAGCCTGTCAAGTTGACCAGAGGCTTAGCACCTTTTCTACCCCAATAACTATCAACAAGGACACTGGACATATTCTGGTCCTCTCATATATATCTACAGATGCTGGAAAACATAATGAGTGGCAGAGGCAGGCGCTTTTTCTATGTTGTGCTGGCTGTCTTCGTCTTCTTATATTGCGCGGTTACCGGCGCCCATCTCAAGGTAAGTGTGCTAGAGAAAAGGTCATTGGATGATGGGAGCCCTGATGGGAACCATCAACAACAGGTAAACGCTGAGTTGCCATATTACAACGAGAAGTTGTTAATCGGTTGTAGTTCTTTCTCTCCCCTCAAGAGCGGTACCTGCACGAGATTCAATCTACCACACGGTCAGTTGCAAAAGCAATGCCCATTTTAGGGCTCAATCGGGAAATTTGGAAAGTCTGTCTAATATTAATGCAGACAATTTGATGGGTTAGAATCAACGCTGAAGAGGATCCTACCGCAACGATCTCAGAACCCTCATCTCATCGATGATCCTCGTCTGAGCTCCTGGGCGAATGAACTTATGCCAAAGATATACCGCCCATACCCAGATTATAAGTCTAATGAGTGGGAGAAGAATCACCGTGGCTCTTTCAAACCGTGCATTGGGCCCCGAGGCAAAGAAGTGGCAGACAATTTGGACGATCAAGTAAGCGCCTACGTCGGCGTTCCGAAAGGTATTCTGTTCTTCCCATTTCATGCATCGAAGAGATATGTAGCCAAGTCTTGCCCATGGACGTTTGCTGATCTCTCGCACACGGATATGATACAATGCAGTAAATCATGGTCGGCCAGAGTCTCCAGCTAATATGTGAATGTGGTCATAGACTTCCCAACTACGATTTTTGGTTCCCACAAGGCAGTCGGTCTGGATGGGTCACTGTCATTCGACCGCTATACTCGCTACGGTGCTTACGGCTTCGCAGAAGGCGAAACAAATGTCGAAAACTGGGTTCGACCAGCCAAAGTCAATTGGAACGAAGTTGATTGGGGAAAGCTACAGAAGCAATGCGCCACGCACAATGCCAACCGATTCGACGCGCATTTGCAGGGACTGAACAATAACGCCCCGGAGGCACGTACGGCCGTTCTCATTCGTTCTTACACTGGAAAGGAATTTTTGGAGAACGATATCATTAACATTCGAGCGATGATCTCTGAGCTTTCTCTTCAATCAGGAGGGGAGTATGAGGTTGTATTATTGACGCACGTCAAGGATGACAGCATACCGCTCGATGATCCCCTCATGCGGAAGAGGCTTTTACAGCAGAGCATCCCTCGGGAGTTCTGGGGTATAACTCAGTTCTGGAATATGCATGAAGAGATACTAAATTATCCTGAACTCGACCCGGAGCTTATGGAGTTAGTATATCCTATCGCTCTTCATGCTATTTCCTTTTCATTAACTTAGCGCGTAGTGTCCATCATTCACAATGGCTCTCCGTACAACAGTTCGCCCTCCGGAACCCCCAATTCGAGTATATCTGGAACTGGGAAATCGACACCCGCTTCACAGGTCACTACTATGAATTTGCCGACACAGTTGCGAACTTCGGGTTGCGACAGCCACGTCGAGGAATCTGGGAACGCAGTGAACGATTCTACATCCCAGGCTACCATGGCAACTACGACGAGCGATATCGATCATTCGTCGATGCCCAGAGCGGACCGGGCGTCTGGGGCCCGATGCCTATGAGGACAGATACCGGCAAGGAGTTTGAGCGCGAAGGGCCTACACCACCTGTCCCAGTAGCCAGCCGAGACCCCTATGAATGGGGTGTGGGCGAGGAAGCAGACCTAATGGTCTTCTTGCCTATTTTCAATCCCATCAACACGGAATGGGTCATCCGGAACGAGGTGTTCGGGTACCGCGCAGCTAACACCCCCCGAAGAGCATCGTTGATTACCCATAGCCGTCTTTCGAGACGGCTTTTGTTGGCAATGGACCGCGAGAACCATGAAGGTCGCCACATGAGCGCTGAAATGTTTCATGTATCAACTGCCTTTCTCCACGGATACAAGGGCGTCTCGGTTCCGCATCCCGTCTATTCAGATCGGTTGATGCCGAGCGACCGGGTTAGTCGCTGGTTCAACTCTGGTGTCAACGGCCGGAGCGGGAGTACTATGGACAGTCCATTTTCCTGGGGTCGAGAGTCTCGGTTCAAGGACGTATCTTGGTACTACCGCGCCAACCTGCCTGGACGACTGTACTGGAATTTCCTGGGTTGGGAAAAGGAAGGCAAGGGTGGACCACGGGTATGGAACCGCTTCTGGCGACATCAAAGATGGCTAGCTAACGTTTTGCAGTACGAGGAAGACCACGGACGATATTGTCTACCCTCCATTCTTTTCCATCCCGTTAAAGATGTTCGACCTGAATCGGATAGCACTCATTATGATTTCGATGCCGACAACGGGTTAATAGCTATACCGGACCAACTTGCACATATCAACTCGGAAGGGCAATAATAGCCCTTTTTTTTTGCATTTTTCCTTTATTCATTACCTTTTCTTATGGACCATGTTCTCTATGTCTATAACTATTCTATGCACCTACTATATGCTCATATACCTAGCATCTTTGATATCAATGGCTGTACAATCCTACCCTTTGTGTATTTCGATAAGCCTGGCATTTCGCTTCCTGGTAACAAGTATGGTAAAAGAATCCAAGACTAGCACCCCGAAGCCTGCGGGTGCGCTTGGTAGATTTGACTATTTTGAATAAACCTAACTACACTGATGGACATACAGATATAACAATTCTAATATATACATTGTAAGCCACACGCAGTTCTTTGTCTTCAGGTCCCGCAAGGAACAAGTACAGTGCCCCGACATTCAGCCCCAGAGATACTTCATTCGAGGGTAATTAACCACTCTCACTCGGCTGCCGTAGCCAGGCCATGAGTCTCTCCCAACCGCCCCTCTTCTTCAGATGGTACATGATGATATGATCGAGCTTTTCGAGGGCAAAACATGGAATAGGCGGCAACCAGTCCACCGATGACCGTACAACCTCCCAGAACGAAAATAAAAAGACCTACCGTGTCGGTCAAAGTACCATGATGGTCAACCTCATCGTTTTCGCTGCTCTTCGACGCATTCTGGGAAGCTGCCAGAACAACGCTTGGATCATACGGAGACGGGATTTTCGAGCCCACAAACCCGACAGCTTGCCAATGGCGCGGGATCTCGCTTCGATGAACACCAGATTTGGCCATGGGGTAGCCATTGTGGTCTAAAGCCTCAGCAGTGATATAATCCATGTATCCATCGACGATGTACATAGTTTCAAACTCCAGTTTTTCGGCGTGTCCGATGAGAATCGATTCACTCTGCTCCTGGGCTTGGGCATAGAAGTTCCATCCGGCAATATCGGTAGCACCATTCCAGCTAACGTATATGACTGTGTGGATTGACGTGTTACTAGTACCGTACACGGAGGCCACAACGTCAGGCGGGGTGAGCGGACGACCAACGAATTCTGACTTATACGCACGATACGTCGAGTAGCGGTCCGAGACAAATCGAGCAGTCATTAAAACGTCGCCATTGGGCGCGTGTTCACTTTGGTAGCCGAATTTACTCCAGCCAGCGAAGGTGTTGCCGTTGGGGAGTGTTTGGGCGTTTCCGCGAAGACGCGTTAATTGGCCGTCCGGTCGGTTAATACGCTTGATAACCCGCGCAGTCATAGCCAGTGCGTCTAGCTTGATGTAGAGAATGGAGGATACCCTCTCATCATTAGATGCTTCGTCTGATGCGTTGTTGAGCAAGGTGATGATGTGGTCGGTGCCGTTCGATGAGACAAATTTCACATCGTGCTGTTTGGAGAAGGTGAAGTCCTGGTCGAAACTACTCTCTGCTCCACCTAGTCGCCATAGGATACGCCCACCACTACCGCTGACGCAATAGATCGTGTTGGTGAAGCGCATGGATATGATGTAGTCACCTGCGGCATTCTTATCAACCGCATTGGCGTGGACATAGTCCCAGCCTGGAGCACGCTGGGGCTGATCCCACGCATGAAAACGATTTGACTCGTGAACTGGGATGTGGTCGGCGCCGTCCCATTTGAAGAGGACACTGTTGGTCGCAATGTCGTATTCCGCGATCCCGCCAGACACAACCCAGCTCTCATCCGGACGGCCAAAGTCCCCCAATTTGACCAATGTAGGGCGATAGATACAAACGACAGCCGTCTTCCCATCATCCAGGATATTGAATTCATGCATATTGAAGTCGTGGGAATCAGCAGGGGAAATCACATTTTTCTCAACCTGATAGTGCTTGTTCAAGATCACACCACGACCCCGGTCCTGGAACTCATTCTCTGGATCCCATGCCACGATAAATGACAGATGTGTCTCGCCATCCGTATTAGTATTTGCGCGAAAGTCAAAGACATTGCGGTCATCGAACTGTTTTGACCCAGCCCAAATGAGCATCTACAGAAGAATTTATATTAACTTTCGTATCACTCAACTCGGCGCCACGCAAAAGATCACATACGCCATTGCCATCATAGATATAAGGGCCGACTTGGTACTGATGATACTTCTGGGTGGATGGTTCCCCCGTGATCTGTCCGTACGGTGCGACAAACCAGTATCCAGGTGCCTGGCGCTCACGGTCATGGTGTTTTACTTCCCATTTCAATGCTCGTACATCGGGAAGCTGGATATTGACCATTAGTTTCTTAATCGGCAATTGTGTTCACGGGGCATCCACAAACCGACTTGAAAGATAACAAATCGTTATCAGGGAGTAGCGCTACAGCACCATGGCACAGCAATGCCAGTAATGAGATGAATAACAACATGGAGTGACCATTTCGGTGACCGAAGAGATGAATCAAAGGCATAACATCGATAGAACTTAAGTGTTCTATCAGTTGAAGGGACTTGAAACGAAGATGCTAGGATAGATGTTATGATAATATACTATAACTCTGTATTTCATATTCCGTAGTGGTCTCCTAATGGATATGGTCGACTCGGGCTGTCGTTCTTGGCAATCTGCTTGTCGCAGGGCCCAACCGCTGTGGAACAGGGGCTAATTTACTTATAACAACAGTATAATTAGGTAGTTAACTTCGAAGGTTAGTTTCTCCACAACTTCCAGTCCTGGTACATTACGTGTGTCAACCTTGGAATCCACCGGGGATCTGCACCAGCGGACTACAACATAGCCACGTGCTTCAGTACTTGCAGCTGGACATCTGCCCTCGGCCAAGAGGTTATGTAAGATTTCCAAGGTTCGGGCAAGGTTAGGCTTGGTCAAAAATGCTAAAATGGGAAGGGACATTATCCGGTCTATAAATTGTAGCATATTGTACGGAGTAAGTCGAGGTGACGGCGAAAAGTTCACGGTTGTGCGTGGCTTTTGTAAAACCGCCGGGGTTCACGGAATGGGGGAAATACCTAGGTAGTCCTTAGGTAGGTATCCCCTGTATGTGCATCCATGCATGTCTATTAGGCTGTACAACATAGAAAGTACCATGGTAGATCCTTCCAAGGTTGGATGTGACCGTTGGCCGGGACGATAAATTACCCGTAATTTGTAATTTTGGGCATAATTTTAGACACTCTGTAATAGTACCAAGCCCACCAACACACACTCCCGGTGTTGGTGGGCTTGGCATGATTATGGAGTATAAAACCGGATTTAACCTTAAGTCAATACCCGGACTTAGGAATTAAAGTCATACTACATGTATCTAATACTACAACACATGTGTGCACCTGGGCATCCTCAATGGATTATTAACACAACCCCGCATATCCCCCCGGCTATAAAGCAAAGCCTACGATTCCCCAATTCCCCCAATCCTCATTTCTATACATCATCCACTTGAATTCTCTCAATTCCGAAAATGCTAGCCCGAGCTGCCGCACCAAAGTCCTACCTCGGCCGCTACCGCCTGTTGGCCCCCACTGCGGGCGTTAAGGTGAGCCCATTATGCCTGGGGGCGATGAACTTCGGTGATGGCTGGTAAGTCCCACTGGGATACCTACTTATACATACATACTACATGTGTACATCCCAAATATAAACAGCAACTAACAGAACGTAGGAAAGAACGTCTCGGCGAATGCAACAAAGAAACAACTTTTCAGATCCTGGATACATACTACGAGAACGGAGGCAACTTCATCGACACGTATGCATAGCACCAATCAGTCTCATGTTCCACAAGAATCCAACCACTAACAAACTAAAAAAAAGAGCCAATAACTACCAAGCCGAAGAATCCGAAAAATGGCTCGGCGAGTGGATGGAGGTCCGCGGCGTGCGCGACCAAATCGTCCTCGCAACAAAGTATACCTCGCCCTACCGCACACACAACCAATCCGAGATCCAAGCGAACTTCGTCGGTAATAACGCCAAGAGCTTGAAGTTGTCTGTCGAAGCGAGTCTGAAGAAATTGCGGACGGATTATATCGATCTGGTACGTGCCGTCTGCTCCTTTAGACTTAATTCTCGGGATATTCCTGCTAACCTATTGCTTCACAATATAGCTCTACGTCCACTGGTGGGATTTCAGCACTTCCATCGAGGAAGTCATGACCTCGCTCAACCAGCTAGTCGTGTCTGGGAAGGTTCTGTACTTGGGTATCAGCGATACACCCGCGTGGATCGTGAGCAAGGCCAACCAATGTAAGTGTTACTTTAGCTAGCTATTACCTGTACCACCCAATCCCGGCTCGTCCTCTGATTTATCCAACTATATCCAATTAACCAAATACTACAGACGCACGCGATCACGGCCTCCGTCCTTTCTCCGTCTACCAAGGAAAATGGAACGCCGCCGCGCGCGATTTCGAGCGCGACATAATCCCCATGGCCGCGTCCGAAGGCATGGGTCTTGCGCCGTGGGCTTCTCTCGGCGGCGGCGCGTTCAAAACAACCGCGCAGCGGGAAGAGCTCGCGCGGAGCGGAAACCCTGGACGACAGACTCCAGCGACTGAGCGGGATATCGCTGTGTCGAAGGTGCTGGAGGCTGCTGCGGAGCGACATGGGACTGCGCTTACCAGCGTTGCGTTGGCGTATGTGATGCGCAAGGCGCCGTATGTGGTGCCGATTGTGGGTGGGCGTACGGTTGAGCATTTGCTGGGTAATATTGAGGGGCTTGGGGTTGATTTGTCGGATGAGGATTTGAAGGAGATTGAGGGGGCTTATGAGTTTGATATTGGGTTCCCGATGAACTTCTTGTTCCGGGGGGATGATGTCCAGGAGGCGCATCCGGGTAATTCTTCTTTCTTGAATATGGCGGCTAGGTTTGATTATCCTGATTTGGTGCGTGCGCCTAGGCCGAAGAAGTTGGATGCTTGAGGGGTCTGGTTGGGCCGAGGGTCGATTCAACGTCCAGCCTCAAGTGGTTCCGTTCAAGTTAGTATTTTATTAGTCGTGCAACGAAAAGACCGACCCAATGGCAAGATCGTGGAATGATACCAAATCAGAGAGATAAGAATTTTCCAAAAACAAATCCATTATATGCATACAGACACAAGCGGACCAAGTGAGATTTGTAAAATACATGGGCAGAGAACACACAAGGAAAACCCCAGGATCCGATATACAGTTGTAAACGTGAAACACAAATTTGAAAGCCGGAGATAAGACAAGAGAAAGAAATGCAAGATAGAACCCTTATTTCGAGGCGGATGCAGTGGCGCGAAGACGACGGCCGAACTTCTCCAGCTCGCCGATAATACCGCCGCCAGACAAGCTCCACTTCTCGCTCACCCACTGGTCATTGATGATCTCGCGCAGCAAGCCGCTGCGAGCGAAGTACTCCATGAAACCACGAGCCTCCTCGCGAGTGAGGCCGCCCAGCGTCTGCAACTCAACTGGGCTGACAGCCTTCTCCGCGGGCTGGAGCAGGTCCAGGACGCGAGGATCAGCATCGCTGTAAGCTGGTGGTTGCGGATATTCCGGCGAGGAGGCGCTGATGCCGGCCTGGCGGGCGGCCAGGCGGTCCAGGGCAATATTCAGAGCCTTGGGGTTGGGGTTGTTTGAGGCTGAGGTGGCGTAAAGGAGGAGACCGCCGTTCTTCAGGGAATCGCTCTCCTTCAGCAAAGAGAGGAAGTGGTGGACAAAGGCGAGGTCGTGGGCGTGAATCGGCTTGAATTCAGCGGAGCGGTAGGCACTCTCGGTCATCCAGTGGGCCAGACCATCCACGGCAACAAGCATAGGAGGACGGGGCTGGAAGTCCTTCTCCAATCCTGCGGCGGGGGCAGTGGCAGTAAGCTCAGTCCAGAGAGCCTGGAAGACCCGCCAGGAAACAGCAGGATCACTGAAGCCAAGCTTGGCGAGGTCTTCGAGGGTCGAGGAAGGCTTCAACATCTTCAGAGCTGGGTGCTTCTGGGAGACCTTCAGGCTAGCCAGGAGCTCCCGGTTGGCATCGACAGTGCGAGTCAACAGAGCCGAGGTCGCAGTAGGCTGCACATACTGCAGTGGGTCGCTACCTTCGATGGCGGCGTAGGCGGTTTCACCAGACACAAGCTCTCGGGCTACGTGATTGACAGGTCAGCAGCTGTAAAGTTGCAATATACATCAGCAGATAGTGACACTTACCATCGGGAATAGTGATCACAGCCCACTTCTTCATGAATCCCATGGCCATAGCCTGCAGCAGGTGCACGGTCTTGCCAGATCCCTTCATACCAGTAACAATTTTTTTGACGACCTTGCCCTTCTTGGCAGCATCGCCCTCCCCAGAGATCTGCTCAAACAAACGACCCATTTCAATGGTGTCACGTCGGAGGACCGTTCCAGGCCGGCGGAATATCGACCAGCCCTGCTTGGGCTTGAAGGCTTGCACTGCTCTCAATTGATCGATCATCGGCACAGGCAGTCCAAGAACGGTACCACGGAGACGGGAGTCCACCATAGTCTCCGGGGACAGGTCCAGCATGCCCTCAACCTCAAGGGCGTTGGGGTTGCTCAAGACAATGCGTTTCCGCAAGGCCTTGCGCTCACCCACGGCTGGGGGACGACCGCCGCGATCAGCAACCTTCTTCTTTTTCCTTCTCAAGCTGGTTGACTGTCTGTGCTTCATGACAGTCAAGCTGTTTCCCTTCTTCTTGGCCGGCTGGGCATAGTGCACGGCGGTGGAGTGGAAGGGGGCGCTCGAAATCCGGGGCGTTGCGGACGGCGGGAGGAGTGCTCGCGGTGTCGGGCGAAGCCTCGAGAGGCAATTCCAGCACCACGAGGAAGCCATTGTTGTCAGAAACACCGGCGCAGCCAGTGAGGGGACAACCGGTGCTGAGATGGAGAGGTGGGTGGGAATTGAGTTGAACAACAACAGTTAAACACTTCAGTCAATAATTTGATGCGAAATCCGCCCGCCCTGAGAAGGAAAGGCGGTCGGGTTGTCTTAGTCATGGCAGAAAAGTAGAAGCGGCTGTATCTGATAACCAACATTTTTTTTTTCTTCGGGCTGATACCAACCTTTGAACATCAACAGTTTACCAAAATCTACTAGTCTCGTCATGTCTGATACCGAGATGGCGAACTCCGTGCCTACGGCTGCGGCAGGTTCCAAGACCGAGAGACTGTAAGGACCCCTCTTCCCCAACCGGATGACCAAAAATCAAAAGAAGAAAACGAAGAAAAATACAGTAGCTAACGTCCATGTCCAGGCCCATCACCGTCTCAAAGCCCACCCCTTACACATTCGACCTGGGCCACCTGCTCGTCAATGACCCTAACCCACTCGAGCTCCCCGCGGACCAAACCCTGAACGACTCGCTGAAAGCGACAGCCCGCGACGGCGTCCAGGTCCTGCTCAACCAGCTCCTGACAACCTGCGAGATCAAGACCTCCGTCTCTGATGGCGTGCTTCTCAACCTGCCAGCACCTAACATCCACCTCCCGCGCCACAAGCCGCTTCCCGTCCCGAAGGCGCCCACGAAATGGGAGCTGTTCGCCCGCAAGAAGGGCATCGGCAAGTTCAGCCAGAAGCCCGGTGCTGCCGGCATGGACAAGGAGCGCCGCAAGAAGCTCGTCTACGACGAGGCTACTGGCGAGTGGGTGCCGCGCTGGGGTTACAAGGGCAAGAACAAGGAAGACGAGAACCAATGGCTTGTTGAGGTTGATGAGAAGAAGTGGAAGAAGGAGGCTGAGGCTAATGCTGAAGGAAGCAACGTTCGGGGTATGTCGCGAAGTGAACGCAAGGAGCGCATCAAGCGTAATGAGCGTAAGCAACGCTCGAATGAGAAGAGGTCGAACCCTGCTCGTGCGAAATGAGGTGCGGTTGTTGATTGAGCTGGATTTTATCGGGTTCTTTCGTGCTCTTTTCTTTTCTTTTCATCAC
Source organism: Penicillium rubens (assembly GCF_028828025.1). Lineage (NCBI taxonomy): Eukaryota > Fungi > Ascomycota > Eurotiomycetes > Eurotiales > Aspergillaceae > Penicillium > Penicillium rubens. Next base: position 3,333,476 of record NW_026890601.1, on the reverse strand, counting down.
GTTTATCTTATAGCCTCTGGCTTTTCCTGTCTTGATTCTTTTTACATCTCTGGCGTTGGGGTTGGGAGTCGAATGGGATTCTTCATGTATGTGGACATACCGTGATTCACCAAAAGCACTCTTATTGCATCTATCGATATTTGCGATGGCCTTTACTCGATAGCTCGATAGCCTTGATATATCTATGTGAGGCTATGGGGATTATTGTACCAGGATGATCTTGTTTGAACCGAAAAGTGCCTTTCCCACCTTCTTTATTGTACAGTTCTCGAAAGGAAACGCCAGATACATGATTCAAACAAAAAGCTAAGTAAAATAAAAATGTAAACCCCCATTGCAAAACGGAGCAACCAGGCATGAAGAAAATAGCGATGATGGAAATCAATTTCAACCGCAGAGGGGAATCCGGAGATGTTGCAATATCAAGCAAAGCATGGAATAAGATTTGCGCTTCCAAATAGTCAAGAGATAGCGAAAAGAGAGAGAAACAATGCGAGTCAAGCAAAATGACTGTAAACGAAACGGCCGGCCATTCGCCAATTTCAGAGAAGATGCCAAGAGAGCAAAAAGATGTACACATCGAAGAGTATTGATGAGCCATCTGATCCCAATATCGCACCAAATGACAATGGAGCCAATATGAGACCAAATGACAATGGAGATATCGATCATACGGCGAGCGGGCGATGGAGATCTCGTATCAGAGGTACGGGAGAGGAGAAAATGGAGGTGATGGAGGAAGTAAATGCCATTCTGAAACAACTTGTCCAGTCCTATCTGGTCCAGCAGATAGAAGGAAATCGGGCCAGCCAAATTGGAAGCGGGTCATAAAAGGTAGATAACGACGTGAAGCTATTTTCATCCAAGGCAATTTGAATTTTATGCCAGGAGACGTCTTTCAGATTTAGATTTTGATAGGAGAGAGCGGCGGGCCAAGCTCGGGAAGCTGAGAGATGCTCCGGCTGTGTGCCGTTTCGATATTCTTCGGCGGAGCCTTTCGGGTTCGAGCGGTTGCTGGGCGGGCGGTTTCCGCGCGTGTGGTTTCTAGGTGTGAGGTCGCTGGGCGAACTGGCTCACGAGGAGGCTTACGAGGTTCTTCCCCAGCGCTGCTGCTGGAAGACGAGACAGCGCGTTCATGGCTGGCAGAGGCTCGTTCCTTTGCCATGGCAGCCTCCTGCTCCTGTGAGACCCTCAGATCGCGCTCATCCATCTTTTTCTCAATCTCAAGGTATTCTTTCTCGGTCCAACACCCCTGCCAGCAGTTCTTCCAGTCACATACCAAGAATTGGAAGCAGAATGCGTCGATCTTCATACAGGGCTGGAAGCAGATGCACAAGTTGCGGTAGTCCATTTTGTTCTGGTCCACGTATGAGTGAAGGAGGTTGAGGTGGCAGGTGATGGCAAATAGGAGGTAGTAATGGTATGGCGGTAACTTGGAGAGCTCATCTTTGAGTAGCTGCGGTGCGGTCGTGGCGCCTTCGCACTTCATAGCAATCATCGTTTGCGTCGACTTGGGGAAAAGCTCATCCGGAAGCTCACGAAGCCAAGCCTTGAAGAGAGATCCAATCGTGTTAATGTCGTAAAGGTCAGGGACCTCGAAGAGATCGATGTCGAGTTCTGTGTCAAATCTTCGTTGCCAGTGCTTGACCTCCCTGCCACTACCAGGAACACGGTAAAGGCCCTCTTCCTCGCAGCCCTTAAAGTTTAGATAATCAATTGAGCGATATGGTAAGGCAGGCATCCAGAACTCAGTCTTGTCTCGGCAGTCTTCAAGCTTCTTCGCAATGCGGGTCTTTCTCGCCTGCTCAATGAGCGGGAGGTTGATCACTGAGCACGTGTACGAATCATCAGTGATCATCTCTCTCTCGTTGGTGCTACCGCTGCGAGTGATCTTGCTAAAGAATCCTTTTCCGGCCTTGCCAATACGATCTGCGGTGCCACTTGATGAAGACTTCAGGTTGCTGAAAATGGTAGCCGAGGCGCCGGAAACTTGACTCAGCGAACCTGATGCAACTATGTTACCGTGGCTGCGCTCTTTTCGCAAAGACGTGGAGTCGGCTGGGCGCTCAGGAGGCTGCAAGCCTTTCTGGGCGGCGCGTTCGGGTTGCGCAGTCGCACTACGGGGTGGAATTGCGGTCGTCGTCGCGCCTTGATTGAACTCTTCAAGTTTCGCCAGGCCAGTAGAGGGGCGTCGGCGTGGTGCTTTCGTTCCGGAGGAGTCCTCAACTCGAATGGAGCGAGATCGGGTCAAAAGGTTCGCAAATCGTTGTTTGTTTTTCTTCGGCGCGGCGCCCTCTAGATCTGTACCGACTTTCTTTGTGCCTGTTTGCTGCGGATTATTGTCGCCCGTGGGTTCATCTGGAGAGCATTGTGTTAGATATGATCCACATAGGTGGCGAGGGAAAGCTCACTAGTCTTTTCGGATCCATTCGCACGGGCAAGTGCCCCTGGAAGATCAGGCGTTGACTCGTATTGTTTCGAAGTCATTGCTGTCTTCCGGTCTCTGGAGCTCCCTCTGCTCTTGGAATGTTCGGTGGAGTTTTCCGAACTATCTGAATGTTGTGGCTTGTGTGATGATTTCGGTGCTTTGAGGTTGCCGAAAAATGATTTCGAGGCATCGCGCGTATGCCTTGAGTCTTTGGGAGAAGGGAAATGTTGAGGAATGGCTGTGATACCGGGTGTCGTAGGCTCTGCGGGGCCTGTGCCAGGAGAGAGTGGGAGAATAGGACTGGTTGCCTTGCTGTCGGAGTCTTGCGTGACAGGGCGAATTGTTGCACCTTTGAAGAGTGGAGAGCTTGATGCAGATTTGGGCGAACGTGGTGTTAAGGGGCTCGGCCCGTCTGAACTGTGGTCACCTGGCGTCACAGGCGATGAGACCTTGTCTTTCTTCGACTCGGTCTTACACGAGCTCAAATCGAGGTTGGGCACTGTTGAAGTTCGGTTTGACATGTCGGGCGGCAATTGGACCCAGTCCAGGATGTATGGGAGGTTCGGTCAAGGATTTGTGGGTTGTAGCCCCCGTCACAGCTTCAGATGGATTGATCCTTGGGCTGCCAGATGTGTCTTTGGCCAACGCTGGAACCCAAATCACGTATGCGGCTGAGAGGCTCGTACGGGTATCAACTCTCGAGGTCTGACCGTGTGGTGGGGGGACGAAGCGACTTTCGAAGCTGGGTAGTACAAGGAGAGACGCAATGTTGTCTACCTGTGCGTCAAATGCAATGGCGAAGGTAGTATGGATCAAGTGAAGTATCGAGGATGGATCTGAAGCGCCAGTTATAGGGTCAGCGCAAAATCAGAGACATGTGAAAGGAAGAAGAAGTGTCAAAAAAGAACCAGAGGTGAGACCGCAGATGACATATGCAGGCAAACCCCGAGTTAAAAGAAGCCACCGACTCTTTGTTGACAGAGGCCAGGAACTAGCAGAAACAATGGACGTTGCCTGATTTCAGCTGACTCACCAATATCCTCCCGAGGTCATACCTAGGTATTATGGATTCAATTGTTCCCACCGATCCTTTATGAGACCAGGACTTGTTCAGTGCAAGTTCGCTTGCCCCCTCTTTTTGGGCGCTTCGAAGTTCGGGGATCGGCAGAGCGGAAGGGGGGCGAGATAGGAGTTGTGTGGATCAAGGTCAAAAGAACATTGAAACAACTCAATCTGAAAGCGGTATGATATCTTGTGTAGTCCAAGTTGTCAAAGTTGTAAAAGGTGAAGAATTTGTTGAAGAACACTATGAACCCAAAAAAAAGTCAAGTCCAAGTCTCTCGTGATAGACTTAGCGGTACACTAGTCCGAGCAGAGACTATCAAATAACGCTAGTATATTATAGAAGTCATAATTATTCGATATTCACAATTATAGATTGTTTTTTTTTGGGTCTTTGGAGAAACTTGAAACCGTTCCACATTCTCATTATCTTTTTCCTACTTGGGCAAATAATACTTGCACAAAATATACAAGAAAAGGGGATCTTTTTTTGAATTTCCTATATCCCCCCTGAAGGGCGAAACGTCACTTTGACCCAAGGAACACCTTCGCTTGGATGATCCGAGTCTGACGGTGGATAGGCATCATCAATGTCTATATCCGTCTTTGTCAGTTTGAATAACATTTTTACTCAATTGACATTCGCGTCACCTCCCGATAAAAAAGAAAAAGAAAAAGAAAAACACACTCTCTCAGATGGAGGTTGACGGGATTAGATTCTATTTGTCGAGTCCAAAGGTACTTGATATGGGCTGTACACGAATGATCAGAGCTCTCCACTTTTGTAGGTCAGAGCCACGGAATGTGTTGCCTTACGTTGCAGTGGATGTGGACTGTCATTGGTTGATCGGAGAACCAGTTACAGTACAATAAATCAGTGCCTGATTCCCTGATTTCCTTTGCCGGAAGATCCATGGTTGTGCTTTTTGGTGCTTTTGAATTGTGTATGGTCGCATATGCATACTATAACTACGCATAATATGTTGTACCTAGTCCATCTATAAAACGTAAGCATAGTAAGATAATAAGGAATTAATTTATTCTCTGTATTTAACAGAAACCCCTCTATAGTTATATCAGGGGTAAGAGCTAAATAAATGCACAAACGTGTCCGTGTCCAAAGTGTCGTCCACTTTTTATAAATTAATTTAACCTGGTCTCGGGTCCAACCTTGGAACTCATACGGAGTAGTCCCGCTTACCGATAAAGACCTCACACGGTCCATGGATGACTGCCTCCACTGGGATCTCCCGTTTTAGAGACAATCTTTGAAAGAGGTTTCCATTGCCTATAATTGTGATACGGTGTGCACTTTGTATAACATGGGAAGGCTCGGAGCCCACACTGACCATACTCCGCACTAGCACCAGCACAGAGGATAAATATGGAAATATTGTATAACACTTTAGATTGTGTTTTATATTAATTCTACTCTCCATAGAACATACGGACAATCTCTACTACCTAGGTATACACCTGGGCGATCCCTATGTCTGTCATACTTTTCTTATATCTAGATACAAAGGTTGACTCCCACACCGCCCTCCCATTTGGATGCCTTCCACTTGAGGTTCCATCCAATCTGAAACATGGCTGAAGATGTCAAACTAGCGCCTGGAGTGCTTTTGGCGCACGTGCACCTTTGTTGAGTGGATTTTCACTATGCATTTCCACCAATAGACCTCGGGCGCAATAGTTTAGCTACGAATGTCACAGAACCTTCGCCTATTTACTCTGTATGTTGTAGTTATATTGTACCCAGTACAGTGACTGGACTTAAGTTTCTACTGGCCACACCCCCTGATTACTGATATAATAGTACGCCCTCAAAAACCATAGAACCTCCATCAATTCATGGTGTAGGATAGTCAGTCCAAGCCTCTCTCTACTATTTAGTAAGTTCTCTACTATTTAGTAAGTATGTGAAAATACGCCCTGGTCATAGCTTTCAAGGTTCGATCGGCTCGGTAGACTGATGTTATTGCTGGAGAATCCCCTTCGATAGGATGATGCTTCATGTCATGCAGACTGAGCCTTTGCCTTGTCAATTTGCTTGTCCTTTGTTAATGAAGGCCCTTATAAGGGCCCTGCTTCACTAGTTTGCATAGTAAGAGTTTCTTCCTCCTCCATCTTCCTAGTAGCATGTGGCCTCAAGAGTTATCTTCTCGGCGTGGCATTTCTCTACGGTAGTAGCCCCATCATATCCTGCAAAGATCTTTAATCGTGCTCCAGTGCTGATGCTCGTGCATTGCTGTCCACGCTTAGACTTCGGCCTTCAACATACTCTTTCCAGTTGACTGGTCCTGGAGAGAACACCCCCGGACTGAGGGTTGTTGTGCCAGTACGTCGAATTGACCCCTCGGAGATAGGGAAATCAAGTCGGCTACGGCTTGTCTCTATGCTCCGGGTTTCTACCTGTCTGCCCTATAGAGATCCCTATATAGATTCTGCGACCCGGCGTCAAACCAGGTACAGTGACTAGACTTAAATTTTTAACACATCCAGCCACCGGACCCCCAGCCTCTGTTGCTGAGCGTTAGCTTAATCCATCTTTTTTAAGCGCTAGTCTTAGTACATAGGTAGAGATGATTAAGTATACGAGATCCGCGGATGTCAATAGGCTTAGCGTGGCGCTGACGCCGAGAAAAGGATTCGAAGCTTGTTCTAAGATAGAGGCTTCGGAAATAGAAGCTTATTAGGTTGATACTCTAGAAAATGTGATAGAAACACAGGCCAGCATATTAGCCAGCACCGCAAACTAGACCAGCACCCACACCAGCACCGAGGCCAGCACCGAGGCCAGCACCGAGTTTGGCGGTGAGAAACTTGGCCGGACAAATGTAAATCCTTCCGAGCCGAGACTCCTGCACCGGAGCAATGTAAATCCGATCCGTTCCCACGTGATGAACTGGATAAATTTTCGACCCTCCACAGTGTATTAGTATTTGTTCTTTCCCACCTGGGCAATGTTTCATGCGTGTGCATTAATACATGTAATATTGGCCATGCATAAAGCTATGTATCTATAGCTTGATCTTCACCGCCTTCAGTTCTCCTACCTGATTAATTAATGCACAGAGCTGTCATCTTCTTCACCTACTAACCTTCCCCATCCTGTGAACTTCATTCATTACCAGACATGGCACTAGTATCTGGCCCTGGGAGGGGTGAGGGTATCCCAGACTCCGAACTCCACTCCTCAAAGCATGTGACTTACATCAAGAATCTGGACACTGTGCGTGCTCGAAAGAAGATGTTGAATGTTAACTAACCAACATAGAGGAAAGATGAACTGGAATATTGGCTGACTGAGCACCTACGACTAAATGGTGTTTATTGGGGGCTCACCGCCCTGCATATTCTAGGTTGTCCGGATACGTTACCTCGAGATCAAACCATCGACTTCGTTCTCTCGTGCCAAAGTGACAATGGAGGCTTCGGTGCTGCCCCGGGTCATGATGCCCATATGTTGTACACCGTTTCAGCAGTTCAGATCCTCATAACCATTGATGCTGTTGATGAACTCGAGAAGCGGGGCCGAGGCGGCAAGGAGAAAGTTGGGTCTTGTATGACATTCCCTCATACCGATATGAATGATTGTTCACTAATTCATTACAGTTATTGCAAACCTACAAAATGCAGATGGTTCCTTCATGGGAGACCAGTGGGGCGAAACGGATACCCGTTTCTTATATGGTGCCCTCAATGCATTGTCGCTATTGCGCCTAATGGACCTGGTCGATGTCCCCAAAGCCGTTGCTCACATTCAAAGTTGTGAAAACTTGGATGGAGCTTATGGTATTCGCCCCGGTGCCGAGTCCCATGCAGGTCAGGTGTTCACTTGCATTGGTGCATTGGCCATCGCTGGTCGCTTGGACCTGGTGAATAAGGATCGCCTCGGAGCTTGGCTCAGCGAGCGCCAGATCGAAAGCGGTGGTTTCAATGGTCGACCAGAGAAGCTTGCAGATGCGTGCTACAGCTGGTGGGTGGGATCAAGCCTTGCCATGATCGACCGTTTACATTGGATCGATGGCGAGAAGCTCGCCGCATTTGTTCTACAATGCCAGGTCAATTGATTGTCAATTGTGTGGTGGAATATATTGCTAACCCTTATGTAGGACCCTGATGCTGGTGGCTTTGCTGATCGACCAGGAAATATGGTTGATGTATATCACACACACTTCAGCCTTGCAGGACTGAGCTTGTTGAAGTTCAATGGCCTTGAAGAAATAGATGCTGTTTAGTGAGATACTGGCATACATCTGGTCTTCTATTGTGGAGTTGCTAACTCAGATCAATAGTTGTATGCCGAAGGCAATCACTGCCAAATGCCTTGCGGGGTAATTCGTCAGTTGACTGAACGATCAATTGAATCCAATTGAAACCTCCCGCAATCTAATAACCCAGAGTTCTATTCTATGGACTATGGGATACAATGCGGGAGGAGAATAACAACCACGTTGACTTATTCCGCTTCATACCCCCCTACAATGGCCAAAGAGCTGTTAAGACATCGTGGCACATACCATTGTGTACCTAAGGATAATAATGTTGAACAGATGAATTGAAGTTCCAAGGGTCATTGAACTCAATCAAATCCCGTGACTCTTCCCGTGACTGGCAGGACGTACCTTCCTCAGAGCTCAAAGAGTGATTCACACAAGGGAAGCGATAACCCGTCCGCCTCGTCGATTTGTTTATAACGCCTGGTCTTCTTCTTCCATCGCTCCTTCACCAGCTTCTCTCATACCCACTTTCTTGGCCTTGACACTTTGGTTGTTTTGCCTTGTTTTGCCCTTTCCATTTGCATCTCATTCTATCTGTTACTTGTTGCTTCCTTCGGGGCTTGCACCATGGGCACTACCCTCGAGTGCATCATCTGTCCTGGACAGCCGCAGTTCAGCGATGTCTCCCACCTGTTGACCCATGCTGCCTCCAAGGCTCATTTGGCCAACCACTTCAAGCTCAAGCTTCGCACCGACGATCCTAACTCGGTCAAGCTTCTCGAGCGATACGACCAGTGGTTTGATAACAATGGCTTCGCGAAGCTGCTGTCTGCTCGCATGGCAAGCAAAGAAAGTCGGAAGAAAAGAAAGGACGAAGCATCGACTTCCAACACCACCAAACGCACAAGGAGCCAAGCATCCATCGTGGAGACCGAGGGCTCCAGCACTCCTGCAATGCCAGCCACCCCCAACCCTGATTACCTTGATCCTCGCCTGGCCGATTCTCACAATGACAACCAGCAACATGCGGGTACAACCCTCGCAGCAAGCATCCCAAACCAGTTGCCTACGGCGAACAGCAGTGCGAAAACTCGAACTGGTCCGACCCTCCGCTTGTTGCGATCGTCTAATGGCACAAAGTCGAATGTTTTGCCGCCTGTTAATGCTTCTGACCTCTACGATGAAAGCCAATCATTGGCTTTGCCTAAGACACCGATACAGCGCCTACACGAACCGGGACCTTTGGAGACAACATTGATTACCAACGAAGACACTCCTGATCCTTTTGTCGACTCTGGTGATCAAACCCAGGCATCGGCTGAGGCTGAGATGGACAAGACTCGGGCTGAAGAAATCTCAAGACTCAAGGGCGTTCTATACCCAGGCATGGATATTTTTGATTCCGCCACTGTGCAGATGCGTCGTCGGCGCAACCAGAAGAAGGACAGTGGTGTACTGAAGACCATGGAAGAAACTTCCTTGCTCGTGGAGCCTTCAGAGCAGGTCTATTCCCCTGGCGGAACTCTGTTGACGGAGCGTATGATCACGGGCAATGTGGAGGACTACAGCCCACTGAAAGGAGAGACTCCGATTCCCAAGGGAGGCCTCACTCGTACCAGGAGCACACGTCTGACCAAGGCTGATCCCAACGTGTCCCGTGCCGCGGACAGAAAGCGACAGAAAACGGACAAAGACCGCAAGAACATGGCAGATGAAGGGGCCAACGAAGAGCACACGTCTTCCCGCCGCTCGCGCCGCGCAGCAGCTCACTCTTATGTTGGTGACGATGAAGAGATTGGTCTTACTGTGAACACCTTTGGCAAACGGCCCAGGGGTGGCTTCGACGTTTTTGTTGATGAGAGAAAGGAAGAAGAGGACAGCAAAACAACTTATCAGCAACCGGGATTCAGAGCGCAGTTTGACACATTGACCCCCACTCGCCTTGTTTTGAACGGAAAGACCAACGCTGGCATTCATGCCCCGAGAATTGGACACGCATCCCTTGCCAAAGAGAACATTGAGCCTATTCTGAACCCCCAAGGTCGAATTGCCCCCCACGGTTGGAACTCCCCATTCGTTAAATACCCTGACTCCGATGACTTTGGATTCGGCCCCTCATACCTTCCTGATCTTGGTGATACATATGACACCCTTGACAAGGCTGGGTATCGATCCAACCCTCTGCAAGCTCCCTCGAAGCACCCCTTCTATGAGAGCCAGTATGAAGAGGAGCATACTGCAGCCCAGAATGGCTGGCTTCCAGTGGACCAGATAGTTCCATCCGACGTAACCATCCCCGAAGACGACCAGATCTTTCCAACATACTACTTTTCTACCGATGTGAACTAAATCCCACGACCATGCTGACCGACCCCAGGTTAACCCGCTAACATGCTGGTCAACCCTGTGACAGTGATGCTATGCGATGTTTCCCGAAATGGCCCAAGATGTTATGGATATCCAGAACCAAAAAGACAAACCCAAAAAAAAAAAAAAAAAAACCAAAACCAAAACCGAAAAACAAAACCAAAAACAAAATCCAAAAAAAAAAGAACAACAACAACCAAAACCAGAACAGTGACAGTGGTAGCTTTACCATTGGTTTGCACTCACCCGACGACCCAGACTTCCAAGGTTGTCGACACCCAGCCTAACTGCTATCTTCCAAGGTTCTAACAGTTGTGATTATTCATGGGGGTCCATTTTTTTCCCAACCTTGTTGGGCTGTTTAATATGATGTACAATACTATGATTAGCCAGTATCAATATGAAAATGTTCATTATGAATGCTTTCCGTGCCATATATCATGTACTAAATATTTTCTGCGCCAAGTACAAATTGCTTACTGCTTTCATTCTAGTCAAAAAGAAAACGAAACATCACATCTCCTTCAAGCAACAACCGCATACACTCATTCTATGATGAACACTCGCCAAGTCCCTGTTCTTTCGGCGTGTGAAACCAGAACCATCGTAAAGCGCCGGACCTGAGAGGGTAAGTACCTGAATTGCCCCAAGCACTTTCTGTCACGATATATTCAGTCAAGCATTGCCCCGGTGGTTCTACAACCAATCTGCTCGGAGAGCACTGAGTCTCTGTTCTGACTTCACCTCGACGCTCCCGCAAGATTTGGCCCCATCGATGAACGTCATCTGTGACCGTCTTTTGACATTGTTTGGAACGATGGCGCAGCTTGTACTTGAGGCCAATATAATCGAGTCTTGATCTAACATGAGGTACATCTCCTATTCCAAGAAGTGATCGAAATGGCCATATATCCTCTAGGAATACGGAGGTCCTTCTTTGATTTCACTTTTCGACGCCTGTATATATATTTCGACTACTTCCATTAGGCATAGTTGCTTGGCCATTCATTATTTCCTCCTATTACCAATAGATTCTGCTCTAGATACACGCTTATGCTTACCGGCTTCTAAGCCTAGTGAGTATCCACGGGTCTTCAGCTCAGGTCGCAACACATCTCGATATGGTCGCTTTCGTTCGGGGGAAGAACTCTGTCGAGCCCTATGGCCAGGAATCAGATACACGGCGTATTCCCCGGCTCAGCCTTTCACTGCTAGTTTCCCAATTCCTCGTGCTAACACGCTGTATTTTTTCAACTCGAGTCTGTAGCAGCATAGTCTCCAGTATTCATATGTAGCTAGTACCGTCCGGCCCACAGCAAGCTTTGATGTTGGGTGTTAAGCCTCACTTCATCTCACTCCATGACTCGGTTTTATCTAGTCTTTTACTTTAAGCCTAGGTGGATGAAGCTCTATAAGTGTGACAGTACAGTCCATCATTAATGATATTAATGATAGATAAACATGGACAGCTTCCTCGAAGAAATACACCAGTCACAGCTAGTAATTACGTCTTACGCTTTGTGATGAGCTTCTTTGTTGTTTCTCAGAGGCTACGAGGAGGCCGAAGCACCTGGCAAGTTAACTGAATGATTGATAGTAGTGTGCTAGCTCGGAGGATCGCGGGCAAGGAGATCACTGAGAGATCTGGATAGACTGGGGTGGTATTTTCTACGATCACACAGATACTGGACTGAATATCAATGTGTAGATGCACTGAACGATGAATGGGAAAGCGATGAATAGAAAGAATAGATAACATTATCTGCATACATAGGTACATGTATACACAATATGAGATCTATGTAGTCAGGTGCCTTCCCTTTTAGTCAGATCAAAACTCGTCCAGTTCCTGCCTCCACTGGGAAAATATAAATATCCCTCCCCCTCCTCCCACCCTCTCTTTCTGTTTCTTTCTTCCTTCCGCACCACTCCGGGTCCACATTGCACATCGTGGTTCCCGAGTTCAGCTCGGATCTTTGCTGCGGTCCAGGTTAGTCTGAAACAGATTAGGACACCACGGTCCGGTCTAATGGCACGAAGCATGTCGAGGCTTGGACCACATTCCTCCCTCGGCCTCTGTGGATACAGACTGTACTTTCCTGGGCTCTCCATTGACCTATGATGAGCTGGGCATAATTTTTGGCCCTTTCCCACAGAGATAGCTCTCTGTTGCCCAGTGAACAATGTTCTCAGGGCTTTTTTCTCTTTTCTTGAAGGTTCCTTCCTTCATGATCCCCTCCGTGACTGTGCACTGTGTCTCTTGTCTCTTGTCTCTCTGGATACATCCATGGATGTGTACTTACCTAGGTAATGACTATTGCACTCGCAGATTATTGGTTTGTTTGCTGGGCTGTTTTGTGGTCTGTTTCTTTGTTAACATCATGGGTAGACAGATAGTTTCATGCTAGTTCGTTTTTCCCAATTTTCATCACTCTCTTTCGCCCTCTTAGAGTCGTAGATGTCTATGCATGCTCATCAAACATGTAACTATACACGTTCACTCATGCAAACCTTCCACCATATCGACACCCACTCCTTGTAGACAAACTATGGACGTAGAATCCCTTCGCTATAAAAAAAGGCTTCAAATCATGGGATATAGTCTCGTTCCTACCACATTTGTGTCCGATATACAACCTGGAAGAGCTCGCCCCTGGGAAAATGCTGAGTCAGCAACCAATTAACGTCCAGCGCGTTCTGTACGCGTCGAGCTCCGGGTAAAATGCGGAGAACTCACATGGGACTCGACTTGAAGCATTCCTAGTCTGAGATCAAGCTGAGATGAAATACTCTTGTATTGAATTCCATTGAACCCAGTTTCTATCACGACCCATAACCCCTACATTTAACCCCACTGTTGTTCCACATACTTGCGGTGGGAGCTGTCTGTTGAAACCGTCGTCAAGATGGCACCTCATTCTTCGCAATCCTCTGCACCCTCTCCGTCATTAAAGAGAAAGCAAGCAAGCATCTCCAGCTTCTTCACGCAGAAACCCGCTTCCTCGGCCACGCCCAAAGTCTCCACACCCACCCCAGCCAAGCCATCTCAGAAAAGACAACCGTCGCCACTCGACAAGATCGAGCCGAAGCAAGACGATACCACCCCGGCAGACGACGACGAAGATGATGAAGATGACGAGGATATTGTGGCGCCAGCACCAAAGCGAGCCAAGACCGGCACAGAGGCGGAGGAGCCAATCCGAGTTGCGACAAGCGTGCCCTTTGATCACACCTCTCAGGCAAGCAGCAGCCAACGCACCGATATCTTCAAGTTCCAGAGCTCCCCCGCCGTTGCGCCAGTCCCCACAGAGGAGGAAGACCCAGAACAGGAACGGCGGAAGAAGGAGAAGGAGAAACTGCACCAGCAATTTGTCCGGAAGCTCGGTGGCTCAGACTGTCAGGTTGGGATTGGGAGACTCGCAGTGAACGATGCAGCCCTTGCGGAGGCGGAAGCTGCAGAAGCCGAGGAAGATGACGAGCCTGCACCACCACCGACTAAAGGAAAGGGCGCGAAGAAGGGCGCGAGCAAGCTCACGCCCATGGAGAAGCAGGTCATTGAAATCAAGCGGCAGAATATGGACACTGTGTTGGTTATTGAAGTGGGATATAAGTTCCGGTTCTTCGGAGAGGACGCGCGCACTGCGGCCAAGGAGCTGGGAATCGTGTGTATCCCGGGGAAGTTTAGATTTGATGAACGTAAGTATCTTCTACATTCCGGAATAGGGAAAACATACTAATGCCAGGACCTACCGCAGATCCATCCGAGGCACATATTGGCCGGTTTGCTTCGGCTAGTATCCCGGTGCACCGATTACACGTACATGTGAAGCGACTCGTTACAGCCGGCCACAAGGTCGGTGTGGTGCGACAGATTGAAACAGCTGCGCTTAAGGCTGCGGGTGATAACCGGAACGCGCCATTTGTCCGCAAATTAACCAATCTCTACACCAAAGGAACCTATATCGATGACGCTGAAGGTCTGCAGGGTCCTGCGCCGGCAGCGGGAGGCGCCTCTCCTGCCACTGGGTACATGCTTTGTATGACGGAGACCAATGCCAAGGGCCCCGGGAATGATGAGCGAGTTCATGTCGGGATTGTTGCTGTCCAGCCGGCTACAGGTGACGTTATCTACGATGACTTTGAGGATGGCTTCATGCGGAGCGAGATCGAGACACGACTATTGCATATCGCTCCCTGCGAAATCTTGATCGTTGGAGAGATGTCTCGAGCTAGCGAGAAGCTCGTGCAACATTTATCTGGAAGCAAGATGAATGTTTTCGGGGATGCCGTGCGTCTCGAACGGGCTCAGAGGAAGAAAACCTCCGCCGCCGAGGCACACAGCCATGTGTCGGGATTTTATGCAGGAAAGATGAAGGCTACCAGTACCGAGGAGGATACTCAAGCTGTGAAGTTGCTTCAAAATGTCCTTGGCCTCCCAGAGCAGGTGACTATCTGTCTGTCTGCCATGATTGAACATATGACCGAGTATGGGCTGCAACATGTGTTTGATCTCACGAAATATTTCCAGCCCTTCTCGGCTCGTTCGCATATGCTTCTGAACGGAAACACGCTGGTCAATTTAGAAATCTACCAAAACCAGACGGATCTCTCGACAAGAGGTAGTTTATTTTGGACCTTAGATCGGACGCACACGCGATTCGGACAACGCATGTTACGGCAATGGGTTGGAAGACCTTTGCTGGACAAAGTGTGCCTCCAGGAGCGGACGAATGCCGTGGAAGAGCTTATTGATCCTGCACGAGCGATTCCGGTGGAGAGAGTGCGAGGGTTTGCTACGCAAAGTCAAGAGTGATCTTGAGAGGAGTCTGATCCGCATTTACTACGGAAAGGTAGGTAATAATTCTGCAATGATAGCCACATCTGTACTAATATTGATCCAAGTGCGAGCGACCCGAACTTCTCACTGTTCTGCAAGCTATGCAGATGATTGCAATGGAATTTGCCGATATCAAATCACCTACCCAGACGGGCTTTCAATCATCGCTAGTGAGCGAGGCCATTGCCTCTCTGCCCACGATCCGAGCGTCAGTCGTCAAGTTTTTGGATAAGATCAACATGCACGCTGCACGAACCAATGACAAATATACCTTCTTTCGCGAAGCGGAGGAGACAGAGGAGATCGGTGAACTTAAGCTTCAAATTGGAAGCACCGAACACGGGTTCTCAGAACACCGTAAGGAGGCGGCGTCAACGATCGGGAGAGGCAAAGTCGAATACTCGACAGTATCCGGAATTGAGTACTTGATCGAAATCGAAAACAACTCCCCGGCGCTCAAGCGCGTGCCCGCATCGTGGGTGAAAGTCAGCGGCACAAAAAGAGTCTCTCGCTTCCACACGCCAGAAGTCATCCAGCTTATCCGCGAGCGTGATCAGTACAAGGAAGCTCTAGCAGCAGCCTGTGACCAAGCATACAAAACCCTCCTAGCTGATATTGCAGCGCAGTACCAGTCCTTCCGGGATTGCATCCAATCCCTCGCAACACTCGACTGCCTATTATCTCTCGCAGAGATAGCCCAACAGCCTGGCTATGTCAAACCAGAATACACAGAAGAAGCAGGTCTCCACATCGAGCAAGGCCGACACCCAATGGTTGAGCAACTCCTCACAGACACATACGTACCCAACGACACAAACCTCCAGCACGACGGTACTCGCGCGCTTCTCGTCACCGGCCCGAACATGGGCGGTAAATCCAGCTACGTGCGACAGGTAGCGTTAATCGCAATCATGGCCCAGATCGGATCCTACGTCCCAGCGTCTTCTGCCCGACTTGGCCTCTTAGATGCGGTCTTCACGCGCATGGGCGCCTTCGACAACATGCTCGCCGGCGAATCAACCTTCATGGTCGAGCTCTCCGAAACAGCAGATATCCTGAAGCAAGCAACGCCTCGGTCCTTGGTTATCCTCGACGAGCTGGGTCGCGGTACATCCACGCATGATGGTGTCGCTATCGCGCAGGCGGTGCTCGACCATATGGTTCGGTCGATCCAATCCCTCACCCTATTCATCACGCATTACCAGCATCTCTCGCGCATGGTACATTCCTTCCCGGATAAAGCTCTCCGCAATGTCCATATGCGGTTCACGGAGACAGGTAACAAGGACAAGGATGGGGATGAGGAGATCACGTTCCTCTATGAGGTTGCTGAGGGTGTTGCACATCGCAGTTACGGGTTGAACGTTGCGCGCCTGGCGAACTTGCCCCCCGCTGTTATTGACATCGCCCGTCAGAAGAGTGCTGAGTTGGAGGAGTCTATCCGGCGGAAACGGTTGGCTGGGCTTGTTGCGGCAGTTGGTCGCGTCCTTGATGATAAGGGTAGTCTCGATGGCGAGTCTGCTGGTGCTAGTGGCCTTCTTGATAGGCTCATGGCCAGTGCGGAGCAGCTGTAGTTTACATTTCATGTGGGCATTGGGCATTTTCGGTTGTACAGTTACATCTATGCATGAGTTTAGCATGATCTTTGATAGATCCATTTGAATATCAACATTGAATCAATTTTGAGGAAAGTCGGCCGCTATGCAGCCTGTCTTTGTCATATATCTAAGATAAAACGATACCATGTCTTTTGGACGTCCTTTGCCCTTCCCACTTTATAGCAAGAAACACTTAAGACATACAGACGACCTCCCCATCTATAGAGGGACATTACATAGCTACTGTCGCCTGCCCAGGTGGACTTGCTAGACATGTAGTTGGGAACCCCAGACAGCGGTTAAGCCCCGGAATATCCTGACCTAGATTGAACTCACAGACTACACTGGCCAGATGTTCTACGAACGCTTTCAAAACCTCGACCTCGACAAGGCTGAACTGGAAGTTTTCAAACTTTTTTTTGGATTCCATTGTTCTTTTTGTCGATCGGGCTCCGGTTCGAATCGGCGTTTGTCTTTTCTAGGTACCAGTAATGGGGAGAAGCTGGTACGTGGAAAAGAAGGGAGGAAACAACATCACAACCTCGTTTGTCGCATTGAGCCCATGCAAGCACGCCCAAATGGACGTGTGTATGTAGTAAAACACCAAGATCGAAACCAGACCAGACCGTGCCACAAGTCCACAAACCAGCCCTCGCGCAAGAACCTGAATTCGTTTTCTCGTATCAATAAAAAAAAGGCTTCTATTATCTTTTTTGCGCTCTCTGCTCCCCTCTCTCACGATCGTTTCTCCATAATCGACCTTCCGGGACTTTCGGCGTTATAAAAACCAAAAAGTCAATCCACCCAAACCATCACCTCCAGTCGAAACGTCGGAAATCGTAGAAACGGCCCTCGAGAGTCGGCAGACGGGGAAGATTGGGCAGCGCGGCGGTTTAGGGCTGAGGAAGATAGGAGGTTGAATGTACGGCAAGAAAGAAAAGCGGGGGACTCGATTTTGGCCGAAGAGTAATCATGAAAAACCGGTCGTAAGGGATATGCGAGAGAAGAAGAGAGACAAAATAGACGACGCGAGCGAAATTTCGTTTTGGTGGATTTTAACGGAGACGGCGGGCCTCGCGCTCGGACTCGAGCAAGCAGAGGATGTCGTCAACGCGGACTGGTGCGGAGGGAATATATGTTAGCGATGTGGTTCGGGCAAAGTTTTCGTCTTTTGGGTCGATCGTCGAAATTTATATTTCCAACATGGGCCCTCTTTTCATTCCATAATGAATAGGTAGAACCCATGTGGTCTTTCTTGCCTCCTCTTGTGATCCCCAAAGACGCCGGATTCAAAGAAATCATATCGCATACCTGGGCCCTTGACGTTGCGGATGATGGAGCGCGAGGTGTCGTCCATGAACTCGACGCGGACCTGGGTGACACCACCACGGGATCCTAAATAAATTGACCACAAATTAGCCATTGCTATTCCTCCAAGTGTCTGGTTTTCATCGGTTTGTGTCGGGCGATCCGGGGCGCAATGGGTGCACCCCGCGAATATCGAATATCGAATTGTGGGTTTTGGAGCTTCAAAAAGTTGGGATAGCACATACCGGTGCGGCCGAGGACACGGGTCACCTTGACGAGCTTAACGGGCTGCTTGCTGGAATCCATCTTGGAGGGAAGGAGAGGGCGTTGAGCTCGAGGGTTGGAGTTGGTTGGACTGAAGGTAAGAGAGTGTTGAAGTGGAATTTGGCCTGTGTGGGTTCGTGCAAATTACGCGAGGGCTCAGGGCTGGACACCTGAGCCGTCAGGCAGAAGATGAGTCAGCGGGATAAACTTTGACACCTGAGAGGGCAGGCATATTCAGGCATATTCAGGCAGATTCAGGCAGAGAATATTTTCTCAGCCCTCCGATATCGTTCAGCAACATCATTAGACAACTACGGCTCCCACGGGCAATTATTCTATGAAATCAATTCAAAGACTCATTGAAGACCAAACCAAGTGTCCTGTAGATATTTTAGATAGCCATACACCACAGAATTCTATCACGTGGGCTCATACTGTCCAGCGAACACGGTACATGCTCCCCGGTCCCGTCATTCGTCCACCGGAGTAATCTGCCCCTCCAATTTCTGCCGCAAGAAGCTCGAGTCATTCTCTCCCTCTGACTCCTCCGGACTATATCAATTGTTCTATCTTGTCTTCAAGATACGTCCACGGTCTCTGAATTGCAATTGACTTAACCTCTTTGTCGATTGATCTCCGATCAGCTTATTCCCCCACCAAAACCCCTTGCAAGCCCCGCGGCGCACCGCTCTATCGCCATGGATCTCGTCAACCAGTGAGTCAACCTCAATTAGAAACCCGCATTGGGATTCCTGCTAACATCACGATTCCAAACAGCCTCGAAGGCCGTCTTCTCTTCGCCGTGCCCAAAAGCAAGTGCCCTCCTACATCGTGACTCATAGACCGTTGCGAGCAGCGATACCCACCTGAACGAGAAACAAACATAAAGAACTCAAGACTGACGACGCAAAACCCACTATACAGAAGGACGTCTGCAACAAGCAACCCTCGACCTCCTCGCCGGCTGTGACGTCCAGTTCCGCCGTGAAACCCGCCTCGACATCGCGCTGGTCAAGAACCTGCCTATCGCGCTGATCTTCCTGCCGGCCGCCGACATCCCGACCTTCGTCGGTGAAGGCCGCGTCGATCTGGGCATCACTGGCCGCGACCAAGTTGCCGAGCACGATGCCACCCTCCCCGCCGGCGAGATTTCCAACGTCGAGGAGGTCCTCGACCTGGGCTTCGGCGCCTGCAAGCTGCAAGTGCAGGTCCCCGAGAAGGGCGATCTCAAGGAGGCCAAGGACCTCGTTGGTCGCAACGTCGTGACCAGCTTCACTGCGCTCACTGATGCTTTCTTCCGTAAGCTGGAGGGCGTCGAGGCTGGCCAGAAGCTCTCCACCAAGATCAAGTATGTTGGCGGTAGTGTTGAGGCTGCTTGCGCTCTCGGCGTCGCGGATGGTATCGTTGATCTTGTCGGTATGTTGCATAGATGCCAGTCAATGAATTCTTGCCTTGTGGAACATGCCTGAACCCGTTGCTAATACTCAATCTTCTGTTTAGAGTCCGGCGAGACTATGAAGGCCGCTGGCCTGAAGGCAATTGACACCGTTGTCTCCAGCACTGCCGTGCTGGTCAAGTCCCGCAAGTCCAACAGCGACATGCTCACCCTCCTCAGCTCCCGTCTGCGCGGTGTCATCACCGCACAGAAGTTCGTCCTGTGCCAATACAACATCCCGCGTGACCAACTGTCTGTTGCGTCTAAGGTTACCCCCGGCAAGCGCGCGCCTACTATCACCGCGCTCGAGGAGGAGGGCTGGGTTGCTGTCAGCTCGATGGTGGAGAAGAAGAGCATTGCTAACGTAATGGATGAGCTGATTAAGGTCGGCGCGAGCGACATCTTGGTTATGAACATTGCCAACTCGCGTACGGATTAAAGACTTGATGATACTTTGTTTTCCTTTTGTTGGGTTTTTATAGCATCCTTCTTCATGATTTCTTTTTTTATACTTCATATACTGTGATGAAATTTTCGGGATACTGTTTCCTTTTCTTCTGTTTGGTCTTAATAGAGACTGTGTCTATTCCAATGGGCATTGGACTGAGGACAAAAAGCACATACATAGAATGACATGGGGTTACATAGCGTGTGTGCAAGGGAATCTATTCATGTTCGTATATTGAGCTCTGCTCTACCTTCTCTATCTTTATATTTCTATATAAATAGTCACTCCCTGGTATAGAAATGAGAATATACCTCAATGCTAGTATGATACAGTCACATCTAAATGTGCCATATCCAAAAGCCGCCAAAAAACCAACAGAACCCATCAAAATCATCAAAACGAATGACAATGGTATCATCAAAAGACATCAAAAGATCAAGAAAAACCAACACCAGAAGCCAAAAGAAAAAGCCCACACCAAATCCTCATATTTCCTTCTCCCCCAATCCAACCCCCTCCTTCCGCCCCCGTTGAATAGCCTTAAGACACTGCCCAACACCCTCAAGATCCCCAAGCAACCCAACATGCCCCCGATCACTCTTCACCAACCCATCCTTAATAATCCTATACCCAGGCGGCAACATAGCAGCCGAAGCAAGACAAACCCCATCTCCAGCCGCGAACGCAAGATCATCATACGCATCAACCTGCTTAATGCTCTCACGCGACACAACTCTTGCCCCATACACAGTCGGCAACGTCTTCCCGTACAACACCGCCGCAGGCGGGTATCTGTTCTCGGAATGGTGCGACGGCCGGAACGCCAGGTTCTCCTTGAACCGCTTCGTCTCCGCCAACGTGCGCTGCAGGTATTCCCTTGCCGCGGCGCGCGGGATGGTGGTCGTCGTGGCGATTTTGGAGGTCGTGGCGCTGCTGCGCGGTTGTGCGCCTGGTCCGACTAAGCCGTCGGCCGGGTTTCCGGCCTTTTCCGCTGCGTATGCGGCGTACGAGCCTGGGTTATGTGGTGTGTTGCTGGCGCGGACGTCTTTGTCTGTTGCGATGTGCTGTCCGTCTTGTGGGAGGTTGTGTAGGTCTTGGGTGAGGAGTTCGTCGGAGTCGTCGCGTAGACCCATGGAGAAGCGCTTGCCGATTATAGGGATGTCTTTGAAGCCCAGGGTGGTTGGGGCTGGCGGTGCGGGGAGAGCTGGACCGAGACATGGAGAGAGACGGTGTTCTTCCCAGGTCTTGGGGTCGAAGAAGTCGATGCGGAATTCCTTTTTGCTTTGCTTGTCGATGAAGCAGTGTCCGTCTTCTGGGAGGAGGGCGAAGCTCGTGCGGAAGGTGAAGTTTACTTGGGCTGTTAGCACGCGCGAGCTGAGGAGGACGTCGTCGCCGCTGCGGAGTGGTCCGAGGATGTTCACGCAGTGCTGTGGTACGCCTGCGTACACGACCCCGGCGAAGAGATCAGGTCGCTCGTTCACGGCGTGTCGGGTTATGAGACCGCCCAGGCTGTGTGCGATGACCGTAGCGCCGCGGCGGGGTTCGCCAGGTGAAGGCTCCTGGTTGCATCGCAGGCTCTCTAGAAAGGCGATGAGCCTGCGCGAGAGCAGCTCGGGGCTTAGACGCCAGTCGTAGCCATAATCGTGGACGCGCAGGTCGCCACGTAGGGCATTTTCGCTCTTGCGCAACCGTTTCATCAATCGTCGACAGACGTCAACTGGGCCGACGTGGGAGAGAACCCCAGATGGAATGATTGTCTCCTCCATGCGCTCCTCATCCTCTGGGTTCAGGCCGACCTCCAAGTCCACTTTCCGCAGATTCAGGCCAACCTTCATCGGCACCCAAAGTTGACGATGGGGTGGCTTAGCGGACCGGAGGATTGATCCTCGGTAGCCTCCTAGAATCACGACATCACCCGTAAGATCTGCCATCGCTTCTTCCAAGATTGGATGAGTTATGCTTTGATTGTTCCGTGGTGTTATCGGCGGGGTCGCAAGCTGCGGTGCTTGTTCCGCTTTGGTAGTACCGCACACACCGTTGCTGTTATTTGATGAACCATTTCCAAGCTCTAGCAAGAATGGACGAGATCCCCAATCAGTGCGGATATCTTGCAGATGGAGATTAGGCATGCTGAGCAGCCTGCTACTCGAGTCTTGGAGACTATCCTTGATTGCCTTGAACCGACTGTTTACCTGAGAATGTACATTCTCGTATAATGGTCGCTGCTCTAGCGATGATGCCGTAGACGACGCACGCAGATACAGTGAGTGATCCGACGAGGATCTCCGCAAGCTTGGCGGTCGACCGGGCATTGCTGAACTAGGCCTCCTTATGAAGGAATGTTTTGCGGCCGAGGTTCCATCTGGTGAGCGCAGCTCAGGTATCGGCTGAGCGGCTTCTGCATCATCCTCAATGCTAGAGCCGCTTTGGTCAAGGGGTGACGGCGGCGAATGCAGGACCAACGATGAAGTTCTTTTCGGCAATCCCGAGTTGTTTTTAGCTGGCGGGGCTACCGTCTGGCTGCGGATTCGGTTTTGGCCATTGGGGACACGGAACGCGAGAGAGGGCCGTTTCCTCAAAGAGGTCAGATCAGGCAGGAATCTCTTCAACTCGCCAGACCAGGCGCGCGGTCGGCGAGGCAATGAGTTTTTCAGTAAAGTCCCGACAAAGCCAGACCGCTGACTCACGGCTGTATCCTTCGACCCGGCTTTTTCAGGAATTGAGGCAAACAGATCACTGCGAGGTCCATGCGCAAGGTGGCCCAGCTCCGGTTGATTATACTGTGCGGAGGGGTATGATGCCCTAGGCTTATGTCCGGACCTTCGTTCGCGCGGTGACGGTGCTGGTGATGGTGCTTTTTCGACCTCGGGTTCCACTGACTCAGGCTCGGCCGTGATTTCCGACGTAAATAGACCATCCTCGCCTATATTATCCGGTATCGTCGTAAAATATGATCCCTGATGTTCCAGCACGCGGTTCTTCTCTTCCAATGGGGTCGCTCGGGCCTTCATGCGGCTCTGCTCGCGCCCGATGCTAACCCCCACCACGTCGCCGGCGACATCTTCATCGGTAACCTCGGTCGAGTGCGGGAGTGGTTCGTCGCTATCGGAGCTGGAGAATGATGAATAGTGGGAGGGGGAGTCTGAGACGGCCAGATTCGAAGACGTCTCGGAGTACAATGTCTGTTTCTGCGGTGGTGCGGCCGTCGGCGCAGCGCTTTCCGGGGCCAGGCGTGAGGAATGGGGTTGGTCGGCGGGAATTGAGGTCATGGCGATTTAGGCCGAGAAAAGAGGCAGCTCTATAACTGGTTCAGAGCATGAGGTCGTACGAGTGTGCAACTGTCACAAAACTTGGCATTGACCGGATGATGCAACAATTGCGGGGGGCAAAACGTGGAGTAATTGTAGAAAGCTCCTGATATCTGTATGTCTGTATATCTGTATATCTGTATATCTGTATACTGGTACAATGTATATTTTGGAAGAAGAGTTGTTTTCTTTTCGAATGTTCTCATAAAACAGTGGGTTCCACCAGCACAGCCCTCCGGGTCGGTCGGATGTTCTATAAAAAAAGTTAAACGTCTCGTGGACGTTTGCAATGAACTTTTTTAAGAAATTTTAAGCAAAGATTAGATGCTTGGCTGGATGTACAGGTTAGATTGTACATATCTATCTTTTCCTGTCTACACATGTACATTTTAGTACATTTAGTAGATATAGTACATATAGTAAGTACATAGGTATAATCGCCCGTTCATTTGCATGTGAGAATGACCAAGCTTCATAGTAGATTCTGGAAATATCTTCCTACTATTTCTAAGCTATCACATTACATTATCTATCTGGATATTACCTGTTCTCCGTAAACCGACCAGACCGAATCTCCTCCGCTCCCTTATTCGCAATCTCTCGATTCCGCTCAGCACCCTCATTAGACCCAAATGTCCGATCTACAGCTGTATTCAACGCCCCACGCAATGACTCTCCAGCACCCTATAACACAATCAGACCCCAATTCCCCCCGAAAAGGATTCCAACTTACATGAACCGACGCCGCAGCGCCTTTCACTTTGTCTCCAAACCCCCCACCAGCCCGTGCAGCCCAAGACCCAGAAGCCGAACGATCCTCCATTTCCGCACGCTGCGCCGTACTGGCCGTGTGCGGGAGTCGTGCCTCCTTTACCATCCGGTCATCACTGCGAGACGGCGACGGTGAGAGCGGTCGCTGGCGGGTCTGGGTTGGTCCGCCTGCTGACGATTTTGAGTAACTGGCACCCGTGGCAGGATTGTAGCCCTTGGATGAATCGTACTGAGATTGTGTATCGCGGAGGCCTGTTGGGAGGCCTGGAGCGCCAGTTGAAGAGCCGCCACCGACTGCGCCGCGGGAAGTCTGGGTTGGATCGGCGTGTTCGTAGCTTTGGTAGGTTCGCGACATGATTGTATATATATTTGATTAGTTGCCCTTGGTGTTAGGAGAAATATGACAGTTCTCATAGACCTCGTAGTTCTCGTTCGGTCCATACTTCCTAGATAATGACGTCACGATGAAAGCCGATTGGATCCATCGATCATGGACTCCGTGTAGAATCGGACTGTTCTATGTATATCACTGAGATCTTCCAGGGTTCATGCATATATTATTTTATGTTCAATGAGAAACAAATAATGCATCCCCAGGAAATTGATTATTCAACACTTCTACTTGGCCCGGGGGGAAGCCGAGGTCCAAGGAGCAGTTTTCCTAATATGGAGCATCTCCGATACTACCTAGAGATTCTTATATCTCTACCTCCTCTTCTTCCCTCTGTACAACACAGCTTCTCCCTTTACTCATAATCCCACTCAAACATCCTCCAAAATGACCAACAAACAAATCATCTACACCACCCCTCCGGCCCCGGCCATCGACCCCTCTCTCAGCACTGGTACATTCCGCCTAAACACCCTCCCCATCCCCAAAGATGTCCCTACAGACAAACTCCTCGTACGCGTGCACTACCTCTCCCTCGACCCAGCCATGCGCCAATGGCTCACCGCCAAACGCTCCTACATCGCCCCCGTCGAGCAAGGCGCCATCATGCGCGGCCAGAGCATCGCCCAAGTCCTCGCCGTAGGCAGCAGTCTGAGCTCCAAATACAGCAAAGGCGACTGGGTCGTCGCCAGCTCCGGCTGGCAGGAGTACGCCGTGGTCAGCGCGAAAGAAGCAGAGAAGATAACCGTGCCAGCTGGCGGACGGCCCACAGACGCAATGTCCGTGCTCGGCATGACCGGGCTGACGGCGTACTTCGGCATGGTTGAGATCGCGCAGGTGAAGAAGGGAGACACGGTTGTTGTTTCTGGCGCTGCGGGCGCGACGGGCATGGTGGCTGGCCAGATTGCGCGCATTAAGGGCGCTAAGCGTGTTGTGGGGTTGGCGGGTACCAAGGAGAAGTGTGATTTCTTGGTTAGGGAGCTTGGATTCGATTCTGCGGTCAATTATAAGGATGCGGATTGGAGGAAGCAGCTTAAGCTCGCTACGCCTGAGTATATTGATGTCTTCTTTGATAATACCGGGGGTGATATCCTTGATGCTTGTTTGGCGAGGGCGGCTACTAACTCGCGCTTTGCTATCTGTGGCGCTATCAGTCAGTATAATGCTGCTAAGCCGCAGGGTCCGGCCAGTTTTATGAGTGTGATTGTGAGTTCTCTTGGTTTTGGAGATTTTGGACTTCCAGGCTAATTATGATGACAGTCTCAACGGATCACCATGAAGGGTTTCATTGTCTTCGATCATGCGAAGCAATTCCCAGCTGCCCTCAAGGAGCTCGGCTCTTGGTTGGCCGAGGGTAAGCTCAAGCGCAAGGAGCATATCGTGCCTGGTGGATTGGAGGCGGCGCCTCAGGGTCTCGTTGACCTCTACGCTGGTGCTAACACCGGTAAGATGATGGTTGAGGTAGCGCCGGTCAGCGAGGCATTGGCTGCAAAGGCCAAGCTCTGAACGTACTTCTGGATAGCGCGCATTTCGGGCTACGGGACTTTTAGCATCAGACTCACACCGCAAATGAGGATGGTTTAGATGCAGTCTATGCTTGTCCTTCGTCTCGGGTACTATGTATGTAAATATATCTCCAGCATTAGGAAATCTCGAAATATGTGCGATGAAGACACTTCAAACCCTTGTAATTCTTATAATTCTTATATTAAACAATAAGATACATCTCGTTATATTCTACTCCTGTATTGTCTGTACAAGTGAAGTGACGTCATTCTGATATATATGAGCCCTGAGCACGTCGGTCTCTGATATTCAAGATTAGGAATTGTAGATTGGAGCATATGACCTACAAATGATTCATGCCAAATTATCATTAGAACGACCTTGGAAGTTTAAGCTTTTGTCCTAATTTCGAAAAGCCATAACCTGTCCCCATTCTATTCGCCTATGTGTACACCTGAACAGCCATGCCGCGATTCTACCTACCGATCCTCACCAAGAGCCCAACGGTTCTAACACCAATTCCACCAATCCGAGTACCAAAGCTCTCTCCTCTTTTACCTTCTCGCCAATTCAGAGTCAATCCTACTAGAAGATCCCCCATTTCAGAAGAAACCAAAATTGCAGCCAATGAAAGCAACCAAAGCTTCAAGCTACAAAACCTATTCAATGTGAAGGACAAAGGTAAGCTATAATAATAACTCTAATCAACAACCCCATCCTAACAACAGCAGTGGCCCTCGTCACAGGAGGCGGCTCAGGGATAGGCCTAATGGCCGCGCAAGCATTAGCCGTGAACGGCGCCAAAGTCTACATAACCGGACGCACAGGACAGAAACTCGACCGCGTAGTCAATCTTTACGACAACGTCGAAAACGAAATAAGCGGCAAGATAATCGCGCTTCCAGGCGACGTAACCAAAAAAGACGAGATCCGCAAGCTAGTCTCCGAGATCTCCACGCGGGAAGGTCACCTCTCAATCCTAATGAACAACGCCGGAATATCCAGCCATACACAAGGAACCGAGAGCGAAGATACCTCCGAGCTCCGTGAATCCCTCTTCGAAGACCCGGCCGCGACATTTGAGGAATGGGACTCGGTGTTCCGCACGAACGTCTCGCAGCTCTTCTTCATGACAACGGCTTTCCTGCCGCTGCTGCAGCGCGGCTCGGAGGTCGAGCATGGTTGGTCTAGCACTGTGCTCAACACGACTTCTATCTCGGGGATTGTGAAGGTTGCGCAGCATCATTTTGCGTATAATGCTTCCAAGGCGGCGTCGATTCATTTGACCAAGATGCTTGCGCAGGAGGTTAGCTCGTCTAAACTGACTGTTAGGGTTAATAATATTTCGCCTGGGGTTTTTCCTAGTGAGATGACTGCTGGGGAGAGTGATGAGATGCAGAAGAGTTACATTCCGGCGGAGAAGTATCAGAAGAAGGTTCCTGCTGGTAGGCCTGGGAAGGATGAGGATATGGCTAGTGCTGTGCTTTTTGCGGTTTGCAACCAGTACTTGAATGGGCAGACGGTTGTGGTTGATGGCGGGTATGTTCTTGCTGCTGGGACTGTTTGATTAGGTGGACTTGAGAGTTGTGTATAACTAGGTAATTTATTATCTGTTTGAGGGTATCTGAGTAGTCGCCAAGAACATATCAAAAGAAGCATGTCGTAATTTGCGCCTGAGTAATGATTATGAAGATGTAATATAGCATCTTCAGGCCACCAAGCACGCATTATATGGGGGTATCAAGGTCCAGCCTTGTTCAATATCCCTTTGCGCCTGCTTCGCAAACCACCACACTATTTATCCATTCCGATTGCAACAACTTCGCAGTTGTGATACGCTTCCACGAACACGGGTGCAACATTGCATAGATAGCGTTGCGTCGTCTCTACAGACCAGATATTAGCGATTTGTCTTCGGCGCCGGAGGCCCTGAAAATTATACTATAACATACCTGCCCCAGAGCCTCGATAGGCGGGTATCCATCCTGCCCGCTACGAGAATGGAGGTACTCCAGATACCGCGCATCCTCCTGATTAGGACGCGCACTACGCCACAAAATCCGATCAGTGACCAGCGCCATGTAAACCACAGCAGTGGCCCATACATCAGCAGGACGAGAATCACAATCATCACGGTTATCGTGTTCATCATGACAATGAGATAGAAAATGAAGGTCGAATTCTTCGGGGGCAATATACGGGAGTCTCATACCCACAAACGAAGCAGTGGGTGAGTTCGCAATGATAGCCTGACCACCATTGCCAGAAGACCCAGAACTCTGACGACATAATGAATTCAGCGACCACGGTAGCGTGAACGACCATGCACCATGTGTAGATGGCTGTGGTCGCGGGGGAAGTGTTCCTCCTCGCCCAGCCTTAGCGGACTCCTCCCACATCCGCCGGATATGTCCATCGCCAAACCCGGCTAGCTTTACAGCTCCGTTGGCAGTGAGCAGAACTGTCTCGAGACGGACATCGCGGTGTGCCGTGTCGTGGTCGTGTAGGGAGGCAAGCGCGCGCAGAATCTGGGTTATGATACAGTCCGCTTCTTGGGTTGGGAGGGCCCCTTTGCGGGATAGGAGGGTGTGGAGGTCGCCGCCGGCGCAGTATGGCATTACCAGGCAGAGCTCGGCGCGTTCGTTATGCAGGATGTCTAGGATTGGGAGGATGTTGGGGTGGCTTGGATGGAGGGATGTTGAGTGGGAAGAGCTTGGAGGACCTCTGAGGATGGAGCGTCGATAGACTTTGATTGCGACTAGTTGACTATCGCTTGCTTGCTTTGTTTTGCTTTCATGGAGACGGGTTGTGCTGTTCGAGCCGTAGTGTACCATCTGGCGATAACGGCCATATTTGTCTATGAAGGAGAGATTGGGCGATAGGGATGGAGATTGTGATTGTGATTGAGTAGATATTGGTGGCGCTGAGTCTTGTCTTAACAAGGGCTGCTGGTCTGTTGGGACCGATCTCAACAGGGGTAGAATGTTGTTCTTGATAGCGGTACCCTTGGATAGGTGGTGTTCAGCTGAGAGCTTCCCTCGTATCAAGGTGTGGTTATGATCGACGGCCTGGGCTGGAGGACGCATGACAGTTCAAATGGTGTACAAGGTGTGGCGTCGCCCCTTTCTGTATGTATATAACGGGGGAGAACTCCAGAATGTTGAATAGAGAGAAACATCATATTTTCAACGAGGCATCAAGCCAACACCTTTTATAGACTGGGATTTGAATGAGCGAATTCCCCCTTACTGATCCCGGGGCCTGGGTGGAAGATGAATAAGGGTTGCACGGGAGGAGAATGTCCAACTCCAATGCCTGCTACCCTACATCATAGCTTTCCCATGGATAGATTGGACTCGATTGGAGTCAACCGAGATAATTTACGATTGGATGGGACAAACTGCTCATCTGGAGAGCGATTAAATTTTTTCGAATCCTTCGAAGCCGCTCTTAGCGAAAGTGACGGAGTTGGGTGAGGTCTGAATTGAGTCTGCATCGGTCTGTGGAGAGGAAAAATCCCTCACGGGAACTAACACCACACTTTCGTGGCTGTGTCCTTTCTGTTTTTCCTTTCACTCTGCCTGCTTTAGGAAATCTGCGGCATTTGTTCTTCTATTTTACTACCACAAGCAAGAAATCTCTTCTGTTTTAATATCTAGCTAACTTGGTGCAGCTGAACTAGAGGAGAAAGTTAGGGCTGTGTTCTGTATTGTCACATGTCAACTGTCTACCATTAATGATTGGTTAAAAAGCTTAGCCCCTGTGATAATACGGTATATGTATGTAATATAGCAACGTTTCAAGACAGACATATAAGGTACTATCTGCCTGTCATATAAACCTCTACACTTATGTATCTGTGGACCCTTATGGATGTATTCCGTATGGATGTGAATTTCTCTTTATTCCCTCATTTGGTTTCCCACAATCAGCAGGTCCCTCGTGGACTCGCGTGCGTGATACATTTCATCTGGGAGAACCTTCCCAATTCATACATGAGCTTAGCCAGCTTCGGTCTAGACATGCTGGAGCCTCCCACACCCTAGTTCCGATATAAAGGCCGAGGGTTGCACCTCTACTATTTTCCCCTTAAACTTTCAGCTACTCTTCGCTGTTCTCATTTAGTCTCTGCTTTCCCGCCAGGGCTGTCATCGTTCTTATACTGTTCGACTTAGTGTCTGCTTTTACTATATTCTTCTTTGTCTTCACTCCTTTTCCCATACTATTCCCTCCGTCCTCTCCACACCTCTGTTTCAACTCACGGCACCCATGAGCCCAGATAACACCAAGAACGACATCGATGTCGAGTCAGAAGGTGATAAGTTCAAAGATGATGAACGCACTGGACGTCCCAAGCAGATCACCTTCGAGGGATCCACCTCCGCAGAGGGAGTTCGGTCTATCTATCAGCCGACTCAGCTGAATCGGACCCGCTCGATAAGCCGTGATACCATTCATAGCACCAGAAGCAGTGTTCGGGGAATGCCCGAACTGCCAATTGAGTTCCGAACCATCTCCATCCAGATCTCGGAATCCCAGAATACCCCCAAAGAGGCCATTATCGATTCCACAAAGGAGAAGCCACCCCATCAAGACTACTTCGAGAACTTGGACTTCCACATCATATCCACCGACGGCCTGTGTCGAGAATTCAATGTTGATCAGCGTACTGGACTAAGCTCTTCCTCTGCAGCCACACGTTTGCAGCGAGATGGCAAGAATATAATTGCCCACCATCAAGAGAACTATCTCAAGAAGATCTTCTTCTACGTCTTTGGTGGATTTTGCTCGGTTCTTTGGGTGGGAGTCGTCATCTTCTTCATTTGCTGGAAGCCTCTCAGCAACCCACCCTCAGCTCAAAACCTCGCCATGGCCGTCCTCATTCTGGTCGTCATTGCTCTGCAGGCAAGCTTCTCGGCTTTTCAAGATTGGTCCACAAAGCGTGTCATGAACTCGATCCTAGATCTCCTCCCCGCAGAAGCCATGGTGATGCGCGACGAGAAACTCATTCGTCTTCCTGCCACAGAACTGGTCGCTGGTGACATTGTTCACATTGGAATGGGGAATAAGGTCCCAGCCGACATGCGTCTTTTGTCCAGCTCGGGCGATGTTCGCTTTGATCGTGCTATTCTGACAGGCGAGTCGGACGAGGTTGAAGGCGCCATTGACTGCACCGAGACCAACTTCTTGGAAACTCGCAATATTGCTCTCATGGGAACCGGCGTCACTAATGGCAATGCTGTTGGTATTGTCGTTTTGACCGGCTCGCGCTCCGTGATGGGACGAATTGCGTCAATGACAGCCGGTGTCAAGCAAAAGTCAACCTTGATCCAACGCGAGATCAATCGCTTCGTCACAATCATTGTCATCCTTACAGTCTTCTTGGCTTCGCTGATCCTTTTCACCTGGCTAGGATGGCTGCACCGGGACCACCCTTCCTACATGAGTGTTGTAGCCATGCTGAACAATGTCATGGGGTGCATTGTTGCCTTCATCCCTGAAGGTGTGCCTGTCGCCGTCGCATTGACCCTTATGATGGTTGCCCGACGAATGAAACAGACAAACATCTTGCCCAAGGGACTGTCGACTGTCGAGACACTGGGCTGTGTGAATGTACTCTGCTCCGACAAGACTGGCACTCTCACTCAAAACCGCATGTTTGTCAAGTCACTCGGAATGGTTGATTGGGAATACAGCCTCGAGGATTTACTTCCTGGCGAATTTGGAACTGCTGATCTTCCCGAAGGCCTGCAAAATATGCTACAAGCATCAGTTCTGTGCAATGATGCCACGTTCGATCCGACTACGATGAATTTGCCCATTCATGAACGTGCCGTTAATGGCAATGCTACAGATGCGGCAGTTTTGAGATTTGGTGACAGTGTCGGACTAACCTCCCCAACTAGCCTGGCTCCGTATGAACGTGTGCATCAGATTCCGTTCAACTCAAAGAACAAGTGGATGCTCACCCTGCACCGCGACCCAAAATCTACCAAGGAATTCATTCTCTACGTCAAGGGAGCACCAGATGTGCTGCTGGACCGCTGCGCCACTTACTGGTCCGCTGTTCACAATGCAGTCCGTCCACTAGATGGCGAGGCGCGGGAAAAATTCTCGAACTTCCAGGCTAAACTATCACGCCGCGCAGAGCGGGTGATTGTCATCTGTCAACGTCGCTACATCCCACGCTCCGCCCCCGGCTCTAACAATTTCAGTAACGAGATGATAGACCATGGTGTGCAGGATCTCACAGTTCTCGGTATCTTTGGCATTGTTGATCCCCCACGCCCAGAGACCGCCTCAACTGTCGCAGCTTGCCGCAAGGCGGGTATCCGTTTCTTCATGGTTACCGGCGACTTCGGCTTGACGGCGGCTGCCATCGCTCGCGAGATTGGCATTTATGACGGACAAGCTGAGCCAGATACCATCGAAGAGCTGAGGGATGGCCTCGACCCATCAATGGAAGTCAAAGTACCCAAGTCACGACACAGCCTGCTTCTCGAAGGACCCAACCTCTCTTCGTTGAATTCAGAGGACTGGGAAACCATCTGCGGTTACGACGAGATTGTTTTCGCTCGCACAACCCCAGAGCAAAAGCTCCGAATCGTAACAGAGCTCCAAGCTCGTGGCTGCGTAGTTGCCGTGACAGGCGATGGCGTCAACGATGCCCCAGCCCTGCGCGCAGCAGACGTGGGCATTGCAGTCGGATCCGGCAGCGACGTAGCAATCGAGGCAGCCGATCTGGTCCTCTTGGACAAATTCGACTCTATCATCGAGGCCATCCGTCTTGGTCGGTTAGTCTTCCAGAACCTGCAGAAGGTAATCGCCTACCTACTCCCAGCAGGTAGTTGGTCCGAGATCTGGCCCGTTCTCATGAACGTGTTCTTCGGCTGTCCTGCGCCGCTCAGCACCTTCCTCATGATCATCATCTGCGTCTTCACCGATCTGTTCGTGTCTCTTTCGCTCATCATGGAGAAGGAAGAATTCGACCTCCTCGGTCTCCCCCCACGCCGTCCAACAAAAGACCATCTCATCAACCTCCGCATCTACGGCCAGTCGTACCTGTTCGTCGGTGTGATGGAGACATTCAGCGCCCACGCTATGTTCTTCCTGTACATGTGGCGTCACGCCGGTATCCCCTTCTCCGACCTTATATTCGCGTTTGAGGGCTATGCCGATGGCTTCCATGGATATAGCGCGGACGAATTGACCAAGTTCGTTAGCGTGGGCCAGTCTGTCTACTTCGTTACCTTGGTCATCATGCAATGGGGTAACGTCTTGTCTGTCCGCAGCAAGCGTATGTCCCTGCTGCAAGCTGATCCGATTCGGCCAGCCCGTCGCAATCCGTGGTTGCCTCTGGCGATTCTTATTTCACTGGTCATCGCTATTTTCGTCACTGAGGTGCCCGGCATCCAGAACCTCTTCAGCACGGCCTCGGTTCCAATCGAGTTTTGGTGTATCCCGCTTGGTCTTGCAATGGGCGTCCTCTGTATGGATGAACTGCGTAAGGTCTTGGTCCGGATGTTCCCCAAGGGACCTGTGGCCTGGGCTGCGTGGTAATGACACTTTGGAAATGGTTGCTCATGAAGAAACCCTCACCGAAAAAGGAAACCTCGAAGGTATCTGCAATTTTACTAAACCAGGAGGTTAGCCGCATCGTACACTTATCATGAAGCACATTGGCTTGCTTCGTTACTTGGTTTCTCCCTATATCGGGTTGCTTTGTTCGATCATTTGTCATTACATGCAATATTTCAATGTTGATAGCTCCTCTGTCACGATGATTCCATGGATTTGGCGAGAGCGAAGGGGAAAGATAGATGCCAATAGAGGCTGTTACCCCTGGATATAATGAATATACATACCTTTGAATCAAAAAAGCGATATTTGAAACATATTCCTTCCCTATGTGTCTTTTGATATAGCTTTACCCTCTTTGGGGCTTTGTCCCTTGAGGGATCTAGATGTAGTCAGTCGCCTTCATCCAATACCCGTGGACCAGCACTGCCTCTCCAAGTATGCAGAAGTAGCTTATTCCTCTAGCAAAAACAATCGAAAGATTGAAAAGACCTGAATTGTTTGTAATACCACTAAACAAGTACGTACCAACGATGAAGAACAGCGATTGCATCAGGGCATGAAAGTCAGGATGGCTAAAAATACAAGATGGAGAAATAGTGGGAAAAGCAGGAAGTGAAAAAAGACCAGACAATGAGCTAAGAATACTGGGATTCATGGGTGGGAAAAAGAGAAGAAATATAACGAGAAGGGAGAAACGAGTGGTTCTCATGCAGTCCAAGATACAGAGAATAGACAGAAGGCTGTGCAGCGAGTGACATGTGCGTATACGGGATAGACAATTCATTGTAGGGCCAACAGAGACGTTGGCCAGGCTGTGATGTCATGCTATGCGTTCTCTGGGATAGCGAGTGGATATCAAGATTGACGAGGCATCGTGAGCTTGTGGGTATGGCGAGGAAAAAGAGGAAAAATAAAGAAAAGGCTGGGGTAAAAGTGCGCGCTTGACAGGCCAGAGCATACAGATTCTGAGGCCCAATAAAACACAGCCCGTATCATATCCAACAAGACTATTGAGTTTGCAGGCGCACCTTCCCAGCCTCTCGGACGGCATTCATAAACCCATCTTCGTCGCCTGCGGCAGTAAGAACCCAATAATCAGCAACGCCGGGGTTCTGGATTTGTCCACCACCAAAGCCAGCTGCAGCAGGGGCGCTGTGCCGCTCTTTAGGTTTCTGGTTGTTTGCTCCATGACTGCGGGGACCCCAGCCCAGCACGTCACGCACAGCAAGCCGGGACTGGTCATCAGTCTGGTGGAAAGAGAACAACTGCGCCTGGAGACAGCCCAGAATAGCGACGGCGGAGCGGATCATGATGCGGTCGCCCTCAAAGACCCAGCAGTCCCAGACACGGGAGATGCGTTCGAGGTCCAGCCCGTTTGTCAGCAATGAGCGGAAGATCGGCTCCCAAATCTCTGGCTCGGAGAGGTGGAGAGTTTCGGTCAGGTGGGTGTGTAGACGGGGGAACTTGTAGCGCAGGGTGTCCGAGGCTAGTGTGTAGGAGCGGGCCATGGCGCCGCGGTCCCAAGTGAGGAACGCGACGGGCAAAGGACGGTTGAGGGCGTTGGCCATGGCGAGGAAGGCGGAAGCGGGGGTTGGGAATTGCAAAACGAGGAGGGCGGCGATACTGTGCAGGCCGTGGATGTAGCCTACGTCGCTGCGGTACATGCAGTATGCTTGCAGGACGTCAATCAGGGTTTCCCGCAGTGGACCGCCTTCCTGGAAGAGGTTCAGATCTGGGAAGGCTTTGGGTACGTCTGTTTCGATCGCCTCAAAGCAGTCCAGTAATCGTTTGTTGCTCTCGCTTTCTCCATCTTTCTTGCTTTGGAGATCCTTTGCTCGGAGCAGCGCTTTGGTGTAGGTTTCCTCGGTTAATTCTAGTTCGTTGCCAATGGCTCGTTTCCATATGTTGCCCCGGTTGCGAGGCGGGATTCCACGCCACCATAATTCGCGAATCCGGGGCTCGCGGAGAGCGCGGTCCCAGTTCGGATATACGTATTCGTCCCAGATGTTCTGCAGTGTTACTCGGGTGTTGTCCTTTTCACACTGCGCGTTTGCCTCCTTGGCAGCTTTACGTTTCTCTGAAGTACCAGTTAGAGCCGATAATACTTCAGGAATCTTGTCTTAGGACATACCGCTTTCTCGAGACTGGGCCATCATTTGCTGATACTGCTTCAGGTGTTTTCTCTCCTCCTTCTGGTCCTTAGGCGGAAGCCAACTTGGGCGTGTCCGCGTCAAAACCTTTTCTTTCTCCTTGCTAATTGGCAGCGGATCGATCATGATATTTGATTTCTGCAGAGGCGGTAAAGCGACAGCATCACGGGATGCGCGATGCGAATCCTCGCTAGACTTCCGCGCAGCACCGGTTTGAATATGCTCCTCCCGCTTACGAACTCTATCATCAGCATGCAGCTCCAGAGCTTCAGTGATGATCTTTGCTTCCTCGGATAAGTCAGATAGATAACTGTTATACGAGTAGGTCCGAGGGTTGCGTGGCGAGATTTGTCCACGCTCCGGCCCTGCGGAGCTCGATCGCTGTACACGCTTCATGCGGGATGCCTTGGCTGTGTTTTCGAGTGACTTATCGCTTCCTGCTATGGTGTGCTGGATAGGCAGTGGTCGCCGCCCGGGGCTGCGGCCATTTGGACTGGCAGGCCGTGACGGAGTCCGATCTTGCACTGGGCGCGGAGAAATAGGAATATTCCATAGACTTGCATCATCCGGTAGTTCATCGTCCGAATCATGGTATTCCTCTTCCAGGTCTTTAAGCGACTTGCGACTCGGTTGCCAGGTTTGTTTTTGGGTGGGTACTCGTGCGGATAACGGAGACAGAGCAAGGCTGGTAGCCGAGGCAGAGCGACTAGAGGTCGGCCGTAGTGGTGAGACAGATCGTGAACGGTGAGCTTGCGATGGTGCCAAACCGGGCGACTGCAGTGTGTTGCTTGAACCTCTCCGGTTTCCAGTTCTCGGCGCGAGGGAGCCCGGCGGGGCATTGGCCGACCCACTGTGAAGCGGGGGCAGGGGGCTTCGCTTGCGAGGCTTCGGGGTCGCGGTCAACTCGCGAGTTGAGGCAGCAGGGACTTTGCTTGACATTCTGGCTGCGGGCGACCGTGCCATTGCCCCAGAGCGGCCGTATGAGACTGGTGGATCGGTGTATGGCAAATCGGCATCATCTTCCAAGCCAATATCTTCGAAATTCGAGATGTCCGTAAAGATACTGTCCGGACCGTCCGGGTGGGAGGAGGAATGAAACGAGGAGGATTTGGAGGATTTGGACCCGGAGAGCTCGGGGGGAGAATTGGGTGTTGGGCACACGGTGGTCATGATCTCATGTAATTATGCAGACGTATTGATCCCCGCAATTCTGATCTGCCTGGGAAAAAGAAAACACAGGGTGGGAGTAAATCGACGGGATGCCCGGAAGGGGTCGACAACAGACGCGAGTTTCGGGGGTTTTGGATGACAATAGTCGAGGGGGTCTTCAGACAGGAAACGATAACACCGCGATAGAAGGCGATTAATGTAGAAACGAATTGCAGGCACAGCCGCAGCCTGATGAAATCCAGATCAGGTGTAGTCGTGTAAAGAGGGATCAGGGGAGATTACGGAGTGACCATCAGGAGGTTTAAAGTAAACAAGAAAAGGGGAGAAATGAGCGTGGGGGTGAAACTAGGCAGAGAAGAAGAAAAAAATTCCAAACGAAAGACGAAGACCAAGTCCAAAAGAGAGTGAAAAGAAGAAGCTGTGATGTTGAAGACTGAAGACTGCAAGCGGAGAGCCTCAGGCAGTGCCGCACTCGGTCTGGCCGAGAACAGGGGGGTACCTCGGCGATACTTCGCGACACTAGTTCAAAAAGGGTTATCGGGAAGTACCAATAAAGTATTCAATACATTCTGAATGAGAACCGATCTCTGCCCAGATGGGAAGGGATAACCTACACAGCCTTGCAAATATCTGATCGCACATATCTTGATCTGAACCCCTGAACCATGGTCTTTTCTAGTCGGATTTAGTTGGATTGGTGCACAATGCCTACTTACTGTCTGACAAGATGTGGCACAGTATGAATTAATTAGTGCAATTGTACAGCCCTGGAGGTTAAGAGCAATTGGTCACACAATTTACACCAACTCGGGTTTGCCGGCATTCCACGCCCCAGCACTGTATAACTATTCTAGAATCGCCATTCCTCAAACATAGCATTGCCCTTCTTCACCACCTGCGCCATCCTCAAAGCCTCGGAATCTGATGTGGGTCGAGAATCTTTGGTTAGCGAGTCTAGCCAGCGCAGCACCACCACATACCGCGTTTGCTTGCGCTTCAACACAAACCGAAATGCCGCAGAAGCCAAATACTGCAAATGGCACCGCTGGACGAAACACGAAAATGAAGTCTCCGAATCACTAGCACGCCGGGCCTGGATCATGCCGGCCGTCTGCAAAATCAGATCGCGGATCGTCTGTGTTATGATGGCAGGGCCGGGGTGCGCACGGCCCCGGAGTGACTTCATATAGCGGTACATCTTCATGGCAGAAGTGACGAAGCTGCAGTAGAGGTTGGCTAGTACAACTGTGCGCGAGTTATGTCCGTCATCGATGTACATAGGATGTAGCTGCAGGCGGAATGAGGAGAGCACTTTGCGGTGAAAGGTGCGGCCTGGAAAACGGGCGGCCTCGACGGTCAAGGTGTTGGAGAGAGTAGCAGCCGCTGACTCTCCGCCTTCTAGGATGCGGTCTCGATCACGGTGGATATCAAGGGTATGGGTGTCGATGAGATTACCACAATACGGGAATAACTGGGTCCCTTCTAGTCTGGGGAGCAATGTCCCGTCGACCGTTGCGCTGAAATTGGCCATACTTTTGGCTGGATTGACTTGTACACCATAAGATGGTTGGCCTCGGATCATTACTTCCAGGAACTGCATTGCCACGGCTGCATCTGGTGTGATCAGGAGGAAGTCATCCACAAGTCGCAGGAGTAGAGAATCCTTGTTGATAAAACCCAGTACCTCTCGCTCTAGTTCGGCGTAGAAGAAATTGCAAAGGACGCTGGACAGCACGGAGCCTTGAGGGATGCCGTTGCGTTGGCGGAAATATGTCTTGCCTATCTTCACGAGGTTGTGCCGGACATGCTCGTCGAGGAGGTCCAGGAGACTATCCGCATCATGGTCTTTTTGACGCATAGTGTCAACGAAAACGGTGTTGGCCTTTCTCGCCGCGCCTCCACTATTGACGAAATCTAGTAGGTAACGCGGTCTCATCGCAGGCGCAGCGCGGCTCATAAATCTTCGGGTGGGCTTTCCTTGTTTCGCAGTAAGAGGGGGTTGGAATTCGACGTAGTTGGAGATTTGATAGCTCTCTTCAGAGACCAGCTCTGCGATAAAATCAAGCAACTTTTTCTGGGGTATAGTATCAAAACAACCTTTGATGTCAAGCTTGACAAAGTACATCTGTGGGAGCTTGGACTGCCAAGGATTGGAACCCAAGGGCAGTCCTTTGGACAATTGTTCTTTGTACGCCTTCAACCGGCGGTGCATGTCCCCAATGGAGAGCATCGCAGAGCCCAATTTGGCTGGAACTTGCTGGCACTCGTAGGTCAACATGTTATAGACAGGCGTAATAGTTGAATTGATGCTGGCAGCAAGGTACGTTTTCGAATTCCCCCATGACGATTCCTTCCAGGCTCGTTTGCGAAGATTTAGGATGGGCCGGAGGCCTGTAGATTTGGGAAGCAAACGGAGAGCACCGAAACCAAGTGACCGCCGTGCCAGCACACGTTGGGCTTGATCTGGCTCGAGCTCCTCGAACATCGTTGCCTTCAAGTCCCCGAAGGGTTGCTTGGTCAACTGCTGCCACAGATCATGACGAAAATAGAAAAGACGGTTTCGGTGCGTTTGAGACTCGGTGACATAGAAGTGCGAACGAATGAGAGGAATCAGAATTGAATCGAAAAACCAAAAGATGAATTCATGGAATAGTTCGGTGCGTTTGTGCAAGTCAGACAGGGCTATCTTCGATCTTGTCTTAGACGTTGGAGTCGTCTGGACTTGTGGCTCCAGCCAAGGAATGCTTGTTATCTAGCTTTCGGATCAGTACGGCCATGTCTCAGACGATCAGTCTTGTGCAAAAAAATGACGAACCTTGACACCTTTGCAGACTTCATGCAGACTTAGACTTTCGAAGCGGCGCAATTTGATAAACCGGTCAACATGTCTGAGAACAAGCTTAAAGTTCGAAATACCATCCGGACCAGCTCCCCAAAACTGTCGGGGAATCAATTTCTGGATCACCGCTCGACAAAATGCTGAGACAGAAGACGCCGGAGTCGCATAATCGGTTAGGTTGACTGGAGCTTTTCGACTCGCCGGTCCCTTAGAATCGACTCCACAAGATGCATCGACAGCCGTATGCGGCTCTAATCTCGAGACTTCACATGAGGTCTGCGCCGAACTGCCACTTGACAATGGCTGGTTAATTCGCACCTGTGTTACTAAAGCCGACTGGAGAGAGGAGATAGGCTCGCTTCTTTTGGCATCAGGAGTGGACGCAAGTGCGCCAAGTCTGCTGGGTGCGGTTTGCTGCGAAAGGTCAGCTACACAACCCTAGCCGCTGTAAACGAAAGTGTCTCACTTCGGTTGGACAATAGTGCCGCAGCAACTCTCCGTAGGAGCATTGTGCGTTGCGGTTCCGGAGCTTCCGGACAAGCTCTATAGTAATTCCACGAAGCCTCTTAGGTACCTTGCAACTTCTCACGCCATGGTCTGCATCTGCGAATTCAATCTCGGGCTGGGGCCGCTGTAGTCTTTTCTCTTCTTCCAGATGAGATATCTCACTCTCACGAAACATGAATCTCTTCGAGTCATCCATGATGTTGCGTCCATTCGAGTTCAACGTAAACACACTCAGCAGGCCAAATTGCCGGGGAAATATGTACTTCATTACATGGACCGTTTGCGCCATTGAATCAAGCGATGAGAAGCGGTTAAGAACATCTGGAGCGGGAATTAGCATAAACCTAGACTTCCATATTTGAACGGCGAAGCACATACGTGTCTGTCCTAATCCACACGGTACTTTCTTTTTGGACTCGGCACGTCCATAGAGGATACGCCGCCGTAGAAACACAATACTGTTTGGACTTCGGAGTGTCTTATCGATGTTCTGTTTACGCTCAGCTTTCTCTTTAGTATGTCTCGGGTCAGTTGTAGGCCTCGGGTCCTGTGCTGTGGCAGCAGACCTATTGGCTCTTGAGGACGCATCGCTCAAAGGCTCAAGGTCCGAGAGCGGTATACCTAAAAGAAAGAAAAAAAAGATTATCAGTGTCAATTCTCCCTCCACAGCTTGGCGAAGCCATACCACTGAGTTGGTAGTAGATGCCCTTTCGAGCGTTGATAGCGGCGAAAACTCCACAATCGAAAAGGAGCTGCATCATAATCTCCTCCCCATTGCTACCAAGCAAGTCAAGGACCTCTGCCCATGCACCGTCCTTGAGAACCTGGACATTCTGATTCGGAAACTGAGACACAATGCCTGGAATACTGGTTTGTTGAACATTCCGCACCATAGACGGGCGTTGGAAGCCATGCGTCAGCAGATGCTGGGGCTTTGAGCCATTGTTATTATTGAAAAGTTTCCAGATCACAAAATCAACCACCTGCAACAAGGGTTAGCAAACCGATGTCTAGAAATGATTCGGCCCTCGTAGACGCACCTCAGACTGCGGACAGGTTGGCCCCGTATCGGTGCTGATGAGAATTGACCGCGATTGAGACTCATTAAAAGAGGAGTATTGCTTTTGTCGCTCCGAATTGAGAGTCGGAGAAGATTCCTTGAGTACACCCACCAGGGTGGAGTCTAGCAGTTCCGCCAATGTTTGGGATTGTGCATTGGTCTCTTGGTCCTCACGCGAGTCCAGTGTCAGGATACGGCGCCGACGCGACTTGGAGGTCACGGGAAGTTGCTGGAGCAGGTACTCCCGCAAGGGTACCACCTGTAAGTAGTACAGGGAGATAACGGGATGGCTTGTTTCTGTTCCCAGGGAAATTGGCGCATGGGAGGTTCTGAAACGGCGGGGAGATGTGGTGATACCCATGTGAGACGAGGACGTGGGCCCGTGGTCCTTGATAGGTCTTTTCCGCTTTTTACCCATGCTAGGCAATTAGATGCGTGACTTTTTTTTTTTTTTTTTTTTTTTTTTCTGTTTTTTTTTTTTTTTTCCCGGATTCCCTGTAGTTTCCAGGGTTGGTTTACTCCATTGCGTGTCAATAGGTCTAGGCGATGGATTTCCAATGACGCGACGCGTCAAGCCGGCAGGCAAGAAGTGGAACACTCGCGTTCTCAAACTCGGGGATGTTGTAGTTTTTACACATGAATGTCTCTGAAGTATAGTACACCGTACCTAGGTATGTTGTAGATGTGTACAAAACAATATAAGAGATTTCCCTACGGAGTATATTCCCTATAATTGGAAGTATCTGAAACTGGCAGGAACCAATCAAAGCTACCAATTAAACATCGAAGCGAACCATGGAACGGGGCGGTCTAGATAGGCCATTTACATCTCCACTGCGTCATCTACTGGGTCAGGGGATATCTCGTTCCTGGTCAGGTACTTGGAATATACGTTGTATGTTGTATATATTGTGTTGATATATTATGTATGTGGTGGAAGTATTTCATCTATCTATATAGAAGTACAAGTATACCATTATATAACTATAAGTATACATATAAGTATCTGTATATTCCGCAAAGCCTTAGAACACATAACAATGAACACAAAGACAAAGAAATCCACAAAATCCACTTCCAAAAATTCGGTTTCACCTTAAACATATCAACTACTCCGTAAGTCCCGGTTTATTTCTTCTCTTTTTCTTCTCTTTTTCTTCTTTCATTCCGAATCTCTTCCTCGAATCCGTCTCTTCCCATCCATCGCAAAATATTCCAAAATTGATCCGACACTATAACTGTACTCATTGTCACTAGTGTAGGTCAGCCCGTCAAAACGGATTGGCCCGGAGAGCTAACAAACCGGCCCACCGCCAGGATTCGCTTTCAAACCCCTCAACTACCAGGTCATCACCTATCAGCATCCACTGCTGGTAGACAGAACGTCAGTCCTGAGCTCGACCCTCCTATTTGTCTTCTCAGTAATTTCGGCAGCCGATCTTCGATCTCACCACTTCATCCTTCTCCGATCCCGCAGATCCGAAATTCCATTACTCCATTTAACAATCTCGATTTAGGTTGGGGGACATATCCCCTCGACATCGGTTTATTTTTATCTCCTCTTTTTTGTTTTGCGAGTTGTCTCAAATATGAATGCTGGATGGGTGTGCGCCACCCGAGAGGATTGCTTTGTAGCCTGAGTCGACTCACCTGCGATATTCCCGTTGGGCGACCATCCCGGAACAACGCACCAGCTCAGTCCGCCCAGAATCGAAAGGCCGCGACCAGTCCACGTCGACCTGTCGGCCTGAAGCATGCAAGATGTCTAGCGGTGACGAGCAGGGTTTTGATGTCCGGTATCGCGACCCTCCGTTTGGGCGACAATCGTCGGCCCCGGCATTTGGCCAATCTGCCAATGGTCACACTACCACTTCTTTAGATGACTCGCCGACCGTCTCTTTCTCCCCTCAGGCACAATCATCGACCACGTATTCTCCGCTACCGTCGGGCTTCATTCGACCCCATAATCCCTCCACTTCCACGAATCACCTGTCGTCGGGCGATCAATTGGAAGATCGTAGCGGGCGGGAGTCTCCAGACCCTGCTGATTATTATCGCCAGCGTGGATCCCTGCCAGGGACATCCAATGTAAGAGAGGGGTACGGCGATGTAAGAGCGGGCATGGCTGCGGCCGACTATCCCATAGTCGGTGACAAAGTGTCACCCCTGCCAACAAACGTGTTGGAGTCATCGCGCGCTAGACGTCAACCATATCGTTCAACCTCCGATTCTCCAACATTAGGAGCTCCCTCGGCCAACGTACCCCCGTTATATGCAAATCCAAGGTCACGACAGCCATCGTTCAAAGATCTTGTCAACAAGTTCAACAAAAC
This sequence comes from Penicillium rubens, assembly GCF_028828025.1. Classification (NCBI taxonomy): domain Eukaryota; kingdom Fungi; phylum Ascomycota; class Eurotiomycetes; order Eurotiales; family Aspergillaceae; genus Penicillium; species Penicillium rubens. Next base: position 3,289,887 of record NW_026890601.1, on the reverse strand, counting down.
CTCCGATCAAATCCTCCCTTTGCCATCTGCTTCTCGTCCAACCTCAAGGGCACCGAGCCCGTGCGGAAGTGCCGACGGAGAGCGAAATCGGGTGTTGCCACGGCGTCGTCAGTATCGTGATTCTCTACCAGAGTCAATCACCAGCAATCCTCGAGCGCCCGTTGATTCGACTCCATCGTCGCCAGAGGCAGATAAATTCGGTCCACCCCTAGACACAAAGAGTGCCATTCCGCCGCCCCTGTTTCAACGGATCACAGAGTCGCATCCTCGTCGGCCATTGTTTGGTGAATTGTTGCCAATCAATACACAGGTTAACAACGGAGTCCTATCGCGTCTACAGCAACGCCGCGGGTCGGATGGAAGTATTCCAAGCCCAAACCCAGCCTACCTTGAGCATCGCGATCAATATCCTGCAAGATCCCCACTGACACCTACTGCATGGTATCTTGGACACACAACTTCTTTGGAAGCAGTCAATCCCGGGATAAATAGCACCGGCAAACATCGCCGAGCTCAGAGTGACTTGGATAAAATAAGGAAGCCCCTTGCAGAACCGTGGAGTCCCGAAATGGCAGTACCTGCGCCCTTGCGGCAGGCCAAGCCCGGACATGGATCGCCCCCGGGCAGTCCAAACTCCGGAATTAAATCTCGCATTCCTGTCTCCTCGCACCGTCTTGTCGCTGCTTCCGGTCCCGAAAGCTTATCACCGTCATCCAATCCAACCTTCAGTACCCGATCCGCTGCCATTACCTCTCCGCCCAAGGGCAGCAGCCGCCTCCCTATTCCGTCTCCTAAACAAAGCCCTCCCCGCATGCCAGCAGAAGATCCCGCTTCGTTCGCGACGAGCTCGCATGGTAGACGGGATCTAACAATCGGCCGAACCCGCAATCAATTGTCTGAATCCAGTCGCAGACTTCAGGCCTACATAGCTGAGCCACCGCCTAAAAAGTCGCCTCCGTTGCGCAGTTCACGACCCCGACAACCCGTGTCACATGGTGCCGCGGTCTCCCCACGCTCCAAAATTGGAGATAGAGTTTTGAATTTGCAAAAGCAAGCCACCCACAGCGACTCGAGGTCTCGTCCTGACCGCAAATTACCTGAATTGGGCAAGGTCGATTTTGACGCTCGCCGCCGGCACATTCAACAGGCAATCAACCGACACTCAATCAACTCGGGCGTTCAAGCGAATCAGAATGACAGAGGACCGGACGGATCAACTGCCGCAAAGCTTCGACGACGCGCTTTGGTGCGAGAGCAGGAGACGCATGAAGATTTCAAGAAATCAGTGGATGAACCTACAATTACCCCTACCCTACCTGTGACCAACTCACCCTCACCTGATGAGATGGCCACGATAGTCAAAGAGTCGACCGGCTCGGTTGACTGTAAGGAAAATTGCGTCCAGGCCGTTCCTAAGCTACACCTCAACACTGCCCTACCGGCATCGGATATGGCAGCGCCCCATACAACAATGGACTCTCCCACTCTTGGCCTCCCACAGGGTGTGAATCCAACGACTTCAGGTGAAGGACAGCCCATCAATGGGGACCCGACAGAATCGGGTGCCACGTCAGACTCCGACGATACCCATATCACTACTTTTGATCCGGAGCCGCAGTCCGGGCTGCTGCAGCGCAATCCTAGCGTCTCGCATCGGACCATTCTGGATCAAATAATGCAAATCCGAGAATGCAGCCCGAGCGACGACTCATGCGACGAACCTGATTGCAGTCTTTCAGAGAACGACGACAGAGAGTCCATCCAGATTATGCTTGGAGATACGACCTACTACAATTCGTCTAGTAGCACCAATACTCAAGAGATTGAGCGTGCATCAACGCACCCGGCTCAAAATGGGACTCATCTTCACAATCGATGGAGCATGAGTTCATGGTCCACTGGACAAAACCAACATTCCACCTGTGACGAGCATTGCTCCGAGAGTGGAGATGATTCTCTGCTACGAGGCTGTGAAACGGAACCACCAACTGAAACTTGTTCAGCTGTCTCAACAAGGCCGGCCTCAATAGCGGACGATGAATCACCACCTCCAATTCAGGATCACGGCGTAATGGGACCGCACACACTTCAGGCATCTGAGCAGTTCCGACCGAATGCCTTCTCTACTCCACCAAGCTTGGCTAGATTAGGCAGATGGGATTCGAAGCGTGTCACCCAGCTTTATCTGGAGGAGTTGACACGAGGCAAGGGCCACCACCTTGGCTCAGCAATTTACCCCTCGTCCGAGCCTCGATCTCATCCCTCAGATACACGTACAGATGGACGACCCGATAGTCTGACTGACGATCCGGTTGTCGTGCCAGGATACAAGGCTTCCAATGTCTCAAATAGACACTCACATACAGCTAGTTTGGTTGGGCGTGATGATTGGGAACATGCATCTCCCTCCATCATGGACTGGATGCAGATCGCGGCTGAGGATGATGCTATGACCCCTGACACCGAAACTGACGGCAGGCGCACCGAAGGGGTGCTCACACCCCGCCTAGTGCCTTCGACAACCCACGACGCTGGCGCATCAAACACGAACAATGGCCTAGGGGTCTCCGTTGATATCCAAGCCTGCAACGAGCAGACTGAGTCTCGTGCTTTTCCTTCATCAGCATTCCTTCCGCCCTCATCGACGCATCAAACTGATAATGAAATTCCTGGAGTTCAAAATCCGCTTAAGCCCTCAGACCACATTGGATTCGACCGCAGTATCCAGGTTGCTCCTAGACCTGCGGGGCACAGCCCCGGCAGCAGTCAGGACTCTTCTTTCCAAAATTTGGAGTCTATTCAATCCCCCGCGGCCCCTGACTCCTCCGCTACTTCACTTGTTCCGTCCACTGAACAAACTATTCGGGTTGAGCGGAAGGATTCACCTTCTCCAGAACAACGACGTCTCAAGAAGCGGCGTCACATAATCAAAGAACTTGTCGATACGGAACACACCTTTGGGCATGATATGATAATCATTGAGGACATCTACAAGAGCACCTCGCTCACGGTATTGGATCCCGATGATGTCAAGGTTCTGTTCGCCAATTCCGATCAAGTCGCGGCCTTCTCCGACAAGTTCTTGCGTGATCTCAAGCAAGCAGCTCAAAGCATCTACGTCATGCCAAAGACTCTACGATGGACCAGCAAGCGAAAGCGCAAAAATCAGCCTCCTGAGTCCACTACTCCATCAGGTGACGAAGTGGCTGAGCTTGCAGGAATGTCGGAGCTCGAAAAGGATCGCGCGACCTCTGTCGGTCAGGTTTTTGTCGGGCACATGGCGGATATGGAAAAGGTGTACACTGAATACCTGAAGAACCATGATGCCGCAAACAAGAAACTCCAGGTCTTGCAGCGTAATTCAAAAGTTGGCTTTTGGCTGAGCGAATGCCAGAAGGGCGCTATGGATCTCACTACCGCTTGGGATTTGGATTCTTTGCTCGTAAAACCTGTGCAAAGAATCTTGAAGTATCCCCTTATCCTCCGCGACCTATTGGACTCTACGCCCAACGACCATCCAGACCGAGCGGCAATTGCCAATGCCCTTGAAGAGGTCACAAATGTCTCTCATCGTATCAACGAGCTGAAGAAGCGAGTAGACCTTGTTGGTCAAGCTGTCGGCCGAAAGCGCAACCAGTCCGATGTGCGTGCCGGTCTATCTAAGGCCTTTGGTCGCCGCACGGAGAAGTTCAGACAGCAAGTTGGCCTTTCCGACCTGTTTGAAGACAAAACCTATGATTCGCTAGCACAGAAGCTTAGCGACGGCTATTTCCAATTGCAGGTTGTCATGCGTGACGCTGAGAGTTACTCGCGGGATGTGCAACTCTACGTGAACCAGTTCAATGAGTATGCCGATTCGATCGAAGAGGTTGTTGGCATGTCCCCTTCTCCATATCCACAATTGGAGAGCAAGTGGCATCAGTTCAAGATGACGGTTCAGGAACTTGTGACGACTGCTCTCCCAGAACATGTAAGTTGTGTCATATTTTATATTTTGAACAATCCTAATGATCATCGCAGGTTGCTGTCGTCCGCAAAACGGTCATCGATCCAATGGTTGAATTACTGGGGCTTTACAATGCACCCCAGCGAGTCATGCGGAAGCGCGACAAGCGACTCCCGGAATATGCACGCTACAAAGCCATCAAGGACCGCGGCGACAAACCTGACAAGAAAACCACCGAGCAGGGCGAGCAGTTCCTGGCTTTGAATGATACTTTGAAGGATGAATTGCCTAAACTATATGCATTGACTACGAAACTGATGACGGCATGTCTGAAAAATTTCGTCCAAATTCAAACTGTCTGGTACAGTATTCTACAGAAAAAGATTGGTGTTCACGTGGAATTGTTCCCCAATGACCTCGACAGGCTCATCAGCGACTTCAACAGTGATCACCATTTGATGGAGGCGCGAATGGGGGAGCTAGGCTCTTGCAACGGGGCGCTGATGGCCCATTCGCTCAATTTGGTCCCCCTTTCACCCAGCGAGCAGCAAAACCCTATGTCGCCTCGCCGTCCCTCTACGGTGAACAGCTCAAATGCGCGGCCCGGGTCCATGACGGGTGATTCTCCAAACGTTTCTCGGGATTTCAGCGTCGGCAGCCAATCATTCCAGTCTCCCCAGATGGAAAGCCACTCTAGCCGCAGCAGCCGTTACCGGGCTGATTCCATTATGTCTGGCCGAGTCGTCCCAGACACCCCCAATCAATTGCTGCAACAAGCCATCAGCTCTCCGGCCCCTGCGAGGACGAGTGACGTCGAGCCTTTCCCAAGTCTGCCGAGACTCAGCCTTGACACGCCTTTCCTTGAGGATGTGATCAACAGCTCCTCGCACTCGAGCAATGCGCCAACCTCCCCGACTGATCGATACTCGGGATTCTTCTCGTCCGCCATGCCCATGTCGGATGTGCCAAGTGATACTGTCGTGGATGGGCACTTTGAACGCAGCCCCCCTCCCGTAGGCCCTGCTCCGTTGTTCTGCGCAGCGAGTGTTTACGACTTTAACATCGACTCTCGCACCGAGGGCGGATATCCCTATCTGACCTATGCCTCCGGGGATATCTTCGACGTCATCGGCGAGAAGGGCGAGCTCTGGCTTGCCCGCAATCAGGACGATGCCGCTGGGACAGTTGGGTGGATCTGGAACAAGCATTTTGCCCGACTCGGCAGCTGAATCAACAATTCACGCCATGGTTTTAGGTGTATTCGCCTGGTGCTTTTGTCAAAGATCTGCAAGCAAACGATGAAAAACAGAAAACAAGACACAAAGGTTTCATACTAACGGGATATTACAGGATCATATTCCATGTTTTCTTTTTTTTTTTTTGATTTCTTTCCGATTTGTCTTCATATTTCAAAATAATACCTCCTGAAGACCAGGGCAAAACAAATGCAACTACAGTTGCAATGTTGCTGCGTTGTTTGATCTGCTTTGGCTTCATTCATCTCATCCTGATGATTTATGGTTCTCTCTTTTCTGTTCATCTCAGTTGCTTTGCTCTTGTTCCCGTTGCTTTTACCTGATCTTTGTTCAATTTGCCTTCCCCTTCCCATCTCAGCGCATGGGTCTGACCCTCTTCTTCTACTGGAGCTCTGGGATGCACGTTTAGATACCCCTCTTTCTTACGAAATTAAAATTCTTTAATAAAACCTGAAACTTATCTAAATCATATTGAACTCTGTATACCTATATCAGTTGCAATTCTTTATTGAGCATAACTCAACTTTCAAACTAGCTAAAGAGGCTATGTTAGTAGAATTAAGATTAATTCTGCATATATAATATAGAGGCGCCCCCGCAATTTCAGCAAGTATAATCGCCGGACGACCATTGAAAAAGCCTTCTTCGTTTAGCTGAGCCCTGGAGTGGTACCTACCTACCTAGGTAGGTACCTAGGTAGGTAAAATGTAACTTATACAATCACTTATGTAGTGGACTGGTCTATTCGTAAGTCTCGGCCTTACTCGTTCACTGGCGAATAAAGCAGTGCTACTGTGGAGAAGACCCTGTCTGTATCATAAGGGGGATGGGCATACTTATTACTTCAATAGCTAGCTGTTCGGACGAGCCTTAAACATTTGCCTCGTCCTTTTCTCAAGCTCGCACTCATCAGCCCCAAGTAGAAAACTTCCTATCACAATTACCGGAAGATCTGAGGTATCCAAAGGATCTAATTTCTCCTATCGAGCAACTGGACATATATTAGCTAGGCTCAACAGCAAACCGAACCTCGATTTTCCTACTAGATTTTGTTGATTCAAATCGACACTATCGCTAATCGACTTGGGTAAATAAACAAGACCCCTCGGTGCCAACTTGAACCCATGCTTTTCCTTCATCTCCTTCAACGTGATCGGTTGCCGGAGCTCACAGACCGTAACCATTTTGTAAGCAAAATCGTAGCCATCCCAGTCTTTGTGCCTATTGTTGAATTCGGCATTACCCAGCCCGTTTTCTTCGAGTGGAGGATCACCAGGATGCCGCGTCTGGGCGGGCAACGTTTCGCAGACATGCGTGATGCTGGAGTGTGGAGCAGTCCGATAGAACCAGATTCTTTTCACGCTGGGTCTGAGACGGTATTTCCGAAATTCGTAGTTCTTTCTTCCATCAACGATCTGGGTCATGTAGGGGTCCTGCATTGGAAGGATGACGTCGCTGTAGGAAGGGCATCTGGCCCCAAGCTTCGCGCGGGACATGAGGGGAACTGTGCTGGCGAACAGATGAAGCAAGTTCGGCAAGAGGAAGGAGGAGAGAGATGGTGAACCCCCGGGGCCATTGTTATAGTCGTTTCCCTAATTGCATAGTTGTCTAACCTAATTGGGAAGAATCAGTCTTGGCAGCCCTGGAGTCAAAACACGCTTATCTTTTGGGTTAGCTGAAATGGCTTGTAAGAGGGAGTTACACGATAGCCATGTCTGTAACTTACCAATTTGGGCTTTAACGGTATTGATGTTGTTTTTTAAGTAAGTCTGATATTTTATTTCACGGTGTTTGATGCTGATATTAGATGGTACCCTGTAATAATAACAAAGCGGATTAGTTTGTTAATTCCCTATGCCGTCGTCTTCGTGAGATATTTTTTATATTCATCTTTGAGGATTACCCCAACCTCACAGACACAGCCTCGGACATCGCCGAGAAACTATTTCGAGAGCTATATGTCCCCTATGTGCTATTACACTGTTAATCTACCATCTAACATGTGGTTCATCGTTATAGATCACTTCACCTTATTCATCACTATTAAACGTCTGATACTCATTGAGGTCATTGACCGTATATCCAGGCGTCGCTCGGTGTTTATCACACAGCCCTAAAGATTGTCCGCACGCCAGATCATTGCGCGACTGTAGGTTAAAGGTGCTGTGGGGCCAACCACGCAGCCTACTGATAGTCTACCTTGTCTGGCCATTGGGAGTTTCCGAAAGACACCATCTGCGAACAATGTTGAGTGATATTTCCCATGATCTCATGTTTAGCAGGCGTTGGTCATGCAATGCTGCCCAACAATGGGATGTACTTGAGAGAATCAATTTCCGGCTTTGGTTATAATGCGGCGTGAATTCAAGATCGTCCCATTTGGTACATAAGAATTAAGCCAAAGAGAGAGAAAGGAGAAAGGAGAGAAAGTGTATCTATCTCCTCAAACTCTGTAACATACTGAGAGAGAAAACGAATGAAACGTCCACTTGCTGGACAACGCAAATAACTTCAGGCATTCAGGCCTCTAGGAACCAGAGAATCCATGCAGCCAATCCTCACAAGCCAGTCACTCTGTGGCTGGCCTTATCGCAGCTAAAGGTAGTGTTCAGCAAAACCATGTCAGACCGAACACATAGTGTTCCGCATCCTACTTCATGTGAAAACGAAGTAACGGTAGTCGTTTCCATACAAAACACCAAGAATGTGGACACTTTGCCACGGTCTCTAGCTAGCTGATTTAGCAGAAGTGATCGCCCTTCTGCGAGCCAGGGTAAGCCTATGTTAGCTTCAAAGAATTCACATACGAACGAGGGCAGGTTCATCGAGCGGCTCAACGTACGGTGGTGCGACCAATGTTGAGATCATTGCTGCTTTCATACCCAGCATTGTCGTTCTTGCATTGTTCGTCAAGGAAGCCACCCGCACCCAGCGCTCCACGCACTAGGCTACCGGTAATAACACTCCCTGCACCATGCGACTTGTAATCACAGGCAAAGAGAGTGACGCTCTCACCATCATACTGATATCAGATTAGTTCCTGCTGGTCTGAATATAGCTACAAGGACAGGGTTAAGATGACTATATTCAACGCTTGCTAGCACGTACCGAGAGTTTATCGTGGAATTTGCCATCAGCTGCCACTAGACCGCCTGCCCCTGCCTCAACCCATCTAGCAAATTTCTCCACTGTTGATTCTAGGTCGCCGTGATGTAGGAAGATGTCACGGCCGCCAATGCCGCAGGTAGGGTTATCGAATATATCATCACGGCGAACAATAGTAGCGCCTGAGACACAAGCCAGCTGACCAGCTGCAACTAACAGTGCTGCAATTCTCATGGTTATGTGCAATGGAATTCAGGGTGTAAGAGGGATCGTAATGCGCCTGTGGTAAAGAAGTCCTGGGACTGAAAGTGCTGGCTAGTTATGGTCGGTTAAGGACGGTGGAAGATGGCACCTTTATATACCCGCATGAGCCTGACAAATTACATAACTATAACAGCAAAAGAAATGCCACTTCCAGGCTTCTCTGGCCGCGCTATTGAGATCTGCGCTCACATCTCAGAGATGTCAACCGAGAATGGCATTGATGCTCGATAAAAGGACCTGAGGCGCAGTAAAGTCATGGCAGCTGAATATCTGTCATTGTGATCAGCACGACGGCTTCGACTTTTGGCCAAACTTGGCAAGGTTCCCCTGAGGACTGCAGCGTTGTCAGCGGGTGGATAATGCTGGAGCAGACGAGCGGATCCAAGTCTACCACGGAAGCCCTGCGATTGCATCAAAAGTCCTGAAGATCTTTCATCTCCTTGTTTTGAGTTCTAGCTGGGGCTGACGATCCTGCTGAAAAGCATCTAGCCTTTGTCGGGAAAGGTGCGGCGTTATGCATCTTTGAGTTGTGAGCGTGATCAAGCTAAAGTGCTATGATGGGCTTGGAATCGGAGGTACCTAGGTAGGGTCCACTTAAACGATCAGGCCAATCAACCCTGGAGTCCTATTGAGCCTTCCAAAGATCTTCAATGTCAGCTTGAACGAGTGGACCAATCAACTCAATTGTGCCTTGCATAAAATAGGGCGGTCTCAACCTTTGGGACTCCCCTGTGCCATCGACTCCGCAGAACTAGGAAGCATTCAATCTTATATAGGATCTGCATTAACTTGGGCAATTAAAACTTGGGCTCAGCTGTTTAGATAGAGAGTTCCCGGGCATCTGGGTACGTTTCCATTCTTTGACTATTTGGGCTAGAATTCCAAGGAAGGCCCAGGCTGCGGTTAGCATCCTCACTAGCATCCTGAATTTTTGTAGTTTACACCCCCATTGCCCCATTCATTTAGGGGGCGCAATGAGTCCCGGGGCTAATGGCAAATCATGGAACACCAATGGAAATCAACCAATACTACAAGTTCTTCGGATGACCAAAGTTGGCTTATTTATGATCCGATCAATCATCGAGAAATCACTTCGATGCCAAGTGATTACTCAACCGCCGTGTGGAACGCTTGCGCGGCCTCGATAATCTCTTGGGTGAAACCTGAGACGGGCACTGTCCTGCTAGAGGAAGCCTTGTCCATGCGTCGGTTAAGGAACATGCATGCCGAGGAATATAGTGTTCCTAGGGATCGCATGATCCCAAGTTGCTCATTCATCGAGTTCAATATCTTGTTTGCCGCACTTCTCTGCCAATCCAAAGACAGAGGGCACGTTGCAGTCAATCGTAGCGGCCATTGAACCACCGGCCACAGTACACGGATTGCGTCCGGCCAGTCGACAATGCGAGACAAATTTGTGACATGTCCTGGTCCTTTGAGTTGATCGAATATGGTAAGAGAGTCTATATCAAGCACTATAATCATGACGGACAAGACCTTGTTCACAACAGCCCGAAATTCTTCAACGCAGCGATCTTGATATTGGGTGAAGATAATCCGCTGCTGAGGAGTACAAGGAGCTGCCCTGGATGCGTGCAGCAGGAATTCCCTGGCATTACACGAAAGTTGCATCCTGCAGTTGCTTTGGTAGGTATAGACACCGACATAACGTAAGTCTATGCGATCCGGGGCCGTGTAAGGTGTCAATGGCGGGTCTATAACACAATCCGTGATAGGTCTCTCATGGGATAATGGATACGTTGCTTTCTCCACCCCGTCAATATCTCGCAGGATTGACATTGAACTGGATAGCAACTTATCAAGATCGCCTGTGCTGACCAGTCGACGAATACGGCTGCAAATATGGCTGCAGTGGTAGGCGAAGATGCTGGCTCGAACTACTGTATGTTCTGATAGGTCACAATGTCCGTAGATGTCACGAATCCATGTGCAGCTCTCCTTGGGACACTTCTGGCCAGTCAAAAGTGCTTGGGTTTGCTAACACAACTGTCATTAGAATAATAAAGGGAAATTTGTAATGGCTAGGCTCACCACAGTATTGAAGACAATCCAGAACACATTCCGCCCATCGCGCCTAGCAAAACGCCCCGTGCCCCCCAGGCGAATCAACTCGGTCAGGGCGCGGCTATGGATATCCCACCCTGAATATTCGGCCACGGGGTTGGCACTTTCTCGTGCACCCAATAGGAGCTTCATGGCATGCGTGTCAGTGAAACGCAATCCGGACAATCTCTGACTTCCGTGTCTTACCTCATACAGGCTCAATAGCCAGACTCCTAATAGGGTATCGTCGCTCTTGCATTGTTGAGGGCCCCGGACGGCCGAACGTACGGCCGCTAGGGCGGTTCCATACGCCCTCGATCGGTTGATGGCAGTGTCGAGAGACCGGTTTGCATTGGCCATATAAGCAAACCCAACGGCATTGCAGACTAGGTAAAGTGCAGACCTTTCGTGCGCCTTTGAGATGACACAGGGGATGGCATTATAGACGCTCTTAGCCATGTCAAATAAGAACTTATTCATGACGAGAGGCAGGCAGTGGTCATTCCACGATTCTGCCAAAGGATACTGCAGTGGAAATACTTCGGCCCGCTCGCCAATGTGTGTACATCGACCTGCGACCGCCCTGGCAGGCAGGCTTTCAATCAAAGGTTGCCGACATGCGCGCCAGTCACGGCTCGGCAGACCGGTAGGAGGAACATTGTCGCATGTCAATCCGAAGAAATCAACATGTCGATGCTCTTCACACTGAGGTGGCGAATATCGAATATGTTCTACAAATCCATCACATTTTCGACCCGTTGAGACGCATCGTCGACAATGTGGCTTCTCTTCATCACACTTGACTCTTCTAATTCTGCGGCGATGTTAGCCTTCCTGATTATCGGCACATGGAGCACATATTTCACCTGCAAGTTGCACACCCGTTCTTGCTCTTAGGAGCCCACTGTCTCCTCCGTGGAGCAGGCCTTTGGGATGTCTGCTCTTGGCTCAAGTGCCGCGGAGTGCGTGTTGCCATCTTTCCAAACTGTTAATTAGGAGCTTGTAAGACTCCTGTGTCTAATTCAAAACATTAACTTGTTGTTGTTGCTGCTGAGGCGGGTTGCTCGTGACGACAGTAATTCACAGGTTCAACCCAAAAGGGGCGTGTTAATACTGTCATTGAGCTGAGCTGAACTGCTGTTGTGACCAATCCGCAGCAGCCCCACTCCGCCTTGTTATGAACTAATCATCAGCAGATCAGGGTACAAGGGAAATACGAGGGAAGTGCGGCATTTTGTGGATTCACAGCCCCCGAGTGCCCATACACAAAGGCTCTCGAGCGAACGATGATAACTAAGGCTTCACCACTGACTGCCGTATATCTCCATGTTCAGATGCTGTGGGGCGAAAAGCGCCTTTTAGTCCTGTGAATTACTGCATCCGGTTAGTTTTGCCTCTTTAGGTTTTAGCGCCCCAATACTCCATACGCCATCACATAACCTCCCTTCGGTAGTTTTTACCGGTAAACTATAACCCGTGGTTGTGAAACTAGTGTGGTCCCGCGTCTTGGATGTATTGGCCTGGATTCTAGGAGCTACTCGGCATCTTCTACGCTGGGTAGAAGGCAGATTCCGCAAGCATTATCGTGGCTGTCCAACATCATACGACACGACGACCATAACTTTCAATCGATACCTCAAAGCAAGACAAACCGACATCGACTGTCCCTATCATAAGGATACCCCGCTTGGTCACAACATACCCCGAGCAATGTCTAAACCATCGAGATGAGGGATATAGTCGGCGTTGAGCTCGCTGCAAATTATATCTCGCATGAAAACCTGCACATGTTCGGCTGAATCGACTTGGGACAACCAACACTGCTTGATGATCTGTCTGTATGGAATAGTAGAAACATTAGGGAACTCCTTTCTCTTGAAACATTCTTCCACTTGATCGCTAGGGATCTCCTCGTAGGGACTGGTTCCCTGAAAAACCTCGTAAAGAGTCGACCCGAGCGCAAACAGATCTGTAGCCACAGTAGGTGGGTCTCTCCAATGTCGTGGGAGATAGAATCGAGTTCCCTCACCAGAGGCCGGTTTAGACCCGTCTAGCGAAGAGCCAGAGAAGTTAATGGTTTTGATATTAAGAGTCGCGTCTAAGAGGAAATTCCGCGGTTTAATGTCGTAGTGGATTATGCCGTTATGATGTAGGAGAGAGACGGCTTGCGCAATTTGGTATACCCACTTCAGTTTTAGGCTTATCGGAATCGAGCTTTGGGCTTATAGGTAGGTTTTGAGATCACCGTTTTTCATATACTCAAGAATAAGGCCATCCCTAGAGTGATCCAATATCCGTACCAGCCTCTCATGTGGGCCAACGCGATCATAGATACTGGCTTCTTTGGCAATGTCTAGGATGTGGTTTTCCATTTCAGCGTCAGGAAATGGCGATTTAATGACGGTACCATCACTAAGGAGTTCCACAATCCCAGTTAGCCCACCAGAGATAAATTGTCCTTGAGCATCTCTGCTAATGGTTTCGACCTTTCCGTGTCTAGTTTCATTTGCTTCGTAATCGTATTGAGGTCCCTATGTAATTGGTCAGGAAGCTCTTGCGATAGAAAGGGACGGGCTCGACTTATACCGCTTCAATATCGTGACAAGTGGGCCAGTAGATCAGGCGTGACAAAGGAGAAATCAACGCAATCTCAATCCAGTTCTTGAGACTATAACATACTGATAGGAATCGCCGTAGTGTCTGCGACAAGAGTATAAAAGCCATTTGAAACGTGGCGGTTGTCGGTGATGCTGCATTGGCAAAGACCGCGTCGCAATTCTCACGCAAGAGAGTGATTTATCACGTGATTTCCTGCCAGGTTCTGCGATATTGAGCTCTTTTGGATGGGTTGGTATGGTCTCAACAAAAGATACATTCTACCGGTGAAAAAAAAGACATGAAATGTTCTGTATAAAGAGTTCTTCGCAAATACAGATTGGCGAGGCCCATTATCGATCGTAAGGTAACTAATGAAAGAAGTAAGGCACACATGAGTTCTTGGCGGATGCCTGATTTAGGGAACCCTACTGAGCGCTATCCCCCTGATCTGTGGTCTGCCAAGGGGGGGGTACGTACAACAATCGGGAAATTATTTGAGGGTCAGCTGTACTGTTGAGTGAACCGCTTCCAACAGCACTTGAACTAAATAGCGGCCTTTTATGTACCTCAAGCCATGTAAATATATATGTAGAGATATCGGACAACATCACACATGTAGACTATACGATGATAGGAAGAACTGGGACCGTTGACTTTTAGATACGGCAATGACTCATAATGTACGTACGCATCGTTCCTTTCCAACTGGTGATACAAGTAGAGAAAGGCATTGAGTTGATCAGACAGAATGAAATCTGTAAGAACTCCAAGGAGAATGCAGCATCATGTGACCTCTACATGTGACGCAGCCTGATCGACCCTTGAGTGCCTGAGTCCAGTACCTTTGAGGATCTGTCACTCCTGTGCTTTCGCAGCTACGTCCTGTTCCTGCATCTGAAATTGCATCATTCCAAGGGAAAATCGTAGCCTCGGCCTAACCCTCCCCTCCACTGCCTAATCTACTTACTCCTAACCTTGGCATACTCCTTGACATTCTCCTCGACCAGCGACTGTCCATAAAGCGCAATTGAACTAGCATTAGCATTCAAGCATTCAACCATCCTCCCTCTTCTCCGCCACCCATAAGCATAAGGCTGACGGGCTCCCTCTCCGAAGCGCCGCCCAATCCCGAGGCTCCGACCGGTCCCACTTCCACTCCAGTGCAGAAACGGGGTACACACAGTCTGTTACGCGGGACATTGCCGACGTCTCTTTCGCCTCTAGCTTTGTTCGCCACTACATAAACGAGGTTGCAGGTTGTCTCTCCTCCCTATTGTGCGCGGAAAACCTGCACACTCAACTCGTGCACAAAGATTTGCCCCGTTTATCGCGATTGTGGGGTCTAGCTTGGCTATCTGAGGAGCCTGGCACATATTGCGCGATCTCGACTGTGGCGCAGTGTACAGCTTTGTTTGCCACGGCTCTCACGATATTCATATTCTAGTGGTCTGACCTCCGGTTTGTGATCATCGTCAACGCGTATATCTTATTGCCATCATGTTGCGCAGGGTGCGCGGGCGGTTTGGTGATAAGGTGAGTTTGGCCCCATGGGGCATTAGCGGCGCGAGTGCTGATTTGCGCAGTTGAACCCCGATGACGCCTTTTTGAGTTGTAAGTATCTACGATAGACGAGCTGCCTTAGTTATCCGGAGACAGTATACTTACAGCTCGCCTTTGGGTGCTCATAGATTATGATGTGCGATGTAGGAAACCAACTCCGAAGCGAGAAAAGGTTCTGAGTGGCTAACGAGCATGCAGTGACAAGAGAGGACATGCAAACTCTTAAGAATGACTGGCTCACAGATAATGTGGGTTTGAATGGCGAGATAATCCTTTTTGGCTTGGGACATATGAGCTAATTTGTCATAGATCATCTCATTTTGGGAGGAGTAAGTCCCTAGAGTCGGTCCGACATATTTCGCAGTACCGAACATGCCACTGATCTCCGACTTTCTTGCTCTAGATATCTTGAACATGAATTCCTTTCACGATACCAGACCTCCAATATCATCCTTCTCCGCCCCAGCATGTCATTCATGATCCTCCAAACCCCAGATCCTCGGACCCTCCGCGAAGCCCTCCCGGACTTCAGTCGAGCCACCCATGTCTTCCTCCCCATCAACGACTGCCGCAATGTCTCCCAAGCAGAAGGAGGCACGCACTGGTCCCTCCTGTTGATCTCAGTCGTCGACCGCATCGCATTCCACTACGACTCGCTATACCAAGGAAACGTCTGGGAGGCAGACACGGTGACTCGCAAATTCGGGTACCTCCTAAACATGCCCATTAGGTTCCTGCATCTAAACGACTCGCCCCAGCAAGACGGCGGCAGCGACTGCGGCGTATACGTGTGTATGAACATGCGGCATCTTCTCATGAAGCGGTTGCTGATGGCGAGCGCACATGAGAAGGTGAGTATGAGTCTCAGTGGACGGAAGGTGGATGCCAATGCGTCTCGCAAAGAGATGGCTAAGATCATCGAAGGGTTCCGGAAAGAAGGCGAACGCCGACGATCGTATGTCACCCTTGATCAACTTAGCTGCATAGTGCAGTAGGCGAAACAGAAGCAAGAAGCTAATATTGAAAATTCTCAGAACAAGCGCCAGTCCTATGGGGAAGAAATCGAGGAGTCCTCCGCGTGTTGATTGATCGGTCTTTCCTTGGTTATTCTTATGAGTTTACGTCTTCTTTATGGTCCCTTTATGCACTTTCAGACTCTTCTTCAAAAGACAAAGCTTCATCAAAAACATGTGGACATTAACATTGACGATCGTGTACTTACAAGCGTTGCATTACTTGACTTCGTACCATGACCTACATAATAACCTTCAATGTACGTTGCATTGTATTATCTACCTCTGAAGAACCGGGCACCAGTAATCAGGACATATCTTGATTCAACGTGACATATGAAAATACTGCCTTCCACCTGTACGAAGGCTTTTCCCCCTTGGGCTGTAGTAGTTCTGGCCTTCGGACCAGAATCTATTTTGGGGGCCAATCATGGCAAACTGTTGTAGAACCGGGTTACTGGTATGATGTTGCTTCGGGTAAGTGAAAGACTAAAAGACTAATGTCACAAAGGTGATTGAGTGCGAGGGATGCAGCTTTCATATAGAGTAACGGGTTAGCGGTGTATGGTGTACTGTTTGCAACGCTGCGGGTGTACTCCGTAGCTGTGAGGCAGATGTGCAAGGTTGGTATACATTGGATATATCTAACTAGACATAGAAAGTCATCGAATGAAAACAAGTAGAAGCTCAGTGTTATAAGCGTTATAAAAGCCCAGTTCATCTCTCCAAGGTCCGTATCTTATCGCCGTGCGGAGCCAAAGCCCAACGTCAATTCCCCTCTTCCGAATCCACTTTTCTTCTTCATCTCCAACTTATTTGAGGGTGATTCAAAAAACCCAGTCGGGCTGAACCGGGTAGATGCCACAGAACTCGAGAGGCGATACCGAGCAGAGCGGTAAGCAATCGAGCGGCAAGAGGAAGCTTGAGGAGGAGCCGTCGCGATCGCAACAAACCATCTCCGAGCTCCTCTCCCAGAGGTATTCACCCGACACCCTTGATCCGCAAACCAATAAGCGTTCTCGTCTGTCGTCTCCCTCACGATTTCCCTCAACCAAAATTCCGCATAAGATGCATCCGATTTCCGGTTCCCCGCCTAGGAATGGCGCACCTGGTCGGGGATTCTCTGGGCCTAATGGTCCCATCAGATCCCAAGGATTGAACGCCAACGCCCGCCAAAACAACTTTTCTCCTCATACCGGCGCGAAAAGGCTAGTTGTCAAGAACCTCCGGACCGGACCGCGGCTGAACCAGGAATCATATTTCGATAAGGTGTGGTCGCAGTTGGATGCGGCTCTAACGGCTATTTTTGAGGGCAGGAAACCCGACAGCTCGCTGGAAGAGCTATACAAGGGTGGAGAGAATGTGTGCCGCCAGGAGCGGGCAGCTTTGTTGGCTAAGAAGCTTCAGGATCGCTGCAGAGAATTTGTCAGTGGGAATATGTGCACCAGTCTTGCTACCAGAGCAGGAGGTAGCACTGATGTCCGTACATTGCGGGCAGTGATTGATGAATGGTCGGCCTGGCACTCGAGGCTAGTATGTGGCAAGGGAATATCATGAATGGAGTCCACCGCTAACTTTTCCTCTCCCCCAGGTTACTATTCGCTGGATCTTCTATTATCTCGACCAGTCATTCCTATTGCATTCCAAGGAACAGCCGGTGATCCGTGAAATGGGATTGATTCAATTCCGGTCATACATCTTTTCCGACGCTAGTCTGAAGCCAAAAATTTTGAAAGGAGCATATGATTTGATCGAGGCGGATCGAGGCGGATCTACAAAGGCGTTGACAGATTCAAAATTGCTAAGTGATGCCATGGACCTCTTCCACGACCTTGATGTCTATGGCAGCGACTTCGAGCCTTTATTCATGGCCAAGACCGAGGAGTTTGTGAAGGAGTGGGCACAACAACAAGCAGCAGGATCACTGGCTGCATACGTTGAGCATGCTCATCAGTTGATCGAACGTGAAGTAGAACGGTGCGGGCTTTTCTCTTTCAACCGAAGCACGAAGCTGAAGCTGTCGGAGCTCCTGGATGAGACTCTAGTTACACAGCGAACAGACATGTTGACCAGCGAAAACGAAGTGCTTGGTTTGATGCGAGCCGGCAACAAGACCGCCTTGAAGCAACTATATGGCTTGCTTGACCGGCGAGACCTTACTCTCGAATTGAAGCCTGCATTTAAAAAGTATGTCATCGAGGAGGGTGAGGCCATCGTGTTTGACCAAGAAAGGGAGACCGATATGGTCGTTCACTTGCTCCAATTTAAGCAAAAGGTCGATGATATTTGGACGAGTGCTTTTGAGTCGAACGAGGAGTTGGGCGATGCGGTCCGCGAAGCCTTCGGTGCCTTTATGAACCGTGGGAAGAAGATGGATTCTACGGGTGGCACCGACAACCCCAAGTCGGGTGAAATGATCGCCAAATACGTGGATAGGCTGCTTAAGGGCGGTTACAAGCTGCCACCGGGCCGTAATCCAGAGGAAGTAAGCCTGATGTCTGATGATGCAGAGCTTGACCGACAGCTTGATCAAGTTCTCGACCTTTTCCGGTTTGTACATGGAAAGGCTGTCTTTGAAGCCTTTTACAAGAACGACCTTGCTCGGCGTCTCTTGATGAAACGAAGCGCGAGTAACGATGCGGAAAAGAGCATGTTAGCTCGTTTGAAGAACGGTTTGTCGTATCGGAGACCCTACTTTTGTGCGCTTTGTCTAACGTTCGATCAGAATGCGGGTCGAGTTTCACTCATAACCTCGAGTCTATGTTTAACGACATGGACATTGCTAATGATGAAATGGCGGCCTTCAAACGGTCACAGCAGGAGGAGCGGAAGGGCCGGTTCGAATTCGAAGTCAACGTGCTCTCTGCCGCCTCCTGGCCGACATATCCCGATGTCCCCGTACGGATTCCACCGAAGATTGCGCGCTCGATCAACCGATTCGAGACGTTCTACCACAACAAGCACACAGGGCGCAAGCTCACCTGGAAACATCAACTGGCGCATTGTCAGCTGACTGCAAACTTCCCTCAAGGCAAGAAGAATTTGGTGGTCAGCTCGTTCCAGGCGATTGTATTGCTACTGTTTAACGATGTACCCGATGGCGAGAGCATGCAGTACCCCCAGATCCAAGAAGCGACCGGATTGTGTAAGTGGATCTACAGCGCCCAAAGAGCCGAACAATCCCTAATATGACACAGCGGACCCGGAATTGAAGCGAACGCTGCAGTCTCTTGCCTGCGCGAAGTACCGAGTCTTATCCAAGAACCCCAAGGGTAAGGAGGTGAACTCCAGCGACCAATTCTCGTACAACGCGAATTTCAGCGACAAGCAACTGCGCATCAAGATCAACCAGATCCAGCTGAAGGAGACTAAAGAGGAGACGAAGACGACGCACGAACGGGTTGCGGCCGATCGCCACTTCGAGACGCAAGCTGCCATCGTACGCATTATGAAGAGCCGCAAAACTCTCAGCCACGTCGACCTGATTCAAGAGGTTATCAGTGCTACTAAGAACCGGGGTGTTCTTCAACCTCCGGAGATTAAGGGAGAGATTGAGAAGTACGTATCCTCATTACTACCGTCCTTGGTTATTGTCTAACATTGTTTTCCCCCTCTAGATTGATCGAGAAGGAATACATTGAGCGCAAAGAAGGCACCAATCATTACAGTTACGTGTCATAAGGCATAAATTTTACATGTTGAGAGTAGGGTACTTTATTCCCTGGATGCACAGTTGTATTTGGTTAGTGTTTTCCATCAGATAGTATAATGGGATATTTCAACAGGATACGCCATTGCCCAGATCCTTGGATCTTTTATTAACCACTTAGGTACCTACATGTACATAGGTAGGTACGTAGTCCTGTACGGAAATTGATTACTCCGTCTACCTTGGAGAAATCAAATTGCTCCGGTCAGCCACTTAACTTCCAAGGTTGACCTCGGCACCGGTCCAAGCCAAAGTCAGACTAAAATACGAGCACGTAGTCCGTGCCACCACGTATATATACAGTTTGTATATACTCATCGAGGCTCTATAATAATGGTATTAGATATGGAATAAGATAATAAGATAATAAGAATCACGTCATTTCCAATTAACATCCGAATGCATCAGATACCCATAATTAGAACCCCAATATAAGATGCATATTCAAAGGAACACCCCATGACCTAGACCTTTACATATATTGACCCCACACCCCTGGATCTGACAGCAGATCCGAGTCCGGATGCCCCTTTCGTGTTGTAGATCTTTTTTTTTTTTCGAGTCTCATGATGTCTCCACTTGGGAATTGCGGTATCCCAGTATTCCGAGTGACAATTGGCATTGGCATTGGCAGTGACATTGAGATGCTATATCGTACATATGAACAGGGTATTATGAAGGACATCTCTGCAAAGCCGATACCAACCCTATAAGCTGTAATAGCTCTGTAATAGCTCCTGGAATAGGTCTACGACTCATACAAGCTTAACAAGTAAGAGGTGGTAGGTGCACCAGGAATGCCGGCATACCTACCAAGTTGAGGGTTCAACAAAAGTCCACTCGGACGAGAGTGGACCAGAGTACATTCATCATCCGGCTCTGGATGCATCGAATGCATTCCAAGAATGTTCTTTGGCGGTGAAAACGCCCATTCGGGCGATAGAAAGCGCCATTCTGGTATGTGGTGCCTGGCGGGATATCCCTAGAGGGTAAGCCGAAGCGCAGATCCAGTTGGTTTTGTTCATGTGAGCTTGAAAAAAAAGGAAAAAGGGTAAAAGAAAAGAAAGGAAAAGAAAAGGAATACGTACTCCATTGTATGTACACGATGTACTTCCTTAAAGAAGAGAGTATCCTCGATGAACACGTACCCTGTACTCCCACACACTTCTATATCCGTACCCGTGAGTCCCCCAACAATATAACAGGCTATAACAGGCTATTATATAGACAAAACCTGTCATCCCAAGAAGCCAACCCACTTTTTCCCCGCGCTCAAAGACCCTCAAATCCAGTCCGAGAGTTTCTCACTGGCGTCGACTAGGTTAGAGTCTTGGAATCTCGGGAGCCTCGATATTCCCCATTGGCGAGTTCCCCTCTACTTGGAATTACTTGGAAGTAACTTGGATTTGGAGAAACATTTATACCCTCCCCCCAAGTCCCCGGATCAAAAATCTGTGATCTTCTCTTCTTTTTTTTCCTGGATTCCAAAGTCCAAAAATCTCATATACAACATAATCCGCTAGTCGAAACTGTCCACTTTTTTGATCAACAATGCAGAGTACGCTCCACCCTCTCCAGATCTTCCCCACAAATCTGACCGTTTGCCAGCCAAACATTTCTTCTCCGACCCCAACCACTTGGTTCTCACTGCGCTTAACTCGCTTACCCTCACAAACCCATCTCTGGCTCTGGACCGACAGAACAAGATCATCTTCCGCCGTCCCGATGCACCCCGCAAAGCAAACAAAGTCTCCATCGTGACCGGCGGCGGTTCCGGCCATGAACCCGCATTTGCCGGCTTCGTCGGCCAAGGGCTCTGCGATGCTTCGGTCGCTGGTACGATCTTTGCCTCACCATCTGCCGAGCAGATCCGCAGAGCGGTGATCGATCGTGTCCCCACCGATAACGGCGTGCTGATCCTTCCCATGAACTATACCGGCGATGTGCTGAACTTTGGTATGGCGACGGAGAAGTCCCGTGTTGCTGGTATCAAGACGGAATTCTTCGCTATCAATGATGATGTCGGCGTCGGTCGTTCGAAGGGTGGGAAGGTCGGTCGTCGCGGTATTGGCGGTGGTGTATTGATTCTGAAGATGGTTGGTGCTTTGGCTGAGGCTGGGTGAGTCGATACTATCGCAATGTTTTTACATGCTATACTTCTTTTACCGGCAAATAAATACTAACATCATCCGCAGCGGCTCCCTGGAAGACGTCTACGCTCTAGCTCAGCTAGCCAACGCAAACTTAGTCTCACTAGGATCATCGCTGGAACACGTCCACGTGCCAGGCCGCGGTGTTCCCGAAGACACGATCCCGCACGGCGAGGTCGAAGTCGGCATGGGAATCCACAACGAGCCGGGCTCGCACCGCGTGAAATTCGACCTCGTCGAGTTGGTGCAGGGCATGTTGCTCCAGCTACTCGACCACAACGACCCAGACCGCTGCTACGTCACCCGCAAGCCGGAAGACGAGTTCGTGCTGCTAATCAACAATCTCGGCGGCGTCAGCCCGCTCGAGTTGGCCGGTATCACGGACGAAGTCTATCGCCAGCTCAAGCGCGATTACCAGGTCAACATGGTCCGCGTGATCCAGGGTACTTTCCTGACCAGTTTGAACGGCCTCGGATTCAGTATCTCGTTGATGAAGCTGGTTGACCCGGGTCTCGGCGTGAAAACCACTATGCTTGAGCTGCTCGATGCACCCGCTGAGGCGGTCGGCTGGTCTGCGCCCATCAATACCTCTACCTGGGAAAAGAACCTTAATGCGGACCCGGTCGATCTGAAGAACTCCAATCTAGCTGAAGACATCCACAGCAACCTACAGCGTAAGTTTCTTTTACCCCATCACACCAACCCCCTCGGTCTGTTCCAACATCCAAAATCTAACCAACAACAGTCGACCCGACAATCCTCAAGAAAGTACTGGGCGCCGGCCTCCAGCGCGTAATCAACGCCGAACCCGAAGTAACCCGCTACGACACAATCGTCGGCGACGGCGACTGCGGCATCGGCCTAAAACGCGGCGCCGAAGCCATCCAAAATCTCCTCAACGCAAACCCACCCCTAACAAACGACATCGTCGGCACGGTAGCACAAATCGTAACCGTCGTCGAGAACGTCATGGACGGGACATCGGGCGCGATTTATGCGATTTTCCTAAACGCACTAGCCCACGGCCTACAGGCGCAGAACCCGTCCTCGCCAACGCCCATCACGACAGAGGTGTGGGCGAAGGCGTTGAAGTCTTCTTTCGCGGCTCTGGGGAAATACACGCCTGCCAAGCCCGGTGATCGGACGCTTATTGATGCGCTTGCGCCGTTTGTGGATTCGTTGCTTGAGACGGGGGATGTTAGGGTTGCTGCGGCGGCGGCGCAGCAGGGGACTGAGTCGACGAAGGCTATGAAGGCGAGTCTTGGGAGGAGTGTTTATGTTGGTGGGGAGGGGCAGTGGATTGGGAAGGTTCCTGATCCTGGGGCTTTTGGGTTGTCGGAGTTCTTGACCGGCCTTGCGGAGGGTGTTTAGGTGTGGGATTGGGGTGTGATGGATGTGTGGTTTTTGTATTCATAGCGACATATCTCGCCACCCTGTTTCGTTTTTTTTTCTTGTTCATGGTTGTGTCTTGATATAGCTTGATATGGTCATTTATGATAATGATATTTTTATTTGGTTGATACAATGGCTGTTTTTAGTGCTCAGTAGATGGCGAAGAATATGCTATAATAATCTATCTTTCTGGGGCTGGGGTCACATGAGCCCTAACATGCAAGAGTGAGACATTCCAGGATGAAGAGCGCGGAGGGAATATGGACAAGATCTATGAAGGTACCTAGGTAGTCTACTAGGTTACGATCTACCGAGGTCTGATGAAATCTTTCTATAACATTTATTCCTAACCATCTCTGCTCCAGGTTGACGCCGCCCGAGGATTCCCTCTACAAAAAACAACGGGTCTAGCAGCCCGCGCAAAGAACTGAACGCCAACAGGTTTTTTTTTAAGTCCATATCCCCGAAGATCAAAACATGACAAGATCAATTCAGAATAATCTGGTGCATGCAACGGTTACCTTGGGATAAGGAACCATACCAATCAAGACAGTGGTAGCATCGGTCAATTGTGTTCTGGCGGGGGCCAGAAGCAAGGGAGGAAAAGCGGGATGTGAGGGGAAAAAGAGAAAAAGGGTATCGAGATCGATTACATGATGACTCGCCCATGGAAATTGTTCACGGGTCTGAGATGCTGTGCAAATAGCAGGATATCGACCATCCCGCAGATCAAAGATATCAAGATCATGTCAACGTGGGGATCGAAGTGTGCGCGAGAAAAATGTGATGAAACGCTCAGCTGAGCAGGATGAGGATGACAGAGTCGCCGCGAAGGAACCTAGAGATGAGGCAATAAGGTTAGACTGCTTCAAAGATAGAACAGGGTGACGAAGATTCCTTCACGGTGTGGTGTACGTACATCTTGCTGATGAAACGGTCCTTGTTCACACCCTTGCCCTTGGCACCCTTGGGCTTCTCGGTCCACATCTCCTTGACATTCTCAAGAACCATGTTGCAGTGTCGGTCAAAAGCCTTGACACGGGCCAACAGCTTGCGGTTGTTTCGGCAGGAGATCAGAACCTGGGTGTGAGTGCGGGTGGCGGTCTGCAGGAGAGACAGAGGACCGGCGGTGAGCTCGTGCTCCTCGACGAGAGCGACCTCATATTCCCTGTTAGATGCAAGATGCAAGATTAGTTTTTTTCTTCTTCTAATGTACATTGCGCAGTTTGCGTAAGAATGTGAAGATGTCGGTCGCAAGTTTCCGAGATGCGGGCGTCGTAGAAAACCCCGCAAGCCCGAGAATCAGGCAGAAACTCCGAGGTCAAGGGACCATGGATGACTCAGAACGAGAAAGAGCGCATGGGAAGGGAGGGAAGCAAATTCAATGTAACGGGTGGACGTACGTGAGCTCGCTCTTCGGCTTGTTCAGAAGGTCTCTGTTTGGCTTGTTAGCTGATTGGTCATATACAGAGCTATGAGTCATTGATAGAGTAACATACTGGATCTGGGGTTCGGGAACGGCTGACATGGTGGGCATAAAAAGGTCGTTGAGGTCAAGAGATGCCGTCGATGCAGCTGACAGTTGAAGTTGGCGGAGAGCTCAAGTCACGTGCAAAATTCTCTCGAACACCTGAGGGAAAAGAGTTAACACCTTACTATTCAGGCACCTATTAGAAATCAGGAATCAATTCCCAGCCATTTCCCGAGGTCGCGATTGGCTGCAGTCACGTCGCGTCACGCTTGTTTGGAGATCTTTCGAGATAGCTTTGACCCGCGCATGCAAGGCTTCTTAACTTCATCCCTTCCTCACTTTTCCCTCTTCCACTTCTGTCTGCTCGCGCAGAGCTAGTGGAGAGACTATTGCTGGTTATTCCTGTTTAATTGGTAAGAATTGGCTTTTCATTTTCTGGTGCCTACGCTTTCCCTCTAGGACATGCAAATCAATAGTTAGCTAACATTCCAGCCCTGCAGAAAAAAAGACCCCTCCACTACCTCCTGCATAACCCGTCTATTCTCCCGGCCGACGACATCCCAGATATGCACTGCTGATCGGCTGGCTCGCTAATACCTCCTGGTTCATTCCCGATCTCGAGTGAAAGGGCTTTCTTTAATCCTCTCTCTCTCTGCGCCCCCCCTCTTTCTACCTGTCAACATTCTCGGACCTCGTTTCTCATACCTTCGATTATACTGGAAGACCTTGGCCTTCTATTCTTAATTTCAACCCCAGAATTTGATCCACCATCTTGCATGGTGGGCAAACAAAGTCTGATGAGATGGAATCTCAGGACGGTATCGATGTCCGCCCTATGAGGCGTATGTTTCCCACTACCGTTCTAACGAGGGCAGTTGAGTGGCAACTAATCATGGTTATCCTGCAGTGAAAGTTCTTTACACATTCGACAACGAAAATAAGACCAATTGCCTGGCTCGGTGGCCACACGTGCTTGACATCCAAACAGCCTTTCTGGACGAGAACACACCGGTTGGGGTGATCGAGTTGAAAACATGCATCCAGGCAATTGTCTCTGCTAGGTTTGACTTCCTTATCCCCGGATGACCATAATAGCATACTCACGCATTTCCTTGTTCAGCCCGGAGCTTGTCGGTCAATTAGGAAAGGATTATACCGTCTATGCCTACGACTATTCCGAATTCGAGACCCCTCTTGTTGGCCAAGGCATGCTTTCTGCGGTGCTGGCCACCTTCTCATCGACAACCGAGACACCCAACCACCAGTCGAAGACCATGATTACTGGTCGAGTTTGCAAGAGCCCTCTCAGCGGTCTTTTCTCCAAAGGTGCTCAAGAGACGTTGGAGGTCAAACTTCGGCTGGTGCCTGTCCCAACGGTTACTCAGAGTGAGTACTTTGTGAGGATGCAGAAGCATCGGACATCGGCTAATGGCAATTCAGGCGAATTTGACACACAATCATGGGCAAGTTTTGTTCGTCAAACCCCTGTCCTCATGGAACCCTCAAGGAGCCAAAGCCACAACGACAATGTCGGATCTCCGATACATCAATCTGGAATTGAGAGATTCCACCAGCTCTTGAGCGAAGGCTCCACGCCACGAGAGTTCGCTACATTCCACCACAATGGATCGGTCCGTTCGGTATCGCCTTCACACTCATACGCCGGCAGTCGAGTGTCAACACCTGGTGGATGTCGAACACCAGCTCATCATCAATCTTACCCCAAGCAGAGCATTCCCCATAGCGATATGATTCGCCCGTCCTCAAGCGCCTCTATGCGGGACTGCGACAACCAGACCCAGCTTTCACACGTCTCACAAAGCAACATTCGAAGAGGGTCTATCCAGTCAGGATACGGCAGCGGTGATGAAGAATCAACGGAGGCCCCGGCCCGGAAGAGGGCCAAAGTGTATCAAGCAAACTGGCCCGGAAAGTCAGGCATGAACATCGAAAGACAACCAAGTTCACTTCGGGTTGCAGCCAGCACGGCGGCCTCTGTACGAATCCACCGCCCAACCCCGGTGAACCCTGCGCTCACGGCCGAGCATTCCCACGAAGAGCCCGTCCGTCCACCTACCCCCATATCTCGACCGTCTGATTTCCCCCGTCGAAACCGACCCACGGGCAGCTTGTTGCGGGAGTCGTCGAGTATGAGCATTGCCTCGTGTCCTGTTGAGTATACTTCTCCGTACTGTATGAGCGATGATATCCCTACCACAGACGCTGGCGGTCCCTCTCCTGAGGATACTCGCTACCAGGGTCTCTTTGAGCCATCCTTCAACATGCCATCATCACCTCCAGTTTTCGATAGCCGGTTGCCCAATAGGTCAAGCCCTGTCTTGCCTACGATGTCTCTGGACAATGACTCCGGCTTCATGAGTGCAGGACCGGATGAAATCATGGATGATGACGCCGTTATTCCACTAGATGATCCCAGAATGGAAGTGTCTCGTGGGATAACCCGGGACAAGTGCTCTGTTCGCGCTACCGTGCAGGCAAGCTCTCCGGTGAGCATGGTCAGTGCTGCCCAGGGAACCAACAATGATCCTCTCCCCGTCGATGATAATCCAACGGAGCAGGTTGCAAAGCAAGCGCCGCAACCGATATCTCGTGCTGCCCCTTCTCGGCCAGCACAATCCCGTCCCGCATCCCGTCCTGCCACAGCTACCGCATCAAGACCTTCTTCGAGCTCTGGCACGCAAAGATTGGCACCAAAACCGCTCGCCCCGGCGCCACAGATATTCCACAATGAAGTCCCCCAACTGTTTCGTGCAATCCCTGCCAGTGACCCCATTATTCCTCCTCGCTCTGCTGGGCCCTTGGATGTCACTTTCATGCCGTGTGAGACAGCTACTTCCAGCACCAAGCAGTCAAAGCAACCGTCGAAGCCAAAGTCAATGCAGAAGCAGGGAGCCAAGCCAGTTCCCAAAAACATCAAAGCACGTCTGGACAATGCTATTCTCAACGGCTTAATCCCCCCGTATTGCGAGAATTGTGGCTCCATCGAAACCGCCAGCTGGCGGAGGGCCTGGGTCAAAACGGTAAAGGGCGGCGAGAGCCTTGCAGAAGATATGATGAAGTCTTCCCCCATGCTCTACTGGGAGGCGGTGGACCGAAACGCCAAGGGTGAAGTGCAATGTTTCAAGATCTACAAAAAGGCTCTTGAGCAGGACGATAGTGATTGGGATCAGATGACCTTCTGCAATCCTTGTGGTTTGTGGCTCCACAAATTCAAACAAATGCGCCCGGAAGACAAATGGACCAAGCCAGGAGCCCCAAAGCCGGCCAAAAAGAACAACAAAAAGCGTCCTTCGAGGAACCGCGGGGAGGGCCAGGCCAAGTCCTGTCCTGCTGCCAGAACTCGCAGTAAGGCCGCACCGAAGAAATCTTCGGCTTCTTCTCCAGCACCTACTGAGGCGTCTTCTGTTCATCCTGACGGGGAGACTCCGCAGATGGATGATGACGATGACGGCGAACCGGATTATTCGCCTAACGAGTCTGCTCGAGGTACCAGTGCCGAGTCGGAAGGGACGTTTGATACCCCAGGACGCCGTTGGTCTAAGGAGGACGCCAGAGAGGTTATCGCACGCGCCACTAAGTCTAGCCCAATGAGCCGTGCAAAATCCCGCTCTGCTCCGATGGCGGATGGCAACAGTCACACCCCCAAGCCTTTGAGAAGGTCACTTTTCCAAATTTCCCAGAATGATGGGCCTCTGAAGGAGCTTGATTCTTCTATGGTGAACAACTGCTCCCCACGTCGCAGCCCTCGCATTGCCTCCACGAAGGATGACAAGCCGGGTCAGCTGAAGGAGAACATTGCACCCACCCCGGGTGATGACCTTGATGATCTGTTCGAAAGCCCTTCCATTGGATTTGATTCAGCAAGCCCTACTCCTCGTCGACGGAACCCGCGGATCAACGCTATTGACAAGCGTTTGTCTTTCCCTGCGAACTCTCCAAGCCTCAACAAACGCAAGGATCTAGGCTCGGTTATGTCTCCAGCTCGACTCTCCGCAGAGCGCCTGCAGCGTATCCAATCAATCCACGGAAGTCCTCAGTCGTCACCGCGGCAACAGAAGTCCCCGGCTAAACAACAGTCTTTGGCATTACAGCCTGCCGACAACAGTCTTCCGGAAACCTTCCAGTCTCTCGATGGCATGATGCTCGATATCTTCGATGACGCCGACAAGACTGATGCTTTCTTCGACATGGAGAACGACAAATTCGGCGGTGACAACTGGGCGGAGTGGCTTCCAGCGGACTACGTCTCCCCTGCTGGGTCTTGCGAAACTCCTGCCAACGAGCTGCTCACCGCTCTCTTCTCGGACAACCCCAATGAGAAAGACAGCTTCAACCCCGACCTCCTCCCTTTCAATTTCAACGATGTTGTCATTCCCGACTCCGGCTTCTTCAGTTCGGATGCTCTCACCACCGATGTATCCAAGAGCCAGCCCGCTGGTGAAGAACCCGAAGGCCAATAGGCCACCTCCCTTGTCCAAGACCGGGAGCATACTACATGTCAACTCAAACATGCTTTCTTCTTTTATTCTTTTATTTTTTATTTTTGCTGTTCTTTAGCGACGGCGTTCGGTTTACGGGTTGATCTCGTTGCATACAGGTAACGGATCCTGACTTCGACCTTGAGATTTTTGGCCTTTCCTTGTTTCTTCAAACTGATGACCTGGAGTATCCTTGAATGGACTCTGATACTTCGTTCGCTGTGTCTTTTGGTGGGTGTATTCCGCTGAAATGGAAGTGGCGATACTAGTTAGTTAGGATAATATGATAATATCCTTCCTATGTAGCTTTTATGATAGTACGAATACTAAACCAAATCAAAAAACCCCATAATAAACACATCCTGGCTTGCCGTAGACTCCATTGACGAGTACTCAACAAATTTATAGTTGTGTCTAGGCACCTGCTACCAGTGACCCTGAGAGGTAAAAAGGGAAAGAGCAAAGGGCCGTCCACTTTTAGGAAGGAACGCATTTGTTAGCATATAAAAGACCTCCCGCGAGACAGTGTAGGGAGAGGGTACCGTAGCGACTCGGTACTTGACCTGCTCACAGATATCAACATTGTTGAGGTCTATGTAGGTTGGCAACCAAATCAAACCGGGCTTTCTCTCTTGAAGCTGGTTGACCATTGGGTCTCCATAGTCACTTGATAAACGACCCATTCATCACATTCTCTTTCATCGTAGAGGTAGTAGTCACTTAGATACATCCCAACCACCCACGTACTTAAGTTTAGCTCAATGTAAAATCTTGAATTTTCGAGAAGCTTAGATCATAACCTCATATGTAAAACGCAAAAGCCGGGGAATCACAGTAACAGCATCGACATCCCAGGCCCGGTTAAACAGATACCTGCTCCATAATCTCTAATGGAGGGTACTGATAATGTCACAACGACTAAACAAGGCTGTCCTCTTGGCCTTCCATTTCGACGTCCGAATCTCGGACAGAGTTCAAGCATCCTTGAGCTTGTATATCGCAGAGTCATACCAGACTCAAGACAAGCCCCTCAGAAAGACGACCATATATTCAAATCCCTCAACTCACAACCCATTACTCGTAGAAGATAGTCTTGAACTTATGCGTGGCATTGACAACATTCTCGTAGATCTTATAATCTACAATCACAATACGCACACGTCAGTTTCAAGGTCAATTAACCTCGCAGAGGAAAGGCATTCAACATACCGCAATCAGCTGGGTCACCCCACTCCGTTGAGCCAAGTACACGGAGTCCGTATCCCTATACACAAAGCATTAGCCTCCACTTCACATAACCAACAAAGCTAAAATTCCCAATATCAAGGCTAAATCCCTCCGGAACCGATGTTGAACATACCTGTCCACCCTCTAGATCAGCCACCTTCCCCACAACCTCAACCAGTTTCCCGACTTGCAAGCGCGCATCGGACTTCAGAATCAGCGTGACATCGCCATTGTTGCCGCAGGTGAGTGTGCCGGTGCTCCCGTGGAGCGCGGTGACGGTCCCGAGTATACGAACGGTGTTCGAGCTAGAGCCGGAGGGGTGGAAGGCGTGGAGGTGGGAGGGGAGGATGCGGGGGGTTTGGAGTGACATTTTTGGGTATCGGGAGTTTCCTAACTGGGGCTGAGGAGTCGTGATTTGAATGTGTTGAAGGTGGTGTTCGTCTGTGATTGATGCTGGAGAATCGAATCGGCGGGGAAGAAGTAAGGTTGACCGACGCGAGGCGCGGAAACGCGTGGTCACGTGGCGATTAAATAGTATGGACTGGCTAAATGCAGTTTTTGAGCTGGATATCTGGCAGTACTATGTGGACGTGACTTTAATTTTGAATTTGGCTCTGGGATACGCCGACGGAGGAGAGTTTACCCAGGTGTAATAGCACCTCCTCTGAGTTGACGCAGTCAATTCCCACTTCTGCCTTTCTGTAGCTTCTCGATATCATCACGTGATCACATATCAATCTCCAGCAAAAGCTTCAGCCGGATACGTCAATCCAACCAGTCCACACCACACCATACTACGGAACAGCCCTGGCGCAATTTCCTGGCGTTGAACTGCAAATAAGGCAACGGAGCTCTACATCCCTCTACATAACCGACACCCACCCACCTTCCACTCTCATCACATCCGACCACAATGCCTCCTCCGCTCCCCTCCTCACACCGGGGGATGACCAAAAACCCCGTTAGGCCTGCTCGCTACCGTCCTGGAAAAGCTGTCGCAGAGGAGCCCTCATCCGAGGAAGAGGAGGAAGAAGAGGAGGAGGGTGACGAAGCTGAACGCGAGGCGCGACGAGAACAAGAGCGGCGCAGACGAGCCGAGGCACTGCGCCGAGCAAAAGCGCCCAAAGCGAGCTCATTCCCAGCATCCGCAGTAGCAGCCCCAAAAGTCGAAGAAGACGATGACGAGGAAGGGTTCGTCACCGAAGAAGAAGATGACAAGCCTACACCGGCACCCGCACCGAAAGCAGTACCGCATCCTACGACCGACGAACTAAAACCTACCGTGGCTACATCCGCCCCGGAGAAGGACGAAGAAGAAGACGAAGAAGAGGAGGAAGAGGAAGAAAGCTCTGAAGAGGAGAGTAGTTCCGAAGACGAAGCACCGCGGCGCATGCTCATCCGACCAACCTTCATCAAAAAAGACAAGCGCGACACAGCCACACCAGCCGGACAGACAAAAGCCCAAGCGGACGCCGAACGCGCGGCCGAAGCCGAAGCGCAGCGCGCCGCCCAGCGCCAAGAAAAAGCCGACCAACTAATCCGCGACCAACTGGAGAAAGAAGCGATAGCACGCTCGAACGCCAACCGCGCCTGGGACGACGACGAGCTCGTCGAAGCCGAAGACGAAGAAGCCATAGACGACACAGACGGTCTAGACCCCGAAGCCGAGAAAGCGGCCTGGACACTGCGGGAGCTGAAGCGCGTGCAACGCGCACGCGAAGCGATCGAAGCGAGCGAGAAAGAGCGCGAAGAGGTCGAGCGTCGGCGGAACCTTACCGCTGAGGAGCGCGAGCGTGAGGATAGCGAGTTCATCGCGAAGCAGAAGGAGGAGCGCGAGGCTACGCGCGGCCAGACGGGCTTTATGCAGCGATATTTCCATAAGGGGGCTTTCTTCCGTGGGGATCTTGAGGCGGAGGGGTTGGACCGTCGTGAGCTTATGGGGGCTCGCTTTGAGGATGATGTCAACCGTGATACGTTGCCGCAGTACATGCAGGTGCGTGATATGACGAAGCTTGGGAAGAAGGGCCGCACGCGCTATAGGGATCTTAAGTCTGAGGATACGGGGCGGTTTGGGGATGGGTTGGAGAATAGGAGGAGGGGGGATGGGCCTCCTGTGGGTGTTACGGATGAGAGGTTTATGCCTGATCGTCGTGGAGGTGGTGATGATGGGGATCGCGGACCGACGGGTGCCAATGCCAGTGTTGTTAGACCACGGCATAGGTCGAGGTCGAGGTCGCCTCGGCGAGACCGGCGTGATAATAGAGACTCGGGTCGGTTCGAGCGCAGTCGGTCTAGGGAGAGGCGGAAGCGGAGTCCGTCACCCTATGATGATCGGGAGAAACGTCGGCGGGTGGAGAGTTCGTGATCACCCAGTGCTGAAGGGACAGTGTTGATATCCTGCTTGAATGTCGGAGTTACGGCGCCAGTCTATCACCAGGTGCATGGTGAGATCTACTTCTGATATCTGAATCTCGAGCAACCAATGTGCCAGTACTCTTCTGTGTATGTACATATACGTAATATAACAATCCTCTCCTGGAGGAATTTGTATTGTATGATATCTGCTGGTCGACAATCGAGGACTTTTGTACAAGATCCAGCAGATTGCAAGAACAGTTAAGAAATCCACCATCCAGGCTTGTACTTGCATGACTTCGTGAAGGGAATGCTGGTGCCACCAAACAGTCGCAGACTAAGAGTTGCATAATCACCCCATAGCATCTCAAACGCCACAGATCTACCACGCTAACAAGCACACATCAATCAGCCTGCAACGTGCCAACCACCCAGTAACCCAAAATGCAAGCTCACTCATTATTTAACACCCGCCCTCTCGAGCACCTTCTCTCTCTCCATAACCGGATCCCCAAAACGAACCAAAAACACTGTCCGACTAGGCCAGAGTTCTGTGGGCTGGTTATGCGCCGAGACTTTCGTCTCAAAGCCACAGCCATCACATACACCCTCAATAATACCGGCAACATAAGCAGCGCAGTTGAGCATGCTCATATCGCGGGGCGCGCTGATATATGTGTTGACCATCGGGTCATTGTCAGTGATCATGTATTCGTTGGGAGTGTCCGGGGACACAGAGTGCTCGAGGGCATCTGCGGCGCGGCCGAAGAGGAGGCGCCAGAGGGGTCCGTGGATGAGGTGCAGCAGGGTTATGATGCGGAGGGGTCGGTTTGGGGGTGAAGAGGAGGTGGAGGAGCTTGAGAGGGCGGAGGAGGAGGTTGAGGTTGAGCGGTAGAAGAGGAGGTCGAGGAGGCGGAGGCCGAGGGGGTAGCCTTGTTCGTTTAACCTGGATGGAGGGGTCGTTAGCTATGCTGTTGGGTAGATATATGGCGGTAATTGACTTGGGAGGGCTGGGAGAGCATTCCAGGTCTGAATCGGTGGATTGTGCCTTACCGTTTCTCGAGATCTTGGATACCTGTTACTCTTCGTTGGGCGTATGTGACCATCTCCCCAAATAGAAAGGCGAAGCTCGCCCGGCTGAGTTCTGCATTACGACTCCGGTTTAGGTGGCGGTCGTAGATGGTCTTGCGATTGGAAGGTACACGTAGCCCAGGGGACTGTTGTGATAGCTGGGCTTGTGTTTGCTGTGTCTGTGGTCTGTCGGTCCCTGGGGCTATGCCGCCATTGCTGATGGACTGCATCGTGGCATGTCGAGGTGGTGCCGCCATGGGAATGGCGTTACAATTTCGATCCGAGTCGATAAATTTTAATTTGAGAGCTTGCGGATCTGGTCAAGTTGAGGTATCTATGGGAGGTTTGGAGGTATGGGGTCAACAAGTGGATGCGGTACGGCGGAGCACAACCCCCTCTGGTGCAGTCCTGCGAGATTTTACTTTTTATGCTGAGAAACTATGAACTTGGCTATAAAATACTGTTTAAAGACCTGATCTGGAAGAGATTTGCGCAGACAAAACTATCATTCATTTGATACGGAGATACTATATGTTCTAACTGTTGGACCTTCGCACTCCAAACACAATGCATCACTCGGAATGTCCTGTAAGCCGAGTAGTGCAAAGCAGCAACGAGCACTTCCAGCAACAGTGAAACTAGTTATAAAGCCAGATACTGGATACTGCAGAGCGATAATGTATAATATCGAATATCGAACGTTTTCAAAAAGAAAAAAAAATCGGTTCCTGTTTCTTGAGACAATTAGCAACCGTCTCGACTGCAAAAAGTTGAAATGCAAAGAATTCATAGAACAGCCAAATATTTCTCAGACATCCAAGGAAGATATTCCGCTCAATGCCGCCTTGATTGGGTTCAAGCGACGGCTAGCGTGGAAACTGCGAATGTAGGAAGAGTTTCATCATCGAACGGCGCAAGGCCGTTGGCTGGAGGAAAAGCAATGCAAGAAAAAAAAAGCCATGAACTTACCAAGTCAGTAAAGAAGAGTATATGTAAATCTGTTCACATATACTCCTGAGGTTGTCGGGCTATTGGAGATCAAAGGCAACATTAAGACTTTGAACCCAAGTTGGTTGAGAAAAGGAAGAAGAATTTTCGGGCCGGGCGATGGGCTTTTATAGGGCCAAGTGGAGCTGCAGCTCCTAGCGGGAAAAAAAAAAGAGTGTCCACTTGGAAAAAAAGAGAAAGCAAAAGAAAACATAAGAAAAACAAATGGGAGTTGGAGGCAGTTATTAGCTAAAAGAATACAATCATCTTTTATTTTCTTAATAGCTCGTCCCAGGTCATATTGTTTTCGTAGATTCTGATAAAACCATGTACGCCCATAAATGAAACCACCCAGTAGCTGTAACCCAAAGCAATCGAGCCAAATAGACACCAAATATGCTCATGAAAGAGAAAAGGGAAGAGGAAGAAAGAGTCAAAGGTCATACCGAAGGATTCTCTCCAGCTACTTGAAGCTCTTCTGCTTTTGTCGCGAATTCCAATTCAAAGTTTTGGAAATGCTGTGCACCCAGCCCTCACCCTGCCCACCAGGAGGCAAGACATTGGCAAAGGGATATCTTGACGCTGACACGGTAACATAGTCACCGGGATGTAACTCAACCCTAAAGTTTGTCAGTCAGATAACAGACCCAAGCGTCATGCCAATGCCGAGGGGGTAACAATGGCTTATATGTCGAATGTAACAAACTCACCTCTCTCGACCATCGAAGCTAGCCCAGGAGCTGGTGCGCGCATCGTACGGCACACCCATGCGCAAGACAATGGTGTCTGGCAGAATAATGGGTCGGAAGGACAGTGTGTGGGCGCAGATGGCTGTAACAAGGATGACGGGGTTTTCTGGATGCGAAAGAGAGCCGCCAGCGGCGAGGTTGTAAGCAGTCGATCCGGTTGGGGTAGCAATGCAGATTCCGTCTGCGAGCAGGGTGGTGAAATGCTCGTCGTCTCCGAAGAGTTCGATTTGAGACATGGCTAGCGAAGATTGGTTAGCTGTGTGTCTGTTTCTGTCGTGAGACCTAACATGTAACACCGAGGTGAAGAATCGCAAGCAGAATAGAAATCAGAAGACATACTTGGGTTCGGCCCCCGGTCCAGAACTACGTCGTTGAGGATCTCATACACTCGGTCTGGGGCATGCGTCAATGTGTCCTCCCCTTCCTCCCCGATCAATTCCTCAACCAAGTCGCGATCTGATAGAGAGCGCGCGTGCGGGTCTCTTGTTCTCGCTTTGCTGCGCATGATGGTGCATTCGAACCGTAACCGTAGGCTGACGAAAACGCCATCGCGGAAAGCACTATCGAGACTCTTCTGATAATCCGCAAAGTCGAAATTCGTCAAGAAGCCCAATGAGCCCAGCGAAAAGGAAAGTACGGGCGGCACGATGCGCTGGAACAGCCAGCTCGTGTATAGAACGGTTCCGTCCCCGCCGAGCGTAACCACAAAATCAAATAAATGCGGTTTTTCTTGCGCAAGCTTGGGATCCCAGTACTTGAGCCGTCCCTCGGCGGAGGGCTCGTCTTGTACCAGTTGCAACGCACCGAAGTCCGGGTGCATCTCGAGCCGTCGCTCGACATAAACCACGTACAATGAGTCTCTGTCCTTGGAGAGCAGCCACCTCGTCACTTTTCGAGTCAGGCTGACGAGTGACTCGTCCTGCGCCTTGCTGACCACGAAGACAGTCTTCACGGTGAGCTTGAGCTTGATGCTGCCCAGCTTCTTGGATAGTTTGCGCACATTCCAGGCCATATCTGATAGCTGTCTCTTCGTAAGATGACGGGATTCGATGATTGTGGGTATCGGTTTGTTCTCGCGGTCGACCACCAAGGCCAGTTCCTCTGCCTCGAGACCTTCCGTATTTGTCATGGGTTGAGCCTCGTCCTCGTTCGATGTCTGTATCTCACCCTCTGTGTCTTCTGTGCCTTTCAGGTGTTGTGGGGGTGTGGTCCACTCGCTCGCAATAAGGTTGTGGACGTAGCAGGCGGTCGTCGTATCATCCTGAGTTAGGTGAGGTTGGACCCTCGGCTTGTCCATCGTGACAAGGGAGGATTTGCGTCGGTGGTTGGAATCGGGTAGAAGTACGACCTGGGTAAGGACATTTGCTTAGTACAAGACTATCATGGGAGTCAAACCGCTTTACCTCTAGATGGTGCTGAGCCTCTGTGTCGCTTGCCCCTCCATTTTCCTGTGATGGTATTGGTCAGTCACTGCAATATCCCAATCCCGGCATCTATTAACACTTACTCCATCCGTAGCTGCCTTATTCATCACGCAAAAAGTACTGGAATTCCCTTTTGGTCACTCTGTCATGGTTGAGGTTGTCCGGACCCGAGATGTCGGCGGCACCAAAGCGAGTGGGGAGCTATCTGGTATGCCCCACCGGCGCCTGCTGCACCGCAAACAAAAAAATAGGGAATTGAGGTATCTTTTGTATGGATCTCCCATATAAAAGGTACATGTACTTAACCTCAATTTTTCTCCACCCTTGAACTACAGTGACACCTCTTAAATTTCAGCACCCTGTCAGCTACCGCCTTCCTAAAAGAACGCACCGCCTACTTAAATAGTTATACCGCCCATTATTTAATATTTTTGACTGGTGGATTACGATTGGCAGAATAAGGGGTGTTGAAACTAAGGAGGTGTCACTGTAGCTAAAGAGTAAGAGAATGAAATAGACACCTTGTACACTATACGTATCTTCCTACATCTCCCTTAGCTATTCCACAGGACAGGATAATCTACCTATGCTATGTCTATACTGTGCTGAAGTATTCTTTGTATGGATTTCCCATACAAATGATACTTAACTCCTATGGGGAGCACTGCGGTGGGCTTGGCATTATGACGTACAACATCGGTCCACGGTGGAAAACAGCTATGTATGAGGAAATCTCGTAGATTTTCACGCTTGACTCACATACTTTACATCGAATTCTTCATCTCTCTCAATGCCGCCATAACATCCACAGGGTCGGTCTTGCCAGTTACCTTCTGGATCTCTGGGTCCTGTGTGTTCTAAATGAGCAACGGCAGATACAAGGGCAAAGGATAAGGGACTTACATTGACGCGCATGAACACATTGTGGAGCTAAATGTTTGTCAGTCTCGACCAGAAATATTTTTTGACCCAGCTCTTACCTTTTCATCGCCGATAGTAAATTTCCCTTGTGTCTGCTTGTTCTGGTCCGCAAACGCCTGGAGCTTCTTAATAGGCTCTGTTTGTGAGACAGCAATGCAGAACTTGACATTGGCCTTGGTATACTCGTGGCCAGGCTAGAAAGAGTCAGCATGGGGCTTGTATCAACACGAAAAGACAACCCTACATAAACCTTGGTGTCATCTGGCAAAGCCGCGAGAGTCTCGTTCAGGGCCTTGTGCATCTCCTTCGCATTTCCTTCAAAGAATCGGCCGCATCCTGTGATCAAAATTAGTTCGTGACTCTCTCTCAACGGATGTAAGGGCTTGAAGGCGATACACATACCACCAATGAAGAGAGTGTCGCCTGTGAAAACAGCACGCTGGTCTCCATCTTGCATATAGTAGCAGATGCTGTCTTGCGTATGACAAGGAGTATGCAATGCCTTCACTGAGATACGGTCTCCGATCTTGAATTCTTCACCATGCGCAGGAGTCTTAGTGACAGACGCGCAGTCCTTGCCACCAATGACCTGAAGGCCCTTGAATTGTTTCAACTGGAGCAAATGTTAGCGCGAGTTAACATCCCTAGCTCAAAAGCATATGCATACAATGTCACCATTACCACCAGCATGATCCCAGTGGCTTCAGCAAATGTTAGCAAGCTTGGATTATTTGTTCTCTTATTACCGGCCCATCGAAGTTCCACATACTGGTGAGTGTTAACAATGGCCGTCAGGTCAATCTTGCCAGAAGCAATCTGAGACTTGAGCTCCGGTGCAACCCTGCAATTCCACGTAATCAGCTCAGCCCATGCAGTAGTTTGATATTATCTAAAGATGCAACTCACTCCGGAGGATTGGCCGGGTCAATAATAACGGACTGCTTGGTCGGCTCGTCCGTCACAAGGTAGGCATAGTTGTTTCCCTTCCCCGTCCCTATAGAATTGACCTAGGATAAGCAAATATTCCTGCAATATCCCAAGATTGCCACTGTTGATTGGTAACATATATGACGGGACCGGAGCAGCAACCTACACATAGGAATTGATTGGATATGCATGGCTCTGATTTGTGGCCTGAATAGAGGTGAGCTACTTCCGAATAATTGTGTCCTGAGGAAGTTCATCACCAACGATGAATAAAAACAGTGCGGGGAGCTCGAAAGATGTACACACGCCAAACGGGTGGATCTGCCGGATTACCAACGTCATCCGGAATAACTATTTTCCACTTAGCTCGACAGCTTTTAGTAATGCCACCGCTTTTGATTGGTTGCTCGTGACTATGAAGCTGTCTATATTGTGTAGGAGATATTGGCTTTCGGTTCTCTATCGCTGCCAGCAGCGTATGTATTTTGTGAGTTGGAGATATCCCCGTCTAATTACTCGATACCACGCCTAAAGGTCGACTGTCCCATTTCTCCAGGAATCCCCATCCATGTTCCAGCAGCTTTTCCGAGAGCTGTGATGGAGCGTATTGCGAGTCATTTCTAACATGTTTTGGTTTCGTGATTCGGTTCTTGGCAGCGGGACGAGCACCAAGAGCTGGTTTGGGCTTGCTGGCGTGCTTCCTTAACTGATCTCCCAATAACTTTGTCCAATGGTGTGGACTTTCATCGCAAGCTCGGAGAACATAGCTCTGCGGGCATGATTGCCTGTGGAACTCCCAGGCAGGAGATGTCAAGATATGCGCGATCCACAGATACAGTGCCTCGGAAGGCGCATCTGCCGATATATCGGTTGTGTTCTTAAAGGCTAGATCATTCACCAGATCTTCGGTCAAATGCCTCAAAAACGCAGGATGACTCTCTGCAACCCTTTGCAAAACCGGGTTCCATTCCTTGAATGCATCATTCATCGAATCTCCAAGTCTAGAATGTCACAGTCAGCATGTACTCCCCGACAACGACTGCACCCCTGAAGACACAGCCGAGACAAAAGCAAAACGTAAAAAAGGGGGGAAGCAAACTCACACCCGCCCACTAGGCACCAGGAACCCCCGCTCGAGCAAAACAGAAGACAAAAGCCTAGCCGCAGTCCCCGAAACATTACAAACCGAGACAAGCCGCATAGCGACCGAAACAGCCTGATCCCGCTTCCGCTTCTTGGGCACAGAATCCGCCGATCCGCCGGATAGAGGCTGCAGAGCGTCGCACAAGGCGGCCCTGACAGATGCACCGTCGTCATGGGTCAATGCAGGCGCACCGGAGTCGTCACCAACACCGGCCCAGTAATTGTCCCACAACCACTCGAGCGAGCGCTGCGCAGCTTTGCGCAGTACGACGAGCGACGGCGGCTCGCGGTGGGTTGCTTCGTGGCGGAGTTCCACGAAAGAGGCTGGCAGGCCTAGGTCTGTGGCGCGCTGGAACATTGTTCGGCGAACGCCGTGGATCTTGGTGTCCACGAGACCGGTTACGAAGCTAACGGGCGTTAGCTTTTGAAAACGGAATATGTTATGTGAATGAGAGGGGGGTATGAATCCGAGACACCATCCCCACGGGCTTTTCTCTCCCATAAATGTAAAAGCAGGATCAGGTACGGTTCAATACTCACCGACAGAAAGCTGCAGAATATGTAGCACGGATTGAGAAGATGGAATTCCTCTGCGCATCATCATGGAGAATAGCATCTGTCAACAAGGCTGTAGCTTCAACATGGTGCGGTACATTGCCGCGTAGCTTCCAAGCTTCGACCTTTCCGATATCGTTAGCAATCCACATCCACAGCTGGACACCACACTCATTCTGTCGCTCATGCACATGTAACATACCACTGCACAGCCGTGGGAACGCAAATCCGGTCCAGCGTACGTAGGCGGAGGATAAAACTCGTTCCGCACTTCCAGCAACTGAGACTTGGTTTTCCAAGCCGTGAAAATAACCTTTGCCATTCTCGGTGCCGAGTTTGAAATGATAATTAGAAAATTAAATTCGACGCTGGATGGGTAGCCTTTTACTTGCTTGACTTTTCGTTGATAGCCTGCGAAATATTTTCGGGGGATTGTTGTTCCTTTAAGTAAGTTTTACCGAGGCTTGTTTTCTCCGCAGCCAATCAGAGGGCGAGTTTGTATACTTCGAGTCTTTGACATAATGCGACAATGATTTCCAAGGTTAACCGTAAAGTTAGGCTCAACTGAAGATGAGAATAATGAGAGGTAGCAAATATTGAGATAGATTTGTGTATCTGATTGTGCTCGAGTACACCTAAAGTAAATGTAGCTAGATGCGAGTCGCGAACCGCTCGTCCCAGGGTATCCTTGTGTATCCGACTCCGAAAAAAAAGAAAAACAAAAAAAGACGATGAAAGACAAACTCCACGCTATGCCGCTGTTGCCGTAAGAAATGCGAAAGAAAAACAAGTAGAAAAATGAAATCCTCCGCGAGGCGATCCTCTCAGATCCACCCATACCCATAGTTCATGCAGGGCTGATTGAAACCAGCAAAAGGCTGGGCAGCAGTCATGGGCTGCTGATCCGTATCATCGTCGTCGAAGAAGAAAGACCGCTGGAGCAAATTCAGAGCTTGTCTGGGCTGCTGCTTGGAAGTGAAGTTCGACTGGCGAATGGTAGGCGCGGATTCATGGTACGTGGTTGGTTGCTGGGGCAATTCCTGCTGCCCAATGATCTCGACCTCTGCGTCCTCCTCGCTGTCCTTGTCTTCATCGGATGGGGTAAATGTCTCTTCGAGCTTCAGGCCCTCGCCTGATTTGCTCTGCGGGGCTCGTGCCAGTGTTCCGTTGGGCTGGCTGTAGAGACCCATGCCGACTAGTTCTTCTTCGCCCTTTCCGCTTTTCTTGGTCTCTGCGCTGGGCTGGAAGGGATTCTCGAATTGTTGAATGGGGAGAAAGTCCGGTGTTGATGGGCCACTCAGTTCACCTGGGGAGGGGACGCTGACGTAGCTTGGACATGTTGTCTCTGGTGGGGGGATGTTGGTGCCCATTGAAAGCATGTCCAGGCTCCAGTTGTCGGAGGCCGGGTGCGACATCGTTGACATATCGGTGGACATAGCTACATCCCATCCCATCGGGCCGACCTGTGAGCCAGTCATGAAACCCGGCGTGTGCTGTGGTAGTGGCAAGTCCTCCTGCATGGTTGGGTAGATAGGGAAGTAGTCGGGGGAGAACGAAGGGTCGGCAGTCACAGGATATGACATGATGTCTTCACCGCCGTAGACGGCTGGGGTGAGGTATTGATCAGGCACGGCTCTCATACCGGCATAGCTATCCGAAGGGAAATCTGAGGTGTACGGGTTGGAAAGACCCCGCGCTCTTGCGGATGAAGGATGCCAGCTCATCGGACGTGGGTTCCGGGCGGCTGAGGCGAGAAGGACTTCTTCCAGTGATGACTGATATTGAGTGGGCATTCCATGCATCACATTTTGATTCACAGTTGGTCGTCTCCTGGTTGCTGATGAAGGACTGTTGCCTGCACTACGAGGCTTCATGACGCGAGTGTGCCTCGGTCGAGGGAAAGCATGGGTTAGATCTTGCATGGTGGGCTGGCTATAGGAAGCATTGTCTTGAAGCCATTGAGAGCCTGTTGAAGGGGGCTGAGGTTGCCAAGAATAATTGGCCATGTAAGAAACAGGAAAGAAGATGAAGAGAGGAAGTTGACTAAAGGGGAATTAAGTCAGTATATAGTCAATGGTAGACAGCAAAAATTAGCTTACGTAGTGGAGTGTAGTTGAATAAAGAGTGGATGTGATAATAATAAAAAGAGCCGATGCTCCCGTTCAGGAACGGGTGAGAGTATTATAATTCCAGTGAAGATCCCGTTACTAGGCAAGGCAGGCTTATAAGGGAATCCAGGGAGCCCGGATCTACGATGCCACACATGAGATGACACGACGTTGACACTAACGAAACGAGAAAAAAAAGAAAAAATTAAAATAAGAACCACCTGGAACCGAATCCACGAAAATCAGGGCAGTTCCACCGTTTCGACCAGGGCCCGTAGGGAATACTCCGGAGTGCAGCAAATAGCAGAGTGGGGGTGGGATCGGACCTGTGGGAACATGGAACATGCTTTTTGAGGCGAACATGGGGAAGAATAGAATAGATTAAAAGACTAAATAGATTAAATAGGTATAATATATATGTATAATATAGGTGTATAGTATGTATAGTGGGTATAGTCTACGGTATCTTATGCTAAAAGTCCAAATAGGCCAATGGATGGTCTCACACAGCCTAGACTGGGGCTCCCGTCTTCTTTTCTTTTTTCTTTTCCTTTTTTGCTTTTCCTTTTTCCTTTTTTTATACCCAGAAATTCCATTGACCCTTTAGCCGCTGGGAATGCTATGTACCTATTTGACCGATTCGGTCCGATCTGCGGTCAATACTTCCAAGGCTGAGTCTGTTTCTCTCTTTCTTCTGATCCAATGTAAGAATCCAGATATAGTGGAAATTAATATATATTTATACAGGACAACTTGTCTTTCCATTGTCCTTTCCCCCAATTATAGCGTCACCGAGCTCGTTACGCAAGGGTTACAATGTGATGGGCTAGAGATCGACCACATCTGCCTTTTTTGGATTTCGACAGGGGTGCGAGTGGAGTTAAAGATAATTATCGTCATCGCCCTTCCCGAAATCTGGATTTCTGGATTGAAGAACAGTCTCTCCCTTTGTACCGTGCATACCCGGATGTGAGGTTGCTATTCTCTTTGCATGACTTCTTTACCACCCGAATTACGGAGTACATGATGCAGGAGATGCATCATTGCCACCATGATCTTTGTTGATGTATTCATTTGCTTCTGACTCTCATTTGACTTTCATTTAAATGTTCCGAGCCCAGAAATAGACTACTCGACTCGGCTTTCACAGGTTCACGGCCAACCACTTAGGTCGGCTTGGCTGAGTCGAAAGGAAACTTGGACCATGCGAGGTTTACGGAGTAGGCTACCTGCATTTTTCCAGGATCAACATTTGGAGGGTCATTCTCTAGTATCACCTGAGAAGGAAAAAGAGGGGTGGCCGCCAACTAAAATATAGCTAATACGTAGCGTATCGATTCGACGTTTGTGGGCCTGTTTCTGTTTCATCGGCAGCGTGGCACAGGAATCCATCGCAGACGCCACCAAAATGGGAATACAACATGGTACGCAATCTAGAAAGCTAGAAAGCCTAGTTAAAAAAAAAAACTGGGCACTGAGCGGGAAGCTCGGCTATCCCAAGCGGTTGAACCTCCGGTTGAGCTTGACTTCTGAGTTCGGATTCGACGGAGTTTTTAATGACGTTTGAAGATGTATAGAAATGTGATCAGTCTTCATATCATCATATCACCATATCACCTGCAGCTTTCAATGTACCCCGTACAAATATAGGCAGGTTGCAGGTAGAACAGTCCCAAGTCTAAGATTGGCGCCAATATCTAGAACTTGGCGTCTTGAACTGATGTGGAACTAAAATGGATGGAGCCACATAAAAAAGAAGAAATAAATTCAAGACCCGTAAGAAAAAGGAGTCGA
This sequence comes from Penicillium rubens, assembly GCF_028828025.1. Lineage (NCBI taxonomy): Eukaryota > Fungi > Ascomycota > Eurotiomycetes > Eurotiales > Aspergillaceae > Penicillium > Penicillium rubens. The sequence continues at coordinate 3,245,599 of NW_026890601.1, read as the reverse complement.
GCCATTCACAACGTGGCCAGGTGGATCTGATCGTGCTTAGGGCTCTGCCAAAGCCAAAAACAGGCCAATACCCGACACCTGGGTCACTTTGCTCAGGGGCGGTTACTTCTAATTTCCTCTCTAGATTGCAGGATTCCAGGATTTTGGAGATTACAATTTAAATTGCAATGTATCCCTTAGAAGATCAAGGAACACATATTATTAGCATTATTGAAGTGCAACATATGAGATCACCAGCCTACAAAGAACCGATCTCGATGCAAGACACATCAAGCCCATCACGCGGCATCCAAGCCCGTAGCGCAACGCATTTGAAGACCCACTTCCTGTACCATAAAAAGAGTAGCAAAATGAAAAAGTAATTGGAGACAACTTTCCAGAAGGCCAGATGTGTCTGATTTGTCTTGATCAGAGTTCTCCGTAGGACTCCGTAGTGGAACCGCTGACACAACCTGAACAAAATGCCGATCTTCCACGGTATGCACTGAGCACACCCTAACAGCCGGCACAACATTGGGGATTTCACTAAGCTCTGGTCTAACTAACCCCTTGAACATAGGCATATCCGCAGGATTCAGCTCATGTTGTACAATGTACGGAGTACTCCGCCCAGAGGAGTATTAAATACGAGAGATTCCCAACACCCTGCATGCCGGGCAAGATCCGAGGGGCCCAGTACCATGTTTAGTTTTCAATATAATCTACTTAGAGTGAAACTAGTATGGAGTACTCCGTACGGAGTACTCATCAATAAATAGACACGGAGAGATACGCTGTAAAGCAATCAGCGGTCACGTCCGAGAGCACAATAGATCTCCAACAAATCAGCCTCGTTTTCGCTCAGTAACTTCCGAAAGGGCGCGTATTAGATATCCACTCAGGGAGCACTGATGAACCTTTCCATTTTCACGAATCCACATCCACCGCTCCACTATTGGGGCACAGGAGGGGGCCGATCTCAGCTTCCTTCATCCTTCCAGACGTTCCAGGTCTCGTTTATGATTGCCCGGTTCCCCTACTTAGCCCCAAAGAATGCAGCGGGAGCTGCGGGCCAGGTCAATTTGGCTTGCTTTAGCGCCATGTCATCAGCTCCTTACGGTGTAGCATCGGATGCAGGTGTCCTGGTCACCCTGGTCCCCGTGCGTTTCTCCTTTGTTCTTGTTTTGGGGCTGAGATGTGAAATGTGATGGGATTCAACAGGGATAAGTACATAGTGGATGGACTAGGACGAGGACTAACAAACAAAAAATATAAAAATAAAAGTCTTGTTTGTCGCCTCGGTCGCTCGGTCGCAACCTCCTCCGTAGGCATCCCCTAAACCGGATGTTGGTCAGCATTATTGGCGGGACCCATCTTAGGACTCGACGATCGTTGGGATTATCTTCCGACACGAAATGTCTTCAAAAGGTTGAAACTCACTGCCGCCTCCCGATAGGCTGCAATATTAGAATCAGCTGCTTCAGAGAACTGGGCGATTTGCAAAAGCTGTTTTAATCCCAGTCTAGACCTTGTCCTGTGACACAGCACCTCCAAGGCTGGGGATATACAGACACGTAAGGTCTAATGCACGATGGACGATGAAGGCTGCAGCCTCACGGCTATTTTTCGTCACCCTTTGACTCTTCAGATTCGAAAGTCAATGTGTATACCGTATCATAAATGCGGTCATCCTCGGATATGTTCCCCACGCAAGGTCCAAGTGCAGTGACATTCTGAAGTCAAAAAGCAGAAAAAGGTGTGAGTCAAAAGACAATGACGGCGCCTAGCGGTCAAGCCAACGTGGTTCTCCTCAAAAGAGGTTGGACCAATCACGTTCCTCGATGGAAATTACTCCAAAACCTTGGACGTTTTTCCGTTTCTCCTCGGTAACCCGTTCCACATTCTTGGCCCTTTTTCATAACTCAGGTGCTGACCTCCTTAGTACGTTGATCTCGTTCCCAACAAGGGAAGGTCAAAGAGATCATTTGGGGATCCATACTGCACTCTGTACTCCATATACATGCAGGGGCTGATGAGGGGCTGCCCCTCGTATACTACGTAGCCCCATTAACTACTGACTACTCCGTACTCTGTATGTTGTATTTACTATTCGATAGGCTGTGTATTACTATATTTATAATCGTCCAACAGTCAACATGTCTAGCTTATACCTTGGAAGACACCAAGCTGTCTCGAAGAAGCCCGGTGCAGCTGATAGCAGGGGTATATGCGACAGCTGCAGTGAGATGGCACACCATTTCTTGTTATATCGGGGGGTCACAGTCCCATCACTCTGATCCTCTTGACTCGGCAGTTATCATGTGTCTGTGATAAAGATTTGCCTAGACCACACCAATTACCAATTTCCTGTACGGAGTAAGCACGGCATACCCACTTGTAATTCGACAATTCTACGGAGTGCCTTTTTCCACTCTACCAGATAAGAGGGGCTCAAGCCCTGGAGTCATCTCTCCATAGTTTTAATAAACTAGTCCAGATGAGGAAATGTAATTGCCCGGGCTCGCGTCAAGACTTTTGAGACATCAGAATCTTGCCTATCACACATGCACTCCTCCGACTCCGCGCCTGGGGAGATATACATCCGCTTGTCTTCACCGCGTTCTCCAACGAGCAAAAACCTGCAATTTTATCGTTTCACAACTTTGCATGCCGAGGCAAAGATGTGATATAGAGTGCTTCCGTGTGTACGGAGTACCTCTCTCCACCCTCTCTGCATCTTCATCGAGTCCACATTACTTCAGCTTTCCATTCCACCTCCCCTACATATGCACCTATGTTGTACACACCAACACACCAACACTTAATAAGTGGTAGTATATTATACTCCATACAAACTCCATAGTTAATCCCGTATTCCCAAAACCACCCAAAAAAAGGTCCAACCTAAAGAGAAAAAAAAAATCTCTACGATATTATAGTGGAAACAGACCCCCGAAAGCCCCAGTTTACCAAGTCGACCCCCACTAAAACGAGTATCATTGCCATATCGGCCATATGGTCCAACATAGTCCCTCTCCCGCTTCTTTCCCGCTCCAACAGCGACAAAGTGGTGGATACAAGAGGAGACTAAGAGGTGACCAAGAGTGATGAGCACATTATTGATTTCGGGCACCGGCCATTGCAGTAGACTGGAACTTTACATTTTGCTCGTAGATCACGGGTGGAGTGGAGTACAGAGTCTTGGTGTGGATGAATGCTGCGCACTAATTGTTGGTCTTGCGGGCTTGCGGGCTTGCGGTGTTGCGGTGTTGCGCTGTGGTTTTTTTGACCCTCAGATTTGAGTCCTACAATGTACGTAGGTTTGGGCAACTGTGATATATTTGATTTACACAACTAGTCCAATTCTGTTAATATCAATATAAGTCTGTCTTCACCTGGGCAGATGCTAACTACGTCAGACAATTTCCCATTTAGGGGATCGTGCGACTGAGTTTAATTTCCTGAATCTTATTGTTAGTCGCCTTGGCGTAATTCCCAAATTATCAATGTGCGACAGAAGAAGTAGGATCAACGGAAATATATATTTGAGACAACATTGGCGAACTAATCAAAATTCAGTCCCGAGGTTCTTTGGACTATCTCGCATGGGATCAGTTTTCTCCTCTTGTTCGATTCTGTGGTATACTGATCCTCGGTCATGCCGACAACGCTTTCGTTAACATGAGCATGACCGTCGTTATCCGACCGCGGCTCGACTAGGTCGATGGAAGAGCTCCGTGCGAAGCTATTTGTGCTATCGACTTGAGCAGGGGAATCGCCGGTCACGCCGTCGACGACAGAGCTCTCGTCAATTGCAACGACGTTGGCCATCAGATCGGCAGCCCCATTGTCCGAATGAACTTCGAAGTCGACATCATTGGTAAAAATGCACTCGGGAGGGTGGCATCGGCCTTCGGGGTCAATCCGGGCACCACCAGTCTTGGGACTCCTAAGGTCTAGCAAAGCATCAATAGCCGTCATGCGTGAACCCGGGGATTCCTCTAGCATCTTTCGGGAACATCTGGCTAACGGCCAGTCTTGTAGATCCTCAAGAACCTTTTGGTAATACGGGAGGCCAAGGCCGGGCACGATCCTCGACTCAATCGGTCTCTTTAGAATCAGCTCCAACCCGATTATACCACAGCCCCAATAATCAACGGCTCGACCATGGGTTTTTCCCTCGACCTGCTCGGGTGCACGATACTGTTCGGTGCCCGCGCCATCGTAGGGAATGTCCATGGCGTCAGATGCGCACCCGAAACCAGTCAGCATTACATCCGGGGGATCGTAGCTCCTCACTAAGACGCTGTCTGGGTTCACGTCCCTGTGCCAGATGCCATGTCGGTGAAGAAAATTGATCGCCTCTAGAAGCTGAGCGAAACAAGCGACTCTGTCTTCGGCTGATACGTTTGACACATACAATGAGCGAAAAGTTGTGTTCACCAGAGGTGATATGAGGATGTATTCATGCAGAATAACGTCCAATGTAGGCTTCAAGCATTGATTGAAACAAGATCCGATCCGGGCCTAGTTGCGTGAGATAAGGCATGGGTGGAGGAGAGGTGTATTTGACTTACCGTTTGAGCCTTGGTCTGGCCTAGTCGGTGATACCACTGGAGAGTGGTTGAGAGTCGTCGCTAGCTTTCATGGTTAGACGCACAGGAATGACCTGTAGGAAATTGAGAACTAACGTGACTTAACCCGGAGATACGCCGAGTCATTTCCAACACTTGTTCCACAGCAGCTGCGTTTCTCCTCGACTTGGAAATCTGTCTCGCCGCCGCTGGTTGTCCTGTCTGGATATTGATAACCATGTAGACGACGCCGAAGGCGCTTTTCGAAATCGGATGCTGTATGATCCAATCCCCGAAGTGCATATCAAATTCCTTTGGAATAGGCAATACCAGGGGACTGTGAGTCTTGTAATGTTCACGGAAATGTTTGGTTAATTCAACCTGGAATTGTTCGTCTTCTTCGGCAGACAGGGCTTCATATCGCAAAAAGAAAACGCACTCCCCAATCATGATGGTATTCCTATGCTGAATTAGGCGTTGGTCAGTCCTGAATATCTCACCATTCATCATGACCTTCTTTCTCCTCTTGTTGTCAGCGATGAGAAAGAACCCACCGGCTCCCTTGAGCCAGCTGAAACGAGCATGAATACCGGCAACCCGATCCTCATCTGAGCCGGGGTAGCCCCTTCCCTTATCATCTTCTATGCACAAGAGAAGGTCCACGCCGCCGTTCTCGAGGTCTTGACGACCACTGCCAATCCTCCATCCAAGATCAACACGTTCAGGCAACGTAGTCAGGGACAGTTCGAAGTATCTTGTTGGCCTATTGTCGAATACTGTTTCCTTTATAAACTTCTTGTGGTGCTCAGAGCCCGAGTCGACTGCTGCATCAATAGCCGACCTTGCCATTTGATTCATGGGCATCAACATTGCGAATCGGCCAACGCCAGGCTGGACGGGCTCTGGGGTGTTTGGTTCCGTAGTTGCACCGCTAGAAGTTGGGGAAGGTGGAAGGGATTCCATCGTTGACACCAGTGCCGTTTATCGAGTCGTAGTTTCTCCTGCACAATGGCCATACGGGAACCCGACCGGCAATATATAGACTGGACATACCATAGCCGCCGAAGCGAGCGTTTCAAACATCTTTCCGGCTGTTGGAAGGGCGCTATTCGTAACATCTCGTTAAGGGACCAAGGCGAATGGTCGTCGTCTATTTAGCACGCCAGAGCCCTTTCTATCATATGACAGAGTTAGCGCTTCATCACACCCGTGGACGGACTCTTAATACCTACCATATATCGACTCCTCTCCAGGGCTTGTGCCGGTTTAAAGATAGACAACCAACCAGGTCGACCGGCCAGGTCCCCTACTGCTATCAGCTCACGGCTCGTGCAAAAAACCAACAATAAGGAGCCAGCCAGGTTGCGTCTTAAGGCTCAACCCATGTTTCAGGAGCCGTATCAAGAGCCATCTGACTATCCGGAAACTCTCTTTCTCCTTCGCGCTCCCCTCTAGATGTTGCTTGCAGGATTTTGCGGAGATGTTGAGGTGGGATATTGTTTAGACAAGGTGTTTGTGTTTTGGTCACTTTTCTGCTGGGACACCTGTTTGCCTCAGTTCTAACAACAGACCTGTTTCGTGCATGAACGACAGATGTTTTTTCCTCCTCCTTCTCCTTTAGCTGCCCAAGACTTTATGTTTTGTTACATCCTCCTTCCCTATCCCTGGGTCTTAACCCTCCCAGGCTTTCTCGCATAGTAGTCCCTTCGCCGTCATACTTCTGAGAAGGTAGAAAGGTAATGTCCACTAACACTCCGTTTGGCATGAGAGACGTACGTGAGAAGGCTTCGCTTTCTTTCCTTTGTCCATCTTCTTCTTCTTCTTCTTCTTCTTCTTCTTCATCCTCCATCTACCTGGTAGCATGTGGCCTCAAGAAGATCTCCCGGGAGATACCATATATAAGATAGGAGGCATTCTATTTTCCACGCGCTAATATTCTCAATAGTTCCGTTATGAGATAACCGCAAATAACGTTTCCCTAGTTAAAGCCACTTCTTGAAGAGGTTAGAGACATTGAACAAGATGCACTTGTTGAATGTAGGAGTCTGGAATATGCTGCTAAAGCCGAGGCTCACGGCAGACATGAGACTGACGCGGATGATCCCCTCGACCATCGTCACATACCTACGTGAACCCATTAATCTCTTATCTCATGAGACGGTCACTTCATCATTTCACTTCACGATCTTACCTCACCTTACTTGCCTTACTTACTTTATCATCCCATATTTTATTGAGAGCTCACGGATATCAATGGAGTCTGCGTCGTGTTCCAGCCTCTAGGTTATTAGTTATGATGCTCGGTGGTTACAAACGTCATACGGTATGAAGATCGGGGATTGTCTGCTTTGAGACTGATACTTGATCTAACTGATAATCGTTTTGCAAGTCCCGAGCTCGATATCCTCTTGTCTCACTCTCTTTTCTTTACCATATAGGCCACACAGGGCCACCTCATATTCCAAAATGACATCGACCGAGACGCCACGGACTTCCGGTATCGACGCAAAGCTCGAGGGAAGACACAATTACCATTCAGGTTTCAACAGCTGAGACTTGAACTTTGTGCAACCGATCCCTTGTACTGGCCCACTATTATGGGAGTGAACGAGGGTCCGGTCGAGCCCAAACCAGTGCTATACCCACAACAAGCCATCTCTGCTATCCCCAAATCAAAAGGAATTGCGCCTTCACAGGTCACCGACCAGGAAGTAGAGGGATTTTTCGACGAAGTTATCGAGCGAAACAAGCTCCTTCCCCCCAAGTAGGACGCCGAACTTGAAGAATGGGAGCCGATGAACTATCGTCTCCGCTTAAAGTCCCAGCTTCCCATACCGAGCATTCCTGGTTGCCGGAGGCCTTTATAGTGGGCTTCACTATCCAATTAATGCACTTGGAGTGGCAGAATTAGATGATCATTCCGTATAAGGGAGGCGTCCATACGGAAATGTTTCTCTTCTGCCTTAAAGAGGATATGGAGAAAATATCAAAAGACCAATTCATAGTCGATCCTTGCGCCGAGTTATTCCAACTGTCAAGGACTATCCAGACGTCATGTCCATCATAGTGAGCCTGAATTTCAGCATAAACAACGAGAACTGGATAGGGCGAAATCTCGACACATTTTCGCCGTGGAGCTTCGATCACGCGGAGCAAAGGAAAACAAACCAAATATTCAAAATTCCAATTCGATAGCTGGGTAGATGTCTGGGTAAAAAGGCATGCGGACCTGGGGGGAGTGCGAGGTGCTGTTGCTCAAGCATATCAACCGCCGCAGGGTCAAACGAATGTTCCGTTGATATTTTCGGCCTAGCAGTCCACGGGTTATTTATTCTTATGTAAGCACTTAAGTGCGCGAGAATTACCGGGAGAGATTAGAATATGATCTTTCTCATTTCTGACGAGTATCATCGTGATACTTCATCCTCAATGCATGAGACCAAAAGGGCGGAGATAAGAATAGAGCCAACAAACAAAGTTAAGGCCCGACTAGCGTCCCAAGGTCTCTCCATGGCCGTGACACCTGCCAAACGCTGATTTTGTATCTCGTTGGTGGCTGAGGCTGAGCAACTTAGTCTCCTGCACTTCGTAAAAGTGGATCAACGGGAGATGAAAGCGTTAATATGTTCAGCTGTTCAGCCCAAAGTCATCACTGATAGGTGGATTCGGCGTTGCGGAGACGCACCGAAGAAATACCACGCTTTAGCCTGGAACAGAAGTGGATAAGCCCGAACCCCAGAAGAGTAATGAGATGCCATTTTCCAGCCTTGTGTTCAGCATGCACAATGATAAGTACTGGCAGAAGGTTCCCAGCAGCCGGAATCGCTCACGCCAGTTAAATACTCTATCAGCATGCCAACATCAAATGGTGATAACGTCGAACATGGCGCTGGCCTTCCTCAGAGTCCCGACCATCATACTCCCGAGCAGAAAGCACCCAACGAAACAACGTACGCCTCTCCTCAAAGACATGGGAATAGTCCGGCCGCCTGGGGCTTCGGATGGCAGTGTCCCACCCTGATGGTTGTGTCTGTCGTTTGTGGTGCGATGATCTCGGTGGGCCATCACTTCTACTACAGCAGTCTCGACAACACCCTCGTCAACTCGGTCGACCAGCAAACGTGGGCAATTCGAATTGGAACTGGCTTTGCCTTTCTAAACAAGACCTTTCTGTCATCCGCTGTTGGAATCGCAGCGTCACAACAGATATGGGCCACTCTCCGCCGGAAGTTTGTGAAGCTGAGCGCGATTGATGGCATGTTTAACATCCTTACCAACCCAAATTCTTTTCTCATCCCCGACCTCTGGATGTACGCAAAAACCCTCATACTACTCGCAATCATCTCATGGTGCGTATAAGGTCTTCTTCTGGGTGGACGATTATTCACCGTCAAACCAGGCTTATCCCATTAGCGGCTGTTGTTACACCTTCTACCTTATCCATCCGTCTCCTGACAACCACCAATGTCACCCAGCTGCATGTTCCGACTGTTAACTTCACTGAATCCTTTTGGCGTCCTTGGGTAACATGGGGAGGGTCTGGGTTTATTGCATCACCCTCGCCCGACATCACCCGCCTGTTTACAGCTACTTCTTCATCTGCCGAAGTGCTCTCGGTCCCTGCACCTTTCCCTAACTCATCCTACACTCTGGAGTTTTGGGGCCCTTCATACAAGTGCCAGAAATTGAGTGAAGCTGTCGTGGAGATGCAAGGCATGAATTTTAGTGATGGTGTGGGTCTGGCTCAGTACAGTTCGTTGCAGAAACTATGGGAACACGAGATTGGAAACTCAACCAACCTCACTAGAGTGGTGTACTCAGGGACTGCTCCTAGGGCCATGAACAACACCCTTTTCGTGTACGCCGCAGGTGGGAACCCTCTGTGGAACGACAACGCCACACAACCGACCGAGCTTGTCTGTCAGCTCTGGAATACCTCCTACGTGTTAGGCCAGAACTTTACCAACGGTATCCGGACCCTGATACCTGTATCAACGGAGCTCGTAGCTCCTGCCAATTGGAGCTCAGATGCTGGCTCTCAGGTTACGCTTCAACGCCAAGAGCCAACAGTTAATGGAGGCTACTATGTGATGCACATACTATTCTCTAGCCTGATACAGCGCACGCTCGTTGTCAGCGCTTCCTCACAACTGAGCAGCTTCTTACCCTCCAGCATGCAATTCACGACAATGTCGATAACGCAAACCGGGCTTTTCTCATGCCCAGAGCTGTGGAATAGTACCGATTACCAAACTCTGGGCATTGCAGGTGAAGAATCAACTGCTCTTTGTCGGAATAAAACATTGGCCCAAGCAATAGAAGACCTCTCGCACAACTTCACCTACAGCCTTCTCAGTCTCAATGCCGCGAACGCCAGTGTATCCGTGACGAGCTCCTCACCTAAGAACTTCTACACCTACGACAGTCGAAACTTGCTGGCGGTCTATATGGCTGCGCTGGGTGTCACCGCTGCATGTGTTGTCATCGGATTCCTTGCCTTACACGAGAATGGCGTTTCCCAGAGCGTCTCCTTTTCCAACATGCTGCTGACGACAAGAAATCCCGAGTTGGACAATTTGGCCGACGGACACTGTCTGGGTTCTTTCGGGTTGGACAAGGAGGTTGGTCAGACCAAGTTACGATTCGGGGAGATTGAGGGCTCTGAGCAGTATAAGCGTGCGGCTTTTGGAACCAAAGACTCGGTGACTGCTCTATCCAAAGGAAAAGACTATTACTAGACAGGGACAGCTCTCTGTTATGAATGGAAACAGCATTATTGTCTGCCCAGGTTGGGTTCCCAAAGACCTTCGATCACGGCTGACACTGTCGATGAGTCAACGTGTCCTCTGTACTGTTGTTGGTATCATCCTGTCACGCTGATCACGCACCTATATCTACATCTAGACTGAAAGACAGCGCGTTGTGAGCATCAGCCCTGGAACAAACAGTCTGAAAGATCATATGGAAAGCGATAGGAGCCATTATATCGTGTGGATTGGTCTCGAGTTGCATAAATAAGATTGGCTAAAGTAAGAGGAAATAACTTAGTTATAACTTAGATAATAATGGAATTCGATACCTCCAGGGCCATAAATTCATCTGGCTGGCAGTCATCGTTGATCACTGACAGGGGTCCCGGGGGCCCGGCGTTGCATGGATGATGGCGCTTCAGGTGCAATATCACATTCGTCACCCTTCGAATGGAGTATCCGCCCGAGGCAACATATGGCATTCATAATCTGAGCTTTGTCTGGTGGCTGAATCGGCTCTTTTTGACTGGGTGTCGAAAGATCATTGGGAGTTCGGACCTTTTCAATCTTGAGCCTTGTCTTCGGGTGCAGAAAGTCATGAGAGATGCTTTCCATGATTGTACTGTTTTCAGCGTCGCGCATAGAATATGTTCCCAGTTCCGCCTGTTTAAGAGCGAGCTAACTGTTGGACAGCTTGACACGATCATAGATCTTGATCGAATTGCAGTATTGGATGCTGGATATCTAATTGAGTTTGATAGTTTGAGACTCGACGGAATCTTCTTGCTAGAGAAGGTCTATTCAAACAGATGTACTCTGGCACGGATAAATAAGAATCTTAGTGCCATTGGTCGATAATTTCGTGTGTTCAGTTATTTGTGAACATGCAAGCGCCCCTTCCAAAGTGATCTACTACCTCCAGACTTCCAGGTGGTTTATCAAAACCCACCATTTGGATGAATGATCACTTTTGTGTACCCATCCTCCCTTTTGTCGAATTTCTCATAAGCGGTCTCAGCATCTGCGAGGGCAATCTCATGCGAAATCACAAAGCTGGGCTTTGCTTTGCCGGCAATAATCATGTCTCGAAGGTATCGGTTATAGGCCTTGACATTACACTGTCCAGTACCAAGGGAAAGACCCTACAAAAGGTTAGGTCTAGTAAAACAGTAGAGAGGACATTTAGATACCTTTTCAAACAACTTTCCAAAGCTCAGACTGATCATTCCATTCGCAGTGGCAGCGTCAGCTGCACCAGGGTCACTATTGAATCGTTAGGTAAGTTGTCGAGAATAGAAGATCTTCGTTCACAAACCTAGGAACGTATAATCCAGGAATTCCCATCCCACCACAAGCCCGAGTCACTCGAATCATGTTCTCAAGAACAATATTCGCCTTTTCCGCAGAACCATTGGAGTCAACAGCCTGATATCCAACGGCATCTACCGAGCGATCAACCATATCCCCGTTGTGACTGATTATCTGATCGACGGCGTCTCCCTTGGTGAAGTCTATGGGAATAGCGCCGATGTTCTTAGCGGCTTCCAGACGCTCGGGAACGCGATCAACAACGTAAATGTTAGACGCTCCTCGTAGAGCAGCGGAGTATGCGGCCATCAGCCCGACAGGACCAGCACCGAATACTGCAATACTCTCGCCTGCTTGGAATCCGGAAATTTCCACACCGTGCCAGCCTATAGATATTGTCAGAATCGGGATACTGTTCGCTCTTCGGGGTAATAGGGTTGGTAGTACCGGTTGGGAAGATATCTAACAAGTCTGCGTTAGTATGAGGGATCGTAAAGAGACGAACAAGCATCAAACTCACCGGCTAGAAGAACGAAGTCTGCTTCATGCTCCTTACCAGGGGGCAACTTAAGAGCGTTGAAGTCGGCATATGGGACGCGAATGTACTGTGCCTGGCCTATATTAAGTGTTAGAGGTCTCGTATCGACAATAAACCTTTATTGGAAACCTTACCTCCGCGGTAGGGACCCATTGCAACGTATCCTAGGACTCGTTAACCCAAAATAATTAGAACCCAGGCATTAGCTCTTACCGTAGGCACCGCCGGCAAAGCCAGGGTTGACACCGGTGCAGAACGCAGTTCTCCCTTCCTCGCAGTTTCGACACCGACCATCGGCGACATTGAAGGGCATGACGACACGATCTCCTTTTTTTCAACAAAGTAACTCCCTCACCCAGTTCTTCCACGATTCCCATGTTCTCGTGACCTGTGCCTGGGTTAGCGCTTTTGACAGTTTTGGGGTCTTCCAGTCGAGAAGTAATACCAAAAGTAATCCCGGGCTCAGCGGCTGTCCTCCCTTCGTACATACTGTATCCCAGTCAGCCTCCTAGAAAGAAGCGGTGGGCATGTTTGAGGAAAACTTACTGCAAGTCCGAACCGCAAATGGCAGCCTTGATACCCAATTAGTTTGGGGTTTCATTGTTAAGTTAACAGAGTGTTCACATCACTCACCGTAGTCACCTTTACAATAATGTCATCAGGATGCTCCATCTTCGGCTTCTCGACATCTTCAACCCGAACCTGGTAAGGCCCGAGATAGTTCAGCGCTTTCATAGTTGTCGTTGCCATTGTGATTCTGATTTCGCGAAAGTGATTGAATTGCGAGGAGTTTGATCGGGGGGCAGCGGGGTATTTCAGTATTTGTAGGAAATTTGCAGCTCACGGTTCAGCCAATGCATATCAAATAATTCAACGTGGAGCTCTATTCATCCTTTTACAATAAACAGTGATATGAGGGGGAGCTCCCTATCCCCGCACTGGGTTGACACGGGGAATGCTGCCCTTTCTGGAGTCGCCCACCTTGCTATAAGCAGGTCTATGGGGTCGGAATTCAATGCTGTGGCAGAATTGGCTGGTACTAACAATCGATCAGAATTTGTACGCGTGCAGCGTCGTGGATGTGTGGGCCAAAAATCCCTCTCTGGAAGAGGTCATATCAAAAGGCGAGAAAATTAACCTCAGGCATAGAATTTACTCAGAAAGGACTGGGTCTTGCAGTTACCGTTGTGTTGGTGTACTCGATCACCAAGGTCTTATATAGTCCAATGAAGAGATGCGCATAGTACACGGTCATACTCCTAAAATGAAACGCGTTGATCAAATGAAGATCAACACAATGAGTACAATCCCCCGCATTATGTGACATCACCCTACCATGGGAGGGAATCTCATGCTTAAAATGGTATTTTTCCCCGCAATGTGACCATTTTGGGCCAATCAAGCCTTGGCAGTGGGGACACTTTAAAGGAAAGAGCCAATGACAGCACTATCCCAGATGCCCCACCTTGGGACTATGACGGGGAACCTCACCTATTAGGTGTAGTGGGGACCTTCAAATGAGGAGTATACATTGAGCTTGCATGAAAACATAAATGAACTGGTTTCCCCAGTTCAGTTGAATCCAATTGAAACGTCTCCAATACACCCAATTCGCCATCTACTCTACACTATGAAAATCGACCGTTTTCGATCTGTCTGGGGGATTGCCCCTGGTCCGAACATGGACCATTGGGCCCAATGGTTCCCAGAACTAAAAGCTCAAGGTTACAGTAGGCTCACGGTTCTCCCACGTTATAAATACATACTTGGGATGTGTTGGACTAATGTTACGCTTGGTAGGTGGTGTCGAAGTGGACATTCATCCGCTTGAGCCAAGTAGAGACTTTCCCCGGCTCAGGGAGCTATGCAACCAGACTGGCTTAGAGATTGGTTTAATGTCAGTGATACATAGCAAAGGAAAAGAGTAACCTGCTGATTTGATTCAAAGGATACACTCGTCTTGGTTTATGTATGTCGGACCTCGCCCGGCTGGCACCAAAGCAGAACACCACTTGCAAAATTATCGACGCCTGCTCGAATCGGTTCAGCAATTGAATCCATCGACTATAAACTTCCAATCAGGCGAGTAAGTGACAACTGTATGGCCTGTTGGCTGAGTATTCTATCTGACACTTAGTTAAAGAGACCTTTGGGACGTCGAGGAGTCAATTAAATTCTATAAAGGGACTCTCCAGATTGACAGCGAGCTTGGAATATCTGGCCGTGTCTACCACGAGACGCACAGAAACCGATCACTCTTCACACCGTATGCCACACGGCGCATTTTGGAGGCTGTCCCCGAGTATGAAAACCTTACCCTACATCATTCGAACGACTGGACAAAGTGCTGACATTACCCTAGACTTCGGATTACGGCCGACTTCTCTCACTGGATGGTTGGATGTGAAAGAGTGCTGGATGTCAGCGAGGGTGATAAAGCCATGATGGACGCAATTATACCACATGTAAGGAACACACACCCACTTCCAGGTCGTATGATTTTAATACTGGGCTAGGTTTACCATATCCACGCAAGAATCGGAACGACCCAGGCTTCACAATGCCCCGAACCTACAAACCCGGTCTTCAAAGAAGAGAAAGAGTGCTTCGAGAGGACTTGGAAAAGTGTTATCCGTTCGCGGGCCAAAGATGGAGCAACCACAAGAATTGTCTTTGTGCCAGAATATGGGTTTGTCCTCTCTAGTTTCCCTAATACGGGCTCAATGCTGACTCTCGCCTTAGGCCATTCCCCTATCACCCAATTGGAAGTGCCAAAACCCATAGTCAAATTGCAGATGAAGAGGGTCAACGACTACAGGTCCTTTTCAATGACTTTGCTGCGACCTTGAAGGATGCTTGATTAGAATCTGTCATAATATGGCTAAAAATTCAGACAAAGAACCAATTTGATACGACTTGGAACTGCTTGACAACGAAAAACGATGTTTTCTGTCCCTTTCCAGATAGCTAGAATTGGGCTTGACTTCTCGACGTCTACGTCTTTCCATTCTATCGAGACCAAATAATCTCAACAGCCAACCCCCGTTTTCCTTACAACCGGTATCTCAAGAGCTAGAAGGCTTCACGGAACGCAAGGGCATCCATGGACTGGAATAACAGTTATATCATCAAACGCATTCCACATCAAGGAAACAGCAGACCATACGCATGTAGGTGCCCGTACACAAGATACATTGAGTAGAGCCTTGCAAACCCCATCCCCCTGTGGTTCTCTCTAGCGCAGAAGCTGGAAGAGATGTCGCCAGAATCCAATTCCACCATCATCCATTGCCCATAGAAGATAAATCCCGCAGTAGTCTTGTCCGACATACTCATCGACGTGAAGCCCATTCCATGATCCGAGGATGACGATCTGGGAATGTAAAGCATCTGACCTGAGATCAATACCTACCCTCTCTGTGTAATGGCAAGCCCGTCCCGAAAATGCTTCAAAAACCTCCCCCAAACGACTCTTCCCTCGACCTTCCCAACAGCAACAGGCCACAGTACCCTTGCAGCACCATCCGCAAATCCAATTGGACACCCTTCCACAGTCCGGCACTCCGGTGCAGCACTCATATACCCCGGATCAACAGAATTCATAGCAACACGCCGTCCCTTCCACGCAGCTTGTGCTTCTGTCTCTGTTATCATGTTGATCGCTGCTTTGGACATATTTGTGTGTACGTGATGTCCGGCTTTGCTCCGTGATTGCGGTGTATCTTCCAGTATTCCTTCGCGGGATGAGACGTTTATAATGTATCCTGCTGGTGTGGAGAGGGAGGAGGAGGAGGGGGGGAGGAGCGTGAAGCTCCCATCACTGGGAGGAGTTCGCGGCAGAGGATTAGAGGTACGAAGGCGTTGACGGAGTGGGCGCTTATTAGATCTGAGTAAGGGATTTCGTGGAGGGATTGGACCCAGGATGATTTTGAAGGCTCTTCATCTCCATTGTCGGCTGGTGTTCGGAGGCCTTTTGTAGCTATTTGGTTTGTGGATTGGGTATTGCTTGCATCTTCAATTTGAGGCTGGGCTTCGTCCGTAATGCGTGGGATCCAGGTTGCTTGTTGTCCTCCTCTTACGCGAGCAGTGTATCTGTTGTTCTCGGATTCTGCGAGTAGAGCCACAGCCTGCGGATGATCTTTTAGATGGTCCTCTCTGGAAATGGCTTTCACCTCACCTTTGATTGGATCTGTGAGGGTTTGCGCGGCGTTGTTGATAAGTATATCCAGTGACTGTGGTGTATCAGATGGAGTTTCGCCATCCCAAGCACAGAGTAATTGCTTGACAATATGTACTAGCCTGAAAGCATCATTTGCTGTTCTGAAGTCTGCACCGACTACTTTCAGTCGCTTCTCCCATTGAGCGAAGTCTGGCTCGGTGGAATATCGAACTGCGGCATCGGCTGGATACCGTGAGGATACGATGACTTTGGCCCCACAGCGGAGGAGTCTCAACGCAGTGAAGTAACCCAGGTTTATTCTCCCTCCAGTGACAAGTGCAATTTTACCAGTGAGGTCTAGTTGTTCTGGTAGGGAGAGATTCGAGCAGCCGATATTAAACATGCCGCATTGGCGACATAGTGCCGGGTATAGTTCGTGGGAATCATTGGGCGAGAAGCGGTACCGGCAGATGTAGCATCTCTTCTTCAGATTTGATGGGCTTGGTGCGCCACTTCGCTGGAATTGTTCGTGTTGTGTATATCGAGTTCTGTCGTCCATGGAGAGTTGGCCCCGCAAGGCTAGAATAGCCTCAGATAAAGGGTCTGTTGGAGGAACCACTTTGTGCGTTTGAAGATAGTCCAGCACTTTGAGGGTCGTTTCCAGCTCATGTGATGTAGGGACATGCATACTATCCATGGACGTATGTTCCTCAGATGTAGTCATCGCTTCCAATTGGCCAAGGTAGGACTTGATTCCTTTGATAATGCTGTTGCACCTAGTCGACCGCAATGCTTTCGAGACCTCACTGTTTGGAGTGAGTTGCCAGGCTATTTCATCAAACATATCGTCTGTAACAGAAGATAGTTGAATTGCTAGGTTGCTAGGCACTTTTCTCTCTCTGCAGGCTTGTTGGTCTTGTCGCAGGCGCTGTGCGATTGTCTCTGCGTCTGGCAGGTGCAGTCCTGGGGCCTCTTCCTTCATCTTCACGATTTCTTTCTTTCTTTCTTTTTTATTTTCGAGAACAAGATGCAGAACAGAGTAGAAGGACATAGATAAATATATCAATAGAAGCTTACGATGAGTCAACGGAAATGACTCAGTGCCTTCGTGCGGGCAGGTGCTTTTGGCCCCCACGAAGTACCTAGGTAGCTTTATCGTGTGCGGCTCCGCAACATCCTTTCCTACCTATAAGTAATCTTTTTCAACTTTCCTTTGAAATTCACAGAAACGACAGACGTGACAGAATGAGCAATCCAAAGACATCAACCAGTTCCATAGTCCGCAATATAGCGGCTATACCCACTGAACTCGCTCACCACATCATCGATGACCTACGAGTATGCGACATCCTCAAGCTGCTATGCTACGATAATGATCGAGTAGATGCTTGTCTCCTATCCCATCCAGTCTGCCGCGGCATGTTCGGTCCCGACCCAGAAACCTTCGCCAAGTCCAAATTCGCTGCCCACTTCTACAAAGATATATTCGCGGCAGTGGGAAAGGCATTCGTACCAAAAGACTGGTTTGGGGCAAGCTATCTTGGCGTGAATATCCTCTGTTTCAATTCTTATCAATACGGATATATCCTGTCCAATATGAAGGAACGCATTCGTGACGAGCTCAATATCCATTGGTGCAAAACAGACCTGACTCGGTTCGGTGCTCCTAATTACTCCGACCGATCTGGATATCTCAAGAGAGACTATTCCTTCGAGCAGCTGAAGGAATGCTGGCATAACATACAGAAAGCACAGGCCAATCTATTTCAGTTGAAGGCTTCGGAGCTTCGCTGGACTGCTGATATGCTGGAAGCAAATCCGGATATCCTAAAACGCACACTGGACCCGGCACAGGAGGTCCGGCCAAATACAGTACACATCGTGTCGAGATTTCGGCATACCGCTGATGCAATCATGCGGACCCCGGCTGTGTTCGTCGGTTCAGAACACTTCCGTTATGACTTTCTGAATATTGTCCCGTTCGACTCGGCCTTGCACCAACTGTTGCAGATGATGCAAAAGCATGGTATCACAGAAGGTGATCAGCTTGTGGCGAGCAAAACAGTTGCTTCAACTGGTGCCGGTTCGCACCCATCTTCTATCATCAACTCGGTCCGGATTGTTATTGATGGAATGCCGAAATTCTATATCTCACCTCCGGAGACGGCAGCGCAAAAAGCTGAATTTGCGTGGAGGAATGCAGCCAACAAAGATGGCGATCTTCTTCGAACAGCGAATACTCCGTGGTCCGAACCATGTGGGGCAAGTGAACGAGTTTCTTTAGAGGGACCTTATTTTACCATGTTCAAATATGGTAGCAACACAAGTTACCTGAGGCCAGAAGCCCTTCACTGGGACCCTCACCATGAGATGGAGAAAGAATGGCTCGCCAGTTTTGTCGAGGTTTATCGATACTTGAAGAACTTGGATGAGTAGACTTCAGTTCTTGATGGGGGCCAGTTTTAGTGCCTGTGGACCCTTGACCAGGATCAGTGAAGGGCATATATTGGCGCCTATAGCCATGAACTTGGCTTAGAATATTCGCAGAAACAATAGTAGTAAATTTCCACCAGTTGACCTCTCACTGTCTGATTAGCTGCCACTCCTCCTTGAGAATCCCCAAATGCACTTCGTCCCACCATGTATCGTCCTTGAACAAGCACTCCCTTCTCTTTCCCTCCTCAAAAAAGCCAGCACTCTTGTAAATCTCCACGATGCCAGTGTTCCAACCGAAAACATTGCACTCCACCCGGTGCATATTAGCACTTCTGAATGCCCAGTCAAGCATCCACTTGATTGCCAAACCACCATATTGGCTTTGGTATTGCTTCTTCATATCGATACCGCATTCTGAACAACGGTGGTGAGCCATATCTGGACTTGCAGACTTCAAGAACATTATGCCGATGCGCTCGGGCTCGGCTTGCACCCATACTCGGGGTTGCATTCGGGATGCAACTGGATAATCGGGTACATAATCGGATATTCTGTAGATAACCACGAACAAGAGCGAGTTCTCGGTGAGGTGCTTTCTAATATTCTTGGTGAATCGGCGGCCCACAGGTCGTGTGAGTGATACACAGGAGTTTGTGAAGGTAAGGGGATCACTCTGCATAGAATGGAAGAAGTCATCATCCTCAGGAGAGTTGAAACTACGGTATTGCAGACCTTTGGAGTGGAATACATTCATGATGCTGGATGCGGTGATGGAATGGCAAGACGTTGCCGTTGGGTAAGTGAGGATAGAGAGGTAAGATACAAATTATGAGAAACATTCCAGAACTGCAGATATATATATGATGAGGCTGTTTGTTTGATCAGGTGATAAGAACCCAGGGACTATACTTCCCTGTGTCCATGATCTGTACTAACTAGGGCGGGATTGTATAGTCATACCTATGAGGTGTCCAAGGCATCCGGCATAACAAGGTATGGTATGGATGCAGACGGGCCTGAGGGAACAACCTACCCACATTTTCTTCTGATATTCCACAGTTGTCTGTGGTCTGCTCAGATATAGGAGAAACCAAAGCTACTCTATTTCGGCGAAGTGAGCAGCCAAATTAATGCCTAGTTTTTTGGCCAAGTCCGCAGAAACAGATAGATCGATTATTTCTTCGAGATTGCCAGTTGGAGTCCGAAGCTTGACCAGGTCCATATGTACCTATACGTACCGGATTTTCCCTGGCGTGTGGGGCTTTCCTATTTGATCTGCCGCCGCTTTTATGAGGGTGCTCAGGCTCAGGCTCACTGAGTAGACGTCAGCACGGGCTCAGATCAGTGATCATGCTCAGACCAGTCACGTGCAGAATGACTGATGCTCAGTGAGTGCTCAGTGAGTGCTCATTGGGTGCTCCCTGATTACTCAGTGATGCTCAGTGTCCAATCAGTGAGCAACACTGATGCCCTCAGCCCACCGCAGACTATACCCAGAAGGGATTAGCCCCCACAGGGTCGTCTATACTGTGATAGTTAGTTCGTTGATAGCATTGTTGCTGCCCTCAATTTTTGGAGTACTACATCTTATCAAGGAGATACGTCATGACCAAAGGGCGCAGGACGGAGTGGAGAACCCATCCGTTTCATGATGTTGCTCATATCTTTCTTCTTCAGAGCGGCTCGAGCTCAAGATCTCAGATATAAAAGCAAACCGCATGGCGGCATTAGCATGTAATAATCAACAAATCTTCTGTCCAAGCGTCTTTTGCATTGATTATGGGCCGAAAGGATTTTTTTGCCAAGCGCGATGAACTCGCGAAAGAGAGGCGCCGTCTACAGCGGGAAAAGAATGGTTATGCCCCTGGAACCCATAAAGAGGAGGACTCAATTCGGGAGAAAGACAAAAGGCTCCCCAAAACCAACGAATTACACCGAGAAACTATGAACCTTTGGCTCGAGTGAGTTACGCAGCATCTGAGTGGCAATCCTTTCCTATTCACGCATTCTGACCTTCCTTTAGGTTCACTGCAGACCCGGAGAATGGGTACGAATATTATAAAACTTTTCTCGGTTCTCCTGCTCCAACACATGAGATGATCAAAGCGTACATTCGCTGGTACGCAAATTCTATTCAAGGGCGACTGAATGACGATGGTCTACCCACGGTGAGAACCGTGAGTGCGCATGCCGAGAAATTCTTTGGTGGATTTGAACAATTCACAAGAACCAAAATCGTCCCAGACGATCGAAAGGAAATAAAAATGGTTGGTTCATTCATAACTTCCCCTCTGAGATCATCTTAAACTCACCTGGATGTAGTGGATCAAAAAAACTTTGACCGCAGATGGCGTCGTTGTAGATCAAAAGAAAGAGAAACTCAACTTCACAAAGCAAGATTTTTTGAGAACAGTCTCATCTTTGTGGCAGACTGACCACCAAACATTCATTCCGGGACTGCTCAAAGTTGTCATCTTATTTGCTCTCCAGCTGTATCTCTTTACTGGAGCAAGAGTCGGAGCTTTCATACCCTCTAGTGAGGACAAACATGAAAGAGGTCTTCGATACGAAGTAAGGCGTCTTTACTCCAGCGATATTATACAACATTAATCTTTATTCTAGCATATCAAGTTGATTCTATTTCCTTCATCCACAGGTCGTTGGGCGGTGGGTTGGAAGGTAGATCAGAAGTGGCTCAAAAATCGTCGATGTGAAAAATACACAGTGTGAGTTAGAAGGACATAGTGGTATGTTTATCGAATATACGGGACTTCACTAATTGGTGCTTCTAGATTCGGAATTGGCATTCGGGACAGCAACAGGCCGCAATTTGCGTCGGGCTACCTTCTTCTCTCCCTCGCATTAGCACACGGTGCTATTTATGGGGTGGATACTGTGGATGATCTGGCGCAGTTTGATCTTTCAAATGGCGAGATTCGGTTGCGATGGAAGGAAGAGTACTTGGATAAACCAGTTCTCAGACATGCCACGGCGGACGGGCCTCAGGAGACACCTCTGACGAAACAAAAATTTTGTTCTTGCCTGCGTCAAATTTTTACTGCTGCAGGGTACTTTGGTGAATTGGCAACGATCCATTGTATACGACGAAACCTTGGGAAAAAAGTCGAAAGTAAGCCCCCTACACCACACAAACACAATAGACACAAGAGAGAGATCTTAATACTAAGTTTTATCACAGAGAGAAACGGATCTGCACCTGTCAGTCAGATACTAGCACATCGGGGGCTAAACACTTTCCCGGAGCATTATCAAGCCCACTGTTCTTCCATAGATACAGTGGGAGCTGTTCTAGATGAGGAAGACCAGTCTGACCATATCGAGTACTTCCAAGGTTATGTTCAATATTACGAACGTGGCTTGCCAGGTGAGTTGCCAGCAGAGATCAAAGAGAGTATTTTGGAAAAACCAGATATGGTGGAAATGAGAGCCCAGATCGATTCATTCGCACAGAACCACGACGAGAATAGCCTCAAGAACAAGAAGTTGGAATACAGAAAGGCGCTCGTTCGACATCGCCTTTTCGAACTCAGGCAATATCAAATTCGGTGGGCACAGGAGAAGAGAGACCGGAAGGTTATCAATCGAGGAAAAGAAGAGCCAACCCATTCGGAGAATGACATTCGCGCACGCGCTCAAATGCTGATTATGCCCGAGGTTGCGCGAATCGCAACAGCCATGTCCTCCACCAAAGAGCTTTCCTTTGACGAAAAACTTCTCTTTGTCGAAGATCTACAGACGCAGTGTCTCCGTGATTTTGACGTGGTATATCTCCCAAACGAAAGCCCAGTACAAGGCCTCTGTCCTGTAAAAGGTTGCCAAATCAATATTGCAAGGTGAGCTCCCCGACCTAGTGATAACCTGGCGGATACTAACTCTGCTAGCCTGAGAAAATGTGACAGAAGTGCTCATATTCACGGATGTATTCGGCGTGAGAAAGCATTTGGCCTTCAAATATCAGAGTCAGAGATGCGGTTTTGCTATGAATGCATGGACTGGTGTTTGTCGAGTCAATGGCGGGATCATTGTGATACCCATCTCCAGTCCTGGAAAGCCCAGCACTGCGAAGTAATTATCTATCGTCATACCGTCATCCGTCCCGGCTACTGCCCCTTCTGTTTGTGGGACCCCGATCTCTCTGCAGAAAAGCGTTTGCGATACTGGCTGCGAAGTGACAATCTGAGGGAACACATTGAAGGGCAGCACTTGGCTAAAATCGGGCATTGTCAGACAAAGCCAATATGCGGATGCTCCCAAAGCTTCCACAATGAGCGTGACCTCCGACTTCACTTGCACGATGCGCATGGGCTCAAGGAAACCATATGGCAAAATCCAAAGCTACCCAGTAAGAGAAAGCGCACTTGCAAGTTGGAAGCCCAAATATCTTCAACAGGTCCACAAGAGGGACATTCTAAGAAAGCTCGATTTTACCATTACTCACATCCAAGTCATGAGCGTGAGGACTGTGTGCCAGAAGGGTCTTCTTTCCCCGTCCCGGCCTTGCTCCCGTCTGTTGAAGGGAATCTGGAACAATACTCAGGGCAAAGTATTTGTGACAAATATAGCGTCAGCAACAGGAGCAACTCAGTGGAACCATGCTTCTCGGAGTTAGTTTCCTCACCCAGCTCAGGGCCAACAACTCCTGGCCTTGAGGCCATTGATCCTCGAATCCTCGAGCCGCCTAAATTCAACAGTGATAATGCACGCCAATCTTGTGATCAAGCTGCCATCCAGCCGGAATCACTCAATTTCCCACATGAAGAGTGTGAGGCAACTTCCGTCAGTGGCATAAAACAGCCGCAACCTCCCGCTCTAAGCTTTGCCAGTCAGCCTTCTGGATACTGTGCTGTCACTGAAGCCAATGAGGAGAGGAAAAATTTGCAAGAACATCTCACCTCTTTGCCTACTCGTGACCAAGCTGTTACCGCAGAATTTGGCTGTGACAGTAATCTACCTACACGGGAAGATGGCAAGCAAAATCTGCCTTGTGATGACCAAGTCCCTCCCAGCAGCCCTCGCAGACCCCTCACTAGAGCCAAGGCACAAACCCAGTCGCCTCAACATTATCCAGGTGGTCTGGATGGCTACAACCCCCCCAAGAGGCTTAACGCAAAGAACAAACGGAAGTTGCGTGACCTACAGAGGAAGAATTTGACCCTGAGACAGATTGGGCCTCATTTCGCGGATGTTGATATGGCGTTACTGCGACAGGCATGGATGGAATTGAAGCCTTCTCAGAGATGCACTAGGTCTCGGGCTAATTGGAACGGTAACTAAATTATTTCTTCAGTCAATAATATTTACATGTGCTGGAATTTTACTTTGTCTGTACAAATTTGCTATCAGCCGGTGTCCGACCCTCTGCCGACCTTCAAACCCTAGACTCCTTGTCGCACCATTGGAACTTTTTGGTTGTGCGAGAATAAGGGATCATTTAATAAATGGATCGCTCAGATGCCTGCTAAACTACACTTGTCTACAAGGAGTAAAGGAGTAAATTTGGTACGTTAAACTCAAGGGGCAAAACCCTACACTTTAAGCGCAGCAAATCTGAAGCATGATAAGCGTCTTTTTAGGCGGGCTCGCGGATGCACCTTTATATTATAATCGATTCATTTCCAGTGGCATTTTATTAAATCTATCCGGAACATAGCTTTACTGGGCAAAGGAGACCGTTTGGGGCTAACAACTCTTGGCTGTTCTTGCGAAAACTTAGTACAGCCAGCTTGTTACAATGAAACAAATAGTTACATTACAATTACATGGTCCGCACCGCCACAGATGAGGAAGAGAACTTAGTAAGTAATTATGAAGAGGTAATGTAACGTACCATGTATGTTTTGATATGTATTTCTTCTGAGAGATCTGCTATTTCAATCATCCTTGTAACTTCTCAATGGTGTTATACATATGAGCATAAAATAGCCTTATAAAGAAAACGTTGCCCAGATCAAACCTCATAGCACTCATGTCGAAAGCAACCTTCAACTTCAGTCACTTGTTTAAAACGGAATTGCAAATTCTATGGTTGGTCTGCGGACAAAATCCTTGAAAAAAGGGTGGGTCGACCGACCTACCAATTTGACGTGGTTACGTAGAAACTTGCTCGTCCTAGGATGACAACATGCACTGCCAGGAGGCTACTGTGCGGCCCCAGGAACTTATTGGCACCCAGGAACCTCACTGGGTGCTCCCGGAGACGGCCTTCTTGTCCAACCTGAAGGTGGTGGGGTTAATACTCCAGAATTCGGAACAGATGAATTCAGCGCAGGGATTATTGCTGGTCGGGTTACTCTCTGTGAAACATGACCCTGTGAAGCAAGTTAATGGTGCACTCAGTCGAGCACTCTATCCAGGCGAATTGAAACTTCTTGTCTAAATTAAAAGCCTTACTACTGAATGAACTTCTACTCTTATCGTTCCAATAATAATTTTCCATACATTCCCTCGGCTAGTTATGACGAGCAAATTCGAGTAGGCAATCGATTGAAGCGTTGTATTTAAGGAAACTCAGGGATTTGAAGGTCGCACAGGCCACGCCTGTTCGTACAGTATCACGGGAAAGGTGTCCAAAGATATTCTCATTGGCAATTTGTTTGGTAGCCTAGCATTATATCCTCGGATATCTTTTACGTCAAGTGATTTCATAGCTTCTTGCCCAGGACGTGTTAAACTCTCCATTCAGTTTCCGAGTTGTGTCCGAAATCGCTCGGCCACAGAGCCTGAACCTCATCGAGGACGTCCTCGGTGACATCTTCCCATTGTCTGTTCATATGTTCCACCATGTCGGCATCTACAATGTCGAATTTGTGGCCAGCCCAGACTCCCTTGGCCAGATATGCTCCGCCCGTAATGCCTGTTGAACTATCCGACGACCAACAGATACTCATCAGAACTATGTGGCCAATGGTGATTCCAAATGGCAACGCGTCCTCAAAGAAGTATTCACCGGTAGTTAAATTCCTCAGGACTCGACTTTTGGGATTGTAAGGTTTTTCCATGACCGTGAGAGTCGCTGCTTTCTCTTCTTCGTAAGACCAAAATCCAAACGTTTTCTCAACGACATCGTAGCGGAGGGGCTCGGATGTTGCACCGCTCACAGCGGAACTCAGGTGGAACTTGTCTTGTTGAATCGTGGCAGGGAGGTCGTCTGGATTTAAGTAATCCCCAATACAGATGAGCTGAGTGCCAGCCCACTCGTTTTCAATCAGGTCACGCAGTATGTTGGACCACGAGGAAAAGAGCAACTCTGATAACTTCCCACCAAATGACTGTGTTGTGTACTCGCGTTTGGACGGGCAAACCACCAGCCAGTATTGGCCCATTGTTTGTTTCTTGAACGAAAATGATAGGATAGAATCCGTGGAAGTGGGAGCCGTTAACAGATTAGAGCAAAGTTGAATGCTCGAGAAATGCTAATATTGGATGTAACTGGAAGATGGTACACTTGTGGGTTGGAGGAACTTGTAATATGGCTGGCGAGGCGCTTGACCTTTGTATGTTGGTCACGATGGCGCCACTTGGCCCTGAGACAAGAAACAGAGATCGTAGGAGTTAGGTGACTCGGTTCTCGTATGTCCGTCATATTAGAGTCTCAGGTACGATGCATAACTCCCAGGAATCGGTGAGTGTTCCCTGGGAACACTATAGCCGCCTTCCGGGATTCTTAGGGCTCCTAGAAACCAGTCACAGGGTCCCAGGAGCAAGTAGCACGATCCTAGGAGCTGGTGACTCAACACTTTTAGGTAACTCCGTGTCGGTGATATCGTTATTTAGTGCACTCGCTGCGATAATATGCCCTCAAAAATAGTTAAATAGAAGCCAGCACCACAAAGAAATGCGCCTCCCAAGCTCCTCCGCCAACCACTCGCGGTGGCAAACTTGATCTCTAAATTATTACTCTGAGCCCTCCTTTTATTATCATCTGCATAGGTAGTCGTTACCTATACGTTCACGCAATCTGCCGAAATGCCGCTTTTGGGACTTCCACTAGAACTACTTCTGTGGATTGGCAAGTCCATCGACAAGAAAGACCTTCGAAGTCTGTGTCTCACATCCCGGAAATCCTACGTCGTCTTCAGTAAGAGCCTCATGGATTGCATAGACTTTCAAGACACCCCGCCAATTCATTGGGCAATCGAACATAGAAGCTTAGGCATCGTCAAACACTTTCTGGGTTGGGAAAAGGCAGATGTCAACCGAAAGTTTTCTGGCCTTACACCACTCATGTTGGCTACAAAGTTGCGGTACTCAGAAGCTGTTGATTTGCTCTTAAGCCATTATTCAGTGAATGTCATACAGCGTAATACTTTGGGAGAAAGTGCCTTCTCGATCGCTGTTCTGCATGGAAGCGTCAGTATTATCGAACGGCTCCTCAATGTACCGAACATTGATCTCAATAACCAATCACTGGACGGGATTGCGCCCATTTCAATTGCGCTGACCTGTCGCCAAACTTATGTCTTCCAACTTCTTTTGTCTGATGAGCGAACAAATGTCAACATCTGCGACCATCATGGCCAAACACCACTGCACCTAGCGACAGAAATTGGCGACTATGGAGCAATCCAAATGCTTGTACGAAATCCTCGAGTTGACGTCAACTGTTTCAACCGTCGACAGAAAACTCCGTTGCTTCTGGCTGTCAAAGGACACGGCCGTTTCCTCCCCATCAAAAAAAGGCTGCTTGTCATTGAAGCCTTGCTTTTGAGTCCATGCATCAACCTTAATTACCAAGATAAGAATGGACGCACTGCAATATGGTATGCGGTGAGCAATTCCGACGTAAAATTGGTTGAGCTCCTCTTGCAGCAAACAAATCTGGACCTCAATTGCGCCGACAAGCTGGGCCAGACACCTTTGGCAAAGGCTGCTGCGAAAGGCTCCTTAGACTTGATCAAAGTCCTCTTCCGACAGCCGGGGCTTCATAAGAGCCCTCAATTTACCGATGCATTTCCGCCGCTCTGGTCAGCATGTCGCGCAGGACAATTTGCAGCGGTTGAATTTCTCTTGCAGAATTCAGCCGATATCAACCAAATAAGCCCATCGGGGACGTCGCCACTTGAGGTGGCAATAATTATGGAGCATGTCGACATTGTCCATCTCCTAGTCAGCTACGAAGGATCTTTGTTGATCAATGACCGAAATCATTGCTCCTCCTTTACTGCGCTAATGTTTGCGACGGCTCTAGGCAGGTCGGAAATTGTCAAAATATTATTGGAGCATCCCAACATAAATGTGAATGCGGTGGACGACCAGGGAAGAACATCTTTCTGGTGGGCAGCGGCTGGTGGGCATTATGAGGTTGTGCAGTTATTGGCCAATCGACGTGGTGTGAAAAAGCGACTGAAAGATTCTAATGGCCAAACGGCGTATGCCATCGCCAAGCAGCGCAAACATGGGCATGTCAGGGTTTATTTGCGAAGCTTCTAGGGCTCAGCTACTTTATAGAAAGATATTTCAATTGGTGCTATATCAGGCTTTGAGCGTGTGCACAGCGATCGGGTTCTCTGAATGCATACAGTACTGTAACAGCAGACTTTTCACGGCGGCCTGTTGTCTACTGCTCGTCATTCTCCAGTGACAGCTGCCAAGAACAAAGTTGTAGAACCCATCCCTAGTCCAGGGAATCAGCAGTGCTACGGGCTTGTGCTAATGCTACCTTAACTGGAAAGGATGCACTGCTGGATGGTTTTTACCAAATTACTCACCCGTGGCGCAAGCCTGCGGTGCTTCAAGCACCAAAACACTTTGGCCTTTTGTGCTGGCTTTCGGGTGACAGGTAATTATCGAAGTACGCGACTACTCAATGGTTTCACGTGGTCCCAGACCGGCCTCGTCGGTACGGGCGCAGTCTTTTTAGATAGCATGCGGTGGGCAAGGCCATAGTATAGAGGGTGGTTCACTGTCTCAATGATATGCATCACCCTCAAGGTCCCGCTTTCCACTTCTAAATCAAAACGCCCGCTGCATAGGCGCGTTCCCACTTGAATAGAGCACGTACGATGCTGGTAGTCAGCAAAATTCCTTTTAGTTCAGAGAGAATAGCAATTATCCATTTTTCGGTCCATCCATATATCAAGTCTGTATAGGCCCACGGCTTTGGCGATTAGAGGTCACGCAGTCCTTCTGGTGACCTCAAAGGATAAAACATATACACCTGCATGGTTGGTCCCTCGGCAAGGATAGGCTCTGTGGGTTATAAATTTAGAACTACCAGCATTGATAAAAATGGCAACGACCATTTACTTAGGCATTCGAGGAACTAGACATCGCGAGTTAGCAATTCTCTTCATTTTGGCTACAGTAAACAGCGGGATTAAGAATAGGGGTTAAAGAGTGGTTAAGAAGAGTGGTTAAGAATAGGGGTTAAAGAGTGGTTGAGAAGAGTGGTTAAGAATAGTGGTTAAGAAGAGTGGTTAAGAATAGTGGTTAAGAATAGTGGTTGAGAAGAGTGGTTAAGAAGAGTGGTTAAGAAGAGTGGTTAAGAAGAGTGGTTAAGAAGAGTGGTTAAGAAGAGTGGTTAAGAAGAGTGGTTAAGAAGAGTGGTTAAAGAGTGGTTAAGAATAGTGGTTAAGAAGAGTGGTTAAGAATAGTGGTTGAGAAAGAGTGGTTAAGAAGAGTGGTTAAGAATAGTGGTTAAGAAGAGTGGTTAAGAATAGTGGTTGAGAAAGAGTGGTTAAGCAGAGCGGTTAATTATTAATCGGATCATGTTGGTCATCTGGCTTGGTGATCCCCACCATTTGTTCAACGCAAGCACTCTTTCCCTAAACACATTGACAACCCTAAATCAGGAACATTCTGCGCATTAGACGAACCACCTGCCAGCAAAGAAAAAGACGGGCCTTTGCCTGGTACGTGTAGGATTACTGTCAATTGTGAACAGCTTTCATTAACCCTTGAAATCTGCGGTACGTAACTATTCTTTGCACTACAAAATTCGTAACAAAAATATACGGGGTGATCAAACGGCAACATTTGCTATCATTTTCAGCCAACCGAATCTCAAATATGGCTATTAGCAGAATAATGATTCTCTTGTGTTGAACGCAACAAATCAGCCAAAGGCACATGTGAGTACGAGCTATGAGGTTTTATACAATATGGCTGTTATATCATGGGTATATTCGGGTTATTATTGACCTTCTGTCTCAGGCGGGCTTGGTTTACGATTTCAAAGCGGAGTCAACACAGAGATTGCAGGATTATCCGGCTCTGGTGATCAACCGCACGGCCTTAGCCTCACGTGCATGAAGGGTGGGAGTAATGACATGCTTTGATCTACAACGTCTGTACCCAACGCGCCCCATCATAGCCGCATCCGTGTAAAAACCCAGATTTCCCAATCGCTCTTGGCGGCGGTGTAGCCTCATTGGCTAGGCTTTGTATTTATCCCGTTCTAGTCTGAACAGAAAGCACAACGGGAGGTGGGGCCGGACCTATTCTCGAATCCCCGCCCAATCAGTAATTCCCATCCCCTCCTTTCTCTGAATTGGAAGCGAGATAATGGAAGAAAACACCCGCACTAAAATTATACTTTGATAACAATTTGGACGCAGGTACGAGTAGTGGACTCCGCTTCAAACGGGTCAGATTCGGGATTCGAGCTTCCCACTAAAAGTGTACTTTACTCCGGCCAAGGCATCATGTTAGACACGCAGGAATATGACCTACCAGCCGTTATTGTTGTTTGAACACGATCCACGGAGTGGAGAAAGAAGGGAAAAAAAAAAAAAGCCCCCCCAATTAATATAGTGGTAATGTATACTGTAGCGGACAAATGATAAATTATCTAGGTGTCCACACACGTCTCAATCAAGCTTTTCTACATGTTGTCATTGGAATCCCACTCATCCCACCTATTCGCCCCATCACTTTCTGGCACCTCAAACCAAGACGCCTTATCTCGAAGAAAGATATGATGGCTTGGCAGTGTGATTTGGCTTTCGGCTGCATCGAGTGTCCCGGCAGCTACGCTCACATCCTGTGGGCTGCGATCAAGGCTCATGCTGAGGGTCGAACCGCAGCCTGGACAGAAGCTTCGTGCACCAGAATCGCTTGACCGTCGAGTCGCTCTCTGTGGGTTTGACATGCCATTGAACACTGTCAGCCGAGAACATTGCCCAAGTCTGGTAGGGTGCGCCGGCCTGTTTGCGACAGGTGGTACAGTGGCAGTTGACCAAGCAGCTTGGTGTAGCAGAGGCAGTGTAACGAATATAGTTACAAGCTCAACTACCGGAAGCCATTCTGATGGACAGGGTACTCGCTTCTTGCAGGGTAACCTGTCTGACGTCTCGTGGTTTGAGGTTGTTACGCTTGGCAAAGGGAGAAGTTCGTCCATGCTCTACGTAAAGTGATTCGATGGCCTATTACTTCACCGAGAGCCGGGATAAGCTGACGTTTGCCGATTGGGCAAGAAAACAAGAAGCAGGCGCCGGTCGCAGATATGCCGTGGACCGTCCCGGTAAGAGAGGGGCTTCGAGCAGGAAGCGAAGCAATCACATAAAGGGAAACGTGCAGATGCATTGCATACATGCACAGCGAACCTTAAGCCCTGGTAAACGAGATTCGACTACGAAAATCAGGAGGCGAATAAGAACGTGGCAGTACAGCCTATGGGTACTGCAGCCAATCCTTTTTGCCCTCTCGCGCACGCACATCCACGCTAGTTAAAACCCTTTCTCTCACGTCGTTCATTTCATGGCACGGCATTAAAATAGCTATCGTATCATGGTTGTATGGGCTACGGCCTGTCTAGAACTAGAGAGATTGGCTCATCTCTCGGAATAATCACGGTCCTTGGAAAAGTGTTGGTTCAGTGTACTATTACGGTACTATAACAGTGACTCAAGTATCATTACTAGAACGGCTTTGCAGAAACTCCGTGGGCCGGGTTTTCGTGGGCGGGTTTGGGCGGTGGGCGGGTTTTGGCGAGGCCTAGCGTTAACTGCCACGCTCGACAGTAACTCAAAAGCGGTCAAATGTTGAAGTCGAGGGAGGAGACACTGCAAGAATTATGTAAGGCGACACCATAAAGGCGTTTAGTGTGGCTCTTATACGGATCATGAACCAACACTCAATGCGTTATGTTCCAGAACCAAGGGATGAACAACGGTAATCCGATTCATGATGTCGATAGCTCCGCAGAACCAATTATATGAACGCCATACTCTCGTTATTATGGACCGTAAGCAGGGTCTATAGATACCGCAGACCATAATCCAACAGAGTCGAGGTTCGTCAATTCCGAGACCACCTACAGAAAGATGGCAATTAAGGCGCAAAGTATAAGCCATGCATTAGAACCGGATAAAGGATTTGCGCCTCGTTCTGAACGAGGCTCGTGACGTTTGCACATAATATCTCAAAATCTGCGGCAATTTCCCCGCACATATTTCCTTGCTGAATTTGCAGAAGACATAACAACATCAAGATCCTTATGTACTCCGTAATTATTTTTATCTTCCCTCCCTAGCTTTTACTCGCAGGTCTTCGAAAAAAATGCTCTTCAGTGGACTTGAATTCGTCGAGAGTGTAAATTTGCATCGGAAAAAAGTCAAAGAGTACAACATAAAGTTGGTTTGATTCTGCTGAAGCTAGTAATGATGCGCGCTTCTTTTGATCATCCTACGTGGTCAAACAAGCACTCGTATTCTTTGAGTAAATCATGGGGTTCTTTTGTGGGGTTTGAAGCGGCTGCCTGGGATTTCAAGCCATCTAAAATTGACATCTTGGAAGGTGTGGGTGAATTCTCGCCATTGAATTCGTTCCCGGTAGATGACGATGCGGATAGCGGTTGTTGTATAGTGAAGAACCGGCATACGCCAAATTGAGAACAACTGCAGGCCGTTCCACGACAAAGTAAGCATTCATTGTGATCCCAGTCGTATCACGCACTCGCTCTTCTCCTGGATCCTAGACATTATCATACATTGTGCAAGCTGAAGTTCACTGTCGTTGATTCTGCCCCTTAGCTTTTGTATGGATCTTTGGACCATTTCAAGGCTAACTATGTTCAATTAGTTATAACCACAATTATACCATCTCAGGACACCGCCCCAACAAATTTAAATTAAAAATTCACTTGTCACCGGTGCTATCAACATTTGATGCCCATTTGTTACGTAACCCGCATGGAGTAAACCGGGAAAAGTGACCAATTCAAAGTCCGCTCTCTAACCGGATATACCAAGATTAAAAGCCAAGTGCAAATGATCTTCAGCACTTACTTCGCTTACCATGGAAATGTATTTGTATTTGTTTACCAATATGGTTTTGATCCTAGGGCCGGATAGTAGTATTTCCGCACTCTGTTCATTTACCTTAACACAGCACAACGTAGCCAGTTCGAGAGATCGTGGTCCTGAGCACTAGCTTGCTGGGAAAATGATGACATAAGGCGCTTAGACCCCCCATTATGCGTACTTTGGTTGCAACGGGTGAACCATTTAGAAGTTATCCATGGTGGCGTGAACCACTTGAGATAAGCGCCGGCTGGTGGGGGATAACGGAGCGCCACTAGTCATAGTAGGTTACTAAGGAGATATCCGCCAATGCCTTGAGGTTCGCCAGTGAGAGAACGTTTCTGTGAGCCAACAATCATATAATTTCATCGACCACAGTATTTGGTGCTATGTTTAGGCTCAATACAGAAGCAAAGCAGCTGCTCATGCAGGCAATAAGAACACTTAGGGATAAGCTTATCGCATTGTGCATTGCCCTCTCGGCAACACTTGCACGACGTAGTGCTCAGTCGGGGAGTGATCTGATCAGGCCTGCCATCTGAAGACTGAAAGCCCGGCGACATGTCCGCGTTGATCGCTCGCCCATTCTCGTGGTCAAATGGAACGTGTGTTGTATTGCCAAACCATTCCTTCACAGAAACAAAGACCGTTGTGAAGAGCCTGCCGGCGAAATCAGCGCTGGAACCGGGCTTGTAACGCAGGCTATCATGACGTGGACTTGCATTTTTCCCGAACCAATACACGTAAGTTGCTCTTTTCCGCACGATTGAGTGTGATGTGATACTCGAAATCAAGTAAACGTAGTTCATGTACTTTGCAATACACGGTTGAGCTATATACCCAACTGTCTTGTGTATGCTTTCGTATGGAAACCCGGTGGGACGACGTGGACTATTTAATCCAATACAGCATATCCAGATCATCGTAAAAGTCTTGTGGAGTAGTGATTGGCATAATACAAAACCCGCTTCGAGGCAACAAAATCCGGCTTCATTTTACCGCAAGCGGCATTGTGCGGTGATGGGCTGCCGGCTACCTCTTCCCACCAATGATAGCGGTTGCTTTGGTACGGGTCCCACACTGAACGGAAACGTTGGGTAGAAGGGGAAGGTAGACATTTTACCAAGCGCAACCTGCCCATAAGTCCCGTTCACTTCCCACACTCTTCCAATGTCACTGTGTGCGAAACCCCACTGAGACACACTATTATTACGTCATGACTAAAGCAAAATCATTTTCTACAGAGAGTATCTTTAGGGCGATTGAAAGCACATAGCTTACATGTAAACCTGTAGACACTGGGAAGATTTCCTCTATCGACCGAACGGGACAACCCATTTGAAGTTTGAAGTTATTGATAGAAATCAGGTGTAAAGTGAGCGTACTGTATAAATCACAATGTGTAAGTTCTCTAACTAAACTAAACAGCTGTCCCATTTACAATTTAGATGGACGGATTTGTAAGCAAAACAATACGAACTCGGCCCAAGGTTATTCCTCGGAAAAATTTGACACACCCCCCGGCTTTTGTGAAGCTATTCCCAGATGCTTCAAGAACTGCCAGGTATTATCAGATGCCTGATTTCTCTCGTTCCAAGCAGGTCTCTAAAGGCCTGCTGCTTCTGTCTCGGCAGTATTTTCGTGAGACCATCTGCCGGTATCTCCGCTGTATGCACATTAATGCGGCCGGCATGCACTTCTTGTTTCATCCAAAGCCGGTTTATGTCAACATGCCGAAGCTTTGTATGCATAGAAGCACCTTATTTTGTTAGCAGATCGACAGTCTGCTGGTTATCGCATGCAATAGACAGTGGATGAGAAGATTTAAGTCCCAAGGACTCAAGGACTCGGCGCCACCATTGAACTGTCTTTCCGGCTTCGGAGAGAGCTAGAAGCTCAGCCTCGGTGGTTGACGTTGTGACTGTCTTATGCACTCATAAGCGTTGCTACTAGTTTGGTCATATTGGATCCCCTTACCCCTTACACTGCGCTTGAACTCGTTCAATATTAGAAAGCCAAGGATGGCGCTTATTTTAGGCTCTGCAGGTCTCGCTGTCGGCTTCAGCTTTTGTGGTCTGGTCCCTAACGAAAGTGCCTTCTCGGTACGGCGACGGTTCTCGTGAGTTCTATTTGGGTAAGACTCAAGGCTCCATGTATAAGGAAATTTGCTACTCTCGCCTGTCACGGCTCCTCTTGGCGGGACTCTTGGATCGTAGGAGCGGGTCAGTGTCATCCAGATCCTAGCAGATTGTCACAAAGAACGTCATTGTCATACATACTTCCGAAATGAAGTTGTTTCACGGGTGATGTAAATAATGTAGAAACGCTAGCCAGCCACATTTTCCGACGCCACTTCAGGACACGTAAGTGTTGAGGACATTTCATGATATAGTATCAGTTTCTTCGCGGTCTACGCCATTCCATATCATTTACTAAGCCTATGGCCGGCCAAGGGAGCGGTTGGTATTTTGTTCTTCGCTGAAACCGACCCGTCTCCATGCCAGACTGCCATCGTGCATTCTCATTTCGAATGTTTAGTAACCAAATTGCATGGGCGAAGGAGATGGGAGAGGGGGCTTGATCCGACGCGGTAGTTGACCTAGTAGTGTCCTGGTCAATTAATATCTAGGCATATATCTATTTCACTCTCGTTCAACCAGTCTCGCCTGACAATTCTGATTTATCTGGCCATATCAGAGACCTACAGCACTCAGTGTGCAAAACGGGGTAAATGCAAACTACGGTTTAACCAAAACCCCAGTAGAGCAAATTGTTCATTTCGTTCAAGCTACACTCCACTCTTCCTGCCAATATTTAATTGACTGCTTATTATTATAGTGCCTTCAAGTAGTTGCTGTCATCCCATATGCTAATACGTACAACTGATATTAAACATCGTTTTTAGATAAAGGAAGGGCTTTGGATTATCCGTCGGTTACCATGCAATGAAATGTTTCAATATGATGCAGTCCCATGAAAATTAGATAGCCATTTAGCCTAAATACAAGCGATCCGGAATTCCGGCGTTGCGAAGACCCCTAGGGATCTTGAGTTGCATGAACGTTGCGCGCTATATGGCTGCGAATGGATGCTGTGTTTCGATAAGACGATGGCAAGTGTCGGCTTGTACCGCTTAGGTCTTTACACCAAACACACTAACTAATCCAGCATCATGTGCACATATATTAGCTTTGGTATTTCAAATTACCCACACGTACCTGCCAACGACCACGCGTGGGTCCTGCTACTCAAAACCCGCGCGGGTTACCCCGTGGGCGATTACATCGAGGCGAAAGTCTGACCCGACCTGGGTTTTGCGAGGCCTAGCGCCGCGAAGAGTCGGTCTGCAATCATGCAGCAGAGTCCTCCCGGAAGCGACAGCGACACCAGACTCTTTGAGTGGGCGCCTTAACGTTCCCGTACGCCGCGCTCCTGCTATTGAGGTGCATTCTGACACATCATGCCAACTGCATGACACGTAATTTCACAACCCACCGCTCCCATTTATGGGACCATACTGTTGAAATCTTCCTACAAGGAGACACGCTAATAGCCAGACCATGGTAGCCATCAAAATTTAACTTTAGTCTAGCGACTCGCGGTTACTTCCGTTTTCGGATGCACATTCCAGCGATCATGGATGTTATATACCGGGCGCAACGTAAAGTTTGATTTCATGTTCTTTTCTGTCTAATCCCGCTTGTGTGGCCGGCTGTCCGCTTGCGGCAAACTAACTAATGAGTGGTTTCACTTCTGATTAGTTGACGACCCTGTTTCAGATGGTTGAAATAAAAGATACCATTTAACTTGGAGATATCCACCCGTGATAGGCATTTGGCGCACCATTTCCACAATTATGACAGCATCCACAGAAGAGAAGAGAACTAGTTTTATTTTCCAGAATTTGGCAAGGTATTAACGTCTATTACTCTTGTTTGCTTCAAAATTAACCGCCCAGCAGGTACGAAGTCATATGTGTCGTGGGATCTGGATCATTTGGACTTGTGTGGTTGGTATTTTCCGCTCGAGGATACATTAATCGCAAATAAATCATTAACAAGACACCGGCAAGTTCTGCAATAGACGTCCTCGACGAGCAATATGTCGCGATCAAGAGAATACGCAATACTTTCAGTACGAAAGAAGCTGCGAGACGCGCTTATAGAGAGATAAGGTTGCTAAAGGATCTCCGGCACGACAACGTATGGGAGATACAACATGTGAAGCATGGCTCCTGCATACCCGCTAACCGCTACATAGATCATTACCATGACAGATGCTTTCGTCTTGCCGTCTGAGGATATGTAGGTAGTACTACCGCATCAGGGGTACGGAACGTCTATTGACTAGTCAGATACTTTGTGACGCCTCTCTTAAGGACGGATTTACAAAGGCTCCTTAGGTCAGGGCCATTAGAAAGCAAGGTAACCCAGGTTTTCCTCTACCAGATCTTAGTGCGCAACTGCATATCTACATTTGAGAGCAGGTTCAATCTTAGACTAACTTTCTACAGCGCGGATTGAAATACATCCAATCGGCAGGTGTCATTCACCGCGATCTGAAACCCAGCAATATCCTAGTAGACGAGAATCACGATCTGAAGATATGCGACTTTGGACTCGCCCGTATTTGGGAGCCACAAATGACAGGTTATGTTACCACGAGGTTCTACCGCGCGCCGGAGATAATGACCTCCTGGCAAACGTATGGTATGGAGGTTGATATATGGAGCTGTGCATGCGTATTTGCGGAAATGTTGAATGGCAAAATATTATTTCATGAGGAGAGTGATATGAGCCAGCTCTCGCTTATGGCGGAGTTCCTGGGAACGGATGGGATAGGGACAGGTATCAGTTCAAATGTATGTATAAGGATAGCCCGGTCATATCGCCCTCCTTGCTCGAAATGTTTTTCTTACAGGTCTTCTTTTTAGGGCCTGCGGACAATCAAGGCCATGCCTAACAGCGGAACATTATCACTGCAAAAGAGGTTTCGAAATCTAAACCCACATGGTGAGGTCATGGGAACATAGCATTCTAGCAACAAAAGCTCACGACTGGCAGCTTTAAACCTGCTCGAGAAAATGCTCAAGCCCAATCCCCGTCATAGGATTTGCGTTGTCGACGCACTCGCGCACGAGTACTTGAGACTCTACCACGATCCTACCGATGAACCTGTGGCAGCTGGCTTCTCCCATTGGCCTTCCAACGATGCTGGCCACACTATCGACACATGGAAAATGATGATGTGAGCTGGTACTTATGTTCTCCAATATGGTCCCTTCGCTAATGAACATGCAGACATACTGAGATTATGCATTACCACAACATCTAAGAGAATGATACTCAGGCTCGGCAAGCTTTGGCGCGGCGGACCCTGGCGACATCCAACTTTTGCTGTTAAAGGAACGGAGATGCGATCTTCCTTCTCCTCCGAAGGACGGAGCAGAAAATGCCCGAGATGCTCAGCCTGCAAGCGAATGCCTCTTTGGAAGCTCAGATGATACCTACATAAACAAGTGCCAGCTCTTGCAGCACTGGAGCTCAACTACAATGCTTGTTACAGGCCGAAACGGGAGGAGAGAAGTCCCTCCCAGCCATGAACCGGTTGGGTAGACAGTGAAAACGATAATACAGTGGCATGATGCAATAAATACTAGGAGGATACCAGTAGCTCAAAGAAAATGTCTGACGTTCGTCCATTTACAGTAGGATACAGTAAACCTACAGTGGTGAAAGCACGAGGATCAACGGGTAAGAAAAGATTTGCAATCGGTAGTTAAACAATTGGTTGTCTCAGGAATCCGACTACAGTACATTATGGTTGGAAGAATAATAAATTGATTACAATGCAGTGTGCGTGTGAGAGGGTGTGTGTAATTCATTTACGCTGACCCCTCGTCGAAGTTGGGACCCTGAATTAAGGTACAAGTGTGGATGTACATATTCAATCTATGGAAAAATTCCAGCTACTTGTGGTCGCAGTAGCTTGTTTGTCAGCTGCCTAGCGGACAGCCTAACAGGCAGCGACCCCTACAGACCTATACACGTCACGTGATCTGGGGTCCAACCCACCACCCCGTGTGCGACTAGGCCTCGCCAAGCGCCGGTTTGGGGCGGGGCTTTCAATTTCTTTACCCGCTCGCGGTTAACCAACCCACCGTGGGTTTCGGTCTTCATAAACCCGCCCGTGTTCTTGGCGGGTACCCATGGGTAGCCCAATATACCAAAACATGGGGAAAGATTAAATCGGAATGAATCTGATTGGTCATTTCGCGTAATTTTGTTGTTTTATTCCTGTCATTATTTTTGTAGGGTATTACGTTTGGTTGATACTTCTATTAAGCTCGTTCCACTTCTTGAACAAACCTCATCTAGAAACTGCAGGGTGGACTTGTTAAGCAACAATTGGAAAGGTATGACCGGCTGCGACAAAACCTTCGAAACCAGAAAATGACTTACCGTTAAGCCAGCATTATTTCTGCCCATCGCCATCAGCCGGCGCAAATCCTTCCATGCCCGCCCAGTCGACATTACCAAGCCCCTTTGCAGATTCGATGTCAATCTGAGGACAGTATCACGGACCGCGAATCACGGACCGCGAATCCTACTGTTCTCTCTCTTACCCATTGCTTGCCTCGACTGGATATGCCAGCAATTTTGCAGTCCCGTGCCAACAGCACACGATGGACACTCCCTCAGTGAGCTCCCGAGTTGAGGAGGACTACTTAGTCATGTCCTGTCTGCGTTGAGCGGCGTAGGGAAGGGTTGGCTGGAAGCGAAGGATGAGCTCCTCATCAAGTTTCTGGGAATTATTCCTGAGAAGCGTCAGACAGTGCGACAAACAACAAACTTGCTTTCGGTTGGTTGGAGCAGATCCTACCGATTGCAAAACATTGCCACTTTATTGCCGCTTTGTCTCGGCGCGGAGGAGACACAGACGAAGTAGAGGGGGGTTAGATTGAAAGAGGGGCAGCATGGCAAGCTTGAACGGGTAAAAGCAAATCGCACCACTGTACACTTATGAAAATCGTCGTAACAGCAAATTAGTGCTTTTACTCAGTTGTGCCAACTGTAGAAGGCGGTGTCAGACCACGTGGCCCAATGACAACCAACTCCAACGGGAATGAACGCTATGGCCCACGCCACCTGGACTCGGACCATTGGAATCCATTTCCCCTGTTTCTGTATCATTATGGCTAATAGTTGATCCATGGCAACGGCTTACTTTGGGCGCAGCGTTGCCATTTGATTTGTGGAATCTCTCCCAATAGATGTGATTGGCTTCTTGGGGGTAATCGGGACTGCCGAGCTTATATAATCTAACTGGTCGCTTCCGCTAAATGGAACTTTGCAATTGATTGAATTTCTAGCCCTTATCTGCAATAATTCGCCCATTTTCCAGGGTTACCACCAGTGGGTTATTTTTTCCTCCCATTCTGAGGAAAGAGGTTTGGCCGTTCTCAGTACACTGTGGGGCAGTTAGGGAATGCAATTCGTCAGTCGGTACGATGTCACATCCTGACCCATTTCGAAACGCCCAACCAAATCCAGCCAGCCTCGGTACATCTAGAGAGCGGGAATTTTATAAGTAAGTACAAGTCTTGGTTACCGTGCGCATGATCGTATCAGTCGTTTTACACTTTATATTATTCAGCAAAGTACTCTGAGTACTGACTATGGGGATAACCTCTATAGATACTTACCACCGCACCATTTCAACGCGCAAACCCTTCAACATGTCGGCCAAGCCACGTCAACGGAATTTGTCGCTCGATCCTCAGATCCTGTTTTGATTGCGTTTGCCCAGCTGGGCACCTTTCGACTGGATGCCCAACACACATTGATTTCACTTTTTGGTCGACACGAGCAGCATGTTCTTACCGAAGCCACTCGAACTCTCAGCCTGCAGGGTAATCCGGATAACAACGCCTGCGATGCACTTTGGTTTGGAAGTTGTACGATGTCCTATGAACGCAGCTTCTGCAAATCCGTTTTAAACGCTTCGACGTCCGCGCAAACCACTAGCGATAGAGTGGTCATAGTGCCAGATCTCTTACTAGATGATAGGTTCAAAGAACATCCAGATGTAACGGGCCGCCCGAATATTCGCTTTCTAGCATGCAGTCCCATCATTAGCCCGAAAGGCTTTGTGATTGGCTCCTACACCATCCTAGACAACAAACCCCATGGACCGCCAAACATCGATCAAATCAAATTCTTGGCAGATATAGCAACAACTGTGATGGATTATTTGGACACCATACGGTCTCAAGCACAGCGTCTTCGAGGTGAGCGCATGATTGTCGGACTTGGGAGTTTTCTAGAAGGGAAAGGCGGCCTCCGCAACTCATGGCTCAGTGAAACCGATGATCTTCCTTCCTTATGCATAAACAGAGATCATGCGGAGGGAGACATAAATCGAGAACAACAGGAAAAACAAGTCATGGATGACGTGATTCAAGCTATGACGCCAAGTAGCGCCTCAAGCGATCTGCCCCTCCGCTCACATCCCTTCCATACGCGTGAACGCAGAGAAACAGATAGACGCAAGCTGCAGACTCAGTTGCTGGCCAGCTCAAAGGCACGCAAGAGCGATTATCTTAATCGCAACACAGCGAATCAACATGCAACCAATGCGACTATGACAGCCGACAACATGGGGACCAAAGAACAATCACCAAAAGAATGTTATACGACTCAGGTAAAAGAGGCGTTTTCGCGGGCGGCCAACCTCATTCGCGAAAGCGCCGAACTCGAGGCGATTGTCTTTTTTGACGCGGATTTCCGCTCTGGGGAGGCTTTGGTGGACAACGCGCAGTCTGACCGTGAAAGTAGCGGCCTGGAAAGCTGCTCCTCAAGCGACGAGAAAGGGCAAGCTCGAAGAACCCTCACACATCATGAGAGTTTTACAACACAGGTTGAAGGCACTGGCAAGACGACGCTGAACCCATGCGGAATTCTCGGATTTGCAACTTCTAACTCCGCTAGCGTGAACAATGAATTGGCGACCGACAGCGAAATCTCACTGTCAGAGTCTTTCCTGCGAGACCTTCTGCGTCGGTATCCTCGAGGCAAGATTTTCAATTATGGCGAAGATGGGTCAATTTCGTCCGATGACAGTAGTGATGGCATGTTCAATAGCTTCAACCAGCGCAGTGGGGGCAAGACATATAAACGAACAAAGAAGATAATCCTGCGTCAGGACGCTGCTAGTCTTCTGCGACTTGTTCCTGATGCCCGAAGCATCGCTTTTTCACCATTGTGGGACCTGCATAAAGAAAGATGGTACTCGGGCAGTCTAGCGTGGACAAAAGCTCCCCACCGTGCTTTCACTTCCGATAGCGATTTATCGTTCATATTCACATTTGGTAATAGTCTTATGGCGGAAGTGCACCGCCTTGGCGCCCAATTTGCTGAACGTGCAAAGTCAGACTTACTAGCAGGTCTGAGTCATGAACTTCGTTCTCCACTTCATGGGATATTCGGAACAGCAGAGCTCTTGGATGATACTATTATGGACTCGCTACAACGCGGATATGTGCATACGATTTCGTCTTGCGCATTTACTCTGTTGGGATCGATCAATCAGCTTCTTGAATATGCCGGCATCAACGATGTTGGGCCGAACTCCGGCATAGCAAAACGACTGGGTGGAATTGGCCATAAATCGCCGATTGATGGGACACTGGCTAGTGCCGGGCAGGATCACGAATCTGGGGATGTCGATCCAGAATCTCTTGTCGAGCTTGATGTCGTTTTGGAAGACACCTTGGAAAGTGTTTTCGCGGGTTATACCTTTGCCGACAGTTCGCGTTCTCCTCTCAGAGGCGTCACAGGCGCCTCACGCGGGAGCAATCCTTTCAATATGCAAAGTAATGAAGTTAAGGTGATTTTGGATATCGACCACTCTCAAAGTTGGGTTTTCTCAATCCGCCCCGAAGCCTTGCGCGTGATCCTTACGAACACACTTGGAAATGCCTTGAAATTCACACAACGCGGCTATATCTACGTTTCTTTAAAGGCCGTCCCATTGAACTTTGAAGAGGACGGTAAGGTCACCCGGTCAAAAGTTATGGTGTCGGTCAGAGATACTGGATGCGGTATTGATCAAGAGTTCCTAACGAACGGGGTGTTCAGTGCCTTTTCGCAGGAGGATGTCCTGACCAGTGGCAATGGCCTAGGCTTGAACATAGTTCGCCGTGTTGTATCATCACTTGGTGGTGACATTCAGATCAACTCCCAAAAAGACGTTGGTACGGAAGTTTTGACGACTATGATCCTTGATCACATCTCTCAGAATATCGCCGACCGAAACAGTCTGGATACTGTCACGGCGACGAAAACCCTTGTGCGTGAGAGAACTATTGGGATCTTAGGTCTTGGACTCTCCGAGTTGGACAGAATTCTGGGTTTATCTTTGCAGAAGCTGTGCCGCGATTGGTTTTGTATGGACGTCTGTTTAGATGTGCCCTCGGAACCACAATTTTCTCAGTGTGAAATTTACATCGCCCCTCAAGAGTTCTTGGACATGGGAAATATGGAGGTCAAACCAATTGCACCTGATCTAAAACGACTTTCTTCGCCTGTCATCGTCATGTGTTCGTCTCCACAGTTAGCGCACTCGATGACTGTGGCAGCCAGGAAACGAGGAGGGACAGATGTTCTTGAGTTCATCAGCCAGCCATGTGGACCACGCAAGTTGGCAAAAATTTTGGGAAAGTGCCTCAAACGTCAACAGCGGCGAGTCGACTCGGCTTGCGGCGGAGTAGAGAGGGCACGGGGTCCCTCATATCCTCCAACGCCTAATGAACTTGAGAGGGGGCCGTTTCTCAACGTGCCGA
This sequence comes from Penicillium rubens, assembly GCF_028828025.1. Lineage (NCBI taxonomy): Eukaryota > Fungi > Ascomycota > Eurotiomycetes > Eurotiales > Aspergillaceae > Penicillium > Penicillium rubens. The sequence goes on along the minus strand of NW_026890601.1, from coordinate 3,201,751 downwards.
TTCTAGAGAACATCGGACAAACCAAGAGAAATGTGGCGGGCAATTCAGATCCAACTTACGTTGGAGGCTTGAGAGATCCACCCCCCCCGGGACAGATGAAACCTCCAAAGGAACTCGACAATTCTCACATTTCGACTACCGCACTTGGCTTCACCACAACAGAAGCTGAGTCGCCATCACAGCCTCAACAAAGTCCCTCAATAAGAGTTCTCCTTGTGGATGACAATGATATAAATCTCAGGCTCCTGATCGCTTTTATGAAAAAGCTGGGATGTGGTTATGCAGTCGCGCAAAATGGGCAAGAAGCGTTCGAGACTTTTAAAGCAAACTCTTCCGACATTCGAATTATACTTATGGGTGAGTTCTGATGAGTGGAACTACATACCCACTATAACCTAACCTATTTGCAGACATTTCCATGCCCGTAATGGACGGCCTTGAATCGACCAGGCGTATCCGAGAGTTTGAGAAAAAATCGCTCACCCAGAGTCATGTCAAGATTGTCGCTTTGACTGGTATAGCGCAAGACGACATTCAACGCGATGCCTTTAGGTCTGGTATGGATATGTTTCTGACGAAGCCTGTACGTATGGACAGTTTGGCGCCAATGATAATGGGCGCAACGTGATACGCACGGTGCTGTACATTTCGATTTCAACAAAATGAAACTGAGGGCCAGACAGCATTACTCACCTCTACGCTCACTTCGTATGTATTGTAGCCATTCGATTGGGCAGAAAAACTTTGGGACTGTACCTAGCAACTTCCCGAAACTTCTTCGATCTTGGAGTCTGCGTGCCGAAAAGTGACCTCTGGCGTTCTTTTCTGTTGCATCTACCACATAAGTACACCATACCAGGAAGGCATCAAAACCTTGGTCGGGATCTATCTCATAGTACGTCAATTACGTTGAACGAAGCTTTTCGTTGGTCCGCATTTCGCTCTGTAGCTTGTTGTCGAGTGTTCTTTTTAGACTAGCCTTTGGCAACAAGCGCTCTTCTGATGGGTTCTGGAGTCAATCGATGAGAATACATAGTTACATATGGCATACACATCGGTATCAGCTTAATCTTCTCGCAGATATCATCAAATTTTTCAGCTAAATGACTTCCGTGGCCCTCGAGTATTAAAAGCCGATACCCCTTCATACGCGAAGTAGTAGGGACTGACCTCAAATCGCCAATCAGGAGGAAGGCCCTCGAACCGTGATTCAATAAAGACACTGCCTTTTAACAATCACATACGGAGGGAGGGCCCAACTAGAAGCATCCGTACACTCAATATCACCCATCCTCGATTTCCGAGTTATAAAAGTGCTCGCCGACCGTAGAATCCGCTTCTCGTAATCACCCTCGTAGTAGCCGTTAATCCTATCGCGAAAGCAATCTCATCAAATTTATAAACGTCCTTCGGATCGATCCCAAATTGTAGGATGGTTTTCCCAACCAGATTAAACTACTCACTAATGAATTTCGAGTCTCCGCATTCCACACGTTCAAAATTATGGCGTCTCGAGAATCGGGTAGAAAGCAGCGGGTGCCTTTTAACAAATTTCGTAACTCAATTTTCGCCAACAGAAGGGACTGGAGTGGTTCCGCGCTTTTCGAGGAGAAGATCCGCCATTTCTCGTATAGTAGAGGGCCGGGGAGCTAATCCACGAGAAACAATAGAGAGAATATTCCTGTCAGTTTGTGACGACTATTAGCTCGGGTTTCAGCGCGAAATGTCGTCCCACGAAGACGCGTCCGGAGAGTTGATTAGGGTACGTTAAAACGGCGCGCTGCTTCGCGAATAACACCGATTCCTTTTTTTGTTTATAGCCTATACAGCTAATAAGGTCCTACCCTCTCTCTCTGTTGGATTTTGAGAAGATCGAGGGCGTATTGGTGGCATGGTGGGTGGTTGAGTTGACTAAAATCTAATTCCTGGGCGCGTTTTGAGTGGGGTGCGCAGCTCGGTAGTGAAATACCCTAGCATGTCTTGTCGTTCGGAGGCGGAGCATTTGGTGAATAAGCTGGTAATGTGGGGGTTTCCAATGGGGCTATCACAATTACCATTTTGGTTTTCGCTCTCGTATAAGAGGTATCGCCGTGAAAGGTCTAACAGTCAACCTTCCAAAAGCTCTATGCCAGGAATTAGTTACCTCCACGGGTATTAGACGATTTTCCGATGCGATACACTGTTTACGCTGGGAAAAAGGTATATAGCAAGAATTGCGGAGCGAAAATAAGAAATATGGGACATATGAGAAAGGAATAGATCGAGGTATGCAGTGACATTCACGGGCTCCCTGCTTGGTCTGTTAGTACATCTCCCCACGACTGGAATAGATCAGTACAATAAGGTACCTGTTACTTGGAAGACAAAATAACAATATAATAATAATACCAGTGATAAGATAAATAAAACGATAGGAAAATCGAAATATAAATGGTAATATACTCTTCGTGCGGTCTCATCCGCGCCGATTTTTCCCTCCTTACTTATACTTAACAGGTTCGTAAATCTCGTTAAAGACACTCTTTTCAATGCTTGAGCTCCCCCCTCTCTTCTTTAACTATCTTTTGTTCTTTTTCGTACACTGTATTCGTAACACCCCGGCTACACATCCAGCCTGACCAGGAACCAATTTTTCCCCTCTTATTTCAAGGTCATCTGCGATCGCATATGTGCTTAGGTTCTTTCCCCACTTTCCCCCTTTGTTTTTGGCTTTCCTCCAAGTCCGCGCGTCTTGTGCTATTTAAGCTATCAGACCTTTTATCATGGCTCGGGGCAGTGGCCGCGACTTTAACTGCTCATGGAAGCATTGTGGAAAGGTAGGTACCTCAGCTTTTTCTACTCTTTTCCATCCTAACCTGCTGTTTTATAGTCTTTCAATCGCAAGACGGATCTCTGTCGCCATTACCGCATCCACACCAATGAGCGGCCGTATCAGTGCCCCGTAAAGGACTGTAACAAGAGCTTTATTCAACGCAGTGCCTTGACTGTACACTCGAGGACACACACTGGCGAAAAGCCCTATGTTTGTGACCACAAAGGCTGTCAGAAGGCATTCTCAGACGTAAACACCTTTTCGAATTCCGCGTGGTTGCGCATTTACTGATTATTTCTCATAGTCCTCGAGCGTGGCCCGCCATCGCCGAATCCACACTGGTAAGCGGCCATACATATGCCACGAGCCTACGTGCGAACGGAGGTACGTATTTTGGGTGGAAATGGTTGTGGCACTATTCTAATCGTCTTGTTGAGTCCGCAGTTTTTGTCGCAAGACCACGCTCACCAAACATCAACACCGCTCTCACCCTCCAGGGAGCTTGCCCCGACCATCCTCAGAAGATGCGACCTCCGAGCACTCTTCCCACCAAATACCCTTATCATTCTCGGTCCCGATTGAGCGGTACATGATCGGCCAGCAAGCTTGTTACCCGCAATCGGCGACGCCAATTCATGAGTTTTACTCGCCCCAGAGTGTGCCGATGGGCGTCGTGCCGGTTCAAGGAGTTGGTCCTCCGATCGTGGCCCAGGCTGTACCCGGAACCTCGGCGGTACAAATGCCACACGCTCAACAGCCGCACTCGCAACAACACGCGCATCCACAACAACAACAACAACAACAACAGCAGCAGCAGCAGCAGCAGCAGCAACAGCAGCAACAGCAATACGTACAAATGATGCAACAGCATTACGACACGAGTCCACGCGCCAACTCCCTCCCTGGACAATACCAGCACCCGTCTTTTCAAGGCCATCAACTGCCTCCCGAACAGCCAATGATGGTTTCATACCATCCAAACTATGCGTACAAACCCCCAGGCCCCCGCCTATTTAACCAAGCGGAGAGGACTGATTGGGGCTTTCTGGGAGTAGGGTAAGAGGAAATTATACCTAGATTTGTGGACCGAATGCCTGTTTAATGCCCGTTACGACTTCCGTGCTTTCTCCGGCTGTGCCTTTCTTTCCCATTGAATCGCAAAGCAGAGATTCGTATCTGTTTGTGATTCTATGGCCCTTTGTCTCTGCTCCATCTCTGGGTTCTGGGCGGTTTTATCATGGATCCCCCCCCCTCGCGAGATCATGCTATTTTTTTCTATATATTGTCACTTTAAACGGAGGCAAAGGTGTTTTTCTTCTTGGCGAATCTTGAATCTTTTCTTGATACCTGGACATGGCGTGCTTTTTTTTCTTCCAAATTCCCCTTTTTTGTTATATTCCCTCTGTCTGTATCGTCTATTTCACCCAGATGCCGAATGACTTACCAAGACGGTCATTCCTATATTGCGTAAGGTTTCCGGGTCTATAGAAAATGTCAGCAAAGCTACATCCTCCGAAAACAGTTAAATAGCGGCCATGGCCGCAAAGGCTCTCAATCCCACCATTTAATTATCGAAAGTTAAAAAACGCTTCGCCATCAGAGGAGATCAAATGCCTCCACAGAGAAGACCAGTGGCGCTGCAGAGCCCCTTCCTATTACCAAATGTTTACCGAGGTCAGCCCCTGGGGTGGAGTATCATGACAATCCTGATTAACATCGGCTCAGACATACAACATCCAATTCAACGAGTTGAGGGCATCATTACGAGCATATATGCTGAAATGTGGAGAATGCAGCAGAACCACATTCTCATGCTGCAAAACCGCGACAACATGCTGCGGGCTTACGCGAACGAAAATGCCAGTTTGGAGGAGCAAAATCGGTCTTTGCTTGAACATGTCAAGAGTCTTCAGCGAGAAAATTGGTCCTAGAGCTCAAGCACAACAAATTGATGTCCGAATGGGTGAAGGAGAGGCTACAGTACCCAGGGAAACCCGATGCAAAGCGACCTGAGACCTGCTTGATCAGATCTGATTGACCGGATTTTGCATCAAACTCTGAGGTACTCGGAATAACCAGCTTTCAATATTTTCACCCGCGAGCCTGTGAGTAGGAAGAAGAGGTACACAGAAGGGTTAACGACGCCATCACTGGGTGTCAACGGGGGATTGCGTCGAAAACTGAGCGTGTAACAGTCCGTTTGAGCCCGCAAGAAATGTGCCGAAGAAACCGCAGCCACCTCATTACTCATGGCCACAAAGCCAAGTTACTCACTGGAATAGCAATAGCTGTAATACAATAACCATGTTTTACTATAAGAATAAGTGGTCTTTCCCTCTAGCTTGGCAAAACGAACAGAATGCCCCCAACCGGGTCAAAGTGGTATCGATGGATTGCTGATACATCTCTCCCCAACTTATATGCCACTTCAGCCGCTATAATCATAGCAATTTGCTTGATCTATTGGCTTGCACGAGATGTGTGGCTCTGGGTGTGGACAAGACGCCATGTGATCTCCCGTCGCCCCTTCCGATCGAAAACGATAGGCTCTTGGAGGCGACTTGTCTTCGTCCACCTGCCAAAATGCCTGCGTTGGCTTGACATCCCCAACTACCGGGAAGCACGCAATCTGACTGTCATGCTCACGGCAAACATTGTTGGCCTCCGGCTTAGAGCCCATTCTTGGGCGGAAGCACAGAAAAGGGCTGGCTCTTTGGCAGTCATCAACGTCGTGCCTTTGTGCACCGGTATCAGCTTTGGACTTCTGGCGGACCTGCTCCACGTGGACCGCCAGATACTCGCGTGGTTTCACCGCTGGGTAGGTCGCATTTGTGTGCTCCATTCTCTGGTTCACTGTTCGCTGCTTGTTGCTGTCGCCAGAACGATGAACCTGGCGACCTCACGGCACATTTTTCCAATAGCCGTAAGCTAAAGATATCCCGAGGCTAAGTGTGCCTATTGCGCATATTAACATCTCATCAAATATAGGCCGGTTGTGCTCTCTTTCTCGTGGTACCGGCTACTTGTGCGGCGGTCCAACGGCGATACTTGCAGTTTGCGTTGAAATGTCACTACCTTCTTGCAGCAACGGCGATTGGCGCGCTTATATACCATCTCGTGGAGCGGCAGTCACTGTATCGGTGGTACCTAGTAGGCGCCATCTGCCTGTGGTTTTTCATCAGCGCTGTTGTCTGCATAATGGCCGCTTGGAATCACAAACCTTGGGGATCTTCCCAAAAGGAGGTAGCCATGAACTCGGTGAGCCATTTTCTCTGGCTGGATATAGAACTACCCCTCAACCGAGCGATCCGCCCCGGCCAGTACGTGCAGCTTTGGATGCCACGAGCCGGCTTTCGGGCTTTCTTTCAGCTCCCTCGGTTGTATGTTGCATTCTGGGAAAATGGACCAACTCAAAGAATAGTCCGCATGGTAGCGGAGCCGCAACCCGGGCTTACGCAAACGCTGTATCACGAAGCGCTGAAATCCTCGGCCAAGAAGTCAGTTATGATACTCGGACCCTACGGACACCCTCTCAATTTCTACCGGTTCGGTACAATCCTCTTCGTCGTGGAGGATATTGGATTTCTTTTCGAGCGCTTTCATACATTGAGATGTTGGTCGAGGCAAGCCGCAGGCGCGAAGTGATGGTGCGAAAGCTAGAGGTTCTCTGGAAGCGCCAAGTTGGCAAAGATGGTATGTTTCTATCTTGGACAAGTACGTTCGGGTCAAGGAGCCGCCTGCTGATCGGGATTTCCCAGAGAAATCCACAATGGGTAAATGAATGGATACAAGGTCTTTTCAATCGCGACTGGAGAGCGTTCAAGGTGAATTTTCTGCTAGTGCAACTCATCTGAGACGTCACGATCTGACCATTCTCCAGATTTTGCAATTCAGCATCTACTGCCCGCGTACTCAGACAGGACCCCAGAAGAATATTTCCTACGAGTATGCCGAAAGGATTTGCTACTTTTATGGCTCGGTCAAAATCGAGGAAGAAGTTGAACAGTATCTCAATAACCACCAATGCGGAGCTGTGGCCGTAGCGGGTGAGTTTCCGAATTCCAACCTTCACCCCCTATCGTGGGCTGAATAACAAAGTTCTGTGCTTACGGTGCTTACCCCTATGCAGTATGTGCGGGTCCGTCAATACGTGAGGCCGTGGCGAAGACTGTACGGCTACGCACAGGAAGAAGAAATCTCCAGCTAATGGTTTTCGACCCCGATATGAGCCCTGCGCCGGATGGACTTGTAGATTCACTCAGCAGCGACGAGACTCCAGCTGGCAGCCCGGATCCACCACAACAACTTTTGGGAGTAGGCGAGGATAGGCATACTCACCAAGTACGACGATTCCTAGCGGGCAGCAGCAAACTACAGTACCCATCGCCTAAAGGAATCTATACGGGAGCTGGAAACGTCGAAATGAACAACCACTCAAAGTGGGTGGAAAGTAGATTGGCACAAGGGCGCAGGAAGCCTACAACCACTGAGCTATGACATTGTACCAGCTTTATAATGCTTGCAGCCTCAGCGTATTAACAGGTTGTGCAGCTTACTGGGAACCATATCTTCTGCTGGAAGTTCGTATATCACCGGGAAGGTGCCATGGGAAGCTTGGAGCCTGGCCTTGTTCGCCGCACAACTGGTTCGCCTTCGCGAGCAGATCCCTTCTCGAGGGAATATTGGTGGATATCTTAAGTGGTTGGTATGATAGAAAGACGATCGCCGACCATGGCAAAGCTGGCAGCGAAGCGCGCCAGTCTCGGGTAGGGCGGTGTGTGCATTTCGTCCCGCAGATCCAGCACACTCCACAGGAGGCACCGACCTGCCTTCTTTTCGAGAAGATTTCAAGGGATAAAAAGATCTCTTGGCTCCATTGCTTAGAATATTAGTATTTGCAACGCATAGATCATGAGCTCCTCATACTTTGCATCCATCCACAACTTAGTGCCCATAAACCAATCATCGTCGTGTGCGCAGAGAGCTTAGTTGTGGGCTTCCAAGGCTTCCAGAGAAAAGCAAGGCCAAAGTTGCACTGGTTATAAAATATACAAGAAAATATAGAGCGAGGTAGACCTTGTTCATAGAAGCGTTTCCACCCTAAGTCAAGCGGCATGGTTGATCGCACGCGAATCTTATTTCATCCTTAGAACCCAGAAACACACTCATAGTTTTGGGTTGCAGGAATAGAGCAGGAAAAGAACGTCTCTTCGCGATACTGTACAATGAAACCGCTCAACTCTGCTTCGCTTGTTATCGGCCGGTTGGACCGTAACGTTTGAGGCCCACGAATGCGAACACGTGCTACACCTCAATATGGGTTGCGTCGACCAACCTACTTCACCATTGGCCCTCTGAACTTCTGGCATAAGGGAAAGAAGTCGGTACAATCAATTGCGATAGTTATGGTGTCTGCCAAGTCTACCGGTCATTGTCTTGACCGACCGTGAGTGGAATCGCCGCATGTTATAACACCCCCCTATTTACCTGTCACCGGTTCTCCAAATCCCAAAGACCATATTCCTTATGTATCTAAGTGTGGGAAAAGTGAACCTATCAAGCTTCTACAATTATCCAGGAAGGAGAGGTAACGGCAGGCAGCTCTCTGTTCATTGATTTTAGGAAAGGGACCCCAAAACACTAGAAGAAGGCTGCTTTAATGATCGGGTCCGAGTAAGCAAAGGCGCATAAAGTATTGCCACGGAGGAGCACACGCCCGTACGGATGTGTACCCAGCCAGCCCATGGCCAAACATTAATACGGAGAAGGATGCCAGCCTATGCTGACGGGATGAAATAACCCCACTGGCGAAGTAAATATTTCTATTTGAGCGAACAAAAGAGAAATGAAGGGAGAAAAGGTTCGAGTATTCCTAAGAGCGGACGGACGCGAGAATTTGAAAGCGAAATGGCAGGCGAAGCTTGGATCGGCGGTGATAGGCAAACCTTGAGATCAGAGTATTCAGAGTTCCCAATTTCCAACTATGTTCTGTACAAAAATCTATGGATCAAGGAACGGCATTGGCATAGAAGGGTGAATGCGAGATAAGGGTACCGAACTCCACTGGGTAGAATTGTCTGTGATCTCTAGCCGTGGCCAGATAGCTAACTGAAACCGTGATTGTCCAGCGCTTGTTATGTTTCCCACTGTAGAATGTCATCTCGACTGTTTCAATGGGGTAGCGTTACATTATTCTGAAAAAGTCTGCTAAACCGAAAGAACTTCCAAGTATGGAGAGCTATTGCGTTTTGTGGTTTACGAGGGGGGTCGAGTGAGCTTGATGAGCCTTCCCTCTTTACTTAGAAATTGCTTTGCCGCAACTGTGCATTGCGAGCACTCACCAACCAGCTTCCCTCTATATTGGCCCAAAAAGCTTTAGGGGCTCGGCGAAGGTGTAATTACGCGACACTCATTTTAACATGACGGGCTGATTGTGAATGACATTCGGTATGCGGCTCCTAACAAATAAGGATGCTCGCGGTAGTGGCACCCACGATTGAAGAACTTATAGTCCATAAGTAAAAGAGCTTCGCACTTCACTAGCTTGCTGTTTTGCACCTGACAAGTGTCAGTTTCGATCGAAGCATGTATCTAAGAAAGGTCTTCAAATGTTCTTGGCTCACGACTCGGCGGTTGCGATTAAACAAGGGCGATGTTATCCACCGAAAATCCCTTCTCGAAATCGCTGGCTGGTCTCAAGTCTGAATTGGTCAATCAGCGTGTGGAAAAAGATTGGGGATTTTCCCGGACGAACCACCACAGAGCTTGAAGAAAAGATAAAGTTGACGACGTGACCCAGCTCAAAGCCCAAGCAACGCATTTAGATGTGAAAGGTTGCCGAGTTCGTCGTTCCTGGCATACAGTTACATCGAAAGAGGTGAAGTGGGGATATATGGGGCACGCCAACAAGAGTGTGAGCTGCGTTCGGCAGATGAGCCCATCTCACACCCCTCTCCACCCACCCATACCCAACCTTCCGCTCAGCGTCTGACTTAACCAACCGCTCTCTTTGGATGAAGGAAGTTACCGCGTAATACCGCTTCGGTAATCTAGCACAATTACGATTGTTCAATTAATTTTAACAAGGTTTTACGATCGCTCAACACTATGTCGGATTAAACAAGTCCATGTCGCTGAACCGGGCTTTCATACGCGAAAGCGCACACATAAAAGTGTTGCATGATATATTTCAATCCTGCCTTGCAATAAATATGTATATATATTTGCTTGATTTGGTTATTTCGCGGGGACGCGGCGACCACCCGAACCGGACATCACGTGGTTTCATCTGACAAACTCAGTAACTTATCTGCTACGTTCCGTCATTCTTCTACGAAGGTGACATCCTCCTCAGAGAAGGCAGAACGCCAAAGCTCGACGGTATCAGTGCGTGGTGATTTAGGCGACGATATTATCCCCTAGGACCGAGTGTGACATCTCTTCTAAGTAGAAACCAATGATCTAGACTAATCAGGAATCGTGTATTCTGTGGATTTTACAGCTGGGAGGCCAACTGCAGGCGACTTTCAGATAATTGAAGAACCACTAGGACGGTACATATATACTAAACGGACATCTTTAGCTTCGTTTGAGCCTTTAATGGCATCCGAGAATGGGGTCAACTCACGATGTGGTGGCTGGAGATGCAGAGCCATGGTCCTTTTCCGGACGCCGAATCTTGCTCGTCTGTATTCGTTGAATTTAGGTTCGGGTGTAACAATGGCCGGTCTAAGCTCTGACACCTGCCTTTCTTTTCTCATCCCCACCCTTTCCCTCCGCCACATATAGCTGTCTACAACCCCCTGTTATTAGGTCGAGGGAAGCTAACTCTGATTATCTTGCTTCCACTGAACTTCAAAATGCCCTTGTCGGATCAAGGTCTACACTTCTATCCAATTCCCCGTTCGCCGGAAGAAAACCAGGAGAGGTACGTGAATTCAATTGCTAGCAAAAAGAGCCCACTAACAGTTTTGCAGAGCTTTTATCGCTGCTTCACGGCGAAAAGACCGGAGCTTGGATGCTCGGGTGAAGTCAGCCAATCGCGCTTCGTCGCTGCACAAACGTCGCACTGGCAAGGCGTTTCACATCACTAAAGAGATTGTTGAGGAAGAGGGCATGTACGAGGAAGTCGACGAGCGTTATCAAGCAAAGCGAATCCTCATGCGGCAGACCCGAACCTTGCAGATCAAAGAGCAATTCTACCGCCACTTGCTGGCTGGCTTTCCAGGCCGTCCCAAATTTCACTCGAAAGGACCCTCCATCGCAAGTCGGCGCGAAAGCAACTTGGCGTTCCGCCCATCGATGGAAGGCAACCTGCCGAAGTTGAGATTAGATTTATCAAGCATCAATTCATCTATCTCGTTTGGTGTGGCTGCATTGGCAAGTACGACGGCAAGTGCTGATAGCTACGTCCCGTCGCCTAATGCGTCATTTGACCCTACAATGCAACCGTATACACCCTGCACAAACGACTCAAAAATTCCTTTTACTATATCAGCCACACCAATCTTTTGCGACGACTTGCCGGAAGATGCCCAACTACGTGGAACAAACATTTGCACCAGCGTGGAGTACCGCGGCCATCCAACATCAGCAGACCCCTGCCTCGGACCAACCCTTACGGACATCCGTTCGGTTAAAAAAAGGCAGCGGCAGATAATGCACCAGGCCCGGGCACCCATCCATACTGCCGCCCAGTTGCTCCTGTTCAGGGAATGCCTCGCATCTGCCCCAGAGTTACCTCTGCAGCACCCGGCTCCGCCGCAGCGCTGACCTCTTAGGCTCAGTCTCACGCCCCACTAGTGTATCTCATACCCACTCTCTTGTGGGTCAATGTCGAACTTCCAGCTCCCTCTATTCAAGGCCATAATATCTGTCTCATCCAGTTGCCGCCAATCTCTACCGTCAACTCACCCCAGTCCAAGGCCACATTCGCAGGTACAGAGGCAATCTTGGATTCCTGCCCGATATGCAGTCTGCCCTTGGAGACTGCCAGTGCTGTTCAGGCCACCATGTCACCCATCATCATCAAGGTGGAAGTCGACGGCATCACGGTCTTACGACGATCCGTACCTTGACTCCGGCCAGTTTAGCCAGCTAGTTCGGCTTTCTTGCCGTCTCATAATTCTTACTATCTATTACCCCCACTTCAATAGGTGAATCTTGTTGTGCAGGGCATTTATTAGCTAAATTTCCATGTTGTTTTCCTATATCGTATTTACCTCTCTTGCACCCATAGAAGAAAGTTGAGCCTATGGTTTCGGATACAGGTTCTAGAAGGTTGTAAGCTCGAAAGCAAGGCCCGTAATGCGCGACTTCCCTCGTAAACATTTTCAGGTGATAATTCGCATTATTGGCTAGCTGCGATGGCAAGTCTGAAACCAATCTTATTGGCGGATGGTCGATAGTCACGCATGGGCACGAGAAAATAGATACTATGTCTTTCAAATGGCGAGCCAGCCGATCAAAGAGACAGGACTTAGGCTGGCTTGTCCAAACGTCTACGCGAAGACGTCTCTCCGCCACAGCAGCCGACTGGGCTGATCTATTGTACCAGCCCCTGTGGAATACTCCAAGGCAAAAGCTCGGATATTAGGTCGATGATTGCGTTTTCGCTTCTGTTTCTTCTTGGCGGCATTTAGTCATTTACGCAGAAACCTCACATGACCGGTCGCAAACGTCATCGTTGGTCTGCACCTTTCACATACAGAGCCCCACATCCCCTCCGCCGTCACTACCCTTTCCACTTTAGGTGTTACTTTCCGGTGTTTCTCCGTCCCCTCCCATAGTCTCCCCTCCATGACACGCCAGGGTTTATTTTTTTCATAATGGCGGACTTCATCCGGTTCCAGATTTTTGGCACCACCTTCGAGATCACTAGCCGGTTCGCATTACCCTTGCAATTCCCCCGCTGGGGAATCGTTCGCTGAGATTTGGGTTCGAGGTATATGAACTTGCAGCCGGTGGGCACTGGTGCCTTCGGGCTGGTCTGGTATATTTCCCATCATGCTATCGCGCATTGCGATATTTCAGGGGCCGGACTGATGTGTCCTACATAGCTCAGCGCGAGACCAATTGACTGGTCAGCCGGTCGCAGCCAAGAAGATCGTGAAGCCCTTCAGCTCCTCCGTCCTGTCCAAGCGCACCTACCGAGAGCTGAAGCTGCTCAAACATCTTCGGCATGAGAATGTGGGTGTCTCCCGCCTTCTTTCGGGGCTACCGCGCTTGTTTTAACTAACATCCCTGCAGATCATCAGCTTAAGCGATATTTTTATTTCTCCCCTCGAAGATATGTACGTTTTTCTCCATCCACCGAGGGTGTGATGCGCAGAATGCTAACAGCTACAGCTACTTTGTGACCGACATACTGGGAACCGATCTCCACCGCCTCATGACTTCTCGACCTCTCCAGGAGCAATTCATTCAGTATTTTCTTTACCAGATCCTCGCAAGTCTTCTACTAGATAAGACAGCGCATGGCAACTGACGGTATTTGCAGCGAGGGTTGAAATATGTCCACTCTGCCGGCGTGGTCCACCGAGACCTGAAGCCCGGTAACATTCTCATTAATGAAAACTGTGACCTAAAAATCTGCGATTTCGGCCTGGCACGAGCCCAGGACCCACGGATGACCGGCTATGTCTCAACACGATATTACCGGGCTCCCGAGATTATGCTCACCTGGCAGAAGTATGACGTGGAGGTGGATATCTGGAGTGCAGGCTGCATTTTCGCCGAAATGCTGGAAGAGAAGCCGCTGTTTCCCGGGAAGGACCATGTAAACCAATTTTCAATTATCACAGACCTGCTGGGAACTCCCCCAGATGACGTGATTCAAACCATCGGCAGTGAGAAGGTGAGTTGTTCTCCACTTATTTTCCGAGTGACGGGATTATGAGACTTTAGTTAATCCCTCTTGTGTACAGACCTTGCGATTTGTCAAATCCTTACCGAAGCGCGAGCGTCACCCTCTGGCAAATAAGTTCCGGAATGCCGATGCTGATGGTATGCGACACCCCGGCTGTCCTTCCCTACCATATCGTTACCATGCTGACTACTTGCAGCCGTGGACCTGCTTGAGCGGATATTGGTATTTAATCCGACTGAGTGGATTCGAGCCGCAGAAGCGTTGACACACGAGTACCTGGCGCCCTACCATGATCCGACGGACGAGCCGGTCGCCCAGGAGAAGTTTGACTGGTCATTTACCAATCTTGATCTACCTGTGGACACCTGGAAGACTATGATGTAAGTGCTTGACATGCGTGTCGCTTCATTAGAATGCTCATAATGTCAACAGGTACTCAGAAACTCTCGATTTCCACAACATCGACCACGACAATGTGGCTCCGGTCAATTGAAAACTCGTGACTTCTATCGTCAATGTCGACATGGAAAAGCGCGTAAGCACATCGAGATAAAACACGTACAACAAGTTGCCGATAGCTATTTGACAGGAGTGAAAAGAAGGCAAACGGGCTAAGGAGTCAAAGAAGTATTGTATTTGACCGGGCAGGTGGGAGCAAAAGCTATGATTAGTCGAGGGTGGCTAATTGAGCATAACTAAATTAGTATATTCAGTGGTGCGCAATCAATACGTGCAAAGGTCTGTAATCTGGAAGTAGAATTGGGTGCCCAACTAACATTGCCTCCACTAGTTTGTTGTAGAACATACTATCATGGGGATATGGATCTTTTGAGGCCAAACAACAGACCGAAAGATTAAAACTGATTGGCAAAACACACAAGGCGCACGAGTATGGGAGGCGATCTAATGTGGACCCTGTAGTGGGAATAGTTTTCAAAATTCTTATGTACGCGTTAGTGGCATTCCCTGTGCCATGATACGAAGAGTGTCGTCTATGTTCCTGATGTTTACTTACTGACATGGAAGATATGCGAATCGGCACGTGCCTCGATAGTCATTCCGGCAGCTGAGAAGGACCCCAGCAGAACTCGGAGTCTCCGTCGCCCTGTCTGGCAAATGGCAAGATCGTTAAACACAGCAAGGCCATGCGCCTGTTGGTTGGAAGGGAACTGTATATTAGAGGTCAAGCTTCCTTGTAGTCCCCCGCTTGTTCTTGTACCGTATTCGTCGACAAGAAACACATTGACAGCAAATGCTTGCGTTGACGCTCTTGAGGGTCTATTGGACTCTCCGAACATCACTACAACGGATACAGTAAGAGAAGCGCCATGCTGTATGGTGAGAGGGGGCTCCCGTGAAAATTTGATAATTGAGCCATAACCAAGCGAACATCCCTGCCCTTTACTAGGCTCTAACATCATATGCTGCTTTTCGCGTCTTTGGCCGGTGTGCGGTGGAAAGAATTTTTATAAGATGAAGTCTGATAGGGCAGGTAGCGCTGAGGGAAAATGCAGATAGATAGCAACTAACTGAACCTGTCTTAACGCATAACCAATGTGTTCATTATCGGACTTCGACTTTGCATTTGTAAAAAAATCAAAAGATTGGGAGTGATCGGAAGTTTCAGCATGAAAGAGGCTGTGTGTGGCTTCCATAATTGTAGGCTGTACAACTCGTAGTAAAATACTACGTAGGTATCAAGGTCGTTCCAGCTTCTTCAAATCCCGTTCAAATCCCGACCCGTACATGTTATTTCGTAAAGCTGGAATTCAGCGCCAATCGCTTTTCCGGCCAATAAAGCCATTTTCATATGCAACTTGAGGTCGCTGCATCCGCATTTTCGTATTTGTGTTCGTTCCATGACCTTCAATAATTAACGCGTCCAATCGAGGTATCTCCACACTAAGCCAGCGTCACCGACAGCAATTATATGTTCGGTATAAAAAGGATCGCCCCCGAGAAACTTAAATTTTGAGCAATGGGCAGACGATATGCGTTAGCAGGTTCGGAGAGAGGTACGTTCCGGTTTGCTTCTCCAGCCGGTTTATTGTGGGACCACTCTCTGCGGCCCCACAACCCGGCAAACCAAATTTCGAGCCCTTTAGTAATCACACACATGTGGTCGACCAGAGAAGGTAGCACCGTTTGCAAATCGAGTTCCCGCCCCGTTGAGAATAATGGCGCGTCGTGAGACAGGCCTCGCTTAGCTGTATTGATTATGATACCCGGGAGCTGTACGAATTATCCGCTAATCAATCTATGAGATTTTCAAATTCACTATAACCCAAGAACACTGTATCATGTCTAGCGCCAACATGTGTGCGGTTGGGCGAGATAGACGGAAAACCAGTCATTTAGGGGCTAGAAGGCATGTCCAAATACGTTCTTATTACCCCCGCCCGGCTGCGAGGGGTACCGTGTACTTGGTAATTGAGCCTTCCTATGATGTGTACGTTACTCTACATATATTCGTCAAATTGCCATTGCATTCTACCCAAAGTGCATGTATATGGTGGAAGTAAGTTTATATCCGGCGGCTCAGATGCCATTGCTAAAATACAGTATTATTAGAACCAAACATATAATCAACATCAACATCTCCGCCTAAATGGTCTGACTAAGACTCAACTGTTCAACGCACTCAAAGAAGAGCCCCAGCTGTACAAAGACCAGAAGTAACACCAGCAACTTTACCGGACAGTTTCTGAGCGGTGCCAGTGCAAATAGGAGAAGTAGAGCCGACGTGGTTGCAAAGAGCTACTCCCAGAGCCAGCGATCGACTTACAAGGAATAGGCATATGTTCTTCTTGCCAGCCATACGCACAGCAGCCATGCCACTCAGAGTTCTATAGCAGTATTCTCTTCAATCTATCAATACAAGCAATACCAGCTCTACAGGAAAGGTGTGAGGAAGCACATAACAAAATTCGAACGTGAAATTTAATGTAAATTACCTCGACGATAGCAGGACCAGCAACGATATTGTCATCAATCGCCTGCTTGTCCCTTAGTCAGGACGACGTAGCTCTGTCCGGCAACGCCTTTAGGAACAGTGACGGGGAACTTTCTATCACCTATAGACTTGAAAGAAGCCTAAACTGGACCGGTGACGGTAGTGAAGGTGGCGTGAACGTCGCTAGTGTTTGTGTTAAAGAAGCCGCCGGCTATCAGATTTACCTACGAGCATATTATTACGGCGTCTATCGAGCTTATCGTGAGCGCAAGGAAGGCCTTCACGGGTAGCGCGCCGTTAGTGGAGGGATAGGATACGACGAAGGGAAAGGTAACGGTGTACACCTCATCGAAATCTAGAGGGTTGTCGAAGGCCTAGAAGAAGGAAACTTTGCCGAGCGCGGTGCGTATATACGCGCTATATCGGGCTTTCGTGGTGAGGATGCTAGCGGCCGCTATAAGGTAGGTTTCGCTTATAGTAGAGGCTATAGCTCCGAGGTAGGCACTAATATAGATATCTAGAGAGGTTATTAGTAGTTGTTGTTAGTGTGACTAGACTTCTTCTTACCCTTAAGAAAGCTGGTAAGGGCTAGGAAGTTATTAATATCGGTGGATAGGAAGTTGTAGGTGTAGCGGGCAACGGGGAAGGCACCGGTAACTAGAGAATGTCAAAATATTGTTCTTTGTTTCGCGATTTGAACTATAGGGACATACATTTAAGCGCGGACGTTAAGAAATCCACGTGCTCCTTCTCATCGGAAGCAACCTCATTTAGGTGGTATAGAAAGAGACCTTAACGCCGGCCTTAACGAAGTCCTCCTGAGTGTAGATTTTAGGACTCTCCTCACAGAAAGACGCCCCGAGATGCTTAAGGGTAAGAGTATAGTTGAAGATATCGGCTAAAGAAGATGCTTATTAGAGGATGAGCTGTCTATTCATTTGATAGATACGTGCCGTCTCTAATAGCACGCCTCAATACAGGGCCGGCATCGCGATAAAAGCACCGGTGAGGTGAAGATTGGTCAACTTTATTATGTGGCGTAGGAGCGCTTCTGTTGCGGAATGGAGGTGTGGCTCTAAGTGAGGATGATCAATCTGCTTCGCAAGTACAGGGACACATTTGATAGATGGTCTGCCAGAAATTTGGGGACCTGATGCATGAGCGCTCGTTTTGAGCTCAGGCATCAGGATTGCATGGCCATACGGAGACTAGGTCATTCTTCTCCTTGTTTTGTAGGTCTTCTACCTTATATTGTTGGAACCCCAGGCGTAAGACTGAGATTGACGGTAGGTGTTTCAAATTGAGAGGTAAATGTTTAAAAGAAGGCTCAGACGGGCGTCAACAATAACCACGACAGGGACGAGAGGAAGGCCCAGGCGTCACGCGATGTCACCTGCGGGGCGCACTGTGGATCAAACATGAGTAGCTAGAGCACCATATCCAGGCCGATTACGCCAAAGGGGGATATAATGGCATAGCTTTGTACGTAAGAAGTTTAACGAGTGCACGGGCGATTAGTCTGGAGTCGTGAGCGAGAGAGAACGGGGAGCCAGACTAGGACCGAGAGCGAAAGCTAGTATGAGACCAAAGCGGAGGGCTCCACAAGATTTTGGTTACCGGTATTTGTAGTTTTTCATCAACTGATTATCGTATTCGACTAGCTAGCTGGGCCGCTTTATTCGTGTTGATACGTAGTTATTCTGAAATTTCGCCAAGACTCCTAGTATTTTATTATACAATAATGGTCTGAATTTAACAGCCTGGTGGGGCACAGTTAGTAAGCAGAATGCATAGAGAAAAAGTCACATGTTCACAGGGTACAAAGACAGTATCATCCCGTATCTTGACAGAAGCCCATCATGTCAAGGCAGACGTCCACAAAGGTAATTTAAGCTACAGTGTCTCTTTTTTATGTGGCATTGACATGCTAACAATGTATTAGAAGCCGCGAAGAACTAGATGGGCGGACATGGACGTGAAATTGCGATCTGAATAAATGATGCATTAGAAATAATGACGGCGCCAATCAGGCGGAAGAAGCGGGGTTTGAAATCGAGAAGATTTACCTAAGGTATCGACCTTTGCCAAATCAAAACCCCACAGCATCATCTGCGGAGCGGAAAATCTGTTCGACGTTGACAACTGGGTTGAGTCGAATTACCAAGGCAAGATACTTTCGTTGATGAAAAAGAAATATGTTCAGTCTGTTTTTGGCTGTCTTAAGAACAAACAGCGCAATTGGCAATTGATAATGATTTACAGCTTTGTTTCATAACTAAATGGTAGACTGAGGACTTAAGCCGCATACCGCAATGGTTTCAAGGCACGGCATGTGAAACGGGAATACAGAGTGCTGTAAAACTTGACCACGTTGAAAGCCAATATGGGTGCTGGTAATTGAGAATTTGTGCCGGTCGATGCGAAATCCCAGCTTGTTCGCTGCATCAGAGCGATGAGTTGCCAGTGGGTTTTCCAGCCTGAGGGATGAAGTGGCTGCTGCCAGCTATGTTCCCGCGGCGATTGTTATCCGGATCTGATTCAACCCTCTGCTCAGGCTTATCCGCTCCGGGATTGTGGATTCCTGCAGGCTTTCCAGCCTGAGGCATGAAGGGATTGCTGGCAGCGACATTCTCGCGATGACTGCTATCCTGATCTGAACTCACTCTGGGGTCCAGCGTGTTGGCAATTCCATTATTGTGAAGACCACCTTTGCCACCTTTGCCATAATTGTGTGCATATCCTAGATGAGCGTCGGGGCGTTCTGGCTTCCTGGGAATTTAATTAGACCTGATAAGTGTATACAACAACTGAAGCAGAGAGGTGAACTGTACCGCTGTCGACTCGAGGGTCAAGTTTATTAGCAAGCTTGGAGTGGTGAGGTCCGCCGTTTCTCGACTGGTCCGACATAGCTAAGTGTGGTGCCCCGCAGTGGTTATCAATATAGGATTAAGTAACTACGCTCATCCCCTGAGCGGCATTATATATGTCTTTTAGATCGTTTGCCGATTACGTAGAGGTGACATCGGCAAATTCACAGGAAAATCATCGGGATCGCCCGCTTAGTCATGCAGAAGTAAATCTACCAAATTCGTAGATTATTGGCCCCTAATGGGCTTTGCTAGCCCAGAAATAATTTTCCCATTGTATTTCTACTGTCGAACCATACGTATGACTGATTCGTAGTTGGTCCGCAAATAGCATCCATATGCACCCGCGCGGTTATCGTTAACCCTATCGCGAGACCGGTCTTATCAAAGTTATAAATATTGTCGGGGCCTGTTCCAAAATGAAGGACAGTTTCCAAACAGATTAAGCCACTCTTAATGATTTTCGAATCTTCACATTTCGCACGCTAGTAATTATAACGTTTCGAGAATCGGGAGGAAAGAAGAGGGTGCAGTTTCATAAAGTTATATACCCATTTTCGGCGATTGAAGGAATCGGGGTAGTTTGAAGCAGGTTCGCAGTTCCTCGTACAGTAGAAGGCCGTAGGGGGCTGCTCCGCGTGCATCAAGTGAGAGGATCTCCTTGGCCAGAGTCCGTTCGCGAATTGGGTCACAATTCAAGAGTATCGGGCACGACTTGTCACGGCCGGCTACGCACGAGAAAGCATTGAGATCCGCGACCTTTCAGAAAACGTGTTCGGGCAGTTGGCCGAATTCCTATAGAAAACTGAACCTGAAGTGGAATTGCATGGCTTATTAATTGGTCACTTTCAGTACGCGGCGAGGATCTTCGATTAGTGGCGCAGAATAGGTGTGGTCAAAGGCTATATCGCCGTTGCGAGGAAGTTTTAGAAAGAGCATTCCTCTCATTCTTTCTTTGCACAATCTAGCAAGAATAAAGGGAAGACTAACCTTACGCACACTGCTATAGCAATACACTTTGTCGTGTATAGCTAATCTCAACTAAATGGCCCTACTAGAGAAAGTGTTAAACTATAGAAAGTTGTATAAATTCATCAATAGTAGGTGTATCATCCTCGCCAACCTTATCGCGGCGCGCTAGCTATCTTAAAACAAGCAAAAGCGGCAATAGCTAATCACACCGCGCTCAGAAATGCATCTATACTAGTCCCGATACGACTCGAGAGTGAGTTAAAGCACAGCGCTAAACGAAGAGGGCAACGTAAGTGATTTTGCTATATATTCCCCAAAGGGTGCCGCCTTGGGAGTCTCGACTACTATACCAATGTTTACGCACACCGCAAAATTAACATAGGTCATAAAGGCGGGTAGAAATCTCCTTTGTAAAGACCGATCCGCAACGAGGAACGTTAGGACAGAGCCGAGGCGAAAGGGAAGCACATATATGGTTTTAGTCATTTCGCCGAGAGTAGCCGTTATGCTAAATACGAAGATAGCCGCGCTGACCCCAAGGACGACGAGCAAAAGCAGGCCCGGCTTTCGAAGAGCACACCCATAGGTGAGGATGGTAAGCCATACGTTGAATGGGATTTCAACGTACGGTTCATACACCGTAAGTAGTAGTGAGAAAGCTATGAGATGGTGAACCGCGTATTTCTATCCGAAGCTTTGACTCGAGCTTTCCCAGCTGTCGTGCGGCCCACGCCTAATTGCGCTCTCGTAGCTTGGAATTAGATTCAATCAACGCACCGGAACGGCTCGTATAAAGGCGCCCGACCGACCATGTCAGGGGATGAAAGAGGTTAAAATTGTTTCTTAACGCACCATCAGCACAGCCAGGAGGAACACGTCTGCTTGTCACCATGGAGCTGTCTACCGAACCCTCACAACCTATCGACTCTCAATCTCTCCATAGCTCAATGTCGCCCCCTCGACTCAGCGTCGGCTTTGGCTAGCGCAAGCCAAATCACTCATCTCCTACAAAAATACACCAAATGTAGATCCCCGTTACATCCTCTCGTATCCACTCGCCAAGAAGCGTCTCAAGTTTAAAGGCTACTCGACCGGCGAGTTATTCGGCGTCGGCTGTTTAAACCTAGTCAGCATCGATGCCGACTACGAAGTCCATGGCCGCAAAGACCAAATCGTTGCGCAGAGGCGCCTCAAAACTTCCTACTCTCATCGATCTACTGCCGCATTGACCACTGGCAAGCCGGTTACCTTGACCTGGTACAGCGATAGCAACTTCACTAAGTGGGACTTCATTTGCTGCGATGAACAACAATTGCCCGCGGCCAAGTTCACGTCGAAAATTTGGGGGGTAAAGAAGCTAGCTCGAATCAAATTCATGGGTCCAATGGCACACAACCAGAAGCTGCAAGGAGAGATTGTGTGACTAGTTTGACTTTGTCCTACCAAATCCGGTAATATCCTCAATTTGGCTGGGGCCCTCATTGCTCGTCCCGGACATGAGCCTAAGGCTGGCAGCTCGGCCCCCAGGACTGTTCCTTTCTCTTTCTCTCGGGAATCCACTGAGATTGGGCAACCACAGGCTGAGGCTTCTGAACAGCCTGCTAATGGAACTCGACCTCAATCGGCTATCTAAGTTTTGGCTGTATCGAGCTTGCGGGGTTGCATTTGTTTTCAGGGATACCATACTACGATACACACACACAATTTATTACCGCCCCGGCGGCTAAGCCGAAAGGGCAACTATCACTGATACATTAATACATACATGTCCAGATATATGTCGTGTCTCCTTGGAGCCCATACATGGTTACTTTCAGTATCTGTCATCTCAGCTGTCGATATTGTGGCGGGCCCTCGTGGGTTAGTATTCTGTTAGTAGGCTGGCTTGAAGGCGCTTCTTCAAGTGTTCAACATCCTATCCTCGGCAGTTGAAGCGCGTCTACCGCTTCTGGCACGAGGTGGTCGGTGTAAATTAGGTGATGGTTAAGCGGCGTCGAGTCGGCCCGTAGCGATTGCAAACCGTATTGAGGCCCGCACTGCTTCTAAGCTCGGCGTCCGATTTCGATCATCGGAAGGCGATTTTGCGCCCAGGAAGAAGGATATGTTGCCTCGGTGGGTCTGAGTACATTGTAGCATGTCCGTCTGGTGCGTAGTCCACTTCCAACAACGAAAGAGGAAGAACAAGAGCCTTTGCCATCATCTATGATTGCTTGCCCCACTCTGGGATAGCGAGTTAGTAGTAGAGATGTCTGACGGAAGGCGGGCTTGTATCAGTGGCGCAAGACTCGGTATTTGCAATATTTTCATTCGATTACCACTAGGTTGGACTCTATGCCCATCAAGGTAGATAACATGAAATGTTGTGATCTCCAGTAACCGCACGATGGGTTTCGGAAACCGTTTCATAATGGGTGTAACAGATCTTCTTCAGAAATGATTCTCATTCAGCAAACGAATTTTACTGAACGTTTGCCCTTTCCTGATGGTTGTCTGGGATACTCTCGTAGTAAAAACTGAGCTTCCTCGGCGTCCAGCAAGCCCAACCAGCAAGCTTGAAATTATTGACCAAAAGATACCGACAGAAAGACCCTAATATGTCCCACTCATCTCTTCGGTCCTCAGAAGGTCCTCAAGATCTCCATTAGGTGGGAAGTCATCATTTTGCCAGTCGCAGGCACCACGATGATAGTTCAGAACCTCGAAATACCTTTCAATCATTAGCTCAACTCAACGCGTAACCAGATCAGAGGACATACATTGTGCTTTTCCACTCGTCAGCTGAAAGCTTTGGGTCCAGAAAAGACCAATCAAGCTGGCTAACACAAACAGGCTCATCATCAGAATCCTGGTAGGTCACGACATATGGGTGCTTAATGGCATCCGCCGTGGTGATTCTCCCATGTGGATCGACGTTGAGCATTTTCTCCACGAGATCAATGGCTATAAAAGTGAGTATACCTATGGCAAAAGGAAAATGCATTGAAGTTTGCCAAAGGCGATCGCTTACCTTGAGGGTCGGCATCTCCAAGGATAGATGTAAGTCCAAAGGACTCTTTCTTTGGTAGCGAGTCCACGAATTCCAAGGTCTATAAATCGGCATCAGTAATCATTGATCTGGCCTTGGGTTGCGTGTCTCAATCATACACTCTTGCTGTAGACTCTCTTCATAACCTCTTCGGATGGCTTTTCCAAAAGCTCGGTAATCAAGATGAAATGATGCACATGGTTTCTCCCAGGGAAGAGAACCTTCCCTATTATCATCTCTGCTAGAATACACCCGACGCTCCACATATCCACCGCGTAGTTGTAATTCTGCCAGGTCAACATGATCTCCGGCGCGCGGTAGTATCGTGTGGCGACATAGCCGGTCATCTGGGCATCTTGTTCTCGGGCTAAACCAAAGTCACAAATCTTTAAATCGCAATTGTCGTTGATCAAAATGTTGCTTGGTTTGAGGTCGCGGTGAATGACTCCGGCCGAATGAATGTATTTCAATCCACGCTGTTTCAATTAGATATGCCGCGTGTCTGGTGACCATCTCGGGTGGACATACCAGCATTTGGTAGGTAAAAAATTGGATGAATTGACACTCCAAAGGCTTTGACGACGCTCGCAAAAGGTGATGAAGATCTGTCATCATACAGTCTGTCACGATATAGCTGTGACACAAAATATTAGCATTTCTTTCAACTTTAGCATAGTAATTCTCATACAGATCCTCGGATGGAGAGATAAAGATGTCCGTCATGTTAATTAACTAGTTGAGGTTAGTTAACAGTCCGTACGCCGAATATGCGTGCCACGCATATATACATACATTATCATGTCGCAGGTTACGTAACAAATGAACCTCACGACACGTACGCTTGGCCAGAGCTGTAGAACCGAATGGCCTCGAAATTTTTTTTATAGCGACCTTTGAATTGGCTATCGAATCATGCGCTGAACTATTCATTTGTCAATAATGAATTGGGGAGGATGGATATATGAGTAATATACCAAATCGTTCCGGCGCTGCCACAGCCTTGTACTTCCAAACCCGAATATCTATCTGTGGTTTCAAAGGCTGTGCCCATGACTTTTGTTCCTAAGAATGTGACCATAATTGCGTAGTTGAGTGAACCATACAGTGGTAAGTAAATATCAGTAAATGGTGGAAGAATATTGAACTGTTGGATTTGCAGGCTAACGAGTAAATTGTGCCAAAGAGAGATTGATGACGTCATAACCTCGCCCAAAATCAGGATAACCTGATGCCGCGGACCGACCGCATACCAACGACTGATTTGTCGATTAAGTATAGATCGGCAGCATCTCCTGTCCATTGGAGGTTTCGTAAGCTTCCTCGGAGCAAATGAGCTCCTGGATATTGATATCCCGGGTAATCCCCATATAGACTAGCGCGACCTGGCATTATATTAATTCGAAGGCAGGCTAGGGCTCGTTCAAGAGATCATCCACACTTTACAAATCTACTTTGTACAAGCAACGGCTTCTCCTATATCTGAAAGGATGTTTTTGCATATATCCTATGTTCTGTAAGGCGATACAGGATCACCGCTGTATTTTCGGAAGGTGCCAGTCTCATCGTAGAAAACATTTGGAATAGCGCTTTTTACCTTCTTTTCTAGAAACAACCGCCAGTATTCACTCGGGGCCAACACCAGGCCATCTTTTGTGTCCTTTACTATGGCCATTTGTTGTTAAGGGTGACTCGATATTCTATGAAGTAGCAGACACAGCTTGGCAGACCCTGGTCGTAGGTCTTGTATTACTCCCGTTCAGCTTCTTGGAGCAAAGGCATACAGTACTACCTAGTCGAGGCTGGCTTGCGGGAATGGGCTCATTGTCAAGTAGGATAGATCGGAAGGAATTGCAGTTGAACTGTGTAGCACAAGATTTTCGGAAGTATCCCGGGCTAGGTGGGGAGTATTGTGAATCCTCTTCCCATGGTTCCAGCTCTTGGGGCTGAGAGACGTAATCATCGTGATACTGGCTGCCGTTCATGCCTACACGTGGCCAAAATCCTAAAGTCAGTAAGCGCAAGTGGGTGTCTATAGCAGTGGGTAGACACGCCTATCAATGAACGTAGGGAAGATTGGGGAGTTAGAGCCATAGGAAGCCTAAAAGGGAACCATATTGGCCTACCGGATTATTCCTCGACAGCAGTCGCCCATTATTCGTCATAAACGGACCAGATGAATTTAAAGGCTGCGGAGGAATAGGTAAAAAGAGTGTGGGGGCTTGGACCGGGCCAGATCGCCAGATATCCCCCGATTTAGATACCGTTCTAGAACATTCCAAGGTGTTATACAGTAATTTACATTGACCCAGCAGACAGGAAAGCCTAATATATCCAATACCGCAATACGGCAAAGCAGGGGTTGGTTTTAAAGGTAACCTAATACAGAAGGGTAGTTTCGGGTACGGCCCGAGAAACAAAGCGTGAATGTTTTAAGGGGTAACCGTTTTTCAACCTGTATCAATTTATGGCCATTAGAGCGGGTTTCAGTGCGAAAGGTTGTCCCACGAAGACGCGTCCGGAGGGTTGATTCGGGTATCTTAAAACAGTGCGCTGCTTCAGGAATAGCACTGATTTCTTGGTTTTTCAAAAGCCTGTATAGTTGATTAGATCCTATCCTCTTGCTCTATTGAATTTGTAGAGGATCGGGTGCGAATTAGTGGCATGGTAGGTGGTTGAATTAACTAAGTGCTAATTCCCGGACGCGTTCTGGGTGGGGTGCGCAGCTGGGCCGGGAAATACGTTATGAGGTTAGGGTGTAATGAGTATGATTAATCATGGCGTCATTCGATATCAGACGGTTCTGCCATGAGATAAATAGTGCTTGTTTCCAGCGCTCGAATGCTATCTGCACAAAACAGAACAATCAAAACATATTATAATTTCTGCACCACTTCCTCTCTTCGTTTTCCATTTTTCACCATGGACACTGCCAAGGTCTGTGAATATGCAAATCTGTGTCCTTGCACAAACTTACACATGCATACAGAACGCCGCCAACTATATTACCGAGACCGTGAAGGGCACTGGTGCTGAAGCTTCCAAGGAGACCAACAAGAACGTAGCAAAGGATGACGATGCTAAGATAAGCACTCGTGCAACCGCTGCCAAGGATGCTCTTGTCGACAAGAAAGACGAGAAGGCTCACGACACCAAGGCCGATCTCAACAAGGGTTAGTTCATCTGCCTAATAGCTACGTGGCTAGTTGTTAATGGTCTCGCAGAACAGGCTAAGCATGGCTAAGCATGTGTACTCACCTATGTTGACGGATATTGCTCATTTTGAATCAATGCTTCAGTTGCCGTTGCCTACCCTCGCTGGTCGGATACGTGGTGACTGTATGATATGTGACTATATACCGCAAGCGGTGATAACCAAAATGACACTAATAAATGTCTATTTATGAGAAACAAACGTATCACTAGAAGTTAATGGGTAGGAACGTCTTCCATTTTCAGGTCTATGAAAAGTCAATGACGCCATAGAGGTACACGATCGATAATAATTCGATAATAGTAAAAATTCGGACTGTCCTTCGAGATCTTCAGTCGCCAGCCAACCACCTACTTACTGATGTCACGTTAATGGGATATTTCAGAATGTCAAACCACAGTGGGTCGTAGGATGGAAAAGCACAATGGACACTGGGAAGGGGTTGGACGCCCCACCATTATCTGATTGGTAGGTGAGACAACCGATGTTCTTAAAAGATGGAGTTGCAGGTACATACACAGCTCACTTTGACCTCAAAACAAGCCTCACTGTGTCCCCTTCATAAAGTTCTTTCCTCATTCTCAATCGTTGGCCTTACAGATTGCTCCCAATGGTTGACAACTGGTAAGATAATCCGCTGAAGTCTGCAGATCATTACCCTGTATGCTATTTGAGCTGCAATGTTGACGGAACACCTAGAAGCCGACGACGGTCTTATTAATAAACCCCAGAAGAACCTCTTTGATATTGCCCCGCCTACCAAATGCAATCACTCTGGGTATGTCTCATGGCTTGAGTGATATTTGAATGCAGAAGTGATTATTGACCAATGGGGAGTTAGATAGACTATATGGCTAAATAGCAACTGCATCGTGGAAAACAGCAAAATCGGGGATATGTGAATCAGCTGTGGGATTGGGTAAATGTATGGTGGATGCCTCTCTGGAGGTGGCGTACCTACCCGCGGCAAGTGTTTGATTTTACCGGTCGTGTCCGGCCACGTAATTTCGTGGCTTCCTCATCCTCAAGCCAAAATGCAACCATTTCAGGGGGCTGGTGGGTGATGCGTATTAATTAATGACGAGAAAGACCGGACCTCCTTCGAATGCGGCGATTTCGCTCTTTATCGCTGATTGCATGATCGATAGCGGCGCTATCAGACCGCACCCCCATCGGGACAGCATTTCGTGTCCCCATGACCCTATCCCAGCCACAAGTAATGACGTGACCAAGATCCGTATAGGAAGAGTGTGAATCCAGAAATATGTCCTGTCCTTCAGGAATATTGAGGATGAACAACCCACAAACAGAGAGGGACAGGGTCCCACGAAGCTGAAACAAATTGTCGCATCGAAATTGAAATAGACAAAATATCATTCACAGCGTTTTCTACTTTGTGAAAGGAAAGCAGGCTATGGGATACTTCTGAATTTACGATGCATATTTATAAACGGTGAATTTATATACTCTATCTCAAACAATCCAATAGTGTAGGTGGTGACACCAACGCTTTTCGGAAGTATTGTATTGTACATATGGTCAAAAAAGTAGTGGCAGGAATGATGGCAGAATTCTAATCACGTCGGTACTTCAAGGCAAGGGAGGTGCGTAATCAACATCGCCCTTTCAAACACAGCGGCGTATCATGTAGTGTTTGTACCCCATTACTCCCGCCCCTGACCGCTCTTCCTATACCGCCTGCCTATTTCCATGCTTACACACTAGCCGACTAGCGCTCATGGTGCGCGTACTTGAAACATTGAGTTTATTACCAAAGCCCTGGCGGCTTTTCAGGAAACTTGGAAGGAGTTGACACTCCGGCACTTTTTGTTAATCTAGTTGAGTCAATGCCGCACCGTGTGGGGAAAGGCTATTAAATATGAAGGCTGACATACTAGCTTACCAATCATGGTTTGGAATTCAGGGGTTATGCCGGCAGAAAAGAAGTGGGTCTATTGCACTGAGTACAAATACTAATGGACACTCACCGTAAGTCATAGTGAAAGTAATGTTTGCTTTGTGATATTTATCCCCCAAGCTTTGCAACGGTATAATGCCTCCATGCCCGCCCCTTGACTTTACTCGTTATCTCAGTCACCTCCCCTTCTACATCCCGCTAACTGTCTCCTCCACCCTTCGTCCTAATACCGTATATGACTATGTCTTCTTGCCCCGTCAGACCTATCCAGCCTCGACTGACGACCACTACCAAAGGAGCAGTAGTTGACCAATGTCAAAACGAAGCATCAAAAAAAGATGCGAAGGAACGAAGACTCTCAACTGCCTGCAAAGAATGTCAGCGTCGGCGGACAAAGGTAGGGCATATTAGAATATGATAGATCTCATGCTTACTCCTGGGTTCCTAATAGTGCAGTGGTGGGAGTCGGTGCTCAGAATGCACAAAACGTAACTGTGCCTGCGTTGTCGATGAGAGCTCCGACAAACGACGCAAACTCTACTCTAGTATGATGGAAGAAGAGCTTCGGTACCATCAGCAATTTTTGGACGAGTTTTTCGAGGCAATACGGACTTCTAATGATGCTAATCTCCACCACATTATCGATGTTGTGCGGTCGGGATTATCGACGACTGAAATACAGACTGTAGTCACTCGCGTCCTTATGGAGAATCGTTCTTCCTAGCCTGCTACCTGGGTTGTGCAGAGCAGAAGGGTGAAATTATCTTCATGTGTGTGTGCTAGGGCTTAGCGGTGGGTCGAGGAAATAGCTATCATGTGTGTATGTAATGGCCAAGCCGACCTCGATGAATGACACTAGTGATGTTCGAAATTAGTTTTACCCCTGAATCCTTCTTTTTCTGATAGTTTTGGGCGATCCTTTCACTACATGATCAACAATATTATCTGCTCAACAGTTGGGTGCAATATTAAATTTTTTGAAGATTTCGGCTCGCTGCCGATAGAGTAGCTCTTGGTCTTCTTCCAACCGCCCTTTATCTTCTTTTAATCAAGCATATCCCAGTTCCGGTGACTTGATGAATATTGATTCTAGTAGTAGTAGTATTTACGCACTGCAAACTGGTCACAGTTAGGTTACAAGGGTTCCAGGTATACTTGCCTTATACTCCTCAGCTTTCCAACGTCAACGACGTGTACTGTTGCCTGACAGGCTTTACTGCAGGATAGATCCTTCCGGGGTATCGATGGACGGTGCCAGGTAGAGCTCCAAATAGATCTACATCGGGGTATTGGTCTATTCGCGAGCGTTGTTAAGTTGTAATCAAGTAAAGAGTTATCGTAATCCAAAAGGTAAACACAAGTAATAATGTATGATTGAAGATGAAGAACTAAACTAAGTACACATGGGAGAGCACTTATATATTCTTCTTTTCTACTTCTCGATATACTCCTTGGAGCATATTTGGGAGTCGCCGTATGCTCCTGCGTATACTCCCTGGTGTCGACGCGGGAGTTACGGTCACGTGCTCCAGAGTTCCCAAAAGGGGAACTTCTGGTGCGCCTAATATCCGGTATAGAGAGTGGCATATGTACCGGAAATTCTCTGAAGGTGGATGTGATCAGAGCGGGTCATGCTCCTGTTCACTGAGCATGATCATGTTCCTCTTTTCCCTGAATACCTGGGGGTGCCAGAGTATTAGATGCTGCAAGTGATCTGCCGATAGATAGATTGGTTGGCTCTCAGTGGCCCCATCTGTGTACCTGGTGGGGCACAATTGATCGGTGACGGGTAGTTCTGTAACACCGTCCATAATACGTATGATGGGTTGGTGGAACTGTAATGCGTGATTGGCCCACCACTACTTATTTCTCCACCTTGGGGCTGAATTATTTTGGTGGAATAAATAAAAACTCTGTATAACTGGGTTATGTATGTAATATGTATGCAATAGCTACTAGCGGGAAGATGAATCCGACCTTACGGACCGCAATGGTTTATCGTAGTACCGGGGGGGCGGGTCTTCTGGTTGGAATACTTGGTGGAACTATGGTCTGAATCTAATGGCGGGAAAATGTGTGATAGGTTGGCAGAACCGTATGTCGACGGCAGCCGCAAGCACAATCGCCGTAATTGGCACCTTACCTTCACCGCAGGTAAGAATAACAGCCGCATGACTCGCTCGCTGTATAGAGCTCAGGTCAACGCTCATCGTAGATTGTTCCTGCGGTTCCACGACTGTACCGTATGTGTTTCGAAGGATCAATGATCTATTAAGTTATGCTTCTTCTCGTTGGGACAGTCAATTTAGTGAAGTCCGTTATGGAGCTAGAGGAATTTACCGAACGCCAGCAATAAAGCCATGGGTTCCATTGCCCTAATGATGGATCAACATGCGGAGCAAAAAGCCCGTCACCAAAAATATGCCAGAGCAATCATAGGTACGATCTACAAACTTTGTGGCTTATATGATGTCATTTGGTACAGGTCAATTTCCAGGCGGCACGTTTAGCCGACCAATCCAGACGACGACCGTGCCCCCCGTTATTGTGGGTGAAACAGACGGCTAAAGGTAGCCATCGCCGATCTCTCGTTATAGAGCCGGTCATATCGGAACCTCACAAACTCGGCCCACGAGGCCGGGGAACTTTTTATACTTCTATAGGTGCATATGTATTGGTCAGGGCGAATAACGGGCTAGAGCTCGTCATAGAGGGCATAACTACAGTGTCCCAGTATAGTGAGTGTAATATACGCGACCGCGGCAGGTTAAAGCAGCCACAACCAAAAAGCTTTTGAATTTCTTCCTGAGATTTATGACATCAGTATAAAGTGCCAGAGGTACAACAGTACATTCTTGGTACATCTCATTCGTGCTTAAGCCGAGTCTAAGTGGAAACCGTACCGCGGAGAATGGGGAAATTCTTGCGGCTGATGCAAAGCTGCGTAAGCTGTGCCGTGGTACTTCATCTATCAGAGAAGTTCGGGATGTCTGAGATCAAGTGCACGAGTGACGTAACCGATCAGCGCTACCTAGGTATAGCCCCGCGAACTTTACATATTCAGTTTGAACATATCGTACAGTTTACTTATTGTGGCTTAGTACAGAAGTAGCTCCTCTCCCGATGCTCCTATAAGGTCAGATCGGCCAACAATCGACCCTATATTCAATACAGCTCATGTTATGCTACTATCATAGTAAATCTGATAGCTCGGGAAGAAATGCCGTTACGTCAGTCCTAATTGGACCTCTAGGCCTTACCTAGGCCTTTCGAAGAATTGTGGGGAAGGTAGTCAATGGCGAGAAATATTGGACGTCCTCTTATTGAGATGATGTAAGCGGAGAAGGCGTTTATTTACACCCGTGTAATTTGCGTGTTTGTGTACCTTGGGATGAGCCCGAGGGTTAGCTTCATATATTAGACCAGTAAATTCATAATGTTCGGTAATGGATGCAGGCCCCATACGTTAGCTTCAAAGCTGATCATTCGAGTGCAGATTTAAGCAATATTGGTCGGTGGTCTTCCAGCAATGAGCTGTTTTTGACTGGGCTGTTTTGACCTGGTATGTGGCTGTATTCTATTGTATCGATGACACATCATGCCTTACATTCCACCCCAGTATAAATCACACAAGCTATGACCATTATAAACCATCCATGGCTGTCGGTGAGCAGACTAGTTTATACAATCAGAAAATATAGACAACGGTAGCTGCAGTTTGATGCACTATGAGACGCACCAGCCTCTGTGCATGAGTCCACTGGTCTCCTTGAGCCGCGGTAGACCGAAGATGAGATCATCGACATAAATTAAATTTTTTGGGCAACACCAACTGTTTCAATGGACATATTCCTGGGCCAGCCGATGGATTCCAACGGAACGACATATATCAATTGAAACGACATCAGTTTTCAAGACAGATCCGTCGGGCCGTCCACCTATCACGCCTAACAACCAGAGATTGACGGTTCCACACGCCTCCTTCCCGGCTAAAGTACTTTTGTATGTTGCACTCCGTACAATGTACACTCTAGTATGAGATCAGAGTCTGGATATATCGGGCTGTAATGTTGGTCCATTTGAGGTCTGGAATAATAGACCAAAACTAGAAACGTTGCATGTATAAAGTTCTCGTATGATATAACCCTAAATAGCATTGATTTGCTGCTGAACCCAACAACCATATGGAAGTGTCATTTCGAAGTACATTACCTACCGAGAACGGGAAATATTCCAACAGTCTCTCCCAAGTATCCGTGGGCGTGAGCCGTGTTCGGAAAACTCGCCGATCATATAGTGTGTTGACGCGATGCTAAATAAGAAATGTTCCTAAACTGAATGAAAGGAACAAGATATATATACTATGGCAAATTATATCATCTATATGTGTCTATCCATGGATATTGTACTGCCCAATAAGGAAGCGTAATGAGAGAAATATACTCCGCGTCGTAAATTTACAGGTTTCTCCATACCTGAACACCTTTCCATAGCTCGGTAACCTTCCTCACCCTGTTCTCCACAATATATTCCTCCTTACCAATAACTTTATTCAGAGCTAATGTATTGACAATTTGGAGAATTCATAGAATTATTGAATTGCGGATTTCATTGGGGGGATATTTAGGGGAAAAAAGGTAAAAAAAAAAAAAAAAAAAACAGACATTCCTTACCAGAAGTGCTCCCCCTGTTCTTACCAGTCCCAGGTGGCGACAGCTTTTCTCCCGAGATCACAACTCCAACTCCTTTGAAAATCTTCGGAGTATATCCAATGGCCCCCCTTCTCTGATGAAAGTCCACTGTGGCTCAGTGGATGACAGTCCTGTGAGATCTCTTTTACATCTTTCATTGGATGGTCGTCAACCGTACCATTCTCCCCTCCTTAAAACATCGTCATATCCCCCTCCTTCCACCCCTCGTCTCTCAAATTATACCCTATAAGAAGGAAACATTCTCCATTACTATTTTCTGCAATCTGTTTTGGACTTCTTTATCTACCTTCACCGTTCTGATCTAGTCCGAGCTTCCATTATCCC
Organism: Penicillium rubens; assembly: GCF_028828025.1. Classification (NCBI taxonomy): domain Eukaryota; kingdom Fungi; phylum Ascomycota; class Eurotiomycetes; order Eurotiales; family Aspergillaceae; genus Penicillium; species Penicillium rubens. The sequence goes on along the minus strand of NW_026890601.1, from coordinate 3,168,090 downwards.
TTCAAAAGACAATTCCTCATAGGACCTTTCCCTTGATGCAAGGTTTCGCACAATCTCAAGCTATCGAACACTCCGCACGATATTCGGACACCCCCCAATCTCGATACTCCACACTTTGACACCGAAAACCAGACGGAACGCATCCAAGCATACTGGCAGTGGGCCGTGGCCATATTTTGTTTCTTTCCTTCCCCGGCTCAAGCGAAGCAGTGGTAAAATAAATAATGTTCAACAACCGGTGAGCTTTTTACGCTTAAGTTGTCAATAATACAATGGTTTCGTTTCTAACATTATATTCTTTCTGCGCAGGAGAAAGTCTCAGAAGCCGGATACTGAGTTCATCAGTCGGTTTCAGCAAGCATTCTCAGACATTGTCCCTCGGCGAGATAGCCAGAGCCCATGCAATGTGAGGGCAGGCGAGCCTTTTATGGCCTCAAGGTATATAACATCATTGTGTTCTACCAGAAAATAGGTGTAAGATTAGAACTGACCTAATTCTTGCTCATAGTATGGCCGAGGACAACGATGTGAAAGAGGAGAATCATGATGTCAAGTTACCCATCACCAACAACGACCGCGCTCTCCAAAATATGCACGAACTGGGGCTGACGCCCTCATGGATGGAATCCGCTTCATATTCCATGATGCCGCCTGCCAACCAGCATACAAGCTTTTATGCGCCGACTTTGTCTGGAATGGGTGCAATGTTCCATAATCAGGCAGGGGATTTGCATACTCCAACAGGGATGCACCTGGTGACCCCGCTGTCGGGAATGCCAGCTGTACACAATCACCACAGCGTTAGCTTTGAGCCGTTCCACCCGGGGTTCATGAATCCAGTGAATGACATGAACCCATACACTCAGCAATCGTCATATGCGCCAAGCGTATTCATGCACCGCGACTCCGGATATGACTCCATGGATGATACCCTCGATGAATCTTTAAATGATGAACATGTCGAAACAGCATCCAATTTGACGGCCTTGACGGAATTTTCGGCTCAAATGGCTGGTGACATGTCCTATGCCAATGGCGAGAAGTGGGTTAAACCTGGTCAGTAAATTTCTGTTCAATGCTCACCGCGTTCTATCGCATCCAGTTTCCGCTTCAATGTTTCTCTACGAGCACCGACCGCCATGGTGAAGAACATGAGTGAAATTCCGGTGACTTATCTCAATAAGGGCCAAGCATACAATCTCTCAGTTGTCGACACGAGTCCACCAATCGTCAACCACGAACAGCTGCGATATAGAACATTTGTCCGCGTTTCCTTCGAAGAGCGAGAACTACGAATGAAACCGTCAGCATGTTGGCAACTATGGAAGGAAGGCCGCGGTACCACAGAAGCCCATCTACGGGATGGAAAATTATTGGCTGTGGAATACGTGGATCCATTACAAGGTGGCAGCGACGCACACAGTAACCGACAGGTGCAAGTCGAGAGTACATCAGTCGACGGCTTCTGCGTCACTTGGACTGCCAATCCGACGTGCCAGTCGTCGGATTGCAACATTTCCGTGCGGTTCAATTTCCTTTCCACGGATTTCAGTCACTCAAAAGGTGTAAAGGGAATTCCTCTCAGACTATGCGCCAAAACCGAGCTTTTGTCCCCGGGCGAGGAGGCAGGTATATCGCGTGATACGGAGCTGTCTTACTGCAAAGTAAAGCTTTTCCGGGATCATGGTGCTGAGCGGAAGCTGTCCAATGACGTTGCGCATGTCAAGAAGACCATTGATAAGCTTAAGCAGCAAATTTCCCAGGCAGAAATGGGTGGATTTACGAAGCGGAAACGGGGAAACAATGCTTCTGCCGCAAAGAGATCCGACAAGTCTTCAGGTCACAAACGAACTTGGTCGTTGGGCTCGGAAGATGTGCCTCCAGAGAAAGTCTCGCTGGAGGATGATATCCAAGCCAAGTTAGCTACAATGCACAAAATGTTTTCATCTACTCGCTCAGTGAGCATTTTCGGCTTACGCGGTGATAAACTCGACGATCCCGACCTATATCCCGTTCAGTTATCGGGTGATGGCGACTCCCCTCAGTATGGGAATCCGAGCCGTTCAAACACGCGTGGATTGGAGGCAATTATGCCCTCACCTCCCGACACCAATACCTCTTCTTCGAATTCGCCGCCTACTCAATCACTCAGATTAGGAAATCGCCCGACCACCATCCAGAGAATTCCTGCTGGTGACCAGGTCTCAAGGGGTCTCATAGAGACCGTGGCTGTAGACTTGACCTATCGGCCTCCAGCTGAACGCCCTCCTAAGCCTGGCGAGTTTTCGACCGCAACCCGATCATTAATATCCTTGCTAATTATCTTCGCAGTCGCATGCTTCTATGTCCGGATCGCTGGAAATGCGAAGCGCTCAGAGGACTTCTACCGTGCAATCTATTTGACGGAACGGACAGTTCAAAACCTTGTGAGGCAAATTACGGAAAAATGTCAGATCGATCCGATGCGAATCTCGAATATCATGCATGCCCGCGAGAAAGGCATGCGAGTCAAAGTCGATGACGATGTTGTCCGCCAGCTTCCAGAGGGTCAAGACATAATCCTCGACATCTCCGAAACACCAAATCCGAATGGCAGTGCTCCTGGCACACCCGGATCTCATATGGAGATAAAATTAATCTACTAAGACTGCATCGCCTACACGTCAAGGCCATGCCACACCTCTCAAATTCGAACATAATACAAAAGTAAAATCTTTTCGGCTCGCCTCATCTCACCTTGCTAGTCACTGCTCCCCCCACTCTGGTTTGCAGCACACGAACTTACGCACCGCCTTGGGTGCTTAGGGGACGATCACGTGATCAGATCAGGTCGGTTATTCATCTCGAAGACGCTATCCACCTTCATAGACCCTAACAATTGTTCCCATAATGACACGTCTCGTTCCCCGGAGCTATCCAGCCCGGGAGCTGTAGGTGCTCTGGGCACTATGATTCTTCCTTCTGGGAGCAATCAATAGCGTGCCTGAGAACCATGCCATGGATCCTGGGGTCGAATAGAATAAGTGCGGGCAACAGAAAGAAAGGGTGGTTGACTCGGCAAAAAATTATGGTGTAAAGACACCATTTGAAAAGAGAAATGATGTTGATGAACGATAAATTGCAACAATTATTTGGGAGTCAACTCCCAACGATGCTTTCCACGACACATCAGAAAAATAAACAAAACATCATCGACTAGCCGATGAATGGAGAAAACATGAGGGTCAATAGGCAAGCAAACTTGCAACAGGTGATTAAACCAACTAGTTGGTTGTCTCAGAAATCTGAGTACAGCATGGTCCAAAACAATAAATAAACCGATTCAAGCATTCGTTTTCTTGTTAAACACAGCGAAAGAAGTAAGGTGTTATTGAATATTATTCGCCAGACAACAGTCTCCACCCTAAATCACTCGCATTTTCCTAATACCCTAATACCCAGCCAGGCACCCCCCCATGTCTAAACATCAGAACACGCCACGAAGGGGTTCGGCTGTGGGTGCGGAACTCGATGCGAATGGCATGTTTTGAGCATGAGGCCTCAAAATAAGCAGTGGCTATCCGGTCAAAATCAACTGGGTGGGTTGACTGTGACCAGCACTCGAATGATCTAGCGCTTGAGCAGGTCATAAGCTCTTGGAAGCGCCGATTCACCATGACTGACTCGTCATTTTGATCGAGAATTGCAACGCCGGTCGGTAGCATATCAACAAGCTCCCGTGCAGATAAGTTAACATCGAAAGCAGCAGCCATCTTTTTCTTGTGTGTGTCGTTAAAAAGGCGCACGTTTTCGAAAAGAGAAGTAGTACCGAGCCGGTCAGCATATGACTTGGCTATCGGTTGAACGGTGAGTCGGTGGAGTGAGTTGGTTAACAATGATATGCCTTGAAATGTGTGGTTTCAGTTCTAGGTGTTTTGACGTCTACGCTCATATCTCTAGACGAACAATCAATTCTCCCGCGGCGACAGATACTTGCGCCCAGCGCGAAATGATGTCATCTGTGTCATCTCTTGGCGCGAAATAACTACTTTCATTGATGGCCCCACAAAAATCTTATTGCAAGCCATCGAGAGTGTCGGCGCTGGTCTGGGGAAACAAACGAACAGCACAACCCATTGTGAGTCCACTGCACGGATTGGGGTCCGCTTAAATGACTAGACGGGATGAAGACAGTCCCAACCACGAATCAAAAACAAGGGAACCACATCCTGGATTTAGAAGAGCTCAGCTGATCATTGCATAACTTGAACAAAGAAGCGCGGACATCATAAGCCATGTACCCGACCTCTCTCGCAGATGGTGTTTTCCAAGGTTACCCCCAGATAATTCGGGAAACACCGATCTCGACACACTAACCCACCCAACTTGTTGTGCGGAGAAAAGTCGGCACTCTCGAAGGATCTCAGGGCGCACAGATTGCACCGCATTAGCAATACTCCCCAGATCTTAGATTCAAAGCAGATCAATATATATACCTAGTATTGCTTCTATAGGCATTAGTACCATCTCGCCAATGGGTTTTGGCCACGTATAGTCTACCACCCATAAGAGGGTGTCCCCCGTGTAATGACGTCATTTTACTCGGCTCATCTCGGTTGTAGCGTAGTAACCTAGCCTAGCCGCGGGGGTCCCAGGGTGAACCTCATCAAGGAATAATCTGCAGCCCAAGCTTTTATTCTTCCCTTCAATGAGAAGTCGAAACAAATTGCAGAATCCTGACAAGATGACCACGAATTATATAGTAAGATAAGATTTACTTCGCCTTCTACGCTTTCCACTAACGAAGACAGGTAACCTTCCAAGACTCGGCCACCACTGAGCAAATCAATACCTACATCCAACATATTAATGGACACGGTGGAACTGTAATCAACAGATTCCCAGACATGGTCGCGAGAGGTTTCACGTATGTGGTCTTTCTATTACAACGCTTCATGGACGTCTGACTAATGTGCGTTCTAGTGCCTCTTTAACAGATGCAGTCCTCGAAAAGCTTCGGTCAGACCCTCTGATTGATCGTATCACACCCGATAGCTCCTAGCTCCTCCTAGGCTCGGCGCTCGATCGCCTCTTCTGAGTGACCTGCATAACCTAGCATCTTTGCTTCGAATTCCCTGTGTTCTACTAAAACAATGTCATGGTTCGTGGCTACCTAATCAATTGGCCACTGTGCTGGCTGCCTTCATATGTGTTTGTGCTTCTCGGAGCTCAACCGCTCGCCCCTGCAAGTCAAGAGCCTCTAGATTATCGCCACCCATGTCACTACACAACCTCATGCATAACAGATTCTGGTTACAGAGAGGGGTTACCATAAAGACTCAAATAAATTATTAGTGGTACGTTTCTCATCGTCATCAACACCTTGATATGATTTTTACCTCACATCCACGTACTACGCTCAAGATGTCAGACTCCCAATGGCTTTGGGATCCCTTGATATCTGTGAAATGGAGCCGCTTAGGGAAACTAAGACCTGTTGTGGCATTACCAAGAAAGGAGATTTCTTGCAAGCTGATAGTGAAGAACGAGACCCTCAAAGAAGGTTGTCACAAGTTGAACAACTTAGCACGAGGCCCATTCGTTCCTTCTACACTTGACTCCCAGCTAAGCGATCTTGTGTCATTCGTCCTCTGCAAACAGTGGCATCGAGAGCGTCAGCACAATGATGTTAAACAGCGGCGGTTCGATGCAGCCGTGCGTAATCAGGCCGATGTACAAGAATCCCCACGCCAGCTTTTTCCACAAATTATCGCGGAAGAAATCGACGGACCGCAACAGGAACCAGCCAGCACCGCCTTGGAGCCAGATGAGTTTGCTCCCATATGGGGGGTTGACGCGGCTTTCCCAAGGCTTCCTGCCTCCACATGGCTAGAGGTCTCTCGGCCTCCTGGTGGGGATGTCACACCAGGCATGCTCACAATGAATCGCGCGCCCTGGGATGTTTCACCGGATGATCCAGCCATTCTGTCCATCCACAATGAATACGGTGGACTGCACTCCCTCCAGATTGACACCGTCCGCCAAGAGTCCTGTTCAGATGGTGAGAGGTGCCCAATTTGCTTCGAGGGCGATAGCGATGTTATCTTCGTGTTGCAATGCGGTATATGTAAGGGGGTGGTTCATTTAGGTGCCGGAGGGCTGGCTCCCCCGTCGTTTACCAGGAAACAACGCCTCTTGCCCAATACAGTACGTAACCTATTACCCTATAGTCCCCCGGTCGGTTCACTACTACAGGTACAGTCGATGTCATGGATCGTTCAGCGCTCTCTTACGCTCGTCGGCCGTTGAAAATGCTACCGGCGAGTCGACAGCAGAAAGATCTCTCGATGCCGCAAACACACTAGTAGAAGAGATGAATGCTCCAACAGAACCTCCGCAGCGTCGGTTGACCTAGATTACCCGGCGTTCAGACCGTATTCGGGTCTCCTCAAGCTCATCTCTTATCCGTCGATCACCTCGATCAAGACGGGTTCCCGATCGCTTCCTACCCTAGGTGTGTGTTCCACATAGACGAAAGCTAGTTTACGAATGCACGAGATCAATGAATACCACAGGATCAGATTTGCCGTGGGGCTATGCGCAACGTGTTTAGTACCGTTTCTGAGTAATGACAAACAGTTCGTGTTTAGAAAGGGTTTAGGATGCATTAAACCGGTTAGGTTTTGCGGGGTAGTCCATGGACAGACAGGGTTGGACCTTTTCAGGGCCGGTTTCACCGCGGTGATCGTTTTTCTAACGCAGTTTTGAACGCTTGACCTAACAAAGCTGGACAGCCATAAACACAACAGCCAAGCTCGGCTCGATAGGTCAGTGTCAAGCTAGCACTGCAGCGGGGCAAACATGAACTTACATCATGGCGTCATTATATAAATAGTGATTGTCTCAACGTCTCTGGGTACAAAATTTCCCACTTCCAATGTTGACGCCTTGAGCCATACTATCATATTCCTTGCAGAATGGATCCCATAAAGCGCCAGCCCTCTCGACTTGAGCCTGTGTGGCGTGACGGAACACCCGATTGGGCCGCTTTGGAAAGAACGTCGCGTCCTTCTGCGCCGTTTTCCAGGCCCCAGCCCGGTCCAGTGATGATCCCTTCTACTCTGCCTCTTCCTCATCCTGCGCTGCAGAAAGACCAAATTGAAATTCGACTATTCAGCCGGTCTCTGAAACCCCGTGGTTGGCGTACTAGGCGACCGTGGTGATCTTTCAAGGACAGTCTGTCTTTCTGGCCCGACACAGAAAAGACAAAGGGACACCCGTCAATATCCATCTTTTGAAGCAGCAATTCTCATCCGTCAAGCCATTGCTGGAAACAATCAGCCAAACATCACACCCCAGCTTTCTAGGTCTGGTGGGGTGCTATTGTGGGAGGAGCAGTTATTTCTGGTCCGGGAGCCAGTAGAGCTCTCGATAAGTCACATCCTCGCATCAAGGTGCACTATCACTGGAGGTGAAATTGCTGCAATTGCTGCATTGTTCGGCCGGTACGTACTGTTCTCAACGGTCGACGCGAGAAAGCAAACGGTGCTCATGCCCGATAGGTTCTCGGAGGGATTCAATACCCGCGCGGTCACGGGAGAGCACTCGCTGCCTTTAGTGCCGATACTATTCTACTCACGGAACTCGGTGAGGTCAGGATCAGTGAGTAGATATCTGAGCATAACTGGCGGGCCACATGAGCATGAGATTCTGATAGTTGACCATGTCGTTGCCTTTGCTGAGGTGGTGGAGAGGCTGACCATGAAGAATCCTTCACAATATCCATGGACCGCCGAGCTAAACGATCTTCCTAAAGAGCTGAAAAAATGCGATTCACCGGAAAAGCTGCTACGCGTAAGCCTTGACCTCCCAGCCCTCTGCGTCATATACTGACCAAACAGAGCAAATTGTTCGACCAATTGGGGGATGAGGGCAAGCTGAAGATGCTGGTGAACGCGGCCAACAAAACTGCTTACCACAATCTAGAGTCATACAAGCGCATATGGACATGGTGATGTGCAAATGCGACTGGAATCCGTACCTCTTACTTACCGTTTGGCAGGTGAGAAGACACGATAGAAGGTACTATACGTTTTGTACTGCAGGTGGTACGGAATTTGGAGGCAATCCGCAGCCACATCTGAGAAGATAGCCTGCGGAGACTTTCCTGAAATACAGCTAGATATTATCCACATTAATCTAACCAAGTGCTCACTACTGTACAATTACCTTAAGCAACAGAGATCACCATAGGCCCTCAAAAGTTGGGTTAAACTGTCACTAAACACCCCTTTGCCCTATTGCGCTCTCAAGGTGCGCTGTAAGGTTGATTCCAAATACTCATATATGAAGGTAAGCGACTCATCCAGATAGTGCGATTAAGTGGAGACAAAACGCGATGATTACTTAGTTAATCTGCTATTTAATATGCACATAGTCTTGTGTTACTAATCCTCAACCTAACATTGAATAAGACAAAGTGCAAGGAAGCCAGTGGGCTGTCGTGGTTGGAAAATATAGTCAGACATGGGCAAAGTTCACTCGTTTTATTCGTAGCTGAACTTGGTTTTGTCCGTAAGAAGAGCCGGCATCGCATATCGTTTTTCCATTCCCAGCAAATACTCTATCCTTCGAAAACATTTCAGGGGTTCAGCGTACATGAGATATAGGAGAAGATATTCGATGCCGTTCCTGTCCCTGATGCATGGCGATATTCCGTATCGGTCCGTGATATTGAGATTGGCGCCTCTTGAGAGTAGCAGGCTCACCAAGTCTCTATTAGCCCCGAATACGGCAAGCCGGAGCACTGTTTGGCCCTCGCGATTTGGAAGATCGATCTTTCACGAGGGTGTTGTAGGAGCTGATTCATAACCGCAAATGACTCATTCGCCACACTATACCGCAGAGCACTGTCGCCACCTGCGTTTCTCCTACTCAGGTGCAATTTTTATTACGTAGCAAGAGATTGGCAACCAGCTCCGAGCCATATTTTGCCGTCGTCCTTAGGGGAGAGAAACAATCGTGCAGCGCATTCACGTCGGCCCGGTAAGAAAGCAAGGTCTTTGCAAAAGCGCGATTGTTGGTTTCAAGCGGCCTAGTGAAGCGCAGAACTGTTTTGGTGCCTTATATTATATTTGATCAGGGCTGGACGTAGCTTGAGTTAGAGGGTTGGGGTGTGTCCGAGCAAGAGCAGAAATATCACCTCCCTGCAAGGTGCTGGCTATGATCCAAAAAATCTATGTTGGGCACTCGAGTCAGTTTATTAGCCGTTATAGGCATTTTAACGCTTTTTGGTACACGGGTTTTCGGGCTGGGCTCCTAAGTACCCGTACCATTCATAAAGGTTTGGGGTCGTGTTTCCATATTTGATAAGACTTGTAGATAAATCAAATAAAATTTTATATAGTTATATAGGTATAATGAATTTTTCAATATTTTTATTTGTCATAGGGATATTAGGATTTGTATTAAATAGAAAAGATATTATATTAATGTTAATTTCTATAGAAATAATGTTATTATCTGCAACATTTTTAATATTAAAATAAAAATATTTTAAATTAATTAACTAGGCCGACAACAAGCAATGGCACCAAGTTCACAAACAAATCACAAACAGTTCCCTACTTGTGCAGTCTTTGCTTGGTCAAAATAGCATTCCAAAACGGAGAGGAGAAAGCGGAACTCACGGGTCGAGTATACGCTTTGCCATCTTCCACCCGGGCAAGGTGTCTGAACCCCCAGGCTTTCGCTCCATGAAACTATGATCTTCACTTGCACAAGTTGGCTCCCCGCCGCTTGTAGTCGTCGCATCGATACCGTTGGCTGCCAAATCCACACCTTGCAAGTACTTGTTCTCGGCGCGTCCCTTCTGTTCCTTCAAGCCAAGGAAATTGCCGACCGTGCTGGCGGGCTTTCGAGCCTGGCGTCCAATAGTCACGCATCAGCTCCATGACCTAAACCTATTGGAAAGTAATGGCAGACACAGCCACATACAGCCTCATGCCCCAATTCCGCATTTTTGTTGTCAGTCGTTCCCCCCTTAATGAAACCCTGGTCCCCCCAGCCGGATCCGCCACCGGCATTGTTTGCAGGCGTAGGTTTAGCGCTGGCGCCGCCGGATGTAGCAGTGGTGGGATGATTAGTGCTGCTGTTGGTGCCGTCTCCCATCTTGATGGAGTGGGTGTCGGACTGCTATGTCCCATAAGTCACTGACTGTGCGGAAGGGACATGTAGATGATAATACGTCAGCAGGTGGAGTTTAGGCGCCGAGAGAAAGGAAATAGGCAGTATTGATATAGAAATAAAAGTGATGATGCTCGACTTGGGATTTAGGTGTAGGTGTAAAGACGGTCCTTGCTGTTCATGAAATGAAACTGTATATGTACCTCAGTAACAACGCGAAGACAGTATAAGACAGAGAAAAATCAGACATAAAGAGGATAACGATATGATTCATATCAGCAACATTATCTTTCCACTTGCTACTTTGCGCTAGTTTATGAGATCATCCGTGAACCAGCGCGCATACTGACGTCATCCTGAGCCACCTGATGTAGGATGAACAGCCCACCATGCCAACTTGCTTGAGATTCGAATGTGGTCAAGATTATACCGCGGTGGTGAGAAGGCTCGTAAAATAGGGCGGTAGTAGTGAATATCCGCATCCCCGCATTGGAAGGAGACCACAACTAGCGTTTCGAGACATAAGGCCTCTACGGATATTATTCAATACGCTACCACCCATAGTTGACCACTGAAACTGTTTCAGGTCACCACTCTCTCCCGAATCACCACTCCCCCTCAAGTCACCACTCTCCCTCGGTTAAATGCCTCGAATGTCTTGTTAAGTTTGCCATCAATGGAACGATCAAAATTTTCTATTCTCTACTCAAGGGCGTTCGTAGCATGCTCATGGGCTTTCATGGAGAAGTGGCCCGTCACGGACTCGACGGTGCATCACTGCGGCGTGTAGTTGCTGCCGCGAAAGAAAGGAAATGGCATGGCACCAATACCTTAGAAATTGAATCTTTAACAACTAACGAGCATGTTTTCGTCGCTTTAGTGTGTTGGGCGAAGACATTCCTGTTGGGCTTGCGTTCAGCACGGTACAGTGTGCACGTATGGTACCCTTGACAGGCGAAGAACAGGGGAGTTGGAGGACAATAGTTGCTTGTCTGGAGCGTAGGGATGAGCGAATGGAATCCATCATTAACAAGCACGTTCCCGAATTACGTGGAGATCAGCTTTCATTTCCCAATACATTGAGACGCACAATGGGGCCAGAGGATGTTGTTAAGTCCTCGGTCTCGCAAGCGACTCCACAGTCGACCCGATAGTGACATTGGCTCGATGAACTATGGGACGGAAGATTTTGACCGAGATGAGGCATCAAGAGCCACTGGGTACATCGACAAAAATACTGGGGTAAGCGGCCTCCAAGCGTTGCACCATACATCCCAGGGGAAAAGACGTAATTAGCCGACTCTACTGTTACTTGCGAACTAAAAAGTCATTACCAGAGGTAGAGCATACTCTTAAGAGAACCCACGACTACTTCTATGAGTTATTATCTGGCTGGGATGCCCGTCGCGTCGTTAGCTGCAATGGACTCACGCGGAAAACCACCATTGCACCTAGCGCAGCTTCTCATTGGTCAATGTTTTCCTACAGCACATCGGTACTCCCCAGTTATCGATGAAATGTCGTTCCTGCGGAAGTTCGGGTCGGCCTACGATGTCACTAGCGACCCTGCACCTGCGAAATCCCAGTGGTTGATGAATCTCCTGTTCGCCATCTCAGCCAAGTATTGTGAAGCTATGCAAGCGGACTCTATGAAAAACACCTAGAATATTTTACGCACGCTAGAGTGCTAGGGCTCAGTGACTGTTCATCGCTTGGCCATCCGACCTTCAACACAAATTGAAGGGCTCACGGCTTTTTATTCTCTAATAAGTGGCAGGTTAACGGGTATGGCTTTCGCCATGTTTCCTACGCAGTAAGTAGTAAGTTTTAGGTTTTGCCGCTAATATATGGAAAAGGGCGTGGGAAATGTCTGGCATATTGCTCCGGTCAACCATTAGCTTAGGGTTAAATCTCCGCGTGGTAAATTCCACCATATTTGACATATCAAGCGAGACTAGGATTCGCGTTTGGTGGTCATTAAGGACGCTCGGGCAGACGCTAAATCCTATGAACGATCGCAATGTTGAGGATCTCTCTATATGCAATATACCTTGCCACGTCCCACTCTTCGAAGGAGGCTTTGACGGTGGTTTTGGAAGGGCAATCAATGATCTCGGTAACATGTTAAGCACTGCACGGATCTCTTCATACACAATCTCGCCCCTTACTACGGGTGCGGCTCCGAGTGAATCCAAAAGTCCCGCCAGCCAATGACTCCCACCTCTATTATCATTATATCCAACTATTTCTGATATCGCACGATGTCACAAAGTGCCTATATATGTTCGACTCTCGTCGAAGGCTTTGGCCGGATGTTGAAGAATCAGTATCCGCATTATGGCGTTTAACGGAGCGTTGGCTGCACCAGTTGCCTCACGAGTACAACTTCGGTCAATCGGCCATGCCTGTGAGAAGTGACGCAATGACCATAGGATGTCGTTTTATAGCTTTAAGAGTCATGATCACACGTCCCTGTCTTTGTCAGCTTAATCGAAGGAAAATGACGGGTTCTAATATTGCCTTGTTCCACCAAAATATGGCAGATGCTTGTGTTAACTCGGCTACATTGGAATACACATACTCTTCCTCGCCATAACCTCTTAATATGATCCATACCTAGTTATTCCATACTTAGGCCTTCTAGTGCCGCACCTAGCGCGAGATCCTGTCACACATTTCCCCTTCTTTCCTTAACGAATCCGTCTTGTACATAAGGGATCCTTTACAAGAAGGCTTTACCCCATATGGCGAAAGGGAGTATGAGTTAAATAATAATAATAATAATAACCTTTGCATCTACGAGGTCATAGGCTTTGGCGATAATGTCGCATGTAATAATAATGATGTCATACACTATAAAATAGTTCTGGTTACCGAACTTTTATAGCCTATAAGTAGCGCCATCTCGTTCTCGCTTCACTATTGACTTTGCAGATTATCATTATTATTGGCATGAAGCCCAGTACCCTTACTGCTTTCTCGCCGGTGCTAATATAAGCCAACGCAATGGCTCATCGCATTAATAATGCGGTCGTCATCAAAATGATTAACGGGAAGGGGACGTTAAAAGAGGGCACCGTTCAATTTCCAGAGCCCCGTTCAAACCAGGCACTTATTTGTGTGTCTCATGTGGCCCAGAATTCTGTAGATGGTATGTTTGTTGGAAAATGCTCGTTTTGGCTATGTAGCTCACGAAGAAACAGTTGAATCACTTGATTCTGGAAAATTCGACGATGGGAGCGTACTGGGTTGTGATTTCGTAGGTGAAGTTGAGAAAGTCGGAAACGAGGTGTCCAAAGTCAAAGTAGGAGATATAGTTGGCGGGTTGATTTGTGGTGGTAACTACGCCGCGCAGAAGAAATATGTCTACTGAAATGCTGACGACGTATATAGGTGAAAATATTGGCCTCGGTGGTTATAGCGAGTATACATTGGCAGATGAGCAACTTTGCTTTAAGCTACCGCCTGGTCTCGCCCGAGAAGAAGCCGTCACGACTCCGTTTGGGGCTTGTGTGGCTTACTTAGGCCTTTTCTCAAAATCCTGCCTCAATGTCGATATAAAAAGGGGTCCTAATGCCTCAGTCCTTATCTGGGGTGGAAGCTGTGAGTTACAAATTATCGCATCTAATTCCTTGATATAGGCCTGACTCTTTTTTAGCATGTGTCGGCCGATTCGCAGTTCAAATAGCTGCTATGTACAAGTTCCGCGTCATAGCGACTTGCGCACCTAGCAATTTCGATCACTTAAAGTCCCTAGGGGCTTGCTATGTTCTCGATTACCGCGACGAGGATGTGGTCGCTCGCATTAGGAAGCTCGCTCCAGACTTGGAATACGCCTTTGACACGCTGGGACCTTCATCTAATTCTCTCATTGTGTCGCAGGCGCTGGCTAATGGAGGTGGTAATTTATGCACCCTTCACTTAGACAACTTAAATATGCTAGGAGTTGCTCCTCTTTCAAAGCGGACCTATGTATCTATATGGAAGGCTTTCTTGCATGAGCACCAGTTTAGTGGGACGGATTTCAAAGTAAGTTCACCATGATTTTTTGCCTCCCTTATAGCTTGTCTGAAAGCCTTATAGCTTACTGGACGTTTGAATGCTCTAGCCGTCGGTCGAGGACCACGAGCTAGCAGCTAGGTTGTTTCATTCCCTATCAGATTGGTTGAAAGACGGCAAAATAAAGCCCAACCACCCGCAAATCCTGACTGGAGGTCTATGTTCAGTCCAGCGTGGGTTTGAGATGGAACGCTCGGGAAACATGTCGAACAGCAAAATCGTGTACGAGGTATAGTCAAAAATTCCCACTAAAATTATGCTTCAGCTGGAGGCCTGTTCTCACAACATCTATTTTGAGTTGCCTAATGCGGGCTCCATCACATCTTGGTTTTCTGCGAAGTGCTGCTCTCGCTCGCGAATACGTGAAGCAGAACGTTTACCTACTGGATGCGCTGGAGGACGGCATTTGTGCTAGCAATTCCGAAGTCGTAGACCGATTTCATTCAGTCTTGCGTCACTTTGAAGCGGTTTCGCTGCCGCTATAAAACTATACAAACGATAGATTGTGCTATGGAACCTTACCAATCAAGAATGCTACTCGCGAAACCGCTGGGCCTTCTGTATCATCTCCATTCTTGCCAGCGGCCACCCAGCAATAGAGGTAAGGAGCCTACAGCGCTGGCATATAAAGCTGGCGAGGGAACGCCGCAGAGATTGTCAACCCCACCAACAATATAAAGCATTTTTTGCCTTAGACGACAACCTCACGACCACCACAATGACCACCATGCTGCCTCGGAATACGCTTCTTGTTTGCAAGATAGATGACAGCCCCAATGGCGGTTCTGGCTCCTGTTGCTGCATCACGAAAAGAGGCACGCCATGCAAGAACTCGATCAAAATCGAAGACGCCAAGATCGGCCTTCAAAAGTTGACCACTCTCGCCAGAGAGAGATTCGACTTGTCAAATTTGCAATCCAAGCTCTGTGCTATTGCTAAAGAATTCCTCTACACGAGATGGCACCGGCAAACGGCAGGGCCGAACAAGTTGGCCAGCAGTGGTATGACGCAGCCGTCCACAACCAGGCGCAAGCGCCACATGACTGTAGAGTTGACTCTCCATCCATTGTGCATCGGGGCCAGCGTCAGACGTCAGCCTCCAGGAGACGCCTGACAGGATCAGGCAACACTGACCGGTCGCCTCCTCACGGGCGCAGACAAGACCCGCCGGTGCTCCTGTCGAACAGTCCCGGGCCAGTCAATCAATCAATCCCTTTGTGACTGCCGCAATTCTGCGCACCGACAGTGTTCCGTGGCATATTTCGGCGGCTCAACCAGCTATCCTGACATCGGTCACTAATATCTGGGCTGGTGTCCAAGACTTGACGCTGCGGAGGCTCAGTTTGAGTGGAGAGGTCGGCGACCTTCACTGTGTGTTTTGTTTGGCTGAGGACGAGGAACAAGCAAACAAATGCGTCATCTTGCGTTGCGATCAGTGCCAAGCGCATGCCCATATATCCTGTGCAGAAGAGTGGTTGGAAAAACGAAATACAGGTTTTGGCACGTCATGCTGCGTGTGGTAAGTAGGGCTGGGTCTAATTATTCAATGCCCGAGGTGATGATAAATACAGTCGAAACGAAGGGCCTTCAGACGCCTTTCCGTCCACACCGAGTCCCGTCGGATACTGAGACACATCATGTCCACGTGGTCAGTCAATCGTCTCCTGATAGTTATCTTGCCATTATCAGGGATCCATCACCAAACGACCTTCGCCAGAGTGAGTCTCGCCCGCTGTTAGTGGGATCCCAAGGGATGTCTGTCGAGCAGAGTGTGGAGAATGGCCCCCGTCGCTCGGCCAGACTAGCAGGGGCTCATCTACCGCGAGATCCTTCTACCTCTGCAACGCTTCGCCGGTCAGCATGACTAAGTTCCACTCAGCGTAGGTGACCACCGTTTACAGCGGATGCGTGACTGGGAATGGGGAATTGGCCAAGCGACTATCAATCACGCAATTCCATATGACCAGGCACTTGACATTGGGATCAGCAAAAGAGAGCATAGCCGTGATTTAGCTCTTTGGAGTAAGCTTAGCAACTATACAAATGAGATTCTGATGGTTGAACTCCATAGAGAACCAACACCACGCGACCGTGTCTTCTTTGTAAGAACTAGATGTCAATTTACCCCCAAAAGCCGTTGGCATTTTCGCCTAAGATATGTCTTAGCTCGAAACCGAGTACTGGTAGATACAGATGCTAGTAGCGTCGTACCTAACGGCGACTGTTGGAATTCGGAAGTATGATTGATTACTATTTCAGAGGGAAACATGATACTATATATACAACGAGAAGATCAAGTTGATTCTTCGTATAGATAACTCGGGATTAATTCCGATGGTGTGCGGCTTGGTTCCTGATCTGCACCAGCCCTCATATCACAACATTCCCCGTCAGGATCGCTTTGCGGGCAAGGCGATACTGGAATAACGCTGTGCAGCCAATCCTCGGTAAACCCACTCAAAAACCTTCATAGGAAAATAAAGTGGAAAGAGCGCCTGCGCTGTCACATTTGTTGCCTCTGAGTCTTCAGGGCTTCGATTCCTAGGAGACTACAGAACGTGGCAAAAGCCGTTGGTCCCAATGGCTTGGTGAGACCGTCAGCGGCCTGTTCCTCAGTCGGACATATTGAAGACTGATCTCGCCTGTATTCAGCACTGCTCGCTGGTAATGGAATTTTATGTTGAAATGTTTGGTCCGTTTGTGGAACTCAGGATTGCGCGAAAGGGCAATGGCGGACTGGTTATCAGCCATGATGTTGGTGACCAGGGACCGATATAGTTGTGTTTCGGCCAGGAAGGTCCGGAGCCACTGTAGATGCAGAATGGCATTATATTGCCCAATGTACTCAGCATGAGTCGTAGAGGTGGTTATTTCCCCCTGTCTCTTGGACGACCAGGTTGGTTCTATGGTACACTTTGCCATCAACCTGCTCAAAACTGCTGATACTGTCAGAGACCACCAGGACCAAGCAAGGCTTGTCCCTATAAATACCTCGTAGACGTCGGCCCTCCAAGTATTTTTTTATCTAATGATCATTGCAGGTTGTGTCAACGAACAAAGTTCAGCGACTCGTGCAGAGATCCTATTCCTTACAAGGCCTTAACTGCCCAGATAAGTCAGGTACGTCTTTTTACTTTCCCATGAAGTCCCCTGGAATGATTGTATGATGTCGGTAACCTACCCGATTCGTTATATGATATCTACTAACTAGGGCAGTCTGATGAGGAGTCTTCGATATGGTTGAGTCCGAGCAGTCATTATTACTCACAACATGAGCCTTATGATTATGGCTATGATTCTGAGCCCATGAAAGACCTCACCGCCTGCGATAAAGAGTGCGGGTACTGCGGACATTGTGACTATTAAGCACAATGGATACCCTACTGACTTGTTTGCATTTGATGTGAGAAGAGCTACGAAATTGCGCGGACGTTTAAGCAAAAATGGAGAATATTCATAAGGCATCGAAAATTGATCAGGGAAAACCCGCAATCGTTGAAATTGACAAGCGTTAACAATTTGTTTTGATATGCCACTGTGGATCCCCTTTGAAGCCAAATCAGTTCCGTGATAGTTACAAGCTCAGTTAGTTACAGTATGGATGGATGACGTCACTTCTACTGACCCTTCGCAAATCAAAGTTGGATTCTAAACCACAACTCATCAGGCTGGGTATGGATTCGTATTTTGGTCTAGTGGTAAAATCAACTTGTTATGAGCCCGGATTGCGCGACCTCTGAGCGCGTAGGTTCAATTCTTAAGCACCCAGAGCTACCAGAAGACGGCCTATGATTGGCCGCACAGCCAGGCAACAGAGCTTCATACGCACCCCCAGCCAAGCGTTATGGTTTACGGGGGAGAGTTCTGATGGAGCCTACACCTGAGCCCGAGCCGGAAGCCGAGCAGGAGCCGAGTTGGAGGCGCCTCCATCTGAAGACGCCTCTGATGATCTGGAAATTCCATATAAAGAGAGAAGCGTGTGGACCGGTTTGAACGGAGCCTAGTCGTTCCCAGTTCGCCAACTACCAACTATACCTTCACGCCACCTGAAAATACCGGGTCCTGGGAAGACTTCACTCCTGTACTTTCTAAATTGCATCAAACATTAGAAAATTTCAAGCTTTATGATACGGGATTAAGTTGCATTATTGAACTTGTTCGATTTGTCTACATGCACACGCCACCAAATCACGGTGAAAAGATTGACGCTATGAGGAATCTTGTAACACGCTACGTTGTTTCGGTTCTTGGCCAAATTGGTGAGAATGAATGTTGCCGAGAAATCTTAGAAGAAGGCGGTCCTTTCGTGAGTTATTTCTGGCACATCATTTGGGGTAGCAGAGAAAATTCTAGCGCATGAAATGGATGGATTTTCTGGCACCTTGCGAGTATACCACGGTGATTTCAGAATCAATTCAGGTACAAGACCAATGAGAGCGAAGCTTCGTAGCGTCATCTCAGCCTTCATTCAGCCTTCAAGCCAGCCTCACGCAGACCTACGGTTTGTAGACCCTTCCACTCCGTTCCTTCGTTTCAGGGCAATAAGAAAAATAAGGAAAAACAGGAACATAGAACACGTGAGGACACGCACCATGTGTTCTTCTCTTAGTGGGGGTGCCGGTTTCTGTATACATGCCAATATATTCACTTGTTTCCAGCCCTTTCGAGTGCGTCTTTAGCCTCGGCATGGAGACCAAGGTGTGTTGATCAGTGATCCTTCATAACAGCAAAAAGGATACCTAACAAACCTCGACAATGCCCACTTGTGTGATACTAAATCCTAGGAGAAATTTTCTCCAGTGCCCTCTGCGTGTATATCAGGCTCTGTTTATCTCTTTCCAAGTGGATACTTCATCTTCCGGGCTCGAAACAGGTACTGGCAAAGTGGAGCAGCCGGACTTTTCACCCCAGCACAATAGAACCACGGCAGATCCATCGTCTGGAAACATTAGCTTTAATTATTTTTTCAGTGCTTCTATTCGAGTATTGTGTCTTCTCCCGAATATTGTAGTTGGGAACCCAGGAGGACCGGCTAGGATATTGACAGCTGAGATGGCATATACTGAAAGGAACCATGTACTGTATGGGCTCCAAGGAGACACGGCACATGTACACTAGGACATGTATTGATAGATCAGTGATAGTTGCCGTTTCGGCTTAGCCACCGGGCATTAATGGATTGTGTGTGTGTAGACTTAAAGGCTGCCTTCCTTCTCAGTACCCCATGTATGGCAGGCTAGGCTCCACCGAGGGTTCATGGTTGCTCTGCTGGTAGGGAAGGCATAATGCACATTATATTTTGTCCCATTGTTTGCGATTACATCATTGGCTTGTTAAATTATTGGATCCAAGCTCCTTATATTATACTATGTCCCCACCTCTGAATACATGTATGATGCCTTCGTTGCTTCATTACTCTTCACTCATAGGCCTGGGTTGTTCCACAATCTGTGGCAGGTAAAGGGTGATGTATTGTGACAGGCTGTGCTACCGTTCACCGCGTAGTAGCTGTGCCAAAAGTTCGTGCATGATGAACTATTCGGGGACAGTTGATCTTTGTTAGCGTACCAGGTGCCATAGTCGTTGGTCACAGAGAGATCCAGTTGCTCCTGAGCCTCAAGGGTACGATTCAGCCGGAAACTACGGGAAATAGAGAAATTCGAGATATTGAGTGCAAGAACCGAATCGTTGAATATGGTGAAACACCCCCCAGCTCCTTGACAGTGCGGTCCAACCCAGGTCTCGATTTTGAGCGGAGAGGAAAGTTTCTGGAATAAGTCAGCAGGAGACTAGCAATAGTGGCAGGTGGCACTATGGCATGGATTACGTCTATCGCAGTCCGGGGGGTGTTGGTTGACGCCGATAGAGGAATTGCTGCGGGAGCACCCAGAAGGACGGCGATGGTTGCCGACCTCATGAGCAGTGGGTTAGATAGAATGAGCGAATTAATTTGGAAGGAAATTTCGTAAGGAGCCCCAGCGTTGCCGCTATGATTTAGCAAATGAAGGTTTTCTTCTGAATTTGTGAAGGATCCGTTCTATTTCTATCCATTCCGGCCATGGCTTCGAATCCAGCCCCCTCAGTAATCTGCAGCTTGCAGTCCAACAAGCTTCGCTATACCTGATCGGGGTTACCCGGCCCTGATCCCCCATTCTTACCGGCACGACTATCCAGCAGTGATTGCACCACCTTTTTATGCCCTATGTATTGCAACACGAAGTCTCGGGTCAAGCAGCGATGTCGCGAGATCTTCCCTCAATTTCAAGGCCATTACTTTGGGGAGTTAACTGTCCTACTAGTGGGCGACTTTTTTCCAGTTACCGCCGGTCCACAGAAGCCCCCTTTCCCAGCCCCACCTCTGCAGAGGCCAAGCGATGTCCAGGCTAAAGGGTTCTATACGGCCTTCAATAAAACGATTGAATTGAATACCATCACGAGACAGCATAAGGTGGACAACATCAATGTCCGTTTCCGTAAAGTTAGATGGGTAAATGAAATCGTCCATCCCATCCATCTCGTAGCTAAGCAGAAGTCTCGAAAGCTAATTCAAAGAATTCCAGAGGCGATTGAAGAGGGGTGATTAAAGGGTGGTGATGAGAGAGTGGTCAGTGACGTCTTCGTCGAATCAGCTAGACTAGCAATGTGGACTTGACTGTACCACCTGCAAAGGTACATCTCTGCCTTGTAAAGTGGTATATTTTGGACTTTCTACCGTATCCTGACTCATAATCTTGTCTTCATAACAGATGTTCAACCCAAGCGTCGAAATCATGCGTCCTGGAACACCTTTCGTCCTTGGACTACCCCCGTCAGCATCCGTATGTAGATTTTCCGCAATATTTGCTGTCATTTCCTAATTCCAAGATACACTAAAGAGTGGCCCTCACTCTTGGCAATCGCGCATGACATGTAACAATTCCATTGTCTGTCTAGTCTGTCTTGAGATTATTCTACCTCAAAGGATTAAAAAAGGCTGTCTATCAACGCTGCCTTACATACAAAACTCATCTTTAATTAGCAACCCCGAATTTGATATTCTTAGCTTTATCTCACCTTTCAAATTGAGCAAGTTCAGCGAAATGTTAACCGGTTTATGTGCGCACCCGCGATTCCTTGCCGGCCCTCATTTATATGACCATGACAGGGCGTCTTCAATCGAAAATACAAGGATATTCAAACATCGCAAGGCATCCACTTACTGAGCCTGGTGGTGAATGAGGCAGTTCATGCGGGTGTGTTTATCATCCGAGTAGCTTGAACATACCCCCTATGCAATCTCTTAGGATCTAGTCTATTGTATCCTAATCTCCTTGACCATTGATATAAAAGCTACAGTTTACCCGAGCTTGTTCTCTCCTATCCCTGTTTTCTACAATCTGGATAGCGACGAGCTTTGGAATCCAAATGAATCAATGGACTCTCCTGCTTCTCTGTCTCAATCTGGACGAGCCAACAAAAGAAAGCGTGAATCTCCAGATCAGTTTGTTATCCCCGTTGACATGCCAGGGAGATCGGAACAGGTGATAGATTCTTTGGAACGAGCGTCACGGGGCGAGACAAGCGTTAGGTTTCTCTTTCACCTCTTATGGCCGGCTCTAACCAAACATTCCAGACAATCCCGGCCGTTGCAGCCTATTCTTTGACTAGCAGCATGTCACAGATTCTACAAAGCCATCCCTCTTCAAAGTCGTCCTCTGCCGTCGACCTTCTCGACCTCTATCTGTGTCTGTGGGAGTGCTACACGATCAAGTCGGCCGGCAAAATACGCTTGGAAGAGGAACGTCGCTTCCTGCAAGACTCAAACAAATGGTTGGTGAGAGAAAACGAAAAGCTTCAACAGTACTGCAATCATCAAGAACTGCTGCTGTGGGGTCATCGTCAGGCCTTTGTCTCTGTACACCAGGGTGTTCTCGGAACACTGCAGAACAGTGACAGGCCCTCGTGTCAGATAAGTGAGCTACAATGAGACCGTGCAGGAGCAAATTGAAACGAGCTATCTTCGTCTGACCAAATTCTCGGGTACTGTATAATAGCAAAAAAACGTGGTCTGACCGGTCTTGTATGTCGACATAGTTCAATGGGTGGAGTATGTGTGGGGCGGGCATTCCCCACACCTCACCAATGTACATTTTCAGGAAACAAGATCATTCACCGTTTGCTTCTACGTAGATCAGGAGCCACTATCATTGGGTAACTCGGTCTTCTTACGGTCATGGTCAAGGTTCTTCTTCAACTTGTTTTTCTTTTTCTTTCGATGAGCTTTCTGCTAGTCATCCTGACCTCTACATATAGACCCTATGAGACCACCAAATCTTCCTAGATCCTTGCGTCCAGAAACTGTCTTTCATCGTGAACGTGGTACATTTTGCAGGGAATAATGGGACAACTTTATCAAACTGGTTAGTTGGATTAATTTTCGATACTTAACACTGGCGCTGACGTCCCTTCAGACTACGATTCGGATCTGGATCTTGAATCAATTTGGAGAGAATTTCCCAATATACTGACACCGCCGCCTTGCCTCGCAGAAAGCCATAGCACTCTGTGCTCAAACCAATCCCTCAAAGGATGGTTAGAGTATACCCAGCATGGGCATAAGAGGACTCCTGCCATTGAATGTGTCTTCTATCCCAGCTACGAGAACGTCCGCTCCTTCAGCTGGACGGGGCCGGATCCGTTATCCCAAGACACCTGCGCCGATGATATTTTCCTTTATGTATCGGCATTTTTCCTTTTTGAGCGGGTGGACTGGATAGAACTCCGACTCAGTAAGCTCGGTACGGCAACCGGAGAGGCTGTCGAAGAGTATCCGTTCTTTCTTCCACGAGTTGAGTCAATGCTGGGAAACTTACGAAGGATACGTTGTCAGATAAGTGACATCCTTTCGCGGAGTTCTACAGTGGGAAACATAACCAGCGCTGGACAATCACGGTTTCAGTTAGCTATATGGCCACGGGTAGAGATCACAGATAATTCTACCCTGTGGAGTTCGGCTCCTTTATCTCGCATTCACCCTTCTATACCCAGGCCATTCCTTGACCCACAGGTCTTTGTACAGAATATAGTGGGAAATTGGGAACTCTGAATGTTTTGCTCTCATGGATTGCCTGCCATCAGCGTACTGTTTGGATACTTGCACCAGGGTCCTTCACGACGATCCAAGCTTCGCGTGTCATTCGCTTTCAACCCTAATGTACTATCCTGGAGGATATTCGAACCTTTTCCCCTTCATTTTTCTTTTGTTCGTTCGATAGAAATATTTACTTCGCCACTGGTGTTCTGTTTCACCCTGTCAGCCTAGGTGGTTCCGTTTTAGCTTTTGGATGAATGGTACACTAGCGAAAATACAATCGGCACGTTGAGCTGTAATTTCTTCGATTTGATCACGGATTCTAACCAGACACAGAAATTAGAATAAGATGCTACGATAAAATGGTTGTAACGAAGCCTTGAGTTGTAAAGGTGAGACGTTTGAGCTGCACAACTTTATAACCGGTTTGGCCACAACTTTATAACCGGCCAACCGGCACAAAAGGGCGAGATCACTAATGGCTCACGTGCAACAACGGTGGAAGCACCTTTTTGGTGCACTTTGGATTGACCCAGGAATGAATACGTATGCTGTCGATGGTGTGGAACCTAATTTGGATGTCGGTGTGTAATATTGGCTAGTGCGGAAGTCAACTTTGATGTTCGATATTCCTATGGTTTTGTGGTTTCGTTCAGTAGGCAACAACCTCAAAATGCAATGGCGGTCTTATTTATTCCTCGTTTCTTTTTTTCATTTGCTCTGTGGGCAATCCTAGGTTGTTCCACAACTGGTGGCAGGTAAGTGGGGGCGTGTTATAACGCGGTGGTTTCATTCACCGTCGGTCAAAACAATGACCGGTCGAGTTAGACAGGGGACGTCAACTCCCGCAAATAATTGTACCAACCTGTTTCCCTTATGCTAAGGAAGCGGAGGGCTAATGGCGAGTTAGGTTGAACAATGCAACCCATATTGATGTCTCCTACGTGTTCGCGTTCATGGCCCTCAAAACGTTACACTTCAACCGGGTTCCAACCGGCCGATAACAAGCGAAGCAGAGTTGAACGGTTTCATTTCACAATATCGTTCTTTTCTTATTCGATTCCTGGTCAAGACATACCTTCCCGCCTAAACCTATGCGTTTGTTTTCTGGGTTCCAAATAATATGATTCGCGTGCGATCAACAATACCGCTTGACTTAAGCTGTAAACGCTTCCATGAACCAAGGTCTACCTCGCGCTATATTCTCTTGTATACTTTATAGCCAGTGACATTTAGGCTCGCTTGCTTCTGGAAGCCTTAAAGGCCTCCATCTAAGCTCTCTGCGCACACAAAGATGAATTGGTTTATTGGCACTAAATTGTGGATAGATGCAAAGTATGAGGAGCTCATGATCTATGCGTTGCAAATACTAATATTCTAAGCAATAGAGCCAAGAGACCTTTTCGTCCCTTGAAATCTTCTCGAAGAGAAGGCAGTTCAGTGCCTTCTCTGGAGTGTGCTGGATCTGCGGGACGAAATGCACACACCATCCTACCCGAGACTGGCACACTTCGCTGCCAGCTTTGCCATGGTCGGCGATCGTCTTCCTATCATATCAACTATCATATCAACCACTTAAGATATCCATCAATGTTTCCCCAGGAAGGGATCTGCTCGCGAAGGCGGACCGGCTGTGCGGCAATCAAGGCCAGGCTCCAAGCTTCCCATGCCCTCCCTGTGATATACGAACTTGCGGCAGATGATATGGTTTCCAGTAAGCTGCAGAATCTATCAATACGCTGAGAGCGCAAGCATTATAAAGTTGGCACAATCTCAAGGTTTAGTGGTTGTAGGCTTTCTGCGCCCTTGTGCCAATCTACTTTCCACCCACTTCGAGTGGTTGTTCATTTCGACGTTTCCAGCTTCCGTATAGATTTCTTTAGGCGATGGGAACTGTAGCTTGCTGCTGTCCGCTAGGAATTGTCGTACTTGGTGAGTATGCCTATCCTCGCCTACTCCCAAATGTTGATGTGGTGGATCCTGGCTGCCAGCTGGAGTCTCATCGCTGCTGAGTGAATCTACAAGTCCATCCGGCGCAGGACACATATCGGGGTCGAAAACCATTAGCTGGAGATTTCTTCCTGTGTGTAGCCGTATAGTCTTTGTCACAGCCTCACGTATTGACGGACCCGCACATACTGCATAGGCGGTAAGCACCGTAAGCACAAAACTTTGTTATTCAGCCCACGATAGGGGGTGAAGGTTGGAACTCGGAAACTCACCCGCTACGGCCACAGCTCCGCATTGGTGGTTGTTGAGATACCGTTCAACTTCTTCCTCGATTTTGATCGAGCCATAAAAGTAGCAAATCCTTTCGGCATATTCGTAGGAAATATTGTTCTGGGGTCCAGTCTGAGTACGCGGGCAGTAGATGCTGAATTGCAAAATCTGGAGAATGGTCAGATCGTGACTTTTCAGATGAGTTGCATCAGCAGAAAATCCACCTTGAACGCTCTCCAGTCGCGATTGAAAAGGCCTTGTATCCAGTCATTTACCCATTGTGGATTCTCTGGAAAACCCCGATCAACAGGCGGCTCCTTGACCCGAAAGTACTTGTTCATGAAACATACCATCTTTGCCAACTTGGCGCTTCCAGAGAACCTCGAGCTTTCGCACCATCACTTCGCCCCTACAGCTTGCCTCCACCAACATCTCAATGTATGAAAGCGCTCGAAAAAATCCAATATCCTCCACGATGAAGAGGATTGTACCGAACCGGTAAAAATCGAGAGGGTGTCCGTAGGGACCGAGTACCATAACCGACTGCTTGGCCGGGGATTTCAGTGCTTGGTGATACAGCTTTTGCGTAAGCCCGGGTTGCGGCTCTGCTACCATACGAACTATTCTTTGAGTTGGTCCATTTTCCCAGAATGCAACATAGAACCGAGGGAGCTGAAAGAAAGCCCGAAAACCGGCTCGTGGCATCCAAAGCTGCACGTGCTGGCCAGGGCGGATCGCTCGGTTGAGGGGTAGCTCTATATCCAGCCAGAGAAAATGGCTCACCGAGTTCATGACTACCTCCTTTTGGGAAGATCCCCAAGGTTTGTGATTCCATGCGGCCATTATGCAGACAACAGCGCTGATGAAAAACCACAGGCAGATGGCGCCTACCAGGTACCACCGATACAGTGACTGCCGCTCCACGAGATGGTATATAAGCGCGCCAATCACCGTTGCTGCAAGAAGGTAGTGACATTTCATCGCAATCTGCAAGTATCGCCGTTGGACCGCCGCACAAGTAACCGGTATCACGAGAAAGAGAGCACAACCGGCCTATATTTGATGAGATGTTAGTATACGCAATAGGAACACATATCTTTGACTTACGGCTATTGGAACAATGTGCCGTGAGGTCGCCAGGTTCATCGTTCTGGCGACAGTAACAAGCAGCGAACAGTGAATCAGAGAATGGAGCCCACAGATGCGACCTACCCAGCGATGAAACCACGCCAGCATCTGGCGGTCCACGTGGAGCAGGTCCGCCGGAAGTCCAAAGCTGATACCGGTGCACAAAGGCACGAGGTTGATGACTGCCAAAGAGCCAGCCCTTTTCTGCGCTTCGGCCCAAGAATGGGCTCTAAGCCGGAGGCCAATAATGTTTGCCGCGAGCATGACAGTCAGGATGAGCGCTTCCCGGTAGTTGGGAATGTCAAGCCAACGCAGGCATTTTGGCAGGCGGACGAAGACAAGTCGCCTCCAAGAGCCTATCGTTTTCGATCGGAAGGGGCGACGGGAGATCACATGGCGTCTTGTCCACACCCAGAGCCACACATCTCGTGCAAGCCAATAGATCAAGCAAATTGCTATGATTATAGCGGCTGAAGTGGCATATAAGTTGGGGAGAGATGTATCAGCAATCCATCGATACCACTTTGACCCGGTTGGGGGCATTCTGTTCGTTTTGCCAAGCTAGAGGGAAAGACCACTTATTCTTATAGTAAAACATGGTTATTGTATTACAGCTATTGCCATTCCAGTGAGGAACTTGGCTTTGTGGCCATGAGTAATAAGGTGGCTGCAGTTTCTTCGGCACATTTCTTGCGGGCTCAAACAGACTGTTACACGCTCAGTTTTCGACACAATCACCTGTTGAACACCCAGTCATCGCGTCATCAACCCCTCTGGGTACCCTTCTTCCTTCCTACTCACAGACTCGCGGGTGAAAATATTGAAAGCTGGTTATTCCGAGTACCTCAGAGTTTGATGCAAAATCCGGTCAACCGATCAAACAGGTCCCTCAGGTCGCTTTCCATCGGGCTTCTCTGGACACTGCAGCCTCTCCTTCGCCCATTCGGACATCTGTTTGTTGTGCTTTAGCTCTAGAGAGCAATTCTCTCGCTGGAGACTCTTGACATGTTCAAGCAAAGACCGATTTTGCTCCTCCAAACTGGCATTTTCGTTCGCGTAAGCCCGCCTGTCGTTCGCGTAAGCCCGCAGCATGTTGTCGCGGTTTTGCAGCATGAGAATGTAGTTATGCTGCATTCTCGACATTTCAGCATATATGCTGTTAATGATGCCCTCAACTCTTTGAGTTGGATGTTGCCTGTCTGAGCCGATGTTAGTCAGGACCATTATGATACTTCCACCCCAGCGACTGACCTCGATGAACTTCTTTTTGTAACGGGGAGGGCCTCTGCAATGCCACTGATCTTCTTTGTGGAGGCATTTGGTCTTCTCTGATGGCGAAGACGTTGTATAACTTTCGATAATTAAATGGTGGGTTTGAAAGCGTTGCGACCATGGCCTCTATTTAACTATTTTCCAGGATGTAGCATTGCTGACGTCTCTATAGACCCCGGTATCATTCGACATGACATCACCTACTTTGGATGTCAAGGCACTGGCTCCCGGGATCGCGACACTTGCTCCTAGGGCCATTGTCAGGGACAGAAATGAAGCGTATAGGATTATTGGCAGATAAATGCTATGTAGACCCACATAGTGTATGTGGGTTCCCCCTGAACACGAGGAAGCTACTGTAGATTTCCTTTTGCATTCCGTGATACGTCTTGAATCCGGAGCCATTTTATAGTTGTTATTAATTGTGATTGTGTATCTCCAGGCAGTATCGACCTCTATGTCTACGCGAGACCCTCACTGCACTGTAATTGGTTCTAAAGGCTTGTATAAGGGCTTGAGCCATCAGAGATCTGTAGCTCTGAGACCTGTGGCTAAGCGGGCGGTGGAATTGTAGGGGATGCCAGCCGGTAATCTGATGGCCTGCAAGGCCTTGAGACAGCGGTCTTGGAATCTCTGTGTCTCTGGCTCCGCATCTATATCTCTATTTATAGTACTCATTCATTTGTATGAACTGACCAATAAACAACACTTCTGTTGTGACAAAACGCAAAAGTTCAGGACGAGCCGATAGCGATAGAGACCGTTGACTGTGGATCCCAATCCGGATACTCGAAGTGAAACACCAGACTTTGGGATTTTTGACGGCGCCAACGGTCTTTCACGTCTACCATGGTGTCGCGAGGGGTAGCAGCCTCAATGTAAGGTATTCCGTGGCTTGCCTTCCAACAGTGATCCTTCGGCATTGAACCCTTGATGTTCCACTCGATGCCAAATTCCATCCCCGCAAATTCAAGCGCAATTAGATGTGGAGCATGCACCACAGTTCGCGCCTAGGAGAGTACTTAGCTTGTTGGGCACTTTTTTAATTAATAGGTGTCTATATTTATAGGGCTCTAAAGTTTCTCGGTGCCTGGGATTGGAAGGCTGGTTCCGGGGGCTTCTGGGCTTCTAGGAACACCCGTCCCGTTCCTAGGGACATTCATTCGGCTCCTAGAAGGAGGCCCGGTGGTGTCAACTTATAGCGACAATTATAGATCGCAAGGCATGATTAGTGAGCCCCAGTTCATGATATCACAAGTAATCCAGTAGCACGTAATCCTGCGTATAAGTTCAACCCAATCCCATTATACTTGCACGTTGCGAGTACGGCAACCAGTCATGCATATTTTGCCTAAGGTCCATGCAGCCCTGGCTACCGTGCTGCTAATTGTCAGCCTTGTCCGTTTGGAATTGTCTCGTCGAGAAGCCCGGGGAATTTCACATCTGGCCCTTGACCTTGCGGTATCTGTACCGAAAGATGTTCTACTGGTTGTTTATGTGGGACTGAGCTGGGCCGAAATAAGTGAGGCTGTGCGAGAGGGAATACTTGGTATATCCAGCGTCTTTCCGTTCTTACTCGTGGTACGTGCTTCTGAAATATTATTTCTCGATCCTAATTTAACCACCAAACATCAGTCTCTCCGAATGAGCATCCTGCTGCGAAGCCTCACCGGTACGCCATCTCGATTGGTGATCTGTTTTTCACTATTTTTCCTTTCCTCAAGCTTGATCAAGATTACAGCCACGCTAGTTGGTATTTACGTCTACCTCCCACTGCAACATGCCGTACTCTTTCTTCACTTTGTGGATTATCTGAGCTTGGCCTATCTCTTGTGGTCACTGGATGAGTATACAACGGCCGGTTCCCCGACTGGGTTACAACTACGTTGTGCTTTGCATTGGGCAATGGGGTTGGCAGCTGTGCTTCTTCTGATTGCGGTCTTTGGAGTTGTCCTGTACTGCTGGCTATTATTTCTAGAGGTAAATTTGGTCGCGTACAAAGAAATACCACTCATTTGCTGACTTTGACAGCTGTAATTATGCATTCTGACCATCTGGATGATCTTGTCATATTACTCTGTTCGAAGTGCTGGAAGTTCAGTTGATGAACAATCAACTTGTTCAGCAACGGTGGTAGTCCGCGAAGTTTAGGCACACAGATTCAAGGGTTTTATTGGAGGACTAGCAAATGCTTGATATCATCGAACACTTGCTTGAAGTCTTGCGGCGGCGCAAAGCTTTGAAGCAAATTTGACTGTTCGACAGCAACGACTAACATCGGGGAAATCCATCTTCTGGCAAAATGGCCAAATCGCCGACAGACCGCTCGTTCCAAACTTTGAGCACACCGATAAGCCTTCCCCGAACTTCATCCAACGCATCATCGATAGCATGCAAGCGGGCTACTTGCTCATCTTGGCAGTGCTTCAAACGGTTCCCCTCGTTGCACAGCTGAATATTCCCAGTCCGCAGCTTCTCATTTTCTTCTTCGAGCTGCTGGATGTCTGTATGTTTGGAAACACAAGACTCCCACAGACATCGAATGTACCCCACCAGATGTGCAGCACGAAGTGCAAGTTCAGTATCTTCTTCTTCAATTTGCTTCAAGACCTCAAGTATGGGTCGGAAGGGCTCTACAGCCAAAGTCTGCCTCTCTATGTCGTGGTTTTGTGTCTGGCTGGTCAGCGTGGTCCGGTCTATTCATATTCTATTCTTACCGGCGGCGGGGTTGGAACACCAGGAAGTGGGGGCTCCTCGGTTGGACTTGGCTGTGTGTAGAGCGGTGCCTCTACCTGTGTACCTGTGACTTCTGATGTTTTGCTGGGGCTCTCCATGACTGATCGTGTTGGCAAATACGTTCATTCCGCTGTTGGGAAAGTCTCTCTTTATACTATAGGTCTTCTCACTCGGCTGCCCATGGTGGAGCATGGCTAGACCAAGGTCACCGTGGCAGTAGTACTGGGTAACAGACCCTCAGTTACTTGCATTCGACCGACTTCCAACATTCACTCCCTATAGCTACCATACAAATTTGCTGGTATAGACCTGCATTTGAATACCTAACCGCTGATATTAAACCGCTTCGTGTGCAGTGACGTTATTTGGTGCCCTCAGGGATATCGCCTTCATATGGTGTTAGTGGGCATCAGCGTCGGCATCTTCCCACCAGTAACTCCTCCATATACCAATAGCGACGGCATTTTTCTTATTCCTTCATTACTGAGAAATATGCAGCATTTGATCTCTATTGCTTCTTCACACTGCTACATCTCGATATCGCTCGTTTGGGATAGCATACAGAGACGTCCATTGGTTGAGCTAGATCTGTAGGCTTACTTTTGACTGGTTATGTCATCCCCACAGAGCAATTTGAATCTTTCTAATTTATTCAAGGTGATGGCTGTATATTGAAGCAAATATTGTATATTGTGAAATGGTACCATTCACATCTACAATAAACAATATAGTTCTCTAGTAATTGAAGGCTCGTTCCCTTGGAACATTGTTTCTCCGGCAGGTACTGTATGATAGAGCAGCGCTAGCTCCTTTTGTGTCCCTTTCCTTCCTTTGCCGGTGGGTTCTGTCGGTGCGGCATGGGCCGCAGACGTCGCATCCATTCCTGTCGAATTTCCTCCGTGGCAATGGCTTTCTCGTGTTCCAGCATGTGCTTAGAAATATTATCATGTGCACCAGACGCGGTAAGAGACGTCCACCACGCCTCCGGCGTCATGCATCTCTGCTGAAGCCGCAGTCTAAGCGTAGGCTGGTCTCGCTGCAATGTCGATTGAGCTGGGCTGTTGGCACCCTTAGACTTTCGCGATGGCCGCGTGTTAGGGCGGCGAACAAGTAAGGGCATAGTGTCAAGTTCGTCTCCCGCGGGGTGCGTTGGCTGACGAGAGATGAGAGGCATTATTTTGGGCAATGCGAGAGGTGATGCTTTTGGCTGGGGCCCCCGATGCTATTTATCGCCGCCATGACCTTACGTTCACCATAAAGTGTTCCTTGTCACATTCACTCGTCACATTCAACGCATATCCATAACCTGTCGCTCCTCACATAATAGTCGCAAGAAGTTGATGATTGTAGTCGGCAGCACGGCCCATACTTTGGCGGCGCAAGGACTTTGATTGTACGCTCTTCCGAATTCACTCGCCGTCCCATAGTGTCATAGTCATGTGAAAACTTGGATCTTGAGATTTAGTGCGAAACCAATTTTAGCTTTTTACCCTCTACGCTATCTAATTGACAGTCAAGGGCCTAGAAGTTACTCTGAACCCAGGTGCGGATACCTGATGGTTGGAGAAACAATCTGACGGTGCAAAAACACAGCGACCAAGAGACATGATAAACGCTTAGTTGGATAGGTTTGACGAAAATCGGACTTGAACGGTTGATAAATAGCCCGTTTAAACTAAAGGGTGGGTGCTCGTTGGGTCCAATCCGTCTATAAAAGCCCAGGCCAATTCCCAAAGATTCGGATATCCATGGTCTGTTCGATTCCCCTCTTATATGCTCTCGATCACGCTAACGTGAGATAGGAAGAACGACTTCTTGGAACATTTTGAACTAGACCGCCTCGACTTTCAGTCATATTCCGAAGACAAAAGTGGCTGCGTATCGATCATCGGGAGCAGCATCAGCGTGGTTTGGGTGGAAAGGCCGCCCGGTCCAACAAGCGGCAGAAGTTAGATAACCTCAGCAGAGAGCGAGGGTGAAACGCGGTGGATTAGGACTCATGGTCGAAAACATCAAATCTCCAGATTATGATCACAAATCTGACGATTATTGCTAATACAATTGTCGTAGAAATTCATAGCCAGTTGACAATTTCCAAGGGTCGGTCAACTGTGGTCATCGGTAACCGGTTGGCCCCACTGGGGTTTCGATGCTTGAGCGACAATCAGATCGTCTTCAGCCGATAAGTCGTCGAGGTATATGATCTCTACTGCCTAACCTGAGCATATATCAAGAGTTTAAGCCTTGTTTGACAGAACAGATCAAATACAATCATGGTCCTCACAAGCAATGAAAGGCGCGCTTTCTTCAGACAACAGTGTCGTGAGGCATTGGCAGCCCATATATGTATGCTATAGTCTTCCTCTGCCTCATGAGCGAAACTAATCGTCAGATGATCGACTTGGTCTTGTCGTCGCTCCCAGCGATGTCCGCCTACAGCCATCAGTCGGAGACAAGTACGCTTGGTCCGTGACGGAATCTAAGAAGAGCCTGTTGCAGACGAACTTGAGCAGTGGAAGCGTGGGCCTGTATAGGTCCATTTGCGAGGAATTGGGCCGGTCGCTTGAGGCAGTTACTCCGCAGACGCTACAGGTTGCCCGATTGGAACGGGACCATCTGCCAAAGGAAGAGGTGAGCATTGCGATCTTGACAGTTGTCTGAAGCCAACGCGGTGCTAAATTTGAATATAGTCTGGGCCAGCCCGTAGTGACGAGGAGGGAAACGGCTCTTTCACAGCAAAGATCCGCGAGTTGGAATGCGCCAATCATGAAATAAAGAACGAGCTTGGCCGCACCAGCATCCATCTCCAGGAGTCCCTCGGCGAGAATCGCACATTACATGCAAAAATTCGTCAACTTCAGGACGAGTTGGATAGTATTTCATCTCGAGAAACTCAACTAGAAGACGAGTTGGTTCGTATCAGTGGAGGGATCACCAAAGCTATGCAGGTGTTGCAGGAGTACGAAGCGCATGAGGGGGGCATGCTGCATGGAGGCAGGCAACGTGAATATTGTGATAGCACAGATAGCATGGCGCTAGGAATACCGGCTCCGATACGCGACGAGGTGTTTTGACTGACATAGCGATCACGTGGTGGTGCTACCTTGCGAGCGCTAGCGCTCCAGCCAATAGGAGCTCCTGTGTGGGTCTGAAATTGAACCCCCGTTTTAGGAAATATCACTTTGTGCCTATCGCAACGCGGCTATGCTCGTGCAAAAACGCGTTGTTACGTGTAGGAACATAGGTATTGACCCTATGATACATTATCTGGAGATAGCAAGCGCGAAAGGCTATCCTGGGCTATAAAAGGCCATGTTCACTAGGTTCGTGGTTGAAACCTCAAATCATACCAGCCATTATATATATCCTGTGCTCACCCTTCACAAAGCTGTTGCACCTGTTGTACGCCAACCGAATTTGTACGCGGAACACTATTTAATCCTCCATACAAATACTAATGCACTACCAGCAGGATCCAGCTCCATCAGCCAAGGGTGTGGTTGCGTACTCTTGTACTCAGCTCGAAGCAATCACCACCGGCATTTCGCTGGGCACATACCGCGCTTAACCTAAAGTGGCTAGAAAGAGCACGTGACAGACTAAACCACCAGTAGGAATTACGCGTGACCATGTATACTTGTAATGTTCCCATAGATGAAGACCGATGCTGAATCATTACGCTTGATCGCGTTTAGTTCCTGTTACTGGCGCCACCTACATGTGCACTATAAGAGCCCCTACCCCAGACAAGTCCGCTCCATTGACGCAGGCTATCAGCGAAGCGGGGACGGACAAATAATTTCGGATACCCAATGGCTTATTTGGAAGCTGCGTCCCAGACTTGAATCAGACAAATCAGTAAGCTTTACCAACCTAGCAGATGATCCAATTCATATTGGGTATTATTAGCTTTCAATTGAGCCTGTAACGTCATTGCCTGGTACCTAGAGTATGTCATTTGGGGCTGTTCTTTCAGTTTAGCTGGACCAATTCTGGATCTTGGTATAATGCACAAATATCGTAGAATATCAATCCTAGCATCGTAAGGTCCATGTCTCCTATGGATTTGGTCTCTACCGAGCAGCAATCCTAGAAACCTAGACAGCGTTCCTAGGACCGCTAGTCGATTGCGTCAGCAGGTAGGGGGAAACTGATGCTTGGCCGGTGACCACGAGTGTTATTTAAGGTTCTCCCCTTCCACGTATCTCGCGTTTGCCAGGTTCTTAATTCAAAAACGCTTAACAACTTAGTTACATCACTTTCATTCCTATCTATTGCCGTCACCTTGGAACCGATAAAAATCATCTGAGCAGCACGTTGTCTCCCTTTCCACTGAACTCCGTCGCCCAAAATCATGGTATGAACATCTGAAATGAAGAGGAGCCTTCAGAATTCTGACAATGTCGTGCAGAGTTCCATTCTCGACTTCCCAACAGAGATCCTATGGATCATAGCAAGCACCCTAGAGGGAGGCGATATTTCTGCTCTTGCTCGGACACACTCAACCTTCTATCCCAAGCTACGCCTAGCCCTGATCAAATATAATATCAGGCACCAAAACAGTTCTGCGCTTCACTGGGCCGCTAAAAACAACAATCGCGCCTTTGCAAAGACCTTGCTTTCTTACCAGGCCGACGTGAATGCGCTGCACGATGGTTTCTCTCCTCTCATGACGGCCGCAAAATATGGCTCGGAGCTAATTACCAATCTCTTGCTGCGTAAGAAAAATTTGCACGTGAATAGGAGAAACGCAGATGGCGAGAGTGCTCTCTGGTATAGTGTGGCGAAAGAGTCATCTGCAGTTGTGAACCAGCTCCTTCAACACCCTCGTACCAAGATCGATCTTCCAAATCGCGAGGGCCAAACAGTGCTCTGGCTTGCCGTCTTTAGAGGTAACAGAGACTTGGTGAGCCTGCTACTCTCAAGAGGCGCCAATCCCAATACCATGGACCGATACGGAATGTCGCCATGGATCCAGTCATGCGTCAGGCGCGGTGAATCCATCAAATATCTGCTCCTAGATCACATGAAAGCTGTTTCTCCTGAGATATTTTCGGTGGATGGTGTATTTGCTGAAAATGGAAAATCGATATGCGAGGACAGCTCTTCCTACGGACAAAGCCAAGTTCAGCTACGAGCAAAGCGGGTAAGATATGCCCATGTCTGACTATTTTCAACCACTTTGTCTCAGTGTTTAGTAACAATCACTTCGTTAGTGTAATATGGATAATATATAGCTGTATTTCAAGAAAGCCCCCGCAAGCTATCTCCTCAAATGGGGCTGCAGATTGCCTCCAAATTCTGTACCATCTGCAGTACAAAACCTTCAATTGTCTCTTCTCACCTGCCAAACGGTAAGAGGACGGATTCCCGCCGCATTTTCGCATCACCACGTTCATATGCGCTTGTATGACTCTAGATTGTGGTAAGCAGTCTTGTTTGCCGCATTCACCAGCATCTTCAGTTCGCCCTCATCCCCCAATTGCTCGAACAATTTGCTCTGTTTGGTCAGTATATGACGCAGAGGGCTGGGAGGAGGTCAAGGCTTACGCGTAGCAGCTTTTCCGGTGAATCGCATCTTTTCAGCTCTTCAGGCAGATTTTTTATCTCGGCACTCCACGGATATTGTGAAGGATTCTTCATGAGTAGCCTCTCCACCATCTCAGCTAAGGCAAACAGCTTCATAGTGGCAGCGTCCATCTCGGCTGCATTGATTTGGCAACTATGCTCCACTCCCGCTGCGACATGGTCAATTATCAGAATCTCATGCTCATGTGGCCCGCCAGTTATGCCCAAATATTTACTCACCGATCCTGACCCCACCAAGTTCCGTGAGTAGAATAGTATCGGCACTCAAGGCAGCGAGTGCTCTCCCGTGACAGCGCAGATATTGAATTCCTCCGAGAACCTATCGGGCATGAGCACCGTTTGCTTTCCCGCGTCAACCATTGAGAGTAGTACATACCGGCCGAACAATTGCAGCAATTTCATCCTCAGTGATAGTGCATCTTGATGCGAGGATGTGACTTACCGAGAGCTCTACTGGCTCCCGGACCAGAAATACCTGCTCCTCCCAACAATAGCACCCCACCAGACCTAGAAAGCTGGGGTGTGATGTTTGGCTGATTGTCTCCAGCAATGGCTTGACGGATGAGAATTGCTGCTTCAAAAGATGGATATCGACGAGTGTCGCTTTGTCTTTTCTGTGTCGGGAAAAGACTGACTGTCCTTGAGAGATCACCACGATCGCCTCGTACGTCAACCACGGATTTTCGAAGACCGGTTGAATAGTCTGTTCAATCTGGCCTTTCTGTAGCGCAGGATGAGGGAGGGAAAGTGTAGGGGGGATTATCACTGGACCGGGCTGGGGCCTGGAAGACGGCACTGAAGGACGAGATGTTCTTTCCAAAGCGGCCCAATCGGGCGTTCCATCACGCCACTCAGGCTCCGGTCGAGAGGGCTGGCGCTTTATGGGATCCATTCTGCAAGGAATATGATAGTATGGCTCAAGGCGTCAACATTGGGAAGTGGGAAAATTTGTACCCAGAGACCTTGAGACAATCACTATTTATATAATGAGGCCATGATGTAAGCTCATGTTTGCCCCGCTGCAGTGCTAGCTTGACACTGACCTATCGAGCCGAGCGTGGCTGTTGTGTTTATGGCTGTCCAGCTTTGTTAGGTCAAGCGTTCAAAGCTGCGTCAGAAAAACGATCACCGCGGTGAAACCGGCCCTGGAAAGGTCCAACCATGTCTGTTCATAGACTACCCCGCAAAATCTAAGGGGTCCAATGATGAACTGTTTGTCTTTACTCAGGATTGGTGCTAAACACGTTGCGCATAGCCCTACGACAAATCTGATCCTGTGAAACTCATTGATCTCGTGCATTCGTAAACTAGCTTTCGTCTATACGGAACATAAACCTAGGGTAGGAAGCGGTCGGGAACCCGCCTCGACCGAGGTGATCGACGGATAAGGGATGAGCTTGAGAAGACTCGAGGACGGTCTGAACGCCGGGTAGTCTGGGTTGACCGACGCTGCGGAGGTGCTGTTGGCACACTTGTCTCTTCTACTGGTGTGTATGTGTCTTCGAGAGGTGTTTCTGCTGTCGAGTTGCCGGTAGCATTTCCAACAGCCGACGAGCGTAAGAGAGCGCGGAACGATCCATTACATCGACTGTGTCCGTATTAGTAAACAGCCCTGGGGATTAGAAGGTGATGAGTTACGTACTGTATTGGGCAAGAGGTGTTGTTTCCCGGTAAACGATGGGCGAGCCAGCCCTCCATGCACCCCAAATGAACCACCCCCTTACATATACCGCATTGCAACATGACCAGATCGTCGCTATCTCCCTCGAAGCAAATTCGGCACCTCTCACCATCTGGACAGGACTCTTGGCGAACGGTGTGAATCTGG
The DNA here is from genome assembly GCF_028828025.1 of Penicillium rubens. Lineage (NCBI taxonomy): Eukaryota > Fungi > Ascomycota > Eurotiomycetes > Eurotiales > Aspergillaceae > Penicillium > Penicillium rubens. The sequence continues at coordinate 3,130,024 of NW_026890601.1, read as the reverse complement.
AGGGAGTGCAGTCCACCGTATTCATTGTGGATGGACAGAATGGCTGGGTTATCCCGTGAAACATTCCAGGGCACGCGATTCATTGTGAGCATGCCCGGTGTAACATCCCGACCAGGAGGCCGAGTCACCTCTAGCCATGTCGGGGAAGGAAGCCTTGGGAAAGCCGCGTCAACACCCCATGTGGGAGCAAACCCATCTGTCTCCAAGGCAGTGCTGGCTGGTTCCTGTTGCGGTCCGTCGATTTCTTCCGCGATAATATGTGGAAAACGCTGGCGTGGAGATTCTTGTACATCGGCCTGATTACGCACGGCTGCATCGAACCACCGCTGCTTAACATCATTGTGCTGACGCTCTCGATGCCACTGTTTGCAGAGAAAGAATGATACAAGGTCGCTGAGCTGGGAGTCAAGAGTAGAAAGATTGAATGGGCCTCGTGCTAGGTTGTTCAACTTGTGACGACCTTCCTTGAGGGTGTCTTTCTTCACTATCAGCTTGCAAGCATCTCCTTTCTTGGTAATGCCACAACAGGTCTTAGTTTCCCTAATGGGCCCCATTTCACAGATACTCAAGGGATCCCAAAGCCATTGGGGGTCTGACATCTTGAGTGTGGTACGTGGATGTGGGGTAAAATCTGTATCAAGGTGGTGATGGCGATTCGAAACCGAACCACGACGAATTTATTGAGTCTTTATAGTAAACCCCTCTGTTATACATGAGGTTGTGTAGTGATATGGGTGGCGATAATCTAGACGCCCTTTGCTTTGCAGGGCAGACGGTTGAGCTCCCAGAAGCACTCGGTCTCCTGAGGCTACTATTCCACCAGAGGCGGCAGCGACAATAGTAGACACAATGGGCAACAGCCAGGCTGCAGTCATTCCCGAAAGCTCATTGGAATGCCGAGACATTCTGGACCTCGACGTTAGCACTTTCCTATGATAAGGCGAGCACACGAGTGTTGCTTACATGACGAACGGCAAATACATATTATTTGCAAGTGCGATGACGGCATCAATCCACCAAAGTGACCATGCTAAGGTGGCAGCCCACTCTCCCCACACAGGAACGCATACAAAGCAGATCATATTGATAATTGTTGCAAGGCCCATAGGAAATGTACCTATCCGCCGTCAGTGATATCCAGAAGATTCTCAATAGGGGACGAACCAAGAAACAGCGACTGAGTAGGATGGTTCAGCATTATCGTCCAAATACCCCGAAAAAGCGTGTATCGAGCCGCAGAAATAAGGGTAAACAAAACGAAGAGGAACACGTTAAAAGCGAATATGACAACCGATATCCAGTAAATCGAAGTGCCATTATAAGGGAGATTATGCAGAAGGATCGAAACAATACCGGTTCCCATAGTGGCGCTGAACTAAGAACAAAGGTAAGATTTTGAAGGTTGAAAGCAACATATATCATTCCTACCCATCTAACTCAAATGAAGTTAGCGAACACTCTAATAGACAGACCATGTATTGGTGAACATACGATGGAGTGAAGTTGACGATGACCCGCCTCAGACCTTTCTGGTTTTTAGCGTGGATCATTACTTCCAAATTACGATTGGTCTCAAATTTCCCGTTATGCTCTGAACAGGGTTGGCCTGCGGCCTGGCAGTTCGCACAAGTACCAGAAGGATCCATGATCGTGGGGAGAGCAGGTAAGCGGGGATAAGAAAGCATTTGAGTGGGATGCGGGCTGATTGATTGCTTTATGTCTCATACTCCCGTTTTTCCGGCGAACGAAATTTCCAAGCACCGCGTCACAAAGAAAAAAAAATCCTAACACTGACCCACATCTTCTTTTTAATTGGCTGTATATCAGGTTTCCATCGCGCAGTTGCCGATTGAAATATTTGGGAAACACCGAGCCGTCTCACCGCCCTAACACCCTTACAGTACACTTTCGTGTTCTGAGATTTTCGGCCGACTCGGACTTCAACAAGGTTGTTGCAGTCTTAGACCCTAGGTCTGTGCCCCTTGAACTCTGTAACATCTCGTCCGAGAATATCTCATATTAATCTAACTGCGTTCAACATCTAGTCCGATTTACGCTGGTCTCTGATGTACATTGTACCCGGTGATTAGCGAATTCGATTCGTAGATTCATACATCTCAATTTACTCAGACCACAAAATAGCTCGTAATTGTTACGATTGTGGAGGTTCAGAGGTTAAGTCTGCAGGAGCCAACTGACCAGCGTCGTTTGCAGGTATGCAGATGCATCGAACTCACCAGAGAGGACGAGAGTTTCTAGAGAAGGGACCTGTCCCTTGCCCGGCAGCGCTAGTCGTGATTAGCGTCCTTTTTCTGCCGCAAATGACACGCTCACCTTACTAACACTACGCACATCTAAATCTTCATGAAATATGAATTTGTGAGCTATCTATAAGCAATTTACATCTTTCTCACCCAAAGGAAGTCGTGGTGTATGAAAATCAGTCCAGCATGACCTTACATCGGGCCTGTATAAGGGAATCTTGCAGGCCTTACAGGAATATACTGTGTGAAATTGCTTTGGAACAATATGACCTCGAGCCTTTGCCTTTTGCACGCGTACCGCACAGAAATGGCACCATTTGCGAGGGTGAATCCGTTCAACCTCATAATGATCTTTATCTGATGGTTGAACTGAGCTGTGTCTTCCCTTTCTTTGAAGTGATTCCTCTGAGCCCTGTTTGAATAGCTCTCCGTAGAGAGCTATCCGAAAGTCAAGATGAGTTATTCCCTTTATGCCTTGCTGTCTGTAAGCCATCTTTGCAATGCAATATGCATTTCGGCTTGGGTAGGGCTCGCTCTGGTGGTGCCATCGATAGCTGGCGTCCAGAGGCGGGCACGGATGCTTGCCGTATACCTACCGACGGTTGATTTATTAGTCCCACCGTCTTACTCCCCCTGCGGCAGCAGCCGTTGCCTCAGGTGAGCCGTCTCGTCTGGCTCCCACGTCTTCTATAGTCTGCGTGGAAGGAGCTGTAAGGACTTCGTGAAATTCAGCATTTGGGCTCCCAACGATTCGTCCGTCTTCCAGTAGAATACGGTAGTTGGTATTTCCCTCATAGCCTAGTAGAATGCATGGCCTAGTTCTTGGCTCTGTGAGCTTCTTCCGCTGCTTTGGTGGGACCAGGTATTCCCCTTTGGACCCGATCACTCTGAGTCGTGATAGGTCCGGCTTGTCGCCATACCAAGCTTGATACGGAGTCATGTTGAGTTTTGATGACGGCGACCGGTTGGAGAGGAAGGCTGCGGTTCGGGCTATTTCCGGCCAGAATTTGGGTGGTAGCCTCGCATGTGCTAGCGTAGGCCCAACTCGATCGTAAATTGTCCTATGGGCTCTCTCGGCAACACCATTCTGCTGATGCTGATCAACGCCAGTGACCTCAGCATGGATTGCTCGTGAGAACAGCATGAACTTCATTTCTTCTCCCACTTGCTCAGGGATCCGATCGAGGCGTATTCGTCTACATTTTCGTTCGGGACGTTCGTTATGATCGAGGAAGAATCGAAGTGACTCCACAACAAATCCTTGTCGTCGTGGTATGGGGATAACCTCAATCCATCCCGTGAAGTCGTCAACGATAGTGAGCCAATAGCGACTGCCATCAAGGCCCTCATCAAACGGCCCTGCAGCGTCAATATGGAGAAGTTCCATTGCGTAGTGTCCTCTTCTGCTCCGTCCTGACTGGCTGTGGGGCTTTTCAATCATTCGTCCCTGAAGGCATGGGTTGCATGGCTGACGTGGTTCCATATCCCGGATGCCGTGAGCCTGCTTCTTAAGTCGTTGTATGTTCGCATCGCTCAAATGAGCCAGCCGGTTATGCCAAAGAGCCATTTGTGAGCTGACATGGTAAGCGGGAAAGGTGAGATTTGTCCATAAATCGAGTGCGTAGACTCCATGGTACTGGCTGGCAGTGTATAGATTCTTCCCGTTTGACTTGTTGCGGATGCTGGCGTTTTGACTTGAGAATTCGACTTTTGCTCCTCGTTTGAGGAGCTGGAGCACCGATATGAGGTTTGCATGTGCAGATGGGACGTAGAGCACATTATCAAGCACAAGCCATTTCCGTCTGCCTCGCACATTGCACAGAACATTGACCGTTCCCACCCCCGAGGGAGTTGTGGAGGCATCGACACTTCTCAGCGGTGGTCCATGGTACTTGTCCATCTGTACAAATTTCGAGGCACTGTTACAGACATGCTGAGCACATCCACTATCGACAATCCACGCGTCACGGATCGACAGGGTCTTTGTAGCCATCATTGTTGGGACGTGATTGAACAGGGCGAGGTTGCCTTCAACATCCTTTCCGAATGCTTTATTGACATCTTCTCCGGAGACTTTTGTCGCCATGAAGGTGGGCTTCTTGGGATCTCTTGGCCCACCGATATTGTCGTCATCGTCGTTGTCATCCGCGGAGGGTCGCCGTTTCAACGACTTGCGTGCGCCTGTATGTGAATTGCCTGACTTTGACTTCTGTCCCTTTCCGTCTTTCTTCTGATCTCTCAGTTTGGGGTTCTTGCTGAAGCACTCAGAGTCCACGTGATAGGGCTTCCGGCAGAAGGAGCAATATGGAACGTTGTCGATCTCGATTCGACATGTCGTTCCGTCAGACGACGGTATGACTTTCTTGTCGCCTGACCCTCGGATTGCAGCAAGGGCAGGGAGTGCTTCCGCCTCCGTTGGTTGTTTGCTCAGTTGCCCCTTCCTGTGTTCTTCCTCAATTGCCTTGTTCTCGATGTAGTCGAACGTGGGCGCCGCTTTCGTGATGTTGCCATCGGCATCTCTTTCATTAACAAGATCCATTTGCCGAAATATATGATCGCGGAAGCTTTCATACTCAGGACCTAATGCGTGCACGAAGAAGAATGTTCGCTCAATTTCGGAGGTCACGCAGTCAGGGTCAAGGAGAAGTTTCTCGGCATGAATCTTCCTGATCTCGGCTCCGAGGGCTTGGGCGCTTCCACATTTCTCTCTTGTGAGGGACATGTACTGTCGCTGGAGGTTGACGTATGTGCCGGTGCCTTCTGGTTTGAAGTTGTCTTGAACCGCCTTTAAGAGTACGTGGACTCGAGAGATGTCAGAGGCATTAATCCTTTGTGCCGCATTGTGTGTTAACTTTGCCGTGATCATTGCTGAGTAGAACTTTTGGCGATGAGCCCATTTTCGTGCTTCTTCTTCCTCTGTTGGTGGAGTTGTTCCATCATCGGCAACGGCGGATATCCGAATAAACTCATTGACCTTCTGATTCCACTTAAACCAGTCACTGGCATTATCCAGTATTGGGATGCCATTGTAGAATGTATTTAATCCAAACTGCTCAAATTTTGCGATGTCGGTCATGGTGTAGATCGAGGATCCTCCAAGTTGAGGAATTCTGAGCTTGGTCCGTCGTTGGGCAGACTTGGGGCAACCGCGGAGTCGCTATCTGATGAGCTAAGGGGGCGCGGTTCTAAACCAAAGAGTTCTAGACTTGATGCAGCACTAGGAGGACTCGAGATGACAGAAGGGCTACGGTCGGATGGGTCTGGCGTGGGTGAATGAGGTGGAGGGGCGTAGTCTCCGTCCGGTACGTCGTCCAACTTCAAGTGGTTTTTATATGACTTGTAGAAATGGGGAAAGCGAACACGATCGATAGGGTATTGTGCCTGGCTTTCCTGAAAGCTCGTATGCCGATTTGGCCGAAGGTTGTAACGGTTTGTCCCATCGATTGGTATTAGAGTTTGATTGTCTTCCTCACACCTGAAGGCGGGAGCTCCGTGGACTCCGATATTGTCTTCCGGTTGAGGGGCAGGCTGGGAGATGGTGATCGAACTAGCGACTATCGACGCACGGTGTGCACGCTCCTTACGAGGAACACGGTGATAGTGATAGGCCCCTTTGAGTGAATTTTCTGTGAATAACGGGAAGTGCTTCCTTTGAATTCGAGCGTAGGACCAGTGGCGTTTACGGCAATGCGTAAGCAAATTGAGCTCTTCGTCCGTCCACCGATGCCAAGGTTGTCGCGGAACTAGCTTCTGGGAATGATAAGGAGTGGCAGGTCGAGTCTTGCGTCTTGTCATCTTTCCTCCTAGCTTTAATGGTGTTGAAAGGAGGGTGATATATAGCCAGGATCCAACCTGTCCCGGTTGTGATGTCGTCTCAGTTGGATTTCAGTCATCAAATCATATCGGACGGCGACGTGATATCCTGCGGCAGTCTCTGTGACAGTGTAACAAGTCTCTGTGATGGTGTAACAGTCTTTGTGATGGTGTAACAGTCTGTGTGATGGTGTAACAGTCTGTGTGATGGTGTAACAGTCTGTGTGATGGTGTAACAGTCTCTGTGATACATATCGGGACTCCGGAGGAGATCAGTTCTCTTCATTCCCCTCAGAGGTTTTGAACTCTGGACTTCGACCGTTGTTCACCATGTTACTGAATAAATATGGTCAGATCCTTGAGTTAATGAAGATTTCACTTCATGGGGAAGCTTAGCTGTATAATGGCAGTCAAAAGGTTGCCTGTTTTGAATCTCTGCTGCCTAACCGCGCGTCCGAGGGTTACGCCCTCGGGCTCATAACCTGTTGAGATAAGTGTGTTGTCTGATTGATTCACGTTAACTTATTTACAGAGGAGGGGTAACCTGTCTTTTATATCTTTGACCCTGATCCCACTTAGCCGCCGTGATATTCAACAGAACCTAAGTTAGTGAAAGGGGTTACAATCCGTGGGTCTGCACAAAGCTAGCTTGAAGGCTTTGAAGGCTGAGTCGACGCTACGAGATTGGGGGGTCCTCGACTATTAGGAAATGCACGTGATGCAGATCAGTGCGACGAGGAAGTGGGGTTAGAACCTGCCCTCGAGGTGAGTCACCGTTTAAAAACTAGTCCTCTGTCACTTTCATCCTTGAACGCTTCTCGCTTCTTCCACCTTCTTACGCCTTCTAGGTGCAGAGCTGTTTAATCCATACTAACTAACGAATGTGATTGCTTCAACAGGCCGGTGTGTAGGTATTCATTTTCAGCTCGTGGTCTTATGCGCAGGCTCGGGGTGAAGTTTTCTTCTACCAGCCCTGTTCATCAAATGTGGGCAGGCAAGTCTCTATGCGTTGACATTAAGCGCATTCTCTGTAACCGCTAACGGCAGTATAAGCAGCCAAGATGATTTTGAGGACTGGACTGCTAGGATAATTCCGTGCAGTACCATCCACAGTACTCAAATACACATAGCGAAGACGAGTGAATTTTGGTATATAGAAGCAGAGGAGGGCCAGGAAAGGCCCGATAGGTACATAGATACAGAACGGTCAACAAGACTATGAGTTTGGATGTAACCTACCGGAGCGGACGGAGAAGTCATTCAGGCAACGAACGGCTTGGTTTCTGAAAGCGAGGGCGGGGACACCTATACTTATAGTCACACGCTGCATAGCTGCTAGAATAGGGCGGCTGGGACAGTCTATGAATAAATCAATCAATCAATCAATCAATCAATCAATCAATCAATCTTTACCTAGTGTTTCAGGATCAATATAGCTCCCAGGATGGATGTTGACGTTCCTAGAGACAGATTTTGCACTCCTAGGCTAGCTAACCCGCAATCCTAAGAGCTTCATGAACGCGAGGAAGCCACCTCGCTTTTGCTTCCTCGCGCTAGGTCTTATATCTAGAGTCCACTATAGCTTTTCTAATATTGCTTAATAAACTACGCCTACGATGGGATCATCATTTTTGTATAGGTCTAATAAGCTTCATTTCGGCGGAAGACTTGAGACTATTGGTATGAGATCAGTTCTAGAGGTAATCAATCAATCAATCAATCGACTAGCGGCTGCTCTAGGAACTTTGCCTAGAGTTTCAGAATCAGTATAGCTCCCAAGAAGGGTTTTCATGATTGATTGATTGATTGATTGATTGATTGATTGATTGATTGATTGATTGATTAATGCCCTGAAATGAAGGAACGGAGTGGAAGGGGTTACTAACCCCCCGGGTGCGCGACGCCGATGTTGACACTGCAAAAGCACAGCGAGAAACACACACCCTCCTCTCCACCAAGCCTCTCTCTCACTGGAGCTTGGTTTGATCCCAGATCAACGTTCCTTTTTTCTTCTCGTGTCCGGTTGTCTCCGTTCGTATTCGCTCTCCTGAGTCCTGACCTACTGCCTGCCCACGTGCTCTGTAGGGCTCATCCTTAGTATAGGATACGAGGAATTGTAGTTTATGCCAGCCAAAAGAGTGATTTTGAAGATATCTGAGATAACCCCTAAGGAGAAATATCTACTAAGGACTCCGCGGCATTGAAGACTGCCGAAATCTCAACATAGTCAGCCCCTACGGCATTTTCTAGTTTTAATACTGCAGTAAATTAGAGAAAGACGTAATGATCGAGTTCGCTGATAAAGGTTCTGGAGCAGAAATGGTCTGAATGAGGGAAGGCTTTGGTGTCGAAGCCATCCGGTTGAACTAGAATTCCTGTTCAGTCCTTTTATAGTTGATAATTTGGGTCGTCCCCAAATCTTCCTCCCGACTGAGTTCAGTTTGATTCGCACAGGAACTTCGACGTGTTATTTGGGCAGGTAGAGTTGGGTAATGAAGCAAAATCTGCTACGGTGGTCGGTTTTGGACAGACTCTTGTTCTATCGTAAAGCTGGAAGGCGCAGATCGTTTGAGATTGAAGAGAGTATTGTTGTATTGGTAATTCTTCAGCATCGCCAGTAAGGGTTTGAAGAGTAACTGAGGGTTTGCTTTTTTTAGTTTCGAGCCACGCAAAATTCTAGTGTGCTGTTTGAGGAAGGTCACGTACCGCTAGACTCTGAGAACACTTATCCGCAGCCATGCTCTTCTTAGCCAGCTTAGATAGGGTAACTTGACCTTCCATGGCATCCCTCAAAACACAGTCCCTAAGCGTGGGTGACTCAAAATTCTCAACAACAAAAGATATAAGAGTAATAATGGCAAAATAGATGATATAGATCGTGAGGCAGAGAGAGCCATCAAGAAGTAGTTTGTTGTGTATGTCCGTCGAAAGATGAACAATGTGTCGGGATGCACTAACACAAGCTAGAGCACAAGCATGAGATCGATTATCGACGTTGCGCAAGGGAGAGCAATCGAATGCATTATGTAAAAATGGGCGGTACATGACCATTTGTACATATGCATGATAAATACGTAGCGTTAGACGGGATCTTGCTAAGCTGATAAGCTGATTCCAAACTGGCAAATGGAAGGAAAAAATGCAAACCTACCTTTCGAATTGGGGGGATGCTTCTGTGGTTGAGCGCAGTGCTGGAGGAAGCTCCTCTATCCATGTTTCGAGCTCACGCTCGATCTCTTGGATGCTTGAATGGTCGATAATCTTGTGCAGATTGGACTTGGATCGAAAGTCCGCATTGCTCACCGGGTAAATACGTTTAACTAATTTCAACAATACCTTGCCAAGGCGTGACAATGCATTGCATCCGGCCATCAGCGGAGTGTAGTCGGGGGGCATCTGGGCAATTCCCCCCGCGGTAATGAACCGTCCATCTACACAAATTGGATATTCCTGGTCGATATCATCGCTGCTCATCAACTGAGGCAAACCTAGCATGGTGCTGACGAAGATGTCCATTGTGCGAATGAACCAAAATATGCGCTTGCGCAATTCTTGCTCAATTGGGTCAAATTCAGTTGTGACCGCACGGTGTATACCTAATCGCAGCCCTGCGTGAAGTGCAATGCCAATATAAGAGTAACAGGCACTCAGCTTAGCAGAGGACTGGAGAAAAAGCACCACGAAACAGATTGCTTGCAGCGAGGTGAGATCTCGGCAATCGGTTATCTCTAGCAATCGTCTCCCCAGCTTGAAAAATCGGAGGCTGCAAGGACATGGTCAGAAAGCCAAAAAATAGTGACAGCCATGTTATCATTCCAAGTACCTATGATCAATTGCATCCTCATAATCCGTCAAGTTCAAAGTCCCGGGACTCTCAACTTCAAAAAGGGCTCCTAACGCCGTAGCAATATAAAGCAGCGGTAAAAATGATTTATCCTCATTGTTAAGTTGCTCGTATGGGAGATCATAGATGCGGCCAAGACTCGAAAAAAAGTGGTGCTCAATAACGAGACACATAAAAGACGATGCGTGACCCAGTGCATTATGACATAGTCGAATGACTACGGTCTGCGAGGGAAGGAGGTACGTAGGAGGTAAAGAACCATCATGCGGAAATAAGGCTGCAGGTGTGGACCTCAGACTTCCTTGCATCATGGTGCGGTTTTCTGGGGTTTCAACGACACCTAACTGTTTACGTAGGCGCTGAACAAAGAAAATTCCTGAGGTAGGCCCATGATAATCCCATTTTTTATGATCATCTAGGTCAAGATGGCCAGTATCTCCAGGGAATGTCTCTAGCAGAGATTCTTTGCCAGCATTGAGGACATTCTCCCTAGAACTTTCAAGGGAGTCGGCAAGCGTTTCATGAGTCAAAGTCTGCGTATGCTTCAAATGTATTAAGCGGTGCATTGGATCTTTTTCGGCTGGACTCTCATTATCGAAAGAGCTCGGAAGGACTGTTCGGAGGATTGCCTCAGCCTTGTGCAGGCGGCCTTCAAGAGCCTCTACATACTGCGGATCGGGTTTGCGATGGCGCTTGGATGGCTGATCGTACGCGCAATCTAGAAGCAGTTAGCTCTACTGTGTATGTGAGCAGGGCTTTGGTTAAGTAGAAAGCAAAAATCAAAAATAGGACGAAGGTGGCGCACTGTAAGCATAGATGGTACAGTGGGCGCAAGGCTGTCTGCCGTCACACTTGATCTTTCTCCTGCGGCACTCATCGCAGGCGCGACTGACTCGTTGGCGCTTCTGCAGCAGCAGAGATCGGTGGTTAGATTTGGGATGATCGGAAAAGATCTCGTAGGTCGAAGCGAATTGCGAAAAATTGGCATCTTTTCCGTTGTTGTCGGTAGTTTGGTCAGGATCGGTCACTTCCATAACAGACTGTCATGCGGTCCGTGGAATAGTATGGTGTGGATATGGATGTAGTTCTATTCCCTAAGGCAGCCTAACTAGACTCCTTGAACTCCGTGGAATAGTACGTTTGGAAGAAAACGAGGATTTAGCAAAGGATCGACTCGGTAGTTTAGTTGATAATTAGTCGCCTTCCCGACGGTCCCAGTCTATAGCAGCGGGACTATGAGTGTGGAGAAAATCGGCTGGTAGCTGACCGCGGTCAGTTGATTATCTTCTATATGAAAGGTCTCGAGTCAATGGTAATTTCAGACATTTCTCTAAAGATGTTCGCAGCGTAAAGTAGAAGAATACAACCCTTCTCTAATATTCAGTGGCGCTAACGAACTGATTAATCACATGTGCAGACGGAATCGGCCGAGACGAGCATGGTCTTTTAATGCATGGTTACATCGAGTCAATTCACGTGACACTGACGCCGAGTCAAGTCTTGGTATGCTAGCATATCTGTGTTTTAATTGGCTACCAAATATTGATTCGCCGATTCAAAGAGACGCTAGGAGGTTTTGTAATAATCCCTATATCGGCCGAATAACTTGCCCCTCACGTTCAATTGGCGCAAAATATTAGATCGCCGTTCGTCAAAAACAACTTAAATATCAACAACTCATGACCTGTTTCAACATATATTTTTAAAGTTCTTCACATTTACAACCAAGATTTCGCTATTGCCAAAATGAGTTGCATGATGTCTTGTCCAGTGCGGTCAGCAGCACTCGGCAGGCTCTGTCATCTCCAGAAACGGCAATTTACTGCTTCGGCTTCCCGCGTAAGTTTGAAAAGGGCTTCTAAATATTTCCTCTTGATCCTAGCTCATACGAAAAACTAGCAATCAAAAGTCTCTATTCTTGGAGCAGCAGGTGGCATTGGCCAGTCTTTGTCCTTACTTATGAAGTTGAATCCACTGGTTTCGGAACTGGCCCTTTACGACGTCAAGGGCGGTTTAGGTAATCGATTACAAATGCTTTCCTCTCACACGCATATTTGGGCTAACATTATCATCTCATAGGTGTCGCAGCTGACTTGAGCCACATAAATACAAAGAGCAAGGTCGTTGGATACGGCTCTTCAGCTAGTGGTCTAGCGCATACACTAGATGGCTCTGATGTGATTCTCATCCCAGCCGGTGTTCCTCGGAAGCCTGGAATGACTCGTGATGGTCAGTGAATAATTCTTTATGCCTGAAGCAATCCATTAAAGACGTACGTCTTAGATCTTTTTTCTTCTAATGCCTCTATTATCCGTGATCTTGCTAAGGCTATTGCCGACGGTGCTCCAAATGCCAACATTCTTGTCATTACCAATCCCGTAAGTCATCTAAATAACCATGTGTATGTTGATATCCGTTGACAATATCTACACATTAGGTCAACTCCACTGTCCCTATAGTTGCAGAGGTTCTAAAATCTCGGGGAGTCTACAATTCAAAACGTCTTTTTGGCGTCAACACCCTGGACGCGATCCGGGCATCACGATTTATCTCTCAGATCAAGGGAACGGATCCAACCAACGAAAATGTTCCTATCATTGGCGGCCATTCTGGTATTACCATCATTCCTTTGGTTTCCCACTCTAGGCACCCTGATATCAGCGGCACGACTCTTGATGAACTCGTTCAACATATCCAATTCGCTGGCGATGAAGTCGTTCAAGCTAAGAATGGCGCAGGCTCGGCCACTCTTGCCATGGCTCTTGCTGGTGCACGGTTTGCCGATTCTCTTATGAGAGCCACCAATGGCCAAGAAGGTATTATCGAGACGGCATTTGTCGATAACCCCTTGTATAAAGATCAAGGAATTGAATTTTTCGCATCTATGGTCGAACTCGGTCCGGATGGAATGCAAAGGATTCATAAAGTGGACAATTTATCGCCCTACGAGGAGAACATGTTGAAAAAGGCGTTGCCGGATTTAGCGAAAAATATCAAGAGAGGTAAATCGCATATTTCTTCTGATTTTGACCATACTAACGTGACGAAAGGTGTTGACTTTGTCAAAGAGACCGCTTGAGAATTGGCCACGCATAGACGATCTAAGTCTGCTCATTCACTTCAATATACTCCGTGAGTCTTGTGTAAAAACACAATCTAATGCCTTTGCCTCAGGTGAAGCCTTGTTGACTTAGAAGACCAGCCTCCCGATGATGAAGGTGATGGTCGCGGAAGCCTAGAAAGGGTACTCTGTGCAGATAGCGGATCCGGCGAGCGAGTGAGTGAGTCTATTTGAATCAGGCGACCGAATTTTCATAGAGGTTGCTGGTGTCAAAACTTAGCCAAAAGTCAAGATTGTATAATTGGTCTAAAAATTGATTTCTGTTTGACCATTCCTTCCCAAGTATCTAATATTATGGATCACGGAGACAACCAGTCGACCGACGAAGCGTCTGATCGAGCTGCTAATTAAGAAGACTGAAGAACAGGGTCGGCCTACGAAGTCAACGGCGTTAATCCTGATCTAGATTTGCACTGAACGAATTGGCCTTGCTGCTTGATTGAATCGCATTAACCAGCGTGAGGCAGTTGTGATCGTGGGAACCGGACGGTCAACTATCATCTTATTTGAGTGTCTACTGTTTTAAGACGAACATCATTGGATAAGGAACGCTTTCTCCGACCGCTGAGTGGCCTTCCGGCGCGACGAGCTCCTGGCGCGGCCGCAGCCCGCACAATTGTGGCCGAAATTCGTGGCTTTGGGCATTCTCAGCATACCTTCAAGATGCCAAATAAGCCAATAAAGCAAGGATATAAGCTCTTTGCTATTGCTGATCAAGGCTATATTCTATATTGAATATGGGCAAGTCGTCATAAGTCTCTTGTCGAGGTTAAAAAGCATGAGGCTGGGCATTTGACTCTTACTGGATCTATGGTTGTTCAACTGGCGCAAGAAGGCCTAACTTCTCACCATATTATACAATCTATATGGACAACTACTTCTCTACTATTCCTCTATTCAGTCATCTCCGGCAGCTTGGGATTGGTGCCTGTGGAACTACCCGACCAAATGCATCTAAGAAGCTATTTCCAAAGGCTCTTCATATGCTAAAGGATTCAAAAAAGGCTCAACCATGGAATACCCTATATGCAGCCTCTGCAACTGCTGACTCTGATATTGATTCTGTGCTATGTATCGCATGGCAGGATAATCACATTGTCACGGCTTTATCAACTGTACACACTGTACATAAGCCAACTGATTGGACTCCTCGATTGCGTAAACGCCCTGCGAAGACCTCAACTAGTGCAAAAGTTGCCCGTGAGCCATTTAATGATCAGACTACTAAGGAACTTCCAATACCCCGATTAATTGATGACTACTAACTATCATATAGGAGGGGTGGATCGTGCGAATCAATTGCGTGCAAGCTATGAAACTCATCAAAGATGTTTACGTTCGTGGTGGCTTATATTCTTTTGGACACTCGATATAGGTATTATTAATGCATATTGCATTGCAAAGATGGCTTACAGACAGCAAGGCATAAAGGGAATAACTCATCTTGACTTTCGGATAGCTCTCTACGGAGAGCTATTCAAACAGGGCTCAGAGGAATCACTTCAAAGAAAGGGAAGACACAGCTCAGTTCAACCATCAGATAAAGATCATTATGAGGTTGAACGGATTCACCCTCGCAAATGGTGCCATTTCTGTGCGGTACGCGTGCAAAAGGCAAAGGCTCGAGGTCATATTGTTCCAAAGCAATTTCACACAGTATATTCCTGTAAGGCCTGCAAGATTCCCTTATACAGGCCCGATGTAAGGTCATGCTGGACTGATTTTCATACACCACGACTTCCTTTGGGTGAGAAAGATGTAAATTGCTTATAGATAGCTCACAAATTCATATTTCATGAAGATTTAGATGTGCGTAGTGTTAGTAAGGTGAGCGTGTCATTTGCGGCAGAAAAAGGACGCTAATCACGACTAGCGCTGCCGGGCAAGGGACAGGTCCCTTCTCTAGAAACTCTCGTCCTCTCTGGTGAGTTCGATGCATCTGCATACCTGCAAACGACGCTGGTCAGTTGGCTCCTGCAGACTTAACCTCTGAACCTCCACAATCGTAACAATTACGAGCTATTTTGTGGTCTGAGTAAATTGAGATGTATGAATCTACGAATCGAATTCGCTAATCACCGGGTACAATGTACATCAGAGACCAGCGTAAATCGGACTAGATGTTGAACGCAGTTAGATTAATATGAGATATTCTCGGACGAGATGTTACAGAGTTCAAGGGGCACAGACCTAGGGTCTAAGACTGCAACAACCTTGTTGAAGTCCGAGTCGGCCGAAAATCTCAGAACACGAAAGTGTACTGTAAGGGTGTTAGGGCGGTGAGACGGCTCGGTGTTTCCCAAATATTTCAATCGGCGACTGCGCGATGGAAACCTGATATACAGCCAATTAAAAAGAAGATGTGGGTCAGTGTTAGGATTTTTTTTTCTTTGTGACGCGGTGCTTGGAAATTTCGTTCGCCGGAAAAACGGGAGTATGAGACATAAAGCAATCAATCAGCCCGCATCCCACTCAAATGCTTTCTTATCCCCGCTTACCTGCTCTCCCCACGATCATGGATCCTTCTGGTACTTGTGCGAACTGCCAGGCCGCAGGCCAACCCTGTTCAGAGCATAACGGGAAATTTGAGACCAATCGTAATTTGGAAGTAATGATCCACGCTAAAAACCAGAAAGGTCTGAGGCGGGTCATCGTCAACTTCACTCCATCGTATGTTCACCAATACATGGTCTGTCTATTAGAGTGTTCGCTAACTTCATTTGAGTTAGATGGGTAGGAATGATATATGTTGCTTTCAACCTTCAAAATCTTACCTTTGTTCTTAGTTCAGCGCCACTATGGGAACCGGTATTGTTTCGATCCTTCTGCATAATCTCCCTTATAATGGCACTTCGATTTACTGGATATCGGTTGTCATATTCGCTTTTAACGTGTTCCTCTTCGTTTTGTTTACCCTTATTTCTGCGGCTCGATACACGCTTTTTCGGGGTATTTGGACGATAATGCTGAACCATCCTACTCAGTCGCTGTTTCTTGGTTCGTCCCCTATTGAGAATCTTCTGGATATCACTGACGGCGGATAGGTACATTTCCTATGGGCCTTGCAACAATTATCAATATGATCTGCTTTGTATGCGTTCCTGTGTGGGGAGAGTGGGCTGCCACCTTAGCATGGTCACTTTGGTGGATTGATGCCGTCATCGCACTTGCAAATAATATGTATTTGCCGTTCGTCATGTAAGCAACACTCGTGTGCTCGCCTTATCATAGGAAAGTGCTAACGTCGAGGTCCAGAATGTCTCGGCATTCCAATGAGCTTTCGGGAATGACTGCAGCCTGGCTGTTGCCCATTGTGTCTACTATTGTCGCTGCCGCCTCTGGTGGAATAGTAGCCTCAATATTGGACAACGCCCAACACGCTCTTTGGACTATCGTCATCAGTTATATACTTTGGGGGACAGGAGTTCCTCTAGCAATGATGGTACTCGTTATGTACTTTCATCGCCTTACGATACACAAAATACCGCCCAGGGAAGTAATTGTGTCTGTCTTTCTTCCATTGGGACCATTGGGCCAAGGCTCCTTTGGCATCATGCAACTTGGAAAAGAAGCAATGAGGGTTTTTCCCGAAACATCCAGTTTGCCTGCGCAAACTTCAGCCGGTCCTTTTCTGTACACCTTCGGCTTCGTGGTCGGACTTATCATGTGGGGGTTTGCACTTGTTTGGCTTTTCTTTGCGTTGGCTTCTATCACTCGATCAAAATTTCCATTCAATATGGGTTGGTGGGGATTTACCTTTCCGCTTGGGGTATTTACTGTTGCGACGACCACCATTGCAAAAGAGCTTCCTTCGCTGTTTTTCAAGATCTTAGGCACGGTGAGTTTCAGGCCATTTGTGGAGAATATGACGGTTTCTAATATATGTAGGTCTTCTCTGGAATCGTTGTCCTTCTTTGGATTGTTGTTAGTGCCGGTACCATTATTCAAACTTGCAGGAAGAAGATCTTCGTTGCACCATGCCTCAAAGAATGGGAGAGACTCGAGGCTGAGCGGTGTGGAAGAGAATGACAGATTATCACAGAGTGTATCCATTAGTGATATGGTCATTTAATGCTCCGACAGGCGGGAGTTTAGTTCAAATCACGGGTATAATCCCTCTGGAGCGCCTATTTGCCATACTATGACTAGTTTCCTGGTTCTGTATGCCAGCGCGCTCCTAGCGCCAGCTGGTCGAAAATCCATCATTTTATTCAATATTTTTTGACCACCTTCGAAATATTCGCCCGCATATTTCTCATTGAAGTGATTCCTCACTAGTTGTCGACTAATAGGGGCTCAAGCCTACCACGGTCTCAAGCTACAGCCTTTTATCTTTCAAGTCAATAATAAAATCACTCGACAGATCGATAGAATACATGTGAGAGTTTTGCACACGCCAAGAACAATATTTCACGGGAGATTTTCTCTGATATATAGAAACTCCGGATTTCCAACGTTAAATAGTTTACCGAGTCTGCGCAAACTCTCACCTTGGCAACGACCTCTCCTGCAATTTCTGCTCGGGGGATTCGGCTTCTTCTTGATCACCTTCTTGGCGTTCCAGAGACCTTCGATCATCTTTAATACATTGTTAATTGTTAATGAATACTATTCGTTTGTGATGCGTGGGGTAACGATACCAAGAATTTTCCTAGCTACTTTTTGACCTGTCGCGGAAGGAGACGTAGGAAAGAACAAGTAGAATATACCAGCAGTCAAGATAGAGCTACCAAGAATGAGCCTATTAAAAGTGCTTAATTAAAAAATAGACATATATATGTTAGGAGAAAAGTCATACCAGGACAGTGGTCCTAGGACACCACTAACATATTTGGGGCCAGCCTCCCCGGCTGTCTCAGCAACACCACAAGCCCTGGTGGGCGTATCAGGAGGTCTATTCGGTACAGGATTTGAGTTCGAAGAAAACTTCAAGCTTGGGCCGGTGAGACTTGGAATAAAAGATTTATCATGTCTCGACACAGATGTAGAGAGGGGGAATGAAGAGAACAACTTTGAAGGTTGCCTAAAGATAAATTTATAGAAAACCATATTTTGATGACTCTTGAGGTTGTTTGGTGAGAAGTAACAATGATCTCGTCTCAAGTCTTTATAGATGTAGATCATGTTCTTAACTTCTGGTATCTTAAATACGTCATATATACGTCACGATTATACTGTGGTGGGGATACATGAAACTGTCAGCGTGGTAGTTGGTTAGTTAGTTAGTTAGGTGGACGAGCGAATGACCAATTTGTCACAGAATCGACTCACCGCCCTCCTGGTCTTTCCAACGTTTAACCACCGTCGCTAGTCTGTTCTTCGCCGTCACCGCACACGTCTTCCAATTCATCTAGACCTCGCCAAAACCCGCCCACCGCCCAAACCCGCCCAAGAAAACCCAGCCCATGGGCTGGGTTGGGTCTTAGTCAGCAGACCCATGGGCGGGTTGTCAACTAGGAAACCCTGTTGAGTTATAAGTGACGCTTCAATGTTTGGATAGATGACAGGAGTTGATTGTTTTTTTGAATCCGAGGAGGCTGGTAGCTAGGTGGATATATACATATATACATGCACGTGCTCTCTATCTTAGGGACCGGGATATTCAACAAACCCACGGGCGGGTTTATAAAGACCAAAACCCGCGATGGGTTACCCGTGGGTGGGTAAAGAAATTGAAAACCCAACCCAAACCCACGCTTGGCGAGGTCTAGTTCTGATATCATACACCCCGTGACTTGCTCTATCTTGATTCATATATATTATTATTTGCCCCAGCAATACAGTACTAGTGTTAGTTAGACACATAGTTTTAGTTAATACATCAAGTTCTCTATCCTGAATCTTTTCCTTTTTGTGTGAGATCAAATGTCAACGGAAGCGGCACCAGCGTCACCATCCATGTCGGCAATGACTGAGCTCCAGGACGTAATGCGAAACCTACTTCTACGAGGCCAATTCTCTGACATGGAGATTCTTTGCCAAGGAATCACTTTCAACGTTCACCAGGCTATTGTTTGCACTCAGTCAAGCTATTTCCATAGCGCAATGTGTGATGGCTTTCAGGTATAACGGTATGGCATAGCAGATATATTCGGTCGCTTATTTTTTTCTAGGAGTCTACTGAGAAGGCTATCGATATCCAAGATGACACCCCAGAGACCATGGAGCGTGTTCTATCTTTCCTCTATCTCAGGGAGTATAGCGAGGATGGGCACATAATTCAATATCAACGTTGCCATATCGGAGCTTGCAATCTCTGGCCATGAGTCTGATTCATCCGTTTCAGAAAACAAGCCCGAAAATACAGAGCCAGAGAACCAAGCTGCTTTCAACAATGTTGAAGTATTTATCGCTGCTGATAAGTACGGAATCCTTCCATTGAAGACTCTGGCAGCCAAGAAGTTCTCTCGATGGGCGGCCGCAAACTGCAGCTCTCCAGTGTTCTACAAAGTCGTCGAAAGGGTCATGACGTCAGTGCCATCACATGAAACAACTCTTCGGGAAGTGGTTGCCGACGTCATATCGAGGCATATCTTCGACCTTATCAAAGTCCCAGAGATAGTTCATATCTTGGATTCTTTTGGATGTCTTGGGTCCCTGGTTATTGCAAGATTAGTCAGCAACGAGCTGGTGAAACGGCCCAACGAAAATGACATTTTCCAGGGGCTTGTTCAAAAGATAAACTCTTCCCATCGCTGTCGGCATTGTTTGAAGGAGTTTAATGTGAGATTAAAAAGCGGGGAGTATCTAAATGAGAATTTCCGCTGTGCTTCTTGCAATACACGAAATTGAAGCGTCCTATTCCAAAATTTAATTTAGCACGTGCATGTATATATGTATATATCCACCTAGCTACCAGCCTCCTCGGATTCAAAAAAACAATCAACTCCTGTCATCTATCCAAACATTGAAGCGTCACTTATAACTCAACAGGGTTTCCTAGTTGACAACCCGCCCATGGGTCTGCTGACTAAGACCCAACCCAGCCCATGGGCTGGGTTTTCTTGGGCGGGTTTGGGCGGTGGGCGGGTTTTGGCGAGGTCTAGATGAATTGGAAGACGTGTGCGGTGACGGCGAAGAACAGACTAGCGACGGTGGTTAAACGTTGGAAAGACCAGGAGGGCGGTGAGTCGATTCTGTGACAAATTGGTCATTCGCTCGTCCACCTAACTAACTAACTAACCAACTACCACGCTGACAGTTTCATGTATCCCCACCACAGTATAATCGTGACGTATATATGACGTATTTAAGATACCAGAAGTTAAGAACATGATCTACATCTATAAAGACTTGAGACGAGATCATTGTTACTTCTCACCAAACAACCTCAAGAGTCATCAAAATATGGTTTTCTATAAATTTATCTTTAGGCAACCTTCAAAGTTGTTCTCTTCATTCCCCCTCTCTACATCTGTGTCGAGACATGATAAATCTTTTATTCCAAGTCTCACCGGCCCAAGCTTGAAGTTTTCTTCGAACTCAAATCCTGTACCGAATAGACCTCCTGATACGCCCACCAGGGCTTGTGGTGTTGCTGAGACAGCCGGGGAGGCTGGCCCCAAATATGTTAGTGGTGTCCTAGGACCACTGTCCTGGTATGACTTTTCTCCTAACATATATATGTCTATTTTTTAATTAAGCACTTTTAATAGGCTCATTCTTGGTAGCTCTATCTTGACTGCTGGTATATTCTACTTGTTCTTTCCTACGTCTCCTTCCGCGACAGGTCAAAAAGTAGCTAGGAAAATTCTTGGTATCGTTACCCCACGCATCACAAACGAATAGTATTCATTAACAATTAACAATGTATTAAAGATGATCGAAGGTCTCTGGAACGCCAAGAAGGTGATCAAGAAGAAGCCGAATCCCCCGAGCAGAAATTGCAGGAGAGGTCGTTGCCAAGGTGAGAGTTTGCGCAGACTCGGTAAACTATTTAACGTTGGAAATCCGGAGTTTCTATATATCAGAGAAAATCTCCCGTGAAATATTGTTCTTGGCGTGTGCAAAACTCTCACATGTATTCTATCGATCTGTCGAGTGATTTTATTATTGACTTGAAAGATAAAAGGCTGTAGCTTGAGACCGTGGTAGGCTTGAGCCCCTATTAGTCGACAACTAGTGAGGAATCACTTCAATGAGAAATATGCGGGCGAATATTTCGAAGGTGGTCAAAAAATATTGAATAAAATGATGGATTTTCGACCAGCTGGCGCTAGGAGCGCGCTGGCATACAGAACC
Source organism: Penicillium rubens (assembly GCF_028828025.1). Lineage (NCBI taxonomy): Eukaryota > Fungi > Ascomycota > Eurotiomycetes > Eurotiales > Aspergillaceae > Penicillium > Penicillium rubens. The sequence goes on along the minus strand of NW_026890601.1, from coordinate 3,108,741 downwards.
AGGAAACTAGTCATAGTATGGCAAATAGGCGCTCCAGAGGGATTATACCCGTGATTTGAACTAAACTCCCGCCTGTCGGAGCATTAAATGACCATATCACTAATGGATACACTCTGTGATAATCTGTCATTCTCTTCCACACCGCTCAGCCTCGAGTCTCTCCCATTCTTTGAGGCATGGTGCAACGAAGATCTTCTTCCTGCAAGTTTGAATAATGGTACCGGCACTAACAACAATCCAAAGAAGGACAACGATTCCAGAGAAGACCTACATATATTAGAAACCGTCATATTCTCCACAAATGGCCTGAAACTCACCGTGCCTAAGATCTTGAAAAACAGCGAAGGAAGCTCTTTTGCAATGGTGGTCGTCGCAACAGTAAATACCCCAAGCGGAAAGGTAAATCCCCACCAACCCATATTGAATGGAAATTTTGATCGAGTGATAGAAGCCAACGCAAAGAAAAGCCAAACAAGTGCAAACCCCCACATGATAAGTCCGACCACGAAGCCGAAGGTGTACAGAAAAGGACCGGCTGAAGTTTGCGCAGGCAAACTGGATGTTTCGGGAAAAACCCTCATTGCTTCTTTTCCAAGTTGCATGATGCCAAAGGAGCCTTGGCCCAATGGTCCCAATGGAAGAAAGACAGACACAATTACTTCCCTGGGCGGTATTTTGTGTATCGTAAGGCGATGAAAGTACATAACGAGTACCATCATTGCTAGAGGAACTCCTGTCCCCCAAAGTATATAACTGATGACGATAGTCCAAAGAGCGTGTTGGGCGTTGTCCAATATTGAGGCTACTATTCCACCAGAGGCGGCAGCGACAATAGTAGACACAATGGGCAACAGCCAGGCTGCAGTCATTCCCGAAAGCTCATTGGAATGCCGAGACATTCTGGACCTCGACGTTAGCACTTTCCTATGATAAGGCGAGCACACGAGTGTTGCTTACATGACGAACGGCAAATACATATTATTTGCAAGTGCGATGACGGCATCAATCCACCAAAGTGACCATGCTAAGGTGGCAGCCCACTCTCCCCACACAGGAACGCATACAAAGCAGATCATATTGATAATTGTTGCAAGGCCCATAGGAAATGTACCTATCCGCCGTCAGTGATATCCAGAAGATTCTCAATAGGGGACGAACCAAGAAACAGCGACTGAGTAGGATGGTTCAGCATTATCGTCCAAATACCCCGAAAAAGCGTGTATCGAGCCGCAGAAATAAGGGTAAACAAAACGAAGAGGAACACGTTAAAAGCGAATATGACAACCGATATCCAGTAAATCGAAGTGCCATTATAAGGGAGATTATGCAGAAGGATCGAAACAATACCGGTTCCCATAGTGGCGCTGAACTAAGAACAAAGGTAAGATTTTGAAGGTTGAAAGCAACATATATCATTCCTACCCATCTAACTCAAATGAAGTTAGCGAACACTCTAATAGACAGACCATGTATTGGTGAACATACGATGGAGTGAAAGCCTGAATATGTGGTCCTGGAAACCGGACGCGTGCTCCCAGGGAACGACACGGGTATTCCTGGGAGCCCATGCAGTCCTAGGAGCCCATACTTGAGCCCCAAGGAACCAGACTTCCGTTCCCAGGAACCTAGCAGCCTTCAGCCGTTGATAAAGGTGACACCTATTGGCTATAAAAGCGCTTAAGTAACATTGATCTCTATCATACAAGTCCGTGGGATGTCCTGAGGGGCCCTCGTGTTCCTAGGAACCTGTATTGCTTTCCTAGGAGAAGGGAAAAGCGTCATGTGCAACATAGAAGCTTCGATTGTAGGGTGATAAACCAAGGGCCATTAGGACTCTTCTCCTTCATCTAGACGCTTTGACCGCCCGGTTCACGAGAGATTTCACTGTCCATCCGGAGCACTTTATTAATATGAAGAACGTATCCCTTATAATTTACCAAGATTTCTCATTTTCTCTGACCAGATATCTCCTTTCCTTTGATGTCCATTGTACCTACCGCACATCCTTCTGTACTCTCCACTAATATGCACTGGAGCTCTGACAATCTTGAGTCACTCCTCGGCCAAATTATTGGCGATCCCACTCATCATTTAAAGTGCCGATGGGCTGAAGACAATGGAGTCCGTTGTCAAAACCTTGTGTCCAAAGATTCACGGATAGATGGAGCGATATGCCTCAAGATGTTCCAAGATCTTCCTACCGGTCATTCACCTGCAATGGGACTCTCAAAGGCCGCAAGGTATTTGCTATGCGCAGAATGCAGGCGTTATACCTCCCGACCTAAAAAGTGCGCCCAAAGATGGATGGACCGGTTACACGCCCAGGCCAGTCAAACAGAGGAAGCTACTCAAACCCAGCAAGATGGGTACCATCAGTCTGTTTTACCGGCACACGGCTGGCCGACTAGCATGTCCTACATAATAGGCACAAACAGTCAGCGTATACCTTTTGGTCACCGGCTTTCACACGCTACAAGAAATCGACAACAACCCTCGGTAAACACACTCCCCACGCAGTATGAATGGTAGCGGCCGGTACGTCAACAGAACTTTTTATTATAACCATTCGGCCTGACAATGCCTTACTATTTTCCAGCAGGGCCGCCAACTACGAACGAAAACAAACCATGACACCCCCCACTCTGCTGCCCCTATCTTGCCTTTTTGTCCCGGGTCTCAGCCTCCCACCATCGACGAGCATGTATTCTGGCCTATTGAGGAGCAGCCCCTTCACCATCTCAACAATAGCCCTCTGCTATATGATTCAGCATTGATGTGTGAGAGATATCCATATTGGACTTGCATATCGAGCTCAGAGCTGTCTGGTTGCATCTTCTACTTCTGGAATTCCCTAGAAAGTAATTCTGGCGATGGAGCTGCCGATCGTCGAATGCGGTCCCATTCGAATGCATTTTCCAGTCTGGCAGCAGATTGAGTCCGGGGTAGCGATTCGGTGATGGTATAATTGGAAGGGTCGTCTTCCAGAACATGTTGAAGCTCTCGCGTCAGCTTTTGAGCACGACAGAAAATCTGTTGGTTTCCATAATTAGTACAGATTGAAATCTAACCGTGGCGGCTTCAAGGAAAGAGGTGTTGTAAACTGAACTAAGAATACGACGACACCATATATGGGCAGATGTAGAAACGAATCCGTTTGAACGGCCATAGCAAAGTAGATAAAAGAATATTACGACGGTTCTGCACGCGACCAAGCCGTAAACAAACCCAGTCATTTCACAAGCAATAACCAATGTACATGAACAAGGAACGATGCACGGTAAGCTCTGGTTTAGCCATGACTTAGCTGCACTATGCCGCTGCCTTTGTGTCACCGCCTTCCGAGGCATCATCGGAATTTCCACCGCTATTGGCCAACTCCTGTGCTTCCAACTGTTTCAACAAGACATCAAGCATTACCTTTGTTGACTCCGGCTCTTGGCCGGGTTCTTTGGCTCCGCGCTCCTTCAGCCAATGATCTACCACGCCCCCCAGAATTTGACTGAGTTCAAAGAAAATATCGGCTAATCTGGACACATGGCCAAGCTCCACTGTCGCTTGATTCTCGGCAGCCCTGGAGGCGCTCAATTCTTGTTCAAGTTTGGTCTGGGCTCGTTCTGCCCGGACTGCCCGACTGTCGAGCCTCGCGAGGAGTCGAAGATATTCCTATTATGGAGTTAGATGGAGCTTGAAAGGGGTCTAGTAGCCTACCGTGGAATCCATTCTATCAGAATAAAGACAGGCACTAAGTTGTGTCTTGATCGGAGTCACGAGGATATGGGTCTGACGGAAGCACTAGGAAGCATACTCGAGCAACGGAGGTTGGGCTTGTATATATAGCTCTATGTCAATATTCAGTCTCCAACTAGAGTTTCCTTGGACTTCGAATGGGCTCACATCTTACGGGTCTTGAACGGTCCGTTTGAACTCTTTTGGACCATATATGGTTAACCGGCCCAGGTTTGAAACGGTGGGGAGAACCCGAGGTCTACATTGTGCAATGCAACGATGAAATCGCACAGTGCCTTATGTACCTCCCGCCTGTGACCGTAGCAAGACTTTTCGTGCTCTCCAACCCTGATATGCCTATGTACCGGCTAGGACGGAAATGGCAAAGAAGATTGGAGTAGTATACACTGTCAACCCAAGACTCGTAGCACGTTTTCACATTTTCACAGAGAAACCGCTATGCACGCCAAACTGATAGCATACCCTCGGCTGACGGCGAGTAAACACAGCCAGCTTAGAGACTAAGGGAACCTTGGCCTTTGCGACAACAGAAAGAACGAGTGCCGCATGTGACAGACTTAACGCGTGCCACACAGTCGAGACTGAGCCAAATCGCGTACCCCGGTATATGATTTCTAATCACGGGAAAACGGAAATTATGCGACAGGGATAAATCTATGTTATCCCACAATACATTCTCGATATCTGGTTGAGTGTGGCGGCGCTATTGAGTCGCGACCGATTCGAATGTGGAGTAGCTTATGAGGCCCAACGAATCAGACTCTTATATCCACAGATCGCCCAAAACCTACCTTTTTACGAACGTAGATCGGCGTATGATCCACTGTTGCCGCAAATATCTTACGGCGTGTACCATACTGTAGATTGGCGGTCATTGATGGACTGCTTGATGTACCGGGAAGAGTGAGTAAACCGGGAATTAACCGACATTTGGCTTACCTATCAGTTCCTGCTCGGCGCGACATGTGCGGTCTGATAGAGGTTTTCGAGTAATTAGCGGCGGTTAGTCCGAGACAAAGTTTACCGTCCAGAGTAACCGAAAAGACCAGGTAGATCAATAACATATGTGGGATAGCGGCGGTCGGGTGCTTGGCGAAATTGCATGGTCTGGCAAAGTTTGGGCAGGTTGAATGAGATCGGGGTCAGATTTCACTGAGAATGTTTATTGAGGATGTGAATGAGCGCTATCTACTGGCAGAAAAAGTACGCCGTCCGGGCAATGTTTCAAAACTACGGAATTATAGATGACGAAGTGTGTTCACCGTTAAGAAACCTACCGGTTAAGTGACGGTTAACGGCCGATCACCGACCCTCAAGTAACCATAGTGTGGAAATTACAAGATAGCCAATATTGCGGGCCGGTTGTCATGTCATGGACCAATGACTGGGCATCCGATCCGCCAACCTCGCAATCCTGCGGCGCAGATTAAGCGGCAGGGGACTAACTCCAAAACGTTCTGGCTACTGGCGCGTACGCCGGAGACCTATAAAAGCCCACGTTGTCCACTCGAACGGTCAATGCTGAAAAAAGAGTCACTTCATCTTGCAAAGACACCCCTTTCGGCGTGCTGACGCTCGATATGCCTTCCCGTAGGACGACATCCGAAGCCCCAGCTGATGCTGGTCATGGCAGTTCCGAGTCAGATGCTGCTCCAAAACGGACTCGACGCCGTCCTACCACCGGTCATGGTGGCCCTCCGTCAGGCACCCAAGGTGCATCCCTCCATACACCATTGGTACGTCCGGTAATTACTGATCTCGTTAAAGCAAGGACTCACCCGAGTGTGGAATCTAGAGCCCTTCACCAATAGCAAAGACCTCTAAACAAAAGCACTGGAGTGTCATTCATCGGCGATGCTTGCAGGGTTTCAAGGACGCTGATAGAGAGCGGGATGAGCTCTTACAATCAATACAGCGACTAGAGGCGGACAAAACCCAAGCCACGGCAAAGATTCGCCAGCTGAGTGACACCAATGACCAGAATCTGGCCAGGATTCAAACACTTGAGTTCCAAATATCCAGTCTGAAACAACAACAACTCGACGCTGCACAGGTTGGTAACACAGCCAGTGATAATCTGTTGCCCATACTACTGGAGGTCAGCGGCAATTTTCAATATGCGCAGAGCCAGCTGGAGAAGAAGATAGAGGCAGAGAAAACCGCAGAGAAAAACAAGCTTACATTTGCTGGCTTCCCTGCTTCTGATGTGCTACAACCTTCCTGGCCGGTGTATAACGGCCAGATGGGTTCGCTTGGTACCAACTCGCTTCAAAGCTATTCACTTCCGTTGACCAATCAACAAGCGCCAACACAAGCCAACCACCAACCGCTCCCGACAGCTAGCCAATATATACCGCAGTTTTGAAGATACTAGAAGTTGAGTTGGTTTGCAGAGGAAGTGTACTATCATGGAGGCATTACGGGGTTGTTCATCCAGCCAGAGGACATGAATCAGCAAATATCATCATCTACGTAGTCCGTGACCTATGTAGTATATATAACCCCACCTAGACAGGTATAGTCCAGTATTCAATACACCAGACCGGAGATTGCACGGTCACACTCTCTTCCCTTAGGTCGCGCAGATCAAGCTTGTGCAATTCTCCATTTAATCTCATCCGGCCAACGGCCCTTCGGCGGAGATTATGGTGGCCCTCCGAATTAGGATGTATTAGCGCGGAAGATCGGTTTCATGTCTTGTGGTTAAAGCCGTAGAGATGCCTGCCATTAGCCGACATTGTTGGACATTAGTCCGACGGTAGGCTAAAAATCAAATTCCCCCTCATCCGTAATACACTCGTCTATAGTACTTGTTTTTGACTAGTGCTTCGTTTGAAGTATCGACAAGTTCGCAAAACGGCGACTATGTGATTATTCTGACACTTTATCAGGTTGTGCATACAGTAGATTTCGGAAACGGATTCCCCTGTGGACACAAGCGCATTGTTTCTCGGCCCGTACCCGAAACCACACTAACAAAAAATTAGGACTAGTGGTAATCTAACATGTATTGTGAGCCAAGCGTGGTCAATACCAAATCCAAATTCGAGCTAGTGTGGTTTCGGGTACGGGCCGAGAAACAAGCCGTGAGTGTTTTAAGGGGAAGCCGTTTTCGAAATCTACTGTACGTAATCCCGATGGCCTGGCTTTTCGACTTAAGCTAGGTTGAGTCTAGTGTCTGGCTCACGGGGCATTAGGCATGGCGCGTAGTCCATGTGTCACGATCTCGCTGAACTACCGCCATTGCGCTTGGGCAGATTTATGAGCCGATCAGAGCCGTTCATTGGACAGGACTTTGCGCCGACCTGGAAGATCCGCAAATTGTCCTTTTGAAGCCAATGGCGGGATGTTGGAGAGCTTGTGTGGAGTCATCTCGATTGAGGGATGCTACTAGGTGGGACTATAGCCACTTGTTACGCGATAATGATATGAATATGGTAATTTGAAATTGCTCAGTTAATTGAAGGAAATAGGATTTTCAGAATGTACTCCGTCTCAGTATGTCCCTGCCCGATATAGAACAATTGACGCAATCTTGGCCGTCGGATTCAGGGGAACCCTCCGGAACCCAAACCAGGGCCCGGTCCGCAGTATGGTGGAGCACATTGAGCTTTCCCCGGGCAAATCGCAACGCTTTTTGCACTCTAAACGTATCTTTTCCAATTGCGTATAAGCCGGGTGATCTGCATGCGACCGTGGTTCAGACGGGATTGAACACCGCTGTTTTCATCAGGCCAGGTAGCCTTCAGTTCCCTGGGTGCTGTTCGTGGATTATCCTCCACATAAGAAGTCAGATTAGAATGGCACTGGGGAAGTAAAGACACTTGCAAGATTGGGTTGATGCATGTTGGCACGTCGTGCATGTCTCCGTCAATACTTCCTGGGTTAGGTATTATTCTTTTTATTATCCTTTTTTTTAACCACATTTTTCTAACCACATTTGGACTAGTTCCTCACTGCGCCAAAAACAAAGCGATCGAAACCGGGCCGCAGCCCGGCCCCTGTCGGCACGGAACGTGAGCTTCTTACGTCCCATGGCATGCATAGCGCACAGTCCATGCGACATGATCTTCTGGATCTACCACTGATATACTGACTTCATCCATCACGCCTTCCAGCCTTAAGGGCTGTGAGCAAGAGAAACGGGGATTATAATATTGATTGCGCTAATGGATTTGGAATTCAACCCCTGCCTAGCGCGGAAACCTCGGCACGCATGGCTATGGCTAATTTTGATGCTAACGCGGATCCTCTGGCTAACGCTGATCGGGTAATAATAAACGGTTGGGACGAATCAATGGCGGGGACTATTTTGTAATCGTATGCTTTTCTCATGAGAAGAGCTAGGCCCTTTTGGACTTACATATTGACCTGCGGTCCGCCTTCGAGTTTATTTAATTAAAAGACCCCACAACGGCCAAATGCTCATCGCAGCGCAAGCGAGATGGAGTTGACGGAAGCGCGGATCAATCCTATGAAAACAAGCGACGAAATTTGGCGGAGCATTGGGAGTAAGTGGTATTAGTTTTGGGGTAAAAAAATTTAATGACAGACGCGCTCTGATTTGCCGTAGACCTCCATGACATTGTGGCTCCGGAACATGATTGGCTTGATTGATGAAAATGATAAAATTACCCTTCGTGTGTGGGTCTGCAGGGAACGGTGGATATGCCAAGAAAAGCGGGTCAGTTTGATTCGATCCGGGTACGACTGAGCTTTCCCCGAACAATTCGTAGACCTTTCCTACAGACTCTATCAATGTCTAAATGAGCATCGGGGTCATAATTATCTGTCTGCGACTACTAGCGATCAACTACAGTACTGAACCCCACCCACGGTGATAAATCGTTATCATGGTACGTCACAAATTGCGGTTCTGGCGCGGAACTCGACCGAAGGCGACATGTGACCTCTGTAACCGCTAGGAGAAGGCCAAAGGATTATTTCACGTGGAAACAAAGTTCTTGATAATTCGTTTCAGGTCTCTATAGAACATAGTGGTATTCCCTCACTGCTTTTGACGCTTCGAACCCACGACCTCTCGAGTTTTGGCTGCATCCCTGCTCGACAAAGCCTCCACTTGTTTCCTCAATGTAGCAACATCTTTACTCAACGTGTCTATAGCACCAATCATATCTATATACTGTCGCTGCATTCCCTGATTCCACCGGTCCTGGCCCTCGAGCGACTTTGCATCAGATCTGAAGCGTCAGTGTTGGGATTCTGGTCCTGTCTCCAAGGGAAACCTACTGCACCCGCCCATCTAATCTATAATCAAGCCGTTAGTATGCGATATCTCACAAGACAACAGTTTCAGACTCACTCGGCCATACATTCGATCATTTTCACCATTGACTCTGTGGAATCCTCAGGTTTCAAGAACTTTACGGATCTGGCTCCATCCAAGGCCCGTTCCTTGGTATGTTCCTTGGCCCATTGTCCCTGAGTTCCCTCTTCATCACTGCATCCATCCATGGAGGTAGCCTTGCCTTCCTCATCGGATACATCGGTCTGTTGAGAATGGCAATCGTCGTCTACAGAGCCGGCGATTGACGTGCGGGGGCTCCAAATATCGTTTGGCTCCGGTGAACCTGATGAAAGCAATTGAGACATTCGGTCTACATACCGCTGCGAATTTCTTTGGTCACCCATTGCAACTGTCTTGAAGTCAAGCAGGGGGTTCGGGGAGAAACAGTGAAATAAGGAATGGAGGGTAGTAAGAAATGGGGGGAATTTGATCCCTTAAAGATTCGAAGTGAAAAGTGACCGTACCCAAACATGCCTAGCAATTAGTACCTGAACTCAGTATCTCCCTATATTACAGATTAATAAGGTTTGAGTAATTTCATCCATTTCCACTAACAAAGGGGCCCTCTCCCTGTCAAGCTCCGAATGTACCTCTAGACAAAAGAAAAAATAAAAAAAATAAAAACTAAAGAAGGCAAAAAAAAAGGGAAATGGTGAGTTTAGCGGGTGACACGGCCGTTGAATATGGCTATCCCTTCCCTAAGTGTCACGCCCCACCGGGTTCAAATTTTATCATTTTATTTTATTATTATATTCATATACATTTTTGTTTCGCGTCTGTTTAACTATATACCACCGTTCATTACGTTGATTTTTCTTTTATCATTAACCGAAGTATGACTGGGCGTAATAATTATCCCGAAGGCGGCAAATAACCCCGGATATTGACCGTTTCTCAACCGGTGTAGTGTACTGACAAACGACCACTTTGACCTCACAAAACTGCAGGCCTCTTCCGCCAAATAGAACAGCCTATGAACAACCTGGTAACAGCATCATACAGCACTTTCCTCATTCGCAGTCACTATTCTCCCTCGGAATCTACACAGAGGCCAAAGATCGACCAGGGTCAGGATGCATCTGGTGGAGAACTATTCGACTAGGGTCTTGTCGAGCAAGCCCGCACTCATAGCTGTAACAGAAGACCGCAATTAATCAAGACCGCTTTAGAACTTTCCCGTCCTAGATAAACGTGTGACACCCCCAAGTTCAACCGACTTCCTTCACAATTTTTACTGCATCCGATCTTTGCACCATCTCGCCTTTCACTACCATCCTAATTCTGTGGCTTACCTGTCATAAAAAATGCCTAGAACCAGGATGTCTAAAACAAACAAGGTCGCCTGGACTTCATGGGAGAAAAGGAACCTCCTTTCCTGGTTGCATCGGCACCGAAGGATGTCTTGGAAGGAAAGGTCCAGGGCATACCTCAGGCAGTTCGGCGTGAAACGAACGGGCGAGGCATTAAGGTGCAAACAAAACTACCTGTTACGGGAATATCGCTCCATCCAGAAAAGTCTGTCTGAGACCACCAGCTCGGGGGCAGTTTCGTTACGAGTCCAACGCGAAGAAGCTCGGATGTCCTGCTTGCCGTCGCTTCCAATCTACGCACCTAGAGGCTCCCGCACAAAAACTCGCCTTTTGATCCATGCGTTAGAGCAGCTGGCTGTTTCAGAACGCCGCCACCTGACGAATGACTCGGATAACGCAAACGAGAGACTACCAGGTAAGATATAGCGGCAGCCTTGGCGATGGGTCAGGAGGGCTAATGATTCCATAGGTTATACGATCCAACCGCCACACACTCTGAGGTCCGCACCCTCGCGACATATTTCGTACCACTGGAAGTTTGTACATCGTATGGCAGCTGCTACGAGAGCGTCGCGGAATGCTGAGATCTTATGATTCTCAACGTTTACCACTTCTGCGTACAACTCAATGGAGATGACTCTATCCATCTTGCATGTTTCAAGCCATCTATGTATATATAAATAATATTGACACTGAGGGTCTGGTTTTTCATCGGTCGGCCTGTTTGAGACCGATCTATATTGGTCGCCGAAGAAAACGTAGCGTGATTCCCATGTTGCCCCAAACCCCTGAACCTAGACATACTTGCTACAGCCACGGCATAGTGTTACGACGATAATGATGTTACCTCTATCAACAACCGCCGCGCACAGGGCACAAGCAGCTCCATGGTTCACATTGGCAGAGCCCCACTGTCCATGTACCTCCTCGCTGAATAAAATGACTGAAGATCAGACATGAGCTGGTAATAATTAATGCTTACTTTAGGAAAGCACTTTAAAAAAAATTAATTTTTACTTTATACCAGCGGCGACAGAATTTTCGTCTTGGCTGGCGAGTCGCCAGCCACGGCCCATGAGGCCCATGGGTTTTACCCATATGGGCGGCCCATGGGCCCGCATTGGGCTACTTCTACCTGCCCATGGGCGGGCGGGCCGTTTGACTGTCGGCCCATGGGCTTTTGATGGGCGGCCCATGGGCCTTCAAAAAAGTAAATATAGAATCCCCGTGACTTGCACAATTTATGCGTATTCCGCCTGTATTTTATGATATTGAATTGTATCGTGTGGATGAATTTTCATGGATATTGTGTAGACTTCAACTTGATTCTAAGTGTCATTTAGAGTTCGCACCATATTCATCGTTATTAAAACCAAATATCTATCAGTTAAATAGCTACATATCAACCTCATATCCATCTAAAAGCCTCGAGCGTATCCGACGCCTTTTTGATGGCTCACGCTGAGTACTTCTTTCTTCAAGAATTGCTGGACCAACGGGAAGGTCGTCATCTTCATCTTCTTCTTCGTCTCTATCTTCATTTTCTTTCCCTGCTCCTAGGTCTTCTAGTTGCTCCGTAGGCGTATCATTTCTTCGCCTTTTACAGGATGTTCTCGGGGCATTGGCGTCAAAAGCAATCCCATCCTCAGCAGAAGGGAGATGATCCTCCTCTTCATCATCACTAATTAATTCATTCAGATCATCATGCGTAAACTGAGCATCGTTCTCCTCTGCTGCTATCTCTTGTTCTTCCTTTGTGAGGAAGTCCTTTACAAAAGCCAGCTGTTTCTCTTCAATGTCGAATCGGGTAGCACACATAAACATCATCAGATCTTGAATTGTTGTAGCATTCAGTGATCCACGGCGATAGTGACAGATATCCCGAGCAGAGTTGAAGAGCCGCTCAACGCCTGCACCGGTAGCTGGAATAGAGAGAATATCGCGTGCAAGGCTTGCTAGCACCGGATATTGGCGCTCATTTTCTCTCCAGAAAGTAAGAGGATCAACCTCAACGGTCCCTGAATTGCATCAATACTAGTATTACGGTGTCTAAAAAAGAAGGAAGAAGAACCTACCATTTTTAAGGTACTGTGAAAGCTCATCATCATGCTGTGGGGTTGGTATCGATTGATGGTTTCTTGGCCTTGTAAGAAGGAATTGAAGTCTTGAGCGCTGAGTCACCGGTGACTGGGCGATAGGTGTTGATTGACTACCATAAAGCCGTTGTTGGTATGGTTTTAGCTGTTCCTTCAGGCTGTTATGGTATTCTGTCCGCCAATAATGATTCCTGTCCGCCCAAGCAGCTTGCTCGAAAAAGCCAAGCTTGTATTGAGGCGCAAGGATAGTACCAATTGCGTAGAGGTTATTATGAGTCTCAGCAATCTTGTTATAGTACTGCGAGAGCTTGTCTTTTGCTGCGTAAAGTGCGTCGACCATCAATCGTTTCCAGGCGACTTGCTTTGGTTCAAGCTGGCCAATTGAGATTTCAAGATGGTTAAATAGCTGGCTATAGATCCCAAAGACGCTATGGATTGTAGCGTCTTTCGTCTGGGAAAGAGCAGTCGTAAACTCGAAGAAAGGTTTCGTAAGGTAAAGAAGGTAGTCGATTTGACGCCACTCCTCTCGATCCAACATTAAGTGGGGATGCCCGTAATGTGAGCAGAACTCATCAAAGATCGGCTGCAATCGTTTTGCGCGTCGAAGCATTAGAAACGTCGAGTTCCAGCGAGTGCGTACGTCTTGAATCGGAACCAGTTTCGGTTCTTCTGTCTGAAGACTCAAGAAAGCATCTCGGCGTTGTGGACTTCCATTGATGAAAACTGCTAAACCACGAATCTTTGTAATAAATCAGTAGAGCGACAGCGAAGCGACGTGGAATATGATTTACCTTTTCTAGTGTATTTGCAATCTCTTTATTTCGTTGACTCGATCGAAGCGCTTGAGACCGACTCTCCGACCACTCTCTTTCCACTACTTGATTTTTCGGATTGGCTTTGATCCGACTAAGAAGCTTATTGAGGCTGAGCTGAATCACATGTGCGATACATGGAATGCGGATTATAGTAATCTGCTCATCAAGCTCGAGTGCCTGAATTGACTCCTGGATACTAGTGATCAATGTGTTGTTGTTTGATGCATTATCGGTCGTCACGGCCAGCACCCGATCGACAATTTGATGTTGTTGGAAGATTTTCAAGAGGACCGCGCTTAAATTAGCACCTGAGTGGGCTCCTTGAAGTGGCTGGAAGCCAAGTAAAATCTCACGATAGTTCCAGTCCTTATCAATGAAGTAGCCCGTGATAGCCATGAATGCTTGAGAGAAAGGGGATGTCCAACAATCCAATGCAATTGAAAGCTTTGCATTCGGCGGAAGATTTTGGATTATGGTTTTATGAGACTCCTTGACGGTATCACGAATTCGGCGCTGTACCGTTTTGGCTGATGGAAACTCAAGAGGAAAGGGGGCGGATTGGGCGATGCGGAGTAGCGACTGTAGCTCAGGGTGTTCGACAATCTGGAAAGGAAGCCGGAGAACAGTAATAGTTTTCATGATTTGCTGCTCCCATCGTTCCTTTGAGAAGTAAATAGTATTGTCACGAGTATGAGACGCCTAAGATATGTTGAACAATCATTAGCATAAGGAGGAACAAAAGTCTCAAAAGATAAAAATGCTTACCGAGTCTTTGATAAGCTGGCGAATATGAGGCTGCTTGTTTGCTTTCGCACCAGATTTCTGGCATTTCGGCCCCTCCCAATGCCTTCGTAACGAGTGCGTTCCATTCGAGCTCCAGTTTGGATGTTCCAAGACCTTTCCGCATCTCTCGCACATAACCTTTGGTAGGCCAGACGTATAATGGGCTATCTGTTTGAAGCGAGTCCAAATATCCGATGTGTTGCCCGTTCCATCCCAATGGAGTTTTTTTACATTCTCGCTATCATCTGCGTTAACCTGTAGGCTACCCTGCTTGCTGCCTTGCTCTGTCTGGAGCCACCAGTGGAGAAAGTCGTCTTTGCTCATTTCGGTATATAAGACAAAGGATTTGTGTCGGTCGGGTCCAACGCGTTCGAGGGCTATAGGAATAGGAGGGGGTTGAATCAATTCGGTGTCAGTAACTGAGGTAAGGGTTCGCTGACTAGACGGTGGGTCAAGCATGAATGAATCATCCGGGATAGGGTAGGGAAAGCGTTCTGAGCTGCCTCCCTCGTAGACCGACGAGGAATAGATGTCAGAGAGTTGAGACCCCATAGTATACAAAATTGAGAAAGGTAGTATATAGAGAGAGTAAGAAGTGAGAGACTTACATTGTTTCTTTGCTATAACTAAGAGAAAGAAGAAGTCTTTAGCGTTAGAAAAAATTATGTGAGGCTGATAGATCATAAAATGGCTGCTGATCTATGGTTTCTAGTGGTTTAATTGGCCGATATTTGCTGCAGCCCGCATATGGCGCATGGGCATTGCCCATGGGCCGCCCATTTCCCGCGAATTTTCGCTGACTTGTAGTCCCCCCGAGCTTTTGTCTGATAGTTTTATCTTTAAACTATGAGTTCTGCCTCAAATAGCTTTCAAAAAAAAGGATGGTAGATAAATCCTATGGATATCAATAATATTACTTTACTTTTGATAGAAAACACATCTAATATACTACAAACTATAGTTGCAATTGTAAGATCCGAATACACAGGACAATGCAATATAGATATATATATCTTCAGTGCACCTTCAGAGGAATCCGTGCCTTTTGTAGTTAATTGACCCCAACAGCTGATATTCAACTTCAAAGAACATCTGGCCTGTAAACATGATCTAACGGACAAGAATACAGCGAGATTTACCAGTTTTACATAGAAAGTATGCTTCATTTTAGACATCAAGTAATGTATGGAATATAACGTGTATAAATAAACGGTATTTAACGGGCTGAATCAGCGATTTATTCATCCTGTTTGGGAAAGTTGTGCGCTGATGGGCGGTTGATGGGCGGCCCATGGGCGCCCTGCGCTGCCCATGGGCGGGCCGACCCATTACCCTGCCCGCCCATGGGCTGCGTGGGCGGCCCCATGGGCGCCCAACTCCCGCCCATGGGTGGGCCATGGCGAGGTCTACTGGCGACAATGTTGCCAACAGCCCCGCAAATTTCACAGAATAATATATCCAAAGAGCTGTCTTGAATATAAATCATAAGTGGTGAGTCTTTAAGGTAGCACCTTTTTAAGAGAGAGCCAATGAGGAAGGTCATTGAGGCATTGCCCGTTTCTTGCGTGCTGAGGGTTTCTGGATGGTAGAAACCTGCCTTTCCTTGCACAGTTCATCTACACGAGCTTGCATGTTCTCCAGTGTTTCCTCTAATTCCTGGATCTTGTCTTTGAGAGCTGTCGTTTCGATCAGTAATGCCGCGTTTTCGGACAATACGCCGGTAAAGCCATTCTGTGTAATGCCATTGATAAAGTGTTCGATTTTCCTATCAGATTTGCTCACTTGGAAAGCAGGCTCCGACTCCAAGAAGGTACCGCAGCAGGGATCTGCCAGACTACTAAGAAGGCTGTGGACTCGCTTGTGAAGGCTGTCAATCCCAAAGTCAGCACAATAAGGCCAGCCACTATAATGTACGGTAGGAGCTCACTCTTGGTTTTGCTGAGTTGACCGTGAGGATTGCTGTGCTGATATACACACACACACAATTCATTAACGCCCGGCGGCTGAGCCGAAAGGGCAACTATCACTAATCTACCAGTACATGCATGTTTAGGCATACGCCGTGTCTTATTGGATGTGCTGATATAGACGCGCTCGAAATCAGTTTCACCTCTTTACTCTCTTTTCTTTGTCGAACTTTTGTCTTACATGGCGCTATTCCTGTTATGGTTGGTTTTCCCTGACCCACCCTCCTCTCAGTAATTCAGTGCAGTATTAAATGGCGCGCCAAAAATAGCTATCGTATCATAGTTGTATGGGCTATGCCTAGTCACTCGCAAACAAACCAGTAAATCGTCAACTTGTTCAAATTATTCCAGTTTGGGTTTTAATTTTTTGAGGTGGATTATTCACGGTTGAATCGGACTCTTAAGAGGATGATGGTGATGATATGACAAACTCCAGTGATGTCTAACCATATTCAGGGTTGATACTTGACAGCTCGATATCCAGCATCGCTGGTGCGTCAATCATAGTAGCTGTCAAGTTGTATGAGTGCAGATTGTGCTTTTTCCCTTGCACATATTGGAGGATGCACAAATCTTCTGAATATTAACTGTGCGCATATATTTCTTGGGTCGAGCGTCGCCTTGCTGCTTTTGACTGTGTTCGGCCTTCTTGGCTTTCTTGAGCTGAGCGTCATCTTGCTGCTGTTGACTGTGTTCAGCCTTCTTGGCTTTCTTGAGCTGAGCGTCATCTTGCTGCTTTTGACTGTGTTCAGCCTTCTTGGCTTTCTTGAGCTGAGCGTCATCTTGCTGCTGTTGACTGTGTTCAGCCTTCTTGGCTTTTGTAGGCTGAGCGTCAGCTTGCTGCTTTTGACTGTGTTCAGCCTTCTTGGCTTTCTTGAGCTGAGCGTCATCTTGCTGCTTTTGACTGTGTTCAGTCTTCTTGGCTTTTGTAGGCTGAGCGTCAGCTTGCTGCTTTTGACTGTGCTCGGCCTTCTTCGCTTTTGTAGGCTGAGCGTCATCATGATGCTTTTGACTGTGTTCAGCCTCCTTGGCTTTTGTAGGCTGAGCGTCATCTTGCTGCTTTTGACTGTTTTCAGCTTGCTGGGCTTCTCTCAATCTTGCGCCCTCTGCCTTTTTTGAATTATGATCAGGATTTTGCTCTTCATGCTGAGAAGGAGAAATGTGAGAAGACGCCTGCAATATAAGATGCCTTTCTGTTTCCCAAAAACTATTGACGAAGCGGTCCAACTGCAACTCATGCCGAGGTGAGCGATTATTGTAGTGAGAGGGAAATGGAACTGGACATACTGCTTCGCCGTGATCTTTCCTGAAGCCTTGCCCTCCTAGACGTTTAATAGTGCCTAGCACATGGAGTGCGCATTTCGCATACTTGTTGATGGTTGCCGCGTTTATATCGACTCGATGAACAGCACAATGACGGATTTGCCGAATTTCTTGCAAATCAGAGCAAAATGACTCCCGCTCTTGCTCTGATATACCGCAATCTTTAAAGATTGGCTTATGATGAAAACAAAAGAATTCGGTTACTTTTTCGGAAAGTCGAGTTAATTCTGCAGCTTCTGCGCAAGACCAATGGCAGTCATCAATAAGCCCAGGAGCTGTTGTCTTGCACAACTGATACAAGAAGAACTCCAATCCAGTTTGCCATCGGCACAGAAGATGGTAGGTCACGTGAAACCTACGCGAACTTAGTATTTTCACTGCAATGTAAGGATAGCTGCGATCTTACCTATCTTCCGCACTACGCGTTTCATTCCAAATTGGCACTGTTTTATCAGGAAACTCCATTATAGGAGCATTTGTAGTTTCTTAATTTGGGTATCACAAATGAAGAACGGTAAGAACAGCAAGCATTGCCATCACAATAAAATTACCGGTGACGCTGTTCGCAATTGGGTCTTTTGTCATCCTCGTTTAGGTGGCGACATAACGACTGATCGAGCTAATCTTCAGCCATTTAGGTCGGTATGACGTTCATGATAGCGCGTACTTTAAACATAAGTCGCAGCACAAATCGCGTATCCGCCTGTTCCGGATTTGGGGTTGGATATCAAGTTTGGAAGAACTCCAATTGTACTGTAAAGGAGGTGAAATTGAGAAGAGATCAAACGGACTAGTTGTGGCAGATAGCCGGTATCACTTCAACAACCGGCTACTACCACAGTCTATGTGTGTGTGTATGTGCTCAAAGCTTATGGTGGCCGCAATACAGCTTTTTGTTTAGTCTGCCGGATTTGAAACGGCTGAGACGCCTCCGCGAGGTTCCACCGGATTTGGGAGATGAAATTTGACGCATGACTATTTCTGGTATATTTACGGAGTGGTTCATCATGTGATTTTTGTCGACAATACATTTCCAGATATTAAAACAACCTAAATCATATATAGACTAACGTGTCTCAGAATAGAGCCTGGAAAAAAATAAAAGAGAACAAAGTGCTGAAACTGATTCCGAGCGCGTCAGTATGAACTTCAATTCAGCCACCATTCATCCTGTCCGTCATTTTGAGCGCGCGTCCATACTATGGCATTCCCACGAGGCTGGTGCGTTAATGGTACTTATCGAGTCCCGTAGTGGGAACAGATAAAAAAGCCCTACGCGCCGACGTTTGTAGGAGCAGGCTTCCTGCCCTCCCTCATTGACATGAGTCCCGTGAGGTAAATTTTCCCCTTGGCGGCGTGCAGCACCTCTCCGTGGTGCCAGGGACCAGTACTCGATGATCATACGTCGATATCGAGGAAGCTAAGACAGAACCTATTTACTATCTTATTTTCTTGATTTGCGCATAGAATCTCATCTTGAGCTTTACTCTATGCACCCACAAGACGAGTTTTTGACATGTTAGACGTAAAAGATGTGATTTCAACTGAATCAATGTTCCTATATAATTGTTTACGGTGTCACTCAATATTGACGTAGCCAACCCTGTTCACCAACACGCACTTTGGTTTAGTTTTATTTCAATTCATCGGAATAAGATTCTTCCACTATACTTGTAGAGAAAAGAACTCTGAAGTAGGATGTGTCCCCATGAGGTGTGGTGTGGTGCATGCTGAGTCACCTCAAAGCAGTAATTATATTTGGTAGACAGAGTGCGATCTTGATTCTACCAAAAAGTGGTTAAAGGGGGGGTTAAGCAGAGCGGTTAAGAAAAGGGTGGTTAAGAAGAGTGGTTAAGAAGAGTGGTTAAGAAGAGTGGTTAAGAAGAGTGGTTAAGAAGAGTGGTTAAGAAGAGTGGTTAAGAAGAGTGGTTAAGAAGAGTGGTTAAGAAGAGTGGTTAAGAAGAGTGGTTAAGAAGAGTGGTTAAGAAGAGTGGGTAAGAAGAGTGGTTAAGTGGTTAAGATATGAACCAGCGATCAATTCTTAATTGGACCATGTTGGTCATAGGCTTGGTTATCCCCACAAACTGTTCAACGCAAGCACTCTTTCCCTAAACACGTTGAACAGACAAACCCCAGGGCGGACTATTTTGCACCCTAGGAGGTCCACCTTCCAGCGACGAGAAAAGTTGATTGCACCAGCTGGGAATGTTGTCATTGCGAAAACCTCTGCATAAAAGTCCAAGCCGGTACGTAGAAATCTGCGGTGTGCGACTACTCTTCAATCTCACGAGCCCGGCAATAAAAATGTATAGAGTCATGAAACGACAATACTTGCTCTCTCTTCTTCGAACCATTCGCGGATACCGATCAAAGGCGGAACAATACCCGGCACCCTCCTGTGATGATGGCAGCAACTTAGCCAAGCGCACGCATGTGAGTATGGAAACTAAGGTGCTAGCTTGCCGTGTACTGTATTGACATTCTGAAGTCATGCTCTGTGCCTGCTTCCTATGAACCCCAAATTGAGACGATGAGATCACTGTTCCAGGGCTGTAATCCCACGTTCAAGCCCCATCCTCTTGGGTGGGAGGCAGAGTCTCTCCTGCTTTTGAGCCCCTCACAGCAGATGTGCTACTACAATGGAAAATTGTTTGGCGGGTACATTGCCCTCTTGATCGACCGCATTCTTGCCGACTGTTGCAAATCAGCAGTCACACTGGAGTTATCCCTGACCACCAATTAGTTCACCAATGCCGCTCGCCGCGACAACTAGGCTCGCTTTACCCGGACGTTCAAGAAACTCTTAACTCGACACAGTAGATAGAAGTCTGGCTTGTTAAGTGTTGTTGGGCAACCCGCCGGTTAAGTCCCCTTACTCTGTTCTTGGCCGGTTGCTCTTGACCGGTTGTTCTTGATCGTTCACCATTTATTGCTGATTGCTAACTGTCCACCGTTTACCGTCCGTTGCGAATATTCTAATAGGTGTAAAGGTACACTGTCTCAGCTGTCTCAACACCGTTACGTTGCTACTGTAGCCTTACCTCTGCTCACCATATCTTTTTAGAGATTTTCTTTTACTGAATCTCTTTCCACTGCTTATCCAACACGCGGGCAGATATATGTGGTACATGCGTTTCTAGCTCTAAGATTTCTTGCACAATCAATGGAAATCTCCTTGCGTTTATGTATAGTACCTCGATTCAATTCATAATTCCAGATCTCGCAACACGGAATGTGAAACTTGTCGGCCGCCGTGAAAACTCCAAGGTTGTTCCACATAGTTGCATGAGGTTCCATATCATTACCAGAAGCGCACTTCCGATTTTGAAAGTGCGAGCGCCGAATAGTTGCTACCTCATCATCTGGTAGATCAACCTGTGATAAAGAAGCTTCCTTATTGAATTATTAGAGCGATCACGACAGATACCTATCGCATTTACTTTGAACCCTCCCTTGAATGCAGCGTCAAAAAAGAGCAATTGGGAACAGACTATCGCACGATGTACTCGGTACCAAAAGGCTTTGCAAGATTGGTTGAAGATTTGGAAACCCCATGATTGATGTAGCTTCATATAAGTGAATAGCAAGCTTAACTCGATTTACCATATATCATTTTATTATATCTGCCATTAAAAGAAGTCTTGAGCGGTATGACGTCAACACCGCGGTCGTTTGGTGCAGGGATTGTATATTATATGGTACAGTGACATTTCCAAAGTTTGGACACTCCCTAATTGCTTGTCAGATGCTCCCCTCTATTACATGTATGTACAAGGCTCGATTGATCTGTATAGACTGACGACAGTGTCTGGCTACTTGCTGAGTCCATCTCTGCATGGTTTCGGGACTGGATATTCATTTGAATGACATCGTCTATTTAAATCCTTCAAGTTCCTTTGTGAGTCTCTAAACTAATTAACCATCCAAAAGACAAAGCAAACACATCCACGTATATGCGATAAATTGTCGAGTTTTTCTCCAAACCCTCCATAATAGTCATCCAATTCTTTTGATCAGCTCATTACGAGTGATAATGAGGATCTCAGATACTAAATCATTGGGTGGAAGTGGGCTCTTTTTTTCACGTAGCGTTCTCTGATACAACGACAGGGCTTTTACTATTCCGAGGGGCATAATGCGTCACGCCTTTGATGTGGTCTTCTAGGAAGGGAATGGGATTCTGTCCATTGCCTTCATGTAGGTCCGCAATTCTTTTGGCGAGCGATGAGTCTTGGGGCTTGTGTCGAAATATTGCCCAGGAATGGCTTTTCCTGGACAGCCGAAGCAGGTAGACAGGTATGACTACCACTTGAGTATGGGCGCTGTCATAATTGTACTCGTCATTGTTGAAATCGAGTGCAAAGTAGGTGTGTCGCGGCCAAACCTCCACCGCCAAAAGCCGCAAATCCGCCTTTTCTTTCCAGGAATCGACGAAGCTTTCGATTAATTCACGAGTCGAGGCCAGATAATCTTCGTGGTTCAGCTTTTCGGTAGGTAGGTCACCCAGGATTCGGATTGAACGATGCGTTTCAAGGGCGTCAGACACAGCCTGATTTACTTTCTCCATGAAGCGTAGTGGCAGCCTTTCACTTTCAGATAGATCACGTGTGAGAAGAAATAGTTGACAAGAGTCTCAGGTGTTGCCCTGTCTCAAGAGCATTTATAACAAAGGGCGTTATGCACGGACCAACGCAGGCGGTGAAGATTAGTCAAGTTGTCTATTGTTTACGCACCAATTTATACAGTAAGCTTAGAAGAATTCTTACCCTGCCATACGAGCGGCATGATGTATCAATCTGCCGAAAAATTCAACGTCCTTGTTTGGGAATTGAGAAATTACACTACACTACATTTACAGCAGTAGACTAAAGATATATAAAGACGTTTATTGAACGAGCCTGAAGCGGTGATAACCCTCCTGCGTGCGACAGCCGGTATACTATAATGCCCCCACTGAAAATGAGTAGAAAGATGAATATGATCGACAGTGGAATCTTGTTTAATTGAGCTTCTCAAAGTTCTGGTGCGCCGGTGTTGCGAACCGTTGGCTCCTCATCAACCTTCAATCAAGTTTTCAGCGGCAACGGCGAACTGCAGCACAGAGCTGAGGGGACTAATAACCGCAACTGAGACACCCACATAGTAAGCTCGTGATCCGGGGAGCAATAGAGAAGAATCTGCAGTATCACTCACCTAAGGGACCATGTCACTACTAGCTGGAGACGGATAGTTACACGCAGGACAGTGGCTCTCGCCAATGACTGGGGTGATCTCCTGCCGTGGGTTTTGAGTAGATGGTTGACAGGTCGAGGAATTCATGATGTCACACCCCAATACCCAATGCACAGATCGACCACGCTAGTGATCATCGGTTGCTGACAGAAGCTTCATTGCATCTTTTGAGACAAGTAGACTGCGGCACTAACCACCAAAACCATGGTTAACCACTAACCAAGACCAAGACCATGCCGCAGTCTAGAGACAAGTCTCCGAGTCTTCGAAGAATCAGCTTTGTAGAAAACCTAGATTCAAACCGAAGGCATCTTTGAAAAAAATGGATTATCAAGCCCAGGCTCCTCAGGAAGGCAATAGTAAAGGAGAGGTTCTAGAAAAGATCTACCTTTAACATTGTTGAAGCCAATATTTGAAGAGGTCATTCGGATATAAAGTACCGGGCGTCAAGTAAAACGTTACCGCTCCACAGTAGTGGAAAGTACGCGCCTGGATCTGGGTGCGAGAATTTCGGGATGATTTTTCCAATGGATATTTTGATCGTCAGTTTATGCGTGACAAAGAGCCATTTTAGTTGGTCACATCTGTGGACTTACCCCCTTTAGTTCGGCTAACGCCTCTCGCTAGGCGCTCGGTCTGATATTTGGGTTAGCGGAATCCTGGAATCTATAGCATGGCGGTACGTACCAACGCGCTTGCGAGCAACAAAGACATATCCAGCATCGTCATCCAGTTCATCGCTGGTGTCACTTGGCTCGACTATCTTGTATTTGGATTCCCTTTTGTTCCAACTGAACCCGCGTTAGCAATGGGGGCCAAACTACCTGGACCTAGGCCATACGTTTCCACGACTGTTTTGGATCGGGGGACGGTTGCCCACTTCACAAATGATTTAAAATCATCTGGAGTGGACACTCTTTCCCCAAAGTCTAGGCTCTTGTCACAGTAAAGGCCTGAACTTTGGATATATGGATCCCTCTTCTCTTCCTTATCTAGATACATCAGGCTAGGGCTGGAAAAGTGCAGTAGACAAGGATAGCGAAGATTTCTATTCCCTGAACATCTACGTGTCATCCCACTCACGGCCTTTGTCTTTATTCACGCCCTTTATCTTTGTTCGTAGCCTTTGTTCATCAGTTATGTCTTTTGTCTCCATTTATCTTCTTTGTCTTTGTTCATACATAAAACATCCTCCTCGACAGATCATTTGTACTATCTCCACGATTTACGTGGTTAACTCTACTTACCTGAATCCCAGAGCAGGCTTGACACCGAAGGCCTGGGGGTTTGCAAAGCGTGAATCTGCACGCGACCCTCCAGTATAGTAGAGATGTTTGCCTTCAACGAGACATTTGACCAGAATGAAGGCTTTGTATATGCTTGCAATCCTTGTTTCTGGCATACCGAGTTTCTCTCTGTTGAGTTCGCAACGGCTTTCAAGAGGGGAGTCAACCTTCTCCAGCTCCACCCAGCCAGATGCGAACAATTTTTCTATAATGGCGTTTGGACTGTTGTTGAACTTTTCGGAGACTTTCTCGATGTGGCAATACACCACGGTCTCAGCCCGGAGAATTTGCTCGTCTTTATCCGAATATTGGGAAATGATAGCCTTATCCAGGATTTTAAATTCGCCTGGCTGAAGGCCGCATTCTTCCATTGACTGCCGATCCGCGGCGAATATGTTTTCGATAACCGTAACAGCATCCTCCAAACCTCCGTTTTCGCCTTCCAAATGGTGATAGTGCGACTCATCTTGACTCATGCAATTAACGAATAATCTGGCACCGACAATGCCTATCATGATGAGGCCAAGGCTAAGGCAGGTGGGAGTTTGGGCAAACTTAAATTTCGAAATGATGCACGATGCATTGCCCTTGACATTCTCCCGAGGAGTTTCAAGGCACCCGCAGTCGCTGGTGATCTCTTGGGTAAACGTCTCGAAATAATGTCCGCAGTGATCTTCCTCAGGAATTTGGGGAGCCATAATGACGAGTGTTGGGAAAACAATAGCAAATGTATCCCACGAAAGAAATAGAGTTAGAGAGCAAGAGGCCAAGCCTTCCGGATCTTTTATACCCACACCTAAGAGAGCCATCCAGGAACAGGTTAGTTGCGGCTATCGCCCTGTGACTCATTGATATCACGAAGGAGCGGTGTGAAGATTCGATGTGTTCGTTGGGGGGGATGGGGCGCGGCACGTACCTGCCAGAATCCTTCTGACAGCCCCGTACCAATAGGGCCCAGATCATGATTATGATTTCGGCACAGCGCACAAAGCTAAGACCGTTTTGCCAGTCTTCGTACTTCGGCAGCACGGAAAAAGGCCGGACTGGGTTTTAATCAGGTGGCCCCAAGGAGATGAACCTCTTGGTGCACAGTTAGCGGATCTCCACAATGCCCTCCCCCGCCCAAACGCTCCGATAAGAAAGGAAATTTGATAGAGCAGGAAGGTCGCCTTTCATTAGTCATACAAGCTGTACAAAACGGCAAATATCCCTCTGCAGCAGCTGCTGCACGACCTTTTGAGATACCTGTCTCAACTTTGAAGGCCCGGATCAATGGGCGCGAATCTGCTACTGAAAAGCGACACAACCGCTTTATTTTTACCGGAATTAAGTTTTCAACGTACTTCAAGAAAGATGAAGATAAATTTGTACTACACTAGATCAAATTCACCAGACAGGCGGAGATTTGAGCAATAATGGATTGGGGCTGCATCTAGAACCAAGTGTAGTTGATTTTCATTTGTGTGGATTATTTGACATTAATGTAAAGGTTTCAATGATTATCTTGCCCCAAGTTTTCCATGAATCCATCTGCACGGAATACATTTATAAGGGCAAAGGCTAAATGACGAGGTGGTTAGTACAAGGTGTAATTTGAGGGCCTTCCTGAATAGTGTTCTTGATTCGGGCACCAACAAACTACATAATTTTATTGAGTGGCAGACACGGATTCAGTTCCGGAAAAAATGGCAGTGTAATCCTAAAAGCCCGGCAGAACTATTCATCGACCCCTACGCTCATGTCGAATCACAAGGGCGTAGATATTCTACGACTTCTACGATTTCCTACACTTTGATTTGTGTACGGTCACCGGCATGTATAACTATATAGAATTAAACAACCACTACTACCCAAGGAACTATCCGGCGGCCACTCTGTACCTAATTGAAGCGGAAAACCGCGCAATAACGAGAACTTGTGGGCAATAGAGTTCCCACTCTACGATGATGTCGCCCAAAGCTCTGTAACAACCACATGGTTCCTTGAATGTAAGGCTTTGATTGGGCTCGGAGAGATAATTAGCAAATATCACACTCACCATGCCGATGATTAAACTTCGTAGGTCAGCTGCGAGAAGCTCCGATCATCTGGAGATTAAAAGGGGCTATTTAAAGGTGTGAGACGCGCACAAAACACATATCGATACCTGAACCAGAAAGCGGAAGATTTGGCCCGAGGTGAACTAAGAGAACTTACAACCCATGATGAATATACGGTTTATTTTGGGTGTCATTACTTTACTATCCACGATAGTCCATGCACTGTCTACGGGGAATCATGGCATACGCCGTGCCAAAAGACAGTCGACAGACCGACTGGTCTTTGCACACTTTATGGTAAATATGCCCTCAATTTCCTTGTGTGTGTTGGACATATACTGATTATCTAAAAGATCGGAATCGTCAGTAATAGAAACAGCGCATCGGACTACGATGACGACATGAAAAGGGCTAAGTCTCTGGGCATTGATGCGTTTGCTCTGAACATTGGCACAGATCCCTATACTGATCAACAACTCCAACTGGCATACGATTCGGCTGCCGATAATGACATGAAAGTCTTTCTATCACTCGATTTCAACTGGTGGCATATTGAACAGGCCGCCGAAGTTGGCCAGAAGGTTGCCCAGTATGCTAGCAAACCTGCACAACTTCTCGTCGATGACAAGGTATTCGTTTCATCGTTCGCTGGTGATGGAATGAATGTTGCAGAAATGCGAGTAGCAGTTGGAAAATCGGTCTTTTTCGCACCGAATTTCCACCCATCAACTGGGATAGATATCACGCCAGTTGACGGCCTCTTGAATTGGATGGCGTGGCCAAACAACGGAAATAACAAAGCCTCAACTGCAGAGCACAGTATTTCTGTCGCCGATGGGGATAAGGAATATGTCGATGCTCTTGGCGGAAAGGCTTATATTGCCCGTCAGTTTCATTTTCGTCGCAATTTGAATTATTTTTTCTGACTCTAATGCAGCTGTTTCCCCGTGGTTTTTCACGCATTTCGGACCCGAAGTTTCTTATAGCAAAAACTGGAATTTCCCGTCTGGTCTCCTGTGGTTTAACAGATGGAATGAGATTCTTGAGTTGAAACCGCGATTTATCGAGATTGTCACATGGAATGACTATGGAGAGTCTCATTATATTGGTCCTTTGAGCTCACCGCACACTGACGATGGGGCCTCAAAATGGGTTAATGACATGTGAGAACCTCAAAATCAGCCGTGGAACCCTTCAAAGAGGGGGTTAAACTAACGGATAACTACAGGCCCCACGAAGGATGGCTGGACATTTCAAAACCATACATCGCCGCGTTCAAAGCAGGCCAGTCGTCTCCAGACAGTCATATATCATCTGATGAGTTAGTCTACTGGTACCGACCTGCACCACGTGGGGTGAACTGCGACTCTACAGACACCTGCATGGTACCAGCGAACAATGACAGTGGGAACTATTTCATGGGTCGTCCAGATGGCTGGGAATCCATGGCTGACTCTGTCTTCATTGTATCATTGCTTACAGCCCCAGCCACAGTGCAGGTCAACAGCGGCGGGACTGTCCATAATTACGAAGCGCCAGCCGGGGCAAGTGCAAAGGAGGTGCCAATGGGAGTTGGTGCACAAAGCTTTGAGGTCAATCGCGACGGCCAGACCATTCTGTCAGGGACCAGTTTGAAGGAGGTTATCGACGGGTGCGTGTGTGGTTTGTATAACTTCAACGCCTACGGTAAGTGAAGATATAGCCACTGCTGATAGCCCCCTTTTAACTTTGACGTGCAGTCGGAACGCTTCCACCAGGATCCAATGATGTCCTCCAGCCAGAAGGGCTCTCTGCCTTCACACAGGGCCTGCGTGTTCAGACATGTCAACCTACCCCCTCATTAGGTACAGTACCTCCACCTGCTCCATCTCTAAGTAAGAGCACCATATTGCCAAGTTCTCCTCCGGGCGTAACAAAAGCCCCTGAACCATGCTCTGCTATTTTGTCGACTGTTGTCACTGTGACAGTTACCGAGGCTATGGCTCCACCAAATTCACCTCCAACCAGAACTTGCGGCGGGGGCGGAGGAGAAGGGGGCGGTGGTAGGAATAGGGCCTGCATTGCAGGAACAGGAGCCAACAACTACAGCGGGTTGTGTTCGTTTTGTTGCAGCTATGGTTACTGTCCATCTGGACCCTGCACTTGTACGCATTATGGAACTCCAATCCCGCTTCCACCATCAACTGGAGCTCGTGGGGCGCCTCTTATCGGCGAAGACGACTCGTATCTGGGTCTTTGCAGTTTTGCATGTGATCATGGATATTGTCCCCCTACAGCCTGCAGAATAGCTTGAGGATGACTTATCTAACGGTTGAGGTGGAGTTATCTCAATATGTCATTTATTCGTGGACATAGAGACATGAAAGTAGTTGTCGTAGACCGGTATAAGTTGCAATTCTACGATGTCTGCCATGGATCCATTTTTATAGAAATTAGGAATGTTAGAAACGGTGATCAAGTACAAATTAGATTATTACGACTTACTAAACTAGATTTTGCAGCAATCTTTTTGTGGTGCCGAGAAGGCAAGGAACGCCAGGTAGGTAAATGGGGATCAAGCTCAGTCAAAGTGGAAATACTACCAGAGCCTGGGCTGCGGCACACGCTAAAGTCTCCATCATGGCGATCCTCGGACACGATGGACACGATGAACACCTTGGACACCTTGGACCTTGGAGACCTTGGAGACCTTGGAGACCTTGGACACCTTGGACACCTTGGACACCTTGGACACCTTGGACACCTTGGACACCTTGGACACCTTGGACACCTTGGACACCTTGGACACCTTGGACACCTTGGACACCTTGGACACCTTGGACACCTTGGACACCTTGGACACCTTGGACACCTTGGACACCTTGGACACCTTGGACACCTTGGACACCTTGGACACCTTGGACACCTTGGACACCTTGGACACCTTGGACACCTTGGACACCTTGGACACCTTGGACACCTTGGATGAAACTCTATCTCCGCTATGAGACATATCCTCGATCGAATAGATCTCGGCTAATGTCAGTACGCATTGCTGGAGGATTGCGAGTCACGTGTAGGTGGCGATTTCCGGAGTCACAAAGAGGCCCCACCATTGTGCAAGAAGACTGAGGGGCAGAGTTGGGCAATTTTCAGCCGATGCCTAACCCGCGGTTGATTCCCAAGGTCCATTCTTCGTGCCCAGTCTTATCTTTATTTTCCCCAAAGCCTATTCAATCTGTGCAAATATCTGTGGCATAGTTTTCCTGCGTTCACGCCCACCTCAAAATCCTGCGGTGAGAGATACTCTCATCTCGATCGAAGAGATCAAGACGTGCCGCGCAAGCAAAACCGCAAACATTCGCTGAAGATGGCAGATTCAGTTACAGAAAAGTCTTTGGTGAGTCGCTACACAATACGTCTGCTAGAATGTATGGTCTGACCTACCTTAGAGCGAGCGCCTATCTCAGACCGAGTGGAAGAAGCTTCCCAAGGAAGAAGTAGACCACCTCACAAATTCCAGAGCCCTTCCAATTATCGAATTCGAGCCGCAACCTTTCCCAAGAAATTTATATTGCTTGGAATGCGATTATATAAGATTTCAGAAACAAGGAGGGGAGAAAATTTGCGAGACAAAGGGGAGTGGCACAATTGTTCTTCCAGAGAACGTTGGAGCTTGGATAGAAAATGGAAAAGCAAGGTGCACGTGAATAGATTGATGGCCCGATTCAAGAAGCGATGCATGAACGGGGTTCTGCATAAAGGTTGTTTGCCAAATTGACTCCTGTATAGTGTCCAACTCGCAATTTAATGAGACCACGTTGTGATTCTGCTCTCCATAGCTGCATCGTGATACAGTCTGTAACTTCAGTAAGCAGATGGTGCTTTTCCCATCTTCTCAATTCACTCTCCTCTATAGCTTCACAGATGGAGGCACTGAACACCGATCTTATACCAGCAACAGACGCACCACGCAACGTGAAGTATGCGAAATCTGTAGAGCTAATTAATACACTGCATTGTCATGGAACTGCATTGTCATGGAACGCTACTCTTTCGTACCGTAATCTTGAACCAGTGACTCTGATTGCGTCCCTGGGGGCAAGGCAGCCTCTGGGTTCCGCGCCTGAATGCTGGCATTGGACTGGGAGAGAGCAGAATTGATTCTTCCGCTTGCGGAAGGGAAAGAGCATGTCAGCGAGCTTGACC
This sequence comes from Penicillium rubens, assembly GCF_028828025.1. NCBI lineage: Eukaryota > Fungi > Ascomycota > Eurotiomycetes > Eurotiales > Aspergillaceae > Penicillium > Penicillium rubens. Next base: position 3,078,647 of record NW_026890601.1, on the reverse strand, counting down.
GCGCAGCCCACCTCAATATGGATGATGGTGTCCTGGTGGCTATAGAATACTGTCGTCCTGACACACTGTGTTATTTCTGCATAATCGCTGTCCGCATTCATTGGAAGATGAGTGGGAGAACATTCAACAGCCTCACATATTATATCACCAAAAGCGATGCGGATCACAGAAAGACGGCTCAGAGATAACGAACAACTTTCTTCCCCTTCGGCTTCTGTCGCTGGGCGAGGCAAGGTGGAAAGTAGACTCATCAACTTTCCGAAAGCTTTAGACTTCTCAATACCGTGTCTGATGGCACTTCGCCAAAGAAGCGATTCAGCATTGTCGCAGAGAACAATAGGTTGTTCAGTGTGTTGCTCACAAAAGGCCGAAAGGTCAAAATCTATAGAGGCTCTCGGGGAGACTGAGAGGATGAAAGCGAGAAAAATGCCAGGGAACTTCTCGAGAATTTTCAGATAAAGCCTTTGAGCCTTCCGCTCTCGAGATCGGATGAGTTTCACACGGTTTGGTATTCTCACACGCCTGTGGTTTTGTGTCTCGTCGACTGTGCAAACTATGACCAAACGTTCTTCAAATAGTGAGATGTCAGCTTCGGGAATGGTTTGTTCTGCACCAATATCTTTGTGTTTTTCGTATATTGGAGCGAATTTGTTCATATTTGCCGCGATGAGTTTGTGGACACGATGGACACGATGGACACGATGGACACGGAGGATGAAACGTGGTTCTCGGCGTATCGCTTGATTTATGTCCTGAAATTGCTGCCTGTGCTGAGACCAAACTAGTTAGAATTAGTAAGCGCGCTCCTAGAAACGTGAGGTATGATGAGTTTGTGGACACGATGGACACGATGGACACGATGGACACGATGGACACGATGGACACGATGGACACGATGGACACGATGGACACGATGGACACGATGGACACGATGGACACGATGGACACGAGAACGGCCTGATGGACGTGCAGCTCTGGGTGCCCTACGACGACCCAACCACCCTCTATTACGACCTGGGCGACCCCAGTATGTATGGAACAGCGGGTGTCGGAAGCCCGGGGGCCCCCATGACCCGAATTGAGAGGGCTCTATGCCTCTGTCTGATGAGTTTTCGCACTCCTCACTCCTCTTCGTGATCAGGCCTGGCGGAATGCCGCCGAAGACGAGCTACCGAAATGGCGCACGAGTTTCGATAGCGAGCGCTCCCGGATCCCAGCGGCGGCATTACCACAGAACCCGAACGTGGACTATGCTAGCTCCGAATACACTAGTCCTGAGCAAACTACGTCCGAGTACCTACCTTCATCGTCTCCTGCGGGGTCTACTGTCACCAAAGGTCGTCGAGTGCCCGCACGAGCGGCCTCTGGCTGCGCGCCATCATCCGACCAGCATGTCCGAGAGGATTCTTCTGATTCTGAAGTAGACACCGCCGCATCTGCTGGACGGAAGCGGGGATTCAGCCAAGTCACATCGACCCCTCCAACCCAACGGTCTGCACCCCGAACAAATCCCCAAGGGAACCAAAGTGGGCAATCTCGCCCACATGTTGCTCAATATTGCACACAAAAGTGCCTTCTCGGGTTACAGCAGGGCGGCGTGCTTGATACCGATTGTCCAAATATGGAGCTGCATATGCTCAGCGGAAGTGAGGACCGCCACCCGATCGGCGCATCTGACCTAGTGACGAAGCTCAAATGGCAGCTCGATCAGGATCTGGATCATAACTGCACTCCGTTAGGCCCTTGTGGATCCCACGGCGCACCATTCAAGATTACTTGTGCCACCTTCGGATATACCGTTGTCGGGAAAGGGACGACTTCGAGGCTCTGGGGGGAGGTGTCACGCGAAGCAGAGGTTTACCGGGTCCTCCAGCGTACCCAAGGATCAGCAGTTCGAGTCTTTCTCGGTGCTATCGATATGGCCCAAATCTACTTCCTCCACGGCGCGGGAAAAATCTGTCATATGCTACTGATGGGCTGGGGTGGACTAAGCGTGAGCCATATGACTCTCGACAAGACCATCCAGCATGCGATTTCTCGGTCGGTGAAGGAGATCCGTTCTTTGGGCATTTGCCACCAGGATCTTCGTCCGGAAAACATCTTGTGGAATGCTGAGCTTGAACGGGCCTTAATTATTGATTTCCATTGAAGCACATTGGACCGCCGGCCGATGCACAAGCGACCAGGTCCTCTCAAACGATTACGGTATGGTCCTGAAGAACATGAATCGAAAAGATTGCGTGTGGTGTGAGCTAAGGCCACTGGAGATGGACTTGGATACTGGAGCAATGCAGGAAGTCAACAGGCACTACGGATAACCTGGGTACACGAATGATCGAACGACCATCGCTGTGCAGTGACACTCTTCATCTATGCCGGTAGGACGATAAGAGGGCCATGTTCATAACTACTCTCCATGCGTGGAAACCGTCTCCCTGTTCGCCTTTATGCGGTTGGCTCGTCAGCTAACACTCCGTCTCTACCGGCGTATTTGGTAGCCATGTCGTGCCATGTTATCTTTCTCGGCTATGGATAGTGGGAGATCTGCATCGGCCAGCAGATTCTTATCAGCAGGTGACAAATACCTACAAGCTGCTCTCGTGATAGAGGCCATTGGGCCTCTGTGGCTCCTCAAACCCTTGCCCAGGCCATCCCGCCGAGACCGTATCTTTAAGAAGCGACCTTCAGCTCAGCATTTGGTGCGAGCACTGATATCTCTGAAATCCCGAGATGCTATGAAGGAAAACCTGGATTCACGTGCAGGCAGTGAGTTTGATATCGAAATAGAGAGAGCTATGACGCAAAGCAGCCACGAAACGCACGAGACAGACTTGGACCTGCACCTCGACTCAGGGCTCCGAAACTAATGTCACACTGACGTGCCTGAAGGCGATCACACATACTTAATGACTGGTATGTCAGAATCATCGCTGACCTGCGATAAGCAAGCGTGGCTAATATCATCCACCAGATCATCCAGACCGATGCCCTTCGGGAGAGTCTCTTGGTAACTTAGATACGGCTTTGATCCCGGCGGAACCTCGGTTATATCCTGCATAGGCGCAACTATTTATCTTTCTGTTCGGCTTATGTCGCTAACTCATACAAGGCCCTCCTCCGTCGTAGAGGACACCACGCTCGGGCTAGAAAACCATGGAGATCAGACGGATGTTACAAGGGATGGCGTGACAACACAAAGCCTTCATTGGAGCTGTCAACCAAAAATGAGGCCGAAAAGTAGTTGTGTTGCTAGTAATTTTGTTCACACAAATTGTCAGCTCTGGACAGTTCATTTTTGTTTAGAGAATTTATCACTATGGGTTTTATTGCATCGACATCCTCGTCTTATGTCGTAAAAGTCCAGACTAGCGAGTTCGACTTCGCTCCGATAGGTGCTAAATCAAATGCATCGTGTTGCCTTCAATCGGGATATAGAGCACGGGATATAATAATACAAGCGAAATACCCTATTCCAGAAGCAGGAGCGCTTATTCTGCCACCAGTAGGACCTCAACCACGCTTGACTTTTTGGTATCACTTTGGCGGTGGAGGCGGGACGCCCGGCTTTTTAACGCCTGTCGTATCGTATGCGCCACGGCTGTAAATCTCAGCTTAGTTTAGTTTGAAGTGCCCAGTCATAGAGCCTACCTAGGATTGGACATTATCCCTTCAGGACAAATCATAGCTCGGCTCTGCGCTTTTCAAGGTATATGTAAGGATTGATCTCTCTATTGACGAAGCCAGATTAGCTTAGATAAAGATAGAGCTCGCGGATATGTATACCTTAGTGCGATTATGAAGTAATGGAAGACAGTAGAGCGCACATAAAATAAGAATAAACCAGCTCATAAGGAGGATTATAAAAGTTAGCCATAAAGTATTCATATATCAGAAGCTAGAACTGAGTAGAGCAAACATTCGCTTGATTCGTTCTCGACAGTCAATATGATAGGACTGTTCATGTCTGTATGCACGAGAAGCACAGGGGTCCAGGGATCCAGCTGGGGCCCCTTGTCAGAATTGCAACATCGGGCAAGGTGCTTCCGCCGATAGCCAATGGGTGTTACCGAACCTTGCCTTTTTAGGTGAATCTCCCAGGATCCGGAACGAGGATCCTTGTGAGCGGGAAGGTCCTACATAGGATCCACCTGTGAGGGGTAAGGACGAAACACCAACCGGGTCAAGCGCTCATCGACTTGAGCCTGGTTATCTGACAATAGGTTTCCGGGTCGTTGAGGTGTAGCCCCCTGAGATATCCGCGAACAAGATTGCCTCGTTAAGTTTGCATGGCATTGAAACCCTTTATCGGAGGCTTCCTCGCGCGGCAAATATTCTTGTCAACAGATGTCGACTTATTTCCTCTTGAGGAGCAATGGGGGAATGTATTAACAAGATGGTTGCTTCAGTTTCTGGACGCAATCCTCGAGTTCATCTCCATGGACCAGGAAGAACTTGGGTCTGATCCTACTATTATCACCTCAAGCGGTGAGCAATCGAGCTCGAACGAGACGGCCAGAGTGAGCATATTATCCTCGACAAGGTCATGAAGCGCGCACGCTGCATCGCCCGCCGTGCAACCACTTACTGGGAGACCCATCTTAAAGGATATCCCAGAACGTCGCTTGTTATCGAGGACTCCTGGCATTACACAGACCGGGACGATGAGGGCGACATCCTCCAAGAGGTGACTAGGAATGCCGTGGTTAACATCGCTCGACATTACCATCACGACTGTTCGCATCCGCGGTACCGATGACGATATTCGAAGCAACGTTCGAAAGGGATTGGATATTGTAGAAGCTACGAATTACCGATCAGGGTGCTCGTTGATTCAGCGTGAGATTGACGCCGCGGACACTGAAGAGCTAGCTGAGCTGAAGTTTGGTTTAGTGGACAAAGAAAGCCATCTCCTTAAGCGAAGTATTGAAGCCTTCACTCCCTACTCTCAATCTCTGGTTCAATGGGTCAACAGGTTGCGACGGTTGATCTTTCCAATAGACAAGCCTTAGGCGCGATAAGACCGGGAGCTATATTCGAAGATGAAGCAAGATCTTGGAGGCGGAAAAGAATATTTAGAGGTACTGAAAAAGATACCCATTAAAGGAAATTGATACCATCATGTTGCATAAGGGTGTCAAAATACTTCACTTTTGATAAGACACTGGCAGACTATGCCGGTAACCATTAAAACGTGCACCAGCGTAAGAGTTGCTTACGAAGCACATGATGCATTGAACTTCGTCCGAAAAGTAAACTGGACAACTTGTCCCTGCCTGACGATCGAACGGTGTCCATTCCTCGCAGATGCGCTCTCACAAACCCAGAAATGAGAAGCGTCTCAGTTTCGTGCCAAAGGTTCCGAAGCGTTGGAAATAAAGTTATGAGAGCGTTGATGTAATCGAGATGAAACCGCGGTTGGTAGTCCTGTCCGGTCGTGTTAAAGAACAAAGAAGTACTCATCAAACATAAAAAGAGGATCAGGAAAGAGAGGGGATTACGGGGCGAAGAAGGAGGAAATGTCACTTACTTTTCGCATTTCATTAACCTTTCCCTCCACAACTGCCACAGATGAACCTGTCTTTTATTCCAGAACCGCCGCAGTCAGAGCAAGAACCATCTTGAGGCATATCGAAATGTAGTAGAGTAAGTGTTGGGTTGGAGGGGAAGAGGGGGAAAGGGGCCCCGGCGATGACCTGGCGAAAGATGTTCTGCCCGAACTTGCTGGATGGGGTTAAGTAATCTTTTATGAGCCGTGATGGCCCGACGTTCTACCGTGGTTTGCCGCCAGGGCGGGGTCAATTTCTGGGTAGCTCTGATTGGCTATAGGCATTAAGGGGCCAACAAGTGCTCTATAAGTTGCTCTCCTCGCAGTTTATTTTGGTGAACTTCAGCGGAAATGGCTGGCGACTTCGGTTTACAACGACAGTGTCAGACATGCTTGGCAATATTCCCAACGAATGACGCATTACGTTATCATCTCGAAGTGTACAGAGTTAGCTCCCTGCAGCCATCTTGATTCTTGATACTGTTCCTAACCACTTGCGTAGTTGAGAGAACGAACTTTAACCCTGGAGATAGAGAAGTGTCGAGCGCACGCAGCTCCGATTTACGACCCGAATAAGCTCTGCGAGAGCTGTCAAGTAAACGCGGCACTAACTGTCGCTTCGAGTAATGTCAGTTATCAGAGCGATGGCGAAAAGGACAATGGAAAAGATAGCATCAGCGAAACTACCGCAACTTTGAGATCGTTGGGTCGCCGCGTTAGCAAGTGCCCATACTACGGTTGTGGAAAGCCTTTCGGGTCGAGAAAGGGGCTTTTGAAGCACTTTGAACTGCGTAATGCTTGCCTCTCCTTGCGCGAAAACATCAATAGCTAACCGCGGATTTGGAACCAGACGTCGATTGCAACGAAGTATGTGTTGAGTGTTTTCGGCGTTTTACACACGTGAGCGCATTGATTAAACATGCCAAAACCCACACCTATTCGTCAGATAGGAAACGACGATACATGTTGGGAATGTGTGACGAACTGCGTGACACAGCTATTATGAAATTGGACCAAATGATCGAAACGCTAGAGTCTTCGTCGAACGACGCCGATTTGAAAACTCCGAAAAGGACGCTGGGGGAGACAGATCTTGGCCAAAACTCTTGCCCTCTTAGAAGAGTCAGAGCACGGTGTAAGAATGGGGAAGCCTTGCTTGATACGACTTCTGAAAAAGCACCACAACATGGTATGAATTTGCCTTTACTATTATTGCTGAAAAATAGACTCTCATTGACATGGAGATATAGTTGAGCTACAAGACAAACCATTTACCTCCTTCGAGTTACAGCCAGCATATGAAGCTGTGGACATGTTCGCACCTCTATTGTTCCACGATTGTCCCCCGCCGCCTACTGATAACTTTGACCCTCCCTTTTTTGAAGCCTCCTCATCAGTGGGCTACAGGACACAGTTGGGTGACGGAGACCCTGTCGGTTTTTGCGCTGATATCACCGATCCGATTCCTGAGACTGAATTTCGCTTTGCGTGGGATGGTAAATAGGTAGGTAGGAGGTGACCTACCCTATGTCGCTCAATTTCCCGGGACAAAGGGTTCGGCCGTCCTTTTTGTATCGTACTCAAAATGGAAATCGATTTTTGCGCTTTCGCTTTCCTCTTGCAGTTCGGCGACTTTTTTTGCTATTTGCGGTGTTTTCGGGAGAACAACTTTCGCCCATTTCATAATGACGTCGTGTGTTGCAAACACGGTGGCAATCGGAGTGCCTTTCCTGATTTCAAACGCTAGCCGGGCGTCCTGGATAGTTCTACCTTAACAGTCAGAGGAGCAAAAATGTCAGCAGGCAGGTTTGACTTACAGGCCGCCATGCTCGAAGAGGATTTCTGACCCTTTGCCACAACCCACTGATTTCAAGGCAGCAAAGGGTACCTCCCATAGACCATTAGAGGCATGAACACCTGGTAGTTCTTCTCTATGTGAACCATCAAAGAAAACAACTTCCGACCCACTACCCCACAATTTCACGACCAGAACATGCCGGCCCGCCTTCTCACCCCCACTTCTGAACTGAAAGATGTGCCCTGGATCACTGTGGAATTTCCGGTACCGGGCAAGACCGCACGAAGGAAAAAAGGTCTTGAGGATTGATCGAGCGCGCTACAAAGGATCAGCCAAAATCTAGAGGTCAAGATCCACTGGCAACATACCTCGTCTCTGAGAACATGGATTTTGCAAAACTCCAAACCTTCTGCAGACAGGCAGCTCTTTGGTCCCATTTCTGACATAGGAGTCCGCAACTCCTGGTCCATCTCGGAGTAGAAACCCTGGTCCCTAATCGCGTCGCTCGCACGTTCGAGCGAGAATGCTGCTGACGCCATCAGAGCGAAATAACGCGACGTATATCAGTATAGAATAAATGCTCAGTTGCTCGAATCTTCCCGAGTTTGAACGGAGCCCCTCCTTGTCTCGGAAAAAACATTTTCAAGAACCGATCTCAAGTCAGATGTGAAAAGCCCCGCTTCGTTTCCAGAATTTACCACTCGCGCTTGGGCCCCCTGCAAGTTACAAGGGTTCTCAATTGGAGCCCTGGCACACTGGGCCCAAATAAGAGAGGTCAATTATGATAGATTCTTGGCAGCATTTGTCAAATCAAGAGATTCTGGCAAGGGCGCTCACTCGGACCCCTATCACAAGACGGATAAACATTGATGCTGACAAGCGGTTCCGCCTGGGACCCTAGGAGATGCATATTCATAACCACTGACCAACTACATTTCATGCGTGGTAGAAATTGAGTAGAAGACAGATAGGAAACAAGTATTTTGTGCCACTATCTTTACTTAAATGATGGCTGGTACCATGGACTATAGTCAAAAGGTCTTCGTGAGCTTGAAACCAAAGAATGGACCTTGGCATAATATTCCAACTAGCTGCGTCAGCAACAGCAATTCTTTGCTCCAGCTTAAGTCTTGCACTCTGGCTCCTATACACTAATGCTTTAGATCAGACAGAGCGGGGTAGAAATCGACTCATTTATGGCCAGATTATAATAGGTGGCATTATCATTCTTGGCTCGATCGCATCCATGATACTCGCATTCAAAGCGACGGCCTCCGATAATGGTATGCAGATCAAGTTGTTCGGCCATATAAATTACCCTAACCAGATGTCAGATATATCGCGTTCGATATCTCCTATGGAAATTGGCTTTGTTTTACTTTTGCTCGTTTTAAACGAAGTAAGTGCAGTGAGTAAGAGCGAGAGCGATACTGATACTCTTTCATAGTATCTATATATTTCAACTTTGCAGTCACATTTGACTCACATGATTGCTGGCATATTTTTTGTCAGTGCAATGGTCGTTCTATCTTTGACCATTTATCAATCGGCAAGTCTAACTTGGTCGCTGCCTGAGATGTTTCTCGTTAACATATCATTTCAGCAGCATCGCAATATCTTGCTTGGGTTATTCACGATTATAATTCTCGCCAGTCAAGGTTTTCTTCATGCTCAATTCATTCAATTTTGGTCTACATGCATGAAGCATATGTCTTCAACAACCACTACGTTCAATTTAGATTGGCGACATCCAGGCCCCACGGCTCCCAAGCATCAGAAAGCTCTCTGGGTGGCATCAATTGGGTCAATTGTGTTTTCCCTTTATTCCCTAGGCACAACGATTCTCGTGTGTATTAGACCATGTGTGTGGATCCAATTCACGACGGTACGTACTTTGGCCAAAATAATATCTCAGTCACTAATTTGCTTCATAGCTCCAAGTTGCCATACTAAGCCTGCGGAGGGTCATGATTTCGACATGTGTTTTCTGAGTTTAAGGAAGGATGTTACTGTAACTATGAGTGCGATAGGTGGTAATTATGGTGATTGATTTAAACAAAATGAACTTTCCGGAGCTGACAATTGATGTGGACAAAATTACTAGCAAAACAACTAATTTTTGACCTCATTTTTGGTTGACAGTTCTTATGAGGAAAGGGCCGAAACAAATTTCGATCTATGCAGCAGCAAGTTTCGAAGATGGAGAATCCTAGCCAAAAGAGGCTTACTAGAACCAGTATCTTCTGGCTAAAAGTCTTCCAGTGTAGAGCGTCAATCGGATACTCCTAAGTCGGCGGCACCTTCTCTTTTCCTTCATGATAGCCTTTCTCTGAGCAATGTTTCGCCGGCGATGGCTCCTCTTCCTTTGGAAGATTGGTGCACATGGCCTTTTGGATAAGGAGCGTTTCGATTTCCGTATTAGAGGCGTAACGCGGTTGCTATACGGGCAACTTCCTGTCCATATAAATTAATGACAAAATCAAAAATGATCCAGCTGCTCCATGTCTAACTCACCGTCGCAGAATTTGTCCCAATGCCAAGAAACCATCAGGATGGTCTCATTTTTGATATCAATCTCTGTCAAAGGCTGGTCAACCAGGCCACCCATGATCATATCATCGAGTGAACCCAACCGCTCAATAGTGGAGATATGTAAACGTTCGAGGCTCTCTTCTGCTTCTTCTTGGGTATAACGGAGTGCCTTCGTAAGCCACGAGAGACGGAGATTATTGGGTGTTGTTGACGAATCAAAGGTCCCTTTCATCTGGTTCATTGCATAGTCTTTGAATATCAAGGATAGACCAGGGGATCGATTTGAAGGCAATTGCAATCTGGGCATGCTGACAGGAAAGGCATAAACAATGACTGCGGAGAGGAGGAAGTTGGCGTGTATTTGTTATGTCGCAGATGACTGGCGTAAATTGGAGAGCACAGCAGGTAAAGCCCTTTATGGTACCTTTGCGATTTAAACTTCCAGGAACCACGGGCCTGGCCTACTTGGTACTGTTCCCGCTAGTCTTAAAAAGTCCGGACCATATCTTTCCACAGACTAGGCGAGATGCCTTGTTGCGAACCGATCATGTCCGGTCACGGTCTTCCGGTGCCTTCTAGCCCACTATCGGATCAAAGGCGGCGAGATTAATGGCCTTTCGTCCTTATCCCCTAACAGGTGGATACTATGTAGGACCAACCGCTTACAAGGATCTTCGTTCCGGATCCTGGGAGGTTCGGCCTGAAAAGGAAAGGTTCGGTAACACCTATTGGCTATCGGCTGAAGCACCTTGCCCGATGTTGCATTTCTGACAAGGGGCCCCAGGTGAACCCCTGTACTCCTCGTGCATACAGAAAGGAACAGCCCTATTATATTGACTATCGAGAACGGATCAAACACTTGTTCGATCTAGAACTCAGTTCTAGCTTCTGATATATGAACACTTTAGGGCTAACTTTCATAATCACTGTAGGTGTATGAACTTGACATGCTTGATTATCTATTAATTGAAGGCAAGTCCAACAGATACTGTACTCATCATTGATTAGCAATCGCGATCATGATATTCGTAGCTTTCTCGCCTTCCGAATTGAGCAAGTTCAGCGAAATGTTAGCCGGTTTATGTGCGCCCCGCGATTCTTGCCAGCCCTCACATATATGGTCGTGATAGAGCGTCGCCAATGGAGAATACAGGGATATTCGACCATCGCGATGCATCCACTTATTGAGCCTGGTGGTGAATGAGGCAGTTCATGCGGGTGTGCTTATCATCCAAGTAGCTGGAACGTGCTCCTTATGCAAGCTGGCTAGACCTTGTTTCTCTTGCGCATTTTGACGTAATCTGTTTATCAGCAGTATGATTTGATTGGAAATCGACTTGGCTTGTCGTATACAAGTGTAGGAAGCTTTCCGACGATGGGGCATTGTTCCTGTTCTGCGCCGACCTCTTAACGCAACCGGCTTCCATTAAAACTCGCATGCAGATATAAACCATATCAAATTAAACAAAACCCTAATAGAAAAAAAAAGATAGAAAAGAAAAATCAAGCAGACCCCCATTTGTACCGGCACCTGTCAAGATGACACGCAAGTTTGTATATCACATAAAATTTAATATTTAGTAAAGAAAAACAACAACAATAGCAACAACAAAAACAACAGTAACAGCAACTCCCCTGACAGAGCCTTATGATAAGCCCTAAGTTTGTTGACCGGCGCGATCACTCATACCTGTGCCCCATTTTCAACCTGACCTTGAGTCAAACTTCCGTGACAAGAACTTAATACCCTATTAGTCATTTAGACGGTATGAGAGATAGCATCCCGGTTAGGGCTCTGTGCGTAAAAACAGAGATCTCTGGTGGATGGTGTCCATGTTGGGTAAATGGGCACGGCGATGGGAAACTGGTAGTTCATTGACATGAGGCATACCCTGGCTAGATACCGGTGTAGCGTAGTCGATAGGGCTGAAGATGTTCTGACGGAAATACGGTGTCCAGTTGTCATAGTGACCGGTTACTCCTGAAGTGGAATTCGGGTAGGTTTGAGCGGAGTAGTCGAAAGCTAAGGCTGAGGCGTTGTGCGGGCTGATTATCTCTGCTGCCATGGGGGTGCTGAGCATGGGCTCTGACGATGAATCGGAGTATTGCTGAGGCTTGGCGTAGGAGGGGGGGTCGTAGGCAGGGTTTTGGAAGTTGAGAGGCTCCGCCTTAGAGAACCTGCCTGGGAGAGAGCAGGCTGATGGGATACTGTCAGTAGGTGTGTTTAAGGAGGTAGATGCTTGCTCGAATGATGGGATAGGGTTCATTAATTCTAGGTTGATGTGCTCGGGCTCCTCAGTAGCCACTGAGATGGCGGAACCGTCTTCTTTATCATCCTCACGACTAGGGCCGCGGCTCGTGATGTAGACGATCATGTTGGCGTCGGCTTCACCTCGTTCTAAACGCTCCTCCATCTTACGAACCTGGAGGATCTCGTAAATGATCTCGACATCGGATGGGTGCTTCAAGCTCCGCTCAGTGTCGCCAGCAACATCCTTAAGCTTATTGGCAGTAATGCCGTAAGGACCGAGTTTGCGGATAATGTGAAGCAAGAGCCCAATGCGGTCTGTTGGAAATAAAGTAAGTAGGTAGGTCAACAATCAAGGCCGTAGGGAAACCATACACTCTTTTCTCAAGTGGTCAGGCTCCTTGTGCATAATACCGAGAGGCCACCACTCGGGCCTGGTCTTTTCTGGGTCACCAGTAGTGCCGGGGGCTGATCCCGGTGGTTTGCCACCGTTGTAAGGGTGTCGGACCTGCTTCCGAGGCTCGATAAATGTCCAAGGTGTCCAAGGTGTCCAAGCTGTCCAAGCTGTCCAAGCTGTCCAAGGTGTCCATCGTGTCCATCGTGTCCATCGTGTCCAAGGTGTCCAAGGTGTCCAAGGTGTCCAAGGTGTCCAAGGTGTCCAAGGTGTCCAAGGTGTCCAAGGTGTCCAAGGTGTCCAAGGTGTCCAAGGTGTCCAAGGTGTCCAAGGTGTCAAGGTGTCCAAGGTGTCCAAGGTGTCCAAGGTGTCAAGGTGTCAAGGTGTCCAAGGTGTCCAAGGTGTCCAAGGTGTCCAAGGTGTCCAAGGTGTCCAAGGTGTCCAAGGTGTCAAGGCCAAGGTGTCAAGGTGTCCAAGGTGTCCAAGGTGTCCAAGGTGTCAAGGTGTCCAAGGTGTCCAAGGTGTCCAAGGTGTCAAGGCCAAGGTGTCCAAGGTGTCCAAGCTGTCCAAGGTGTCCATCGTGTCCATCGTGTCCAAGGTGTCCAAGGTGTTCATCGTGTCCATCGTGTCCGAGGATCGCCATGATGGAGACTTAGTCTCTGGGATCTGGACTCTTGAGAACGTCGCTAAAGTCTGTATCAAAATCCCGCTTTGACCTCCGCCAAAAGCAAATCCATCTGATCGGCCTCACGCAGGAAACAACAAGAGCCCCCCGAAGCTAGAGAACTCTTGCCAATGATGACGGTCATGGTAATATACAAGACATTGGTACGATTTGGGCATATATAATCGTGCATATCTATACGTCTCGTCGTCGCGGGTCCTTCAATTCAGTGCCGTGCTGTTTTTCTACACAGTATTATATCTTTTTTGTCCCAATTTCTAAAGACTTGTGCGAAATATGGGTATATCAAGTACCCTCTGGTCTCGTTTCATCGAACTCCTTGGATGCTGCAGGGCGAGGAAGCAGTCACAGGAAGGCCTTCAAGGTTTGGATGCTTCTTTGATAAGTTGGACTGCAAAATAATAACCATTGATCCAGAAGTGGTGTATCAGTGTTCGGCACTGCATCGTGGACCTTCGGTCAAATTGATTTCTGCAGAAGAACTTGACGAGCTTGCAGTGAGTGTCCCGGCAGTGTTGCATTCAGGCTCTAACGGATAATAAATAGAAACAACAGTCTAGTTCGAACTTCAATGTCGGTAATCTGCGCATACGCATACTTGGACAACTGGTAGATAGCAGAAGTACCAATGTTTACCATATGCAGCGCGAAATCAGGAAAACGGAGGAGATCCCGGGCACAAAGGATCTTATGCAGGAGTTGTGGTTTGAGCACTACTGGGCCTCGCAGACAGAGCTGATTAAATCTTCGATTGGACGTGATCTCCTGCAAGACGATGCCTCCAAAGGAGTTAGCGAGCCCTTGCCTGAAGATCACGCTTTCGATTATTCCTGATTGGCCCAGCTTCTCCATACCCTAGATAGTGCCATCATGCAGTTAATCTGAATTATATGGCCGATGAATCAGAGCGGCTGTAAACTAGAACCTATGTTGGAAGGATAATTAAGCCAAGGCCACAGTCGGTCGAGGCTGTAGGCTTTGGTATTATAATCTTGATTAAATTCTACTTGCATTCCCACCGCTAGTTCTATCCAGAAATTGCATCTAGTAGACTTGGATCTGTGGAGATGCGTTGGCGAGCCGGCCTTCACCTATAAAGTCTGAGCCTTCGTCGAACTGACAGCCTTCTGTTTCCTGTTCGGAACAAACTATTTCATTTATTAGCTTCTATTCACTTTACTTCAAGATGTCTGACATGGAAAGGCGGCTCGCAATCTTGATGCAAGCTCTGGTAAAAACGGGCTTGGACTATATTTGTCCGGGATGTTTTAAGCTCTTTTCAGATCCAAATGCTTGCTACAGTCATTGTCGAAAGGAAGGGGATGAAGGGGATGATATCCACAAAGGTCTTGGTCTGATCACGAAGAAAGATTTTCCAGAATTCCTTCGATGCTACCGGGTTGCTATTGGCTTCCAGATAAATGAAAGAGCTCTTCCCTTGGGAGAGGGCCCAGGACGCCGCTCATACCACGAATGTTTCTCTGTTGAGTTTGTACTTAACAATTGTGGTCAGTCTTTTCACCCAAACGCAAGCCCTATGTGTCGAACTGACGATAAAACAGTCGCAAAAAGAGAAATAATCGACGCAATGCGGTTGGCCGTGATTAAGATCTAAATCAACATCCCATCGGGTTAGATAAAGTCATGGTAGTGCGTTGCAGAGGAAACTCGTCGACCGACGGCAAACTAACATCGCAATTTAGATACCGACAGAAAGCTTTCAATTTGACCCCCTCATCCAACGGCAGTCTTTGACAGCTGGGGGGCAGGAGAAGAGCAAAGGAAACGGGCGTGGCGAAAAACCAGTTGGAGGCGTGGTATAAGATTCAGTGATTTGAAGTTGGATTGGACAGTTGTATATATACCCGTCTTTATTATTTCCCATTGACTAGTATGATGCGGATAGGCCAAGAGATGGTCAAAACTAGGTATACAAGACCCCGTCGCCTATGATCACGTGTCGTTCTAATAGCCGTAATAGTCCCCTCAATCTTTCCTTGAAGTTTGCCAACGTGTCCGGTTCACACATTTTCGTGTAGCTGAGGTGGATGGATCGGCACACTGTGTCAAATTGCTCGTCAAAGTTGGCGAAGAATTGAAGGAGCCCCTGGGGTAGAGGCACCATTTTCGAGCTAAAATGCCAGGCGAGAAGAGAAAGCATAGCCAAATCACAATCAGCGAGTTCACCTGCCATACGGTGGGCATAGTTCCTCAGCCGTCTGTTCTTGGCCAAGGCTCTGCGTTTTCCCCAGGGCAAGTAGCGATACTTTCTGAGTGCCTGGCAGGAGGATATCAAGAATGTGGTCCTGTCATTGAGCTTGTGCTTTCGTTTGATTGCGCGCTTGAGGTATTTCGAGCCCAGAAACCACACTTGTTGAACAATTAAAGTCGTTTCGGCGGCTCGGAAACTGGTTCTTGGGAAAGGAAACTTCATAGTTTAGCATATCACTGTATATAATCCAGTGATTGTCTTACATAGAAGTCTTCAACTAGCGACATGATAGCAGGTGCTTGGGATTCTGTTGGAATACTGGAGCATGGTTCCGGTGTAAGATGGGCTGGTCCAGTATTTGTGTTATGCCCGAGATGCTCCCGGGTCCCTTGATCCAGATTTCGGACGAATAAGAAGAGATTATTTCCTGGATGCGACATTGGTCTTCTAATAGTAGTATCGCCATACCACAGACGCTAACAGGAGGCTTTCCCGGCCTATTAAGAGCAATTATTTTGGCCCACTCCCAAATACAAAGCCTTTCTAAAAGTTGAAATTTCCGTTTTACTGAAAAATAATGTAAACTTAGCGCCATTGGGCAGCCGGAATACTTCTAGCCCTTCATACCATGTGTTATCTGCGTCCGCCTGGAGCGGATCGATGCTAGTTCAGGGCCACTGTGGAGATCAATTGTATGCAGCTTTCATTGGATAACTGACTGAGTGCCCGAGAACTGCATGCCGATCTCGGTTATAGGGATAATTTTCTCCATTGCATTTCTTTTTGCGCCATTTCGAATTACCAAGAAATGACCCTTCTTACTTGGTCCCTGCACATGGGGGTTCTCGGAGTGCCCGAGTGCATTGCTTAGAAAGGATGTTTTATTTGTGCCAGGGCGTTCCCCAAACTCCAGCTCTTCAACTCCCTCGTACAGTACCGTCCATTGCATACATTGCATCCCTTTCAGTCACCCGCAATGGACTTTCGACCAATCTTCCAACATTTTTCTCATAGTGAGTAAACTTATCATCCTGTCAACTTCGATACTGATAGGCCTGAAGCCATAGTCTTGAATGACCCAAGAGGGTATTCTATGACACCTTGCCTCAGTATTCTGGCAGCATGTAGAGAGAGATATGGTCAGCTTGAAACCGGCGCACTCTCACCTGCCTACATTTACCTGGTCATGATCGAAAATTCGACCTACTATACAATGAAGGGAGAATTGGGTCAGCTTCTTCGGCGATTATTGTATGATCATCTTCAAGAAGAGTGGCTCAAAGAAACTGATATGGGCCGTTTCATTCATGTTACTCTAGCGGTCAAAAGAGAAGTGCTTATTCGGTGTGATATATTTTATGACATGCGCGGCTATACCTCAGTAGCCGGGAATGTGGAGGGGACTGTCCTCGCCGAAAGAGCCATTCTGGAGACGTTTCAGCCTATCTTCGACTCTGATCTGGCTATCGGAGCGTGGGTGATTGAGTTCTCTTTTTCCGACTTCCGGCCGAGGGTCTCTCGGATAGGTTCACTTGAGGATTTGTGTTCGATATTTCGCCCTCTATGTTAAATTTTGTCCTCGATTGACAGGACATTTAAGAATTGATATACATGGATTTGAGCGTGCTCACAGCATAGATGCGAGCTTTTGTATAGAGGCATGATCTTTTTATTAGCTGCATGCTTGAAGTTCTGGAGACAGCTAATATAGCACACCTACACCACCCATGTGTACTTGCTTGCTCCAGTTGTTAGTGTCAGTATACGAGTTAACTTTCTAATGTCTTTATAATCAGAGTTAGGTATGAAGCAAGCCTTGGTTATGTATTAGCAGTGATCCTAATGCATGTGTTTGTTCGGATCGGGCAAGGTCAAGCAATGGAGAAGGAGAATGGAGAATGACATTATTGAGGTAACAGGGTGAGATTTGCTATGGTGGCTAACGTAGAGCAGCATTAGGTGTATATTCATACTGGTAAGAACGAAAAGAAATACTCCATTGAGCAGCTATTGACAGATTGCTGCAACGATGATAACATAATCCGACGATTTAAATATACAAGACCATTTCCCCTCAAACACATAATGTTCCACAAGCCCTAGTAGCCTGATAAACCTTCTCTTGAAGCTCTTTACAGACTCCGGTTCGGCCATTGTCGTGTATCGGCGATGGATATCAGTGCAAACATCTTCGAAGATTTTCGAAGGCTCGTCGAAGAATAGAAGAAGCTGACGGGGAAGAGGCACACTAAAATCTGCGTTGAAATGCCAGGTGAGAAGTGCGAATATTTTCAGAGAGCCGTCGGTGAGGTCTTCCACCATGGCTTGCACAAGCCGATTCAAAATGCTGTTCTGGGCTAAACGTTTCCGTCCCTTCCTGTATCCATTCTTCCTGAGATGCTGGCAGGCTACCACTAGCGATGCAATCTCAGGATCGAGATCGTGTTGCCATCCAATTGCATTTGCCAGGTCCGGGGTACCCAGCGACCAGATTTGCAACGCTTTTAATGATGTTTGGGCTGATATCTTGAGGTCGGCTTCGGAAATCTGTATAATCAATCTTAATAATCAATCTTTGTACGGGAAGAGAACGAAGGCATTTGCCCTTACCATAGTTTCCGTGATAAAGGCAGACGGTGGAGGACTGGGCAGGTGTATGCACAATGGAAGGGACAAACCACTTGCATGGGGATCTCCCATGTATATTAGGGTTTTGGAGTGGGTGTGATATACCTCGGCGCACGGACGCGAATATTACAATACCTTTCGATTAAATGGTAATTTTCATTTTTTGACTGCGCTTGTAATGAGACGGACGTGCCCTACTTAGTTTTAGTAGTTCATGAATGCTCCATACTCGACGTAGCGAAGTGTCCTAGCAGCCAATCCCACCTATTCCTTGTGTAAACATCCTTGTAATAACGCCCCTTGCCTTCTTTGCGAATTTTTACCAGCTACTCTCATGGGATTTACAAATTAATAAGTGACCCAGAACGAGCTAGCCCTTAGTAGGCAAGCATCACAAGTTTCCCCGCCCAACACCGCGGAGCATAAAAGGCTCTCGGGGTTCCCCTTTACATCGTATATAACCCCCATCGCCGCTTGATCTTCGGCCAGATAAGACCGACTCTCTTTATTCCTAGTTGCCCCCGAATCATCCCAACTTCAATTCTTTGGACCATGGCGATTAACAATGGCCACTGGCTTCCCTGCCTGGATCCACAACCTTCCAACTCCCTTGCCCCTGGACCAAGTCCCCCGTCATATCCGCTTAGTAGGAGAATCATTAAACATCCCTTCGGGACAGGTATGTCCAGCACTGTCTGGGTCCAAGTTCCTCAAACCCAAGTTACAAGGATATAAATGATGCTAATTTGCAATAAGAAAGGGGTATGGCTGATCAATCTTATGTTCAGGCCAACTGCTTTGAACCACAGCCAGCCTCGACCCAGGCGGAAGCACATGTCGGTTTTCATTCTCATGGCAAAGCAATAATTTCCCAGAACATAGACGAATACGCCCTCATCAACCATACCATTGGGTTCCATGGCCAGGAAGCATTTAGCAATATGCAGAAGTCATACAAGAGGGTGGCCATGCCAAGCCAAGCTGTGCACCAGAGCTTGAAGTGAGGAAATATTATTATTTTCCGTGATGAATATTTATGCTGATATATGAGTTTGTGTAGGACACAAAAGCATAATGGTCCCAATAGTTGTGTGCCCCTTCAATTCAGCAGCCTCCCCGCGAACGACAATACGGCGCGAGGGCTTTTATCAACTAAGAGCCCGCTGCCTTCTACTCATTGCAAAAGAATCTTCCCCGTTGAGTCTGACTTCTCATTGATTGACCAATTTGTGGCTAGAAACAATCCAGCCCTGGAAAACATACTTTCAAATCTCAAGCGTTGCGATGCAGCTCTCCTGGAGAGCTTCTATCGATCTGCCTTCGAAGGGTTGGACCCGGACACATGTGAAGCTATTTTGCATCTATGGATGAGAGCTTTGAGCCCAAAGGCCTTGGTTGGGATCCAAAACACATATTTGAGGGAACTGACGTATCCTGGTTTGTGCTTCCAAAAACCCATTACCCTTACCCGGACTGACCATTGAAGATACACGAGAGGTTCTCTGTCATATATTGCGCGGATGCCCTGGAGAGGAAATCCCTTTTAAACGGCTTCTGGAGACACTACGCTTGGTTAGTATCGAAGGCAAGAAAAGAGTGGAGGTTGAAACGCGTTTACTCCTGCGTGAGATTGAAGTTTGGAGAGAGTTATACCAGTAACCATTTTACGGCGCTCGCTTGATAGTTACGTTTTACTGAGAGATCCTGTATATTTGTATCTCACCATGTATAGCTGAATGGGTGCTACCTATCAGTGACGGTTTTGACAAAATGAATCGTGGCCGTATACATTAAGATTATATTCAGAAATATGTAGTTTCAAATGTTGACGAGGATATTGGCGCAATTCCACCATTCTGTTATATGCCTGGGGATCTTATAAAGTAGACCAAAGCAAGACAAAAACAGCTACGTGTATTTTTGTTATCCATTAACCGTACTCTCTCCTTCCACAGAAATCTCTCAAGAACGTAGCTTCATCCATATCACCGTTGACCAAAAATGGTCGACGGCTTCCGTAATCACGGTAGACCACGGTTTCGCTCGTAGGACCTGCACTTCCGACGAGAAACATGCTTGTACCGCCAAATGTGCAGTTTTTGAAGGTATACGTCGTCTGGGGCTTGCGATCGACAGCCTTTCTCTTTTCGCGACAGCCGATGGTGTCTGGTGCAAGTCAATATCCAAGCCACATATATAGAATGCGCGTCATGGGTACCTGGGTGTCTCAATTCGTCGGAACCGGAAAGCAGATGGGGTTTCGTGCTGTGCGAGCTGCAGGTCACGCGTAATGAATTAGCCACAGGTTATCTGGAGATGGAAGGGCTCTCGCTGGGACCTTATGGCCAGACGTACCTGGCTACCAACATTCCCCTTGATGTCGAAATTGGCTTAGGGTTGACCTGAAATGGACCTTGTATATTGATTAGCAAAGGAATGCAACAGTAGACTTCAGGAAACAGTTCTAAGCACGAGCGTATCATACCGTAGCAATCTTCTCTCTTCTCTGGATGTGACTGGATACTTCACCATCGAGGCGTTGCCTGGATCGAGGTTGACTTGTAATTTCGCATTCTGAGGCCCGCCTTCTAGCCATTTAATGGTCATCCTGAAAGTAGGCGAGACTGAATAGAGAAAAGTCTGAAGTGCTTAGGAAACAGGGCTCCATGAACTGATCACTAGGCAAATGGGATGATGAAGAGAGGACAGAATGTGAGGGGGAATGTATCGGCTCTCGGCCATGGGCAAATTTCCTCTAGTAATAATGCCTAGGTATGGCTTCGTAATCTATGTGCTTAAAATTCGATAATAACGCTCCGTGGGTCCCTGTATGAAAGTGTCTACCATTCACAAACGTGCCATGCAGCAGCTAGACTAGAAACAAATGCGGAACGACCTGTAAACCTGCTACGTGGGCCCTGGTAACGAGGTTCAACCATTGAGAAGACCTGCTCAACCGACAACTAGGTCAAGGTTCAGTCCAAGGCACTTAGGCCAGTCGCGTCTACCTCGGGCCACCTCTTTCAGACAAGATCAAACTTTAGTTCTACGCTATCTCCTAGAAGTCCTCGCATAAGACTAGCCCTCACTAATACAAAGCCCCCAGAGCGAGAAAGAAGCGCCAACCCCCACCGCTATTCTATTTTCCTCCCCGGCAATGAGCAATCATCATCTTTGTTCTTTCCCGCTATCAACACCCTGCATGTTGAGCATCCCTTGAAGCAACCCTGTCACCGATATTCTTGAAGATCGAGCGTCCATCAAAAGAAGCCTCACTCCTTATCAACATGAGCACACGAGGTCTGTTCTCTTCTGAGCAAATGAGTCACACAAAATTACCGCAACATTCTTCGAGATATCCTATGGGAGTGGTCGACAGATGTGTTGAGACTGGCTCTGAAAACAACGACTTTGTCTACGAACAACCTCCCCCAACACCACTTGCGCTCTCTTCATCTCCGACAACCATACCCCCCAAATATCGCGAGATCCAACCTCGTCTCAGCGGATGTGGCATCAATCCCAAAACGCCCGATGACACACTGCTATTGAAGCCTCCGAGGTGTCGAGGAGGTAAAACGCGCCAGAACCGCCAACGGCGGCCACAAGGGAGAAATAGGGAGCCAAAGCCAGTTCAACTCGAGGCGGATGCCAACGTGGTCTCTTTTGCTAGAACCAGGAGCGAGAGGTTCGAATTGCCAAATCGTTTGATACCTCCACAAATTCTAAGGCTGACTCAAGGACCATAAATTTCAGTTCCGTACCCGTCAGCCAATATACGGATTCCAGCCAGTTCTCGAGCAGCCAGGAGCCTTCCGTCGTACCTTATCCATTCTCACCGTCGAACAACATTGCGGGCCCGGAAGTCCGATTGCCTTTTTCGCCTAACGGTGCTTCCGATGCTCTTTTCGCCGACCGGCCAGCCTATCACCATAATGTGCACTGCTCTCTTGATCCGCCAGATATCCAGGTTTCATGGCCGAATCGTTTCTTTGAGCTAAGCCAGGATCGTGATCCCATGAGAGCAGCTTCCGTTCGATTCGCGGAGAACCTTGAAAGGACGCAAGTTCTGCAATCGTTGAGCATTGTGCAGGATTATATGGCGAAGCATCCTTCGGTCTTTGAAAGCCAAGCCCCTGAGATGGTCCAGAGATGGATGTTGGACATTGAAGGCGTTAAACTACCAGGGTCTTTGTCCGAATGAACAAAAATGCGAATACATGCGTGTCCTTGACCTAGAGCTTTTATGTTCAGCCAGCAGGTGACAGGAATATACGTAAGATACCACCTTCGTGCGTTCATGAGTATGATAGATATTGATTTGTTGGCTATATATCCTTGGTTCTTGGCATGCCTCCTCACATAGCAAACAAAATGATCCAATATACTATCAGTTCTTTCGGAGATGACTTTGAGCTTTGAACTGGGAACCGGGTGTCTGCGAAGCTTCCCACATCCACGGGTACCGCAGATTATCCCCAGCCTTTTCCCCGTAAGCCCGGTCCTGCCATTTCTTCGGGCGAGCTGGCGACCTTTTCTGTTGGATAAATCTTTGGAGCTTGCATTGAAGCCCTTGATAGCCGCGGCGTGGGCGACTTGTAAATTGACGATTGAAGCTCTCAAGGACATCCGGCCATTTATGTCTGAGAATGACGCGGTAGTACCAGATGAAGTACACTTCTTCTTCGTTGTATACTTTCCGAGAAGGACGGCGGTGGGAAGGGCTTTGACTCTTGGTTATTCCACGTTTGATAGGATTGGAAGAATGAGCATGTATATCTGAGAATGGCACCTGCTCTTGATATTGCAAATTCAAACTCTCGGTATGGGCGCCGCTTTCATCAACTGATGATGCCGATGGGTTGACTGCCATAAACAGAGCACTTCCAGGGTCCTGGGTCCCTTTATGTGAGCTAGGTGGTGGATGGTGGTGCCAGGACAGCGTCCGATGGTTCAAGAGCGAACTAATCTTCATCGGGTCACCTAGTGTTGATGGCTGTTGGGAGAATGACCCTTCGGTGGTCATGACGATCTCCATGAGCAAGAACAACAGAAGGATTATAGAGTGAAAAGAACTGACGTCCTGTATTTAAATATCATACCTGCTGCAGCATCATCACAGTAAAGCTAGCGCTTATCTTTTATAGAAGCGTTTGGACCTAACCCCTGGAGCAAAGCTGAAAGCTTACCGACCAATGGGTCCAGCCGCATGACACGTCTGAAATTTATAGCTCATGAATTATTCTTTTTGTAGCTTACCTGCTATTAAATACCAGAAGCTTGAAATACCGGTATGGAAGACAAAACGGTTTAGAACCAGACCCTGGACTAGCTGTAATGTTCGATTCAAACCAAGGTATAGAGGTCTTTGAGCAGACATGTGTCAACAACTCCCCCACTGCTACGAATGTCTGGTTGCAGAAGAACTCATTCTGGAGCCGCCATGGAGAGAGGATCACGTATACCTCAATTCATTCAGCTGCTTAGCCAAAGCCTTGGGTACGAACCATGCTTTGCCTCTCTCCATATCGTATCAACTTGCTGGGGTTGTTCATAAGACGTAACTCTGGTTCGCGCCTCAGGACTTCGCAGATTGGAACTACTCCACCACCCTGTTCTCCGTCATTATGAGCTTGGACGCTGCTGGTACATGTGAGGACATTCAAAGGCGCATTTGCAGGACCGATCTGTACAAGATCGTAAATATGGCTTCTCCAAACATTGCGGCTAGAGTTTACCACTCTAGGAGAAATTTCTGGGGCACATCGTGAGAACAGAGTCGGGGGAAGCATTATTATTGATGTAAATGAGTAATGTAAGTTTAGTTTGCGAATTCCCCTGGCTTTACTAGGACTTCTTCCCGCTAATAGAGGGATCAGCGGGGACTCCCACAGCTTGCCGTCCAATTATGCAATCCTACGTAGGAAATTGCAATCGTAGGAAATTGCAATCGCACCAGCTTCTGCCGGGGCTAAGTAGGTCGTTACTATTGGTCTTAGGTACATAAAGGGCGTCTTTCCCCCAGCCGATTGCATGCTCGGATATTTTCCTGCCCTGAGCGTGGTCACTGTAATGACGAGAGGAAATTGTTTGTCGATAGAGCATGGCTTTGGGGCTCTTGGGCTGGTCGCCCTCATGTGCTGGGATGCTCTCAAGGCCCTCATCATATCACACACAAGCAAAAGGTTGCTTGACCAATCAGAAACACTAGTTCCGTCCCCACTTCTACTAACATACACTGTCTTCCAGAAAGTCGGTATTTCCATCTTTTTGATTTTTTGATTTAAAAAAAATTGAAAAATTGAAAAAAAAAAACTTTTTTTGCGCCAATGCGTAGCGGCGTCATACTCCATGAGTCGGGGATAGAATGGCAGTCATTTTTATCTTATTTGCTGGGCGCCTAAGGTCAAAACACCGCGCATCTCTATTGGATCATCATTCAGACGGACTGTCGGAGTGAGATATTCGACCATGTTAATAAGCATGATTGGGAATAGTTGCGCTCTGTGGCATGTATATACGGAGCCATATTACCTGGCATAAAGTAAATTCATCTGGACAGAAAAAGCGCCACCAGAGATAAACCAAAATTTCAATTCTAATCAACTATTGATTGCACCAGGGAGGAAATACTTCTACCTTGGGGAGTAGAGCAGAGCAAGCCAAAAGAAGAGCAGCCACTCCAAACGACGACCGTTTGTGGCGCCCAATTTGTGGGAGCACCGCCTGTGCGTCAAGGGTTAATCTCAGGCAGATTAGGGGTCAAAACCAGGTTCAACCAAACTCGAGAATTTGCATAAACATTGTCAACCCACTCCCAGTCGTGTGCTCTGCCCTTCTTCAAACGCGATTTGCTATTCCCAGTCTGCCATTCCTGATTTTCGGAGCAGTTTCTATTATTTCTTATTTTTCACCCAACAGTGAGTTCTTCCCCCATATTCTGGCTGATGCTACAGAGTCTGACCTTCACAGTAACGGATAGTGTTTGACTCGCTGCTTCTCGCTTTGTTTACTATATCGACTAGTATTAGTCAATTCTCGGTAGAAGCTACACTCTTTGTCTTGGGGTTCTTCATGCTAAAACAAACAGCAATTGCGGGAGTCGGTTGCATTGCATGTCTACTCCGACAGACATCCATCATACGAGCAGGCCTGGACCAACCGTCTCGTCATCTTTCACTTCACCTTCCGAATCCCTCTCGATGTCTAGCAGTGGAAACTCTAAGCGGTCTACTCGAAAACGGCGGGCTTTTTCGTGGGGTGATATGCCCCAAGGCGCACCCTGGGACCTGACGGACCAGCCGAGCAAGTGGACTCCAGACATGACGAACACTCCAATCCTGGATATAGACACATGGGTGCGACGGCCAGTTGAAGAGCGCCGGAAGGAGACAGAGCAGAAAGGAAGGGTTCCACGGCCCATGAACTGCTTCATGCTGTACCGGTGGGCCAATACAGAAAGTATCAGAAGACTATCGCAACGGCACAACCCTCGAGACATCTCCTCTATTGCGGGAAAAAGATGGAGAGAAGAACCACAGAGCGTCCGCGACAAATTCCAACAATTAGCCGAGATTGAGCACGACGGTCATGCCGAAGCGCATCCAGGCTACAAATTCAAAAGGAAGGCGCGAAAAAGGCAATCCATTGCCAATTCTGTGGCGCATCTTGGGAGTTCTGAACCTTCTGAGCATAACAGTTGTGACTGGTCTTCCGTACAGGAGTTTGAAACTGGCATCCAAACCCCTAACAATTATCCCTGCTCGGGCACTCATCCCGAAGATATTCCGGAAACCCTCATCGCTCCCATTGAAGGTGTTCTCCAAGGAGACTGCTTCAAGGGCTTGATTATGCTTCCTGGAGAACCGCACTATGACTTGCTGTGTCCCCGGCCAATCCACCCCCTGACTAACCCTCTCATCGATGGGAGCTATGTGGACCCTCGGTGGCAAGGAAGCCTGTGTCATCTATAGATTTTGCGGGAGAGTTGTTCTTATAAGTCATCTGTAGCCAGATAACTGCGATGCTTTGGCTTTTCTCGAAGCAATCTGGCAAAGACTGGCCAGCATCTATTCTTTTGAGCTGGTGTGTGTGCTATGAAAGTATTTACTAGCGGCCAGGTCAATGTATAGAATGGTCTAAATTCAGCCAATGTTGAGTATTTCATGTGAAATTATGTTTATTCCTTGATAGCCTATATTTCCTCAAAGCCTATATGAGCAGCACAGTTATATCTGATTCTCAGTCGCCAATCTCCGATGCTTGCTTTCCAAGGACTTCGTGCCATAAACTTGTACGACACTCAGTGACTGAGAGTTGAAATCTGACATCACCCAAACCAGGCCATGTGTAACTTAATTGGGGGCTTGCTACCAAATTGGATTTGATAGACGAGGAAGTATAAGGGGTAGACAGCACAGGCGGCTATCAATGAGGAGGCTCACCCGCACGATGGTAATACATTTGCTGCGCCAAGGATGGGAGCGGAGGGCCCTGGTACCGCTCAGCACCGCGTCCCTGCAACTCGTGAAGGGGATAGTGAGGAAGACCGGTTGGGCTGCTCAGGAAGGATGCTGAGACTGATATCGGAACAACTGCTTCCGACCTCATGTCAGAATACGTGGGACCACTAGTATAGGGTGTGAACAAACCGCCTGTGTGAGTGCTTCCTGGCACACCGCTAGTTTGAGAAGCCCCGGACCGGGAATTGGGCCTGCAAAATTGGGAGTTTGCAATTCGGGAGTTGGGCTGGCAAGTGGGGTGGGGGTTGTTTGGGGTTGGGATATCGACGTCTCGTTCTTGAGACTGCGATGTGTTCTGCAGATCTGTGCGCGTTCCCAGTTGTGCAATATTGGCGTCTGAAGTACCAATTGGGAGTGACCGCTGGTACCCAGCTCCTTCCAATGTTCGGCTGGACAGCCCCGAGTTATTTGAACTTGCCAGTTCATGCTCAGGGGTAAGCTGATTGGGGCGTCCTCTTCCACCTGCAAATGCTAATGAAAACAGTCAGTGTGAGAAGCACAGACGGATAGATGAAGAAAAGTGAAGTATAAGGTCAGGTGACACCTAGATCTGATACTCTTTAAAGAGCCAAGTGACTATGACGGACACTGCATTAGAGGAGAGCTTACTCTGGGGCCCGTTTTTCTGTGGCTCATTTTGGCCATCTCTTCTCTGCCCGACGCACTTGGATGCTCGCTGGCTTCCTTGCCCATTAGGCGGAGCGTCTCGCTCGTTGGTCTCCAGCTGGGCAATTACATTTGGATCAGTTGGATGAACGGTACCGCCATTGATTGCTGTGAATATGGATGGAGGTTTTGGCGTTTTTACAACTCGGTGGCGCCGATTGCCCAACGTGGAGGTATCTTCGGCGTTTTCAGGTGTGGAACACACCATCTGTTCGGAAGCGGATTCAAGGGCAACAGCAGCCGGCGAACTTTGACCTACTGCTTCTTCGCCCTCATGCAATGGTGGAGGCATGTTGCGAGAAAAACTGTCTGCGTTGTCTAGGACCTGCGACTGATTGAGTTGTGGCGATCGAGGTCGCTCCGACGGTGGATACGTGAGTACGGCATTCTCATTGCTTGGTTCTGCTATGGTATGAGATGGATGCAAGCTGGGAATGTCGGGCCCAATGATGGCATTGAGTGATTGTGGTACCCGCGTAGTATCGAGAACGACAGGAACAACCGGAGGAAGTGGACTTGGGATGGGGGCTGAGGTTACATCCTTACGGCGAGAATCTGCCTTCCTCTTTTTGCGACAAGCTGTATCGATAGCAGAAGACGTTCGATAGTGGCCAAAGTCTCTCAGAAACGCAACTTCAAGTCTCTCCTTTGATAGGTTTTTCCGTTTCATTTTCATGTGCCACTCTGGTAAACGGTCCAGGTCCTTATCATTCCAATTGCGATGAGAACGTGCCGCTTTAGACTTCTCATGGAGACATCTTATAATCAATTCTTCGTCAACCAAAGCTCTTTCAGTGTTGTCGGTGGTTGGCCCATCTATCCCGCAGTTTTGAGGGTGATGCTCAGTCGAGCCACCCGCGGAGCTTGGTTGAGGGACTTGGAAGGGCATTGATTCCCTGAGAACAGTCAACGCACCGAGTCCGCTTTCTGTGTGGCTTTCATCATTGGAACCCTCATTTTCTGAACCTCTAGTCAATGGATTTTCACATGATGAAGTTTGCGGAGAAAGTCTCTCTGATGATTGGCTGTCATGTACCGTGTCTTCCTGCTCCATCTGCATTGCACTGGACTCAGTACAATGGATAAGCGTTTGGCCTAGCTCTCCAAGTGTGGTACCGCTTTCAGAGGGATGCCGAATTAGAGATTGGATAGGTTCTGATATCCGAGGGGGTTCTAAGGGAGAGCTTCGAGGCAAGCAAGAACCACCCATCTCTGATGTTGCGGCGAAGACATTAATTGGATTACCATTCCTTGGCTGACTTTCGCCCACCAGATCTGGATGGGCTTTAGGCGATTCTTCCGCCCGATGGCTTCCTCGAACTGGTGACTCATTTTGACTTGTACCTGCTTGAGATTCACGCTCCTGAGGTGCGCGCTGGCACCTTGACATTTGATTCACAGTATCCTGTTCAGGTGCTGCATGTAGATCGCTGGTTTCTGATTCTGGGTCAACCGGTTGAACACCATGAAGGGCGTAAAGGTTTCCATCCTCGCAGTTTTCAGAACTCAGATAAGGAAGCAGATTCCGGGCTAGACGTAAAGCGTGAACCTCAACGCTCGATCTCGAGATCAATTGTTGGGTGGAATCCACTGATCCAGAGGGTTGAGACGGCGGTGAGGAGGAGCATGGTGTCAATGACACAGGTCTTTTGCGCGAAATCTTCTTATTGCGCTTCCTAAAAGGACTTTTTCCTGTTAAGGAATACACTTTTGCCTCTATAGCATAGAAGGTCCGTTTTTGTTTGAATGTTCGATGAAGATTTTGTGCAATCTTTTCCTGCGACTGATTCTTCCGTACTTGGTCTTCAAACCATAGAGGAAGTTGCTTCAATACTTCTGCAGGCCAAGCCTTGTTTTTGAGAACTGGTAAATCCAAATTATTAATACGTTTCTTCAACCTCTTCAGTGTCAATGCCACGTTTCTTATGCGTATTACGTACAGTTCCGTGTTCCAGCACCACGTTTTGAAGCACTGGCTTGCGCGTCTGTCCTTTGATTCTCGATAGCCATTCCATCCGGCGGATCAACGTCAATCTGCACTTGCATAAAGTTTGCTGGCTCTTCGGCTGATTCCAGAGGAAAGGGCGAGCCCGCCGATCTTCGACTTGGCTGCGGATTGCGGCGGAGGATTCGATCTCTCCTTAGTACCTCTTCAAGCACAGTGTTATTGGCTTTGATGACTGCGATGCGACGTAAGCGAGTGAATAGGATAAATATAATGTTTGAGTGGGCTTACTTTCTGATGCAAGTTGATTCATCTGTGATGTCATTTCGGCTGTCAGCGCCAAGGTGTTTAGTTCTGTCTGTACGTCCTTTTCGTAGGACCATGGTTGAATCAGCTTCCGGGGTAATCCTGAAAGCACCATTTCATGTTGGAAAGCAGACAACTGGACAATCACGCCCCGGTCCCGCATATGGAAATGGTAAGTTCCATTCCCTTTGTATTCAGTCTCATGATTTCTTTCCTTGACAACGTCAAGCCAATTGATATTGGCACTGGCTTCGTCGTTGTGGAGCTGAAGCACACAAGGCTTCGGTGCTTCAAACATCACTTCTATTGTCTTCCCTAGGGCGTCGCTTATGAGGGGAACGTTCAAGAACCCAGCAAAGCTCTCTCGCCCCGCTAGGGCCCTGAAATGTGACCGAGAATGCTGAAGGACCAAAGACAGCTTGTCTTGAAAAGGCTTAAAATGTTCAGAATACACGTTTTTCATTTCTGGCAGACAGTTCAGCATGCAGTCATCTTCTCTAATGTTGAGGCCAGAGCCTTCAACAGTGACAGCGTTGGTAACCATCTAGAATGTGACTTGGCCTGAGTAATATCAGTTAGAAACCTGTGGGCACATAGAATAAGAACAAATTACCTAAGACAGACTGCCGTTTAATCGAGGACAAACGTGGCAGTGACAACGTTTCATGAAAAGGAGATTGTGATGTCCGGATGCTACGCAGAGGCCCCGACAGCGCTAGTTATAAATCCATTCGTTGACATCACGTGTGTGGAATGCTAGAGTATATATTACCGCTATATTAATTGGGTGGGGGTCTTTTCTTTTCTTTTTTTTTTTTACCCCCTGCGCTCCGTGGATCGTGTTCAAACAACAATAATGGGTTGTAGGTCATATTCCTGCGTGTCTAAAATGATGCCTTGGCCGGAGTAAAGTACACTTTTAGTGGGAAGCTCGAGTCCCGAACCTGACCCGTTTGAAGCTGAGTCCACTACTCGTACCTGCGTCCAAATTGTTATCAAGTATAATTTTAGTGCGGGCGGTTTCTTCCATAATCTCGCTTCCAACTCAGAGAAAGGAGGGGATGGGAATTACTGATTGGGCGGGGATTCGAGAATAGGTCGGCCCCACCTCCCGTTGTGCTTTCTGTTCAGACTAGAACGGAATAAAATACTGAGTCTAGCCAATGAGACTATACCGCCGCCAAGTGCGGTTGGGAATCTGGATTTTTACACGGATGCGGCTAGTGATAGGCGCGTTAGGTACGGACGTCGTAGATCAAAGCACGTCATTACTCCCGCCGTTCATGCTCGTGAGACTTAAAAGGCCGTGCATTGATCACCAGAGCCGGATAATCCCGCAATCCTCTCAGTGTTGACTCCGCTTTGAAATCGTAAATCAAGCCCGCCTGAGGAGACAGAAGGTCAATAACAACCCGAATATACCCATGATATAACAGCCATATTGTGTGAAACCTCATTGCTTGTACTCACATGATTGTCTGGATAATTTTTGGTTGTGTTCAACACGAGAGGATCATTATTCTGCTAATAGCCATATTTGAGATTTGGTTGACTGAAAATGATAGCAAATGTTGCCGTTTGATCACCCTGTAAATTTTTTTTACGAATTTTGGAGAATAGTTGGGTACCGCAGATTTCAAGGGTTAATGAAAGCTGTTCACAGTAATCCTACACGTACCAGGCAAAGGCCCGTCTTTTTCTTTGCTGGCAGGTGGTTCGTCTAATGCGCAGAATGTTCCTGATTCGGGGTTGTCAATGTTGTTTAGGGAAAGAGTGCTTGCGTTGAACAAATGGTGGGGATCACCAAGCCAGATGACCAACATGATCCGATTAATAATTGATCGCTAGTTTAGATCTTAACCGCTCTTCTTAACCGCTCTTCTTAACCACCCTTCTTAACCACCCTTCTTAACCACCCTTCTTAACCACCCTTCTTAACCACCCTTCTTAACCACCCTTCTTAACCACCCTTCTTAACCACCCTTCTTAACCACCCTTCTTAACCACCCTTCTTAACCACCCTTCTTAACCACCCTTCTTAACCACCCTTCTTAACCACCCTTCTTAACCACCCTTCTTAACCACCCTTCTTAACCACCCTTCTTAACCACCCTTCTTAACCACCCTTCTTAACCACCCTTCTTAACCACCCTTCTTAACCACCCTTCTTAACCACCCTTCTTAACCACCCTTCTTAACCACCCTTCTTAACCACCCTTCTTAACCACCCTTCTTAACCACCCTTCTTAACCACCCTTCTTAACCACCCTTCTTAACCACCCTTCTTAACCACCCTTCTTAACCACCCTTCTTAACCACCCTTCTTAACCACCCTTCTTAACCACCCTTCTTAACCACCCTTCTTAACCACCCTTCTTAACCACCCTTCTTAACCACCCTTCTTAACCACCCTTCTTAACCACCCTTCTTAACCACCCTTCTTAACCACCCTTCTTAACCACCCTTCTTAACCACCCTCTACTTGCCACTAGATATCTCTGAATATTATTTGCGACGATGCTCAGTAGGTTGTTTGTTGACGCACACAGATGTGCTGACCTCAAGAATTCATTTATTAGGTATGTTAGCCAGATTTCAAATTTAAGAATTAGAGAAAGCCAAATTAACATTTCGCAAAATACAAAGTTTACTTGTGTTTCTCCCCCAGCAGGTGATTGGACGTATCAGGTTGTGCATCTGGTCATGAAAATCTGCCCACTTTACGATTACACTGACTTAGTCTGGAGGTCCATCCGCTATTAAGCAAGAGTAGCGTCACTGAGTGTCATTTAGCCGACCTTCAATTTACTGACCATCGGGGGCTTCTGTACGAAAATCTATTTCACGATTGATTGGACATGCTATTTTTCTGGGTTTGGATCAATGTTATTAGTCGATACGGACACGTGATGAATAATGATTGGGGATCGGAAAACTGAACAAGAAGTGATGTTATACAACAAAGATATACGTACACATTCAGACTCTTTGTGAGATTTCACGCCTAAACTCAACAGGCAAAGACTTCCACAGGGGTAGAATCTAATAGAAGAAAAGATGGGAAAGACCAGTACCAATGCAACCGTGATGCTTCAGATCACACGCCCTTCTCCTGTCAAAATAATCTTTTATCATGTATCAGGAGCTATGGAGGCTCGATAACGCCGAATATCTTCATCTTCTTTTCTGACCCGCTCCAGCTTGAAGAAATTGTAAAGCGCAAGAAGTGCTGAACAGATGAGAAGAGTTACTCCAGTAACAACGGTTGTTATAATAGCCATTACCGACCAATCCCCACCTTGAGATGTACAGACATTGATGACAGTGGTCAGCAGCCCGGCAGCAGCATGTAGGCATAGGGGTCTAGTTCAGGGTTAGATTTGGTTCTGGCTTCTTAGTTAGGATTTGCTCACTTACACAAACACTTTGTTGATCAGCCAGGGGTAGTTTCCCCTGAGCTTTGGGAAATGCATCAGCCACATGAGAGCCGCAATTCCACTAACAAAAAGCAAGCACGCAATGGCGAGTAGTGGGGGGTTCTGAATCATATGTAGAACTGCACGGCCGGTCCTGTTGGTTTGTAACGTCTTTTCAACCTGGTTTGAGGTCTGCAATGAAGTGAACGTGCCGGGAATGACCAGATAGCCGGCCAGCAGTGCCCAGTTAGCCGCACCAACCGTGATACTGAAACGCATGTCCATTTGTGCTTCTTCCCTAAGCATTCTGGCATAGGTAGTTTCGTTGGCATGATGTATCTGGTAGGCTCTACACAACCCCGGGGTCACATCCGCAGCTGAGCAAGGCGGAACAAGCACAGGGTTTATTCCAGGAAGTGGGGACTTTTCCGATCCTATCTTCACTGGCATACTTATATGGTTGTTCACAACGAAGGCTATGACCAAGGAAATTTCAGGGTTACCATAGGAAGACAAATGAACAAAGAACTTTGTCAGTTCTTTAAATAGTCCGTAGGGAAAAGGCCGCTACCGTACTTAGTCAAACTAGGTCTAGCTTCTACTATAGGTGAAGCCTCATTTTTGCCTTGCGATGAGCCTTGCATGGTCTGGTTTCCGAAGTCAGAAACGAATGGCTTCTGATAAAATGCGGAAGTTGTTGCATACTTGATTTAAGCGGTCGTCATCTGCGAATGCACTGGCGGAAGGAATCAGCTGTGTGCGGCGGTTGCTGATACTAGCGGTAACATCATTATATTACCTTCAGTGGCCATTATGTCTAGGTTCAGGTATTTGTGACAACATGGGAATCACGCTACGTTTTCTTCGGCGGCCAACATAGATCTGTCTCAAACAGGCCCACTGATGAGAAGCCAGACCCTCACTGTCAATTCTGCTTGTATATACATAGATATCTTGAAACGTGCAAGGTGGATAGCATCATTTCCATTGATTTGTGGGCAGAAGGGATTGAACATTGAGGATCATAAGCTCGCTACATTCCGTGACGCTCTCGCGGCAGCTGCCATACGATGTACAAATTCCCAGCAATATGAAACATGTCGCGAGGGTCCTGGATCTCAGAGTGTGTGCCAGTCGGATCGTATACCCTATCGAATCATTAGCCCACCTGGACCACCGCCAAGGCTACCGTTATATCTTACCTGGTAGTCTCTCGTTTGCTCTATCCGAGTCATTCGTCAAGGGACGGCATTCCGAAACGGCCAGCTGCTCCATCGCATGAATCAAATGGCGAATTTTTGTGCGGGAGCCTTTAGGTATGAAGATTGGAAGAGATGGTAAGCAAGATATCCGAGCTTCTTCGTGTCGGACTCGTAACGGAGCTTCTCCCGGGCTAGAGGTCTCGGACTGACTTTTCTGGATGGAGCGATATTCCCGTAACAGGTAGTTTTGTTTGCACCTTAATGCCTCGCCCGTTCGTTTCACGCCGAACTGCCTGAGGTATGCCCTGGACCTTTCCTTCCAAGACATCCTTCGGTGCCGATGCAGCCAGGAAAGGAGGTTCCTTTTTTCCCATGAAGACCAGCCGATCTTGTTGGTTTTAGAGATATTAGTTCTAGGCATCTTGTATGACAGGTAAACCACTGAATGAGGATGGCGGTGAAAGGTGGGATGGTGCAAAGATTTGATGAATAAAAACTGTGAAAGGAAGTCGGTCGAACGCGGGGATTGTCACAGGCCTATCTAGGATGGAAAGGTTCTACAGCGGCCTTGATTAATTGCGGTCTTCCGTTACAACTATGAGTGCGGGCTTGCCCGACAAGACCCTAGTCGAATAGTTCTCCACCAGATGCATCCTGACCCCGGTCGGCCTTTGGCTTCTGTGTAGATGCCGAGGGAGAACAGTGACTGTGAATGAGAAGAGTGCCGCATAATGCTGTTACCAGGTTGTTCTTAGGCTGTCCAAGTGGGCGAAGGGGCCTGACAGTTTTGTGAGGTCAAATTGGTGGTCTGTCAGTAGACTTCACCGGTTGAGGAACGGTCGATATCCGAGGTTATTTACCGCCTTCGGGATAATTATTACGCCAAGTCCAACTTTTTTCGGTCGTAATTCGGTCATGGGCACAAGCCTTTTCTGGACAGGCAACGGCCTTTCGCGACGATCTGTGTGTAAAAGTGAAGTCGTCCGGGATTGAAAAATAAATATATGAAAATTGGGGGTTTTTTTTAGAAATATAAACGATAAGTTTTTAATGATAAATGACAAACAACGTAATGAACAGTGATATATTTAATTAAACAGACGCAAAATAAAAAATACAATGATAAAATTCGCATCTGGTGGGGCGTGGCACTTGCGGAAAGCATAGGCTATATGCAACGGCCGTGTCACCTGGTAAGATTACCCTTTTTCTATTTATATTTTTTATACCTTGAGATACACTCGGGAACTTGACAGGGAGAGGGCCCCTTGTTGGTGGAAATGGATTAAATTACTCAAACCTTATTGATTTGATAGAATCGGGAGATACTGAGCTCCGGTATTTATTGCTAGACTTGTTTGGGTACGGCCACTTTTCACTTCGAATCTTTAAAGGATCAGATTCTCCCATCTCTTACTATCCCCCATTCCTCATTTCACAGTCTCTCCCCGAGCCCCCTGCTTGACTTCAAGACAGTTGCAATGGGTGACCGGAGAAATTCGCAGCGGTATGTAGACCGAATGTCTCAATTGCTTTCATCAGGTTCACCGGAGTCAAACAACATTGGGAGCCCCCACACGTCGATCGCCGACTCTGTAGACGACGATTGCCATTCCCAACAGACCGATGAATCCGAGGACGATAGCAGGGCTGCCTTCATGGATAGATGCAGTGATGAGGAGGGAACTCAGGGACATCAGGCCAAGGAACAGACAAAGGAACGGGTCTTGGGTGGAGCCAGATCCGTAAAGTTTTTGAATCCTGAGTATTCCGCAGAGTCAATGATGAAAATGATCGAATGTATGACAGAGTGAGTTTGGAACTGGTTGCCTTATGAGATATCGCATGCTAATGGCTTAATTATAGATTGGATGAACGGGTGCAGTAGGTATCCCTTGGAGACAGGACAAGAATCCCAACACTGACGCGCTTCAGATCTAATGCAGAGTCGCTCAAGGACCAGGACCTGTGGAATCAGGGAATGCAGCAAAAGTATTTGGATATGATCGGTGCTATAGACACGTTGAGTAAAGAAGTGGCCGCGTTAAGGAAACAAGTGGATGTTTTGTCGAGCAGAGATGCAGTCAAAACTCGAGAGACCGTAGGTTCAAAGCGTCAAAGGCAGTGAAGGAATACAACTATCTTCATAGAGACCTGAAACAAATTATTAAGAACTTTGTTTGCACGCGAGATAATTCTTTGGCCTTCTCCTGCGGTTACAGAGGGTCACATGTCGCCTTTGGTCAAGTTCCGCGCCAGAACCGCCATTTGTGACGTACCACTATATCAATTTATTATCATCGGGGTGAGCTCAGTACTGTAGTTGAATGCGAGTAATCGCAGGCAGGTAACCATGACAGCGATGATCATTTAGACATTGATGGAGTGGTCTGTAGGAAAGGTCATACGATTTGTCCGGGGAAAGCTCTGTCGTGCCCGGATCGAATCAAACTGACCCGCTTTTCTTGGCGTATCCACCGTTCCCTACAGATCCACGCACGAGGGGTAATTTTATTATTTTTCATCAATCAAGCCAATCATGTCCCAGAGCCACAATGTCGCGGTGGTCTACGGCGAATCAGAGCGCGTCTGTCGTTGGAATTTTTACTAGGAAAGTAATACCACTTACTCCCCTTAGTTATGTACCGCAATGCTCCGCCAAATTTCGTCTCTTGCTCTCATAGGATTGATCCGCTCTTCCGTCAATCCCAATTCGCTTGCGCTGCGATTAGAATTTGGCCGTTGTGGAGTCGTGTTATTAAATAAACCCGGAGGCGGACCGCACGGCAATATGTCCCCAAGTCCAAGAAGGCCTAACTTTTCTCATGAAAAAAGCAAGCGATTACAAAATAGTCTCGGCCATTGATCCGCCCCAACCGTTTATTATTATTCGATCAGCTTTCGCCAGGGGAACTCTATCATGTGCAAACAAAATGCTGCAGGTACCCCTATCCGCGTTAGCA
Organism: Penicillium rubens; assembly: GCF_028828025.1. Lineage (NCBI taxonomy): Eukaryota > Fungi > Ascomycota > Eurotiomycetes > Eurotiales > Aspergillaceae > Penicillium > Penicillium rubens. The sequence goes on along the minus strand of NW_026890601.1, from coordinate 3,041,585 downwards.
TCAAAATTAGCCAGAGCCATGCGTGCCGAGATGTCTGCGCTAGGCAGGGGTTGAATTCCAAATCCATTAGCGCAAACAACAGTATAACCCCCGTTTCCCTTGTTCATAACCCTTAAGGCTGCAAGGCGTGATGGATGAGGTCAATATATCAGTGGTAGATCCAGGAGATCATGCCGCATGGACTGTGCGCTATGCATGGCATAGAACGTAAGAAGCTCACGTTCCGTGCCGATAGGGGCCGAGCTGCGGCCCGGTTCTGATCGCTTTATTTTTTGGTGCAATGAGACACTAGGCTGTATGTGGTTAGAAAGGAGCGGTTTGAAAAAGGAAAAAAGATAATAAATAGAATAATAACTAAACCAGGAGTTATTGACGGAAACAGGCAGGACGTACCAATATGCGTCAATCCAATCTTGCAGGCGTCCTTTAATCTCCTAGTGTCATCCTAATCTCACCTCTTATGTGGAGGATAACCCACGAACAGCACCCGGGGAACTGAAGGCTACTTGGCTTGATGAAAACACCGCTGTTCAATCCAGTCTGAAGCAAGGTCGCATGCCGATGTCCCGACTTATATGCAATTGCAACAGAACCGTCTAGACCGCAAGAAGCGTTGCGATTCGCCCGGGGAAAGCTCAATTCTCCACCATCCGCTGATTGAGCCCCGGCACCCTTTCCCCTGAATTTAGGGGCCAAGACTGCCTCAATTGTTTTACGTCGGGCAGGAACATACTGAGACGGAGCACACCCGGGAAATTGCATGTCCTTCAGTTGACTGAGCAATTTCAAATAGTCAAGTTCGTAGCATTGTCGTATAACGGGCAGATATTGCTTCACGTAGTAGCATTCCTTAACCGAGATGACTCCACGCAAGCTGCCCAACATCCCGCATTGTTGCGTGTATGCGCTACTATTGGCTTCAAAAGGACAATTTGCGGATCTGTCGGGTGGACACGAAGATCTCGCTATCGGGATCTGACGCTGATCTCGGATTTAGCCTGGACCGACGCGCGCGATCTGTGTTCCATGCAAAGGCCCTGTCCAATTATCGACTCTGGTCGGCTCATAAATCTGCCCAAGCACAAATGGCAGGGTTTGAGGACAGGATTAAGTCAACTTGGATTAAGTTGTCTGAGTCTGCTTAACAAATTCCGAGTTGGCAAGATAGCGATAGTCCAGCAAGATCGTGACACGCGGACTAAGCGCCGGCATTACGGATGCACTACCTGATATACCAGAATAATCGCAAAGTCGAACTTCTTGATATTTCAAATAAGGCACTAGTCAAAAAGAAGTATTATAGACGAGTGTATTACGGAGTGGGATTTGGATTTTCAGCCTACGGTCGGACTAGCGTCCCGCAATATTGGCTAATGACAGGCACCTTTACAGCCCCAATAACGAGACAAGAAGCCGACCATCTGCGCTAATACATTCCTAAGTCGGAGGCCACCATAATCTCCGGCGAAGGCCGTTGGTGGGATGGGATCAAATGGAGGTGTACAAGCTTGATCTTCGTGACTCAAGGGAAGAGGGTATGACCGTGCAACCACCGGGCTGATGTATCGAGTATTGAATGATACTTGTCTACGTGGCGTTACATATACTGCTTGGGTCACGCACTGCGTGGATGATCGGTTTGCTGATTCATGTTCCGACTGGCTAGATAAACAACACCGTAATTCCTCCATGATAGCACACACTTCCTCTGCAAACCGGCTCAACTTCTATTCTCTTCAAAATTGCGGTATATAGTGGCTAGCTGCCGGGAGAGGTTGCTGATTTGCTTGGGTTGGCGGTTGTTGATTGGTCAACGGAAGTGTATAGCTTTGTAGCGAATTGGTCCCAAGCGAACCCATCTGGCCGTTATGGACAGGCCAGGAAGGTTGTAGCACATCAGAAGCAGGGAAGCCAGCAAATATAACCTTGTTTTTCTCTGCGGTTTTCTCTGCCTCTATCTTCTTCTCGAGCTGGCTCTGCGCATATTGAAAATTGCCGCTGACCTCCAGTAGTATGGGCAACAGATTATCACCAGCTGTGCTACCAATCTGTGCAGCGTCGAGTTGTTGTTTCATGTTGGATTTTTCGAACTCAAGTGTTTGGATCTTGGCCAGATTCTGGTCATTGATGTCACTCAGCTGGCGAATCTTTGCCGTGGTTTGGGTTTTGTCGGCCTCTAGTCGTTGTATAGATTGTAAAAGCTCATCCCGCTCTCTATCAGCGTCCTTGAAACCCTGCAAGCATTTTTTGTGGATAACCTTCCAGTGTTGTTGCTTCCGGTCCTTCGCTATACGCGAGGAGTTCTAGATTCCAATTTCGGTTGAGTATTTGCTTACACGATACCAGTAATGACAGGACATACCAATGATGTATGAAGGTTTGCACCTTGAGTGTCTGACAGAGAGCCACCATGACCGGTGCTGGGAGGGCGTCGAGTCCGTTTGGGAGCAGCGTCTGACTCGGAACTGCCATGACCAGTATCGGCGGGGGCTTCGGATGTCGTTCTACGGGAAGGCATATCGAGCGTCAACACTCCGAAAGGGATGTCTTTGCAAGATGAAGTGACTCTTTTTTCAGCATTGACCGTTCGGGTGGACAACGTGGGCTTTTATAGGTCTCCGGCGTACGCGCCAGTAGCCAGAACGTTTTGGAGTTAGTCCCCTGCCGCTTAATCTGCGCCGCAGGATTGCGAGGTTGGCGGATCGGATGCCCAGTCATTGGTCCATGACATGACAACCGGCCCGCAATATTGGCTATCTTGTAATTTCCACACTATGGTTACTTGAGGGTCGGTGATCGGCCGTTAACCGTCACTTAACCGGTAGGTTTCTTAACGGTGAACACACTTCGTCATCTATAATTCCGTAGTTTTGAAACATTGCCCGGACGGCGTACTTTTTCTGCCAGTAGATAGCGCTCATTCACATCCTCAATAAACATTCTCAGTGAAATCTGACCCCGATCTCATTCAACCTGCCCAAACTTTGCCAGACCATGCAATTTCGCCAAGCACCCGACCGCCGCTATCCCACATATGTTATTGATCTACCTGGTCTTTTCGGTTACTCTGGACGGTAAACTTTGTCTCGGACTAACCGCCGCTAATTACTCGAAAACCTCTATCAGACCGCACATGTCGCGCCGAGCAGGAACTGATAGGTAAGCCAAATGTCGGTTAATTCCCGGTTTACTCACTCTTCCCGGTACATCAAGCAGTCCATCAATGACCGCCAATCTACAGTATGGTACACGCCGTAAGATATTTGCGGCAACAGTGGATCATACGCCGATCTACGTTCGTAAAAAGGTAGGTTTTGGGCGATCTGTGGATATAAGAGTCTGATTCGTTGGGCCTCATAAGCTACTCCACATTCGAATCGGTCGCGACTCAATAGCGCCGCCACACTCAACCAGATATCGAGAATGTATTGTGGGATAACATAGATTTATCCCTGTCGCATAATTTCCGTTTTCCCGTGATTAGAAATCATATACCGGGGTACGCGATTTGGCTCAGTCTCGACTGTGTGGCACGCGTTAAGTCTGTCACATGCGGCACTCGTTCTTTCTGTTGTCGCAAAGGCCAAGGTTCCCTTAGTCTCTAAGCTGGCTGTGTTTACTCGCCGTCAGCCGAGGGTATGCTATCAGTTTGGCGTGCATAGCGGTTTCTCTGTGAAAATGTGAAAACGTGCTACGAGTCTTGGGTTGACAGTGTATACTACTCCAATCTTCTTTGCCATTTCCGTCCTAGCCGGTACATAGGCATATCAGGGTTGGAGAGCACGAAAAGTCTTGCTACGGTCACAGGCGGGAGGTACATAAGGCACTGTGCGATTTCATCGTTGCATTGCACAATGTAGACCTCGGGTTCTCCCCACCGTTTCAAACCTGGGCCGGTTAACCATATATGGTCCAAAAGAGTTCAAACGGACCGTTCAAGACCCGTAAGATGTGAGCCCATTCGAAGTCCAAGGAAACTCTAGTTGGAGACTGAATATTGACATAGAGCTATATATACAAGCCCAACCTCCGTTGCTCGAGTATGCTTCCTAGTGCTTCCGTCAGACCCATATCCTCGTGACTCCGATCAAGACACAACTTAGTGCCTGTCTTTATTCTGATAGAATGGATTCCACGGTAGGCTACTAGACCCCTTTCAAGCTCCATCTAACTCCATAATAGGAATATCTTCGACTCCTCGCGAGGCTCGACAGTCGGGCAGTCCGGGCAGAACGAGCCCAGACCAAACTTGAACAAGAATTGAGCGCCTCCAGGGCTGCCGAGAATCAAGCGACAGTGGAGCTTGGCCATGTGTCCAGATTAGCCGATATTTTCTTTGAACTCAGTCAAATTCTGGGGGGCGTGGTAGATCATTGGCTGAAGGAGCGCGGAGCCAAAGAACCCGGCCAAGAGCCGGAGTCAACAAAGGTAATGCTTGATGTCTTGTTGAAACAGTTGGAAGCACAGGAGTTGGCCAATAGCGGTGGAAATTCCGATGATGCCTCGGAAGGCGGTGACACAAAGGCAGCGGCATAGTGCAGCTAAGTCATGGCTAAACCAGAGCTTACCGTGCATCGTTCCTTGTTCATGTACATTGGTTATTGCTTGTGAAATGACTGGGTTTGTTTACGGCTTGGTCGCGTGCAGAACCGTCGTAATATTCTTTTATCTACTTTGCTATGGCCGTTCAAACGGATTCGTTTCTACATCTGCCCATATATGGTGTCGTCGTATTCTTAGTTCAGTTTACAACACCTCTTTCCTTGAAGCCGCCACGGTTAGATTTCAATTTGTACTAATTATGGAAACCAACAGATTTTCTGTCGTGCTCAAAAGCTGACGCGAGAGCTTCAACATGTTCTGGAAGACGACCCTTCCAATTATACCATCACCGAATCGCTACCCCGGACTCAATCTGCTGCCAGACTGGAAAATGCATTCGAATGGGACCGCATTCGACGATCGGCAGCTCCATCGCCAGAATTACTTTCTAGGGAATTCCAGAAGTAGAAGATGCAACCAGACAGCTCTGAGCTCGATATGCAAGTCCAATATGGATATCTCTCACACATCAATGCTGAATCATATAGCAGAGGGCTATTGTTGAGATGGTGAAGGGGCTGCTCCTCAATAGGCCAGAATACATGCTCGTCGATGGTGGGAGGCTGAGACCCGGGACAAAAAGGCAAGATAGGGGCAGCAGAGTGGGGGGTGTCATGGTTTGTTTTCGTTCGTAGTTGGCGGCCCTGCTGGAAAATAGTAAGGCATTGTCAGGCCGAATGGTTATAATAAAAAGTTCTGTTGACGTACCGGCCGCTACCATTCATACTGCGTGGGGAGTGTGTTTACCGAGGGTTGTTGTCGATTTCTTGTAGCGTGTGAAAGCCGGTGACCAAAAGGTATACGCTGACTGTTTGTGCCTATTATGTAGGACATGCTAGTCGGCCAGCCGTGTGCCGGTAAAACAGACTGATGGTACCCATCTTGCTGGGTTTGAGTAGCTTCCTCTGTTTGACTGGCCTGGGCGTGTAACCGGTCCATCCATCTTTGGGCGCACTTTTTAGGTCGGGAGGTATAACGCCTGCATTCTGCGCATAGCAAATACCTTGCGGCCTTTGAGAGTCCCATTGCAGGTGAATGACCGGTAGGAAGATCTTGGAACATCTTGAGGCATATCGCTCCATCTATCCGTGAATCTTTGGACACAAGGTTTTGACAACGGACTCCATTGTCTTCAGCCCATCGGCACTTTAAATGATGAGTGGGATCGCCAATAATTTGGCCGAGGAGTGACTCAAGATTGTCAGAGCTCCAGTGCATATTAGTGGAGAGTACAGAAGGATGTGCGGTAGGTACAATGGACATCAAAGGAAAGGAGATATCTGGTCAGAGAAAATGAGAAATCTTGGTAAATTATAAGGGATACGTTCTTCATATTAATAAAGTGCTCCGGATGGACAGTGAAATCTCTCGTGAACCGGGCGGTCAAAGCGTCTAGATGAAGGAGAAGAGTCCTAATGGCCCTTGGTTTATCACCCTACAATCGAAGCTTCTATGTTGCACATGACGCTTTTCCCTTCTCCTAGGAAAGCAATACAGGTTCCTAGGAACACGAGGGCCCCTCAGGACATCCCACGGACTTGTATGATAGAGATCAATGTTACTTAAGCGCTTTTATAGCCAATAGGTGTCACCTTTATCAACGGCTGAAGGCTGCTAGGTTCCTGGGAACGGAAGTCTGGTTCCTTGGGGCTCAAGTATGGGCTCCTAGGACTGCATGGGCTCCCAGGAATACCCGTGTCGTTCCCTGGGAGCACGCGTCCGGTTTCCAGGACCACATATTCAGGCTCTAGGAGACCGAGTGCTTCTGGGAGCTCAACCGTCTGCCCTGCAAAGCAAAGGGCGTCTAGATTATCGCCACCCATATCACTACACAACCTCATGTATAACAGAGGGGTTTACTATAAAGACTCAATAAATTCGTCGTGGTTCGGTTTCGAATCGCCATCACCACCTTGATACAGATTTTACCCCACATCCACGTACCACACTCAAGATGTCAGACCCCCAATGGCTTTGGGATCCCTTGAGTATCTGTGAAATGGGGCCCATTAGGGAAACTAAGACCTGTTGTGGCATTACCAAGAAAGGAGATGCTTGCAAGCTGATAGTGAAGAAAGACACCCTCAAGGAAGGTCGTCACAAGTTGAACAACCTAGCACGAGGCCCATTCAATCTTTCTACTCTTGACTCCCAGCTCAGCGACCTTGTATCATTCTTTCTCTGCAAACAGTGGCATCGAGAGCGTCAGCACAATGATGTTAAGCAGCGGTGGTTCGATGCAGCCGTGCGTAATCAGGCCGATGTACAAGAATCTCCACGCCAGCGTTTTCCACATATTATCGCGGAAGAAATCGACGGACCGCAACAGGAACCAGCCAGCACTGCCTTGGAGACAGATGGGTTTGCTCCCACATGGGGTGTTGACGCGGCTTTCCCAAGGCTTCCTTCCCCGACATGGCTAGAGGTGACTCGGCCTCCTGGTCGGGATGTTACACCGGGCATGCTCACAATGAATCGCGTGCCCTGGAATGTTTCACGGGATAACCCAGCCATTCTGTCCATCCACAATGAATACGGTGGACTGCACTCCCTCCAGATTCACACCGTTCGCCAAGAGTCCTGTCCAGATGGTGAGAGGTGCCGAATTTGCTTCGAGGGAGATAGCGACGATCTGGTCATGTTGCAATGCGGTATATGTAAGGGGGTGGTTCATTTGGGGTGCATGGAGGGCTGGCTCGCCCATCGTTTACCGGGAAACAACACCTCTTGCCCAATACAGTACGTAACTCATCACCTTCTAATCCCCAGGGCTGTTTACTAATACGGACACAGTCGATGTAATGGATCGTTCCGCGCTCTCTTACGCTCGTCGGCTGTTGGAAATGCTACCGGCAACTCGACAGCAGAAACACCTCTCGAAGACACATACACACCAGTAGAAGAGACAAGTGTGCCAACAGCACCTCCGCAGCGTCGGTCAACCCAGACTACCCGGCGTTCAGACCGTCCTCGAGTCTTCTCAAGCTCATCCCTTATCCGTCGATCACCTCGGTCGAGGCGGGTTCCCGACCGCTTCCTACCCTAGGTTTATGTTCCGTATAGACGAAAGCTAGTTTACGAATGCACGAGATCAATGAGTTTCACAGGATCAGATTTGTCGTAGGGCTATGCGCAACGTGTTTAGCACCAATCCTGAGTAAAGACAAACAGTTCATCATTGGACCCCTTAGATTTTGCGGGGTAGTCTATGAACAGACATGGTTGGACCTTTCCAGGGCCGGTTTCACCGCGGTGATCGTTTTTCTGACGCAGCTTTGAACGCTTGACCTAACAAAGCTGGACAGCCATAAACACAACAGCCACGCTCGGCTCGATAGGTCAGTGTCAAGCTAGCACTGCAGCGGGGCAAACATGAGCTTACATCATGGCCTCATTATATAAATAGTGATTGTCTCAAGGTCTCTGGGTACAAATTTTCCCACTTCCCAATGTTGACGCCTTGAGCCATACTATCATATTCCTTGCAGAATGGATCCCATAAAGCGCCAGCCCTCTCGACCGGAGCCTGAGTGGCGTGATGGAACGCCCGATTGGGCCGCTTTGGAAAGAACATCTCGTCCTTCAGTGCCGTCTTCCAGGCCCCAGCCCGGTCCAGTGATAATCCCCCCTACACTTTCCCTCCCTCATCCTGCGCTACAGAAAGGCCAGATTGAACAGACTATTCAACCGGTCTTCGAAAATCCGTGGTTGACGTACGAGGCGATCGTGGTGATCTCTCAAGGACAGTCAGTCTTTTCCCGACACAGAAAAGACAAAGCGACACTCGTCGATATCCATCTTTTGAAGCAGCAATTCTCATCCGTCAAGCCATTGCTGGAGACAATCAGCCAAACATCACACCCCAGCTTTCTAGGTCTGGTGGGGTGCTATTGTTGGGAGGAGCAGGTATTTCTGGTCCGGGAGCCAGTAGAGCTCTCGGTAAGTCACATCCTCGCATCAAGATGCACTATCACTGAGGATGAAATTGCTGCAATTGTTCGGCCGGTATGTACTACTCTCAATGGTTGACGCGGGAAAGCAAACGGTGCTCATGCCCGATAGGTTCTCGGAGGAATTCAATATCTGCGCTGTCACGGGAGAGCACTCGCTGCCTTGAGTGCCGATACTATTCTACTCACGGAACTTGGTGGGGTCAGGATCGGTGAGTAAATATTTGGGCATAACTGGCGGGCCACATGAGCATGAGATTCTGATAATTGACCATGTCGCAGCGGGAGTGGAGCATAGTTGCCAAATCAATGCAGCCGAGATGGACGCTGCCACTATGAAGCTGTTTGCCTTAGCTGAGATGGTGGAGAGGCTACTCATGAAGAATCCTTCACAATATCCGTGGAGTGCCGAGATAAAAAATCTGCCTGAAGAGCTGAAAAGATGCGATTCACCGGAAAAGCTGCTACGCGTAAGCCTTGACCTCCTCCCAGCCCTCTGCGTCATATACTGACCAAACAGAGCAAATTGTTCGAGCAATTGGGGGATGAGGGCGAACTGAAGATGCTGGTGAATGCGGCAAACAAGACTGCTTACCACAATCTAGAGTCATACAAGCGCATATGAACGTGGTGATGCGAAAATGCGGCGGGAATCCGTCCTCTTACCGTTTGGCAGGTGAGAAGAGACAATTGAAGGTTTTGTACTGCAGATGGTACAGAATTTGGAGGCAATCTGCAGCCCCATTTGAGGAGATAGCTTGCGGGGGCTTTCTTGAAATACAGCTATATATTATCCATATTACACTAACGAAGTGATTGTTACTAAACACTGAGACAAAGTGGTTGAAAATAGTCAGACATGGGCATATCTTACCCGCTTTGCTCGTAGCTGAACTTGGCTTTGTCCGTAGGAAGAGCTGTCCTCGCATATCGATTTTCCATTTTCAGCAAATACACCATCCACCGAAAATATCTCAGGAGAAACAGCTTTCATGTGATCTAGGAGCAGATATTTGATGGATTCACCGCGCCTGACGCATGACTGGATCCATGGCGACATTCCGTATCGGTCCATGGTATTGGGATTGGCGCCTCTTGAGAGTAGCAGGCTCACCAAGTCTCTGTTACCTCTAAAGACGGCAAGCCAGAGCACTGTTTGGCCCTCGCGATTTGGAAGATCGATCTTGGTACGAGGGTGTTGAAGGAGCTGGTTCACAACTGCAGATGACTCTTTCGCCACACTATACCAGAGCGCTCTCTCGCCATCTGCGTTTCTCCTATTCACGTGCAAATTTTTCTTACGCAGCAAGAGATTGGTAATTAGCTCCGAGCCATATTTCGCGGCCGTCATGAGAGGAGAGAAACCATCGTGCAGCGCATTCACGTCGGCCTGGTAAGAAAGCAAGGTCTTTGCAAAGGCGCGATTGTTGTTTTTAGCGGCCCAGTGAAGCGCAGAACTGTTTTGGTGCCTGATATTATATTTGATCAGGGCTAGGCGTAGCTTGGGATAGAAGGTTGAGTGTGTCCGAGCAAGAGCAGAAATATCGCCTCCCTCTAGGGTGCTTGCTATGATCCATAGGATCTCTGTTGGGAAGTCGAGAATGGAACTCTGCACGACATTGTCAGAATTCTGAAGGCTCCTCTTCATTTCAGATGTTCATACCATGATTTTGGGCGACGGAGTTCAGTGGAAAGGGAGACAACGTGCTGCTCAGATGATTTTTATCGGTTCCAAGGTGACGGCAATAGATAGGAATGAAAGTGATGTAACTAAGTTGTTAAGCGTTTTTGAATTAAGAACCTGGCAAACGCGAGATACGTGGAAGGGGAGAAGCTTAAATAACACTCGTGGTCACCGGCCAAGCATCAGTTTCCCCCTACCTGCTGACGCAATCGACTAGCGGTCCTAGGAACGCTGTCTAGGTTTCTAGGATTGCTGCTCGGTAGAGACCAAATCCATAGGAGACATGGACCTTACGATGCTAGGATTGATATTCTACGATATTTGTGCATTATACCAAGATCCAGAATTGGTCCAGCTAAACTGAAAGAACAGCCCCAAATGACATACTCTAGGTACCAGGCAATGACGTTACAGGCTCAATTGAAAGTTAATAATACCCAATATGAATTGGATCATCTGCTAGGTTGGTAAAGCTTACTGATTTGTCTGATTCAAGTCTGGGACGCAGCTTCCAAATAAGCCATTGGGTATCCGAAATTATTTGTCCGTCCCCGCTTCGCTGATAGCCTGCGTCAATGGAGCGGACTTGTCTGGGGTAGGGGCTCTTATAGTGCACATGTAGGTGGCGCCAGTAACAGGAACTAAACGCGATCAAGCGTAATGATTCAGCATCGGTCTTCATCTATAGGAACATTACAAGTATACATGGTCACGCGTAATTCCTACTGGTGGTTTAGTCTGTCACGTGCTCTTTCTAGCCACTTTAGGTTAAGCGCGGTATGTGCCCAGCGAAATGCCGGTGGTGATTGCTTCGAGCTGAGTACAAGAGTACGCAACTACGCCCTTGGCTGATGGAGCTGGATCCTGCTGGTAGTGCAATAGTATTTGTATGGAGGATTAAATGGTGTTCCGCGTACAAATTCGGTTGGCGTACAACAGGTGCAACTGTTTTGTGAAGGTTGAGGTGAGCACAGGATATATATAATGACTAGTATGATTTGAGGTTTCAACCACGAACCTAGTGAACATGGCCTTCTATAGCCCAGGATAGCCCTTCGCGCTTGCTATCTCCAGATAATGTATTATAAGGTCAATACCTGTGTTTCTACACGTAACAACGCGTTTTTGCACGAGCATAGCCGCGTTGCGATAGGCGCAAAGTGATATTTCCTAAAACGGGGGTTCAATTTCAGACCCACACAGGAGCCCCTATTGGCTGGAGCGCTAGCGCTCGCAAGGTAGCACCACCACGTGATCGCTATGTCAGTCAAAACACCTCGTCGCGTATCGGAGCCGGTATTCCTAGCGCCATGCTATCTGTGCTATCACAATATTCACGTTGCCTGCCTCCATGCAGCATGCCCCCCTCATGCGCTTCGTACTCCTGCAACACCTGCATAGCTTTGGTGATCCCTCCACTGATACGAACCAACTCGTCTTCTAGTTGAGTTGCTCGAGATGAAATACTATCCAACTCGTCCTGAAGTTGACGAATTTTTGCGTGTAATGTGCGATTCTCGCCGAGGGACTCCTGGAGATGGATGCTGGTGCGGCCAAACTCGCTCTTTATTTCATGATTGGCGCATTCCAACTCGCGGATCTTTGCTGTGAAAGAGCCGTTTCCCTCCTCGTCACTACGGGCTGGCCCAGACTATATTCAAATTTAGCCCCGCGTTGGCTTCAGACAACTGTCAAGATCGCAATGCTCACCTCTTCCTTTGGCAGATGGTCCCGTTCCAATCGGGCAACCTGTAGCGTCTGCGGAGTAACTGCCTCAAGCGACCGGCCCAATTGGACCTGTACAGGCCCACGCTTCCACTGCTCAAGTTCGTCTGCAACAGGCTCTTCTTAGATTCCGTCACGGACCAAGCGTACTTGTCTCCGACTGATGGCTGTAGGCGGACATCGCTGGGAGCGACGACAAGACCAAGTCGATCATCTGACGATTAGTTTTGCTCATGAGGCAGAGGAAGACTATAGCATACATATATGGGCTGCCAATGCCTCACGACACTGTTGTCTGAAGAAAGCGCGCCTTTCATTGCTTGTGAGGACCATGATTGTATTTGATCTGTTCTGTCAAACAAGGCTTAAACCCTTGATATATGCTCAGGTTAGGCAGTAGAGATCATATACCTCGACGACTTATCGGCTGAAGACGATCTGATTGTCGCTCAATCATCAAAACCCCAGTGGGGCCAACCGGTTACCGATGACCACAGTTGACCGACCCTTGGAAATTGTCAACTGGCTATGAATTTCTACGACAATTGTATTAGCAATACTCGTCAGATTTGTGATCATAATCTGGAGATTTGATGTTTTCGACCATGAGTCCTAATCCACCGCGTTTCACCCTCGCTCTCGGCTGAGGTTATCTAACTTCTGCCGCTTGTTGGACCGGGCAGCCTTTCCACCCAAACCACGCTGATGCTGCCCCCGATGATCGATACGCAGCCACTTTTGTCTTCGGAATATGACTGAAAGTCGAGGCGGTCTAGTTCAAAATGTTCCAAGAAGTCGTTCTTCCTATCTCACGTTAGCGTGATCGAGAGCATATAAGAGGGGAATCGAACAGACCATGGATATCCGAATCTTTGGGAATTGGCCTGGGCTTTTATAGACGGATTGGCCAAGTGTACTAGCCCACTGGCCAGCCAGCTTCTGACGGGTTGAACCCAACGAGCACCCACCCTTTAGTTTAAACGGGCTATTTATCAACCGTTCAAGTCCGATTTTCGTCAAACCTATCCAACTAAGCGTTTATCATGTCTCTTGGTCGTTGTGTCTTTGCACCGTCAGATTGTTTCTCCAACCATCAGGTATCCGCACCTGGGTTCAGAGTAACTTCTAGGCCCTTGACTGTCAATTAGATAGCGCAGATGCCTCTCATCTCTCGTCAGCCAACGCACCCCGCGGGAGACGAACTTGACACTATGCCCTTACTTGTTCGCCGCCCTAACACGCGGCCATCGCGAAAGTCTAAGGGTGCCAACAGCCCAGCTCAATCAACATTGCAGCGAGACCAGCCTACGCTTAGACTGCGGCTTCAGCAGAGATGCATGACGCCGGAGGCGTGGTGGACGTCTCTTACCGCGTCTGGTGCACATGATAATATTTCTAAGCACATGCTGGAACACGAGAAAGCCATTGCCACGGAGGAAATTCGACAGGAATGGATGCGACGTCTGCGGCCCATGCCGCACCGACAGAACCCACCGGCAAAGAAAGGAAAGGGACACAAAAGGAGCTAGCGCTGCTCTATCATACAGTATCTGCCGGAGAAACAATGTTCCAAGGGAACGAGCCTTCAATTACTAGAGAACTATCTTGTTTATTGTAGATGTGAATGGTACCATTCTACAACATACAATATTTGCTTCAATATACAGCCATCACCTCGAATAAATTAGAAAGATTCGAATTTCTCTGTGGGGATGACATGACCAGTCATTAGTAAGCCTACAGATCTAGCTCAATTAATGGACATCTCTGTATGCTATCCCAAACGAGCGATATCGAGATGGTAGCAGTGTGAAGAAGCAATAGAGATCAAATGTTGCATGTTTCGGCTCATAATGAACGAATAAGAAAAATGCCGTCGCTATTGGTATATGGAGGAGTTACTGGTGGGAAGACGCCGACGCTGATACCCACTAACACCATATGAAGGCGGTATTCCTGAGGGCGCCAAAGGACGTCACTGCACATGAAGCGGTTTAATATCAGCGGTTAGGTATTCAATATTCAAATGTAGGTCTATACCAGCAAATTTGTATGGTAGCTATAGGGAGTGAATGTTGGAAGTCGGTCGAATGCAAGTAACTGAGGGTCTGTTACCCAGTACTACTGCCACGGTGACCTTGGTCTAGCCATGCTCCACCATGGGCAGCCGAGTGAGAAGACCTATAGTATAAAGAGAGACTTTCCCAACAGCGGAATGGACGTATTTGCCAACACGATCAGTCATGGAGAGCCCCAGCAAAACATCAGAAGTCACAGGTACACAGGAAGAGGCACCGCTCTACACACGGCCAAGACCAACCGAGGAGCCCCCACTTCCTGGTGTTGCAACCCCGCTGCCGGTAAGAATATAATATGAATAGACCGGACCACGCTGACCAGCCAGACCCAAAATCACGACATAGAGAGGCAGACTTTGGCTCTAGAGCCCTTCCGACCCATACTTGAGGTCTTGAAGCAAATTGAAGAAGAAGATACTGAACTTGCATTTCGTGCTGCACATCTGGTGGGGTACATTCGATGTCTGTGGGAGTCTTGTGTTTCCAAACATACAGACATCCAGCAGCTCGAAGAGGAGAATGAGAAGCTGCGGACTGGGAATATTCAGCTATGCAACGAGGGAAACCGCTTGAAGCGCTATCAAGATGAGCAAGTATCCCGCTTGCATGCTATCGATGATGCGTTGGATGAAGTTCGGGGAAGGCTCATCGGTGTGCTCAAAGTTTGGAACGATCGGTCTGTCGGCGACTTGGCCATTTTGCCGGAAGATGGGTTTCCCCGATGTTAGTCGTTGCCGTCGAACAGGTCAAATTTGCTTCAAAGCTTTGCACCGCCGCAAGGCTTCAAGCAGGTGTTCGATGATATCAAGCATTTGCTAGTCCTCCAATAAACCCCTTGAATCTGTGTGCCTAAACTTCGCGGACTACCACAGTTGCTGAACAAGTTGATTGTTCATCGACTGAACTTCCAGCACTTCGAACAGAGTAATATGACAAGATCATCCAGATGGTCAGAATGCATAATTGCAGCTGTCAAAGTCAGCCAAGAGTGGTATTTCCTCGTGCGCGGCCAACCTTACCTCTAGAGATAAAAGCCAGCAGTACAGGACAACTCCAAAGACCGCAATCAGAAGAAGCACAGCTGCCAACCCCATTGTCCAATGCAAAGCACAACGTAGTTGTAACCCAGTCCGGGAACCGGCCGTTGTATACTCATCCAGTGACCACAAGAGATAGGCCAAGCTCAGATAATCCACAAAGTGAAGAAAGAGTACGGCATGTTGCAGTGGGAGGTAGACGTAAATACCAACTAGCGTGGCTGTAATCTTGATCAAGCTTGAGGAAAGGAAAAATATTGAAAAACAGATCACCAATCGAGATGGCGTACCGGTGAGGCTTCGCAGCAGGATGCTCATTCGGAGAGACTGATGTTTGGTGGTTAAATTAGGATCGAGAAATAATATTTCAGAAGCACGTACCACGAGTAAGAACGGAAAGACGCTGGATATCCCAAGTATTCCCTCTCGCACAGCCTCGCTTATTTCGGCCCAGCTCAGTCCCACATAAACTACCAGTAAAACATCTTTCGGTACAGATACCGCAAGGTCAAGGGCCAGATGTGAAATTCCCCGGGCTGCTCGACGAGACAATTCCAAACGGACAAGGCTGACAATTAGCAGCACGGTAGCCAGGACTGTATGGACCTTAGGCGAAACCTGCATGACTGGCCGCCGTTCTCGCAACGTGCAAGTGTACTGGGACTGGGTTCAACTTATACGCAGGATTACGTGCTACTGGAGTACTTGTGATATCATGAACTGGGGTTCAATAATCATGCCTTACGATCTATAATTGTCGCATATAAGTTGACACCACCGAGCCTCCTTCTAGGAGCCGAATGAATGTCCCTAGGAATGGGACGGGTGTTCCTAAAAGCCCAGAAGCCCCCGGGAACAGTACTTGGATCCCGGGAACCAGCCTTCTACTCCCAGGCACCGAGAAACTTTAGAGCCCTATAAATATAGACACCTATTAATTAAAAAAGTGCCCAACAAGCTAAGTACTCTCCTAGGCGCGAACTGTGGTGCATGCTCCATATCTAATTGCGCTTGAATTTGCGGGGATGGGAGTTGGCATCGAGTGGAACATCAAGGGTTCAATGCCGAAGGATCACTGTTGGAAGGCAAGCCACGGAATACCTTACATTGAGGCTGCTACCCCTCGCGACACCATGGTAGACGTGAAAGACCGTTGGCGCCGTCAAAAATCCCAAAGTCTGGTGTTTCACTTCGAGTATCCGGATTGGGATCCACAGTCAACGGTCTCTATCGCTATCGGCTCGTCCTGAACTTTTGCGTTTTGTCACAACAGATGTGTTGTTTATTGGTCAGTTCATACAAATGAATGAGTACTATAAATAGAAATATAGATGCGGAGCCAGAGACACAGTAGATTCCAAGACCGCTGTCTCAAGGCCTTGCAGGCCATCAGATTACCGGCTGGCATCCCCTACAATTCCACCGCCCGCTTAGCCACAGGTCTCAGAGCTACAGATCTCTGATGGCTCAAGCCCTTATACAAGCCTTTAGAACCAATTACAGTGCAGTGAGGGTCTCGCGTAGACATAGAGGTCGATACTGTCTGGAGATACACAATCAAAATTAATAACAACTATAAAATGGCTCCGGATTCAAGACGTAGCACGGAATGCAAAAGGAAATCTACAGTAGCTTCCTCGCGTTCAGGGGGAACCCACATACACTATGTGGGTCTACATAGCATTTATCTGCCAATAATCCTATACGCTTCATTTCTGTCCCTGACAATGGCCCTAGGAGCAAGTGTCGCGATCCCGGGAGCTAGTACCTTGGCATTCAAAGTAGGTGATGTCATGTCGAATGATACCGGGGTCTATAGAGACGTCAGCAATGCTACATCCTGGAAAATAGTTAAATAGAGGCCATGGTCGCAACGCTTTCAAACCCACCATTTAATTATCGAAAGTTATACAACGTCTTCGCCATCAGAGAAGACCAAATGCCTCCACAAAGAAGATCAGTGGCATTGCAGAGGCCCTCCCCGTTACAAAAAGAAGTTCACCGAGGTCAGTCGCTGGGGTGGAAGTATCATAATGGTCCTGACTAACATCGGCTCAGACAGGCAACATCCAACTCAAAGAGTTGAGGGCATCATTAACAGCATATATGCTGAAATGTCGAGAATGCAGCATAACTACATTCTCATGCTGCAAAACCGCGACAACATGCTGCGGGCTTACGCGAGCGACAGGCGGGCTTACGCGAACGAAAATGCCAGTTTGGAGGAGCAAAATCGGTCTTTGCTTGAACATGTCAAGAGTCCCCAGCGAGAGAATTGCTCCCTAGAGCTAAAGCACAACAAACAGATGTCCGAATGGGCGAAGGAGAGGCTGCAGTGTCCAGAGAAGCCCGATGGGAAGCGACCTGAGGGACCTGTTTGATCGGTTGACCGGATTTTGCATCAAACTCTGAGGTACTCGGAATAACCAGCTTTCAATATTTTCACCCGCGAGTCTGTGAGTAGGAAGGAAGAAGGGGTACCCAGAAGGGTTGATGACGCGATGACTGGGTGTTCAACAGGGGATTGTGTCGAAAACTGAGCGTGTAACAGTCTGTTTGAGCCCGCAAGAAATGTGCCGAAGAAACTGCAGCCACATTATTACTCATGGCCACAAAGCCAAGTTCCCCACTGGAACGGCAATAGCTGTAATACAATAACCATGCTTTACTATAAGAATAAGTGGTCTTTCCCTCTAGCTTGGCAAAACGAACAGAATGCCCCC
The DNA here is from genome assembly GCF_028828025.1 of Penicillium rubens. Lineage (NCBI taxonomy): Eukaryota > Fungi > Ascomycota > Eurotiomycetes > Eurotiales > Aspergillaceae > Penicillium > Penicillium rubens. The sequence goes on along the minus strand of NW_026890601.1, from coordinate 3,023,786 downwards.
AACCGGGTCAAAGTGGTATCGATGGATTGCTGATACATCTCTCCCCAACTTATATGCCACTTCAGCCGCTATAATCATAGCAATTTGCTTGATCTATTGGCTTGCACGAGATGTGTGGCTCTGGGTGTGGACAAGACGCCATGTGATCTCCCGTCGCCCCTTCCGATCGAAAACGATAGGCTCTTGGAGGCGACTTGCCTTCGTCCACCTGCCGAAATGCCTGCGTTGGCTTGACATCCCCAACTACCGGGAAGCGCTCATCCTGACTGTCATGCTCGCGGCAAACATTATTGGCCTCCGGCTTGGAGCCCATTCTTGGGCCGAAGCGCAGAAAAGGGCTGGCTCTTTGGCAGTCATCGACCTCGTGCCTTTGTGCACCGGTATCAGCTTTGGACTTCCGGCGGACCTGCTCCACGTGGACCGCCAGATGCTGGCGTGGTTTCATCGCTGGGTAGGTCGCATCTGTGGGCTCCATTCTCTGATTCATTGTTCGCTGCTTGTTACTGTCGCCAGAACGATGAACCTGGCGACCTCACGGCACATTGTTCCAATAGCCGTAAGTCAAAGATATGTGTTCCTATTGCGTATACTAACATCTCATCAAATATAGGCCGGTTGTGCTCTCTTTCTCGTGATACCGGTTACTTGTGCGGCGGTCCAATGGCGATACTTGCAGATTGCGATGAAATGTCACTACCTTCTTGCAGCAACGGCGATTGGCGCGCTTATATACCATCTCGTGGAGCGGCAGTCACTGTATCGGTGGTACCTGGTAGGCGCCATCTACCTGTGGTTTTTCATCAGCGCTGTTGTCTGCATAATGGCCGCATGGAATCACAAACCTTGGGGATCTTCCCAAAAGGAGGTAGTCATGAACTCGGTGAGCCATTTTCTCTGGCTGGATATAGAGCTACCCCTCAACCGAGCGATCCGCCCTGGCCAGCACGTGCAGCTTTGGATGCCACGAGCCGGTTTTCGGGCTTTCTTTCAGCTCCCTCGGTTCTATGTTGCATTCTGGGAAAATGGACCAACGCAAAGAATAGTCCGTATGGTAGCAGAGCCGCAACCCGGGCTTACGCAAAAGCTGTATCACCAAGCACTGAAATCCCCGGCCAAGCAGTCGGTTATGGTACTCGGTCCCTACGGACACCCTCTCGATTTCTACCGGTTCGGTACAATCCTCTTCGTCGTGGAGGATATTGGATTTTTTCGAGCGCTTTCATACATTGAGATGTTGGTGGAGGCAAGCTGCAGGCGCGAAGTGATGGTGCGAAAGCTCGAGGTTCTCTGGAAGCGCCAAGTTGGCAAAGATGGTATGTTTCATGGACAAGTACTTTCGGGTCAAGGAGCCGCCTGTTGATCGGGCTTTTCCAGAGAATCCACAATGGGTAAATGACTGGATACAAGGCCTTTTCAATCGCGACTGGAGAGCGTTCAAGGTGGATTTTCTGCTGATGCAACTCATCTGAAAAGTCACGATCTGACCATTCTCCAGATTTTGCAATTCAGCATCTACTGCCCGCGTACTCAGACTGGACCCCAGAACAATATTTCCTACGAATATGCCGAAAGGATTTGCTACTTTTATGGCTCGATCAAAATCGAGGAAGAAGTTGAACGGTATCTCAACAACCACCAATGCGGAGCTGTGGCCGTAGCGGGTGAGTTTCCGAGTTCCAACCTTCACCCCCTATCGTGGGCTGAATAACAAAGTTTTGTGCTTACGGTGCTTACCGCCTATGCAGTATGTGCGGGTCCGTCAATACGTGAGGCTGTGACAAAGACTATACGGCTACACACAGGAAGAAATCTCCAGCTAATGGTTTTCGACCCCGATATGTGTCCTGCGCCGGATGGACTTGTAGATTCACTCAGCAGCGATGAGACTCCAGCTGGCAGCCAGGATCCACCACATCAACTTTTGGGAGTAGGCGAGGATAGGCATACTCACCAAGTACGACGATTCCTAGCGGACAGCAGCAAGCTACAGTACCCATCGCCTAAAGAAATCTATACGGAAGCTGGAAACGTCGAAATGAACAACCACTCGAAGTGGGTGGAAAGTAGATTGGCACAAGGGCGCAGAAAGCCTACAACCACTAAACCTTGAGATTGTGCCAGCTTTATAATGCTTGCGCTCTCAGCGTATTGATAGATTCTGCAGCTTACTGGAAACCATATCATCTGCCGCAAGTTCGTATATCACAGGGAGGGCATGGGAAGCTTGGAGCCTGGCCTTGATTGCCGCACAGCCGGTCCGCCTTCGCGAGCAGATCCCTTCCTGGGGAAACATTGATGGATATCTTAAGTGGTTGATATGATAGTTGATATGATAGGAAGACGATCGCCGACCATGGCAAAGCTGGCAGCGAAGCGTGCCAGTCTCGGGTAGGATGGTGTGTGCATTTCGTCCCGCAGATCCAGCACACTCCGGAGAAGGCACTGAACTGCCTTCTCTTCGAGAAGATTTCAAGGGACGAAAAGATCTCTTGGCTCTATTGCTTAGAATATTAGTATTTGCAACGCATAGATCATGAGCTCCTCATACTTTGCATCTATCCACAATTTAGTGCCAATAAACCAATTCATCTTTGTGTGCGCAGAGAGCTTAGTTGAAGACTTTAAGACTTACAAAAGCAAGTGAGCCCTAAATGTCACTGGTTATAAAGTATACAAGAGAATATAGAGCGAGGTAGACCTTGGTTCATGGAAGCCTTTCCAGCCTAAGTCAAGCGGTATTGTTGATCGCACGCGAATCATATTATTTGGAACCCAGAAAACACACGCATAGGTTTAGGCGGGAAGGTATGTCTTGACAAGGAATCGAATAAGAAAAGAACGATATTGTGAAATGAAACCGTTCAACTCTGCTTCGCTTGTTATTGGCCGGTTGGAACCCGGTTGAAGTGTAACGTTTTGAGGGCCATGAACACGAACACGTAGGAGACATCAATATGGGTTGCATTGTTCAACCTAACTCACCATTAGCCCTCCGCTTCTTTAGCATAAGGGAAAGGGGTTGGTACCATTATTTGCGGGAGTTGACGTCCCCTGTCTAACTCGACCGGTCATTGTTTTGACCGACGGTGAATGGAACCACCGCATTAAAACACGCCCCCACTTACCTGTCACCAGTTGTGGAACAAACTAGGATTGCCCACAGAATAAATGAAAAAAATATATGAGGAATAAATAAGACCGCCATTGCATTTTGAGGTTGTTGCCTACTGAACGAAACCACAAAACCATAGGAACATCGAACATCAAAGTAGACTTCCGCACTAGCCAATATTACACACCGAGATCTAAATTAGGTTCCACACCATCGACAGCATACATATTCATTCCTGGGTCAATCCAAAGTGCTCCAAAAAGGTGCTTCCACCGTCGCTGCACGTGTGCCATTAGTGATCTCGCCCTTTTGTGCCGGTTGGCCGGTTATAAAGTTGCAAGTTGTGCAGCTCAAACGTCTCACCTTTACAACTCAAGGCTTCGTTACAACCATTTTGTCGTAGCATGTTATTCCAATTTCTGTGTCTGTTGAAATCCGTGATCAAATCGATGAAATTACAGCTCAACGTGCCGATTGTATATTCCCTAGTGTACCATTCATCCCAAAGTTAAAACGGAACCACCAAGTAGTGCCAGACGCTTGGTGCCTTGCAATGGAGATTTTGGACAGGATACAAGGCCTCTTCTAACAATTGAGCGGTATTCAAGAGGTAGCCAAGTCGGTCTTGGAGCTCCTCGATTGGAGCTACTGTTCGAAAATAACAACAATGAACGGTTGATGTTCTGATTACAAGATCATAAAGATCATAGTCCTTATGTATGGGAAAAGTGAACCTACCAAGGATCTTTCCATTCACGCACGAGCCAAATATCGCTGGCTTTAATTCTAATATTGGGACCCCAAAGCATTGGAAAAGGCTGCTCTATAGATCGGATGAGTAAGCAAAGGCGCATAAAGTGTTGCCACGGGGAGCGCACGCCCGTACGGATGTGTACCCAGCCAGCCCATGGCCAAATATTGATAGCCGGAGAAGGCCAGCCTAGGCTGACAGGGTGAAACAGAACACTAGTGGCGAAGTAAATATTTCTATCCAACGAACAAAAGAAAAATGAAGGGGAAAAGGTTCGAATATCCTCCAGGATAGTACATTATGGTTGAAAGCGAATGACACGCGAAGCTTGGATCGGCGTGAAGGACCCTGGTGCAAGTATTCAAACAGTACGCCGATGACAGGCAATCCATGAGAGCAAAACATTCAGAGTTCCCAATTTCCCACTATATTCTGTACAAAGGTCTGTGGGTCAAGGAATGGCATGGGTATAGAAGGGTGAATGCGAGATAAAGGAACCGAACTCCACGGGGTAGAATTATCTGTGATCTCTACCCGTGGCCGTATAGCTAACTGAAACCGTGATTGTCCAGCGCTTGTTATGTTTCCCACTGTAGAATTCTGCGAGAGGATGTCACTTATCTGACAACGTATCCTTCGTAAGTTTCCCAGCATTGACTCAACTCGTGGAAGAAAGAACGGATACTCTTCGACAGCCTCTCCGGTTTCCGTACTGAGCTTACTGAGCCGGAGTTCTATCCAGTCCACCCGCTCAAAAAGGAAAAATGCCGATACATAAAGGAAAATATCATCGGCGCAGGTGTCTTGGGATAATGGATCTGGCCCCGTCGAGCTGAAGGAGCGGACGTTCTCGTAGCTGGGATAGAAGACACATTCAATGGCAGGAGTCCCCTTATGTCCATGCTGAGTATACTCTAACCATTCCTTGAGGGGTTGATTTGAGCACCGAGTGCTACGGTTTTCTGCGAGGCAAGGCGGCGGTGTCGGTATGTTGGGAAATTCTCTCCAAATTGATTCAAGATCCAGATCCAAATCGTAGTCTGAAGGGACATCAGCGCCAGTGTTAAGTATGGAAGAAATCCAACTAACCAATTCGATCAAGTGGTCCCATTATTCCCATGCAGGAAGTACAGCGTTCACGATAAAAGACAGTCTCAGGAGGTAAGGATAGGAAAATCTTGGTGGATTCATGGGGTCTATATGTAGAGGTCAGTATGACTAGCTGCTAGGGTATAGAAAGCTCAACGGAAAAAAAAAGGTCCAGGAAGGGTCTTGGCCATGACCGTGAGAAGGCTATGTTACCCAGTGATGGTGGCTCCTGGTCTACGTAGGAGCAAACGGTGAATGATCTTGTTTCCTGCTGCAAATGTACTTTGGTGAAGGGTGCGGAATGCCCGCCCCACACATACTCCACCCGTTGAACTATCTCGACCGACAAGACCGGTCAGACCATGTTCTTTGCTATTTATACGATAACCAAGAATTTGGCCAGACGAAGATAGCTTGTTTAATTTGCTCCTGCACGGTGTCATTGTAGCTCATTTATCTGACACGAGGGCCTATCACTATTCTGTAGTGTTCCGAGAACGCCCTGGTGTACGGAGACAAAGGCCTGATGATGATCCCACAGCAGCAGTTCTTGATGATTGCAGCACTGTTGAAGCTTTTCGTTTTCTCTCACCAACCATTCGTTCGAGTTTTGCAGGAAGCGACGTTCCTCTTCCAAGCGTATCTTACCGGCCGACTTGATCGTGTAGCACTCCCATAGACACAGATAGAGGTCGAGAAGGTCGACGGCAGAGGACGACTTTAAAGAAGGATGGCTTTGTAGGATCTGAGACATGTTGCTAGTCAAAGAACAGGCTGCACCGGCCGGAATTGTCTGGAATGTTTGGTTAGAGCCGGCTATAAGAGGTGAAAGAGAAACCTAACGCTTGTCTTGCCCCGTGACGCTCGTTTCAAAGAGTCTAATACCTGTTCCGATCTTCCTGGCATGTCAACGGGGATAAAAAACTGATCTGGAGGTTCACGTTTTCTTTTGTTGGCTCGTCCAGACTGAGACGGAGAAGCAGGAGAGTCCATTGAGCCGTTTGGGTTCCAAAGCTCGTCGCTATCCAGATTGTAGAAAACAGGGATAGGAGAGAACAAGCTCGGGTAAACTGTATTTTTATATCAATGGTCAAGGAGATTATGATACAATAGACTAGGTCCTACGGAGATTGTATAGGGGGCACGTTCCAGCTACTTGGATGATAAACACACCCGCATGAAATGCCTCATTCACCACCAGGCTCAATAAGAGGATGCCTTGCTAAGGGTGGATATCCTTGTATTTCCCCTTGACGACGCCCTGTCACGATCGTATAAATGAGGGCCGGCAAGGAATCGCGGGTGCGCACATAAACCGGTTAACATTTCGCTGAAATTGCCCGATTTTACAGGCGAGAAAGCTACGAATATCTTGGTCAGGGCTGCTAGTTAATGATGAGTACAATATCTATTGGACTTGCTTTTATTAATATCTGGTCAGGCACGACGAGTTCATACACCTACAGTGGGATACTGTAAACTGAAATTTAGAGGTGCAAATTATATATTATCTAGGTAGCAATACGAGTGCGGCAGATCATGATCAAAGGCAACCGCCTTCTTTGACCAAATCCATCATGGGACGCGTTGCGCCGCGTAGTCCGGCGCGAACCACAAGGAAAAATCAAGAAAGCCACATGCAGACCTACAACTCGTACGGTGACTCCATTAACCCACCCCCTGGGCATGCGGACAGAAAACGAGCCCCGTCCACCATAACACCATCCCAAATCGAAGGGTCACTCATATCTGCTGAACAAAAGGGCAGCCGCGTCGTATCATCGAATGCAAGGCCGGCAAGTTCCTTGCCACCGCCCTCCGATGAAGGATAGACACGACGCATTAGAAACTGCTGGCTCCTGTATCGATCACCGTGAGAGAAGTCCCCAAACGCGAGAACCTGCAGGGCCGGCAGTCCGTCGGGGCCAAATACCCAGTCTGCAAATGACACGAAATCCTCAGCCTCTGCAATTGCCGCAGAAGACATAAGCACTGCCTCCTGCGAGTCTACAAAGTCGAGGTGTGACCTGTCAAAGTACTCATCAACAATGGGAGGGTAGTTGTGGCTATCATTGGTGACGTCCCGGTTCACGGAACTCCAGCACGAACGAGGATGCCATGAATATCCTTTGCGCATCCCATGTAGGTAAGTGGTAATCTCTCGTGGGATATCTCGATGAAATCGCTCGAGGCCGCTGAACCGCAGATGTAGAATCTGAAGCTGGGAATGCTTGGCAGTAGGTCGAAGGCACCGACGCTGTTCTCATTAGCGGCACTCGTTACTGGACCGAGAAAAACTTACAGCCGCAGACGGACTAGCACACAAAGCCAGAGCACACACCTGGCCCAGGTCTACACCGGTAGACAAATTCGTAACCCAAGCGGGCGACACATCCCGATCATCCTCAAATAAGCCATCAGCATCGATTGGTGCGAGTTGGCGCTCATGGTAGACAAGGCTTTTCAACGTGGTCTGGTGGTGTTGGATGGTGTCCTGGATGTGGGATTTTGACGATGGGAAATTGGACAACCTCAAATGCAGATGCTGCAGCCCACGAAATGAACATAAGAACCGCACAACAGCAGAAAGGCCACATCCTTCGCCCGGTTCGTGCAGCAGATAATCGAAAGAGAATTCGAAATGCGTCAGTCGGAGCGGCTTCTGTGACCAAGACAGTAATTGCACGAGATGCAACTGATTCGGGCAGTCACGCAGCGTAAGCGACCGCAGAGAGTAGAATATCGTATTGTGTCCCGATGAGATATCCAGGGGCAAGGTCACCTTTGACAATGACAGCGTGGACAGAGCGGAAAGAGCTGTGGGATTCGCAATCCCCGTATCCTCGTTCGTAGTGACGCCGGTCCCTCTACCCCCTTCCTCAAGCTCCGGTCGCTGAAGCCCAAGGCTCTGCCAGCACAGAGCACGGGCAAAAGCCGATGGAACGAAGCCGATGGACAGATGATCTAGGCAGCTCCAGTTCTGACGGATGCACCGTCGCAACAAATCAACCTCGGACGGATGTTGGAGTCCTTCCCACTCAAACGCCGTCAGACAGGTTAGTCTGGACATTCCTTCCAAGCGGTGCGACGTTTCAGGGCAGGTCCCATCAGTGACGAGTGAGAGACGAGTGAGGCGCTGTTGGTACTGACTGAGATAGCCTTCCTGGTCAAGAACCCCCACTGGAACACATGTCCCCAGTCGCCATCTATTGTTAGTCAGCCACAGGTCTAGTCGATAGGTATCGCTTATACTGACTCAAATATGCTCAGTCTATTCGGCTCCAAGTGGGTGAAAATCAGCTGCAATTGATCCTTCACGTCGTCCAGGAATTGCTGATGTGCCGTCGCATCATCCGATGCTCCCAGCGGGGCCGGGGACTCTGGCAGCCCCGCGGCACGAAAGATGTTGTAGTATGCACATCGATTAAACCGAACAAGATGGAATGGAGCCCTGATCTGTAGGTGCCGCGTGTGCTGGAGATAGTCCGCGGCTCGGGAAGGACCGAGATGGCGAAAGAAGGGGTCGACATCCAACACATTCAGTGCCCATTCACTTGCTGCACAGAATGAAACTGTACGGTATATCCGAGGAACCAACACTGCATACAATCTGGACGAGGCGCGGCTGAGAACGCGCAGAGTGGTAACTGGCAGCTGACGGGCGGTCAGTACCTGGACCAAACAAAACAAACATGCTGGGCTTACCCAATCTGCAATCAGCATCAGAATCTCACACGGCAAGGTCTCCAGCATTGTCCTCTGTGCTCACTTCATTCATCCGCTCCGGACAGCAAGAGGCTTATAAGCACGCATCTATCTGAGCACCCAGTCAAGTTGCACAGACATTGCGCAGAGGAAAATGTCTAAAATCTGTGGGTCATGCATGGCGTTGGCAAGCTATTTCATCCGGTCACTGATAAATAGGCTCAGTGCCGTTTTTGCAGCCGCTCTTCACCCGCAGGCCGCCAGGTCTTGTGAAGCGCGTTGTCAAGCTCAATGGTCGTTCGGCATGAGCGACAAGCAACCAACTGACCACAGCGGTGGCCATGGTATCTTCACCGAAATTGGCAACCAGAATATTGAACGACGAGTCGTGTTCGAGAGGAATTAATAAGAACGTTCAAGGGGAGAACAGGTCATGTCGGCGCACGGTTCACGTGGGGCAACGGATCAGGTGGTGGCTGAAACGGCGAGTGACGGTTGGGACGATTATGTTGCGGTCCACCTGTACAGCAATTTCGAAAACAGTTTGCTCAAGTGCCATGTCCTACAAAATAGGTGACAGTAGTAGGTCAAGCGAGACCTGCGTTGACCCGGTGTAAACATCTAACATTTACATGTCAATGGGCATTAGGCCGTTTACTTGGAGAGAAAATAGAAGTGGAAATTGCGTTTAGGGTGCAATCTTCGTGTCGGCTTTTCACTGAGATTGCGCAAGTTTGTCACCAGGACTAAGGCACTGGGTGATAGGGTTTACCTATAGGGTGGTCGGTTGACCGGGCAAAAACCACCCACGTCTACTGTCGTGCAAGAGGAATTGATTATCAGCACATACAGGGTGAATGGAGATATGAGCTGCGAGACCCACATGGTATGTACGAGTTCCCCTGAACGCGAATAGCGACAGGCTTCCTCGCGTTACGCCTGATAGAGTATTCAATGCCGACTATAGTTGTTCTTAATTGATTGCTTATCTCAAGACGCTACATATACTATGTATACGTGAGCTTATCACACAAACAATAAATTAGTCTGGGAGGCAGTTTGGGACGTTTGCTATACGATACGGGGGTTATGTCTCGGAAATATATACAGATTGTCAGCGATCTGAAGTACACAAGATCTTGGCTATCACGATAAATTGTGATCAGATGAAGAACATTGAATCGTCCAGATTTCAACACCAGGGATGTAGCCTTTTTGATCGACATGGAAGGAATCCAGGCAAGGGCCAGATATGAGAGGTAATTAACAAATGTTCTGCTCACGCCGACTTTGTAGTCTGCCACACCTTCTCCAGGACCCAATGAACCTTAAGCTGTGTTTTGAGCCACCGCATGCAAGACAGCACTTGAATAAGTGACGGCATTGTAGGCCAGGACTAAATGCATCACATAGAGGCTGGGCCGCCAGCCATTTACCACGCCAATCCTTTCCAACGGATGAAAGAGATAGAATGTAGTGCCAAGAGAATTCCAGATGGCCATTTGCCCGTGATGTATCGCCAATGAGGGTGCACTCTGGGATGTCCCAGTGAGGGCATAAATGGTTGGTATGAGCGAAAGTAAGCCCAATGAAACGCAGCTGTACGGAAACCGGTACCGCACTGCACAGCAGCTTGGATCGCAGATTACAAAATCCACCAGAATCTCGACAGCAACGACGGTGAAGGCAGATATGTATCCGAGCTCGAGGTAGGGTTCGGTGCGGAATAACACAACCACAGAAGGAACGGTGGCTGCCCAAATCAGGACTAAAGCGGCTCCAAACTCCAGCTTTTGCCACTCTGCCGCATCATTGCCCCGGAAAGCATCTAGAAAGCGGTAGAAGACGCTGGATGTGCACCAGAAGATGACACCTGCGCAAAAGACTAGCACGGACAGGGAGTCCAAAATTCCTCTGGGGGATGAGGGGAAATAGAAGAGCAGAAAATGGATCACAAAAAGGTAGAAGTAGAGCAATACAAAGATATTGATTATGGTGATGATTGCAAAATCGTGCAAGGACTGCGCTTTTGGGTCAGCCATTTAGGTCGTTGGTCGTGTACTTGTTGGAGCGAGGACATGGGGAAAACTGAGCTTTTAAGGTGAATAGCAAGAGCGAAGTAGCTGCTGAATCGGACGCCACCCTGGCCTGTGTATTGCCCAGGACATAACCAATGTAACTTAGTAGAAGAACATCGTGAGAGAGAAGGTCAGACACCGTGCAACGGTTAACAAGTGACACTAACCAGTGGCTATTAAAATGCGTGGTCAAGAGAGGGTGGTCAAGAGAGGGTGGTTTAGAGAGGGTGGTTAGGAGAGGGTTGTTAGGAGAGGGTTGTTAGGAGAGGGTTGTTAGGAGAGGGTTGTTAGGAGAGGGTTAGGAGAGGAGAGTTTGTTAGGAGTGGGTGGTTAAGCTAATGGTAAAAACATCCACTTTCGGTTGGTGACGATCTCTGGGGAACGGAAGGAGGGAGGAGGGAGGATGGGGGAAGGGACAGACAACAAAGAAGCAAGCAAGGTAGTCTAGCATAAACTTGGAACTATAAATAAGGGAAGGCTCTTTCATCCGTCTCAAGAATATCCATTTATCCATTTCGGAGAACATTCTCAGCTATACTGGGCTATGTCTTCCTCAAACCCCGAAGGAGTTTCAAAACGCAGTATGAGGAATCAGGCACCAAAGGAGTATAATATACGAAATCTGCAAAGAATGGCTGAAAGCGGGAGTGGAGTCTCTCAACCCAAGGCTGCTGCTGCGGATGCGCAAGCCTCGTACATCCAGCCGGATTCCAGTAAAGGTACCGGTGCGCATATAACAAACCAAAGCCAGTCGATTCAGTCACAGTCGAAACCCCCGTACAACACTCAAGAGGAGCAGCCAAGTCCTGATGGTACGCGAGAAACGGTTCCAGGTGAACCGAACGACCAGCCTATGGGCGACGCTGAGTCTGAAAGGGAACCATCTGGATCCCCTGTGGCCGGCCCAAGGTCGGGTCATATGGCTGAGAATGCAACTGAATCTGGTAGTCCTGCTCCTGTCGGCGCCAATGACCCGTCGGACTCGTCGGATGAGGTCCTGACTGACCTGAAGAAGCTCTCAATTGGCAGCGATCGCGATGGAGAACCAGACGCCTGGAGTCGTCTTGGACGGTCAAACGTATTGCTGGTTCGGTACGGGCCCTACAAAGCGGCAAAATACCGGGTTCAGCCTGGAAATGGGTACAACACCCAAGGGCTGCAGAAAGTATCCAAAAAAAAGACCCGAATTTCGTGCGTGATGTACGAAGGGGAGGACGGGGAAGAACATTATAGATACAGTAGGGACAACATCGTCGGCTTTGTCGGTGTGGCATTTTATAAAAGAAAAGCAGACACGGACAAGGTCTACAAAATAGCTCCCCCGGCTTTTGTCAAAGTTAAATGGCAAGGAATCGATGCTGCGCATCAGGGATTATTGACCAGGGGCAACTCCTGGATTACCAAGGAAGATCTGGTCAGACTCACTGACCTAGCCACGGCAGAGCAAAAGATCTCCGAGGCTTGGGATAAGCAGGAGGAACGTCACATTCAGTGGCAAGGCCAAATAGGAAGAGACAGCCCTGATCGTTCACCCACTCCTTGCCCGCTGGATTTATTCAAAGCACAGAAGCAGGAGAGGATAAAGCGCGAGCTTACAATAAAGCGCGAGCTTACAAGAGAGCCTTCTATACCAAGTGCACAAGGTATGGAGGTGGATCCCGAAGGGTGGAGGCTAGGAAGTCGCCAACCAGCGGCGAACAACACACAGCGGCTTGATTCAGTTTCGGTGAAGCAGGAATTGGACAGTGAGGACGATGAAGACAATGATCTGTTTGTCGATGACTCCAGTCCTAATGCACGGAACGCCAGTGGTCAGAATACCAGTGGTCAGAATACCAGTGGTCAGAATACCAGTGGTCAGGATGGCAACGGTCCGAACAACAATGGCCTCAATAATGATATAAGGAGCGGACCTGGTCAAAATCGGCCTCCACCCAAATTAAGCAAGTTCTATAAGAGATGGTTGAGAAGAGCGAGAATTCCGGAAACTGATTTCAATAACCTCGACGATGCATACATTGGGAGATTTGAAGCTGCTGCATACGCTTATATGGACGAGCTGAGGAAGCAAGGCTACGTTGTAGAAGATGATCTGGGTATGGATATCTAGGGTGGGGGAAAGCGGCCAAAGATCTCGGCATTTGAAAGCGATCCAGTTATCCTAGCATTAAATGTGAGGAGAATGGTAGCAAATTTTGTTTTCCATCGCTGGCGATGTGAGGACTTTGCTCGGCATACTTGTTAAGTCGTCTCCGTTTTTCTTCGGTTTATTTACACTCAGAATGAATATCAACCTTTAATTTCGGGCAATTTCAGCGATGGGAGAAGGGGAAAAGGATAGATTGACTGTTTCCTAGAAATAAATAGTACAATGGGGAAATGGGAGCAACTTGCTCACTACGGATGCGGACTCTCTCTATTTGCTATCTGGGCTGAATCTAAAAATACATATTCTATCCACCTTGTTGTCCAAGTACCATGTTTTACATGTATACTACAGACGCGCTCGAAATCAGTTTCATGTCTTTACACTCTTCAATTCTTTCTCAACCTTTATTTTGTGTGACGCCATACCTTTTATGGTTAGCTTAATCCCGAACCACACTCTTGGGCAGTATCTTGGTACAGTAATAAATAATGGCTTAAAATAGCTATCGTATCATCGTTGTATGGCTCAGCGCCTGTCTAGAACCATCCACTTGCAGACAAGCCAAACATACTGGCTGGGAGATTTGGTCGGTTTTCTGTTCACTACGCCTTTCACCTCCCTCCCCCTTCATTTAATCCCGTTTACACTACTAGTCTAATTATATAGTGAACGAGTGAAGAGATACGTACAAACAATACTGGTGGGATGAAATATTTCTTTACAAACGCCTTGTCCGCCTTACCAAATGCTGCATTCCTTTGGCCCCTCTCTGTTAAACCCTGAATGACCAAAATGTGCTGAAGTTCGGTTTACTAGGAAATTGAGGCCGACGGTTAATCACTTCTTTTCCAACGGCGATGAATCCCAACCCCAGGACCTCGATCCCTCAGACCAGGATTCGCAATACGCTCCAACGTCAGGATATTACGTACACACGCCACCCTCAGAATATGGATTCAGCCCTTCACCGAACCGTTGCCCCCAGGACGGTGTCGAACCCTTACTCTCAACCCCACCAGAAACCAATAAGCTGCTTCACCTCTCCGAGTGGGAAGCAAATAGGCCAGATGATGAGCTTCCCGCTAGCTTTATTCGGTATAGTTTGGCACGCCGAATGAGAGGCCAGAACTGGCCGCCCTTTGGCTGCTCACCTGACAACTAGTTCATTGGCTCTTGATAGCCCATTTGTGTGGTGGAGGCGCAGGTCTGACTGGTGCCTGGCATGTCCGTAACATTATGCCCCCTACCGCCTAGTTCAGCACCTGCTGCGATCAGAAGTTTGACAACGGACTCATTGCCTGACTCTGCTGCTAAGTCTATAGCTGTACGCCCATCGGAATGAGCGAAATCCAAATTGATACCATCGGCAGCGAGAAGCAGGTTTACAACTGCTTTGTGACCGTTCCATGCCGCATAGCAAAGCGGTGTGAATCCCAAGCAAACAAAGTTGACGTCGACTCTACCGGTTGAAAGTAGTTGCTTGACCACTACTTCGTGTCCCCATTTTGCCGCGCAAACCAGTGGCGTTTCTTCTTCTGAGTTCTCCTCGTCTGGGTCGACACTTTCATCAGAAGCGAGAAACAGCTTGAGGACCCCATCGTTGCCGTTTTCCGCCGCTAAGCACAACAGCGTTTTACCCCAGTAAACGCAGCAGTCAAGCTCTAATCCTGCTTGTAGTGATTTTCGAGCTGTATTCTCGTTTCCAATTTCAGCTGCACGCAATACAGCCAGTGGTCCATAAGACGCTGCATCCCGAAGGTAGAGGAGGGGGTCAAGCAATTTGCAAAGGTGGGTATTGGTTTGAATCAAACTATTGAGATCCCCATTTGACTTCAAGTTCTTGGCGATCATCAGTATCAGTTCGTTTGGTAGATGATATAGTGGCATGTTGAATTAATTTGATGGATGTTGACTGGGTCAGAAGAGTCCCTAGGAGTTGCTGCAGGTATGTTTATTGAGCCATCTAGCTGTGTTAGCTGTTTCAAACGACCTCAGGGACTAATTTTATCGCACCGCTAACAAAATGTGGCTTGTCCATACGTTTAGAAGACATCATTCTTTCCAATATATTACATACGACTCATCATGTGATTTGGAGTTACAATACGTTACAGGATTTGGAAATTGCCCAATCCAAACATAGACTAGCGCGTTTCAGGGTTAAGTTTGGAAAAGAATCAAAGAGAGTAAAAAGGTGAAACTGATTTCGAGCGCGTCTATAATACTGCCCGCCCAGCATTGTTCGTTTTTAAGATTTCCTCCACCTGACTTGATTCTTTCAGCGAAGTAAATGTTCCTGGAATTACCAAGTATCCAGCAAGGAGAGCCCAATCTGCTATGGTAACCGTAACATTGTATCTCCAATCCATTTGCGCCTCCTTTTTTAACATTATTGTATAAATCGTATCATGGTTTTGGCTGAGAATGGTGTTCGCATGTATATTATTAGCTGAACCAGGTTGAGCATGCCCCGCTTGCTTTCTCACATTCTCTAATATAGCAGACTGCATAGCAGACGATGTGATCCAATATATGAAAATGTAACCATAGACGAAGGGCCGATGCAACTTATTTATATTAGCTGTTGTGGCATCTCTGGGGAGGATAACTTGCCCTCGTTTTTCCATTGGGAATCAAAGAAATACCGCAAAAATTGAAGAGGGCGCTGTAGCAAGCTGTTAGTAGTTTCTATGTAATCAGAAGTTAAATTCTCGCACTAAACCGAGAGGACGTTTGGCCAGAGGAAAATACCATCAGTATTTTGGTATTAGAGACTGGATACTAGATTAAATGACCTCATATAACTTATACACTCACAAATAATGGCTAGAGTCTGATTTCTAGTGGAAGAATGTGAGGGCCAACCCACTTATCGCTATGACAGAGCTGTCACACGGAGTTGTTAAGTAATTGATGGCAGGAAATCGTTTCACAAGATTGGAGATACCGGAAATAAATAATATAAAAGCACCAGTGCTCTCAGGAAGCCATATTACTTGCAATGCGCAGGGGATCATTATGGCGGCGTGGCTCGATATACTCTCTGATACTACCGGCAGTTCTTTGGTAGACACGGGGCGATTTGAAGAAATTATCCAGGGAATGAGCCACCCCAACTCGCAATATCCCTCTCTTGTCTATTTTGCTGGCAATGGAAATCGCATAAAGGCCCTTCAAGCTTTGTTTCCTCACAATAACGTCACACGCAAGGGTCCTGCTGGGCTGATTCGAGCGCATCTTAGTACAGCAACTGCACATACTGAGCATCCTGTCATATTTGCCGAGAGTAACCCTTTTAGCCAAGCTGGGGTGGGTGACAGTTGCTTGCTGAGGTGGTCTGGAGACAGACATCGACGATATCCTCTCGCCCTTGGGAAGTCTCAGCCTCTAGCAGACCTTCAACAAGAAGTGATTAGACACAAGATCTTGCCATGGACACAAGTTCTTTGCTTTTTTGTCGACACCGCCTCTGACATGCGAAATGTACAACAGCTGCTAGATGCACCGACTGGGACCCTATCAATTGGGGCTTCACATATCCACGGTATGATGCGTGTTGTTATTGTGCTGTCAGGCAACCCTCAACCTGAGGCGCATGATGCGGATGATGACTTTGAATTACCCAGTGCATGGTTAGGGCAGCACAGAATCACAGTTCTAAATATCCGTGACCGGTCAGGCTTGTCCCCATCCGTTGCATTCGACCCATTGAGAAGCCTGGTTCTTGAGCAAATCCAAGAGATCCAATCATTACAGAAAGAGAAATGCCTCTCATTCTCAGCCGTGCACCTCAGCGCACTCTGGGGCCGAGGTCTTCAACTTCGGATGGGAAGTTCAAACCCAGCCAACCTTGACTGTCTTTTGGTGGCACGAGAGGGTTATAAAAGGAAACCAGCAATGGTCAGTTGTTTTGTAGAGCTAAAATCTCAATTTGCAAGTTCTGCTTGTCCTGAGAATGAGCTTTACAACTTCATAGCCTCGGCTCTCCTTCTGGATGCTTATCCGCCTGGGATGCATCGTAAGCTATCTTTGCCTATGGTTTACTCTGTCACTAATGATTTCAATCATCGTAGTTTTCGAGCCGAAAATGGTTTTCAACGCCCTTTATCGGGCATATTGTCGGAATGCCTGGGAAGGGGTAGACGCTGAAATAGACTGCAATGAAGTTTTGCACCGCTTCATCGAGGGCTTTGTTCAATTGAAGTCCAAGGCCTCAGCAGACATCCGTCACGAAGCGCTAGTTCAGTTCCATCGCCGATGGGGGGCTTGCATTCAACAACAACTTGCTTTGCTTGCATGTGTGGACCACCAGAGCATATGTTGCCTTGCAGGCATACAATCTGTGATAACTGCGTTGTCATATATGGGACTAAAAGTCCCCGTACGGAGTACCACATCGACCTACCAAAATGCCCTATCTGTGACGAGGCAGTGAATCTCACGGTTCGTCAACTTCCACCAACCAAGGGGCCAATTGTGTTAAGTCTAGATGGGGGAGGGGTTCGTGGTATCGTCCAATTAGGGCTTCTGCGAGCACTAGAAAGGCGGATTGGCGGAATATCGATAGCACAGGTCGCCGATTTATTTGCGGGGACAAGTGTTGGTAAGATCATCCGTGACAAAGAAGACTGCACCTGTGGATGAAAGACTCTGATCCGTAAAAAAAGGGGCGCTTTTGGCGGTAGATATGATATTGAATGGCCTATCTGCAGAGGAGAGTTGCGCCAAATTTCCGGCTTTTGCTCGGATGATTTTCGGATCGCCTTCTAAGCATGCACCAAAATCCCCGATATCCCGGTGCGCTACATGGATAAAAAGCCTGGCGTGCTTTTTAGCTGATTGTCAGTACGACTCAGAAAGACTAGAGGATGCCTTGCAAAGAGTGGTCGACCCCCAACGCCGGATGTTCGATGTCACGACGACAAGCTCCACCGGTTGCCGAGTCGCCATTATCACGAGTCGTACTTCTGATGGAAAAGCTTGTGTCTTGGCAAATTATCGTGGAATGGGCCAGCGAGAAGCGAGTGCAGCATACGAGTTCCTTGTCCCTAAGACGGCGGATGAGAATCCTCACGTATGGAAAGTGTGAGTTGGGTTGAACTGTTATCAATTTGATTTGGAACGAACGAAGAGCTTTACTGATGAACAATACCAATAGAGCTCAATGCAGCGTCGCAGCCCCCTTGTAAGTATCCCAGGTAGCTTTGAAGACGGTGACTAATGACATGCAGCTTTTTCCGATCAAAATCCCTCCCAGGCTTTGGTGCGCTGCAGGATGGCGGAGTCAGAGCCAACAATCCTCTGGCAATTGCGCTCAAGGAGTCAGTAGTCATCTGGCCCTCTGCAAAAACCCATGATCTACTCTTGTCAGTGGGAACGGGCTCATTTTCTTCCGTGGCTAAGCCAATTGAGGGTGCTAGTCGTATACTGCAAGACAGTGCTATCCCTCGCATGATCCGAGCGATGATGTCCTCCCCATGTATGGATGGCGAGCAAGGATTCCATGAGGCACTCAATTTCGTGCCAGATGTGGAAAGATCAAACATCTTTCGGCTGAATCACGAGTTGCCTGAGCCACTTCCTCGGTTGGACGATGTGAGCAAATTAGAAGGGATGTCCAAGATGCATTTTACTGTTCCGACTGAACTAGTGAGAACTATCTTGGCGACCGCTTTTTTCTTCTTCGAACTCGATGAGTTGCCAATCAAAAGCCAAGGAGTCTTTTTCTGTAAAGGCTCAGTCCTGTGCTCCCGGTCATATTCCAGGGACCTGGTAAAACTGGTCATGGTGGAATTTCCAGGCGCAAGGTTTGAAATGGCCCGTGGCCAACGCCTTGGGGACGTTGATGATGATGATGGTTGCCGCGTATGTGGATACTACCGCAAAAAGGTGGGATTTTCAATCAATGGACTTCATGAAATGACATCAATTGGGATTGCCGGTTCTTCGTTCTTCCAAAGGATTGGCGGCTTTCCTAAGTCGGTTCAAGAGCTCCTCGATGATCAACAAGCAAATTCCCACTTTGGTCGTGCAGACCATTTGGTTAATTCCTGGCCCCCGAAAAGGAATTGCTACTGTTCCCCACGGGTTAAACGTCATATCAAATTCTTGGAGCCAGCCTTGACACACAAGAAGCGGCGGCTATGAATTGTTTCTGCACTTGTTCTACGTTGACTGGTCCAAGGTGGGGGTGCTCATTTATTAGAAGATTCAAGGCTATACTTTCCGTATTATGACGTGGGCGGGCTCCCACTGTCATTTGGCTCTGGTGAACCCGATGAAAGCTATCGGAACATTCGATTTATATATCGCTGCCGACTGCCACGCGCCTGAGTTCTCTGAATGCCCACTGCTACTGTCTTGATGTCAAGCAGGGGATTTGGACGGGTTGTGAAACGAGGAATGGTAGGTGGTCAGAAGTGAAAGAGTTATCTCTTATAAAGCTCAAAAAATAGAATAGAACCAATACCTAAACAAATCTAGCAATAATTGCTGGAGCTCAATATCTCCCAATATCACCATAGTGATCTGGTCTGGGTGATTTAATCCAAATCCACTGACAAGGGACCCTCCACCTCTCCAAGTATCTAAAAGGGGTATTTTGAGGCGAAATGGCCAGGGATTGGGTCCATGGGTTTCCCAAGTGTGTCAGATTGCACTAAATGCAATTTTATCATTCTGTTTTATCATTTGGTTTTCATATTCCCTTCTGTCTTGCGTCTGTCTTGCGTCTGTCTTGCGTCTGTCTTGCGTCTGTCTTGCGTCTGTCTTGCGTCTGTCTTGCGTCTGTTTTGCGTCTGTTTTGGGTCTGTTTCGCTAGATATTATTCATACACACACACAATTTATTAACGCCCGGCGGCTAAGCCGAAAGGGCAACTATCTCTGATCTACTATACATCTCATAATATATATAGTACTGTGTCTCCTCAGAGCCCATACATAAAGCCTTGCAATATATGTCATCTCAGATGTCCGTATCACAGCGGATCCTCGTGGGTTAGTAATTTGGTTAGTAGGCTGGCTTGAAGGCGCTTCTCCAAGTGTTCAACATCCTATTTTCGGCAGTTGAAGCGCGTCTACCATCTGTAACACGAGGTGGTTGGTGGGCTAGATCGGCGAAAGGGGGTGATTTATGTTCGTCGGCATGGTTAGGTGGCCTCGAGTCGGCCCGTGGCGATGGCAAATCGTATTGAGGCCCGTACCGCCTCTAAGTTCGGCGTCCACTTCTGATCATCGGAAGGCGACTTTCCTCCTAGGAAGAAGGATATATTTCCTCGGTGGGTGTTGGTACATTGTAGTAGTTCCGTCCGGTGCGCCGTCCATCTTTGACATCGAAATAGGAAGTGCTCCACGGTCTCTCTCGCTTTGTCCACATGCACACTGGTCCGTGTCTGCCACGTTGATTCGATAGAGATATCCATTGAGTCTTGCCATGCCGGTTCGGAGTTGAGCCAGCACGCTCGCTTCCTTCCACGATAATCGGTCGTACAGCTGCCTGGTGTGTTTGCCTGGGGGTGCTGCATCAACTCGTTTTGCGTGTTTCCCTATATTAGCTGGCAGGTCATTGCTGGGGACTGCTTGGGACCGTGCAATATTGAGTGTTGTTGACTTCATCCTTAGGACCTGCTTTTGCGGGACAGCATCTTCTTGTGTCGCGGCTCTGGCCTGTTCTTTGGCCAGACCCCGCAGTTTATTGTCTTCACTCGTTGAGATCCACCGGACATTGATGTGGTTTCCATTTCTCCTCAGTTTTCTCGTCAACTTGTACAGTTGGGAGACGAATTCCTGACCTGACTGTTGCCGAGGATTCCTTATTGTCAGAGCCGCCGCTTTGTTGCTCGTGACCAGCGTAATCCGGTAATCTTTCACTCCAACTACCATGTTCAGTGCATGTGCCATCTCTGCTAGCTCCGCAGAGAAACGGTTTTGCTCTGCTCTTGCACCCAATGTGACGGAAAGGGTCTTCAGTTTCAGTTTTCGATACCGAGGTGGCTGTTTCTCGATCGCCACCCCAAATCCGACCCGCTTGTTCCGAGCCGAGCTGCTGACCGCGATCTGCATGTACACGCCTGCTCTGGTCTGGAAAACCTGTGGTTGATCAATGCCGGTCTGCATGCGCTCCTCCCATGGAGCTAACGTAAATGGGTTAATCGTTTCCAGTGTTTCCATGTCGATATGCTTGAGCGCATCGGCTACCTGATACAACGGCGAGCGGTGGTATCTTCTGAACTTCCTGATCCGATCTATACTTCTGCGGAGAGGATTGGTTTCCGGTAGAGTGTGTATGTCCGTTCACATCTTCACGGCCCGTCTCCAGAATCGATGTTGCGCAGTGGCAATGTGAGCCTCCGCCTCTGCTACGCTGGTCGCGACCGTGAGAAATGTCCCCACAATGGCTTGTGCTCCTACTCTTTGGACTCGGTTAATCGGTCCTATGGCTTTATCCTTGCACGCGTGCATTCAGACATTGGAGGCGTAGTCCACGACCGGCGCCACCGTCGAGGTGAATAGCTGCCGCGCTGATGCTGGGGTTAGGCCCCGAAGTCGCCGAAGCTCCATCGCTGCTTCCAGGCCCTTGGAAGCGGCCCTTGCAATATGTTCCTTATACTTGAGTCTCGTGTCCATCAATAAGCCCAGGATCTTGACGTGGTCTTGGGGTACAACCGTCTGTCCCTTGATGGTAAACGGATCGTGGTCCGATTTACGCGTCTTGGGAGCAACAAAGTGTATGATAGCTGTCTTCTCAGCTTCAAAGGTCGCTCCGCTTCTCCTTTCCCAGTCGAGCGCTTCTCTGATGATTGCTTCAATTCCTTCCCGGTTACTTTGCGCGGTTGACCCGGTCACCCATGCGGTGAAGTCATCCACAAAAGCGACTGCTCCTCCCTGGCTGTCGATCTGTCTTTGCACGAGGTCTGCGTTGAAGAAGAGAAATAGGATCGGGGACAGGGGCGAGCCCTGCGGTAGCCCAGCCTGTGGCAGGCTTTGGACCTCCGACAATTGTCCATTGATCTGGATGTTCGCCGTTCGTTCCGAGCAGAATGCCTCAACCCACCGGAGCAGACCCTCCGGTATGCCTCGTGCTTTCATCCTTTGGAGCAAACGTTCTTTGCACACTCCGTTGTAGGCTCCTTTGACATCGAAGCTGATCAGGCTCAATACCCGTCGGCCCCGCCACGCCGTGTAGATCTGTTCTTGCAAGAGCAAGAGTGCTTGCTCCGCGGACCGCTGTTTCCGGGCTCCAAAGTGGCTGGTCGGGAGCAAGCCGTGGGTTTCCACCGCGTGCGAGATCCTTTCTGCAACTACTGATTCTAGTATCTTGCCCAGTGTCGCTAGGAGTGAAATCGGTCTCCATGATTTTGCAATGGTGTAATTTTCTTTATTCGGCTTTTTGAGCGGTATGATCTTCGCGTGTCTCCACTGTCTTGGCAACGAGCCTTCGGCCAGCGACGCCTGGAATAGTTCAAGGACCCGGTACTTGACCGTGGGCCACGTCATCTTCCAAACTATCGCCGGCAGGCCGTCCTCTCCCGGCGCCTTCCACGATTTCGCTGCAAGAAGCTGTCGTTCTACCTCCTCCAGGGTGATGGCCGGCATCTCCACTGGCTCTCTTTGTGGTCTGATCCCTTCATCGTCAATGTTGTCCGGCAGGAGTGGGAAGAATTTGGAAAGCAACTCCTCTGCTTGCTCCATATGGTCAGCGGTGGTAGTCCCATCTGCTCTGACGAGCTGCGGTAATTTCCCAAATGCCGCATCCTCCCCGGACTTCAGATACTTCGCTGCTTTCCATATGTTGTCGTTGTCTGCGAGAAACTCATTCCAGTGCTTCTTCTTTTGTTTACGGATGGCATCACGGTATTGTTTCGCCGCGTCCTGGGCCATCCTTTCGAAGCGAGGTACTTTTCGCCCCGCCCGTCGCTCCGAACGAGCGTGATTTCGCCAGTATGTATATATATGACGCAGTTGTGTCAGGTCAGTTGTCCACCACCGCTTCGCGTGTGGCGACGGCTTCGCTCTCGGAGTTAAGTTGTGCACCGCGTCCGAGACCGCAGACATCAGTCGATCGGTTTTCTGCTGTACTGTGCCTTCCCACGGAGTGGCGGCCATGGTGCTCGCGATTCTAGCATTAATCTCGTTCCATGGTGCATTCTTCAGTAGAAGCCGTTCCTGATACTTCGGGATCGGCCACGGGGCGTCAAATACAGTCTCAATGGCGTCGTGGTCCGAGCCGTGATCAGTCCCAAGTATTGCACACTTAGTCATGGAGTCCGCCAAGTTTTCCGAGGCCAGGACAAGGTCGATGCTCGACTCGCAGTCCCCACTCTGTCCTCCGCCGTGCCATGTCTTGGTGCCTCGCTTGAGCAGGCTGCTGAGTGCAAATTCATTCATGAGGTCAATGATCGGATCCGCTTCGCCTTGCCTACTCAAGGACACGTCGTCCCCTCCCCAAAGTTGATCATGGCGGTTAAAGTCTCCCGTGATCATGATCTCCACCACTGTCCCTGTATCTCGCCGTACGTTTGTGATGGCCTTTCTCAGGCGATCGCATGCGTCGCTCAACGCAGACGCCTCCCCTCCTTCCACGTAAACTGATGCTATAAAGACGAGTCGTTCGGGAAGTCGAATCACGGCCGCTGTAAGATCTGGCGACTCGATCCGCACTTGCTCCGCTTCCACATCCCTATTGACCCAAAGCATGCTTCGGATTGCCCATCTCCCTTCCCTCCAGGTGGAGGGCACCATCTTGGTCCATTTGTGATGTCCCATCGGGGTGGTCAAGAGCCGGCCTTGAATCCTCCTCGCCTGGGGTTCCTGGATCGCCAACGCCACTGCGTTTTGAGTATCTTCGTCGTTCATTAGGCTTTCATGCACTGCTCCCTGTTTCCTCACATTCAGCTGGATTATCCGGAGTGACCTATTCATGACGTGACGGGTAGAGTTTCCGGCAGTTCTTGCTATACGATTCGTGTGGCCCACCGCATGGAACGCACTTCGGAACCGTGTGATCACAGTGACTGTGGTGATGGCCCTCCGTCGCGCATTTTGCGCACTTCTGGATCTTCTTGCATTGGAATGCCTTGTGACCAACCTCCTGGCAGTTGTAGCATTGCACCGGCCGTGGTCGGTACTCAAAAACGCTGGTTGTCCCGGATTCTCCTCCGACATGGAAGTATCCATCGGCCAGGATCCTCCGTGCGTCAGTCCCTTTGGTTAGGTACACGACCATCGATCCATAGGGCTTTGCGATTTCCTTGTTGCTCAACCACGTCATTTTGGCGACAGTAGTTTCGTTCTCCTCACCCATGGCTGCCGCTGCTCCTGTCAGAATTTCATGGTTCTCATCCAGTACTGCGGTCCTCTTGACGCTGTCTACCTTAATCGGGTAGAGCTCGTCCCGAAGCACCCGGGCTCCCGCACCGATCTCTCGGAAATGGAGTAACTATGTCCATGGTGCTTCCGCGATCTTTGCTTGGCGCATAGCCCAAGGCGAAAAGGTTACGCTGCTTTCACCTCCACCACCAGAGCTATTTCATCCGTCGGGTCTATCTTATTACCAATAGAATGCTCTACTTCATGCAGGCTCCCTGGTATACTCAGTTCAATATATTGCATACCTGTATAATTCCGTGAAATGACACACATTATTAGGAGACCTGGCAAGCTTTTGATGAATTAATTTCCGACTTGTGCCTGAGCCATATTACTTGAACATATCTCCAGAATCTCATACTCACATCCCAGCATGTACAGCAAGGTCCATTTCAAACAACCCTATAAATCACAAATTGCAAAACCGACCCCTCACTCCCATCAAATAAACATCCCCGACAAACGCAATCCCCCAACCATCAAAGACAGCCAGCCCATCGGACGCCTGGCTACCGCAGAACCCTTCTCAGTTTTAGTCCCATATACGACCATCTGAGCATTCAAGCAGTACATCGTCTTCTTCGCTTCAGCTGCAGTATGCGAATCACAAACAGCCGTACAAGGATCCGGATCCTCATAAATCCATACTCCATTCGAACAACAAGACTGCAAAACAGCCTTCATATCTCTGTTTGGACTTTTGGTCTGGTACAGTGGGACCTGATTGTAATATTGGATGTTGGAGGGCATGGTGGCGGGCACCGCGTCGCGCGAGTTGTAGCACTCGACCGGCTGTGTGAAATTAGTGTTCATCATAATAGTAGGTGTCATGGTGCTTCTTTCTCTATTTTTTGTGTGTGCCAGGTGACCCGGTTCAATTATTTATAGCGACGCGAAAATATAAAATTTTATATTTAGCGGAACGTGTCGATCGCGGTTCGTGGGGAGAATGAGACGGTGGGACAGTTCAGTTCATCAACGGAGAGGGAAGAGATAGTCGGGAGGGAGGGGTTAGTGAGAAGGGAGGAATTGTAAAAGTATATGTTCGAAGATCTTAATACGCCCATCACTTTTAACTCCTGTACTGGGCCGCCCCCGCCGCCGGGGAGGAGGGGGGGCAACCGGTATTGACTATTGAGTATATTGGTGAGAAGTGGAGTCAGAATCATCCACGATGGACTCAATTTGCTGAGCCCTTTGGCCCTCATTAACGTAATTCGGTTCAACTGCTAACATGAATTGAAAGCCAAAAGCGAGAACTGATAATACGCCCCTTGCTTGGCTATTTGTTTTGCGATCTATATTGTATTCTGCTTGTCTTTCCATCTAGTGAGGGAACCCCTTAAATCATTTAATAACCATCATCTCTTACAGTCAGGTTTACAATCGAGCCATTTCTTCTTTATGCGCTCATGGCCCTCGTCGAAGTCCGACAGGTTATTAACTGTAGAGTAACGATTGCTTCGATGTTACAACCTCGCCACTCCTGTAATTCAGAATGCGGTGTCTGCGGGTGTATATATATCTGAAAGAGTCTACTCAACTGGGAATTGAGTTATGGATTGATTGAACGACAGAGACCGTTGGGAAGGCCAAATTGAGTGTAAAAAGAACGTTTTCTTTTACGTTAAACTAAATGGCCAATGAACTTACGGTGACTCATGCGATATTTATCTTACTTGTTTCGCTCATGAAGTGTAGTTGAAACGGACAACAATTGATAAAACGGTTAATTCCGGTGTTTGAAAACTTAGTCTTGCGATTTAGAGGGTAATGCCATCAAAGAGTATTTAATGTAAGTACTGCAACGGCCATTTAGCATGGTATGGGATGATTCCAAATGGGGGTGAATCGACAGCATTGCTGCACCTGATGTTTTACTTGACCGTTTGTTTATTTGGCAGCTGGCGCCACGCGGACCGTAGAGTGGTATCGTCATTTGCAATAATTTGGACTGCTACTGAAAGCGAGCGTTGCTGTCGGAAAAGAGAAGCACAGGCAAGTTCAAACCTACAGGCGCGCTCGAAATCTATTTCACCTTCTTACCCTCTTCTCTTTTTTCCTAAACTCTATTCTGAATTACTTGATATATATAGCACTCTATTCTGACCGGAATCTTCCCGTCGTTATCTTGCACTGCTCCAATAATTTTACCTCAGACATGTACAAGCTTACTTTGACCGCATTCTCTCTCAATCCTTTCGCGGATATCGATCTCTGGCGCAATCATCTCATAAACCTCCCCGCGAGTTATGCGATGAATTACCTGAACTAACTCATGTGAGAGTCAACAAGGAACCTCTTCATGGCGGCATACTGATGATTGTGCCTTAGCATTCCCTTGTCGACCCCCTTCTGAGCAAATGATGCGTTCACTGTTTGAAGGCTATCGTCCAACCTTCAAGCCCCATAGTTTGGGATATGAGGCAGAATTCCTTCTACTCCTGACACCTTCCCAGCAGATGTGCTACTACGACGGTAAATTGTTCGGTGGATACATTGCCCTATTGATGGACCGAATTCTCGCGGACTGTTGCAAACACAAACACAAACACAAACCAGCGTTCACTGCCTACCTAATTACATCGTTCATCCATTCCGTCCCGCCGTCAGCGCCAATGCTTCTCCGCGCATGGCCAGAAAAGGTTGAAGGTCGCAAGGTGTTCCTGAAAGGATCTGTACGAATCCCCGGAAAATCAGCCCACGACTGGGTTGATGCTGTTCGGATAGGTGCGCTCTTCATCAGGCCCAAACCCTGAACACGAATTGAAATACTCAGGCCCTCCGTGTAGCTCAAGTAGTTCCCCGAAGAGTACAGTCTTGCATCATTTTCGTCATTCTCTGTATTGGACTACGGCATAGAAATTAGTTTCACCATCTTAGTTCTCTGTTTCTTTGCCTGATTCCAATTTGTATAGGGCACTATGCCTACTATGATAATGGCTCTGATCTGTTTTGGCACGTATCTCGAGGCTAAGCCAAATGAAGTCTCAGGTGGGCTTAGCCAGGACTTTTAGAGAACTAATTTTAAACCACATTGTAGCTTACGTAGAACTTTGTGATTATTTGTGATTACAGCAATTTTCGAACACTGTTTACCCCTCGGACATACTCTGTTTGCCGGCCCGGGGTTTTCTGTCATTGGACCGTTTGGATTCAGACACATCTCCGCTGGGGCCATTCGAGCACTGTCTGTCACTTTTAAATCTATTGTCCTTTGCTTTCGTTTCAGGCCGATGCGTGCGACGCGCGTGTACTCGAAACTTTGTTTATTACCGTTCTCAGATACTGCCAAGAATGTGAATCGCAGGTAGACCAACTATAAAAGGCATGGCGTCATGCAAAATAGAGTTCAAGATAGAATTGAAGAGAGTAAAGAGGGGAAACTGAGTTAGAGCATGTCTGTACTGTCTTTGGCACTTGGAGAAGCGCCTTCAAGCCAGCCTACTAACAAAATTACTAACCCACGAGGATCCGCTGCGATACGGACATCTGAGATGACATATATTGCAAGGCTTTATGTATGGGCTCTGAGGAGACACAGTACTGTATATATTATGACATGTATAGTAGATGTTGCCTTTTCGGCTTAGCCGCCGGGCGTTAATAAATTGTGTGTGTGTACTCTCTTTGTTATTTTGTCAAATTATATTTGCAGTGTCCTTTATCTGTTCTGCCTAATTAACTGAAGACAAGTACCTATTATTGGCAATATCCCAGTACGGTAATATAAAATCGAATAAAACTGATTTCGATCCCGTCGGACTACTAGATAAGAAGATAGGTGTCGGCGTGGGCCGTATTGCGAAATGTAGGGGTCCAATCAATGGTGTTCAACTCTCTGTATTGCTGTATCGGTTTTCCTAACAATTTATATGGGCCACCGATTACTAATCTAAAGTTACACAATTCATAGGATCAATGGATCCTCCGGTATGCCGGTATGCCAATGCATCTACTCCGACAATAGGCGGCAGCCTAGGCGATGAGGCTAATGATTCGATGAATGATGTAATCCAACCGCCACACCTACTGAGACCCAATCCTACGCGCTATGTCTCATACCTCTCTGTAAGTTTGTATATTGTATGGCAGCTGTCAATGCTGCACCGTATGATCCTCAGCGTTTAACCCGCCCTACACAACACCTGAATGGAGATTGCTTGTTCACCTTGAGCGTACCAAGATATCTATTCGTATTTAAATAATGGTGGGCACTGTGTCTGGTTTTTCTTCGGTAGGCCTGTTTGAGACCGATCTATTTTGCACTGTTTTGGCCGTCAAAGAAGACGTAGCATGATTGTAATGGTTTCCTGAATATTGCGCCCGGTCATAATTGCTACAGCCACGATGTAGCGTTAGATGGGATTGATCGCCAGTACATTTAAATATAATGATATCGTTTGAAATACCAGGGACCGCCGCGCACAGAACAGAGCACAAGCAGTTCCATGAAAAAATAGGCAGGTGATGACAAATATTTCACAGTAAGAATGTATCCATGTAGATACTGA
Source organism: Penicillium rubens (assembly GCF_028828025.1). Lineage (NCBI taxonomy): Eukaryota > Fungi > Ascomycota > Eurotiomycetes > Eurotiales > Aspergillaceae > Penicillium > Penicillium rubens. The sequence continues at coordinate 2,995,019 of NW_026890601.1, read as the reverse complement.
GACGGACTTCTCCGCTATCCATTATCAGTTGATTGATCTCTTGGCATTGCGTGCTTGGTAGCCAAAGATGCCAGCTTTGCTTTCTCCAAGGAATTGGCGTGAACAATTTCGACTGGACTCTGGCCTTCCAAATAATGCTCATTTGTTCGTCTGGAAACACAAATTGTCGCGCGTGAACACATCCTTTGCATATAGTGTGAATGCAGATATTTCGCTTTGAAGGAAGTAGGAACATCAAAATTGTCGCGAACTGTGATGCGGGTTGGTCCTTCATAGATCTAACTCTCACGCACTGAGTGTCTCTGCTAGCACAGCAAACGCATTGCCAGGAGACGGAGCCAAGCATGTTTCTCTGATAAGATCAGCAAATGCCCCAGTCATAGGGCAAGCTATATCATATCTCACCTTATTGCTCTGCTGCACAAATATATATGTATGGTGAAAGGCAAGGTAGAGCACAAGAAGTCTTCCCTTATATATATTGCAGACTAAGCTGATCTGCGATCCTCCTTAGACCAACAGACTCGTTGTAATAGCGAAGGAATTCCTCGACATGTTGCCTATGCCAGCAAGCGAGCTTGTAAACGTTGAATTGAAGTTGGTAGGGGTGGGGCTATTAGGGAATAGATGTCGAATGGGTTATGTGAGGGCTTTTTCTGGTCGTTCGTCAACCTACATGTAACTGGGGTAGCGCGTGGCCATCTGTTGAAGTGGTTACGATATAGAATGAAAAATACTGCTTACCTGGTCTAAGATGCCACTGATTAGGAGCACTCTTCAGCATTCACGACATGAAACGTGATTAAACCTGATGACACCCAAGCTTAACCAGCCTCGACTCTCAAGGGTCTACCGGTACGTAGTTGTGGTCTTTGAATTAAGATAATCTAGACCGTTGGGTTTGACCGCACCCAACTTTAACCGCTCTAGGATTTATCTGCCCTCGGCATGTTGACCGCACAGTAATGCGATATGAGAATAGTTCAATTAATAAGAGCCATTACAGAAGCTATCCAGCGTCGAGAACAAGTTGGGATTCGACCAACGTCTATGCAGACTTATGATCAAATATCCTTTTCTTATCTTGCTAACCTGCTCAGTATCGAGAAATGGACTTCGAAGAGCGTACCTCAATGGCGATTAGTGCCTTTCAATAAATATGCCGAATCTCTGTCTTCTCCATTCAACTTGCTTGAATCAAAAAGAATTAACTTATACAAGGAGCTGCCAGTGTAGCGGGTTACAGTATGCGTCCTGACCTGCGCTGTCTCAACTGTTGAACAAGTGTGATTTTAAAGCGGACTTGTTGTCTTGTACTGTACCTGTTCTAAAAGCTCTTTTGTCTATACTGGACTTCACGTGGGCGCCAGTGCACCACCTGGCAGTGTATTTGATAATCACAATGCAAAAAGAGAAACGCACCTCATTCTTGTTGTTCAGTGCGTCTCGAAACCGGTGCAACAAGAACGCTCTTCGACAATCTTTTCGGCCCCACTGCCAAGACCTTAGCGCAGATCATTTATTAAGGTGACCGGACTAAATTGAGGATCTCTATAATGAATATTGTATAGCATTGTATTCCCCCTCGTTGAAATATTTCATATAATTTGGATACCGGGTAAAATTGATAGTTACTGTACTGCTGATCGGCTACCGCAGCAAATTTAAACTCGGTGTGGTGGTAACCTCAATAAATGATCTGCGCTAAGGTCTTGGCAGTGGGGCCGAAAAGATTGTCGAAGAGCGCTTTTTGTTGCACCGGTTTCGAGACGCACTGTAAAGAACCGTCACATTTCCGGTTTAATGTAAATACCTGAAGACACTAAATTTACAGACGGTTCTTTGCACCATCGAAATAAAGTGAGCATTAAACATTAGATACATACTTTGCAGGGCAAATAATTGATGAGTGGTAAGGAAACATGCTAGGGGCAAACAGAAATTGCGGGCCCAACTACAGTAGTCGAATTGCTTCTTGGGATCGCCTTAACGTATGTTCTTTGACAACCACGACTTGGACGACCTACCCCCGCTTTGCTGTCCAATCTGTGGCATGCTAGACAGTCTTATCACCTCTTTTCTGAGGCCAGTACTTTTCTCTCCATTATCTACTGTAGCTTCGTTCCCGCTCCCAGCGCACAATTCAGTCTCGAGCATAAATAATCCTCGGTCCCAGCCAGTCGTCACCATCATCGCACTTGATTGCCTTGAAGCCGCGCATAGTCCAGGATGCGTTCCTTCAACTGCCTTTTACTTATCGGGAATGTTGTGGCAGGCAGTTATTTGGCTATTATTGAGGACAATGACGGCGAGAACAACTGTAGAGTGTGGTCTCAGAATAACCACGGCTGTACAGGCTACTCAGCAACCTTTGCTAAGCTGAAAGGCAAAGATTGCTCGGGTGAGTATCCAATTCGAATCAAAGGCCCTCACGCTATTGTTAACACTCTTTAGGTTTCATTGGTGCCGGTTCCGACGATAAGTCGGTGAAAGTTGATATATGTGGCACTGAAAATGGAGAGCAGGTTGCCTGGGTGACAGTCAACAAAAACGGCACTGTGTCTTTCCTCAACCGACAGGGAGACACGTCTAGTTGTATGCTAGAAAACGGTCTTAAGGTGCCCAGTGGGTGTAGCATTGGTAATACAGGTTCCTCTCAGACGACCACGCCGATATCTACAGGCAGTCAGTCCTCGTTCTCAACTGCAATCGGCACGTCCACTTCTGGAACAGCCCGTGTAGATCAATCTCCAACACCGACATCCACGTCGACGCCTACGGACAGTCCATCTTTTATTTCAGACGGTAAATCGGCTACTGAGACGCTCCGTGCTGATCAATCTCCAACCCCGATATTCACGTCGACGCCTACAGACAGTCCATCTTTGGATTTAATTTCAGCCGGCAAATCGGCTACTGGGATATCCCTTGCAGATCACTCTCCAACTCTCACGCCTACCCCGGCATGCAAATGCTCTTGCGAATCTGCAGCCGTCTGATGTAGATAGAACTACTCTGCCAGTGCGAGCCGCAGGCTAGTTAATTAGAGCTTATCAGGTTTAGTACAGTATGCCGGAAAGTTTTCACATCATATCTTGCCTTATATAGTTGAAGCTACACGTGTGCATCATGCAGGAGGTGAATGAGCATTTCTTACATCTCGTTTTGTATTGAAGGATAACATAAAAAACCAATACTGTATATGGAGGGCAGCATAAACACAACGACGGCATAGAGGCCACGGCAGGCCTCGGCGAGGCTCCAAGTTCGCTTAGGAAGTGGTACACGATACATGTACATAGGAAGATATATATAGTAGCGGTAGGCTGCATATCGTTTCGACAGTTGGATTCTAAACCACAACCCACTAGGCTGGGTACGGATTCGTATTTTGGTCTAGTGGTTAAATCAACTGGTTATGAGCCCGGATTGCGCGACCTCTGAGCGCATAGGTTCGATCCTCACAGCTTGCGTTCTTAAGCACCCAGAGCCACCAGAAGACGGCCTAGGATTGGCCGCACAGCCAGGCAGCAGAGCTTTCATACGCGCCCCCAGCCAAGCGTTTATGGTTTACGGGGGAGAGTTGGATTCTAAACCACAACCCACTAGGCTGGGTACGGATTCGTATTTTGGTCTAGTGGTTAAATCAACTTGGGAGGGGACAGGGTAATGAAATAATCTACTACTACTTCTGTGCTTGACCAACTCCTTTGCCGTCCATTTCAAAATTCTATCAAGATATCTCAACTTATTCTTCCCAGCACAAATAGTGATTCCCTTGGCCAGTGTGCAGGCTTCCTTGTATTGTTCATTGTAATCCCCTCTGCTTGTGGAAATTTTGGCGCAGGATAAACCTTCAAGCTGAAATGTGTCGACGTACCAACAATACAAAATCTGAAGCAGATATTAAAAGGTGTTTGAGAAAGTGAGTTTCTGTTTCTGTTATGAAAGGCAATAGTTTTATTTTATCTCGCACTAGTTAGAACTTAATTCTGGTGGTAGATGGAGTGCAGGTAGATGAGCGCGAGGGCGAATTTATTGTGTCAACTTTGGATGCAATGCACCAGCTGCCAGCCTTTAATTCTTTATTGAGCAAGCAAGTTGATCAAGGCTCAAAGCAGGCCTTCAAATTGTCGTATTTGGAATTAGGATAGCTCAACTGATTATCGCTCTTGTCCAGAGCACCAGTGCCTCCAAGAGTACTCACAACCTGCAAGTTTAAAGTAAGTAAGATAATGAAATGCGAGTGGACTAAGAAACATACCGTGGTAATCAGACTCTCATCACCTTGCTTGTCACCACTAAGCTCCCACCACATACCACCACCAAGCCCCTTGGATTTGATGTACTCACCTTTTTTACGCGCAACCTCAGGGGTATCATAGCTGATGAACAAACGCGACCCCGAGCTATAGCAGTAGCTAGCAGCTTCCTGGTCCAAATTTGTGACCTTGCAGCCGGTCTGAGGCAGAGCTTTGTAGTCCCACACACCATCCCTCCAGCCACCAACACCAAGACCGTTATAAGGTTGGCCAGGGCCGCTGGTGCCAGTAAACGCCCGGCCGTACAGCGGCATACCTAGAACAATATTGGAAGAGGCCACTCCGTGCGAGGTGTAGTAATCGATTGCTTGGTCCGTATTGAAGGGAGTGCTGGCTGGGTTGCTGTTGGATGCAAACAGGTTGGCGCCATGGCCGGCAACAGTGTCCCAGCTTCCGGCGTAATCGTAGGCCATCAGGTTCCAGAAGTCCAGATACCGATCCATCTGGGCAAGGTGCTCTTTCAGGTAGTTGGCAGGGCCTATAAATTAGGTTAGCGTTGTTGAGGAGTTTGAACGAATGATACGGACCAGCAGGAGATGCAGCGGTGAGTAAGAAGTGATAGCCGCCTGTGTTGGCGTAGCTGTATACATCCAAGGCCTGAATATGTTTAGTTTTACAGACCCATAAATAAAAGAAGCATGAAAATACCTCACGAAGACGGCGTAGGGTATCAACAAATTGGTCCGCTTCGTTGTTATTTCCAGGATACTTCTGACATTAGCATCAAAAACCGTGAACGAGATGGAAAACTCACTTCAAAATCAACATCAATACCGTCGAAGCCCAAGTCCTTTAGCAACTCGACAGAACTGCCAGCAAACTTCTGGCGTCCCGCTTCAGTTTCAAAGGCCAGCCTGAGGTTGGAAGAGTACGTCCAGCCTCCAATCGACAGAAGAACCTTAAGTTTGCGATTTTTCTTTTTGAGTAGGAAAAGCTTTTTGATACAGCCATAGACATTGTTGCCGGTATCGGTCCAGGAATCAGTAGGGTAGTGCTTATCAGTGTCCGACCAAGGGTCCGACAGGATCACCTCACCAGAGGCTCGGACATTGGCAAATGCGTAGAGAACATGGGTTAGTTTCTCAGCTGGGATGTCCTGAGGTTGGAAGATGCCCTGACAGACTTTGTTGAGTTATTTGATTTTATGGTGGAATATGTGGTTGAAGGTCATACCCAGTTCACAAAGTATGCGACGGAACGATATCCGTTAACGCCACGAGTAGCAATGTCAGCCGCATTGACCTTGACCAAGGAGGGAATATAGGTAGCATTAGCCAGCCACGCCAGGCTCAATATTAAAAAAAGGATGAAGTGCATGGTGAAAGAGTGGCAAGGATGTATCTGATGGGATGGCCTGGCCCAACAAGCTTTGAGAAGAAGGTATTGTCGATGAGGAAAGGGATATACCTACTATTTGTAGATGGCAAATAGTCTTACTGACAGATCGTTGTGGCCCACAATATGACCACCAACCCCTAAATAAAAACAGGCATGACACTGAAGCGTAACAAGAAAAGGACAATATGCTGAAACTAACTGCGAGCGCAACTTTCCTTGGATTCTCCGGTGGAGATTGCTACAATGGTCTCGAATGGAAAAAATTGCAAAGGCGTCTGGATACATGTAACTGAGATCTATATATAGAGAAAATGACACGCAGTTTCTAGAAGCCCATCTTGACCTCTTGGCTGAGCCTCTATCAACACCCATCCCGCGCATTTCCAGGGCTTTAATAAACCTTGCAATGTTAATTTGCAGATATATTTGCGGTGGGGATGGCACAAAAAAATGACTTACGATCAAAAAGATAAGAAGGAACGGATAGCGGCATTGACACAGAGGTCGGTTACACCGCTTGGGATTAGAGGGTTGCAGTTGCTACCCGTGCTCAAGGTAACGTTGTTGACACCATCGGTAGAGACCATGACCGATTCCATGCTGTTCCCCAGAGTCGAGCACCCAGCCTCGTAACCTCCAACCAACCTCTTTCCCCGCGCCTGAACAGTCAGTTGTGGTGTAGTAAGTAACTGACCACAGAGCAGATGCGGTTAGTCCAAGGACGGAAGGGGTTTCAAGGCGCATAATTGAAATGTTTGATTGAAATATATGTTATGAAGACAGAGTTAGGAGTCAGGATAGTGTAGAGGACCACCGTATATCACTTTACAAGGCAGTATTGCGCCTTTGCAGGGTCAAGTATACAGTGTTAGTCTAGCTGATTCAACGAAGATGACACTAAGCTCTCTTTCACGTAACCACTCTTTCACATAACCACTCTTTAACCAACCATTCTTCAATCAACCACTACTCAATCAACCACTCTTCAATCAACCACTCTTTAACCAACCACTCTTTAACCAACCATTCTTCAATCAACCACTCTTCAATCAACCACTCTTCAATCAACCACTCTTCAATCAACCACATTTAAACCAATCACTCCCTCAGTCAACCACATTCAACTAACCAATTTCTCTTGAAAGGATGGATGGATGATTTTCATTTGCCCCTCACCTAAGTTTACAGAAACGGATACTGATGTTGTCCGCCCCATGCTGCCCCGTGATGGTATCCAATTCAATTGAAGGCCGTATAGAACGCTTTAGCTGGACATCGCGTTTTCTTTGATCTGTGCTTCTACTGTATATTTGTTGTTGATCTTGTATCTTATTTCCGTATTATCTTCCTCGACTATGGCCGCCGAAATAAGGATGCTTCCGAATATCAATATTCCGCCATACCGCAAAGCGAAAGCAACGTGAAAATGGAGTCTTTATCAAAATGAGTGAGTGACCCGCAAGAAAATGACACCGGATTGGTCTTCAGCCTTTACATTGTAAGCGCCTACTCAGGGATTGGTTCTTCGCACACATATAAGATAGTCGAGGTATGAAGTAAACGTATGCCGCCATTCATACTGTCCAAAATGCCATTGAAAGCGGTTGAGCAGCATCCGTCTGCAGATGATGCCTCAAGTATTTACAGTCGCTCACCGGAATCTCCGAAAGACATTTTGAGTTCCATGCCAATGATGCTTCCTCCTCGGCACGACCTACCAGAAATAAATTCTCTGGATCATCAGATTGCACTGGCCCGAGGTTCTACCATGGCATTGGAAACCACCCGAACGCGTCTGAAGTGCTCAAAGTCACGAAACCGCCTGTCACTTCAAGAGTTGAAGGAAGAAAGAATTTGTCAACGGGATCAACAGGAGAACGAGAATCAGTTTTATCGGTCTTGTTTTGAAAATCTTCTCAATTTGACAATGTCGATTATTGATGTTTCCCAAGAGTTGACGTTGCAGTATCACTTCGAGCCAGAGGCAAGACCGCTTGACAATGAACGGGTGTTTCAAGCAGTCCGCAAACTTCGTGTTGCTCTTGAGCAATCCAGAATTCGAGAAGCCCAGGCTGAGCAGATTTGGAAACGACAGTGGAAAGTCTCACGAATTAATCATACCACACGCTGGATCTGATCCGTGTACGGCTGTAATTAGGCATAGAATGTAATTCGCCATTAGATGATAGTGTTTTCAATCCAAGGAAAAAAAAAAGAATTTCCGACGGCTACGAAGCGTAAATATACGAAATTATTGATACGAAGATTCCGAGCATAATCTACGTTACTTAGCGTGATCGCTGGAATCGTGACTACGTTTACTGGATCCTCGTTTGAACCTTCCGACCTCACAATGCCTGCACTGCTCTGTTTAAAAACAATCCCATCACGTGGCATCCGCTTCCGATTTGGCGACGTTATCCCCAGGATCATCTCGGCCCTTTCAAAATCATAAATACTACCTTTTTGCTTTCTGGATTGTACAGCCAATTTCGCGGGGCTGGATCTCTATGAAGAACATGCAGAAGGTGCATTTCTGAGAGCGATTCCTTCATCTTGGCATTGAAGCAATCTCGACTCATTTCCTTCAGTGCCAGGTCGACAGGCTGTCCTCCCGGACTCAATAACATCATATGTTCAAGATATGCGGCACCGTCGTAGCTGTACGGATGAGCCAATTCGATGCTTCCAAGGTAAAGAGGTTTGTCCTATACAGCAGCTTCATGCCGAAACTGTTCCGCAAACTCTGGTACGGTGCATTTTGCAGGTACATTATATCCGTGCGAGATAGCGTAACTTTCAAAAGAGCACCCCGAGAACCGTGAATGCCCAGTACTTCACAATCTGCATTAACTGTCTGAAACAACTGACGCCGCAACCGTTTGAGGCAAGTGGTTGCATTTATAACATGGTGCCCTTTCCATGGTCACGGACATTGGGGCAAGCCTGATCTAGCTCTCCCCGGCTCAATGTTCCGCGTAGACACTTCAACGTGCAGTAATACCGGTGATACCCCCTCTCCCTCGAAGCTAGTGCTGGTGCCATATGGATTGACGTTGGCTGTCCCTGTCTGATATTGCGCCATATATGTGGGTCCCATCTCGGCGTATCAGGGTCAGATTGGTCCTCGTCTGCATCTCGTTGTGCGTCTATTGGCTGGCAACCACCAACACCGGGCTTGTTTCGCCTGGGACGCCGTTGTATCGGAGATTCGAAGTAACCCATTCGTCCTTGGTGGCCGATATTTGGAAGACGGTACCTCCTCAGATACTGCCCAAAATACCTGCCACTACCACTTCCCGTCTTGGCAATGAGTCGATTGCTTTTTGTCTCCAAGCTTGATGCCGAGGCCACAACTTGAGCGCCTGGAGAGTGAAGGCGAGGAATTCTCCCACGGTGGTAAAATGAAGACGATTTGGGCCATTTGATTGGGGGTTCCAGCCGGTGAAGTCCCCAACGTCTCCCTTTGGAACAGAGAGGTGGTACAGAAGCGTCCCGGAATTCTCCAATTCGCAGATAAATATCAGCTTCGCCGGTACTTAGCACCTCAATTTCCGTACCAGCACGAATAATGTAGTCATGTGGCTGCACAAGGAGTCCAGCAATCGCGCGACGGAACGGAAGTTTCGGGAACTCATCATCTTGTTGCTCAGCCACCTCATCAATATCCATATCCTCCAGCCCTTCATAGATGCGGCCCAGTATCACCTTATGCGGAGATTTGTACTATTTGATATCAGCTGCATCGCGATGGATCGATTCGGATGATTGGCTGGGGTTGTTGTAGACGCAGAATTGATCGGCACGAGGCCGGCTGCTTCGCGCCGGAGCCTAGGTTCTCCGGCCACCTTGGTTCGCTTTGTTCTCGGGCAGCTGGACGCGGTGAACGTCGTCGTGGCCGACCACGAATATCGATATTCTGCATTCGCTCCTCAAGTTCCCACTCGGGGCTCAGTGTATTGGAGTGGTTCTCAAAGCGTATCGATCCTCTCAACCCAAATGTCTGTCGCAGTCTTGGATCGCTGTAGAGTTCTTCGATAATTTTCGAAACATGGTCCTCCATGGTCTGGCGAAGAAAGCGATTAAGGTTTAGTTCCGAGCCAACAAGCTGCCCCCGGTGTCTCTCCAGTTTCTTCCAGGGTATGAAGAGAAGTGAAGAATTCATCAGCAACCGCTAAATGTCCTCTTGTTCTTTCGCGAAAGAGCCAGAGGCTTTGAGTCTTCTGGGGCGCGGTTTGTTGGTCGCGGTGGCGGGATCTCCACGCGTAGATCGTGTCTTATCCTGCTGAACTGCGAGACCATGGAAGAAGTGGTTGGGGACACCGTCAAGGGAAGCGGGAAGGTTGGTTTTGGATGTCTTCTCATTTTCCTCTGCTAAAAGGCGTCGTAGTTCGTCAATCTCAGTGGACATTTTGAATCACAAGCGTTGCGGATGGCAGTTGCAAGTTCGCAGAGGGTCATTCTTTACCTGCCGCGTCGCCCACGTGTTACATCACGTGACATGACAGACCTATCGCTGGCTTGAAACAAGATCTCACTCAGGAGACTTGTAAAGCAGGGGGTTGGTTGCTTGCCTCATATCAACACAACAATAGGTTCTTTCTTAAGATGCCTTGTACCTGTAAATTAAACATGTCTTCGCTTTGTTCTGTCAACCTTCGGACTGCCTCTGGAAGAAGGGCACGCCTTTGCATCAGCTCTGCTGGACGGGAGTGACATATCCGAATCTGAACTAATACCCTCTGCTGAAGATGGTGTAAGCGCTCATTCATTTGAACCAGTAAATTATTCAAAGTACTGCAAAGGAATTCGAGTTGCTGTGTACATTCCTTATCGCCTATGCAGCTAGCGAAAGCAACAGCAGCCTGAAGCATTTCAAGCAAGGATTCGCTATCTTGAACGATTCTGTGGACTGCCGCATGGCGTATATTGGACACTGTATGCCTTAGGCTGTGAAGCTTAGCCAATATCTGGTGAAAATCTTTCGAAGATGCGTATTTTCTATTTTGGTTCAAAAATGGGAAGAGTCTGTGCAGCTCCATTGACTCTGCACAAACCCACTCGGCCGACCGACACGCCTGGGGTAGCCAGCGTTGGATAAAGCGGAATCCACTTTGCTCCAACATTTTTTGCACTGCTTCTAGGACAAGGTGCTGAGCGCGGAAAGGCACCTTCTTAGGGACGCTCTCTCGAAACGTGGAAACACCCCCTAGTAACCCTTTAAAGACTGTCGGTATACTAATGTGGCGGGCCATGTAATGGGGGCCTTACCGTGATTGAGCCGTTCTTTCCTAGTCCGTGCCACCCCTCGTCGGGGAGTATGTATGGTATGATACATACTGATTGGCAAATTAGGGATACGAATTATGAAAAACCTCGAAGCGTAGCGACGACGAATATGTGGAACTTTTTGCGTATGAGGTGAATGGGAAAACGACTTATTTATCTCTACAATCTTATATCTCCAGGAGACGCAGCGGTTGATAGGACTTGCGGTTTACTTAGATTTACGTTTGCGATTTCTGTTGGTGTTGCAACAAGACGGAATGCAGATTTTCCGCAGGGCTTGGTGACAGATGAAGCAAAAAGTTGAGGAATCTAAATTCCATCTCATTTCGGTATTGGTGGTACGCTTGTAGTGCTGCACGATCGCGGACGAACGAACACACTTGACCGATTCCTAACCGACCAGGGCATTTTTAGAGGGCTCTGAAAGCAATATGTCACTCAACACCATCGTGTCTGGAGCAATGGTTCTACCTATATAAATCCAGATTTGGATAACAGGCCTGGGCCGCTTCTTTCTATCTCCTTGTTGCTGCAGTTCGACAACATCGGGTTTCTAAATGGCGCCGGTTGAAAGTCCTATAAAACAGGAGCAGCTGCGCAAGCGCCGCATAAAACAAGAACAGCTGCGCAAGCGCCGCAATAATCTTCTACGCCGTCACAATGATTTCTGGCGCTTGTATTCAATCAAAAGTTGGGTAGTTATGGAAATGCCGAACGGCCGCCTCTATACCTACTATTCTCACCCCGATGTCGCTGTCCCAACTAAACAGGAAATAGTAAGAATTTGCTTCTTTTTTTGGCCACTTGAACGTCTTGTCTCTAACTCATGTAGGCTCAACGTCCTCAGCCTGCGGTCCACAAATCTCCACCCGACTATGGCCCCCATGAGTCGGCCAATGAAGCAATACCGAAGCTGCCAGCGATTACTGTTTTGGGTCGTTGCAACGAACTATGGAGTACTTTGTCACACTACATAACAAGGTAGCCAACACCAAAATTTGTGAGGAAACTGAGGGGTGTTTGCAATTTTTGTACACAAGTAATCGCAAGCCTCATGAATGGAAAACGGAGCTTGAGAACACTTTCGTAGAGAAGAGTTTCTGCTGCATCTTTCTAAGTTGGCAGAAGGTTGGAAATATGGACGACCATAACACAGGTACAGTAGATTTCGAAAACGGATTCCCCTGTGGACACTGGCGCATTGTTTCTCGGCCTGTACCCGAAACTACCCTAATCTGTATTCGGCTAAAGCGAAACTAATTATGTCCTAAGAATAGAATGGCTATAAATTTCAGAACCGTTTCATTACATATTATATTGTATATTACATGAAACAGCTATACACTGCCCCTCTATGCCTAACATTCCATCATTTTGCAGCACCACCTTTTCAGTGGAATCATATGCACAATATGGCACCGAATCTACATATGTCAACGCTATGTTTTATTCGTGATATGATACAAAGTGATTCACTAACAACGTCTCAAATGGCTGACGCAGCTGAGTGTAGCGAAAAGACTATCAAAAATACTCGCAGAAACTCAGAACCGTTTCATTACATATTATATTGTATATTACATGAAACAGCTATACACTGCCCCTCTATGCCTAACATTCCATCATTTTGCAGCACCACCTTTTCAGTGGAATCATATGCACAATATGGCACCGAATCTACATATGTCAACGCTATGTTTTATTCGTGATATGATACAAAGTGATTCACTAACAACGTCTCAAATGGCTGACGCAGCTGAGTGTAGCGAAAAGACTATCAAAAATACTCGCAGAAACCTGCGACTGTTTGGACAAGTTCATGCCCCCTCAACTCGTATCGGTCGGAGACGAAGCATAACACCACCCATGTTAGAAGCGCTCTGTGACCATCTGCTGGAAAAACCAGGCTTGTACCTCGAAGAGATGGTTATCTTTCTATGGGATGAATTCCAGATGCTAGCGTCAACCTCTAGCATTAGGAGGGCTCTCGTATCCAAAGGGTGGTCTAAAAAGACTGCTCGGCAGAGTGCGAAAGAGCAGAACGCCGAGCTACGAGAAATATATCTTCATAACCTCTCCGATTTTGAGTCGTACCATCTTGTTTATGTTGATGAATCTGGATGCGATAAGCGCATTGGGTTCCGACGAACAGGTTGGTCACCACTCGGTGTAGCACCTCGGCAAGTGTCTCAGTTCCACCGTGACGAGCGCTATCAAATTTTGCCTGCGTATGCCCAAGATGGTATTTTGATGAGTCGAGTCTTTCGCGGCTCGACGGATGCCGCTGTGTTTGAAGACTTCGTTGATGAGCTCCTTCGTCATTGCGGGAGATGGCCAGAGCCGAAGTCTGTTCTGGTCATGGATAATGCATCGTTTCACCACTCCGAGCGGATTTCGCAGATGTGTGCTAATGCGGGAGTTAAATTGGTGTATTTGCCTCCGTACTCGCCAGACCTAAACCCGATTGAAGAGTTTTTTGCTGAACTCAAAGGCTTTATACGACGCGATTGGTGCTACTACGCAGAAGATCCAGACCGAGAATTCGCGTCCTTTCTCGAACGGTGTATCAATCAGGTTGGGGCAAAGAAAAACAGTGCTAGGGGCCATTTTCGGCACGCAGGCCTTAGTGTTGAGAATTCAGATGATTGAAATCCTCCTTCGGAGGACACCATACAGTAACATGAAGCGATCGATCCTACATTCAAACCCTTCCTTCTCATTATCATAAACTGCCTTTGGCCGCCCGTGCGGACCAGTACGGTGCCACATAGACCAACAACGTAAGCCACGTGACCCGTAATGAGCGTTTTGGATCTCAGAAGTCCTCTGTGGTTCCATTACGTAGCGATTTCTTCACTAAGCAGCCTCTGTGGCAAAAGCTAGCTATTCAGACGAATTAGCGACTCTATTAGGTATCACTAGAATTTTTATGGGATATTCCGCAAGCCGGATAGAGCCGTATAAAGTATCCCCTTCTCCCAGGCCCTTCTTTTATAAAGGGATTAGAAAATAGAGGAAAGAGAAAAAACAAGAATGATTGAGTGTTACATACAAAATCCAATAAAGGAAACCCGCCCTGATGCATGTGCTAGGGCAAGTACATTACCGTTTATCTTGAAATGACTAGGTCGAGACTCTATAGGAAGCCACAGAACCCTTTTACCATTCAATGCTATCCACTGGCCGTGCTCAATAGAGATGCTTGGAGCCGCGTGAGATGGATGGCGCGTAGAGGAGAAGGCCACTGAATCAACCCAATCTGAGTGGCCTTCGAGGGTCTGGGTGAGCGCGCCCGTCGCTGGGTCCCAGAGCCGCACTGTCTTATCCACAGAGCCGGACGCTAGCAGGCGGCCGTCGGGCGAGAAGGCCACTGATCTAACCCAATCTGAATGGCCTTCGAGGGTCTGGGTGAGCGCGCCCGTCACTGGGTCCCAGAGCCGCACTGTCTTATCCACAGAGCCGGACGCTAGCAGGCGGCCGTCGGGCGAGAAGGCCACTGAATCAACCCAATCTGAATGGCCTTCGAGGGTCTGGGTGAGCGCGCCCGTCGCTGGGTCCCAGAGCCGCACTGTCTTATCCACAGAGCCGGACGCTAGCAGGCGGCCGTCGGGCGAGAAGGCCCCTGATCTAACCCAATCTGAATGGCCTTCGAGGGTCTGGGTGAGCGCGCCCGTCGCTGGGTCCCAGAGCCGCACTGTCTTATCCATAGAGCCGGACGCTAGCAGGCGGCCGTCGGGCGAGAAGGCCACTGATCTAACCCCACCTGAATGGCCTTCGAGGGTCTGGGTGAGCGCGCCCGTCGCTGGGTCCCAGAGCCGCACTGTCTTATCCCAAGAGCCGGACGCTAACAGGCGGCCGTCGGGCGAGAAGGCCACTGAACCAACCCCATCTGAATGGCCTTCGAGGGTCTGGGTAAGCGCGCCCGTCGCTGGGTCCCAGAGCCGCACTGTCTTATCCACAGAGCCGGACGCTAGCAGGCGGCCGTCGGGTGAGAAGGCCACTGATCTAACCCCATCTGAATGGCCTTCGAGGGTCTGGGTGAGCGCGCCCGTCGCTGGGTCCCAGAGCCGCACTGTCTTATCCCAAGAGCCGGACGCTAACAGGCGGCCGTCGGGCGAGAAGGCCACTGAATCAACCCCATCTGAATGGCCTTCGAGGGTCTGGGTGAGCGTGCTCCATCCTTCCTCAACTTGTGGTAACTGACATATCCAAGTGGGAAGAGACCGTTTGAACTCTCTATGTATTATCCCCGTTCGGGGTGCAAATACAAGTCCTGCGCAATAAACTTGAAGGGGGGCCTGGTCAACTATCTGGCGATTTTTCAGAATAAAGCGCTTTGCATCGTGAACGAAATCTGAAATAAGAGACGAGTCGTTACCCTAAATCTGTCAGTGCATATCATCTATGATTATCTTCGGAACTTACCGATATGGCCGTTTGGAGCAGATCAAGAATACCTGATACTGCTGACGTAAGGCGCAGTAGGCTCATTGCTTCCACCCAGTGCAAAAAGTGCACCTGGAGAAATCGATAAACATTGTGCATCATGCTAGGCAAGTCCGTGCATTGTACCAGATGATGCGCCCAGTATCGGCAGACGTATTTCAGTTCGGGAGGTATATAATACTGAATCGAATCATTGCTGATTTCACTCCTTTGCGTGCCTTCGCTTGACAGTTTGCAGATGTTTTTCTCTAGGCTGCTCTGCATGATCTGAAGGCATCGTTCTGTAAGACGCTGGTTTGTATATTTCTCATCGATCCAGAATTTGGTTTTGTCTTTGTGGTGATCTAAAAGAAAATCTCGGAATGACAGATGGAGAAGCCTGACTGGTGTGTCGAAATTGTTTGGTACACTGAGCACTGAGTGGAGTTGGTCTAATCGACATTTGACATCATCTGACTCTCTGCCTATTAGGTGGCTAAGAGAGTTGATCGAGAGCGGAGTGGCAAGAATAATGATCACTCCGACTATCCCCTTGAACTCGTCAAGTAATTGCTGTGACTCTGTTTCATTCTGGCCAGTGAGAAGCTGTTTTAGCACGGGAACATAGGTGCTGTCCATCTTAGACACATAGGTTGATCGGTCTGTCAATATCGCCTCAAGTCGCTTTTGAGGGTTCCATTTTACATCACTGATAAAACGACATATGGTAGCAGCTGCAATGAATAAAGGGACGGCCCTATCAACCAATATCTTGGTAGCTACGGCTCCCGGCCAGTCTGGTGGAAATGAGCGCCTCTGTTTTAGGCGTAGGAACTGATCCTCAAAATACAAGGATATGTCATGCTCTACCACTGGCTTTTCGATCTCATGGAGGACCAAATCCTGGTGGGCATCGGTGATCCCTTCGAAGCCCAGCCTGATCGGCAACTCAGGTCTGCTTGTCAATAAAAACCGTAGTTGCACAGAAGTTGACTTTCGAACTTGTGGCAAGAGCCGGAGAATAATCCCTATATCATCTTCTGAATCGCATTCATCTAGAGCATCAATCACGATCACTCTTCTTATGGTCCCTTCGCGTTGCTCAATATCAAACAGTGGATCCAGTAGAAGCTTTTCAAATTGTTCTCTCAACACCTTTTCCGAAATATTAGGGTCGTCGTCCAATGCCTTTTGAACTCGAGGCAGCATTTGAGGTATTCTGTTGACCATTTGCTCGGTCAATGTTGGGAAAAGCTTTTTTGCTGTTCCTCTGTCCTCTTCACCTCTCCGAAAGAAGAAGCTGGCCCCGAGAAGCTGCTGCTCTTGAAGACGGCTTGCAACCGTTTGGGAGATTGTTGATTTCCCTGTCCCTGCCATGCCGTTCAACCAAAATATGCATTTTCCGTGTGGCGATTTTGCCCACTCTTCAATTTCACGAAGCAGGTCAATCCGGGTCCCCGGGAGACATTCACTATGTTGGTTGCCGTAGGAGTCGAATGCTGCTTGTTTTGCAATCTGTAATCTGCTAAGGTCCATCTTTTTGTGTATCGAGTTGGTCAATCTCCTAGATCAGCGTCAGAGTTGGCCTTTGATATCAATAATCAAGAGATCGGATTTCGGTCCGGACCCTACGTTTGATCAACCTGCAAGGACAAAGCAAATGATGTTTTGTACGACTCAAGCTCCATGATAGCAAAATCTACCTCCGACCGTGCCAGTGGCCATTTTAAGGCTCGAAGGCCCCATTTCCTCATCTGCTTTTGCGTCGTTTCCGGATTGATTCTCTCTTTCAAATTTGTAAGTGCTGAGGAGCATTTGGCAATATTGTCGACCAGGTCTTGCGTAGCAGTAAGTTTGTTGCCATCAGATCCACGGATCAGCTCATCGAGAGAGTGAAGGACTTGTGAAAGGGCGGCGACCTTCTCTTGGAAACGCTGAATATCCTGCTTCGCGCTCTTGACGTTATTGAGATATTTTCCACATATTTGTAAGATAACTCCGGTTAATTGGATAACTGCGATAACACTTGCTGCACCCGAAAGTGGATCCATGGTTAACGAGCCTTCCACGGTATTAATGACATCAAAAGTAAAAGCTAAGATGTCGCGAAGGATGGTAGACAAAAATGGAGCTTACGCCCCTCAAAGAGGGGCAGGCATCAAAGTGAGGCTAAGAGCAAAAGTGGACCCTGATTGGCGCTTGTCCGATCGGTCAAGCCACGCAACTACCACAAGGGGTCGTTCGTTTCTGTCCAAGTGGAAACTCTTGCAACCATTGGCTGCGCCCGGCACAACTGGGTTCGAAGTGGCATCAATAGAATGTTACGAATAAGGCACACTTGGGAGAGTGAGAAGATCGGTCGGGGGGCCTGCGAGTGTGTATTGGGGATTGATGATTTGCAGAGACCCGCTATCAGCTTCCATGGAATTCCATTGAATCCTCGTTTTCATTGTGTAATTTACGAGCAATATAATACCATACTCAGGCATTTTACGTATCCATCAATTTAATGCGGCCCGCTCAATGATTTATCTGCGCCAATGCAGCCGATTTCGAGAACGACTATACCGCTCAGGGTTCAGATGTAAAACAGACCAGGTCAGAAGGGAGGCCTAGATGCATGGTGGGGAATTATTGCTGATCGAGGTATTCAGCCATCGACAGCAGCCGCCGATGGTAGAAACAACCTCAACAATGAGCCCACACAACATGAACGCCCCGAGATTGTCATATCCAATCAATAAATCAGCAACAAATATTGCTGGTGGAATACTACGGTACTACATCCTCAATACTCCAACGCATTTTTCGAGTCAATACGAATAACCCTGACTCGATATCTTCCGCAAGTGGTTGCTGATCGTTTCAAGCATTACCGTAATGACCAACATCAAAAAAGTGATGCGCTAAGGCGATTCCATCATTGTTGCAGGCCCTTTGATATCCGTCACATTAGCCATTCCCGTACATATGGTTGCATCCGTTTTCTTGTTTTGAATGTTAAAAAATAATTCTAGTCGGTTTACGTGACTTAACAAGCGTCAAGACATTCAGCAGCTACACCTAGCCTCTGGCGCAAATGATTTTGAACCGTTCTCAACCAGACAGGAGCAATGAACATTGACATTGGACGTCGTACACTTTCAGTCTGAGGCATGAGCAGCAGAAGATGAGCGGGAAGGAAAAACGCCAAATAACCGCACCCATTCCCACACACTCGTCTACACCAAGTCGAGAACAGGCAATGCTTTTTTCACATTCTCAACCCAATCACGAATATTTTCTACGAAACTCCGAGCAATTCCGGGTTTAATCCCTTTGCTGACGAAAAATTCCGGATTCTGATCCTTATAAATGTGCTCAAGCTCAAAGCCATCGGACAGGGTTATATCGCACGCTTGTCGAAATGCAGCTTTGAGAGTATCATCAGATACATTCGATGCAAGCCACTCACTATATTCTTTGACGGCCACGTCCTTAAGGCCGGGAATCTTCAACGAGCTCACGTGTTTTGGCCCGGCTGCCTCAACAGCTGAAGCCGTTGTCGCCACCCCAGGGTGAACATTGATGTGGATCGGCGAATGCGACATTTGACTTCTAAGTATATTACCGCCATTACGCTTATTTTTTTCCTCTCTCTGCTGATCTTCCATGAAGAGCTCCTCTCGGATTTCATCTGGGACGTCCTTGTGCGTCTCTAGGACACCACCTTTCTCCGCATAGGTGACCAGACGTCTGAGTGTTTGCGTACGGAGTCGATAATGCTTCTTTCCCTTCGGGTCTAGCCAGCAATAAGGGCCCAAGTGGCATGCCGCTGAATCGCATTTCATCAAATCATAAACACGGCGCCAAATAGATTGCTGTCCGCATGCGTTTTCTTCGGCATCCAGCTGGGCATCGCGATCGCCAAGCATCCTCCTTGTGACGGAGGATTTCCCTCTCTTTTCACCATTTCGTCCGGTGGGTGGGGAATCGCAGTCTTCTATATAATTGAAACAGACTCTCAAAGTCAATCTTTTTCCACGGCAGAAATGACTCGACCACATCCTGAGTTGTTTTTCAATAGGGGCCCAAACTATTTCAGTTTTGTTGAAGCGCTTGTTCAGATCACGCTGGGTACGGTCGCTGTTTGACACGATGATTGCCGTGTCATCGACCCTGACCCTTTTGTTACGGGAGACTTTCTCTTGGAGAACAGTGTGTAGCTTTTCTTCCAGGAATAACTTCCAGTAGGCGCCTGGAGCCAAAGCAATATCTTCTTCCGTGTCTTTTACGACCGTTTTGTTGTTGAGGGTAACTCGCCATTCTATGAAATAGTGGATGCAGTTTGGAGGATCCTCGTCGTAGGCTTTGTCCGACTGCCATTCGGATTCCTGTAGGAGAGGTAGAGTACTGGGCCGAGGTTGGCTTGCGGAGCTGGGGTTATCGTCGAATGGGATGGACCGGGAAGGACTGCAGTTCGAAGATGTAGCAGATAGGCTTCGGAAGTATCCCGGGGTAGGGGGCGAATATTGTGAATCCTGTTCCCATGGTTCGTGTTCTTGGGCCTGAGAGATGTAATCATCATGGTAGGGGCTGCCGTTCATATCTACGCACGATCAAAGCTCTGGAGGTCTGTCAGTATGAGTGGGCCGTGCCAGTTTTCGCAAGAAGTCCAATGACGAACGAAAGTTGAGATAGGGGTCGAGTGCCATAGGGAACATAAACGAGAAACAGCTTAGCCTACCAAGGTTAGTGTTCTACGGGGTCTTTGTCATGTATGTTGATGTAGACGACAACAGCTACTGTATGTAGAAAAGTTAAGAAAGCGAGTGGGCATGGATGAGACCAGATCGCCAGATCGCCGTTGCCATGGCGATTGACTTCCTAGAATATTCCATGGACGAGTACGGTAATTAACAATGACTCATTTGACACATAATCTCAATACGTTATATACTACGATACGGCTAAGCAGGGGTAAATTTTGAGTTAGCCTTATATGGATTAGCGTGGTTTCGGGTACGGGCCGAGAAACAATGCGTTAGTGTCCACAGGGGAATCCGTTTTCGAAATCTACTGTAGCATGCGTAGGACGTGCATCTTGAGTGTGGTCTGCTCGCCAGTGTACATGTAGCCAAAGACCGTATTTCGGGTACATTTTCAAACCCTCACTTATTGACAAAGTTGCTGTAATAGACTTTATAGACCCAGCCTAGGACAGTAGCCTTTAGAACTAATCGTAAGGATTAGTTGGTGAATTACACTAAAACAAGTTAACATCTTTCACTGGTACTGCTTTTGACATGTGGCAATCCCCCACGCAGCTCAATTCAACCTGTTATAGTATTGCTAGTAGAAGTGCCAAACACAAGGTAAGGTATCCGGGGATTTGAGACTATTTTGGGGAGGTCATCATTAGTGCAGTCAAGAAACTGAGAGCACTCCAAGCCGACAGCGGCTGAGACTGAGAGCGGTTAGAATTGAGAGCGGTTGGAATTGAGAGCGGTTAGAATTGAGAGCGGTTGGAATTGAGAGCGGTTAGAATTGAGAGCGGTCCAAACTATTGTAATTCGGGCTACTGGAACCAGGCTGGCGACGGGCTCCCGAAAGGAAGTTTTATAGTCAAGAACGTTCCCAGACATGCAGTAAAGTCGGAAGGCGACCTGCATGCATGGCATCTGTGAAAAGTAAATTTTATTAAAAGCCACCAGCACCCACCGGGGCTACTGTAATCCCAGGTTCATTTTTGTTTGTCTTAGTGAGAAGATATGACACGTCCCGAATACAAATCCTTGGGAAAGAGGAATTGCCCGCCACGTCACCAGCATATGAAAAAGTCCATCGAGGGACCTCTCAGAACCTTACGTCTTCCTCAGCTTTGTAGGCTAGGGGGGGATATATCTTCGGTGCTGATTGTGAGGCAAGAGTCACCCTGGAATAAGTATCGACCAGCCCTGTTATGCGACATCGCAGGGGAAGTTATCATAGCAACCCATCGTTCCAATCCATCTCAATTGCGAGCTGTACGAGAGTATCCCAAAGCGGATGCTGAAAGACTAATTCAACGATTTGGTTGTCTCGATCATGCCAACATCCTCTCATCTCGAGACTGCTATATAGATGCAAACTCTGTGTATTTTTTCGTTGAGGATCTCCCGCTCACTTTGTGGAATGTGGTTTCTTCTCCAGATATATATCCCACGGAATTAGAACTGGCTGCAATAATGTCACAGGTAAGTCTTATCGTCTCCATTTTCGTCGATAAACTAACAGACAAGATTCTCGACGGCCTATGCTATCTCAGTAGCTTTGGACTCACGCATCAGTCACTGTCGTGTGGTGGAATACTGCTCGGCACAAATGGCAGAGTAAAGATTGGTTAGTCCTTGGCTCGTTCGAGTGAGTGCGCCGCTGACATTTCTCACAGCCTGCTTGGATCAATGCTCAGAATGCTCACCGACTGAGACCTACACAATATACGCCAATACTATTCCTAGAATTACTATGGCGCTTATGCAAAAGCACGAGAAGGATGTCGGAATTGCCGGAGTTAACGATTTAAATCAGTGGCCGGTCGACTCGGATGCTTTCGGATTCTTATCAGCAGCCTCGACGGAACCCATTGAATCATTGAGAAAGGTGAAGTAGACAGGAAGTGTGGCGTCGTATTTACTGGATATTACTAAAATAATTATAGCACCCCCTTGTCGCTGCGAGAAACCAACCCACTGAGGACCTCGTCATGCTTGCACGAGCTGTTTTGTGCGCCTGGGTTTCTAAGAGTAGGCGTGACGTAGCGCCGCAAGTCTCGACAAAGTTTGGTCAAGGGTCCTGAGTCCTGCTATATGAGGTATGTATTAGTTGGGGTAAATAGAGGTGGATCATACTTCACGAGGTTCTGCATGATATGTCGAAAACTAGGAATACATGGTTGAGACAGGGTAAGGTACCCAGAAAATCATGTGACCACTGGTACCGTGTATACCATACAACAGTGCATATTACATTAGCCATCATTGTACGCATAGATAGTTGGAATTGCGGTCCGTGTCTTTTTTGTTAGTTAGAAAATCGTTGATGTGGACAGCCAAGCGGCCATGAATACGTTTATATACATTGTGTAGAGCCGGTAGCGATATTGTAAGTGCAGATTAACTATGGTCATTCTCCATGTATTGGGCTTGGGGCTCATCATGATTGTTTGGAATGTTCCAGCCTTTTCAGGGATTATCACATGAGACTCGCAGTTCACTACCTAGGAAGCCTAGAGCAATCCCACTATATCGTACGAAAATGCTTTACACGATATTTGTACGGCATGGATGGATGATTTCATTTGCCCTAGTACGGCCTACCTACGCCACTGCCCACGATAGAATCGTCCTCTTCGTTATTGTGGTTGGCTCATCTATGCTTTCTACACATTTTCTTGCTACTAATCTTGTACTGGCCTTCACTTAGTACATCTTTTTATATACCTAAGCCATCTCAAAGGTAAACAAGTGGAACCGAACTATTAATGATCTCTGTGCCCAGGTTACCAAATGGTCACTCGTCAAAGCTAATGCGATCTGTGGCGCCGTCGATGTTGAGTGTGGTATCGATTAGATTGGTGGATGGCAGGCGCTAATAACTTTGATAAGATGATTCAGTAAACGAGCCTGATGAGACATACCACGGCTTGCATCAGAGAGCTCCCATCTCTGGGACCGACTATGAGAAGTGCCTAACGAAGGTGGCTTCATTTCTATTAGCCCAAGCGCCCCGGCTCGCAATATCCTCAGAGTCACTGACACTTCTTTTATACTCAGCAGAGCGAATTACAAGACCGAATGTCTAGAGTAATTAGGTTATCCATCAGTCCCAGTAGCTTAACAAAAGCCACTAACCAGAGAAAAAATGACCACGAAGATGAACCAAATGACTGGTTTCAGGAAAGGCAGCATGAGCGCTTTGCTTTATGGTATGAGAACAAAAGGCGTATCCAAATTCCAGAATCGACATTTCTTCTAGAGCTATACTTGTAGCTGACGAGGTAAAATACCCGCTGCAGTGATTTCGGGATACGTACAACGATACCAGAGGGCTTTATCAGTTCGTGGTCCTCAATATTCAACGAGATCTGCTATTCCGGTAGATATCCCCCAAACGAGTCCAACTAATATTTTCAAACAGAAAAGCGAGATACAACCCATCAGAAAGTAACACCCTCAATTAAGCAGCGGGATTTCCTCTTTGCTTTGAGCCTACGCCTAGATAGCGATAGTTTGTAGCATGCTTTGAGGGCATCAACTCTCACGAGAACCATCCGCCGAGAAATAAGGGCTTGAATAAACTTAGATATCGACAAGCCATGTCAAAGCAGTGCCCCACCTTTTATATACTTTGGGCCTTATGAAAACCCGGAAAATGGCGATTCATTAAGTTTTCAGCGTACTTCAAGTAATATGAAGATAGATTTGCATATACTAGATCAAATGCGCCAGATAGGCAGAGATTTGAGCACTAATGGATTGGGGCTGCATCTAGAACCAAGTGTAGTTGATTTTCACTCGTGTGGATTATTTGACATTAATGTAAAGGCTTCAGTGGTTGTCCTGCCCCAAATTTTCGATGAATCCACCTGCACCGAATACATTTATAAGGGCGAAGGCTAAATGACGGGGTGGTTAGTACAAGGTGTAATTTGAGGGGTCACGTCACCCGCTATGTTAGGCCTTACTGAATAGTGTTCTTGATTCGGGCGCCCACAAACTACATAGTTTTATTGAATGGCAGACACGGATTCAGTTTCCGAACAAATGGCAGTGTACCCTTTGGCAGTGTAACACTAAAAGCCCGGCAGAACTATTCATCGACCCCATACGGTTCGAAAAATGCGGATACCACAATAGGCTTATTTAGTCTGCGTTTCTTCCTAGCAAAGGCTGACTTTTCAACTACCACAATTTGTCCTGGAATGTCCAAACTCGTTAGCATAAGGCTATCACCCAAGAAATGCTAGAAAGCAATGCTGGGTTCAGAACCCCAGGATTTTATACCAAAAGCGTTGGTCTATCATGGTCTGTTTGGCTAGATTTGAAAGAGCATGGTTGCTGAGATCTTTTTATAGCCAATCACAGCGAACTTTGTCTAATACTGTCACAACGTCTGATGTTAAGGCTCCAAAAGCTACAAGCTTTCTGCAATCGATTACGCTATACCCTTCGAGCCCAACCCAAAGTTGGACCTCGCCGCTTCGATCACTTCCACCGGAGACAGACATAGACACTCCTACCCTCACATATCCTGGCACTCACACCACTACCAGTGAAAAGGAAAACGGTATAATCGAATATTTCAAGGTTGACGATGAGCTAGGGGGCAGCGGACTAATAGTTGAAGAGCAGAGCTCTCGCACGTTACTGCCTTTCAGTTTAGGTGAAGATGAGTTCGCGAAAGCAGCCAACGGCGGCGCGAGATTATCACAATATACAGTGTCCTCAGTTGGTTCCGACCATGATTTTACAGGAAGCTCTGAATTTGTCGTTTATGTTCCCTCAGACCAAGCCACTTTGCACCAGCCGGCTGAAGTTACTTCAATGAAGTCTTCATCTTCAACAGGAGACTTCCAAAGCCTTTCTGGCCAAACTTCAGTGGGTTTCTCCAATAGAGTTACACTTCCGGGAACTTTAGGTGCTGTGTCTCGGTCGAAACAAAAGGAAATCGGTAGTTATGTGACCGGGAATCTGGGATATTCTTCACATTTGTTTGGAAATTCTCGTCATCATCAGCCTACGCAAACAACACGAAACCCCCCCAAATTCGACGACTTAGACTTGAGCACGCTCAATCCGATCACCAAAAGCCAGCCCATGGATTCAACCAAAACCGTGCCGGCGACCACGACCGCCACGAAAAATACAGTAGAACAATTGAGGACGGACGGTTCTGACGCATCCCGGGTCTTGTCAAGCCATGGTGTGGCTGTAATTTTGGGGAGCATTTCCGGTGCTAGTTTGCTATTTGCAATCATCTTTTATTTACACCGATTTTACTTTCGGCGAATTAGTACGTCCAGTAGAGGCACAGGATCAGTTACCCAACCTAAAGCAGACAACCCTGCTGCCACATGCCCAGACATGTCGGAAATTTTGGAAATATCACGATTTTCTGCCGATTCATGATTCAAGACTGGGGCGAGTTATCAGTGAAATAGAAGGGAGTGTATTCGCCTCTCTTAGTCTTGCGTTCTGGGCAACAGCAAGCAAACAATGGCTGGACAATGGAATATGATAAAAACTTACAGAAATTATGATTCAGCTTGCGATTGTAGTTCTCGAAATACCGATCTTTCGAGACTCTGTATCTCATCCCAGGTGATAAGCAATAAAGTCTTTCCTAGGCGTGTTGTACTAAGGCCCTAGTTATCTACAAAGAAAACCTAGTTACAGACGGATGGATGGATTTCATTTATCCTGACTCCTCGCTATGTAAATTTGGATCTCAGTTCATGTGATGTATATAGATCTGTATAGATCTACCTGTTAGGCAGCCACTCCGCTAGGCAGCAGGGGGATGAGGCAACTACAAGTGGCTGGATCTTTCAATATAGATCAATTATCGCACTTGTATTTCAACCCAGGGTTTCAACTTTCGTGTGCGAGGGTTCAGGGTAAATAGCATCAACCAACCAACCAACCTACTGTAGGCGTTATATTACACCTCATTGAAAGGTTAGTTCCTTGCTTCCTGCTCACATATAAACAAGTTCCTTTCGAAACCAGGGCGGATGGGACCGGTAGCGAACATCCTGATAATAAATCCCGTGACACTGAGCACTCTCTGAAAATGCCCGCTCGCTTCATGGTCTACTCTAGAAGTTGGCCTTGGTGAGGTACAGTGTTCGCGGTAACTCCATGCTGCCTACCTGTTACGTGGATGAAGCGAATCATATTTTTGCTTTGCGGTTGTAGAAGACCAGAGTTATGCTCGTCCTTGCTTTATATGTTCTTCGTTATGTTACATTCTATACAGTGCCAACCGTTACCGCCTTCCATGCCAAACAATATAAAGGAGCTCTTTCAAACCCTAATCACATGATATGGTAAGCCATATATAGTTGATTATGTATTTATGGATCCGTTTCAAGAGTGAATCCCACAGTACAAACACAGGTCCATTGTAATCACTCCATCACCCAGGTCTAACTTTGGTTCTTATATATTCCATGCCAATCGGTAGATAAGTTTCTGGTATTTATTACTGAGTAGGCTACGAGACGAAAATACCACGCGCTATTTATATCTGTCTCAGCGGTTAGTGTAGTAATGGTCCGAAAAACTCTCTAAATTCCCGATATAGAAGGCGATATAGGCCGCCGTTAATTTAATAAAGGCAGACATCCATCAAACATATGGGCCTTATAGCTGGACCCTATAGCTTCAAGTCTGGCCCTGTAACAAATTGCTAGTTTATTCCATTCCTAGCCGGAACAAGTTAACTTATTACCCTTGAAAGTGAAAACCCCGTCTGTTTGGATTTTGGCTTATGGTCAGTTCCTTTATGACATTTACGCTAACGATGATAGCTTAAGTAGAGAGAAACATACCCATATTGATAGACGTGATTTGATTGTTTGGTTTACAGGTTGCCCGCAAGGTTGGAAGCGCGGGCATGAAACTTATTCCACCACATGAATCCATGAATCCACCACTGTATGGATTTAGTATATCATCAGAAATATAACCAGATATATAGTATACGGATAGGCCTTTGCATACTTTTGGCGTGGGCTCAGATCTCCATCAAGGTTAACAAAGCAGTCATTCAAGTCGATAGTGCTCTGGTTCTGTTTGTCGCTATCACAGAAACAGGTCATTTCGCCGTTATTACTGGCTTGGCAGAGGCTCCAATCAAATTCACAGACCGTCCGCACTGGGGAGAGTCCAGCTCGGGCGATGACAACATTCAGAAAAAGTGACGAGAGAAATCCCAACCGCATCATGATAGTATTCATGTCAGGGGCACCAGTATATAGAGCTGTGGACGAAAGTTGACATAGGCATAGAGCAGCTATTTATACGTCCAGACGGGGCTTTGCGGTGGGTCGTTCCACGATTGATCCTGTAAGAGCTTGCCAATGGGTTGAAACCAGCTCTATGCGGCGGACCGTATAAGAAAACGACTAACAAATCTAGAGCAGGGGCATTCTAGTCTAACAACTCACTACAAAACTTTTCTTAAGGGTTATGTCAATTAGCCAATAATATCTCCACTCTCAACATTTGCTGCATGACCTAAAGGCCATGTTGAAAGCATATAATCTATAGCCAAAGCAGATTGGCAGCTTCAAAATCAGGGCCTCTAGACCTCACAAATACAATCTTTGTGGTCAAACAAAAACCTTTGTATTGCCACCTAGAAGGTACAAAATCGGCTGTTTACACTAAATCATATTAGGTTTAGGGTATCCCATGACTAGGGTTTGTAAGACCAATTCTCTGTTCTAACATGGAAGGCGGTAACGGCCGCCACTGTATAAAGAGGTTAGGGACTGTACCATTAGGACCGGACCATGGAAATGACGACGAGAAGCCAGCGGGTGGGGCTGAACCCTCAGCTTCCAGACCCCCCAGCCCGTCGCCCATCTCCCATCCCCGAAGCCGCAAACCCCGCAATCTCACCCGAATACCCCAACGTTGAGGACCTTTTTCTCGCCGAGGATGATTCTCACGATGAGGATTACTTTCTCGTCTCAATCACCTACGACTACTCCACCATCACAGCCCGAGCTCGTTCGTTCCAAGGAATAGTGCTTGCTGGGGCCACTCCGCTCCAACTGGCCCAGAATGGCTTCTATTACCGACCTTCAGGAGTCAGCAATGTGGCATGTTGTTTTGCCTGCCAATCGACCAAGCATTTATCCACCTTCCAATGCACCCCGTTCGAGGAAGTGCAACAACTACACGAGGAAGACTGCATATGGCAGATAATCTCGTGCGATTTGAAACACCACCTCGGAACTCCCAACAAACCCCCCTCCTCAACCACCGCATTCTCCTCCCCTAAACGGTCAACTCCTACCGCCGAGTCCAGTACGCAAACTACAGATGACTCCAGTACAAAGTCTCAAACTCAATCCACGCCCATTCCATCTACTACAGCGAAGGAACGGTTGAACACCAATCTGGACTGCCGTTCCCATCCGCTACCCGCCATAATAGACCCAGAGCCGCAACAACCTCCAACAGCCCACTCTCCCCAGCCTCATCAAACGATACCGTCCATCACTTCCTCGTCCCAAAACCAACAAACAACCTATGCTTCCGTCCTCCAGCGACCTGTCACATCCATACCGCGACCGACTCCTCCAGTGCAAGACCCTTTCCTTCCCGCCAACCCCATACTCACAATTGAAGATCTTCATCTTCGTTTTCACAATAAACCGTCACCGTTCCAGCTCGATAATAAGGCAAGCCAACGCTCAATCAAACGAACTCGGAACAAAACCGCATCTGTAACTCAGTCACTGTCCAGATTCTTAGCCTCTGCTTTGCCCGCGTTCTCGCGGTTCCTAACAGAGATGCAGCCAAAATCGGATACTTCGTATCCGTCTCATCCGCAATTCCACTATAGCCGCGCCATGAGGGCAGCCTAACAATGGAAACGGCAATTGGCCACGATAGGCCGTGACGAGGCTCTAAGTTCATGTCAGAAAGTGGATCAATCTATATGTACATACCCGGATATATAGCCGTCGTATACTGCATATCGCTTTGCGAGGGGTCAGTGTAAATGAATACTACTACTACTACCACTGTATAAAGATCCCTTCAGAGTATAGTTCTACCAACAAACTCTGTCTGGGTGAACTATTAGCGGTCCCTGATATATCGATATTATGCAATATGATGAAACCACAAGACAATTACTGCCAACTATTGATCCCTCAGAATTACCTTTATACGATTAAGCACGGCATACCTCAGGGAGGGCTAGCGGTGATCGCAACGTTCATTTTCTGGTCAACCGCTAAAAGAGTGGCAAACGCCCATCGTACATCACAATATTACCGGGCGAAAAGTGAGGTACTATTGCATCGTTTATCGTTCTCAATCTTGGAGATCATTCGACATAGGACTTACCCAGATCCCTCAATCGGTATTACTTTCTTGTCAACTCATATTTAAGTTTCATCTAATATTTGGAATGACGCAGATCCCATCTCCTTTCCAAAAGCTATAAAGGCCGAATATCCATTCGCTCTCTTTAGTAGTTCTCCTCCAAACTTTCCCCTGGAAGCCCATCATACCGTTTCGAGCCCCAAAGCAAAACCCAATGGATTCTGTTACACCAAGGAAAAAAGATAATGAAGATCATTCTGTGTTTCTGTCTTCTGTCGCGCCAATTGAATTATCTCTAACTACTTCACTTGAACTGCCCAAAGAGGCAAGCAGTGTCGGCATTCCAGAGGTTTCCCTGGATGCCAGAGGCTTGTCAAAACAAAATAACCTAGGAACAACATTCCCCCAGTGGCAGACCAAGCGGGCCGTTCATTCTAAAAGAGAGAATGAATCCACACTACATCGCACTAGTGAGAAAGACACCGAGAATTCCCGCAGGCGAAACAGAGTGCGAAAGTCTTCACTTGGTCAGCACGGCTCCAAAGCCAGCCAATGTATTTTATCAGCCTCATTCAAAAACAGAACATTGTCTAAGGCAATGAAACTGGGTCCAATCACTTGCCGCGGCGCCCTAAAGATGACTGGGAAGCTTTGCAAAGCACAGTTGCCCCTCCTTAAAAATCACTTCAGAGATCGCAGTGATCTATTTAGCGACGGAGAAGCCTTGCTACATGAGATAGCAATTGTGCACCCAAAATACAAACAGATTATTCGAACCCTGCCCATCTTACTGAATTTTATTCCTGGGGAACTTAAAGAAAAACTGATGATTGAAGAAAACGCGGAGTGGTTGAAGATGGGAGCTTATTTGGTCAATAAATGGATTTCAAGATCACAAGCATGACAAAAATTGCTGGGCAGACGACCTAGGAGGATACAAATCTCGGGTGATCTAGGCGAAGACTAGTTGGTTTTTGTTGAGAAGAATCACAAATAGTAAGAAGTGAAGCGAGAGAATGCAACTATTTGTATAAGTGGAAGGAACAGGAAACAATAAGGAGTTTACTTTGCTCTGACATCACAGTACTTTCCCATGTATCCACCAAGTACACATCATAGGTGTCTAAAAGACTACTAGGCTGTCAGAACCAGTCGGATCGCGAGGCTCTCTTTTAGCTATAACATACCATATTGCAGTCCATTATCAAACCTCATATCATTTCAACTTGATAAACTCTTAAAGAATTCCAATAACTGTACACACACACACACACAATTTATTAACGCCCGGCGGCTAAGCCGAAAGGGCAACTATCTCTGATCTACTATACATCTCATAATATATATAGTACTGTGTCTCCTCGGAGCCCATACGTAAAGCCTTGCAATATATGTCATCTCAGATGTCCGTATCGCAGCGGATCCTCGTGGGTTGGTAATTTGGTTAGTAGGCTGGCTTGAAGGCGCTTCTCCAAGTGTTCAACATCCTATTTTCGGCAGTTGAAGCGCGTCTACCATCTGTAACACGAGGTGGTTGGTGGGTTAGATAGGCGAAAGGGGGTGATTTATGTTCGTTGGCATGGTTAAGTGGCCTCGAGTCGGCCCGTGGCGATGGCGAATCGTATTGAGGCCCGTACCGCCTCTAAGTTCGGCGTCCACTTCTGATCATCGGAAGGCGACTTTCCTCCTAGGAAGAAGGATATATTTCCTCGGTGGGTGTTGGTACATTGTAGTAGTTCCGTCCGGTGCGCCGTCCATTTTTGACATCGAAATAGGAAGTGCTCCACGGTCTCTCTCGCTTGCCCACACGCACACTGGTCCGAGTCTGCCACGTTGATTCGATAGAGATATCCATTGAGTCTTGCCATGCCGGTTCGGAGCTGAGCCAGCACGCTCGCTTCTTTCCAAGATAATCGGTCATACAGCTGCCGGGTGTGTTTGCCTGGGAGTGCTGCATCAACTCGTTTTGCGTGTCTCCCTATATTCGCTGGCAGGTCATTGTTGGGGACTGCTTGGGACCATGCAATATTGAGTGTTGTTGACTTCATCCTTGGGGCCTGCTTCTGCAGCACAGCATCTTCTTGTGTCGCGGCTCTGGCCTGTTCCTTGGCCAGACTCCGCAGTTTATTGTCTTCACTCGTTGAGATCCACCGGACATTGATCTGGTTGCCATTTCTCCTCAGTTTTCTCATCAACTTGTACAGTTGGTAGACGAATTCCTGACCTGATTGTTGTCGAGGATTCCTTAGTGTCAGAGCCGCCGCTTTGTTGCTCGTGAGCAGCGCAATCCGGTAATCTTTCACTCCAACTACCATGTTCAGTGCATGTGCCATCGCTGCTAGCTCCGCAGAGAACGGATTTTGCTCTGCTCTTGCACCCAATGTGACGGAAAGCGTCTTCAGTTTCAGTTTTCGATACCGAGGTGGCTGTTTCTCGATCGCCACCCCGAATCCGACCCGCTTGTTCCGAGCCGAGCTGCTGACCGCGATCTGCATGTACACGCCTGCTCTGGTCTGGAAAACCTGTGGTTGATCAATGCCGGTCTGCATGCGCTCCTCCCATGGAGCTAACGTAAATGGGTTAATCGTTTCCAGTGTTTCCATGTCGATATGCTTGAGCGCATCGGCTACCTGATACAACGGCGAGCGGTGGTATCTTCTGAACTTCCTGATCCGATCTATACTTCTGCGGAGAGGATTGGTTTCCGGTAGAGTGTGTATGTCCGTTCACATCTTCACGGCCCGTCTCCAGAATCGATGTTGCGCAGTGGCAATGTGAGCCTCCGCCTCTGCTACGCCGGTCGCGACCGTGAGAAATGTCCCCACAATGGCTTGTGCTCCTACTCTTTGGACTCAGTTAATCGGTCCTATGGCTTTCGCGTGCATCCAGACATTGGAGGCGTAGTCCACGACCGGCGCCACCGTCGAGGTGAATAGCTGCCGCGCTGATGCTGGGGTTAGGCCCCGAAGTCGCCGAAGCTCCATCGCTGCTTCCAGGCCCTTGGAAGCGGCCCTTGCAATATGTTCCTTATACTTGAGTCTCGTGTCCATCAATAAGCCCAGGATCTTGACGTGGTCTTGGGGTACAACCGTCTGTCCCTTGATGGTAAACGGATCGTGGTCCGATTTCCGCGTCTTGGGAGCAAAGTGTATGATAGCTGTCTTTTCAGCTTCAAAGGTCGCTCCGCTTCTCCTTTCCCAGTCGAGCGCTTCACTAATAATTGCTTCAATTCCTTCCCGGTTAGTCTGCGCGGTTGACCGGGTCACACATGCGGTGAAATCATCCACAAAAGCGACTGCTCCTCCCTGGCTGTCGATTTGTCTTTGCACGAGGTCTGCGTTGTAGAAGAGAAATAGGATCGGGGACAGGGGCGAGCCCTGCGGTAGCCCAGCCTGTGGCAGGCTTTGGACCTCCGACAATTGCCCATTGATCTGGATGTTCGCCGTTCGTTTCGAGCAGAACGCCTCAACCCACCGGAGCAGACTTTCCGGTATGCCTCGTGCTTTCATCCTTTGGAGCAAACGTTCTTTGCACACTCCGTTGTAGGCTCCTTTGACATCGAAGCTGATCAGGCTCAATACCCGTCGGCCCCGCCACGCTGTGTAGATCTGCTCTTGCAAGAGCAAGAGTGCTTGCTCGGCGGACCGCTGTTTCCGGGTAAAATAACTGTACACACACACACACACAATTTATTAACGCCCGGCGGCTAAGCCGAAAGGGCAACTATCTCTGATCTACTATACATGTCATAATATATACAGTACTGTGTCTCCTCCGAGCCCATACATGAAGCCTTGCAATATATGTCATCCCAGATGTCCGTATCGCAGCGGATCCTCGTGGGTTAGTAATTTTGTTAGTAGGCTGGCTTGAAGGCGCTTCTCCAAGTGTTCAACATCCTATCTTCGGCAGTTGAAGCGCGTCTACCATCTGTAACACGAGGTGGTTGGTGGGTTAGATCGGCGAAAGGGGGTGATTTATGTTCGTTGGCATGGTTAGGTGGCCTCGAGTCGGCCCGTGGCGATGGCGAATCGTATTGAGGCCCGTACCGCCTCTAAGTTCGGCGTCCACTTCTGATCATCGGAAGGCGACTTTCCTCCTAGGAAGAAGGATATATTTCCTCGGTGGGTGTTGGTACATTGTAGTAGTTCCGTCCGGTGCGCCGTCCATTTTTGACATCGAAATAGGAAGTGCTCCACGGTCTCTCTCGCTTGCCCACACGCACACTGGTCCGAGTCTGCCACGTTGATTCGATAGAGATATCCATTGAGTCTTGCCATGCCGGTTCGGAGTTGAGCCAGCACGCTCGCTTCTTTCCAAGATAATCGGTCATACAGCTGCCGGGTGTGTTTGCCTGGGAGTGCTGCATCAACTCGTTTTGCGTGTCTCCCTACGTTCACTGGAAGGTCATTGCTGGGGACTGCTTGGGACCGTGCAATATTGAGTGTTGTTGACTTCATCCTTGGGACCTGCTTTTGCGGGACAGCATCTTCTTGTGTCGCGGCTCTGGCCTGTTCCTTGGCCAGACCCCGCAGTTTATTGTCTGCACTCGTTGAGATCCACCGGACATTGATCTGGTTGCCATTTCTCCTCAGTTTTCTCATCAACTTGTACAGTTGGTAGACGAATTCCTGACCTGACTGTTGTCGAGGATTCCTTAGTGTCAGAGCCGCCGCTTTGTTGCTCGTGAGCAGCGTAATCCTGTAATCTTTCAGTCCAATCACCATGTTCAATGCATGTGCCATCGCTGCTAGCTCCGCAGAGAACGGGTTTTGCTCTGCTCTTGCACCCAATGTGACGGAAAGGGTCTTCAGTTTCAGTTTTCGATACCGAGGTGGCTGTTTCTCGATCGCCACCCCGAATCCGACCAGCTTGTTCCGAGCCGAGCTGCTGACCGCGATCTGCATGTACACGCCTGCTCTGGTCTGGAAATCCTGCGGTTGATCAATATCGGCCTGCATGCGTTCCTCCCACGGGGCTAACGTAAATGGGATAATCGTTTCCAGTGTTTCCATGTCGATATGCTTGAGCGCATCGGCTACCTGATACAACGGCGAGCGGTGGTATCTTCTGAACTTCCTGATCCGATCTGTATTTCTGCGGAGAGGATTGGTTTCCGGTAGAGTGTGTATGTCCGTCCACATCTTCACGGCCCGTCTCCAGAATCGATGTTGCGCAGTGGCAATGTGAGCCTCCGCCTCTGCTACGCTGGTCGCGACCGTGAGAAATGTCCCCACAATGGCTTGTGCTCCTACTCTTTGGACTCGGTTAATCGGTCCCATGGCTCTATCCTTGCACGCGTGCATCCAGACATTGGAGGCGTAGTCCACGACCGGCGCCACCGTCGAGGTGAATAGCTGCCGCGCTGATGCTGGGGTTAGGCCCCGAAGTCGCCGAAGCTCCATCGCTGCTTCCAGGCCCCTGGAAGCGGCCCTTGCAATATGTTCCTTATACTTGAGTCTCGTGTCCATCAATAAGCCCAGGATCTTGACGTGGTCTTGGGGTACAACCGTCTGTCCCTTGATGGTAAACGGATCGTGGTCCGATTTACGCGTCTTGGGAGCAAAGTGTATGATAGCTGTCTTCTCAGCTTCAAAGGTCGCTCCGCTTCTCCTTTCCCAGTCGAGCGCTTCTCTGATGATTGCTTCAATTCCTTCCCGGTTACTCTGCGCGGTTGACCCGGTCACCCATGCGGTGAAGTCATCCACAAAAGCGACTGCTCCTCCCTGGCTGTCGATCTGTCTTTGCACGAGGTCTGCGTTGAAGAAGAGAAACAGGATCGGGGACAGGGGCGAGCCCTGCGGTAGCCCAGCCTGTGGCAGGCTTTGAACCTCCGACAATTGCCCATTGATCTGGATGTTCGCCGTCCGTTCCGAGCAGAACGCCTCAACCCACCGGAGCAGACCCTCCGGTATGCCTCGTGCTTTCATCCTTTGGAGCAATCTTTCTTTGCACACTCCGTTGTAGGCTCCTTTGACATCGAAGCTGATCAGGCTCAATACCCGTCGGCCCCGCCACGCCGTGTAGATCTGTTCTTGCAAGAG
The DNA here is from genome assembly GCF_028828025.1 of Penicillium rubens. NCBI lineage: Eukaryota > Fungi > Ascomycota > Eurotiomycetes > Eurotiales > Aspergillaceae > Penicillium > Penicillium rubens. Next base: position 2,959,514 of record NW_026890601.1, on the reverse strand, counting down.
CAAGAGTGCTTGCTCTGCGGACCGCTGTTTCCGGGCTCCAAAGTGGCTGGTCGGGAGCAAGCCGTGGGTTTCCACCGCGTGTGAGAACCTTTCTGCAACTACTGATTCCAGTATCTTGCCCAGTGTCGCTAGGAGTGAGATCGGTCTCCATGATTTTGCAATGGTGTAATTTTCTTTATTCGGTTTTTTGAGCGGTATGATCTTCGCGTGTCTCCACTGTCTTGGCAACGAGCCTTCTGCCAGCGACGCCTGGAATAGTTCAAGGACCCGGTACTTGACCGTGGGCCACGTCATCTTCCAAACTATCGCCGGCAGGCCGTCCTCTCCCGGCGCCTTCCACGATTTCGCTGCAAGAAGCTGTCGTTCTACCTCCTCCAGGGTGATGGCCGGCATCTCCACTGGCTCTCTTTGTGGTCTGATCCCTTCATCGTCAATGTTGTCCGGCAGGGGTGGGAAGAATTTGGAAAGCAACTCCTCTGCTTGCTCCATATGGTCAGCGGTGGTAGTCCCATCTGCTCTGACGAGCTGCGGTAATTTCCCAAATGCCGCATCCTCCCCGGACTTCAGATACTTCGCTGCTTTCCATATGTTGTCGTTGTCTGCGAGAAACTCATTCCAGTGCTTCTTCTTTTGTTTACGGATGGCATCATGGTATTGTTTCGCCGCGTCCTGGGCCATCCTTTCGAACCGAGGTACTTTTCGCCCCGCCCGTCGCTCCGAACGAGCGTGATTTCGCCAGTATGTATATATATGACGCAGTTGTGTCAGGTCAGTTGTCCACCACCGCTTCGCGTGTGGCGACGGCTTCGCTCTCGGAGTTAAATTGTGCACCGCGTCCGAGACCGCAGACATCAGTCGATCGGTTTTCTGCTGTACTGTGCCTTCCGACGGAGTGGCGGCCAGGGTGCTCGCGATTCTAGCATTAATCTCGTTCCATGGCGCGTTCTTCAGTAGAAGCCGTTCCTGATACTTTGGGACCGGCCACGGGGCGTCAAATACAGTCTCAATGGCGTCGTGGTCCGAGCCGTGGTCGGTCCCAAGTATTGCACACTTAGTCATGGAGTCCGTCAAGTTTTCCGAGGCCAAGACAAGGTCGATGGTCGACTCGCAGTCCCCACTGTGTCCTCCGCCGTGCCATGTCATGGTGCCTCGCTTGAGCAGGCTGCTGAGTGCAAATTCGTTCATGAGGTCAATAATCGGATCCGCTTCGCCTTGCCTACTCAAGGACACATCGTCCCCTCCCCAAAGTTGATCATGGCGGTTAAAATCACCCGTGATCATGATCTCCACCACTGTCCCTGTATCTCGCTGTACCTTTGTGATGGCCTTTCTCAGGCGATCGCATGCGTCGCTCAACGCAGACGCCTCCCCTCCTTCCACGTAAACTGATGCTATAAAGACAAGTCGTTCGGGAAGTCGAATCACGGCCGCTGTCAGATCTGGCGACTCGATCCGCACTTGCTCCGCTTCCACATCCCTATTGACCCAAAGCATGCTTCGGATTGCCCATCTCCCTTCCCTCCAGGTGGAGGGCACCATCTTGGTCCATTTGTGATGTCCCATCGGGGTGGTCAAGAGCCGGCCTTGAATCCTCCTCGCCTGGGGTTCCTGGATCGCCAACGCCACTGCGTTTTGAGTATCTTCGTCGTTCATTAGGCTTTCATGCACTGCTCCCTGTTTCCTCACATTCAGCTGGATTATCCGGAGTGACCTATTCATGACGTGACGGGTAGAGTTTCTGGCAGTTCTTGCTATACGATTCGTGTGGTCCACCGCATGGAACGCACTTCGGAACCGTGTGATCACAGCGACTGTGGTGATGGCCCTCCGTCGCGCATTTTGCGCACTTCTGGATCTTCTTGCATTGGAATGCCTTGTGACCAACCTCCTGGCAGTTGTAGCATTGCACCGGTCGTGGTCGGTACTCAAAAACGCTGGTTGTCCCGGATTCTCCTCCGACATGGAAGTATCCATCGGCCAGGATCCTCCGTGCATCAGTCCCTTTGGTTAGGTACACGACCATCGATCCATAGGGCTTTGCGATTTCCTTGTTGCTCAACCACGTCATTTTGGCGACAGTAGTTCCGTTCTCCTCACCCATGGCTGCCGCCGCTCCTGTCAGAATTTCATGGTTCTCATCCAGTACTGCGGTCCTCTTGACGCTGTCGACCTTAATCGGGTAGAGCTCGTCCCGAAGCACCCGGGCTCCCGCACCGATCTTTGCTTCCGCCACTTTCTTCACTAGCTGGTGTTCGGCTTCATCGCGACACGCGATTCTGATCCGGTTGGTATCTCTTGGGCTTACAGTGACCGCGCGGCAGCGCCAGTGAGTGTGATCATCCATCTTCCGGATCTCTGTCTCGATTGTGGCCCTGATTGAACCCGCGGATGCCTTCTCACTTTCGCTTTCGGTCATCTTCGAGGTGTCTATCGTGCAGTACAGCGTGTCGGTGAAAGTGGTTGGTGTTGTGTTCGACGTTGAGAGAGTCCGTATGTTGCTCGGGTGACTGAGTGGGGGGTACGGGCGACATCTGCATAGGACGGGGAGCTTGCGGGGGCGGGGGTGCTGATTTCTTCGCGTAAGGATTGGACTTCGCGAAGGATCTCATCGTGGCCGTTCCGCGCGCATGGTTCGGGAAGGGGTCTCTCTGCCAAGGTCTGCAGCTCCTGTTGAACCTCTGCAAGGGCGGCGCTAAATTCTTCCTTGACTTTCTGCAATTCTTCTTGCACTTTCTGCATCTCCTCTCTGTGCGAATCATCTCGCCGTTTGATGTCTCTCCTCAGTTTCACGAGCTCTTTCACAAGATTGGCGGCGTTCGTGTCGTCGCTCTCAGTCGACGCGTCGTCCGAAGTCACCGCTTCACGTTGGGCTACTGGCTTGCCCCGGGTTCTCTTCTTCTGCTGAGAGCGCGCATTTCTCTGCTGGATTTCGATTTCTTGCTCTTGGCCATAGTTGTTACGCGGTCTGGTGGTGCGTCTCGGTCTCAATAATCGTGGCGGTGACTTTTCGTGTTCGTCGTACAGGGCCGCTCGAAATCAGCTTCACCTTTGATTTGTTTGCTTTCTTTTCTGAACTTTATTCTGAAACACACTAGACCCCCTATGCTTTAGTCTGTTTTGAGATCTTGAAATGTTCTGTCACCATATATTACGCGGATGGCGGGGCTGTAACTTTCCTAAACATAGATACAATCGTTACGCTACGGTTAACTGTGAGGTTCACTTCGGTCAGAGATTTAGTATTCCGTGGCAGCTTTACATATGATAGCGCTTAAGTTCACGTGTTTAACTCATGAGCAGTGTAAACGAAAATATACATCGTCTCTCAAGGCAAATACGGGGTATAAGATCAAGGCAGGTAATTTCTTCTGTCTCTAATCAGATCACCTACCGCAGTCTACTTTTTAGTCATGTGATTTATTGAGGCTTTACCGAATTGGGAAGTTTGGACGCCACGATAGGAGCCTAGGGCTAAGCGAAACATGTCCCCTTTCGACTCATCAATTTGGGAATTCTACCTGCGACTACGCCCAGATGTCACGCCTTCTCAATTTTCCCAGCGAACGGCTCGCTCGCACATTTTTTAATGTGGATCTTTCATCATTAAAGTCGCTGCGCCAATCCTGCCGTTTCACATCACAGCTGGCCACCGATCAGCCCTTCAGGACCGTGCACCTGCAGCCCAGCGAGACAAGCCAAAATGGGTTACAAGAAATTTTGAACAATCCCAGTCTACATTGGACTCCGCGAAAGATCTACATAGACACCGTGGACGAGAGTCTTGTACGATGATCTTTATCCAGCTCCAAGCAACAACTAATGCGCACAGGACTATGATGATGGAGAAGAGCAAAAATGGCCGCAAGGCTGGGACAATCTTGTTCCGCAAGTGAAAGAATTGCCTCGGCTGAACGCCGCCGTTCTGTGCTTCGATAAGGGGTTTACTTCAGACAGCAGGGATCGGGATTACCTCCATTATACGGACTTCCCCCAGACGCCTCAATTTCGATTCCACGCAATGCATAAGCTCTTCTCTCTTCTCGAATCCTTACGGCACCCAATCCAAGATCTTGGTATTCGCAACCTGCAAGCGGATAACCCCAAAGATCCGAAAACACTTGCGAAAATGGAAAAGGTCCTGTCGGGCCTACTGTCCCTTCGCCTAAGCATTACCAGCGAGACAAATGACGCCGCTCCTGAGCATGATCTCGAGGTATAACCCACCCCATCCTCCATCGAGATGCTTTTTCTAAACATATCAGTATCCGGAAATCCGCAAGTTTTTCAAGGAGTTGCCTAGGACATGGCTGAGTCCCGCTGCGCCTTCTCTCCAACATCTCTCGCTCTGCTCGCGTGAATACTCGGGCTTTTACCCTCACCTGGATCTATCCAATCTGTTCTTTCCACGCCTGAAGACGCTATCACTAGGAAACTTCTGTTTCTTCCATGATGGCCAAATCGACTGGATTCTGAAGCATGGCGACACCCTCGAGGAAATCTACTTCGATGACTGCGCCGTCCTCTACGACTTTTGTATGATGAAAGAGAATGTAGACGCCTGTGCTCTACCTACGGATGCCTTGCTGCGCCGCGAGGGCAGTGAGTCTTTGTATGGTTCGTTCGAGAAGCGATGGCACCATATTTTCGATCTATTTGCAGAGAAACTACCAAAACTGCGACACTTCCGAATCGGCAGTAGTAACTGGTACCCGGATATTCCATTTGAGCAGGAGAGGGATATCAAGGTCGGGCTGTATTACAATCGGTACATGTGCTGCTATGATGGATATGGCCCTTCGCCTTATATGGAAGGTGAGGATCCCAAAGAACTCGCAGACCTTGAGAATGCGTGGAGACCGTCACCAGAATGTGACGATGAGGATCGCGCGGCACTGCGGAAACTATTGGCAAAGCTTGGGCAACCGGTCCAGGAAAGTTATTCGAATAGACACTGTGGTGGTCGTATAGTGGATCTTGTTCAGAGGAGATACTGATCCGTAAAGTGATACAGTATCCATGGATTGCAATCACTTGGGTAAAAGAGCCTCTATTGGGCAGGGTTTCCAAGGTTGGAAATCATGCAGACGGTTTATAAGTCGGCTGGGGATTAGTGGCATTTGCTAAGTGATTGCTCAACATTTAAAATGATGTTACATATGAGAAAGCAGGAATATATACCTCCAGGGCTATCTACGCAATATCCTTCATCCTTCAATTGCTGGTGAATCGACACCTAGGAATAGACTTAGACCACCTGGTTATCCTCTGACACCATGATTGATTGATCCAGATTTTGTAAGGTTCCATTTCTAATGGGCAATTCATGACTTGGACTGGAGCCACCCCGGAGTCGCAGGAAATTTAGCTTGCGTAGGGCTGTCAATAAAGAGGTTCTTGATCAGAATCCACATTTTAAAACTTCTTCAACATCTCTGGCTTTGCAAATAGAGGACTCGTGTGGAGCTGTGGAGGATGAGATATTGAGGGGAAGCGAATTTGAATTCTGGCCAAATAACCACCGACAAAGCGGATTTCCCTTTTGTTGCTTTGTTTTGCAGGATCAACGTTCTAGAGGCCGTTGAAACCATACAAGCTCATTACGGATGTTATTTTTACGCTGTCATTTACACACGTACTGGAATACTGCCAAGAATGGGGTTCGGGGGTAGATTAACCGTAATAGGTATAGCGACGTTTCAAAAGAGGGAGAAAGAATCTCTGCGTGTAGCTGGTGAATCTGATTTCGATCCATGCTGTACCCTCGTTTCGTTTCGTATCTTCATAACCCAGATCTCTTCCACTGACATTAGCTTCATAAATGTTGTAATTCAAAAAATTGATTGGTATTTCAGGAGAAACACGAGGCTGTATGTAATGAGAACATCAAGTTAATTATCATTTTCGTAAACACGGGATTAATTCTAATGGTGCGACTTGCTTCCTGATCTGCACCAGCCTCGTAATACAACAAGAATTGAAGACTTGCACATAAACAGCCCAAAGTCCCAAGTCTTAGAGATATCTGGAGTGGGATCGACAGTTCTGTTGGTGTCATTATTAAGGCGGAACTTGGTCGTGTGCTCCCGATGACAGTTAGTGCTAGATTTCGGGGTTAGCTGAAGGCTCTGTCTGTATCGCTAATGTGAGCGCTTCAATCTAAGCTGCAAATCACTGACTTCAATCACTTTGTGTTAAATTCGATCATTACTTCTCAAACGCAAGTGGAAATCCGGGTTCCAACAGGACCAACTCAAAAAGAAAATGATGTGGTCACTGGAAATCGAAGCAAAGCCGTCTGTCGGATCCGAACTCGCGAACAAAACCAATAGGCATCCATGTTCTAGGTCAAGAAGAAGTTTTAGCCTAGTCACATTGTTGAACAAACTGATATAGTTAATCTTCATTTGCTTGCAACTGCTTGGCATCTCTATCTTTCTGATTACCTATCTCGCATCGATACCAGATCTTTTTCGTTCTACATGACACTTTTTTAGACAGGTTCAACATATATGCAAGATACTCGAGCTGCACACAGGAACAAGATGTGGGGTTCCCGGAAACGCCGATCGAGTTCCCCGGAACCAACCACAGCCCAGGAACGCCAGACGCGCTCCTAGGCACGGATCAAGTGATCCCAGAACACACCTCAAGAAACTGTGACGGTTCATGGGTGCTTGGGTTTTACCACTACGCCATCTGGCCAAAAAGGCACAATGTTTGGTCAGCGACCAAACACCCAAGCTACTATATATGCTCGATCTCTGACAGGGGCTACCAGGAACACCAACCACGTTCCCCGGAACCGCCCAGAACCCAGGAACTGCAAGTGGGATGGGATCCCAGAGCCGGCGGTCCCTGAGGGCCAAATTTGGATTTTTCTCTTGTTTTAATACGATAGATTTAATACCAATGGAACCAGTCTGATGACGGGGTTTTTTTTTCACTTCTCTTATTTTACTACCACTGAAGTATTGACACCCCAGTTGTACATATTAAAACCACACAGATTTTCCAAATTTACAATGTTCTAGATTGTTCCATTATATTTAGTCAGCCTTCTGGACCCAATAAACATGGAGTTGTCCGTTTCCAATTTTACAATAATGCCATAACGAAGTCCTGGGACGTCCTTTGGTTCCGTTGTTAAACCTCTAGGCCAATGGGTCTCTATTCATAGGGGCTCTAAGTCCCTTAAAATTGCGGGGAACGCTCCACAGACTGTCGCTCTACGCTCGGGCTGTGCTTGGCTGGACTCGCAGTATGGCAACGGTTGCTTGCTCCTCAAAGGGCTTGTTCGCAGTTTGCAGTTCGCGGTTCTGAATAGCAATTTAGTTGCAATTTTCCACTTACGTACTTCGTACACTCTCTGGGGAAATATTTACAGTTACGTCACAACAGCATGTTTAGTCATCTTCCTGTAAACCAATCATCGGCTGGATGCGGGTCTGAACCGTAGAGGGGTCACTGCGTCATTAGTGGTCCCGCGGTCTTGCCTTTAATCGAGATCAGGCGAGCTGGAATGGAAGGCAAGCCGCTGACTCATTCCAAAAATGGCCTGAAAATGGGTTTCTTGGCCGAGTCGCCAGCCATACGCAACCTTCATAGCGCTGCCAACTACGGTATTGGGTCGCCGGCTAGCCTAGAGAGTTAAGCAGGAGTGGGAGTGTCGGCAGTTTGAAGTTTCTCGGTTTGGAGTTCGCGGTTTGGAGTTCGCAGTTCTGGATAGTAAGACCTCGCCTCCACTAGGCATCTTATGCAATATATAAGAGCTAATCACCCCCGAAATGGCCGATGTGTATTCAGGGCCTGATGGCTCAATCAAGGACCATCAGCATTAAGCAAGCAAGCCTGTTCCTGACAAGGAATATGGCAGGTACGTCTTTACTTGTCGATGAGGTCCGTTGGATAATGACTGCATGATGTCTAACCCCCAAAGCCTAGAGCATACAGTAGCGTGTTAGGCAGAACAGACGGACAACGAAAGAAGGTAAGCCTATTCTCTATTTAGAAGAGCTTTTGCTGGCTACTAGCTTCATTGTGCATTCCTCACAGCGAGATCATACAACGCAGCTATCCTTCGAAGCAAATGGCCTTTATTGGAGGACGGAAGTGGGCCTCGCGAGTGATGCAATTGAAATAGTCGTCTCGCTACGGTGACTGTACTTTGAGGATTGGAAGGAGGACCGAATTTACCTATGTACTGACGAGGCAAATCTAGATACCATCGAGTCGGGCATGTTTTGGAGACAATGCCTGAAACCAACCGAAAGTTCAACGTGTTTTAATGCCTGAGGCACTAATTGACTCTGAGCTAACGGGTGAGTAAGCGGGTAAACAAGCAGACGCCCATCTCCCGTGACATTCCATTCCCCGCGCCAGCTGGGGCCCCTACTCTGTTGACTTCAATTTGTTTAGTTGGATTATCTGCTGAATAATTTTTTCAACCAGGGATGGAGGAGACAATCGCCGAATTACGACGTCAGGTTGAAGAACAACAAAGGCTCCGTGAAGCGGCTGAGCGCCGTGAAGAGGAAGAGAGACAGGCGCGAGAAATCGAGAGGCAAGCACGGGAAGAGGCAGAGCGCCGCGAGGAGGAAGAGAGACTAGCACGGGAAGCGGCAGAGCGGCGAGTGCAACCCAACACACTATCTCGCCTCCTCGATCGCTGCCACAATTTTCTGTCCCAAGCGATCCAAGTTGAGGCAGATGCGACCCTCACGACTCAGGGCGACGCGACCGATCCAGTGAACCGACTCTACCCCAAGCACATTGTCCCTTGGCTTGACTTTCCCCAGCTACAAGAACAAGTTTGGGGGAAATTCGACCGCACCGCTGGCTTTACCTCGCGCCCACTATTCCCTTCTGATACCCAAATCGATTATGTCGTTACGAATATCCAGAACAGGCCGATCTATTCGGAAGCGTCTCTTCGGAATTTTGAGCGAGACACGGTGGATAACTTTGTCGAAAAGGTCATTAAGGCTTTGGGAGACGATGAACCTCTTCGACAGGAATTTAGAATCCAAGGTCGGGTCACCTTCTATGATCGCGCAAACCCATCAGAAACTTCGCTGGAGAACAGCCTGGAACAGATGAATCTTCAGGACGCGCGGACACCCCAACGACCGGCGAACACTAGGCATGGAAGAGGCAGAGGAAGAGGGGGAGGAGCGGCGGAGAGACAGAAGAGGGATGGTACTACACGAAGACGCAATCGGCGCGCCGACCAGTTCTGCGTGCACCTTACGGCTGATGAACGACAAATACCAGTGTATGCAGTGGAGTTTAAAGCGCCGCACAAGGTAACAGTCGCCGAATTGGTGGTGGGTCTACACCAGATGGATCTGGCTAGCGATGTCATTGACCAGGAGGGCGACACATTCGAATTTTATGCCACCCGCCTCGTCGCCGCTGTGGTCACTCAGATATTCTCGTACATGATCGACAGTGGAGTTCGGTACGGCTACATCTGCACAGGGGAGGCCTTTGTTTTCCTCCATATCCCGAAAGATGATCCCACAATTGTTCAATATTTCTTGTGTATCCCAAATCAAGACGTGCAGGCAGACGATGAATTGCGCCTCCACCGGACCGCCATCGGGCAGGTGCTTGCGTTCACCCTTCAAGCGCTAGCCGTCGAACCTCCGACTCAAGAATGGCACGATGCGGCACACGATAAGCTAACGACCTGGGAGGTCGAATATCTCGACGTGTTGAGAGAAATCCCCGAAACCCTCCGTAAAGACCCGCGGGCCTCTAATTATCGGCCCTCACACTGGAAACGAGATCAGAAAATACACAACACACGCTCTCGCGCTCGCGCTCGTTGTCAACCAGGCGCATCTACACCGAAGCACTCGTCGACTGAAAGCAGCGGCAGTGATCAAGAATCGCATTCACCGTCTGCCGCAGCAGCATCGCGCAGCCGATCGAGCCGCGGCCTAGGCAACAACCGTCAATCAACTAGGGGAAGCGAAAGGACACGAGTCGACCGTGACAACAAACAGACTTCTCGGAAAGACGGGCATTCTACACGACCATACTGCACCATCGCCTGCATCCGCGGCATGGTCAACCGAGAACCCCTGGATAAAAAATGCCCCAACTGGAAACACCACGGTGGTCAGAGACACTCCATGGGACCTCAGGAGTTCACACGCCAGCTTCATCGTCAGCTTACCCGAGATCGAGACCTTGGGTTCGAACAGTTGCACGTCTGTGGTCGGACAGGCTACCTCGTGAAAGCTACCCTTCTATCACATGGATACACTGTGATCATTAAAGCTACCACAGTGGAGAAGCAGCATCGCCTTCAAGCTGAGGTGAACAATTATCGTCACCTCAGGAGCTTACAAGGACATCAGATCCCCGTCTGTCTTGGAGACTTTCAGCCACGGGTCTCGTATTGGTACCATGGTGAATTAATGACCCAGATGATGATCCTGAGCTGGTCTGGAACGCGGCTTCAGCATGTCATCAACCATGAGAATTCTAGCTTCTTTCACGAAGAGCGCGACAAAGCCCTGATCGTGCTCCGATCGCACGGAGTTGTCCATAGCGATGGCGAATGGCGTAATATGCTATGGGATGACATGGGTGGCCGTTTGGTTGTCATTGACTTGGAGGACGTGAGGTGGCTGAAGCGTCCTCGAACTCTAGCACCAATATCCGGTAACACGCGGCGTGGTCATCGAATCGGGACGGGGAAAAACAGGCAAAGCCTCCTGTCCAGATCGACTGCTGTGTGCACATGAAGGTCCACAGACCCATGGACCACTGCGTTAGTCGACCTGGTTGATGTTTGCACCGTCAGAGCATGAGGCAGGAGGGAAATGTGTTCTTCTATTTTAGCGCTGCCACTTGAGTGTTCGTTGTGGGACTGGCGCTGAAACCCTTTGCGCATCGTATCTACTTGGTCGGCCAGGGAGGACACGACTATAATTTGATATGATCAGAGCCGAAGCCCGCTACATTATGCAGTCGAGCTCGAGTACATGGCAGCAACCAAAGCTTTACTTGATGGCGGAGCAGATGTATCTGTAATGGTCCATAATGGTCTCACGTCACGAGACATAGCCCAGAGAGGCAAGGGTGGTATCATGAAAATACTTGAAGGCGGGGAGGTTCCAATATGTCTTTCCCCTTACGATGAGCGAGTGATTGGCATGAATTGTATTAGCCAGGAATACAGTCGGTTGACTAGAATGTCTTCTGAAGAAGGTCGGGTAATATGGATATGCTCCATCGTTAGGGTCGAGATTATCTGAAACATCCTATCACCAGAGGATTTGGTGCGTTTACCAGAATCAGTCGGTTACATAATACATGGTAACGAAACTTTCGTGCTTCTAGCACACACGCAACATGTCATCCATCCGCATCGAATAAGCTAGCCAGTACTTCGGGCTACGCATCTTCCCATTAAACAAACTCGTAATATGGGGAGAGTGGACGGAGTGGTCTGGGAAGACCGAAATAAGAGACAGAGGCTGAGATCTAGCGATTGTGAGCACCGGTCATTTGTCCATTAACTGGCGACCGCGCTGGCTTACTAACCTGACAGGCTAGTAAACATGTCGCTACTTATAGGCCGAACCTCAGATCAGTGGCCTATTCTGCCATTTGGTGATCAAGGCAATTCTCATTGTCTCCTTAAGGAGGGCGTGCGAATACACTGAAAAGGGCGAAAAGTAAGAGCGCGACACTAAAACTTGTGTCGCGCTCATTGCCCCACCCCCAACGGGTTATCCAGTGCCCCTACATATGGGTCCCATACCGCCACGTTGTTGATGGGCTGCACCCTGCAGCGGTTCATTAGTCGCCTTCACTTGGCGGCAAGCAGATCCAGTATATGTATCTTAGTTGCCTTCACTTGGCGCCAAGCAGATCCAAGATATATATCTTTCTTTTCTACACGATTCCCTGCAGTCACCTGCACTTTGACATGATTTAAAAAGAAGACTTGTATTTTTGAGACATCGATTACTCCCGCGGGTGTCTTCAACACCTACAAGCTGAATCCCGCGCGAATTGCTTTGATTATAAGCGCAAACTGTTGTACACCTGCACCAGTCTTATCTGTCCTGTATATATGCCGAGGACCCCCGTCGTCGCAATGTGGGCATCCCACACCCGGCAAATCTTATATCGGCCCGGTCTCTCACCCACACCACCCCGGCCAGATGCCTTTGAAATATCATATGTATCCGCGACACGAGCCTCGACACTTTTTATCTCCGCATATCCTCTATGACCGCCCAATATTGGCAGGGCCACCTGGTCCCCGGTCGCCGTCAATAGGGCATCTTCCAGAGAGAAGCGACGCTAGGCATATGGCCTTGCAAGAGAATGCCTACATGAACCATCCACATATGCCGCGTGAATTGCCACTGCAAATGCATCATTGTGAGCGGTGTGGGTGTTTCTCTGCTCCATATGAGGAAAAATTGGATCCCGCGATGAGCCACGGCAGCGAATATAGTCCTCGGGTGCAGACACACGACCTGAAATCCCGGTAAAGTCCTTTCCTTTTCGTTATTATTTTCGATTGAGCCGTCTCTATCTGCTAGCCAACCATACCCGTACATGCCTGCCGACTTCAAGCGATTCTTCCATGTTGAAAATGTGAAGAGCCTTTGCACGAGTTCTTCCACCACAGGAACTTGTACTGACACGCAAGAGTATACAGCCATAGCAGCAGCTCAACAGCTATACTGGGCCAGGCTTACTCAGAAAAGCCAGTGTGCGTTTATAGAAGCTCAGTCTCCAGCACTAGCGCTAGCTAGCGCGCAGGCAACAAGGCCCCGAAATACAAAGTATAGCATGCCCCATGGCTTCGAACAACTCCTCCATCACGAGCCCGAATCATCATCCCCTCCACCACCCCGAAGAAAACCCACACTATCCCGCTATCACCTCCATGTCCGCCAACAGCCCCTCGCCTCACGAGCATGCGGCGCGAGCGACTGGAATCGCCGCCCTGTCGATCCACCCCCAATAGTCCAAATCCTCCTCTCAGACTTCGGCCACCAATCAAAAGATGACCGTGACATTCTACAAGACCCACGCTTCACAGTTGGCTGCTTATTATTCCTCGTATCAGACTCATTCAATGAGCTGCATTCCCAGGACAAGCAAGGCCCAGAAAGAGAAAAAGAAAGAGATAGCGTAACCCGCGCAGACGAGGTCTTGCCAACACCCCTCTTAGGCAAAGTCTTCATGTCCCCATTCTACGTCGACGTAGATCCAGACCCCATTTCCGCCCCTACACACCCCTCCTCCCACACACAAAGCCCTTCATTGGCTCTGGACCCCGACAACAACCACCAAGCGTCGAAGCTCCATCAACCGGCCACATTCTTCATCTTCACTGATCTTTCAATTCGATCGGCTGGAACGTACCGGCTTCAATTCAGACTAATGAATTGGGGATCGGTTGAGGATACGGGTCAGTCTATGCCTATTCTTGCAGAGGCGTGGTCGGATCTGTTTCGTGTTTATCCGGCGAAGGATTTTCCGGGGATGCGGGATTCGTCGGTTCTCGCGGAGAGGTTAAAGGAGTTGGGGTTTGCGGAGTTGAACATCAGGGGGAAAGGGAAGGGGAAGGGGAGAAAGAAGTATTGAGGATTGCCTTTACAGTATTTCACTCGCCTTTCTATTCTGTCTCTTATTTTAATTTTTATTTCAAAACCGATACATGAGACACTGCTTTGGGTTGTAACGATGTCTTGATGGGTTTGATTTGCTGAGTTGGGGCTGGAGTTGGGGTTAAGCGGATTGTGTTGGTGGGGATACAGTATGGATGGATGGGTGATTTCATTTACCCTGGCCCCTCGTCGAAGTTGGAAACTTGGATTCAGGTACAAGAGTGATAATTATATCCAGTCTTGGGAAAAGATCCAGCTAATTATAGCCGCAGCAACTCATCTCCCTTCTGCCTAGCGGAATGGCAACCTAACAGGGAGCCACTCATACAGACATATATACATTACGTAACCTGGGATCCAACTTCGAACCATTCGTCCATCCGTACTATATTGAGGCACATGCTTTTATGGGCGAACGGGTAAATACATGTAATTCGAATCTCTTTTGATCTGATGAGAACAAGCTCTTACTGGCAGGGTATTCCATTTTTGGACTAGTATTACTCTGGGGTTTGGAAACAGAGACGCTAACTGTTTCACGTTACTTCGTCGATGAATGATCTGAGATTGTTGACAAACCGACGACAACGCCTAGTCTGTGGTAGTGATACCAAACTAGAAATGGTGAGTTTAATAACTGACGACTGCCAAACTTGAGCAGGGAATATAAAAATCTCGTTTGTTATAATTACATAAGATGATTCAACCATTGCGCAAAAAGATCATAACAACAATCGGAACGTCCGATTGTCGCAGCAGCAGCATATATAGTACGCCCTGATATTCGACAAAGACTAATAACTATTGCCAACTCAAACCGGGGAATAGCGGTCCACCGTTTGCCTGCGCCGAGGTGGACCGTATCGCGGTCTTGACACATCTTCTTCGGTGCCCTTGCTCTTGCCACCTGCGGCTTGAACTGCCTCGCAAGGTCCGCCTCTGTATGAAGAATCGCTTCTCGCGTTGGAACACCGCCCAGTAGAATTTCCGGCCTTGCGGCCCTTGAGGCGTGTGCAATAGCGCACTTGGAGGGAGCCTTCCGATCTTTCAGGAAAATACTCTGCGATTCGCTTCCATGGCAGGCTCCGCTCTTCTTTCAATTCAATCAAAAGCTGGTCGTCCTTAGATAGGATTCGGGTTGGCCTAGTCATTTTCCCAGCGCGAGACCCTTTTTTGGGGGATTGCTTGGAATGCTGGCTGCCAATTTTGTTTTCATATTGTGATGTAGCTCTGCCTGCTCTTCAAAGGTAACCGAATAGATGACCCTTGGCAAAAGTATCTGTCGCGTAAGGAAACCTCGGATAGGAATTGTTTCGATTTCGTGCAAGCTTGTTAGGGAAGTCTGATCTGCGGCCACTTTGGATGGAATTGCCTCATCGACCGAGAGGCGTTTAATGTTCTGCCGGGGAGGTCTAGTCTTAAGCTGCATGGCAGGTCGTCTTGCTCTTTTTAGTCGATGGGAAGGAACCTTGCTTCCATGTGCGTCTTCACCGCTTTCGCCTACGTAGTCCGCATCGTCGGAGCCATCAGGGTCATCGCTGCTATCATCGGATATATACTCATCCCGGTCTCGCTTTCTGTTCGGAGAGGCCATTCGTGTTATTGAGACAGAGTTCTTCGTTCCTCGCTTTTGGGGACGGGAGTTGGAGATGACGACCGACGGCTGGTCTAACACTGGGGCCTGATCTAACACTGGACAGAATCCTGTAACTTCCACTGTTGGGCTGCATGGCGACTGCTTCTCACTGTTTTGAAATGCGGGTGAGATTGAACGCGCCAGTGTTCCATTTTGACGAGGTTTTGGAGATGCTGACAGGCTCTCCGCATGACGATGCTGTAGCTCGCCTTTGTTATCATGGGCTGCAGCCCTGTCTTTCTCCTGGCCAATAACCACTTGGCTTTCGGAAACGGGCTGTCTGTTGTACTCCTCGGCTGGCATGCTTTCCCCGATGACGCAAGCTGCCGGTTTCAATCCTAATTTGTCTGCTTCAATTCCCGCATCTCCGGACAACAAATGCGTTGGAGTGGATTGCTTTTCCTGGCCCGCAGGGTCAAGAATTTGGCCATTGACCATTGTATTGCCGTCTGCTATATCTATTGTCGGGTTTGAATGTCGCAAAATGTCTCCCTCCATCGTGAATTCGTCTGCATTCTACCACGTGAGCCAGAGGACTGGGCAACCTAGCTGACTGAGAGCACTGACCTGCATTTTCATATGCTTCTGTTCGGCTTAGAATTTTTCCCTCCGCCACCGGGATGCAGAGGCCATCACGGACCGATGTAGAGTATAAAGGTGTGGATTGCTCAAGACCTCCCCCCTGAATAATATCTTGAGAAGAAGATGTCACGTTGCTCTCATGATGCTCGTCACCTTGGAAGTCTGGTCTCAAAGTGCGAAGTCAGCCCTCTGTTGTCGAACACTTTATCGTTAAGGAAAGAGAGATAGGGCACAATGAGTTCAACAGAGTGAATTGAAGAAATCAAGGGAAGTCAAAATGATGGTCACCACGTACCATCGTGAAGCTGGTCGGATAAACCTTGCCCTAAATCACTGCTGGAAACATCATCCGGCAATTCTCGACTCGCCGTGTGTATATTTGATATAGCAACGTTTGCATCTCTTTCCGAAGAGGCATTCAAGAAATCCATGTCAAACTCATTCGAGCTGTCAATGGTCACTTCTTCCGCAAGCTCGTTGGGGGCTAATAACGTCTCGACTTCACTGGGTGCATGGAAATGACTTTGAAGGTACGGCGCATGCCCCGAGAATGGAAGACTCGAACACCAGTGCTGGCTGGATAGAATAGCTGGCGCGGGTCTATCCAAAGGTATCTGTGAATAGATACGATCGTGGGAACCGGGTGCCCGGAACGGTTTGAAATGTGGTTTTTTAGCAGGCGGACGATAATGGATGACGTCGTCCAGATTGATCGGTGCCATGCCGCGAGAAAGATTCAGACGCAATGCATCAGAATAGAAGAGAAGGAACTATAAACAGATAGTCAGCCTCCTTCCCGGTCCCAGTGAGGACTCCCAACGACCCTTTATACCTGCCTACCTTCCCCTGCCTCTTCTGAGCGCTTTGGGAAGGTCGAATGGACAAGGGTCGTGAGACAAAGCGCAGCCTGCCAATACGAGGATCCACCAACCCATCCACAACGGAATTCACAAAGGAGTCACGAGCAAGGCCGAAACAGTCATATTCATGTTATACTATCTTCA
Source organism: Penicillium rubens (assembly GCF_028828025.1). NCBI lineage: Eukaryota > Fungi > Ascomycota > Eurotiomycetes > Eurotiales > Aspergillaceae > Penicillium > Penicillium rubens. The sequence continues at coordinate 2,942,646 of NW_026890601.1, read as the reverse complement.
CCCCCGGGGAGATCCATATCGACTCGATTTTCAGGAATTTCTTGTGTTAACTCATCCAGGCTCGCATTTAACCATTCTTTGGCAGAAATAAGTTCACCTTGTTCGTTCTCATTCAAACGTCGCTTTTTGGTCGTCCTTGTTTCCTGCTGGTCGGTCGACCCGTGAAACACCGTTTCAGACAGATCCGCTCCTATGTATTCGGCATGTAAAAGTAGAAACGGATTCCCTAAGTACAGCGAATAACAATCTCTCCCGTAGATACCCCGTGTCGGATTATCGCCAGAATATATATGGAAATGATATCTTGAGAACCCTTCGAAGAATTTATTCAAAGCGGATTGAATATTTGGTAGCAGTACGACTTTGTCAGGCTCACCAGGGATGATGAACTTCATACTGAAGCGGCTCGGCGGCTGAATATCCCCGGCTGGAGCAAGTGAGGTGGGATCAAACTGCGGGGTAGAAAAGACGGGGAACACCGTTGCTTCATTTTCTTCTGGTGGAATGATCGTATTTTGTATTAGGTCATCAAAGCTTGGGTTCCACAAAGAAGGTTCCTGAGGAACTGCCTCGTTGGTTTCGACTTCAGGAATGGATTGACTGCCATTTTCGACTTTGAGATAGCGGAAATATGCCAAAAACACCGATCGTCGAGCAAATCCTGCAGTAACTCGGGGGGAGCTCCAGGGCCGTTCCAATACCTCCCGCGAGAGTGCAAAATGATCTGCCTCCATTGAGTCCTTATATGGCGTTCCATTTCGTCTTTCCACCGGTAGGTCTTCCTCCACACTTGCGGGATAGTCACACGGTGTAATAGGGGATAATTCAACCGGGTGAGCCGGTAGTCCATCCACAAGAGGGGTGCTAAAGCCTTTTTCTCTGACAAGCCAAAAGAGATGTTGCCAGAGTTTCTGTCGTTCGTGAAGTTCTTCCATGGGTGTCGGCGCGAGTTGTGTCCCAGGCTTTGTCCGCGTGCGGCGCTTGTGATCAGTCATTTCGAATCCATACTGAAAGCTGAACCGCCAGAAATCATAAAGATCCCCCCGAATTCCATGCTGGCGATTTGAAGTCATTACAGGGACACTTGTATAATATCGTTCCCCGAGTTCTTCGTCGACAGTCATCTTCCGATGGGGATCGGGAATGTAGAGTTGCTGTAGTACACTCCGGCCTACCTCTAGACTGATCCTGTCTTTGAAAAATGTCTCCAGTGTCGGTATGGGGTACTGGATCTCTTTCAGTCGTTCCCAAATTTCAGTGCGGTCTTGAACACCTTCAATATCAGGGAACAATTCTTCCTTTGACATTCGATCTTCCAAGAACCGCAAGTCCCGAGCAGAGACCTTGGGCACACGGGATTTCAATAATTGGATGGACACGCCGTCTAATTGCGCCAAAAGATCCCGCCTGTCCCCCATTAAGCCAAAAAAGGTGCTTTTTATGTGGTTAAGGTAGCATAGGAGAGGCTGATACATCCACTTAGCCTTTCGGTCATGGGGCTTGGGTTCAGTATCTTACCTCATCACAGCGCATTGACACCAACTTGTGTAGTAGCCCGATTCGCATGCCCTCCCAGATACCCGCTATAGGGAGCAGCTCATCGAAGGCTTGGGGTAGTGTAGGATGTTTGAGAAAAGCCCGCAGATATTTTCCCTTTTTGCTTCCAGGAACCCTTTCCAGGGCAGCCCACCAATGGTTTGCTGCGATCCTGTTTACGGGGCCGTCGAGATATCCTTCATAATACCGTATTCGCTCATATATAAGCCCATCCGGAGGCCTTTGATCATTCGGGAAGCGTTCCCGGAGTGATCGGACAAATTCTTCTTGTAAAGGTTCTTCGCCAGCTAAAATGTAATCAGGCAAAGATATTCTGGGGGATAGCGACCTCTTCACGCACCTGTCTGCCCTGTAACATAAACATCCACAATCCACCATGAATTACTAGAGCTGAGCTTTTTCCGGGCAGCAATAATTAAATTCTCGTGGTCCTGTCCGCGCAGCTGGTAGTCGATATCGACATCCAATTGATGGAATTGTCCATCTACCAGCCGTGGCCTAACGCGACGTTGCCAATCACTGTCAGGAATCAATACAGGTACATGGCATTCCTCCATCAGGCGTTGACACCCTTGAGTGTCCAGAATTCGCTCAAGACGAGCGATATTTTGGCGGTTGCTCATTTGCCGCTTGAAGTTTTTGTCGAATACGAGACGAGAGATATCAACCCGTGCTGCCATTTTGAAATGTTCCTCACGATAGGTGAATACTTTGTACTCGGCTTCTTCCACTTGGGCTTGTGTTAAGCGTGTCATTTTGTAATGCAGTGAACGTTGTATGCTTGAGCTTGTCTGCTGAGCGGGTGGGACTATTTAAATACCCTGAAAGAAAGAGCCATTTTTAGGTGTTTGCCATTTCGTCTGAAATATCGTAGCAATCATCAACTTTAGGCTGATGATGTTATACGTTCCGTTGTATGAAATGAATGGTGGTTAGCCTTCCCCACAGGAGGTTGAGGGAGTCGATTTCCGCCGCCCCAGCTAACCTACTAACCTCAGAAATCAGGCGTTATCCTCTCTACCGTTCACTCACTGTTAAGGCCCCAGTCGTTCCAGTAAAACCTGCTGTAATGTGATATCAATCGCCTTAGCCAGGTCTATCACATTAAGCCAAATCTGGCTGAAAACAAAATTTGAGGGTCATTTTGCCAACCGCGAACAGCACTTAAGAACGGCCGTGCCGTTTCCACTTCAATGAGTACATTCGACGGATGGCTCCTGAGTTCCGCTACTTTGAGTTAATATATTTTTCTATTCTGACATCAACCACATGTTAACGCTTCTATAAAGAGCACATGGTTTCCACATGCTCGTGCGGGGCGCTTTCATTGAGAATACCCTTGACACTGACTTCCCTAGATTCCTTGGTGGCATAAATAGAATGCTGCAACACGTAGGAAGAATACTTCCCTTGGCTTTCTCTATAGCGGCCTTAGCCTGCCTAGCCATTATCTTTGCGGGATGCACATCGACCTCTTCTCCCAATGAATTGTACTTCTTGAAGGTAGCTAATATCCCATAAAACTCAAGGAATAGTTAGCTAAAGCCAAAATAATAGGTGGAATTGACCAATTTTCCAGAAATTGGGAGCGATCATCCTCGTCGCTCCCTCGGTATTGCCGCGATGGACGGAATCGATGTTGCAAACAAAGCCAGTAGTGAGGCCAACAGCGTTATGAATAGCGCTTCTACTGCTGTAATTTATGCCTCGGGCGCCGCAGAGACTGCAGCGAGCCAGGTGACCGATAAGATTCAATCTTTATCAGACGAAATCAACTCACACCTGCCGGGTTTCTATTCTGTGGGGCTTTGGGGATATTGCCAAGGCCAGAAGGAAACATCATCTTATTCCAATTGCTCGCAACCCAGTACCTCCTTCTCGTTCGACTTGTTGAGCATTTTGGGCTCGGCTTCCCCAGTCATCGACGGGATACTACCAGATGGGAATAACAAGGTGCTTGCTGGATATCACGGTGTTTCTCGGTGGTCAATCTCAGCTTACATCTTGGGTTTTGTTTCAACATTTGTGGCTGTTGTCTTCGGAGTCACCACAATGTTTTTTTCGTGGGGAAAAATATTGCTCATCATTTCTTCCTTGGTAAGGGCCCTGTGATTAGTTTCTGGATAAAGTAAGCTGACCATTGCTGAGTCTGCAACTATTTTTGTCGCCGGCGCATCCATTGGCGTTACGGTAATCTACGGGTTGATCACGGGTGCTATACAGAGTATCCTTCACCCTCTGGGAGCCGATGCAAGTCTCGGGGCGCATTCGTTCGCTGCAACCTGGCTAGCAGTAACATTCTCTTTTGCGGCGCTTTTGACATGGCTAATTGAGATGTTTTGCTGCTGCATTTGATGTGGATATGGAATAGCAAGCGGGCAAGCTAGGAAACACGTACACAGGCCTAATTAGATGTAGACTACAGTGTTACAGGATCGACTTCGATAAAGAATATGAGAGATGAAAGTTGCTAAAGTAATCTCGATACATCTCTTACCTGTAGATTTCCACAATGTCTTATGATTGCAGAAGGTGATGTCGAATACATGGTTGAGACAGGGTAAAATACTCAGAAAATCATGTGACTGATGGTACGTACCAACCATATCATACAAAAGTGCATATTACAGTTAGTCATCGAGGTCCGCATGGCTTGTTTAACCATCGCGGTTTTTTCATGTTTTTTTTAGAGGTTCACTACCACTGAGGTTACATACATTGTTGTATGCCAGATTTCCGTCAGATGCTTTACCACAGGGATGGATTATTTCATTTACCCTGACTCCTTGATTTTGGCGATGTACAGGCTACCCTATTGTGTAAATACAGACACGCTCGAAATTAGTTTCAAGAATAAGTTTCAACATTTTACTCTTGATTCTTTCCCAAACTCTACCTTGAAACATACTACAAGTCTACCTTTAGTTCAGCTGAATTTAGAATACTGAACTGTATGATAAGCCCTTACCACGTGACCTATAACTCATAATACCCATACTGTTGCACATACGTGTGCCCCTCCCTCATCGGCGGTCTTCCCTGATTACACCCCGACAGGCCCCAGGCGTTTGATTTACGCTCAATATGTCCGCAAATATTGACTACCTGAGCCCGGAGCTTGTCACAATTGTTGCTGAGCACCTTGAATGCGAAGATCTTTGTAATTTTCGGCTTAGAGCTCGATACGGTATCTTTGAGACTGTTCTCTCACTCTTTTCTCTAATCGCTTCTTCCGTGAACGAGTCCTGCAGGTCGCCTCAAAGTACTAGCCAACTACACCATTGCCACCGCCGCTTTATTACAAAGCGGGTCGGAATCAGTTTTACCATTTGTTCTGTCCAATGGTTTCTCAAACTCTGTTTTAGTGACACTAGGCATACTGTTACAATGCCTTCTATGTATTCTAGGACTACAGGTCTAGGACATCATATCAAAAGAAGCCAATAGGCTAATATTACTAACTTGTATGATTATGACCGCTTTCGAGCTTGAGCTTTCCAGATCAAATGTTCCGTTGCAAGACAATGTTCTTCGAAGCGATCATGCAGCCATCCATGGGATTTATTTAGAGGTCATTCACTGGTAGCATTATAAACCGCATCGACCGGGGGCTATCGCAGATACCCTGGGATGCATCAGCTTCAGTCTTTCCGGCTGTGTGTACGGTGTCGGTAAATTTGAAAGCTTCGCGGGCCGAATAGCTGGGGTCCAACTGGCAAAACTCTTCACAGGCTAACTGCGCCTTAAGTGCCTGCTCAGCCAGTTCGTGCACCGAGACTTGAAGCTCTTGTGCGACCTGATAGACGGGGTAGAATTCGTCATCGGAGGAACCAAAAGCACCGGATTGGTGTAGGTGAAGTAGGTCCTGGGACGCTTGCTCGGCCTTATCCTGGAGGTGTTTGAAAAGGGCATAGCAGGTTCGGAAATACACATTTTCTCCCTGTTGCCGTCCGATCTGTCGAACTATATCGACGATTTCCTCCATAGTGCTCTGCTGATCTTGTTATCTGATGTGGGAAGGTGGTTGTCATATTGGCAGCGGTGATAATCTTATACTGCAAAAATTCCGACAAGAACTCGATTGCTGAAGATCCAGGACGTGGAGAGTCATTGCTTGGCGCCAACTAGTCGGGGAATATTTTAACAATCATGCGATGCCTTCTTTCGGGCCGGTTGAGGAATTCGAATTACCAGAGGTATCTGTCGAAAAACTTCCACTGTGTTTGCCCGAATAAATACTGATGTAAAAGCTGTGGGCTACTGGACCGCAGAATTGAGGTGGCAATTACTGGCGCTTTTGACCAGCTTTGTAAACGTGTCCATTCAGACAAGCAAAATTATCAGTTCAGAGCGCATCTATTGTTTGATTATTTCAGTATGTGCCAGTTATTGATGAGCGTGAGATAGACCGAGGGTAAGCTGGCCAGCCCAGGCAAAAGGATAGGCTATCGCTAACCACCACATAAATGATGCCCCCCAGAAACGAACACCAGTGTGCCGAGCATGGTTAATTTCTGTACTGGTACCGCTTAATCTCTCTAAACCACCCTCTCTTGACCACCCTCTCTTGACCACGCATTTTAATAGCCACTGGTTAGTGTCACTTGTTAACCGTTGCACGGTGTCTGACCTTCTCTCTCACGATGTTCTTCTACTAAGTTACATTGGTTATGTCCTGGGCAATACACAGGCCAGGGTGGCGTCCGATTCAGCAGCTACTTCGCTCTTGCTATTCACCTTAAAAGCTCAGTTTTCCCCATGTCCTCGCTCCAACAAGTACACGACCAACGACCTAAATGGCTGACCCAAAAGCGCAGTCCTTGCACGATTTTGCAATCATCACCATAATCAATATCTTTGTATTGCTCTACTTCTACCTTTTTGTGATCCATTTTCTGCTCTTCTATTTCCCCTCATCCCCCAGAGGAATTTTGGACTCCCTGTCCGTGCTAGTCTTTTGCGCAGGTGTCATCTTCTGGTGCACATCCAGCGTCTTCTACCGCTTTCTAGATGCTTTCCGGGGCAATGATGCGGCAGAGTGGCAAAAGCTGGAGTTTGGAGCCGCTTTAGTCCTGATTTGGGCAGCCACCGTTCCTTCTGTGGTTGTGTTATTCCGCACCGAACCCTACCTCGAGCTCGGATACATATCTGCCTTCACCGTCGTTGCTGTCGAGATTCTGGTGGATTTTGTAATCTGCGATCCAAGCTGCTGTGCAGTGCGGTACCGGTTTCCGTACAGCTGCGTTTCATTGGGCTTACTTTCGCTCATACCAACCATTTATGCCCTCACTGGGACATCCCAGAGTGCACCCTCATTGGCGATACATCACGGGCAAATGGCCATCTGGAATTCTCTTGGCACTACATTCTATCTCTTTCATCCGTTGGAAAGGATTGGCGTGGTAAATGGCTGGCGGCCCAGCCTCTATGTGATGCATTTAGTCCTGGCCTACAATGCCGTCACTTATTCAAGTGCTGTCTTGCATGCGGTGGCTCAAAACACAGCTTAAGGTTCATTGGGTCCTGGAGAAGGTGTGGCAGACTACAAAGTCGGCGTGAGCAGAACATTTGTTAATTACCTCTCATATCTGGCCCTTGCCTGGATTCCTTCCATGTCGATCAAAAAGGCTACATCCCTGGTGTTGAAATCTGGACGATTCAATGTTCTTCATCTGATCACAATTTATCGTGATAGCCAAGATCTTGTGTACTTCAGATCGCTGACAATCTGTATATATTTCCGAGACATAACCCCCGTATCGTATAGCAAACGTCCCAAACTGCCTCCCAGACTAATTTATTGTTTGTGTGATAAGCTCACGTATACATAGTATATGTAGCGTCTTGAGATAAGCAATCAATTAAGAACAACTATAGTCGGCATTGAATACTCTATCAGGCGTAACGCGAGGAAGCCTGTCGCTATTCGCGTTCAGGGGAACTCGTACATACCATGTGGGTCTCGCAGCTCATATCTCCATTCACCCTGTATGTGCTGATAATCAATTCCTCTTGCACGACAGTAGACGTGGGTGGTTTTTGCCCGGTCAACCGACCACCCTATAGGTAAACCCTATCACCCAGTGCCTTAGTCCTGGTGACAAACTTGCGCAATCTCAGTGAAAAGCCGACACGAAGATTGCACCCTAAACGCAATTTCCACTTCTATTTTCTCTCCAAGTAAACGGCCTAATGCCCATTGACATGTAAATGTTAGATGTTTACACCGGGTCAACGCAGGTCTCGCTTGACCTACTACTGTCACCTATTTTGTAGGACATGGCACTTGAGCAAACTGTTTTCGAAATTGCTGTACAGGTGGACCGCAACATAATCGTCCCAACCGTCACTCGCCGTTTCAGCCACCACCTGATCCGTTGCCCCACGTGAACCGTGCGCCGACATGACCTGTTCTCCCCTTGAACGTTCTTATTAATTCCTCTCGAACACGACTCGTCGTTCAATATTCTGGTTGCCAATTTCGGTGAAGATACCATGGCCACCGCTGTGGTCAGTTGGTTGCTTGTCGCTCATGCCGAACGACCATTGAGCTTGACAACGCGCTTCACAAGACCTGGCGGCCTGCGGGTGAAGAGCGGCTGCAAAAACGGCACTGAGCCTATTTATCAGTGACCGGATGAAATAGCTTGCCAACGCCATGCATGACCCACAGATTTTAGACATTTTCCTCTGCGCAATGTCTGTGCAACTTGACTGGGTGCTCAGATAGATGCGTGCTTATAAGCCTCTTGCTGTCCGGAGCGGATGAATGAAGTGAGCACAGAGGACAATGCTGGAGACCTTGCCGTGTGAGATTCTGATGCTGATTGCAGATTGGGTAAGCCCAGCATGTTTGTTTTGTTTGGTCCAGGTACTGACCGCCCGTCAGCTGCCAGTTACCACTCTGCGCGTTCTCAGCCGCGCCTCGTCCAGATTGTATGCAGTGTTGGTTCCTCGGATATACCGTACAGTTTCATTCTGTGCAGCAAGTGAATGGGCACTGAATGTGTTGGATGTCGACCCCTTCTTTCGCCATCTCGGTCCTTCCCGAGCCGCGGACTATCTCCAGCACACGCGGCACCTACAGATCAGGGCTCCATTCCATCTTGTTCGGTTTAATCGATGTGCATACTACAACATCTTTCGTGCCGCGGGGCTGCCAGAGTCCCCGGCCCCGCTGGGAGCATCGGATGATGCGACGGCACATCAGCAATTCCTGGACGACGTGAAGGATCAATTGCAGCTGATTTTCACCCACTTGGAGCCGAATAGACTGAGCATATTTGAGTCAGTATAAGCGATACCTATCGACTAGACCTGTGGCTGACTAACAATAGATGGCGACTGGGGACATGTGTTCCAGTGGGGGTTCTTGACCAGGAAGGCTATCTCAGTCAGTACCAACAGCGCCTCACTCGTCTCTCACTCGTCACTGATGGGACCTGCCCTGAAACGTCGCACCGCTTGGAAGGAATGTCCAGACTAACCTGTCTGACGGCGTTTGAGTGGGAAGGACTCCAACATCCGTCCGAGGTTGATTTGTTGCGACGGTGCATCCGTCAGAACTGGAGCTGCCTAGATCATCTGTCCATCGGCTTCGTTCCATCGGCTTTTGCCCGTGCTCTGTGCTGGCAGAGCCTTGGGCTTCAGCGACCGGAGCTTGAGGAAGGGGGTAGAGGGACCGGCGTCACTACGAACGAGGATACGGGGATTGCGAATCCCACAGCTCTTTCCGCTCTGTCCACGCTGTCATTGTCAAAGGTGACCTTGCCCCTGGATATCTCATCGGGACACAATACGATATTCTACTCTCTGCGGTCGCTTACGCTGCGTGACTGCCCGAATCAGTTGCATCTCGTGCAATTACTGTCTTGGTCACAGAAGCCGCTCCGACTGACGCATTTCGAATTCTCTTTCGATTATCTGCTGCACGAACCGGGCGAAGGATGTGGCCTTTCTGCTGTTGTGCGGTTCTTATGTTCATTTCGTGGGCTGCAGCATCTGCATTTGAGGTTGTCCAATTTCCCATCGTCAAAATCCCACATCCAGGACACCATCCAACACCACCAGACCACGTTGAAAAGCCTTGTCTACCATGAGCGCCAACTCGCACCAATCGATGCTGATGGCTTATTTGAGGATGATCGGGATGTGTCGCCCGCTTGGGTTACGAATTTGTCTACCGGTGTAGACCTGGGCCAGGTGTGTGCTCTGGCTTTGTGTGCTAGTCCGTCTGCGGCTGTAAGTTTTTCTCGGTCCAGTAACGAGTGCCGCTAATGAGAACAGCGTCGGTGCCTTCGACCTACTGCCAAGCATTCCCAGCTTCAGATTCTACATCTGCGGTTCAGCGGCCTCGAGCGATTTCATCGAGATATCCCACGAGAGATTACCACTTACCTACATGGGATGCGCAAAGGATATTCATGGCATCCTCGTTCGTGCTGGAGTTCCGTGAACCGGGACGTCACCAATGATAGCCACAACTACCCTCCCATTGTTGATGAGTACTTTGACAGGTCACACCTCGACTTTGTAGACTCGCAGGAGGCAGTGCTTATGTCTTCTGCGGCAATTGCAGAGGCTGAGGATTTCGTGTCATTTGCAGACTGGGTATTTGGCCCCGACGGACTGCCGGCCCTGCAGGTTCTCGCGTTTGGGGACTTCTCTCACGGTGATCGATACAGGAGCCAGCAGTTTCTAATGCGTCGTGTCTATCCTTCATCGGAGGGCGGTGGCAAGGAACTTGCCGGCCTTGCATTCGATGATACGACGCGGCTGCCCTTTTGTTCAGCAGATATGAGTGACCCTTCGATTTGGGATGGTGTTATGGTGGACGGGGCTCGTTTTCTGTCCGCATGCCCAGGGGGTGGGTTAATGGAGTCACCGTACGAGTTGTAGGTCTGCATGTGGCTTTCTTGATTTTTCCTTGTGGTTCGCGCCGGACTACGCGGCGCAACGCGTCCCATGATGGATTTGGTCAAAGAAGGCGGTTGCCTTTGATCATGATCTGCCGCACTCGTATTGCTACCTAGATAATATATAATTTGCACCTCTAAATTTCAGTTTACAGTATCCCACTGTAGGTGTATGAACTCGTCGTGCCTGACCAGATATTAATAAAAGCAAGTCCAATAGATATTGTACTCATCATTAACTAGCAGCCCTGACCAAGATGTAAAATCGGGCAATTTCAGCGAAATGTTAACCGGTTTATGTGCGCACCCGCGATTCCTTGCCGGCCCTCATTTATATGATCGTGACAGGGCGTCGTCAACGGCAAATACAAGGATATCCACCCTTAGCAAGGCATCCTCTTATTGAGCCTGGTGGTGAATGGGGCATTTCATGCGGGTGTGTTTATCATCCGAGTAGCTTGAACATACCCCCCATGCAATCTCCTAGGATCTAGACTATTCTTGACCATTGATATAAAAGATACAGTTTACCCGAGCTTGTTCTCTCCTATCCTTGTTTTCTACAATCTGGATAGCGACGAGCTTTGGAATCCAAACCACTCAATGGACTCTCCTGCTTCTCCGTCTCAGTCTGGACGAGCCAACAAAAGAAAACGTGAACCTCCAGATCAGTGTTTTATCCCCGTTGACACGCCAGGAAGATCGGAACAGGTAATAGATTCTTTGAAACGAGAGTCACGGGGCGAGACAAGCGTTAGGTTTCTCTTTCACCTCTTATAGCCGGCTCTAACCAAACATTCCAGACAATTCCGGCCAGTGCAGCCTGTTCTTTGACTAGCAACATGTCCCAGATTCTACAAAGCCATCCTTCTTTAAAGTCGTCCTCTGCCGTCGATCTTCTCGACCTCTATCTGTGTCTGTGGGAGTGCTACACGATCAAGTCGGCCGGCAAAATACGCTTGGAAGAGGAACGTCGCTTCCTGCAAGACTCGAACAAATGGTTGGTGAGGGAAAACAAAAAGCTTCAACAGTACTGCAATCATCAAGAACTACTGCTGTGGGATCATCGTCAGGCCTTTGTCTCTGTACACCAGGGTGTTCTCGGAACACTACAGAGCAGTGACAGACCCTCCTGTCAGATAAGTGAGCTACAATGAGACCGTGCAGGAGCAAATTAAATCAATCTATCGTCGTCTGACCAAATTCTCGGGTACTGTAATATCTAAAAACGTGGTCTGACCGGTCTTGTAGGTCGACATAGTTCAACGGGTGGAGTATGTGTGGGGCGGGCATTCCCATTTCCCACACCCCAATGTATTTTCAGGGAACATGATCATCCACCGGTTGCTTCTACGTAGATCAGGAGCCACCATCACTGGGTAACTCAGTCTTCTTACGGTCATGGTCAAGGTTCTTCTTCAACTTTGTTTTTCTTTCTTTTTTTTTCGATGAGCTTTCTGCTAGTCATCCTGACCTCTACATATAGACCCTATGAGATCACCAAATCTTCCTGGATCCTTGCGTCCAGAAACTGTCTTTCATCGTGAACGTGGTACTTTTTGCACGGGAAGAATGGGACAACTTTATCAAACTGGTTAGTTGGATTAATTTTCGATACTTAACACTGGCGCTGATGTCCCTTCAGACTACGATTCGGATCTGGATCTTGAATCAATTTGGAGAGAATTTCCCAATATACCAACACCGCCGCCTTGCCTCGCAGAAAGCCATAGCACTCTGTGCTCAAACCAATCCCTCAAGGGATGGTTAGAGTATACTCAGCATGGACATAAGGGGACTCCTGCCATTGAATGTGTCTTCTATCCCAGCTACGAGAACGTCCGCTCCTTCAGCTGGACGGGGCCAGATCCATTATCCCAAGACACCTGCGCCGATGATATTTTCCTTTATGTATCGGCATTTTTCCTTTTTGAGCGGGTGGACTGGATAGAACTCCGGCTCAGTAAGCTCAGTACGGAAACCGGAGAGGCTGTCGAAGAGTATCCGTTCTTTCTTCCACGAGTTGAGTCAATGCTGGGAAACTTACGAAGGATACGTTGTCAGATAAGTGACATCCTCTCGCAGAATTCTACAGTGGGAAACATAACAAGCGCTGGACAATCACGGTTTCAGTTAGCTATACGGCCACGGGTAGATATCACAGATAATTCTACCCCGTGGAGTTCGGTTCCTTTATCTCGCATTCACCCTTCTATACCCATGCCATTCCTTGACCCGCAGATCTTTGTACAGAATATAGTGGGAAATTGGGAACTCTGAATGTTTTGCTCTCATGGATTGCCTGTCATCAGCGTACTGTTTGGATTACTTGCACCAGGGTCCTTCACCGCCGATCCAAGCTTCGCGTGTCATTTCGCTTTCAACTCTAATGTACTATCCTAGAGGGTATTCGAACCTTTTCCCCTTCATTTTTCTTTTGTTCGTTCGATAGAAATATTTACTTCGCCACTGGTGTTCTGTTTCACCCTGTCAGCCTAGGTGGTTCCGTTTTAGCTTTTGGATGAATGGTACACTATTGAAGATACAATCGGCACGTTGAGCTGTAATTTTATCGATTTGATCACGGATTTCAACAGACACAGAAATTGGAATAACATGCTACGACAAAATGGTTGTAACGAAGCCTTGAGTTGTAAAGGTGAGACGTTTGAGCTGCACAACTTGCAACTTTATAACCGGCCAACCGGCACAAAAGGGCGAGATCACTAATGGCACACGTGCAGCGACGGTGGAAGCACCTTTTTGGAGCACTTTGGATTGACCCAGGAATGAATATGTATGCTGTCGATGGTGTGGAACCTAATTTAGATCTCGGTGTGTAATATTGGCTAGTGCGGAAGTCTACTTTGATGTTCGATGTTCCTATGGTTTTGTGGTTTCGTTCAGTAGGCAACAACCTCAAAATGCAATGGCGGTCTTATTTATTCCTCATATATTTTTTTCATTTATTCTGTGGGCAATCCTAGTTTGTTCCACAACTGGTGACAGGTAAGTGGGGGCGTGTTTTAATGCGGTGGTTCCATTCACCGTCGGTCAAAACAATGACCGGTCGAGTTAGACAGGGGACGTCAACTCCCGCAAATAATGGTACCAACCCCTTTCCCTTATGCTAAAGAAGCGGAGGGCTAATGGTGAGTTAGGTTGAACAATGCAACCCATATTGATGTCTCCTACGTGTTCGTGTTCATGGCCCTCAAAACGTTACACTTCAACCGGGTTCCAACCGGCCAATAACAAGCGAAGCAGAGTTGAACGGTTTCATTTCACAATATCGTTCTTTTCTTATTCGATTCCTTGTCAAGACATACCTTCCCGCCTAAACCTATGCGTGTGTTTTCTGGGTTCCAAATAATATGATTCGCGTGCGATCAACAATACCGCTTGACTTAGGCTGGAAAGGCTTCCATGAACCAAGGTCTACCTCGCTCTATATTCTCTTGTATACTTTATAACCAGTGACATTTAGGGCTCACTTGCTTTTGTAAGTCTTAAAGTCTTCAACTAAGCTCTCTGCGCACACAAAGATGAATTGGTTTATTGGCACTAAATTGTGGATAGATGCAAAGTATGAGGAGCTCATGATCTATGCGTTGCAAATACTAATATTCTAAGCAATAGAGCCAAGAGATCTTTTCGTCCCTTGAAATCTTCTCGAAGAGAAGGCAGTTCAGTGCCTTCTCCGGAGTGTGCTGGATCTGCGGGACGAAATGCACACACCATCCTACCCGAGACTGGCACGCTTCGCTGCCAGCTTTGCCATGGTCGGCGATCGTCTTCCTATCATATCAACTATCATATCAACCACTTAAGATATCCATCAATGTTTCCCCAGGAAGGGATCTGCTCGCGAAGGCGGACCGGCTGTGCGGCAATCAAGGCCAGGCTCCAAGCTTCCCATGCCCTCCCTGTGATATACGAACTTGCGGCAGATGATATGGTTTCCAGTAAGCTGCAGAATCTATCAATACGCTGAGAGCGCAAGCATTATAAAGCTGGCACAATCTCAAGGTTTAGTGGTTGTAGGCTTTCTGCGCCCTTGTGCCAATCTACTTTCCACCCACTTCGAGTGGTTGTTCATTTCGACGTTTCCAGCTTCCGTATAGATTTCTTTAGGCGATGGGTACTGTAGCTTGCTGCTGTCCGCTAGGAATCGTCGTACTTGGTGAGTATGCCTATCCTCGCCTACTCCCAAAAGTTGATGTGGTGGATCCTGGCTGCCAGCTGGAGTCTCATCGCTGCTGAGTGAATCTACAAGTCCATCCGGCGCAGGACACATATCGGGGTCGAAAACCATTAGCTGGAGATTTCTTCCTGTGTGTAGCCGTATAGTCTTTGTCACAGCCTCACGTATTGACGGACCCGCACATACTGCATAGGCGGTAAGCACCGTAAGCACAAAACTTTGTTATTCAGCCCACGATAGGGGGTGAAGGTTGGAACTCGGAAACTCACCCGCTACGGCCACAGCTCCGCATTGGTGGTTGTTGAGATACCGTTCAACTTCTTCCTCGATTTTGATCGAGCCATAAAAGTAGCAAATCCTTTCGGCATATTCGTAGGAAATATTGTTCTGGGGTCCAGTCTGAGTACGCGGGCAGTAGATGCTGAATTGCAAAATCTGGAGAATGGTCAGATCGTGACTTTTCAGATGAGTTGCATCAGCAGAAAATCCACCTTGAACGCTCTCCAGTCGCGATTGAAAAGGCCTTGTATCCAGTCATTTACCCATTGTGGATTCTCTGGAAAAGCCCGATCAACAGGCGGCTCCTTGACCCGAAAGTACTTGTCCATGAAACATACCATCTTTGCCAACTTGGCGCTTCCAGAGAACCTCGAGCTTTCGCACCATCACTTCGCGCCTGTAGCTTGCCTCCACCAACATCTCAATGTATGAAAGCGCTCGAAAAAATCCAATGTCCTCCACGACGAAGAGGATTGTACCGAACTGGTAGAAATCGAGAGGGTGTCCGTAGGGACCGAGTACCATAACCGACTGCTTGGCCGGGGATTTCAGTGCTTGGTGATACAGCTTTTGCGTAAGCCCGGGTTGCGGCTCTGCTACCATACGAACTATTCTTTGAGTTGGTCCATTTTCCCAGAATGCAACATAGAACCGAGGGAGCTGAAAGAAAGCCCGAAAACCGGCTCGTGGCATCCAAAGCTGCACGTGCTGGCCAGGGCGGATCGCTCGGTTGAGGGGTAGCTCTATATCCAGCCAGAGAAAATGGCTCACCGAGTTCATGACTACCTCCTTTTGGGAAGATCCCCAAGGTTTGTGATTCCATGCGGTCATTATGCAGACAACAGCGCTGATGAAAAACCACAGGCAGATGGCGCCTACCAGGTACCACCGATACAGTGACCGCCGCTCCACGAGATGGTATATAAGCGCGCCAATCGCCGCTGCAGCAAGAAGGTAGTGACATTTCATCGCAAACTGCAAGTATCGCCGTTGGGCCGCCGCACAAGTAACTGGTATCACGAGGAAGAGAGCACAACCAGCTTATATTTAATGTGATGTTAATATGCGCAATAGGCACACACAGTCTCGGGATATCTTTGACTTACGGCTATTGGAACAATGTGCCGTGAGGTCGCCAGGTTCGTCGTCCTGGCGACAGTAACAAGCAGCGAACAGTGAATCAGAGAATGGAGCACACAGATGCGACCTACCCAGCGATGAAACCACGCGAGTATCTGGCGGTCCACGTGGAGAAGGTCCGCTGGAAGTCCAAAGCTGATACCGGCGCACAAAGGCACGATGTTGATGACTGCCAAAGAGCCAGCCCTACCCTGTGCTTCCGCCCAAGAATGGGCTCTAAGCCGGAGGCCAATAATATTTGCCGCGAGCATGACAGTTAGGATGAGCGCTTCCCGGTAGTTGGGGATGTCAAGCCAACGCAGGCATTTCGGCAGGTGGACGAAGGCAAGTCGCCTCCAAGAGCCTATCGTTTTCGATCGGAAGGGGCGACGGGAGATCACATGGCGTCTTGTCCACACCCAGAGCCACACATCTCGTGCAAGCCAATAGAGCAAGCAAATTGCTATGATTATAGCGGCTGAAGTGGCATATAAGTTGGGGAGAGATGTATCATCAATCCATCGATACCACTTTGACCCGGTTGGGGGCATTCTGTTCGTTTTGCCAAGCTAGAGGGAAAGACCACTTATTCTTATAGTAAAGCATGGTTATTGTATTACAGCTATTGCTACCCCGGTGAGGAACTTGGCTTTGTGGCCATGAGTAATAAGGTGGCTGCGGTTTCTTCGGCACATTTCTTGCGGGCTCAAACGGACTGTTACACGCTCGGTCTTCGACGCAATCCCTGTTGAACACCTAGTGATGGCGTCGCTAACCCTTCTAGGTACCTCTTCTTCCTTCATATTCACAGACTCGCGGGTGAAAATATTCCGAGTACCTCAGAGTTTGATGCAAAATCCGGTTAATCAGATCTGGTCAAGCAGTTCTCTAAGGTCGCTTTCCATCGGGCTGCTCTGGGTACTGCAGCCTCTCCTTTGCCCATTCAGACATCAGTTTGTTGTGCTTGAGCTCTAGGGAGCAATTTTCTCGCTGAAGACTCTTGACATGTTCAAGCAAAGACCGATTTTGCTCCTCCAAACTGGCATTTTCATTTCTGTAAGCCCGCAGCATGTTGTCGCGAAATTGCACCATGAGGATTTGTTCATGCTGCATTCTCGACATTTCAGCATATATGCTCGTAATGATGCCCTCAACTCTTTGAGTTGGATGTTGTCTGTCTAAGCCGATGTTAGTCAGGACTGTTATGGTACTTCCACCCCAGCGACTGACCTCGGTGAACGTTCGGTAATGGGAAGGGCCTCTGCAACGCCACTGGCCTTCTCTGTGGAGGCATTTGATCTTCTCTGATGGCGAAGACGTTGTATAACTTCCGGTAATTGAATGGTGGGCTTGAGAGTCTTTGCGGCCATGGCATCTATTTAACTAGATTCCGACGATGTAGCTTTGCTGACGTTTCTATAGACCCCGGTATCATTCGACATGACATCACCTACTTTGAATGTCAAGGCACTGGCTCCCGGGATCGCGACACTTGCTTCTAGGGCCCTTGTCAGGGACAGAAATGACGCATATACGATTATTGGAGGATGAACGCTATGGTCGACCCACGTAGTGTATCTCGGTTCCCCCTGAACGCGAGGAAGTTACCGTACCTTTCTTTTGCTTCTTGGTCGTACGTCTTGAATCTGGAGTCAATCATAGTTGTTCTTAATTTTGATTGCTTATCTCCAGACGGTATCTACCTCTATGTATACATGAGACCCTCACAGCACTGTAATTGGTTCTAACGTGAAGTCCGGTTGCGCGGGCGACCCGGTTGCGCGAGCGACCCCACCAAACCTTGAAAAGCCTTCAATTTTTAACCACTATTAAAACCACAGAAAAAAACATAAATTTGGCTATTGAACACGTGTAGGGTATTTAGAATATGTATGACCTTTTATGCCACAGCCAGGACATGTCACCTGCCGCCGAACTAAGGGCATAGAAGGTAAAGCAGGCTCAGTAACCGGTTTTGCAGGCACCTCTGGTGAAGATATATCTTTGCTTCTATCTTCATCCTCAACAACCACATCATCCTCGCCACCCTCTAGACCCCCAAATATGCCTTTCTGAGTAGTAAACTTGTGTTTGGTCTCTCGCTTTTTGGTCTGTTGCTCGTTGGTAGCCTCCAATAGGGTACAGCGATTCTAGAGAAACATGTGGTGGTAGACCACTTTTATAGTCCTCTCATATTAATCTCCCTTTTTGTTGGTGAAGAAAGAATTGAAGCAGAAGATTCTAGACCTTTTTGATCCGAGATTGCGATTTTGTAAACTTTGAGAGGGTCCAAAGAGTATTTGGATCGCTATCGCTACCCTGAAGCGATGCCCCATTTTTCAATCGTCCTTTGAACCAAATCAAACCATGGTTTAATAATTCAAGGGTCTTCTGAAAGAGCTCTCTGATAATCGTATTTAAGAGAGAGGCGAGTAGAGAGATTTGGGCGTCGTCTGATGAATTCAGCAGGCCAATGATTACCCACAGTAGTGGGTGTAGTTTTTCGGGCGTAAAGTAGAAGATTGGCCATATCTCGCAACATAGGCAAGTTAAGAGCTACCCCTCTGGAATCCATATCCAGTAGCCATTTTTCAATCGACCCCTCTCCTCAATTCCGGTAAGAATAAAGCGGTTGTGTCGCTTTTCAGTAGCAGATTCGCGCCCATTGGTCTGGACCTTCAAAAGTTGAGACAGGTATCTCAAAAGATCGTGCAGCAGCTGCAGCTGAGGGATATTTGCCATTTTTTATAGCTTGTGTAGCTAATAAAAGGCGACCCTCCTGCTCTATCAAATTTCTTTTCTTATCGGAGCGTTGGGGGGGGGGGGGGGGGGGGCAGCATTGTTGTTGTGGTTAAAGACGATGCATTATTATTGAAGTGGGTTTTTGGTGGGGTCGCTCGCGCAACCGGACTTCACGTTAAAGGCTTGTATCAGGGCTTGAGCCATCAGGGATCTGTAGCTCTGAGGCCTGTGGCTAAGCGGGCCGTGGAATTGTAGGGGACGCCAGCTGGCAATCTGATGGCCTGCAAGGCCTTAAGACCGCGGCCTTGGAATCTACTTGTCTCTGGCTCCGTATCTACTGCTATTGGGTCGGTGTCATCGAGCCCTAAGTACTTCCGCTATATCAACGTAAGATTATAGTTCTATTACAGTACTCGTTCATTACCATTAACAACTGACCAACCAACAACACACCTGTTGCGACAAAACGCAAGAGTTCAGGACGAGCTGATAGGGATAGAAACCGTTGACTGTGGATCCCAATCCGGGTACACGGGGTAAAATACCAGGCTTTGGGGTTTTTGATGACGCCGACGGTCTTTCACGGCTACCTTGGTGTCGCGAGGGCTAGCAGCCTCAATGTAAGGAATTCCGTGACTTGCCTTCCAACAGTGGTCCTTCGACGTTGGATCCTTGATGTTCCACTCGATGCCAAATTCCATTCCCGCAAATTCAAGCCCAATTAGATGTGTTGTGTGTAAATACCGATGTGTGGTCGTGCTAAAAAGATCGAAAATTTTGACATCTAGGTACTCTCCAGGTACTTTGCTTGGTTCGGCATCTGTATAACTGATCTGCCTGATCAGATTATTTTCGAGAAGCTCTTGTCCAGCAATCAGTGCTTCTGCGCGCTCCTGCATAGAGAATAAAGAGGAGGCATGAGAACAGTGCCTGAGGCATTGGACTTCCTTAGCACTCTTCTCAAAATTGGCGGGTATCGCAAAAATCCACACCTCCAGCTGGGTTTGACTTGGGCGCTTCCCTTTGTAGTACTCGTCTGCATTGAAGATTCGGTCGCTCAATCGAATGGTGTCCGGGCCGATGATCAGTATCTGGCATTTGTCCTGGAACCAAGACTCAAACTGTCGCATCGTGGGGTCAAAGTCTCGTAGTGGCTGTAGGAACGTCTCTACTGTATGCTGGGCTGGCGTAATCCGAAGTGAAGCTAAGAGAGCGCCAACATCCGAAGCCGTCAGCTGTTCCATTATGCTGCATGCTATCTCGTAGTAGCCTTCGTGACGAAATAATAACGAAATTCCTTTCTGGCACTGAGACATCTCGACAGATTATGCGAACGCAGTGAGCTGTTGATTTTGGAAAGAAGTTCAGTATATTGTCGTTTGGCTCAAGCTATGAAGCTCTTACCGAAGATGAGATAATAAGTTAATTTGAAGGATTGAACGGTGTAGGAAGTGTGTCTGTCTATTAACACAGTGGGGACCAAGGTATCTTATAAGAGCTTTCAGAAAGTTTTAATGCGTGTGGTAAGCACTGCAGTTCGCTCCTAGGAGAGTCACTCTCGCTCCCAGAGTACTTAGCTTGTTGGGCACATTTTTAATCAATAGGTGTCTATATTTATGGGCGCTAAAGTTGCTCGGTGCCTGGGAGTAGAAAGCTGGTTCCCGGGATCCAAGTATGTGTTCCCGGGGGGTTCTGGGCTCCTAGGAACACCCGTCCCGTTCCTAGGGACATTCATTCGGCTCCTAGAAGGAGGCTCGGTGGTATCAACTTATATGCGACCATTATAGATCGTAAGGCATGATTATTGAGCCCCAGTTCATGATATCACAAGTAATCCAGTAGCACGTAATCCTGCGTATAAGTTCAACCCAGTCCCAGTACACTTGCACGTTGCGAGAACGGCGGCCAGTCATGCAGGTTTCGCCTAAGTTCCATACAGCCCTGGCTACCGTGCTGCTAATTGCCAGCCTTGTCCGTTTGGAATTGTCTCGTCGAGCAGCCCGGGGAATTTCACATCTGGCCCTTGACCTTGCGGTATCTGTACCGAAAGATGTTCTACTGGTAGTTTATGTGGGACTGAGCTGGGCCGAAATAAGTGAGGCTGTGCGAGAGGGAATACTTGGGATATCCAGCGTCTTTCCGTTCTTACTCGTGGTACGTGCGTCTGAAATATTATTGCTCGATCCTAATTTAACCACCAAAAATCAGTCTCTCCGAATGAGCATCCTGCTGCGAAGCCTCACCGGTACGCCATCTCGATTGGTGATCTGTTTTTCACTATTTTTCCTTTCCTCAATCTTGATCAAGATTACAGCCACGCTGGTTGGTATTTACGTCTACCTCCCACTGCAACATGCCGTACTCTTTCTTCACTTTGTGGATTATCTGAGCTTGGCCTATCTCTTGTGGTCACTGGATGAGTATACAACGGCCGGTTCCCGGACTGGGTTACAACTACGTTGTGCTTTGCATTGGGCAATGGGGTTGGCAGGTGTGCTTCTTCTGATTGCGGTCTTTGGAGTTGTCCTGTACTGCTGGCTATTATTTCTAGAGGTAAATTTGGTCGCGTACAAAGAAATACCACTCTTGGCTGACTTTGACAGCTGCAATTATGCATTCTGACCATCTGGATGATCTTGTCATATTACTCTGTTCGAAGTGCTGGAAGTTCAGTCGATGAACAATCAACTTGTTCAGCAACGGTGGTAGTCCGCGAAGTTTAGGCACACAGATTCAAGGGATTTATAAGGAGGACTAGCAAATGCTTGATATCATCGAACACTTGCTTGAAGCCTTGCGGCGGTGCAAAGCTTTGAAGTAAATTTGACCTGTTCGACAGCAACGACTAACATCGGGGAAATCCATCTTCTGGCAAAATGGCCAAATCGCCGACAGACCGCTCGTTCCAAACTTTGAGCACACCGATAAGCCTTCCCCGAACTTCATCCAACGCATCATCGATAGCATGCAAGCGGGCTACTTGCTCATCTTGGCAGTGCTTCAAACGGTTCCCCTCGTTGCACAGCTGAATATTCCCAGTCCGCAGCTTCTCATTTTCTTCTTCGAGCTGCTGGATGTCTGTATGTTTGGAAACACAAGACTCCCACAGACATCGAATGTACCCCACCAGATGTGCAGCACGAAGTGCAAGTTCAGTATCTTCTTCTTCAATTTGCTTCAAGACCTCAAGTATGGGTCGGAAGGGCTCTACAGTCAAAGTCTGCCTCTCTATGTCGTGGTTTTGTGTCTGGCTGGTCAGCGTGGTCCGGTCTATTCATATTCTATTCTTACCGGCGGCGGGGTTGGAACACCAGGAAGTGGGGGCTCCTCGGTTGGACTTGGCTGTGTGTAGAGCGGTGCCTCTACCTGTGTACCTGTGACTTCTGATGTTTTGCTGGGGCTCTCCATGACTGATCGTGTTGGCAAATACGTTCATTCCGCTGTTGGGAAAGTCTCTCTTTATACTATAGGTCTTCTCACTCGGCTGCCCATGGTGGAGCATGGCTAGACCAAGGTCACCGTGGCAGTAGTACTGGGTAACAGACCCTTAGTTACTTGCATTCGACCGACTTCCAACATTCACTCCCTATAGCTACCATACAAATTTGCTGGTATAGACCTACATTTGAATACCTAACCGCTGATATTAAACCGCTTCGTGTGCAGTGACGTTATTTGGTGCCGTCAGGGATATCGCCTTCATATGGTGTTAGTGGGCATCAGCGTCGGCGTCTTCCCACCAGTAACTCCTCCATATACCTATAGCGACGGCATTTTTCTTATTCCTTCATTATGAGAAATATGCAGCATTTGATCTCTATTGCTTCTTCACACTGCTACATCTCGATATCGCTCGTTTGGGATAGCATACAGAGACGTCCATTGGTTGAGCTAGATCTGTAGGCTTACTTTTGACTGGTTATGTCATCCCCACAGAGCAATTTGAATCTTTCTAATTTATTCAAGGTGATGGCTGTATATTGAAGCAAATATTGTATATCGTGAAATGGTACCATTCACATCTACAATAAACAATATAGTTCTCTAGTAATTGAAGGCTCGTTCCCTTGGAACATTGTTTCTCCGCCAGGTACTGTATGATAGAGCAGCGCTAGCTCCTTTTGTGTCCCTTTCCTTTCTTTGCCGGTGGGTTCTGTCGGTGCGGCATGGGCCGCAGACGTCGCATCCATTCCTGTCGAATTTCCTCCGTGGCAATGGCTTTCTCGTGTTCCAGCATGTGCTTAGAAATATTATCATGTGCACCAAACGCGGTAAGAGACGTCCACCACGCCTCCGGCGTCATGCATCTCTGCTGAAGCCGCAGTCTAAGCGTAGGCTGGTCTCGCTGCAATGTTGATTGAGCTGGGCTGTTGGCACCCTTAGACTTTCGCGATGGCCGCGTGTTAGGGCGGCGAACAAGTAAGGGCATAGTGTCAAGTTCGTCTCCCGCGGGGTGCGTTGGCTGACGAGAGATGAGAGGCATTATTTTGGGCAATGCGAGAGGTGATGCTTTTGGCTGGGGCTCCCGATGCTATTTATCGCCGCCATGACCTTACGTTCACCATAAAGTGTTCCTTGTCACATTCACTCGCCACATTCAACGCATATCCATAACCTGTCGCTCCTCACATAATAGTCGCAAGAAGTTGATGATTGTAGTCGGCAGCACGGCCCATACTATGGCGGCGCAAGGACTTTGATTGTATTGTACGCTCTTCCGAGTTCACTCGCCGTCCCATAGTGTCATAGTCATGTGAAAAATTGGATCTTGTGATTTAGTGCGAAACCAATTTTACAGGATGGATCGAAATTAGTTTCACCACTTTGCACTCATAAAATCTATCTCGAACCCTAGTGCGAAACACACTAATCCATTTCCGACTTAGCTCCGTCTCAAGTATTGAATCGTATTGAAAGGCGTTATCACGTGCTATGGTGTTCATGTCGGAACACGTAATCAGGGCGGTGAAGTTGGACCAATAGATATCCAGTCGAGTATATGCATCTGTCAGTCCATTATTCTATCTCTGAGCGCGCGGTTATTCTATGTGCTTACTAAGATCATGTGATCTAATTTAGCTTATATCATCTATATTACCAATCATTTCGATTGGCAAGACGCCAGAACTAGTCAATCACCAGGAATTAGATTTCATTTGAATATAATACATTCAATTGGCATGACACAGAGGAGACAAGGGATCCTTATTTAACAATCACTGATACATTCAATGAGCCGAGATAGAACAGCGAGGGCGAGGTACGCAAAAGACGAGAAACCCAAAACTTTCGATCGGAATGGCTAATTGCATGGAGGAATCCGCGGCGAGAAATTCAGTGCCATATGTAGAATTAAAATGCCTTCTTTTGATCACATACGGAGAGCGTAAAAAAGTCCGGCGGATTTCCACAAATAACGTCGGTGCAAGCGCGAGAGTTGGGGTATATTTTCGGAGCATCCGGCGCCGTGCGAGATATCTACCGTTATGGTTTTGTGAGCGCTAGCCACATTGCTGTAAGGTAGGTTGCGCCCTTGTTGTTGTAGATATGACGAGACGAAGGTGATCAAAGGTTTCGAGGTGATAGCTGTCGCTCTTTTCGCAGTCTCTCCAATCGTGTTCGGATGGCATTCCGGCTTCGGGAGTCGCGCTGCCCTTGGATAAAATTTTGCCCGGATCGAGCAAAATCGTACGCTGTCCGGTCAAGGCCACTCTCCCTTAAAATAGGGATGAGTTGAAAACGTATGATGTCTTGGTCGGTTTCTTCGTTGATTCTTAAGTGGTAAGCACTAGATTGCACTCCAGAGAGTATTTCAACGCATTTTCCTCGCTGTGTTTCAGAGAAGCCAGTGATCTGAAAGCATTTTTGTTCGGCAATGTAGAGTAACGACGCTGCGTTGCGAGTACGCAATGTATCCGTTATTTCATCAATTAATGATTGGCCGATTTCACCGTAATCTTGTTTTATCATTGATACTTGTCTTCCCACCATGTCGTATTATTGTACCGTGCACTATGGCAAGTCGAAATTGATGCGAGGATGGTAGAATAGTACCTATGGGGAACAGGTGGTGGTTTATGTGTCCGAGAAGACGGAAATAAATGGCAGAATATTTTTGCTCCTATAGGCATCTGTCTTGGCCTTTTAGGGGTTACTAGGAAGGCGCCTAGGCGGCCAAGGCAAAATTGGCAGAAAGAATACTTAATCAAATGATGCAGGAAACGTAGTGCATAAGCCTTGTGAGGTACTTTACAGTATTGAAGTGACACGAAGGAAGTTCTGTAAGCTAGCTAAATGACCAGGTAGTTTCACCATGGTCCCAGTGGCAGGGTTTGAGATACTGTGCCTGTTGAATATGGAAGCCAATTTCGAATCCAAGTGTATTTTTTACAATTGTATTGGAATACTGCCAAGAAACGGGGTCAGGGATAGAGTAACTATAATAGGCATAGCGTGTTTTGAAAGAGGGTTCGAGAAAGAATCTCCGTGTGCAAGTGGTGAAACTGATTTCGATCCATCCTGTAGCTTTTTACCCTCTACGCTATCTAACTGACAGTCAAGGGCCTAGAAGTTACTCTGAACCCAGGTGCGGATACCTGATGGTTGGAGAAACAATCTGACGGTGCAAAAACACAACGACCAAGAGACATAATAAACGCTTAGTTGGATAGGTTTGACGAAAATCGGACTTGAACGGTTGATAAATAGCCCGTTTAAACTAAAGGGTGGGTGCTCGTTGGGTCCAATCCGTCTATAAAAGCCCAGGCCAATTCCCAAAGATTCGGATATCCATGGTCTGTTCGATTCCCCTCTTATATGCTCTCGATCACGCTAACGTGAGATAGGAAGAACGACTTCTTGGAACATTTTTGGACTAGACCGCCTCGACTTTCAGTCATATTCCGAAGACAAAAGTGGCTGCGTATCGATCATCGGGAGCAGCATCAGCGTGGTTTGGGTGGAAAGGCTGCCCGGTCCAACAAGCGGCAGAAGTTGGATTAGGACTCATGGTCGAAAACATCAAATCTCCAGATTATGATCACAAAACTGACGATTATTGCTAATACAATTGTCGTAGAAATTCATAGCCAGTTGACAATTTCCAAGGGTCGGTCAACTGTGGTCATCGGTAACCGGTTGGCCCCACTGGGGTTTTGATGCTTGAGCGACAATCAGATCGTCTTCAGCCGATAAGTCGTCGAGGTATATGATCTCTACTGCCTAACCTGAGCATATATCAAGGGTTTAAGCCTTGTTTGACAGAACAGGTCAAATACAATCATGGTCCTCACAAGCAATGAAAGGCGCGCTTTCTTCAGACAACAGTGTCGTGAGGCATTGGCAGCCCATATATGTATGCTATAGTCTTCCTCTGCCTCATGAGCAAAACTAATCGTCAGATGATCGACTTGGTCTTGTCGTCGCTCCCAGCGATGTCCGCCTACAGCCATCAGTCGGAGACAAGTACGCTTGGTCCGTGACGGAATCTAAGAAAAGCCTGTTGCAGACGAACTTGAGCAGTGGAAGCGTGGGCCTGTATAGGTCCATTTGCGAGGAATTGGGCCGGTCGCTTGAGGCAGTTACTCCGCAGACGCTACAGGTTGCCCGATTGGAACGGGACCATCTGCCAAAGGAAGAGGTGAGCATTGAGATCTTGGCAGTTGTCTGAAGCCAACGCGGTGCTAAATTTGAATATAGTCTGGGCCAGCCCGTAGTGACGAGGAGGGAAACGGCTCTTTCACAGCAAAGATCCGCGAGTTGGAATGCGCCAATCATGAAATAAAGAACGAGCTTGGCCGCACCAGCATCCATCTCCAGGAGTCCCTCGGCGAGAATCGCACATTACACGCAAAAATTCGTCAACTCCAGGACGAGTTGGATAGTATTTCATCTCGAGAAACTCAACTAGAAGACGAGTTGGTTCGTATCAGTGGAGGGATCACCAAAGCTATGCAGGTGTTGCAGGAGTACGAAGCGCATGAGGGGGGCATGCTGCATGGAGGCAGGCAACGTGAATATTGTGATAGCACAGATAGCATGGCGCTAGGAATACCGGCTCCGATACGCGACGAGGTGTTTTGACTGACATAGCGATCACGTGGTGGTGCTACCTTGCGAGCGCTAGCGCTCCAGCCAATAGGGGCTCCTGTGTGGGTCTGAAATTGAACCCCCGTTTTAGGAAATATCACTTTGCGCCTATCGCAACGCGGCTATGCTCGTGCAAAAACGCGTTGTTACGTGTAGAAACACAGGTATTGACCTTATAATACATTATCTGGAGATAGCAAGCGCGAAGGGCTATCCTGGGCTATAGAAGGCCATGTTCACTAGGTTCGTGGTTGAAACCTCAAATCATACCAGTCATTATATATATCCTGTGCTCACCCTTCACAAAGCAGTTGCACCTGTTGTACGCCAACCGAATTTGTACGCGGAACACTATTTAATCCTCCATACAAATACTATTGCACTACCAGCAGGATCCAGCTCCATCAGCCAAGGGCGTAGTTGCGTACTCTTGTACTCAGCTCGAAGCAATCACCACCGGCATTTCGCTGGGCACATACCGCGCTTAACCTAAAGTGGCTAGAAAGAGCACGTGACAGACTAAACCACCAGTAGGAATTACGCGTGACCATGTATACTTGTAATGTTCCTATAGATGAAGACCGATGCTGAATCATTACGCTTGATCGCGTTTAGTTCCTGTTACTGGCGCCACCTACATGTGCACTATAAGAGCCCCTACCCCAGACAAGTCCGCTCCATTGACGCAGGCTATCAGCGAAGCGGGGACGGACAAATAATTTCGGATACCCAATGGCTTATTTGGAAGCTGCGTCCCACACAAATATCATAGAATATCAATCCTAGCATCGCAAGGTACATGTCTCCTATGGATTTGGTCTCTGTAGAACCGAGCAGCAATCCTAGAAACCTAGACAGCGTTCCTAGGACCGCTAGTCGATTGCGTCAGCAGGTAGGGGGAAACTGATGCTTGGCCGGTGACCACGAGTGTTATTTAAGCTTCTCCCCTTCCACGTATGTCGCGCTTGCCAGGCTCTTAATTCAAAAATGCTTAACAACTTAGTTACATCACTTTCATTCCTATCTATTGCCGTCACCTTGGAACCGATAAAAATCATCTGAGCAGCACGTTGTTTCCCTTTCCACTGAACTCCGTCGCCCAAAATCATGGTATGAAATGAAGAGGAGCCTTCCGAATCCTGACAATGTCGTGCAGAGTTCCATTCTCGACTTCCCAACAGAGATTCTATAGATCATGCGCTTCACTGGGCCGCTAGAAACACCAATCGCGCCTTTGCAAAGACCTTGCTTTCTTACCAGGCCGACGTGAATGCGCTGCACGATGGTTTCTCTCCTCTCATGACGGCCGCGAAATATGGCTCGGAGCTAATTACCAATCTCTTGGTGCGTAAGAAAAATTTGCACGTGAATAGGAGAAACGCAGATGGCGAGAGTGCTCTGTGGTATAGTGTGGCGAAAGAGTCATCTGCGGTTGTGAACCAGCTCCTTCAACACCCTCGTGTCAAGATCGATCTTCCAAATCGCGAGGGCCAAACAGTGCTCTGGCTTGCCGTCTTTAGAGGTAACAGAGACTTGGTGAGCCTGCTACTCTCAAGAGGCGCCAATCCCAATACCATGGACCGATACGGAATGTCGCCATGGATCCAGTCATGCGTCAGGCGCGGTGAATCCATCAAATATCTGCTCCTAGATCACATGAAAGCTGTTTCTCCTGAGATATTTTCGGTGGATGGTGTATTTGCTGAAAATGGAAAATCGATATGCGAGGGCAGCTCTTCCTACGGACAAAGCCAAGTTCAGCTACGAGCAAAGGGGGTAAGATTTGCCCATGTCTGACTATTTTCAACCACTTTGTCTCAGTGTTTAGTAACAATCACTTCGTTATTGTACAGTACGTCCCGAAACCGGTGCAACAAGAATAATCTCAGACACTCTTTCTGGCCCCACTCCCAAGAGACACTAGAACACATTAGGAATAGCCCCGGAACATCAATATTCCTGTATCAGTCTCGATACTATTATTTGACTTACATTAAATACGGTGCCTTGTCTCATCATTGCATTGGCGGCCCAAGGGAACTAGAATTTTCTATGGAAATGCAAACATGTCAAAAACTAGATCTAGGGATTGCCTCGAGGACCTAGCAACCTGACACTTCCCTCTGCCACTCCTATGTCCAAGTGACGGGTTGGGGGTATTACTCGGCGCCAGACCTTGCAAGTAGTGGCTTACATTACTTGCGTACTGTACCTGCAGACTACTCATGAACCTGCTCATCATTATACTCAGCCTGTCAGCCATAGCTCTCTCTACTTGACGCTCTGTTCTGACATGGCGGAAGCTAATACAATCATGTTAATAGACCTGCTGTTTCATTGAGGGCCAGGCTAGAAGGTAAGGCATAACACCTAGCAACCTAATATCTGCCATTTCTTGTTCTGCAAGGATATTCTTTCACCAGTCGCCTTCCAGAATCTTATATGCATCATCAATTGCGTTAGCTTCCTCTGCTTCATCGTCCGTGTCCCAATAAGCATCGTCTTCGAACTGCCAATTCTCCTCCTCGCTAGAAGAATTCCAATCCTCATTGGATAATGGGTCCAATTGGCTCGAATGGTCCAGATCCGACCCAGATAGTGCGTCTCTGTCGACTGAGCCAGGGAGCATTCTGGGCAAAGCACTTTCAAGTGTTGACATATCAAACGTCGCTTTAATCCGACTTCTGCGCAAGAAGAGATCGTTATGCTCCTTGAAAGCCGGTAGTATCTCGTCCTCGTACCAATGATCGTTTTCAATAAGGACGTCCCAGTCCCAGTGTGCCACAACCTCATCGGGCGTAACCTCCCAAAGACAAAGATATTCACCTTTGTAATAAGAATAAGCCCTCCCATATGGGTCTTGCACTTCATAATATTTCAATTCTGATTCCATTTCGACCATTGGTAGACCATAGGCGATACGAACGTTTGGATTTATAGCCGTAAGTGTTCTAGGGAAGCTTGGCCCCTTTCGCCTGGACAGAAACCTTAATAAACCCGGTGCCGACGCAGAAAATGATATGAATGGTGTCGGCTCCCATATTTGATAGTTGGCGTGTGTGGCTAGGTATTCTTTTCGGCTTTCTTGTGAGCCCAACCGCTCCCGAGGCAAACGAGCCTGCATTCTTCCTGATTGATCTGGGTGACTGCCAGAGAACTTGTCCCACACCCGAAGGAGGGGACCAGAGTAAGCAGCATTGGGGGATTCGGCCCATGAGTGTTTAGAAAGACCTCTTTCCTCAAGAAAGGGGTTGGTACGCTGCAAAAGCTCCATGGCACAAGCTTTGTCGAAGCCTATGTTCTGCATTGGAATCTTGGAGTACGATTCTTTCTCGACCAATATCGAAACCAAGTTCTTCGTTTGTGATCGGTGATGAAGAATAGCTGACGGATTCTGGCCTACGAAAGTTGACCCCGCATTATCATCACATGTCGGATATTGGATGACATAACGGTGGGTTTGGCTCGTTTTTGGTTGGGGAAGGCAATACAGTATTTGCACCCCCCTAGATCCATCTTCTTACCGCCTATCATTTTTAGCTTCACCGCCATAGTAAATACGCTAATCCTAGGTCGCGTCGCGCGTACAGTTATGTTTTTACTTCCCCAGATCTCTCAATAATCCCTATTCTTATTCTCATTACTGTTAGATATTTATCTACAAAGCCTTTTTTTTAATAGCTCGCTCCTCCGAGCTCACCCCAGCTATCCGTGAGAGGATGTGCGAGCTTCATACTATTGGGTAGGGGTATAAACGTATTCATACCCGTTATCCGCAAATCCCATTGTCTACTATACGATATACTAAAAAAGGAACCAGAGAGAACGGCCGGTGTTTCGAAACCACGCTCTGTTCGGCCAACTATCCTGGATTCAACTGAAAAAGTCCGTCCTTTGACGTTATTATTGAGAATCCAAAGATTACCTATGAAGATCTACTTGCTGAGATCTCTTACACAGTCAAAAAAGGGTCAATCCGACGACTCTTAAATACCGAACACCATCGGAAGTGGAGATGTATGTGGCGATCCGATCTTGATGAAGAAAAAGTTATAAAGCGTCTTCGATGGGCCCGTCGTTATGAACACTTTACACCGGAATACTGGGCCAGAGTCTTTTGGTCCGACGAATGTACAGTCGAACGTGGGATTGGCGTTCGTCGAGAATGGACTTTTATTCGACGAAAGGACCAATGCCGGCTTCACCAAGTTCAAGGTCTTCCATATCAAGGGAAACAAGTCCAGCAAATGTTTTGGGCTGCATTCTCCGGCGCCCAACGACGATCCGGCTTGATTCTACTATTCGGAGGCCCAGAACCTGAACGTGGAGGCGTAAATCGTTTCGTTATTCGGGATTTATATACCGAAAATCTCCCTATTCTTCTTGCCAATGAGGGTAGCATTTTTCAACATGATAATGCCCCAACGTATACTGCGTACGTTGTTCGGGACGCTTTACGCGAGATGGGTATTGAGGTTATGTAATGGCCTCCTTACTCTCCTGATTTAAATCCAATTGAGAACCTCCGGCGTTGCTAAAGGCCGAAATCTATAAGATTCGACCTGATCTATTAGATATGAGAAACAACGATGAAACAAAGGCAATATTTGCGGAAACGGCCCAAATAGCATGGGGGAGGCTAGATCTGGACCATTTGAAACATCTATCTGATACTATGCCCCGTCGTGTACAGGCTATTATTGAAAGTGAGGGCTGGTATACATCGTACTAGGTACCATTGAATTTATGGAGTTTTTGTACGGCAGTATATTATGTAATCAGGAGGCGTGGGTCTAGGGGTGCAATTACTTTGGAGGTCTCACTGTAACTGGCATCTGTTGTTTCTTACGTATTTCATGGTGGGGCACGGAGGTGTGAGGTGTATATTAATATTACAAGCGAATACACCCCACCTTTGTGGCAGGTACTCTACGTAAGAAACAGTACAATACCCATGGGCAGTGGTGCTCCGGAAAAACTACTAATGCGTACTAGCGTGAATTGGTAATCAAGATTAGAGAAACAATCGAAGAGTGTAGGTGGTTGCACCAGTTTCGGGACGGACTGTAATATGGATAATATATAGCTGTATTTCAAAAAAGCCCCCGCAAGCTATCTCCTCAAATGGGGCTGCAGATTGCCTCCAAATTCTGTACCATCTGCAGTACAAAGCCATCAATTATATCTTCTCACCTGCCAAACGGCAAGAGGACGGATTCCCGCCGCATTTTCGCGTCACCACGTTCATATGCGCTTGTATGACTCTAGATTGTGGTAAGCAGTCTTG
The DNA here is from genome assembly GCF_028828025.1 of Penicillium rubens. Lineage (NCBI taxonomy): Eukaryota > Fungi > Ascomycota > Eurotiomycetes > Eurotiales > Aspergillaceae > Penicillium > Penicillium rubens. The sequence goes on along the minus strand of NW_026890601.1, from coordinate 2,910,455 downwards.
TTTGCCGCATTCACCAGCATCTTCAGTTCGCCCTCATCCCCCAATTGCTGGAACAATTTGCTCTGTTTGGTCAGTACATGACGCGGAGGGCTGGGAGGTCAAGGCTTACGCGTAGCAGCTTTTCCGGTGAATCGCATCTTTTCAGCTCTCCAGGCAGATTTTTTATCTCGGCTCTCCATGGATATTGTGAAGGATTCTTCATGATCAGCCTCTCCACCACCTCAGCTAAGGCAAACAGCTTCATAGTGGCAGCGTCCATCTCGGCTGCATTGATTTGGCAACTATGCTCCACTCCCGCTGCGACATGGTCAACTATCAGAATCTCATGCTCATGTGGCCCGCCAGTTATGCCCAAATATTTACTCACCGATCCTGACCCCACCAAGTTCCGTGAGTAGAATAGTATCGGCACTCAAGGCAGCGAGTGCTCTCCCGTGACCGCGCAGATATTGAATTCCTCCGAGAACCTATCGGGCATGAGCACCGTTTGCTTTCCCGCGTCAACCATTGAGAGTAGTACATACCGGCCGAACAATTGCAGCAATTTCATCCTCAGTGATAGTGCATCTTGATGCGAGGATGTGACTTACCGAGAGCTCTACTGGCTCCCGGACCAGAAATACCTGCTCCTCCCAACAATAGCACCCCACCAGACCTAGAAAGCTGGGGTGTGACGTTTGGTTGATTGTTTCCAGCAATGGCTTGATGGATGAGAATTGCTGCTTCAAAAGGTGGATATCGACGAGTGTTGCTTTGTCTTTTCTGTGTCGGGCCAGAAAGACTGACTGTCCTTGAGAGATCACCACGATCGCCTCGTAAGTCAACCACGGATTTTCGAAGACCGGCTGAATAGCCTCAACTTCAATTTGGCTTTTCTGCTGCGCAGGATGAGGAAGAGGCAGAGTAGAGGGAATTATCACTGGACCGGGCTGGGGCCTGGAAGACGGCGCAGAAGGACGAGATGTTCTTTCCAAAGCGGCCCAATCGGGCGTTCCGTCACGCCACACAGGCTCAGGTCCAGAGGGCTGGCGCTTTATGGGATTCATTCTGCAAGTAATATGATAGTATGCAAGGAATATGATAGTATGGCTCAAGGCGTCAACATTGAGTAGTGGGAAAATTTGTACCCAGAGACGTTGCGACAATCACTATTAATATAATGAGGCCATGATGTAAGTTCATGTTTGCCCCGCTGCAGTGCTAGCTTGACACTGACCTATCGAGCCGAGCGTGGCTGTTGTGTTTATGGCTGTCCAGCTTTGTTAGGTCAAGCGTTCAAAGCTGCGTCAGAAAAACGATCACCGCGGTGAAACCGGCCCTGGAACCAACCATGTCTGTTCATAGACTACCCCGCAAAATCTAAGGGGTCCAATGCATCCTAAAACCTTTCTAAACATGAACTGTTTGTCTTTACTCAGGATTGGTGCTAAACACGTTGCGCATAGCCCTACGACAAATCTGATCCTGTGAAACTCATTGATCTCGTGCATTCGTAAACTAGCTTTCGTCTATACGGAACATAAACCTAGGGTAGGAAGCGGTCGGGAACCCGCCTCGACCGAGGTGATCGACGGATAAGGGATGAGCTTGAGAAGACTCGAGGACGGTCTGAACGCCGGGTAGTCTGGGTTGACCGACGCTGCGGAGGTGCTGTTGGCACACTTGTCTCTTCTACTGGTGTGTATGTGTCTTCGAGAGGTGTTTCTGCTGTCGAGTTGCCGGTAGCATTTCCAACAGCCGACGAGCGTAAGAGAGCGCGGAACGATCCATTACATCGACTGTGTCCGTATTAGTAAACAGCCCTGGGGATTAGAAGGTGATGAGTTACGTACTGTATTGGGCAAGAGGTGTTGTTTCCCGGTAAACGATGGGCGAGCCAGCCCTCCATGCACCCCAAATGAACCACCCCCTTACATATACCGCATTGCAACATGACCAGATCGTCGCTATCTCCCTCGAAGCAAATTGGGCACCTCTCACCATCTGGACAGGACTCTTGGCGAACGGTGTGAATCTGGAGGGAGTGCAGTCCACCGTATTCATTGTGGATGGACAGAATGGCTGGGTTATCCCGTGAAACATTCCAGGGCACGCGATTCATTGTGAGCATGCCCGGTGTAACATCCCGACCAGGAGGCCGAGTCACCTCTAGCCATGTCGGGGAAGGAAGCCTTGGGAAAGCCGCGTCAACACCCCATGTGGGAGCAAACCCATCTGTCTCCAAGGCAGTGCTGGCTGGTTCCTGTTGCGGTCCGTCGATTTCTTCCGCGATAATATGTGGAAAACGCTGGCGTGGAGATTCTTGTACATCGGCCTGATTACGCACGGCTGCATCGAACCACCGCTGCTTAACATCATTGTGCTGACGCTCTCGATGCCACTGTTTGCAGAGAAAGAATGATACAAGGTCGCTGAGCTGGGAGTCAAGAGTAGAAAGATTGAATGGGCCTCGTGCTAGGTTGTTCAACTTGTGACGACCTTCCTTGAGGGTGTCTTTCTTCACTATCAGCTTGCAAGCATCTCCTTTCTTGGTAATGCCACAACAGGTCTTAGTTTCCCTAATGGGCCCCGTTTCACAGATACTCAAGGGATCCCAAAGCCATTGGGGGTCTGACATCTTGAGTGTGGCACGTGGATGTGGGGTAAAATCTGTATCAAGGTGGTGATGGCGATTCGAAACCGAACCACGACGAATTTATTGAGTCTTTATAGTAAACCCCTCTGTTATACATGAGGTTGTGTAGTGATATGGGTGGCGATAATCTAGACGCCCTTTGCTTTGCAGGGCAGACGGTTGAGCTCCCAGAAGCACTCGGTCTCCTAGAGCCTGAATATGTGGTCCTGGAAACCGGACGCGTGCTCCCAGGGAACGACACGGGTATTCCTGGGAGCCCATGCAGTCCTAGGAGCCCATACTTGAGCCCCAAGGAACCAGACTTCCGTTCCCAGGAACCTAGCAGCCTTCAGCCGTTGATAAAGGTGACACCTATTGGCTATAAAAGCGCTTAAGTAACATTGATCTCTATCATACAAGTCCGTGGGATGTTCTGAGGGGCCCTCGTGTTCCTAGGAACCTGTATTGCTTTCCTAGGAGAAGGGAAAAGCGTCATGTGCAACATAGAAGCTTCGATTGTAGGGTGATAAACCAAGGGCCATTAGGACTCTTCTCCTTCATCTAGACGCTTTGACCGCCCGGTTCACGAGAGATTTCACTGTCCATCCGGAGCACTTTATTAATATGAAGAACGTATCCCTTATAATTTACCAAGATTTCTCATTTTCTCTGACCAGATATCTCCTTTCCTTTGATGTCCATTGTACCTACCGCACATCCTTCTGTACTCTCCACTAATATGCACTGGAGCTCTGACAATCTTGAGTCACTCCTCGGCCAAATTATTGGCGATCCCACTCATCATTTAAAGTGCCGATGGGCTGAAGACAATGGAGTCCGTTGTCAAAACCTTGTGTCCAAAGATTCACGGATAGATGGAGCGATATGCCTCAAGATGTTCCAAGATCTTCCTACCGGTCATTCACCTGCAATGGGACTCTCAAAGGCCGCAAGGTATTTGCTATGCGCAGAATGCAGGCGTTATACCTCCCGACCTAAAAAGTGCGCCCAAAGATGGATGGACCGGTTACACGCCCAGGCCAGTCAAACAGAGGAAGCTACTCAAACCCAGCAAGATGGGTACCATCAGTCTGTTTTACCGGCACACGGCTGGCCGACTAGCATGTCCTACATAATAGGCACAAACAGTCAGCGTATACCTTTTGGTCACCGGCTTTCACACGCTACAAGAAATCGACAACAACCCTCGGTAAACACACTCCCCACGCAGTATGAATGGTAGCGGCCGGTACGTCAACAGAACTTTTTATTATAACCATTCGGCCTGACAATGCCTTACTATTTTCCAGCAGGGCCGCCAACTACGAACGAAAACAAACCATGACACCCCCCACTCTGCTGCCCCTATCTTGCCTTTTTGTCCCGGGTCTCAGCCTCCCACCATCGACGAGCATGTATTCTGGCCTATTGAGGAGCAGCCCCTTCACCATCTCAACAATAGCCCTCTGCTATATGATTCAGCATTGATGTGTGAGAGATATCCATATTGGACTTGCATATCGAGCTCAGAGCTGTCTGGTTGCATCTTCTACTTCTGGAATTCCCTAGAAAGTAATTCTGGCGATGGAGCTGCCGATCGTCGAATGCGGTCCCATTCGAATGCATTTTCCAGTCTGGCAGCAGATTGAGTCCGGGGTAGCGATTCGGTGATGGTATAATTGGAAGGGTCGTCTTCCAGAACATGTTGAAGCTCTCGCGTCAGCTTTTGAGCACGACAGAAAATCTGTTGGTTTCCATAATTAGTACAGATTGAAATCTAACCGTGGCGGCTTCAAGGAAAGAGGTGTTGTAAACTGAACTAAGAATACGACGACACCATATATGGGCAGATGTAGAAACGAATCCGTTTGAACGGCCATAGCAAAGTAGATAAAAGAATATTACGACGGTTCTGCACGCGACCAAGCCGTAAACAAACCCAGTCATTTCACAAGCAATAACCAATGTACATGAACAAGGAACGATGCACGGTAAGCTCTGGTTTAGCCATGACTTAGCTGCACTATGCCGCTGCCTTTGTGTCACCGCCTTCCGAGGCATCATCGGAATTTCCACCGCTATTGGCCAACTCCTGTGCTTCCAACTGTTTCAACAAGACATCAAGCATTACCTTTGTTGACTCCGGCTCTTGGCCGGGTTCTTTGGCTCCGCGCTCCTTCAGCCAATGATCTACCACGCCCCCCAGAATTTGACTGAGTTCAAAGAAAATATCGGCTAATCTGGACACATGGCCAAGCTCCACTGTCGCTTGATTCTCGGCAGCCCTGGAGGCGCTCAATTCTTGTTCAAGTTTGGTCTGGGCTCGTTCTGCCCGGACTGCCCGACTGTCGAGCCTCGCGAGGAGTCGAAGATATTCCTATTATGGAGTTAGATGGAGCTTGAAAGGGGTCTAGTAGCCTACCGTGGAATCCATTCTATCAGAATAAAGACAGGCACTAAGTTGTGTCTTGATCGGAGTCACGAGGATATGGGTCTGACGGAAGCACTAGGAAGCATACTCGAGCAACGGAGGTTGGGCTTGTATATATAGCTCTATGTCAATATTCAGTCTCCAACTAGAGTTTCCTTGGACTTCGAATGGGCTCACATCTTACGGGTCTTGAACGGTCCGTTTGAACTCTTTTGGACCATATATGGTTAACCGGCCCAGGTTTGAAACGGTGGGGAGAACCCGAGGTCTACATTGTGCAATGCAACGATGAAATCGCACAGTGCCTTATGTACCTCCCGCCTGTGACCGTAGCAAGACTTTTCGTGCTCTCCAACCCTGATATGCCTATGTACCGGCTAGGACGGAAATGGCAAAGAAGATTGGAGTAGTATACACTGTCAACCCAAGACTCGTAGCACGTTTTCACATTTTCACAGAGAAACCGCTATGCACGCCAAACTGATAGCATACCCTCGGCTGACGGCGAGTAAACACAGCCAGCTTAGAGACTAAGGGAACCTTGGCCTTTGCGACAACAGAAAGAACGAGTGCCGCATGTGACAGACTTAACGCGTGCCACACAGTCGAGACTGAGCCAAATCGCGTACCCCGGTATATGATTTCTAATCACGGGAAAACGGAAATTATGCGACAGGGATGAATCTATGTTAACCCACAATACATTCTCGATATCTGGTTGAGTGGCGGCACTATTGAGTCGCGACTGATTCGAATGTGGAGTAGCTTACGAGGTCCAACGAATCAGACTCTTATATTCACAGATCGCCCAAAACCTACCTTTTACGAACGTAGATCGGCATATGATCCACTACTGTTGCCGCAAATATCTTACGGCGTGTACCATACTGTAGATTGGCGATCATTGATGGACTGCTTGATGTATCGGGAGGAGTGAGTAAACCGGAAATTAACCAACATTTGGCTTACCTATCAGTTCCTGCTCAGCGCGATACGCGCTGTCTGATAGAGCTTTTCGAGTACTTAGCGGCGGGAACTCCGGGCCAAAGTATACCGTCCAGAGTAACCGAAAAGACCAGGTAGATCACTAACATACACGGATAGCGGCGGTCGGGTGCTTGGCGAAATTGCATGGTCTGGCAAAGCTTGGGCAGTTTGAATGAGACCGGGATCTGATTTCAATGATAATGTTTATTGGGGATGTGAATGAGCGCTACCTACTGATAGAAAGAGTACACCGTCCCGACAATGTTCAAAACCTAACTGCGGAATTATAGACGACGAAGCAAGTTCATCGTTGAGAAACCTACCGGTTAAGTGATGGTTAACGGCTGACCACCGACCCTCAATGTAACCATAGTGTGGAAATTACAGGATAACCATTATTGCGGGCCGGTTGTCATGTCATGGACCAATGACTGGGCATCCGATCCGCCAACCTCGCAATCCTGCGGCGCAGATTAAGCGGCAGGGGACTAACCCCAAAATGTTCTGGCTACTGGCGCGTACGCCGGAGACCTATAAGAGCCAACGTTGTCCACCCGAACGGTCAATGCTGAACTCACTCCATCTTGCAAAGACACCCCTTTCGGCGTGCTGACGCTCGATATGCCTTCCCGTAGGACGACATCCGAAGCCCCAGCTGATGCTGGTCATGGCAGTTCCGAGTCAGATACTGCTCCTAAACGGACTCGACGCCGTCCTACCACCGGTCATGGTGGCCCTCCGTCAGACACCCAAGGTGCATCCCTCCATACACCCTTGGTACGTCCGGTAATTACTGATCTCGTGAAAGCAAGTACTCACCCGAATGTGGAAGCTAGAGCCCCTCGCCAATAGCGAAGGCCTCTAAACAAAAGCACTGGAGTGTCATTCATCGGCGATGCTTGCAGGGTTTCAAGGACGCTGATAGAGAGCGGGATGAGCTCTTACAATCAATACAGCGACTAGAGGCGGACAAAACCCAAGCCACGGCAAAGATTCGCCAGCTGAGTGACACCAATGACCAGAATCTGGCCAAGATTCATAAACTTGAGTTCCAAATATCCAGTCTGAAACAACAACTCGAGGTTGCACAGGTTGGTAGCACAGCCGGTGATAATCTGCTGCCTATACTACTGGAGGTCAGCGGCAATTTTCAATATGCGCAGAGCCAGCTCGAGAAGAAGATAGAGGCAGAGAAAACCGCAGAGAAAAACAAGCTTACATTTGCTGGCTTCCCTGCTTCTGATGTGCTACAACCTTCCTGGCCGGTGTATAACGGCCAGATGGGTTCGCTTGGTACCAACTCGCTTCAAAGCTATTCACTTCCGTTGACCAATCAACAAGCGCCAACACAAGCCAACCACCAACCGCTCCCGACAGCTAGCCAATATATACCGCAGTTTTGAAGATACTAGAAGTTGAGTTGGTTTGCAGAGGAAGTGTACTATCATGGAGGCATTACGGGGTTGTTCATCTAGCCAGAGGACATGAATCAGCAAATATTATCATCTACGTAGTCCGTGACCTATGTAGTATATATTACCCCACCTAGACAGGTATAGTCCAGTATTCAATACACCAGACCGGAGATTGCACGGTCACACTCTCTTCCCTTAGGTCGCGCAGATCAAGCTTGTACAATTCTCCATTTAATCTCATCCGGCCAACGGCCCTTCGGCGGAGATTATGGTGGCCCTCCGAATTAGGATGTATTAGCGCGGAAGATCGGTTTCATGTCTTGTGGTTAAAGCCGTAGAGATGCCTGCCATTAGCCGACATTGTTGGACGTTAGTCCGACGGTAGGCTGAAAATCAAATTCCCCCTCATCCGTAATACACTCGTCTATAGTACTTATTTTTGACTAGTGCTTCGTTTGAAGTATCGACAAGTTCGTAAAACGGCGACTATGCGATTATTCTGACACTTTATCAGATTGTGCATACGTAATCCCGATGGCCTAGGCTTTTCGACTTAAGCTAGGTTGAGTCTAGTGTCTGGCTCACGGGGCATTAGGCATCGCGTAGTCCAAGTGTCACGATCTCGCTGAACTACTGCCATTGTGCTTGGGCAGATTTATGAGCCGATCAGAGCCGGTCATTGATCAGCACTTTGCGCCGACCTGGAAGATCCGCAAATCGTCCTTTTGAAGCCAATGGCGGGACGTTGGAGAGCTTGTGTGGAGGTTATCTCGATTGAGGGATGCTACTAGGTGAGACTATAGCCGCCTGTTATGCGATAATAATATGAATATGGTAATTTGAAATTGCTCAGTTGATTGAAGGAAATAGGATTTTCAGAATGTACTCCGTCTCAGTATGTCCCTGCCCGATATAGAACAATTGACGCAATTTTGGCCATCGGATTCAGGGGAACCCTCCGGAAACCAAACCAGGGCCCGATCCGCAGTATGGTGGAGCACATTGAGCTTTCCCCGGGCAAATCGCAACGCTTTTTACACTCTAAACGTATCTTTTCCAATTGCGTATAAGCCGGGTGATCTGCATGCGACCGTGGTTCAGACTGGATTGAACACCGCTGATTTCATCAGGCCAGGTAGCCTTCAGTTCCCTGGGTGCTGTTCGTGGATTATCCTCCACATAAGAGGTGACATTAGAATGGCACTGGGGAATTAAGGACACTTGAAAGATTGGGTTGACGCATATTGGTACGTCGTGCATGTCTCCGTCAATACTTCCTGGGTTAGGTATTATTCTATTTATTATTTTTTTTTCAACCACTTGTTTCTAACCACATTTGGACTAGTTCCTCACTGCGCCAAAAAACAAAGCGATCGAAACCGGGCCGCAGCCCGGCCCTTGTCGGGACGGGACGTGAGCTTCTTACGTCCCATGGCATGCATAGCGCACAGTCCATGTGACATGATCTTCTGGATCTACCACTGATATACTGACTTCATCCATCACGCCTTCCAGTCTTAAGGGCTGTGAACAAGAGATACGGGGGTTATACTATTGATTGCGCTAATGGATTTGGAATTCAACCCCTGCCTAGCGCGGAAACCTCGGCACGCATGGCTATGGCTAATTTTGATGCTAGCTCGGATCCTCTGGCTAACGCTGATCGGGTAATAATAAACGGTTGGGACGAATCAATGGCCGAGACTATTTTGTAATCGTATGCTTTTCTCATGAGAAGAGCTAGGCCCTTTTGGACTTACATATTGACCTGCGGTCCGCCTTCGAGTTGATTTAATCAAAAGACCCCACAACGGCCAAATGCTCATCGCAGCGCAAGCGAAATGGAGTTGACGGAAGCGCGGATCAATCCTATGAAAACAAGCGACGAAATTTGGCGGAGCATTGGGAGTAAGTGGTAATAGTTTTGGGGTAAAAAAAATTTAATGACAGACGCGCTCTGATTTGCCGTAGAACCCCGCGACATTGTGGCTCCGGGACATGATTGGCTTGATTGATGAAAATGATAAAATTACCCTTCGTGCGTGGATCTGCAGGGAACGGTGGATACGCCAAGAAAACCGAGTCAGGTTGATTCGATCCGGGTACGACTGAGCTTTCCCCGAACAAATCGTAGACCTTTCCTACAGACCACGCCATCAATGTCTAAATGAGCATCGCGGTCATAATTATCTGTCTGCGATTATTAGCGATCAACTACAGTACTGAACCCCACCCACGGTGATAAATCGTTATCATGGTACGTCACAAATTGCGGTTCTGGCGCGGAACTTGATCGAAGGCGACATGTGACCTCTGTAACCGCTAGGAGAAGGCCAAAGGATTATTTCACGTGAAAACAAAGTTCTTGATAATTCGTTTTAGGTCTCTATGGAATATAGTGGTATTGTCTCACTGCTTTTGACGCTTCGAGCCCACGGCCTCTCGAGTTTTGACTGCATCTCTGCTCGACAAAACGTCCACTTGTTTCCTCAATGTAGCCACTTCTTTAGTCAACGTGTTTATAGAACCAATCATATCTATATACTTTCGCTGCATTCCCTGGTTCCACCGGTCCTGGCCCTTGAGCGACTTCGCATCAGATCTGAAGTGTGTCAGTGTTGGGATTCTGGTCCTGTCTCCAAGGGAAACCTACTGCACCCGCCCATCTAATCTATAATCAAGCCGTTAGTATGCGATATCTCATAAGACAACAGATTCAGACTCACTCTGCCACACATTCGATCATTTTCACAATTGACTCTGCGGAATACTCAGGATTCAAAAACTTTACGGATCTGGCTCCACCCAAGACCCGTTCCTTTGTCTGTTCCTTGGCCTGATGTCCCTGAGTTCCCTCCTCATCACTGCATCTATCCATGAAGGCAGCCTTGCTATCGTCGTCGGATTCATCAGTCTGTTGGGAATGGCAATCATCGTCTACAGAGCCGGCGATTGACGTGGGGGGGCTCCAAATATTGTTTGGCTCCGGTGAGCCCGATGAAAGCAATTGAGACATTCGGTCTACATACCGCTGCGAATTTCTCCGGTCACCCATTGCAACTGTCTTGGAGTCAAGCAGGGGGTTCGGGGAGAAACTGTGAAATAAAGAATGGAGGGTGGTAGGAAAAGGGAGAATTTGATCCCTTAAAGATTCGAAGTGAAAAGTGACCGTACCCAAACAAGCCTAGCAATGAGGACCTGAACTCAGTATCTCCCTATATTACAAATTAATAAGGTTTGAGTAATTTCATCCATTTCCACTCACAAATGTCAAGCTCCGAATGTACCTCTAGGGAAAAAAAAAAAAAAAAAAAAAAAAGAGAAACGGTAAGTTTAGCAGGTGACATGGCCGTTGAATATGGCTATCCTTTCCCCAAGTGCCACGCCCCACCGGATTTAAATTTTATCGTTTTATTTTATTATTATATTCATATCCATTTTTGTTTTGCGTCTGTTTAACTATATACCACCGTTTATTACGTTTATTTATATTTTACCATTAACCGTAGTATGACTGGGCGTAATAATTATCCCGAAGGCGGCAGATAACCTCGGATATCGACCGTTTCTCAACCGGTGTAGTGTACTGACAAACGACCACTTTGACCTCACAAAACTGCAGGCCTCTTCCGCCAAATAGAAAAGCCTATGAACAACCTGGTAACAGCATCATACAACACTTTCCTCATTCGCAGTCACTATTCTCCCTCGGAATCTACACAGAGGCCAAAGATCGACCAGGGTCAGGATGCATCTGGTGGAGAACTATTCGACTAGGGTCTTGTCGAGCAAGCCCGCACTCATAGCTGTAACAGAAGACCGCAATTAATCAAGACCGCTTTAGAACTTTCCCGTCCTAGATAAACGTGTGACACCCCCAAGTTCAACCGACTTCCTTCACAATTTTTACTGCATCCGATCTTTGCACCATCTCGCCTTTCACTACCATCCTAATTCTGTGGCTTACCTGTCATAAAAATGCCTAGAACCAGGATGTCTAAAACAAACAAGGTCGCCTGGACTTCATGGGAGAAAAGGAACCTCCTTTCCTGGTTGCATCGGCACCGAAGGATGTCTTGGAAGGAAAGGTCCAGGGCATACCTCAGGCAGTTCGGCGTGAAACGAACGGGCGAGGCATTAAGGTGCAAACAAAACTACCTGTTACGGGAATATCGCTCCATCCAGAAAAGTCTGTCTGAGACCACCAGCTCGGGGGCAGTTTCGTTACGAGTCCAACGCGAAGAAGCTCGGATGTCCTGCTTGCCGTCGCTTCCAATCTACGCACCTAGAGGCTCCCGCACAAAAACTCGCCTTTTGATCCATGCGTTAGAGCAGCTGGCTGTTTCAGAACGCCGCCACCTGACGAATGACTCGGATAACGCAAACGAGAGACTACCAGGTAAGATATAGCGGCAGCCTTGGCGATGGGTTAGGACGGCTAATGATTCGATAGGTTATACGATCCGACCGCCACACACTCTGAGGTCCGCACCCTCGCGACATATTTCGTACCACTGGAAGTTTGTACACCGTATGGCAGCTGCTATGAGAGCGTCACGGAATGCTGAGATCTTATGATTCTCAATGTTTACCACTTCTATGTACAACTCAATGGAGATGGCTCTATCATCCACCTTGCATGTTCCAAGGTATCTCTGTATATATAACTAATATTGACACTGGGTATCTGGCTTTTCATCGGTCGTCCTGTTTGAGATCGATCTATATTGGCCGCCGAAGAAAACGTAGCGTGATTCCCATGTTGTCCCAAATACCTGAACCTAGACATATTTGCTAGTCACGGCATTGTGTTACGACGATAATGATGTTAACTCAAGTATCAGCAACCGCCGCGCACAGGGCACAAGCAGCTCCATGGTTCACATTGGCAGAGCCCCACTGTCCGTGTGCCTCCTCGCCGAATAAAATGACTGAAGATCAGACATGAACTGGTAATAATCAATGCCTACTTTAGAAAAGTACTTTAAAAAAATAATTCTTTACATTTCACCAGTGGTGGCAGCATTTTCGTCTTGGCTGGCGACAGTGTTGCCAACTGTCCCGGAAATTTCACAGAACAATATATTCAAAGAGCTATCTTGAATATAAATCATAAGTGGAGGTGAGAGCAGCGCCTTTCTAATAGAGAGCCAATGAGCAAGGTCATTGTGGCATTGCCCGTTTCTTGCGTGCTGGGTTGTTCTGGACGGTAGAAACCTGCCTTTCCTTGCACAATTCATCTACACGAGCTTGCATGTTCTCCAGTGTTTCCTCTAATTCTTGGATCTTGTCTTTGAGAGCTGTGGTTTCGCTCAGTAATGTCGCGTTTTCGGTCAATACGTCGGCAAAGCCATTCTGAGTAATGCCATTGATAAAGTGTTCGATTTTCCTATAAGTCTGGTTAGCATGTTGATTTGCTCACTTGGAAAGCAGGCTCCGACTCCAGCAAGGTACCGCAGTAGGGATCTGCCAAACTACTAAGAAGGCTGTGGAACTCACTTGACTCGCTTATGAAGGCTGTCAATCTCAAAGTCAGCACAAAAGGCCAGCCACTGTAATGTACGGTAGGAGCTCACTCTTGGTTTTGCTGGGTTGACCGCGAAGATTGCTGTGCTGCTGTGAACTTCAATTCAGCCACCATTCATCCTGTGCGTGGGCCTTGACCACAAATGATGGTACCTTTCTCATACTTGGCACGGGATCCTAGATCAGGATTTCCTTTGAGGTGAAACGGTGTTATTCTTGTTTGTTGTTGCTCTTCCTCTGGAGGCATCAAGCTTGCGATTTGTGCTTCGTAACCACCTGGTTGACGACTGGATCGTAGAATTTGGGCGTACGACATTGAAAAAACGTGACAAAATCCAGGAAACTTCAGAATAGGGAGAACGAGGAGGAGGTCGGGGAAAGAGAGGAACGTGGGTGGAAGAATGCGCCATTTCGTGCGCGTGGTGGATTCGCACTACTGCAGGCACTAAAGGGGCCCCGGCGCGGCAAAAAAGAAAAAAAAAAAAAAAAAAAAAAAAAAAAAAAAAATCAAAAATCAAAAACAGATAACAATGAAAATTGGAAACGTAAAGGGCAGTACAGGATAAATCCTCATGGGCCGTTCCTTATTTTGTTTGCATTAGCCAGCTTAGGTAAAGGAAGAATCAACACACGCCCAGAAATCGTTGCATCGGGGAATCGGGGCAATACGCCATTAATATACTAGGTAATTCAACAAAACACGCAATTGTTGTAGCAAGTTGACTTCGAGATAACCATTTGAACAGGTCATCTTAGGCCATCGAAGATGTTTATGAGGGCAGTCTAACGTTTGATTCACATGCCCGACTTTTAGTCAGTGGATACCTATCGGTCTGGGATCCACCCATCACGAACTTGGCTGACCACTGTGAAATCATTTACCTCATAACTTTGAGTACATCATCATCTTCACTGCGCGTCCATACTATAGCATTCCCACGAGGCTGGGGTTGCGTTAATGGTACTTATCGAGTCTCGTAGTGGGAACGGATAAAAAAGCCCTACGCGCCCACTTTGGAGAGTAGGAGCAGGCTTCCTGCCCTCCCTCACTGCCATGAGCCCCGTGAGGTAAATTTTGTGCTCCCTCACTGCCATGAGCCCCGTGAGGTAAATTTTGTGCTCCCTCATTGCCCTGAGCCCCGTGAGGTAAATTTTGTGCTCCCTCATTGCCATGAGCCCCGTGAGGTAAATTTTGTGCTCCCTCATTGCCATGAGCCCCGTGAGGTAAATTTTGTGCTCCCTCACTGCCATGAGCCCCGTGAGGTAAATTTTGTGCTCCCTCACTGCCATGAGCCCCGTGAGGTAAATTTTGTGCTCCCTCATTGCCCTGAGCCCCGTGAGGTAAATTTTGTGCTCCCTCACTGCCATGAGCCCCGTGAGGTAAATTTTGTGCTCCCTCATTGCCCTGAGCCCCGTGAGGTAAATTTTGTGCTCCCTCATTGCCATGAGCCCCGTGAGGTAAATTTTGTGCTCCCTCATTGCCCTGAGCCCCGTGAGGTAAAGTTTGTGCTCCCTCTGGCGGCGTGCAGCACCTCTCCGTGGTGCCAGGGACCAATACTCGATCATCATACGTCGATATCGAGGAAGCTAAGACATGCACAGAACTTATTTACTATCTTATTTTCTTGGTTTGCGCATAGAATCTCATCTTGAGCTTTACTCTATGCACCCACAAGACGAGTTTTTGACATTTTAGACGTAAAAAGTGTGATTTCAACCGAATCAATGTTCCTAGATAATTGTTTATCACTCAATATTGACGTAGCCAACCCTGTCCACCAATACGCGCTTTGGTTTAGTTTTATTTCAATGCATCGGAAGAGTTAAAAATTCTTCCACTGTACTTGTACAGAAAAGAACTCTGAAGTAGGATATGTCCCCATGAGGTGTGGTGTGGTGCATGCTGAGTCACCTCAAAGCAGTAATTACATTTGGTAGACAGAGTGCGATCTTGATTCTACCAAAAAGTGGTTAAACGGGGGGTTAAGAAAAGGGTGGTTAAGAAGAGTGGTTAAGAAGAGTGGTTAAGAAGAGTGGTTAAGAAGAGTGGTTAAGAAGAGTGGTTAAGAAGAGTGGTTAAGAAGAGTGGTTAAGAAGAGTGGTTAAGAAGAGTGGTTAAGAAGAGTGGTTAAGAAGAGTGGTTGAGAAGAGTGGTTAAGAAGAGTGGTTAAGAAGAGTGGTTAAGAAGAGTGGTTAAGAAGAGTGGTTAAGAAGAGTGGTTAAGAAGAGTGGTTAAGAAGAGTGGTTAAGAAGAGTGGTTAGGAAGAGTGGTTAAGAAGAGTGGTCAAGAGGAGTGGTTAAGAAGAGTGGTCAAGAGGAGTGGTTAAGAGGAGTGGTCAAGAAGAGCGGCCAAAATCTGAACTAGTTATCGATGATTAATCGGATTATGCTGGTCATCAGGCTTGGTGATTCCACCATTTGTTCAACGCAAGCACTCTTTCCCTAATCACAGACAAACCCCAAATCAGGAACATTCTGCGCATTAGACGAACCAGCTGCCAGCAAAGAAAAAGACGGGCCTTTGCCTGGTACGTGTAGGATTACTGTGAACAGCTTTCATTAACCCTTGAAATCTGCGGTACGCAACTATTCTTCAAAATTCGTAACAAAAATATACGGGGTGATCAAACGGCAACATTTGCTATCATTTTTAGTCAACCAAATCTCAAATATGGCTATTAGCAGAATAATGATCCTCTCGTGTTGAACACAACCAAAAATTATCCAGACGCTCATGTGAGTACAAACAATGAGGTTCCACACAATATGGCTGTTATATCATGGGTATATTCGGGTTATTATTGACCTTCTGTCTCAGGCGGGCTTGATTTACGATTTCAAAGCGGAGTCAACACTGAGAGGATTGCGGGATTATCCGGCTCTGGTGATCAATGCACGGCCTTTTAAGTCTCACGAGCATGAACGGTGGGAGTAATGACGTGTTTTGATCTACGACGTCTGTACCTAACGCGCCCATCACTAGCCGCATCCGTGTAAAAACCCAGATTTCCCAACCGCACTTGGCGGCGGTAGTCTCATTGGCTAGACTCTGTATTTTATTCCGTTCTAGTCTGAACAGAAAGCAAAACGGGAGGTGGGGCCGGAGACCTATTCTCGGATCCCCGCTCAATCAGTAACTCCCATCTCCTTTCTCTGAATTGGATGCGAGATAATGCAAGAAAACCACCCGCACTAAAATTCTACTTTGATAACCATTTGGACGCAGGTACGATTAGTGTATCCCGCTTCAAACGGGTCAGATTCGGGATTCGAGCTTCCCACTAAAAGTGTACTTTACTCCGGCCAAGGCATCATGTTAGACACGCAGGAATATGACCTACCACCCATTATTGTTGTTTGAACACGATCCACGGAGCGGAGGGGAAGAAAAAAAAAAAAAAAAACCGCCCCCCAATTAATATAGTGGTAATATATACTCTACTGGGCAGATGATAAATTATCTAAGTGTCCACACACGTGATGTCAACAAATGGATTTATAACTAGCGCTGTCGGGGCCTCTGCGTAGCATCCGGACATCACAATCTCCTTTTCATGAAACGTCGTCACATTGCTACGTGTGTCCTCGATTACACGGCAGTCTTCGGCAATTTGTTCTTACTCTATGTGCCCACAGGTTTCCAACTGATTTTACTCAGATCGAGTCACATTCCAGATGGTTACCAACGCTGTCACTGTTGAAGGCTCTGGCCGCAACATTAGGGAAGATGACTGCATACTGAACTGTCTGCCAGAAATGAAAAGCGTGTATTCTGAGCATTTTAAGCCTTTTCAAGATAAGCTGTCTTTGGTCCTTCAGCATTCTCGGTCACATTTCAGGGCCCCTAGCGGGGCGAGAGAGCTTTGCTGGGTTCTTGAACGTTCCCCTCATAAGCGACGCCCTAGTGAAGACAATAGAAGTGATGTTTGAAGCACCGAAGTCTTGTGTACTTCAGCTCCACAACGACGAAGCCAGTGCCAATATCAACTGGCTTGATGTTGTCAAGGAAAGAAATTATGAGGCTGAATACAAAGGGAATGGAATTTACCATTTCCATATGCGAGACCGGGGCGTGATTGTCCAGTTGTCTGCTTTCCAACACAACATGATCCTTTCAGGGTTACCTCGAAAGCTGATTTAACCATGGTCCTACGAAAGGGACGTACAAATAGAACTAAATACCTTGGCGCTGGCAGCCGAAATGGCATCACGGGTGAACCAACTTGCATCGGACGGTAAGCCCACTCAAACATTATATTTACCCTATTCACTCGCTTACGTCACCTCGCAGTCATCAAAGCCAATAACACTGTGCTTGAGGAGATACTAAGAAGGGATCGATTTCTTCGCCGCAATCCGGAGCAAGGTCAAAGATCGGCGGGCTCGCCCTTTCCCCTGGGATCAGCCGAAGAGCCAGCAATAACTACGCCACCGCAGTTTGACACTGGTTCGCTCGAGGGGATGGCTATCGAGACTCAAAGGACAGACGCGCAAGCCAGTGCTTCAAAACGCGGTGCTGGAACCCGGAACTGTGAGTAATACACATAAGAAACGTGGCATTGAGACTGAAGAGGTTGAAGAAATGTACTAATAATTTGGATGTACTAGTTCTCAAAAACAAGGCTTGGCCTGCAGAAGTATTGAAGCGGCTTCCTCTATGGTTCGAAGACCAAGTACGGAAGAATCAGTCGCATGAAGAGATTGCACGCAACTTTCACGGAACATTCAAACAAAAAAGGACTTTCCATGCTATTGAGGCAAGAGTGTATTTCCTAACTGGTAAAAGTCCTTTTAGGAAGCGCAATAAGAAGACTTTGCGCAAAGGACCTGTGTCTTCGACACCACGCTCCTCCCCACCAGCGGTTCAAGCCTCTGGATCAGTGGATTCCACCCAACAAATGATCTCGAGGTCGAACTTCGAGGTTCACATTTTGCGTTTAGCCCCGAACCTGCTTCCATATCTGAATTCTGAAGACTGCGAGGATGGAGATTCTTACGGCCTTCATGGTGTTCAACCGGTTGACCCTGAAACAGAAACCAGCGATCTACATGCAGTACCTGAACAGGATACTGCGAATCAAATGTTAAGTTGCCAGCGCGCCCCTCAGGAGCGTGAACCTCAGTCAGGTACAAGTCAAAATGAGTCGCCAGTTCGAGGAAGCCGCCAGGCGGAAGAATCGCCTAAAGCCCATCCAGGTTTCTCAGACCTGGTGGGCGAAAGTCAGCTAAGGAATGGTAATCCAACCAATGTCTTCGCCGCAATATCAAAGATGGGTGATGCTTGCTTGCCACGAAGCTCTCCCTTAGAACCCCCTCGGATATCAGAGCCTATCCAATCTCCAATCCGGCATCCCCCTGAAGACGATATCACACTCGAATGGCTAGGCCAAACGCTTTCCTGTTGCGCTGAGACCAGTACAATGCACATGGAGCAGGCAGACACGGCACATGGCAACCAATCATTAGAGACGCTTTCTCCGCAATCTTCATCACGCGAAAATTCATTGACTAGAGGTTCAGAAAATGTGGGTTTCAATGATGAAAGCCACACAGAAAGTGTGCCCAGGTCACCAACGCCCTTCCAAGTTCCTGAACCAAGCTCCACTGGTAACTCCACTGAGCATCACCCTCAAAACTGCGGAATGGATGAGCCAACCATTGATGCCTCTGAAAGTGCTTTCATTGACGAAGAATTGATTATAAGATGTCTCCATGAGAAGTCTAAATCA
Source organism: Penicillium rubens (assembly GCF_028828025.1). Lineage (NCBI taxonomy): Eukaryota > Fungi > Ascomycota > Eurotiomycetes > Eurotiales > Aspergillaceae > Penicillium > Penicillium rubens. The sequence goes on along the minus strand of NW_026890601.1, from coordinate 2,891,753 downwards.
CAGGCGGCGCGTTCTCATCCCAATTGGAACCATAAGGACCTGAACCGTTTACTAGGGTGGCACATGAAACGGAAAAACCTACCAAAGGAGAGACTTGAAGTTGAGTTTCTGAGAGACTTTGGCCACTATCGATCATCTTCTGCTATCGTTACAGCTTGTCGCAGAAAGAGAAAGGCAGATTCTCGCCATAAGGATGTAACCTCAGCCCCCACTCCAGGTCGACTAACTCCGCTTGCTCCCGTTCTCAATACTATGCCGGTATCACGACCACCCAACGCCATCATTGGGTCCGACACTCCCAGCTTGCATTCATCGCATACTGCAGCAGTACCGAGCAATGAGAATACTACACTCAAGCCTCCACCGCTGGAGCGATCTAGATCGCGACACCTTACTCAGCCACAGATCCTAGGCAACATAGACAGATTTTCTCGCGATATGGCTCCACCGTTACATGAGAGCGACGAAACAGTGGATCAAAGTTCACCGGCTGCCGTTGCCCCCGAATCCGCTTCCGGACAGATGGTATGTTGGACACCCGACAGCGCCGAAGATACCCCCACGTTGGGAAATCGGCGCCACCGAGTTGAAATCACGCCAAAACCTGCATCCAGGTTCACAGCAATCAATGGCGGGAACGTTCATCCCGCTGATCCAAATTCAACTGCTCAGCCGGAGACCAATGAGCGAGACGCTCTACCTAATGGGCAAGGAGGCCAGCGAGCATCAAAAGAAAAGTGTGTCGGGCAGAGGAGAGATGGCTAAAATGTGTCACAGAAAGAAGGGTTCCAGAGTAAGCTCACCTCTAATGCAGTGTCCGCCATAGTCACTAGCCTCTTTCAAGATAATCAGATCTATGTGTTACCTGACCTTTTTCAGCCACTTTTTTTTTTTTTTTTTTTCTTTGCTTCCCACGCTGACTGCTTTCATTTGCACTTGCAGGTGAAAAGGGCACCCCAATCAGCTTACCCCTGAGCACGAACTGGCAGGTTCTCAAATAACTCAAAGCGGTCAGCCGGAACATCAGAAGAAGCTGAGAACCAGCGGTCACTGCCAATTTGATGTTTCAGATGCCAACATTGCACAACTGGGAATGCGCACAGATTTGCAGAACACATCGCAGTCTCAAAAGCGAGACGTCGATATCCCACCCAAAAACAACTCCCAGCTCACTTACATACAAAACCCGGACCCAAATTGCCCGCCCAACTCCCAAGTTGCAAACACCAGACCATCCCATTTCTGCAGGCCCAATTCCCAATCCGGGGCTTCTTAAACTAGCGGTGTGTCAGGAAGCGCTCACACAGGCGGTTTGTTCACACCCCATACTAGTGGTCCCGCGTATCCTGACATGAGGCCCGAAGCAATTGTTCCAATATCAGTCTCAGCGTCCTTCCTGAGCAGCCCAACCTGTCTTCTTCACTATCCGCTTCACATGTTGCAGGGAGGCGGTGCCGAACGGTACCAAGGCCCTCCGCTCCCATCCTTGGCGCAGCAAATGTATTACCATCGTACGGGTGAGCCACTTCATAAATAGCCGCATGTGCTGTCTGCACCTTATACTTTCTCGCCTACCAAAATGGCCCAGGATCCTCTAATTTGGTGGCAAGACCCCAATGAAATTGGACATAGCCTGGTTTGCATGATGTCGGATTTGAAATCTCAGTCACTGAGCGTGCTACAAATTCATGGCACGCCAAGCTTTGGGTTATTGTAGAGCAAGTCTCGGTGATTGTGAGGATCCTGCGAAAGGGGATTGAAAGAAGTTACGCGCCTGTGTGATCTATTTGTCTGACATTTGGATATGTAGGAATGTCACAGGAAAGGGCTACTTTTAAGTAATAACCCCTGAGCGTCAGATACAACTGCGCTGCTCATTTATGCTTTCAGGGAATATATCATGGAAACATAATTTCGCATGAAATACTCAACTTTGGCTGACTTTAGATAGTACCACTCAAGCTGGCGGACTTTCAAAGAAATTTGAGCCGATTATTAGGGTTTCCAGAATGGCACGTGATCAAAGGCGATGCGGTCTTGTATATCTGGTATTTACTTTGACGCATGGAACCGTCCCTGTTCTGAGCCTTCCATATAAAGCGCCCGAACTTTAGTCTTGTATCCGTGCGATCTTATCCAGTGCTCCATGTGCCAACACCTGTTACGAGATGAGAAATTCAGCTGTTCGTATGGTTATCTGTTGGAGTATTGCGCTGTTACTTTGTCATTGTTCGGCATGATTCTTTCATACTATAGACCAATAGCTTGGTACACATCTATTCAGAGCTCTACTGGCACCATTCTTCGATATACTAAAGGACCTGCAGTAAGGCCTGTTTGGTGACAATACAATTGAGAGACAGATCTTGACGTTGAAACATGAGGAGTGTAAGGCCAGTGGACCCGGATCCCTTCTGATCTAACCGTGACCAGTCTTCAGTGCGTAGCAATCGGCTGCGTTGAGTTAATATTGTCCGACGAAATGCCTTTAGTATGTAATTGGCAAGGAAAGACAGGTATTATGCTTGCGTAAATAATAAGAAACCCGCCGACTAAGATGCTACAAATTCCCGAGTTTTCTATCTCTATCACATTTTTATCTATGCTCGGCGAGTGTTATCTCATATACACGCTATATGCAAGGCTGTCTTCCTCTAAAATCTACTATCTATCATAGTACAACGGGGAGAACGATAAAAACTCAATTTGTCTTCGAACAATGGGCCATTTATAGTGGTTTCCTAAATGTCCTCCGGCGGGAATGAAGGGCAACGTGGGGTCATCCCAATTAGTTTGCCTTTATCTCAGCTTCAGGGTGCTCTGTAATAGCTATGACTGTCTGCTAACATATTTACTAGCAAGTGCAATTGAATCCCTTTGTAGGAATGTAAGAGATCCAAGGACCGGACTATATAATTCATTAGCACCATTTCGTCCGTGGCCGTGAAGTAGATACAATTCAAGTCATGAAAACCTACCATTGCTAATTGCACACCTAGCCAGAGGCACCTGTATCTTCTTATCTTCACCTCACTGTCCACTTCAATCGAAATACTGTCGCCTGATCCATTGAAAAACCCCTTTGGGTAATATAATTGACTCCAAGTTTGGCCCCGTATCAAGAAATCTTCTGGAAGCTGTAGAGCTGCTCCATCGTCTGCAGCTGGGAACGACGCGTCTTCGATCTTCGGAAAATCATCGTTGGGTGTGATCAGACTATTGAGGAATCTAGTGATTGCTCTCCAAGGAACCCTCGCCTCCAAACTCTCCATGAAAGGGTGATGACAGGTGAGGCCCCAGAGAAAGGCTAGAGAGACATGGATTGCTGGGACTGAGTTGTGACCGTTACTATACTGAAGAAGGACCGAGAGTGTCCGAAAAGTAAGATGGACTCCCTGTAGGGCTTGTTTAGTTGGATATGCAGGTTGGTTGATCGAACAATTGCTTACACATGCTTGCTTCTGGTTGGCTGGACCCGATTCATTTGTCTGGGAAGTATGTCCACTCTGGCTTTGGGAAGATCCCACAGCCATGAATGCAGGATTGTGGTAACCGAATACAGAGGCGAAATTGCAGGACATGACGTACACTGTGTGTTGTCTTTGGTGACCATGGTGTTCCATGTACGATGGTAAGAGCGACAAGAATCCATTTATAAAAGTCATAAACCGCCCAGTGGAGTCGCCACGAAGTAGCACGTAATGTGCGGCGATAAAGTAGGTGGCCATGGAATTTTCTTGAAGTGCCAAATTGGGCCAGTCATTGAAGAAACGGCCAACGGTCACCCGGCTGCCTGGAAATGGCTGCGCACTGATGAGAGCTTTGGTAAGGAAAAAGAGTGTCTGAAGCGGATCAGGTTGTGACAAGACCCCAAGATGATGTTGGATTCGTCCGCTATCGGGATTTCGGTCCGCAGCCTTTTGGTACCAACACCGCGATATAACGTTCCAATATTCCCTATTCAACTTCTCCGCAAACATACCATATCGAGCCACATCGCCCAGTTGTTCGAACAACGAGTCCCCAAGCTCTGAATTCGACAGAATCAACCGTTTCAGAATCGAAGAGACCGTTTCGATGAAGCAGAGCATGTACTTCAAAGACCCTGGGAGGCTTTGTCGTAGGATATTCAACAACGAATAGATCCCATACCGCCACATACGATCAGACATCTCATATTTTTTAGGAACATTCTTGACATCCAGGCTGACGGATGGATGCTGGCACATGACGAAGAATTGTTCATGCTCGTGAAGCAAACTCAAGTGTAGGGTGATAAGGCCCCACCATCGGTCACTAGGCAGGTGTACTGTGGATGGGGCTCGGCTTTGCTCAAGCCACTGGCACTTTCTCTCACATTCTACAATCCTTGCGTATTGTGCTTCGATGATAAGTATGAAAATTTGGTCAAAATCCTTAGTCGTCAACTCACCTTGAAATTCGGAAGACAGCGAGCGTGAACCCATTTGGTACCAAGGTTGGGTTTTCGATAGTTCCCAGGAGCCAAGCCTGGAATGAAACTTGTTTTAGCCGTCCTTGAAGAAGGATTTGAAGTGAATATCCGTCCTGAGGAAATTTAGCTCGCACTCTTCGAATCCTGTTGTTCAGCAAAACAAGAAGCCATACCAGAGATTCGATATTGCCTCAAAGTAATGATTAGGCTGGGATAACAAATGTCTTTAACTGCAATTCATGATGTGGTAGAACCATTAGAGTGGATTTTATATAAAACTTCCACTATTGATTAGAAAAGGCCTATCCACCCTGGATGTCTTATTGTGATGATCGATACCAGGTCAGGTTGAACTAGCCCCCTTGGGACACGTAATATTCTGGATTGGTCACAACGAAGTTATTGGTTGAGACTTTCTATGACGGCAGCCTACAGTGGCTTTGGGTCTAGATGTTCATTCCTGGGAACATAGCCCCTGCCATGCAGTGTGCTAGAATGAAAATTTCAGACGTGTCATGCGGCTGACCCTGATTGTCGGGCCACGAGCCTTCAGCTTTGCTTCAGGGATAGGTCTGAACACTGCTACAAAAGATAAGTGCTAGCTTGGCTGTGATGATGCTGCAGTAGCATCAGCCAGGCCTCACTAGTTTCTTTAATATTGCGTATGCCCCCCGGATATAAAATGAACGGGTTTTTAATGCAGGATGTCATTTCTCCTTTCATTCACTATCGTTATTCCGTTGTTTTTGGCTATGGAGATAATTATGACCACCTAAGGCTCATCGACATGTTTCATATACAGTCATCTTCATTCAGCCTAAAAGGGCAAAATATTTGGTAATCTGCATTCATGCAGGGAACTTATCCTGCTGGGATTGGTACAAAGGCAAAGCAAATTTTTTATTGTCTCACTTATGAACGTACGAAGGTGGCATCTTAGGGCCTCTAAGAGCAACTTGTTAAATTATATATCTTTCATGCAACCTAGGACGAGAACATCAATGTTTCCGCTTTTTTGTTCATTCGGACAAAGACCCTGGTGGTTTAACGCCTTCAATGTCCAACATCCATTTCTGGACCATCTCAGGGGCTTGTTTTTCAAAGACCGAAGGATACTTCGCCATATAATCCTGTAAAATGCTCAACGATTGCAGAACTTTGGTCTTTTCAAGATGCTCCGAGAATTGAAGAGAAGCTGCTCTCATAGAATCTCGATCCTGGCTTAGCTCAAAGAAGGAATTCGGCCTTGAAACCTGAATGTCCGACGAATCAAGGGAGCTGGGCACATCATGGTGATAGGCTGGACGGTCGACGACAAGAGCTGCGGAAGCAATATTAGGGAATAAAGGCGATCGAATTTCCGCCGGGCTTGTAAGATCGTTCTAATGTGAGAATAAAAAAGGTGCGAGAGAAGGTCCTTGACTCCTCGAGAACAGGTCGGAATCCGTATATTGGGTGACGGGTACAAAACTGAAATTTTATAGTCGTTGAGTTAGCCTTAGGATCTATGGCAGTTTCAGATGATTTGGCAGTTCAAACCTCTCGCTCCTGGGTCTAGTAAAAGAGACCATGCTGGCTTCCGCCTCGGGTTGGACTGGATTAGGCTCTCCAATTTTCTCTTGTTGCTGCCGTTGGCGATTCCGGCGCGTTCCACTCCTTCGATGTCTCCGAGGCTTAACTTCCAACGTGTCATCGGGGGGTTTGGGCATTAAGCCGCCATCACTGAATCGAGGCTTGATCGTGCGGTATTTGGGAGGAAGCGGGGGTGTGGAATACGTAGAGAGCGCAAGTGGTGCTGGAGGAGGTCCTTCGTCGACGACGTTGTTTTCAGATCCAGTCTCAAAACATCTGTCGACCATTCCCACAGGAGACCCCGAAGGATATTGCGGCGAGCTGGTGTAACTCATATGCTCAAAACAGAACAGATCTCGAGTGCTCATGTTGATCCGGAGTGGAGGCTCCTTTAACGGGACGCCCGCACTTCAAGTATATTAGTGAAAGAGCTGCTTCTGCTTCAAGGGATTCTCAACCATGCATGGTGTTGATAGCGTGTAAGAACAAAGATGATGGTTCGGCATTGCCGGGGAGGAAAATAGGATAGACCCCTGCTATTAAAAATATGAAGGTGGGCTAGCGTTATGCGAGAATTTCTATTCGGAGGTAGCGTAGGACTAAGTTTGATCTTGTCTGAAAGAGGTGGTCCGAGGTAGCCGCAACTGGCCTCAGCACCTTGGGCTGAACCTTGGCCTAGTTGTCGGTTGCATGAGCAGGTCTTTTTCAATGGTTGAACCTCATTACCAGGGCCCACGCAGCAATTTTACAGCCCGTTCCGCATCTAGTTGCATGGTGCGTTTGTGAATGGTAGACACTTTCATACAGGGACCCACGGAGCGTTATTATCGAATTTTAAGCATATAAATTACGAAGCCATACCTAAGCATTATTACCAGGGGAAATTTACCCATGGCCGTGAGTCGATACATTCCCCATCACATTCTGTTCTCTCTTCATCATCCCATTTGCCTAGTGATCAGTTCAACGAGCCCTGTTTCCTAAGCACTTCTGACTTTTCTCTATTCAGTCTCACCTACTTTCAGCATGACCATTAAATGGCTATAAGGCGGGCCTCAGAATGCAAAATCACAAGTCAACCCCAATCCAGGCAATGCCTCGATGGTGAAGTATCCAGTCACATCCAGAGAAGATTGCTACGGTATGATACCCTCGTGCTTAGAACTGTTTCCTAAAGACTCCTGTTGCACTTTTTTGCTAATCAATATACAAGGCCCATTCCAGGTCAACCCTATGCCAATTTCGACATCAAGAGGAATTTTGCGAGCCAGGTACATAAGGTCCCAGCGAGAGCCCTTCCATCTCCAAATAATCTGTGGCTAATTCATTACGCGTGACCTGCACCTCGCACAGCACGAAACCCCATCTGCTTTCCGGTTCCGACGAATTGAGACACCCAGGTACCCATGACGCGCATTCTATATATGTGGCTTGGATATTGACTTGCACCAGACATCATCGGCTGTCGCGAAAAGAGAAAGGCTGTCGATCGCAAGCCCCAGACGACGTATACCTTCAAAAACTGCACATTTGGCGGTACAAGCATGTGACTGTTTCTCGTCGGAAGTGCAGGTCCTACGAGCGAAACCGTGGTCTACCGTGATTACGGAAGCCATCGACCATTTTTGATCAATGGTGATATGGATGAAGCTACGTTCTTGCGAGATTTCTGTGGAAGGAGAGAGTATGGTTAATGGATAACAAAAATACACGTAGCTGTTTTTGTCTTGCTTTGGTCTACTTTATAAGATCCCCAGGTATATAACAGAATGGTGGAATTGCGCCAATATCCTCGTCAACATTTGAAACTACATATTTCTGAATATAATCTTAATGTATACGGCCACGATTCATTTTGTCAAAACCGTCACTGATAGGTAGCACCCATTCAGCTATACATGGTGAGATACAAATATACAGGATCTCTCAGTAAAACGTAACTATCAAGCGAGCGCCGTAAAATGGTTACTGGTATAACTCTCTCCAAACTTCAATCTCACGCAGGAGTAAACGCGTTTCAACCTCCACTCTTTTCTTGCCTTCGATACTAACCAAGCGTAGTGTCTCCAGAAGCCGTTTAAAAGGGATTTCCTCTCCAGGGCATCCGCGCAATATATGACAGAGAACCTCTCGTGTATCTTCAATGGTCAGTCCGGGTAAGGGTAATGGGTTTTTGGAAGCACAAACCAGGATACGTCAGTTCCCTCAAATATGTGTTTTGGATCCCAACCAAGGCCTTTGGGCTCAAAGCTCTCATCCATAGATGCAAAATAGCTTCACATGTGTCCGGGTCCAACCCTTCGAAGGCAGATCGATAGAAGCTCTCCAGGAGAGCTGCATCGCAACGCTTGAGATTTGAAAGTATGTTTTCCAGGGCTGGATTGTTTCTAGCCACAAATTGGTCAATCAATAAGAAGTCAGACTCAACGGGGAAGATTCTTTTGCAATGAGTAGAAGGCAGCGGGCTCTTAGTTGATAAAAGCCCTCGCGCCGTATTGTCGTTCGCGGGGAGGCTGCTGAATTGAAGGGGCACACAACTATTGGGACCATTATGCTTTTGTGTCCTACACAAACTCATATATCAGCATAAATATTCATCACGGAAAATAATAATATTTCCTCACTTCAAGCTCTGGTGCACAGCTTGGCTTGGCATGGCCACCCTCTTGTATGACTTCTGCATATTGCTAAATGCTTCCTGGCCATGGAACCCAATGGTATGGTTGATGAGGGCGTATTCGTCTATGTTTTGGGAAATTATTGCTTTGCCATGAGAATGAAAACCGACATGTGCTTCCGCCTGGGGCGAGGCTGGCTGTGGTTCAAAGCAGTTGGCCTGAACATAAGATTGATCAGCCATACCCCTTTCTTATTGCAAATTAGCATCATTTATATCCCTGTAACTTGGGTTTGAGGAACTTGGACCCAGACAGTGCTGGACATACCTGTCCCGAATGGATGTTTAATGATACTCCTACTAAGCGGATATGACGGGGGACTTGGTCCAGGGGCAAGGGAGTTGGAAGGTTGTGGATCCAGGCAGGGAAGCCAGTGGCCATTGTTAATCGCCATGGTCCAAAGAATTGAAGTTGGGATGATTCGGGGGCGACTAGGAATAAAGAGAGTCGGTCTTATCTGGCCGAAGATCAAGCGGCGATGGGGGTTATATACGATGTAAAGGGGAACCCCCGCTCCCTTGCTTATGAGAGCCTTTCATGCTCCGCGGTGTTGGGCGGGGAAACTTGTGATGCTTGCCTACTGAGGGCTAGCTCGTTCTGGGTCACTTATTAATTTGTAAATCCCATGAGAGTAGCTGGTAAAAATTTGCAAAGAAGGCAAGGGGCGTTATTACAAGGATGTTTACACAAGGAATAGGTGGGATTGGCTGCTAGGACACTTCGCTACGTCGGGTATGGAGCATTCATGAACTACTAATACTAAGTAGGGCACGTCCGTCTCATTACAAGCGCAGTCAAAAAATGAAAATTACCATTTAATTGAAAGGTATTGTAATATTCGCGTCCGTGCGCCGAGGTATATCACACCCACTCCAAAACCCTAATATACATGGGAGATCCCCATGCAAGTGGTTTGTCCCTTCGATTGTGCACACACCTGCCCAGTCCTCCACCGTCTGCCTTTATCACGGAAACTATGGTAAGGGCAAATGGCTTCGTTCTATTCCCGTACTAAGATTGATTATTAAGATTGATTATACAGATTTCGAAGCCGACCTCAAGATATCAGCCCAAACATCATTAAAAGCGTTGCAAATCTGGTCGCTGGGTACCCCGGACCTGGCAAATGCAGTTAAATGGCAACACGATCTCGATCCTGAGATTGCATCGCTAGTGGTAGCCTGCCAGCATCTCAGGAAGAATGGATACAGGAAGGGACGGAAACGTTTAGCCCAGAACAGCATTTTGAATCGGCTTGTGCAAGCCATGGTGGAAGACCTCACCGACGACTCTCTGAAAATATTCGCACTTCTCACCTGGCATTTCAACGCAGATTTTAGTGTGCCTCTTCCCCGTCAGCTTCTTCTATTCTTCGACGAGCCTTCGAAAATCTTCGAAGATGTTTGCACTGATATTCATCGCCGATACACGACAATGGCCGAACCGGAGTCTGTAAAGAGCTTCAAGAGAAGGTTTATCAGGCTACTAGGGCTTGTGGAACATTATGTGTTTGAGGGGAAATGGTCTTGTATATTTAAATCGTCGGATTATGTTATCATCGTTGCAGCAATCTGTCAATAGCTGCTCAATGGAGTATTTCTTTTCGTTCTTACCAGTATGTATATACACCTAATGCTGCTCTACGTTAGCCACCATAGCAAATCTCACCCTGTTACCTCAATAATGTCATTCTCCATTCCCCTTCTCCATTGCTTGACCTTGCCCGATCCGAACAAACACATGCATTAGGATCACTGCTAATACATAACCAAGGCTTGCTTCATACCTAACTCTTATCATAAAGACATTAGAAAGTTAACTCGTATACTGACACTAACAACTGGAGAAAGCAAGTACACATGGGTAGTGTAGGTGTGCTATTTTAGCTGTCTCCAGAACTTCAAGCATGCAGCTAATAAAAAGATCATGCCTCTATACAAAAGCTCGCATCTATGCTGTGAGCACGCTCAAATCCATGTATATCAATTCTTAAATGTCCTGTCAATCGAGGACAAAATTTAACATAGAGGGCGAAATATCGAACACAAATCCTCAAGTGAACCTATCCGAGAGACCCTCGGCCGGAAGTCGGAAAAAGAGAACTCAATCACCCACGCTCCGATAGCCAGATCAGAGTCGAAGATAGGCTGAAACGTCTCCAGAATGGCTCTTTCGGCGAGGACAGTCCCCTCCACATTCCCGGCTACTGAGGTATAGCCGCGCATGTCATAAAATATATCACACCGAATAAGCACTTCTCTTTTGACCGCTAGAGTAACATGAATGAAACGGCCCATATCAGTTTCTTTGAGCCACTCTTCTTGAAGATGATCATACAATAATCGCCGAAGAAGCTGACCCAATTCTCCGTTCATTGTATAGTAGGTCGAATTTTCGATCATGACCAGGTAAATGTAGGCAGGTGAGAGTGCGCCGGTTTCAAGCTGACCATATCTCTCTCTACATGCTGCCAGAATACTGAGGCAAGGTGTCATAGAATACCCTCTTGGGTCATTCAAGACTATGGCTTCAGGCCTATCAGTATCGAAGTTGACAGGATGATAAGTTTACTCACTATGAGAAAAATGTTGGAAGATTGGTCGAAAGTCCATTGCGGGTGACTGAAAGGGATGCAATGTATGCAATGGACGGTACTGTACGAGGGAGTTGAAGAGCTGGAGTTTGGGGAACGCCCTGGCACAAATAAAACATCCTTTCTAAGCAATGCACTCGGGCACTCCGAGAACCCCCATGTGCAGGGACCAAGTAAGAAGGGTCATTTCTTGGTAATTCGAAATGGCGCAAAAAGAAATGCAATGGAGAAAATTATCCCTATAACCGAGATCGGCATGCAGTTCTCGGGCACTCAGTCAGTTATCCAATGAAAGCTGCATATAATTGATCTCCACAGTGGCCCTGAACTAGCATCGATCCGCTCCAGGCGGACGCAGATAACACATGGTATGAAGGGCTAGAAGTATTCCGGCTGCCCAATGGCGCTAAGTTTACATTATTTTTCAGTAAAACGGAAATTTCAACTTTTAGAAAGGCTTTGTATTTGGGAGTGGGCCAAAATACTTGCTCTTAATAGGCCGGGAAAGCCTCCTGTTAGCGTCTGTGGTATGGCGATACTACTATTAGAAGACCAATGTCGCATCCAGGAAATAACCTCTTCTTATTCGTCCGGAATCTGGATCAAGGGACCCGGGAGCATCTCGGGCATAACACAAATACTGGACCAGCCCATCTTACACCGGAACCATGCTCCAGTATTCCAACAGAATCCCAAGCACCTGCTATCATGTCGCTAGTTGAAGACTTCTATGTAAGACAATCACTGGATTATATACAGTGATATGCTAAACTATGAAGTTTCCTTTCCCAAGAACCAGTTTCCGAGCCGCCGAAACGACTTTAATTGTTCAACAAGTGTGGTTTCTGGGCTCGAAATACCTCAAGCGCGCAATCAAACGACAGCACAAGCTCAATGACAGGACCACATTCTTGATATCCTCCTGCCAGGCACTCAGAAAGTATCGCTACTTGCCCTGGGGAAAACGCAGAGCCTTGGCCAAGAACAGACGGCTGAGGAACTATGCCCACCGTATGGCAGGTGAACTCGCTGATTGTGATTTGGCTATGCTTTCTCTTCTCGCCTGGCATTTTAGCTCGAAAATGGTGCCTCTACCCCAGGGGCTCCTTCAATTCTTCGCCAACTTTGACGAGCAATTTGACACAGTGTGCCGATCCATCCACCTCAGCTACACGAAAATGTGTGAACCGGACACGTTGGCAAACTTCAAGGAAAGATTGAGGGGACTATTACGGCTATTAGAACGACACGTGATCATAGGCGACGGGGTCTTGTATACCTAGTTTTGACCATCTCTTGGCCTATCCGCATCATACTAGTCAATGGGAAATAATAAAGACGGGTATATATACAACTGTCCAATCCAACTTCAAATCACTGAATCTTATACCACGCCTCCAACTGGTTTTTCGCCACGCCCGTTTCCTTTGCTCTTCTCCTGCCCCCCAGCTGTCAAAGACTGCCGTTGGATGAGGGGGTCAAATTGAAAGCTTTCTGTCGGTATCTAAATTGCGATGTTAGTTTGCCGTCGGTCGACGAGTTTCCTCTGCAACGCACTACCATGACTTTATCTAACCCAATGGGATGTTGATTTAGATCTTAATCACGGCCAACCGCATTGCGTCGATTATTTCTCTTTTTGCGACTGTTTTATCGTCAGTTCGACACATAGGGCTTGCGTTTGGGTGAAAAGACTGACCACAATTGTTAAGTACAAACTCAACAGAGAAACATTCGTGGTATGAGCGGCGTCCTGGGCCCTCTCCCAAGGGAAGAGCTCTTTCTTCTATCTGGAAGCCAATAGCAACCCGGTAGCATCGAAGGAATTTCGGAAAATCTTTCTTCGTGATCAGACCAAGACCTTTGTGGATATCATCCCCTTCATCCCCTTCCTTTCGACAATGACTGTAGCAAGCATTTGGATCTGAAAAGAGCTTAAAACATCCCGGACAAATATAGTCCAATCCCGTTTTTACCAGAGCTTGCATCAAGATTGCGAGCCGCCTTCCATGTCAGACATCTTGAAGTAAAGTGAATAGAAGCTAATAAATGAAATAGTTTGTTCAGAACAGGAAACAGAAGGCTGTCAGTTCGACGAAGACTCAGGCTTTATAGGTGAGGGCTGGCTCGCCAACGCATCTCCACACATCCAAAAGACTAGTAGATGCAATTGCTGGATAGAACTAGCGGTGGGGATGCAAGTAGAATTTGATCAAGATTATAATACCAAAGCCCTCAGCCTCGACCGACTGTGGCCTTGGCTTAATTATCCTTCCAGCATAGGTTCTAGTTTACAGCCGCTCTGATTCATCGGCCATATAATTCAGATTAACTGCATGATGGCACTATCTAGGGTATGGAGAAGCTGGGCGAATGAGGAATAATTGAAAGCGTGATCTTCAGGCAAGGGCTCGCTAACTCCTTTGGAGGCCTCGTCTTGCAGGAGATCACGTCCAATCGAAGATTTAATCAGCTCTGTCTGCGAGGCCCAGTAGTGCTCAAACCACAACTCCTGCATAAGATCCTTTGTGCCCGGGATCTCCTCCGTTTTCCTGATTTCGCGCTGCATATGGTAAACATTGGTACTTCTGCTATCTACCAGTTGTCCAAGTATGCGTATGCGCAGATTACCGACATTGAAGTCCGAACTAGATGGTTGTTTCTATTTATTATACGTTAGAGCCATGGATTGGAAGATGACTGAATGCAACAGTTCCGGGACACTCACTGCAAGCTCGTCCAGTTCTTCTGCAGAGATCAATTTGACGGAAGTTCCACGATGCGGTGCCGAACACTGATACACCACTTCTGGATCAACGGTTATTATGTTGCAGTCTAACTTGTCAAAAACGCATCCAAACCTTGAAGGCCTTCCTGTGACTGCTTCCTCGCCCTGCAGCGTCCAAAGAGTTCGATAAAACGAGACCAGAGGGTATTTGATATACCCATATTTCGCACAAGACTTTGATTTTGAGAGACAGGGAAAGTATTGAACTCCGCAGGGACACTTTGAAAACAGCACAGCACTCAATTGAAGGACCTACGATGCCGAGATCTTATAGATATGCAAGATTATATATCGTTTGAATCGTACCAATGTCCCATTACTACCCCTGTTCTCACCATTAGTTATGCCCATCCAATTTCAAGGCCAACTCCACACCAAGCGTGGTGGATTGTCCGCATTATCGAGGCTGTTATCAATACACAAGACTATATACCCCTGAAACGTACAAATTCTCGTATGGTACCGCGGATGTCATCGTTGGCTATGGTTCTCCGGATTCAGACTTGCTACTGAATGGTTGTTTCCTGCGTGAGGTCGATCAGATGGATTTACTTTTCGACGGAGGTCAATGCGGGATTTGATACAGTCTTTAGCAACGTACTCAAGAGTCCAGATTTCAGAGACTAAGTCTCCATCATGGCGATCTTCGGACACGATGGACACGATGGACACGATGGACACGATGGACACGATGGACACGATGGACACGATGGACACGATGGACACGATGGACACAATGGACACGATGGACACGATGGACACGATGGACACGGTGGACACAATGGACACGATGGACACGGTGGACACGATGGACGCGGTGGACACGGTGGACACAATGGACACGATGGGCACAGATCTTTGATTGGGCTTGGCATTTCGGTCCGTTATTATTGGCTACAATGGAAACCAGCCTTCTGCCCGGGGGGGGGGATGGAGTGGTGGCTGAAGCTCCTGCGCTGAATCATTGGCCCAATCTACGCAGTCTCTAGATAATACAGATGCTCCTAGTATGCATAATGATGCATCTCCTTTGTTGGCCACCAATTGCGGGATGATTTGTCCCCACGCTGAGCTATGAGCCAGCCTTGTGTCATCTCCAATCGTAAGGATGTCTCTGCGTCTCTCATTTCGCCGGGATGCGAATTTTGTCTCCGAGCTAACGGGGTCCCTGCTGCTGGCATTTTGCCATTGGTGATGAGGGCATCCATCTCCGATCTGCATGCTTCGTTCCGTTACGGCATCTTTGCGAGGGCCGTCCCTCTACAACCCTTTGGTCCAAAATGTAGTCTTGGAGCGAACCTCATGAAACTGCATATAAAAACGCAATCACCGCGCATTTCCCTACTGCTTCCGCAACAACCCTCATACACAGTTCTCCAACTCCCGTCCTATTATCCTCCACATCATTCCTTCGCCCAGGCCGATTCCAGCTTGCTTATCACCAAACTTTCGTCATTCAAAGGCGCGTTAGACAATACGTTGCATCGAAGGTAAAGCCAAGCTATTGTACCTAGTTGATAGACCACCTCTCTAAAATTTTCAATAGATGTGCAACTGGGACGACAAGTACTACCAAGGCTGCGGATGCCCTTTCCGTGCCGACAAAGCCAGGCCCTGTGATCGAGGCAATTGTCTGCCTACCACAACTGATCCCCGGCAAGTTTGGGAGATCGTGTGGATACCAGGCAAATGCGCACAGCATTCATATCTTTCTCCGTCAAGCTCCGAAAATAGTTTTACCTAGTTTTCACTAGCTGCTGCGAGACGCGAATAGTCAGCCGACGACATTCAGTTGATGGGTCCATTGGGGTAGCATAGACTCAGGTTGCGTGTATCTTGTATTTAGTTGTATGAAGTAACAAGAAAACACGTGATTATAAGTCTTTCTCTATGGGCAACACTAACCTTGTATGTACCCCCATTTTCCTTCATCGGATAGGTTGCCTTAATACGTAGCAAGACCCTTGGTAAGGTAAGGGGCGTTTCTCCGGCATTACTTACCCGTTCAGGATTAGCGTATTAATAAGTGATCCCAGCCATAAAAAGGAATGGTCGTGTAACTTCATTCATTTACCATACGCAATAATTGTTCGTCTCCAAATCTCTACCTGACTTTCACAAATTGCTTTTCTGAACTTTCTCATACTATATCGCCCAGTTCGAACACCAGACCCGAGATTGCATAGTAATAATGGCCAACCTATCTGATATACGAAAAGAAATCCTCGAAATCGACATTGCAAAACGAATTGTCATCAAAGTGAAAACCGAAAGTTTGGATCCCCAAGACTATCGTGCTTCAGCAAACACAGTTGTCAGCGAGGTTTTTCCGGACTGGGAAAGCGATCCCCGCATTCTCTTGCTTGCCATAGACGTGTGGAGTGAACGTACCTTTATTGTCATCGACATCAATCATCATGATTATGATTTCGGCACAGCGCACAAAGCTAAGACCATTTTGCCAGTCTTCGTACTTCGGCAGCACGGGAAAAGGCCGGACTGGGTTTTAATCAGGTGGCCCCAAGGAGATGAACCTCTTGCTGCACAGTTAGCGGATCTCCACAATGTCAACGGATTTGACGCAACACCTTTCCTAGAAAACCACAACTCACGCATTGTACACGCCAACCCGCGTGAGTTTCCTGTTTGAACCGCCATTGCCCATCTCGCATTTCAGTGAGCTGTTTCGTGGAATTGGCTGCAAGCCAAGCACTTACGGTGGTTGGGTGTAGGTGTTACTTGAAATGTTACTGTATATACAAGCCTATGAGATAGAAAAGCACTTTCCAGAGCTCCAAACCATAATTTTTACCCATTCGATTGCATAGTCCCTTACTACATTATTTCGAACTCCAGTGAGTCATAAGCTCCACCGTTTCGGTATAATGATTGAGGTACCGCCCGTTTACCTATGTGAGCTTCCTTTGCAATTGCTGCTCCGATGGCTCTTTCTGCTCTCAAACCCTTGACCCCAAACCCTTTCTCCAGTGGGCGAACCAGAACCAAGGCAACACGGAAGCTGCCCCGTAAGCACTGCGTAAGCACTGTAGGAAGTAGCCAACCCTCTGCCTCTCTATCTCGAGATACATGGGACAGAGCACGGCTCGGATCACCGTGCGATTGAGACTGTGTTCGATGCACCGTGGTCAGCCCCGAAGCAACAGGGACGACTTCTTCTGAAGAACGCACCATGGAAAGAGATCAATGCCACAACAACAATGCGCCCGCCCCCCCCCCCCCCCCCCCAAACGCCCCGATAAGAAAGAAAATTTGATAGAGCAGGAGGGTCGCCTTCTATTAGCCATACAAGCTATACAAAATGGCAAATATCCCCCTGCAGCTGCTGCTGCACGACCTTTTGAGATACCTGTCTCAACTCTGAAGACCCGGATCAATGGGCGCGAATCTGCTACTGAAAAGCGACCCAACCGCTTTATTTTTACAGGAATTAAGTTTTCAGCGTACTTCAAGCAAGATGAAGAAAATTTGTACTACACTAGATCAAATGCGCCAGACAGGCGGAGATTTGAGCACTAATGGATTGGGGCTGCATCTAGAACCAAGTGAAGTTGATTGTCACTTGTGTGGATTATTTGACATTTATGTAAAGGCTTCAATGGTTATCTTGCCCCAAGTTTTCCATGAATCCATCTGCACGGAATATATTTATAAGGGCAAAGGCTAAATGACGAGGTGGTTAGTACAAGGTGTAATTTGATGGCTTTTCTGAATAGTGTTCTTGATTCTGGCACCAACAAACTACACAATTTTTTTGAATGGCAGACACGGATGCAGTTCCGGAAAAATGGCAGTGTAATCCTAAAAGCCCAGCAGAACTATCCATCGACCCCTACGCTCATGTCGAATCACAAGGGCTTAGATGTTCTACGGCTTCTACCATTTCCTACCTTTTGATTTGTGTACGGTCACCGGCATGTATAACTATATAGAATTAAACAACCACTACTACGCAAGGAATCATCCGGCGGCCACCCTGTACCTAATTGAAGCGGAAAACCGCGCAATAACGAGAACTTGTGGGCAATAGCGTTCCCACTCAACGATGATGTCGCCCAAAGCTCTGTAACAACCACATGGTTCCCTGAATGTAAGGCTTTGATCGGGCTCGGAGAGATAACTATCAAATATCACACTCATCATCCTGATATTTAAGCTTCGTAGGTCAGCAGCGAGAAGCTCCGCGTCATCTGGAGAATGAAAGGACTATTTAAAGGCGTGGAACGCGCACAACACACATATGGATACCTAAACCAGAATCCTGAAGATTGACCCAAGATGAACTAAGTGAACTTACAAATCATGATGAATATGCGGTTCATTTTGTGTGTTATTACTTTACTATCCACTATAGTTCATGCACTGTCTACGGGGAATCATGGCATACGTCGTGTCAAAAGACAATCGACAGACCGACTGGTCTTTGCACACTTTATGGTAAATATGCCCTCAAGTTCCTTGTGTCTGTTGAACATATACTGATTATTTAAAAGATTGGAATCGTCAGCAATAGAAACAGCGCATCGGACTACGATGACGACATGAAACGGGCTAAGTCTCTAGGCATTGATGCGTTTGCTCTGAACATTGGCACAGATCCCTGTACTGATCAACAACTTCAACTGGCATACGACTCAGCCGCCAACAATGACATGAAAGCCTTTCTATCATTTGATTTCAACTGGTGGCATATTGAACAGGCCGCCGAAGTTGGCCAGAAGGTTGCCCAGTATGCTAGCAAACCTGCACAACTTCTCGTCGATGACAAGGTATTCGTTTCATCATTCGCTGGTGATGGAATGAATGTTGCAGCAATGCGAGCAGCAGTTGGAAGACCGGTCTTTTTCGCACCGAATTTCCACCCATCAACTGGGACAGATATCTCGCCAGTTGACGGCCTCTTGAATTGGATGGCGTGGCCAAACAACGGAAAGAACAAAGCCCCAACTGCAGAGCAGAGTATTTCTGTCGCCGACGGTGATAGGGAATATGTCGATGCTCTTGGCGGAAGGCCTATATTGCCCGTCAGTTTAGTTTTCATCCAAATTTGAATTAATTTTTCTGACTTTGACGCAGCTGTTTCCCCGTGGTTTTCCACGCATTTCGGACCCGAAGTTTCTTATAGCAAAAACTGGAACTTCCCGTCTGATCTCCTGTGGTTTAACAGATGGAATGAGATTCTTGAGTTGAAACCGCGATTTATCGAGATTGTAACATGGAATGACTATGGAGAGTCTCATTATATTGGTCCTTTGGGATCACCGCACACTGACGACGGGGCCTCTAAATGGGTTAACGACATGTGAGAACTTCAAATCCACCCGTGGAAACCTTCAAAACGGGAGCCAAAGTAATGTATAACTACAGGCCCCACGAAGGATGGCTGGACATTTCAAAACCGTACATCGCCGCGTTCAAAGCAGACCAGTCGTCTCCAGACAGTCATATATCATCTGATGAGTTAGTCTACTGGTACCGACCTGCACCACGTGGGGTGAACTGCGACTCTACAGACACCTGCATGGTACCAGCGAACAATGGCAGTGGGAACTATTTCATGGGTCGTCCAGATGGCTGGGAATTCATGGCCGACTCTGTCTTCATTGTATCATTGCTTACAGCCCCAGCCACAGTGCAGGTCAACAGCGGCGGGACTATCCATAATTACGAAGCGCCAGCCGGGGCAAGTGCAAAGGAGGTGCCAATGGGAGTTGGTACACAAAGCTTTGAGGTCAATCGCGACGGCGAGACCATTCTGTCAGGGACCAGTTTGAAGGAGGTTATCGACGGGTGCGTGTGTGGTTTGTATAACTTCAACGCCTACGGTAAGTGAAGATATAGCACTGCTGATAGCCCCCTTTTAACTTTGACGTGCAGTCGGAACGCTTCCACCAGGATCCAATGATGCCCTCCAGCCAGAAGGGCTCTCTGCCTTCACACAGGGCCTGCGTGTCCGGACATGTCAACCTACCCCCTCATTAAGTACAGTACCCCCACCTGCTCCATCTCCAAGTAAGAGCACCATATTGCCAAGTTCTCCTCCGGGCACAACAAAAGCCCCTGGACCATGCTCTGCTATTTCGTCAACTGTTGTCACTGTGACAGTTACCGAGGCTATAACTCCACCAAGTTCACCTCCAACCCGAACTTGCGGCGGAGGTGGAACTGGCGGTGGAAATGCTGGAGGTGGAGGCGGCGGCGGGGGCGGAGGAGGAGGGGGTGGTGGTAGGAATAGGGCCTGCATTGCAGGAACAGGAGCCAGCAACTACAGCGGGTTGTGTTCGTTTTGTTGCAGCTATGGTTATTGTCCATCTGGACCCTGCACTTGTACGCAGTATGGAACTCCAATCCCGCTTCCACCATCAACTGGAGCTCGTGGGGCGCCTCTTATCGGCGAAGACGACTCGTATCTGGGTCTTTGCAGTTTTGCATGTGATCATGGATATTGTCCCCCTACAGCCTGCAGAATAGCTTGAGGATGACTTATATAACGGTTGAGATGCAGTTATTTCAATATGTCATTTATTCGTGGACATAGAGGCATGAAAGTAGTTGTCGTAGATCGGTATAAGTTGCCAATCTATGATGTCTGCCATGGATCCATCTATATAGAAATTAGGAATGTTAGAAATGGTCATCAAGTACAAATTAGATTATTACGACTTATTAAACTAGATTTTGCAGCAATCTTTTTGTGGTGCCGAGAAGGCAAGGAACGCCAGGTAGGTAAATGGGGATCAAGCTCAGTCAAAGTAGAAATACTACCAGAGCCTGGGCTGCGGCACAAGCTAAAGTCTCCATCATGGCGATCCTCGGACACGATGGACACGATGGACACGATGGACACCTTGGACACCTTGGACACCTTAGCTGTTTTGAAACTCTATCTCCTCGATCGAATGGATCTCGGTTAATGTCATTACGCATTGCCGGAGAATTGCGAGTCACGTGTGGGTGGCGATTTCCGGAGCCACAAGGTGGCCCCACCATTGTGCAAGAAGAATGAGGGGCAGAGTTGGGCAATTTTCAGCCGATGCCTAACCCGCGGTTGATTCCCAAGGTTCATTCTTCGTGCCCAGTCTCGTCTTTATATTTTATATTCCTCAGAGGCTATTCAATCTGGGCAAAAATTTGTGGCATACTTTTCCTGCGTTCACGCCCACCTCAAAATCTTGCGGTGAGAGTTACTCCCATCTCGACCGAAGAGATCCAAGACGTGTCGCGCAAGCAAACCCTTTTCTTGCTCAAACATTCGCTGAAGATGGCAGATTCAATCACAGAAAAGTCCTTGGTGAGTCGCTACAATATGCCTTCTAGGATGTATGGTCTGACCTATCCCAGAGCGAGCGCCTATCTCAGGCCGAGTGGAAGGAGCTTCCCAAGGAAGAAGTCGACCGCCTCTCAAAATACAGAGCCCTTCCAATTACCGATATCGAGCCGCAACCTTTCCCAAGAAATTTATATTGCTTGGAATGCGAGTATATAAGATTTCAGAAACAAGGAGGGGAGAAGATATGCGAGACAAAGGGGAGTGGCGCAATTGTTCTTCCAGAGAACGTTGGAGCTTGGATAAGAAAAGGAAAAGCAAGGTGCACCGAAATAGATTGACGGCCCGATTCAAGAAGCGATGCATGAACGGGGTTCTGCATAAAGTTTGTTTGCCAAATTGACTCCTGTATAGTATCCAACTCGCAATTTAATGAGACCACGTTGTGATTCTGCTCTCCATAGCTGCATCGTGATACAGTCTGTAACTTCAGTAAGCAGATGGTGCTTTTCCCATCTCCTCAATTCGCTCTCCTCTATAGCTTCACAGATGGAGGCACTGAACACCGATCTTATGCCGGCAACAGACGCACCACGCAACGTGAAGTATGCGAAATCTGTAGGGCTAATTAATACACTGCATTGTCATGGAACGCCACTCTTTCGTACCGTAATCTTGAACCAGTGATTCTGATTGCATCCCTGGGAGCAAGACAGCCTTTGGGTTCCGCGCCTGAATGCTGGCATTGGACTGGGAGAGAGCAGAATTGATTCTTCTGCTTGCAGAAGGGAAGAGCATGTCAGCGAGCTTGACCGCGCAGCCCACATCAATATGAATGATGGTGTCCTGGTGGTTATAGAATACTGTCGTCCTGACACACTGTGTTATTTCTGCATAATCGCTGTCCGCATTCATTGGAAGATGAGTGGGAGAACATTCAACTGCCTCACATATTATATCACCAAAAGCGATGCGGATCACAGAAAGACGGCTCAGAGATAACGAACAACTTTCTTCCCCTTCGGCTTCTGTCGCTGGGCGAGGCAAGCTGAAAAGTAGACTCATCAACTTTCCGAAAGCTTTAGACTTCTCAATACCGTGTCTGATGGCACTTCGCCAAAGAAGCGATTCAGCATTGTCGCAGAGAACAATAGGTTGTTCAGTGTGTTGCTCACAAAAGGCCGAAAGGTCAAAATCTACAGAAGCTCTCGGGGAGACTGAGAGGATGAAAGCGAGAAAAATGCCAGGAAACTTCTCGAGGATTTTCAGATAAAGCCTTTGAGCCTTCCGCTCTCGAGATCGGATGAGTTTCACACGGTTTGGTATTCTCACACGCCTGTGGTTTTGTGTCTCGTCGACTGTGCAAACTATGACCAAGCGTTCTTCAAATAGTGAGATGTCGGCTTCGGGAATGGTTTGTTCTGCACCAATATCTTTGTGTTTTTCGTATATTGGAGCGAATTTGTTCATATTTGCCGCGATGAGTTTGTGGACACGATGGACACGATGGGCACGACAGACACGACAGACGGACACGACGGGATGGACACGATGGACACGACAGACACGAAGGACACGACAGACACCGCTCTTTGATTGGGCTTGGCATTTCGGTCCGTTATTATTGGCTACAATAGAAACCACGCTCCTGCGGGGGGATGGAATGGTGGCTGAAGCTCTTGGGGCCGTACACGTTGGGATTTGCGCCAATACGGACATGCTGCGGCAGGAAACTGCGGCACCTAAATATGTTCAGCGTTGGACGTTTTACAAAAAGCAATTATTCTCTGCTAATTTTTTCGTTGACCACAAACGGAATCAGCCCCAGAGCCAGCCTATGCTGCTGCCTATTTTTTTCTAATTTTTTTATTTCGTGGTAAGATAATACCAAAAGCTCCTAGGATGCATTTATGCTCTGCCGGGTCGGTACTGGTTTAATTGGCTACAAACGACCAGGGGTTGCTGCAGCTAAGGCGCAGACTCATCTGATCTCCAAACATCCCACTGCCTCCCAGAGTCTATGGTTCTGTTGGCAGAGGCAACCTCCGTGTGTACTATAATGGCTTCAAGCCTAGGTCTGTGACAGCGTTTGAATTAGCCGCATGGGAATCAACCTTGCTTGTGATTAGTCCTTGATGATCATTGTCCATGTATGCGCATTGGCGTCTCAGGTTGTTTCGCGTATACGACAGTTCCATTGATCAAAATGTCAGGGACTCATCGCGAAGGCATGGTCAGAGGAACCTTGCGCGGATTGAAAGATATATAAGCCAGAAAAACCCGATTATGAATGAACTCTAGAATACAAGCCCAAAATCTCTCCTGACTGGATTTGAAACGATCCTGACTACTTCTTACCATGTGTTGATCTTCAAAGCTCTGTTGCGGAAGATAAAAACTAAAAGCAGCTGTACAATTTTGGTTCCCGGTATTTGCGCGCAGTGTTTTCCCCACGCACGAAGCCATCCTAAGTTACATAGTATCGGAGCTTTCGCAGGCGGCTATCCGAATAATGGAATGACTTTTCAATTACAACACACTCGTCCGCCGCAGGACGCTTCATCTCGGGCAAAAATCGCATTTGAAAGCAGAGCATGACATCAGAATGTCAATACAGCAGTACACGGCAAGCTACCACCTTAGTTTCCAGACTCACATGCGTGCGCTTGGCTAAGTTGCTACCTTCATCACACGAGGGTGCCGGGTATTGTTCCGCCAATGATCGGTTGCCAAAAGAGAGAGCAAGTATTGTCGTTTTATGATTCTATATCTTCGTTGCCGGGCTCGTGAGAATGAAGAGTAGTTGTACACCGCAGATTTATGTATCGGCCTGGGCTTTTATGCAGAAGTTTTCACAATGCCAACATTCCTAGATGGTGCAATCAACTTTTCTCGTCGCTGGAAGGTGGACCGGACCGCCTAGGGCTCAAAATAGTGCGCCCTGAGGTTTGTTTGCTAAATCGGTCAATGAGAGAGTCGCTCGGATGCGTTGAGCAAATGCTGGATATGACCAAGACTTACATCGAAACGTTCCCCGATTAACCTTCAACTCTCGTTCAGGTCTTAACCGCTTCCTAACCACTCTTCTTAACCACTCTTCTTAACCACTCTTCCTAACCACTCTTCTTAACCACTCTTCTTAACCACTCTTCTTAACCACTCTTCTTAACCACTCTTCTTAACCACTCTTCTTAACCACTCTTCTTAACCACTCTTCTTAACCACTCTTCTTAACCACTCTTCTTAACCACTCTTCTTAACCACTCTTCTTAACCACTCTTCTTAACCACTCTTCTTAACCACTCTTCTTAACCACTCTTCTTAACCACTCTTCTTAACCACTCTTCTTAACCACTCTTCTTAACCACTCTTCTTAACCACTCTTCTTAACCACTCTTCTTAACCACTCTTCTTAACCACTCTTCTTAACCACTCTTAACCACGCTGTTTACTATGGCCAATAGTTAAAAGAGTTGCTAACTCGCGATGTCTGGCTTTCTTGCAATGCCTAAGCAAATGACCGTTGCCATCAATTAAGGTAGTACTACGGTTATAACCCACAGAGCCTATTCTTAACGAGGGACCGATCATGTAGTTGTGTCTATTTTCCTCTTTAAGATCACCAAAAGGACTACGTGACCTCTAATAGCCATAGCTATAGGCGCAAACAGGCTTGAGATATGGATGGAGCGGGAAGTGGAGTAATTTCTATTCTCCCTAGACTAAAAGGAATGTTGCTAACTATTAGCATCGTATATGGTTTATCCAAGTGAGATCGCACAGCCGTTTTGATTTAGAAGTGGAAATTAGGACCTCGAGAATGATAGATATCGTTGGGTGAGCCACCTCCTATACGATGGTCTTGCCTATCGCATAGTATCCAGAAAGGCTGAACCTATTTAGAGTACTGACGAGGGCGATCTAGGCCCTCGTGAAACCATCAAGTAGTCGTGTAGTTCGATAATTACCAGTCGTCTAAAGCTAGCATGAAAGGCTAAAGCGTTTTGGTGCCTAAAGCACCGCAGACTTGCGCCACGGGTGAGTAATTTAATAATATCCATTTAGTAGTGCATCCCTTTCCAGTTTAAGTAGCATTAGCACAAGCCCGTAGCACTGGAGATTCCCTGGATCAGGGATGGGCTCTTCAACTTTGTTCTTGGTAGCCATCACTAGAGAATGATGAGCAGTAGGTAACAGGTCACGGAGAAAAATCTGCTGTTACAGTCCCATATTGCACTTAGAGAACCTGATCGCTGTACACAAAGAAGCTCAAAGCCTGGTATAGCATCAAATGAAATATCTTTCTATAAAGTAGCTGAGCCCTAGAAGCTTCACGAATAAGCCCTGACATGCCCATGGTTGCGTTCCTTGACGATGGCATACGCCGTTTGGCCTTTCGAATCTTTCAGTCGCTTTTTCACACCTCCGCCGCTTCATAGTCTAATTGACCCTCCTCCCGTGCACGTTTACTAGGTGAGTGCATATCTGCCATTTGGTGTCTCAATGATTGACACGGCAAAGTGCACTCGAGCGATGTCGACCCAACCAAATCCTAACCAACAACTGGAGGTGCTGGAGAGAAACGAGGTCTACGAAGACTCAGATGAAGGCTTGAAGGCTTCCATTTCGCAGGTACCCTCGTTGTGTATCAGATGAAGGGGGATTTGTACCACGCGATGCTGAAAGCCAGAGAATTTTGAAAATATTATCCAAATTCCTAGCTCAGCCTACAATCCAAAATTTTCTACTGAGTTTACGCCAGCACCTCAAACCCTGCCGAACAATTACTTTGTCAAAAAGCCTCAATTGATCAGTTACGATCGAATCAGTCAAGGACCTCGACCTGACTCGATTGCAGAGGACCTCAAGGAAGCAAGAATTTAACGAAACTCTTAAGGCGGCACCCATGTCCCAACATTGCTACATATCTCGGTTGTCAGGTTTCTGACGGCACAATCACGGGCCTTTTGCCTTGAGATATACCCTCACATGCTGATGAAAGAGGCCAACCCACGCGGCCTCATGAAGAGAATACTGAGAAGCACGCGGCAAGTGACGGACTATAGTTGTGTTCTCACGGGCATCGAGAGTGGGGTCAAGCATCTTCATCCGCTTGGGTTGGTTCATAACGACGTCATCCAAGCAACATAATGATTGATAATCATCGGACAATTTTCATTGATTTTGGTTCTTGCCGGAGTGTATGAGAGAGCCTAGAAGATGCCATACTTACGAATTGTACGATGAGAAGGTACAGCATTCTCTTTTCTAGAATGACCTAAATGCCTTGGAGGAGATTCGCATCTGGCTCAGTACTAGTTCACCTGAATTCCAATTTGATGTCTAGTACTTTCGAGGTAGATCTTATCTCTGTGCTCTTATGCTGCTTTTCGAACCATACTCTCTCGGTGCGCTAATCTGTATCAAGATAGGATCGAAGAATCAAGACTTCCTATTGGTTTCATGCGTAGTAGCGATGTCTGTTCTTTTCGCCTAGTCCTGTTGCAGGTGATTTTGGATTGTAGCCAAGGCCTTTCTTTCAAATGCGAGTAATGGGCGCATAAATACTAGCCTCCCATCAATAAATCAATAAATCCGATAAGTTTTTGTGCGACACTTACTTAAGTTTATTTACATTCCATTGGTCTGCCCGAGGATACCAAATTGGTGTCAGCTAAAAGTGGAAAAGGCAGGGATGGCGGAAACTGTACAATGACGGTATATTACAGAAATATTTCTGTTTCAGTAAACTCAACAATTACGAGACTTACAGACATTGTGGCTGATCTGTCTCGCGATGGTGGCTGTGCAGATTGACCAGAAGAGCCGTAATACCTTACGGAGAGAAACATTGACGACATGTATCAAATACGGAACCAAACACCCATAACCAAGCTAATTAATGAAATGGTATTATCCAACCACGGTAAAAGCATTCAAATCGTCTCCGGTCATGATTCCAATCTTAACAAATTCCATTGCAAAACGCCAAAACAGGCCTTCAGAGGAAATGGAGTTGCTGAAGGTATGAAATCACGCATTGACCGCTGGTCCAGGAACAATCGTTACTGGAACTGTCATATAAATCTGACGTGCTCAGGGCATGTTATCGGCGACAAAATGCCCGAGGATCCGCCAGCCTCGTGTTTGGGGTTCTAGAACGGAGCTGGTAGGCTGAGGAGCATGGGGAGGGGCCCTTCTACTGTCTTAGATCTAAATCGATCAATGACCCAGATACCGTGCGTTCGTCCCATTGGAGGCGTCCTCCGTATTTCACCCAAGCTTTTTACTGGGGACCAGCACTATTCCAAGATGAGGGAAAGCTGGGTCCATCTGACAGTTCAGAGCGGTGTCTGTAAGTCAGCATGAAATGATACAAACTGAGAAGATGCACACCAGAAATATCATGTATCTTCTCAAAGGCGAGGGAAGAACGGCTCTTTTCCATCTTCATACGCATTCGCACCATATTTCCGCTCCCCCTTGGGGAAAGTGACGCTGCAAGTCTGGGCCCTTTTGGGAGCCGGAGCTCATACTGTAAAAGCCCACTATTAAGCTGCCAAGCTCGTGAGCCTCTCGAACCATACTATTGAACCCGTTGGTCCACCTATAATGTGGGAGGAGCAAGCGTCCGTAGGTCTTACTCGACTGAAGAACACGAGACTTAAAGTTTAAGGGAGGCCTCAAGTACGGATATGGCCCCTCTCAAGGTCTCAAGGAAGGACTTTTGTATCCCTATGGCCTGACCTTCGGCCTCATGAGTGATGCGCTGGAGTGCCAGCCGCCTGTTCTGAATTATATGTTGCCACTTATTTGTTTCAACAACTGCAACAATATTTCATTTCCGTGGTCAATACTGCGTTTCTCTCCTTATTGAAGATGCTCTTAGAGGTGAGAAAAATAGCATGTCTAGTATAGTGATCCAGTTAGCCGAGTGTTGTAATGTTGAGAGCTTTTACATACGACGCAGAGAGTTCTATCGTCGTATATGTGGTATTTTCAAACGTGTGCAGCCGCTCTGTCAATAGTCGCACTTTTATGTTCCAAAAGAAATCAAGACGATGTCAGTCCGGTTCGTGCATAGTATCGCTGGCCGAGTGTTTAGTCCATTCTCTGAAAGTGTCCTGGAATCTAACACCTGCATCTCCGTTGCTCCGGATTGCCAACCGAAGATGATGTTGGGATCCATGACCGAGCTTGCTAGCTTCCGATTGATCCAATGCTGATGACAGTCTCCCTGAAGCAATGTCAGCGAAGGTTCAACCGATGGCACAGTCCTGTTGTTAAAGCCTCGGTTGTACTTTTGGTAGCTTCCAGATTTTGCGTGGGCGTGGAGGCTGACAATGTTGATCGATTCGACTATCGTAAGCAAAAGAGATGCCAATCTGGAGTACGGTCAGTTGATGCAGAACGACGAGTGAATGAAGGCTGAACTCACTGTGATATATTCAAAAGCAGGCTTTTTGTTTTGGTTAAGTAACTTGGATGCAGAGGAATGATGAAGACCATTGTTTTCGGAGTAAGTGACTAGGCATATATATTCCCCTTTGAAATGGCATCACTTTAGGCAGAAATGCTAGGCCAAACGGGCGAGGCTTAGAATTCCTAGGATTAGAACGAAATAGCTATGAACCTTTAGAACCCTAGTAATACCCAGATGAGCTCCTGGGAGCCCGCGGGCTCCCAGGAGCTCATCTGGGTATTACTGTTGATGGTTTGTCTTCGGTTTACGACCTACTTAGAAATAGCGCGAAAGACATGACGTTATACGCTCAGAAACGCCTTCGACTTACACGCTCATTAGCGAGAGAAGTAGTTCATCATCGTCACCTGCTAAACACTTATTACTCTAGTTGTCTTGATACAGGGAAGGGCTCTAATCAAGGAAATTCGTCCAATCGCCCTCGCCCTGGTAGTAGTCCA
Organism: Penicillium rubens; assembly: GCF_028828025.1. NCBI lineage: Eukaryota > Fungi > Ascomycota > Eurotiomycetes > Eurotiales > Aspergillaceae > Penicillium > Penicillium rubens. The sequence continues at coordinate 2,862,461 of NW_026890601.1, read as the reverse complement.
AAGCCCGATTAGAGGATCGCCGGGCTGGTAAGCGAAGTATTCCGAGGGTATTCCCAGGAGCATAGGCTGGAATGGGAAAATGATGGGTCAATTGAATAGCCCCACTGCGAGGTTTTCACTTGGATAGGGTCGAGACCGCTAGGATGAAGGGTCACGTTGACTGCGCCAGTCCTTTTTTGATGGGCGATCTAAATGGAAAGGGTTGCACGTGATGGGATTAGCGTGTCGCAATTTATTGATGTAGCTTACTCAGGCCGCTCAGCCGTACACTCAGAGAGCACTCAGTAAGCAAATCAGGGTGCTCAGATGATGATCAGTGAGTGGATCAGGGGGCTCAGGGGATAATCAGGTGATGCTCAGTGAGCAGATCACGTTGATTATATAATGGCCCGTGATCAAGTCAGGATACTCAGGGACGTGCTCAGTTTTACTCAGTGATCAAAAAGCGGCAAGAGGTGAGCACTAAAACGGAAAGGGAAAGGTCTTGAGTGCCAGGCATTATCCGGTATGTATGTAGTTCGATATAGACACGCCTGCTTTGGAGCATTGGAGCGGAGTCTCAAGCACATGTTGGCGGGGTCAGCTGACAGGTCCCCTACGTCATCTTCCAAGCCCTCCAGGGCCCCTATTTCGATTCTATTTTTTGTGCCCAATCCTACTAGCAGGGGTTTGCTGTTCGGTTGGAATTTCTGTAAATGCAATTGGCCCCTTTTCCTTTCGGTTCAACGTACGACCTATCCGAGCAAAGTGCCCAAAACTCGGTTCTATTTTAAGAGTATCGGAAGATCTACTGCAACACGAATCACATCACATCGTATCCAGGAGCGGCTATAGTATTGGTTAAAGCTTGTAGCGAGCATTGAGCCACGAAAGTATAAAGACATCCATAAAGCCCATCCAGAAAGACCCCCATTTCGACCATCCCTTCAGCAATAATCAGCCAAATTAGCAGAATATCTCGCCATCTCGGCTAACGTCACTTGCAATGCCCTCTAACAAAGACCGGTTATATGTTGCTCTCCATGCACGAGGAGGCAAACCAACGATGCCAGACAAGGAAGACACGTGAGATCACCATCCATGATGTTGTTTAGCTTGCAAGCAGTAAGATTGATATATATCTTGACTAGGTACCATTGGTCCCTGATTGTAGGGCCCAAAGTTGAAACGGAGAATAGCACAGGATTCCGTTACCACGCGAACGAGAGTCCAAAGCTGGGCGGAGGCTCTGAGTGGCACTTCGAAGAGCTGGAGTGTTCGCTTGCCGCTACTAGCATGTTACTTGTTCGTATCATGGTCGGGAAGGTATTGGATGGATATCATGTAGCCGAGATTATGCGCAATACGCCTGTCCGACAGGGTCGGCCGGGGTGGAATTGTGTCGCGTGGGTAAAGGAGGCTTTGGAAACGCTCAAGGTTGATAACAAGGCTTTAGGCACGAGCATGCTTGAGTGGAGCATAGTGCGCAATATAGCAATAGCTTACTGCCAACGGAAGAAAGATCAGCACCGTTTTGATGGTCAGGGCAATTTTGATATGAGGAAGGCTCCGACTTATGACTTGTTGCAGCAGAAGGAGACTATCGCTTGAGCTATCGAGGCAAATTAATTCCAATATATCAGAAGCGCAACCGCTCTAGTACGTGATATCACCGTATGAAGAAGAGGTGGTATCCGGTATAAACATATAATATGCTCCGTACAACGATTTATATTGGACTACGGCCTGCATGGTTTAGCATGGAAGGAACGATAAGGAAAATAAGCATAAAAGGAACTTTAAGTCCCAACCTCCCCCCCCCCCCCCAATAGCTCAGATGGGAAGTAGACCCGGTCACATCCACGATACATATGCACGAGGAAGGCACCTAGATATGACACCTCTTGGAAGGCAGCACTCATTCTGAAATAGGAAGGAAGGGACTGCCACAAGGTAAGAGCGTCCCTGGAGTTCTATATAAGGAAGGAACGATAAGGAAAGTGAGCATAAAGGGAACTTTAAGTCCAGACATAGCAACCCCCAACCCCCATAGCTCAGATGGGAAGTGCCCCGGGCAGGGTAATGTTAGGTTGCGTGTTCGAATCACAGCTAGGTCGGGTTGAAGAACTGTGAGTCACGGGCTGACGACAGGGAGTACACCAACCCCACCTTGAAAAGGGGGCTCCCTGATGCCTCAAAGCCTGAGCGAGGCGCGTCCTAGCCGATGAGGAAACTGTCCCTAGCCTAGCTGTTGTGAAGATCCTTGGGGCCATTTTTTTTTATTTTCTACTTCGGGATCCTTTTGAAGCTATTCACACTTTTGACCCACCACCCCACTATAACTCCCACCCCCACAATTTATCTTCTTTCAAGCTTTGCATTCTTTTTGATATTCCTACAAATAGTGAAGTTGAGTTAATTACAGAAATTATTATTTTATTTTAAGTAAAAGTCTGGTTCTTTTTTTTTGGCGGATTCAGAACTAGACGTCTATTAGCCGTATCATCTAACTGGAGTTAATCGGGGTCAATGGGCTGTCGGCGGGGACCCGTAGATCAAAGTCAAACATGGCTTGCGTGGTATCCTGCGTAAGACACGTCGCGAAGAATTTTCAGCTCTTGTTTGCAGTTCGATTGAGTCATAGTCCCCAAAAAAGTAGAAATAAACAATTTACCCCCTTATCCCGGATTTACAGCACAACCATGGTTTATACTGATCCTCTTGACCACAATGGGGCAAGTTGGGCTTGAAGTACAATGTACTATGGCTTTCTTATTTCCACCAATTATATACCAGTAGCCATATCTATGGAATAAATGTAGCTGTAATAGCGAATAGTCCCAAATAGGAAGTCAGCAATCATCGTGACGTCAATGCTAAAGAAACAATTCAAGAAACTTGAACTTGCCTCATGGATTTATATGATCCAAGTATTAATTGCAGTTTGTGTCAATTCAAGTCTCTCGTAGCAAACACTCACCAACAATTCGCAAACACAACCTTGGAGTCAACGCACATACGGCAAAATGTCAAACTTCGAAAAGAGCTGTTGCAGCGACGGAAATGAACTCCCAGGCGATTCACGGACCATCAAGAGTCGAATCCTCGAGAGCGGAGCCTCGATGATCCAGGACTTCACGCCGGTGAAACAAATCTGCGCGCATCTCAATGCATTTCACAACTACGCCAACGATCCAACCCGATGCGTCGAGGCCAATCATTATTGCACTCACTTAACAGAGGGTCTGTAACAACATATTTACAGCCAATACAACCAAATGGTCCATGTGCTGAACACTAATACCTCATCCAGATATGCGCCAATGTCTGATCTACGACTCGTCCAAGGCAAACGCCCGCTTCATCGGCGTGGAATACATGGTCTCGCCGCGCATTTTCGCGACCCTTCCCACCGAAGAGCGTAAGCTCTGGCACACGCACGAGTTCGAGGTCAAAAGTGGGATGCTGATCATGCCAGCACCGGCTGGCGTGCCCGATGCTGTATGGGAAGCTGCCGAGACGGCGGAGATGCGGGATGTTGCGCCTATCTATGGCAAGACGTATCATTTCTGGCAGGTTGATCGCGGGGACACTGTGCCTCTAGGTCCGCCGCAGTTGATGGGCAGCTTTGTATCGGATGAGAGCGTGAAGTTGGCACATCCCGCAGGCCTGGATTCGTTGCTTGAGGATCGGAATAAGAAGTACGGGGTGGATCATCGGCAGAAAGCGAAGAAGAGGGAGGGCATCGAGCCGGTTGAGAAGCATCCGGGTACGTATTATGCTTGTTGATTGGCTTTGCTTGGACTTGGACTGACATGGCTGTTAGATGCTGATCACTGTGTCAGAAGCCACCTTAGTTAATTGACGCAGGGATAAATTTCGTCGATAGTGTCCAAAGGCTACAAAAAGAATTGACAGAGCATGAGAAATCGAAAAATGATAATCAATTGTCTAATTGAGATGTCTCCCCGCTACGCATGCCTCAAGAACCCAGTCCCATAATGAAATGGGGTCAAAGTGAGGCACACTGGGGGACAACCTATCTGATAGGCTGGTTGTGTTCATCTTGCTTCATTGTCCACACGTGCTCGTCCTGGTTATGTATTTCGGCGACGGCAAGCTCTAGCATTTGGAGAAGCGAATATCCCGAAAGGGATTGGGTAGGGGTAGGGGGTAAGGGGAATAGTATATGTAAAGGCTATCGACTGTAATCGCATCTCCAATCTGTAAAGATGCTCACGATAATTGAGACATGAACTGAGAATCCAGGTCCTTCTCAGCCCAGCACCCAAACATTAATAGGCAGCTGATGTAGCTGGAAGGCTTCTGGATACCAAGACCAATGTGACAGCGACATTCAATGCATCGCTGGTTTAAGACACAGCACACATTGACTGATGGTGGGAGAAGAGGAAAAGGCGGAGCAAAACGAAAAAAAAAAAAGGTATTTTAAAGGCTCCATATGGTCACATGACCGTTCCCGACTAACCGCGGAATAGTTGATGAAGCTCGATCTGAGAAATACCATGCTTTCAATTCACCACAGATGGAGCAATTAATCCGGTCTGTATTAAAGACTGCCAACCTGCGCACCATTGGCCGCCTTGCGCTCAATGGCACCAGCACGTTCTGTGCCTGTGCGCTGATCTGGGAGCACCTGATAACCATCCAGCTCAGCGAGGGCCCGTCGATGTACCCTACCTTCGACGTACGAGGTGACTGGCTCCTGATATCGCGCATGCACCGCAATGGCAAAGGAATTGAGGTCGGAGACGTCGTGCGATATGGTCATCCGAACTTTCAAGGCGTGCATGTGGCCAAGCGGGTAGTGGGCATGCCTGGGGATTTTGTCTGTCAAGATAAGCCGCTTAGTACGGATATTGGCAAGGAGGGGAATATGATTCAGGTGGGCTATGTCTTGTCTCTGATTGGATTCAATTGCTGACTTGTGGTGTTTGTGCAGATCCCCGAAGGTCATGTCTTTCTCGCCGGCGACAATCTTCCCTGGTCTAGGGATTCGAGGAATTACGGTCCAGTGCCCATGGGTCTCATTAATGGGAAGATAATTGCCAGGGTATGGCCTCTGTCGAAGATGGAGTGGGTGACAAATCCGCTGAAACCGGCGCAACTGGATGCCCAGAACATTTGAGGATTATACAATGTACATTATACCGGACAGGTGGATTGCAGTTTGCCGATTCGTGGCACTCGGGTCCATTTTGTTTAAGCATACGCATGGAGTTCGGATGGAAGGGATTAAATCAGTGTGCATATTCATACATATATCAAATTGTACAATACAAAGGCTTGAGAACAAACAAGATCAGCGGAACGAAGAGGGGTTGCGTCTCTTATATGGCAGAGGCTCGACTCTCTTGCGGCGCAGCTCCACATTGGCACCGTCGAATCCAATCTGCTTCATGACCTCCAAGGTGGTGTCGTCCCATTGGGTACGGAACAGGTGAGCACCGATGGCCTTGAGACGGTAACGGGACTGGAGAGTGCGAAGGAGGGTGGTGTCACGGTTAGTCTCCTTAGCCTTGACAGCAGCAAAGTCGAGAGGCTGGGAATCCTTCTGCTCCATGATGAAGAGAGAGAGACGGTGGTAGGGACTTCCCTTCTGGGCAACAGGTGGTAGCCAGGGAAGAACCACCTGGGAGTCTTCCAAAAGCTGTGCGAGATCGACCTTGGTGGAGGTGGCCGAGATGGGGACGTTGACGGCCAGGAAGTGAGTCTTATAATCGAAGTTGTCGTTCTCAACGTTCGGCACATCGGGGTCGACAACTGCAATGGTGACCAGCTTCTCACCACCCTCAAACATCTGCACGTCAAGTTTAGGTGCGTCTGTGCTGAGTTTCGCTTCGACGAATTCACCAGCTTGGACTTGTCGCTTGCCGAAGTACAACTTTGTTTCAACGATGGGGTCGCAGTGAGGCAGGACATCGGGAATGACCTTCATCTGGGTGATACGCTGGACCAGAATCTTGCGGCGGTATTCGCGCCATTTTCGGTCGGCCAAAAAGCGGTAGATGGGCTTGGACATGTCACCTGAAATGATAGAAAACGGACCATTAGCCTTGGCCCAATTTGATCAGTTGACCTAGAGGTGATTACCTTCATTATCTTCGAACTTTCGCTTGACCAAGGGGTCGTTAATATCGGCCAGAATTTTGAGGTGCTCCAGGTGTAATTGCATCGCAGTGACGCGAGACTTCTTCGCCTTGGCTCCTCCGGCCTCCTCGACGGACAAAGCCTCCTGCCTGGCAAGACGCTGCCTCATCGTCTCAATCTCCTTCAATTTCTCTTCACGGTCCGCAAGCAAAATCTTCCGGGCTTCTTGGAAACATTGGTAGGGTAGTTGTTCGAAAGGAATGTTGTCTGAGTTTTGGAGCGCGGCACGGCGACGACGAGATCCAATGGGGGTGGTTCCCTGTCGCAGCAATCGTCTTTCAAGACGTGGACTCGTCACAAGAGAGGGATCGGGTGCCTTGTGGAAAGGTTGGCTCGGAGTTTCAGCTTCGGCCTCGCGAACGCTGGCGGTCGACTGGAAGGCTCGCGTTTGGAGCTGGACCCCAGCCACGCCTCTAGAGTAGGTGTTGCGAAGGCATTGGAGCAGAGGCTTCGAAGCCAGCTCACAGTGGGCCATAATTCGAGAAATTGGGGGTTATGATGGGCTTGGCCTGAGGATCCGATGTTGTTGTCTTCCGGGGAACTTTTTCTGTTCGGTACCTAGTCCATCACGTGACCATCCTAGTGCTCCGGGGATGCCATGTAGAATATTGCGCAGCTCTGCTTAACATAGAAGGGTCCCCTGCTCGGTTTGTGCATTTTATCGCCTTCACCGTATAAATAACACCTAAAACCATTTTTTCCTTAGAAAAAAGAAAAAAGTAAGGGCTGGTTAACTAGTAGTTGAATCTACACTTTGTTGCGCCAAGGTTCTGCTGGCACCCACCGCCCGGGATCAACTTTTGCTCCATTCAAGCCTCCGGGCATCACCAACTTATACGTCGATCACACCGTGACATTCACAATGCCAGGCAACGATGTTATTCGGTCGCTGAGGCTGCTGTCACGCAGCTCGGGCGGACTCGTATCAGGCCCGAAGCAGGTGACGGTTAGTGCACTCCATGGATTCTGCTTGGTCCAGTCCTATAACGCATTTACTGACAGCGCATTGAATTATACAGCAACGATGCCTTACACGCTCAATGGCAACCGAGGCCACAACGCAACCCCCAGGAGCAGCCAAGGATGCCGTTCAGGTTGAACAAGCACAACGACCAGGCGGCCAAACCCCTGTTCAAGTCATGACCTACCGCTGGCCTGACTTGGAACCCCAACGTCTGGTCCACTACTCCCGGCGACTACTTCAGATGCCCACTCGCCACGATATTCTCCACCGCGCAGTCGTCTACGAGGGTGACAGCACCCGACAAGGTTCAGCCAGCACCAAGTGGAGGGACGATGTGCACGGTAGTCACAAGAAGCTGTACGCGCAAAAGGGCTCCGGTCGTGCACGTGCGGGTGATAAGATGTCGCCAGTTCGTCGAGGTGGTGGTGTCGCTTTCGGACCTCACCCTCGTGATTTCTCGACCGATCTGCCCCGAAAGATCTACGATCAGGCCTGGCGCATTGCCCTCAGCCACCGGCTTTCACGCGGCGAATTGATTGTTGTTGACAACACCATTGATATCAACGAAGCTTCGAGCCCATTCTTCATCAAAAATCTCATCCAAGCTCATGGCTGGTACCATAAGGGCCGGTCTACATTCGTTACACTGGAGCCGAATGAGATGTTCTCTGATGCGGTGGAAAAGTTTGGCAACCACGCACGAACTATCTGCGTCGAGGATTTGGATGTGAAGAATGTCCTGGAGACAGCGAGATTGGTTATTGAGAAGAATGCACTGCATAAGATCCTGCTTTCGCATTCGACGGACTTGCCGAAGGTGGACACTCTCTTTTCGCCTTCAGCAAGCGGAGAAAAGGTGTATCCCCTGAAATTTAGCCGGTTGAGGGCTACATGGGAGAACGTTTAATCGTATCATTCTCTGTTTCTGTTTCTTTTTCTCTTTTGGCATTATCTAGCTGTGTACAAATAGATCATCTAACTATACTTCGAACATTATCGCTTTTCAGTCAGGCTGGGGCTACAGCATATGCAGTACTTGAAATGGCTTTTTGTATTATATCACAGTCATACTATTTGCATCCATTTATAATAAATTCTAAAAATGACATCAATTGAGGAGATGCCTCCGAGATGTACCTCCGAGCTTGTCGGTTATGGGCGGAGAGTTGGTCCTCGGAGCGGAAAGAAAATCCAGCGAAAAACTCCCGAGGTCAGGGAAAGCGGAGAAAACACCTGATTGTCACCACATAAGCCCCTTCCCTGGTTCTCGTCATATTCCAGTTCCTAATGTTACTCCGACAATTCAATCGCATCTCCTCGCCGAGCTGGATCTCGCGCGTCCCTTCAGCAATGCCTCTACGAGCCAAGGTGACCAACCCTGCCTTTCGGGCAACAGCTATGGTACATACCCTGTTCGGAGAGAAAACCGATATCCAGTGCTTACTATTGTTAGATGTCGACTACACCTGATATCCCCAAAGAGCTCCCCGGTGATGAGCGCGATGATGTTCTGTTCAACTCAATCTACGGCCTGCGCAGCGTTGAGCTCAACCGACCCAAGAAGCTCAACTCCCTCAATGGCTCGATGGCTCGCAAGATTCTCCCTCGGCTGAAGGTTAGAATGGATACCTGGGACTTTAGAAACATACAATACTAAGCGTTGGATGAATAGGAGTGGGAGAAATCTCATCTTGCGAACATGATCCTCATCTCCGGAGCCGGCACCAAGGCTCTCTGCGCAGGAGGTGATGTTGCTGCCCTCGCGTTGCAGAATGAGAGTGGAGTGGAAGGACAAAAAGCATCGACAGATTTCTTCGGCCTGGAATACCGCCTCGACCACCTGATCGCCACATACTCGAAGCCTGTTATCTCATTTATGGATGGAATCACCATGGGCGGTGGTGTGGGCCTCAGCATGCACGCCCCCTTCCGAATTGCGACTGAGCGTACCGTTTTTGCTATGCCCGAGACCACTATTGGCTTCTTCCCGGACGTTGGCGGCTCGTTCTTCCTCCCGCGCCTGGATGGTGAGACTGGTACATACCTGGCTCTGACCTCGGAGCGCCTGCAGGGTGTGCAGGCTCTGTATGCAGGCATTGCCACACACTACTTGCACTCCAGTGTTCTGAGCAATGTGGCGCAGCGTCTTTCTGAGCTGACTTTCCCCGACCACGTCGAGCTTCCCGAGCGTTTGGAAATCGTGAACAAGACCATGGCTGAGTTCTCCCTTGGTCTCCCCTCGCTTGAGGAGGAGCCTATGCTCATGGCCGGTGGCCTGCGCACTGCCATTGACCGCTGTTTCAGATTCAACACCATGGAGGAGATCATCCAGGCTTTGGAAGAGGAAACTGAGCACAAGGAGTGGGCACAAAAGACATTGGAGACTTTGTCAGGCCGCTCCCCAACTTCTCTGAAGGTGACCCTGCGCCAGCTGCGTCTTGGTAAGAAGTGGAGCATCTCAGAGACCTTCCAGCGCGAGCACAAGATCGCTGGCAACTTCATGCGCCACCCTGATTTCGTTGAGGGTGTCAAGGCCCGCCTGATGTCCAAGCCTGCCCGCAAGCCTGAGTGGCAGCCCGCTACTCTCGGTGAGGTCTCGGATAAAACCGTGGACAAGTTCTTCAAGATCTCTGAGGGCGAGTCCCGCCTACCACTTCTGAGCCAGGGAGATTACAAAAACTACCCTCATGCCCACTTTGCTCTTCCCTCTGAGGAGGAGATTGAGAAGGTTGTGCGCCAAGGCCACTCATCGCGGAGACCCGTGGTCGACTACTTCCTCCAGAAATACGCCCACCGCGAGGGTGTGCGCCGAAAGGTCGTTGAGGTGATTGCCCGACGGACGACCACATCATCTCCCGAAGGACTCAAGTGGGTGGATTAAAGAGAGAGATACGGTCTATAGCTTGTAATTTTTATTGTTCGGGTGTATTAGAATTTAGTGGGAATTGGGCCCATATACCACATAGTATTCATTTCGTGAAGATTTGCGATTATTGATTATTTTTTGATTTCTCTAGTAGCACTGTAATATTGAACAGATGAACTCTAGTAAGACTTCAATATAAATGCATTCATTATATGTCTGCTATTGCCAACCTTTTAAGTTTCCACAAGGTCCTCAGCCCACCCGCGACATTACTGATCCGACGCCCAACTGATCTCAATAAAATCCACAAATACCCATCCCATCAGTCCCTTGTACATATGCTGTAAATCGCCGCGCCTTCAGATGGAATTTGAGAGTTCCCCAGCGCCTAGCCGGCGCTCATCAGAAAACGTCAACAATTCGTCCAGTGCTCTGTTACCCACGGCGGATAATGCTTCACGACCAAATGATACCCCAGCACCAGAAGCCCGCTCAGTACTAACACGCCTGTACATCTCACACACTCTCTCAACATGGAACTCACGCATGTTCGAATTTGGTGCCGTGCTCTTCCTAGCTTCGATCTTCCCGGGGACGCTACTGTATGCTTCGATATACGCCCTCGTGCGGGCGTTTTCAGCCGTCGCACTATCGTCCTGGCTGGGTGCGCAAGTTGATCACTCAGACCGGCTCGTAGCCGTGAGGCATTCCATTGGTAAGTTGGAGTCTTTGGGATATTTCGATATGCACCGAGTATCATGCAGCCCGATGGCTAACTGAAAGAGTAGTGTGGCAAAGAGTCCCTGTCGCGGTCTCGTGCTTGTGTTTTATAGTCACTCTGTCTACGGACTCTTGGGCGCTCACAATTGGCCTGTTTGCTGTGCAGGGTTTGCTGGCTTGTATGGAGAAATTGGCCGCTACGGCCAATACCGTGGCTGTAGAACGGGACTGGGTATGTACGGGGAATCATATTTGGCTTGTCTGGTTTCTTCCATGCATCCGATTTCTGCTACGCTAGGAAAGGACATCGCTGATAATTTGCCACTAGGCAATCGTCATCTCGAACAGTATCAATGTCCCTCGACAAGGTGAGAAAACCGAAACGACTTGGAGCTCTACAATATCTAATCTTGATCGAACCACAGACCTGAACGCCTCCATGAGACGGATTGATCTCTTCTGCAAGCTCCTAGCGCCAGTATTCATATCCTTAATCGACAGCATATCGACCCGATACGCAATTTGGACAGTATTCACCCTGAATACCGCATCTGTGCTGGTCGAATACATGGCCATTGCCCAAGTCTACCAATCAGTCCCAGCCTTGACCAAGACACAAGCTCCTACAACACAAGCAGATGATATAAATAACGAGAGCGACGATGCTCACCACAGTGCATCGCCCAAGGTACTCCACTCCTTGTCAGAGTCACTAGCACCTTGGAAAGAGTACATAGCCAGCCCAGTCTTCCTAGCATCCCTCGCCCTGAGCCTGCTCTACCTAACAGTCCTATCCTTCGGCGCAACAATGGTCACGTACCTGTTAAGCACGGGGTTTACCTCGTTACAGGTTAGCTACATGCGCATCGGCTCCGTGATCGCCGAGCTATCCGGCACATGGACAGCGCCGATGATCATGAACCGGATCGGTCCCATTCGGTCCGGGCTGTGGTTCCTGAACTGGCAGTTTGCATGCGTGGCTGCTGCCGCCGTGCCTTTCGTTGCTTGGGACTCGAGCTCGCGGTTCGTGGCGGGTACACTTATTGCGGGTGTTGCTTTGAGTCGGGTTGGGCTTTGGGGATTCGACTTGTCGGTTCAGTTTCTTGTTCAAGAGGTAAGTGAATTCGCTTAGCTTATTGTTGGTGGGTTGCATGTGCTAATGCCATTATGTAGAACATCCAGGAACATGCCCGTGCCCGTTTCTCCGCGACTGAAATGGCGCTGCAGAATGTTTTCGAGATGCTTTCTTTTGCTTCGACTATTGCTTTCCCGCTGCCGGCTCAGTTCGTCTATCCGGTGATGATCAGTTCTGGGGCTGTGGCGGTCGCTGCTGTTTGCTTTGCGGCGTATGTGCGCAAGGAACGAGGTCATCTGCTGCATCGATCGCGGTGTATGGGCGGGGATAAAGCGTCATATCAAGCAATTGGGTCTGGGTCGGGTTTGAACGTTTGAAGTGGTTGTAAGTTCTTGTATCATAGTTCGTTTAAGAATCTGTATATGAACGAGATCGTCACAAAGATAACCAAAAAGCAAAGTCGCTTTATATGAGCGCACCGCCAGACCATTAAAAGTGTTATATACATCTCTTGCCCAACGTGAACTTCAAATCATAACGAAAAAGTCCGAAAACAATTCCCGCCTCACACATTTCGAGTCCGCCCATGTGCTTGACACATCCTGCCGCCGAGTCATCTCCTCCACAAGCACGAGGACCCTATCAACAGCCGGGTGGCGAGTAACCGAAGGCGCCGAGTTAGTTTCATGAGCAGTTGCCATACGCTGAATCTCATGGACAATCCATTTGCGCTGATCATCCGTACCCTCAAGGCCAGCAACGAACAACGGCCATAGGAAGCTAACAGGCAGATGGTCCCGCCCGGTAGAGTCAACGGTAGCCAGTTGAATGATCTGATCGATGGCGCCATTGACGCGATCTGTGCGAGGGTATATTGCAAACGCCACGCGATGCAGGTAGATAAAGTTCGCTAAGAAGTTGGCCACGTATTGTCGGAATGTGCGGCAGATTTCCGACGCCACAGGCGCACACAGGATATCTGTTAGGGCTTCTGGTCGGCCGTAGACGTCTATTACTGGGGGACGGCGGTGCCAGAGTGTTTCGAGGTCTGCGCCGACTTTGTGGGCGAGTTGGAGTACTTCGAACTCGTCGGTTAGGGTTCCGCGGCTGCGGTGGTGGAGGTCGATGCAGACTATGCGTCGGACGACTTGTTGGGCTTGTACGAAGAATCGTAATGCTGGGCCTACGATTGATTCGTAGATGAGGTAGTTTGGGCTGAGGAATGGGTCTTCGATGCTGGCTTCTTTGCAGTTGTCTGTTGGCGCTTTTGTGTGAGGTGTTTGGGAATTTTGCGTATCTAGTCTATGTTCTGGGATGTTGCCGAGCTCTGTGAGAGGATCGCCATCTCGGCCTGCGATCAGGGACTTGACATCTAGCAGCGAGACCCATGACACTAAGAGATGACCGAGGCCGGTCCAATGTCGGGTACGATTATGGAATCGTTGTAGTATAAGGTATCCGGAGTGAATATAAGAAGTTCCGGTACATATTTCGGGAGATGAGAGGATCTGGGACAATATGAGCCAATTCCACTCTATTGGAGACCAAGCAGAACATACCTCGGATATCATTAAGAGAAAGACAGCAGCAAAAATTTTGATGAGTGTAGACTCGGTCACCTCGCCATGAATACAAGCTTGGATCTCCGAGCTGGACAGTCTATAAAAGGTCGGCGCCCAATGCCATTTTTTCCCTTCTGTCATCGCTTTATGGACATCTGCATAGCAGTATACAGCATTCAAAAGCGGACTAGAATCTCGTGCATGAGCCAGCAGTGCTGGTCGCATATACTTCCACTCGATGTTTACCGGCGCAAAAAGAGCAGCCGGCGGGTCAATAGTCAGAAAGTGCTGTAGCAACTGGTCCTCATATGAAGTGCCGCCTGCATCGCACAAGCTGCCCCGTGTAGTTGGCACGTCTGCGCTGTCAATCGAGGTCCTATCAACAAGTGAAGGCGATGTATCCGGAGTAAATGGAATTCGGCGGTCTGCTGAAAAGTACCCTTCATCCATGCCTGGTATGAGTGTTGCGGGTAGCGACCGCAACGCCGGACTAGCCGTGAAAGCCATCGAGAGCCCGGTTGTCAAGTCCAGGTGTTTCTGCTCAAGGTCAGAGGTGACACCGCCCATAAATCCAAGCATGTCAAACTCGGAAAGATAGGAGTCCTGGTCTGTAGGGAGCTGTCCAAGTGTGGTTGTCGGCGTTGATATTGTGTGGTGGCCGTCTGCACGAAGCACGGTACTGAAGAAGTTGATATCGGGAGAGCGGGATGCTGTAGCGGCTGCAGCGGACGGGCCTGAACTGTCTATATCCGCTGGGTTGTTGGGCGATGCAGTTATATTGTTTGAAGGCCGAGTTGATGACCCCCACCCGACGCCTGGGGCGGTAGGGGGTTTATAGAGACATTGTAGACGCAGTCGGTCGCAATTAGAGCAACCAGGTTTCCCTTCATCGCACCGGACCTTACGGGCCCTGCATGTTAGGCATCCTGTCCGTCGACGCGGGCCCGACCTACCAGCTCCCCGGGCTTTTGGTACCTGGGAAGGATTCACGTTAGTGTCAGGAACAAGGCGAGGAGTATACAAATTACCTCCATGATGGACGAAGCCCCAGTGTAAACCCAGATTGCACTAGATACAAACAAAGTACATAACTACGTATATGTCCATATGGGTATGAACCGGATTTTAGGCCGATGTGAATTTCCCGATCGGGGTGTCCCCGCTTTATAAGAGGGTCATGCTACCTAGCTAGAGTATCTCACAGCACCTGATTACTTAGTGACCACTACTTCCCGAGGTCTTTCTCCAGTTAATTGTACTAGTACCAGTCAGGTGATAGTCGGTGATGCTTAGGGTATGCTTTTGCATTTAGTTACCTAGGTAGGTAGCACTTCATGTCCAGGAGGTCGGATGGGCAATGTTATAGAATACAAAGCTAGGCGTTTCCATTCACATGGCATCAATAAAAACTTTGAACAGAAAGTACTAGATTATTACCCGGATACGTTTTGGTAGAGGCTAAAGAGAGATAGTTATGTTGCCTTCACTAATTTCGGTTGAAGAGTGTAAAATGACTATCAAAGTAGGGTTGTGACTGATTTAACTTGTAAACGGGTATAGAATAACATAATAACCTTTGGAACTGTCTATTTTTACAGAATAAAACAGGGTATACTCCGGAGATACTCCGTAGAACACCTGTTAATTGCCCTTTTGAGGTTTAGCGCTGTTAAGCTGTCTTTCTCCTCCGTTACTTTTCAGCCGCACACTACAGTTTGTTACCTCCACGTTTCAATAGGATCTAAATTATTTGGCATTACCTAGGTACATTACATAGTACATTACATAGTACTTGTTCTTTCAGTCCATTTCATGATTACCCGAATGTCCCTTTTCCCTTGACATTGTTGATCTTTGCCTTGTCCTGCCAGGACCGTGCTCAAGTGGGCCCATAAGACGGCCCCGGGGTTTTGTTCCCGTCTTATGTTGAATCTCCCTTTGCTCAATAAAGCGTTTATCATGGTATTCGCCTTGAAGATCCAGAACAAAGCTCATCTTGAAAGAATACACATACTACTTTTGGCTGGACTAGAAGGCTATCTGTTATGTTATGGTCTGCCTAGGAAACCTTCGCCAAGACTTGATAATCTCAATGCCAAGGCGGCACCAATATAGTCCTGCAGCTGTTTTGAGCGCAGGGTCCCTTCTATTAAAGAAAACCTGAGGTGGGTTAGTGCGCTTTACCCTTCTGTCTGTTTTTCTCGCTTTGGCAACTTAACTCCAACATTTTCCAGAGGCCATTACCTCCTTATGTCCCATGTCCCTCGCCTTTGCTTAATATATGTCACGCACGTTCTACTCTTCTTAACCAACCTTCGTTTGATATTTGTTTTCTTCCCTTCCTATAATGACTGCCAATGGTCCCCCGTTTGGATTCGCAATACGCAGAAATGGCTCCTGCCTAAGAGACATAGGAGAATGTGACACCGACGCAGGGAAGGATCCTGTAACATCACAACATTTTTTCCGATGCTGCCCCACCGGCGCAACGTGCAGCGATGCAAACACAGGGTTGTGTTGTCCGGATGAAGAAGACTGCAGACAGGAAGTCAGTAACCCAGCACACTGCGCCAACGAAACCTGGGATCTTTATCGAAACTACGATGGCGGACATTTCTGTTGTGAGCAGGGTCAATACGGGTTTAATAGGACTCAGGGCGGGGTTGGGTGTGGGACAGAACAAGAACTTATGATTGAAAGTAGGACGTCACTAAGCCCAGTTTCACTTGGTAAGATTCAAGTCCTGCTTAAACTCGACATGCGCCCAGTTCTGATATAACCAGGCGCGACCCCAACACCGAGCAGCTCCCCGATATCGAGCAGCTCACCGACTTCAAGCAACTCCCCAACATCGAGCAGTTCTCCGGCATCGAGTAGCTCCTCCAGTTCAAATGCTGGCGCTATCGCAGGTGGTGTGGTTGGTGGTGTTGCCGGGTTAGCAATCATTGTCGCCTTGCTTTGGTATTTCATGCGTCGTCGCCCACTGAAGCAACAACCACAAGCGCAGACCCCCGTCACCGGAGCAGCAATGTTGCAGCACGAGTCTTTTCAGCCTCCCGGCATACCGAGCGAGTTAGATGGCAATGCTTCTGTGTCAGAGCTACCTAGCCACAAAGAAAATACTCTCCACGAGTTGCCGGAATCTGCAAAGAGTCGATGACAGAGTATTACCTTTATCTTAATTTTCTCTGACAGAGCGCTAGATGATGATTTTTTGTCGATGATAAACCCTAGGCGCTCCGGTGTTTGGCCATCTATTTCTGCAGAAATCATCAAAACAACCTATATATGCATATACTTGTATTCCATGCAGAAAGTATTTGATCAGGTCAGAATAAGGTCAAAGACGTCAAATTGAGGCTTGTTCTGGCGTGTTGATACATAGACAACTTACTGTATTCCTGGACCGCCCTACTCCAGCCTTTGTATACTTCTGACAGATTTATATACTTCCTGTAAAGATAAATACTATTATCTCGTTAATATCATATCGTTAATATCAACTTACTAAACCACCCTCCTCCTTCTCAGATAACTTCCTCTGTACAAATGCCTCCATTCCATTCCTCTCCTCAACAGTCAACAATTCAATCCGATCTTCTAAGCTCCCCTCCCCAAAGAACCTCTGATCAATCCTCGCCCAGTAGATAATATCAAAAGCCCAACTCCTCCTCGCCGCATAACTAACCCAGAACCCCCCATTATCCCAGCTCTCCCGCATATGTCCAGAAAGCCGATTCTCCTCACCAATAACCCCACGCCGAATATCAACATCCTCTCGCATGCGCAGCTCCTGCAAGAAAACCTCCAACCGACTCTCATAAACCCTCTCCCAGTCATCAATCCCCTCCTCCCAGTACTCCGGCCTCTCAAGCAACAGCCAACACGGCGGACTAAACACAAACTCCAACGGAGCAGCATAAGCAAATTCCCAATCAATAGCCCCGGATACCGTATACCCAAAGTCCGAGTTAGCAAGCACATTCGCCGGCCTTAGATCATCACAGAACAACCTAAACCCGCAATCCTCACCAGCCCAACAAAGCCTTCCCTCCCTCGCAAGCTTCCGAAACAAACACCGCGCAATATACTTCATCCTACAGTCCTGCGCATCGTCAATAGCATCATTCCGCTGCGACGCAAGATGCGTCATATGCAACTCGGCAAGAGCAAGTAAATACGCCCGCGCAGTGCCAAACGTCTCCGTCACGCCCGGCAAATCCCCAACCGAAACACCACCAACCTGCACAAGCTCATTCATATTGATACTCAACGGCCTGTGCTCGACAACCCACTCGTCATCGAACTCGTCGTCCGCTGCATTAGATATACATCCAATACGAGGAAACGAGTGTTTCGCCACCTGCAGCAACAACCCGCCCATCTGGTTATACACGGAGCGGAGTCTATCCTCGTCGATATTGGGATCGAGAACAGGCCGCTCTTCGTCCGGTATTCCGGGCGTGTTCAGCGCATCCACCAGATCTGCGTTGTGGTCGATATACTCCATGATAATGAAGGGGCCTAGGTGGTTTGGGCTTTCGTCGCTGCTGCCGTGGTACAGGACGTGTGGGATGCGGATGCCTGTGTGTCGCTCGAGGAAGCGCATCACGGATACTTCGTGCCGGAGCTTTTCGTCTGGGAAGATTGAGTAGCCTGGGATTGGGAAGCGGATTATGGCTGAGGCGCCGTCGATGAATCGTAGGCGGATTACCATGTTGAAGGAGCCTTTTTGTGGGGGGAAGAGGTGGTCTGATACGCCTTGACGGTGGGTTTTGATTAATGTGGTTATCTTTTTCAGGGATTCTTCGTTGAGGAGGGCTGTTTTCCAGGTGGCGAGTTGGGCGTCGCTTTTGTCCCAGGCTACTTCGTCGAAGAACATTAGTTTGCCTTTCATAATGGGCATTCTTGGATATTCCTGGCATGGGGAGCCCTGGGTTCAGGGGGAATGTAAGTCTATTCGAGACGGTCTATGGTGAATTGCTTTACCCCGCGGTTACTCAGGAGTATCGGCGAGTTGCATATTCTGAAACAAAGGACATCTGGAAGTCATTTTCGATTTGGTCTGTTTGGAAAAATTCGAACTATGAAAATCCCGCTCAGAAAGGCTTCACAGTCCGCTGAAACCTCGGCGGTTGACGCGTAAACTTCTCCGGCTGGTCTCTAGCTCCATCTTTCCAATAGTCAAACTCCATCCACGCATTCTCAGGCATCTGTGCCTCAGTCGCCTCTAAAAATTCCCCAAGATCAGGACAGAGCGGGACAACACCCGTCTCAAGCACATACTGATCCCAGAGCTTAAGCAACTGCTTCAACTTCTCCGGCTCGGCATCTGACAGATCGTGAATCTCCCCAGGATCCTGCACGAGATTATACAACTGCCACTTCTCCGGACCCTTAGGCTTAGGAATAAAAACGATCTTCCAGTCCGCACAACGCAGCGCAGCCCGTCCACACGTCTCCCAGCCCTGAATAAACTCGGCCGGATGGATCCGCTCCGCCTGACCCACTGCCCAGGGGTGGAAACTTCGTCCGCGCATCTCAACAATCTCACGACCCTGGTACGTCGGCGCTGGGTGCTTGATCCCCGCCATATCCAATATAGACGGTGCCAGGTCCATAACCGTGGCGAACTGATCCGTGATCCCGCCCTTACCGGCCGAAACGTCTACAGGGCTGATATTGAAGTTCGCAGGGAAGCGACAGGTAAATGGGACACGCACGCCACCCTCGGTGGTATACGCTTTATACAGACGCGACGGGGCAGTAGCAGCCTGTGCCCAGCGGGGCCCGTACCAGATAAACGAGTTCCCGTTCCCGAGGTTCTCCAAGCTGTTATCGTAGTATTTCTGCAGATGGGGCATAACGCCGTTCTGGACCATGGGATAGGCCTCGTAGGCGGCGCCTTCGGCACCGTTATCCGACATGAAACACACGAATGTGTTATCCAGCTCGTCAATCGACCGAAGGTACTCGACTACCTTCCCAACATTTGAATCAATGCACTCGACCATCCCGGCAAACACCTCCATCGCCACCGCGGACTTTTTCTTCTCCTCCGCGCTGTATTCATCCCACTCCTTGACTTCCTCCGCTTGCACCGGGTGCGGCTCGACGTCGTCGCGCACCATCCCCAGCTCCTTTAAACGCTGTAGCCGCTTCGCGCGGAGCACATCGGGGCCTTCGTCGTATACACCGCGGTAGTGGTCGATGTACTCGCGCGGGGCTTGCAACGGCCAATGCGGCGCTGTGAAGGGGAGGTATGCAAAGAACGGACGGTCACCTTGTCCATCAGGGCCGTCGCTGCCGCCGCTCGCTTTCCATTCTTTCAGGTAATCTACCATCTTGTCGCCGTAGCCATCGGACGAGTACCAGCCCTCTGGGAGGTGGCGCACGTACTCGCCGTCCTCCATGTGCAGGGCGATGTAGCTGGCCTCGATGAAGGTCGGGCACTGGTCCTGGTCTTTTAACTCCGGCTCGTAGGCATAGTGGTTTGAGCAGGCGGGTAAGTGCGCGAATGAGCGCTCGAACCCTCGCTTGTGTGGGGAGCGCTCTGGAGTTAGGCCCAAGTGCCACTTGCCCGACATGATGGTGTGATATCCCCCGTCGCGTAGGATCTCGGGGAGTGCCACGACCCGCTCGTTGAGGTAGCCCTCGTACCCGGGCATGCCGCGCTGGGGCGCGGTGCTCATGGATGATCCTTTAGGTCCGTTCTGGCCGGAGATGTTGGTCCATTCGATTAGATTGCCCAGACCGGCGATGTGGTGGTCTGTGCCGGTCATGATCATGGCGCGCGTGGGACTGGGTGTTGTGAGTTTAACTGAGAGATGATAATCTCAGGGAAACTTACGAGCATGCTGCCGCTGCATGGAAGTCAGTAAATCGGAGTCCCTCTCTGGCGATTTGGTCGATGTTGGGCGTGCGGATTTCTCCGCCGAAACAGCCTACATCGGAGAAACCTAGGTCATCGGCGACTATGACGAGGAAATTGGGACGTTTTGCCATTTTGAAGGAAAATAGAGAAGATGAGGGGCTTAAGGGGTGAGTGACACGCCATGGTTATATCTCCGTAACCACAAAGGAAATCGCCAATCGGCCATCGGCCATCGGCTCGAAATGCGGGGAATTTGAACTCCACATTTGATCGACGGTGCCCAGGTGGACTTGGAAGCCAATCAGATGGGAAATCACGCAATGTCCTGGAAGTATAACAAAATAAGAAAACAAGAAAATGAGAAAATACCAAAATACAAAATACAAAATACAAAATACCACCCTGGAAGTCACGCAACCCCCAATGACATAATCCACTTATCCGGGGTTCTCCACGTCCAGAAACAGCTCTCTACCCGACCCGTTTTCCCTCTTTTGGATCTATGACAGTTCTGATTCAATAGTTTACATCTACACTTGTCCCAATGCAATGGCTATATCTTCCACATCCCTGCCCACCTCCAGTGCATATACATATAGCCCCATCCATATATTGCCATTCTCTAATTGGTACAACACTCTGAATACTTGGTGGAACTCAACACCCACAATCTCCTACTCGCAGCTCGCCCAAACACCACAGTTAGAGCCTCCAGACCCAGCTCATATAATGGAAACAACACGGCCACCAAGACCCCACTGGCGCATATACTGGTTCGCTCTCGTACTCTGCTGCGGCGGAGCTTTGTTCGGTTATGACTCTGGAGTAATTGGTGAGTGACAACTACATACATACCTACCTATCCAACCCAGCATTCCAGTCCCATCCAATCCATACAAATTCATACTAACATCCCACAGGCGGCGTCCTAACCTTCCAAACCTTCGCAACCTCATTCTCAATCCACCCTTCAGAAAAAACCCGCACGAGCGCAATCGCCGTCGGAATCCAACAAGCCGGCGCCTTCGCCGGCTGTTTCCTAATCTGGCCAATAACAAACCGCCACGGACGCCGTCTCGCCATGGGCCTATGTTCTCTAATCTTCAGCGTGGGCGTAATCCTCGAGACGGTCGACTCGCATTCCCTCCCTCTATTCTACGTCGGACGGGTAATCTGCGGGCTCGGCATTGGCGGGTCTGCAACCGTCATCCCCATCTACATGTCGGAGATGAGCCCGAAGGAAATCCGGGGCCAGTTGGGGAGTTGTTACCAGCTCACGTACACGGTTGGGATCCTTGTTTCGTACTGGGTTGATTATGGGGTGAAGGGGATGGGAGACGAGGCTGGGCCGCGGCAGTGGCAGATTCCTGTGGGGTTGCAGCTTGTGCCTGGTGTTCTGATGGGGGTTGGGATGTTTGGTGTTAAGGAGAGTGTGCGGTGGTTACTGGGTGTTGGGAGGGAGGCCGAGGCGTGGGAGTGTCTTGTTTGGATTCGGGGTGGGGAGGGGGAGGGGGTTCGGGGGGAGTTTGAGGATATGAGGAGGGGGTTGGAGGAGGAGAGGGATGAGAGGGATGGGTTTCGGGTTTGGGAGTTGGTTGAAGCGGGGAATTTGAAGAGGATGGGGATTGCGGGTGGACTGTTTCTTGCGCAGCAGTCGACGGGGTCGACGGCGTTGGCATATTTCGGGCCGCAGTTTTTTGAGTTGCTTGTTGGGGATGGGGATCGGACGCTTTTGTTGACGGGGATTTTTGGCGCGATCAAGGTCGTTGCTTGTTTGGTTTTCGTGGTGTTTTTGTCGGATCGTTTTGGGAGACGGCCTTTGTTGGCGGGTGGTGCGGGCTTTATGGCGGTTTGTATGATTGCCACTGCGGCGGTCGTGAAGACTTACCCTCAGCCTGGTGATGGGACGGTTACTTCTTCCGGGATTGCCACGGTTGCCCTGATATACCTCGATATCATCGCTTACAACTTCAGTTGGGGTCCATTGCCGTGGCCGTGTGCGAGTGAGATCTTCCCTACGCGCATTCGGGAGCCTGGTGTTGCGTTCGGTGTTGGATCGCAGTGGTTGTTCAATTTTGTCTGGAGTTTCTCAACCCCGTATATCCAGGAGAGCCTAGGATGGGGTACATTCTTGCTCTTTGGCCTGCTGGATGTGGTGATTGTGGGCTTTACTTACTTCTGTCTGAAGGAGACAGCCGGCAAGTCTCTCGAGGAGATTAACGGAATGTTTGATGCTCGTCCGGATGCTGAGCATGGGTGGAAAGATCCTTTGGATGATGCTACTGCACCACAGGTACCTGATGAAAGGTATCAGGATGCGCAGATCGAGAATGTCGAATCGGTATCCAAGCATCGGACTGCACATGTCGAGTCGACCGGACGGTCTTGAGTTTAGGCTAGATAGTTCTATTTTCCTATCATAAAGACCTATCGATAGAAACCAATTCATTTCCACCTGCCATGTAATAGAAGATACATCTCAAGGCAATTGCCCACAGCAACAATCCACCCCCTAGCCAATCGCCCTCAAGGCAGCTAGAACTGAGAATCAAACGCAGTAATATCAAAGAAGCTTCCGTTTACTCAAGCCGGAGTCAAAACGCCAGACACCCTCCAGTTCCCACACTGGATCGCAATTCAAAGGTTTCAGAAATCCACATTCAACGCCAGACAGACCTGCTGCCCCCGATTACCTCCACATAAAAGGTCGTTATCACATAACATCAACTTCCGTTCAACTCACACATTGATCAAGTCATCAAAGGATGCATCCTCTGCCGAGAAGGAATAAGACCCCTCCGAGACAAGCGAAGCCTCCGACTCGCGCCGCATCTGCTGCTCAAACGCCTCCGCCGCGGCCGCGGCCGCCGGCTCAAGCTGCAGAGGATCATCAAAGCCAAACGACATCGCCGTCGGCGCGGGCGCAGACGCAGACACAGGCACCGAAGCCGTAACCGGAGCCGGGGTAGGTTCGAGCGGGGAAACAGAAACAGAGGGGTTATCTGGGATTCTGACAGGCGATTCCGGCAGCGTCCCCGCCGACGGGGCGCCATCTTTATCGGTAATTTTCTTGACCATCTGTGCGAGATGGAGCTTAATCGGCTCATCCCCACACTGAGCATGTTTCAGCACCTCATTCTTCAGACCCAGGATCTCGGAGCGCAGTCGGGCGATCTCCGCAATCAACTGTTCCTTCTTCTCGGACTGCTCCTTGAAGCTGAACTCGAGGTGCTGGGTGTGCTCTTTCTTTTTCTGGCGACACTTGCTTGCGGCGAGACGGTTGCGCTCGAGGAACTTTGCGCGCTTGGCGCGTTCGTGTGGGGCGTCGTCGAGATCTGGGCTGAGGCTTGCTGCGGCAGTCTTGTATTCGCGCACGCGCCGGCGTTTGCTCGCGGTTTCCATCATGTCGAGGGACAGATCACCCCCTTGATCATCGTATGGGGGTGGGGTTGGTTGGCCATTGCGGACCTGAGCATTTTTGAGGTCCCGCTCGAGTGCGGAATTGGCAAAGGCTGCCGAGTCGGCTTTGTCCCAACCGGCCATTGGGGAAACTGGGCTCAGACCCCAGAGTTGGTCGTCGTCTGGAATAGGAAGACCTAGGAAATCGCCAGAGAAGGAATTTGTGAATGGTGGATCGATGATATTTGCAAGGCCTAACCCTGATGATAGGCCTGTCACAGATTTGAGGTTGGTAGACATGTCAAGGAAGCTTTAGAGAAACTTTTGTTCCTTCTAAAACATGGAAGAGTAGAGAAAGTAAGAGCAAGGGAAGGTAAAGACAGACTCTCTTGCCCTAATAGCCCTAACCAAAATTCAACTGAGAACCTTGGAAAGTCTTCACACTCTTTCTGATTCACCGATTCACCGATTTACTCATTCACGGGAGAAGATGGTTTGGTCGGTGCCTGAAGCAGCGTATTGAGTCCAGGTGCGGTCGACCTGGTTAGAGCCACGGTCGGACAAGACTTCCTGCGGTCCAGAAGATCCGGGCGAATGGCACAGATTGAAGGATGTTTTTAGTGTCACCATGGGAAAGACTTAAGGAAGAGTTAAGGAAGAGTTAAGAGTTTATAAGGAAATAGGAATAGTAAAGAAGAATAAAGAATGGTAAAAAGGATGGATTTTTATGCTGCCAAACCACCCCCCTTCAGACCTAGAACCCTCCAAAACCCAGACCCTTCGAATAAAAACAATCAAGGTAACAGATAGAAACAAAAAGAATGGGTATCCAACGGGATTCAATGCCGTCAAGGGAAAACCAGGGTTGGGCTGGTGGGGAATGTCCAGGGAAGTATAGAGCTTCTTCTAGAATGCCAATCAGAGACCAGCTCATATGAAAACAGGGAAAACAGTAAAGGGAAACAAAACAAGGCTATTCCCTGCCCACCACATACCGTCCACGAGTCCAGTGTTGCAGCTGTCGGTGTATAAAGTGCCAATTATTGAGCAATAACCCCGCCACGCGTTGATCCTGAATGTCCTTTTCCACCTCTGTTAAGGTCTCCCGAATCTCTTGCCCCCGGGGCCCGAGGAGGAGCGGTCCAAACACCCGCACCAAATCTTGGAACTTCGGACTTGCCACTGGATCACGGAGCTCCATCCCGGCATCTTGGGCATCGGTGTCTGCAGTCACCGCCATGGAAAGTAGCCCAAATACCGAACAGATCAGATCGCGCTGCATCTCAGGAGCAAGAGCAATGAGCGCAAGACATATAAGCTGCACTCGGGCAGCAGTCGATGGGCTCGCCTCAGAGATACAGTCTGGCACCCGGAGGAGATGCGATTGATCTGGAATCGAATGATAGTACATGTCCCTCAAAACGCGGTAGAGCCGGACACTCCCGAGAATCCCGTCTGGAAGCCCCGCCAGCACGGCCTTCAAGGCCCAGGCCACACTCAGCACGGGCGCCGAGTCCTCACGGAGCTGGGGCATGGCAACCACACGCATGGTAAGGGAAATATTACACTCTTCTTTCTCAGCCTCGATCACTTGGCCAGCAAAGTGGTCATATAGGCGAATGGCGGTTTTCAGATCGCCGGGCTGGATGAAGATCTCGGGAGTGTCAAGACCTGCAGGAACCCGGGTCAGTCAAAGTCATGACGTAGAAGACGCCGCCACCAACCATATTTATGCAGAAACATCAGCGTTGCCACAATGTACGCGGGCAACTGCGCGGGACAGGGGGCCAAGTCTGTCAGCATCAGATAGCCATGCCCTCCAAGACGGGACAAAGTCTCGATCGATCTGCCCTGCAACGAAGTCATCGGATTGGGACGGTGCATATTCGCGAACGTTTTCATCCGCCGCAGCTTAGGAGCTGGCGCCAAGGGGGTGGTGTCGGCCTCCAAACTGGATCGCACCTTGCGAACTTTGCCCAACAATCCAAATCCACGACGACTCGTGCCCGGTTCCTCCATGGGCGGATTGCTCTCTGGTGCTAGAATCTAGTCAGTGGCAACCCATGCACAAGTAGGGACAACCGTACGTGGACTTGGAGTATCTTCACCTGGAATGGAAAGCGGGATACTAAACTGAGCTGCCATCCGGTTGAAGGCTGAGGTGGCCTTGGCTGAGTCAAGCGTGCTACTCCAGCTTGTTTGGCTGTTGGCCAAACTTGCCCTCCGGGAGCCCGGAGGTTCGGGCTCGGGCTCGACGACTGGTTCGATTGTGTCGAACTCGGTCTCGGCGATAGGCTCCAGCGTCCCTTCAGACGCCCTTGATGATTCCTCTCGGCTCGTGCCGGTACTATGTCTCGAGGCGCCCGACTTTCCCTGTCGCGCGTCGGTGGCCTTCTCATCCGAGAACGGGTCCGAGCCTTCGGGGGCATGAGTGTTGGCATTGGGGCTACTATCAGGGGAATGCAGCATCAGTCCCGGCCATCCCCAATCCTCCATAGGTTCCTGAATAGGCATCGCGATGTGCTGGGCAGGGTCTCGGCACACAGTATCCTCAGTCTGGCTGGACTCCTGAGAATGGGTCGTCTGAGTGCTGACCTTCCGCCCCTCCTGCGGTTCGTCGAACCTGACAGACTTGCCTGTAGTTGTGGATGGCTCACCAGCAGCGGTATCTGGTTCAAAGGGATTGGAGGACAAAGGTTTCGACTTCGGCCTCTCTTTGCGGCTACCCTCCTGCGCAGCTTGAGGTTGTGTCTCTGTGATGGGCTCATCTTCCTGGGATAAGCTGCCGCGCAAGCGGGCAACCATTCTCTTCAGACGCTTGGTGCCATTCTTAGACCGAGGAAGCGGGCCAGTGTCTTGGGCGTGTTGGGCATTCGACCCAGTTTCCGCATTGTCAACGGGGGCTACTGTGGCAGAGCCATGTGGCTTGTTCGCAGCGCTGGATCCCGCCTCAGTTGTAGGCTCATTGCGTTGTAGTTCATTCGAAGCGGATTCTGGCTGAGGCTTCAATGGATCTCCCTCAGAAGCTAGACGCCGTCGTGGCCAGGCAGCACGAGATGCGGCAGGGTCAGGTGTCTCAGATCTGGACCGGAACACAGTTTTGAGACGCCGCATGATTATGTTTAGATAATGTATATGAGAGGAAGAGATGGTGATGAAGTAAGGACTAGCATGGAGGCCCGGGAAGTGACTTGGTCAAGGTCTCCTGGAGGAAGGAGCTTAGATAGACGAGGAAGCTACGCCTTACCTTATATAGCCAACCTTCAATGTTGGAAGAACAATAGTTAAGATAATGCTTCAAATTGACATTCAAATCTCCCAGGTCTATTTCCGTGCCAGCACTGCTCGGCAATAAAAAAAACAAAAGAGAACACCGGTTTTGGAAACAATGTCATTACCTCTGTACATTCGTAAAGTCCAAAATCAAAACAACCCAGGACATGGAGTCATAGCCTCGCCGGGCCCATGTGCTCCCCAGGCAATTCATGTTAACTTCTGAGGTTTCCCTCAGAACAGGATCAAAACGCCGGAACCATGCAAAAGTGAATATGTATGGGAAAAATCACGTATCTCAACTCGAGGCCGATCATGCTTCCTCGTTCTCACCCTCGAGAAGAATGTAGTGCAGGATATCACTCAGAGTCAGAACGCCCTTGAGCTTGAAGTGCTCATCCACGACGACAAGACGATGCACTCGCGATTTGCGAATAGTATCAAAGATCGTATCTAGTCCATCATTCAATGAACATGTGTAGATACCCGGGAAACCCTGCGCAGGAGATAAGTATCAAACTAATACCACCAGGAACGGAAGAGACATACCGGAGAACGTTTCTTCAATGCTTCCCCGACTGTAAGACTCAAGTCATCGTAGAAACCGCCCTTAATCAAGGTAATAACATCAACCGACTCGAATACGTTATACACCACGCCTTCCGAGTTCACAATCGGCACACTGGATATGCTGCGTTCGACCAAAATATGGATGACATCAATGACCGGGGTATCCATCGAAGCCGTGGCAACGTTATCATACGATCCAAGCAAGAGCTCACCCAGCGGACGACGCAGCTGCTGCGTATCGGGGACATTGACGGCGACGAATTTCAGGATGCGGTATTGCGTAATGACGCTGAGAACGTGGGGCCGCTCGGTCTGGCTATCGCTGGTAACGAGGGGGATACGGCGGGCGCGCGATTCCAGCATGCGCCGACAGGCATCGTAGAGAGGGCGCTCCGGGTCGATGGAGACGGTCTCCGGCGGCGCCACGCCTAGCGCCTTTTCAACTTCTGTATGTTCCCGTTAGCTGCGGGGTGTACCTGCAGGAACGCGGGCGACACGGGGGCCCAACGCACCTCGCAAACTGTCCAGGCGGAACTGATCAATCTGGTCCAGCGCCGCGGGGTTCTGGAAATAGTATTGGATGACATTGATGTAGTCGGAGGTGGTCAGAAGACCTGCGAATTTGGACGCTTTGGAGTCCCACAACGGAGCTGAAACGATGCCTGTACCTCCCGATTCCCGGGTTCACAGTCAGCTGGAGTTCGGCAATTTGGTTGCAAGGGAGAAAATCGCGAAAAATCCGTACCGTTTTGAATCAGAATGTTCAGACTCTCCTTGACGGAAAGCGACGTATCGAAGATGATGAGTCGGAAGCTGAGCGGCAGGACATCGTAGGAGTTTCGGGCCTTGAGGAAATCGCGAATGGCACGCTGTTTGCGTGTTAGTCAAGATCTGGATATGGCCAGGTGATCTGGTGACTGGTGAACCCATGCCGAAACACGTTCACAATGTCCGATCCCCATAGTGTCCAACGTCAGATATAAAGAGGGGTTTCCCCTCTTTGGAAAAGCAAAAGGGGCAAGACTTACAAGGCCCTGTCGCTCTTCCCGATCGATCGCTCGCTCGGAGGCCATTGGGGGGCGTAGGTACGAGGATGGGCTGCACGAAAGCCGCGTGACCAGAGTTGAAGGTCCCGAGTCGAGGATCTTCCGCCTTTCGATATGTGGGGGTGGGATCCTACGCAACCAGATTGAAGTTAATACGTAGAGCTTAAAGGAGATTAAACGGAATAATTTACATGTATTATTTTTCAATTTCATATCAGATTATCATATTCAATTATTTTATACGAGTGAGGGGCAATACGCGGACTATACGGGGACATTCAGATGATTGTCCAACGATGGTGGGAGCTCCAAGATATACCGCCTCATATACCGCCTTTTGATTCTGCCCATTCTAACGGTTGAAAACTCCCCCCACATTTTTCCTCTTTCTGGTTTGCAACGACACAGGAAGTGATGTCCTTACGGTGTTTAGATCCGACCTTGCAATGCTTCAATTTGATCCAGCACGACATGGTGGAGCTTTGCAAGGCTCGCAATTGCTAGACACTCCTATTGGCTTGGCACCGCAGACCTTCGTTGAAGTTGAAATGCAAGTTCTGACCTCTTCGCTTGTTGAACTTACACCCTGTTTTGTCGAGACGGCTGTTATTAAAGCAGATAGCATGGGAGCTGCGCGCCTGTCAGGACAGAGGATGCGCCGGTATTTGTTTTTCGGTACTGCGCTGGGTAATGACCGTCTCTATGTCGCCCAGGAAAAGGCTGGACTCATTCGGCACATGCCCGCCTGAACTTCAGGTCTACTTCCATATGTCTGCATCTCACCACATTAATATTAACCGATGTATCTTACTCCCTCACATCGATAACAACAAGCGTTCATTCTCCAGCATACATTGTCCTAGTAGACTAAGGTTGCTCTGAACTGGTCATGAGCCTATTAAGAAGGCCTTCATCATCAGCGGGCTGTTCTCCATCGAGACGATACTGTCATGAAGGACCGAACACACCGCCCCAACAAGCCCAGCCAAGCGCTTTCCGCGACATGGATATATACCGGTGACATCGACACATGCTTTTCGAACATCAAAATATTGGCCCCAGACGTGCTAGAACCTCCCCGTCCATGGACTCATAACGTCTAGGAAAATCTTCCATCTGAACTGGCAATTGGGGCAGCCACCGACTTCCGGATGTAGAGCACAATATCCGAAAACATCTCCTTATCAGGGCCAAACTCATGCAGCTCATAACCCTCCATCATTGCTCTGACTCGCGAAGAGTCAGGATCGGTGCTGGTGAGGGTATTAACTGACTGAACAGGAGAGGGCAGAAGATGACATGATACTCACAACCCTTGCTCAAGTCCATCGCAAAACGCGACTCGACACCAAATAATCACGGCAGGACGGGAAATGTCTGCGATAATCTCCTTGGAAGGCACATTCGATGCTATCGAGAGCACGATCGAGTGCTCGTCCACCTCGAGCCAGCCACGCGGATCTTCAATCATCTCGATGCCGGCCTCGTCCAGAATCTTCTCGTCTACCTCGCTGTAAGCTGGTTCTTGTGAATAACATAAGACTTTTTCTTTATTGTCTCTTTCTTTCAACCATTCCATGATGGTAACGAGAAGCGCATGCTGAGATGCGGATCGACACCCATCCTCCGTGTACAGACTGCCATCCTCATTGAAATATTGGCGGGACATCGTGCCAAGAGAAAACGCGATCACCTTGTTAATATCATGATTCTTTGCAGAAGATGATAGAATTGTCTTGAGATTTTCACACGCTGGGCTCTCTTTCCATTCTTGGGCCTTGTCTTGGAAGGTCTTTGTGACCACTCCAAAGTCCTCCAGGGGGCCACGCCGTGGAATGATTGTCTCAGTCTTGCTATCCCATTCGTATGTCCGATGCATGAGCTTGATTGGGCAGGGCCTCCAATGGGAGAGGGGGTAATCTCTCCGTTTAACCTCGTTTCTGAGGGATGCTCGACAGTCATAAGAGAGGACCAGTTCCTTGCTGAATGATATCAGTTCTCTTCATAGCACAGATGTAGCTATCAACGGCAATGTACTCACTACACGTATTCGATATCAGTATTGTCAACCTGCCATTGCCTAACCTTTCCCTTCTCAACCTCGCATTCAACAACCGCGCCGGTTATGTCTTTCGTAAGTATTTTGTCACCTAGGGCTGGGTCTTGCTTGATCTGATCCCATATATCTTGGATTAAAGCCTTGGTGAATAAGGGCACTCCGGATTCGTAGAGTCTGTCGATAATTTCTACCGCCTCCTCCAGGGTTGGGGCCTCGCCAGGTTCAGCCAAGCGACAACGCGTATATCTGTAGTCAAGGTCTAACCGCGAGACTCTTTCGGCCGAGGGCTCTGAATTGGTTATGTCGCCCATGTTCGCGATGTGGCTATACCTAAGCACTTTTGGATGGCTTTCAGGACTTTGGAAGTTGGAAAAGAAGTTAGTATTTTATTTTGGGGCAGTACTTGTAATATAGCCATTGCGGCTGGCGCCTAAGCCAGCGCATCCATCACACTTGCACCTACATATCACATGCGGGGCGCGTCCACTAATACCTATTACTCGGGGGCGTTTTTTGTGATTTCTAAGATACTATTACAGGTAGCCCCTGAGGGGAGAGAAAGCGCTTAAAGAAATGAAACACGTTTCTATACCCCCCAACTGTCTACATAAAGACACCTAGAATACCCAGAGAGACACCTGGCCTAACTTCTCACGCGTTCCCTTGGAAAGGTGGCTCATCCTTCGTCCTCCTGATATAGACCACAACCTGCCTAAACTGTAATCCCTCAGATTCAAATGCATGTTCGACGTACCCCTCCATCATTTTCATCGTGCGTTCCGAGTCAGGGTCAAGCCTAGCATGCATCCACGTTAGCGTTGGAACCAAGCCCCATAGGAGACATCAAACCAATTCAACACAACACTCACAAACGATCATTATTCGTTTCTTCAACTTCCAACCAGATCACAATAGCAGGTCTAGCAATATCCGCGATGATATGCTTCACGGGTATGTTAGCTGCTATGGAAAGCACAATCGACTGCTCATCGACCTTGAGAAAGCCGTCCGGATCATCAACAACTTGGAACCCGACATCGTGAAGGATTCGCCTATCGACGTCGGTGTATTCCGGATCCTGCGCGTAGCAGGAGAGCTCTTTCTCATCCAGCCCGTTTGTTTCCAGCCAGTTCTTTACGGTAATCAGCAACGCGTGTTGGACCGCAGAGTTGTATCTGTATGGTCGGGACAGGCTACCGCAGGCAAGCCCGACGACGTTGTTGATCTTGTGGCCTTCGGCTTCTTTCAGGATCTCCTCGAAATTCGCACGGGTCACGCTTTCTTCCCAGGACACACACTTTCTTTTGAAGATATCCCGCGCGAACTCGTAGCCCCGGACTTTTTCTTGGTCCACTGGGTATACCTGGTGTGTCACTCGCAGTGGGGTGAGGGCCGAAGCTCTAGTGCAGTCGTCAAGGATACTTTTTTGCACGTCCAATTTGAGTTTCTCTGGATGATTGTATTCTATGGCAAGGTCCTTGCTAGATGGTATTAGCTCTCGTTGTAACAGACCTACCAGTAGGTAAATAAAGCGCGAGGTGAACAACTTACTAGATGTAGGTGCATTCCCGTTTGAGATGAAACTTGTCACGGAAGCGATGCCCTAAATTCACCGTACCTTCGAAACTAACGCCGGTGAGGGACCTGACGGTGATTTTGTCCCCCTTGGTTCGTTTGGTCCTCACCTGCTCTCCGAGCTCTTGGAGCGCCTCTTTGGTAAAGAATGACCTGCCAGATTTAGACCATCGGTCTATAAGCTCCGTTGCCTCCTCTTTTGTTATCAGCAGTTCACTGGGATTGGCCAAGTCGGTTGAAGTGTTCGTCAAAACTGAATCCGGCTTATGTTTCAAACGCAAAGGACGTGATCTCACTGCAAGCATAGTGGTAGTAGTTGAAATAAGTCTTGAAGAAATCAGTATCTGGGTTGGTGGTCAAGAATCTCCTGAGGACCCAGCTCCGTATTTATACACTCCGGAGGAACACAGTTAGAAATCGCATGTCATAACATCTAATAGTACATAGTAAGTGCATCACATCCTCTATTATATCTACGTGGCAGATTTGCATCCACCCGGTAAGCAGTCCGTGTCCAAGTGTTTCAGTTATTCCTGTTCCTGGTGTTGTTTGGACGATAATCTGCGAGATATGACTTCGCAACAAATAGGCTGATAGCAGAGAGCCCTTAGACCGAATACCTACAAGAAAACAGGGGTGAGAAATGACTCAAAACTACCAATCATCTGAATAACCCCGTGGCAGCCTCGCGGACAACACACTCAGCCCTATACTAGAAGGATTAGAGAACCGGGAGACTCGAGAATCGTCGTGTACCCTGCGCCACGTAGTCACAGGTATAGCACAAGAGATAAAGAAAGTGTGATGCTGGAGGAATGGGCGAATGTGAGTGGATAATGTGGAAAGGCGAAACTCTCAATGAGTTGGCAAGAGCCATCCGTTGTTCTCTCGCCTCATATTAATCGAGGCCATATATACATGGCCATCCACGCAAAGGCAACACGAAGGAACCGACAACGTGTTGATATACAGGAATCATTGGACAGGTGAGGTCAACGAGCCTTTCCAATCGACCTGTAGACGACGTGTTGAACTGTCGTTAAAGAGGCTGCTCGTGACTAGTAAATCTAAAACTACCAAGGAGGACGAGAGAAGCAAACCCGAATGAAATCATGGCTATCATATGGTATGGCTCTAAAAGATAAATATCGAGAGGCAAAAAGAGAAGAGAACTAACCAAAAAGGAAACCATGTAACGCCGCCGCAGCCATGCAAGGTATCATCGCGAAGCACATTTTATCCAAATTCCAGACCAGCCAGAACCTGATCCCTTGGGAGGTAAATACATGAGAGAAGTGTAAGAGACGAATGGAAGCCCAACGAAGCTCAGGACCGAATATCCGTAGCTGGGCCTAGAGGTGTCCGTGTAACTTGAATCGGTAGATGCATGTGTGGTCAGCACCCCAATTTGAAGTCACTCGGAAGACAACCTTGTCCACACGGATGGTTGACACATCGACGATGGTGTTAAGCTTGAATGCCTGCGCGTAGTCCGGGCTGTGGAGGTCGTACTCGACTTTCCCGATGCGGTAGAAGTTGGGGCCGAGAATTGGGTCGTCTGAGTAAGCGCTTGGAGGCTCGAAGGGGTTGCTCCGTCGCAATAGATCCATCACCAACGCGTGAAGCGAACCGATTCCAGGGATCAGGAACCCTCCAAGTCCAGTTTCGCGGGATGAAGGGGCCTGTGTTGACGGCGGTTCTTGTGTTACCGTCGCATCCCCGAAGAGTTTCATGAAGCCAACCCGGCCAGGTCTAGCCTCGGGGGTTGGTTTGGCTTTGACTGGTGCTTTGTGGGGGTTTACTTTGAAGCGTGCCCACACTTCGATTGTTCGAGGGGCCGCCTCTGGTTCGAGAGAAGCGCCCACCGGAATGTGCTCAACTATCAATTCTTCTGCCACGATGTCGCGGCCGAGAAGTACAGACAGCTGGCTCGTTCCATTTCTAGGGGCACTGCACCAGCAGTCGCCCACCTCTTCCCACGTGGTAAGCGCAGACATGGGAGATTGCGGTGACCGGATGGGACGCCTGGACACAAATGAACTCGCCCAGAGAAGTGCTCGGAGAGAAGCACCCTGTTTGGGACCCAAAGTCGGTGAAGTTTTCGCCGGGTCAATCATTGCCCCCAATGCCACCGAGAGGAAATTTACCTTATGGACCGGTTTTCGATGGAGGCTCGCATCCGTGGGCGTCGAGTCATGAGCGTTGGAAAGTGACAATTCTGACCGAGCCGAGCTGACCTCATTCGACAAGGATGACATCTGAGCGTCCATTTTGGATACCTGGCTCCGAATGCTATGGAGAACATCCGGTTTAATTATGGTCATGTTCGAGGAGGAATCCCAATCCAGAGCACCATGATCTAGATAATCGCGAAGCTTCGCGGCAATCAGGGGCACGAAAATAAAGCTCAGGAACAAAAGCAAATAGAACGCAGCCCGAATCCAGCTTTTTCGGCGTACCTCGGTGGGAGGTTCATTTTCATGGCGACTCTGTGGCTCCTGGCGTCGGGACCGCACTGCTCCTAGCCATCGACGTAAAAAGCTTTCCTTGGGGACATCGGGCTCGAAATTGTTATATATTGCCGGATCAAACTTGACATCCTCTTCGTCCTCCTCGAGAACATTAGCCAGGCCAGAAATTCGTCGAGGGGGCGCTGTGATATTGCGTCCATGTTTGCTTGGTCGTGTTCTTTGTAGATCATCTTCGTTAATATCACGTTCCAGATTCCAAGACGCCACAGAGGCATTATCAACAGAGCTGTGGCGGAATGGCGAACTGCTACCCAGAGGACTACGAATGTGAGGAGATCCCATCCGTTGAAGCGGCGATGGATAAAGCGGAGAGTTCGATAAGTGGCGTTGCAGTGGAGGTTGGGCGTCAGGACTAGAGTCTGTAGATACCGAATGCGGAACAGGAGGCGAAGGGGTTTTATCGGAGTGTTCATCTGCTGCATTATGCAGCGACTGCTGGAGCTGGGTCTGGTCGGGTGTTGGCTCACGCTTTGACTGGCGTGCCTGGGGGGCTTGGTTCTTCTTTGTGGCGGCTGTTCGCCTCCGAGCAACATCAAGCTGGGCATTGAGTGTTCCAGCTATCTGATCAATCCCAATGTTGGGCCGCATGGACATGCGCTGAGGTAATCCTGTGGTAGTAGCAGCGCCATAGTTGAAGGATGCTTGGACTGGAACACCGGGCAAAACAGGCCCTTGCGCACGGTCGAGTATGGACTCAAATTCTGGGTCCTGATGTGGCCGTTGAGGAGTCGCGCCAGCCCGGCGTGTAACACGTTTGGGCGGCATCTGTACTTTTGACCTCTAGACTTGATTTCAAAGATAATACTTTGTTCTTGTTTGTGTCTAGTTGAGATATCAGCTTTGGACTGGAAGGGTAAAGCAAAACAAACCCAGACAATGGGATATGGTCAATATATCAATTGGAACCTTGGAAATACCAAACAACGATTGAAACCGAACATCGACACCTTCATGTATCAAGACAATGCGACATGAACTGGAAACGGTGTCACGAGAATGGAATAGTGCAAGTATGGCGGACCAGGGCCAATGCCACAAGTATTGACAAGAAAAGAAAAAGGACAATAATTCAGACTTACCACAGAACAGATTGAAAATGCCGACTCCGAAAGGCTGTGTGTAGATGCCCTGTAGATCGCGACCCCAGAGAGACGCGCAGACGCGACGGGAACGTGACTTGCAGCGACCAGCGACCAGCTTCCGAGGGTGATGTGCCCGAGAGATCGAGGAGTTGTTCTCGCTTTGTTTTAAGAAGAACAAAAATTTAGGCCTAGGTATCCAGGAATCCGGTGCGACGACTCAGGAGGTTGAAGTGAGGAAAAGTAGATGAGGAAAAAGGGTGGAGGCGTGAAGATCACTGAAGAATCTCAACTCTCGACTTTTTTGGGCTGTTCTGTATCGCATTGGAGACTGGAATTTCATGTTCTTTATATTTCCGCTGTTCTTTAAAGACTACAGTCTCACTTCCATAGTCTTTGTTGTTACTCTCTTTGTCAACAATTGCGCCTCGGACTGCTACGGTCTTGCTATTTTTGTTTCAAGTCTTGCCCTGTTTGAAGGACTTTGTTCTTGTATACAGAACAACCAACGTGGTCCTGCTCCTGATTCGGTCGCTACTAAGACATAGATTGAATACTATACAACGGTCGCAAAAAGGCTGAAGTGAAAGCAAGATGTGATCCAAGTGGTCTTACAGGTCTAGCACGTCCAGGCAGCCATAGTGCCATCTTTACGTCCCTCCACAAGGTAGCCATCCTTAAGACGAACCCGCTCAACGGTCGCAGGGGATGACTCGTCATCGTCAAGCCCAACACCTGGACCACAGTCCCAGTGGTTTCCATCGGCCTTGTCGTAGACCTTGACCACATTCTCTCCGGCAGCGGCCACGATTCGTTTAGAATCGAACATCATGTCGGTGATGGGCTTGTCATAGGCATAAGCGTCGTAAATAGATCCCATACGTAGATCCCAAATCTATGAACAAATTAGAAACAAGGCCTAGGCGAGAAAGAAAAACTGGACTGCTTACCCGAATGCTGCGATCGAGACTGCCCGTGACCAGATGCACATCGTCAAATTGGAGACACGTGACCGGCCCCGTGTGTCCTACAAGACTCCGGTGGACATGACCACTGCGCAAATCCCACAGACGGACCATGCCGTCTGCTGTACCGCATGCCAGCGCAGCGTCAAAGCACTGCACTGCGCCAATGAAGTCGGCTGAAGCATCGGGCATGCGACCCGATGGTCTCCAGTCAGAGTCACCCATCATGGAAGACGATGCCTGGGCGGACGCCCACAAAACGTCTAAAGTTTGGACACAGCGTCCTTTGACTAAATCCCATTGTCTGAGCGTCTTGTCTGCAGATCCTGAGATTAGGGTGTCGCCCTTGAAATGGAGCGCTGTAACCTCGTCGACGTGTGCCTCTAGCGAGAATACATTACAGTCTTCGAGGTTCAAGGACGGCGGTACTGGGAAGTTGTGCTCTGCGCCTCCCTCCTCTTGGTCACGCTCGTGCCTGTTGAGGCGCCCGTCCCGGGTCGCGGGCCGAGCACGGCTCAGGTCCCACAGCTTGACGGAGGCATCCATGGACCCCGTGGCCACGATGTTATCCTCCACTTGTAGGCAGCGAACCGAGGCATTATGTCCCTCCAAGAAACCGGAGCATCGGCCGACATTCATGTCCCAAACTCTCACAGTATCATCTAGTGCAGCGCTGACCATAGTTCCAAATGGATAGTCGAAGTCAATAGCTGTGACCATGTCGGTATGTGCTTCTATTTCCTTGATCAAAGATCCCGGGGCGAAGTGCTCATGTAGAATTGGCATCGACCGTTTCCCTAAATTTGCTATCAGTTGAGATTCGCGTACCAGACCGGAGAATTCCATACTATTAGATCGATGTCGTAGACTTTTTGGTGAGGGTGAAGGGATTTTCTCATAGATCGACTCTGACATGAACGAAGCGTCCATCGCTGGATCTCCCGACGACGCAATAGAACCATCCTGGCCGTCTGACCGCGGCGTCGCAACTGGTGTTTCTTGTGATTCCTCTTCTGGGAGATCTTCCAACTTATTATCTAGATCCGTCACTGTTCCATCTTTGTCAGTTATTTCGCCATGACCCCATCTGTCTCGATGTGATGACCCACGTTCTTGCTCCAAACCCGCTTCGTCCATTTCCAAGCCGGCCAATCGATCGAGAACAATCTTGCGCATTTTGTGCAAGTTGGCGACCTTGTTATCGATTTCGTGGATCTCCGCGCTACACATGTTCTTCCGGATTCCCATCAACTCCAACTTGCGACTCAGCGATTTCCGCTGGTCCTTTAACCCGGCCGGGCCGGCAGTCAAGGTTCCACCTCTCTCGACATCCTTGAGAAGCTTCCCCTTGGAGGTGCGCCTTCGGTGTCGCTTCTTCTCGTGTTCATCTTCGGGGACGGAGGCCTGGAAGCCTTCGAAAAGGGAGTAGGAGCTGGTGTCTTCAGGGATGTTGGCGAGAAGATCATCCGGGAGGGAGGAGAGGGCACGGGACTGGATCTCGGTAGTTGAAAGCTTTGAGCGGACAAGGTCGGTCGGTGTTGTTTGTGTTAAAGAGAACACCTTGCGCTGCGTGGCCGGTCGCCGCAGCTCGCGGTGGATGTCGGTCATAGCATTGTGCAAGTGGGTGGTATTCGGTTCGGCCGGTCCCATCAGGTGTCCTGCAGTTGTTGTGACTTTTCGTCCGAATGCCTCGATATGACGAGTCTGAAATCACCGCAGATGAAATCCAATCAGCCTGCAGTTTGGTGGGGGGCGTCATCGGAGAGTGGAAAAAAGCCTACCGTTAAGCCGGTGCCCAGAAGGCCATCGCCCTCGACGATGTCTGACAGACCCGACGGCGAGTCGTCGCGGCGCTGGTTCTCCATGAGACGGAGAATGTCTGGGCTCAACCAAAACCCATGCGATACGAGGAGAGGAAAGTTGAGAGCTTGTGGTAGGTTGAAGTAGGAGACTTGGTGTCCACGCGAGTTTACCGCGTTCCCCGGGTACTGCCGTATGGTACTTTTACGGGCTGAAACCAGCCTATGTAGATACTTTCGCTTTCGACTTGTCCGAATTTGACTTGAATTAATATCTGATCAAAGTCCAAGGATACATATGTATTCATGTGTGGGTTTTAGATCGATTTGTGGTATCCCTGCAAGTGCCTCGGTCGCATATGGCCCCAAAGTACCAAATGCGAAGATCTTCGTAACGCTTATAGTACTTGTTCACCGGTCTTTCTATCTGTAATTGGTGGGCTCTTCATATGAGGAGTGAGGTAGAGCTTTCTAAGAGAGCACATTCCTTTTTTCCCCCTCTTCTGCGACGTATAAATGGGGGAGACAAGCGGAGTGGATTTGAAGTATCCGAAAACAACTTCGCAGTCCCGCAGTTTCTCTCCATCTACACTTCACCACAAATCAAGCCATGGATAGCGCCATTGACCTCTCCGATGCCACCAAGGCTTTGGACCTTGCTAACATTCGTTTCCAGTTAATGTGAGCTCTAATCTTTCCTCCAGCTGAAAAACTCCCGAAATATCTCCCCCCGCCCCCGCCATAGCCTTATTATACCCCGAAACACTACACTTCTATTGAACCCCCAAACCCCACACAATGAGAGCTGCTAGCTGATATTCCAGGCCCTCAGTCGACTGGAAGACACGATTACCTTCCACCTGATCGAACGGGTTCAATTCCCACTGAACAAGACTGTCTACGTCCCCGGCGGCGTTAAGATCCCCAACAGCGAGCTCAGTCTGTTGGACTACCTGCTCCGCGAACAAGAGCGCATACAGTCCCGAGTACGCCGTTACCAATCCCCCGACGAGTACCCCTTCTTCCCGGACGTGCTCGAAGAGCCGATCCTGCAGCCGCTGGAATACCCGCGCATTCTGCACGAGAACGATGTCTGCGTCAACGACGTGATCAAGGAACGGTACATCAACGAGGTCCTGCCGGCGGTATGTCCCGGGTTTGGACGGGAGGATCGTGGCGAGACACAGGAGAACTACGGTTCCGCGGCGACCTGCGATGTTGCTTGTTTGCAGGCGCTGTCGCGTCGCATTCATTTTGGAAAATTCGTTGCTGAGTCGAAGTTCCAGAAGGATCCTGAGACTTTTGTTCGTCTGATTAAGGCCGAGGATCGGGCCGGCATCGATGCTGCTATTACCAATTCTGCGGTTGAGCTGAAGGTTCTTGAGCGTTTGGGTCTCAAGGCGAAGACTTATGGCACTGATCCTGCTTTCCCTGATGAGAACGGTCCCAAGATTAACACTGATGCCGTCGTTGCTATGTACAAGGTGCGAAAAAAAAAAAGAAAATGTGGGCTTTTGCTTTTGGGTGCATAATTGCTGACTCTTGTGCTACTTTGATAGGAATGTGTCATCCCGTTGACCAAGATTGTCGAGGTCGAGTATCTCATGCAGAGACTCAAGGGCACGCAATGGGCATAAGGAACACTTTGACATAGGTAAGGTTATGATATGATCAATTTATCGAAACATCGAAACTCAGCATTATATGAATTATGTGAATTATATGGCCGGCGTCAGTCTGTCCCCAGATATACAGAAGAAACTAGAACCGAATAAATTTTGTCGTAACTGGACATGAAATTGCACCGGACTACAAAGTCGTAATATTAACTACGACATATATTGCGTAAGAGCCTTAACCATAGGCTCGAACTGAGCCGCCTCAATCAAAATCAAGCTACCTTTCGTCCGGATACCCAGCTCCTGGAACGCACGTTTCGAGTCTGAGTGCCCTTCGTCGGACTTATGGGTGTATTCAATAGGGCCAGCACAGAGCGCATGGCGCTCCACAACCTCGTCTTCGGGGTGGAAGAAGAAGCGCTCGGCCTGCTCACCACCCTTCTTCTTTTTCTTCTGAGGCCGCGACTCTTCCTGGTCGAGCTTCGACTCGACTTCCTCGTAGTTCTTGGAAAGGACCAAATAGTGCGAGAAAGTGTAGGGCTCCTTGTCCTCAATAGCCCAGGCAATCTCTTCCTGGAGCATGTTGTACATGGGCGGGACAATCTCGGAGGGCATGTTGATGAGCCGCTCGGTCAGGATAAGGCCTATGGGAGGGATTGGGGTTTGGGAAAGGAGCTCGGAAGCAGCGGAGAGGGACGGGTTGGAGGCGGCTTTGGTCTTGAGGTAGTTGATGAGGTCCTGTACGACGGGTTTGTCCTAGGGGCATATTGTTAGTACAATGAAGAGACGAAGATCGTAATTGACAAACCTTGTGCTCCTGCAGATTGAGAACTGTCAAGAACGCATAAGGATCCGACTCATGTCCATCAACCTTCACTGTCGATCCCAGCGTTGGCTGAGAGAGAATCAGATCAGCCAGCGCCGACATGTCGAAGATCTGGGCATCGTTGTCGAATAGCTGGCGCAGAAGGTTCTTCAGACCGTGGAAATCGATAGGTTGAGGGTCGAACCATTCAAAGTCGACATTGACTAGGTCCATTTCCTGTGGTCGTCATTATTGTTAGCAATCCGACGGCACACAGTCCAGTCCAGGATGCAAGTCTAACCTCGTCCGAGTCGGAGTTCTCTGGCTGGGTGCCGCCCATGGTGACATCACCGAGATCTTTCCGCTTAACCATATTGTGCTAATTGAGGTATGTTTTGTCTTGAATTGGGTAGAATTGAAGTTCAAAAGTTGATCTTGGCCCCACGCTCGGCCGCTTTCGAACTTTTTCCCTTATCGGTTGTTATCGCCGACGTAGGTCATTGTTGGCTGTCCGGATCAGATCCTCATCGATTGATTTTGGTGCTCTATAATAAACCGTATACATTGATTTGGTGTCTTAGGAAGATCCGGAGGACTCATTTTAATATATAGGGTGTCATTGGTAAGCTGTCCAAGAGTGTACCTAGGTAATGGTCGATATATTTGCAACAGGTATGTACGGACCAAGTAAACAACAACACAAAAGACTTGAAATATTAAAGCCTCTGAAAGCTTCATAGTGATATAGATTCATACACTATGTAATCCTAAAATATCACACCCTGAGAACCACTGCTTTTAGAGCCAAGTCTCCAAGTCTAAACATCATACTCAACAGCTTCAACAGTCGGCACTTTATGAAGCTTAACATCAAAGAACTGAGCGACAAGCTGCACACAATCCCAAATAACCTGAACCTCCTCCCGAGGAACACCAATGCGCCTCGTACCACGAATATGCCAATGGGTCTCCTTGGGCAGATTCTGACTCATGATACCAGGAAGCACAACAAGCTGGGTGTCGAGATCATCCAAGACCTGCCGATCCGACAAAAACAACCCATACGTAATCTCCTTGGAAATCCAAGAAAAGTCCTTATGCGCACTGAATAAATCCAGGGTGCCGGTCGTGTTACGCGCGTACAGCTTCTGCAACCACCCAGTGCCCCGCTCGTGGTTGGCCTTGTCGCATTGCCAACCCTCGCGGGTGAAGGTGAAATCCTTGTCCTCGTCGCGTTCGACCTCGCTAATGGCCAGAATTGCCTCAATGGGCTTGCATACTCCGACTATAGGCACGGATTTGACGAGTGCCTCGCGCAGCCGGCGGATCAGGGCTTGCCGGGCTGTTGAGGTTGCATAGTCTGCTTGCTGGGTGAGGTGGAGGTAGAGCTGGTCTGCTCGCTCCGGGTCTGGGCTGGCGGCTAGTGTGGAAATGGCTAGGATATACCATTTATCGTTGCCCAGACTCGTGGTTTTGAAGCGGTTCTCTAGCTCGGTGAAGAGTTGGCGGTAGCGGGGCTGAATTTCCGCTGTTGTGGAAGAACTCATTTTTCTTGACGGCTGATATGGTAGAAGAATTGAAACGATTTTGGGCTTCAGGTGCAGGTTGTTGGCTCGTATTGGTAATCGAGAAAACATGGTGTATATTTGTACAATTACAGTGTCCAATACAACGTAAAGGTGTGGTCTCTCCAGCAATCGCAGTGCGCCGCGGCGGCTGAAGTGGGTCGCTGCATGTTCGAAGCATTTTCGACGTTGTATGATATTCTATGTTGTAGTATGAAACATCGAATTTTTCTTTCTAGAGAAGTAGAATCCTCGATTTTAGGGGGAGTATAATGAAATAACTTTTATGTACTACCTTATAGTAGCGACTATCCCTACATCACAGACATATATAGGCCGATTTGTTGGACAGATAGATCACACACACATCCACAAACACAACTCAAGATGAAGGTAATAAGTAGAAAGATATCTACACTAGCTCATTTTAATTAATAACCAAGATAACCCCTTTACAACATATGTACATAGTACTATAGCAAACTACAAGCACATCGCGTTCTACGTGAACAAGTATATAAGTGGGGCACTAACAGGAACTCTAAAGCATCAACAGTGTCATCGAGCTCTGCCTTGATAGCAAGTCAGCAAGTCAAATCAGAACCCCAAAGAAGGACCCAGAGCATACCTAGGTATACGATGAAAGTAATGAACAATGATCTTTTGTCATTACCCTCAAACTGGGCTACGCCCCACTATGATCTCAGTGACTCCAGGATGACATCACAACCACCATACGAAGTATAAGACTGAGCTCTTCCAATGGTATAAATCAATCAATCAACCTCTTCCATTCAAACAAACTTCTCTTCCATACCACTCTAAGCCTCCCAACCCCCATTTCACTCTACATCTACACAAAATGTCCGTATCAGGCGCAGGTCAACCCGGCAGGGGCACCCGCCAGAACATGGCCATGTCAGGCTCAGGTCAATCCAGCGTCGGAAACCGCAGCATGTACGAGTCAGGCGATCAGCGCAACGTCCCCGTGTCAGAACTCAAAGAGCGCGCCCGGTACGCGGAGGGCATGCCCACCAGCCACAAGAACCTTGATTCCAAGGACGGCCGCTCCATTGCCAACAAGCTTGCCTCCCAGGAGAACAAGCCCGATCCCTCACACCACCACAACAACGAGTATGACGCCGAGGCGGAGATGAGCAAGCAGAATCCTACCAAGCCTGTAAGTTGCATACAGCCTCGCCTTATATGAAAGCC
Source organism: Penicillium rubens (assembly GCF_028828025.1). NCBI lineage: Eukaryota > Fungi > Ascomycota > Eurotiomycetes > Eurotiales > Aspergillaceae > Penicillium > Penicillium rubens. The sequence goes on along the minus strand of NW_026890601.1, from coordinate 2,818,750 downwards.
TTGACCAAGTCACATCTGCTAACGATTGTTTCGATACAGGCTGAGCAGCATGGCAATGCTCCATCCAAGGGTGCTAGGATCGATGCCGAACTCAAGGCTGATGATGAGCAGCGTCTGCAGGAAAAGGGTATCAAGCACTAGGTTTGTTAATGCTGTTTTCTGACGTTACAAAATACCCCCTCATGTCTTCTGATCGGAATCGAATATTCGTCAGCCAGGGATGGAGGGGTTGGTGGTACAACATGATGTACGATAATAATGATATATGGTCTAACGTACTCGGAATGAGTAACGAGGCCTCTGAATGAATCCATGGATACCTACATTGAAGATAAAACAGATGGTTGAAAATGCGTAGCTTGGATACAGTACCTACGTACCTATCCGCGCCTGATTTTCCCATCACCTCTTCTATCTATGCTCCTTTTTCGTATACCCTGTTATAACAGATCAGAAAGAATCGATAGGACTCGGTGAGAAAGACAACGTATAAATAAGCAAAAACTAACTGAAGGCGGGTATACCGAAACGCCAATGTAGTGTGGTAACAACCTATATATTAAGGACAGCAATAGTATGATCTCACTGCAGATAGCCAAGGGATCTAGGCCTCAGCCAAGGAGTCTAGGCAGGAGCCTAAATGCAAATCCTACATGCCTGAGATCTGTATTGTAAACCCCCGAATTAGGGTTAGAGTTGCAGCATGGAAAAGGCCAGTGTTAATAGGAATTAACTGGGATTTTCAGCATAACTAGAGGTGACAAGAATACGTGAATATAGACTAATGCCTTATAGTTATGGCGTAAATATTACGAGGGACACTCGGTCATCCACTATCATACTCTTTATAAAGAGCTGACCAACTTCTGGGTAGCCTTTAAAATCGCCCAGGGTCAGGTGAGGACTCTACCATAATTATTCATAACAGAACGAATTCATTGACATAAAGCGTTCGTTATAACAGGACTCTGACCCTTAAAATGCCTATCCTGTTGCCCACTAGCTATACAGTTATCAGATCAGCATTCCTATACCCCTCGTAGTTCGATAGTTCGTGCACCCAGTAGAGCGATTTACTAACTCGTTGCTGCAATCAAGCGACGGGGGTCCTCAACAGCAACCCCCCAAAACTGAAACTAGAGCTACCAAATCAAACATACATACATACTCATCTCCACCACTTCCACCGAATCGTTTTGTCTTCAGGTTTCGGGAAATAAGCCTCTACCATCTCAATGAAATAGGCTGGGTTCTTCTCGAGTCTCGGTCTTAAGAAACTCAATATCGACAGCGTTATATCTGGATGATAGTCCGAACCTCGCACAGCCGAACAACAATAACACGCTGCTGTGCAGTGTCCTATTCCCTTGCTATATTCGGTAGTCGATAGACGATTTTTGCAGCAGCCACAGCCTCGACTACAACAACCCCCTCTCGTAATACAGTCTTGGACTAGCTCCCTGCGAAGATACCAAGCCGGGTCTTGTCTTAAGGAATCATAGTACTTCCTTAAAGGACCTAACGGAATCATTGACTCGGTGTGCTTAATCGTCATATACGTTCTTCGAAGGGTTTGAAGCTCGGTTTCGTATACTTTCTCTTCCTCGAACGTCTTTTTTTCCGAGATACGAAATTTCCTCGTAATATATTCCTCCGCCTGAAGAATTTCTCGAAGGAGATAGTCGGTTACAATGACTTTCATAAGGATGTCGATATTGATTTCGAGGCCGTTGCCGTACTTGAGAGACCTATTTTTGTCTGGTGGTTCTATTTCGTAGCCTTGAGCAGGCTTAAGTCCCTTATTCCTTCTGAACATATTGGAGACGACGATTAAGAATGAATCTTGAGTAAACAGGGATGAAGCCTCTTCTAGCGGATTCGAAGTACTACATATATATGACGGGACACCGATATGGCCGCCACCAAAACGGGTATAGCTAAAATACCCAAAGAGACCACTAAAAAGACCACTAAAAAGACCACTAAAAAGACTACGGCCGTATAAGCGGCCGATTATTTATTTTGACAAATACTGAGTGATCTGGATGGATTTACTGGAAACCCGTAGCTATCAACGAGTCGTGGAGAAGCATATACCACTGTCGAGAAGTCTGTTCTAGGTCGTACACAGATTTCATCAGAAGACCAATCTGGTCTTCCTTTTGAACGGAAGTTTAGTGAAGCTTAGCAGTCTCTTTAGCGATTTGCTTTGCTCCGCAGGCAGCTTGGTTTTCGGGGAGTTTAACAAGGATTGATTCCTTGATCGTCGAGCAATGGGAAGATAAGAAGATTGTCTATACCCCTAAGAAGCCTGTAGCCACAGTGGCGTCCATCGGTGCGCGTGATATCCAGACTTTGAAGGATCGAGGCTGCAAAATGAAGGCGAACTAGGAGAAGGCACTCTTGAATGGCGGGGTTCGAATTGACCGTCAGGGCTTCTTCCAGAAAAAGGGAGTCAAGGACTCGCCCTATTTCGCCAACTTGCAAGGTCAAGTTTCCAAATGGTTAGTTTGGCAAGTGAATGTACAGACTGGTCACGAGTTTGGTGTAGATGTTATCAGTGACAAAATGAAAGAGAGCATGAACGCGGAACCGCCGAAGGAGCTCTGGCTGGAGGCATAGAGGTGCAAAGGTCATACTGGAGATACTCATGTCGACCGCAATTTCGCCAGAGATTTCTACGGGGCGGTTATTATCTTAGGATTGAACGACAATCATCCAGCTGACATTTTATTTGATGTACCTAGGTAGCTTCCAAGGCTTAGGTGCTCGCAGTCATGACCTGTCGCTATTTCTGATACCTTCAATATTGGCATAAGTCAACGCTATTACTCAGAATACTCTCAGTAGGTGTGATTTTTCATGTCACTTCCACTTGCCAAAGACACAGTGGCATCATATCACACTTACCCACGCACAAGCGGGAACCCGTATAGTAGCAGTCTACATGAAGGGGCAAATGCGGTTCAAATCCAGGGCATGTCATTGTAAAATGCGGGAATAAATAGAACATGTCATGAGATCGCTTTCTAAACGCAATTATGCGATATGTACAAGACCCGACATTTCAAGAGCCGAAATATAGTACAAAATGAAGTATCGGCAGCCTAAACAGAGCCAGAGTAACAGGCATCAGATACCTGCAACCGTTCCAAAGGGTGACCGGCTTATTTAGCCAGAAGAAAATGGCTTGGGTGGGTGAAGACACTCACTGCCAAGGAAGGCAGTGCCCATCGTCACAGATACCGAGGCAATGGGAGGCATATATCCGGACTTAAGCCAAACACCGGAATCCTGTTCGGGGGGTGGGGTGGAGTGTAGGGAGGCTGGGCAAGCCGAGGAGGGGCCCAAGGCACAAACTGTGCCGGTGAGACCTAGGATCAGCCATCCAGGGTAAACTTGGGATCATCGTCATGCGGCTCAGCAAAGACATGGCTCCAGTATTCCTCGACTCTCTTGCACAGGTCTACTTTGTTCTCCCACGTCTTGAACGCCGTTTCGAGCTGGCAGCTCACCCATTTGATTTCCCCCCAGTAAGCTTTTTCAACATCGTATCCAAATCGCTGGATGGTCTGTGGGGGTGCCGTCCAGGCCCGTCCATCTGAGCCGTCTTCCTTCAAGGTAGGTGTTGTTTCCCACCCCAAGCCGAAGATCCTATCACCTGGGTTGAACTTGGGATAGTTTGCGTGGATGAAGAAAATGTGCGGTGCGGGGGCAACGGACTCGTCTTTTACACGCCACTTATCCTGTTGGATCAAGGCAAAGTCCTCGCGTGGATCTGATTGTGCCATAGCTGATCCAGACAGCCCATCCGCATTCGCGTGTCCGATGGCTTGCACCCTCTCGCTGACAGTGTAAAAAGGCGCGCCTACAGCCGAGGCAGCTTGAATGAAGGTTTCCTTGTCTCCCTCGCCAGGTCCACCTTGACTTAACAAGCGGAAATAATGCGAGGGGCCGTAAAAGTTATAATACGCCGCCAGCAACAGAGCTAGGGAGTGGGTCTTCTTAGAGACCAAGAATGCTCCGGTTTCTGACGATTGTCTGGCAGCCATGGATGGTGCCTGTTGGCGTGAAATCCTGTAGTATAACGGTGATGCGGAGGAAGCCCAGAAGTCTGGCCATGTAACAAGACCATTGGTTTTAAACGGCTCTGAGTCTAGCAGTTCCTCGGGTTTGCCGAGAGGGAAGCAGTCCGCATCCATCCAGACAATGTCTTCGAATGACGAGAAAAGAACAGCGAAGATCTTGAGCTGATAGTGTTCAATGATATCTTTACCCACAACGTCCGCCAGCACCAAGCACCGCGCATCGAGTTTGGGAAGCACCTCGTTGCAAAGATGTTTCTCGTGCTCGGTGGCATCCTTCATGTAGAGTTCAACCGGTAACTTTGACCCCGCGCGGCGGAGCATGCGTAGTGATGAGACAAAAACGGGGAGGTATGTTGAACCAGCTGTTGATACCAGTCCTCGCTTGCCTGGGGTATGAATCGGCTTCAACTCCTTGCCCGAGTTCTTGACATCCTCGATGAAAGCCGCATGGGCTTCTTCCATTTTGTGCACATCTTCCTCGCTCAGGCTCGTCAGATCGGGTCGGGGCAGGTCTTTTGTGGGATCAAAGTGCTGAGCTTCAGCATCGCCTCGCTTTTCCGGGGAAGGACAACTCGGTTTGTGGCGTTCAATTATGGGTCGAAGGACTTTCCAGAAGTCTTTCTGGCGTTCGGTGAGGGGTACCTCGAATGCTGTGTTTGGGACTAAGGGGACAGTGGAGGACGCGGTGATCGGAGATCGGTAAAAGTGGACGGTGCATACTAGAATCAAAGCGAGCGTCGCCAGTACGAGCGCCTTCACTCTCCCAGGTCGCAAAGCACTCATTATTGCTAGATAGATCGGGTAACTGCGCTTTGGTCCAGGGGTTCAGGGAATGGCGCACGGCCACGCCGATCGATCTTTATTGACCAAGTCAAGGAAGTAAAAAGGCTCACATATATTGATATTGCTCGATGGACAAAGCGCGATGACCGGTTGATGTGTTGTGGCGTAGGTATTGTTCCAGGGCGGAAAGAGATCTGGGCTTGGCAAGTCTTTGCCGCGTGGGCAAATACTTTTTTACATCAGTACGGAGTACGCGAACCAGCAATTTTGTCTATATATATTGTTATTATTGTTATATCGATATAATTAATATAATTCAGGTTGGATCCATTAGTTTCAATCTCGGACATGAGACACGAGATCACTGGAATCCACCAATTTCATACTATGAAAGCCCCCCTGCTAACTAGCGTACGTTATAAGGCCAACATCAAGGCCAGATTATGGAACGAAATCGAAGAACCCATGTGAGACACTGAGGGATTATATTCCAATGATATCAATGAATTTCATGATCATCGTGGAACCATTTGCCTTTTCGAAAAGGCGCCCCAGTCCACTTGGACAGTTCTCCCTAGACGACTAAAACGCGGATCAGCCTCCACCGGGGAAGATCGCATATCCACCCCCCAATCTTTCTCCGTCATATTATTCCATCTTTTCCCACTCTGCAGGACTCAGAGAGTTTATCGTATTTATTTAAATCCGACTTCCCCCTCAAATCCCTGTCCGATTTCGCCGATCTCGTGGCATTCGATATTTCCGCCCCAATTACAAATCTTCAACCCCCGAGCCTTGGAAGTAGCCTACGCCCCGTGAACGCCTAATATTCCAATCGCTCAGGTCTCTCAAGGTCTAAACGGATGGACTCCGTGCGGGCATTGCCCACGCCCGTCAATGATGGCCTCCGATAATGCGGATCGTCCCTCGCGAGACCCCGCGCCTAAGGGAAAATCCCGCAAGACCGATCCGAACGCTCCGATCCGGAAACGCCGCAAGAGAACTGTGGTCAGCGGAGCCCCCGACGACTGCTTTGCCTGCTCCAAGCGAGGAGCACGGTGTGACCGGCGCCGACCTTATTGTTCCCAGTGCCTCGACCTCGGCCGCGAATGTTCCGGATACAAGACGACGTTGACATGGGGTGTTGGAGTCGCAAGTCGAGGGAAACTCCGGGGACAGAAGCTTCCGGTGATGCAATCGGAGGAACAATTATCGGGGAATGCTGTGAAATCGCAACCGGAGGCCTCAAGCAGCAGCGGTCCATCTTCGCGGGTTCCTGGTGATTCTTCGGCCCCGATGCCTCCGTCAACCGGCCCTGAAATGGCATCGTTTGGTACAAGGACGCCGAGTGTGAAACAGGAAGGTAGCCCACCTATTATGCCTGCTGCCTTTGACATGTGTTCGGACATGGCTTGGACAATGGACATGCCAGATCCACAAACGTGGTCGAGCACGCTTGCTGCTCCCCCTGCGATTTCAGGGCTTCCTTTGCCCAGTCGGCCGATGATTCCAAACAATACAAGCCAAGATATGACTCCGGAGCCACCATTGCTATATGCTCCCATTCAAAGCCCGACGGCTAATTCTGGGTCTCTGGTTTGGCCGACGGCAGTTCCATCCTCGTCCCAGGCTGCTACTCCCCCAGCGTCACAAGACACGGATGAGGAGGAGGTCAAATACGATCCTAATTATAATATGCTCTGGAACGCCGCGCATTCTCCCTCACTCTCTCAGCTCCTCTTGGCACGATCCGTGGGACGGACCCCGCGTCTTCGTTATCTCATCAGTTACTACGCCGAAGTCATTACCCCCATGATTGTCGCCTTCGATACTCCGACAAATCCGTTCCGGACTCAAGTTATACGCTTGGCGATGGAGAGTGAGGCTCTACAGGAGGCGATTGCAACGTTGGCTACGAGCAACTTGCGCCAGAGGCGAGAGCACAACCACCTCTCCACGGAACGAACTCTGCCAGCACGGATGTCATCAATGGCTCATCGCGCCCTCACTGATGAAGATTTCCAAGATCGATATGGCATCTCAATGGTCGAAGGGTATATGAGAGAAGAAAATCACCATCGAGGGATGGCCGTCAAGGCTTTAAATGCTGATTTGGCTGACCCTCGTCGCCGATTGTCGGACTCTGTACTGGCAACATTGTTAATGCTCTGTCTGTTCCATGGCTGTGATACTGGCGTTGCCGGATTCCGCGCACAATTCGCTGGAGTAACAAGACTACTTGCGATCCGAATGCGCCATTCCCGTGTCATACCGGATAGCCTCAAATGGTTCATCCGCATGTTCTCGTGGTTTGATACATTAACAGCTACCACAAACGACCGTGACGTCCAACTACGCGGAACATGTTTGGAGATCAGCTCCAAAACCGATGGAGAATGGGGTCTGGAGAACCTGGCCGGCTGTGATGGTCGTCTCTTCAAGCTGATTTCTCAGCTGGGCCGTTTGAATCTCCTCAGCCAGGAACAGGAGCCCAGCCTATCGCGCCCAAAGGATGCTAGTGTCTCCACTGCATCCCTCCCTCCTAATATGTTGTTCCCGGGATGGGAAACAGTTGTGCCCAATCCAGGAATGGGCTCCGTACCCGAATACGGATTTTCTCTTCCCACACCGCCGCAAAGTAGCGACTCATCCCGTCGTCCTTCCTCTCCAGAATTCTGGACAGAGTGGTATTCGCTCAGGCAGCGACTCGAATCCTGGCGATTCGACCCACCTGCTCAGGCCTCTCAGGCCGCTTTTCCTTCTCCGCCCTTGTCTGCATCTACAATGACCTGGAACGCTACTACCTATGTGACGCCACAGACTTCCTCATCAGCATATCAAGTGGCACCCGGGAATCTCCAGGACGTCTACCAGATCTCGGAGTGCTTCCGCCATGCAGCCCTTCTCTACTGCGAACGTCTAGCCGAGCCGACCCTTCCATCGTCTCATGGCCGTATTCAACATCTTGTCCAGCTTGCCATGCACTGCATCATCACCGTGCAATCAGACGTATATCTTCTCTGGCCACTGTTCATTGTCGGCTCGGAGTGTGTCCAGGACGATCACCGTTCGATCATCCGCGATCGCTGCAAGGATATCTCCAAGGACTCTGGCTTTATCAACAACATTTCCTGTCTACAACTTCTAGAACAGATCTGGGCGGAGCATTCGGATGAATCTTCATTCCCAATTTATCCCAGCGGGTTCGGTCCCCCGCCTCCGCTGGCTGGTGGCAGGGCACCAGCTTCTTCGCAGGCCTTCCGTTGGTCCCGTGTTATGCAGGCCAAGCGGGGTGACGGCGAGTACATGGTTGCATAGACGGGTTACCTTATATCTTTTTTTTAATTGCCCGAGCTATATGCTTGCGGTTTCCAGCTTTACAGCATTCTGGTGGGACGGACTCATTGGATTTTTCTTTGTTCAGGGATCAGCGACTCGCGTGTTGTGTTTTTGACAAACATGATATGATTCATTCTATGTGCAGAAATATTGCCTCCAGCCCAATACTATCTACATTATACATACTCTTCCTTTTCTGGTTTGCTAGGGGCTTAAATAGCATTTCATGCATGTCTGTACATATGTACCTGCAAAATCAGGATGACCTTTTAAATAGAACTAGATCATGTTATAATCTATCCATGGAATAGACCCGTGGCTAGCGGGTTCACCGTCCGCCCGCTACAAGCAATTCCCAATCAGCTGCTCCGCTGAACAACTTAGCAGTACGTTAAGGGGACATAACCTCGTCCTACATGACCAAGGCCCAAAGGCGCAGCCAAATAGGGGCTGGCCCAAGCCACTCGGAGATAACGAGAGGACCAACCCGAGTCATCCGTAGTTGGTATGCAACCTAACCAAAGCCCCCTTCGCCTAACTATCACACATCCCAGGCGTAGCGACAAAAGTACCAACCAACACCTATTCTGAACCTAGACCTATAGGCGCTTACGGAGTATGTTATAGGGCACAGGGCAAGGGCAGCCATGCAAACCCTATATGATCAGCACGCACAATGAAAACCTCAGAAGCCCAATACCGAGCCCAAGGTCAATAATACACGTACTAATAACCCTCGAGGACCTCCCCGACCGGTAGTATTCCAGCTGGGCCTAGAATACCAATAACAAACACTAAAACGGGCCCAAGGTTTTGTTTTGATTCTCCCACGGCAAAGCCGACACCCGCTCGTGCAAGGGGTGGCAGATAGATAGGATTCAGTTACGAACCATATTATCCATGTGATATAGTTTTATGGATCTTGTCCAGAGCGTGCATGCGTACATCAGTCCATGTTTAATTAGATGGCTAGGGGGTGAGATAGGTGCTTGCAAGTGTAGGTGAAGGCTGTTATTATTACGGAGTACCACTCCCTGTACTTCCAGACTTGGCGGGCTTGATATCAAAAAGCAAATTTACCAATTATCCACATTGAAATCCGCAGTCGACCAGGGTTCTGTAATCACGGAGTATCGAGTACCCACCCGGCATCTAGGCATCCAACCCCTATATCCAAAACCTGATTTGTCTAAGGATATTCAGCCGTTAGACCGCGCTTCGAGCATATGAATATGCATGATACACTAGTTGTCGGCTATACTAAGCTTACCGAGTCGCACGAGAAGCACATACAATTAAAACCAATTATTTCTGGGGAGACGGTGTGCAATAAGAGATTGCGTCCCCGTGCGCCAGTTGAAGGTTATGTTCCTACAGCCGAGGGAAGATGCGTCCCGGCTTCCAGCCCGGCCCCCCTGCAGCCTTGTTAGCGGGCTTGTGGGTTTTTGGGCTATAAACCTTCCAGAAATTCCATGGCTTTTAGGCGAGTTGGCATTACCCACTCAGCAAATTAAATTTTATATATCAACTTATTTGCTTTCTTTTGTTCTGTCCCTGGCTGAATTCAGCTTGGTTGGGGTGGCGAAGGAGGCAGAAATAGGGGGCGTTGTCAAATAAGATCTGTTAGACGCTGGATTATCTACGGTGGGCAGATAGATATGTCGACATATTTTTTATTTTCTGCTGCCTGCATGTGAGATCCATCTTGCAGATACGATTAAAAAATATGTTGGGTGGATTTGAAAATTAAATAGAAATAAGCCATGTGCAACCCTAGATGATCGGCAGTGCAGGACGGGTTTTTTACCTTCTGTTTGGCTGGTTGGCTAAGACAAGGGGGGGATTCTCGAAGGGTTGACTCACTCAAGGAAAAAAAAAAAAAAAAAAAACCCTCGAATCAGGGGTGGACCTGGAATTCTTTTGTGTGGGCAGCAAGGACGTGCTGGAAATTCCGTCTTTCATTCCTTTGCTCGGTGCGTGAGCGTAAAATATGTCTGTATTGGTGGTATTTGTGGCGGCACGAAGTTGCGGTGGTCCTGTTCTTTACATCGACCATACAGAGGCACTGCCCTGTCTCATAGGATAGAGATCAGTTGTACGGAGTAGATGTTGTAATATTAGCGTGTAGTCTAGGTTGAGTCTCGCACTGCCGGTCATGACGCACACTGTACATCTAGTAGCGCTGGTTGATATCAGACCAGTCCCGAAAAGGCAGACTAGGGCTTGAAACTGAATACGATCGCAACCATAACGAGTGGCCTACTGTTCATCGCCCCACGCTGAAACAATGAACCGTGGACAGCCAATATTAAAAATGGATAACAGCTCGGTGATTTAGAAGTGAATTGCTTATGGATGGAGAACTCATTGCCCCCATTATGCGGCTTCGATCCTAACGCGTTGTACACAGCCGCTGCGCATCTCTCGATCTCATACTTGTTAAGAGCTATTTTTACTACTAGGCGGAAGTCATCTTAGCCCACTGGAAGATATTGATGGTCAGACCCAAGCAGCAAGTTGCGGTCTGCGAAATCTCTATATTTTTGCCCAAAATGGCGGTTGCTGCCCAGCGACGCAGCGGTAAAGCCTATGCATGGCCCGTGATGTCGCCCAAGATGGCAGTGCTAAGTGGATGTGTGTATAAAGACGATACTGATGGGGCTCCTTAGTCGTTTCTCTTGCCATGGCAACGTGTTCGTATATGTTACAGATAGTAATAATGTCCGAAATCTCTGGGGTTCTGGTGGAGTCTGGTGTCTGAACCACTGGACGAGACGGGATGGGCCGTCGTGAAATCTGGGATGCCGTCGGTCCAACCATGGAACCGGCTTTAGTTTGCGCACTGCATACATCGAGCGCTGCCTATCGTAACCAAGTACTTGCATCGGTAGTTACTACTAGAGGATGTTGTCTTTTATGATCGATATAAAGTACCATTTGCTATATACAGTACTGTGCGTGTTGCTGCAACTAATGATGGCGTTCATGCAGATAAACTGTACGAGGTATAGAAAATGTAGCCTAGTTCTGGAAGTCGAGCACATGGCTTTGCGCTCATCCAACCCAACCATGACACGCCAGCTGATGGAGGGGTGATCTAAACTAGTTACATCGCCAGACAGCTGTAGGGCAGCCAGTAAGATCCTTTGTGGGATGACACTCCGTCTTAGTGGCGACATTAACGCCTGCTTTTTGCCATTCCCTCAGAGTCAGTCCACCAAGAGACGGTCAAAAAATCTGCTAAATAGTTGCCTTGAGACTGGCAAACTCAAAGACACCGAGGAAAATGCAGTTGTCCGCTGCCCGATTCAAATGAGGGGCTATCAGCCAAGCGGTTTGCATATTGCGTCCAATGGAAGCGTCTCCATCTGGACTAGCTTGAGGGGTAGCGACATCGAGACATGATGGTACTTTGATCCTGGCAGACTCACGAGTGAGATAGAAAGTACTAGTTTCTACGAGAGTGACTCGATTGTATTTCCAAGCTTGCCACCTAAAGTTGAGTCATAATATGTAATAGCTGAGCTCGAGCGCAAGCTATAAGAGAGACGGAGTATCTTCCAGATGGAGGAAAACCATAAATAAATTATAACTTTCAGAAATGAATAGAATACGTTGAAATTGAAATTCAATACCCGTAAGAAGGAAAGAATCCAAACGCCACAGCCCACAACGCCAACTCACACGCGCCAGCCACTAGCGGGTGCACTGATTGGCCCTGCGCCAATATCACCGGCGCTGACATTAAGGATCCATCTTCCCTTTTCCCTTTCATCGGGTTGAAATTTTTCACTCTCCACCTCTCTCCACTGAAATCAAAGCCATTAACATCTTTTGGAGCGGAGGGTCTCTCTGCTCTTTGTTTTTCCTCAGTCTCCTTTTATCAATAGGAGATCTTGGATCCTAGGATCCCCTAAACGCACTCTCTCTCTTTTCCTCGGATTGACCGAAGAACGTTCAAATGCCCTCTCAGCACATTCAGTCTCAACCCTCCTCTCTTCGATCGGAAACCGTACCACGGTGACGGTCCTACTATCCAAAAAAACCCTATCTGACCTGCAGTGTTAAAGTCGGCGTCGATTTCTGTTTGGGTGCACGATATCCTGTATAATATACTTGGTTTCTTTTTTTCTTTTTTTTTACTTGCCGATTTCGTTCAACTGCCTTTGGATTGTTTGCATTTCCGGCTTGTCGCCTCTTTTTTACATTATCTGATCGACTGGTGCTCCATATGCTCGCGCGATAATGTATCATTACTCCAGTCCACCGCCCGGGTGGTCAACCTACGACTACACTCAATCTCCTCCCACCTCACCTCAATACGCCTACTACGCCTCTCAGTTCGCCAACTCCTACACTTCACCTCGGGGCACCTCGCGACGACACAACCGCAAGGCCAGTTACACGGCCACCAAAGAAACACCATGGTATTCGTCGGGCTACACACAAGGCTACTATGAAGCAACCCCAGACTATGGCATTCCATCGCGAAAGCACGATCATGTAAGTGCTTCTTTTGCGGGAAAGCCCAAACACCACCGATACTCCTCGACCGGTCATCCTACGGGGGATGGCCTCGGCAACGGATACTACCCGTCGCAATCGCAGACTCGACCCATCTTCGTCGATGTGGTCGACGAAGCATTCGATATCCCGCGCACCAACGCCCGCGAGCCCCGTACCGGTCGCCCAGGTCGTCCCCCGGCCTCGAACCCCACTCGAGATGGCCCTGGCCAACACCGTCGCACCACCTCGGCCTCTTACCGCAAATCAAATCCAGCTGATTCTCACTTCTACTTCACTCAGGCTCCTAACAACGAGGATATCGAAGCGGCCAGACGCTCCCGCGCAAGGCGCCAATCCACATCAACTCGCACTCCCAGCAAACCCAAACCGCCACCAGCGACTGCCAAACCGCCACCCATCGCCACCGAAGATGACGCCGAGGCCGCAGGGATTCCAGCAGGCTATTCGATCAAGAACTGGGACCCGACGGAAGCGCCGATCATCTTGCTCGGTAGTGTATTTGATGCGAACTCTCTCGGAAAGTGGATCTACGATTGGACCGTCTTTCATCATGGGGCATCGACGCCCATGGCCGACGTCGCGGGCGACTTGTGGCTATTGTTGATCAAGCTGGCGGGCAAAGTAAAGAGGGCCGACGAATGTCTCCCTCGCATCCAACGCGTGGAGGCGCAGGAAGTCGTCGAAGACTTCCTGGAAAGCGGCGAGCGCCTCTGGTCCCGATTCAAGAAGCTCCTCAAGGGCTGCGAACTCTACATGTGGAAGGCTGCCAAACGAGAAGGTGGCAAAGGGCCTGTATCAATGGGCCGCAATGCAGGTTGCGAATTTGTCGAATCGATTTTCGGTCGCGACCGTGAGCTTGAAAATACCGAGAAGCTCATGAATAGTATTCGTCTCTGGAATATGCGATTCGACGCCAACTGCGAAGACATTCTGCGCCGACCGACGGCTGCATAGGATGTTTTCTTCATACGCTTTTTTCTTTTTTACATCGACCGAGGGAGCGATTCCCCCCAAAAGAGACAGACTTTCCTACTGCTTTTCTTATCTACATTTGGAGCATTTGAAACTTGTTGAATCGCATTTGGAGCGTGTTTTGGCTTCGGCTGGCTTTGCTCGTTGCATTTACTGTCTGTTTTTCGATCCATTCCAGGAATCGACACAAAAGATCATCGTTATTGTTTTTTTTTTTGCTTTTTCTTCTGCTTTTTTTCGGTGCCGGCGCCTTGCTTTTGATCTCGTTTCTGTCATAGGACGGCGCCCTCTTGATCTATTCTATTCCATTTCTGGCGTCCTTGTTTAATCTTTTCATTTCTGGCCGTCAAGTCCGTTTTGTCTTGCCGTTGAAGTCCGTGTCACTCTGCTTCGATGATACCATCTTGCGATTTCTTATATACGTGCTTGTCCTTTTTTTATTATTTCCTTTGTCTTTCGCACAGCTGTCTACTATTTTTCCTGTCCTTTAAGCTTTTGATGTTGGGTCGGAGGAACCGGGTTGTACATAGAACCATGACGACCCAAACGTCCGATAGACCCTGACACTCGTTAATACTTTCTCCTATACTTTCTCCTATACATCCCGAGGACCAATCCATCTGTACACCTGTAAAGTCAATATTATTTCCACGTAGTCCAGATCCCCAAAACAGGCAATGATGTGATGTGATACCCCTCAGCGCTTCCTGCGCAATGCATGTGGATCACTACCCCGCCCTGTAGAACCATAGAAGGCGCCTAGAATCGCCCTGTTGGAGTTTTGTATTTGGCCGTACGCCCTCCAAAAGTTATGTACCTAGGTAGGTACTATCACTCCCATATCGGCTGATGTCACATTTCATATATGTATAGGTCCCAGCGCCTGGTCAATTTGCCTTTTCTCATGCAGGTGGTCGTGGCTGTTATTGGCTTCTTCCGAAATTCAAATGCATGCACGTTGGGGGTTCCCGAGGGTGTGGCGATCCTATCACAGGTGAGGCACAGGGGTGTGGTTGCGTGCATGACTTTCTAGCTTTGTTCTGGGTTGCATGGTGATACTAGATTTGAGGCATTATTATAAAGAATGATGGCGGTTATTGAATATAGACATGGTTCATAAGGTGTTTGATTGTGTATAGATTGAAGGTTTGCGGGAAGTGATATTCTTGATTTCGTTTGAGTATATGCTTAATTAGATGCTATAGGCTAGATTGGATTGCATGGATACTGGCTCAGACTTCCAAGTCGCTTTTTGAATCTCTTTCTTGATTTGGAGTCATACCGAGCTTGTGAGACGTTGGCCCCGGAGGTTGGAGAAAGAGCCGGCCATATGTTAATACCATGCACACTCTTGGGAACTGACATGAGATGAAGTCCATAACAGTTTGAACTTGATATAGAAGCATAAGCCTATGGAAGTCCCATAGTCTTCTTACCTACTCATTATTGCCAGGGTTAGCCCTGGACATGGACTCCACGTCCATGTGGCCATATTCAGCCAATCTTGTTCAACATTCTCGTATTCAATATAGTTCCTAGAGTTCAGATGTTGTGTTGTTGTGAACATTGGAAGAATAATGATGACGCACGTGGGGCAGTCACGGGACCGCAAACTCAGTGATCGTCGATATCCCTAGCAGGTTATCTAGTGCCTGAATCCCCGCATTGAGTGGGTTACTCGAGATATTATTACTCGACTCGGTCTATTTGGAGACCTGTTTGGGAGTCAATAATCAAGAAGTACCAGAACTCCTTGTTTCCCGCGGTCCTGATGCAATCACATTGCGGATCTGACCCTTGAAGTTCCCCTCAACCTTAATCTATTTCCTGGAAAGTGAGGTGCTTCGAGATATCTGAAGGCTTAGCCTCGAATCTCCAAGACTTATTGGACTTTGCGGCTGCCCCCATCTGGGCACATGGTCATGCTAGGCGAACGATGCAACATGGATCTACGACAGAGGGGATGCCCACGGACGAAAAGTCTGATAGGCTATCTTTATGGGGATGGATCCGGGATCAATTTCACATGAGACCACCCGAAGATGATGAGCCACAGTCGTGGTGGATTGCGTCCACAGCCATCCCGCTAGTTGCTGCTACAACGGGACCACTCGCCAATGTCATGTCAGTCACCGCATTGGTTGTGCCGTGGCGAAGCCAAATTCTCTCATACGAAGATAGCACTGCTGGAAACCTCATTCAAGAAGGATATCCGGACCCTCGCTGGTGAGTACAGAGCAAAAGGGTACCCTGAATCAGGTTTCTCTAACACCACGAATAGGAGCATTTCCCTAAATGCCATCTCGCTTTGTTGCGGGATTGTGGGAAATATGTTCTTATTGTTCAATTTTACCCAGATCGTACGCTATATCATAGCTTTGCCCGTGACGATCATTTTGTGGTTCATATCCGCCGGGATCGTGAGTAAAATTTCCCTGTCTCCGGTTTTGTATGCCCAGACCTAACGCTTGCTTGTAGCTCTGTGGAATTACCATAGCCACAGATATCTATAACCCCCCGGTAGGCGTCGATAGGGTCTACTCGCAGGGTTATTGGAGTGCCGTCATTGCGGCAGTCCTCTACTTTATCTTAAGCATGGTCTTAATGATCAACATGCTAGGCTATTTCCTGGGCAAATACCCGCAACACTTCTCGCTGACTGGCGAGCAACGAACCTTGATCCTACAAATGACTGCATTGGTCGTTTGGCTATTGATTGGCGCGGCTATTTTCCAGCGGGTAATCGGGATCTCTTTCGCCGATGCGTTGTACTTCTCCGATGTCACCGTCCTCACATTAGGGTATGGCGACATCACTCCCACCAACTCCGTCGGTCGAGGTCTTATTTGGCCATATGCAGTCATTGGAATTATCATCCTAGGACTTGTTGTGGAAAGCATCTTCAGATTTGCCCGCGAGGTTCACTACGACAATGTCATTCAGAAACACATTGAACAGAAACGGCAATATACTTTGGAGCAGTCAATCGGTTTTGACGAGCTCGACTCTTCTCAAGGGAAACACCCGACTAGTGGCGAAGTTATTACCCCTCCGGCTCTCACTCGCCAAAGCTCCAGGACTCATCATCATCGGCCAATTCGCAATACCATCAACGCCCTTGCCGCTGGTCGCCGACCCAGGATCCTTGTCATGCGTGAAGAAAAAGATCGGTTTGACGCTATGCGCCGTATCCAGTCCGATACAATGCGCTTCCGCCGCTGGAACAATCTGATCATCAGCATCGTTGCATTCGGAATTGTGTGGTGCTGCGGAGCAGTGGTGTTCTGGAAATTAGAAGACATTACATACTTTGAAGCGCTCTACTTTTGCTTCGTCTCCCTGCTAACCATCGGCTACGGTGATTTCACACCGCGGTCTAATCCAGGAAGACCTTTCTTTGTGGTATGGTCTCTAATCGCCATCCCAACTATGACCATGCTCATTTCCGAGATGAGCGACACAGTCGTCGCTGGCTTCAGACATGCCACTGATGTAGTCGCCAGTTACTCCGTGCTTCCTCAGTCACGTGTCTACAAGGAATTCTTGGGTCGGATTCCCGGCGTTGCCCAGCCCATCCTGTCTCGCCAAGAGAAAAAGCAACGCGAGCGCGGTTTCCCACTTGAGGGGGCCGATGAATCCGACACCCGGGAAAGAGCGGACGCCGAGGAAGCTGGGCAATCTAATACTCGAAACGATGATTTAGCCGAGTCTCATCCGCACCGGTCTCTCGAGGAACTTGCCCGCGACCCGACCCCGCTTGAGCTTGCCCAGGAACTTGCCTTCGCTATTCGGCGCGCCTCGAAACAGGCTCGCGAAGGCAAACGAGAACGATACTCTTACGAAGAATGGGTCGAGTTCACCCGGCTCATTCAGTTCACTGACCCGCGAGCTCGGCCGCCTGCGTCACAGAGAAACCATCCAGCAAGTGAGGAAGGCATTTTGAATGATGAAGATGAATATGGACTTGTTAATTGGGATTGGATCGGTGAGAATAGTCCCATGTTGGCAAAACAGACAGAGCCCGAGTGGGTTCTAGATCGGTTGTGTGAAAGCTTGATTCGGTACGTGTCGACTCAAGAGGAGAGCCGGGCTGTGGGAGGTGGTACCGATTTGACGGAGGAGCCAACGCTGAGAAAGGAGAGGGATATTGGGTTAGATGAATGAGTTTCTTAATTTCTCCATGGGTATATTAGCTTGTATGGACTACCCTTATCATGCCCTGGAGGGAACATATTCCGAAAGAGGGAAGTGGGCCCACGTCACAGGTTGCCTGGATAGTTATTTAGTTCTGCCTGCAGATCATGGCACTATGTAACTAACTAGTTTAAGAGAAGGTGCCAACATACATGTAGCCAGTAGCTTCCTCTAATACAGCCGTTAAATGATAGGTTCATCCTACGTTCCCTTATTGACATCTCGTCTTCAACAAGCAAACCTTGGAAGGCACAGTCATTAGGTTTAAGTGAGTCATACGTACGGGGCTGTGTAACTATGATGGCTTGAGGCTCAGTCTCTTTAACAACATACACGTGGACACTTGCTGTCTGACATCCCCCAGTCTTTATAAAACATACAACATTGCCCCCTACATCAAGAATCCCAATCAAAGATGACTACCAACATCCCCGAGATCCTCCTGCTCTGCATGGACAAGGTCTTCATAACAGCCTTCAACAATGCCCTCAACACAACCTGGCCAGACCACAACCCAGAAAAACTAAAGATCACCCCAATACACGAGCGTCTCAACTCCCTCCCAGAAGGAACAACCTTCGACCTAATCGTCTCACCAGCAAACTCCTACGGCCGCCTCGACGGAGCCTTCGACCACGCCATCTCCATGACCTTCAGCCCACGAGAGGACTACCACGCTCTGACACGCGCAGCGCAAACAGTCCTGTACGACAAATGGCGAGGTTTTGCGCCACCGGGCTCGTGCACGCTTGTCGAGTTCCCGGATGACCTGAAGCAGAATAAATACGGCTGTGGATGGGTGGCTATTTGTCCCACGATGCGTGAGCCTGGGAATGTGCGCTGGGATAGAGAGGTCATCTATGAGTGTGTTTGGAGCTTGTTGTGTCGGGTCGAGGGGCATAATCGTGCAACCGAGGGGGAGGGGAGGATTGGCAGGATTCTTATGACGCCGTTGGCTACGGGGATTGGGAAGATTAGTAAGGAGCGCTGGGCCGTGCAGACGGTGCTCGCGCTGAGGCAGTTTGTTGATGCTGTTGAGAGGCCTGAGAGGTGGGGAAATCTGGGGTGGAAGGAGATTGAGAAGGATTCTCTTGAGGTCGTGAGGACTTGGGCGTTGTGAGTTGTCGTTGTGGACGAGTTCAAGCTTGCTATGATATACTCTTTAATAGAATTCGTTTTTCTATTCTTTACAGAATGGAGTGGAATGTGTATTTCCCTATCCTTTCGCCGAATGAAATGTGCTCCGGCTCTCTTCAAGGGCTGACTGACCTCAGTCTTTCATCCATTCCGACTGCAATATTTGTTGCGCTTTCGCTCTAGCGAAGCATCGCCTCAAATGCCAAAATATATCCGCGGGCAGTACTGATCAGGTAAAAATTGGCTAGGTGAAGCCCTGGTATTTCATAATATAGGATAATTGATCTTATTTTACGTACAGATCCAAGTTCCACAATACCGCGATCAACGGAAAAGGTCTAGAGGATCCGAAAGGCTGGTATATTACATTTTGTTCCAGGGATGACAAACAGCTCGCGAACCACTCACATACCGCTTGCCATGTATACACGAAAGATGCGATTTCATGGGAGTCCCTTGAGTCCACCCACGCCAGTGATAAACCAGATTCGGTGAAGCGCAAATACTCGAACGACTCCTCAAAGGACCCTAGTGTCTGGCCAGGACTTGAAGAACTCGGTGAGGCCCTAGAGATCGAGTATGGCTACTTTCTATAACACTCGTATAGCCGATTGAATATGATCATACAGAATCAGGGAATCCATATAGAGAAAATAAAAAACTTTTGTTCGAGGGAATCAGGGTATAAGAAGAATAAAACAAAGAGAAGAAGAAGAAGAAGAAGAAGAAAAGAACAGGACAGGACAGGACAGGACAGAACAGAACAATCAGAATTCTTCCTCATCGTCATCTTCCACCGCCTCCTCATCAAACCCCATGTATGATTCAGCAGATGCCTCCTTTGAGTGGGTCTGAAGTGATGTTCCCTCTGACTGAGCGGGAGACATGGTCGCAGCAGTTCGGAATATATGCACAAGTATTCCTACCACCTCCTGATAATTTCCGTGGCGAGCAGTAATGATGTACTCTGACCACTATTCAAGTTAGAACATGTATGATTTCATGGTATAGTTTACTCACCTCCGAGTCATTATTAATCTTCAAGAACCACCAGCACTGGCCATCAGACACAACACCATACACAGTTGCATCTTTCTTCTGGAGGTCTTTTCGACGTCTATGAACGCAACCCATGTAGCCGAGAGTTTGAGAGACCCCGCTTGTCACAGATTCAACTCCCTTCGTTTCAACCACAACAACACTGACAGCCACATCTTCTTCATTGCCGTACCATAGGCTATAGTCAGGGCGCCCAACAAGGTCGTGCTTGGTGTCCTTATGCATAACGGGGCCATAACGCCAGAGGCCTTCGGCATTTAAGTTCAAGTCGTTCATGTTTATATTCATATCTGAGGAAGTAGTGCTAGGTTGCGAGGTGACAAAATGATGGGCGAAGATGAGGAGGTTGTTAAGAGTGATCCGGGTTAACGCTTTATTAGGTCCACTTTTGCCAAACGCGTCTCTCGTTATATCTATCCATTTAGCTTAGTCAAATCAGTTATATGTCACATTGACTTGAACATTCCTTTCCTTAAGAGATACGTACCGTAGACGGGGGATAGTTCAACTGGAGTTCTATTATAGAACTCAAGGTTGTCCAATGAGTGAGTGAGCTGGAGTAAAACTTGGACGTCGCCGATATTCAGGGAAGAGATTGCGATCGTTGGTCGCTCAAACTGGCCTTCTTCAAACATTGATGTAAGGTTTTCAATATAGGCTTTGAGCTGGGTGAGGGATAGCTTTTGTGTCTTGCTGTGGAGGTCGAGTATGGCATCTTTCATTCTTTGCTTGGTTGTCGTTCTTTTCTTCGCGACTTTAAATGGTGGCATCTTGGACAAGGGACACGAAGGACAAGTTGAGATGAGATGAGTTAAGCTAGCTCAATAAACCAAGCTGAGTTAAGTTGCGTTTGAGTTACGATGAGTGGATGAAGAAAAATTTTAAGCAGAAACGCCAGGAGTGAAGAGGAGAGTTGAGAAGAGCTAAGAAGAGATGAGGAAGAAAATTTTCGAGAGGAAACGCCAGAAGTGAAGAGTATCAATACTGAAGCTCTACCTACAAAGGCAAATATTTCCTAAATAGGCTTAGTAGCAAACACACTTTGTTCGACGACAAATACTGTCAGGGGCCAAACCGGGATTCACTCTTTCATCCCAGTTTGAGGTATCTGATGGCAGATGGAGGCAAACATAAATAGTACTCCCATCTTTCCCCCCCAGATTTTCAAGCTTGCTATGAGACGTTTGTTTTCCTATTCTTTCACAGAATTTCAAGGGTGGCTAACCCCAGTCTTTCATCCATTCCGACTGGAGTATTTGTTGCGCTGTCACTCTCTAGAATTGGGAGCTCCTTCACTTAGGGTTCAGCGCCGTCAGTGCGCTTCTCGTGTATTCGTGAATGTCTTTTCTGGAGCTGCGTGACAATGCCTATTTTTCCTGGCTTTGCTGTATCTCCGCCCTGGGGTTTGATGCTGGTGTCGTGACTGGAACTGTCATTGTTGTGACATCCACGACCATCATGGTTTCTGTCACAGCTGCGACAACCCTTGCAACACCTGTTGGTTGATTGAGTGTTGCAGCTGAAAGAGAGAGATGAAGGAAGACCAATCCTGGTGAGGAGCAGAGGTCCTTTCTGCTTTAGGCAGAAACGCCCCAACACTGGCAAATAACGGTTACAGGGGAAAAAGATGTAGGAAGGCATAGGCGCCGAGAGTAAAAAGCGTGGTTTGACCGGACGAAGGGAGGGTTGCCTGTATGCCGAGAAATGTGTAGGTTCATCCCGTCTTGGGACGATGAGGAAGGCGCAGGGCAGATCTCCTCACTTTCACTGATAACAAAAACATGCGCAAATCCGGAATCTCGCCTTTGCCAAGGTCCTGGCACTTCGTCGGTTGCATCTCGATTTCTCACCTGCACACTTGTTTTAGCTTACGGTGAGAATCTCTAGCGTCTTGGTATCCCGGATGAGGTTATGGCGCCTAGGATTGACCCTATATATTCGCAGCAGAGCCGAAGGCAACTTGCGCTATCATTGAATATAGGTAATTCTCGGGTTGGAGCTCATTTTATACCTCAATGAATCGGGTGAATAAAGCTGAGATAGAGGGGTTGGAGAGGGCGAAAGATGCAGCTGTTTCTTGGCTAAAACAGTGGCTGCATTAGATGCAAGATACTTGCTACCCGGTGGGATTGTGCATATTTCAGCTGATAGCCAGGGAAGAGTGAGATTCCCCCCATGGAAGCCAAGGTCGTTCACTCCTTTATATTGCAAGCAAAGTTAGCAGGGATAGTGGTTAGGGCTTACATTTCACCGGCGATCTGACAGTTGTTGTAACCCTCTTCTGCATCATTTCGCGTAGTGTCGGCCATGAACCCGTTCTTGTCGTCGCTTCCGTGTCGTAGGTCAACTCCTGCATACAGACATATGCAATTGACCCCAATGAGCCAGGTATATGTCGAATGTGAGTCGGGTGCGTTTCCCGCTAATTTTGGCGAGATCCGATGTTGTCTTTAACTAGGCTGTGTGACATCTTGAAGAAGATACTGTGACACTGATATGTCCTCGAGTGTAACCCGTGATATCTAGAATTCATATACCAGTTATACTGACATTCAACATTCAGTAAATAGAGAGGATGTGGTTGGTTGCCTTTAATTCAGCCCTATCCGAGAGACTACGCCGGGACTCTCCACTATTGCGTGCTTAGCTTCCAGGCAGCAGAATTTGAAGAGGGTCTTTGTATATCTGAAATATTATAAATATTATATAGTTAGCTATCTGAAGAACCTTGGAAGTCCTGAAGAAGTCTACTTTCGTCTGCAGAAGACCGCAATCGGACGAAATCGCCGAGGAATTAACTTTCTCCTCGGAAGTCGCCTCGAGCCGTCCAACGCTAAAATTCCGTGACTCAGGTCTTTTACTCCACGGGTACCTGTTGGTCTATTTATTAAGTACTCCGTACTCCGTACTCCGTGGTACACCTTCGCACAGAGTCAAAATGGAGAAAGAAGTTGGCCCGGCCGCTCCCGATCTCGAATCCTCAGGCGTTCCTCCCAAAGAGTCCAGCGTCGTCCAACGATGGAAGCAGAACCTGACACCCACACACGCAGACTTGATCTGTCTGCTCCTCACCTTCCTCACCGGACTATGCGATAGCAGCGCCTACAATGCGTGGTCCTGCTTCCTCGGAATGCAAACCGGTATGAATCATCGTCGCTCTCCCGCATCCCGCAAGGGGCGCAAAGTCAAAAAAAAAAAAAAAACACAAAAAACACAAAAAAGCCCAAAGTCCCCGAAACACAAACTATCAAAAACTAACAACCCTTCCTCAAACAACAGGAAACACCATCTTCCTCGGTCTCGGCGCCTCCGCTCAACCCCATAACAAGCCATGGGGCTGGCTCAAGTCCCTCGTCTCGATCGCAGCCTTCTTCGTCGGCGCGATGATCTTCTCGATCGTCATGCGCAGCGTCGGCTCCGTCCGTCGCGGAACCCTCTTCGTCTCATTCCTCGTGCAGACCCTGCTCATCGTCATCGCCGTCGCGTTAATCGAAGCCGATCTCATCCCCCACACCTCCGCTGACGCCGCCCTAACCGGCGGCGAGTTATTCCTCGAGTTGATCCCGATCGCCCTGCTGGCTTTCCAGTCCGCGGGCGGAATGACGTGCAGTCGTGCGCTGGGCTACAATGAGATCCCGACCGTGGTCTTGACGAGTGTCTACTTTGATATTGCGTCCGATCCGAAGATCACTGATAAGCCGACTGCGAATGCCAAGCGCAACCGTCGTGTTGGTGGTGTTGTCTGTCTGCTTATTGGTGCTATTGTCGGTGGATGGCTGAGTCGTAGCAGTGGTGGTATGCAGTCTGCGCTGTGGATGGCCGCTGGGTTGAAGTTTGTTGCTGCCATTGCGTGGTTGTTCTGGAAGGCTGCGCCGCCGAAATAGATTCGCGTGGCTATTTTTCGGTGATGCGGATTGCCTTGCTCCGGTGTTGTAGATATTGAGTAGAGTTAGGATATAAAGTTAGATGTGCATAGATCATTGTTAATAGTGTCTGGTTCGGGTGTTCTTTGGAGTTTCGGCTCTATGAAGATAACTTTATACAAAGCATCCAAAGAAGCCAAGGTGCTTAGAGTATGGATCGAGTTGCAAGGATATATACATTTGTCTAGTTCTTCTGACATAGATGACCAGATAGTCGGATACAGTCCTTTCAGGCCTCGACCTTTCTCATCCAGATCTGAGTTCTTAGACGCCGAACTGGTTAGGAAGCTCTCATTCTTGACGCTTCCGTATTTATTTTTGAGCATTTAATCTATGCACAATCATAACAATTTCCTGGTTCCCGAGGCATGATAATCGGGGAATATCGCCATTCTGCTATACATCACCATAACCCGATGATGAGATCCAATCCGTTATCCATGGATAAGTCTCGATACGGCTAAGCTGGGATTGTTCCCTGCTGATACCAGGCTTTCCCCAAGGGGAATCCGAGCCGGAGATAACCTGGGACCAGAAAATGCCGAGCCGACTCTGCTGGGTTTAAAAGGCACCGAATCCGCCCAACTATATTGACCAAGTTTGAAATAGCTCCAAACGATGTCCGCTTCACCCCCAACAATTCTTCTCATCGGCGCTTCGCGTGGCCTTGGCTATGCCATGGTAACAGAATTCCTAGAAAGGGGATGGAACGTTGTCGGGACAGTCCGCGGTGGAGGGTCGCGCACATTACTCCACGAGCTAGCAGACAAGTACAACGGCCGAGTTGATATTGAGACCTTGGACATTTGCCAACCCGATCAAATCCAAGCGCTCGACAAACGCTTATCGGGCAAGATATTCGACGTCCTGTTTGTGAACGCCGGAACAACGAATCGCGACCCAACCCAAACGATCGGAGAAGTATCAACCGAGGACTTTGTGCATGTCATGGTCACGAATTCGCTCAGCCCCATGCGTGTCGTTGAAGGTCTGGCGCATCATGTGGCTCCGACCGGTCTTATCGGCGTGATGTCCTCTGGACAGGGAAGCATCAGCAACAATGAGACAGGTCTGCGAGAGGTATATCGCGGTACCAAGGCCGCGCTGAACATGTTCATGCGAAGCTTTGCAGCTCGTCGGGACCCATCGCGTCCAATGGCGGTGATGGCTCCAGGGTGGGTTAAAACGGAGTTGGGAGGTCCGGATGCTCGGCTTACTATCGAGGAAAGCATCCCTAGCTTGGTGAATGTGCTTATTGCAAAGAAAGAACGACCTGGGCTTGAATACCTCGATTACCTTGGTCGGACTGTGCCTTGGTGAACCTAAGTCTTTGGTATTGGACGTAAATAATCAGCATCCAATGAGCACTCGAGCTCGAGCACTCTTTCCCGACGTATGAACGATCTAGATCGTAAAGAGGTGATCTCGGCGTCATATGGTTCAGCACATAACCGAATTGTACTTGCGCCTGTGGACACCTTCAACCAGGGTAGTTACTAGGCCAACAGAATCAATGCGCTTCGATCGCCACCCAGATGGATAAAGAATATACTATGCGTGGGGTAGTCCAAATAATAACAAAACAGAGCTTTGTGGCAAAAAAAGCTATGATGGCATATCCAAACGTCCAGTATCC
Organism: Penicillium rubens; assembly: GCF_028828025.1. Lineage (NCBI taxonomy): Eukaryota > Fungi > Ascomycota > Eurotiomycetes > Eurotiales > Aspergillaceae > Penicillium > Penicillium rubens. The sequence goes on along the minus strand of NW_026890601.1, from coordinate 2,793,092 downwards.
ACGAATTACCTCAGAACAACCACGGTCCACAACCATCAAATTAACTGGCTCTGTCGCAGAACACCATAGAATCAGTGGCACAACTAGATGCATCTGGATGGCGATTAGGGAGAAGGACCCAAAGTGGTGGTGAATCTCATCGTCATGATCGTATCATTGCCGCCACCTCCAGCCCATAAATATGGACAGCCTTCCCCGGATTTTAAACAGTCATCAAACATTCTGAATGAAATTTACCATATAACCACAAACGTCTCTTGGTATGGATCCCAATCTAACCCCTTGGACCTTATGAAAAGAGCATCGAGAGTTGACGGTGGGGGGATGCGATGCTCTATAAGAACTCTCGCTAACACTATGAAGACATGCCTAAGGACAAAGGCCAAAATAAGGGCGTGGAAGCCCCCAATGCCAGAGCCAGGAATCATGCTACGCAAAAGGCTGAACACAGCGAAATGGGCCCTTCTGAACTCTTGAGTGAACACATGGACTCTGTTGGCAATCCGGTACCTGAGCCAACTTGGGGCGCCACAAAGAATCAGCCTAACGAAGAATCCGACTTGGTTGAGGCGATGAACGCGGAGACTTCGGAGTTTATGTAGGGGAGAGTGAGTGAATAATTTGATAAGGAGAACAGAAATTAAGTACATGTAATTATCCATATCCTATATATTTTACAAAGAATTTAACTACATTTGAAAGCTATCTGCAGGTTTCAATATGTTTCAATTGGTTTCAGTAAGTTTTAATAGGTTTTAATAGGTCTTAATAGTAGCACATGTACTCCGTCTATATAATAGTGGAGTTAGGCGGGTCATTGCTATGGCAACAGCACTTGTAGACGGTGACACTTTGATGTAGAAGGAAATCATCACCTTGCTTTATTATTGCAAGCTTTTATTATTCTATTATTCTATTATTCTATTATTCTATTCCAATTTCAATTCCGTTCTTTCTTTTTCTGATATTATACATTCTTTCCGCCAAAATATGCTCCAGACTCACCAAGTGTGTTTACAATGAACTGAACATTTGAACTTCCCAAGGAAACAACGCGCAACAGTAACCCCCCCCCCCCCTTCACTCATTCCAGTCTACATATTCCCTTTCCAATCTATCTCTTATTTTCCCCTTTGTCAATCCCATTGCATGGAATCAATCTTGCATGTACCACTCTCTTCTTGATCGACGACGCGACGCCGTCACTGCTTGTGTGCAGCTATTAAGCGACAGTAGTAGGGACATGGCGCTAGATCCGCGCTTCTATCACCACATCGGCCATCCGGGCCCAGGCTCGATATCTTCAGCCGCTTCATCCGACATCTCAGCCGCCACAGGAATCACCTCACCCAGCATTATCTCCACCTCCGCTTCCGCCGCCACCCTCCGATCCACAGCCTCAAGTCCTTCCTTCCGCGCACGAGAGGGGTTCGCGATACCCCATACTAGAGATGGAATGGCCAGCCCAACACCAGGGGGAAATGTGCGCGTCGTCGTGCGAGTGCGGAAGTTCTTACCACGAGGTAGGTGTTGTTTGGGAGGGATGCGAGGAGGCGATCCCCAAAAGTGGAGGACATATTCTGACCTCTTGTAGAAATCGAGCGCAAGGCAGAATGTTTGATTTCGATGGACCCGCGCACGCAGATGACCCGCCTTCAAGCACCGAAACCGAAACCCGGCGATCAAGGGAAACCCAAGTCGCAGGCCCGCGGCAAGACCTTGGAAGATAAATCTTTTACATTCGATAACTCCTTCTGGTCCCATAACGAGGAGGACGAGCATTATGCGCACCAGGAAGATGTGTACAACTCCCTTGGCGAAGAGTTCCTGGATCACAACTTCGAAGGGTACCACACATGTATCTTCGCATATGGACAGACAGGTTCGGGGAAGAGTTACACCATGATGGGAACACCAGATAGGCCCGGCTTGATTCCTCGAACGTGCGAGGATCTGTTCCAGCGCATTGAGAACTCGCCTTCTCCCGATATCAGCTACAACGTCCGAGTATCTTATTTCGAAGTATACAATGAGCATGTTCGCGATCTCTTGGTCCCTCGAACAGATCCCCCGCACTATCTCCGCATTCGCGAATCGCCTTCAGAAGGTCCATACGTCAAGGATTTGACAGAGGTCACGGCGAGGAACTACGGTGAATTGATGAAGTTTATGCGAAAGGGCGACGTCTCACGAACTACGGCCAGCACTAAGATGAACGACACTTCGTCCCGATCTCATGCAGTCTTTACCATTACTTTAAAACAGATCCACCACGACTTGTCAACAGATGAGACGACTGAGCGCACTGCTCGGATTCGGTTGGTCGATCTGGCAGGTTCCGAGCGTGCCAAATCTACCGAAGCGACTGGCGCTAGACTTCGTGAGGGTGCAAATATCAACAAGTCCTTGACCACACTAGGACGTGTCATTGCAGCGCTCGCAGATCCTAAGAAACTGCGCGGCCCGCGAAAGGGCAAAGAACTGGTACCATACCGCGACTCGATCCTGACATGGCTATTGAAGGACAGTCTAGGCGGCAACTCCAAGACAGCGATGATCGCCTGTATCGCACCTGCCGACTATGAAGAGACACTTTCGACTCTTCGCTATGCAGACCAAGCTAAGAATATTCAAACACGGGCACGGGTCAACCAAGACCAAATGTCGGCAGCTGAGCGTGATCGACAGATTGCAGAGATGACAGAGACAATTCGCACCCTCCAACTCAGCGTCAGCCAAGCAGCAGTCAACCAGCGGGTGAGCGAGGCCTCCGACGAAAGGCTCGAAGAGTACCAACAGAAAGTCGAGAAAATGCAACGCCTCATGGAAGAGAATAAGATGGTCAGTGAATGCAAGATTCGACAACTGCAAACAGAAAACGACGCTTTGCGCATGCATCTGAAGCTAGCGGTTGAGAGTCTCAAGAACCCAATCCCACCCATTACGCTCGAGCAGCGAAAGCCAAGCATTATGTCCTTGGAGGATGAGAATCAACCACCCAGTCATGATCCGGAGGACCGCGAAGGCTCTCCTTTGGTATCAGATGCTGAATCCGACATGGACGTCTGGGAAGATGACGATACTAGCGCCGATGGTGTTACCGAGCACGAGGCCCAACTCATGCAAAATCACATGCATGAACTTCTTGGTGACCTGAGTGTCTTCAAGAGGAAGCTGGCCACAGACCATGAGCGGTTCCGCCCCATCGAGGAGCATACGACTCGGAAGCGGCGCGCCCTGGGAACCATTATCAGCAATCGTTAATATGTGGATATGACTTATTTTTATCTTTTGGGTGTACAGGGATTAAATGGTGTTGGCGGCGATCTCTTTGTCTGCTCTTCTGTGATGCCCTTTTCAAACGTTTGAAGTCTTTGTCTGGACTTCCTTGTTTGAATCGGGACCAGACTAGTTTTGGCCTGTGTACTTATTTCTGTTATAGCGAGCCCCTGCGATGAATAATGAGACACTTGATGTTATGCATGTTTCAAGGCCAACCAACCTATTCATTGGGTATCATGAGTTTCTTTCAGGCAACGGTCTTATATGGAGGCCATGTCATTGATTTAGGAGTAGTAAATTATTGCTGTCTGAAATTAGGCATTCAACTGAAGAGGATCTGAGACTTACTCAAGGAGTATTCAACAAATACACATTGTCCATTGTCTGCAATGAACCGCAAGTTAGGGCTGCGCCGCTGCGTGGGCCGCTTATGGCATCATTTCTTTTCCCGTGAGTCAACCCTCTCTCCTTCTCCCCACCATCGTCGCAGAACCACCCTCACACAAGAATTAATTCACAGACAAGATGGCGGAACCCTCCAATCCAGCGCCGACTGCGCCAGTCTCCCCCCTGCCTCATCGGCACCAGAGCAACCTCAGCCCGCGACCGAAAACCCTCCGCAGACTCTCCCGATCCGCGACTCAAAACCCACCCAGCCCACCGGAGATGCGCCCGCGTCTACCGACGACGCCACAGACAAGCCGCTTACCCCAGCTGAGTTGAAGAAGAAGGCCAAGGCCGATAAGGCTGCCCGGCGCATCCGAGAGAAACTTGAGAGGGAAGGCAATACAACCAGCAGTACCACTCCCACTCCTAGTGTTGGAGCCCAGCCTCGTCAACCAACTACCCCGAAGAAGGATGCTGCTGGCACTGGCTCTGCGCAGAAGGGACCCCGAGCGCCGCCCCCGCGCCGTGGCTCAGGTCCCGTCGCGCAAACTGGGTCCGTTCTCGTGGAGCAAAAGAAAAAGAAGGATGATAAGAAGGTTGCTGTCTTTGGCCATTTGTATGGGCAACAGCGCCGTGTGACTGTCGGCGGTGCCACAAAGGAAGTACACCCTGCCATACTGGCCTTGGGCATGCAGCTGGTGGACTACGCTATCTGCGGCAGCAGTGCGCGTTGCGTGGCGACGTTGCTTGCTTTTAAACGAGTATGTTGTTTCTCCCGTTTCATGCTGAGAACTATGACCATATACTGACAAGTCGCTTTCTAAAAGGTCATTGAATCATACACAACTCCCCTGGGCACCTCCCTGGCTCGCCACCTGACAACACACCTGTCGTCCCAAATCACCTACCTCTCGACATGCCGACCCCTCTCCATCAGTCAGGGAAATGCCATCCGTGCCTTGAAGCTGTTCATTGCTGGCATTGATCCCTCTACCCCCGAGGCGAGCGCAAAGATCTCACTCTGCGAGTACATCGACAGCTTTATCCGGGAGAAGATTACCGTTGCCGACCAGGTCATTGCCGACAGCGCAGCACAAAAGGTCCAAGACGGCGACGTGATCGTGACCTTTGCCGGCAGCAGCATCGTCAAGCACACACTTCTGTTAGCACACAAGCAAGGCAAGCGATTCCGCGTCTCAATCATCGACTCACGACCCCTCTTCGAAGGCAAGAGCCTCGCCCGCGATCTCGCCAATAGCGGGCTCGACGTCCAATACTCCCTCGTCCACTCCATCACCCACGCCGTCAAGGACGCCACAAAGGTATTCCTCGGCGCCCACGCCATGACTAGTAACGGCGGCTTGTACTCACGCGTCGGTACCGCCCTCGTCGCCATGTCCGCCAAGGAGCGCGCCAGCGGCGTCGAAATCCCCGTCATTGTCTGCTGCGAGACAATCAAGTTCACCGACCGCGTCGCCCTCGACAGCATCGTCGTCAACGAAATCGCCGATGCCAACGAGCTGCTACCCATGGACCCCCCTGTCTCCCTCGCCGTTCCCACCCCGGATGCGCATGTCCCCCCTACGCCTGAGAATAAGAAGGGTGGAAACCGCACCCCGGCTCCCGAATCTCCTGTCATCCCGCACAAGACCTCGTCGTCGCCCCTTGCGGACTGGCATAACACTCCCAACCTGCAGCTGCTCAACATCATGTATGATGTTACCCCTGCTGAATACGTCGACATGGTTATTACCGAGATGGGCAGTCTTCCTCCCAGTGCTGTCCCGATCGTCCACCGTATGGTGACCAACCTGTGATGTATTGCTTTCTTCGAATTTTCTGCAACATGGTCATGAATCTGGAGCGTATTGAACCTGTAATCTAAATTAAAAGCAATGAGAGTTGTTCCGACTGCTTAGGCGTCGTGATTTCCGGGTCTTTTTCTTTTTCTCTTCTTCTCTGTCTCTTTGATCCTTCTTTTTCTTTTTGGTATACTGGCTTTAGGGCTGGTTTATGTACCTGGTTTCGTACATATATGTAGGTATATCCACTCGCTTGAGTAGAAGCCTGTACAGTCGCACCTCATCAGGCCTAATATGACGTTAAAATCGAAGATTGTCGGGGTGCAAAACAATGGTCCCTGTGGCCCTGGAATTTCTGGGTCATATATGCTCTCATTTGTTATACTTATGTTCTAGAGTGACTGGACAAGCTATAAAATCACCTGGCCCCATATAGCTGACTGCCTACTAGATCTTCTATCGCTTGTCTGGAGCGCATAACGTAGAGCCCTGCGAGAATGGTGAGTGACGCAAACCCAGGATTGAGGAAATCTTCAAGGCAATATCGCGCTAGGTGGTGGCTATTCTCGAGAGCGAAGGCTGGTGTACGCCGTACTCAGACTCTATACATAGTATGAATTCATTGAGGCTTTTCCAAGGCAAGGTTGCCCGCTGGCAGTATATTATATAATCATAGAGTGTCCACAGGTCACTATATGTCGTGCTGCTGTAGGTACCTTTTGTATTGCAATTCCATACAAAAGATACCTAGGTTCAGTGCCTGGTGGACCCACCAACACGGCGTGCCACGATGAGAACGCGCAGGTCAGGCGCCTCGAGTAACTCTGACCCTGTCTCCTTCCCCTCTCTAATTATTTTCAGCCTCACCTCAACTTCTTTCACTCCGTCATGTGGCAACCAGTTGCTCTTCCCTTCAAGAATGACTCTCTGCCTCACGCTCTACCTACTCCAGATGAAATCCGGGCATGTCCCAATGTCTTATGGGACTTCGTTGACAAGGTCGTTGCTATAAATGATGAGATTGTTGTTAAATTTGGTACAAGTGTGAATGAATGGGAGGGACAGGCTATGGTTTACCTCGAACAACACGTCCATAATGTTCCGGCTCCCCGACTGTACGCAATGTACCACGATGCTGGGGAACTCTTCCTGGTCATGCAACGCGCTCCAGGTGTGCGACTGAGCTCGATTTGGCCGTCATTGACTGAGTCTGACAAAGATGACATTGTGGCCAAACTCCGCGCGGCAGTTGATACTTTGCGAGAGGCCAAGAGTCCATGGCCTGATGACTTTTATGGAAGCTTAGATGGTGGCGGTGTGCACCATCATTTATTCTGGTGCCGGAAGGGCAGTGGAAAGTATTTGGGGCCATTCCATGGTGAAGCTGCCTTCGTTGCAGGTCTCACGGAGAATTATCGAGCTGCAAGTGAACGTGATGGTCGGCCAGACTTCAAAGCTCGCTTCTATGAAATCTCCCTCCCTCGCGTACTTCAAGGTCACCGGCCAACGTTGACACATGGGGACCTTCAGCCGAAGAACATTATGGTCGCAGAGAGAGGCCGCAATGCTCGAGGAGATCGATCCTTTGACATCATGCTTGTAGATTGGGAATCTGCTGGCTGGTATCCTGACTTCTGGGAATACTCCAATGCGTTTTGCACGCCCCCGTTTCTCGACTGGACGGATGACTGGTGCTGGCGACTTCACGAGTTTCTTCAAATATGGCCGGCCGAAATGGGAATAATGCGTATGCTTGACAAAGATTGGCTATAACCTCGGTGATTGGGAAAGGCCTTGGCTGCTAAATACAAGTAATGAGTGCTTAGGGGTTGGGAGGAGACGAAGCAGCAACAGCAGCGAGGAAGAAACCTGATCTGATCGCAATAATGATGCCCGCGGGCGTTCATTGCTTGGTCATTTTCAAACCCCGATACAAACTCTCAGCACCTCAGCACCTCAGCACTCACAGAAGATCCAGTCTTACCATGAGGAAGCTCTTACGAGTATCTGGTTTCACGGGAGGGGTACCGGCATCCCTAGTTCCCTTGTTGTCTGGTGGGTTGGTTTGCCCAAGATATTGCTAATATTCCCTGAATAGAAATCAGCAGGGAGAACCTATTCAATCTGTTCGTAGCTGCGCAAGTGCGAAGAATTCGCAGCCTTGTAGCTGGTTTTCTCCTCGTAACGCATGCCGGAGGGTCCGATGATGTCGCCCGTAACATGAAATAGGGTTCCATCACGGGTTTTTGGATTTCCGTTCGACGAAAACACCTTCATGGTATCTCTTGACCGGGTCAATAGGATCAGGGGCTGCGGTGTCGAATTGCGCATCGTAGACTGGGTACCATTGCGGCTGGCCCTGATGCTATTGGGACTGCATGGCGATTAAAACAGGCCCGTGAGACGGGCGTTGAGGGAGAATGCTCTGTGGTAGGCAGATTATACAGTCTTCAGAACCAGCTATTTCCTTGAGGTGGGCAGCGAAGGGGATATGGTTTGTGAGGATACATTGGGCCAACCAACCCTTAGTTAGGGATGTTGGAACAAATAGAAAATAGTTATCCTATATCATGGGCCTGTAATGAGCGGTCCTCGTCTTCTCGTACTCTGGCAGACGTACCTAATGATAGTGTAGGAACTGCGCATTCAATGTTTGTATACTATCGTCACCAAACGCCGTGGCAATGTACAATAACTTTCCTCTTCGGTAATATGTGAACTAGTTGCCTCGGACTTATCAAGTAGAATATGTCCATATATATGTATTCTGGATTGGCAATGGATGTACAGATATATGCATGAGGAGATTGGGGTGGATGAAGATGCTACCTCAGGGACGCTTCTTTATCAAACTCAAACGACCGCAAGTTACCACAACTAATCAATTTGCCGGAGGAACCGGACGTTACGAGATTATATACATACACAAAAGAGAATGTTCTCGTTCTTTTGACATGCACCTTGTCCAACGCACATGCGGCTAAACTGTCTTTATCCTTCTAGCTATGATACTGGCATGTGTGCCCAGGTGTGGTAATGATATCTAGTTAGGTAGTTATGTCTATGTTGTATAGACGTAAGAAGGGTGAGAGAGTCTTGGGAATAGAATCCTTCAAGTTGGTAGTTGAAGGGGTTGATTCGCCCCTTGAAGCGCAGGGAGTGAGTGGAGAAATGCGATATATCTTCCCATATATGGATGCGATTTACCTTAAAAGATATATCATATGCCTGCTGGGGTGATTGGCGCATACTGTACTGACCACGTGATGGAAGCGGTGTGCTCTCGTGTTATTCTGCCGTCAACAACCATCTACACGCTGATAAGCTATAGTAAGCCTCTTAAGGTTGACAAGTCCATTGACAAAGTATTCCCCAATCCCCCAAGATCTCCATAAGAGGATAAAAAAATATCTCAAGATGGTACGTACCTAACCCCAAGCACACTTCAGAATTTCCCAGCGAGTCCACCAAATCCAAAGCTAACAGCAAACCACCAGAGCAAAGACTCCTCCGCCTCATACCTACACATGCACCAACCACGGCTAGCAGACCTTTTCGAAGAATTTACACGACCACACACATCCACAGCTACCAATTCAACAACTGACCCACACAACGCCAACAGCGCCTCGGCCGCACACCGCGACGCAGCAAGCGCTGCCGCAAACGCTGTAACATACGGCTCGACCTCTCCCTCTACAATCCCGTCATACCTACCAATAGAAGACATCTACGTCGCACCACAATACCAGCCCCCGAATCCTGAAGACGAGGACGACGTCGTCCCAGACCAGCATGCGGCGTTCGGTATTGCCCGCGCTATGGAGCGGAGACGGGATGCCGTATGGCGCGATCTTGGTCTTGAGGCACTTGTCAATGGCGAAGGGCATGGGGCTGATGCTGGGCCTTTGACTGGTCCTGGAGGTGCTGGTGCTGCCGGGGCTGCGACCTCTGGACCTGGGGCTACGCTGCGGGGTAGTGGGGGTGGTGCGGCGGCGGCCGGGGCGCCTGTTATTAGGGTCAGGGATTCTGGGCGCAGGATGGGTGGGCGGAGGGTTATTGGGTTGCGGTAATGGATCAGTATCTACTGAGGCCATGGGGTGACTTTTTTTATTTTTCTGGAGTTGGTGCTGCGAATGCTTTCTACACGCAGGTAAAGGGTGTCTTGTGTTGCATTTCCTTTTACTGGAGCATATTTTCCGGGCTGGATAGCCTCGTTATGATACCCACGTTGGATGTATCCTTCTGTTATGATATCTGAAGATCATTGATTCGTTTCCATTTGCGATCTTGTTCCAAGAACCGCCAATACCTAATGGCTGCTGACCTAGCTTGGTCCGAGCCTTAACGCCGCGCGTAATGCGATATGATTATACATGTCCCTAGATACGATTGATGTCCACTCGAGCCCGCTCGTACAGCTTGTGACTCAATTGTTTCTGTTCGCGTTCGTCCTCTGCCACCAGTCGTGGGTGCACGGCCATTTGGGCGTATGAGCCCGCAGCCCGACGCTTTGACAGAGTACCTGGGTTGATTACTAGCACGCTGTCGACGACCTGCAGAAATAACAAGGTTAGCACCTTCATGGAAGTTGGGAACAAAAAGCCTCGGATAGGGGATAGCATACCTTTACGAAAGGCGGCAGCATACTCGGCACAATTAAAATATCGGGCCGGACATTCCACCATTCGCCCAGTTTCATGTAGGGCAGATCCACCATGGCGCCTGTAGCCATGCCACCTTCAGTTCCGGGTCTTGGAAGATTTGACCGTGCAGTCGGAGGGAACAAAGGGAAGAAATGGCGTTGCTCGACGAGATACTTGGGCAGACGGGTGAGCAGGTTGCCTTCTGCGGGCCGACCATGCAAGACCTCTTCGCGGCGAAGCTCGGAGAGCACATCGTGTGAGGACATTCCAATAACGCATTCGTTGAACGATAATGTGACGGGGTTCGAGACCATGCGGGTCTGCTTAGGGAGACCCAGCTCCTTCTTGAGAATCATCTCCTGGGGCCAGGACACGTGCCGACTGACTGCATCGCGCACAGACGGGACCATCACGATCGTGATGCTCGGGACGGCCGCTGCAAGTCGTGCTAGTGGCGCTGAGATACAGTGCCGGAACATTATGGACAATGTAGCTGTGTCCGGGTCAAGACCATTGATATCTGGCAGGTCGAAATCGCCCGATGCAAGAAGAGGGTGCTCAATGTCCAGGAACGGTCCCATTAGCACCAGACCATCGGCGTAGCTTTCGGCTGCCTTCTGACATAGTTCCTGCAGTGGCTCGAAGTCCAGGTTGTCGTCCGCTGTGTATGGCCCGGCCGCAATCATGATGTTAAGTGGTGGGTTTGCATCTCCGTCAAGTCGCTCGTTGATGTTGTCCAGTGCCACAGCTGAAGATGCGGCTGGTGGTAATAGGGGAATTGGGAGTACTTCCTTGACAGTGAAATATTCACCGGAAGGGTTGATCCCTCGGAGGGCCACGATTTGGCCTGGGAAGAAGTTCGCCGAGGGTACCGAATCCACCTTCAAGGGGACTCGTCTACCGGCTCCGGTGCGGCGCGAAGTCTCAAGTACGAGGGAAGCTGGGTTCAATTTCCCCTCGAGACTGTCGGAAGCAATCCGTCCGACAGCAATAATCTCGCTTGTGCTCTGGATGGCTGCACTCCCAAATGTAATATCGTCTGATTTGAATTCTGCCTGGAATATAGTCGCGAACTCGTCGATACGATCATCCAAAATCTCCGATGCTTCTGACAATTTCATGCCCATGGGCTTGTAACCAAACTTTTTGAGGTCCGTATTCGCGGTAGGCTTAATGCGCGCCTCAGAAAATGGCGCCATTGGGGTTTCTGGCAAGGATAAGTGCGCATTGAGGGTTTCCACCGTCTGGCCAGGATTTGGTCGATCGGAGAATGGGACTGCTCTGTCCGTAATGTCAGCACCTTCAATACATCATGTAGGCCGAAAAACACATACTGCATTCCATCGCCAGGTGTACCAGTCGGTGTGTTTGTGATGGTCTGTGATCCAGACTTTTCGAACTTGCTGACTCTTGGTGTAGCGGGCGACGTGAATTCGGCCTTGCGCTTCGCAGATCCAAGTCCATTCGCACTTCGAGCATTCGAGGCAGTCGGCGTCAATTGATCGAACATCCCAAACATATCGCTGCCAGCGGCGGCCGCGCCCCGCGGAGTTGCCATGTTTGCGCTTCGTTTTTCTGTGTGCCGGCCAGCCTTGTCACGACTTTCACGCTCCAAAGCTTCTTGGACATCTTGTTTAAAGCCTCGCACTGTTTGCATTGTCAATGTCACCCCCTCGCCCATCTTTATGCTGTATGATTCCCATTTGTAGAAGAGCTCCTCTGCGGAGATCGAATGCACCCGCAGCATGGAGAGGAGCTCGGCAAGGATATCTTTAGGGATGCCGTCGGGGAATGTGCCCGCAAAAAACTCATTGAGCTCTCCCTCGGCGTCCATTGTGGTGAGATGTGTATCGTGGAAGGGCAATGGACATTGAAAGTACAGACACGCGCAAGACGCGTGAGACCGTGTCGCTGACATAAGCAGCCCAAAGCAGTAATATTATTCGAGCATATGATAGGAGTGGACCTGTCGATCGTTAGAATTGGTGATTAGCCTTGCCCCTAGGTTTATTTTTCATTCTTTAGATCTCCACGTGTCATTGTATAGTCTATATATTTAGGTACCATCTAAGATCATGTCGAGCTCCGAACAAGGTGCTACTGCGCATGCGCCTACCAATGGCGATACCGTGTCCGGTACCAACGGACAAACATCGGCCGAATCAGCCCCCGTGAACGCCCAGGTCGAGTCTACTTCAACCGCAACGCCAATTGACCTCGAGTTGCCGACATCCGCCGCAGACGGTCTCATCCAGAAGCCCTTCGCTAAGCCACTGGACACAGCCAAGCCAGCAGCACCCGCGGAGCTTACCCCGGAACAACAATCCAAATACGAGGCTGTGCTTAAGTCTGCTTCATCATGGACCACAGTGGCAACTAAGGCCGGGAAGGATGCCCCGACGTCCCCCATAACCGAGGATGAGAAGATGTGGCTGAGTCGCGAATGTCTCTTGCGCTACCTACGCGCGACCAAGTGGAACGTCTCCGAGGCTGAGACACGCCTCCAGAGCACTCTCACATGGCGCCGCGAGTATGACCTGAAGAAATTGACACCTGAATATATTTCAATTGAGAACGAAACGGGCAAGCAGGTCATTTTGGGCTATGATAACAACGGACGGCCATGTCTGTATCTCTTGCCCTCCAACCAGAACACGGAGAAGAGTGACCGCCAGCTCGAGCATCTTGTCTTCATGCTGGAGCGGGCCATTGATATTATGGGACCTGGCCAGGAGACTCTTGCCCTAATTGTCAACTTCAAAGAGACAAAGTCTGGCCAGAACGCAAGCATCGGTCAGGCCAAGCAGACGCTCGGCTTCTTGCAAAACCACTACCCCGAGAGACTTGGTCGGTCTCTGGTGATCAACGGTTAGTGATGCCATGTTTCAAGCAATGACAAGTTACTAATTTTCTGTCATAGTGCCATTCGTCATCTGGGGATTCTTCAAATTGATCACACCCTTGATTGACCCGAATACTCGACAGAAGCTCAAGTTCAACGAGGACCTGCGTCAACACGTCCCGCCCAGCCATCTTATGAAGTCTGTGGGCGGTGATGTCGAGTTCCGCTACGATCATGCATCCTATTGGCCTGCATTGAACAAGCTGGCTGAACAGCGCCGTGAGGCTTACCGTGAACGCTGGGTTCAGGGAGGAAAGCTGGTCGGCGAGTTCGAGAACTACCTGAAGGGTGAAAATGTCCCTAGCCTGTCTCAGACCCAGGCTGAGGCCAAGGCCAGCGAACAAGCTTGATGGGGCGAGCATATCATTTTGCACATATTTCGGTATGTTTCGTCATTTTCGGTTGCCATTTCCTTTTCCTTCTTCATTGGTCAATAGCCGGCATTTTCTCACAGCGCTGGGGTGATTGGATTTCTTTACATATACAGCATCATTTCGATACGCCTGTTCATAGACATGTTAATCTTTGTCAATAATTAAACGATAGAGCACCCAAATATAGATAGCTAATTTTTCTTGAATTTTCTTCTTTCCTATCTCGTATACACGCCAAATTTAGACCTTTGGCTACAATATGCAGGGAAAAGGGTCTTGGGGGCGATTTACCCTATGAGAAAGCCTACACTTTCATGGGAATGTCAATTTTATATAGACCACAACTGGTTGGAAGGCAAGGTATATCATTGTTGTGGCGTAACGCAGTCAGTCACATCCAATTTGAACAGTATCATCTCCCATATTTCTTCTCTTCCATCATGTACCATAATTCAGACTAACCAAGCTCCTCCAACGAATTGGCTTATATCCTTTGAACATTGAATATCACCATTCAAATTCCTGTATTGCAATCTTAGTCAAGTTTCTTCCTCTGGCACTCTTATTAGCTTACCTCAGTATAGAGTGTTATGGATGGTCCGTCATTAAGCAACTCCTTGTTAACAGCCTTCCGTGTTGTACTCAGAAGTTGGCTAGGACCACAAGCACCGACAATGACGCGGTCGTCTAATTTGGCGCTTCCAGCGGCAGCGGCCGCGATCAAGTTGCCAATATTCGGACGCCCTAGCAAGATCTCGTTGACTGAAGAAGAAATATTGCCTGTAGGCTGTTGCTCAGCGTCTTTTTCAGGATCTCTCGCTAAAACGGTCGGGGAAGGTTCTGTTAGGATTATATCGTCCTTTGCGGATACTTTCTCTGATGAAGAACTCGGGGATGTGGATGACGATGTGCCGGAAAGGTCAGCCTGACCAGTGACGTGAATAATAAGATTCACTTCTGGATGCGACTGAAGTTGCTTGAGCTCTTGGGCAAACCATTCGAGGCTCTCTATGGGACAGAGTTAGTTGAGGCGAGTATATACACGTTGCTTCCTCTAAACTTTTAACGTACCTTGATGTCTAACTACCCAAATGAAATCAATCGACTTCACTGCCTTGTTAAACGCCTCAATCAGATCTAGTGCAACAGCGAATGTGAAGCTAGCACCGCTGCCACCGGCGACAAGGACAACTTTCTCAAACACTTTGAAGTTCGGGATCTGACCATATGCGCCGTCTACAGAACAGCGTAGAGATCTCCCCGGGAACTCTTGGGCAGCTTTATATAAATCCCGCGTAAAGCCATCGTACACTCGGATAACGAACTCGGATGGATCCGAAGATAATAGAGTGAACGGATGGCTTTCAGCCCAGCGGATGGCGGGAACCCACAAGAATGCATGAGATCCTGGACTATAGCGCATGCGACGGCCGAGTTTCACACGAAGGGCATTGCCCGGCAAGGCAGTGACAGTGAGAGAGTTTCCAAAGAAGTTCCAGAAAATCTTCGCGCCGCGGATGATGCGGTCCAAGGTCCAAAGACAGGCAGTGAAAATCACGATAATCACCACTGAAGTTGAGAATTTCGGACGGTGCATTCCGACTGTGATCATAATCAAAATGAACATGGTTATGTGAAGCATATAGAAGACTGCAGACGGTTAGAAGTGCAAATTATAGGAGAATACGAAGGAATGACCCACGTTCGTAATACCGTCGCATGAAGTATGTGATGGTTGAAAGGCCAATGATTAACATGGCGCAACCTGCAATTGGGCCGACGAAAATCTCATGTTCTTTCATTTTGGCCAGGTGTCCAATCTCCGACCAGGCAGATATGTACACTATGCCATGTAGGACGCTTGTGAAGATGCAGGTATAACCGGAAACCTTGTGCAGTGGGCGGAGCTTTTCGTAGGATGTGGCAGTCAATGGCGCGAGGGGCATATTCTTCAAGGCCAAGAAGACCAAAAGCACCAAGTTGGCGACTGAAATCCTGTTTATTGATGTTGGTCAGTTACTAGACCGTAGGAGTAGAATGTCACAAGTACACGTACCAGCCAAATCGTTTGGAAACCTATATAGTTATGCAGGAACTCGTCAGTAAGAATGTATACAAAGGCCAGAGAACGAATGAGCTCAGCTCACATCGATGAGTTTCGTAAGTTCTATATTGGTCAGAGCGAGAATCAAGTTGATAGCCCAGTAGATGGTATACAGGATGGACCGATCTGTCCTTAACCCCAACGTTGAACTAGAAAGAAAGCATCGAACTTGTCTGTCACATTCAGATGATCAGTATTCTCCTTAGCCCACATCGGCAATGGACATACCTATACTTCCGAGTCAACGTAGGATAATTCTTCCTTCGACCATAACGAAAGTGAACCACACTTGACCAGTGGTATATAGCAAAAAGAACCATGATTGCACCGATGGCAATGGCAAAATACTTCACGCTCCACTTGTTGTTAGACAGGCGCAATGCCTTCATAGCAGCCTTTGCAGCTTTGGGGTCACTCATCCTAACTGCTGCAGACAGACTCAACGTGGAAGCTCAAAAAGAAAATCTCTAGGCTCAACCCAACCTGACCGGAAAGGTCAATTATTAATTTCACTTCCTTCCATTGGAACTGCGCCGGAGAAAACAGTGCCAAGAGCATGGACTAGAGACTCCACTGTCTTCAGGATGCGTATGTACTCGGAAGTAGCGTGCCAAGAGGATGAACTGGAGTCCACTGTCTTCAGGATGTGCACTCGGCTTACTTCCGTGTCTCATATGGTGCGGATCAGGCCAAGCGGAGCATTTCCCATATTGTGATGCACCGGAACCTATTTCCCCACGGCAAATTAGGAAATGTAATCAGAGTATCACCTGCGTACATACGTAGGTGGAACACGGATACAGGAAATGGTTGGACGAGCCCTGTTGTTTTACCAACCTCAAATAACCATAAAAAAGCCGTTTACTGACTGTTCTTCAGAGATTCTTCAATGATTCCCCAGCGGTCCTTCAACGGACGTTTAACGGATTTTTGACGGACGTTTAGCGGTTGTTTGGTTGTAAATAGCTTGCTAATAGGTCGGTTAAAAAGAATGGCTAACTAATAGTCGCTATATATTCAACCGGTGTCCAACCGCTTTCTGGATCCTTACTCCTGCCATAATGTACTAGTATGTAGTGATTGTGCTCGCGTTCTGATAGGGCTGCAATGAAAGACTCGGCCATTGGGTAAGCATCAAGTCTGGGTACTATATCGAGTACGCGTTCCTTTTCAGTCCTTCTGGAAGATCTGGCGGAGAAATGATATATACCTAGGTAGACTTTCAGGGTCCAACAGAATGTATGAGTCACATGGACTGTAAAATCCCTGCACGGAACTTTTCACCGCACATTGCATTTGGGGGTCCTCCGTAGGTACTCCGTAGTATTCGGGATAACGAAAAAGTCTAATCAATCAGATAAACCTTAAATTATTCCAAATCTGATTGAAATTTCCTTCAATAATCCCCAGGTCAGTTTCCGCCATGTAAAGTTTGGTGGCGCTCAACGTGAGACAAATGTCAGCAGCATAGGGCAGAATATGGCATCTGCACACAGAAGACCATACCGTCTGCTATAAATTGGTGGCTGACGTCGGTCCACTAAGGTCACAAATTACATAATACGGTAACTGCCCAGGTGGGATATGGATGCTTTCAGTACTGCTCAATTCGTCATATTCCTTGGGGTATAAGGTATAGCGTTGATCCTCTATGCAGCCAAGAAAGTTCGACAATGGACCTGGGCATGCTAATCCAGGGCTTTACCGGAGGACATTAAGGGTCCAAAGATTGACAATCTTTTTCATTCCAAGGTTTCCCAATCTGTTGAGTGGGGCCATGGGTACTTTCAACCTTGGAATGTTTAGTATACAGAGCTAAGCCACTGTAAAAGTGATAAGATTATCAATCAGTGAAATACTACTCCGTAGTAGTCCACGGGAACAGTACTAACTAGTGCGGGTCAGAAAGTGCTAGAATCGGGTCAGAAAGTGCTAGAATCTATGTCGTTTCCATGTAGCCGCCCCTCTGAACTCGTTCGGACTTTTCACCGAACAAGGTATCCCGATCGGGCTAATAAAGTCATGAGAAGAATTCAGATTCCCGTAGCGCGTTTAGCGATATTATCTACTAAGAAGCCTTTGCATTAGACAGAAAATCCATGCAGAATTACCTTTTGAACCTGTGGAACCTACCTAGGTATTTTGGGGCAGTGCTCCGGTGGGGAAGTAAGTGGGCGTCCACTCCACGGCCACGAGACACTAAGACCTCGGGAGACCCTGCATGAAAGCTTGGTGCCGCTTGGCGGAAACGGTATTAGTAAAATTACTAGTTCACATCTGAAGACAAAATGGAATTTTTCAATTTACAAAATACCAAATTTCATTTCCTCGACCCTTTCGACCGATGATCCTGCTTTCGACCAGTGGCCCTCTCGCTGGAAGACCCTCCTCTCGCCCATATAAACCCCAGTCCACATTGAAACAGACCGATCCAGCTCAACTGACCAAACCTAAAGAGCCAAAACACCAGTCTCTGCACGCTTCTCGGAAACGGGAACTGTTGTTTCAACGGGTGCTACCGGATCTTCGTAGGGACGGCGCAGAATAAAGGCTTTGGCTTTGGCCTTGGCCTTTGCGACGCTGTTCATAGCCGGGTCAATGACAGGTATAGCTCCACGTTTCTCACGGTAAAACATCAGCCCGTAGCCAATCATGACACATATCCAGTATAAGTTGTAAGAGATCACTGAGCCATAGTCGGCGGAATTGGTCCAACCAAGGAGCGCGTTGAAGATTCCCCAACCGCCGCCACCTGCGATAAGCGGACTACAGCAATTGACGTGCCAGACACTCTCTCGGATGTCGTAGGATCCGGCGCCAGAGCCCGTCTCCGCCGCGTCACCTCCGATAGCGTGGTTCCAGGTGTTGTTCTCCAAGTACCAGACACCACGTGAGAAAAGACCAGCGGCAACGAGGTAGAGGAAGCAAGTGGAGATAATCAAGAATATCTGCATCGAGGTCTGTCGTCCGCCTCTATGGGGTATGTTAGTTCTGTATCATTCTCCAACATATTGAATCGACATACCGGTAGATAATATAGCCCACTGCGATACCGGCCAAAAGGCCACAAAAGACGGCCAAGGGGAAGGAACTGGCAGGAAGCCCTAATCCAACGCCACCAACATACACAACGGCCTCGAGACCCTCACGGAGAATCGTGATAAATGGCAGTATAAACATAGCATACTTCTCCAACCACCTCTTAACACGACCCTTCCCTGTCTCGCTAGGATCGTGCTCGTGTTCGAGGGCCTTGGCGAGCTTGACACGCCATTTGTCTTGAAGTTTAGACACGCGCAGAAGGGCAGCGCCCATGATAGTGATGATTATCGATGAGATAATTCCCAAAACACCCTCCCAAATGTCCTCAGTACTGGAGAAAGTGTCTGTCCCGAGGCCGTAAAAGGCACCAATCATGCCTGACCCGACTGCGAGACAAACAAATAGGCCTAAGCCGCACCCTAGCCAGACCTGTTTCCTATTTAGCTTGCAAAATTGCAAAGGATTGTAAGAGATGATCGCATACTTGTTTCACTAGTCTTTTATACGTCGGGCGATCACTGTCGTAGAGCGATAGCTTCAAGAAAGCCAGTAGAACTGACACAACCACCGTCGTCTCGAGACATTCTCGAAAGCAAATGAAAAACACTGATCGACCCGAGTTAATAAACAGTTATGTCTTCCAAAAAGCAATGAACTATACCGGTGACAGCGAAAACCTGGTTATTACCCATGATGCTTGAGATGAGTTTGACAGTTCCCCAAGGCACAAAGAAGAAGAGATTCAAAGAACAAAGTCATTGGAAAGCAAATACACCCCCTTGTACGTAGCCCCGCCGGTTACGAAAGTATATTGGGGAATTCCAAAATGTAAAATTACGCTGGCTACAACAACCGCTTTGACTTTCAGCGACCCACTCGTATTGAGCTTAGCCTTTTGGTATTGAGCTTAGTTTTTTCAAAAATCCTCCGTATCAGAAGCTTTTTTTGAGCGTCTGGCATTATGATTCGTGATCGTCCTTTTAGACATATCCACCTGGTCACTGCCACATGTCCAAGGTCCAGGTCCAGCCACCTTGTTGGATTGGAAAGATAACGCGAGAGGGGTCATGCCATATTTCTCAATTTGGCAGGTGAGCACAAAGTACGTGAAAATCCGATTCCCCTACTGAATTAGGCGGACACTATGTGGCCCAATGACTGTGTCTCCCATGGTATAACTCCGAAAATTGGCAATCTCCCACGGGTCCCATCTGATTAAGATGAAAGAAGCTTCCTTGGAAGGTTTAATTAAGAAGATCGGGAAGGATTAACTTTATGCTTATCAATCTTGTATTGCGCTAGGGATGTTCCAAGATTCCGTTCCCAAGCTCGTAGTCTTTTTGTTCGCTCTCTCTCTTTATCGGTAAACAGGAAATCCTCCTAGTTCCTTTCCTTCCTGGCCAAACGTCAAAGCATGGCTATATATCATGGAATACTGGTCCGCCTTACGGCGATACTGCTTCTTGTGCAGTACTGTCAAGCGAAGACAGTGAATTTGGATTTCAATGTCACATGGGTCAATGCGAACCCTGATGGACTCCATGAGCGCAAGGTGGTGGGCATCAACGGCCAGTGGCCGCTACCTGTTATTGAGGTGGATAAGGGAGACCGCCTGATTGTCAATATGTATAACGGGCTTGGGGACAAGGAGACCTCCATTCATTGGCACGGCATGTTCCAAAATGGCACCAATGATATGGATGGTCCGTCGATGGTCACTCAATGCCCAGTCCCTCCTGGTGCCTCGATTACCTACAACTTCACTATCCCTCAGAATGGTACTTACTGGTATCATTGCCATACCGACTCATGCTACCCGGACGGCTACCGACAAGCTTTGATTGTGCACGACGATCAGGCGTATTTCAACGATATGTACGACCATGAACTTACCGTTACGATGAGTGACTGGTACCATGATCTTATCGAGGATATCCCCTTCATTCGTACTGAAAATCCAACGGGTGCTGAGCCTGTCCCGGATTCCTTCCTGTTCAATGACACTTTAAAAACCAACATTCCCGTTGAAGCCGGGAAGACCTACTTGATGCGATTGATCAATATCGGTGCCTTTGTGGCGCAGTACTTCTACATTGAAGATCACACTTTCCGCATTGTCGAAATCGATGGAGTATACGTCGATGAGCAAGAGGCCGATACTCTTTATATCGCCGTTGCGCAACGTTACTCCATCTTGATCACTATGAAAAATTCCACGGATAAAAACTATCCCATCGTGACCGTTGCCGACTCGCTTCTGCTGGACGTAATTTCGCCTTCTCTCCAGCTCAACCAAACCAATTGGCTCGAGTACAATAGCAATGCGGCGCATCCACAAGCTGCAATGAAAGTGGAAGTTTCCTCCGACCTTGTCCCATATGATGACATGAAACTCGTTCCTCACGACCGGATGGAGCTTCTCACAGAGCCCGATATGACTATTAAGGTCGACGTCATTATGGATAATCTGAATGACGGCGCGGGCTATGCGTTCTTCAACAATATTTCCTACACGAGGCCGAAGGTTCCAACATTATATTCGGTCCTCACATCTGGGGATTACGCCACGAATGCGCAGGTCTACGGAGAATACACAAACCCGTTCGTTCTCGGTCACAAGGCGGTCGTCGAGGTTATCCTCAATAACCTGGACGGCGGTTCGCACCCTTTCCACTTGCATGGACACAACTTCCAGCTCGTCAGTCGCACTCCCTCATATGGTCCTTCTTTCCAGGACTTCGCCGACGGTGACCCCGTCCCTTTCAATGCCACCGAGAATCCCTCCAGTAGCTTCCCGAAATACCCTGCTCGCCGGGATACCTTCGTCGCACCACCCCAGGGTAATTTTGTTATCCGTTTCGTCGCCGATAACCCTGGTGTTTGGTTGTTCCACTGCCACATTGACTGGCATATGTCGCAGGGACTGGCAATGTCATTCATTGAAGCCCCGAAGCAGATCCAGGAGCAATTGTCGCTGACAGAGAGTGATATTAACATCTGCAAAGCTGGCAACCGCTCATACGAGGGTAATGCTGCCGCTAGCACGGAAGACCTGCTCGACCTAACCGGCCAAAACAAGCAGCTTCCGTGGTTACCTGCCGGGTTTACGGCGAGGGGCATTGTTGCAATGGTTTTCTCGTGTGTCTCCGCTTTCCTGGGCATGGCGTTCATTGCCGTCTACGGTATCTCAGGAATCCAATCCAAGGAGGAGACTGCTGTGGTTACCGAGCGTGGGCTATGAATTTCTTTTTGGATTTTTGCTGTACGTAGAATATATATTCATCTTGCCTGAGTGTGTACAAATTTGCATTCTTCTTGAAATTAATCTCTTGGTTGTCAACCCTTCCCTTTTTTCTTCAATTCTAATGCCTGTCTCGCGTTTCTTTTCTCCGATTTCTCGTTTTAGGTAGTGCCACATCATGCTCTACCTCTCACCAGGTCTGTGTTCTCCACTCCTCGAACAATATATTGGCATTTAAGTATAGATTCCCCAGAAGGTTACCGGAGGAGGGAGGAGAAGACGTCTGGCCGAAGCCAAAGAAACCTATGTTTGTCTCCAATATCGACTCTAAAATTAAACAGAGTAAAGATGGAGGCGCTTCGAAGATTGTGTCTCGATCTAGGCAACGAGAGGAAAATTGGAGTGCAAACATGTTGGCTGGGAGAATTGTATATGTTACATGGAACTTTGATATTTGGAGTACTCTGGCGTGAAGAACATATATCGATCCTTCAAGAACGCTGCAAGCTAAGCTGTCATGACTTGCCCCGAGCTTACATCCACACTGAATAGTCTCAGTAATCTCACTCTATCACTTTGACGGCACGTTATCGGCATGCGCAAAATTTACTTTTTGACAGAAAACCAGTGAAGCCCGACCCGGTATTTCTCTTAATCTCGACCTCCGGACGTCGATCATACTTTCCAAGCTTGGCCACTGACACTAAGAAGTAGGACATAGGAGGTACCAGATCATGAGTCGCTTCCATGAGCGGAAGACTTATACTAGACAATGCATAGGGAGGAAGCTAAGGGGTCACGCAGATTGGGTTTCAGTAGTGGCTGCAATGTCGCATGAGGTGAACCCTCTCGATGGCATCTTGGTGTGGCGATGTCCTGGTTACATCGTACGTTGCCGAACCTCGACTTGAACGTCGTAAAGACCTCGAAAGAAAAGTGAGAAGCTGACTAGTTATCAAGTCAATGTTTTAGAACCTTGATGCGTGACTCCACTATCGCGCTTCTGCAGCTGCAGGGCATCAATAAGGCCTATGGTCCTCTCTCGTGACGGTCATTCATGTTGATAGTCACGACTTTGCTGCGAAGGTCAGCCGAATACCAAGTAGCGGGCTATTTAGTCGCCCCAGCTACTGGTATCCTACTCCGTGCGGAGGAGAATATTGGAGAATTGTCTATGCGACGATCATCCATGGCCTTGGGCAGCTGGACTTTGTGATGTGGATATAATCAAGGTACCACCGGCTTAGTCGATGATGTACGTGTTTTCTTTGCATACATACCTATTTCAATAAATCGAAAAGACTGACTCGGTCTTCGTCGTAGGGCTGGCGCAGATGTGTATTTATAGCACGGGTCCATTGTCTGCTCTAAGGGGGGCGGAGATTTATGCCCATAGTAGAAAAATTTTAGAATGGACGGAAACCGAAGGATTTAAAACACCCATGTCAGGTTGTAAACAATGAAATTAGTTTGGTGCTTATCCGCGGGAGTTAGGGTTCGGGTTCTGGCATATGCAATGCAATGCAATGGATTTCATTAGCCCATAAATTGAAGAAAAAAGCCATCGTCGATCCTTCAACGGTTTGTCTGGTGGTGGACCTCTTTTCCAATTTAATCCAGAAATTAAAGTCAAAAAATAAAGACACAAATCTGAGATGTTCGTATCCCATGTTTCAATGCAATGTCCTGAATGAAAAAGAGGAAGACTAAATATCTCGGGTACGGGATGATTAGGGCCAATTGGACGAAGTAGGATACCCCTGAAATCGCCAGCTGAATGGTTCAAGTTGGACACATTATTTTGCAGGACAACGTCTACGGAGTACGGAGTCAAACCGTTTAACAGAGAGCACCAAGCGATGCCCCCGACTCGTGAGGCCTCCGCACCGTCAATTGGAGTGGAACCCGGTTCCAAGAGAAACTTCCGGATTGGCTTGGCTGGCCCGTTCTTGGACCCGATTAGGCTCCATCTGGAAGTGAACACGCAGGGATCGGCAAAAGGGCCAGAAGATGCCCAGGTGGGCGATTGGGAGAGAGGGAAAAATGAGCTCGGATACGGAATAGTTCCTTTCAGAGCCCCCCCAATGTACCCTGCTTGAAGCTAAAAGCCCAACCTGAAACGAACGGGCAACGTGGAGGTTCGAGACTTTTTTTTTTAATATATTTTAGCATTGAAGCCATAGGGAATACTAGTTCAATATAAAGACCATCAGACTATTGAACCATATGGTCGGAGTATTTCTGCTTTAGTATGTACATGTTATATAACTAAGCCCCTATAGGTATCATCAATGGATGTACCATATACCAAGGAAACTAATAAAGAAATGCTAATGAACCATGGTACAGAGTACGAATTCCAATGGGATATCGAATGTCAACCCCCTGAACCAAAAAAGGAGCTCTTCCGCCTTTGCAATCCTCCTTCATCTTAAAATTAAAACGCTAAACTATTCTGAGCCCCGTGCACGGTGTTTCTCCATCTTTCCATCTTTCCAATTTCCATGAATATTTTTATCTCCCTCCTTTCTCCTGTACAACGTTGCAGAGAGGACTGCCGGGAGTAACAGGTACGCGTCTTCATTGTTGGTTGATTTCTTATCGATACTAGAAAAGAAAACAGCTGACATTTTGGAATCTCCACATTTCTAGACACCTCCCTATTCTGCGCTTCATGACTTCGATCGCTATCGATTAGCACATCGAATTCTTTTTATTTCTATTCCACCTGGTGTGGTCTCTTCGGGGAGAGAGATATGACAGTCTCACCGCCAGGATCGCCTACAGGCGCACCCCCGCGCCCCATCAATGCTGTCATGCGAACTCCGCGTAGTGCCAGTCGTTTAAGCATGAGCAGCAGGCAAGGTGGAATCCGTGCATCGGATGAGGATGGAAAGACTGCAGTTAAAGTTGGTATGTAAATTCTTCCCCTGATCGCCCCGTTCTAGGGTTACCCAGGACCTGCAATTGAGAATACACAGCATTAGTTGGCATCCAAATTCCCCAACTGACTTTGCGCAGCTGTCCGTGTCCGACCACCGCTGAAACCGACCGATCCGGGATATGAATTGATTCCTCAGAGATTCCAGAAGTCCATCGTGACAGTTACCGCGCCAAACAGTCTGGCCGTCGATGTGGCCGCTGGGCGCAAACTATTTGTATTCGATCGTGTATTCCCAGAAACCACCGAACAGGAAGGGGTCTGGGAATATGTCAGTGACAGTGTCAACTCATTCGTTCAGGGATACAATGTGTCAATTATGGCATATGGCCAGTCTGGCGCGGGAAAGTCCTTTACAATGGGTACTTCGGGGCCCACTGAGCAGAGTAACATGGAGAATATGGGTGAGTTTCAAACATGCTTGTTTAGCCATGAAACTCGGGGACTAACTGCATATGTTCATCTTCATTTAGGTATCATCCCCCGTGCTGCCCAGGTCTTGTTCGATAAATTAGAAGGACCGTCAAAACATAATCGTAATGCCTCGCATCCAACTACTGGCCTCCGAACACCACAACGATACTCAATGACTTCCGCTGCAACCTTCGGCAAGCTACACCAGGAGAAGGAAAAGAACTGGCAGCTGAAGGCTACATACGTGGAGGTGCGCTTTTATCCGAGGAAAATGCTCGCGCGTTCTACATTGTTCTGACCATCTACAGATCTATAACGAACAGCTGAGGGATTTGCTCCTTCCGGAGTCGACGCCCGCAAACGACCGCAGCAACGTTACGATACGCGAAGATACGAAGGGTCGTATTATCCTAACGGGATTGCACCAGGTGAACATCAACTCATTCGACGATCTGATTGGTGCCTTGAACTTTGGCTCCGCCATTCGTCAAACGGACTCCACAGCAATCAACGCGAAATCATCTCGCTCACATGCCGTATTCAGTCTGAACCTTGTGCAGCGCAAGTCTTCACAAGCCCAAGCGACTCCGAGCCCCGTCAAGGAGAAGCGCATGTCGATGCCAGTCGACACGTTCCACTCTGGGGAATCAGTTACTGTCGATAGCAAACTGCACTTTGTGGATCTAGCGGGTAGCGAGCGGCTGAAGAACACAGGTGCCTCCGGAGAACGTGCGAAGGAGGGTATCTCTATTAACGCCGGTTTGGCTGCGCTCGGCAAGGTCATCTCGCAGCTCTCTTCACGTCAACACGGGTCTCACGTCTCGTACCGTGATTCCAAGCTTACCCGGCTGCTCCAAGATTCGCTCGGTGGAACCGCCTACACGTACATGATTGCTTGTGTGACCCCCGCCGACTTCCACATGAGCGAGACTCTAAACACAATATCATATGCCCAGCGCGCCAGAGCCATTCAGAGCAAACCTCACATTCAGCAAATTGCCGACGAAGGTGACAAGCAAGCATTGATTGAGCGACTCAAATCCGAGATTTCTTTCTTGCGCCTACAGATCCGCAACTCCGAAGGGTCTGAGCGACGTGAAGGAGGACCAACCGAACGAAGTGAACGCAAGAACGAACGTGAAAAGCATCTGCAGAATCAGTTGCTGGACGTCCAAGAAAGCTACAATTCCCTTAGCCAGCGCCACGCCAAGTTGATTTCGAATATGGCCACTGATTCGGAGTCAGAGCCACCAGCCCCCAACGGCGAAATGGATGACGCTACCTCCGAGATCGGAAAGAACTCGGTTGAGAGAATGCAGCGATCCAAGTCCTTTGCCGAGTCCGTGGAGCAGATGGTTTTGGAGTACGAGAAGACCATTCAGAGCCTGGAGGCTTCACTCTCTGAGACACGCGCCTCCCTCGCTACCACGGAGACTGATTTACTCGAGCGCGAGACCAAGTGCGCCTATATCGAGGCTATCAAGGACCAGCTTCAGGCCCGTGTCTACAAGATGCAGGAGCGGGAAACCAACACCGAGACCTACCTCCACGAACTGGAGTCTAGGCTTGATGGCCACTCTACAGGCGAAGAGAAGCACGCTGCCATTGTTGCCGAACTGCGCAAGGAATTGAGCCGCGCTCGCGATAGTGAAGCCAGCTGCGAGGAATACATCTCGACGCTTGAAGAACGACTTGCGGAGGGCGATCAGGACATGGAACTTATGCAGCGCGAGGTGATGCGCCTGGAACATGTTATTGAGCGCCAGCGGGGCCTCGGGCAGCTAGACCGTCTACTCAGCGAGCTGGACCACCAAGATGGTCGGGATAGGCACGATGGTGCCAACGGCATGGACTACCCACACTATCACCAGCCCAGAGATATGCCGACCGCTCATGGACACACGCCCTCTCTGGACGTACTCAGCGAGGCAGTTGAGACAGCCATTCCGGAATCAGATGAGGATCTTCTCGAGCCGACCCTGGACGCAGAGCTTGAGTCCATTGGAGAAGTCGAGCAGGAGACGAATGAGGACTTGAAGGTCCTTGAAACCGCGACCAGCAAGCTGGAGGCACGTCGCTCGGAGGCTCTTCGTGAGGACCCCATCGCAAGCCCCGCCCAGTCCAAGTTTGTTGCCGATAAGCTTGAGACCGTCACCCAGGAGCTTCTCGACCTGCGTCTGCAGCATGAAAACACCATTAATGACTTTGAGAACCTCGAATCCAAGTACGAGCAGGCACTTAAGGCCCTTGAAGAGCTTCGCCAGGACAAGATTGACGAGGCCCGCCACCCAGCGCCCAGTGTCCAAAACGAACTTTCGCCGCGCCCGGTGACTTTTTTAGGAAATGGAGGCACTCCGACCTCGAAGTCTGGAGCACAACACTCATTCTCGCAATCACTCTCTTCGGAATTATCCTCGGCCGGGGAGCCATCCACTTTGCGCGCATCCTTTGAGGATGGATCGAAGGCAATTTCATCCACGCCCTCGACCCCGCATGTGCTGTCGGCCCGCCAGGTGGACTCTGAAGAGTCTGAGAACATGCGCAAGATGCTCGCCGAGCACCAAGAGAGTGCTGAACTCATGACCCAGAAATACACGGAGCTGCAAACCGAGCATGAGCAGATTCTTGCACTGGTCGAGAAGCTGAAAGCCGAGGCCCAGCGCGCCAAGTCGAGCTCACCCCCTGCAACCCCCGGTTTCAAAATGCTCCGCCGCATGACTAGCCAGAACCTTCTGTCAGGAGTTGACCGTGCCACCCGCGCCCTTACTGGTCTCCGCCTCCTTGCGTCCGAGGAGTTTGCTGAGAAGCCGGACGCGATGCATAACTTTGACTATCACATGGATCAAATCATGCACGAGTTGCAAAGCCGTATGGAGCGCCTCCAGTCCCTTGAAGCTGAGAACCAGGGCGTTAAGAAAGAAATGGAGATGAAAGCGACTATTATCTCTGGCCTGACCAGAGAACGGTCGAGTTTGCAAGGTGCCTCGCCTGTGGACATGGCTCTGGTATCGCAACTGCGCGACCAAGTCGTCTCCCAGGAAAGACAGATCGAGCACCTTCGAGACGCTCACGAATCCCGCCAAAAGGAGCTGTTGGCCGAGATCGATACTTTGAAGGGTCTTTTGAAGTCCCAAGAAAGTGCTACCCGGGCAATGGACGCCGGTGCTGAGGAGCAGGAGCAGAAGATCGGTGCTCTGCAGGGAGAGCTCACGGAATGGCAAAGCAAGCACAAGAGTGCTTTGGAGTCCCTGCAGTCCTCTGAGTCTCAGCTCACTAGTACTCTTGCCGAGCTGGAGGGTGCTTTGGCTTCGGTTGCTGCTATGCGCTCTGAGCGTGCTGCCGCCGATTCCGGCTCTACTGAGAAAGAAGTCGCTGCTCAAGAGCTTGAGGGTGGTCGCGCCGAGCAGCAGGACCTCGTAGATAACCTGATGAAGGATATCGAGGATCATAAGTCTACTATTGCTACTCAGCTTGCGACGATTGCTAGTCTGGAGAAGTCCCACGCCGATGCCCGGGAGCAACTGGCTTCACAGACCACTACCGAGGAAGGGGCCAATGCTGGCGCTGTCGACTTGAGTCTTTCTTCTCGGATGGCCGAGCTCGAGCAGGAAATCTCTACTCACAAATCGGTTGTTGATTCTCACAATAATAAGCTGGATACTCTCCAGGAATCTCACAAGCGTGAGCTGGCTGAGTTGGAGGAGCGGACCAAGGCCGCTGTCCAGGCCGAGTACGATGCTCGTCTCGGCGAGAAGGATGCTGAGCATGAGCAGTCCATGGCGACATTGCAGAAAGATATTGCCGAGTCGCGTGATGAGTTGGTCAAACTGCTCAAGGCTGTGTCGACACTCCTCAACTCCGAGGTCTCAGCCGACAACCTGACAGATCAGATCCAAGATGTTCTGGCCCAGAAGCAGCACTTCTCCGAGAAGTATGCTGAACTTATGGGCACCAATGAAGATCTTCGGAAGCAGCTGGAGGCCAATGCGGACGCCGAGAGCCGTCTGGACGAGATAACCAACAAACACAACGTCCAGGACGCCAAGGTTAATGAGCTGGCTCTGTTGGTGGCTACGTTGGAGGACACTCTTCGTCAGAAGGACGAACAGGTCAAGAAGAAGGAAGCCCTGGTTGAGGAGATTACGATCGAGAAGCAGAAGAGTGTGCGTCTCGTGGAGGAGCTGGAAGAGCAAATTACGAACAGCTTCGATCAGCATCACAACCGCCTGTCCGTCATTCAGCAGGAACGAGACCAGGCCCTGGAAGATGCCAAGGCCAAGATTGTTATCTACGAAGGGGACATCGAGACTTACCAAGTGCGTATCGAACAGCTTGAGCTTCAAATCAAGAACTCCGGTACCGCCGATGCCTCCCACGACCGCAGCAGTTCTCTCACATCCAACCTCCGCAAGAGCTCTTCCGCTGCCTCTCTCCCCTCGCCTCCACCGGCGATCCCACTCCCTCCCCTCCCTACCATTGCCTCTCACTCCAACGGCGCCTCGAGTGTTTCTCCGCCCAGCTCTCGACATGCCAGCAAAGAGCTGTGCAACATCCAGATGGTCGAGGACCAGGAAGCTCGAATCCGAACCATCGAGAAGCACCTGTATGCTGAGAAGCAGCTAACTGCCACCTTAGAAGAGGCCCTGGGCGACCTTGAAACGCAGAGCACCAAGGTCAAGGCTGACTGCGAAGCCTGGAAGAAAAAGGCCTGGGAGTTCGAGGATGAACTATCCTCCCTCCGCAAGGAACGCAGCTCTGCCCGTCTGTCGCTCCAGGCAGTTGAAGAGGAGCGCAATGCCCGCCGCGAAGCGGAGGCTGCCCGCGCTCAACTCGAAGAGCGTATGATCGCCCTCAACAAGAAAAAGAAGAAGAGCACCCTCAACTGCTTCTAGGCGTTTTGACTCTGATATTGCTCGAGCGCTTGAGCTTTCCCAGCAACAAAAGCAATCGCATTCTCACCTGTCTCTATCGTTTTCCTCTGGTTGTACACTTTTTATCTTCTCTGTTACTCTTCATTTCTTCTTTACTTCGTCCTTTGTTCCATACCCCCTTATTTTGTTGATTCCAATCAGTTCACCCATTTCCCTGTATTATGAGCTTTCACGTTTCTTGTCACTTTCCCGTCAATTCCGTCAATACCTTGTTCAAGCCCTAACACCCTCCCTTTCCCGACCTCGTTCTTCACATATTCCCTCTTCTTTTCTACTTGCACTCATGAATTCCTCATGACTGGTAGATCTTTTTATCAACCTTTTTTATTGTCCCTACGCTGAATATCCTCGATATTGTACATTCCGTCGGCTGTTTCCAGGTTCATTTGCGTTGAATCTCTGTGTCGCAATCGGGGGGAATCCTGTCAGCACTCGCTTTGATCTCTTGAATCTCATATGGATGTTCACTCGTTCATATCGAGTTGCTTTTTTCGCGCATTCTTGTCAATGAAGTTTTCAATATCGGATTATTTCCTATCTCGCTCAGACTGTAGAGTACAAATTTGATAAGTTAATTCTTAATCCTCGGGAATAGGTGTAATGTTGTATAGGCTGTGCGGAGATTTAGAGATCGACATTCTAAGCCACGTGGTCAAGGCAAATTTAGACAAAACAAACAGAGCCTCAAGGTTGCTGCATTTCAGCCTCTCTTACTTTTGAGAAATGCCCTACAACTGCTCCGGACCGCAACCTCCCATATCGGTAGACCCGGACATCACTGGTAAAGGGGTATGTCACCAGATGATTACTAGTACCATCGACTAATTCATCCCTAGGTTATTGCAAACTATGTCGCAACTGCCGGTATTGCGGTGCTTCTCATTATCATACACTTCTTCGTGGTCTACGAGCCAGCTCTGGATCCCTTTAGGAAGACAGATTACCCTTTAAACCAGTCATTTCGCCCCAACCCAATAGACACAATAATCCTGCGGACCGTGCGACGTATACCTAAGCGGTTGATGGGCGCTCGCAAGGTCCGCGTTAATTCCCAAGTTGGGAAAGGCTTTACTGAGGTATAGATACGCCTTGGTTTGAGCCGAAACTGACTTAACTGACATACTATAGTGCATCCTTGCAATGAGTGACCTCCAAATTGTAACTGGACTCTCGATACTCATAAGTGGATATACACAACTTCCTCAGGGCCTTTCGTCCTTCCACTGGATGGTTATCGTCGACCTGGCCTGGTTTTCCAGTCTTACGCATTTGGCCTGTCTGACACTTCTCCGAAACCATCTGTACAATCATTCGATGCAGCGCATATGGAGACTGCTTTGTATGGCTGTTCTGGTCATACTCCTGACTGTGGCGCTCTCTTTCACGGGCGGATATGATTGGACTTCCTCGCATAGATCCAACTACATCTACAAGGGCACGGCATTTAATGTTATTAGACCCGCGATGTGCCATCCAAGCTCTAGTACGAGATCAAGCGTGACATACTACGCAATGGTTTTTTCGATACTGTTAGTGGTATTCGGGTTTGTGGCCCGTATAATCAGGTTGCATAAGGCTATCTCCGTCGGTGTCTGGGGAAAATCTAGAGCTAAGCTAAGCATACAAGCCCGCCGCTTGTTAAGTATCGCTTTCGCTTGGAGCTGCTTGGGTAGCTCCCACAAGAGCCTGAAACGTACGCTTTTCTACCGACCTCTGCTAACGACCCTTTTCGTCGCACATCTATTCCTAGATGGGTGGTCCTCGATGTTTGTAGAAGTGAGTGTACCTTGTCTAATCATTTTTCTCTCCCATCTGACAGTGAATAAGATGTGCTGGCTAGTAGCCGGGTTTGTTTGGGGTACCATCCGTCTTTTCGGCGTACTGAACATCATTCAACAGGACGTGCATGAAGGCAGCACGGTGTTACGATTTACAATGCTACAAGAGTCCGATGAGAGAGAAGCCGGCTGGGGGTTTGGACAGGTCATGGCGGTCGTTTTACTGCTTGCGCCTCTGATCACAATCGTCAAGTACTTCACTCATGGTACACCCTGCACTTTCAATGCTCCAAATATTTGACACCGCGATGCTAACGGGATATGACTAGATGACGAACAGCCTGGGATAGTCACAAGCTGCAGTCATCATATTTATGAATTATCCCACATCGAGTCCCAATCAATGAGTCCGAATACTTCATCTACGCATGAAACCTCTAGGAGGCCAGATGATCCCAACAGCAACTTGGATGATCATGTCCAAACTATCGGCGCAGTAATACTTTATTTCATGCTCATCTGCGTTGTTATGTTAATCCTCATTTGCTTGACGAGCTACACAGCCAACCTCCTGAATGGGTTGCAAGCGTTCTATATACCCATTGCCGTTGCTTTGGTTGGTATTTGGGGGGTTGCTCTATTCTCATTGACAATTGAACTAGATCTGTCCCATATGTCTTTATGGTTCCAAAGATTCCTGCATATGGTCAACGTTGCTTTTTTTATTATTAATGCGTTCCTCGTCTTTTTGCAAGATCGATTGCCAAAGAGTTACTTGCTTGCTTCGATTGAAATTTGCTCGATGTGGGTATTCGCCGCTGTGTTTTATATCTTGTGCGCTGTCTTCTATCGGATTTATGGCACCTCTTGAAGCAAATAGATAATTCGAGCGTCATACTGCTTTTGTTGAACTATCCTGGTAATATCATTCTACATTGTCCTTAACCGCTTTGCACCGAAGACTTCAATTAATGGTAACTTGATATTGCCGTCTAGTCAAGATAGTCCGTTGACAACACTAAGGTCACCACGGTCTTAAGAACACCACAATCCAAGAGACTATGTTGTAGGTATTGGGCGTTGCAATGAGCCAAATTAATAGACAAAAGGATGAACTAAATTGGCGAGATAACACTGTGACATAGTCACATCACATGACGCGTATACCCCACGTGTCTTTAAGCTTGTCGCAACGGCTCCAAATCCCCAAGCTCTAAAAGCAAATCACCATGGGCCTCCAACGGTCCAATGTGACAATAATCCACCCGGATCTGGGCATCGGAGGTGCCGAGCGCCTAATAATCGACGTCGCCCTAGCCCTTCAGAACCGAGGCCACCGTGTAACGATCTACACCTCCCACCGCGATAAGGCGCACTGCTTCGACGAGGCGCGCGATGGCACGCTGGACGTCCGCGTGCGCGGAAACACCCTCTTCCCCGCCCATATCTGCGGCCGACTTCACATCCTCATGGCTGCGCTGCGGCAGCTACATCTTACCGTGTCACTACTAGGTGAGCTTGAGACGAGGGGGACAGCTACTACAACCACCGAGGAGGACCGAGACGATATCTTCATTGTGGACCAGTTGCCAGCCTGCGTGCCGTTTTTGAAGTCGTTCGCCCGCCCGCGCCATTCCCGACGGCAGCGCATTCTGTTCTATTGTCATTTCCCGGATCAATTGCTCGCCCGCCGAGATGAGGGCGGTTCGCTTCTTCGCTTGGCGAAGGTGCTGTACCGGTTCCCGTTTGATTGGTTTGAAGGCTGGGCGATGAGCGCATCAGATCGGGTTGTTGCAAATTCCAAGTTCTCCCGCGGGGTCGTGCGTGATGTCTTTGGCTCGGACCGATTGGGTGATGTGGAGGTTGTCTATCCGTGTGTCGATATGGATTCCGGGGTATCGATGCCTGAGAAAGCGGATGAAGACCCCCTCTGGGGCGGGAAGAAGATCCTGCTCAGCATCAATCGCTTCGAGCGTAAGAAGGATATGGCGTTGGCGATTCGCGCTTATAATGGACTAGGAGCGGAGAGGAGGAAAGGGACGCGGCTGGTGATTGCTGGTAAGGATTTCTGCAGGAATTTGCAATTTGTATAGATTCTAACGTGGTATCTTGCAGGCGGTTACGACAATCGTGTCCACGAGAATGTTCATTACCACCAAGAGCTGGATGAGCTCGCGACCAGTCTCGGGTTGAAAACCGCAACCTCCAAGACAGTCGTATCTGCACTTTCAATCCCCGACGACATTGATGTCCTCTTCCTTCTTTCTGTTCCAACCGCATTCAAAGATACCCTTTTGGCGCAATCGAAGCTCCTTCTCTACACACCAATCAACGAACACTTTGGTATTGTGCCCGTTGAAGCAATGCGCGTTGGTCTCCCAGTACTAGCATCTAATACTGGTGGTCCACTGGAGACGATTGTCGAGGGCGAAACGGGCTGGCTCCGGGATGCTCACGCAGATGAAGAGTGGACTGCTGTAATGGACAAAGTGCTATACGGATTGAATCAGGAGGATCTTCAACGCATGGCTCTTGCTGGCAAGAACAGGGCGCAGCAGGAATTCTCACTCACCGCGATGGGCGATAGGCTAGAAGAAGAGATCCTTACCATGCTTAAAGGTGAAAGAAGACCATTCAATGGGTGGCAGCAGGTCTTTGTCATTCTCACTCTGGTTGGGGCTGTTCTTGCAGTGATGGCTGCAGTTTTACTTCGAGCGCTATAGTCCATAGTCAGACATTAAATCAGTGTACTTTACATTAATCTACTCCCTCAAAAGTCACACCACTTCCCCCATCTCTCGCACTGAACATTGTCTACCCCAACTTCACCACACATACCAGTCACATGACCTCGTGTTTTGTTCGCGGTGACGTCGCGTCCCCCTCTATCAATTGATCATTATCCTTAATCGCCGGCCCTGGTGGCATTGGGATCTCCCAACATGCCCGAAATAATAGATCTCCTATCCTCCGATCCTCCTCATCCACCAAAGTCCCAGCCCCCAAATGTGCAACAGCCAGCCGAACTCCCGTCGCGACGTCCACCCCACCAGCTCAACACGATTTCGTCAGACCCGTTCGACACATCCCTGTTCGACTATGAAGATGTCTTCGACAAGCCTGCGAAGAAACGGCGAGTGAGCGATGAAGACACTTCATCTCTGCGAAAAAGTACCACGCCAAACGAACCTCGAGCTTCAGCTTCTGCGGCGGAGCCCTGGTTCTCGATCTCAGATGATGACTTTGATCTGCCGCCAGCAAAAGCCGCGGCGGAGAAGAACCCATTACGGTCGCATGTTGAAGAGTCGGATCCAATTGTATTTACCTCTTCGGCCCCGGCTCCTTTGCCAAAGCCTTCATCGCGGAAACCGAATCTTTCAACCCGGGATATTATTGCGCTTGACGATGACGTATTGTCGGACCCCATGAAACCCCCATCCCCGAGTTTGCGTGGGCGTAGCGATGTCGATGAATTCAGCGATCCGATTGCTCTCCCGGAGTTT
Source organism: Penicillium rubens (assembly GCF_028828025.1). NCBI lineage: Eukaryota > Fungi > Ascomycota > Eurotiomycetes > Eurotiales > Aspergillaceae > Penicillium > Penicillium rubens. The sequence continues at coordinate 2,757,745 of NW_026890601.1, read as the reverse complement.
TCTGACCTACTGAAGAAACCGACTGTCTCGAATCCTATTTTCTCCGAGTCCACTGCTCGTCTATTATCCCGCCTTAGCGAGGAGCATACTTCGGGCGCCAAAACAAAGTCAGGTACTCGAAAACAGAAAGATGCCAGCTTGAAATCTACGGCTGGAGAGGTCCTCTCCGACGACGACATTGATGAGCCAGTAGCACCGCGGAAGACAACAAAGAAGACAAGCAAGGCTACTACTGCTGACAAGGAAGCAAAAGCCAAAGCACGCGAAAAGGCAAAGCTGCAGCGAGAACGAGAACGCGAGCTCGAGAAGGAGCGCAAGCTGAGGCTCAAAGAGGAAAAAGCGAAAGAGAAACAACGAGCTGCCGATATCGCGAGCGTCAACAAGCTAAAAGTGAACAAAAAGGATTCTACACCAGAGATGATTATCGACATGGCCACATCCCTCGAGGACAGCAGCGTCGGCACTCAAACCGTCGAGTTCATGAAACGACTCGGCGTCCAACACACATTCTTCACAAGCGCAATCCCCAACATAGTCAAATGGCGTCGCAAAATGAATGCCACGTACAACAAAACCCTACGCCACTGGGAACCCTGTCCATCCTTCATCCAAAACGAAGACCACGTGCTGTGTCTGCTACCAGCGCAAGAGTTCATCAACATGATAACTCCACCAGCAGACGACGAGGACCAAGAAAGAGACACTCTAGAAATCCACGTCCTCCGAATGAAAAGCGCCTACCCGGACTGCAAACCCATCTACCTAATTGAAGGTCTGACGGCTCTAATGCGCAAAAACACAAACGCACGCAACAGAGCCTTCCAAGCCGAAGTTCTCCGCCAACTCGCCAAAACAACCGCACCAGAAGAACAAGCCACAGCTCGCAGGGCCCGGAAAAAGAAAAAGCCCGACGCCACGCCCCTCGTCGACGACGAGACTGTCGAAGATGCTCTGCTCGAACTCCAGGTCACGCATTCCTGTCTTATCCACCACACGACTACGCCAGCCGATTCAGCGGAGTGGATTAAAAATTTCACCGAACATATCTCGACAGTCCCGTACCGCCGTGAACGACAGGAAGCCCACAATGCTGCTTTCTGTATGGATACCGGACAGGTGAAAACCGGCGCCGATAAGCAGGATACTTTTATCAAGATGATTCAGGAGGTCAATCGCGTGACGGCTCCTATGGCTTACGGGATTGCGAGCAAGTATCCCAGTGTTGTGGATTTGACTCGTGGAATGCGGATGCATGGCGCTATGATGCTGGAGGATATCAAGGTAGGTTTTTCTTTTCGATTTCTATACTGGGTTTGTTTTGTATCTGTTCTGGCTTTACTTTTGTTGATGTCGGAGTCTGAATCTCTTGCTGACTGCATTCCATAAGAAATCCGCGAACAAAAACGGCTCCCTGACGAATGCGCGCATCGGTCCTGCTGCTAGTAGGCGGCTGTACAAAGTGTTCACTGGACTCGATCCGAGTTCGACGGACATTTAGGTTTGTTTTTGTTCTTAATTTTGGTTATGATTGCCATTTTTAGCCCAGCTACCGCAGAGCGTAGCTTTGCATTCTGGATATTGCATCCATTTGGCGCGTCGTGTTACCTTTTGGTTACTTGTCCGAGTAGTTGGGCTTCTAATACCCTTCCTGTCTCCGGCTGGAGAATTGGATATTGTACTGCAAAGGAGATAGATTTCCTGTTGGCTTATGGGGCATCGACTGGATGGTTGGTACAAAGTAGTCCAAGCAAGTAGTCTTCCAACTGAAATCACAGCGATTGCCTCTTCTTTCCCTGTACAAATATCGTATTCGAACATCCATGTGTGATAGAAACCGAAATAATGAAAACTGCCTAGCTATATGCAAATGCTAAACCAAATCCATGTATGGAACCAAACCCATTAACGCCCATATGAAACGCAGATATCAAAAAGATCAGATCATCTTAGAAGCAAATACCAATCAACTAAACAACAACGCCCCTCCTCTTCCACCCCCTCCAAGCAGCCAACCAAACCAAAACAGCAACCCAAACACTAACCGTGCAGCCGACAGCCCAGAACCCATAGCAACGCCATCCACGGCACTGACCATCAGACAAGCCGCCGTCACCGCGATCTACGGCATTCTGATAAGCGGCCGAGTAGACAATACCCCAGAGCGCGGCACCAGCCGCGGGCATCATGGCAACGATACCCCAGTTCGTGGCGAAGTTCTCGACGCCCCAGACGACAGAGATGATGATAGGCGCGAGGGAGAAAGCGCCGCCGTACCCAAAGCCAATCAGCGCGGTCGTCAGGTTGAAGATGCCTGGGTATGCTAGTGGGAGAGGGGAGGCGAGGAGGAGGTAGCCCAGGGAGAGGAGGAAAGCTGAGGGGATGAGGAAGGTCATGCGGGATAGAGTGAGGCGGGAGGATGAAGGGGATGTGGGGTGTGTGTGTCGGGCTCCTTCGGGAATTGGAGGGAAGAGGTGTATTGCTGGTGGTGCGAAGAAGTCGGAAAGTGAGCCTGTTAGGAGGCGGGCGATGGTCGAGGTTAGGGCTATGGTTGTGACGTGGGTTGACGGGGATCCGGCTGGAGGTGATGCGTCTGTGGGATATGATTGAGGTGTGAGGGTTGGGATGATTGTACCCAACTGTTTTGGACAGGTTAGTTATATGTGGTGTTGGCTTTTTTGGGCGAACTCACGTTGTTGATGTACGATTCACCGGGCCCGGTGACCAAGAAAAAGCCTGCGGCCAGCCACCACATGGTGTGGTCTTGGAGGAAGACGCGGGTTTCATAGTTGAGCAGCCAGTTCTTCTTCCGGCGCTCTTCTTCTTCGCGTTCCTTCTCTAGTCTTTGTTGCTCGCGCTCTTCATCGGACAGGGCTGACTGCTCCTCGTCAAAGGCACCAGAGAACGTGCCGTACTCAACCGCTTGTCTGATTTCATTCCGAGGCTGGAAGAAATCACTCTCCTCCAGCAGTCCACTGCGCTCTAGCTCTTCAACCGTCTCATCAATATACTTGTCATCATCCTCCACGATGCGCAATGCAAAGGTACCGATGATCCCAATTCCCAGCAACAGCAGGGCCAGAAAGACGAAGTATTTGTAAACGTCGAGATCGCCATGACTCCCATCCTCGAGCCGTTCATAGAACAGATACGTCCCGAGCTGGCTCTGCCACATACCACTGAGACCAAACGCGGCAATAGGAACAGCAAGCATAATACCCTTGTGCTTTCCCCTGCCGAAGTTCTTGGCACATGTCGCAACGGCTGCTAGGTACATGCAGCTAGTCCCCATACCAATGGAGATAAACGCCACGATCATCACCCAAAACGGCCATCCAGACCCGCCCGCAGCAACAGGCGGGCCGCTTTTATACGTGAATGCAGCGAGGAGATACCCGACGCCAAAAACCAGTCCCGAGAACATAGCCAGTGGTGACGGGCTGTACCGATCACACAGGTAGCCGAACAAGGGCACGGGAAGGTACATTGCGATTTCCGCGGCAATGGAAACGGCATTGACCTGCAGCTGCGAGTAATGCAGTCGGGTAAGGAGTAGATGACCATACAAAGAGAAAGCAGTGATACTGCCAGCTCCCAAACTTCAAGACACCAATATAAGTCAGCTTCTAGGGCCTAATTCAGATCTTGTCGTAAATATGACAGTAGAGAGGAGGATTTCCATACCAAGTAACAACACCCCAGCCAAAGCTAAGCACTCGCGTAACCTCCTTCTGCATCTTCTGTCTGTCCCGCTCGACAATCTCCTCGACGACATCGCTCAATAGCCCATCATCACTCCGAGGGAGTCCGTCATTACCGGAGCTCCGTGAATGTCGGCGTGATCGCTCTGCGCTTCGGTCGGCTGTATCTTGTTCTGCATCGATATCCTGGAGGAGCGGGCGATTTGCGTCGAAATCGCGCTTATCGATTGTCATGGTGCTTCTCCGCACCGGCTGAGGTAGGCTGTGGAACCGACTATTTGCTGAGGGGCGGGATGAGTAGGTTGGTATAGATAGGTATGAGAGGCGGAAAGGCGTTTGAGATCGAAGTATGGGGGTTCACGATTTGGCGGATCTGATATGCTGAGCCCAATCGTCCGTATGATGGAGCTTCAAGGGCGGGGAGCGGTGTCAGCTGGGTGGATTCCGAGGTTGTGTTGTTCAATGCCCGCTACGTCATTGGAATGCGGCTTTTGACCATAAAGACTAATGTCCACTGTGGCACTATTGAGATACAAGATAATGTATATGTTTCCCAAAAGGCATAGCCGTCAAGGCAAGCTGAGGGGGAAGAGCGGAGAGAGTGGAGAGAGTTGGAGTCATTTCACGTGACTCATTACAGTATCCTACCTATAACCTTGATGACGTGACTAGAAAGGGATACATTGTGAAATAGTGGAAATGAAGGGGATTTCGCCATCTAGAGATGAAAATAGGATATTCATGTACAGGTAAGATCATAGGATAACAACCCATGCAGGAGACAGACCGAAAAAAAAAGGATTTGGAGACATTGGGGGGTATTATCAATATCAATAAAACAAGACCGAGAAAGGAAACTGATACACGCCCAAGAAGAAAGACAAGGCTCTCGTGAGACAAAACGAAAAAAGCAAAAACTAAACGCAAAAATAAAAACCTCAAACGACTCTAAATGCATCCAAGCGTTGACGGGGATCATAGAAGCGCCCATTGAAGGGCCGGGTCGTTATTTCGTAGTGTCGATCAGGTGGGATCAGGCACTGGTGCATATGAATGCTGGCATTCCGATTTGGAAGGGTCTATCCTCCGAACGCCACGTATCGGCAGTGGGCCGACATGATGAAAACAAAACAAAAAAGCAAAAGGCGAAAAGGAGGGGAAAAGGAACTAGAAACTGACTTCGCCCGCGTCTGTTTCCATCATGCTCTCATCCCAGTACTGAGCAGAAGGTCTCTCACGAGCCGCAGGTTGAGAGCCCAAAGCGATGGCTTCACCTTCACCGCGTTCCACAAATTCGTCCAGACTGACCTCTTTCATGATCCGCTGGAAATACATACGGAGTGTACGAAGGCCACGCAGGTATCCACGATCAATGTCGTGTGGGGTGTGAGGCGGGCATGGTGTATCTGGAGGAAGTTCGTCCTCGCCAGTAACGCAATTAGCGAAGTCAACGATCTTCAGTTGAACGTTCAGTTTGCTCTGGCCGTCTTCGGAGGCTCCATGTTTGAGTGGTGTCGCTTCGCCAGAACGAGGTGGCCCCTGCTGGGGTTGATATTGCGGTTCTCCGTCATAAAGAATCAAGAGACTGCTAGCATAGAGGCGGTAGCGCTCCAGCCGTCGAATCATGTGCTCTAACAAAGCTAATTTCTCCAGAATAACGGGGATCTTTTTGGCAACACTGGCATAGCTAAGGCCGTCGTAAAGGAACCGAGTGAGCGCATCCTGGAACTCACGACCAGATTTCAAATCTCGTCCGAAATACTTGTCTTCAAAGATGTACTCCTGCTTCTTGACGTTCCAAGCCTGCATTCCACAAAGCCGCACACCAAGCTGCTGCGACGTAGTGGACTGGCATTTCCGTCGCTGAGATTTCTTCTTCTTCTCGTTCGCCTCGATACCATACTGTCGAGTGCCCATCTTCAAATCCAGCACGCATGGTTTATTCATACCAGCTGTTAGATCCTCAAGGAGGAGGAAGAACTGCACTCTTTCGTCCTTTCTCAGCTGTGCCTCTTTGGGGTTGCTGGGCAAGACGGTGTTGACGGGTGCTTGTGGTCTGAAGCGGGATGGATCGGAAGTTCTACCAGGAGCAAAACCTTCAGTTGGGCGGTAACCATTGGCCGAGTTACTTTCCGATACTGGTGAAACTGACCGTTTCGCAGTGGAAGAAGTATTTGACATTGAGGTATCGGCTTCCATGGCGAAAATCTCATCCTCTTTGTCAGCGCCATAATCGTCGTCATCGAAGAACATGAGCTCTCCATTATTGCGAGAGTCCATGCTGCCACGTCTCCGGAGACCACTCCCAGAGTGCCGCCGTCTTGTGTGAGGAGCCCGAGAAAGCGAACTCGCTCGGTTAGGCTCCTCTTCGGTCCGGATCTTCTCTAGGCGGTTCTGATTGGCGTCTAGGGCAGTCGAAGCCGACGATGAAAGAGCGGGGCCTTCACTAGGCGGCGTCTTTATGTCAATCGCGTCTGTCTTCAGAGCTTCGATCGGCCCAGGGACTGGTCGTCGATTGCTAGCTGTATGGTCTTCTGACAGGTTCTCTCGGCGGTGGCCGGTGGCGGGCATGTCGGAATTGGCTCTTGGCAGATGGACATGACCACGAGCACGCCGTCTGTGATGGTGAATGGCTGGAGGGCTGAATACCTCGCGGAGAACCTGCTCCTGAAGCTTGAGATTGACGGTCGTGGCGCCCCAGATCTTAGCCCGCTTGCTCAAAGCCGATGTATCTGACTCCGCTGACATACCCCTAAGGCCGTCAACGGACCGTGCGCGGTTTATTGAAGCATCTGCTGTCCGTGGTCGCTGCTGGTGGGTAAAAAGATCCGCAGGAATTATGTGGCGATTGTTCTCCAGAATGACCTTGGGGATGACACCTGTGACTTGGGACTGGCTAAAAATCCGCTGTGGTTCTTGCGGTTCTGCCGCCTCGTGAAGCTGAGAGCTGACCGCAGAGGTTCCATTGGCGGGTGGCGCCTCTGGAAGTATTCCATCGGCAGTATCAATCTGATCCTTACGCTTGGATGTCTTCGAGAAGGTGACATTCAGCACTCCGATGTATCTGACCAGAATATTAGTATTTGTTACACTGATAACAGTCTGCTTTCCATAGAATTGATTTTACATACTTTGGAAGAAACACCAACATATCTGGGTGCCTCAGTTCAATGCGTTCGTAGAACTCATTCTCCCGGTTGTTTAGCTGCTTGCATACAGCGCGTCTGGAAAATCGGAAAACAGTTGTGTGCCCACCAACCTGATGTCGATAGGGCTTCAATTCCACGGCACCGAGAGGCCCCGGTGGCGGAGGTTTGGGCCGAGACAGAAGACGGGAACGCTGGGTCGGCGTGGCAGTCGGGGTTTCTGTTTCGTCGGCAGATTGTAAACTTTCATCTGCTGATTGAGCTTCGACTTCAGATTCGTAGATTGAATCACTGTATTCAGAGATGGTACTCAAGGGCTTGTCTGGCACGTTCTCTCGTGGAGAATGGATATCGCCAGAAAGGATCTTACTTTCATTCTTAGATCGAAAGGATATATCCACATGGCTGATTTCCTTTTCGGGAGAATGGCTACGCTCAGAGGGTACTAACATCAGCTCGTGACCTTTCTCCGCAGCCGACAGCTGACCTGGCTGCACATCATCGGGAAAATTTTGTAGCCCATCAACCTCATCAGGCACTGTACGCTCGTGGGGGAAGTAAACGGCAGAAGAGATCTGCTCATTCTCCTCCTCCTCAACCGCAAATTGCCCTGATTCGCGCTCTTCTTCCTCGAAAGAGTCGGACGGAGATACCTCGGCATGAAGATTCTTCTGGAAGTAGTCACGGCTGCGCTCTGAATATTGAGTAGGAATGCTTTTTGAGAAAGAAGACCCATGTCTACCGCCAGGTGTGAGATGAAAGTTTCGGATCTCCTCTAGCAAGCTGCGAGGCAACGCTGTTGGGCGACGCTTGGATGGCTCATCATCATGTATGGTCTGGGGGGTCTCAGACGGAGGAGGAGGTTGAATAGACGGAGCGTCACCAAGTGCGGAGAGCGATATGCTTTTACGAAGCAAAGTTTCGTCTGAACGATGCGATTCTTGTTCATAATCCATTATGCGATCCCTCGACTGCAACGTCTCATCTTGTGGTCGGCCGCGATCCTCCCGTCGTTTGCGATCCGGTGAAGAAGCTGTGTTTTCTTTGAAAAGGCCCAGGTAATGGCTAGACTTACGGCTGCGCACATTAGAAGCCGGCTCCGCGTTTGTCAAATTGGCTTCAATTGAGCTGTCCACTCGGCCACGCCGACCTCTGCTGGGGCTGCGTTCAAGCGCCGTAGGGGTCTGAGGGGCTTCTTCTTTTGGACTGTAGGATAAGAGATCCCGACTGACCTGAGGGCCCTCGCCAGAAGATGAGATGGTCAAAGGATGGGAGGTGCGAGAGACATCATCTAGAGGCGGGAAGAGATTCCGTTCAGGTAAAGTGCCTTGAAACCAACTGGGTTTCGTACCTGCGTTATCCGATGCCACCTTGTACCGCTGAGATTCTAGATGAGCCTGCCCCGTCTCTACCTCTGTTTTCTTTGGGTCAGTCGGCGAGGTCGATGCGCGCAGGAGAGACAAGCGGGGGAGATCGGTGGATGAAAAGAGGGTAGAGGAACGCAATGGAGAGTTTCTGTGGACGTCAACTTCCATGCGGGAAGGGTCGACGTTAAAACGGTGGGGAGAGACCTTGGAGAATGCACTTGGAGACACGGATGCATCATCGAGGCTAGGGATCAAGTTGACCTGGCGTTCATTGCCCAAGGTCTTTTCGGGGGGTAATTGTGGGGTATTGGCGGCGCTATCTGAGGGAAGGTAATGAGTAGCGAAAATACTGTCACGTTCTGACAGCTGAGGTCTGTGGACAATATCCGAGTGCGCGGTATTCTCCGGAGGCGTGGTTGCGGTCCTTTTTAGAGGGAATAATCGGGAGGCGGGCTGAGACCAGGAATGGGCGGTGGGGGATTCAGCGCGCGACGGTGAAGGAACCTCCCCAGACCCCTGAGACAGATGGGACTGTAAGTGGTGACGTGGGCTAACCTCATGGGTATTGGAGCAATCATGTTGGGCAGGTGTAGCAGGTGTCACCAGGGGACTAGGCAAGGTATCTTCGGGAACGGACGGCGAGTTTGACATGGGGATGACATTGGTCAAGCGCAGGACGGGATGGTATGGAAACGGAAACCGGAGTGGTTGGAGCGTAAGTTTAAAAAAAGAGGATTTTAAGACTAAGTGAGATGCCTAGAACTGGAAGAAAAGATAGGCCGTCAGAAGAACCTTGGGAATTCTATGGGGGGGATATTCAAGGGAAGGGAGTGGGGAAGGAGTTTGTGGGCACGTTGGGGCACAGAGAGATCTTACAGGCTAGCAAAAAGCCGCAAATCGGTCGGAATGCCGGGGAAGCAAAAGAGTCAAGGGGAGTAAGGGAAAAGGGAATTTGATGGAGCGAAGTTTGAGGAGCCCTTGGATCGTCACCGCCCTTGAGTGGATCCGATTTTCAGGGAAATAGAAAAGATGAAAAAAAGATTTAAAAAAAAAAGATAAAAAGGAGATATTGAAGATTTGTTGAAAATAGAGATGAAGAGAGAGACGAGAGAAGAGAAGAGAAGGAAGAGAAAGAGAGAAAGAGAATTTGTGTGATAAAACAAGTTTGAGCGGGGGGAGTTTGCCTCTTTCTTCACTTGCCTAGGTATTCTACGACAGCTTCTACATAATGTAGTCTATTGTGCAACGTCTTACAGAGCTTTCTCCGATGAATCTTTTCTATATTGTAAGGGGGATAATAATCCAGATGTCATGTATTGGATGGGATAAATACCGAGTACCTATTAGAGATATCATAATGGATATTATAGGTTCCTTACCTAAAGATTCATTGAGATAACTATTCCATTCGATAAATTCAATTTGATATCTTCATTTTGATTATCTTGCATGATCTGCCAATCATCTGCCTCAATTCATAGTGTGCAGCCATGTCGATCGCTAATAGGTGTCGGGGGTTTCAACTGGTCACATCTTAATATCTTAATATCTTTCTACGGGTAAGGTAGTCATCTTAAGAATTTAACATAATATTAATACTTAATAATAGTTTAATCCGGGGTTAAGCTCCCAGGCTAAAACGACGAGGCTAAAGCGACCAAGGCTTATATATCTTCAGAAACCAAAACAACTAGTTAAAACAGCTGAAACAGCTGAAACAACTGAAGCCAAATTAATTGCCCCCCACTTTGGAAAGCCACGAAACGGACCTTATCTTGAGGGGAAGACATCTGGAGAGATGTACATAGCACACAGCACATATTCAAGAGTAGGCTAGGATTAAAATTCCTAAAGCTGCTGCCTGCTTACCTAGGTAGTGTCCTTTTTTTTTTTTTTCCCTTTCCCTAAAATGTTGTCCACGGGTAATCTCATAGTGACTTAACTAGTAAATATATGTGAGTAACTAGTTAGTAGAAATGTAACTAACTACCTACAACATAGGTAGGTATACTCCGTAACTCCCGAGGTCCCTTTAATCGGTGACGGTACGGAGTAAATACCCAGGTACGCAAAAGAGTTTAGCGTGTCTATTCGGGTTTAGCGCCTACCGGCGCATTACTATCGTCGTTCAACAATTCATCGCCGCTTCAACTTCTAACTGTTTTTCGCCCTTCTACTCTTTCTTTCTCCGTTCTCCATGTACGCTTTGCGAGTGAGGCATTTTTGCCATTGATCCGGATCACCGAGCAAAAAGGGATATATTAGTTAGGGTGTTTACCCTCGTCATCTGAGTCGTATATTCCATACAGAAGTTAAGCAACAGGCTTTCTGGCTAGCTCTCTAAGCGGCGACTGGGAAATCGAAGAAGCGATCTCGCGGATATCTTGAGACACAAATTCTTCGACTTCGTCGTTCATGCGCCCCCAAAGATAGAACTTATTGCCAGACAGGAAAATTGTGTGCCACCCGTCATCATCCTCCATAACCGGCTGTCCTGGTTGGAGACCATAGGATCGAGCAATTATTTTGACCTTCGGAGTCGGCGCCTGTCCACTCTTCCCGGTAATGAGGACTTGATGGGTTCGAGGTCCAGCCAGGGGGAACGGTAAACTTTTTATGACCAAAAACAAGAGGAGTCAGCCTATACTTACTGGTGGCAGAGCGGAGGTTTCCGTAGGTGACGTAACAGGCGAGACCGCCACAGAACGTGGAGTAGAGATTCTGGAGGGAGGCATTATCGCAGCAGTGGACAGATTTTCAGGAGCCCGCTTGTCGGGACTGTCAGTTGGTGAAGGGATGGATGATTGAGATTCCAACCTTAGAAGGTTAAGGGCGGCGCGCATACAATTAGGTGAAAAGACCACATTCTCCAGAAGCCACGGCCAATCGTGATATTTTCACACCCCTTTTTACTCCGTACACATTTAAAAACCATGTTAAAAAGCTTGCACATATAAGGATAAAATGTTACCAGACAGAAATGGTAAATATAAGAAACCAACCTTGGAAGCTATTCCCTTAAAACCAACAGCGCTTAAGTGTGATTGTGATGGGATAAAAGTGATTGGGAGCCGAGCGGGTCGTAACCCAACCAGAGCCCTCAGCGAGGTGAAGAAGATGCATTAGGGGCCAAGGGAGAACTGGGATTGTCCTTTTTCAACGAACCAGCTTCCGTAGAAGAAAAAAAGAAAGAAAAAAAGAGAGGAGAGATCCCCGCCAGAGGACTTTTGTACTCCCCGCTTGACCTATGGCCTCTCGACTTAGTTTAATGCCTTCCATGCGCCTGCTTTCACACTCAGAGGCCTATTGGCACTTACACCTTATACACCCCGTTTTCCACTGTCCTTTCGCAAGTTCTCCTTTTCCTGCCCATGTTGATCCCCGTGGGTAAGCCGTTGAGTCGCGTGTCATACAGTTTCCCACTTCAATTATCTACCACCTACCTTATGAACTAAATCTACTATTTACCCTTGAGAAGATTTCGGGCAGAGTTACACCCATCTACTTGAGGGAAGGTTTATGAGCGAACCTACTCTCTTAACGTCAAAATGGGTCGCTTGAACGTGGATACTACAGTTGGAGGAAATCACCAGAGATATTCATTTATGGAAACACCACTCGAAATGCACCCATCATCTCACCAAAAGGACCTATCATCACCTCCCCCAGCGGACCAGACTACGCCCCCGCAGCATCATGCAGGAGAAGAACTCCCGAAAGAGCGACAGCGACCATGGTCATATGCACCGAGTGAGAAAGAGCAATTTCAGAATCAGGGAATAATCCCAGACTATGCCAACTGTCCGCCGCTCGAGCAGCACCCAGCCAATTATGCGCCTTTGGTACAAAGCCAGCAACAGCAGCATCAGCAACAACAGCAGCAACAACTACAGCCACAGTATAACACTCCGATTTCTCCTCAGACGTACGCAATCGCGCCCGAGCACCACCAGCATGCCGCTCAAGTTTATGCCCAACCCTATACAACCCAGCCATATACAAATATAGCCGAACAACAAAGTCGCACAATATCTCCTCAGGCATATGGGAGCCACTCGTACACAAATATACCAGAACAACAGCAGCACCAATGGCACCAACAGATCGGCATGACCATATCACCCCAGTATGCGAACATACCCAAAGCACAGCACAACACCCCGATGTCTCCCAACTCATACGCGAGTCATCCGTATGCGACACAGTCCTACACCCACATCCCAGACCAACAGCGCGGCATCGAACAACCCCAGCAATATACCTCGTATACCGAACCCCCCCGTTCGCCGCCCAACTCACCAGGACCACTGCCGGTGAAGGTAAATCTCGAAGCTCCAACGCGAAGCGAAACCCTTCCCATTGCCCCGGACGAAAATCCCTTACAGTCACCCAAGTCGCCGTATTTCCCTCCACCAACCAGAGCGACAACGTCGCACGCTCCCCAACCAGATGACTTAGGCGCATACCACCAGCCCGGCCAAACCACCCATCCAAACCAGGAGATAAAGGGGGGAGGCTGGAGCAACGGACTGTGCGAGTTTTCGAATTTCGGAATCTGCTGTCTGGGACTGTTGTGTCCGTGCATTTTGTATGGGAGGACACAACACCGACTGTCGATGAAATCGAGAAAGGAGGACCCGACCAATATGCTTGGGTATGAGACATGCAACGGATCATGCACGGCGATGGGACTGCTATGCGGATGTCAATGTAAGTCCAAGTTCCACTCCAACGTCAAGTCCGTTCCAAGTTTGAATGAGATTCGCGACGTCGCGACCGAACAATTCCGAAAAAGCAACATTCTAAAACCATCAATAGGGCTACTGGCTACGGTCCAACACACCAGAACCAGAAAAACATATGGTATCCAGGGTAGTATTGCATCGGATTGTGTGCGCGCAACATGCTGTACATGCTGCACATTGATTCAGGATGAGAAGGAGATACAGAAGCGTGAGGAATATCGCTCTCGTGCGGCGACGGAACGGGGGGCGACTCTGCTCTCGCCGTATACCACTCCCGGGCCGATGTCGTATGGTCCGCCGAGATAATACACTGTGTCTAGCGAGGAGCACGGCTGGATAGCATGTGTTTTGTATACATGTATATAGTTTATGCATTGTGATGTAATAGCGTTTATCATATGATACGTCTTGTGGTTGATCTAGGGAGTCCGGAGTACTCCGTGGCTTGTCAGGTTTGCTAATCTACACATGTACGGTGTAGGTGTGAGGGAAAGGCTAACTTTCAAAATCAAGGCTGTTACGTAAATCCATTACTCTCGTTAATGTTATATGGAGGTGAAATGTGATCTATCATATTGTCACTGTCACCTTGGGACTTTTGTAAACCATACCGTCTTAACACGATGCAGGACTCGAATATTTGATATCATATGTCTGGCCACCCTAATCTAGCTTCCCACCTAACAAGACTATTGTATAAGACAGGGGAACTACGTATCTGAACGAATTGGAATCTTTTGTCTGTGGATGGGGAGCAATACCATTTTGTTCCTTTTGCCTTTGTCATTCGTTATCTACGACAAGGAAGTCATGATCGCTTTGTTAACATCTTTTAGATCTTTACCAGAAGGAAAAGAGAATGGAGACAAAGAATCCAAACAGTGCTATTGTCTCTTGTCTCAATTAGGTTGTTCTCAGCCAACCGACAAAGTCATTGACTCAGTACAACCAGGAGTACCGCAGGCATGAAAGAATCGAATAACCAGCCCGAAGAGAAACGTCTAGCCGGAAAACAAAGGCTTCTATGGTATCTTTCTTTCTCTACTGAGAGGCCTTCAATGCATGGCTACGTGAACAGTAACCGGAAACCATAAATAGCTCTTAACCCAGCACTTTCCCGAGTAAGTCGATCGAGCAAACTACGTCCAAACCTCTAGAACAAGGTCCGCACTCTCTCTTCCGTTCAGTCTACTCGATCACACTTCATTAACAAGAAAGCCTAGGTAAGACCCAACCCCAGCATCCTGCTTATACGCGAGTTACATCCCCAGCAAAAGGATGCCTAACCCCGAGCCAGCACACTCACCGTATCAGAAAAGCTTCCAAAAGGAATGCCGCATCTTTGCAAAAGAAGCAGAGGCTCTAGCTGATTATGCCAGACAATACCCGGAAGACCACGAACCCAAGCAGAACTCCGATATCCATAGAGGGCTTATAAGTCTATGGTCTCAAATAGCGCGAGTGAAAGATACCGGACTCGATATGGTTGCAGAAACCCCGAGATGTTCTCTCGTTCTCGAGGAACGCAGCTATTGGTTCATCCGGGATCTGGCAGACCAGACCGAGTTCGAAGATGAGTGCGATGAAGTAGAGGCCCGTCTAGAAAGTCTGGCAATAAAGGTTGAAGGTTATGAGATAGAGAACCTTTGGCTTGCTGGATTCCTTGAGTCGATGGCTTTACATGTCCAGGATAGATTTCACGTATAGATGGTTACCAATAGAAATGAGATAGGCGTTTTCTTCTAGAAATTGCGTGTAAACTTGTAGTATTCCTCTTCGTGGATCCAGCCACGGTTACATGTACAAAGAACGTACCACGGGGTATGAACATCAAAGACATTAGCAGGTCTACGTGTGGTGTCGAGAGGTTAGGAGGAGACTATATAAGGAGGACGCTGGCATATTTAGCGGAATGGTTGACGGCAAGGATAAATCCCCCAGACCTTGAGCTCATCAATCTCCTTTCGAATAGGAGGAAATCAGTCTGCGAGCTTGGCAGAGAACTGCTGGAGGTTGCCTTGGGTCTCGGCAGGTAGAGTATTCGCGAACTCCAACGCCACTCCCCTTAGGCCCTGTAGGAGAGACATCGCCTGTGCCTCCGATCTGTCCTCTGCACTCATATTGACTCCCACCCAAACGGTTTATGGAGCCTCCGGTGGGCGACACGGTATGCCTCCGGGAAGAGCAAGGAACTGTATATGGCTCCTGTGAAGAAGAGGAAGAAGGAATGAAAGAGGAGAAGGGATCTGGTGGGTTCTTATAGGAAATAATATGGGCAAAAAAGACACCTAAAAGACACCTAAAAGACACCTAAAAGACATCTGAAAGACATCTGAAAAGGACCCCGTAAAGGACATCGGAGTGCTATATTTACAGGATAATCATAGTCACGCCTAGTGCCCCCGCAACAGCCAAACCCCCGATAATCCCACCAAATCCATCCAAAGTAGACGCTCGGCTACCGAGCCTGTACGCAGCGTTCGACGTAGAAGCAGCAGTTCCCGTAGCCTTAGAGCTAACAGTGCCAGTTCCAGCCTCAACCCCAGTAGAGCTAACACTGGTAGACCCACCCGTAACCCCAGCTGCCTCCAGATCAGACCGATGATGCACCATAGTAACCATAGGAACAAAAGACATAGCAGTCAAAACATGCTCGACTCCAGCAGGGAAAGACGTCGACGAGGTCGACGTAGTAGCGCTCACAAATGAGTTCACATCGTAGGTGTTTGTCTCCGTGACTCCGGAATACACCTGTGTCCTGGTTACCTTCTCCCAGCTGTAATCACTGTCTACGTAGACCTCGCAGCCGACACTGGGCTTGTAGGTTGGGACTTGACCGATACATTGGCCGAGACCATTTGGTGTCATGGAGCTAGAGGATGAATTAGCCCAAGGTTCCAAGGTTGTTGTAAAGAAGGTGAGCTGACTTACCTCGGACAGCAAAGCGCCAGGGTCTGACTCGGCTCCAACAAACTCGCCAAAAGTGTCACAGGCTCCTCATAAGACGGGATCTTTTTTACCGACGTGGTCAAGAAGCCCGAGGTGCTCAGCGACTTGCCATCGCGCGCAGCCATACCGATCGTTTCCCAGCCGGAAGGGCAGTACAATCCCGGCGAGTAGTATCCGACAGAAGCGACCCATTTTTTCTCATCGTACCAAGTTGCCGACGTGGTCGTACCAGGCGGCATACAGTCCCAGTCGCTCGTTGATGTAGGACAGCCGACTTGGAATTGGACTAGGGTCCTATCATCATTGACCCAGGCGAGAGAGAGCCGATCCGTGGCGGTACAGCTGGATGCGGGGGTGAATGTTGTTGTCATGGGGCCATAGTTTTCGAAGGTCCAGTATCCGCCGGCGACAGATGCGGTAGTCATGATCGCGAAAGTTATCTAGGCATGCAGTCGCGATGTCTTCCGAGATCCAAGCAGGAAAGAAATGGTCTCTCAAGAAGGAAGATTCGTGCAGCCAGCGCGCATTTTAGTGCAGGGTCCTGTGGCAAGCCACAGTTGGGTTGTTAAATTACCATCACTAGTACTCCGTAGTGCTCTTGAAATGATCGAATGAGGCTTAGAATGCTTAGCTTTCAGTGGATAATCAGCTCCGTTCGTCTCGCTAGCCAGGCGAATTGCCGGTCCGGCCGGCTTGGCAAGGACCGAGCCAACTTCGATCTTAAGGCTATCGCTCGCTTAGGTTAGTGGTGTCTTACATGTTATGGTGTAGAGGGAATGCGTTCATGCCCCTGACTTTATTTGACTTCACTCGAACCCGGTCACACCCGCAAAGTTGAAATGATAGTCATCGTGCAGTTCAAGCCTTCATTGTTACATCACTATATAGAGTTTTGATCCAGCCCTAATATAACATACATCGATCTAAATCCTGTATAATTATTCATGACCATACCAACTCACCTGGCAACACTACATTCATCGCTAGTACATCCATGGCCACCAGTTCGGACGATTCGGTGATTGATGATGATGAGATCGATGATTATAAGGAAGACATCGAAGATAACAACTGCCTTCTATGCGGAGTGCATTGCGAAATATTTTACTCCAAAACTGTGAGGCCAACACGTCCCACTGTTTTGTTCGGTGAAGATAGGTGGAAACACCGCAGAAAAGCCAAAGCAGAACATGTGATGGTCCCATCAAAGGAAGTTGAAGAGGGATATTTCCCGAAGTACCCCTTCACGTGGTCATCCATGTGTCGAGCCAGTGAGTGTCATAAAAGCGTCCTAGGTCCGCAGTCTATCCTAACCGACACAGTAATCAAACAGCCTAGTATTA
Source organism: Penicillium rubens (assembly GCF_028828025.1). Classification (NCBI taxonomy): domain Eukaryota; kingdom Fungi; phylum Ascomycota; class Eurotiomycetes; order Eurotiales; family Aspergillaceae; genus Penicillium; species Penicillium rubens. The sequence goes on along the minus strand of NW_026890601.1, from coordinate 2,740,497 downwards.
CCAAGTACTTCCTAAGCGGCATCACTACGATTGAATCCGTGCATTTTTCTCGTCCTTACGTGATTCCAAAAGACCCCAACGTGGCCCGAATCGGTGGGAAAACAGGTAATCTCCAGTATGACGATACTTTCATTCCGTTCCATGCAGCAGACATCGAAAGACAACCGAGTAATTTCCAAGGCGAAAATATCGGATTTATTGTTCACGCGCACTGCTGGGTTCTTTTCAACTACATCATACCCACGGCATTGGTTGAAAAGAAGCTGGATAAATTCATTCGTGCTGGCCGAAAATACTGGCGCAACAATAGGTTATGGGGAATTTCCGATTGGGAGCAAAAATTATGGAAGGCCGGGCATGGCCGTACTCATAATCAAGGGTTCGAGTTCGGCTGTGATATCTACAAGAATCCTCTCATAGTGCCCGAGGTTCAAAAAGTAGTTGACAACGCATGGAAGACCAAGAAGGAATACAAGCCACCCCGTTGCAGCCGCGTACCGTTGGAAGTTGCGACTATGATCGCTGAATGGACTTGCCCTATTGACTACACGCCGGCTGATGTGAAGAATACACGAATTATGCTTTCGGCATGGCAGTGGACATTGCCTGATAGCTTTTGGAAGGTGCGACTAAAAGAGGAGTTATTCGTTGAACTGGACTCACTCAGGGAGTCGAACTATTCAATCGATTGGCAGGCCTTACGGCTTGATTTGATGGCCCTTGTTTCTGATCGGGAATGGTACGTTTCCAGCGGCTTGCCGAATCGTGAGCGAGTGACTGGATTTATGACTGCTATTAAGTCTAATTTCCTGAAAATAGCCTGAGGATGGGGAAGATTTGCTGCAGAAGGTATTGCTATATCGCTACATGTCAAATGAATTGCTATTTTGGTATACCTGATTTTGATCTCTCTTTATAAACCGGACTAAGCTACATTTCGTATAAGTGTAGACTGGCAGCTCTGGATGGGGATCTAGTCATGGGATGTTCATTAAAGAAATGTACTGGGTACTCATCACAAGGCAGGATTCCCCGCGTAGTGCTAGGTACAGGATACTTATGTATACTAAGGCATCATAAACCCAGCCATTTTGAAAGCCAAGCAATGCCTTCACTCCAAGCGGAGATGTTTATTGTCCACACCGTTAGTACAGTGCGCCCAAACTGTTAATAGTGGACTATAGGGGTCCAACTGTCCAAAGTACTAAGACGCCAAGATAGCCAAATCGCATCCCCGCCCAAACACACGCACATGACCCGCATGGATGTCAAAGCTCTGGGGAGTCCTTCGAGAGGGGTGTTCTCCTTTGCTTTTGCCTAAATGTGCTCTCTTGATTCCCGAGCTTCACATGCTTCACAAGCTGCACCATAAACCCAACATGCGCGGTCTCGATGAAAGCACCGAAGCTCTTTTGCGTACTGGCCAAAAGGCCCAGGAGCAAGTGAGACATGCCTGGGATGGCTTCATAAACTTTGCGGCGCGGGATAATGTCCTCGAGGTTGCTTTGGGCTTGATGTTAGTTCTCCTTTTGCATAACAACCTAACCACCCTGTTAACATCTAGATCCCGCTTATAAAGTATAGCCAATGCGTTCACCAAAGTCGTCACATCATTCGTAACAGACATGGTTCTGCCGATTGTCTCTCTGCTGCCATTTTTGAACCGAAACATGGATCAAAAATTCGCCGTTCTCTCCAAGGGCCCAAATTTCGACCAGCAGAATGGGTATAATACCCTCCTTCAAGCGAGAGAAGATGGAGCACTGGTTCTGGCTTATGGGTGTGTAGACTCCTACTTCAGCTACTCGAGTTCCTTTGGTCAGTTTTAATATAGATGGATGCAGGGCGTTTATGGAGACCGCTCTTAACTTCCTGGGCGTCAGCCTTACTCTGTACGCGGTCGGACATTTATACATGCTTATCTTCCAGGACAAAATCATTAAGCCTACTGTCCGCTGTCCATACTGCAAGCAGTATATCAGTGAATCGGTAAGTGGTTTGATCCCGATATGTGTTTCGCCCTGGCTAATTGTTCAAAGGCGCTTCGATGTCGCCATTGCTCCACATGGCAAGACGGAAGGGAAGATAAACCTCGGAGTGATAAAAGTTCTCGCGAAGAACTGGCTAACGCCGAGTCAAGTGTTGTTGCGGGAATTCCCTAGGAGGTACATGTGTGTCAAATGACGGAGGACTTTTCCGAAATATATATTGATTTGCTGCAGATGAATTGGGATTTGAATTAGATGTACAAGAAATTCTATAATACAGTCGGCAAGAATGCCAGATCGGATCTAAATATCTATACCTCTATATCGACCACCATTCGAATTCAGAAATATCCTGTACCGGCAAAGTATGTTGTTTGCGGCGCCACGTCCTGCGGGCATGCTCGAGGAACACATCTGGAGGAGACCAAGCTGCCTCCCAGGTATGAGGGTGTCTCAGACTATTTTTAGATTGGAGAATGCCAAAGCGGAAATCAAGCGGATTCGTAGTGCCTGCGGGAGACGGCAGTCGCATGTAGTAGCGGACGCTGTCAGGAATCTCCTCAGCCACATGGCTAGTCATTATCAAGGCTTGATCCTCCGTGAGACCAGTGAACCGCAAATCCACCTCCGTACGCGATACATTAGCGGTACGGACTGTAGCTTTCTCGCCCTTGTCTAGGAAGTGCAAGCACATGTTACGCTGTGCTGCGGATAAGCCCGAGAAAGCTTCGTCGAGGATAACAATATCCGGCTTGGCGACGAGGGCTCGCATGAAAAGCACGATGCGTTGTTGTGCGGTGGTGAGTTCACCGAAGAGAATTTCATCCGCGTATCCAACAATGTCATCCAGTAACGCGTATTTGTCTAGCTTGACGTGAGTCTGCTTGGTCAGGGATGGGAGAGGGAGCGAGGGAGTTGATATGTTGTTTGGCACCTTGCTCGCGGTGTAACTTGGATCCAGCTGGGGCCTGAAGTATTGCAGGATTGCAGATATGTCTAGATCTCGTTCAATGTTCAGCTTCGGCTTTGATAGGAAGGTTTCGGCGAAGGCAGTCTCAAGAGCTTGACGGATTGACAGTTGACGCGGGAAGAACGCATGGATTTCCGGTGATGAGTGTCCAATGCGGGACTGCAGTTCAAAGATTGAAATTCCTGGTCTTCCAGGCTCGGGAAGCCTGGATCGCCCGAAAAGTTTGACAGGCTGCCCATACGCCTGCGGATGGTCTGATGTGATCATCGATAGCAAGGTTGTCTTGCCTGACCCATTGGGACCAAGGATCGCCCACCGTTGCCCCCGACGAACTCGCCAGTGCAGCCCATCCTTCATTTCGTCCTTCACCTTCTGTTGCCAATCACCGAGTATTACCTTGTCCCCGTACTGGACACGGACTCCTTCCATATCAATAACTGGCTCTCCGCCTAATGACGCATATATTTCTAAGGACTTTATAGGTTTCGTATGCGCCACCAAATCCCCAAGGAGTTCTGTGTCCAAGACACCAGCCTTCAAGTCTGCTTCACATTTCTTCAATATTTGTCTTTGCTGTTCGGGTAGAGAGTTCCGGTTCTGCTTAGACTTATTTGCAACGTAGCTCCAGACATTGAGCGTGTCATCGATAGCTGCCCTTGGCCCTTGCAGGAGGACCTTGTTGGAATTACCCACAACCATAATGTGTGTGATCCAGTCCGGCACCTTGTCCTGGGGGCGCAGAGCCATAACAAGCCGCGGGGCTTGTCTCTTCGCTAGCTCATGAAGAATCCCAGAGATCTTTTTCACAGCCACCGGGTCCAATCCCACTAAGTAGAGGTTAGAAAGTCACAGCCATCGAATGTGCGATTTAAACACTCACTGAATGGCTCATCAAGAAGTAATAGCTCTGGTTTGCTTAGTACCGCCTTTGCAATCCGCGCCCGGCGGGTTTGACCATTGCTCAGACTGGAGACTGGCAAGTCGAGGATATTTCTGAGGTCAAACCCTGAAATGGTCTGCTGGAGCAAATTTTCATCATGCAGCGTGCCTTGCTCGTCGCCCTCTATCGGGTTCAAGGAGGTCTGGCCACGTAAATATTGCAGCACGGTCCAGTCGGTTTCCTCCCGATAACTCTCATAGCGAGCACTGAGATATGCACCACGGGTTCCCCCAATAGCCCCCGAGCCCTCACCACTAAATCCAACGTATTGGACCGCATTTTCCACCACGCGTAACCGCGGATCCTTGTCGGCGATCTCGTCTGTGAGGAGGTACGGGTATGAACGTGCGTTGGGCGGGATACAGATGTGTTGGCCGCGGAGGATATGGAGGAGGTCGGTTCGGCCAGATGGGCCAATTATAGCCCAGTGTTGAGGAGGTGCCGCCTTGACGGCGCCATCCAATTGAATACCGGGTAGAGTGAAGTTCAGGTTTGGGAAGAGAGGTGGATTAGACGAGTCTTCGGCGGTTGGGTATTTCTTGTAAAAAGTTCCATCCTGAATGCGCAGGAACGGGATTTCGGAGTTGAACCGGGTTGGCCGATAAGCTGCGAGCCGGAATGCCCTCGGCCGCAATCTAGTTCGGAGTAGCATCGTCATCTACTAGAAAAAGTCGCCAAGTTGCGGAGATTGGAGATTCGGGGCTAACATTTTTGTAGGTCACGTGACTGCATGTTGCGATTCTGGATTGTCATGCAGTGGTTGTACCTGAGCTCCAAAGAGATCCATTTGTGCCATAGTGTAGGAAAATTTGGCACGATATTATGAATACGGACAGCACTTTATGCGATATCTAATCGAACTATGCTGTCGGGGGGATATCGACAGAAACTGTCTTTCCAAGGTTGGATACACATATATCTATGTCGTCTGATCTGGAAAAGCTTCAGTTTTATGCCTAGCTCACTTTTGAACCCGCCAAGCATCATTGAAGGTCGCAAAATGAGCTGAATTTGATATTGACCATCTCATGCAGTCTGTCACATCCTCACGTGACGGTTCCGATCTAATCGCATCCGATCCCGATAGCCGTCTGTTTCGGATCTGCGTCGTGCGGGGTGTAGCTTGACTCGTGCTGATTCATATCTGCAGTGTATCGTGATAATTTGGAGCTGCAAGTGGATAGCACTTGGTGGAAAAACACCATATATTTCTTATAACCAGCCAAGTCGTAGTAGATCCTATAGGTCTAAGCCGACGGTAGCCCGTGGACCTTGGGTAATGGGGCGGGTGTGGTCACCCGACGGCCAAACTCTCGGGACCCGATTATCAGAGGTCGTCATGGACCCTTATATAGCCGGCTCTTACTTCGTTTCCCCACAAACCTTCTGCACATCTCGTGCTTCTAATTACGGACTTTCACGTGGCACGACGCGTGTTGATCTGATATCAAAGGAGTCACCGTGAATTTCCATTCAACCAACATTCAAGTGCAAGTATCTACAGAGAGGGAGAGAGAAATAACATGACAGGCAGCATGTACTCTCCGGTCCTCGAGACCAGCCGCATCTTCTCCGAGCTTTGCGAGCAGTCGGAACGCTTCGACTTACCACCCGAGGTCCTTGCAAACAAAGACAGTGTCTCGTTCTCTACCAGTCATAATGAAATCTACTTCCCCATTCCATTTAAAGAGACTGAGACCCTTGCTGCGCTGAAGGGCGTCGAAGGCTCCGTTGCCGCCGCCATTGCCGACCTGCGATTTGGTGCTGGCGCCGGACCTCGGGGCATTCAAGTCAACCTCGAGGCTGCCACTGCTTTCGGATGTCAAGCGTACATGGCAAAGGTGGATGGCTTGTCGAAATTGGACCCGGACGTTAAATCAAAGTTGAAGAGTATGTACTTCCGTGTCGATGTCGACTGACCTATCGAGCGACAAGACAATACTGACTGTCATAGATACGGATTTGCTGGCTGCCCAATCTAACGGCTACCGACGTATGTCGGCGAATCTCTACAAGACCAAGAATCCAGACGAATTCTTCCATATTCATGGTTCACTTGAGGCTACGACTACCTTGAACATGATTGGACTGGAGGGCCAGCGACCAGACTTGACTGACTATGAAGAAATCATCAAGGTTATTGAGAATAAGGTACAGCAATACACAGCTGCGGAGCTTGAAGAGATGAACAAGGAGAGACGACAGGCTGGTGTGACTGCTTACAAACATGAGGACTTTATCAAGACTCCCCATGTAAGTTTTGCAGTGCTGTATCCGAACGCAACAATCAGGCTAATCATTCCACAGGGAAAACTCAACGTCGACGAACCTGCATGGAAAGTCACGAAATTGCCCGGGGACCTTCCTCCAACTCCTTTCCCTGCTAGGCGCAACAGCAGCAACAAGATTCTCGAGGGCATCAAGGTACTGGAGATGTGCCGTATCATCGCAGGTCCGACTGTTACCCGTATTCTAGCCGAATATGGTGCCGATGTTTTGAAGATCACCAGTCCAAATCTTTCCGATGTGCCATTCTTCCAGGTCGATGGCAACATGGGCAAGCTTACAGCGGATCTTGATTTGAAGACCGAGGCTGGACGAAAGCAGTTTGAGAAGCTACTGGATGATGTGGATGTTATCGTCGATGGCTACCGTCCTGGAGCGCTGGATAAGCTTGGCTATGGAGCAGAGGCCATGGCTACATTGGCCAAGAAGCGCGGCAAAGGCATCGTTTACGTGAATGAGAACTGCTTCGGATACGAAGGCGAGTGGGCTGGCCGCGCTGGATGGCAGCAAATAGCGGACTGCGTAAGTTACCAAGTATAATCTCCAATATTCCGATCAAAACTGACGTCAGCTACAGGTGACTGGAATCGCTTGGGCCCAAGGCCAGTTCATGGGCCTCTCAACACCCGTTGTACCCCCGTTCCCCATCTCTGACTACGGCACAGGCTGTATGGGTGCCATCGCCGCGCTGACGGGTCTTTATCACCGCGCCAAGACCGGAGGCTCCTACCACGGTAAAGCCTCGCTGATGCACTACGACCTTCTCCTCTTTGCAATGGGTCAATACCCAGCAGAGGTGCAGGAGGAGCTTCGTAAGGTGCAGCCGCCCGAGTTCTTCAAGTTGCGTCACTGCGACAGCGTTGACCGCATCTCGTCGACTGTGCTGAAGGGCATGCAGGAGCGGTTCCCGCACTTGTACAAGCCTGCTGGTTCTGAGTCGGAAGGCCGTAAGCCATTGACAGAACTATGGTCATCGCGCGCATATGGCGCGGATATCGAGATTGTCAAGCCAGTCGTAGCCATTGGCGGAGTGGATAATCAGTTTGCACGGTCTAGTCGTCCGAACGGATTTGACCAGCCTGCGTGGGAGGAGTTTAGCATCGAGGAGACAGATGCGAAGAAGTGTTAGTGGTCTCGGGACTGCCTTCATTTCATTTCTTTTGCCCTTGAATAAGAGAAACGAACTATGCATAGATTCCAATTGAATACTAGTCCGCAAGTTATCTTAAAGCCACCATGTCTGACGTAGATTCAGTATTGCCCAATTGAGGAGGTTAGCCTTATATGTGATACAGATGTCTGCTTGGTTCAATTATTGATAGATTCAGCCAAAATACATTGAGAGAGCTGGGGTACGTAGCCGTCATTTCGGCACAGGATACCATTTTCCCCAATAATGTCGTCTCTAGTCGTCTCTATACCCTAACGAATACCAACTTCCCTGAAACCCCTGTCTCTCCCATGGCTCTGAGGGTTTTCTTCAGGGTATGTACCCAACCTTATGCAGACATGTGTCAAGTAACACATGCAGATTGCGTGTTGTTCATGACAGAGCACTGATGTCGCTATCGAGTTCTAAGAAATCGGTGATAATGTAGATTATCTCCAACGGGGATCCGCAAATCCATGATTGTAGAATTGTAAGAGAATAAGTTGGTTGTCAGGCTAGTTGAACTGTGGAGAGAGAAAAGTCTGGTATTCCCGCAGAGATTCAAATTCCGGGAGGCGCTTTCATTTTCATACTGTTTTATCTCTGAATCGAGTAACGATGATCTACGTAGTCTCTCCCTTTTAGGCACGGTGCACGGGTGCTGATGTGTCCCTGTCGGTGGATGAGATCTGGACCTCAAGGAAAGACCGTCTAATAAAGTCTAGACTAGTCCATGTCAGTCTTAGCTCTAACCGAGGCCCCACTCCCAAGGTTTCCCCAAAAACAGGGTAACCCGTCTGTTGGTTTTTTTCGTAACTCTTTGTTTTTATCTTACTTCTAACATCGTCTTTAACTTCTTCACCTCATTCTTATGTGGAACTAACCAGCTATAGATCAGCTGGCCCATCTAATATGGGTCAGTCGGAAACTGATGTCGAGCGAGAGAGAATTCGGGATTTGTCGAAGTTTGTTCCCCGCCCTGCGATCGCGATCCCCACTAACGACTCGACAGATATTATTGTACATTTGATCGGCCAGTCTCTACAAGCTCAGACCAGGAAGGACATGATATACCACAGGACATACCATCCCCCCGTCTTTCCAACGATACCACTTTGACCGCGCTGACGCAACTGGGAGTCTATCGCTTTGGCTGCAATCGGTCTTTCGTTTCAATCATCGACGGAGAAAGTCAGCACGTCATTTCAGAGGCAACAGCGTCGATCTCTCTTCGGAACAAAGATCTTCATCGCCCAGATGATGGCATTTTCCTGGGTGTCAATACACTTGACTTGGAATGGGGAGTGTGTCCCCACGCCATTCGACTTTTCACTGGACAAGATCCTTCCCAGGTGCTAGACACGGAGAATATAACAGCCAACCAGACACGCAACATCATTCGCGATTTCACCAAGGAGGACTTCTACAAAGATCGCCCGTATGTGCTTGACTGGCCTTTCTTTCGATTCTACGCCGAGGTGCCATTGTACAGCCCTTCCGGGTTCGTACTAGGTTCATATTGTGTGGTGGACAACAAGCCACGAACTGAATTTGGAGATGAAGATGTGGCTGCTCTCCGGGAGATTGCCGACTCAATTTCAAACCACCTTGAAAATGCGCGGATCGTTCAATATCATCGTCGGTCAGAGAACTTGGTGAAAGGGTTGACAAACTTCGTCAAAAGTCATTCAAAATTTGACCCTAGTAGCTCCTCCACTCAAGGTCAGATTGAAGCATCTGCGAAGAAGCTCAGTCCTGAAGATTTAGGGCTAATAGTCCGGCCAGGCGATGTGGGGGGAACACTTGATTCTTTGTCCACAGAAAAGGAAATTGGTAGTTGTGCACCCCTTGATCAAAGGTCATCCACGAGTCTTAATGGAAGGGAAACGACGATATTCTCTCGACATATACCTTCCGCGTCAAACTATACACTGCCATCGTCTCGAACTTCGGACCGAGCCGAACCGCTTTCCTGTTCTGTAGAAGGACCTCCGGAATCGTTAGTGCCAGACAATGTGCCTATCGCTGAACGCATAGCTGCAACTTTTGGCCGTGCCAGCCTTCTACTGAAAGAATCTTTGGACTTGGACGGTGTGGTTTTTCTTGATGCCTACCGAAATGACCCGCAATTGTTAGTCACTCCGTCTTCAGATAATTGACATTTCCTAACTCCATTTTAGCGAACCTTCTGGACGGCAGGATGATTGGGATGCCTTGCTGAATTTCAAGACACATTCCCCCATCACTTCACACTCTGGCCCTTGGGGTCTTTCTGATGCAAATTCACCCAAAGATGCAAAATACTACTGTGGCTCCTTGGGCCAGGCTATAAGCTGCAGGTCGGCTAAAAGCAACACTGACTCCAAATGCCAGGTCAAAGTGACCGAAGAGTTACTGCATTCGTTGATTACACAGTTTCCGGATGGCCACATCTTCAACATGGACAGCAGGAGTAATCTGGCGAGCTCCATCGACTCTCCAAATCGCAATTCAGAGATCCCTGGTCCCAATTTTGAAATCATCCGGCAGATCTCTCTTTGTCTCTCTCAACAGCTCCCTGAAGCTAAATGTGTACTATTCTATCCTCTATGGGATTGGAGCAAATCTCGATGGCTTGCAGGTACACTGGCTTGGGTAAATGGAACCCGTCGTCCTTTGGGTATAGAGGACCTGCACTACTTCAAAGCTTTTGGAGATTCTATGATCTCCGAAGTGTCTCGGATACACTGGACCGCCTGTGAGAACTCGAAATTCGACTTTGTAACTTCAATCAGTCATGAGCTTCGCTCCCCACTACATGGGATCCTCGCGAGTGCAGAATTGCTACATGATATTCCGCTTCAGACTGCGCACCGTGATATGGTTAACATGATCTCGACATCCGGATTGACTTTGCTGGACACAATAGACCACCTGTAGGTTTTATTCACAGTCCATCTGCCGAACCTGTTACTAACAAATAGCAAGGCTGGATTACTGTAAAATCAACAACTTGGCAACTACGCAACGTCTCAGCGAGACCAACGCTGAAGATTGTGGAACAAGCCTAGTGTCCAATTTCAATCTCGATTCCTTGGTTGAAGAAGTCACCGTGATACTCCATACCAGTCGAAAGGCACCCGGGCGTGTCTCGTCCCTTGCAAGTGAAATGGCTACTGCTATTCCGCCCTCTCAATCCACCTCTTGTATTACTCGGAGTGGGGATGAATTGTCGGTGGTAGTAAACATTGAGCAGTCAAGCTCCTGGAATATCCGGTCAGTCGCTGGTGCCTGGAGGAGAATAGTCATGAATCTCCTCGGCAATGCAATGAAATGGACGCAGATTGGCCTCATCGAGGTCTCTTTGTCACGAGTCGCAGCTCAGACCAAAACAGAACCACATCTTGTCCATCTCCGCGTTACAGACACGGGCAAAGGAATTGCGCAGGACTTTCTTAGAAACTCTGCATTCTCCCCATTCACCCAGGAAGACGCCCTATCGGAGGGCGTTGGGCTTGGACTCAGCGTCGTGCATAAGCTAGTGACTTTCCTGAGTGGTCATCTCAAAATAACGAGCGAAAAAGGTGTTGGTACCCAGGTCGATGTTTACATTCCCGCACAGCGTCCCGAGGACCATGTCCCCGCTGAGTTATTCGACGATGCTTCATCGCTAGGAATTGAAAGACACAAGGACACTCTGAAGGCATGCCTCATTGGGTTCAACGGCTGCCCTGACTTGACGGAGACGCCCACTGGCATCCTGAGCCCCGATGCGAAACGAAAGCTTTCGATTGAGGACACTCTATCCAGTATTTTTAGGGCACAATTTGGATGGCATATTGTACTGGCAGAGTCACTTGAGAAGGGAGAGGGTGACATCGCGGTCATCGAAGAGGCAAAGTTCAACTCTATTTTGAATGATCAATCACCCTCTACCATGAATGCCGGTCATCATTTCAAGTTCTTCATTGTCTTGGGCAGCACGACATCCTCCCTAGGCTCCTCTCTACCTCCGAATGCATTTCTTATGGCACAGCCGTACGTCTAGAGTCCACCCCTTTTGCCAATAATCGAGCTGACCTTCAACGCAGATATGGATCTAAGAAGATCCGTGAAACCGCTCAAAGAATAATGGATTTGCACAGGTCACAAGCACGAATCGGCGGCCTTGAAGCGCCAGTTACCATTCCACCTATAAGCCATGAAATTCTTCCGTCAAAACCTACCCCACAGAACATACTGGAAATACCAAAAAGTCTTTCACAAAAGCCTCCAGTTGAATTGATCAGTCCGGATCCTCTTATCGCGGACTTGCCAATTCGATCGTTCACTCAAAACATACATGTTCTCATCGTGGATGACAACGACATCAACCTCCAGGTAAGTTAGCTCACCGCAAACTCGGTTACGTCAAGGTTGCCGTCACTTTCTCGTATATCGGTCCTCTCAGTCAATTCCTTATGATCTGGCTTACAACGATGGAACAGATCCTGGCTACATTCATGCGAAAGCTTGGCTGTACTTACGACACGGCTTCTAATGGACTGATTGCATTGGAACAGGTTGAATCGTCAAGTCGAAGATACGACTTGATATTGATGGGTTAGTCTACAAGTTCCTTGAACACATCTCTAACCCCGATTTTACTAACTGCGTGGTTCCAGATTTATCAATGCCTATAATGGATGGTCTGGTCTCCACCAGTAAGATCCGACAACATGAAAAAGACCATGGTCTCCAACCGTCCCGCATCATGGCTGTCACAGGCGTCGCTTCGGATACCATGCAACAGGCGGCGGTGACCGCAGGTGTCGACGACTATCTAGTCAAACCTCTTTCTCTCCGTAAACTGAAGAAGCTCATGGAACCTACACCATAATTGGATACCCTCTCCCTTGAACACAACAGTTACCTCCAACGGTTCTTGGGAGGCTCTCAACGATTCCCGCTTAGCGTTAGCCTTCAAGATATCATGATACCATAGCAGAACGTCCAGAGCAAGACAACGAACAGCTCTATAGAAGTCATTGTTGACTAACAAACCATATATTCACATTCATAGTTCCGCCTCATAAATATCATAGACTAGATACCTCTTGTCTAGTTCCCCGTTTATCCGGGACGATAGCTCTACAAACACATGGTCCTGCCACTCGCGAGAACCCCACAACCTCATCCCTATTCGCCATACAGGGATTCACCACGACCAATCCTCACCCTAGCCCAGCCCACGAATCCCGCCCCAGCACCACCCTAGCCAACAAACACACTGTCAGCTGCATGTCACCATACCTAACCACGGACTCGGAGGTCGTGATACACAGTCAAACAGCCATAAGCCGCTAGAGACGATTCCAACTGCGCCGCCTCGAGTCTCACCTCGGCGCGTAACTCACACACCATGCATGTGTTGTGCTTGTGCAGGCGCAGCACCGTTGCGAGACCGGCCGGTCAAGCGCTGATCATTGGTGCCGGTGCGGGGTTAGCGGGATTTGCTTTTGTGTGCTGGCAGTCATTTTTTTTTTCATATATACGTGGTAATGTCGTGATATGCTTATCTGTCTCCTCCATTGGATAACATGTCTGGGTAGGTGCTGTTTTCGAGTACATTTGGACATGGGTGCGATGTATGTGCTGGTTCGGACTGTGCTTACCTTGCGTGGTTCGGATATTGCGGTGGGCTAGGTGTAACGTTGGAAGTTCTTTTTTAGTTCTTGTCAGTTGAATTGAAATTGGGATTTGGGGTTGCACCCGGCTATCGAGTACTGATTTTATTTTATTTTTAGATGATGTTGACGAGTTATATATTTTCCCTCTATACTTCGTAGCCTGGGTATTTGGGTATGTGGTCCGCAGATAGTTACCGGATCGGGTAAGTACCACCGAGATCAGAGGTTGAAATATCCTTGACTATAACGGACTATATGAAAACGAGATATAGCTAGGGACTGCGAGAATATGCACGAAATTCAACTTAAAGTAGAGTACATAGAATATCAAACTCGAGATACGAATATAGACTACAACAGAGGCAAATCGAACAAACAATCTGATCCATATACATATCACGATCACCGCCACAATAATTGGCCCCCAAGCCTCTGGGTGGAGATGACGTGTAGTATTTGGAATTGTATGACTATCACGCACATCAATACTGCCTTCTATAGGGGTGAAGTTTGTGACGGTCGCACTCTATAGGTTGTTTAAAGAGAAATTGCCAAACGGATAGCAGCAGGGTCATAGCGCTTGATTCCAAATTCCCCTAGGAAGCGCTGACATATGTACACAGACAGGGCGCCCCCCTGAATAGGAGACTTGCAACTCAGAATCCTTCGAAAATGTCAATTGGAATAAAAAAAAAACAATGTACCGCCGATAAACGCCGCAAGCCGGAGAGGATATATGGCAAGATGCTCAAAAGATACAAACTCCTAAATGAGAAGCAAAAAACGCAAGCAAAAAAACGACAAGGGGCCATAAACAACGCGAATCGAACAACAGGTATGTACGGTCCAAAGACAGACAGATAATCTTACGAATCAGGAATCAAAAATGGGGCCAAATGCCGGGGTCCCTCGACATTCAAGCTCATAGACGATTCGCGCCGTGAGCCTCGGGTTACTGATCACGCACACCGCTTCAGCGTCGAAGTCTTTGATCTGCTGCAGGATTATGGGTACCATGTCCATACGCCCACACTTATCAGTGTCTAGGATGATGGGGGCATCATCCATCTTGTGGACCATATGCATCACCCCGTCACCGTAGGTCTTTCGAGGGGCACGAGTTTGCCAGAGTACACGCAGTGCAGGTCGGTTTTCATCACCCAGGAATGACAGACAGGGTCCGATGCCGGATCCGGTAGTGACGACTATTACTCTCCGGAAGACACGCATGGCATATGCGAAGCCATAGATCAGCACACCACGCTTCCAGAGATGAGTAGGCGGGTTCTGGATGGTTTCCGCGGTCCAGTCTCCCGCTTTGGACACCAAAGAAGAGAAGCTTGGGCCGCCGTGGACACCTGCGGGAGCAGGGTCAGGGAAAGTTGCAAAACCATGCCAATCGCGAAGCGGGTGCTTGGCGAGTTGGATGCCCTTGCCAAAGGTGGTAATAGCATGGTCAAAGTGCAGACGAGTGGCGTGGGTCGAGAGTGGCTCGGCCCGCACCGCGACCTTTCGGAGGAACAACCAAGGCTGGACAATGGCTGCTACAGTCAACATCAAGAACCAGAACGCTGGCAGTTCGATAAGGAATGTTCCAAACGGCTGACCCATGGCCTGGCTAGCGCCTCGTGAGAAGACGAGCAACAAGGCCACAAACAAGGCCACGACAAGCCAGCCCGAAAAACGGTGGGTGAGTTCGAAATAATCATGCCGTTTCATCCGGAAGGCGGGGTGGGCCACCACGATGATTGCCAACAACAGGACCAAGATGACATAAGCTAACGCAACCGGTGCTGCTGAAACGCCGATATCCGGACCATCGGCGGATGGTTTCCAATATTGGTGGGATAACACACCCACGAACCCCACGTACCACACCAGGGAAGCGACTCCACAGCCGCTATGGACACCACCATAGTGGTAGACCTTTGCGGCGATCCGACGGAGGAGAAGCGGCGCTGAGCGCGGCATTGAACATACCACCACGAAGATAGCATTGACCACCAGTGGTTGGCGGGCTAGACCGCAAGCGAGCAAATTGGCAGCTGTGGCATTGACCAGGGCTAGGAGTTTTTGTTCCGTGCTCATGATGTACACGAACATTGCAACGTTGGCACAGAAGACTAGCGTGAAAAGACGCCGGTATAGTGTGAGAATGGCATATCGGGTTGATGCGAACAACTTGGGTTTGCGCTGGCTCTGAGTCTGTGCTTCCACATCGATCTCCTTTGAGAGGCCCAAATGCAAGGATTCGGTTTCCTTGGAGTAGCACTTCTCATCGATTGTATCATTGGTAAGAGTGGCCTCGCTCACAGTCGGTGAGTGCCGCGCAACCACCTTTGGAGGCATAGTGATGGGGGATTTCTCTGACATAACTATGATGGGTTCTCCCACTGATATAAAAAGTTCAAAAGATGACCGGAAGGGTATGAACTAATCAAGCCAGGGAGTCCTTGAAGTGAAAAAGAGAAAGAAATAGTTGACAATTCAACCAGGGCGAGTCTTCCATTTTTGAATCATGTTAACCAAGACTTTGTTTTTTTCTTTTTCCTTTTTCCTTTTCCCTTTTCTTTCCATCTCACCAGAATCCACCAAGATCAGCCTCACATCCCCCTTCTGCATGGCTCCTGCCTTCGCATCCTTATTTCCCAATTGAGCTTCGTCTTTCCCTTTCGGGCGTCACCGGGCATCACCGCGATGCCCTTTTTTCTGTCTTGTTCTATTCGCTCATCCTTTTTCTTTTCCCCTCTCTCTTTTGAGTTCGGCGCTGAAAATCAGGAATGCATTGCATATGATCCTATTATTTTTGCCATTATTTTCCCCATCCATATGCCGTTCCCCCCTCGGTGTATGACACTATCACCTTCGGGGTCCAGACTTCACACTATTGCAAGACTTCTTGCCAATCAGCAGAGTCGGAGAACCATAATACTCCCTTGCTTTCAGCTGCTTTCGGTTCTTCACACCTCGGGGAAGTGTCTGACGCAATTCCCGGAAGGCCCACGCTGTAGCCTGTCAAAACTTTGGCGGTTTATCAAAGAGGGAGTGGAACCTCCTTCCGGGGATGAACCGGAAAGGGAGATCGAAGGATGAGCTCATTGACGTGTGATGCAACCTAATTAGCATCGATATCTCCACAATAACCAAGCCGAGGGCCAGTCAAGGCGAGATTCGCCGACACAATATCACGGGCCAAGTGCAACCTGACCAGGGTTTACTTTGACTAGCCCAGATGGGATGCAAGCGCCAGATATGATGGGCCAGTGCACCTGATCATACGGTCAAGAAAGCCTTCAATAAAACAGCCGATCTGCAGCCTAGGGATGGCGTGGGATGGCGTGGGCTGGCCAAAGGTCCCTTCGACCGGATGCGCACTCGGAGCGCCATCAACAATGCCAATGTGAATCTATGAATCTACTGGAGGTGTGGCGGAATCGTGCCATGAGTTAATGCAGTAACCCGCCGGATGATACAGCAGTTCATGTTTGTTGGGAATCTTTTTTTTTTTTTTTTTTTTTTTTTTCCGACTTTTGTCTTCAACGCGCGGTCGATCATCGAGACAGCTGAGGATGTTCGCGCTATGTCCAATTCCCGCCCCACTCTCCTCTCACCCGCAAGGCGAAGTCCTACGATGATCATAACCCAACGCCGAGGTACTGGCGACGATGCACGGGCGCAGTACATAACCTGGATGGGTGTGGAGTACGGTTTCGTTAGTCGATCTTTAGTCGATCTGGATCGGGATCCGGGAGCGGAAGCCGCTCTCAGATTCAGCGTCCATGACCCCACAGGGGAGGAGAAAGAGCAGGTGGTCTCCACTGAATATCAGCTGCAGGTTTTGGGCATCCATTGGAATATTGGGCCCATAACGACCAGTAGAAGTGGAAGGAGAGTGCATCCCTTCATGGCGGGGACGTCAGAGATAGATGACAGGAACGGGGAGAGGTCTGCTCACTCCTCTGATACGGGGGAAGCAGCCCATGTGAACAGATATTCTAGGCGAGTAGGGCGGGAATATTGGATGTAGCATCCCTGTCTAAGCTCGTGGGAGACATTGAAGGATATGACGTTTTTCCTTTTTGGGAATTCCCTCAAGAGGGGATGTGAGTTCATTGGATTAGAGTTTGGAGCATATCTCACGATCCGGTCGATCCTCCCAGGCTGTATGAACCCCATTTCTAAACTATATCTTACGCAAGGTAAGAGAAACGGGGAATCACGGGGACAGGGAAGGGCGATCTGGTGTGGCTCAGCTCCCAAGGGGACGATGTTTCTGGACTATTTAATTTATTAATTAATTGATTAATTGGATTTCAAAACCCGCCACAATGGATGGCGCTAACAGCTTTTAGTGTCAAACATGTTTGGTGGAGACACGATGGAGTCAACTCCATAGTGCTCTTTCTCTATGACATAGTATGATTCTACCTTTTTTTTATTTTTATTTTTTACTTTCTTCCCTTGCTGTTGGAGATTTGAGTTCAACTCTTTTTTTCTCAGCTCTTTTTTCAGCTCCCTTGTTTTTTCGTTTATTCTATTGTATAGTCAAAGTGGTCAAAGTGTATAAGATCTCACCTTACAGTTCCCGGGTGGGGACTAGCGTACTTACATAAGCATGTATTCCAAATCCAAAGTGGAACAGACCGGGGGATGTCAAGGTAAAATCAAATCAGTAGGGAAATCAAAATGGAATATACATTTAACCTATATAACCCCCCGAGGGACTCGCCTGATTTGGTTATATACACTCATCCAATTTTCTATCTCTCCTAAACCTCTACAATGGGTTGGAACACTATGTCTTCAAACAATATGCTCCCCCAGGAGGCTTACTCTGACTTGCTGAGTTTCACATTCGATGGCCCAAAGCCATACAACCAGAATCAACCTCTGTTTATTGATGCTGAGGATCCATCCCGATCATTTACAGCTGCCCAATTTCGACAACTAGTCCGGACCTTGATTGCTGGTCTGAAAGCCCATAACGTCCAGCCAGGGGATTGTGTATTGCTACACTTGGGAAATAGCGTGAGTGAAAGAGAGAAAAAAAAATAATCAGAAATCAGAAATCCAATATTGGACTGAAGATTTCCGGAAAATAAAAGAAACAATGCTGACTCAGACCTGTCAAATGCATCAGATACTATATCCCGCCCTCTTCTTCGGTATAATTGGCGCCGGCGGTGTCTATATGGGATCAAACCCCCGAAGCCACCCTCAAGAACTCGACCACGTCCTCAGCCTCGCCGAACCCAAACTGATCCTCACAACACGTGATGCCCTCCCCTCCGTCCTCGATGCCTCCGCTGGCCGAGGCATTCATCCAGCGCAGGTCTGCCTCGTGGACGAGCACGCCATCGACCACTGCGCACAACTATTCCTGTGGTACGAACTGGGATACTCATCGGCGGGACAATTCTGCGCCATGAATGGCGACGCGCGTCACAACAATTTCGCCAATTTACTCTGCTTCGGTGAAAGCGACTGGCTGAAGTTCGCGGACCCTGTCGTCGCACAAGCCACGCCTGCGGCCATGTATCCGACAAGCGGTACAGGCGGACTTCCCAAAGCAGCAATACTGTCCCACTATGCGCTTGTATCACAGCACCGTACTATCTACTACGAAGTGCCGCATCCAGTTAGCCGGCTCATCTCGCTGCCCATGTTCCATCTGTTTGGCGCGCTTTGGACACATCTGTTCCCTGTCCGATACGGGCACCCGCTGTTTGTCATGCCGCGCTTTGAGGTCAATGATTTCTTGGCCGCTGTCCACAAGTACCAGATCTCCGAGACTTACCTGGTCCCGGCTATCATCCACGCTATCAACCAGTCATCCGTGCCCATCGGTGACCTATTGAAATCGCTGCGCTATGTTGGCGTTGCTGGCGCTCCTATTGATGGTCACTCCATGCAGCAGTTCCGCAGCCATATCAACCCTATGGGATATGCGTGCCAGATCTGGGGGATGACAGAGGTCGGTGTGACATTCCAGACTCGTTGGGGCCAGCAGGGTGACCCTGGAAGTATTGGACGGTGTATTGCTGGGTATGAGGCCCGCTTGGTGCAACCAGATGGAAAGACCGTGCAGGGTGATAACTGCTCGGGTGAACTCTACGTCCGTGGGCCGGGTCTGCTCACTGCATACAAGGGCCGCACAGACGCATTGGAGCCACATGGATGGTTCCGGACTGGAGACATAGCGTATGTCAAGCAGGGCCAGTATTATATTGTTGGACGGACGAAGGAGCTTATCAAAGTACGAGGGTAAGTCTATTAGTACCAGTTTCTTTATCAAAATGAAAATGCTAATATCATTCAACAGATGGCAAGTAGCCCCAGCTGAAGTTGAAGGCGTCCTCCTCCAACACCCGGGAATCCTTGATGCCGGCGTGATAGGCGTGAACAAGGATGGTGTGGGCGAAGTCCCACGCGCTTTCGTCGTGCGCTCTCGCGACCCATCCGTGCGCCGCCTAACCGGCGAACAAGTTTACAATTATTCACGCCAGCAGCTGGCGAGGTACAAAGCCCTCGATGGAGGCGTTGTATTCGTGGAAGAGATCCCGCGCACTGCAAGCGGAAAGATCCAGCGCTTCAAGCTGTCCCAGATGAACTCGTACCGGGAGATGGTGGCGTCCCTGCTTTCCCGATTCGAAGGCGAGGGCTCTGCTGCAGCCACCGCGGCCCGACGTGGACTACCCGCTGGGGCTGAGATGTCGCCAGTTAGTCTCATTCCTGAGGGACGGGTTGCGGTCTAACTTAAGAAAGTGGGGCAAAGTACTTTGCATCCTCTACGCTGCATATGAGATGTATCGCACTCATTCGGCGGTGAAGTGTGCGGTGAATGGGACAGGGAACGGCGTTTGGGTTAGATCACGGCGTTGTCGGACATTTGGTTGTTGTATCTACTTTTTCTTGTTGTTTTCGGGTGGTCATCACATCTTTACTTTTACGAATTAGATCCAGCTTTCTTATGATGGTTTTCCAAATCGAATTGTTATCATTCATTCGCATCAGAATTACCTAGTATCTGGGTTCTCTACATAGTACTACCTACTTACCTATTTGTATTTGGACATTATAGGTCATACCACATCCAAGTTCACACAAATCCATACCCAGTCGCCAAAGTACGGAGCAGAAGGACCTAGAAAGTAAAGAGCCTAGACCCTTCCAGAGGATTCCCAACCTCGGAGCCACGAAAGCCACAACATGTAGCAGGACTCTAGAACATCCCACACCGCATTTCCAAGTCCCACTTCCTAGCCCAAGGCCTCGGTTCTGGATCTCGGATCTCGGCTTGCGTCCGTCGAACCCGCAGAAGAAATATGATGTATAAACAATCGAAAAGCAATTAATATTCCAGAGCCCGACGGCGATCCCGTTCGCATCATGCACATGCGAGGTCCCAACGAACAAAGTACTTTGTACGTGGGGCTAGGTCGTACGGAGTCCGAGTCCGAGTCCCGATCTTGGAAATCCCACGATGAAGCGCATCCGCGCCAATACTTATGCAGGCGTTCGGGTGGATCTCGGGAACATCGTGGACGTTCCGATCCAAGGTTCCCTGCAAGGGGGTTCCTTGGTACTGGCGCGGGGATCGACGGAGCTAAATAGGTTAATTATTGAGTCCCGATTAGGTTGCATTAAAACCCCTTGGTTTTGGAAGTTTACTTTGTGCCTTGTTTTTGTCTGGGATTTTAGAGTTCGCAGGGAATCACTCCGTACATAGCTACATAGCTACATATCTACATAGTAGGCAAATAGGTAAATAGGTATTGAAAGTACAGCGGTTCCTGTTCCAAAACTCATCCACGCTCTTGTGTTGGCTTCCAGTCTTGCTATTTCCGGATCGGATAGGGTTCCGCGGGCCGCCTTTCGCAAATTCAATCCGCTTGAAGAAGTTCGGGATGTTAGATCGGGCCGATGGGACTTTTGCACGTCAGCTCTACCAGGTCTACGGGATTCCATGTTTGGGTCGTGTCCTTGCTTTTCTCGGGGGTTATAATATCTTGCCCTGCTTTGGGTATAAGGAAAAATATAAAATCAAACCTTGCATGAGGCGAAAACAAGGATACTAAGGATCCCAGGGAGACTGATACCTATGACTCAGAATAAGATGTCATGAATAGAAAGCAAAAAGTACCGAGTCAACCCATGTAAATATTTTCCGAATCACGAGGCCAGCTACCCTGCAAAAGAATTACAATATTTATTTTATTTAGTTGGATGCTGCCAAGTGCATTGCATTTGCATTTGTTGAGCTTGACCTGTGTGTTGAGAAATGCGCGCTGAAAAAGCTCGGCCCTAATATTGTCAAATCCACGGCGCCAATTTGTCCAGGTGGTCGGTACGTCCAGAACTAAAGTACTGAGAAAATTCAGATTCCAAAATACGAGTCGCTCTTTCCATGCATCTAACATGTGAAAATAACAATCACACCAAGGACAACCCTACAAGCTCCTCGATCAATCCTCGAGGGTCACTAGTAGTTCCAGTAGCGTATCTATAGAACTCCCAATTTATCCCGCTGGGATCCGATCCGACTTGAGCACATGAACAGGAAAAGCGAGGTTTCGCTCTCGCTCTCGCTCCTGGGCAGAGCTCTTTGGATAAGTGGTGATGCCTATCTCGAAGAAGGCGTGTCGCTGACCTGGATGTGCCTCCACGGGGAGGCTCCACTGATGTTATGGCTGTCCCAGCCGGTGAGAAAAGGCCGGTTGAAGAGGAACGCCAAGGCCAATGGAGTGGACTGCCTGGGTTACGAGGTGAGGCAGAAAATGATGACACTTAGGCGGAGTCTGCATACACCGAAAGTAGTATCGATAATTCTTGTCTGAGGTCGGTCCCATTAACAGGTGAGTAATAGAGGGGACCATAGTGGCGTTCGGGCAGGACTTATGAAGGAAGATTTGTAGGGAATTTTCGTGCTCTTCAGATGGGCTGACGAGTTGACTACTTATTTGACATCAATTTGATATTTCGGACAAGGGGCTTTGTTTATTGTGCTGCCATTGTGCTGCCATTGTGCTATGCATGTTTCTTTAGTTGTTTCGGTATGTCCGCGTTCGGCGTGGTTCATGTTCCAAAGTTGGTATCAATATCTTTGTAGACGTCCTGTTGCTTTCTCAATTGGGGTGGATGAAACCTATCTTATGATTTTCATTTCCGATTCTCATTGAACCGATCGTCCCCGTTGCAACCCCTGTGTATCTCATTCTTCATGATAGGGCCGTACTCTTCATCCCCAGCCTTAAACAATACCATACCCCATCCACCAAACCCCCCAAACCAGAGGTCCCAATGCCCCAAGCAAAGCAGCCCCAAACGACAACTCTAAAATGCACCAAATCCAGATAGTCCCAACAGCAGGCGCCTTCTTCATAACCGCATAATAGGGCTCTCCATTCGTGATAGCGATAAGGTGCGCGCCCAGCACCGCAGCAACAGGAAGAAAGACCAGAGTCTTCAGCGCAGGCGGGAAGACCAGCCTTCGTAGGAATGAAACCGTCAATTTATCACTTGTCAATGGGAACAAAGAAAGAGGAGCAGTCTCTGCCTTTGCATTGTTTGAACTGCGCTTTTTGAAGGAAATGATATGACCATGTGCAAGGTGGACGAATAAAGTGAGGAGGGGGAAGGCAGTTGTCACGGATTCTTTCAAGAGTTTTGGCAGGTCG
Organism: Penicillium rubens; assembly: GCF_028828025.1. Lineage (NCBI taxonomy): Eukaryota > Fungi > Ascomycota > Eurotiomycetes > Eurotiales > Aspergillaceae > Penicillium > Penicillium rubens. The sequence continues at coordinate 2,717,838 of NW_026890601.1, read as the reverse complement.
ATTCTTTCGGCATATTGGTGGGCTGCAAGGTAGCTCAGAGTGAGGTGGAGGGTTGTAAGAGGCAAGGACAGGAGGATTGTATCAAGGAATGGTGGGAGGGGTTTGTCGGGTTCGAAGTCGGAGTCGGATTGCTTGACGATGTTGGCATCTGTACCCTGTTGACGTTTCTTGGTCTTCTTTTGTGAGGCATTTGACGCGAGATGACTGCTGATGTCGCCGTCGGCGTCGACCAATTCCCCAGACGCGTCAACCGTCACGAATCGGGTCCCCGCTGACTGTGGCGGTATGCCTTGAGCTTCTACCGAAGCCGGAATTGCTCCGCCCTTTTGATGGAGTCCGCTCTGTCGCTCCGCGATGATGTCATATAGTGTGCGCTCAACAGTTGGTTTGTTTTTGGTCGGATCATTGCGTGGGGGATGGGCCATGGTGATTTCAGGTTCGTCATTGCTAGAGGAAGAACCAGCGGCTGCACGGCGCTGTTTGCGATTCCTTGGAGCTTCCATCTTGCTCGGGCTTGGTGTGGAGGGACGATGAGTGACGGGCCAAAAAGTTAACAAACACTGACGTGGAGAAATGAGTTTGACGGCTCGGCGATAAGCCCGATAATCCGGGGTTAAGGTGATCGCCAGTTGCCTTCCACATTTTAGATTTATATTTCGCAAGCTTAGGATAGTAGATAGTAAATGGGATATTAATATGAAAGCAAACTTTTATGAATTGATCATCTTGCTCATACTCTGCATTTTGACACACCCAGTAAATACACGAGCTGACCACTCATTCAACCAGCCTGGTACAAAGCTGGACCGGCAACCACATGTGGGTTAATCAAGCTCAGATTGAACGGGCTCACGTACTGGTTGCTATCTGTGATAGCAATGAAAATGGTACCATTGAAAGCTGGGTTACCTTGGTACGTCTCCAAGTTGGGCTGGGTAGTATATCCTCGAATGCCATCAACGGTGCTGTTAGTACCGTTGTTACCGTTGATGCTGCTGGTACTGTTGGTGCCGTTGACAACGTGCAGCGGGGTATAAGTAGCGTTCAGCTGCGACACCCAAAGGACGTACTTCGCACTACCAGGTTTCGTCTCTGTTGTGGTGATGTAGCTGTTGTTGGGACCAATTTTCTTCCCAGGAAGATCCCACTGCAACAACACCGTCCGACCCGGGGCTGTGAGTGGTAATGGGCGAACCTTGCTAACAGAGGCGCCACACTCATTAGCTGATGTAGAGGAGTTGAACCTTTCGGTGCCTTTGGGTGACTTGGGGATGCTGACGCCTGGCCCGACAGTATTGTTGATTCCTGTGGTCTGATTGAAGCCGAATCCCGTAGTCTGGGGGAACCCGGAAGTCGTGTTGAGTCTTGAAATATGATCCTCGCTCGAAGTAAAATTGAAACCCGTCGAATTATACCCAGCAGAATTATGCGTAATAGCAGTATGCCCGGTGGCATTATACCCAGTAGCATTATACCCACTTGTTACGTTATTGGCGGAGGAAAAGTTGCTCGAAATCCCCAAAACCCACGGATCGGGCTGATTGACCACCATCAGCGCCGGGAAATTTTGCCAAACCAAGCGAGTCTGGTTTTCAGGACAAGAGCTGATGAAAGGCGCCAGCAGCGTCCAACCCCAGGACTGCGGTATGGCGGCTTCAAACCACTCAACCATCGGGAAGAGACCCTCGAACTGGCGGAAGATCATTTGCTGTCGTGCCTCGGTGGTGATGGCCTGAGTCAAAAGATTGGCCGCCTCGCGAGAGTCAAGATGAGGCAGGAACCCATACACGCTGGATTCCCCCCACCGAGTGAGTTTTTGACAGAAGTCGACGAACTCCTTGACATTCGTGTACGGGTAGATGTAGCTGCATTTCTGCGGCGCACGGGCTCCAAGAATGTTGCTGAGCATAGTGGCGTGGCCTGTCTCTTGCTCCGCCATGAATGCTATCAACTCGCGGTCTGCAGCGGTCATACCAGCGGCCTGGAAGGTTGAACCGTTGAACCGTCTGAGTCCGTCTTGGAACAGGTCAAGCTCAATCCATTCCTGGTATAGGGCAAGGGCCTGGTGGTAGGTTAGCTTCTGGTTCACAGCGCTGGTTCGCCAATTTAGTGGGATGCATACTAAAGACTGGTAGTCGAAATCGCTCTTCGTATTGTATACGGGCGTGCTTCCATTGGTCCCGAGACCACCTGCCGGGACATGTGGAGCAGGCTCGCTATGGTGAAGCTTTCCATCGGCGGGATATGTTGTCGCCCCGGCTGCAACACCTCCGTGAGATATACCCGTTCCGATAGAAGAAGCTGTCAGTGCACCTGTGGTAGTCGGAGTCTCTGTAAAGGGTGTATGCGGCATGGAGTTATTGAAACTCCGAAGTGGCGGCGCTGTAGTGGACGAATTGGATACGTCGGAAGATGACGGTGACGGGTCAAGGGTCGTTGTTGCATCCTTTTGGTGCTTCTTTGGAGAAGCAGCCGCGCAATGCAGTGAGCTCAATAGGCTCAGCAGAATGGCACTCTTCCAGATCATCTCTGCTCAGGCTTGAGTCGTTTATCAATGAACTTTTGACCGCTGGCAATCAGATCATTGGGTTAGCTATATTGTTCAAAGGCCGTCGGATAGGTACGGACCTCGTGTAGAGAATAGGTATATGCTGATACTTCAGCCAATATCAGCATATAAATGATCAGAAGCAAAAGCAATCCAAAGTCCGGTGTCCTTGCTTTTGATGTGAGAAGATACCAGAATGGTGAAGACGCCATCTTCAGGGCTCAAATGTCGGTAGCTTCGAACGGGAATGAATTCCGAATGGTGGAATTGCCACATGGTAATGTTAAGGTTCAATTGGTGTAATTTTAAATGGCAATTTATTCTCGTCGGGGGCGTTCTTTTGTACACTTGGCTGTCGAGTGGTTGCAAGATACTGCAATTCGCACTTACAGAACGACCCCGGGATGCTTCGGCAACATATGACGTCGGATTAGGTTTCCCCTGTCAACATTCCATGGACCTGAGTAGACTAACGTACAATTCGAGATATCTGTGGGGGTGGAAATCGAATCCGGCCGGACGATGCCGGATAGCTTCTCAGGGAACAAGGGGAAAAAGCTATACGAAGTTCAGTTGAACTATCAGCATAATAAGTATATAGCAACGAAGAAGGTGATTGGAATTCTGCAAAACTGCAGAGATATAATTGGTCTGTCGATAGAATCCATGGAGACGCAATCTTTCTCATATAGATAGTCCCGTAGCTGCAATATCAGAGTACCTAATGCCAGAGTCAACAACTTCACTCTATAAGCACCAGACTTCACTGCGTCCGCCAGCCGCCCTCTCCGGAAAAGTAGCCATAGGTATCACAATGGGGCACATTGGCAGTGATCCTCACACCGTTAGACCAAGTAATCTCCATAGTAGAGCCCATAATAGTCGCCGTGAAAGGCTCACGAGTTTGCAGTGACTGGCGGATACTTTCAAGCTCTTTCCATGGGATATTAACCACTGCAGGAGCCCGTTGAAATGCAACCGCTGGTTGGCCGCGAGCATTCTTCTCGAATACCCATGGTTCGCCGTTAATCATGAACACACCGGCCAGGGAATTGCCATTCTGGCTGGTTAGGGATCCCATCCATTGAGGCATAACTGCATGGTCAGTGTGCAATTCTGTAATATTCCTAGAAGTGGAGCTTACTGGGCTTTGGGGGACCTCGAGAGCTGTGACAAAGAGAGAGTAAGGAAGGGGTTCAAGAATAGGGAAGGGGGTTGGGGAGGATTTGTGTACGGAGTAACTCGACCGCGAATGCATAATTTACCCCTGTCTTCGTGATGGCGTATCCAACCATACCATAAATGGGTGTTCCACAGCACCCTCAACTGCGGGTGTTTCTTCTTCACCGCTCGTTTTCGTTATGGGCGCGTACGCAGTTTTGGGGCATTATATCGTGCACGATGGGAGGATCGTCGAAAAGTGGTATGGATTTAAAGTTGAGAATTCTTTAACCGAGTGTAAGAGCAAATCACATCAACCTGTCAAATCCGCAAAGTACGAAGTACCTGCATAGTAAGCATATAGGCATCTGACCTGTCACAGGCTCCATCAGAGAGTGGATGATCAACAAGCGTTCATGCAACTAGTTTCCGCATTTCAATGGAGCCTTATGTATATACCCGTTCCGTGGACGTTTTCTATGCTTAGCACTCCGTGGTAACCTGCATAGTAAGGATGGGGACGTTGTCATCACTTAGGGTTTCTTTGTTACTTATCAAGGATAGAATATGAAATGACCCAAGTACTATATGCATGAATAGGAACTAACCTGACAAATAGATTTCTTTTACAACTATAGGGATACCATAATAATTTACACAGCTTGGCCGGGAACCGCGGCCAGAGGTCGATATACCCGAATTAATTTAGCTGGGAGTGTTTTAGGACGTGTGGTCCTTTTCCAAGGCTTAGAGGCAGGCTTGATTGAGATATCTTAGCTGAGCGCCATGCCATATCTGCGAGTGCGGTTTATGACTCCGCGACCGCTAGGTACTTGAAGCCCTGTGCAAAGACAGGTCGCCGTAACCAATTCCTAAGACCTAGGCATTAGCGGTGGAAGTCCAACTGTCTGAGACAAAAATAATGAAGAGGCGAATAGGACATGGGTATAGGGACAGACTCCCATGTTGTGTTGCACGCATCGCACCGCTAGTGTGCGCAGTATAGGAGGATGCTGTACTTGTTCGCCTATCTGTGGCATTCATACAAGATCGTACGTGGGTATTATACTGTGCTAGGATTCCGCACATCCATCATTCCCTGATTCAAGTAATGGTACATATACAATATAACTCTTTAATAGTGTAGAACTGAATTGACAAGGTTCGGTATTGGACCACCACTATCGTTAAGTTTGTCCATATATGGGAATGACATCTGTCGACCGCGTTTAACGGGTCATCCTACTCCTCACCTACAATATCGACAAATACACCACCCAGAGCCGTCAACTCAGCAATAGTTTCTGCGCGGAGCCTACATCATTAATGTCAGACAAGTACTTCAGAATGCCTAGGATGCACATACTGTAGACCAAATATAATGGGGGGCAAGCTTCTCGTGGAAGGGTAAGTTGATTCTCCAGTGGCTTTCTCTAATATACTTAGGACGCGTTAGTTAGCGGTAGTGCCAAGTAACAAGCAATATTATACACACTTGCTGACATTTTCATTGTGCTCTTCCCATGCTTCTGGGCCCTCAAAGCGGATTACAACTCCCTGGATAATTACTGTTAGTATTATTTTTGACATTAAATCGCAGGGGTGGGAAATAGCCAACCCGGGTACTCATAATGTAGCTTTTGATAGAAATTGGAAGTTAAGTAGCAAGAAGGTCCACCTACGACAATATCACCGCAACAAGCGGTGTGCAGATCTTCGGTTAGCCAGGTACGAGAACGAGACGAAGTGACTATTAGTGTGGGACTATACACTATAATTAGGTCACCAGATCGCGATCATCCGCTTCTTAACCACATTAAGTGGACGTGCACCGGATCTTCAGTAGCTCAGCTCGAATCTTTGGTTAAGACAATGTGCGTCATTAGAATTTGATCTGTCATATTGCCGGAATCGTCGAACGTAAACCTCATTTACTCGGCCCTCATCGAAACGAATATAGACTTGCCCTCCATTCGGAGTAGTGATATACAAGATAGCTGGACCACGTAGTACAAGAGATGAGGGGTTGGGGATATTGTGAACACTTTATGGCTTGCCCTTTGGTCTAGTGAATATATCGTGATATACGCTCTTCACTATATTTTATAGTAAAAGGATTACAACGTTTCAATGCGGGGATCTCCGTTTGGCGGTTGATTACTTGTGGAGTTATGCCCTCCGTGAGCAACAGGGCTTTATCGCACGACTTTCAGAGTAAACCTTCTATGGAAGATGGTCCTTGTGTAGAATCAGCAATGCCTTGAAACTAGACCCAGCGTGGCAACTGATATTTGTCTCAGAACTGTGATTCAAATTTCAACGTTATCCATAATGTCCCATTCCCGTTGCAGAGACTGGTAGGCCTTTCTCATAGGCCAGGCATGTAATTCCATGGTTTGGTTGATGACACCAAGGAGGGCGTCTCGCTCCTCTTGATGGACGAAATATTCGCCGTACAGGGTAATTGCTATGACAGCATTAACTAATGCAGGCTGACATCGAGGGTGGTTTAATGCGATGCCGCAAAGATATAGGACGATAGTCCGAACTTGTGCCTCCGCTTTACGATGTAATGCACCCCTGGTGTTCCTAGGAATTCATGGCGTGTTAGATATAATAGGTATTCACCAGTTCTAGCTGTACTCACTCGAGATAGGGGCTTTCGGCAATTAAAATCATTTCAGCCAATTTCAAATGTTGGATTGCCGTCACCTGGGCATCAAAGGAGTACCATATAGTGGGGAACATGTTTCCCCTGGCTCGATCGGCTTTTCGCTCCAGAATTGGTTCTAATTCATGGAAATGATCATGATAAAGCTGCTGCTGTTTTGCCTTGAGTTTCTCTAATGCGATGAGGTATGTTAGTCAATCAATGCGGGCACCTTTCATCGTCCATGACGATGACAACAGTGAACTTACCCCATTCTTGGGGTTGCTTCGCCCCCCAGTGCCACTTGGCAACTTCACTAGCGAATATGATCATTGTATTGGCAACGGAAGCGTTTTGCCAGCGCTCCGAGCTAAACCGGAACTGCGGAGCACGTTGCCTTGTCAAAGCATAATATACCTCCTGTCGGATGGCAATCCAGTAGGCCGCGGTGGCTAAAGAATGATCAATCGGAGTTGAAATCAAGGTATCAATGATTGTTTGGGTTATGGCCAGGAAGTTGACTCGCTCATCGGCGTGGTTTCCAGTCTCCCCTTCCTCCGTCTCCTCTTCCATCTCCTCATATTGCCGTAGAATCACGGTGGCCGCCATAATATTTTCCTGATGTATTGGGTCCTGTATTTCGGGGAATTGGATCAATTCCGGAATACATTTTAACATGTACTCAAGCGATGTCGACTTTGTTAAGCTAGGCAAAGCCTGCCCGTGATAAACAATTCCCTGCGATGTTGTGTACTGTGGTAAACGACAAAGGTGCCGGGACGAAACCGCAAATACTGCATTCCGTAGAGCGAGGCAGTGCTTAGCTCGTCGAGGAACCACTAGCTGAAAGTGACGCCGCTCATCACAATGGTCAAACTATGGAGTGTTAGTTTCAAAGGACACATTGGGGGAATTACTTGAAGTACCCAGGGAGACAGCTCTTCGATAAAATACCGCATTAAGCAAGATTCTTGAATATTGCTAGAGCCCTTTGCCAACCATTGGTTGACAGAAAAAGAGGTGTTGACGGATCTCGACGTAGTTGTATGGCTGCTCGGTTCAGCGTTCCGAATATTATCATCGTTTTTCGACAAACAGTGTTGTTCCCTTTCTAACACATTGTCTTGACCTGGGGATATCGAAGGGTTCGAAACATTGGTGGGTATGCCAGGAGAACAGACCCCCGGCCTCGCACCGTCTAGACGAGACGAGCCCGCATGTTGAGACTCACTGTGAGCGTCCTCACCTGGCTCAGCAGCCCGGAAGATCAGTGTATTCGAGTAACTGTCGGTTTGTCTTTGACGCGTATTTGGCAGGCCGCCCAATGTGAGTGAGCTCTCGGGATCTTCGTTTGACACAGTCGGGCTAGATCGAGATCGGGACAACCGGGCTGCACGTTTCAGAGGTCTCCAGTTTCTAGGCCTGCTATTCACCCATGTTTGGTCTTCCCTAAAGCTTGTATCCAAATTGGCCGTGGAGCCATGTCGGAAGACCGGCTTTCGTTGCGTGGGTCTACAATCGAAACCTTTGACCTCACATCGCCGGCAAATTGGTTGCCTCCTATCACCTGCAAGAGAATAATTAGCATAAAGATAAGGGATCCGGGTGACCCTATCGGAGGCCTTTCTCTGTCTGGATGTCGCACACTTCTGATGCCTGTCTGTGGTACATATTAGTGAAAATCAGGACAATGAGGATGAGAGTATTACCGCGACAACTGGAACAAGGTGCCAATAAACTGCTAGTGGACATGCCTCAGAAAGCCACAACTGTATTACAGTATTAGAAAGAGAATTTGGGCAAAAGGGACGTTCAAAGTGGTGGAAGATCTTAGGACTGGGTTGGGTTACCCCGCTTTGGGTAACCACCGCCGACGGACTGTCCAAGTTGGCAACATGTACTTTGCATATATGCATCTTACGAATATTTGGTATTCAACTAAAAGAGGTATTTGTTAATTCTGTATACAGCAGAATATCCTAGTTCAACCTTTCCCCGTTCTCATCGAATCTTGTAACTTCCCCAGTCAACAGGGCTTGCTGGAGTGCCTGTCCAATCTTCATAACAGTGATTCCAGTCTCAAGCTTGAGAGGAAGCTCTTTGTTCTTGAAAATGGCTTCAACAAACTCATTAGCCTCCAAGGCAAACGCGTCCTCGAATCGCTGCCAATACTCCGGCTGAACCTCGTGTCTCATACCAAGCTTGTCGGCAAGAACAACATTATTTTGCTTCGGAACCACATTTACCATCAACTTCCCCTCGGTCCCGGTGATCTCAGTGCACACATCATGTCCATGTGCCTGGGTGCGCGAGCAATAGAAATACGCGATCTTACCACCCCAGAATTCAACAACGCCCACGGCGTTGTCTACATCTGAGGGATCTTTCAGCTCTGGGTGATGCTGAAGAGTACCGGCTGCCCAGCAAGCCTTTGGGACAGGGTTATTGAGATACCAGAGTGACAAGTCAATGTCGTGGATCGCGCAGTCGACGAAAATGCCTCCGTTTCGAGCTGCGTATCGAACGAAAAAGCCGGTCTCGTCACGTAGATCGCACGTGTTGGATCGGACCATGAAAGGCGCGCCAATGGATTTCTGTTGGAAGATTTTGTCCCCCGCGTCGCGATACGAGGCATCAAACCTGCGAGAAAACCCTGCCATTACCTTGACCGATGGATTTTGGTTTGCGGCGTCAACAACAGATTGGGCCTATCAGCACCGTTAACATTTAATGCTTCAACTAAGCAGGAAAAGCCAAAATACCTCAGTAATGTCCGTGCTAAGAGGCTTCTCGCAAAGTGTGTGAATGCCCTTGGAAATTGCCGCCAGCGACTGACTCGCATGGACGTCAGTGCTGGTGGATATCCAGACGGCTTGGAGGCCCGGATGAGCCAGCATCTTGTCGTAGTTGTCATAAACGTTAATACCAAATTCCTGGTATTCTTCGTTGCTTTTAGCCCACTGGATCTCGTTGCTGTCCGTGGTGCACACAGCTACAACACGAGCCCGAGGGACGCGGTACAGTAGGGTGTGAACATGGCGTTTACCCTAAGAAGAATATCAGCAACATGAAGCTTGCAAAAATGGCACAACAGCATAACTCACCATTCAGCCAAGACCAACGACGGCAATGTTGAGTGGCTCCATTTCGACTAAGTGGAAGTGGAGAGAAGAGTGTAAAGGATTTGAAATGAAGAAGCGTTTGCTTTGGGTGATTATCGTCCTTGCAATTAGTAGAGAGATCGAGGGGGAGATATGGCCATATTTATGTTGAATCGAAGTATGCTTGTTTATAGTATGGAAAACTAGCATCGCCGACTCCTACCGGATTGGGTAATAGTATGATGGGGGCAATTAAGATAATCGATTTGTCCCCGGTATCCACATAAAGGTTCCAAGTCTTTGCATGAAGTGAAATTTGCAACATGGGCCCAAAATCAAAAAGCCTAGAGAAAAACCGCCGAAGACACTGGCCCCAGCTACGGGATCGAGATGACCCGCCTCGGTAACTACAGCTGGACAATAACTTAAAAGTTGTTTACCATTAGCTATCTTCCCAAAGCGACAAATGGTAGGTTCTACTATTGCCGTTATGCCAGCTGGCTATTGGGTAGACAGCGATATGGGTCTCACGGAGTTGATCTCGTATTACATGGCTTTGAAAGCAACGGTCCCACGTAGTGATACAACTCTCGATAGAATACTGTTACGAACGGGCATATGTTAGTCGACAAGGAACCATCGGAAATGAAAATTCACTTGGTGACTTTCATCTCGGGGAGTTGTCATCTAAGAACATTGAAGACTACCTAGGTATTCTTTTGAGGGAAGAGCGCCTTGTCTGGACAAACTGAGCCAGGCCAGCACAGCCAAAATATGCGTAATTGCGTAACTCAGCTTCAGTAAAACCCCTACACCACGGACTCTTGCATGCACACTACTTTTGTCGAACGTGAGATCGTCACTGCCTTTGAAATTGATACAAGCTGGAGCTTTGGGAAACCAGGCAGCATCCCCTGTTTGGCGGCACTTATGTACGGAGTACAGTTTGGGACATATTATGTATTTCTAAATAATAGTTGATTCCTACGCTTTTACAATGGGGCTGGCTTTGCGAAAGCTAGAGGGGAGCGCTCTCCGTAACCTTCCAGATTTGGAAGAAAATAAACAGCCATTTCAATCTATAACGATATACCTAAGGTACTTCATCAAGTCCGTTCATAACAGCGATACAAGGGAAACTTGTTATTTTGGCAAGTGTTTCCTGTCCAGCCAATGGGAAAGCTTACGACCAGGCACAGTGAGCTTGGGGGCGACTTACCCGCAAGGGAAATATGGGTAGATAGGAAAGTCATAAGCAACATTCCGAGGATTGGCATGGCTAGTACAATAATATGCAGACAGTGATGCCACATCTCAGTGTAGAATGAATTAATTGACTGTTATCAGGTTTCTCTCCGTGATCGAAATGACACAATTCCTTGTGAATTGACGTAGACTAAGGCGAGAGTACGGAGCTTCCCTAGATTTATGCAATATAACTACTAGTTTCAGTATCGAGATGAGAAGTGTACGCTAACACACCCCAAACCACACGTTCTATGTCGAAATGACTGGAAAGTCGGCGTTATTCCGATATCATCCATTCTCGGCAACATCGCCGATCCAAAGAGGGGAAATCCCAGAGCTGACCGATATCGCGGGGAGTTGATATAGAAACATCACTCTCGGAATTAATCCTATTTCTCTTTCTCCAAATTTTCAAACTACATAATTAATAACCATGGCTCATCTCCAAGCATCGAACCTATTCTCGGTCAAGGACCGGGTGGTCGTGATCACCGGAGGCGGAAGTGGTAAGACCAGATGATCACATCCTAGGTACAAATACATACACGTACATATAAGCTAATGGATACGGAACACAGGCCTCGGTCGTATCATGACCAAAGCTCTAGATGCCAACAAAGTCTCGAAGATCTTCATCCTAGGCCGACGCGAGAACGCGCTCCAAGAAACCATCTCACAAACCATAAACGGCACCGTGATCCCAATCCAGTGCGATATCACCTCGAAAGAATCACTCGAAACTGCCTACAACGCCGTCGCAGCGCAAACAACACACGTCGACCTCCTAATCGCCAACAGTGGCGTAATGGGTCCCCCCATGAAACCCCCACAACCCGCAGAAGACGGGTCCCTCCCGCCGCTGTCGCAACTCCGGGATGAACTCTTCAACATCCCCATGGAGGAGTTTAACACCGTGATGAATGTGAATGTCACCGGGTCGTATTACACGGTATTGGCATTCTTGCCTCTCCTTGAGGCGGCGAATAAGAGACGTCCGGCGCCGCAGGAGGATGTTCTTGCCGCCCCGACTGCGCAGGTTATTATCACCAGCTCGATTGCTGGGTTTAGTCGCAAGGTACCGTTTAGCTTTGCGTATAATGCTTCCAAGGCGGCGACGACACATCTCGTCAAGATGCTTTCCACGGCGTTTGCTTATTACGGTATTCGTGTCAATGGTATCTCGCCTGGTCTTTACTCCTCTGATATGGCCGATCATATCTTCCGCGCATCAGGTATTCAGGGTCGTGCTATTTCGGATGGCTCCTTCCCGAAGGAGATGATTCCTGCTACTCGTGGTGGTAGTGAGGAGGATTTGGCGGGTTTGATTGTTTGGTTGGCTAGTAACTCGGGTGGTTATATCAATGGGAATATCTTGCTTACTGATGGTGGTCGGATTTCTGTTGCGCCTGCTGTCTACTGAGTGGTGCTTTTGTTCGGGATAAGTGTAGTTTGGGTATACATAGATGGTACAGATTCGAGCTTCAATGAAGATAGATATTGTAGACTGCTTAATTTCCAGATATGAAAATGTAATCGCTCGCGAGCGAAAAGCAAAGAAACGCACAACGAAAGGAGACCCATCAGGCCAGTCTCGAGACCATGGTCCAAATCTTCAATAAGTCGCTGTCAATCGCTGGACCAGGTATTCGCCTGAAGTAATCGCCGAGTATTTCTTGGCCACTTGGACTTCCTCGCCAAAGGTTCCGGGCAGTGCTTCGATCAGTTTATCGTTGTTGGGCTGGCAGAAATACGCAACGCTGTACCGAGCAGGGTACTCCGAAGCATCATCCGAGTCTTCAGGCGCTGGTGGCTGAATTACGCGATGACGGGTACTCTTGATAGTGTCATTGGACCATCGAGCGAGCAGGTCCCCGGCATTAACAACAATTGTATCAGCAATGGGAATCGCGTCCACAAAGGTTCCTTTGGGACTGCGTACTTGCAGTCCACCGTGTCGATCCTGGAAAAGCAGAGTGATTGAACCGTAGTCGCTGTGCTCGCCCGCACGGACTTGGTTAGGGTTATTTTTGAAGACTTCCTTGCTGACAGGGGGATAATGAAGCAGACGGAGATTATTGTCACCAGCATTGACAGAGTCATCGAAGAAGTGCTCGGGAAGATTCATTCCCAATGCAATGGCCTGCATGATATTCTTATGTAGGCTCTTTCCCATTTCAAAGAATGACTGCATGGTTTCTTTGAAATCTTTTCCTTCATCGTCGAGATGATCGGGCCAACGATTGGGCAGACCTTCGACTCCCTCACGACCAAGTTCCATAGTTTCTTTGATGTCTGGTGCGGACGCACGCAGTGTCTCGACTCCCGTGGTCTCGTCGACGGTGGTTAACTTCTCCCGCCCGATAGCGACGTACCCACGGTTCGACTGTGGGGTTGTCCAGCCCAGAGAATCCTTCTGACTCTGGGGGCGAGCGAAGAAACGGGCAGATGAGGCGAATACTTTGGATACCACGGATGGTGGAATTCCGTGGGCCTTCAGGTAGAGAAAGCCCGATGTTTTGAAGGCTTCCGTTATGGAGAGAGCAACGGCATGTTTATCAGACGGGGTTCCCGTGAAGAACGGGCCGAAGTCGATTAGCTATATAGCAGATTCGTTAGTCGTGGCTTGAAATAACCGGAGACAAAGCATACTGGTATCTTCAAATCATCCTTATCTACCGCAGCAGACGAAGGATTCTCTGGGGACGTGTTGGAAGCCATTCTGTATATGGCTCCTGAGAACTGGTATGAGCTTTATTGCTGAAGGCAAAAACGGGGACAAGGCAGGAAGCTTGCAAAGGGAGTTTCTGTCCGAATGATAAGCGGAGATCTAAAGAAGAGGGGAAAGTCGGGGGAAAAGGAAGGCCACCTGCATAGGTCTGCATACAACCTTGGGAAAGATAAGCACGTCTGTGCAGATAAGCCATAAGATAAGTGTTCACATCTATTTCAACGCTATCAGACTGCGCAATTTGTTTGATTGCTACATTTAGACTTGGACGGACAGCGCAGGTCAGTCCACACCCCCCCCCCCCCACAGTGACCCCTGCATTGTGACATGGCGTCTGCCATTATCAATCCCTGAACCATGGCCTCAAAAAGCTGAAAAGGGCCCTCTCACTCTTATCACCCTAAAGAGCAAAACAGGAACTAAATACGCTGCTCACATATGGTTATAAATGGCGAGACGACACCCCCAAGGAACAAGCGGTGCGACTTCACATCTCTCACCGCAACAGTCGAACTAGGAAGCCATTTGGCATCTCTGTCCTCCACAAGCTTCGAGACCTCACATCCCTTCCCACCATGAGTTCCCAGCTGAGTGGATATTCCATTGATCGCGAGAACAGTAGCAGGAGCGACAAGCTCACGTGGGTTCTCTATAGACTTCACAAATGTAATGGAATCCGGAATTGCGGCAGCCAGGAGATTCCCCTCTGCATCGAGAGACAGGTTATCCAGTGGTAATCCCGTGTGGATTGTGTCAACTTGCACCAGCTGGTTGCCCACTAATTTGTGGACAGTCACGAGTCCAGTCACTGAATGAGCCACATAGTAAAGCCCGTTCTCTTGGGCGATCCCGTTGGCAAAGGAAAATCCCTTCTTGGCAGCGACATGGCACTCTCCTGTGTCAGATCGACAATAGGTGAGGCTTCCGCCGCCAATCAAAAATTCCAACTCTATGAAAGTGCCGACCTTGGCGTTGTGGTCATTGGTAATCACGAAACCCAGACCATCATTGTCAACGGCCAAGTTGTTAGGCGAGATGATCGCGTCGCTGGCTATAGTCTTGACATAATCCAGCGTCTCTGAGGCCTCGTCCAAATCAAATATCTCTATCGTGGAGTTCGCTCCAACAGCGTAGGCATCAAGGAACTCCCCCGTTGTAGGATCGACTGGGGGTCTATGATTGATCAACCAGAATCGAAGTCTGCCGTCAATACGGCGCACATCCAATGCAAGAAGATCCAGGTCGTCATCATAACCACCAACTTTGAGCTGGTGGAGGCCGTACAGCCCGTCCGGGCCAGGTTCGTCAATGTTCAACACTGCGATATGATCCGTGCGGGATCTCGCGGAGATGTTGTATTTGCTGCCACCCGGACACCATCCCTGTCTGGATTCTACAGAGTTGCATACTGCATATAGCTTTCGCCCTTGGTCGTCTAGCCACATATCCTCACATCCTTCCAAGAGAGGATGCTGGAGGCGAGTGCAGGTCCATGGGAATTCATCAATTGATTGGATCTCTCGGCCGATTCCGATTGTGACAAAAATGATGTTGTGCACGTAGGCTCTGTACAAAATACTAATTGCGAGCACAATCAGGGCCCATAGCCCAGCTCGTTGGCTGAAAATTCCAGTCGCCATTGTGAAGGTTGGGATAATGATGTGCCTGGTTGAGGGAGTGATGTTGGGACATCCCCACTTAGGTGGGGCTATACTTAGTGCTGATGTGAGAGCTAGATTCCACTGAATTAGTCCATTGACGTTCCAATAGGGATGAAAGTGAGAATGTTATACAAGATATGCAAGCATATGCTTCGAATATGAAGGAGAACCTGGAGAATCATGGAGTAATCCAAGCAGGATGATGAAAGTGGATGTCGCTCGCGATAAAGGTTGACTGACTGTAGAGTAATCACGCATACGCCACAATCGACAAGGTGTAGTGGAACGAGAAGATAAAACTCCCCGACTCACGTAAGTCAGTCCAAAACTGACCATTTCAAAGAAATCCGAAGTGAAAAGAACCTTTCTGTTATTTACAACAGTACCTAGGTAACTTCTTTCCCCACCCCAGGTTTCTGGGGGTTGGACCAAGGTTGATGAAAACCCCGCATATCAACCTCCAATGAGAGCCGCGAGTAGTCACGAGGGCGATTTCGCTGGCAAATTTACCTAGGTAGACTTTTAGATAGAATTGCAAATTCTGCCACTAATTTTGCCAAGCCTAGTAACACCCGGTATTGGTGGGCTTCATCGGATGCAAAATCCGTCAGCCAATGCAAAAATGTTCAACCAAGAACCATTCAAATAGTAATTACAGGTATCCACCAGTATGTCCCTATTAATTTTTGTAGACCGGCTGTCACTTGGATGATTTAACTTTGGTAATGGCTTCTTTCACTTCAACATACTCTTTCCTCACTCTCATCATTCCCTGCATCTCTTCCCTGTTCAAATTATCGAAGTACAATACCACTC
Organism: Penicillium rubens; assembly: GCF_028828025.1. Lineage (NCBI taxonomy): Eukaryota > Fungi > Ascomycota > Eurotiomycetes > Eurotiales > Aspergillaceae > Penicillium > Penicillium rubens. The sequence continues at coordinate 2,701,925 of NW_026890601.1, read as the reverse complement.
CCTCTTAACTCCCAGCATATACCCTATTTGCCACCAGTGAGAGATGCAGCACACCAACACCGGTTCCGTTGGCCTACACACCCTCGCCAACTTGCAACATGAATAGTTCCCCACAGAATCCGACATCGCCGTTAGGGTCGGGAAACAGCACTATAGACCACGCGCTCGATATCAGCGTAGTCGTGTTAATATCCATCGCCCTATACAATGCTCTGGAACTGGCGATCCTCATTCTGCTCTCCTTCCGCCGCTACCGCAGCCTCTATTTTTGGTCTCTCTTGACGTCGGCCATTGGCGGCGTGATCCCGTCCACTATTGGCGGTTTCTTGCAATTCTTCAACCTGGTGCCATTGTGGCTGAGCTTGGTCTTGCAGATTGTTGGATGGGTCCTGATGGTGCCGAACCAGTCTGTGGTGCTCTACTCGCGATTACACCTGGTGTCGCAAAGCACGGCGATGTTGGGCTTCGTGCGGGCGCTAATAATACTGTGTCTTATTGTGATTGTCGTGCCGACGATTGTGTTGAATGTGGGGTGGACCTATATGCCGCAGTCCCCCGCGTGGGTGCAGGGATACGCCGCTTATGAGCGGATCCAAGTGACTTGGTTCACAGTGCAAGAGTGTTTTATCTCAGGGGTTTATATCTGGGAAGCCGTTCGAATAATTCGGCTCACTCCTAGCGACGACAAATGGCGACACAAAATCCTATACGAACTGCTGGCGGTCAACGTTGCAATTATTGTTATGGACTTGGCGGTGATAATTCTCCAGTATCTGAGCTATTACTTTTCGCATCTCATTTTGAAAGCGACAGTGTATAGTGTCAAGTTGAAGCTAGAGTATGCAGTGCTGAGTATGCTGGTTTCGATCGTGCATTCGCGGGGCTCGGAGTGGCAATTCTGGCCGGTCGACCGAACGACGTCGAATATTCCCAGCACATGGTCCGTGGAGGCGGGTATGAGATGTTAAAAATTCTGATTTGTGTCAACTATGCCGGATGGAGACTTCGCATTGCAAGGACCAGTGATGCCAGCAAAGGATAGCCAGCAAGGCTATGACCTAGTATGAATTCCGTTGAGACTCCCCCGGGGGCACGACAGTTCCCGGGAGTCCCAACATTGGAAGACCCGTGGACCCCACCCCGCCCTATTAATAAGCCGTGGCCCTGACCTCGGGACCTGGAGGTTCGGACAACTTTGAGAAACATCGGATTTCTATTTCTCTTCCTTCATCAACTCTACTATATACACTATACCTCCCTTTTCAACCCTCAAATACCTTTCTCAATCGCCAAAATGACCTACACTGGCATTGTTATGTACCCCAACACTGAGGACATCCAGTTCAACGATTCCTACTACATCAAAACCCACATGCCACTCGTCGAGAGAACCTGGAAGAAGTACGGCCTGACCAGCTGGCGCGTCACTAAATTCCCCAAGGCTCTTGATGGCTCGCGGTCTCAGTATCTGATCATGGCCACCCTTGAGTGGGAGAACGAGGAGTCCTTGAAGTCTGCTCTGCAGGACCCAGGCAGTGCGGAGGTGTTTGGCGATATCCCCAACTTCAGCAATGTGCAGCCTGTCACTCTGGCTGGTTCCGAACTCCAAGTTTGATCGGTGGTTGAGAGTGTATGTGGAATCCCATATTGATGAATGTTTTAGTGCTGAAATTGATCTACAGTATTCAATTCATGTAACCAATGAATCAATGAGACGAGATTGTATTTATATAGGCCGAGCTTTGAAGCGCCTTGGCATTTCCAATGAGAAGCTGTATATCTTCTCTATCCGATAGCAATGTTTCACATTCAAATTGCATTCCTTGACAAAGTACTCCCTACGTAACATCAAAAGACCAGCCTTATCGGAGATAAAACCAATCGCAACATCCCGAGTCGCCTATGCAGCCCATTATGGAGATAACCCCACCCGACAGCTCTTAACTATGCACCTCCAGGGCTGGGTACAACAGGGATTATCCCCTCACTTGGTAACCCCTCTCGATACTCTCCTTTCATCTTCTCTTTTCCCTCCAATTCTATTCTACAGATCATAAACATGTCTCGTCCACTAGTAGTCGATGTCCACACCCATGTGTACCCTCCATCGTACATGGCGATGCTGCGCGCTCGCAAGACAGTCCCTTATATCCACGACCCAGCTAGCGGAGACCCGCGCCTGATAATCCTCTCATCAGACGATGACCCATCCATTCCAATCGACGAGCGCGGCCGTCCCGTCGACACATCCTACTCCGACATCAACGTCAAGCTAACCTTCATGCAACAGCACGGCATTGACTGCAGCGTGATCTCTCTCGCAAATCCCTGGCTGGACTTCCTCGACCCTGCCGAGGCCCAGCAATGGGCTGAGCGGATCAACAACGATCTAGAAGAGACCTGTTCCCAGAATAACAAGTCCACCGACCCGGACAACGCTCTCCCGCTGCAGGGGAGATCGACCTTGTCCGCGTTTGCGACTTTACCGCTGAGCGCACCCAGTGCGGATATCATCGTTAACGAAATCAAGAGACTGAAAACCCTGCCTCACATCCGTGGCGTGATCATGGGGACCTCGGGACTGGGAAATGGTCTTGACGACGAACAGCTCGGTCCTGTCTGGGCTGCTCTGGAGGAAACCCAGTTCCTTCTCTTCTTGCACCCTCATTACGGTCTTCCTGATGACGCGTTTGGCGGTGCTGAGGTGACAAAGCGCTACGGCCATGTTCTCCCGCTGGCTCTGGGATTCCCGCTCGAGACGACCATTGCGGTTACCCGCATGCTGCTGTCCCGTGTCTTTGACAAGTTCCCGCGGCTGCAGATCTTGCTGGCGCATTCGGGTGGTACTTTGCCGTTTTTGGCGGGGCGCATCGAGAGCTGTATTTTGCATGAAAGGAAGTTTGTGCAGAATGGTGGCGACGTTCCTGGTCCGCAGAGGAGTATTTGGGATGTTTTGAAGACAAATATCTTCCTTGATGCTGTCGTTTACGGGACTGCTGGACTCAAGGCTGCTGTTGCTGCCGCGGGTACTGATCGTCTTATGTTTGGTAAGCTTCCCACTTTCGTTTTCCGTGTGATTGGGACTGCATCAGGCTAATATATCTCCCAGGCACCGATCATCCGTTCTTCCCGCCTCTGAATGAGGATGAGAAGGAATGGATCAGTGTGACGACCAACTACAGAGCTATTGATGCCACTTTCGAGTCGGAAAAAGAGGCTGTGGCTGCTGTCTTGGGTGGTAATGCTGCTCGTATTTTGAAACTTGAATAAGTACATATACTATCTAGCATAAACATCGTTATACTGATCCGCAGATATAATTATATCACTAAGAACTCGGGTATAAAGTAATAAAGGGAACAAATAAAACAAATGTACCGTCATGAGCACAGATTTCATGATCCGGGCTTTACGTTGGAGCAAGCACGGTCCTCAGCACATCCCAACCTACAAGCCGCCACAGCTCCTGTGTAAGCCAATCTGAAAACTTCCCCTGATCGATCTGTTGGCTATCAAGCACCTGAGGAGGCGGAGTATGCGGACGCCGCAGACCCTCTCGAAACAGACGATCACCAGGCCCAAATACAGCCCGCAGGAGAGTCTTTTGCAGCCGATCTTGGGCATTTGCGACAAATTGACGAGTAGCCGATTCCTCGGGAGGTGATTGATGAGATCCGGCATTGAGCATTCTGTCCAGAAGCCGAACGAGGTACTTGGCTTCCAGCTGTGCCTCATTTGGCATAATACCCTCGTCAGTCATTGCTTCAAGTCCATCTGGGAATGACATCCCGGGGCAGATGCCCATTGGCAGTCGCAGGTCATGGAAAACGTGGAGGGCTAGCATTTTGCCCATGCGATTGAGGACAAGGAATAGGAACCCTTCCATTACTTCTTGGTCTTCGGTTCGAGTTAGATTGAGGGAGAGTGCCATCGTGCAGAGCAAGTCTGCGAGGCGAGAAGCTATTTCATTCTGGGTAGGTGATCTGTTCTCTTTTGTACGCTTGTTTTGTTCAACAAGTTGTGTGGCAGACTTCGGTCCTCCATTGGATTTTGTGTTTTTGCTGGTTGGCTCTTGCTTGGAAATTGCAGTGCAATGCAGAGTCAGTGCTGTCATAGTTGATTCGAACAGACATACGAGGTAGTAGACGACTTGACCTTGGTACTGCATATCATTCTCGGCCCCGGTCATTTTGTGCAATGCTTTGTGCGTGAGGTGGAAAGCAACTGTCACACCATTTATGACAGCATCTGTATCCGGAATATTGGGCTGCTCGGTTTGGGAAGGTTTCTGCTCTGTCATTTCGCTCTCGCTCTGGATAGTCTGGATCAGTTTTTGCTCAGCAGATTTGCAGAGGATGACTGCATCGATAGCCAAAGAATTGGCCTCAGAGCTGCTGTTTGCCTTTCTTTGCAGGGCCTTTTGGACGGTATACAGCTGCCTGCTGAGGCATAAGACTGTAATGACATTAGTTATCATCGTGGCTGGTCTGTCAATGGGACCAAATACCATCTTCTTCTTCCCCTGAATCATCGTCATCCATCAATGGGATGTTTTTCTCCATACTCTTTGCTAGCTTTATTCGTTTCCTAGCCATGTTCGAACTATTCGCGTCCTTCCCAACAAGCGCTTTGCGTTTGTTTGCCGGCAAGGTCCCATTGCCATTGGTGGTGCCTTTGACACGCAGTTTGGCAAGAAGGTCCTCATTACGCTGGTTAAGCTCATGGACTTGGTCTTGTAGCTTGCTCTGTGCTGCCTCGGACCGTTCATACGCTTGCTGCCAGAAGGAAACGCTGTCGAAAAACTTGTCCGTCGCAACGACTTGGCCCAGTTCTTTGGTCTTTTTAATGAACTGCCGAACCTGCAAAATGTAATCTAGAATGTATAGTCAATAATCAAGTGGTCTGAATCTATAGGGACTGCACGTTCGCCTAACCTTTCACGCTTTGGCCTGGTGGTTTTCGCTTGACAACAGCCAGAGCTAGGGCTAGTTGAGGCTTGGTTGGAGGTGTCACACCATGCTTACACTGTGAAATGGTTGTCATGTTGTCAACGGACTCGAATGGGTCATGGCTTGGGATGTGAGTACCGGTTGCTCGGAGAGAGCAGAAACACTAAAGTACACACGTGCCCAGAATTATATATATCTTCATCCTCCTCACAGTCTTAGCCACAATAATAATTAGATTTGTTTTTCCTATATCTACGACAAAAAGCAGACAAGGCTTTAAGTACCGAAGGGTTTATTTGGCTAATTCATTTAGTAAATAATCGATTTCCTCGTGGTTTTGCATTTGTGATCTCACAGTATACCAGTTGACGGCCTGAGGCGAAACAGATCCACCGCCCAATCCGAACTCCTACAAATTTCCGTCTCAACAACAACCTCACTTTCAAGACCTCTAATCTAGGGATATTTTCCTCTTGGGGCCATCGCTGTGCTCTGGATTACCTACCCCCTAACCCAGCAAGAACAGAGACGAAAACAGAAATATCAAATCCGCCACTTCATCTCCAAATACCTCTCGGGCGACATCCAGTCGCATAAACCACCAAGATGCCAAACGACGATCTCAAGGCGCACGCCGCCTCAAACCAAGATTTCTACGCTCTGCTAGACATCCAGCCAGCCGCTACAGAAACCGAGATCCGCCGCGCATACCGACGCACCGCCCTAAAATACCACCCGGACAAGATCCAAAATCCCACCGCAGCAGATATCGACAAATTTCACTTCCTCCAGATTGCCTACGATGTACTATCCGACACCTCAGTGCGGCAGCTCTACGACAATGCGCGGGAAGCGCGGCAGCGCAAACAGCGCGAGCGGGAGATGATGGGAGCGGCGAAACGAAAGATGCGCGAAGACCTAGAAGCGCGGGAGAGGGGCAGGCGCCGCGGAAATGGGTGGCGCTGGTATCAAGCAAGGTGTCAAGAGATCGTGGGCGATGGACGGCGATGAGGATGCGGAAGAGAGGCTGCAGCGGGAGATTGACAGGATTGCGGAGGATGGGCGACGGAGGCGACGCGAGGCTGAGGAAAAGGCAAGGAAGGCGTTTGAGGACGAACAGAAGAAAATTCAGCAGCAGGAAGAGGAGGCTCGCAGGGCGGCGGATCGGAGTAGCCAGCGCGTGGACCGCTCGAAGGAGGGTGGTGGCGCGCAAGTCCCTGAGCTCGAGCGTGCGGTGAAAGTACGCTGGGTGCGGGAGGGCCGTGGGCTGGAACTCGATATTGAACAGTTGGCGGTTCTGTTCAAGTCGTTCGGGAAGATCGAGAATACTTTTGCGCTCAAAGACAAACGCCAACGGATCGGGGAGAACAAGGAGAAGAAGACTGTTGCGACGGGCGTGGTGGTCTTCACGTCTATCGTGAGCGCTCATACTGCCGTTCTCGACAGCGAGAAGAAACTTCGTCAACATGCTGGTCAAGATGGCGAATGGGGCCTTATCGAGTCCGTATTCTGGGCCTCCGGCACCCAGCCTGATCTAGGTCCTGATATATCATCCAAGCCCGACCCGGCTGAGCCCGCACCTGCACCACCAGGGCCCTCTGCCGACACTTCCAGCAGGTCTTCTAAACCATCATTCAATTTCCAGGGCTTGAAAACAGCTCCCCCATCCGACAAAGCACCCTCGTTTGGCTCATTCGCTTCTGCATCTGCTGCGGCAGCTGCTCCAAGTGCAGCGTCATTCAATCCATCCACAAAGTCTCCAGCCGCGCCCAGTCTACAGGAAGTGATGATGATGCGGCTGAAGAACGCACAGCGTGAGAAGGAGCGCAAGGCTCTCGAAGAAGAGCTGATACGAGAAGACGAGGCCGCAGATGCAGCAGAAGCAGCGACACCGAAAGGCGCGTAGCCCTCACGCTTCACAGGAGCTGATTTCGTTTCGGCATTTTTGAAAAAGATCAAGCCTAATTCTTCTACTATTGTATTTAGATTCAAGAGATACCCCAGAGCACGTTGTATTTACAATGTTGAGTTGAATAGAGATACAAGAGCTATTTACATCATATCATTTTGCGCTGTGTTATATTATACATGAGTGGTGATTAGCCACTTGGGCATCTTAGTCTCGGTGCGCTTCCGCTTCGGCTTCCTCTTCCTCTAATTGCTCGACAAATTCCCGTGCCCGTTCGCCCTCTACTTCAGGCTTACGGGGTTTCTCCTCTTTGCCACCGGAGATGAAATCTCTAAGCCAAGGCGGAACGAAAGCACGGACTCCAACCTCATTAGGCTGTTCGACTTCCGGGGCCCAGGATAGCTTGAAGTGGTGTTCATGAGGACGAGCAGGAGCCTCACCCATGAGCGCAATATCGGTCATAACTTCAAGACGGCACAGCGCAAGGCCAATGTTGCCAATGCCATTAAGGAACGTTCCCGCACTGCGGTTTCGGCGAGTAGCGGCACCAGCCTTAACAATATCAGCTTCACCAGAAGGGAAAGTCAATTGGAAAGACGGATCGTATGTGAGGGTATCCGGGGCACTCTGGGCATCCTGACCCAAATCGTAAAGCTGAACCGGCAAAAGACGCTTCCGTGTAACACCACGGTGGTGTGTGCGAATCGTTAATTCCTGGCCGACATAACAGCCCTTGCGGAAATCGATACCACGAGCCATATCCATATTGCACTGCAAAGGCAAAGCCGATCCACTAATAACCTCCGCCTGGCCCTCCGCAACACCGTGCAAGATACGACGGACGGTGTACGAGTCCAGCGGGACCTCGGGCCCAGCCACCTGTGCCTCATCCGGGAAGTAGGTGCGCAGACCGTCCGAGCCAGGCGTGATAATGCGGGATCCGAAGCCAGGGGCACGCGTGTCAATGCACCCGGCAATTTCGGAGGTGGGTGAGAAGGGCGAGGGTGATTCCGACTCCAGACTGTATGCAGCCCACCGTTGCGGCTCGGCGTGGTTCTTCCAGGAGGACCAGATTGTGCGCTCGCCTTCCTCCAGAGCGCGGAGCTTGAGCTTCGCGCGGAGCTTGTGTTTCTTGAGGTGTTTCAACAGGACCGGGACTTGGTTCTTGTCTATCTCCACTAGCCAGCCTGACTCGGCACCCTGGGCCTCCGCGCCGGGGAGCGGGTAAATGAAGGCATCGTTCAGAACTCGCCCTTGTGAATTGAGGAATGCGGTATATGCGCCTGTACGTCGGATGCTTCGGTTCGGGTCATTGGCTACTAGCATATTTTGGGTTATCAGGCCCTGGAGGAAGGTTGTGCTGTCGATGCCGGTGATGGAGATCAATCCGCGGTTTGTGAGTCGGCTGTACCCTGCCGACGGCGGGAAGGGGGCATTTTGGCTCTGTTCGGTACGCTGTGCTGTGGTTGAGAATAGCCTACTATGTGTCAGGCAGCGACCACAGACCGAGGGGCGCGGGCGCATCATGGTTGAGTTGGTGTTGCGGAGCCAATGTGAGTTCATCTATTTCTTTACAAAGGACGGACCCGATGACGTTGGGCGGTGGATTGTGGCAGAAAGTAGGTTTGAGCCTAGGTACATACGGAGTACTCCGTACTGACATGTAGAAGCTACAATTGTTGAGGTGTAAGAATAATTGGTTCCAATGTTACACTGTTGCTAGGTATGTCACGCGTGCCTGGCAAAGGGCTACTGCAAAGCCACCTGGGCAAGGATTCAGCCGAACACAGAGAGCTACTTGTTGCCCTTGGCCACTCCCTCCAAGAACTCAAGCAAAAACGCCTTGTTGCTTGGAGAGGATATCTGTTGACCGTGAGCGTGTGCACCGCCATCGGATGGCGCACCGTGACGAGAAATAGAATCTCCGCTGCTCGGACGATTGCGAGATGAGATCGGGCTGACAAAACCCGAGAATCCTGCCGGCTGCTGGTTGACGGCGGCTCGGGAGTCGAACGGGGTCGCAGAAACAGGTGACGGAGAGACAGGCGCCTTGCTGAAGAGAGACAAAAGTGAAGCTTTCTGCTCAGCAGTTTGACTCGGCCGACGGTCAAAATTGCCCTGTGGGGCCAGGCCCTGGGTACCGGTTTCAGCACCTGGCAAATTCAATTTACGTTCAGTACCTTCCGTTCGAGGAGCTGTCGCCATCAATGCTTCGTATCCGGACTTTTCGGATCGACGGAGAATCTGGGGTTGGAAATTCTTGATAGGCTCGGGCGACTTCACAGGCAGAACAGGGGCTGCTTGCGCAACTGGTCTCGACGAGGATACCTCCCGTTTGACAGAATGAGGTCGCGATAGAATGGTTATCGGCGAGGATAGCTGCTGGGGCTGGGGTTGCTCCCGCCTGTTCGCATGGTTCTTTCGGTACGCTGCACTGTTTGACTTATGCGTTTTGGTAAACGTCTCAAATTGTGGCATGTTCAACGGTCCAGAAACGGTAGCTGAAGTCTGACTTTCTCCCGGAAGACTCGTCGCTGCGCTAGCCTGGGGCATGGGTAGGTTGTGGTGGTCGCGAGGACGCTGGAGAAGCTGCTTCTCTGGAGGCGCCGCAGAGGGCACAACAGGATTACCTAACAGCTCTGCTGGTTCAGAGCCACGGGCATTTTGAGGGCCTTTTAGCAAACTCAAAAGACTATCCTGACGCTGAGACGTCTTACGCACGTGGGAAGAGCCCTGCACCGGAGCCGCCAACGTGGCTGGGCTCGGACCCTTCGGGGTCTTAACCTTGAAGGCTTCCAAGAGTGCCAGAGAATGACTTGTGAGCTTCGGCGGAGGCAACTTGCTCGCCGGCGGGACAACAGGGCCCCGGGTTTGAGATAACTGAGCGGATTCAGAGAACTCAGGATCTCCTGTCCGTTGAAACGGTGCGGGCATATGGCTCGGATTCGGAACGCCAGGGGCCATAGGAGGCTGATTATGGTGCTGATATTGAGACATAGTGGTGGTTTGCGGGAATTGTGGTATCGCGTGAGGTTTAGGATACCAATTAGGCGCACTCGTCGGGGGTGCATTGCCAGTAGGAACCTGTGCGTCATCCAAGGAGTGCTGGATATGAGGTTGAGACGGGATGGTGTGAAATGGTGTCGAGTTCTGCCGCATAAAAGGGGATGGACCCATGTTCTGCTGCTGCTGAGGGAAGCCTGGGAAGAAATTGGGGCCTAAATGAGGCCGTTGTTCAGAAGATTGCATGTTGGACTGATATACATTAGGTGACGCCATAGAATTACTGAGGGAATCCTGAAGCGACGTCTCTTGATGTCCACGCTGCAACAACGCAAGAAGCTCATTCGCCTTGGACGGGTCAACAGCAGAAGCCCGAACTGGCTCGTGGCCTGGTGTATGAACTTGAACTTGCGCTGGTGCGCCGCCGATCTTCAAAAGGCGTTTGAGGTGATCTGAAGCATCTTGCGCCGAGGTTACCTCAGGAAGATCGCTTGGAATGGCCATTTGCGCGGGGAGCATCCCTGGAGTGCCATTGGTATGGCCATTTTCATCCATAGAAACATATCCCTCCGCCCGTGAAACCTGATTCGCACTAGGCTGGGATCTCGCTTCAAGCTTCTTCTGCTGCGCTATCCACTTTTTTAGTGGGCTGAGAAACGGGGCAACCATGTAGAACTTGTTCGCATTCGCGACTGCGAGTCCTTCATCGTGCTGCTTATTTTTCTTTAGCGTTGGCAACTCTGAAAGCTTGTACCACTCAATCTTGCTGATTTCCTTTCGCGTGCGCGGCTCAAAGTAAGTATCACGGAGCACACCTCGGAAGACGTAGAGTCGCATGTGCTGTTCTCGCATCGTAATCTCAATGTATTTGACATCGTCGTCATTCTTAACCAGGTCGGCCTCCCGGACATCGAACCCAGTCTCTTCGTAGACCTCACGAATAGCACAATCAAGATCCTTCTCGCCCTTGTTGATTTTACCGCGGGGAAAACTCCAGTTGGCACCCTTCTTCCAGCCTTTGACTAGAACAACCTCGTCCATATCTTGGTTCAACAAGATCGCACCACGGACCGGCACGCGTGTCTTGTAATCAAGGAATTCTTGGAAGGCAGCCAAATGGTGGTAATGGGACCATGACGACATAAGCGGGCAATGTTGGAAAATACGCATAGCAAATGTCTTCAAGTTCATTGACGGCAGTGCAGGGTCAAGTGGACGAATGAAGTCTTCGTAAAACCATTGTGCCTCTTCGACTTGAAAACATATCCGTTCGACCGACTCAAGCTCCTCGCGCGGGAGGTTGATGATGAAACGGACACATAAATCATCCAGCCCTGTTAGCAACGGCCCACCGGCCTCGGTCAGCGGCCTGTCGTCATTCCAATCAATCAACAACCAGGCACTCACAATCTTCTAACCGCATATTTGTTTCGGTCATATCGATAAGTAGGCTCTGGCATTTCAAAACCTTGGAGGCTGAGGAATAACTGCCCACTCAATCCGACAGCGCAAACGGTCGAAATAAGCAAGCAACACGGTGGAGGGAACAGCTTCCAGGGAGGGTGGACCAACCCAGGGCTGTGTGGATATAGCGTATGGAACGGGGTAGAGACTAATCTCAGCAGGTGTGCAGTATGCGAAGGTAGTCAAAGTTCCAATCCAGTCAGACAAAAGAGTTGAATGAGGCGTTGGGAGGCAGAGCAATGATCGGAGCTGCCCAAGGTGGTGATCGGGTGACTAAGGTAATGTGTGGCGGTGATGATCTAAATCCATGCGCCACATGTAGATGTGGCTGTGTTGCGGGTTCCAAGATTCAAGGGTTATGACGTCTTGTCGCGGAAAACAGTTGATCTCCCTGGAATCCCTTTATTCTTTGGGCTTGCTATATTAATCCCACCTGGTTTCAAAAGCCAACTATCTTCTTCAACTACTCTTATGCGCCCTTTGTTCTCGCCAAAAAAATAAAGTGAAACGAGCGCCTACTGAAACCCCTGTCTATCCAACCAGGAAAGGCTTAGGGCCTGAAAGGATCAAAGGCTATACATAGTCTATTTTAGTTGCCCTTGCACGACATTCGACTATTTCTTCAGCGCATTCCCAGGAAGATTCTAACTTCCACAACTACTTTTATTTCCAGTGAAACACTGTGATCTAAACGAACATGTCGAAAGTCCTGGTGTCTCTGATTGGCAAAAAGGTGCTGGGTGAAACCGCCAAGAATCACTTTGGTACTGAGGTGAGTCCACTTGAACAAACATTCATTTGCTCTGCGAATAGAGGTCAGGCTGACCCAATCTTTCCTATCTACCTAGGACCCCTACTTCGAAGAAGTTCCTGCTTCACGCCTCGGTCGTACATTTGGGAAGAAGACTCAAAAGCGTCGCAAGGCCATCCCGCCGGGCCTCTCTGAGCATGATGCCAAAGTCTTGACCAAGGTCAAGCGCAGAGCATACCAGCTGGACTATGCTCTTTGCAACTTGTGCGGAATCCGTTTCGGCTGGGGAAGTGTGATTGGACTTATTCCATTGTGAGTTCCACCGGGATATATTGCACTAGCACCAGGGGACCAATGCTAACAAATGAACCCCAGCATCGGCGACGTTGGCGACGCTGCGCTCGCAATGATGGTTGTGAAATCTTGCGAAGGGATCGAGGGTGGACTACCTCCTGCTTTGCGCATGAAGATGTTGATCAATGTGATACTCGACTTCATCGTCGGCCTCGTCCCTTTCGTTGGTGATCTTGCCGATGCAGTGTACAAAGCGAATACCAGAAATGCTGTCATTCTCGAAGGTCATCTGCGCGAAATGGGTGCCAAAGCGGCCTCACAGCGGAGCAGAAGGAGACAGGAGCCAATAGTCGACGTCGACAACAGCCTTCCCGATGCATTTGATAGGCAAGAACATGGAGTTGAGGACAACCGTCCACCGGCCTATGAAAATGTGAACCACACTGCCCCCCATCCCACCAGACAGTCCCGGAGCAAGTCATTTGGCAGATGGTTTGGCGGAGCGAGTCATCCAGAAGCTGATTTGGAACGTGGTGGAGCGAGGTAGTACATGATGCATGAAGATATTGATATCGTAGTTCCAGATACCCCGTGATTGTTTGTTGATGGTTTCAGGTGATGTTCGCCATTAGTTCATTTAATTTTGTCATGAATCAAGGATATTTCTCTTCAGCAAAGCTCGTCAGGTCGAGACCGCATACATCCGTAGCAGAATTGAGAACTGTGGTTATCTTCGGCCTGATTTGCAACAGTAACTCCGGAGTTACCCTTCACATTTCCCAGTAGACTAGCGCAAAGAGCACACGTTGGTGCACCATCAGAAGCGGATGGGTTGAGCTTGTTTGCGGTTCTGGCTACGTTCGCCATGACACCCGGATACTTTGCGCCTTGATTCTGAACATATCGCAGCATCAACTCGTCAATAGAAAGGTTCTTGGTAAGAACATTTTCCGACGGTGGTTGGTCGGGTATGACAACATCGGAGAGCTCGGCACAGACACTCTCATATTGGAGCAACTCAGCCTTATACAGATCACGGAGCGGGTACTCGAACCTCACACCCCAGGGAGACATGCCGTCGGATACCTGCCAGGTGAGGGAAGACCCACGTCCCTTGGCAACACCCGCAAGCGCTTTCGCAGCGAGACGGCTGTCCGAATCACCCCAAATGATTGATTCACATCCAGACTTTTTCGCAAATTCAACGATCAGTCTGGTCAGCAAAACGGTGTCGACGTCGGTCCTGGAAGTGGGGGTGGAAATGGATGCACGGAAGGCGGCTAAGCGCTCTTCGTTCGATCGCGTGCTGTCGTCTATAAATTTGGATCCTGCATATTCCTTCATTATACCTACCATCTCCGGGGCATAATCGAAGATACTATGAAAGGGTATCCGACTAATAGTGTGCATCGGGAAATTCTTTTGAAGAGCTTCGTAGTTCTGATCAAAGGGAATGCCTGTAGCCGCAACGGTTGAAGGTTCGATGACCAAAATCTTGAAGTCGTACCCTACAGGGCGTCCATTGTCCAGACGATGTTGTCGATCGGTATTCAATATATGCAACAAGACCGAGGAGGAAACACCGAGAGAGACGGGGAGAAGCAACTGGGTTTTGGGGCCATCAAGGCCAAAAGCTCTGTAAACGCTCAAGCGGGACTGAACCTTGTGTGCTATAAAGCGCTTAAAGCACAGGCTATAAAAGAGTCAGAAACCATGAGCTGGAGGGGTTGTGGATTGTCGACTTGTCGCATACCTGCAAAGTTGCCTCTTGCGGACAGTGAGCTCGAATTCTGCATCCTTGCATTCCATGCATGGCTTGTTCAGTTCTTTTGCTGGCATGATGACTGCTGCAAAGGTGAGCTCTCGACTGGATATTGAAAAAAAAGTTGACCAAAGTCGGAAACTAAAAAATAGTGGCGGTGCTTAGATAATGGCCACGCGCGGCTTCCCCGGTTTGGGGGCCATCGGGTTAAACAACACCTTAGCCTTACAACCTTCTAAACACATCTTACCATATTCGGCTCTTCATCGTCTTGCTCATATTTTTGCTTTCATGCTGTGTGGTCTTAAAGACCTCAACCCGAATTTCGGAGCATAGTCTCGCTTCAACTCTACGGTCGCCATGAAGGGCTGGCTCCAGACCTTGGGCTTGACGGCCCTATTAGCAAGCTATGCGCTTGCTAACGATGCCGAACTGGTATGTTCCTATGTTTACAGTCCATTCAATTGATTACTGTCAGGGGCTAACTTTGTTCTGCAGAAATCTGATGATGCGCACCGACAACGATGCTCAGGGATGTACAGTCGTAAGGCTTGGGGAGGAGATGTTGACCCCTTCATTTTGGTGAAATTTACCAAGTCGGAATCCCAGGAAAGTGATCCTTTGGCTAGTTTGGTGATCTTTGAATGGTCCGACGAGGGATTGATTGGCCAGTACGCAGCCGATGATGCTGAGGTATGTCTGTCAACTCCTTGGAAACAACCGACGTGGCTAATCATTGAGGTTAGGTCAAGGAAACAATCTGCGATGCCTCCAACGTTGAGGCAAATATCTGTACTCAAGAACAGCTCGGCTCTTTTGTTCTCGCTAGCAATGCCACCGACACCTCGAAAAGCCCCATCATCTCGAAAGCAATCCACCTAAACAATCCCGACGCCGTGAAATACCCCGTCAGAAAGACTGGATTCTACTGCGTGAGCACGTATGCATACTCCGGTCAGGACTACAAAGCGGTGGTTACCTTCCGAAACTCATACGGCGAGCTTCCCGCTGCACAAATCGCAAAGCTTCCATTTTATGGGGCCTTGACGATCGTGTACGCTGTTATTGGAGCGTATGTAACTTCTAGAATCGATGGACTCGATAGGTTTTGGGGTGGATGCTGACGCATAATCCTAGATTCTGGGCCTTCCTTTACGTGCAAAACCGTTATGACATATGTACGTTGAGTGGCCTTCTGCTATCGGAGCCATGCTAACACTGAATAGTGCCCGTCCAAAACTATATCACTGCAATCTTGGTATTCCTGATCGTCGAGCAGCTGATGACCTGGGGATTCTACGGTAAGAGGCAGCGACCTATGTCTTGTTTGACTCCATCTGACTTTTCTAGAATACCAGAACCGTCATGGTCTAAATGCCGGCGCAAAGGCACTCATGGTCATTGTGGCAGTACTCAATGCGGGCAGAAATGCTTTTTCTTTCTTCCTCCTCCTAATTGTCTGCATGGGCTACGGCGTGGTGAAGCATTCATTGGGCCGAACCATGATATACGTTCGCATCTTGGCCATTGGTCACTTCGTGTTCGCAGTCGTCTACTCAGTTGCTAGTCTTTCGATCACCCCCGATAGCGCTGGTCCTCTGGTGCTTCTGATTGTCCTGCCCCTTGCCGGAACATTGACGGCTTTCTACGTGTGGACCTTGAATTCTCTAAACGCGACGATGAAGGACCTTATCGATAGAAAGCAAAAGACCAAGGCGATGATGTACAAGAAGCTGTGGTGGTGTATTCTCGGCAGCATCATTGTGATCTTCGGTTTCTTCTTTATCAACTCGTTCGCTTTCGCTGGACGCAGTGACGCCAGCTTTGTGCCTGAGCACTGGAAAGCGAGATGGTTCGTTCTGGACGGCTGGCTAAATCTAGTTTACCTGTTCGATATCGGATTTGTGGCTTATCTATGGCGACCAACTGTCAACAACCGCCGCTTCGCCATGAGTGATGAGGTATGGAACCGTTCCGTAAATAACCACGAGAAAAGTCGAGGTACTAATATTTCTTACAGCTTGCTCAAGACGACGATGGATTCGAGATTCGATCATTCGGCAGTGGGTTGGATGAAGAAGATGCCTATGATGCTCCCCCGGATTATCCTGGCAGCTCAGCCGCCGAGGGCCGTCGGGATCTTTCCCCAGTTCCTCCCAAGCCCTTCTCCTCCTCGGCACCCCGCCATCGTGAGTCACTCGACGAAGAAACAATATTCGCAGTCGGTGAAGAGGATGGTGAGAGGTGGTCCGAGGATGAAGAGTCGCCTCGCAATTCAAGCGAGAGACAGAGACTCACCAGCAAAGACAAGGATTAGACTGAACATTCACTCATTGTTTCTTTTTTATTGCGGTTGTTATTCTTGATTAGTGTAAAAGCCGATCAGGACCGGACATCTGGTAAATTGATGGGGTTGTCATTTCACTTAATGTACAACCTGCCTCTCTAGGGCAAGGATGCAAGCATGTCATGGCGTTGGTCTTTCACACTTATGTCGAATACTTAGTTCTCCTAGCTCATTTTAGTCATATTATTGGCTTATACATGTTTCTTAGCTACCTACCTAGGTACGTGCTTGATTTCCTCTGCCACTTCTTGGCTTTACCTTTCCGCTTTAGTGAGCGCCCCTATGCAACACGCTAGTCCAATCACGTGCAACCCTCCTCTTTAGATGGCCTCGTCCCGTCAAAAAAGAATTCCCAACGGTGACATTCCAAGAAGTTGTTAGTTATGTCAGCGAGGCTTATGCCTGGTTTGTCAGGCCAGGCCTCATTGTTTGCTAGCTATATTAGCTAGCCTGGATCTGTCAGAGAATCAATCTCTTCCTTCTTTCTCACTCTCCCCTTCTGGCTATGCCAGATCAGAAGTTAGCTTTTCTGAGACGACACTAAAGTTAGAGAGGGACATCGCTTGGTGGATCAATGGATCAAAGGGCGAAGTGAGAGTGGGGATCACTATCGACATCAAAAGAGGATCTCACTCCATTGAAATCAAATCCTGGACACCAGAATTGGACCCATCACTACGCAATATCCATGTCACAGCAGGTGGTCGCCAGGTTATCGATAGGCACATCGAAATCCACCGCCACCTCGAATGACTCAGAGAATTCTCATTACGAGAGGGAGAGATGGCTCAAGCCCTACGGTTAAAGGAGGGCCCTTGACTATACCATTTCACACTCTGCTATTGGACAAGCCAAGACAAGGCGAGGGTGATCTCGTGTTCACAGCGGGAATGATGTTACATGATTTGGCAGAACGTATCTGGAATGCGATTGACGACGCCGATGGGATCAAGGCCAAGAAGAGGAACAAATAATCACACTGCGTGATCAATACAGCCTCAGATGAGACTGGGCTCTCTATACCTCCTTTTTTTGTTCTTCGTGACAGAAACCTATCTGTATTGTAATGCATGATACTAGACCTTACCAACTCCCACTCCTTGGCTTTCCCTTTCCGTCTTACTCAGTGCCGCTTTTTGCTTAATGAGTATAGCCCCTGGAGCTGACCTCGGGACTGCTCTTAAAGACAAAACAAGATACAAAGGGCCGGGTTTGACTTCATCTCTACATATGTAGGAACATTGTCTTGTCCGAACAAAAACAGCGCATATGAATATAAACGCAAAATAGTTTTGCGAATGCACATGTTGACCCTTAACTCCCGTTCTCTTGATTCGTCTAGGTACGCTTCAATCCCATATTCTAAATGACATATTGAGAACATGATGTTACTCAACTAGCCTAACAGCTTCTGTCGTCTCATTCTAGGCTTATGGGAATCTCGGGGGCGGCTAAGATTGGACAACCAGGTAGGGTCCAAAGATTATCTTTATGAACTATCTAGGTAGTAAGGAAAATTGACAAAGTAAGGGCTATCGTCGCTAGGCATTTGCTAGAATATTAGGAACTTGCTCTTATTTTATAAACCGCTTGATAGAGGTGCTGAACTCACGTTAAATTTTGAGTTCCTCTCGGAGAAAGGAACCTTCTAAATGAAAGGCATAGCCTGTATTCGAATTGACCAATTCATTTCTACGGAAATGCCAAAATTCCCCAGGGAGATATTTCTGAATGTGGGAGCTTGAAATAATAGTTTACAGGTTACATGTCTCCTATGTTGCATCGACTTTTTCCAAGTAACGTTCTATCGGGGTTAGTATAATTCACACATATGTAGTTTGTAAAGTGCGGTACGCACTTGCGGCCACCCATCTCATGCCCAGATAACCCAGTAGGTCTTTCAAGGGTCGGATCGATGGCTCCGGATCGACACACCCGGATACCCTGGAATCACCAAGACACACCATAGCGGCCTTGTATATGCAATGAGGGAGAAACACGGACAAAGTCATCATCTCAACCGGGGGAGAGACTTCCGCGCCACGCGCAATCTCGTGAACAAGGGACTTGAGGATATTAATCGATGTGCGGATACAACACTCATTGTCGGGGATATTCATGTGAGATCCAACTTCGAGGGTTTCGAGCATGGCACTAGTCAGCAGCGTTGGGATTAGTCACTTGTTTCTGAACTTGTGCTGCGCAGCGTTACCTTCTACATAATGCCAATGCGCTATCCGACAGAGGATGCGGCGGGTCCGAATCACCGCTTTGGAAGGTCACCAGAAGCGAGGTTAGAGATTTGAGAATCTGGACCGCCTCGACGCTATCAAAAAGGGGATTCGATTGGTTCGTATGGATATGAACGAGCACCCGATCCAAGAGCCGGGATGCGTGGGCCAGCCTAGTGAATGAATCCACTTCTACTTTCGCCCAATCTTCAGATTCCTATTTTCGGAGTTATTCTCAGATAGAGTCGAGTGAGTGGTTGGCAGCAGCCAGTCGGTTCAGTCACTCACCGCGGCTATTTGTTGATCACTATGAGTATTGGGTGCTTGGCCATTCTCCAGCGAGACGTATCTACCATGGGCTCTTGCTTCAGTATGAATTTCATTTGGTGTGCATACTTAGGGGCTAGATCTGACCTATTAGTGATAGTAATGCCCCGCCAAGTCTGTCGCGCCTCCTCGGCTTTCCGTGAGTCCTGAAAGGCCTTGGTCAGGTCCTCGCTGGTGGCATTGATCCCTAAGGAGACTGCGGCGCGCATATTGGCTGCAGCGGAGATATATGCGGAGGGATACATGGCATGACCAATCTCGAAGACCGTTAGGAGTAGTCGGCTCTGCAGCATTTCCAACGAATTCGTCCCCATCGCCTCAAGAAGAGCTACAAAGCTCTTGAGAGAAGCATACATTGATCGGGTCGAGAGAGGAAGCTCTCCCCCACAGGTCCCTTACAAACGAGGGTCATACAGAGGGTCAACAGGCTTAAGTCGGATGGTGCACTGGCCGTCTGGACGCGTATGTTTGATAACCGGATATTATAAGAGGGCTCCGATATGATAAGGAACCAGGTATGTACAGTCCGGAAATAAAAGGCTGCGGCGGCCTGCACTTGCAGTCTATCGCCCACGTTTGATGAGACCTGAACTTCAAGGGTATGACGCAGGTTGGAAGGGGTCAAGTCGGCCCAATCTGGTATGGGCAGCAGACGAGGGGCTTCAACTGGAAGGAAATAGTCACAATGCTTATTCAATCTATATTTGATCAGCATGCATCGCCTATAATTCTAGGCGACTACGCACCTTTTACAAAGGGTACAGCAGGGAAGGATCTTGTCACATTTCCGTTTCTGTCTCCGGCAGCGAACACAGGCCTGATCGGCTGACATGGTTGCGGATGCGGATGCGGGTGCGGGTGCGGGGTGCGCTGGTTACCTACCTACCTTGGTAGGTAGCCACTTTAATAACCAGGCACGGAGACCTCGGGATAAGTGGCACTCCCAAGGTTCTGTACCAAGCCTAATTTGGTTTAGATTCCGCACCCGCATCCGCACCCGCATCTCCACAACATGATCGTACCTACCTGGGTACATACGTATCTAGGTATGTAGAGGCACATTGATCTTTATATATTACCAAGGTCTCCATAATATGCTGTCAAGGCAACTCTTTCAGTATCTCCAATAGATTCCCTTTTACAGCCATGGAGGGGATTCGCAAAGTTGCCATTGCAGGGGTATGTCAAATAATCATTCTCCTGTCGTACACAGGACTTATAGACTATGTTTAGGCTTCCGGGGCCCTGGGCTCCCCTATCCTTAACGCACTTCTCGAAAGTGAACTCTTCAATGTGACTGTTTTGGCACGCCAGTCATCTCAAACACAATTCCCGGCGTCTATCAAGGTAGTTCGCGTGGATTACAACTCTGTCCCAGACCTGACAGCGGCTCTGACTGGCCAGGATGCCGTCGTCTCCGCCCTAACAACCAGTGCCATGGAGGCACAGATCCCACTGATTGAGGCCGCAGTGAAAGCTGGAGTGAGGAGATTCCTTCCCTCTGAGTTCTGTGCCAACATTGGCAATCCCGAGGCGGCCAGTTTGCCTGTCTACCACTCCAAGCTCGCGATACATGAGGTCATCCAACAACAGGCTCGAGATCATCCTCATTTTACATACACTTTAATTCGCAACGGGCCTTTCCTCGACTGGAGCATGGCCTATGGTTTCTTTTTCAGCCTCGATGGAGGGTCGACTCCCTTCTACGACGGCGGGGACCGTCCGTTCAGTACATCCACCTTGGCCACGATTGGCCGGGCTGTGGTGGAGGTCCTGCGTCACTCGGAAGAGACACGAAATAGAGCGGTCTTTGTTCAAGACCTCGTCACCACCCAGCGAAAGATGCTGGCCATTGCTCAGAAGGTTGCACCGGATCGCAAATGGACCCCGAATGATACGAGCACCGCCGACATGGAGACCATGGCGCGGGACAAATACGCGAACGGGATGATCGACCTGGCAGCCTCGATGGGATTCTTTTGTCGCTCGGTTTTTGGGGACGGGTACGGGGGAGAGTTCCAGGAGGTGGACAATGAACTACTCGGCATACCGTCGAAGACGGATGCTGATATGGAGGAATTAATCCGGGGAGTACTTTCCGGACAGAAATCTACTTAGTGAGCCTGACTCTGAGCGCCCTCATAAAAGCGGCAGCAGATAGGAAAGCCGCACCTGGCAGATGAAATCAAGTACGTATAGCTACCTACTATGTAGGCACAACCACTCTCAAATGCGTCTCCCCAAGCCAATAAGATTCAATATTGCTTCAAGTGTACAGTTCGTCGTAGCCACAGGTTATCTGTGGCTAGTGCGGGATGAACTTATCCCGAATCCGAATCCAAAACACAAATCCCCTTTTGTCCTTTACAATGTAACCAGAGCCCCGTTCTCTGGTTATGGCTGCCTAGTATTTCCTCGCCCCACTACAATAACTATGGATTTCGATCATGCTGAAAAGAAATACGAACAGAAGGCTGCTGCTTGGAACCTTTGGTGGCGCCGGAGCCCAGAAACCCTGTCTATGCTGCTTGCTAAGAAGCATCGACCTGGTGAAGCTATATCTGCGTGTCTATGGAAAAGTGGTGCTTTCAATATATGCCATCAGGTCAGATATGAAAATGGGCCAGATGTCATCGTTCGTTTCGCTGCCCTGGGAAGGGCTATTCTCCGCAGGGAGAAAGTCCAAATTGAAGTTGCAGCAATAAAGTATATACGCAAGACCACTTGGATCAATGTTCCTGAAGTGTTCGGCTCCGGTAATGGTGTCTGCAAATTTACCCGAACAAGTCTCCCCCTCCCACACCTTCAGGTCAGCCACAGACTACTTCCAGACGCTTGTTTTGCAGCATCTCTCCCATCTCCGACTACAGCAACGAGATGCTGTCAGCACCGATTTTTGGAAGTCTTGAGCGACCATGAAAGCAGGCTGATAGAACAACAACTCCTCTCTGAGTCACAGCGCCTGTCTCCACGGATGAAGGACTACATGGAGACGGGTCTATCTTAGGTCTGCTTAGCAGCAAGATACAGCTCGATGTTCGATGGGATCTATTAGACATTCATCAATCATCGATACTATGGAACCTTTACTTCTCTTGCTGGCCGTGTACGGCTTTGGAACCAAGAACAACAGCAAGAAATGAACAAACTTGTGAGGAGCAAGACTAACCAGTACACTAAGGATGAAGATTTTGAGGATTACTACCCAATTGACAAGCTACTTGAATTATAATTATGTATTTATCTCGGATTATGTTGTGCTTTGGTCCAATAAATGGTACATCGGCAAACCTACCTGAGTCATTGATTCCCACACGTTCAACATTCAACAGTTTAGAGCGTTTGGTGTAGCACCATATCCAATTATTTTGCCAATAATCTGATATATTTGGCCTAATATCCGAGATATCATGCTAAAACCGTTATGAGAAGTTTCTTTTTGCGCGTGTCGTCCAATGTTCTTAGTGTTATAACTAGAACATTCGGACGATTTTTGAGTCATCCAGAAGAGCCTCATGTGGAGCCCTAATCTCTTACTTCCTATATAAATCGATTTATTCCAATATTGCGAATGTTTCCATGACAAGGACCTTGGAATGTTTTGCCATACTACCAACATTGACCCTTCCGATAAAAGCATTCTTATCGCACCTGCCCCGCATACACGCAAAACAGCTCCAACTCCCAAAAACCACAGACAACCCCACCACGCACCACACCTACATATGCGAGGCAGTGTCACCATCTTAAATCATCGCATGCATACAAACCGTGTCTGAGTATACACAATGGCACCGCATACACATCCCCACGTCTCCGAAAACCCTTCCTCCACTTCCGACAAAGAAAGCGACAATGACAACGCAAGCACAGACACCGCGAAACCAGAGTCCCAAGCAACAGAACCCAGCTCTAGGACTAGCACAGCCCTCTCAGCCCAGCTGAACCAAGAATGTAAACATTTACTCTCCCAGATCGACACCTACCAATCCCTCCTCGCGTCCACGCTGCGGAATCCACAGCTCGTCGAGGTGCGCCAATTCCGCTCCAGCGTAGCCTCTGAGCTGAAAATGCTAGAGAAGCTAGGCCGGCAGATTGAGGAGGCAATTGGAGACACAACACCAGGGCCAGAAACGAGTCAAATGGAAGATGGGATGACGGTGTCGCGTGACCCTGATTTGGAGATGCGGTTGGTGCATGCGCTTCGCTCGTCGAATTTGCCGTTCTACCAGGCTGTCTGGAGAATCGCGAGCGGGTCTTGTTCTGGGTTGGTTGCGCTGGGGAAGAGGTTTTACTGGGATGGGGAGACGAAGGCGTCGGAGAGGAAGAGTGCCAGTGGAAAGGGGAAGGGGAAGGATGGTCCTGCTCAGCCGGAGAAAAAGCCTAACAAAGATAAGCGCAAGAGTGTGTTTGTGGATATTGTGGCGGATGATGGGGAGGAGTGGGTGAAGGTGTCTACTATCTCGGAGAATCGGCTTCTGTTCGAGATGGCGAAGAAGGGCTGGGAGGGTGATAGTGATGAAGATGAGTGGTCTGATGGGGGTAAAGGGCGGACTGTTTTGCGGAATTTTGATGAGGATGAGGATGAGGATGATGATGATGAGTTGGAGCTCATTAAGTTGGCTCGGGATCTAAGGAAGGCGTCTGATGCTACGCGCGTTAGATATAGACACCCTCGGCTACGGGTTGTTATACCTAAGATTGAAGAGGGAAGTGTTCCTGAAATTGACGCTGTCTTGAACGAGATGCGGAGCTATGGTATTCGGGTTGACTGCCAGGGGAGTCTGCCAGCGGAGACTCGCACCGGGCTAGCCCATCTTCTGCCTCAACCATTCAAAAACTTCACTTCGACTCTGAATGTCGACTGCACTTTACTTCTTGCGTTGGTGTCTGACTTGTCTCACATCAAGGACATTCCGCTATCCCCCCATTTCCATAGAGCCATCGTTCGACAAATAGAAGTGGAGCGGGAAAAACCACTGCTCACTTCGGAGCTCTGGCCGGCTATGGATGGCCGTGAGCTCGTATCCACCACAGAGGCTGCAGTGCGCTTCCAGGAAATTGTCGAAACCATTGGGACAGAGACGGAGAAGAGCCGGACTCGCATGTTGCTGGGAGATCCACCATACGAACGATTTGATCGTGAAGCTATTCTCCAGAAGTTCCAAGAATTGTCTGATTACCAGGTGCCCGCAGATTGGAAACTCCCCATCAAAGTGGTTGAAGCCCAGCAAGTGATCGATGCGGCCAAAACACAGGGTAAACTTCATCCAGTGGTGCATGAAGTCGGGAAAGGCCTGTCGGATATCAACTATAGCGTGTTTTTGTACGGTTGGGTAACCGGTTTGACGACCATTTCCAGCAATCGCACAATCGACAAGCAAATCGAAGTCACCATCGAGGAAAATCGGGAAGGCGATGACAGCCTAGAAGGCCCTGACGTTTGGATCTGTGACACAGCACGAAGTTTGGTGGGCAAAGACAAAGATCGAAAAGCATAAGCATACAGGTTCGGTCATCTGCTAGACGAGAATAGAAAGCGCTTTTCTTGACCTTGACAATTTGTGAACACGGTGCCATTATTCCGCAGGGCACCCACTCATACAGTGTATTTGTAGACAGTGATTGGCTGAGATTTTGAGACAAAATCGGAGATCTGGTCATTTTCATCGTGTCACCAGATTTTATTTACTTCTCTGAAGATTTGCCGTGGTCGTCGGGGGCATAGAAGATAATTTCCTTGTCGGCACTGGCGATCATGTTGTAACGCGGGTTGTACTCCACCATGGCCGCGCAGCTCGGAGCAGACAGCCTGGTCGAAGGCTGTAGTGTAAGGTCCCCCCCGCCAACCTGTCCCAAGTCCCACACGAGCATACCGTGCTGCTCCCCATTGCCCCCAATAACATATCTACCATCGGGAGAGAAACAAGCGTCGCCTTGTCCGAGAGGCTTGCCAGTCGTGGACACTGGGGCAGCACGACCAGACGCTCCACTCTTGCCGGCCAGGAAGGCCTTGAGTGTACCATCAAAGGCATCTAGAACAAAGTGGCCATGGTAGTCTGTTCCAACCATCAAATATTTTCCATCGTTGGAGAACTCCAATCGGGTCCATGCTCGGCCCCGCGTCGACGGTGTGAATCTCTCCTCGTATGGCGCCAGGTCGAAGGTGGAGAAGGGTGATTTGTCAAAATTGCGGAAGTCATAGAGAAGCACTGCAGCTGTTGATTGAGACGCGATTGCAATGACTGTACCTGAAGGATCAAAGGCAGCAAGGTATGGGGTCGCAAGGTTAAGCTTTCCCTGCGCATTCCTCGAATTCAGGTCCCACAATGTCACAGTATCATCCTTGGAGCAGGACATGAAGGCGTCGCTTGCAGGGGATTGAGCTAGGCAAGTGACTTGGTCGTTATTGCCAGTGAAATATCGTATGTATCCCTCGTTGTGGAGGTCCAATAACCGCAGATTATCTGTAAATGGTGAGCTAGATAGCTAAAGGCAAGGCGATGCAGTGACATACTATCAATCTTGGTACTCGCATGGAGAACCTGGCGAGAGTGATGGGTGAATCTCGCAAGGTGAACACCATATTTCTTGCTGGCGACAGATTTGTTGAATTTGCCTTCTTTCACGTCATAAACATGCATACTGTCATCGTTGCCGGCGCCGATTAGAACGTCACCCTGGTCGTCAAAGTCCAAAGAAGTCACATATTTGGACGGGTCCTTTTTACACGGGTGAAAGCCCTACATGACAGCCTTATCAGAGAGCGCCATGATTACAATATCCACGTGAACCTACCTTGGATGGGCGGAACGTGTCAATAATGTCCGAGATTTTCTGCGACTTGAGGGGGAGCTTGGGCGGGCGGACCCTGCTGAGGTGTTGATTGGCCTTCAGTCATGGCGGTGTGGTGGGTGAAAGTGAGAGGTTACTGAGAATATATGTATTATAGAGAGAAATTGGCAGAATGTAAATAAAAAACAAAAGGTGAAGACAATGTGAGAATGAGGAAAGAGCTGCCTGACAGCCTTGGAAGCTCCGACGTGAAGCTCCGCGACTGGGCTTTTTTGCGCGCCTCACCGCCTCACCGCCTCCGCTGACATAAAAACTCTGGGGGGCCGACGCCGGAGGGCCCTGGCTGAATTGACCAATGAGCGTTTACCCGACTCCCTGTTCGCCGCATGTAAGCTTTTATGTCCACGGTTATCTCAGGGCGCATATTGACTCAACCCCTTCAATATCTGGTCCTAGGTGAAAATATTGTGCATTCCTTCATATTTCTCACCCATACTTCCCGATTGTGACTTGGCTATACAGCTTCGATAACTTGCACATATCCTGTTGAATCTCCGCTACTGGCCGCACTCATTTCATCCTGCGGGTCCGATCTTCCTCCGCTAACCGACACACCTGAGCAAGCATCACACAGTCAAAGGATCACATATAAGGGAATATGTCTACTACTGGAGGGTATGTCGTATTTCTGCGCGGGTGTACAAAGCCTATGCTAACAGCAATTGTGGTGGAATAGCGCGTTCATTGCAGGTGGCATTGCAGCATGCGGTGCGGTCACTGTCACCCATAGTTTCGAGACAGTCAAGATCCGGTTGGTTTCCTAATACTCCAGATTTGCCGCCATTACTGACAGTTGTGACTGGCTACAAGGCTTCAACTGCAAGGAGAATTGCAGACCAAGAATCAGGCAGTGAAGATGTACAAGGGCCCGTTGCACGGCATCAAAGTCATTTTGCAAAATGAAGGGCCGCGGGGTCTGTTCCGGGGTATTGGATCTGCTGTATGTGATGTCCCCTCGAAAACTGCATATAGAGTCATATCAAGCTAACATCTGGGTTATGTAGTATATCTACCAGGTCTTGCTTAATGGCTGCCGTCTGGGCTTCTACGAACCTATCCGCTCGAACCTCACAACTGCTGTATACAATGACCCCAAAGTCCAGTCCCTCGCTGCCAATGTCATCGCAGGAGCTGCTTCAGGTGTTATTGGTGCCGCAGCGGGGTCGCCTTTCTTCCTTGTGAAGACCCGTCTTCAGTCCTACTCACCGCTCCTCCCCGTCGGCACTCAGCACAACTATAAGAACTCGTTTGATGGCCTTAGCAAGATCTACAAGGGCGAGGGAATCAAGGGCATCTACCGTGGTGTCGGTGCTGCTATGATCCGCACGAGTTTCGGTAGTGCCGTGCAGCTCCCCACATACTTCTTTGCCAAGCGCCGTCTGACCCGCCACCTGGGTATGGAGGAGGGTCCTGCTTTGCATCTGGCCAGTAGCGCAGCTTCTGGCTTCGTTGTGTGCTGCTTCATGCACCCCCTGGTATGTTATCTCGAACACGTGCTATATGTTCTTGGCTGACTTCTCCCTAGACACGATCATGGCTCGCATGTACAACCAGACAGGTAACCTGTACGGTGGTGTGTTTGATTGCTTGCTCAAGACTATCCGCACCGAGGGCCCCCTTGCCATTTACAAGGGCTTCTTCGCCCATCTCGCCCGCATCCTTCCCCACACCGTAAGTGACAGGAGTTAAGCTTTGCTTTAGCATTCGTGAACTAACCCCGCCTCTAGATCTTGACTCTGAGTTTGGCCGAGCAGACTAACAAGCTGATGCGCCGTGTCGAGGACCGGATCCTGCCCGACTCCTTCCGTGAGGGAATCTAAGCAACCTATGGGATATATTTTGAAGGGATCTTTCTCGTGAGATCCATTACCAATGTCTGCATTGCCTGGCTGGGGTTTCTTTTGGAATGTTCCGTGCCGCACAATTGCTTTGGATTGGGCATATATATGGCGTTTGGTAGAGTAACCTGTTGATTTCAGGATTAGAGGGTCTGTACATATTGTTCACATATCGCAAGCATTGGAAATATTTTGGATATGTCCCCTGGCATTACTCCGTATTAGGCCTCACAATCGGTTTCCCCGGCACAGATCGCGAAACACGAGAACGCGCTCGCACGTGGTGATGCAAGGCACTTCCCTGTTGCTCCCAGTAGTCCACTAGACTAGTGGTATGTGGAACCGATGCACCGAGAGCTCAAACTTAGCAGGTGGATATATCTTGATGGGGACTTGCAAGGGATTACTCGCCACATTGCATTCAACCCTTGGAAACAGTGTCAATATACTGTAGAACATAGACGACCTTGGTCCCTGTTAGTCCGCAGATATATCCGAATGCAACTTGAATACGTAAATCAGTCCAACAAAGACCCCTAACGTTAAAATACTGCGTGGCTGCCTAGGTGTGACGCAGCTAAGATGATCGGCACTTTCTTTTTCCCTTGCGGGTCCACTCCCAGAAATTTCCTGATGGGGTAAAAGGCAAAGAGATCCTTCATTCATGGGACTTGACAGGAGCTGCCACATGTTACTCGCCTTGTTTATGCTATGGACTATATACCTATACATTATTGTCGAGACTAACGGATGAAAAACAACCCTTGGAGCATGTTAACACAGCAGATGGAACGCGTGTGGGGAGCTGAACGCACCCTTACGCCATGGAAATTCCGGAAATTGAGCTATAAATTGACGAATGAGATGCTAATGCCTAGATCTAGACCAATAACGAAACCAATTACATCCGTAAATCCGGATTGTTTTCCCAGTCGCGTCGCGTGTTTTTGTGGATTCTCCGGCTTATCTGATCGTGATCAATAGTGGGGACCTAAAATTGGACACGCGTGAGTGTCGATGTCTTAGGTTGTAGGCTTATGGAGGTAGCAGCGTGGTAATTGCTGTATTCAATGTTAGATATTGGTGTTCATTATTATCAGAATTGAGTGTCAAGGATTCAAGACTGATATAGATACAGATGTAGATAAGATCGGAATCTACAGAATCTACAGAATCTACAGAACTCCATGACATGCACAAGAATGGAGCTGGAATGGAGCACGGCCAAGGACTATCCTTTCGGATGTTGCTGGGATCCAAGTGGCATGAGAAAAGAATTGCCCAATTAGGAAAGAAGGGCTGGGGGGAAAACCTTGGAAGACGCGCCGAATGTTACCTAATCAGTGCGCGGTGTCACGTGCGACGTGACTTAGCCCGTCGCGCTAAAGAGAAATCGGCAGTACTTAATCGAGTTTCTCTTCCCTTGTCCAACTCCAAATTTCCCATCCCAAATCCCAAAGCTTCGTCTCATTATTACTTGCTTCGCTGTCTTTTGTTCATTGTTTCTGATATAATATTCCCACACACTTGTTCCAATGGCCGCTCAAGTCACTCCCTCCAAGCAGGTACGTGATGTCACGCTTCTTGCCTCTTGCCTCTTCGCGTCAAGACGCGTCGTGAAGTTCATTTGAGCTAACATTTCCTCTTTTTTAGGCTGCTTCCTCCCTCGAGAACCTCAAGATGAACGATTCGCCTGTTAAGAAGCTCGACTTCCAGTCGGGTGGCAAGGAGAACGCGTCTCTCAAACCCGTCGACACCCCCATTGAGAAGCCTACCGAGAAGGCCCTCGAGAACAAGCCTCTTACCGTTAAGGAGCTTGAAGCCACAGAGCCCCTGCTCCAGGAGAACCCCCACCGTTTTGTCATGTTCCCTATCAAGTACCACGAGGTAAGTCACATCGACGCGTTTCACGCGTAAAGTGGATATCGCGAAGGATGTCCTGCCAACATGAACATCAAGCTAACCATACCTCTCATTTTCACAGATCTGGCAAATGTACAAGAAGGCCGAAGCCTCATTCTGGACCGCTGAGGAGATTGATCTCTCCAAGGATCTTCACGACTGGCACAACCGCCTGAACGACGATGAGCGTTACTTCATCTCCCACGTCCTGGCCTTCTTCGCGGCCTCCGACGGTATTGTCAACGAGAACCTCGTTGAGCGTTTCAGTGCAGAGGTCCAGGTCCCCGAGGCCCGTTGCTTCTACGGCTTCCAGATAATGATGGAGAACATCCACTCCGAGACCTACTCCCTGCTCATCGACACCTATATCAAGGAGCCCAAGCAGCGTACCTACCTCTTTGATGCCATTGATACTAGTAAGTGCTTCACCAATTGACTTTATGGCTTTCAATTGTCTAACGTGACATTTAGTTCCCTGCATTACCAAGAAGGCCAACTGGGCCATCCGCTGGATCAACGACCGTGAGTCAACCTTCGCTTCGCGTCTGGTTGCCTTCGCCGCTGTCGAGGGTATCTTCTTCTCTGGCTCATTCGCTTCCATCTTCTGGCTGAAGAAGCGTGGCCTGATGCCTGGTCTCACTTTCTCCAACGAGCTGATCTCTCGTGACGAGGGTCTCCACACTGACTTCGCTTGTCTGCTGTTCTCTCACATGAACCACCGCCCCGATCCCAAGGTTGTTGAGGAAATCATTGTCGAGGCCGTTGGCATCGAGCAGGAGTTCTTGACTGACGCTCTTCCCTGCGCTCTGCTTGGCATGAACTCCAAGCTGATGTGCCAGTACATTGAGTTCGTCGCTGACCGCCTGCTGGTGGCCCTCGGCAACAAGAAGTACTACAACTCTGCCAATCCCTTCGACTTCATGGAGTCCATCTCTCTGGCCGGCAAGACCAACTTCTTCGAGAAGCGTGTCGGTGACTACCAGAAGGCTGGTGTCATGGCCAGCACCAAGCAGGAGGTCAACGCAGAGGGCGAGAAGGTCGTAAGCGACGGTCTCAACTTCGATGAGGACTTCTAGACGATGTCCTTCTCTCTTCCCTCTTGTGTTGTTTTATACCCTCTCCCCTTTCACGTGATATTATGCTTTTCTTATTCTGTTTATTTTATTGATTGACGCAATTTTCGTTTGAAGGCTCGCATGGGAATGGCGTTTTCTTGTTTTTTCCTGGTCTATCCTGGACTGGCGTCCATGGATTAACGGCGGATTCTCTGTATCTAGATCTTCGAATCACTTCTCCAATGTGTCTGGATATGTTTTTAGATGTAGATAACGCCAATGATCCTTTTAAGTACACGCCATCAATTGACCGGTCTCTGTTGAAACTCCACTTGATCCACAAGAACATCCGTCGATTGCATAGCCAGCCCGAACTCAAGAAACCGGTATCTCAGTCCCGATATCAAAAGCCTTCACTCCCACATCTATGAATGCATCGTAAAAAGTAACAAGCGAAAAGAAGCATAAGAAACAAACCAATGAATCCCATTCAAAAGAACCCAGTTAATTTACCGCTTCCCCTTCCCACCCTTCTTCTTCCCCTTCGCACTCTGTCCTTGACCCTGTCCTTGAACTTGACCCTGCGCCTTACCAGCAACCGGCGCAACCTCCTCAACCGGAGCAGGAGCATCAGTCATCTCCACATCCGCGCCGGCAGCAGGCACCGCAGCCGATAACCCCAAACCCGCTACATCAGCACCGGCAGCCAGCTTGCCCAGACTCGTAATCAGACGGCCGACTTCCTGCGCCTTGTTTGTGCGGTAGTGCAAACAGATCCCGGTGGTTGGGTTGAATGTTTTCAGGGTGAGGGTTGCTGTTGCGGCGGATGGGGGTGCGGGTGTGGTGGAGGGAGCATCGGTGGGTTTGGCGGCGTCTTTTCGGACTTGCGATTTGTAGGCTCGCTTTAGGTTTCCTCGTCGGTTCGTGGGGAAGTTGTATTTTGTTACTATCCGGGTCTGGGGGGATTGGTTGTTAGTTTGGTGGGATTGGATTTGGGGGGATTGGGCTTTGCGGTTTCATTGTTGCCCGCTGTGGGGGACGCGGTGTGGAAGATTGCATGACGTTGGAGGGCAGGTGCTGGTGGAGTGCTTACTGTGTCTGGGTACGCTTGTAATAACTGCGCTGACTGTTCCAGGTAGGCCTGGGAGGTGGGTAGGTAGGGCATTTTGGAGTGGTGGTGAGCGTCTGTAGAGCTCGCGGTTTTGGGCTGGGAGGTGTGGTGGGATGCGCAGGTTGGTGGGTGGCTCTTTTGGTGTCGCGGGGAATGCTCAGAATGGAATGTCGCAGATCAAAAGGAGGTATTTCCTGAGATTTAGGGCTCGAGGGAGGAATTGGTTGGGAGAGTTGGTGGATGAAGAGAGTGTGGAGGTGTTATCAGTGTGCTGGCGGCTTTTTCCATGTCTTGGCATCAATATGGTTCACTCCGCAATTTTATACTTGTACACTTGGAGATGGCCTTCACTGAGTAGAGCACATCCTAATCATAGTTAATTATTCTAATATGTCAAGACTCATTACTTCGGGCCTATTAAAGTACGATTATTGGCACTAAACAAGAGCGAGGGTCAAGGCTCTACCTTCAACCATACTTCATTAGGTTTAACCAATTTGGGAAGAAAGAAAATGATGCGAAAATTTCCCTACAAGTCATGTAGTGCATATGCGAGGGATATCTTAGGCCCATATACAATGTATGCTTCAAAGGCAGAAGCCTATCCTGTCATAGGGTTTACCAGGTCCGCAACCATTTCGAGTATCATGACTCACATAACTAGACCATTCCAGGTAATGGATGGAAAGTTAGTGATGTATAGAGAGATATATCGTCTTCTTCCAAAGCTGTTTCATCGAAATTTCATCTTATTTCATCAACTATCGCCGTGTTGCCTATCAACGACACGATCAATAACCTTGGAACCACCATGGATGGTGTCAGCGACTACCAGCATCCTCAAATTCCCGGCCCTCCACAACTGGGAAACTTCGCAAAACTGCCCCTTGAACTCCGTCTGTTGATATGGGAGTACCTCTTCTGCAAAATATATACAACCCCCCATGTCTTATCCATTCTACGTTGCAGCCGCTACCTCTACCAAGAGATAGCAGACCACCTTTACAGAGGGATGAGACATGAAATTCAAATTCCGTTCACCGATAACAGCCTCAAGTGGCTATACGTCCGCTTGAGTTCTAAGAATATGTCTGCTAAATGGCGGGGACTAAAGAACTTCAAAGCTGTCCGAAGATACCTTCATAACTTTCCTCATACAAGAATTGAAGAAAAAGAGATCTTCGTCAATACTATACTGCCCTCCCACAAAAGCCGGCGGCAAATCAACCGACTAGAGCAGAAAGTTAATCGACTTGTCGACATATTGAACGCTGCACCTGTTGCCCCGACAGCAGTGTGGATTATCTACTAGAAGAAAAACCGCCGAAGAACATCAATTACACCAGCGAGATACCCCTCCTTTACAAGTTTGAGATGACCCATTTTATGTTCCTTTCCAGCTATCACTGTCGGATATCACTGGGTCTTTCTGGTATGGTAAATAAACGAGAGTTGGCAGATCTCTCCAGAGGATGATGGGTTGAACGACCCGGGTTGTGTGACTAAATAACTTGAGAATTATCAGAGGATTCAAGAATTCCGATTATGGATTATCAAATGTCAAATACCAACTGGCTGCATCATTTCCGATTATGGAACTTGGCTGCACACAGCCCTTCAGATGCACCGATGTAGTTAGGGCTATAAGTCAGTATACGCAGGAAACACTTAGAAGATGCATGAGCCACGAGAAGAATTCGAGAACACTCTATGAGATACAAGAAACTATTAAAACCCGCATGAATATTCTCGCAAACCAGGCGTAGTTAGGTATATAACCACCTAGGCATCTCCATCCTGGTAGCAGAAGCCTTCTTTCCCAGACTTCCAACTAGCATAACACACTCTCAAACAAACTCCAAACACAACCACACTAGTATGTGCAGCACGACGCGAGATCTAATCCGATGCTGCTGGCGGTAAGCATTGACGAGATGTACGATGCCATTGTCACCATGTCCTTTCAGGATGAGGCTGCGTGGGGCAGGTTCTGTCTTGCGTTGGATACAACATAGTCTCTTCAAGGATATTTCCATCTCTCGTCTCTCATTGCATCTGATATTGTACACACCCTGTTATCAAGGCCTAACAAAATGTACACGTTAAACAAAACATATCGACATCATAACAACATAGAACAAACAAAAGCCAACACACCCTCCAATAGGTATCCAAGATGCCGAAACAAAAACGCCAAACCCTATCATACATCCGGGAATCATAGATCGTAGATCGTAGATCATACATGCACCTACGTCCATAAATGAAAAAAGAAGACTCAAGAAACAGGCCGATGACACTCCGAACAAATAAGCTTCTGTTTCCCATCCCTCCCCCTTAACACTGCGGAAACTCGTTCCACGACAATTATCACACTTGAGCACATCTTCCTCCGCATCACCAGTCGAAGAGGTATAGTCGCTGCTCAAAAAGCTACCTCCTGAAACACTCATCTTGCGCTCTCGCGGGATTCTCCCCGGACTGAGCAAATCATTCGATTTCCGGGACTGCATGGCCAGCGCATCGTGCGTGATCTTGTTCCAGTACGCGTAGCTGTGGTCGCCCTGTAACCATAGCGGGTTGTCTTGTGCTTTGCCGCTAGTTACGATGTCTGCGGATGAGATGGGTTTTGAGGGTTGGGTTTTTGAGTTTGAGGCGGTTGCATGGTCGTTGTTTCCATTTGCCCGGCCCACGTCTTCGCTTGTGCGGTTGCTGTCCGGCCGGGGTCGATGTGGTGATGGGGGTGGGGATGTAGTGAAGACGGATAGTGATTCGTTGGGGCCGAGACTTGAAGGTCGGGAGGAGGCTAGTCTGGAAACCGCTGGGCGGTGTTGGGGGGAGGGGGTGCGGGTTCGGAAGCCGGAGCGGGAGCCTTCGGTGCTGGAGCGGCCGTGGCGTATGACCGAGTTGCGCCATGAGACGATGCGCTCGGAGGGGGTCTTGTGGGAAGATTCCTTTCCGATTGAGGAAGCGATGCTGCGGCGTGCGGAGCTGGAGCGTTTGAGGATCCGTCGTGAGATGGTGGAGTTGGCGTCCCAGTTCTCGTAGCGTCGTTTTTGATACGCGCAGTCTTGCCGGAGGACTTTGATCTTGCCGGAGTAATCAGCGATCACGATTATCTCTCCATCTGGGTGCTTGGATCGCGCGAGGTACGAGGGTGATTCGTGGGCCATTCTGCTGACGATGGATAGGCGAGGTGCTGATGCAGAGCGCTTGTGGGGGTTTCCATTATCTTTGTCTGGGCCAGCTTTCTTTGAAGGGCCTGTTGATTCTGGACCCATCAGGGCTACCGGGGGCGGGTTGCAAATATCGTAGATTGGGTCTTCGGATAGCGCCAGGAGCTGTTTCGTTGGAACCGGGGCCATAATCGCAGCCGTTACCATGGCAGACTGTGTCTCGAATACCTCCACGGCCTGCTTTTCAGAATCTCGTTGTACAGACCCAATTGGCCACACGTATGCCCTGCGATCCTCGCTTCCACATATGATGTACTTGCCATCATTCGTGAACGTAGCTCTGATTTGGCTACAGGTGTTCTCGTTACCGCGGAATTTGGCCTCCAATGAGCGATCGTTGAAGTCGTACAACCTGATGCGGGAGTCGTTGCTGGTAACCAGTAATTTGATATCACGCTCAGTATCGTCCTTAGCATCGTCCTTGGGAACCATCATCGTATCGATTCCAGTGATTTTACTACCTTTAGCGTTGCGCCCACGGGCCGATCGTACATGGATCTGGGCTGACACCTTTAGTCCCTCGGTGTCATAGATGTTAAGCATGCCATTCAAACATCCGGCAATGGAATATCGGCCATCTGGAGTGAATGCCACTGCAGTAATCATATCGGGCACAGCAGTCACAAAAGCCACGCTCTTATCTGGGATACTCCACAGCCGCAGTTTCGTATCGAGAGATCCAGCAAGGAAAAATCGGTCGTCACGCGGGTGAAACTGGATCGAAGTCACAAAATCACTGTGCTGGAAACAGCAAAGACATTCCGGTCGAGAGATATGCCACAGTCGCACTGTCTTGTCCATTGACGACGAGAGAAGGAAGTTGTTCTGGCTCACAGGTCAGCACGGCCGTTTCCCTTCGAGTTGAATGCTTTGAGCATGCATACTTTACTCCAGCTCAGGTCTAATATACTTCCCGTGTGTCCCTCATACACCTGAACGGGCACCGGCTGGAATACAGGCGCCTTCAAGCCGGAAGTATCTTGTGCGTCTACTGGTGTTGCCTCTTCGTCCCCATTGGCATCCTCGCGCTCCTCCGGGGTAGCGATAACAGTCCATACTCGGACCTTCCGGTCCTGGCCAGCAGCCGCGAGATATTTACCATCTTTAGAGAACATCAGTGCCCAGACAGCCTTCCCAGTGTGATCGCCATTCTGCCGAGAGGCCGAGGACGTAGATACCCGTCTATCTGCGGGTTTGGGCGATGGGCCGCTGCCCTGCAGTTCCTGGGCCAGAAACACACGGTTGAACGTCTTATCTTTTTTGTAATGGGCTCGCACCTTCAAATATTTGGACGGAGCAGGATGTCGAGGTATGAATCCAATTGGATGCGAAGTGTCCACGGACATGCGGTGCGCCTCAGATTCCGAGATCTCATCTTCTGCCTCCGACGGCTGATCTTTTTTCTTGGTTCCAATGATTCGGCTGAGGAAAGAAACGCCTTTTCTGTAGTCGAAAAAGAACAAACCACGGGTCAGTCGCTGGTAATATAATGTATATGTTGCCGCGAGTATCCTGGGGATGGATCTTCTCAAGTGGACTATGCGGGGGAGGCGCAAAGAAACCCCCGGCACACAAGTATCGGCGACACAAACCGTCGGCGTGACTGGTGTTTCCAAGGCAGGCTGACACATTTTAAAAACTCACTTCTTCTCTTTGGGAGGTTTTGAAGGCAATGCATCTCCCCGTGTCGGGCTTGGCTCTGGCTGGCTGTAGTCGGAGCCCACGGCCTCTGCTTCGTAGGACGCTCTTCCCAGCAATTTCAGGGGAATGGATTTTTGGGTATTGGTGCGTTGGATGATGTGCTACAATCGTGACGGAGCACGGCCCTCCTGTCAGCGCTGCTCCTGCATCTCCGTATCTGCATCTCAAATGCGAGTTGCACAAAAACAAAACAAGCACATGATCGGACCGAGGGAAGGGCCAAATTCGGTGTTGCGGGGTCAGCGTGAGAGCTGAGAGCTGAGAGCTTACCTGCGATAACGGATCTATAGCACTTGACTCGGTCTTCTCGTGAGTGGTATTCGAGGTCGAATCTCGTAAAGAGCTACCAATGACCGAGCGTCTGGAATTCCGAGCATCTTGCAGACTATGGGTCGAGCCCGAGGGGACATCCGATGTGGCTGAACCTGATAGTTCAGTCAGTCTTTTCTGGGTGATTGTCATGTTTTGTTCTTTTTGGCGCGTGATAGGGACAGCCCAGAACCAGTGGCCAGTGGCGCATTGGAGTTATGCAGGCCAGACCAGATTCAAATTTCAAACCGCAGCTTGGAAATGCATCAAGACTGGGGGATTCATAGTCCAAAATCCAAAATCCAAAATGCGACTTACCGGGGAATGTCGAGGTGCCGAGGGGGTTCGAATCGGTTATCGCGGGGCTTGTCGCGACTCGTAGTTGTAGATTGTTTCCCTCCGCCATGTGTGTAGTCGCATGGGGGGTAAGAGATCATATACAAGTAGAGATGTACAGTGTTCACGAAGACTTCCGAAATAAAAATTAAAAGAAAAAGTAAAGTAAAGCGGCAAAGACCGGATAACCGCTTTGGATGACATCAAATTGGGGCGATGAAGGTGGAGACTTGGACCCTCCGTTGCTTGTCATTTGCTTAATGGGGAATTTTATATGCAAGTATATAAAAATGGATATGTAGACAGAATATAGATAGACAATTGATAAATTTACATTAAATGCGCGATTGAAGCTTTCTCGCTCGGTCCTTTGCAATATCACACATACCCTACAAAGGTCAGTACATATAACTATACCCTCCATCAGAGAATTAACATTACCTGAATGGTCTCTTCAATCTCTTTCTCCGTATTAGCCCGATCAATGCGCTGGCGCATTTCAACCATGATCACGTCGCGACTGCGCCCATTGACAAATGTACTATATATCTCAAGTCAGTATACAACTTGTACACAACGCAAGAAACGTGGACCTACACAAACCGCAACCCCGGAAACTTCTCCTCGTATTCCGCATTCAGTGCTCGTAATTTCTCAGCCTGTTCCTCTGCACCTTCATTCAATTGGGCCTGTTCCTTTTTGCTCAGCTCACTCAGATGCTCCGGGTTGGCTGGGGCTCTGCCAAGACGCGGATGCGATCCCAGAATACCAAAGAGCACGTCTCGGTCGGTAGGTGAATTTGGGGCTGAAAGCGCAGACATGCGACCCCCTACAGCATCGATGAGGTTGGTGTATGAAGAGAAGGTCTGGTTGGCCAGCACAGGGATCATCAGTTGGTGGAGCTCTGGGGAGGGTTCGAAGAGGGTATCGAGCACCCGAAGCTGAGCCTCTTGGGGTAGGGAAGGGATCGTCGATAGAGGGGGGAGGTCGGCCATGGTGTAGGTTTATTGTATATGATGAATATGGATATGGATATGAATATGAAGGGAACCTGGATTCATTGCAATTAAGTATGGGAGTCACTAAGTAGATATCTGAGTTCCCGCTTTCGGAGGACGCCGAGGCGGAGAACAGCGGGAATACTATGCACAGGTAGAATTATGTATGGCTTCAAGTTATCTATGGAGTATGGATGTAACTATGTAATTATTTAACTATTTGACTATTATGTATAACTATTTATATTCTAGTGTTTCATATGTTTAATTTAACCTAATGTTTACTTTATCAACATACAACATACAACTTCCACTCCCAATCATTCCACAAAATGTACAACACATACCTGTACTTGAAGAATTCAATAACTTCAAGACTTCAATGTTATGTATTATAATACATATGTAATTTTATAAACATTTGAAGCAATTCGAACAATTGAACCAATTGAAGCCATTTAAATTGGGATAATCCAAGGTGGAGAACGTGTTCCCCTGAGAAGTTCGCCTAAACCCAACTTTGTCATGAAACAGCCAAATCTGCCACTTTGGCCTTGATTGGGTGATCTTTAAGATCCGATCAACCTTTATCCTTTACCCGCTTTCTGGGGGGCCACTTTTTCATTCTCTTCCATTACTTTCGGCTTTGCGCCTCCTTTATTATGCGGCTCACGCCATGTCTTTGAATGGGCTCGATAGTGCCCCCGTCGTGGAAGCCTACCAGACTGCCCTGGCCGACGCGGGTGGGTGGTGAGTAAACCCCCCTTTCGATGTGTTTCAACTCGTCCTCTGTACAGATACATAAATTGACATGTCCACTGACACCCCTATGTTTCAGGTTTCTACTACACTATGTTGCCAGAGATGAAGTTGCCCTCCATGAACGAGGCAACGGCGGGGTGCCCGAAATCCGGAATGCCATTGACGGCTACGAGGAATGCTCGCCGCTCTATGGCTTCCTTCAATACCGGCGCAGAAAAGTGATCATCCGCTACATGCCGGAGGGGTTATCTCGGCTCATACTAGGTATGCCCATCCACGCCTTTCTATCCATTGGTCTAACCTGTCCCCAGCCCGAAGCAATGTCCAATTCCAATCCGTAACCGATAAGTTCAGCCCAAACGACACCGTACTTCCTCTGTCGAAAGCCTCCGATCTCACCGAAAGCGCCTTATCCTCCGCGTGTCTCCTTCATACCGCTTCGACCTCAATCACCTCTTCTTCAAGTTCTCTTCGACGCCGCCGGCTGATGGAAATCACGGAAGATGCCGAGGAAAATGGCACAAAGGATGAAGATCCGAAATCAGTCCCACCTCCCCAGTCGGAGGCCCGCCGTACTCCAAGGAGCGTCAAGTCGGAAGCTACCCTAGTGCCGTCGCCCATTGAACCCCCCGCGGAACCGGAACTACCTCCAACATCACCAGAGAGCGAAAAAGCGTCAGTCGACCTTATGCCACCCCCGTCCCGGGCGAGCTCCAGAGCCACAATCTCTCGAGGGAGTCCCATCGAACCACAATCAGCAACGATGTCCCCCAAGTCCGTAAAATCAAATCGTTCGCGCTCCAGTTCTAGGTACCGAGCTATCTTGGATGAATTCCCCCGTCCTTCAGAAGAGGCCCGGTTGTCCACACAATCCTCCCGCCCCTCAATTCGAGATTTGGAACGGGCTGCGGGATACACCCCAAAGGTTAAGCTGGGACCCCGGCCGTCCGTAGATAGCAGTGGAAGACCCCGCACAGCAGGCAGTACTCGAAATGCAGACCAACGCCCTGTTGCGTCCCTGCCGACGAATATGCGATCTTCTTCCGTGCGGAAGCAAAACGGTGATGCGCCCCGCCCTCGATCTCAGGGGAGCACTTTCGCAACCAAACCCACTAGTCGTGTGCCGCCAGTCCCACCTTTGCTGGTCCCACCCCCTTCTATTCCTATTTCGAGACCTCAACTTTCCCCTGGAGCCAAATCTCTTGGAGCCTTGTCGACCTCCTCGGGATTGACCCCTGAGAAAGAACGTTTGATGAAGGCTCTGCAGCAAAGAAGGAAGAATATGGCCAAGCGCGCGGAGGAAACGAAGATGAAGCAGGTCTCTGAGGAAAGGGAGCTCAAACCAGTCAAGGATATTGCCGAGGATCCGGATGACGATAAAGAGAATCTCATTCAGATTCACTATCCTGATTCAGAAATGCTGCTGTCGGAGCCTGAGACAATTCAACAAGACCAACATGAGTTACCTTCGGCCAATTCAGTGCCTCCTGAGCCCGCCCCTGAGCTTGTTCCCGAGTCTAGACTTGAACCCGCCTTCGAACCTGTTCATGATTCCGTTCCTGAACTTGCCCCCGAACCCGTTGAGACCACTGTTGACTCCACTCCTGAGCCTGCTGTCGAGGCAGTTGCTGAGCACATTCCTGAACTTGCTTCTGAGCCTGCTGGCCCAACTTCCGAAGCTGTCCTCGAACCAGTAGCCGACCCGATTGTTGAGTCTGCTGTGACACTTGAGCCAGAGCAGCATTCTGAGCCCCTCGAGACTGAATCAGAGCCGATCTCTGATCCTTCTCCTGCCAAAGCTGAGGATATGCCATCCTTACCTGCGAGAACAAGTGACGACAATCGTATCTCAGCCGATCGTGGTGCTACACCTTCAGAGACTGTCAAGGCAGAAACACTGCAGCCACCCCCTGAGGATGAAACACGCACTGAGCACGAGGACTCCGCAATCCCTGCTGTCGCCCCACCTATCTTGAATCCTGACGCTCCACTTCAAAATGAACCTTCGGATGCCCCCCGACCTGATTCAGAGGGCGTCCCCGAAACACAATCAGAAATTTCCCCAGTTGCACATGTGCCAACTGACGAGCCTTCTGAGGTACCTATCTCAGCAGAGGTCCTTCAGGCGGTTCCCCTCCCCTCCGCCCCCTCTATTACCCCTCCAGAGAGCTCCGGCACGGAAACCCCAGCCGCCCCCGCTCTTGTTTCAGGCGAGCAGGACGAGGCGACTCCTGATCACCCAATTGCCGAGAAAGCCGAGCCTCTTACCCTGGATCAGAGGCGCAAGATCCGCCTGGAGCCTATTCAAGTGCCTACCGTGGAGTTCTCGGACGACGACAACCTCCTTTCCGACGATTCATTCATGGAGGAATTGACCTCAGCTACTGTCCAGGAGGCCAGACCGGTATCTGTGAAATCTCCCAACGGCGTCGATCACGCCTGGAGGAATTCGCGTGCCGTCTCGAGCCCGTTCTCTATGGGATCGTCATCGGGTATGCAAAATCTCGCCGTTGGCCGGTCCATTTCTAGTTCTCACTCTGAAAATGGTCCGCCTACACCGGTCCTCATGGCCAAGAAGATCAACGTCTCCTCTGGAATTTCCAGTCGTATCAAGGCTCTTGAAAAATTTTCGAGCCGGGAAGGCACTCCCTTGGGTGCGAGTCCGGCTATCAGTGGGCCATCAGCCTCCTCGTCTTTCGAGAACCTCCGCAAACGCGCATCTACCTCGGTGCCCAGTGGGAACCGTGAAAGCACACCACCCAGTACAATGCATTCTGCTCACGTCCCCGACGGCTTTTCCCGTGCGCCGAGCTTGAGTCGGCACAACCGTCAGGTATCTGTGGATGCTACACGCCCTGCCAACTCTGTTTCCGTGACGGCCCGGATCGTGCGCGATGCAGATATCTCTCCCGGGTCTTCTGGAGTCGAGCCCTCGGAGTCCGATGTTGTCAAACTCCAGGCTAGCCCTTTGACTGTGGAGCATGAGACAGCTGAGGCACCACTCCCTCAGGTCTCGCCCATTGAGCCTGCCTGCCGTTCCCAGGACCGAAGCACGTCAGTTTCATCTACAACGTCTAGCCGCCAGGCGACGCCTCTCCCTGACAGCCATCCCGGAAGCCGCCCGTCCCTCTCCTCGCGCTCTAGGACTGACGACAGCGTTCAATCCGCCTCTTCCACATCTGAAGATAAGAAAATATCTCGGACCTCGCGACTCATGCGCCGCGTGTCATCGATCACATCCAACTCGCGCCGGAGCATTATTGGAGCCCTTAGCTCACCAGTCAAAGAAGAGGAGTATGTTCCCACCACAAATGGGTCTAGTAAGGCTCCGGAATCTGCTAGCTCGCGTACTTGTGAGCCCATTGACATTGGCGAGGTGAACGTCCAGTTCCCAGAAACTCTCCTATGGAAACGTCGGGTCATGCGCATCGATGAAGAGGGATACGTTGTTCTCACACCTAGCACCAATGATGCCACCACCCGGAACATGACTAAACGCTACCATCTCAGCGAGTTCCGCACTCCTTGTCTTCCTGATGAAGACATGCAGGAACTGCCCAACAGCATCTTGCTCGACTTTTTGGATGGAAATACGCTCCAGTGTGCTTGTGAATCTAGACAGGGACAGGCTTCTGCTCTTCAGAGTAAGTATCCATTGCATTTTCCTCATTGGAGATTGGTAAGCTAATCATCTACAGCTCTCGTCGAGGCTCACAATGCCTACCAGCAATAGTCCTCGCATTTGGTCAAAGACGGGACTCACGCCGATAGATAGTCCTGTCTTCCATTTTCATTCTCTTCTGGCTTTCATCGCCCACCTTTTCTTTGCCTTTCCCAACTACAAGCATTTTGCTGAACCTCCTTCGACATCTATTTCTTATCTCTTCTACAATCCCTCTGTATCCCTATCTCTTTTCTCTCTCTTACCTCTCAATCTGGTGCGTATGTGTTGTGATATATGTGGCGTGTTCTTGGTATACCCCTCCGAGTCAAAAGAGCTTCTCTTTCCCTTTTTTTTCCTTTCCCCCTTCTCTCAATACCAATCTACTGTTCTTCGCCATGTACAGACAGTATTTCTCTGCCCCTCCTTTTGCTTTTCTTACTTGACCTTGCTCTTGCATACACACTCCATGTCCTCGGATCGAGTGTTGGTGTTCTATTGAATGCGCTGTGTTCTCTTCTCTTGATCTCTAGAAGTTCTATATTGTAATCTTTCTTCTGATTGCTGTCTTCGTGCGTACTAAAGTTGAACAGCGTACCTAAAAGGATTAATTGATTCTCTATTCTACTCTAGCCAAGAGGATGGAGGAAAACGGATAGAGAATATATCCCAATTGTGCTATTTCAAGCTCCATGGGTTCTACCTACTTTGGGCGGGGGTATCAAGTGGAAGAAATAAAAAGCCCAATTTGAAAGAATCATCAGCAAAGCATACTGTCCATCAATCCTCTAGGGCTGTGCGTGTCTAGCAAATTCATTCCGTAGGAGATCCATATCTTTCTAACCCAGCAAGTTCATTTCCACCGGCGATGAGCAAAGCTTGAAAGGTGTGGTGGGTATCTGTCGGTAAAGAAAATCGTTAGGCAGGGTGCTTTTGGCGGCTGCGAAAAGGTAACTTGATAACATACGCGAGAGGAGAGATCTGTAAGTGTGTGGCACTGTGTTCCAATCCCCTCAACTGGCTCCGTTGTGTCTT
The DNA here is from genome assembly GCF_028828025.1 of Penicillium rubens. Lineage (NCBI taxonomy): Eukaryota > Fungi > Ascomycota > Eurotiomycetes > Eurotiales > Aspergillaceae > Penicillium > Penicillium rubens. The sequence goes on along the minus strand of NW_026890601.1, from coordinate 2,658,089 downwards.
GTAATCATCAAAGTCCAGGGATTTAAGGTGCTGATTGTTCAACCGTGTTTCCGATTTCGATTTCCGATGAAAGTCGTGGCACATAATGATCGTTAATTTCAGGATGAACAGATCAGGCGTAGCCATTCGCAAGGTCCTCAAGCTCCTGGTCTTCGTCATCCTCTTCATCCTCATCATTCTGCTCTTCTAATCCATCGGTCTCCGGGATGGATGTCTGTTCATCCGGGGGATGATCACCGTTCTGAGCCGTGCCATTTCCATTACTTGAAGAATAGAACTCTGGGAATGCAGTGCGCATTTGCACCACATGTGCATCAATGACATATTGCATGAGGTTGTTGACGGGGAAGGAAGAATGCATGCGTTTCTCCGATTCCATCAGCTCAACCTTCATCTGCGTCTCCCACTCGTGCTCTCCGGCATGGTCTCCAATAAGCTTCTTGCGCTCGATTCTGTCGGTTGTCGAAATCACCTTCTCGCATCCGGGCATGCGGCATGTCCAGGTAGCGGATGTCTCATCGGTGGGTCCTTCAATTTCCTGTGACGCATCTGGAGTTTGATCCCGCTCTGGAGTCGGAATTTGACGTGATGGCGACGAAGATAGGGGATGAGATGAATGAGACTGGGGTTGGTCTTTTTTGATATTGTCCTTAAACAGGCTCTTCATAAGAGAGGAGCCGGCGCCGCTCGAAGAGGCGGACAAGAACGAGCGAGTCCGAGGCTTTGTAGCTGAGAATGGATCTCTGATTAATTCATGGCCGCGGGTTTTGCTAGGTGTTTCGATTTCCATATCGTCCATATCTTCGATTCCATCGGGGTCCTCTTGGTCTTCCTCGTTGTTGGATTCGACTGTCTGCTGGTTTGTAGAGGCATTGCGGTTTCGCTTGCCCGTCACTTTATTGGAGACTGTGTGGACTTTTGGACGTAGCACAGACTTCTGAGTCCGGCCGTACCGCTCATCGTCGCTGGAGTCTTCCTGCGGATCCAGGGGGGTTAGGAGTGCAGCTGGTAGAGGGGCTGATTTCGTGGATGCATGTGTGAGTTCTCTGTGGATGACATAGCGAGGCCACCTAAAGTCCTCTTCGTCCATCATTTCCAGCACAGCGTCTGCCCTGATGGCAATGATTTTCTGGGCATCTTCCTTGCTGAAAGAGAATCGTTCTGCCAAACGTTCTCCTAGGAGATCAATATGCAGGCGACGCTTTGCCAAGTGACCTTCTTCTCTGAGGTCCTTTAGCAACTGATAGATGGCATCAGCTTGTGATTTTGAGATTGCTGCAGGCTGATGTCGAGGAGTCGCCACTTCTGGTTCGTCTTGGGGTTCACTTTCGCTTTCCTCAGAGGGCGAAAGCTCCTCTACCAGCCTATTGTAGTCTTCCTAGACCTATTGTCAGTATGCACGTAGGTTATTGTAAACGAGGTTGCTTCTTTACTTACGTTAAATTGGCGACGCAGATGGACGAAGACATTTGTCTTCTTCCATTCCACACCTGCATCGCCTTGGATCATGCAGCGAAGCAAGAAGGTAGCGTGTGTCGTAAAGACCTCAGCTGACTGTTCTCGGGTCTCACATGAGCCATATGTGTGGTAGGTGTACTGACGGTAGATGAATATTAGGCCTCGGTTTGTATAGCGCATTATCCAAAATCGGAAGACTCACTTGTTCACAGAGACTCCTAAAAGAGGGATTGATCTGTTTCTTTCCCTGCTGATGCTTATCGACCAGGAAATACAGCAAGTCAATGGCCTGGACCATGCGATTGTATGTGGGTGTGAAACCCTTGGCGGGCGAAATGATGTCGTACCAGCCCGCCTTACCAGCAACCCAGAGCTCAACACTCTTATCTTCAGTCTGACCGTAGGCATAGTGTGTGACTTCGTCGATAATAATGCGCTTAGGGGGGTTATCCGGGTTGAGCACTGGTGAGCGAATGACTGGTCAGCTAGCTGCTTGATAAACGCGCATTGATAACGAGCTTGTAACTGCAACGATACACACCTAAGTGTTCCTGGTCCTCACGAAGCGGCTCTAAGCAGCCGATCACCTGCACTGGGTTCTGTTCTGTGGCGTCCAGTAGATTGGCATAGAGCATCTTCCCGGGCTTGAGGACCTTCACATCGGTAAGGCTGAACTCGCACCAATCGTTCTCATCAGTGATAGAGGGATCGGTGCGAGCTAGGACGGTTTCTTCGCGGGACGTCATGGTGGAATTGGCATGGTGGGTGTCGATGATAATGTATGCAGAAGTGTTAATAGGGAAGTGAGATAAGTAACTGAGGATACGAGAACGAGAAGAGGTGACTGGGAATGGAATCTGTTGTCAACAGTCGAAGTCATCGACCAGTAAATTACAGATACAACCAGTTACGGGCGATTCATTACATGGGGTTTCTGCCTGATTTGTCGGGAATATAGATATTTATACATCACGTGTAGTGTGCATAATTACATAAGATGAAATTTAAGGTTACAGTGGTCCACGGGTCCACGGGTGAGATCTAAATTAAACTCCGATCTGGATACTATCAAGATTCTACCTAGGTAAGAGGCTGCCAGCATATGTACATTTGGAATGCACTTACATATCTATGTACTGCTACATACCAGAATGCTGCACGCTAATATGGCAGGAGACTTTCGAGACACCGCTAGGCACGCCACTTCTAGAGGACTGGTCTCGGTTAATGCAAGGTTGGAGCCGCTATATCAAGTTTGTTGAGGAATGACAAGAGCCCATCCCACCCTTCAAGTGGTGGATAATGTGTCTTCATGGAGAATTGGGTTTGTATGCAGGATGGAGATTCCATATGGGAGAGCTATAAGATGATTACGAGCCATCGAGATGTGTATCAAGTTTTGGCGGGGTAACCCTTTTTTCGAAAGTTATCTCAATTCATGCTTCTATCACCCAAAATTCGACCGGGCTATCTCCTCTTAAGGGTCGACGGGGTTGTCGACACTGGTGTAGAGTTTTCGGGGCCCATCTATTTTCTTTCGTGGGCTCGGCTGTCTGATCTCTTAGTCCTCAAGATTGATTAACTAGTAGGGTGTTATTCTCTGAGCTAAATCAGACAGTTAATCTCTAGATTTAGTCCGAGTCAGGAGGGAATTTCTTGACTGTGTTCGAGAACGGTACTATGATGAATGATATCAGCTTCGGTGTGCACAAGTCTGGGCACCAATAACATTTTTGCTGGTGTCGCGCTGAGAATCAAAAAGTCAATGGTCCTGGTTCCAATCTCATAATTTCTAGCAATGTCATATGCATCGGTTGAGGACAAAGCACCGGTGGATGTTAACTGGCCTTGGCTATTGCACTCTAACAGATGCGGAATGTGTTGGTTTGTCACAGCTACCAGGTAGAGGCTTATGAATTCATCCATTGTATAGATTAGAGTATTCCATGGCTGTAAGTAAAATCATTCAAAGTTCAGATGAATTTTGAGTCACTACAGTCAGCATGTAATGTAGCATAGTATGGCAGGGCTTAGGGTTTTCTAAGACCATGACGACAGCGGGGTCTTGAAGTGCCCTAATAATAAAGGGGTTCAGTTAGCATCTCGGCTTTCAATTTATTTTTCCTCTGCTATAAGAGGAATTGGAATCTAGAAGGACATCAAAAACATCAAAGATGCCTTAGCAATGCCTTCGGATTGCACTTGGAAATGAGATTAAAATAATACCGAGGCCTTCCGTATATATAGGACAGTAATATATGTAGATATACTCTTATTGATGATCTGAAAACCTTTATATCAATTGTATTAGCATCGTAGGGCAATTGCCTCGTGGTCCCAAAGAACTGCCGTAAAGGCGGGAGCCGAATCTCTACAAAATAACATTTTTTCCATCTAGGATTGACTCCCATCTCTCCAGATGCCATTCCCTCCAGGTTTTCGCCTTTTTCGCAAAACAATGTCTGGCGAGAAGATCCTCGAAGGCGTATTCGGTGAGCTTAAGTCGTGCTAAAGCAAAAGACTTCGACCTAACTTCTCCGATAGCCGTCCACAAGCCCCAGGGCGTTACCTCCGCCGACGTGATCCGCACTTTGCAGAAACACTTCAACCCCTCCAAGACATTCAAACCATGGTTGGAAGAAGAACGCGCACGCCGCGACCGTGAAAGTAAATTCCAGCGCAAACGCCGTCGCCACCAACGCCTCGAAGTCAAGATCGGTCACGGCGGAACTTTGGACCCGCTCGCGACAGGCGTGCTCATCACCGGAATCGGCAAGGGCACAAAGTCCCTCCAGGACTTTCTAGCCTGCACCAAGAGTTACGAAACCATTGTGACCTTCGGCGCGGAGACGGATACCTACGACCGCCTAGGAAAAATTGTGCGTCGCGCGCCCTACGAACATGTTACGCGCGAAGCAGTCGAGAAGGCACTCGAACAATTCCGCGGGAACATCATGCAGAAGCCGCCCATTTTCTCTGCTTTGCGGGTGAATGGGAAAAAGCTGTATGAGTATGCGCGCGAGGGCAAAGTGCCCCCAGTTGAGATTCAGCACCGGCCCGTTGAGGTCTTGAACATGGAGGTTGTGGAGTGGTATGAGCCCGGCACGCACGAGTATAAATGGCCCGAGGAGGAGATGACTGGTGATGAGAAGGCTGTCGCTGAGCAGCTTCTTGATCAGGAAGCCTCTGTGCCTGCGACATCCGCCGAGGGTGACGCTACAACCAAAGTGCCCGAGGCTTCTTCTACCAAGCGCAAGTCGCCACCCCCGGCGGATGAGGTGAAGGATGATAGTGCGGAGGCTGCTAAGAAGCAAAAGGTGTCGGAGACCGAGGCGGCGCCTGCAGCACCTGAGCCTACTGCCCCCGAACCTGCAACCACAGAGGTCCCTGCTGTACCTGCAGAGGATCCCAAGCCCCAGCCTCCAGCAGTCAAGATCAAGATGACTGTCACGTCGGGCTTCTATGTCCGCTCACTGGCGCATGATCTGGGCAAAGCTGTTGGTAGCTGTGCTCTGATGAGCGAGCTGGTTCGTAGTCGTCAAGGTGACTACGAACTCTCCCCTGACAGGGTTCTGGAGTACCAGGACCTTGACGCTGGCGAAGAGGTCTGGGGACCGAAGGTGGAGAAGTTCTTGACAGAGTGGGAGGAGAAGAGAGCCGCCAAAGCTGAAGCTGAAGCAGCCCAATAGACTATAGTGTCTATAAAATGATATAGCGTTTGTATATAGACTTGTAATATCAACTCTTATGTATAATATCCCGCCTTTTATCCGTAAGATACCTCAGCATGTAGCGTATAATATCTACAACTCGAAAGTTTCGTTCTTAAAAGCTCACCTCTTGTCCCTTGTATAATCCGGCTATAACTACAAAGTTTTATATTGGCATGTCATAGAGATAATAAATCAAAACTGCCATTTTTTGGTTATCCAGACCCAAGCGAGAAAAAATAATTACATGATGCGCGATACAAATGCAATGTGACAACATAACCCATCACGTTAAAACGATTAGTTGCGTCCCTTGGCTTGGACTCTCTTGCTCTTGCCGGGTCGCTTTGCGCCAGCCTTCATCTTCTTAGCGGAGAAGTTGCTCAGGTCACCGCTGGACTTGGCATCACCGCTCTTAGCATGGCGCTTCTTGCCTCCGAATCCGAACTTGGCATCCTTCTTCTGGCGCTTCGAGTTACCAGGGCCATCACCACGGCTACGCTTCTTCTCGGGCTGGGTAGCCTCGTCAATGGCGATGTCGAACATATCATTGGAGTCGTCGGTAGGGGCAGAGCCGTCAGCCTTGCGCTCTGTGTGGGAAAATTAGGTTAGCGACTGCGAGATTCATAAAGATGTCAAGAGCAAAAGAAAGTGAAAACATACTCTTCTTCAAGGTGTTGATCTTCTCCAACATCTCACGCTTCTCCTTGTGTCTCTGCTGCAACTTGGAGTTCTGGACCTGCTTGCCGAACTTCTTCAGATCACGCTGGCGGCGCGCCTCAGCAGAAGCCTTCTTTGAAGCGGCCTCTTCGTAAAGCTTCTTCTTGATCAAGTTCATGTGCTCGTCGTTCTTCACCATCTCCGCGAAGTAATCGCCCGGCCGCGTGAAGGGAATGCCCTCCTTCTTCAGCAGGCCACGGGCCTGTGTAGCAGCAGCCTGGCAGACCTTGTAGAAGGCCAATTCACGGTTCAGGTCGTCATGGACGTCTTCGATCTCGATGGGCTCTTTCGACACTAGGGAGTTGTGCTCTGAGAATGGAGTGTTGGGGCCGATGAAGGAAATGCGCTTGAGGGCGGAGAGGATAGCGGCAGAGTTGTTGATCGTCAAACGCTGGTGAGGAACCACGTCCTCGCGCTCATCTTCTTCGAGATCGGAGAGTGGGATATCTTCTTCCTCTTCCTCTTCCTCCTCATCTTCCATCTCCTCGTCCTGGTCGACCTCTTCCTCTTCTTCCTCTTCTTCCTCTTCGGCGTCAGAGCTGGCGGCCTTCTCTTCTTCCTTCTCCTCCTTCTCCTCCTCAACAATCTTGTCCTCGGGGGCGGTAACAGTAGCCTTCTTGGCCTTCTTCTTTTCCGCGGCCTTGATCAATTTCTTCTGCTTCTCGGCGTCGAAATCGCGGCCCTTGTGGGCATCGAGAGCCTGGAGTAACTTGCTGCGCTTCACCATTGTTGGTTTGTATTAAAATACAAGGAGAAAATTGTATTTTATGTGTGAAGTGAAAGGAATTGAAAAGAGGAAAGCAACTTGGTATCAAACCCGCATCAGAGAATCCACGGGATTTTTTTGAAATTGCGCCAGTCCTGATCGGGCTAGCGCCACCGATAAGACCACGCTAGTCCACACATAGCAATATCCCGGAAATACATATGACCCGATCTCTTATCAGTCCACCGCCCGGTCAACCGTCTCCTGTCTCTATACCCCAAACAGTCTGTACAGCGAGTGCATACGCCCACAATGGTCGATGATTCCAAGTCTCCTTCTCCAGACAAGCTAGAGAACTCACCACCTGAGGGTGAGTCTCTTTTATCCCAACCGGTATATACCTTCTGCGGTCCGAACCCCACTTATTGCTCTTGCTAACTAAATGCCCTCAGAACTCCGACGCCCAAGGCCAGCTCACCGCAGCTGTGGATGATCTGCTCAATGAACTCCAAACCAAATTTGACAAAGTCTCTACAGAGATGTTCGGGAAACGTAAGTATATGCTACAATATCCTCTGCCATCACCAATACATCCTCGTACCCTCGACTGCGAACTAACCTACATCTATGTGCAGTGGATGACATGACCAAGCGCCTTGATGAGCTAGAGGCATCTCTAGCTGCATCTTCGGGGGTGGCGCCCCAAGTCCGGCAACATGAATGAACGCGCTTTACCCATAATCCGAATTTGGGCATTGTTTTTCGCATGGCGTTTTTGGAAAGAGCGCAATAAAGCGCTGCATTTTTGGGCTGTCCAGCTCTGCTGAACCCCTGTACCAATAGCCAAACACATACTTTATTCATGGCATGCATGATGCTTTCTGGGGTGTGCATTGACCGGCCATATAACTGGCTTGTGTCTGGTTCTGATACTTATGCATTTTACGATTTCATAGATACCCTACAATCAAACGAGGATGCTCGTACAGAAGAAGTGTATTTCTTTATTCACTTGCATATGCAGGATCTAGTTCATCTATCACATAGACATTTTTGAAAGGGTAAGCCTCAAAGTTGGTGCTCAATTCGTACAATATACAGCATCAAGCCAATATTTTCGTATACAATTCAATACATTTCCGTCGAACTCATGCTTCCTAGGAGTCTCTGTCCTTAATCTAGAATCACAGTGACTAGAGCCTTAAGCCAAAATCCAAGAGGGAAAAATACAAACATCCAAAAATAATAGTGACAAGAACTTAAAGCTCATCGTGCTTCTCCTCGCCAACAAAGCGACGGAGAATGTTGCTGCGAGAGAGAATGTCATCCAACTTCTCGGGGGCCGAGTTACCCTTAGCCAGGACCTTCTGGAGGCGAGTGAGCTCCTTGGCAGCATAGCCCTTGTTCTTGCTCAGCTTATCCGCGGCCTTGACATAGTACTCAGCGTACTTGTCCTGCAGACCCTCGGCGGCCTTCTTAACCTCAGCGACCAGGATGTCGAACTTCTGCGCCGCGACGTTCTTGGTAACGATTTCGTCCAGAACGGCGATGGTGCCTGCCAAGCTGTCAAGACCGCCACCGACGGCGCGGTGGGTACCAGCCTTCTCGTTGACGAACTTAACAAAGGCCTCCTCGGAGCGTGCGCCGGAGTACGGCTCGGCCTCGGTGGAGCCCTTGGGGAAGAACTTGATGGTAGGGAATCCGGTGATACCCTGTTCCTTGGACAAGGCACGGGAGTTCTCAGCTTCGGCGTCGACCTTGGCAATAACAACGTTGGGCTCGAGGGCGAAGTCCTTGGCGAGTGTTTCCCAGGTAGGAGCGAGGGTCTTGCAGTCTGGAGAAAGGACGAATGATCAGTAAAAGGAAACCATGACACCTCGGCCAAACTAGCAGGCCAGAGGGCGGTTCAATTAGGGAATCAACTCACGTCCACACCACGGCGCGGTGAAAGCAACCAGCACATCCTTATCGCCACCAACAACGGTCTTGAAAGAAGCGTCGTTCAGCATCTCAACCTTGCTAGCCTCCTTCTGCGCGCTACGAGGCTTGATTCCGGTCTTCTCGGTGATGAAGGCGGACAGGCTCTCGAGATCACGACCACCCTTGTACTCCTCAGGCTTATCGCTCTTCCCATCAAACCACTTGACAGTAGGGAAGCCCTGGATACCGAAGCGCTTGCCCAACGAGCGGTTCTCGTCGGCGTCGACCTTGGCGATGGTGACCTTATCTTCGGCGAAGGCGAAGGTCTGCCCAAGCTCCTCGTAGATTGGGGCGAGGGTCTTGCAGTGGCCACACCAGGGGGCGAAGAATTCGACCAGCGCGGGCTTGCCGGTCAGGACGACATCGTCGAAGTTGGACGGGAGTAGGTCTTTCACTGCGGAGTTGCTTGCAGTGGCGACACCGCTGAGGGCTGAGAGGGCTCCGAGGAGCAGGAAGCTTAAGCGTGCCATTATGTATAGGGATATGGGTGTGAGTGTGCTCTCGGGAAAGTATGAGTTCACAATAAATCGGGCTGGCGGAGTTAAAGCTCGGGAGGCGATGACAAACAAAGCCGAAGAGGCCACTTGGTGACTCCACCGCTCCGCAGATCATCCATCTACTTTGAAGGTTGACATCCACGATCTTCTATGTTCTGCTTTTTATGTTGTAGTCATTCTGCTCTAGGGTAATATCGAGCTTCTTGTTCATTTTCTTGATTTTTTTTTTTTTTGTCTCTGTTGCTACCTAGGTAGTTAGTAATACACTGGAGAATCTGGTATCGCATTTCCTTCGGCAAGATCGGAGCTGTTGGCATAAACTTCAATTGCAAGCTGCGCTTGTTAACCCAGAGTCCCCGTGGTGGTTGGTCGGTGTCGTTGGCAGAGCTTGTCCATATCATCGTCTCTCTGCCAGCCATTTGTTTGCATCTTCCCAGAACTTGGCTTCCTTGAACTCCTTGCCCGTACTCTGTGTGCCTGCGTAGACCTGTTTTGAGAGTCAGCTTTTGGTCAACATTCAACATGAGGCAATACGAACCGCATCCCACAGCTTGAATGCCAACTCCAAGTTTCCAATAAAGCTCTCGCTGTGTTGGAACCATTCCTTGCCCTTCGCCTTCACATCCGCTCGAGCCTCGGGCGATGTCGGGTTTGCTTGTAGAGGTAGGTCGTCGAGGTACGTCCGAACCGCAATTCCAAGTCCACAGTCGTTATCATCAATAAACGGAAGCCTAGGAGAATAGGTTAGAATGCTAATCCGGATCCAGAATAGCTAGTCTAGAAGGAACATACTTGATAGCCATCTCGGTCCAGTCGTTGCGGTCCCGGTCAGCGTCACCACTGAGCAGCAGACCAGCTAGTACCACCTCTACCAGACTCCTCAGTGCAGAGCGCACCTGGGAAATCAAAGAGCGGTAGCAAAGGAGTTGACGGCTCAGAGGTCCAGAATATCCAATGCTCTTGTGCTGAAGTTTGGCAACGCATGCAACACGCGAAACCAGCATATTGAAGGTCTTGTCGTCTTCTGACCCTCGCATGGGACCACCGGATACATGTGAAAACCAGCTCTTGGTGTTGAGGAGACCCAAGCGGATCATCTCAATAGCAACGAATATAGATTCCTCGAGGTTGTCCGCAGGTTCGATACCTGATAGTGCCTGCACTAGACACTGGCCCCACGGAGTGAGCTTGTGCTTGTCGTCCACGTATCCACGCAGTTGCAGGAAGCGCCACATAACATTAGATAAGATGTCCTCCTGTGATGAAAGGGCCTTTGGAAGCTGTCAGTTATTGAAAGCAACGTCAAATCTATCAGTAAACTTACAGGTGTTTCTCTATTAGCAAATGACTTGGATGTAAAGTCGGGTTCGCTTAAGCTCTGGACAGCAAACTTGAAGGATCCGCGAGGCGCCTGAAGCTTCTTGATACTTTCAGGGAATTGGTCTCCGTGGATCTTCCAGGAATGGATGGTTTCCTTGACTGACGGGATGCCCTTGAGGTTGATCGTCCTCTCTGAGTTCTCATCGAACCACGGGAGAATCCGAATGACTTTGGTTTGGTAGAATCGATGAAGCGAGTTTGCTAGAAGGCAAATAGACTGAGTGCGAAGGGGTGTCAAGATGTCACCCACGAGCTGGCGGTAAATCTCGGTGTCTTCGGTACCCAGCGGTAACGAGATGCGAACCTCGCCAGTTGTGAGGAAGTTGGGTACATCAGCTCCAATAATACCTTTAGAGAGATAGAAGTACAGCTCCTCTGGGAGGCGCTGCCCAATAAGCTCATGCATATCCGATGAGGTATTCTCTGGATCCATAGGACCGACTCGACCTTCCACGTCAATGTAGACATGGTGCTTCACAATCATATACGCTCGCTTATACAGATCTGTGTATTGAAGCTCCTGCATACGGCGATCCTCTTCATATTGGGCGCACAGTGTCAATGCACTGCGTCCAGCTGAGTTGAACATCGGCAATGCATCACGAATGGTGGGGCTTTTCCCGGGGTAAGCAGGGTTCTCAAAAAGCGGGAGGGAGCGCAAGAAGGGGGAACCCAGTAGTAAACAGAATTCCAGGAATTGTTCATTTGAAAGTCGACCCAGTTCCTCCTGGCAGGTTTGCTTCGTGATCCAGAAGAATTGCGCGGGCTCGATGTCGATACGGGTGACCAGCTTGTCAATGTCAAACAAGAGGGCTTCGGAGGGGGCAAAAACGGCATCGACCACGGGATTGCTACCACGGGCGAGATAAGAGAGCTGTACAGAGAAACTAGTTAGCACCTAATAATCCAATCATGGCGCATAGGGTAGCCACTCACCTGAGCTGCGGCGCTGTATGGCGCTACGATGAATTCCACTCCGTTCTGGGTCAAAATACGTTGCAGGTACTTGAAGAGGGTCTCCGGGGACGGGGTTCCTGAGGGGTTGGTTGTGTCAGCGCTTGTTGGGAAGCTTCGCTGGGCCCAATGATAACGATAAAAGCTCCATGGGTCCGTCACTGGGGAAAGATTGAAATAAGGATAGTGGGTGGTCATACCAGCACTGCTGAAGGCATCAACCACCTGGTCAGCCTGTTGCTGGTCGTAAAGTTCCCAAGCTTGTTCGAATGAGCGCGACGATGCGGGCTGGGTACGGTGCTCTTTCTTGCCGAATTCCAATCCATTGAAGACGAAGATAGTGGCGACGCCAAGGTTGCTGAAAGTCTGCAATTCCTTCTCGATATTAGTCCTCAAGGCGAACGGGAATCCGCCTAGTGCGCCCAAGAGCGCTTCCCGGGTTGACTGGTTCACGAGGTGTTGGTTGATGTAGTGCGCCGCATCGATGCCAACAACGGCACCCTTCAGTGCTGAGAGGGGTAGGGACTGGGTACGGCCAACGGCCCATTCATCAAGAGGACGGACTAGTCATGAAGATAAAAGGTTAGCTGATGCGATTGCGGATTGTGGAGCTGTGCTATTGCGTACTCGGCATGGTTCTGGAGCTGTCTGTCACGGGCTGAAAGCACGGCAACGCCGGGCATCAAAGCCCGAAGATGGGGAACAAGAGGTTAAATCAAAGGTGAGAGCAGATCGAAAGCTCTGAGTCCAGGAATATGATGAATCGGAGCTGGGATTGTTTGGGTTATTGAAATGGGGGAGAGCGAGATCACGAGGGGGGGGGAAAGGCGGAGTTGGAGTTGGCCCTTTTGTTTTTTTGCCTTTAATATGTCACATCTTGGGTTTTCGCTTGTTTCAACCACTTCTTCGGGGGGTTTTGGTCTATTATCTGATTTGTGTTTGATTTAGCTATTCCGTGCTCAGCTCCTGTAAACTCAGGTCCCTATTTGTCTATTCTCTATAGAAGAATGTACGGTTTATAATGAAGTCATCTCCAAATATGTCCACAGGTGTTTAAATAGAAACCGAGTAGTCCCACAAATCCACAAACCCACAATGCTATGGAGTATATAACAAAATCATGCAAATGTCTAGAGAATACTTACCTTTCTTACTAAGTATGGCCAGGCATTCATACCTGATTTTAGAAGATCTAAATCAAGTACATAGTGGTAGACATACCTAGGTATGGTTAAGCGGGGGCAATGACACATTGGCGGGGTTCCAAGTCGATTCAGAGCTCGGAATTGATCCAGGAAACTGACTGGGGCTATTAAACTAATTAGATTGGATCCGAGTCGACTATGCCCCTTGAAGATACACGATAACCAACTACATCATCCAGCTAATATCTACATTAGTTAATGTTATGCAGTGCGATATCCCTGGCTATGGGGAAGTTCTGTCTTCGCGGAGTACCTCCTCTACTGAAGAAAATCTCTCGCCCTAACAACCCAGAATAATATCACCCTGAAAGACATGAGACACGTAGACACATTAGGAAATTGCAAATTCCGAAATTGGTTTTCGACTTCAGCATCTGCAGCATGTCGCTGCTACGCTCGCGTAAGGATTTGGATATCAGATAGAGCAATGTCCCGGAACTCAATAGGATAGAGTTCGGCATACGGGGCCTTCCCAGTAACAAGTTCAAACAAAGTAGAACCCAGAGCAAAAATATCAGATAGTACTATATTCGATTATATATAGTCCCTTAGCAAATAATAGGTTACCTTCTTATACCTAAGGGTAGGGTGCTTAGGGTACTAGAATGAGTTAAAATCATCTAGTATATATTTAATTCCTTATCGATAAAGAATTGGCGTAACGTAGGGTCTAAGTGGATTACTCTATAACGATGAATAACTTCCACAGCCTCAATAAGTTGCCGGAACCATTTTGATTGAAGCTTAGTAGAAACCTCATTCTTCAGACAAAAGTTAGAGAGATCGTATTTTAAATCGTACTTAATATCAAAAAAAATCTGTCCTTCCCTAGGAAGTGCACTAGAAAATACGAGTCTATCATCTTATAGATAGTCGCCTCGCGGATGATAGATTCCATATCATCTTCGCTGTGACTGCGGGGTGCTTTTCTGATAGTTTTATCGTCAACCAGGTAGACTTCAGCAAATATACTAATCGTAAGGAGCTTCTGATTGCTCGCTTGCTCAATGACTGGGCGATGTTCCAAGGTAGTTGTCTGATATTCACTTCTCTGTGCATCAGTTGATCGGAAAGATCACTGCTACTGTAGCTTGAATCACTAAGCAGGCTTACACCATGAGATTCCTCAGATTCGAGATTCATGAACTCGAGAGCCGACAAGGGTAGCCATTATAAGGGCCAGTGACAAGAATACTTTTCTGCTGGTGTCTAACGTAGGAGGGCAACACCTAAGGACAAAACCCCGGGTTACGCTAAACCGCATTTAGTAATTCACTATTCTGTTGGAATACGCGATAGACCCAATCACATGTGTATTAATAGTAATTTCAAAGCCATCCTCAACTCTATATTTACTCCAACCTTGTTAAACCCTAACTTCAGATTCCCATCTACCTCAAAATGGCGGACACCACAGTTCCAATTGAGCTACCTGTCATTGACATCTCTAATCCCCACGACCCCGCCGTGGGGAAGGCCATGCTGGATGCCGCTGCAAAGTATGGCTTTCTATATGTCAACAGCAAAGGAACCGATTTCACCACGGAGGATGTGGACCATGCATTCGGATTGGTAAGATTTGCACTTCAATTAGTTGACATTTATATGCACAGCTTCTGACCATCCCTATAGTCCAAGAAGTTCTTTTCGTCTCCCGCACAGGAGAAGGAGACATGTCGGATCCAGCAGAATGTTTGTAGCAGGATTGGAGACAAACAAACATATTCAATCTAACGCCAATATCTCCAGAACCGTGGCTGGTCCGGAATGCATACAGAAACCCTCGACCCCGAGAACCAGCGGGTAAGTCACCACTCTGACTCACCAGTTCCCAGGCATAGAGTACGAAGGCTCACATTTGACATGGCAAATAGACGGGTGACTTCAAAGAGTATGAACCATATCCCGGAGCCTTGAAGCACTCCTAACCAGAACTAACATGCAACTAGAGCCATGAACTTCGGCGACTTCAAAGACGGCAAAGCCCAACAGCCTCTGCCACCGTCACTAACCCCCTACGAAGCAGAGATCAACGGCTTCGCCGAACTCTGCAACAAGACATGTACCCGAATTCTGACTCTGCTAGCCCTAGGCCTAGAGGTACGTAACCAACCCCATATCCAACCAACTAGATCTACACACCCACCTCCATCACCACTATCTATACAAAATTATATCTATATACCAACAACCAACGCAGATCCCAGAAGACTTCTTCACAACCCGACACGACCCAAACACAGGCTCGACAGGCAGCATCCTACGGTACCTGTACTACCCTTCGATCTTCTCGCCGTCAACAGCAGCCTACAAGCACGACAAGGACGTGAGAGCCGGCGCGCACTCCGATTACGGCAGCATAACGCTTCTGTTCCAGCGGCCCGGCCAGCCAGGACTAGAGATCTTGACTCCAGAGGGCAGCTGGGCGCCCGTGCCTATCGTGCCCGGCCCCGCGGCCCAGGCCGAGGGGTATCCGTTCCCGCCTATATTGGTGAATATCGGCGACCTGCTGAGTTATTGGACGGATGGACTGTTGAAGTCAACTGTGCATCGTGTTGTCTTCCCGCTTGCTGAACAGCGGAGCCCGAATCCGCAGGATCGGTATACGCTGGTTTATTTCTGTCATCCTGTTGATCAGACGGAGCTGGTGCCTGTCCCTAGTGGGATTGTTGCTGCGCATCGGGAGCGGTCTGGGGGTGTTCCTGATGGGAGGATTGGGTTTGGGGGCGGGGCGGGGAATTTGGTGCCGGGGAAGAGGCCTTTGACGGCACATGAACATCTTATGTCAAGATTGGAGGCTACATATGGGTTTACTAAGGATGAGTGAAGGTGAGGTGGTGCTCTGCCAAGCCTGAATTACCAACTACATGTAGCTTACGAGTCATTGAGTAGATGTGAACAGCTGTTCGTGAGACTGGGAATAAATCGTAAAACGCCGGGCCCTTGTGGCATAGTGCAGACACAAAAAAAAAGACAGGTCCTCCGGACATAAATCAGAATCATAGATGGGATGTGCACCAGAATGAAATGCTCCAGATGACCATAACACGGCCCAAGTTGTCGGCAATGATGCCGATCTATTGACATAGGAAACTCGTGGCAGCGCAATTAGTTATGAGAGAAAACATAATGGGCAGAGGAAAAGAAAAAAGTAAAACAGAACAAAAAAGGCAAAGGGAATATTGCCTCTGATGAGGAGGTAGAGTGAGATATACAGTCATGAGAAATGATCAAATGTGGATATGAGCAATGAAAAAAGGGCTCGCAAATGATAGCCCAACGTCAATGAACCAAGATATGAAGGCAAACTGTGCGAGAAAGGGAATATGAAAAGGCTAGACATGTAAGAGGTATCTTCGGGTCGAAATGGAAACGCCGCCAGATTTTGAAATGCCATGCGCGAGGAACAGAATGGAAGGGAGACGCAAGACGGATATGGCGCTATGCGAGTCGGTATGCATGGAAATCAAAACGAAACACCACTGGGGTCATCGGGTCGTATCAAGGGGTCGTATGGCACCAGTGCCGGTGGTATACCCACGCGGATTTCTGGCAGTCTTTGCTGCAGTATTTGGTGCGACGGCACCGCCGGCACTTGGCGAACTGACGCTGGAACTCTTCCCACTTGCCACACTTGTAATAAGCGCATTGCCGGATGCCACCTCTCGCCTCGTCCTTACGGCAGAGGTTTCTCATGACCACGCACGCCCAGTATTGCATATCCTTGGAGTGGTGTCGAACAGTAAACTTCTCCACGAGGGGGAAAATATTAACATCATCGGGAAGCAAGTACTCGTCTTCCTCCTCGCACATATCAACTGGCGAAGAGGGGTCGGCATTCTCATCCAAAAGATGGAGCTCGTGATCAATTTTCAACTTGGGGACAAGGTGGGATGCCTGGAAGTATGATCGGAGGTTGCAGTATTTGGAGACATATGCCAGTAGCTGAAGAGACATCAGGACGTCCTCATCACGGGGCATGGCTGTCAAGACACCCTGGCCTGCGGGACGGTCACGAAGGTACAAAGCGTAGGAGCTAGGAGCGAGAGTAGGAGAATTAGGATGGTTGGTGGTTTGGGTAGGAGAGAGGGCGAGTCCGCCGTTGGCCTGTGGGGTGCCGTTATTAATGATGCTGCCGTCGACAGTCGAACGATGAGTGATGTTGAAAGTCTCCACCTCCGGGCCGCCTTCCTCAGAGGGATCATTGACGGTCAGATCATGGTTGTTAGAGACATCGTCTAGCATCGTTGTTTCCCGCTCATCAACACTGTCAATTTCCATCCGGTTGGGGAGTCCAACAATGGTTTCAGCGGGCTGGCCCATAGCGCTATCATCTCCCATGGTCGAATCTTCGCCGTTGGCATCATCCGATTCACCGGACCCCGACTGCTGCTGGCGGATCAAAGGACGTTGGCGGGCAGCAATGGTTTGGGGAAGGCTGCGAGGTTGTGAATGGAGGGGCCCGCTTGGAGTGGTCGGGGAGTCGGGCTGCGAGACGATCCCGGTCTGCAGACCGGGAAGCATGCTAGGAAGACGCTCGGCGTCACGCACGGGACGCAATCCGAATCCATCCGTGGTGTCCATGGAGGGAACAGCTGTGGCAAGAGGTTGGATTGACCGTAGCCGATTGCTAGCCCGTGGGAACCGCCCATCGTTGAGGCGGTGGGTATGGGCTTCTTGGCCAAATGTGCTGCGCTCCGGGGGGGACGTCATAGGGACACGAGGAGGAGATGTAATATCCATCGCATCGGAGTCGTTAGGCTGACTGTCTTGGTAGAAAGGCTGTGGGATTTCGATACTCGGTGGAGGGGCTTGTCGACGCGGCTGGTGCAACTCGACCTGTGGGTGTGACTCGGTTTGGATATCTGTATCCATAGTAGTGGGACGGGGGGAGACGTCTCGGTTGCTGTTGGGCTTTGACTGTTTGGAAGACGCCTGCTTCTCGGAATCGAGATCGTTGCGCGATCGCACCTTATCGACCACCTTGATGTAATTGCTCAGAATGGTCGCAATGACCGGGACCATGTCAGCTTCCACCACTCTTGTCCTCACACCCTCGGAGCCCCGCACGCCAATGTTGACAACACATTGGAAGGCGAGGCTCCATTTCCACATTTCTAGCAAATCCTTGCTCCGACCGCCTTCCTTGAGGATGCATACAAGTCGCTCGATGCCGCCATCGACGGTAAGGATATCTCGAATCCGGGCGGAGGAGGTTGTGAGGTATGCAAGATGGTTGAGAGAGTTGATGAGCGGTAAAGTCGATGTGCAATCAAGGGCACGACGGTCATAGAGGGTGGTGGTGATATTGACCGCGGCCTTATTCACATTGGGGATACTAAAATTGACTTCCCGCATGATGAATGAACGACAACAGGAATGTGACGAAAGAGCGAAAGATTAAGTGTTGGATCGATCGACGCAGGATGACATCCAGAGATCAAATGCAAAAAGAAAAAGATGACCTTGATGTGGAATTCAGCCCAAATAGGATGATGCCCACTGCGGATTAGGAATTCGGGCCGAGACAATCAAACCAAAGACATCAGAGGTGAATGAAGGAAGTGATGGAGGATTTGGAAATTGGAGAGATGAAATACCCAATAACCAGAAGGGGGGGCCAAAGGGTAACCAAGACTCAGACTCAGACTCAGAGAGGCTGAAACTTTGTTAAGAAACGAAAGAGAGACCAAATGCAATATGCAATGAGACGATAGATACGCCTACACAGAGTATTCGATGGATGATGATGGAGGGGGAGGAAGAGAAGAAGGCTTTTGCGAAGGCAAAAGCGGAGAGCGTCAGGTGCCTCCTTAATATTACCAAATATGGGTTGTACTAGTACCCGACTTTTTGTATTTTGGCGCCACCTTGGGGGTTTACCCTTTCTCTCCCTTTTTTCTATCCCTTATTTTTTTTTTTTTTTTTCTTTTGTACGGAGTATTGATCTTGGATGTTAAATGCTTTTCTCTTATTCTATCATATTTCATCCCGTTTCCTATTCTCTATTTTCTCTATTTATAATATCTTCATCTTCATCTATCCTCGACCCCCTCTGTCACATTGGGTACCGACCTCGGACTTGCCACTTGACAAAGATCAAAATTACATATCATTCTTCACATACCATTACTTGTCATAGGATCAGTTGATTTCTGTCAGATCAAAATATGTACAACATGATGTTGTATGTACTCCGTACGGAGTATGCTTTATGTCTCGAGAGCTCGAGGGTCTCCAGGTTATGCCGCCTGAACGGCACCAGAGGCTGTAGATCTTGAGCAGTGGCCATCGCAATCCACCAATGAACCCGATGAACTATTTGAATAGCTTCGGCCTTTTATCCTGACTAGAAGAAGTTCGGTCCGAACTTCTCCACAGACGGAGCAACCGTTTTAATTGTTCTCCCTAGAATTCTCGTAACAAGTGTGATTCGACACCAGAAATGAGTTGTGTTACAACTCAATTTCGTAGACGTCAACAGTCCAAATGACTAAATGACCGAGTCTCAAGATCAAAACCCATTTCTTAAATGCATATTGTACTTTATACGTTACAGATGTTATTGTATATCTCCCCAAAGTAGGATATATATTTCGTCAAGCTACTAATCCCATAATATCCATGGATACAATCCTTCCAACTGGGTTTCATGGAAACGGCCCGTGAAACGGAATCTAGAAAATATCCGTCTGGTCTGGACTTCCTGACCCCTGATGGCTACATAATATGTAATATCATTGGTAGAGAGTATCCCATAACCTTTCTGATACTACCTGGCGCCATTTCGTCAGCCCTGAACAGGGTAGTTTATTTTGAGAATGGATTTAAACTTAGCAATCGTGAGCAGTTTACCGAGGACCAATCGAATATCCCCGCACAGGGTGATAGCATTGGCCCCCAAGTGCCTCTATCACATCTTGACAGGGTTTACACGCGCTTACAACAGTGTGGCGCACAGACGTACTAAGATTAGAACACCAGGGCTGCGAACTGCCGAAGGGAATCCATATCCGCCTGTATGCACCTCGAATCTTTTTCTTTTTGGAATTTCCGTCTCTTCGTTTCATCCTGGGACTTTGAGAAAACCAGCAGACAATAGCGGCTACGTCAGTTAAGGGAGGAATAATACATTATACTTAGACCTCTGTCGTCAAGCCCCGCCAACTAGTTCGGTTCTACTCCGTAACGGTCCTCGACATTTGGTGCTGAGCCTCATTGTATTCAACAGTTGGTTCTCGATTCACCATCGGTAGCGGTCATTCGAAGGTTCGACTTGACAAAGGTGCTTATGCTGTATGTGCACTTCCGGGGGTTCTTTATACTACCGAGCTCCACTCGTGCCTACTCCGTACGGAGTACATTCATCTTCGTTTCTGACCGTCTTGTTTATAGAAAAGGGTATATCATATATACCGCCCCTTGCATATAAACCGCCGAACTCCATTGCCCATGTACAGCGATATTGAACGACCTCCTCACCCACGGCATAGCAAGAGATGGTCATGCAAAGGAAGCCTGGTAATTTTCCAATATAAACGTGTGGACTGTGTCAGGATTTTATTCTTTCCCCTGATATACAATGCATTGTCCAGTATTTCGTAACATGTCTTCCAACACCCGTTGACATGCAAATTTCTTATTCCATAGCCGGCGAGTACAACTACATTCGAGACATTGTTCTGTCGGGCCGGGTATCTGTGTAGACAGGTAAAACTGCGAGTTGAACTGCCTACAGCCATGTACAACGCACGCGATATTGACATACCTTATCCGCTCCCCCAAAAAGAAAATAATGTCGGAACTTGGTAGGCATCTAAGTACTACGGGCCTGAAGCTGGTTGTCGTCAGCAGAGCCCTATGGTTGGCTGGGAACCGTTTCTGAGATAAGCATCATCATGTCGTTCTCAAATTGGAAGACTCAAGGCAGGGATTGTGGTGTATCGTGATATATGACGCAAACTATAACTGGTTCTGCTTGAGTTGGGCTGAAGCTCATCCCTGAAGCTGAGGGCGTGGGAATGTGGGAATGGTGACACAGATAATGTCCCTCGTACTCGGATTCATTTGCTTTCTTTCGTCCACGGGTGCTTACTTACAATTCCGTATAGTTTTGTATAGTTTTGTATATACCTAAGCAGATTCCTCGCTGAGGATATGAGTCAGGACGTGACTGCCAGGATATCAATGGCATACAGTGAGATCCGTTTCAGTATGACTCAAACAATCTATTAGACTTCGATCATCTCGATCATGTCGGCGTTGGCGGGTGCCTTGCGGCCCCGAGCTGAGACGGATTCACCCCTCTGCTTGGTTTGGATCACGACTGTACGTACATACTAACCCATGCCAGGCCGACAGGTAATCATGGCTTTGAGACCAATGGATTCTTACCAAGAGAGGAGGTTCAGGATCCCACCATCCTGGCTCAATTGCCTATTCGTGCTTTAGTATACACATGTATGTTGTAATTTACGGAGTAATCTCATTGCTAATCTCCGATGATGAGCATCTGCACGACAGACGCTAGACGCCATATTGAAGATCCCGAGTGGATATCTTGGCAGGACCTGTCCAAGTATGCGTGTAAAATGTAAAGCACATGGCCATTGATTTACAAGAACATCTTTACCCTACATACGGAGTATGTATACAACGTAGATGACAAACGTATATCCAATGGACGCAGAGCGAAATATGATATTGAGCCGTTTTTCTCAAGTTGAATTTGGAAAATAATGATCGTCAAGATGATGAGGAAAAGAAAGCCAATACTCGGAGCCGGAGTAAAAAAAGGGGCCAGACAATGGATTTTCCTGCGGTGGAGGCGCCTGGGCAGATGCCGGATTGTTTGACCCAGAGAAAAAAGAAATATCCCTGCTCTTCAATTATTTCATTTAGATGAAATGCACTTAGCAATGTCCGGTAAACGGTTGGACCCGCCAGGACGGGTGCTGAAGCCGAACGGCACAACGCTTGAAGGTAGGGCTAATACTACTGTATGCCTCACTAGCTGACACTAGTCGAAGCTGATTGATGCCATTATACTCCATATATATCTCCCGAATTATATCGAATATGCTACTCCGTAGTTATAGTGGCTTAAATCATTTTAATAGCCAATAGCTCGGGACGGAGTATTGAAGACCAAGACAATGGGTCAGCCACAGGGCCGTGCGCCTGCACGAACACTCCAAGAGGTGTGAAGCTCGGACCTATACGGAGTACGGAGGAGGGATATTGTTTAAGCATGCATATATATTGGAAGGAGATCAGGCTAAGACATGGATATATGAGCTCCAGTGTAAGCATTTAGGCTCATGTATGGAATATAGTGTCGTCTTCTTCACATAGAAGGTCTATGTTGTAATAGGGAAAATAAACTAGTATTAACCCAGAGCGGACATGCAGGATAGTCCAATCTCCGTTAGCTCCCCAAAAATTACCTCTATGTAAACGGAAAGGGGGATGTAAGGGAGTCAGATTAGCTCGTGAAGAATGTATGGGCCTACTGCGCTTGATAACTATGCCAGACCCATTATACTCCCGTACACCTGAGTTACTTTGTTCGGAGCCGCGGTTAAATGTCCATAAAGTCAAGATTACTTGCCGCTGTTTTACTGATTTACAACTGTGTCTTCAGTCTTGGGGCTAGTGGTCCTAACACAGCCGATCCTCAACGCCACAATTTTCCATCTTCTCCTGAGTTGAAGGTTCAGGAGGGGGATTGGAAATTTTTTTTTGTCTATACAGATATGTAAAAGTACATAAGTACCTACCTAGTTAGGCATGTGCACGTCAGCTTTAGTTCGAATATCAACAAAAGTAAAGAAACCGGCATCAGGTACCCGGAGAAAGCAATATGTGTGTATTGAGGGTGTATTGTAGCCAACCAAAAGATACAGGATTCCAACTCCACTTATGGAGATTTGGGGAAACAAAGAACTGCAGGATTCAAAATCATTTAAAGACCCTGGACTAATACATATACAACATATAGATGAAATTATGTACGGAGTACATACTCAGATATGTAACAATTTTATTTGCAATACCATTAAAAAAACAAGAAAGTACTTCTGAGCTCATACAAATTGATAGTAAGCCAAGGTATCCTTCCTATTTTCACGGTTGGTTATTACCACTAGTAATACGCTGACCTCCCTCTCCTCCGGCCTTCACCCCCTGTTCCTCTCTCTCACTCTTCTCTTTGGTGTTCCTTTTGTTCCTGTTGGCTCTTTTTCCCATTTCTTCTTATTCTTCTTTATTTACCATATTATGATCCAAGCCTGAGGCGCTTTAACTCGGTTCCGCCTTTCGATTATCTCTCTGTTTCTTCGCTCCGCCCCCATTAAGCCCCCTCTCTACCCTTCCCCTCTACCAATCTTTCCGATCTCCATCACAATTGTACTTCTCCGGGGTACCCTTTCGACAAAATGGCCGATATGAGCGGCGAACAAATGCAGGCCAAGATTACTGCGGCCAGACGCGAAGCTGAGGGTTTGAAGGATAAAATCAAGCGCAGAAAGGATGAGCTAGCCGATACCTCCCGTACGACTCCCATCCCCCCCTCCCCCCATTGTTATGTCTTGAAGGGTTCCTCCTTCCTTTACCTCCCTAGGCCGCTACAAGCTGTGTTGTCCTGGGGGGGCTTTGTTAACTGTACTGACTTTCCTCTCCCGTCTAGTCCGCCAAGTCGCGCAGAACCAGACCGATGCCCTACCACGAATTGGAATGAAGCCCCGACGTACGCTGAAAGGTCACCTCGCCAAGATTTATGCTATGCACTGGTCCACCGACAGGCGCCATCTTGTTTCGGCTTCGCAGGACGGAAAGCTCATCATCTGGGATGCCTACACAACAAACAAGGTCCACGCGATTCCCCTGCGCTCATCTTGGGTCATGACCTGTGCTTACGCCCCGAGCGGAAACTACGTCGCTTGCGGTGGTCTCGACAACATTTGTTCGATTTATAACCTCTCATCACGCGAAGGCCCCACTCGTGTCGCGCGCGAGCTCTCCGGACACTCGGGATATCTCTCCTGCTGTCGCTTCATCAACGACCGCCGCATCATTACTTCGTCCGGCGACATGACGTGTATGCTGTGGGATATCGAGTCTGGAACCAAGGTTACCGAGTTCGCCGACCACCTGGGTGACGTGATGTCGATCAGCATCAACCCGACCAACCAGAACATCTTCGTTTCTGGTGCATGCGACGCTTTCGCCAAGTTGTGGGATATCCGTACCGGAAAGTCCGTCCAAACATTCGCCGGCCACGAGTCCGACATCAATGCCGTTCAGTTCTTCCCCGACGGCAACGCCTTCGGTACTGGTTCCGACGACACTTCCTGCCGTCTCTTCGATATCCGTGCCGACCGCGAGCTTAACACCTACCAGGTAATTATCTTTTACCCGAGACACTGATCTGATTGATGAAAACTGACGTTTGAATTTCTTTCCAGAGCGACCAAGTTCTGTGCGGTATCACTTCCGTTGCGTTCTCAGTCTCTGGCCGATTATTGTTCGCAGGCTACGATGACTTCGAGTGCAAGGTACGCCGAGCCTTCTTTTTTCTCCCCCTGACAATGCGAATAAATGCTAATTTATCATTCAGGTATGGGATGTTCTGCGTGGCGACAAGGTGGGTTCGCTGAGCGGCCACGAGAACCGCGTGAGCTGCCTCGGTGTCAGCAATGATGGCATCAGTCTGTGCACTGGATCTTGGGATTCCCTTGTAAGTTTTGCTGCAACTGTTCATTCAAATGCATCTACTAACCTCTGATTTTCCGTCGTACAGCTCAAGGTCTGGGCCTGGTAAACCAACAAAAAACAAAACGCAAGATACCCCGTGTCGATCATTCTGCAATGCTCTTCTTCGAAATTTTTTAGGCCCGATGGTTCGAATCTCCGCCATTGTACGATAATAATCAATTACCGGGGAATCCCTTGGGTTCTCACGATAATACACTACCCGCGGCGCAGACATCGTCGTCGCATGCGATACGGAAGGTGATGGAGGTGGATGTGAGCGCTATGGGATGCTGTCCCGGCGAACAAACGATAGCGATGACACAATACTTGTTTGGACATTACGAGAGCGCGACTACTTCCTGTCGATGGATGTACAGTGACTGCCAGAAGAAAAATGCTGGAACGAGTCGATCTATCTGACGCTTCCGCAGTTGCTCTCTTCTCTGGTCCCTTGATTTCTCCTTTGACATCTCGATGACGCCCTTTCCCTTATTTTATTTTTCTTGAAATTCTTTATCCCCCCTTCAGTTTACTATTTCATTCTGGTTATCTCCGCATTGGTCACGACATGTATTTGTTGGCGAAGTCGAAAAGAAAAGCCTGGTTGCCGGATTCTGGCCTGGATGTCTTTTGCCGATTTACCTCTGCGTTAACCTATTATTATCTTCCGATTTCTCCTTTTTTCTCTCCTATCTCCCTTATTTGTGTCTCTAAAGAAAGAGTCTGTTGTACTTAACTGTCTTTGCGTTGGAATCTCTTATGGGATTCTTTGGTGTCGGATTTTGATAATGGTTCGAGCAGCTCCAATTTCTATTTGTGAACTTTTTTTCAGACTCGATTCTCCATTTCCGATTCAATGCACTGAATGTGATGGTGATAGTACCGACCTCCGGTCGAGTGAGTTCCGTAGCAGCTTTCGTATAGGACTCCGGACCCAAAGAACAAATTTGAAGTCTTGATTTGCTCGCTCACAGCCTAGAGTCACTAGAGCTGCCACTACCTACATGTGCCAAAAGCGACAAGCCACATACCTAGGTACATATGTATACAATGAAGGCGGGAGTGACCAAACACCCTCCATGTATTCCGTGGGACTTCGTCCGGAAGCTATGGAGCGCAAATGCTCAACCACGACATCAAAGAACACACACGAGAAAGGCCCGTTTGATTTGGTTGTGGACCTGGATTGACCTCAACAGTGTTGAGGTCCTTTAGCTGGCACCGAATTGCTACGGTACCCTCTCCCTACACTGTCTCGTGGGCTACGGGAGAGGAAGAAGAGAAGAGGGAGAGGGGGAGTGGGAGTGGGAGGTCATTTATATCCCCAACAACGCGTTCCTTCCTTACACGGCCGTTGTTCTTTCCTTTTTTTACCTCCCAGCGTCACTGGTAGCAGGTGACCATGCGGAACCCTAGATTACATATGCATTCCTTGCCATTGCAAAAGAAAAGGAAGCAAGGTGGACTTAGTCCAAGGAGGTTACTAGAGAGAAGATTGCGAAACGTAGCTGTAATAACAGATGGGATATCTCGAGTAAATCAACATGAAGCCCGGCCCCCGCCGGGCTGGAAATAGGGACATAATCAGACAAGGAGAGAAGAGAAACACAACGTGCCCAGTGGGACACGGCATGATAGTAGCCAGACTATCGATCAACCGAGTCCAAACCCACACACTCCGTTCTAGTGACCAACGCCGTTTCAAGAAAGTCTGTTCTTGGTTATTTCAGTGCAGATGATGCATCCAACGTAAAAGACCGGAGACAAAGAGAGATGCGGAAGGAGATTGTTTGAGAGAGTAAAAGAAAAAGAAAAATGAGAGACAAGTCAAGTCAAGTAAATCATGCAGAGGAGATCACGAAGGAATAACCAGGACGCCTTGCTGCTGTGCTTGTAAATGTGGACGGCTGAAAACATAATAGCAAAGGAAGTATCATAGCACACGGTGTCTGGAATCGTCATTAGTAAAAGTTTCAACGGAGAATGAACAAGAGCCCGGGATACGCACAGCTTCAACAAGTCCTCAAGACTGTCAGCGCTGCAGCTGCGGCCGCGAGGAATGTTACGCAGGACATCGACGATGGTAGCAAAGACATCGCCGCCACGGTATGCCAGCAGAGCGGGTGCCTTAATGTGATCCATATCCGCAATATCCTGATGCATCTTAACGAAACGGGTAGTGGGTTGTCTAGCAGCGATAGTAACGAGGCATTCCTCGACGATAGCGCTGTCATCAAACTGCAGAAACCAAATTAGCGAAACGTCCAACCTCAATCATATCCCACCAATTCCATACCTGTTGATCATAGATACAGACCACTACAACCGTGTCCGGAGTCACTTTCTCAATAGCATCGAGATACCCCACTGCATCAACCGTCTCAACCGATCCAAACCGTCTACCCCGCGGACTGGGACGGCGATTCCCGCGGCCCTGCAGCTCTTGCATGCGCGACTGGCGCCACTTGCGCATGAAGCGGGCCTCGTCGTCGTCTTCGCTGGCGGAGGACTGGTCGCCTGCGAGGGGGCGTCATCGCGAGTGGTCTTCGAGCTGTAGGAGGGGCTGTTGGAGTCGAGGCCTGCGACGCTGAGGAGGGTGCGACGGAAGGACTTCTTGCGGGCGCGTTCGAAGGCCTGGGCGTCGGCGATGACGCCCTTGGGGCCTGTGTTGGCTTCGTAGACGGTGTTGGGGATGTGGTAGTTTGTGTTGGCGGTGCGGGAGGAGACCATGTCGGCTTCTTCGTCGGATGAGTCGGCTGTTTGGCGGGAGCGGAGGCGAGAGGAGGGTTCGTCGTCGGAGAAGTGAGGGTCTGAGTCGTGGTCTTCTGGGTGGGAGGTGAAGCGTGAACGGTTACTGTTCACCAGCTGGTTGAATTCTTCTTGGGCGGACATCTTGAAGAATGGGGCAAAGGGTGGTTTTAGAGGGAATTAGGTTGGGAGATCGCGGATCGGGCACTGGTATGTTTCGGGTTTGACTGGGATCAAGGATCGAGGGTATGGGGAAATTCGAAGGTTGCCCCTGAAGTTGAAACGGAGGTGAGGCTGAGGTTGGAAGAGATCGTCGTGGAAGGTCAAGGGAAGTCATGAAACGGTGAACCCCCTATTTTTTTTCGTGTTTCAGGACTCCACATGGAACATCGGGAGCTTCCATGTTTACATTGTAAGTCTCTTTGTTGAATTGTTGCTGTATGTTATAATATTTCTGATCAAATGTATACATGTATTCTGCAATATAGTACTAAGTACTAACATATTAATGCATATATGCATGGCATATACTATATAGTACTATGATATACGGAGTATACCACATATAAAAAGCAAATGGCTTCTATACTTAGCATACTTGGCACTTCGCCTTATATGGCCTTAAATAGCCTTCACGTTTATCCCTGCCCTTCTTGAAACGAACCTGTGAAGGCATTGCCCCTGAACTACTCCGTATGTGACGTGTCTACGGCGAAGTATCTTCTTTAAGATAACCCCCATTCCGTCTTGTAGATCTTCCTGTCTCCGCCGAATCCTCCCGTATTCCCAAGTCTAGACGTTTCTATTTTCTTTCCTTTTTCTATATCTTCGTATTCCCAGTTTAGTTTGATATATCGGGATGATCTTGCCTCCGCGTACATGCTTATTATAAGGATAACCACATGGCTGATCCTGTCTTCTTATTTCGAGTTCAAACCTTCTTCAATTATCGTGTTAATCCTACGACTCTCCATGGTCGATTCTTCTACGCCTCCTTTCCCTTGTTTCATGTCAGACTCATAGGAAGGAAATCGGGGTCCCTGCGCTGGCCGCGGCCGTGTCGGCTTTTGTTCCGGGAGATGTTCTTTTTTAAGAGGAAGACAGGAGGTGGAGGTCGAGCAGGTGTGGCGTCCCCTGGATTGTCACCAATACACTTCAACTTTCAAACGTAGCTTCAAGTAATTTGATGTCTAGACCAGAGTCATGGTTCAACCTGTATGTGAATTGGGCGATACTATTCAAGGAAGTTGGTAGATATGCGCAGTCCCACAGTACCAAGAGTATCGAGACAACCCCGAATGTACCAACTGACCTCAGTTCCGAGAAGGTATAAGATAAGACCCATAGTATCCAGTGCAAAGCATCGAAAGGAACCCATTTTTACAGTCTCCAATCCCAGTCTTCTTGAGAGATGAGTGAAAAGTCCCATCCCACCATCCCCAAGACCAAGAGAAAGAATACGCGCATTTTAGAACCAGAGAAGCGCGAAAGCAAAGAAAGCGAAAAAAGAGCCATCCAATTTCCTTCGGTAGTCCGCTAACTCCCCGTGTCGAAGACAGAAAAAAACATGAGAAAGTAACTAGACGTATGGTCGTGGTTGACCGAGGATACATAGCAGTAAAGAGGTGAAGACTCGAGTAATGAGAAGAAACGAGAAGAAAACAGAACAAACACTCCCACGCCTGGTTTCTCTCTTCCGCTCGCTCGATTGTCTCTTACAGGGCTCCGCGGTCCGCCGTGAAATCCCAGAGCATTTTGATCAATGCGTCCGGGAGCGTGTACAAGTCCACGTGGAATTCTCCGACTGTATAAAATGAAGCAGGTTAGCGTTTTCCTCAGAGTAAACGTCAGAAAGAGAAAGACTATGGATTTTCTTTTCTCTGATATACCCAATCGCAGAGAGGAACTTACGCTCAACATCGTTCTTTGTGTATGAGTCCGCCGCCTTGTGGTCATGAACCATCTGCACAACCTGCAGAAGGTCGTCTTCGTTCAGCTTCTGAAGCCCATCGGCAAGCTTGTCCATGTCGACCTTGAGAGAGAGTCAGTCCTGCGCCAATCTCAGACTCACATCACATCAACAACTCACATTCTTATCTGTGCGCTTCTTCTTCTTGGCACTCTCCTCGCCACCGGCAGGGCGCTTGTGCTTGATACCATTCTCGTCACCGGGGACCGGACCGGACTCGCGCAGCGCGGCCATCAAAGCAGGCTTGGGGTTTTTGAAGGTCTGCATGGGCCGGAAAAAAAGGCGCCATTGATCAGCACATCATACTTTCTCTCGAATGGAGGATTTCAACAACAAACTTACCAGAACATGCTTAGATTCATAACGGGTCTGGGCGAAGTTCAGGTCATGTTGAATGGTGTACGACTTGTCAGCAGTCAGCTCGATAGACATATCGAATTCACCCCATCCTTCCTCTTGAATGCGGAACGGCGGCTGCTTGAAGACTATTCGAAGTGGTCAATTAGCTTCCAATCGGAAAAGCGTACACACAGAGCAATGTATGACCAAATCTTGGCCGTGGCATTCTGGATCGCCAGATAACCCACGCGTCGCCAAGACCAAATCGAAAAATACCATTAGGGACCAAAACATACCCTGGGTAGCACGTTCACCGAAACTGGGGTGCAGGTGGTAGGTGACCTTGTCGAACAGGTTCGCGGGGACCAAGGCGCCCTTCTCGTTCACGAGCCAGACCTCAATATGCCAAGATCGTTGTGGGAAGCCCTCAACTTCCGACGGCTTATCTCTATAGTTTGGGAAGAAAGTCACAGTCAGCCAATGTGTCTAATCCAGCGTCTATCGTGTATTGTAGGGATGGGTGTGGGTGTTTGAAGAGACGAGCGGTGGTGTGTTAGGCGCGCCTGTCTTCATCCTTGTGCGCATTATCGTCCTCGTATCCTGCAAGTTATAGGACCGAAATGGCGATAGCGTAAAAAGGAGATTATGGGAGGAGACAGTAGCTCCAGGCGATCTTCTCAAACCGGATTTTGCGAAGGGAGGGAAGGTGGAGGTAGGTAGAGGGGAGGGCGCATACATAATGTTCTGCTCGGTGATGAGACGGACAGTGCGCTTGACCTATTGAGGCGGAGTGTTAGTGTATGCAAGTCTAATTGTGCTGGAAACGGAGAAAAGAGCAGGGTTGGGCTTGTCGGCCACAGCAACAAACCCACAGTCCTAGACCATAGATGCAGCTTCGCGGCAGTTGATGAAGGGGTAGTATACTCACGTCAGGCATGATTATTTTATTGGCGACTTGGGGTCGTCACTTGGAGAATCGAGAGGTTCTAAGGTTTTGAGGCCGAAAGGGGACGTTGACGTGCGGAGAGGTGGGCGTCTCGGAGACAAGTTTGCGCGGTTGTCTATCGGGGTCAACATTGAATGAGCATGAGAAATCATAACTACATACATGTATGTAGGCAATACCTCAATATAACCTAGCAGCGAGAACTTCCAAGGGTGTATATAGTGTCTCTTGATATATTGTAAACAATAAAGCGGTGAATTAAGCTTGAGGAGGTGAGAAATGGAAGTCCTCTATCTCTAGGGCTGCCCGCTATTTAACTTGACCTCGACACACTCTCACTTTCGAAGTGATTTGCCTCTTTCTTTAATTTATAAAACATAGATTTGAGACTATTGGTATCAAATGGATATAGCCATAACACATTTATTTTACAAGAACATTGTTTCCAATCACCTATCTGCATTGTGTCTTTGAAAAACCAAAATCTAAGCTTCAAGGAGGGTTTTCTTCCAACGTTCTTTTCGATTGTGAAAATTGTACCATCTTTATATTCTATTGTTGGCATACACTTGCTTATTAGGCATACTCATCATTACTTTTATTTGTCTTTTTTTGCTTCAGATATCTTCAGGGTATGGGGTGATGTGCAGGTATATTCGATGGGGAAATGTCTATCTACTTCCGAAGAACCACCGAACGTTAGGAAACTGCCCTCCATTTCGTAGTCTGCATGGCTCGCAATAGCTATGTGAGGAGCATCTTCATAACTGCTGCCTCGCTCGTCGCGTCGTAGGGGATGGGGATGGGAATGGGATGGATCGGGGGTGATTGGGTGGAACGGTGTGAAAGGGGCGAAAAGTGTGGTGATTTTTCAAAGATCAAGCTCCGGGACGATGGACCAAAATGCCTTGGAGCGCCAAGTGCACGATAATTGGGTATCCTCAGTCCTGGAAGAGTGCAAGACGAGAGACGAAGAGTTGTTTACTCCTCAGCGTTGAAGAGCTTCTCGTTCTCCACCTGGGCGGTCTCGAAAGCATCCTTGAAGGCGTTGGCGTCTACAACCATGGTTAGTACAAGCTTGATATCAAGTTGGGATAAAACTACTCACTCTCACTGTTGGCGAAACGGATGGCCAGGGTTTGAGCCTCGGGCTCGCCCTCGGAGACATCGGCGGCGGCGTTCCAGACCCAGCTGCGGTCACTGCCGACGTTGGCGCTCAGCTTCATGTCGGGGACGACTGGAAAATAACACATTAGCACTACATCTTCTCTTTGGAAATTATGACAGGGGAGAGATCTCACTGTAGTGGTTGGCGCAGACCTTGAGGGTCTTATCGCGGCGCATGACGAGGCGAGTCTTCTGGTTCTCCTTGTGCTTCAACAGGCGGACGTCACCGGTACCACGCTCCTTCCACTCCTTAGACTCGCGGTCGAACTTGAAGAGCTTGGCGCGCATCTTGAAAGTCTGCTCCTCAAGCTCCTCGTTGGTCTTGGTTTCAACCTTCTCGGTCAGGCGAATAACGGGCTCGAAGTGGACGTCGGCGGACTCCTCGACTTCATCCTGCATTGAAATACTATGGTCAGTATATGTGCGGAGCTAAAATAGTCATTGGCACTGGCATAGAACGGCTTCGTTGCGTTGACCCCACTATCTGGAGAAAGGGGCACAAGACCCCGCTCCCATCATAGACGCGACCAACAACAACCGTCTATATCCCCGGCATCAGATGTGTCAAACTCACCTCATCATTGGCCTTCTGGGCCTTAGAAGAACCGGAGGGCTCATCAGTAGGCTCCTCGGCCTCCTCCTTCTTTTCCTTCTTGGGACCGCCACCGAACATGGAGAACATGCTGTCAGAGGTCTTCACGGCGGCATCCTTGGCAGTGTCGGCGGCCTTCTCCGCGGTCTCAGTGGCAGTCTCAGCGACAGCCTCAGTGGTAGACTTCTCACCCTCGCCGGTGGCGGCGGTGGTCTCCTCAGGCTTGGTCTCGGAGGCAGAGATGGCGGGGTCAGGCTTAGTCTCGGTGATGTCAGACATGATGGCGAGGGGTTGGAGGGGATCGGTTTAAAAGGTTAAAAAAGAGAGATGGCAGAGATCCACGGGAGATAGAGTGGAATTTCAGTAAGAGATAGTGTTTGTTGATCAGAGAAAGCGGCGATGAGGGGGGAAAAATTAATAGTTTGGGTCCCATGCCCGGCAGAACCCACCCACCGCCCTCGTCTGCCAATAGTGTGCTCCATGTAAGTGTGAACGAAATGCAACACACTTATCAAAGAAAAGAGAAGTGAATATTCTATCTCAGTCGGTACGTTTGTGTAAGACCAAAATTGGGATTCTGATTTAAATAAGAGATACCATTGCGCCGACTGAATAGTTCACGTGAAACCCATTCCCAGTACTTGCCACCCACCACCAAACCAGATCGCCATAAACAAAAACTAGTCCTCAGCCAACTCATTAATAGGAAAGAAAAAGAGCAAGTACAAAGTCATAAAGTAAGCTCATCATCGTTTCGACCCACGGGTTGAGCAATCCCCGGACTTGCCGGACCGGAGTCCCATAACATGTCGCGCACGCGATTGAGCCCGATCCAGCGCATTACATTTCCTAGCGTTGCGCACTCGATCCATCATACTGCGAAGGTCAAAGTTCGTTGCTGACTTGCCGATTCGCCTCCATGCATCATGAACAAGGCCCTTGGCTTCCTTGTTCACGCGACTAGATCGCATTTGTAGCACAGAAGAAACACTTCGGAATCGCTGAATAGTATTGCGAGTGAAGACCGCTGAAATCTGCTTCGAACGCGATAAAACGGCATCACGCGCATCCAGACTCCCACGGCGTAGCTCCTCGGCATCGCGGCGCAAGAGATGTGTCCTCTTCACCACATCTCCCACGATCACCTGCAAGTCGGTAGAGAGACGGCCGTATACCTCAGTCAGGCCGGTTTGAGCCGTTTGGATCTCCTTGGTGAATTGTGAAGAAATTCCCTGTGCCGCACGTTTCCAGTTTGCGATCTTCAGCCACGGGGTTCCGAAGTCAACAGCCATGGTTTGACTGATTGGCTGTCTTGACTTGGTTGTGATTGTCAAGTTGACTAACCCGTACGCATCCTCGCGGTTCAACTTCAGTGTGTAGACCCCATCAAACAGCTGTGACAGCTCGTATGTAAGAGGCCTGTTCTCTCTGTGGACATTCACATTGAATTGTGGTTTTTTCTTGGATGATGCAAACTTATGTGGGGGTTTGATGATAACATGGCAGTCCCCAACAACCTGTATCTCGAATTCGTTCGTCATTCCCGATGATTTTGCAGTAGAAATAGCTGGCACTGTGGTATCAGGGATTGAATTTCCGGAATAGGGCACATGCAATCCTCGCACAGAAGCTGGCGGCTGTGTTGAGATTGAGGTTTGCACCACGCGATCCAGGGTCAGAACAGAGGTGGGAGAGACATGGGAAGCCACTGGGAAGGATGCATTGGATAGCGCTGATCCGGCAAAGCATTGTGCTAGAAAGACGACCAGAACTCTAACAGCCGCATACCCAATAGAGATGGCAATGGCCGAAATGAGAGTCAAAGTAAGCAGACGCAGTGTGGGGGTCAGCTCTCGGGCCCGCGTGGCATAGGAAGGTGGGAGCCAATTGCCAGGATATTTCTCGAGATCCGCAAATACGTGCCTCTGGAGAGGCTTGGAAGTATCGGCAGTGACTTTATGTGCCTTCCTTGGATACAAGCTGACAAGAGAAGCTAGGTTTCGATTCAACTGACCGGGTGTGATGCTCTCGAAAGTCTTCAAATCGATAGGGTACCGTCGGAGGACTGCGGTCTCTCCGGAAACTGGATGACGGGACTCCAAACATGTATGTAGACTGTTGTGGTTAAGAGGGATCACCTCTCCGGCCATCTTCCAGAGTGGCTCCTCCGAAATCACCATCGCCGGGATTCCATGGCGTTCCAGGAACGCGTGGACAAGACGCTGGGTCTTGGCGACAGCTGCATCATCGAGGCCAGAGACAAAGAGAATTGCAACATCTGGTAGAGTCCAATCTGTTGCAGAGGTTACGTGATAGTCGGACCCATTCCAAGCCGAAGTGCAGACAGGACGATTTTTGAACTTGAGGTTGAGTGTATTGGGCCGGTCCGCGTGGGGCTCGGTTGTCGCTTCCAGACACTCGTCGACCACCAACTGGACATGGATCGGGAGAAGTTCTGCGAAGTTGGGAACAGCTCCGGCGCCAAATGAGGTTGGCACGACATGATACCGGGAAGATTCGGCCGAGCTGGGCTCTGAACCAGCACATGAGCTTGATACCAGAACATCGCCGATCTTGTCGAGAATAATGTTTCGGAATCCTGGTTGTCCGACATAGAGCACGCGGAACGGCTTATCCAGGTCGAGGCTCTGTTTCGTCATGGTCTGTTGAACCGTGGCCATAAGAATGGAGTCGGTTGAATTGTAGGGCAGCCGACTCTTCAGTTCTGAGGCTGCAGCACCTTCGAAAATGCGGATTGTATGCTTGAGCTCCACTCTCTCGATCTCGGGCCACTTCTCTGGTTCCACAAATTCGATCGAATCATTGGTGTGGGGAAAGGAGGGCTTCGTGGTCGTGGTGCTGTCATCGATCGTGGATCGTCTGGCGGCAAAGAGGGCAGGAAGCTCCTGGGAGGCGGATTCAGTGCACTGCACTTCATCCCTGTCTATCCCATCATCCTCTTGGTTCTCTTCATCCGGTGCCTCGGCCTCGCTACCGCTGTAGCGTTCATCGAGGCTTGCGACGTCATCAGGGCTGGCGTGGTCGATTAACGAGCCTGTATCGGTTTGTTCAGAGTGGCTGCCATCCTCTGAGCGTATGTCAGACACACTCAGAGTCGCCCAGCTATCACTCAGGGTTTTGGGTGAATGATCAGAAAGTTGATCTGACGTCATGTTGGTAGGCCGTGAACGGGACAACCACTCCTCGACAGAAGCTGTCAGGGGTGGAAGAGTCGGATATTGCAGACTCGATGCAGTCTGGGCACGGAGGAGCCGCCTATGAGGCGAGTCTGGATCGTCAGTCATTTCGTCGATGTAAGCTTCATAGAGCACACGGGGTGCGGCGGAAACAGGAGCCTAGGGATAGCCCGAGCAGTAGGAAGAAGGTGAAAAAAAAAGAGAAAAAAAAAAGCAGAGCTAGAAACAGATATAGAGATACGGAGGGAAATAGAAAAGGGAGGTCGGAAGATACTGGGAGTGCTAGGCAGAGATTCAGAAGCCCAAATAGAGTGATAAGGTGGGTCTGCGGGGAGCCGGATGTCAGGATGGATCAGGTGCGTTTCTGACTTGGGGGAAGGGGAAGTAAGGGCATACCTAAAGGTTTGAAACTGTTGGAAGGTCAAAGAGTAAGGAGACACAGTAATGAAGATGAAGCTGAGGCATAAAAGAGAACTGAAACGTGGGAAGTCCACGGGTTGATGAAGGAGATGATAAGCAATGGATGACCCAAAGTGACAGTGATGGCGGGGTAGTACAAGGTACCTGGGTGTTGTATGGTGGTGCCTGCGGTGATGGCGGTACCAGGTACCAGAACACTTTGACACCTGACTTGTCCCTTTGTTTGGCTTCTCTCTCTCGACGTACTTGAACTCCAAACTCCAAAATAAAGAAAGTACCTGGTCTCCTAAACCTATCATATTTTCATATTCCATAATTCTTTTGCTAGAGAGCTATTCTTGTATACTTGTATGTTGTACGTATTCTATACTTGATAAGGTAGAGCTCCACTATGCCCCACCATGATCGCCTTAAAGCCGAACGTTTACATCGTCTATGTATACAGTCAAGAGTCCACACTGAAATGAAGCACGATTGTAAAAACGCTACCTAGGATTGACCTTGCTTTAGTCACTCAATCTGAGCTACTCTCTAAAAGCAATGCCATGTCATCCCGAACGGCATCCCGCTCAGCAAGATCCATCGGCGTATGACCCGAAGAATCCCTGCACACAGGATCCGCCCGCTTCTTACACGGAACCCGAACGAGCATTATCACACATATGAGCAGCGGATTGTTGACACTAGAGTACCCGTGTACATCGTCTCAAGATCAACGCCAAGTTTCAACAGAAAGTGAACTTTGGTTTCATTGGCCTGGATAGCAATGTGCGAAGTACTAAGGCCCGAATTAACCATAGACATTAGTATCGACTGAGTCAGTCTGGATATCTGGACACCCGTTCCCACGCGTTGGACGATTCGATAATATTCGGCTAGGGCTGCTTCGAGTCATGGGGTTTGATGGAGCCTTTAGCAAGAAGTCGACTCGCTGCTATACTTGCTCCGAAAAAAAAAAAGGTGTACAAGCTTCCGGGAAAGCGGGAGTATAAATGGCAAGGAAAGGAAAGTAAAAAGAAAAGCAAATCTTTAGATGTTAGACATAACTGCTATAAAGTTCGACGGGGTCCCATATATCATGGTACAATGGCAACCAGAATAATAAGAACTAAAACAGAGCCATGAGAATCTAGTTGCTCTATAGTCGTAGGAACTCCTCTGCCAGAAATAGACAATTTTGGGGTATGGCAGCAGATGAATCTCTCTGAAATATCTTCTAGGCACCACCGGCTGCCGCTTCCATAAACAGTTTCTCACGCTAGATAAAAGGTCGTCAGTGCTACTTGTGGTAATATCATGACGGACAGAACCCACCTTCAGGAACAGCGAGAGGAGGACACCGAGCGCACCGGCAACGATTAGGAGAACATATCTAGAAAGGAAAGATTAGCAATCGAGTGAGTCACTAGGCGCTGCTGACCAATAAGTTGTTCAAGCAAAGAAGAGAGACCTACACATCATCAATGGCCGAAACAATAATATCAAGAGCTGCGGCCTGCTGCGGCTCCGTCAGGGTCTTAAAAAACCCACTAGACATTCCCGTGATGGAGTTCTTGACATCGGCAGGATTAGCATCTGGAAGCAACTGTAGAAGTTCCTCTGTTGCCTTATTGACGAAGATAGCACCGGCAATACCCAAGGCCAAGACAATGCCCCCTAGTTGGGCTGTTTTATTGAACATTAGTTAAAGGTAAAGAAGGAATGGATGAACTGGGGTTCACTTACAAACCATCATGAATCCCAAGGCCCATGGGATCTCAGCTTTCGGCACCTTTGCCTGCACCACACTGTAACCTGCCTGGTTGTAGGCACCAACCCCCAACGCCATCAGAGCCGTGTATCCATAGATCGCGCTGGCGGATGTGTCGGCTTTGACGCGGTCTAATTTGAGTCTCAATTAGCATAAAGTTTATGCACGCCGCGAATTTTCAACGGGGATAAGGGCTAATTTTAGGAAACGTACACATTAACACAGCGGCAATGAGCTCAAAAAGAGCGCCGAAGAAATACCATGGAATATAGTAACCAAATCTGGACATCATGTGGCCGTTGGCGATGATTGTGAAGATAAGGACCAACACGAAAGGCAGAAGACGCAATGACGTCTTGACGGCCGTATCGCCCTGTGACAGTGTTAGCTCTCTTATAACTTCTGCAAGTATATTGAAATGGTTATCCTGACCTGTGTGAACTGGAAAAACAATGGGATGTAATAAACCGCAATAAACAGCCCACTGCTGGCACTCGCTGGATAGAGGGTATGAGTTAGTAGAGCAAAACAAAGGAAATTCATGGCCGGGCCTGACTCACTGTTAAGAATAAACAAAAGCAGAAGGGACCGTCTCTTGAGGAAGTGAATTGGGAACAGTCGGGTTTGCTCATTGCAAAATATAAAGAAGGTCTGCTGTACCCCAAACACGATGAAGAGCACCCCTGACACTACAAAGAGCGCAATTGACTGGCCGTTGCCCCATTGCCATTCCACACCTCCAAAGTCAATGCCCATGATCAGTGTTGTTAAGGCGCCAATAAAAAGGACGCTGCCGACCCAGTCGATATTCATTACCTTTTCCTTAGAGGTGGCATTTGGGAGGGGCTCGAACGAAGGTAGAAGAAGGACATACACCGGAGCGAAGACTGCTCCAATCACAAGGTTGATGTAGAAGGCCTAGGTATAGTTAGTGAAGTATAATTTCTTTTTTCCAAAGTTGTCGAGAACATACCCAACGCCAAGTGGCGGCACTTTCAGCGAATGCGCCTCCAATGGCCGGACCTGTGACTGTTCCGATACCCCATGAGACAGCACTATACAAAATGGAAGATAATCAGTAGGTATATTGAGCCAAAGGGCAGGTTACGTACGTCAATCCAATATAGAAAGGACGCTCAGACACCGTCGTGTTGACGGACAACTGCGTCAAGACGCCGAAGTACATGCCACTTCCCTGCGAACCTCGTGAGTATTTAGGGTTGCAAGAACTAATTAGAGCAACATTCACTTACTCCAGCACCAGCCATTGCTCTACCAATGATCATAGCATTCATGTTTGGAGCACCTCCACACAGAGCAGAGCCTGCCATAAACAGGATGACGCACTATACAAAGGTCAGAGATGTTCTATCTCGCATGGGATAACCAGAGCTCATCAACTTACCCCAATATAAAGCCATTTAGCATTGTAAGTCGCGTAGACCTTCGACCAAGGAAGCACTGTTGCAGACGAGCAAAGAGTAAATCTGCAAAGAGAATAGACCGGTGAGAAACATTCTATATGTTAATCCGAATATAATAGGAGGATAGGAGTCCTACCCGACAGAGAGCCATGAGATCCGACCAGCTTCATTGTATTGCGCTACAATAGCCTGATGATTCGGACTTTAGCGTTAGGTACTCGTTATTGTAATGAGAAAGTACTGACCGGTTGAATATTAGCCACAACAGTATTGTCGAGAGCGAAGAGCATATGACTGGACAAGATAGCAATCACAACCAAAATCCACTGGTTTTTTTAATATTAGCTATGAAAGCAAACTCCGATCGATTTAACGGACCTTGAACCCGGTAATGGCTCTCACTTCCTCTTTCATCTCCTCCGTACCAGAAGACTCGGCGTGCTTCATGCTGAACTGGGACATGATAGGGCTGAGGGTGTCGGCCTTAACAAGAGCGTGCTTAGTCCCCGACCCACCACCATCTCCTTTGAGGTGTTCAGTCATTGCAATTGGTCGTGCAGAGTTATGTGACTCAATCGATGCTGTTCTGCAGAGAAAGATTGCGAGAGAGATACATATGGAGGTTCTCTAGACTATTGGATACGGTCGCCTTTTATAGAAGAATTCTATTGACCTGGACATGATCTTCCTAATTGAAGCCATGACTAAAGCTATGCGTAAATAACATGGGATGAAAGTAGACCTGGAATTTACAATCTGGGATGACGATGGGATACCGCTCAACCAACCAGCGGCTAGAACGTGATTCCTTTGGGATACCGAATGCTAATTTCTGTCAAGCAAACGAATTCGCAGCCATGATGGGATGCCTCTGGGATAGCGACGGAATATTGTACCTGAACAATGCAGGGCATCCCATTTGGATTACCGCTACCCCAGAGATGGAAATAATTCTTCAAGGCGCAAAAGTGAGGTGGCTCTAGTTTAGATATCTACATATGTTGAGAATTGGCAAAATACACCATTGAAATACACGGTTGAGGAAAATTGGATATATTTGATATTTAGCCTTTCGATCTCAGGAGGAAACACATATCTACTGCCATTAATGACCAACTTTAAGTGAAAGACGTATGTATATGCACGACGCCCTTGCAATTGAAATATCGTTATATCCACTGAAACTGTTGATCATGAGGCTGCAACACTCGCGCAGTCTGAGAAATCCACTTATCTTCAATGTTATCATTGGCATACGCGGCTTCGCTTCCTGCAATTTTCACGGCCAAGTCCGAAGTAGCATGCCAGAGCTCATCACTGTCAGGCACAGCAAATTGCAGGTCTGTCAGGGAAAGAAGACTTCCACCCGGTGATCGTGGTCCACGCCGAGGGCTAGAGCTGGGCGCAGCTTCCAAGAGTCTAGTGTCGTATACCTGGGCATGCCTGCATACCCTGTACAAGGACAAGTTAAAACGCTTGACTTCCTCGATACCAAGCCAGACGAAAACATCGGGATCAATTCCTTGTTTGAATTGGGCCAGTATTGAGGGATAGAAGAACATGCGTCGCTTCAGACAGCTGTGCACGAGAGAAACGAGAAGCTGAGAGGGGATCTCGGGGAGAACTTGAGTCAATTGCAGATCTGACGGGTCGTGGTTTTGGAGAAGGGAGAAGATGAGGTGTAACAAGATTCCTTGGTATGTTGCCATTGGCCAGGGTGCGGGACCAGATGAGGATATTTCATGATGTTGCGAGTGTGGCTTGGCATGGTGATTCGATACGGCCCATTTTCCCTAGGTGTATATTTAACAACAAGAAGGAAAATGTGGAGAGATAGAAGAAGAGGCTGAACTAACTCTTTGCTCGTATATCGACGACGTCAGTCTTTTGTGCAGGTCTTTCGCAGTCTGTTGCGTATTGATTTCCATCATTGCCCATGAGCCCATCATGACCACTGATTGAACAAGGAAGGGTGGTTCATTATCAGGATCGAATGTCGCTGGGTGCAAAAATGGCCATTTTGGGTGAAATTTGTCGAAATAAGCCTGGATAAATGGCGCAGCTCTACATGGGCTATTTTCAATACTTTCCGAGTGCTGGATAAGACCCCCTGTTTGTGCCGGAGGAGAACGAAACGAATATGGATAGTCCTGTTCTACTGAAGGTATAGGGCTTGTGCGGGGATTTCGAGACCTGCTTTGCACTAATGCCTGACTTCGTGAGTTTTGGGTATAAGAACATTCAATCCCTCGCTGAAAGCACACGCCGCAGGGAGACTGTCCATCGCATCTCGACCGTCGTAAGCGACAATAGGTACAAGCTTGAATCGCCCGGGAGTATTGTAGCTCTCTGGTTTTATGTTGAGTACGGACATGTTGCCGCAGCGTGTCATTCCTGGCGAACACGCGATCACAGAAGGAGCATTCGAAGCACTTTGTTTGGAAGTGGCTGTTGGCATGTCGGGTCAGATGTTCCTTCCGTCGATAGCTTAGGCCACACCCGGGAACGTGACATTGGAAAGGGGTCATCGAAATTCCGACGGATAGAGCGACGGGTTGAACAGAATACCTAAGTCGGAGGCTGAGTAACCTTAAACGTGATCATAAGCAGATATATTGGAGGTATAGACTGGGATCCCGATAGTGAAGATTTGGGATA
The DNA here is from genome assembly GCF_028828025.1 of Penicillium rubens. NCBI lineage: Eukaryota > Fungi > Ascomycota > Eurotiomycetes > Eurotiales > Aspergillaceae > Penicillium > Penicillium rubens. The sequence goes on along the minus strand of NW_026890601.1, from coordinate 2,616,515 downwards.
GCGATGGGATATGGGATAGCGATGGGATAGCGATGGGATAGCGATGGGATAGCGATGGGATAGCGATGGGATAGCGATGGGATAGCGGTGGGATAGCGGTGGGATAGGCGGGAGGTGGGGCAATGGTGGAGCACCGGGACCATCACGTACCATCACGACAATGTAAAGCATCGAATAACCAACTTAGACATTTCTGTAATTCTCTGTCCAATTCACGTAGTTGTCTGTCCTTGCCCCATTGTTTCAGGTCAAAAGTACCCTCCCGAAGCTCATCCTGTGGACCATTCCACATAAAAGTAACTCCCTCGATGGTTTTCTCGGTGCTACCATCATCATTCAGAACGTTAATCAAGCAAGCTTGAAGATGATATTTATCCGTTTCGTAGGCGGCAAGTCGATCAAGTTGCGTCGGCGATAAGAGGCCACACACCATTCCATCGACTGGATTAAGTGGTTTATCGAGGAGAGCAGGGTATGGGCCCCAAAGTTTGATTTCGTAACCAACAATCCTAGCAGGGCGCATCATAGGTGGTGATTTTGACGATCCTAAGACTTTGGATAATATATCTGGATCCATCAATGTCCCGTAGAAGAAGCAATATTCGTCTCGGATAGGGTCTTGAGGCCAGGAATTCTCAGCAGAATTGTCAGATAAGGGCAACAACGACGGCCTTGGCGGGTCTGCTAAGGCGTTGTAGCGAATGAACTTGCGGGCCATAGGAGACGGCCGGGTGTTGCGCATTGTGTCAACGAAGATTTCGACGGAGCGAGGATCAAGGACAGCGAATGATGATGATAGTGCCTTGGCGGGGGAGGGGAAAGAAGGAGATTGGTGGAGTGTTGCTAGTACACCTTGGGACCCATCCCATCCGCAGCCACGGTAGGTAGGTACCTAGGTAGGTAACTCGTAAGAGTACGTCATCCCAGTACGCCCCGTCGCTGTCTCGTTTAGGATCGGTCGAAGTACAACTATCAACGGTCTAGGTCACAAGCGCAAGACCGAGCCCTGGCATGAGGTCGATCCGAGATTGGAAAAGGCACGTCTAGAACGCAGATGTCTCGACCCAGATGAACACACTCTGGATCCCGAGCCCAGCTCCAACAAACTCTTTATGTCGCAGCTCATAAAACATGACTCGGAAGAAACTGGATATTGGTTCTCGGCCAAGGGGAGTGTATACGAGGCGATCGCATTCATGCATAGGCATCCAGGAGGAGATAGTATGATTGCGTTGTGCAGTGGTCAAAATGTTACCGACAGCTTGAAGGCAGTCGGTCATTTCACGAATGCTTCGATCCGAAATAAAATGGAAAGCTATCGGATAGGGACGCTGGAAAATCCGAAATTCGCCTCCTCGCATGCAGAAGAGGTTTACATGGCCGCCGTTGACCTTGGTCAAAAGGCAGCTGAAATGGAAAACGTGCAGCGGGGGAATTTCCAGTTGTTGAATGGGAAACTTACCATTCTGGACGAACCGGAGACTCTCACTGAAAAGAATAGGCTTCGGGATGAGCATGTGCCAGTTTTGGCGACGCTTTTGGGCTCCCTGCTCGATAGTATTGCCAAGTTGGATATGAAGCTTGATCTGAGTGATATTCGTGCGCAAGTGGTCGGCCTTGGTGTGCCAGAGACAGGCCTAGGCACTGCAACTTGTATCTTGGACTATGAAATGGCGCTAGACATGCTGCACAAGGACTTGAGTCGGTCGACTGAAGTAAAAGAGCTTGCTGCAATGGTGCTTGGGACTTTCAAGACCATGGATTCATATATTCTGAGCAAAGTCGGCCTGAACCTATTGTGGGCACATTAAGTAGAGTAGCAAGTCAATTGATAGTCCTTGGGAAATGAATTCTTGTCTATTGTTGCAGGATATAGAAGTGATGAACTTGACGATGCTTTCATACTCTCTGCTTTTTTTTATTGTTAAGTCTTTTGGCGAGACGAACATCACTGATCAGATACCCTCTAAATTACGCTCTGTGGCTGGATACCAATAGTATAATACGAATTCATTGTGTAGCAGTCCTACCGGCAATTCAACTACTTGGATTCGGCTGCAGATGTGTACCGTATTAGGTGTGCTTTTAGTGGCGATCTGAGACGGCTACTTGAGGTCTATAGACAGTTCAACTTGGTTATGCTTCCGTCTACTAATTGAAGACGAAAGAGCTATGTAGATTGGCAGTGTAATTCTGATGGCCCTCTTAAGAAGATTCGAGGCCACGAGCTTGCAACGGAGAAAGGACCATAAGGGACTTGCGTACTGTCAACCGAAACCTTGAGCACAAGATACCCCTTGAGGTAATACGTAGTAATGAACTTACAAGCTATGACTAGCACAGCTACCTACATATGTAGGTAAAATGTACATCTTTTAATATTCAGGCCATAGTAAAATCCGAAGAAATAAAGTGCATTATACTGATATCATTCTTCACGTAATTGACCTGGTGATTATCCCATACTCTATAGACAACCATGCTCGATCTGGTATTTGCGAGGGTCAAGGGTGGGCAATGCGAGAAAACAATCCGTGGATGTATGCCACGGATTCAAGGATGGGTGAGGAGAGAGAGGAAAGGTATGTACATTTCATGAATGCATGCTGGAAGACAACCACAAAAACTGCGCAGACGGGGACGGGAAGGGGAAAAAAGCAGCTGGGGGAGAAGTGGCCGATTGGGAAGGTGACAATAAAGGGGGGAAGAGACGTCAAAGTAGACGGCGGGAGGTGCTTTGGGGTTTGCTCCCAGCCCCCGGATCAATGGTCTCCTACCACCGAGAGGAAAGCTGTGCTCCTGGTAGAACAGAGGATATAGCGAAGGAACGTAGAGAAAACATTGGATATAAGGGTTGTCAAGACCATCCGACATGGCCCCGGAATCCCACAAGGTACGGTACCAATGTTCCACTGCCGACGATGCACATGTTCTCTTCCAAATGCAACCAAGAGACGGATCACAACAGCCAGACTCAGTGGCACAACATGCTTCATGTATGTGTCAACAGTGATGATGAAAATGGTGACACCATCTTCTGATTTAAAAAAAAAATTGCAGATCCGCCGAACGCCGCCCAGAAAGGAAACCCCATGACCAACATAACATGCAGGCTGAAGCTGGAAACTCAAGGGCGAACCCAAGAGATGCACACAGCCGAATAAAAAGACAGGGGGGAAGGAGACGCAGGGAGATGTGGCGAGCATTGGGCATTACGGCTTCAGCGTCAAGATCTATGGCGAGGCCCAGCCACCTGCCACATCCACCCATTCATTGAGACAGCTACCTTGCTTGCCCTCAACATCGACAATGTCAGTGTCGCAGCGGCATCGGCAACCCACACCGTTCTCCTTGACCGGGTCAGGGTTCGCCCAGTACTCGTCTTCCTCGATCCGTTTCTTCTCGTCATCGGTAGTCATCTCGAGGTAAGGAATACGGGCAAGTTGGCGGGCTGGGGCGTTGGCGGGACAATGCTGAATGGTAGTGTGGCGGTAGCCAAAGTCACGGAAGTAATGAATATCGCTAGGGGCGAGGAGAGCACCGGCAGCGAGGGAGTGAATAGGAGCATCACCCCACTAGTACGGTCAGTAAAGATCCCCTGGCAGAGTTCAAAGACAGAATATAACATACCCGCTCATTCCAAAATCCTCCACTTCTGTCCATCATAGTGAAGAAGTCTTCATACTCCTTGCTGCGGAACCAATCCAGACGGGCAATCTCGAAGTTGCTCCAGAAATGGCACATGTTGTAGCTCTCGCCTTCCATGGCCTCTGGGTCCACGTCCTTCAGGTTGTTGTCACCGGGGTCGGTCTGCAGGATTTCATCTGGCAGTTTGTCCTGCTTGTTCTCTTCGGGGGTTTCTGGTTGCGCTGGCTGCTCCAGGAACATCTCCCATAGACCCTTGGACTTGAGGTTGTTTTTGCGCTTGTAAGCAGCCGCATACCGGAAGATGTTGGGGACAGTCTCGCGAAGCTCTTTCACTGCAATTGTGAAGCCGTAGGTCTTGTTTGCCTCGGCCATCTTGAGGAATGGATCACTAGTAACAAGTCAGCAGATTGACCAGAAAAATATGCAACAGTGGGTATCTTACTAGGTGATGTCGCAGAAGTATTTGATCTCGGGCTCCAAACGCCAGTACCACTCGTACTTCATCAGAAGAGGGTGCTTGTAGAAGTGTCTATCGCAGAGTTAGCTTTATAATCCAAGCCTCCCAATTCGCTATTGAAGACTGACCCTGAGTAGAACCGACACATGTGGTGGTAGCTTTCCATTCCACCGTACATGATGGCAGCGTCACCCTGCTTCCTGATGCCCTCTTTGGCAACCTCATGGTCAACCCAATCAGGGAATCCCCACATAGTGTTGTCAATCTTGCCAAATTCGACTTCCGCGCTGGTGTAGTTCTTGACCGTTGCCTTGAACTCCTCGTCGAAGTCGCCATCGTTGAGGAACACATAGGGGTAGTGCCACCACCGGTTGAAATGTCTCTCAATGGACTTGAGCGATTCGATCACACCATCCAACTCCTTATTTCTAGCAAGGACGACGAAGGCGGCATTGGCGCGGGGAGCCTTTGCAATTTCCTCGGGCTCAATAGGCATACAGCCCGTAGCAAAGACTTTATCATGTTTTTCGCTGATTTTTCTGTAAAACGCGCAAGGTTAGCTATCGCACACACGACCACCGATTGACATGGGAAGACGAACCGGATAGAAGGCGGAGTGCCCGCTGGAATTAGGATCCCCCCGGGAGAGGTAGGATGTCGGACAAAGAGGAGCAGAATAAACACAATTACAAGACATGGAAATAGTAAAACAAGACCCAGCGGTATAGAAATAGATGAGTTGCCCTTTAGGCGAATCCTCCGTCGAAAAAAGGCGAATCTAGGATGGAGGCGGCCCTTCTCGTTTGGAGCATCTTCCAACGGCAGACTCGGCGCACTAGGCAGCCTCTTCGTGATGCGTTGGATGAAGCTCATCGGTGCGATTGTCGTGAGACCACACGAAGAACGGTAGAGGTCAGCTGTCAGGCCGAAGCGACAGCACGGGGGCCGTTAGGGAGATAGCGGAGAAATTGTGTCGGGGGTGTGATCAGAGGAGAATTGCTTCTTGAACGGGAAGAAAGGAGGTGAGCACACGACCAAACCGTATTCAGACCTTATGGGATCACGGGAAGATCCGAAAGTCGAAAGATCTTTGAGAAGTGAAAAAGAAAATGACAGCAAAACGAGTGGCCGGAGGAATGCCTCCTTTTGTCCCCCAACTTTCTCAGTCCTGTAGATAGATGAGTGCGTCGGGAGAAACGCAAGCAACTGTGAACAGCAAGGCACACAGAGAGATCGGGGACATCAAAACAGGATGAGGGTGATGGGGAAGAGGGAAGAATGGGGGATTGGAAGATGGGATGGGTTCCAAGAGGTTGCTTGCGCCTCCCTGGTCTTGGCGAAGTCTGGTGGCCTCTCAGTTGTCACCCTGAGACGGTTATTTTACCCCTGGGTTACTGTGGAGTGGCGCTATAACCAGTATTGTATGGTATTTTAATTGTAATCTTTACTTTTTGTGCGAATTGTACTCCGTACTGGCCTCTTTGCTTCTAACATTTCAAAATGTTTTGGCCTCGTTTGCCTCTTGTTCTTTACATATTCCCTTTTGAGGTTTACGTGGAGTTGATGTTCTCTTACATCCCCGGGTCTCCTTTGTTCTTTCAGAATCTGATTGGCCTCTCATGGCATGGTCTAGCCAAGTGATTCTAAACGGTAGTACTACTAGTTAGTACCACTTGTACTCCGTACTAGCCCCAAACGAAGAAAGCTTCTGTATGCTTCTGTGTGATCATTTTGATCCCGTCTGCTGGGACTATGCTTGTGCTTGTGTACTTTGTACTTTGTACAAACTCTTGTACCTGGTTAAAGAAAAACATCCCATGATACTCTGTACAGTTTATTGTACATAGCCCACTTGATCCACCATCGGCCCTATGGGGCAATGACACATAGAAATATACGCCATTGGCAATGACTACGGCCATGGATACTTGGGGTTTCTGGAATGTATCAGTTGTTCAAAATCTTTCACATCATTCCACGGTTGATCCGGGATAACTTCAAACCCCAGAGCCCTCCTGAGACGACTTGTCTCACCTGGTTCAATGTACCGGAGTACGGAGTAGCCAATACAATCTGTAGAATTAGCGCATGACGATCGAGGGTCCAAACTTTTTCAGGCCGTTAGGCCCGAAAGTAGTGTCTGTAATAATTGTTGAGGGCGTCTGACCCTGTCATCCGTTCGCATTCAGCCTCTTATAATGTGTCTATTATTGCATCGCTTAAGTACCCAGTACATGACATTTCATGCTGGCAAGGGCATGAAGGGAGGTACTGTATACATCCAGATATGTATGTACCGTCCTTCGTTCAGGATGCCGATCTTGTAAGATCTGCACGTTTTGTAAAATACGGTTATTGTATGTAATTCTGTTTTCAATCTAAATCAAATTGCAAATTTAATTATCCTCTTATGGGTCTCCAAGGTCTGGACCCTGGGACGGGTTGATTTTCATATTGAACACCATTGCTACATACATGTATGTACCTATATTGTTCTCGGTATCTATGTTGTATAGTTGTATACGAGTGAGTCTGTTATTTTCATCCTTCTCCTATATCACTTCCGAATCATTATGTATCTAAATCCAGGGTACCTAGTGCTTCCAACCTATGTAGTAGGGTACATAATGTAGTACATAGGACTACGTATACAAAGTCCTATTATTGCTCGTGTGCATGGTTACTCGAAGGAAACGGATTTCCAGAACATACTTGAGCACAATATATCGTTGCACATCAAAGTCATATAATTTCCCATGCACATTGTAGATCCTAACTTGTTGAGAAGCCAAAGGGTCAGAAGGCTTGGTTCCGGCCAAGATCATCCGTCATCCCATCATCACACTCCCGCATAACTATATGGAGTTATCACCGTGGGGTTCCCCCTATTTTTCATTTCTTCCCTTCTATCATACCTCAACATGAATACGACGAGGCCCTCATTTTCTGAGGGCAAAACCCCCGTGATCAAAGTCCCCGAATCTGGCCCATCTCATTTGCGAGGGCCTCGCAACAGTGGAAATTTCGATCCCTTTTCGCCAGTCAACGAGAATGGAAGCTTCGAATTCGATCGAGTCTTGAAGACAGGGAGAGTCTGTCGCCGAGTCAAACACAAACATGTCTTTCGCGCCTCATGGAAACCAGCCTACCTCGTCCTCCGACCGAATCTCCTTTCCGTATACAAGGACGAGGAAACCACCCGCCTCCGAGTCTCCATTTCCCTGTCTGAAGTGACCGCCGTCGCGCCCGTCAAGTCTCCGCGATCGACCCGGCGCCATGTTTTCGGTGTCTTTACCCCATCCACGAATTACCGCTTCGAAGCCCTGAGCGAACGCGATGCTGAGGACTGGATCGATCGCATTCGCGCCGAGACCCCGGGCGACGAGGACGAGCAAGCCTTTCTGGCTTTGACCAGGAAGCGCGAACCCCCCGCCATCCATAAACAGCTCGTTGACGAGACCACCGATCACTCCGAGTTAGATCACACTGGTCGCGCCAGCTCTCCCGAACCACGCCATCCCCTGTCCCCACGCAGCAAAAATACCCAGAGACTCCCTTACATCCAAGATTACTCCGGCAACGAAATGACCTCATATTCAGAGTTCTCCGATGGACCTGGGCCAGCACGCAACACTCACCTACGATCTATGCCCTCTATCCATTCACTGTCCGTTTCAGCACCAGAGGATAAACTAGCACCGCGGCCGTCAGCATCTCTGCCCCGAGAGACCGCCAAACAAACAGACCTGGGCATCCTGCGTGACCCGGAGCGGGTCATCTGTCAGGGGTACCTGCAGGGGCTGCGCATCCAGGGGACCGTGCGCCAGTGGAAACGACTCTGGATTGTGCTTCGGCCAAAGAGTCTAGCCTTCTACAAGGATGAAGCGGAGTACGCTGCCATCAAGATCATCCCCATGTCTCAAGTATTTGATGCCGCAGAAGTGGATCCTTTATCGAGATCAAAGACGTTCTGCATGCAGATCATCGCCGAAGAAAAGACCTATCGACTTTGCGCTCCAGACGAAGAGTCCCTCGCGCGCTGGCTGGGCTCACTGAAGAGCATTCTCGCTGCGCGCAGGAGATTGGATCCCGGTCTGGGCACTTCTGTATAATGCCCCTCGCTCTACGGAGTAGAGCCTGTTTTATTACCCTACCTATTCCCATTCCCTTCACTTCATTTTCCCTGCATCACAGCGACCCTTTTTTCTTCATATCTTATCTTATCTTTTCTTTTCTTTCATATACCCAGGTTGGTGATCTCGGTTTGACTACTCATCCCGAGCTTCGGATTCTTTAAGGAACGGATTGGCGTTAGTACCTTCGTGCAATTCACTCGCGAAGGGGAGTTCTTTTCCATCAAGCTATTCAGCTTTTTTTCCCCTACCTTCCATTTCTCCAACACACTTATCTCTTGATTTCATTCATCGAGGCGATGCATTCTCATTAGGCATGCCTCTCACTGTCGAGTCTGACATTCTCCTTGTCTGTTGTCTGTCTTATTCCATTTCAGTGTCTATATTGAGCACCTATTATGTATCACATTACTTCAGGCCGTAGTCCCCTAGTGCATAATATATAATATGGATGAAAAACACTCCAAATTTCCTATGGGAAAGCCCTATTCCGTTCTCCTGTATCTGCCTGTGCGCTTGATATTGTTTAATTCGACGAAGCGCTGTCACTGTAGCTTGGTTCATACAATGGCTCGAGTACATATGCAATGCATGGTGCCAAGGAATGAAGACTAGCGCAGTGGCGCAACCTCTCGTGAGAAGCTTGATGGGTGCTCTAATGTTAGGTTATAATACCACCCGTAAGCGCCCAGGGAGACATTCATGCACACAGGTAATGATTCGCGACGGCGTCACGCTGGGCTATATATAGGTTATAACGGGGGTTCAACCTTCCTCCACCCCTTTCCCCTATACTGTTTGCTTCGCTGCGCTCATATCCTTTGGCAAAAAAAGAGCCTCAATAAGAAGCGAGGAAACCGAAATATACCAGTTCAACCTCGCCATTCATGCTTCACGCTTGCGGGGGACAATGGGCGAAGGAAGACCGCTCTATAAAAGATTATTTTGTTTGTTTTGGCTTCTCTGCCACGGTCATATCATATTCTTACTCCGCTCTTTCAGTGGCGTCGTCTTAAACTATAGGGATGTAGGATCGTAGCTAATACGGTGGCTTTGGAAATCAAAGACTCAAACTTGAGAGACGTGATGTCCATAGGAGTAGTGAACCAATGTATGTGGATATATATACCGAACATTGAAGTTACTATGAAGATACCACAATCCAAGTTTGGATTTGTAATTACTCGGGATGTTAAATTTAGCCAAGCCGCGCGTATATACCTACATACATAGGCAGGTATCCGTTGGCTTTAAGGCGTGACTATATATCATAAAGCTTATCACGGTCAAGCCAAGCTTTTTGACCGGCCTTGGCTGAAACCACTCAATCTCAAATGCGAGAGATCAGATTTGTGATTCCTTCTGAGCTGACCAGGGCTCAGCAAATCACCCATCTACAATTGGATGACAAGGTTTGCAGAGAGGTCGAGCGAAATGCAAGCGCGGAAGTAGAGTTAATGACAATGTCGATGAATGATTCTATACTCTATATTAGAGGTACCAGCCCTTTAGCTAGCGAAGGGTAGCCGGGGAAGCCACCAAAATTGTTATGTGAACAAGCTACAATGTGTAGCCATAAATACAAGACCTTCCTAAGGTCTTACTAACGCATTTCCTCTTCTTCAACAGGAATGCTGTTATACTCGCCGGAGAAGGACCTGCCTGCTCCATCACTAGTGGTGAGATCGTCCTGAGGCTTGCTCTCGTGTTGCACAACCAAGAACGACAAGAACACGATAGCTGCTCCAACCCAGTACAGAGGGCTGGAGTATTGTGACTGAAGGACCATCTGGCCAATCAAGGAAAGCGGGATGGTCATACTCAGCCCGACAGTCACGATAAGCGGCGTGGTAAGAAGCATGGCGTAAGCCCAAGCAATGTCAGAGACAAATGATGCGAACGCGTTACTCTGATGGGCGCGAGGTTAGTCAAATAATAATCAAAAGAGGGCCAGAGTCGTACCAGAATGATTGACCACACTCGCGACGTTTCGGGCATAGAGAAGGGCTCCATTCCAGTCCAATGCATGACGAAGAAACCGGGCCACAGGAAGATAATGTTGAAAAATCCAACCAGTCCAAAGAACAGGGGCATGTTTACCCGGGATTCATCGCCAACTTGCTTCTTCATCACGACGGTATAAAGACCGTACAGGATGGCGCTAAATGCCGCCATGGCATCGCCAAGAGCAATCTCCCCCGAGGATTTGTGTGGAAATGAACCCTCACTACTATCTGCACCCTCGCCTGCGTCTGGCTTGGAGAGATCTACACGCGAAATCAGGATAATGCCAATCAGAGAAGCCATGACACCCATGAATTTGCGCATAGTGAATTTCTCAACACGGAACAGGGCCCCGAAAACCATGGTCCATACACCTAGAAGAGTGAGGGTGAGTATACCAGATTTTGAACATATATAGATAGGGGAATCCGTACCACTGGTGGAAGTCAAAATGGTTGTGCTTCCGACTGTGGTGAATTGGAGGCACCCCATGGCGAAGTAATTTGCCTGGAAATCCCGTTAGTTCACTTGCAACATACAATCTAACATCGTGAGGTGTACGACATACAGTAAACTATGATAGGTTAGCCAGTTGATCATATATCCAATCAATATTGTATGCTTACCCAGAGAAGACAAAACTGAATACTGAGTTTAGCTGTTGCTTTGAGGCCTAGCTTTCCACCTGTAGCATCCTGTCTCTCCCGTGAAAATGGCCCACCCTCTTCATCGGAGCCGCTGCGCAGCATGCTCTCCTCTTCGGCCTTGGGGTCATGCGAATCCAAATGATTCAAGAAGCTTCTCAGCGAAGTAATCTGAGAGAGTTTCCCGTTGCGCCAAAGACCCCATGTGCGACGAGCGACAATAATAAGGAGGGGCATCATGAACATGGAGGTATTCGTATAAGTTACGAAGAAAGGTTTCGGGTAGGTTCTGTCGGCGAAGATGGTCTGGATAGCATTCGATGTAATTAGCCAAATGTTTGCAACAATATATATGTTCTGCGGTATGAGTTTTCAGCAAAGGGGCACACATACACTTCCAAGGAAATTCGACGTTGTCCATAGCACAACCACCACCAGGAGTAGTATGATTCCTAATGTTCGCCGCCCTATTCCCAGTGGCATCATACCGGGTCGCTCGCTTGTGGCCGAGCTCATGGTGCTATAGTTGCTTGTGAGAGGAGGTAAATCCGCGCGACTCGTCGAGGTGTACTCCGTAATACTGCCCAGGTGGTCAGGAACCTCGTGTCGCCGATGTCGCAATCGCTACGTTTGCAGCCGGGGATGCCGAGTTGGACGGAGTATCAGTCGGACTGCTGTCATCTGAAACGCAATGAGCGAAAATCTCCAGTGCAGGAGCAAACGAGTGTCACGAGACTTCCTGCCTAAAGATATGAAGAGAACACGGGGGCTATGCCAAGCATTCGCGAGATAAGGGTCCGGGTGGGGAGAAATGTACTCGCCGATATTAATTGATTGCGCTGTTATTTACTCCGTACATTTATGGTAGTAATTACCATGAGACACATGTGATAAGTGCACATGCCAGCAGTAAAGTGCCCTGGTGATGACGGGTCATCTGACGGTACTGGATTTACTTCGATAAAATATGCGCCTTCAACTGCCTATTACGGAAAAATGAAGGTATTGCATTAAGCCCAACAAAGACATTGTCCGCATAAAAAACCGAGGAAGGTTTGAGTAAGATGTTGCTCTCTCAGGCGAATTCCAAAATTGAAACAAAGACATCTACAAGACACCGGGGGAATGGCAAGGTCATCCAAAGCAAAACCCCGTGGTCTTCTCTACAGACTCAGGACCGGAGACCAACCAGATAGTAGTAGGAAAAAGGAAAGACAAAAGAAAATAGGTCGCTGGAACATCATGGGAATCGGAAGGGTATATCAACAGGCACATCCATCACGGTCATTGTCTAGATGGATGTTGATTGGATCGCTGAATTCACCGCTGAATTCCTCAGCCTCTTCCTGGGCAAGCGCACTCCGTGCGATAACTAAATAGTGATTAGCAACTTTGAAAGGGAACAGTTTTTGGGCAAGGCAGCTAGGCAGTGGAATTTAACTCACCTTCAAATGCCTGCTCGACGTTGACAGCTTCCTTGGCGCTGGTCTCGAAGTAGGGAATATTACCCTTCGACTGGCAGAAAGTCATGGCCCGTTTTGAGGAGATCATACGCTTGTTCTCCTCTACATCGATCTTGTTACCGATAACAACCTGCATATGACCATCAGCACGGACCAACATAACATTTTCGCCTGCTGCTGCGGCACACTAGATAAGGAAAAGGAATGCGGGAACGCCACTTACGAATGGGAAGCTCTCTGGGTCTCTCGGGCTTGCCTGGATCAAGAACTCATCCCGCCAGCTGTCGAGAGCCTCGAAACTCTTGGAGTTGTTCACATCGTAGACTAGGACGCAGCAGTCGGCTCCGCGGTAGAAGGCGACTCCCAAAGACTGGAACCGTTCTTGGCCTGCAGTATCCCAGATCTGACATCTTCGGGTCAGTTACTGCCCCACATCACGATTGTGCTAGGGTCATCAGCTCCTTACCTGCATTGTCACCAGTCGGTCGTCGACGAGAACTTCCTTTGTAAGGAAATCGGCTCCGATAGTGGCCTTGTAGCTTCCACTGAACTTCTTATTGACCTATTCATCTCAAAAAGTTGCGTGTTAGCGGTTATATGTATCCGTGAGCGATGGCGCTACGGCCGCAGAGCGCTGGTTGAGGGCGAGGTTGAACGGACATATTGGTTCATCAAACTTGTTTTTCCCACACCACTGTCACCAAGGATGATAACCTAAGTTTCCAAAAAGGCCAAAGTCAGCAAAGGCCCATTTTTTGAAGGTTTCAGAGCTCATCACAAGGAATAGGTGCGGAGATTGTACCTTGAGGAGGACCTTCTTCCTTGACGCCATGGCTGAGAATTAGCTTAGTAACCGAGTGTAAATGCTTGAGGGATAAACAAAAAAATCACTATTAAGCAAAGACCTATAATCAGTCTTCGTTAAGCCTTTATAGAACAGATAAAGACAAGTAAGTTGGAGAGTTGGGGTCGGGTTGCAGCCGAGTTCGATGATGCATGAGGAGAGGGCGGTGGAGCGGGCGGTGGACAATTGATAACGATTAGCACTGCATCTCGTTCCCGGAGCGGCAGCCAACTCCACTTCATCCCATTCAGGTACATCCCCATTTGCTTGGGAAGGCTTATGGCCCACTGGAGGGAGGAGTACTTGGCTGCCCTGACAGTCCGAGATCAACGAGAGAAAGCAAATACTAATCTGTATGATGCCTGTGAGTCTATCATCGATGCTCTTTGTTGAGCGATTGCGACTGACATCATTTACCAAATCTAGATACCCAGCTTGCAGATCGTACCAGCAAACTAGCAACACCAGCAAAATGCGCCAGTCCCGCAACAGCACAAGGTGAAGCTCAACCCACTATTCCATCCCCTATAGTGGCACCGCCCAGAAAGCAACGGTCGGCTGAGCCAGATTCTACCCCGACCGATCTTCTCAATGCCACCCGTGCAGACTTGTCCGAGGCACAGCGATCCCGCTCAGAATTACAAGATCGCTTGAACCGAGTGAATACAGAAGTGGAATTACTTCGCAAGAAGAGTTCGCGAGACGGTCGACAAATCAACAATTTGGAAAGCGAGAGGGCCCATCTAAAGCTACGACTGAAAGACAGAGATGCGGAGCTGAAAGGGAAGGCCAAGCTGCTAGAGGTAGGCTATTTTGATATTTATATAGGCTTTCCAATCACGCAAGGGTGGGTGAGGGAAAGTGGCTAACATGAATTATGTGCATTTCCGCAGGATTTCCAAGATGAACTGGCAACACTAAATCTTCAGCTGAATATGGCTGAAGAACGATCAACACGACTAAAGAAAGAGAACCAAGACTTGGTTGATCGTTGGATGGCCAGGATGGGTCAAGAAGCCGAGGCTATGAACGATGCATCAAAATATTCCTAACTAGTCGCAATACACGAGCAGGTGAAAGGGCCAGGTTGCTAGAATGGATTGGAGCATAGCTTCTGTGACATTTAGATCTTGAATTATGATGATACGTATGTAGTTAGCCACTTAGATGAATTGTGAAAAAGGTAAATACATGATCATGTTTTCCAATCAAATATTGCTGATCCTTCCACTAAGTCCCGGTTGCAATGCTGCCAACGGGGATTCCAATATGCTTGTGCACTCATTCCTTCTGTATATGGAAGAAGAACCAATCCGGACAGTGGAAGCGGTATAGATGCAGTTGAGCGTATCCTGGACTTCATGTCCTCGCTGGTAAAGATAGCATGAAGCGCAGATGTCCGCACTGACAGCGGGACCGAATCTTGGCCTCTTGCAGTTATGATACACCTAAAACATAATGCTATGAAAAAAATATTATGTAGAATTGGTGGAATTGTACGATAGTAAGCAGAAAGTCATCATTTACACTTCGCCATGTAGTGACCCTCATAGATCAGACATACGCAAAACCGCGTTTGATCTCCGCAGAGGCAAGGTCAATCCTAGCTGGTCTACGGTGTGATAATTGCTGGCATGCCCAATGGAATGTTTATACTCTGTAGTTCCGATCCGATATTGAGCAATGGCAAGGCTGAAGCTCCGCACCCTAAAGGCCTGATCTTGAAGAGACCATTCGTTTCGTACAGGTCAGATTGTTAAAAAAAAATGGTATCATACAAAAATTCATGGGAAAGTATATCCAAGAATGGACAATCTAATGTACAAAAGTGCCAAAAACGAAAAAAGTCTATGTGCCATGTCCATGCCAAGATACCAAGCCAAGTAGCCATTGAAGACTATGACATATTATCAATGAAGGCTCTCAGGCGAGAGCTGTCTTTAGTGGCAATGAAATATGTACCGCCAACGTCGGTCCAGCTCACGTTGTTCGACCAGTAATTCTTCTGCTGGACCTTGAGGAGATTGATCGGAGAGTTCAGGTTGCGAGATTGGATTTTGTGGCCAGCTGGAACAAAAGACTTGAGTGAGACAATTTTGCAGCCTTCTTTCATATCCAAAAAGTGGTTGATCAGCTCATTGTTCAGTTGCGGGGTGAAAGCCTGGTTGTTGATGAGCACCACATCAGCCCGCTTCAAGACATTGGTGATACTCTCCTGCTCAAGAAAGTCGCCTCGGACAAGATGAGTTTTGCCTGGGGCAATCCCCCACAGCCGGCATCGGGCCTTGAACTCGGATTGCTGCAAATCTGCCAAATCACATGCGTTTGACATCATCTCGCAACCCCAACTCTCACAGCCAACCTCGAGCGCCGCCTGAAGAACGACATTACCTACTCCCGAGCCAAGATCGACAAAGACCTGTCCCGATTTGAGCTTGGTTTCTTTGAAGATTGTGCTGATAAAGCGAGGGAGAAGTTCTCCGTAAACGTTGTCCGTGCCATTCTCGTATTGCCGGAGGGACTCCACTTGAGGGGATACCGTGCGCGAGTAAATTTGAGTGAGGATTCTTTCCACCCAAGGTAAACCAATACGCTGTGTCGCATCCAAATGCTTCGCAAGACTTCCGTTGCTCCTTAACCGCTGGATAGCTTTATTGTAATCGTCGACAGCTTCCCGAAATTGGGTCTCGGATGTCACAGCCAGGGCCCGGCGTAATCGGCGCTTGATCCCGGTCGTCTCGTTGTTGAATTGATCCGCCTCCTCACTAGGTATGTAATTCTCGGAGACTGTTTCGATTACCTGAACAATGTCGTCAATAGGTCGGAATTCGTCATTTTCGCGGGGAACCACGGAGTCATATCTGACCGAGCAAAAATTAGCACATCTGCAACCATAAATGAATAGGCTAATCAAACATACCTCTCCCGTTGCGAGGCACTGGGATATTGCAGGAGAATCTCTTTGGGCTTGCCCTCGGCACCGAAGGCGGGCTTGAACTTGCCGGCCTTCGGACCGGACGATATATCCGCGGCATGTATCATTTTAAACGGGCGAGATCCTTCTTCCGAAAAGGCCTTCACCGAGCGGAGACGCCGCTCCGGGTCGGGTTCAGCGCTGGCGCTGGTCCTCGCGCGTTTGTGAACTTCAGAGGAGGCCTCACTATCGCTCGCGTCATCATCGCTCGAGAGTCGTTGTTCGGGTGTCGGCCTTTTTCGAATGCGCGACGGAGTACTCAGTCGTTTTGCCGAGCGTGCTTCCAGGTCACTGGACACCGATCGAGATTTCAACGTCTGCGCCTTCCGGTTCCGCTCCGTCGAGGACGGGACTCGAGGTGACCGAGTCTCCGAGGGTTGTGTGACCGATCGTGTAGGAGCTGCAGGTCGAGTCTGCACAACCTTGCGAATTTGCGCCTTCTTTGGCTGTAGAGAGAAGGCCCCGGCCCCTCCTTTTTGAAGGTGGTCGAAAAAGCCCATGTGGATAGGGATAGATATAAACAAACTAATGCAGAAAGAAAATAATCTATGTAAGGTATGCAATAAAAACCAGTCAAATGAATGTAAGAAGTACAATGCAAGGTGGAAGATGTTGAAGAAAAGAAAAGAGAAGAAGGGCTTATCGATTAAGGCGCCACTCGGGGAAACCACGCGATCCCGCGTTCCTTGGCATTCCTTGGCGCTTTTGTCTATAGCCTCATGTCTTCTACTGTACCTAGCTGTCTACATGGGTCTACATGTTGTTAAATTCAAACATCATCAGACTGCCAACTTCTGGATTTTTGAAATATAATCTGAGATCGTACTTGTGGAAGAATGAACCCTGGGGTATCATAATTATTTTTGCTATGTAAATTGACTGATTCAAACATTTCAACTATGAACACACTCTCTATTTCTTGGACTTCTTCTTCGCCAGTCTCTTCTCCGCGCGAACATCCTTCTTCATACGAGCATCAACAATCTTGTACTTGCCCTTGACACCCTTAGGACGGCCAGAGATACCACGATTGGGACCCTTGGCAACCACAAGCTTGACTTCCTGCTTGGGCTTCTTCTTGGTTGCCCTGCTCATCAATCTCGCAATGGCACCGGCCTTGTCCCGCTCGCTGAGAGCATCGTCCTCTGCCAGAAGCGCTGACTTCTTGCGCAGTTTCTCCAATCTTTGAGCCGCCTTGTACTTCTTGCGTCCCTGGGCCTCCATCACCTTCTTGATCGGGCGTGCATTGATGGCACGCAACTTTTCTCTGATAGCGGCGGCGGCGGCCTTGGTAACGGGCCGGACAGGCTTGCTGTGCTTGCCCTCATCGTCAAGGAACCATTCGGGAAGGCCATCCACGTCGCGGAAGGCAAATCGGTTGAAGCCGTCGTCAACAATGTCGGTCGACTTCTTTTCTCCAGTAGCCATCGACTGCGCAAGGGCCATGGCTTCTGCGGTAATGATGTCGATGTCTGTAGGGGAGGAACAAATGTTAGCTAGAACTTCATTCATGTTTGGCATCAACTGCAACTTACCCAGCTGGCCATTTGCTTTCAGTGGATCTTTTCCTTCTGCCTCTGCCTCGCTCTCATCGGACTCGTCGACCCAGTCGGAGTTCTTCTTTTCGTTCTTCTTTTCGTTCTTCTTTGCGTCCTTATTGTTCTTTTTCTTGGGGGCAGGAGTCTCCTCCTCTTCCTCCTCATCTTCATCCATCGCAAAGATGTTGTCACTTTCTTCCTCTTCCTCCTCCGCCTCCTCTTCCTTTGCCTCTTCTTCTTCCTCCTCGCCCTCTTCTAGCCCTTGGAAGATATCTTGATCGAAGAACAAGGAGGCATTGTTTGAAAGCTTCTTAGCCTGAAGTGCTTGATCTGTAGTGGCAGTTTTATCATCATCCTCCTCGTCCTCATCACTGCTGCCTTTCTCCCTGTCAGAAAAGCCTTCCCATTCGTCAACCTCGTATTGCTTGCGTGTCTTCTTGGCACGCAATTTCGAGTCTTTGTCCTCCATGCGGCCAGTGTACTGCTCGTACATGTTGTCGAGCTCCCTTTCGAGGCGGTCTTCCTCGTCGTCGCTCTCTTCGGTTTCAGACTCATCTTCGTCTTCACTTTCGCTCTCGGCGGGAAGATCACGAGCATTGACAACCGCGTCTCTCTTATTCTCTCGGTCAATGCGTCTCAGAGTGAACGTGGAGTCTTCGCCTCCCATACCAAGCTGCTCCATACCAATGTCTGTGGGGGTGGTCATGTTCATCTGCATTCGGATGATATCCTTGCGCTTCTTTTCATTCTCCTTGCGTCTTTCCTTCTTGCCCTTGGCGGTCTGCTGCTCTCTCATGCGGATCAAATCTTCCTGGATCTGCAGTTCTTCGTCCATAGGGGCCACCTCGGCCACTTCCTCTGCCTCGCCTTCTTGGGTTGGCTTCTTTTTGATGACAAGTCCGAACTTCTCGCGACACTTGATACGCCATCTGAGCAAATTGCGGAACTCCTTTTTGCCAAGGACCTTCAGATCCTCACAGCAAGTTCGGATCTCATCTGTTGTTTCCTCCAAACGGTCCAGTGTAGACAACGCAAGATCCCCACCTGGTGGTTGCTGGAAGCTAAGTTTGTTGTAGGCACCCAAGATAGAGATGGGATCCATAGTGTTGATGAACTCCGTCACTGGGAGCTCCTTGTGCTGGGTGTAATCTCCCTCTTCGTAACCTTCACGCTTGCGCTTCTTTTTCTCCGGGTTGAAAACCTTCGCTTCGTAGTTGGGAGTGGGAGCCGCAAGTTCAGCGAAGACGTGCTTCGGGTCGAGGAACTTTGGGTCAATGCGCTTGGGGGCCTTGTATCCGCGGCAAACGACGAAAATTTCGGCAGAGACATTTCGGGACGAAGGAGGCTTGGTTGCCTCGACGGAATTGAACAGCTGCTTGAAAACCCACAGCAGAGGGTTGTAATCCTTGGACCGGAAGACCTTAGTAACGAAGGTTCCGCCCTCGCCCAAGAAATCAGTAGCCAGTCTCAGGGACTCCAAAACTAGTTCTGCCTGGGAGAAAGCATCCTGAACCCACGCGGAACCAACGTTGGGGGCACCATCGTGAAGCACGACGTCTGCTTTCCAGTGCTTTATGTGAGATCGAATCGTTGCGCGACACTTGTCCGTTGTGATATCGCTCTGGAATGTAATGGCTCGAGGAATTGGTTTGATGGGGGACAGATCGACACCAATGATAAGACTTTGCGAGGGCATGTACTCTGCAGCGACTTGACACCATGACTGCTCAGCCGTTAGAGAAAGACTTTTGGGATATTAGGTGCTATTGAGGATACTTACACCAGGTGCAGCGCAAAGATCGATACAAACTCTGCTTTTCTCCAAGAATCCATACTTCTGGTTCAATTGGATCAACTTGAACGCGGCACGAGCTCTGTAACCCTTCTCTTTGGCAAGCCGATACCACTTATCCAAACGACCTTTTCCATGCTGCGAATAGTCAGTACGTGAATCGACGCAAGGTGAGATAAATAAAAAGTACCTTTTTCTGGATCGCCATTTTGAATGGAAGCTGGTCTGAATAGACCAGAAACTTCTTTTAAAATGACCGGGGAAATAGAACGAATGTATACTTTTTTCTTTTGAAGAGAACCCGAGAAAAAAAAAGTTGCAATACTTATCGCTCACCGCCTTTGAGCGGGTTCTCCAGTTTGTTGCCTGAGGCCAAGAGTCAGTGCCAGACATGTGACGTGATATCACTCAGGCACCCCCCCAGTCACTTGTGGCGCTTTGTAGATGCTTTGTCACTTGGGTTTGACCATTTAACTATAGACCTGATGTTTTCACCCTACCTCCATGACGCCCAAGGGATCTCGCAAGAGAGTGAAGACCAGCCCCTCCCCCGTGGACTCGTCGGCTAAACTGAGCGGTGATGGCCGAGACCGCTCAGACTCCCAATCACGAGGGTACAATGCCGTAAGCTCTTTCTGACCAAAATAACCAGTCCTTTTGTCATGTTTACTGATAAATCTACCGTCTATATAGAGCTGGTACCCCGGGTCCTGGTCTTCCATTGCGAGGGTGTCGAAAGCAGCCCCAGTTACCGAGGTTGCCCGTGAGAGCATTTCAGCTGCCAAATCTGTAGCATCGAACGTCACAAACCCATCGGCTTCTCTTCTTGATACCCCAACAAAGAATCGACATCCTTCCATTCAACTCACGCGAAAAGCGGGCGCCTCGTCGAGGTCTCTGCCCGCTGACGCTACCACCACCCGAGTCAACATTGCATCGGATGGTTCGGCTTCCACTACGGCCGCCGCCAATACTGAAGATTCCAGGGCTGTAGAACGGGCAAAACCCGATAAGGAATTACCCGACGAAAGTGATACCAAGCCGCTAGAGGAGCCAGCCAAGGAACAGCAGGTTACCCCTAAGGCCGATCCTAGCATATTGCATGCGGGATCTGCGGAGGGCCCCGAACAATCTAGTGGTTGGCTCTCATGGATCTATAGACCATTGACCACATCTGAAAGTCCTGCAAATGTCCCAGAATCTCCACAAGCAGTGGGGAATCCGTTGGCCGAAAACCAAATGGCCGAGCAAGGTGCTCAACCTACTGTGAACGACCATACAGCACGGGAGGAAGAGCTGCGACCAGAACCAGAGCAGACCAAAGATACTGCTGAAGTTACCCCCATGTCTCAGAAGCGATCGTGGCTTCAGATGTGGTATGGTACAAATACACCGAACAAGCAAGAAGGCCCACCATCTACAGAATTCACGATATCCCCTTCCGCGAATTTCAATTCCGCCGAGCCACCTGGCACAAACATGGCACCGCGAGATCCCCCAGATGAGCCAGCAGAACGAACTGGCGGATCCCCGACCCCAATTGGGACTACGAGATCGTCTGGCTGGTCGTTCTGGTCCAAAGATCCAAACAAAGATGGACCTTCCAATAAACCGCAAGAAGGCGAAGCTGTTGAGGCATCAAAGGGACCGAAATCGCCATCAAAACATACAGCACTTGAACCAGATACAGATTCAAATATCAAGATAACCCAGAAAGGCAGTGTCAAAGTCAAGCCCCCAAAGGATAACCGTCTCAAAGACGGATGTGGGTCCACTGAAGACACTGCTACATCTATGCCGTCTACTGAACCTCGACCGGCTGACATCACCGCCTCAAAACAATTACAGCAGATTCTCCCCAATCAAGTACTGCCGAAGTTTGAAGAAACCTACGCGTTTGAGCAATCGCCCTCCATCTTGCAAAGTCTCGGTCGGCTCCTACACTATGGAAAAGGACCAGAGGTTAGGCACGTCAGCAGGGTCAGAGATCCGCTGCATGTGAGACGCGCTTTGGCTATTGGTGTTCATGGATACTTTCCCGCCCCTTTCATTCGGAGTGTTCTCGGACAGCCCACGGGCACATCCATCCGGTTCTCTAAAATGGCAGCAGATGCCATCCGGAAGTACACCGAGAGCCACGGCTACTCTTGCGATATTGAAAAGATCGCATTGGAAGGAGAAGGTCGCATTACAGAGCGAGTGGACCTCCTGTGGAAGCTGCTTCTGAATTGGATGGAGGAGATCCGCAAGGCTGATTTCGTCATGTTCGCATGTCACAGTCAAGGTGTGCCAGTAACTATTATGCTGGTTGCAAAGTTGATACAATTCGGCTGTCTTGACGGTAAACGAGTCGGCATCTGCGCTATGGCAGGTGTGAACCTCGGCCCCTTTCCGGATTATCGCTCTCGGTGGATCAGTGGGTCGGCTGGAGAGCTGTTCGAGTTTGCACTGCCTTTCAGCAAGGTCTCGAAAGAGTACGAAGCTGCTCTTAAATGTGCTCTTGAGTTTGGTGTTCGCATCTCATACATCGGAAGTATCGACGATCAGCTCGTTTCACTGGAGGTAAGTACATATATTGATATTCAGGCGTCTACAACAGTGCTAAATCGTGCCTAGTCCTCCCTTTTCTCGCCCGTCGCCCACCCTTACGTCTACCGCGCTGTCTTCGTGGATGGCCGAGTCCACGCCCCAAGCTTGTAAGCAAACCGCCCACGCACCCCATCTCGACCGACGAAGCTAATATCAAGTAGCCTTTCTCATCTAGTTGGCTTTGCGCTCAAGCTTCGCAACCTTGGTATCTCAGACCATGGTCTAATCCGCGAACTAAGCACCCCGTTAGCAGGCAGTCTATACTCGGGGGAGGGACATTCTCGACTGTACGACGATGAAGCCGTGTACTTGTATGTAACCGCCATGAATCCCCACGCACATCCAAGCTGACATCGTTTCCCCAGCATGGCCATAGAATTCGCACTCGAGACTTCTTCCGTCGCAGACTCAGCGCTCAGCGTCAAGCGAGCCAGCAGCTCCGTCACGCCAAACCCCTATATTCTCCCCTTCGCCATGCGCGGTCTGCTGGAAGAAGAATATGTCCGCCGGGAGCTGCACGACGAGACCATGGAATTGCTCAGGCAATTCGACGACTGGAAACCTTCCAGCAAGGTCCTGAAAGATGTCAAGTTTAGATTAGAAGGTATCCGGTCTAAGCTTTAGCTAGGCTTGTTAGTCAAGAATTAGAAAGTACTTGCTCATATGGAGACTTGATTTTAGCGGTTCGTTAGACATGAAAATACACGTTCTCCCGAGGTCTTTTTAAGCATTTGCTGGCAGATTGCACACAAACACAAACATGACATGCATGTATAGCAACAGTGGATACACGCCTTCTCTGTTTTTATCCAATGGCGATAGAAGTATTTCGTATGCGTATAAACCTGTCTACCAACGAAGGGAATCATATTTGTATTATGTCTGAGATGTCAAAAACGCCGCGATCCCGTTGGGCACGGAACGAGAATAGTGGAAAATCCAGTCGTGAAAAGAGAGGAGGGGATCATTATATTAAAAGAAATGGCAAGCTTGAAAGTGCCATAGAAAAGAAGCTCAGAACGACCGACGAACAAAATAACCCCGCCATCCCTGCCCCAGTTAAACAGATGCTAGTGGGAACGCCGTTTTATATGCACCTTCGATTTCATCTAGAACAATGTTAGCATAAAGATCGCATACCAGATGAAGATAAGACATCAACCTCTCATTCCATCCAAAGCCTCAAAAGCAAGCGAATAATTCGACACGGTCCCAATGATCCGCTCTAAACCTTGCCGTAGTTCCTCGATGAGCTGACCAGTTGAATCCCTGCCATGATCATTCTCTGGTTCAGGCGCAAGCTGCTTCGCCACGCGCGCTTTGTAGTAGAGCATGAACATAGCATAGCTACTTTGCATCAGACAGCATGCGAAAGATGGCATGGTCCGGGGTAATGGACGACCTTGCTGCTGCTGGGGATTTAAGAGAGGCTGTGGGACGGGCAGGCTGTGGAACATGCGGGAGATGACGAGTGCAGCCTGGAGACAGATTTTCGCGGACTGCTGGGGGCTGTAAGGGAACCCGGCAGCAAATGGATATTGACCGTACTGGGACA
This sequence comes from Penicillium rubens, assembly GCF_028828025.1. Taxonomy (NCBI): domain Eukaryota; kingdom Fungi; phylum Ascomycota; class Eurotiomycetes; order Eurotiales; family Aspergillaceae; genus Penicillium; species Penicillium rubens. The sequence goes on along the minus strand of NW_026890601.1, from coordinate 2,592,874 downwards.
CGTATGAGTTGATTTCGGGGCGGATGTCTGACGAGGTGGAGGAATCGGATGGGGTCATGTATTCTGTTGAGGCTGCTCGTTCGAAGGAGGTTAGGTTTGAGCAGGAGCAGGTGAGATTGTGGATGCCGGCGGGTTTGGCGCTGACGGTTGTGGTGGCGCTGTTTGAATTAGCTGCTGTCAGGTCGCAGTGCCTTTTGATGAAGAGGGGGATGTCTGAGAAGGCTCGGAAGCGATGCGTTTTTATTTGGGCGCTGGGGTCATTGTTAGTTGGATTTAGGTATGAGAAGGCGAATGACTCGAACCTAGATAGTTTGATGCGGGATATTGCGCGTATGCTTTGGGCTGTGATGGACTCGTTGTGATCACCGAAATCTGATCTCTGGGGCAGAAGGGGGAGTAGCTCCGCCTGCGCAATCACAGAATGAGTCCAGGCATCAAGTTGCTGCATTCGTTCGAACATAAGATACATGTCTGACTGGGACGAAAGGCATTTGTTCAGATCGTCAATAAACTGGGTTGCTGATACAAGCACTTGTTGTGCTTGTATTAAAATAGCCCAACCCTGAAGACCAATTAGCGGATTGAAGATAGTGGAGAGGTCTCCAAGTACATACCTCGGCATCTGATGCAAACGACGGGTATGGAGTCGTGAACTGCGGGTCATTGATAACGAGAGCAGGCATCTGGTTCTTCATTAGCTCTAGTCATGTCTGAAGACCTATATTACTCACTGTTGTGCTAACAATAGATCCTTGAATCACACAATAATACTAAACAACAATTAGGTCAAGAACCAAGCAATGAAAGATGAGGGATACAAACCGTCATCCACCAGGCTCTCCGTCGAGCTTCCGGAAATTCATCATTCTCTATTTGAGCATGGAGTGACTTGTCCAAAGCCATCGCAAGAGCCTGACCAGCGCGGTACCGCATCTTGAGCAAGTTGCCGCGTTGGGAGTATTCGTAAACTGAAAGCACCAAGAGAGCCAGGACACTCTCATAGTCCACCGGAGTTTGCGAGTGGAATCTTTCCCGTCCGACAAAAGGTCGTGCGGCAGATAATGCCTGCCCGGGATCAGTGGAGGATATATCGAGATCGCACTCCGCCTCGATTGTTGAATGGGCAAGTTGGGCGAATGCATGCGCATATGTCCTGCGCTGGATTACAGACGCTGTTGACGATGGTTCAAGATCACTTGGATGTGGAATCAACGCCAAGATTGCAGATAGTGCAAGACTGAGAGGCGAACGAGGCCGATACATCATCATCGGTTCAGATGCATTCGAACATGGAACAGAGCAGTTCAATGGTCGATCACGACATGGTGGTGATGCCCGCGGTGGAAGAATAGGGAAATAGTTATGAATAAAGTCGTAATAGGCATTCAATCTGGGGATGTTAGACAATATATGCAGCTTATTACAAAGGGATACTTACATTTCGGGCTCGCTTCCATAGGTCCGTACGAAAGTCCGAGTGCTGTTCAGGGGCGGTGATGTCAAGGGCACTTGCATGTGCGACTGACTGCCATCGCCAGCGAAGAAGTTCTGGAACATGGAGGGAACTTCGGATTGGAAATCTAGATGTCTCAAACCTGCGCCAGGCAGAGAGAGCTCATCGATTTGGTTGAACATCCCCGGTGCTAAATTTTGGTTAGTATATCGCTCTTTTTCTTTTTCTTTTTTTTGGGACATGTCGATGACGTACATTCTTCAAACTCCGGGGGCGAAGGGACAGCATTATACAGAGCTTCATCTCGCCTCGATTCCTGTTCCGGTGACAGGGAGGACTTTTCCTTCTTTTTGCGTGGCCCGCCTCGTTTGCTGGGCAGATAAGAACATTCTCTGTCTTTGCTAACACACTAAAGTGAATGTTAGTCCATACAATGAACATTGATCAACTCAGATCCACAATAGAAAGGCCTCCGAAGCACTCAAAGGACAAAGAAAACATACATTCGCGCATGGCATCTGGCCGCCACATCGTGTTCTCGAAGCCCGACTGGAATAAGATTAGTGGAGAAGTTCCTCTTTTTTTCTTCACGGGATTTGCTTACCAGGGCAGACATGCTACCTTAACTGGCGGTTTAGCAAACTTCTTGCGAACCGATCGAGGTGCTGTCGAAGCTCCGTTATAATCGTGGAAAGTATCGGCCATGGCGACACTTAATATGGAGTCAAATAATCTACAGAACCATTAATTTGAAACTGCACCTCCCGGGTGTCTTTGCAACCGAACACTAGTTGAGATGGGGCATTGTGCGGCTTAATAAAGATCGTGTCCGAAAGGGCGCTGATATAGAGACTTCCGTGTGATTGCTTGATCTTCGCAAATCCCGAGCCGTGGAGGTTCGGGATTTGCTTTTAGTAACTAAGCAAAGAGAGATCGAGTCCAACCCCAAATTGGAGAGATGGTGTCAGGATGCAGTGTATATGCAGGATAATCGAGAGTGGAGATGTTTCTCATTTTATACTTTTTATTTCTCTCTCTTTCTTTCTCATCAGAATTTTGGGAATAAAGAGAAAGACAAGAGAGGAAAGAGAATTTTGATATTCGAAGGATTTCGGGTGAACGTACCGATACGAAAAATACTCGTATTGATTGGCTTTGGGGCAGGAGAGACATGTAATTTTACTCGTCTGAAACATCAGATCACGTGGGTCCACATGCATCAACGATGTACGGAATATCCATATCTAAGAGAATTATTATTTACCAAGGCTTAGAGATTCATGAAAATTAGTCGAAATGTCGGGTTCGCGGCCACTTCTTCCAACCAAACAAGGAGGTTCGGACATAAGTCGGGCACGATGATATCAAATACTTCTCTTAACGGGGTGGATCCTTTAATCGCTAAACGACTCACGATATACGCTATCTAATTGTGGAATAGATGATTTGGAATACTTTTCATGCTAGGCATTGTCGATCGATGTCAATCGACTAACCACAGGGATGTGCATAATCCGATTCGTCAGACTTAAGCATGGGCCTTGTCTTTCCCAAGGGGTAGCTTAATACCCGTAACATGCCGTACGCTATCCCAGACACTGTCCCGGACTTTCACAGGGAGCTTGTGTCCCTTCAAGAACTGGTCGATCAACCACATTCCAACCACGAATTCTTCGCGAATTAAGAGTCCGATATGTTGGTGATCGACTAGATCCCACACTTGCCCCAGGATTACCTCTGGCAGGCGGCTGCGGGACCAAATTTCCCGGACCACCAGGTTGAGCACCATATCCGAGGCATTAGGTGGCCATGGTCCGGTCCCACTAGGGTCAGGAGGGATGAGAAGCCCTTTATTAGAGGCCCAGACACCTTCGTAACGTTTGCGTTCCTTCTCGGTGACCTCGCGTCGCCAGCGCTTACGATCCCCCTCCTTGTGTTTGTGGGGGTGTTTGTGCAGGGGGTTTCTGTGTTTTCGGTGGTCGGTCTCGGTGGGTTTCGGCATGCCGCGAAGTGTCATCGGCATGCTTTTCGGTGGACTTGGTGTCCTTGATAGATCGCTCTTGGATTGGTGCGCCATATGTAAAATGGATCGCGCCCCTCGCCGCTGCGGAGGAACTGGCGGAGGAGCTTTGATAGATGGGGATGCTCGTGCTGAAGCTAGGGATGAGGCGATAATAGCATTGGAGAGGCCTTCCTCGCTCATCCCAATGGAGTCATCTATCGTGCTAGAGGTACTCGTATGTGACTGGCTTGATATAGATACCTCGCTCGGTGTTAGAGGCCGCAGGGGTGTTGCAACAACCCCATGGTTTCTGGTAGACCCTCGTGATGGTGGCACACGCGGCGGAAGCGTTGGTTTCGGCCCATCTGGCTGCGCAGAAGAATTCCGAGACTCTAAGGAGGGATGGGGGCTCGACCCTCGACTTTCCTGATCATCTAGAGTAGTCTTGGATTGTCGGGATGGAGAGCGCCCGTAGATAGGCAAATCTGAGTCGGATTTCAAGCCATTTTCGTGCAGCATGCGATCTAAGGGACTATGTCTCCCTTGGATCGAGCGAAGAGAGGCTGACGCTGGTAGCCGTCGCTTTTCTGGCGAGGGTGGCACCCGGCTCGCACTTACTGCACCTGCGCCAAGTCTGGTAGTTGAGGACGGGGCACTGGCGTCCCGCCCGGGGGACCTTGACGCAGCGAGCCGTGCCGCAACTTGGGAGGCTGAGGAGAGAGAAGCGGCTGAAGTTCGTCCCCTGACACTTGGTGATGTACTGGCTGGAGGCGAAAGTGGTCTTGCCAATCTCCCGATCTTATCCTTTACGGAGCCCACTTCTGGGGCGTCGGATCCAGTCCTCTGACCCAAACGGTGATGATCGCTTGCCATTGCAGCAGTTGCAGACGATCTAGCCTTCACATTGGGTGAGGGATCCCTAGAGTGTTGGAATGCAAGCGTGGCGCCTTGTAAGGCGTCATTCCGGGCCACACCCAACCGCTGGTTCGCGGAAGCAGGGTCGCCATTCATCGAATCGATTCCCCGCAAAGTTCGGTGGGTATGCAGGTTATGCGACTTGAAACCGGGGTTATACTAAGATAATCAAGATGATCCAGATGATCAGGATGATCAGGATAGTCTTACGATTTATTTCCGAGACATTTAGGGGGAGATACCAACGGGAATTGCCCGTGCACGCGACCGTACACGTTTCTTCTACGCGACTATGTGTACAATGTACACATATAGAATCACATATCGCGATTAAATCATTTTCAGATGCTATAGGCAGTATCTGTATGATTCCACTGTTTTATAAATTCTCTTAACATCACGATTAGCTTCGTCAACTCCGCACTGTCAACCCCAGACTTTTAATTAACCGAGCCGCCATTGATTGATCCGTTCTCCGCTTTGCTTTCCCCTCTTCCATTTACATCTGCAATGTGACTTCCATACCAGCTGGGCTTGAGGAAATGCTATCTGCTTCTCTGAAGCACTATCGGAGCCATGCTCTCTGGTAAAGACAATCCCGAGGATTCCCCTGGTGAAACACATGGGAGGTCCGAAGTTCGCCAGGATACAGATCAGAATGCGGACGAATTGATGGCCGGTCACATTCAATGCTCGGTGTGTAGCAGCACCTTCCGACGACCGGAGCATCTGAAACGACATCTGCGGAGTCACACTAAGGAAAAGCCGTTTGAGTGTGCCCAGTGCGGCCGGCACTTTTCAAGAACGTATGCGCTTGGGTTATAGCTATCCTTGCGTTGAATCACACGCTAATGAACTCCTAGTGACACACTCCATCGACATGAGTTGAGTCACCATGCACCAGGTTCGGGGGGAAAGATCGCACCCACCGAATTACCGTCAAAACATTTCGAGCATGTTTTAGTTGCGCAACAGCAAGAGTAAGATGTAGCGGCGGCACGCCATGTGGCCGGTGCGACACTCGCTCACTCGGATGTGAATACCCCACGCAAAGGCGGTCCAAAGCAAAAGACATGAGAGATTCAGGGCAAGAAGCCGAGACGCACAACGACAACCTCAAACACATGCACCAAGATCTGAATGCAGCTGCTGGTCAGAGCCAGTTTTCTATACACATGCAAAATGAACCAGCATCGTCTAGAACTTTGCTCAATGTATCATCTACGCCCGGCAATGATCACGCAAAGCGAAAGCCACAGAATGCACACACCATTGCAGACGCCTCAAATCCTCGTTTCTATATCCCAAATGAGATACGGGGGCAGTCTGAAACACTGCCACCGGGTATCTACCCTGGAGGTATCAAGCAGACATATGACCACTCGAGCTCTGACATCCCCAAAGTATTCCCCGTTAATTCATCCAACAATTTAGACTCTGAAATGAGAGACATCCAGCCGGGAATGAACACAGCAGGTGACATTGAAATGACCATGGCAAATAATCCGGAGGTACCGCTAGAGTTTGATCCCACGCTCTTTGACCAGTCCATGCTTTCCACTGTCAATTGGCTCCCTAGCGATTTGCTCCCGGGTGATCCTAACGGCCACGCACATTCTGCTGGTGCTGCCTCGCAATACAACCAATCTCTCAGCCCAAATGCCTACTTCTCCCGGGCAGCGTGGCAACCGCCGGTTATCAATGCTGGGCAAGTCGGTTCTTTGCAACCAGAGCGAGCCTCTCAGACACCTTCTGTGCATGTTTCTCTAAGAAACAACATGGGAAGCCCCAATCAATACTCCCATGGTATTAGTGAGCCTTCTCCTCATACAGAATCAGTGGGTTCCGCCATGGGGTCAGCGGACTACTATGTTGATGGTGCGCCGTCCAGACTCCCGAAGCACGGAAAGAAACACACGCCTTGGCCTGGTGAATATGTAGAGCGAGTCGACATCGGCAAGCAGCTGCTGGTTGAAGATGACGAGCACCGGTTCGACTTCCCCATAGTCTCCGAACTGCGACCGGATCAGACACCGGAAGATATAACCCGGTTTACACAACGGATTGAAACCACCATCTACGATGAGATCTATCGGCATTTTGTTCAACTATGCCGTACTGAAACTCCATTTTTTGAGGTGTTCGAATCGGAGAGGTTTCCCACTGCAGACGAATGCAACCAATTCACCATCCTCTTCTTCAATTCGTTTCAGGCAGTTTATCCGATATTACACCTTCCCAAATTTGATCCAAATACAAGCCATTGGCTCTTGACTTTGTCAATAATAGCACTCGGCTGCCACGTGTCCCACATCTCCGAGATGGAGCAGTGTACAGCTGCTCTCCACGAGCTGATTCGGCGGGGTATCTATCTTGAGGTGAGAACGGTCTTCTATCCCATTCATTCCTTTGCCGCTAATCGTTTTACACTTCTAGAAAGAAAAGAGTCGCTCTGGTCAAGCTTCTCTCGAGATATTGCAAGCTATGTTGTTTAATTGCATTGGACTTCTGCATAGTAGAAGCGAACGAGAAAAGGCCTCGGCCTTGAGCACCTTTGGTGACTTGGTGACACTCATGAAATCTTCCCGATTATTGGCGCCGACGCGAACAAAACCAAATGAGGCGTCGCAAGATGCAGCATGGGCATCTTGGATTCAAGATGAGGTCAGAAGACGCACCGGCTATTGTATATGGGTAAGCTTGGTCGAAGAATGATGCCTTTACTTTTACTGACGATAATAGCTTGTGGACTGTACTCTTGCATATTACTTTGATAATCGACCTCTCCTTTCTCTGGATGATGCGCAAGCTGCATTACCCGCGCATGAGAAGCTGTGGCAAGCATCCTCCGCAGAGACATGGAAGCCGCTATGGGCGAAGTCATTTGGTAACTCTTATCCAGACCAAAAAACTGACCAGACCCCAACTTATACAGCCAACGAATCCTTATACGACGCAGTCCATATCCTCTACATTGAGAAGAGAGTAGTATCCGGTATAGGAGAATTCGGTCACATTCTACTCATCCACGCTCTCTACCACAGAATGTGGGAAGTGGGAGACTACTTCCGCCGCCCACTATCCTTCTGGAACCCGACAGCGAAGAAGCAATCTTGCGAGACGGCCATTCCCACAGGCTCGGTATGGCTCCCAGGAATCCCCTCGTACTCGAAATGGCGCAACAGCGCATGTGACTGCCTCGACATCCTCCACTGGACCGCCAACAGCACCGTGGCAAAAGCTGCAGGCCTCGAGCATCCAACCATCCTCCACCTCCACACTGCCCGGTTATTCCTCCTCGCTCCGTTCCGCGAGATGCGCTCCCTTGCAACTTCCCTGGCAACCGAAAAGCAGCGCTGGAGCAAACGACACCAAACCCTCGAGTGGCAGTACATCTGGCGCTGGATGAAACATGACCAATACAAAGCCCGACTTTCAATCATTCACGCCGGCGTCACCCTCTGGCATATCCGTCGCTACTCGACGAACGCTTTCCATGAGCCCGTTGCGGCTTTCATCGCTGTGCTGACGCTGTGGGCGTACGGATCCTGTCACCCGCACACATCCCATGAGTCCAGTCCGCGTGCAGAGCAACTCCGCGAACCGAGCTTTATTCATCTTGATCGCCCGTGCGATGATGAGCTTGTGCAGCTTTTTGTTCGGGAAGGTCATACTATGAGAGGGAATGTTACTGGTGTTGGTGATATATGTGGGGCTGAAGGTCCGGAAAGGGTCTTGCGGGTGGGTTGTGAGATTCTTTCGGGCTTGACTGCCTGGAGTGTCTCGAAGAAGTTCGTGGCTATCTTGACGCGGCTTGCAGAGTTGAGCTCATATAGTTCCTCTTGAGGTCATAATCCCTGGCATGGTGCTGGGCATGTCTGATTTGTGGTGGGGGTTGGATGATAAATCGTCAACGCAAATAAACATTTCTTATTCTTTCACCACTGTTTGTAATTATTGATATCTGCGTCGGTTCTGTACATAGATTGGCATCGGCTCCAGGTAGACGTCATTCCCGTGTAAATCCTTTTAGATCTCTATATTAGCCATAGGGAGCACTATGAAGAAGAAACCTGACCTTAGATGCCGGACTAGTTGCCGAGTTACAGAAGTCTTGAGAAATAGCCAAGTTAAGGTGGCTCTCGGTCTATTCGGGAAGATACCACTGAGAAATGGGAAGTTCCCTCTCCCAGCCAAAAGGATCGAGCCTGTCCGCCACATGTATGCAGCCATACCCACCACAGAGCTCACGCGACTGCTTCCGTTGGGTCAGCCAGATTTTTTTTTTGGTTTTTTTTCTTTCTTTTTCATCTTTTAACTCCCAATATGTGAAAATAGCGAATTGGTAGGTACAACCTCAGGCTTGCTGTCGGGAACGGTGACACTAAAGCATCTAGTTATCAAGTCTCTAGACAATGGGCTTACAATAAGGGATCGTCATAAAATTGAATAAATCTTGAAGAGTAGGGTGGATGTAGATATGGGTTAGACGCAAGATATCGAGTGGTATATAATGTAAATCTGTCTACTTAGGTATAAAAGCCCTGGAGACCACTTCTCTCCCCGAGTGTCTTATACTTCGAAAATCGAGTGGGGCCATCCTTATCTTATCAGCAGTGCAGCCTAAAATCATCTGGGGTAGTGCAACTTCCAACTTCCCTTTCTTAACTGTCAAACATGGATTCCGACGAGATATTAGGGCAGGATGATGTCCTGAAGCCAGAGCAAGAAGAAGATCTGGACGAAAAGTGAGCCTAAATCTAACTCATGACACTAAGATTATGGGTAGTTGACTGATAACGGTTCGCAGATACCCCAACAGACCTCACAACCGAGCCCCGACATTGCCGTTCCACGATCTGTACCTCGACCTATTCAATCCACTGAGTGAACTCAAGAAGAAGCCTTCAGGGCCTGCCCCAGCTCGCCGAAAAGCTGGTCCCCATGGTAAAGGTGCTACAAGTCTTAACCCGTTCGAGCGCCGGCGCGATGTGATTGAGCGCTTTATTTCGCGGTGGCGCAAGGATGTCGGCGACGACATTTACCCCGCCCTGCGATTGATTCTTCCCGACAAAGATCGCGATCGACCTATGTATGGGATCAAGGAGAAAGCTATCGGAAGGATGCTCGTCAAGATCATGAAGATCAACAAAGAATCAGAAGATGGATACAACCTTCTGAATTGGAAGCTTCCTGGTCAGGGTGCTACAACACGCATGGCGGGTGACTTTGCTGGAAGATGTTTTGACGTTCTCTCCAAGCGGCCTATGCGGACCGATCCGGGAGACATGACGATCGAGGAGGTCAACGAGAAGCTGGATAAGCTATCTGCTGCCTCAAAGGAGGATGAACAACTGCCAATATTGACGGAGTTCTACCGGCGGATGAATCCCGAAGAACTTCTGTGGCTCATCCGTATTATACTTCGGCAGATGAAGGTTGGTGCTACCGAGCGAACATTCTTTGATGTTTGGCACCCAGATGCCGAGAATCTCTACAGCATCTCTAGTAGTCTGCGACGTGTGTGCTGGGAGCTGCATGATCCCAATATCCGGCTGGAGGGAGAGGAGCGCGGTATTGCGTTGATGCAATGCTTCCAGCCTCAGCTGGCCCAATTTCAGATGCATTCATTTGAGAGAATCATTGCTCGTATGAAACCAACCGAAGATGACAACGTGTTTTGGATTGAAGAGAAAATGGACGGTGAGCGTATGCAACTCCACATGGCGCCCGACGATTCAACCAAAGGTGGTCGGAAATTTGGCTTCTGGTCGCGCAAAGCGAAAGAATACACCTATCTATATGGGAATGGGATTTATGACGAGAACGGTGCCCTGACAAGACATCTAAAAGATGCTTTCGTCGATGGGGTACAGAGCATTATTCTCGACGGCGAGATGATAACCTGGGATCCTGAACAGGACGCCATGGTTCCCTTTGGCACGCTCAAGACCGCAGCGTTGGCGGAACAACGTAATCCATTCTCAAATGGTCCGCGACCCTTGTTCCGCGTGTTCGATATCTTACATCTTAACGGACGTGACCTAACAAAGTATACCCTTCGTGATCGTCGCAATGCCCTGGAGAAAACCGTCCGACCTGTCCACCGCCGGTTTGAAATTCACTCTTACGAGGAAGCCACTACCACCACAGAAGTTGAAGCGGCTCTTCGGAAGGTTGTCGCTGAGGCGTCAGAGGGTCTTGTTTTGAAGAACCCTCGCTCTCCATATCGACTGAACGAACGCCACGATGACTGGATGAAAGTCAAACCAGACTATATGACCGAATTTGGAGAGTCCCTTGACGTTATTGTGATTGGTGGATACTATGGCTCAGGTCGTCGAGGAGGTGCGCTCTCCAGTTTTCTCTGCGGATTACGAGTTGACGACAGCACGCAAGCAGCAGAGAAATGCTGGTCCTTTTGTAAGGTCGGTGGCGGGTTTACTGCAGCTGACTATCAGGAGGTGCGCCATCATACAGACGGCAAGTGGAAGGCATGGGACGCGAAAAAGCCACCCACTACCTTTGTCGAACTGGCAGGCGGAGACGCCCAGCATGAGCGTCCAGATATGTGGATCAAACCATCCGACTCAATTGTTTTGTGTGTGAAAGCGGCATCCGTCGCAATCAGTGACCAATTCCGCATGGGCTTGACATTGCGATTTCCTCGCTTCAAGAAGTTGCGGAAGGACAAGGATTGGAAAACCGCGCTCTCAGTCCAGGAGTTCCTTGATCTAAAATCTAATGCAGAGCAAGAACACCGGGAGAAAGAGTTCTCTGTTGATAACTCTCGAAAGAAGCGAGTAAAGAGGGCCACTAAGAAGCCACTCACAGTTGCTGGTCACGAGGATAATGTCGATGTCCAGTATCTTGGACCTTCTGGGCATGTCTTCGATGAGCTTAACTTCTGTATGTGGTTTGATCATGAAGGTTCCCTTCCTATCGTACGTAATACTAATATAGCGACCTTCTAGTTATAATGACCGAGTCGACCGTCCCAGAAAAGAAAACAAAACTTCAACTGGAACAACTCGTGAAGGCTAATGGTGGCAAGATCTATCAAACCAAGACAGCTGCGGTAGACACGCTCTGTGTTGCCGAGCGGAGTGAGCTTCATTCTACAAATATGAAATAACCTCAAGCTAATATTTCGGCAGGAACGGTCAAAGTAGCTTCATTACAAAAGAGTGGAGAGCAAAACATCATTCGACCATCGTGGCTTATCGACTGCGTCAAACAGAATGAAATAGATGCAGGCCTGCCGGATCTTCTTCTCCCGTTCGAGCCAAGGTACGTCGAGACGGTCAAAGGATATACATATACAGGGGCTAATATCTATTGATTTCTATAGACATATGTTTTTCATGACAGAGGAAAAAGAGGAAGAAGTTGCCGCAAATGTCGACAAATTCATGGACAGCTATGCTCGGGATACAACTGTCAACGAGCTAAAGGACGTATGACGCCCCCAGAGAATAGCGAGAAACAACCATGGCCTTGACTAACCAGCATTCAATCTTGAAGGTATTCAAAGAAATGGAACAAAACCAAGAACAGGCCGACGATGTCCCTGATCCAGAAACGACTCAGAGAATCGAGACTCGCATCCAGGAAAGAGTAAACGCCGGCTACACAGTACCCGTTGGATGGCTCTTCCGAGGCTTGAAGTTCCACTTCTACTCGAACGGGAACCAGCCGGACGAATCAGCCTCCCGGGAAATCAGAAGGGAGGACCAGCGCCTGCAGTTCGCTCGCAACACAGCCCGGTTTGCGGCTGCTGAGATTGCCAAGACGTTGAAGAGCTCAGGCATCACACATGTGATTGTCGATCCAGAAACTGTGTCTTCAGCGGACAAAACATCTCTCCGGAATACATTGGCCGCGAAGCCGGGAGCGAAAATGCCGCATCTTGTTAGCGTGGGCTGGGTGGAAGAATGCTGGAAAAATGGCACGTTGCTGGACGAAGAAAGTAAGTTGTAATGAATATCCTTGTCGTATTTTCGGCCTTTGGGTCGTTCTAACGCGTTCTATGTTGGTAGGATTCCCGATCTTGCGATGAATCATTAGAGCTGAGCTCAATCGCTGAGAATTATGCATTTCTTTCATTTCTAATTTCCTGTTTTCGTCACTGGGCGTTTCGGTCTCTATGCAAAGCATGAGTCGGAATCAACCACGGAGTACGATAAGTCACATTCTATGATCATCTGACTTTCCTTGAGCGAGCCAACGAGGCTACATTAGACTGGAGAAATACCGGTCTAGCCGAAATGACCTGCCTCTTAGACCAATAAACCGTTCTCTGGCTCGAAACGCCGTATTATCTGAACCCTGTGGCTATTATGAGGTCAAAGAGCCCAATATATATAAAGGCCGTGGTTCATCAGGCCACGCGGGCTGATGTCATGCGATGCAAGATGTTATCACAATACAGAATTTTCGAAGTCAGTCTAAGATCTCTTAAACAGCTTTGAAGAGCCTATTACGGAGAAAGTATAGCCACTCAAGTAGGCTCTCTCCAGTATTATCTTCCAACGTCCTTAGTTGCGCCCTCAAGGCAGTCTTTTTGGCATGTTATCTGCCTCTAGTCGGAAGGGCGAAAAGTACACGTAACTACACGAAGCAAGGATGGCCAGTACGTCCCGAAACCCAAGGGCAAGTCAGTTACTTCGATTCTTTCTCGAACCCTAATTGCCAAGACGGGCTAGTGTAAATTAGGAGTTGTTCGAGAAACTATCGAAGAGTGTGGATGGTGGCACTATGTTTGTAAACCTACCTACATGTAGGTAATCCTGATGCTATATGAACTGCTCGGGTGGTTACAGTTACCAGGCAAAAGAAGGTTGATCGGTTTCAAGCTTTGATTTGAATTGAATAGATATCTTAGGTGGTGATCGAAAGATCGGTCCGGAAAAAAAAAGAGCAAGAGAAAGCAACCATAAAACAAGCATTGCGCTGTCAGGGTAGAAATGGGGGTATGTAACAAAAGAGAGAAGAGATATGCGCCAAGCAGGACACCATCCTAATCCAACGCCGCGCTTGCAGAGGATAACCGAAGATAAAAGGAAAAGAAAAACCAAAAATTTATGTACTGGTGAAGTGAAGTGATCAAAAAGGGAGAAGTATCGTGCCCTATCCTGCGCTCTGCACTAAGACGGGACTTCCATCAAAACCTTTACTTCACTGGGCTGAGACGCCCACCCACCGGGACGGAACGGTGTTGCTGTCATATCCGTCCTCGTATTGTCCCGACAAGTGGGAGTTTGTCTTGCGCGCTGGCAGCCAGATGCGAGCATGCGCGGGGATGTCGTCGCGGAGTTTGCCGCTGCGTCGCATGTTCATTTCGAGAACCACCACACGCAAGAAATCGCTGTTCTCACGGATTTCGCGTTGGCGAGACATGGACGGACTTTCCGGGTCGAAAGTGACGAATTTTTGTTCCTTGCTCGCGATGTGGAAGTGGTTTCGCCGATTCCCGCGGCCGGCGCGATGATAAGTCTGCATTTGGATCGAGACGGATGTACTGGATGTCTGTGGCTTGTCGTGGGGATGATCGTGATAAACATACATCTCTGCCGGCGACATCGGAGTCGGGTTCATCGGAGATGGATTCAAGTAGCGTCGTAGTGCTGGAGAAGGGGTTTCTTGCATCGGCAAAGGGCGGCGGTCGTCGGTCATCTCTGGGGTGATAGTGAAAAGAGACCGGGTGAGGAAGTCCTCTGGTTGGACGGAGGGTGTGGCAAACGTCGAAACCGACTGTGCAGCGGATTTAATGGCCCGTAAAGATGCTGTGAGGTTCGACTTGAAAGTAGATCCGAGGCGCCCAAATGAGGCAGATCGTTTTGCGGGTACTGCCTCGGGTGTGGCAGGCTCATTGTCGTTATTGATTTCGATGAAGTCACACTCATCGATTTCGGTTACAAGCAGAGGATGGTCCAAGGCACACTCCTCGCAATGCGAATACCGAGGCTGTCGTCTCTCTGGTGGACTTCTATGTCTGGGAGGGGTGGGTGGCGAGGGAAGGCTGGACGGTGATGCCAGGGCATGTTCTAATGACGGCATTGAATCGCTTGATGATGACTTCACGGACGGTGGTGATTCGTCAGAATCGTTGCAAGGCAGGAGTTGCTGATTGTCTTCATCAGGAGGGCTGAGAAGGATGTCAAGAGGGGAGTAGGCGGCCCCGTCCAGGAAAGTATCTTCTTTCGACTTGATATCTTCCTGCAGCATACGACTAAAGTCTTCGGCATGGTTTCCCCGAGGAAGTTTCCGAGGTCTGCGGGTGCTCCAGTTCCGCCGGGGTACAGGAATGGCCGTTGCATCTAACATCGAAGTAAATGACGTAGGGATTGGGCGGTCATTGGATGAGCTGGAAGAGGACCGATGAGAGGATTCCGAGGTTTTAGATAAGGCACGTGAACGAATATCTCGACGTGCTGGCAGAGTCCGCGAGCCACGCTTTGGAGGGATTCCCACTGGAATGGTGTTGATCGATCCGCGGGTCTCGGTCTTGGAGTCCGAAAGATGAAGGTCAGAACCATCCGACGGTCTGGATGGCTTCATTCCATGAGACTGGAAGGGTTTGTGCGGCGGCGCCGAGCTGAATAGAAATGCTCTGGGAACCATCATGTTGACTGTTGTCTCATCACACGAGCAGTTGCTATTGAGGCCTTAACCAGATGAAGCGCTCTGGTCGAGTCTCTGAGCGAGATACATGGATGAAAGAAAAATCCGTCGGAAGTGAGAAGTTCCCAGAAAGTCAGACGACAGAGGACCAGCAGCCAATCCGAAGGAGTATGTGTTGGCCCAAAGAGATGCAAGGGAAGCGGATAGGGCCGTGAGACAAGGGCATGCAGGCACACACGCGAGCTGATAAGGTAATAGACAAGCGATGAGGTAAGATTTGAGAGGAGGATGTCCAGGTGAAATATGAGGCAGGAGGATAGTAAATGAACAGGAAGGAGGATAGCAGCAAAAATAAGAAATAAAGAGAAGTAGAAGTTATAGAGAAAGAGATAATGGGGGAAGAAAGCGATGATCTCAGATAGATAAGCCGTATTGGGCAGGTAAACGCATGTAAAGATCACGGGAAGAGCAGGACAGTAATTTATTTTACAGTGGATCTGATTGGCTGCGCGGGGGACAATGCCGGCAATCCGGGCTGTGTGTGATTGTCACGGTATTTCAGGTAATTTTTAATGCAGTTCCCATTACTCATGGAACATTCCGCCGGTGGAGTCCGGAAGGAAATGAAATTTTTATAGTTATTTTTATTTTGGGGTATTTTATTATTTCACTCTTTGGATATTTTGCATTGTGATATGTACAATATAGTAAAATGAGTACTCCGTACAACACAGTACTTACAATATATCTTCTCCAGATGTCTACAATGCACCTAGTAAAACATACATACATAGTATATAAGATGTATCTGAAAACGAATCACATCTATCCCAGCCTTTCAGATCGTTGAATAAGATATGTGGGCCCTTTAAGGTTGCTTTTAGTGCGGCGCGAGCAGATGCACACCGTTTACTTCAGAATATTTGAATCCAGACGGAAAGAGAGAAGATTGATTTTTATCCTTTTGGACTGGCCTTGCTGATTTGCTTACATTTTACGGAAAAAGCAATGGAATTATAAACCACACACATATGCAATTCGGCCATTTTAATAGATCGACAGGAGCTCCGAGGCTCCGGTTCCCTCATGTTATTAATTATTAAGGGGGAAAAATACTGAAAAAGGAGCGGGTGGCTGCAGTCCCAAAACGTCAAGTCGAAGAGACCCGACGTGGCCAGTGGAGCGCCTTAAGCGAAAATAATTGCGGTGAAGCCCCTATTTCTTCCCTATTCCCAATATTGGGGGCTTTTAATTATGTTAATTACTCCGTATATTTCGATTTATGGCACTTCCGAAGTTGGATGATTGCATCCAAAGCATCCGTAAATATTACCTATATCTAAATATTCGATGTCTTAAGTGAACACTGTAGTACATGCAAAATAGGCTTAAAAAAGAAGAAGAAATCAAGAGAAGAGAAGACCCACACATATTTGCTACCTGAATATTCTTATTATTTGACTCGAGGAAGTCGTGAAAATACAAACATCAAAATGTCCACATCCCCAAAAAGCAATGTTGAGACGTGGCTGGTGGAGCGCCTTTAGGGTAATTGCGGTGAACCCTTATACGATGCATAGGGTGGTCTTTTTCTGTCTTTTTCTGTCTTTTTTGTGAGGTTAGGCAGTCATACATGGTTTATCCATTCGGTCTGTTTTGCTTGCGGCTTTTTACATATGTAACCTCAATCGGTCTACTCCGTATGTAACCCACCAAGGGTTGGATCTTTAAGCATCCGGAACATGTATCGGAGATAATATCCTTACAGTCACTTGGCACAGCTCCAAGTAACTTCCTATTTTCTACTCCATATAACAATAGTTATCAATTTAATCATACGGAATGAGCTATGATAGACATAACTACCTACAATGTTATAGTATGGGAGCCACGTGAAGACATTAGTCAGCCGCTTATCGAAAATGGAACATCCCGACACCTGCACAGCCATCCAGAGGCCGGCGATAACCACATCTTGTGTCGTCGCTGTCCAGGTGCTTGCATCCAATCATTCAAGGGTATCGTCAATCTCTAACATCAACCCAATTTCTCACTGAACTTGTCCCCGCCTCCACTGCGGGTCATTGCAATCGTGGGGTACATGATTCCTTCTACAATTGCCATCAGGCCTGTGTAGATCTCCAGGCGTAGCTGGTGCGTCGATATTTCCTTGTTGTAAGGCACAAGCTCCAATTTTAGGGTCTTACTAGACGGCTGGGTCATGGATGGTCCGATAGACTAACATGCCGACATAGCCACCGTGTGCACCCTCGGTCTAGCAAGCCGTCATGTTCTACTAACGAGCTCTGCACTCTAAAAGATGGACATCCCATGTCGAGGTTTGGACAAGACACTAGGCATGCGAAGAGGTCCCGCGGAGAAACCACCCTACTCATTACTTGAATCGCACCTACCAAATTATCTGAAATCATGAGCGCTGAACGTCCCCAACCGTCCAAAAGACGATGCGTCAGCACAGCCTGTGTCGCCTGCCGCAAAAGGAAGTCAAAGGTTGGACTTTCATATGCTGATATTGTGATGTCACAGTACTAATAAAATCTGCGTATAGTGTGATGGAAACCTGCCCAGCTGTGCAGCTTGTTCCTCAGTATATCATACACCTTGTATGTGTCACTTTTATATAGAGCAACATCGGCATTTTCTAACGTTTCATAATAGGTGTATATGATCCAAACTCGGATCACCGCCGCAAAGGTGTTTACAAGAAAGACACTGATACATTGCGGACCCGAAACACCACCCTACAGACATTGATACAGGCAATATTAAACTACGACGAAGCAGATGCCTTCGAACTAGTACGTCAGATTCGCTCTTGCGATGATCTCGAAGATGTAGCGGCTTCGGTGGTCGCCCAGGAGAAGGGGCTCATGTCTACGGACCAAGCAGCAAAGGAGTCGGCCAGCAATGAGAACATGGCTGAGATTGATCAATTCGAGTCAGAGCTGGCTGGCAAGATGAGTGAGCTCATGCTTGACGGTTCTCGTAAATTTATTGGCGGTACCTCGAACCTCATCTTCTTGCCGCCAGGCTCCGAGCTGCACGAGTCTGCCTCAATTCAAAACAACCTCGCCTTCAGTGCCGATAACCAAACCCACGCTGTGAGCCGCTGGACCGAAGTCACAGATGACGACTCCCTAATCAGCCATCTAATGACCATGTACTTTACATGGCACTATCCGTTCTTCACTACCTTGTCTAAGAATATGTTCTATCGGGATTACATCCGCGGAGTTTCTAGCTCATATTGCTCTTCATTACTCGTCAATGCTATCCTAGCTCTGGGCTGCCATTTCAGCTCGTGGCAAGGTGCTTTTGATGATCCTCAGGACTTGGCAACTGCAGGAAATCATTTCTTCAAAGAGGCGAAGCGGCTCGTATTGGAAAATGACGAACATGAGAACGCAAAGCTTTGCACTGTCCAGGCATTCGCACTCATGTCTGTCCGAGAGGCGGGATGTGGGCGGGAAGGAAAAGGCTGGGTCTATAGTGGTCTCAGTTTCCGCATGGCTTTTGATCTTGGGCTAAATCTCGATTCGGCAAATCTTGGGGCGCACAGCCTCAGCGAAGAAGAGATTGACGCTCGGCGGATAACCTTTTGGGGTTGCTATCTCATTGACAAGTTAGTATCCATTCCATTGATTATCTCTAATTCCTCTCTAACACTGTACAGGTGCTGGTCAAATTACCTCGGTCGTCAGCCCCAGTTGACCTCGGCCAATGCCAATGTGCCCAAGTTTGATGTGTTGCCACAGGAGGAAGCAGAGCTGTGGTCGCCCTATACTGATTCCGGAGTCGGTCACGAGCACACGCAACCATCACGAACCAGGGCTGTCGCCCTCCAAATATCCAAACTGAGCGAGATCAGCAGCGATGTACTTGTGTTTTTCTATCATCCGACCGAACTTGAAAACTCCCAGCCCAAGCAGTCGGAACTGAAGAAACTGAGCGATGTTCACACCCGCCTTGAAGCATGGAAAAACAATCTGCCCAGGGAACTGGTAGCAAAAGAAGGACAGCTACCACAAGTGCTTGTCATGCAGTAAGCTGACAATTTCGCACACGATGTTACCTCAGCTAACTCTTGTCTCAGCATGCTGTATCAGCTTCAGATAATCCATTTATACCGACCATTCCTGAAGTATACCAAGACAAATACCCCACTACCTTCCCATGTCTCACCTCGCAAGATATGCACACAGGCCGCTGCGACTGTTTCCAAGCTGCTTCGCATATACAAACGTGGATATGGACTGAAACAGATCTGCAACATCGCTGTCTATATTGCCCACACTGCGTGCACCGTCCATCTTCTCAACCTCCCGGACAAAAATGCCCAGAGAGATGTGATACACGGCCTCAAGAATCTCGAAGAAATGGCAGAGGGCTGGCTCTGTGCTCGACGTACCCTCCGCATCCTCGACATATCCGCAAACAAATGGCAAGTAGAGTTACCACCAGAGGCAGTCTCCATATTTGAACGCACACATAACAAATGGGGATCCTGGGGCTCTTGGGACCAAACCACTTCCCCCTCAACATCCGACGATTATCCCATCGCACCCGTATTACAACCCCCTACAACTCCAAGCCGATTTTCACCATCTGGGCCCCAATTCCAGCATTCTCGCACAGAACCCATCCCCATGGTTGATGCACCAATGGCCTCTCAATACGGGTCCATCGCCGCCGTCCCAATATCGTTCCCCCCGATCCAAGGAATGCTTCCACCTCATGCCCAACGCCCCGAGTTTGCCCCTCCCGAACCAACATACCTCCGGCCCCAAGTGGCCTACCAATTCAATCCTCTTCCAGGATCCGTACCGGCCCCCTCTTCCCCCCACCCGAACAAGTGGTACGATGGCTCTGGGGCTCGTATCTCACCCCAAAACGCAACGCCAACGTCGGTTGCATCGCCCGTGTCTGGGTATGACGGCACGGAGAATCTGGTCGAAGAGAGCCAGGACTGGTGGTCGAGAAATGCTAATGCGTATGGTATCGGCATGGATGGTTGGAGTGGTACTTGGAATGCCACCCCACAGAACCAGCATTCTCTCATGCAATACCAGGACAGTAATCTCATGTCTGTTGCTCGGCCTTCTAGTCCTGGTGATGAACAGCGTTAGGCCCAAGGGGGGATGCCGGCAGCCTGGTCGCCCTTGAATCCCGATGATACCTAGGTACAACCGGATTTATGGAAACCATTATGTGATTTTGACTCATAGGGACATATCTCGTTCGATTTTGATACCACTTTAGGGGGGTTTGTCTTCCGGCGTTTAAATGGACATGCATCTACAATTTTGGTTTCTGTTTCAAAATCTTATGGTCATTTACAGACAAGGACATTTAGAGGTGCAATTATCAAAAGATTTGTCATAGATGATCATTAGCTCTCAAAACCAACACCAAGGCGCAAAATGCTACTTTCCAAGAGAACCATATAAAAAGAGAAAAAGAAAGGTGCATAGGATGGTATCACTAGACATGGATGTTAATAAGATGACATCTGTCAAAACAACAGGGAAAAAAGGAAGAGCTTACCAAGAAATAATCAGCGACAGGTTTCTTCGCAGGCATGCCCCTTGTATCCTGCGCTGCAGCCTCAAAGACACGATATCTCCTCCCGGGACTGATGACTCTATTATCTGTAACAATGCCGTTGCTCCGACCATATTCGCCGTTGCTGCGGGCGACAGTGCCACCACCGCTGGCGTCTTCACCAAGCTCAAGGATAGCGGCAACATTGCCGCAGCGGTAGCAATAGTTTGGAGCAGACCAGACAGTGACGATACCGCCATCAAACATCTCTTTGTATCCCTCCATAACAAGCTGGTGGGCCCGCGCTACAAGAGACAAGCCGTTGAGATGGTTGAACTGTTTGACGATATCGCCGCCGAAGAGGAACCCAGCCCCACGAGGACTCAACCCCCAGCCTTCGATCTCATCTGGATCTGACCAGAGCAGATCACACATGGCACCTTCATGTGGCACCTCTTGCTTGCGGTCAATCAGTCGAATTTTATCGACAGAGTCAATCAGCGGTGATAATCCACCGTGTACACAGAGCACCGCACCAGTCCGGCTAGTGGTGGCGCTGCCGTTGCCATCGCCACTGGCACCTGTCCCCGGTGCACCCGATCGTGAGGGCGCGGCAGCCTGGCCTGGGGCGGCGGAGATGTCTCGTGGCGGGGAGATATTTCTAGAATCTGTAGATGCATCGGAAGACGAACGCTGTCGCGGGCGGTACGTGCTCATCATTACCTCGCCTCTTGAATTCAGTGATTCTGTTTCCAGCTCGCTGTCAGCCGGCATGCTTGATAGTGCTGTGTTGGAGGTGGGTTCTAGCGTCGAGCTCGCGCCGAGCACGATCGCGCCCAGGGCCAGGTAGTCGAATACTTCGCAGCAGTACCGCCATACGTTTGCGCTTCCGTATTTGCGAATGCATTCGTCGTAAAATCCATATACTGTTGTGATTTGGCGTGATTCATGGTTGCCGCGGATCAAGGTGATGCGGTCGGGGTATCTGACTTTCAAACAAAGGAGGAGAAGGAAGGATTCAAGAGAGTAGAAGCCACGGTCGACAAAATCGCCCATGAAAAGGTAGTTGGTATCGGGAACATCGCCGCCGACGCGGAATAGTTCCATCAGATCGTGGAATTGGCCGTGGATATCGCCGCAGATGGTCACGGGGGCGTCAACGGACACGACATTGCCTTCTTCAATCAGGAGCTCACGCGCCTTGTAGCACAATTCGCGCACTTGGCTTTCGGGGATCAGGCGGCAGCCCCGCAGCTGCTCGATCGCCCTACAAGGCAAAAAGCATTAGTTTGACGGTGAAGGATGGGGGTGTAGAGACTTGAGGGGTTGGTGTCATACTGGTCTAGGTCACTCATCTTGTCGAGAGAGGGAGGGGAAGGAAACGATGACTGTGTCGAAGTCAAGAACTCCCCAAAGAGAAATCAGATAGCTTAGTTCTCCGAAAAGTACAGTCTCATCTTCGCGAAGCTATGATGCACGACGCAGAGACTTGAGACAAGCGGAACATCCAATCACGCGGGAGCCAGATAAGATTAGATGCACCCAAAGCCTTTGCTGTCGTTTTCTCTCCGCACGTTTCCTTTGAGAGTCACTTCACATTTGCCGTCGGAGGTTCAGAAGCTTGTCAACTTGGACAATTATTACTGAACATTCAATTGGCCTCCTTTTGCCTTCTATTTCTTCCCTCCCTGTCCGACTAGTTATACCAGCCCGGTCCGAGCCGATGGCCTGAAAAATTCCAGAACCAGTCGGCCGCGCCCACCTCGTCTCAATTGAACATCGATACTCGTTCTCTCACCTCGTACACAATGCCGCCACATCTACATCCTCGGTCGCGGTCAACCACGGGCCTATTCGCCGGCACCCTCCTCGCTTCTCTCCTAGTTGTCGGCATGCCGCACGTCTTCCCTTGTCCGGCACCACGACGCACCTTTGCCGATTCGGAGATGACCATGACAGCCGATGGACAACATGTGCCACGTTTCCGACGCAGACGGCGAAAAGATCTCGAAGTGGGCCCAGAGGGCAGCAAGCCCGGTCAGCCCGCGCCAGCTGTTGTGGACGAGGAGGTCTCAACATTCCTTCAGATGGAGGAGGAAGCGGACAAACTCTCACATATCAATCGAGAATGCCCTGTTCCCAAACCCAAGGGTGTTATAGGGGAATTGCTGGGTTTCCGAGATATCCAAGCGAATGGGCAGCACCAGCCAACCGCCCTGTCTGAAGGAGACCAATAATGCGTGCACGTCGACACATTCTCCTTCAGATTTTCTGCATTTTGTTTTCTCGGCTTGTTTAATGATACCATGGACTTTGACAATAAGGGTTGGGTGGACCGGGGGATGTTTAGAAGCACACTTTACCTACAACATATGTATTTTCTATGTACAATGAGATGTATAAAAGCAAATACCAATCATATTAAGACTCGAAATAGTCGAAAGGTATACAATGGTCCTAACCAAAATGTGCTACCCCCAGTTTGAGTGCAATTGTAAACGCGTTATTTCGTAGGCGGACCCAGCTCCGGCCACCTTGAATATTCCCCCGTCAACCATCGAGCGTATCCACCATGGCATTGACAGCCCAGAGCTTCGTCTACGACGTGCTCACTAATCAGCGGCATACAAGATGGATTGCGCCTCTACTCATTCTAGGCGACGCGCTACTCTGCGCCCTCGTCATATGGAAGATCGCTTGTAAGTCTGCATCCAGATGTCGCGTACTGAGCCAGACCCAGCTAACCAAGCAACAACCACAGATACTGAGATCGACTGGTCGACGTACATGCAGCAAGTCTCTCTATATATCTCCGGCGAACGCGACTACCTCCTGATCAAAGGCTCAACCGGTCCCCTCGTCTACCCCGCCGCCCATGTATACATCTACACCCTCCTCTATCACCTCACCAACGAAGGCCGTGATATCCTCCTCGGGCAGGCGCTTTTTGCCGTGCTCTACCTGGCTACACTGGCTGTGGTAGTTGCTTGCTATAGACAGACGGGGGCACCTCCCTACCTGTTTCCGCTCCTTGCTCTGTCCAAACGGCTGCATAGCATATTCGTTCTGCGCATGTTCAATGATGGCGTTGCGACTTTTGCTATGTGGCTTGCTATCTATCTGTGTCTGAGACGCAGATGGACGGCGGGTATTGCAGTGTGGTCTTTTGGGGTTGCGATTAAAATGACACTTGTGCTGCTTGTGCCTGCTATTGCGGTCATCACTCTTCTCAGTTTGGGGTTGGCGCGAAGTATTTCGCTCGGAGTTATGGCTGTTCTTATCCAGGTGGGTTCTTGACAAGTCAATTGAGTCCTGGGGAGTCGGCTAATGCAAGAAACTACAGGTCCTACTTGCGGTTCCCTTTCTGCAGACTAATAGTATAGGCTACCTCTCTCGGGCATTTGAGCTATCCCGCCAGTTCTTGTTCAAATGGACAGTAAACTGGCGGTTTGTAGGGGAAGGAACATTTCTCTCAAGGGAGTTCTCTGTGGGTCTGCTTGTGCTGCATATATCCTTGTTGGCTATCTTCTTCAGAAACTGGGTAAAACCTTCAGGGTCGAACATGGTTCGTTTCCTCCAGGATACTCTCCAGGGACGCCAAAAGACAGTTCCACTCTCAAGATCCTTCACTATGACCGTGATGTTGAGCTCACTGGCCATCGGCTTGCTATGCGCCAGATCCTTGCATTACCAGTTTTTCGCGTATCTCGCGTGGGCTACCCCCTTTCTTCTCTGGCGCGCAGGTGTCCACCCAGTTCTTATATACGCCCTATGGGCGCTGCAAGAGTGGGCTTGGAACGTTTTCCCCAGCACAAACGCAAGCTCGGCGGTTGTGGTGTTGTCGCTCGGGGTCCAGGTCCTTGGCGTATTGTTCAATGGTTCGAGCGAGGTAGATAAGAACGGTGACAAGAGGAGCAGCCGCGGCGAGGCGATTGTCCAAAAATGAGAGATACCCCGGCCCCATCCTGAGGCGCGCATATTTCGAGAATCATTGTTAGAGCCCCGAATCCCTGTGTATCGTAGCGGCTGCCATTGAACAAACGCTTGGTGCCTTTGAAAGGCGATCATTCAGTCCGACTCGTCCGAGGAGGGCATTCGGCCCACACGAGACTCTTCCTCTTCGTCATCAGAGTCAGCAGCCAACACAACGGGCTGTTTCACGAATTCCTTAGGCCTGTGGGAGAACAATTCCAATTAGCGAATGAGTTTGTGGCTAATCCTATATCGAAAACACATACCAAAAGGGAGCCTTCCTCCAAGCTTTCTCGTCCCTGACGATATTGACAATTTCCCCTTCAATTTTATTGTCCCGCTCCTCCTGGCCCTTGGTATCGACCACCACGTACGAGCTGCGCTTGATCCAGATAGCTGAGCGGAATCGTGCAGGTAATTCGACGAGCATCTGCTTCTTATCTGTCTGTTCGACCAAGTAGATGTTGTTTCCGGTGGCTTTGATTGCTCGCACGATCTGCTGAGTGTCGGATAGCTCGTCTGGAGGGGTCAAAGTTCCCTCTGCTGTAGCCAGCATCTTTCTGCGAGGCGGTCCCATTGTTGAAGATGCAATTTAAAACGATGGATATCACAAATGCAGAGGACAGGTCAAGTGCAAGAGAAAGTTGGGGAGGAAACTAATTCTGCGGGAAATAATTTGATCTTATCGGCGGGGCTTCCCAAGGTTCCTCAAAAATAACCTTGGAAGTTGCGGGACACTCAAAAGTTTTGACTACATCATTCTAACCCATCTCCAGGGCTCTATTAACACACGAAACTGATGTACTATACAAGTTAGGTACCCCGCTGGCAAGATAGTAAAGTGGGAAGCAGTAGTTAGGTGAGAGCATCCAGGAATTTATACTATACTTCAACGACGCCCCGGATGGCACCTAGGCAATTCCTACCTAGGTAGGTAGGATAAGGCTTACTCACCATCCTCATGGGCTGAAGATGCTACCTCAGTAGGCTATGTTGTATATCTTATGAATCGAAATGTATCATTTCGCCTACATAACTTTGAGCACCTTCCAAGGTTCGTTCTACAACAATGGATGGATAGATCGTAACCTCACTATTTGAGTTTCAGGTTCCTCCAATTTTGCGAGCAATACAAGATCATTCCCTTCAGCTTTCCGCCCAACATAGGACATCTTATGCAGCCGTTTGATGGCACACCTTTCAGAGATTACAAACGGTATTGGAGGTCTCAATGCATTATTTTAAGCATGATTGACGATGCTTATGAAGAGAAAACTGCTTTCTTCAATGGGCTCCCTTCTATCCGCGAGGAATCATTCAAATCTCAGGTTATCACGGACGCATTTGCCAACAGAGGCATTGTGCCATTTGATCCGTCCAAGATAGGTCAACCGCTTTGAGAGCCTCGTGGCGGCAAGTGGCAGAATGACGGATGACTAGATTTCACCCCAGGGAGAATTCAATGTGTAAACCATCCCACTAGGTATAGAGATTATCGAGATCGGGAAAGACTAAAGGCACAACGCGGGCTTCGCAGGCATAACCCTACTAAAGATATATAGCTAGCGTTGTTTGATCGACGTTAGCAATCAGTACTGATCGTCATATATGGGAAACTAGCCAGCTGACTCTGTATACTATGCAGCCCTGGGGATAGTGTACATTGTCTGGGATTGCTACAAAAGTCCATGTGAGCGACGGTCGTTTCTCTCATTGGACCAACAAATGTATGTATAAATTATGCTAAATCTGCACGATAATGGTAAATGTAGGATTAATGCCCTATGTACTCAACTTGGAGCCTACGCCTTGCAGTGTATTTACCGTATCTTCATCTATTGGCCGTGAAACTAGTGACATCACCAGTTTCAGCCAAAAAAAGATTAAAGATGACCAAGTCATCAGATACGAAGACCGGAGTGCATTAGGAGCAACGAGGATTCCTACTATCCCTCAATGTATGCAGTAAGGGGTATGTGGCACGATCTCTGTGCCCGATGGGAAATTCTTGACAGAGCGGTGACAATTGCAATGTTTTACTCGTACAATATTGTACAATGAAAGTGCCAAGTGCCGATCGCTCTTGTCAAAGGGTTCGGAAGTATGAGGCGTGTCCTGCTATACGATGTAGTGTATGCCTGTAGATACTTACTCTGTATGTAAGAGTACGCCTGGTTTGGGCAATCCATAAGCAGCTATCATGCATAGAAATAGATATCGATAGAACACATAGATATATCTAGAAAGATTCACATGAATACTCTGTTAATACTGTCAATACTCTTAATACTTGTGGTCTCACACGACTTTTCGCCACTTCCTTATCGGAGGTGCGTGGTTGTACGGACTTCCCCAGTAACTCCCGCCTGGGTGACTTTCCTGGATCTGATCCATCGGGTAAAATTAGAGGATTCTCTTTCTTCTTACCTCTACCAATTTTCATACTTTCTTCTGCTTTTTCCTGGGTTTTATCAATTCAATTTCGGCTGTGAATCGACTGGGCGATCATTGCGGGCAGTCTGTCTCACATTTTCCGAAGTGGCATTACCCGCGCCCGTTGCGCCCCTTGTCAACAACAGCCCCGCGAATCCTCTCCCACCAACAACCCACCTTGACCTGGCGCAAGCGCACCCTTGAATTTTGAGCCAGCCTTGCTCTTTGCCCTCGTCACACCTGCCATCATGGATGGGGACGAGCTAATCGCCTCGGTCTTCCGCAAGATCGAGCGGGAGAAGGCCCTCATCACCGCTGCTAGTAACATGCGGCAGTCGACCGACAATCCCCTCGTGCAACAGAGAGTCGATGCCAACATCCGCGATGGTCGCAAGAATATCGCTTACCTGGAGGAGAAAATGAGGGAATTGCAAATCCGTCAGATGAACCAGGAAGGTGGCTCACCCGGCCAGCATGGAGGCCCGGCCCCCCCGCCCAAAGACCACCCCGGGTACGCTGGTGAGCAAGGTGATGGCCACTACCCTCAGGGTGGCACCGGCTCGATGCCTTCCGGTGCCCCATTCTCCGACCCGCGACCTTATGCTCCGATTCCGAAGGCGAGGCCCAATTACACGAAGCTGGGTACGTTCTTGCATACCGCTCCTGCCAAACCCTATAAAAATGCTGCGCTGAGCTTAAACCGCTTGGAATGCTAACATAAATGGCCATGTCTCAGATCTGATCAAGTATGACACTCCGTACCTCGGGCCGAAAATCCAACTCATGCTGTCTCAATTGGAGTTCAAGCTGAGCGTCGAAATGCAATATAAAGCCGGCATCGAAAAAATGGTCCGCTTATACCAGGATGAGGGCGATCGGAAGAGCCGAGCGGACGCCGAGGGCCGTCGTATTGAGAGTAACCAAAAGATTCAGCTTCTAAAGCAGGCGCTGAAGCGATACGAGGATCTTCATGTTGATATTGAATCCGCCGATGCGCCGGACGGTATGAAAAAAATATATAGCAATTTTGCTGCGGGCATAATGCGAGATAGTCACTAACTGGTGTGCAGATGAGAGTCTTAGTAGTCCGAACATGCGCAAACCGCTGACTGGTCTATTGACAATGCGCATCCATGCGGTCAAGGACGTGGACCATGCGGCTAGTTCGCGATTTTCTCGAGGACCAGAGACATACATTGTCGTTAAGGTTGAGGATACGATCAAAGCCAGAACCAAGGCCACCCGAAACGACAAATGGCTGGACGAAAGCTTTTCCATGGATATCGATAAGGCAAACGAGATCGAATTGACTGTTTATGACAAGTCTGGAGATCGCCCAGTACCAATCGGTATGCTCTGGGTGCGCATTTCTGACATCGCAGAGGAGATGCGTCGCAAGAAAATTGAGACGGAACTCAACGCATCTGGCTGGGTATCCGCAGATAAGATGGGCGAGGGCGGATCCGCTCGACATGACCATGGCGGTTCTCCTATGGGCTCTTCACATGGCCCTAGCCCCGGAGGACGCCCGGGCACCTCGGGGCATGGTGCACATGCGCACCACGGTGGCGAGAGTACAAATGCTCCCCCGACTGTGACGATCGATTCCTGGTTTGCCCTGGAACCGGTTGGCCGAGTACAGCTTCAAATGAGCTTCGGTAAGACTAACTTGCCTTAACCCCGAAAAAGAAGCAGCGCCATTGTACTAACTGGATATAGCCAAACAATTGAAGGATCGCCGTCCCTTTGACATCGGTCTTAACCGTCAAGGTGCCGTGCGCCAGAAGAAGGAGGAGGTTCATGAGAAGCAGGGCCACAAGTTCGTCACCCAGCAGTTTTACAACATTATGCGCTGTGCACTGTGTGGAGAATTCCTCAAGTATGCTGCCGGCATGCAATGTGCGGATTGCAAGTACACCTGCCACCGCAAGTGTTACCCCAAGGTTGTTACCAAGTGTATCAGCAAAGCCAACTACGAGACCGATCCGGACGAGGAGAAGATCAATCACCGCATTCCCCACCGTTTCGAAGGGTTTTCCAACATCTCCGCGAACTGGTGTTGCCACTGCGGCTATCTGCTTCCGTTTGGACGCAAAAATGCCAAGCGCTGCTCTGGTAGGCAATAATACTGACATCGGAGCTTCTTTCTAGTCCATCCTTACTGACTTTTCCTATAGAATGTAGTCTCACGTGTCACGCTCACTGCACTCACCTTGTGCCCGATTTCTGTGGAATGACGATGGAAGCCGCCAACCAAATTCTCGAGACATTGATTCGTACCAAGCATCACAACAAATCTGCCTCTGTTAGTTCTGGCCTCAGCAACCGTACCCTTCGAGCAGGCGGTCCGCCGCAGCCCGCTCAAGACAACGCTGCCCTCTCCTACCCCCAGAAGCCGATGGAAGGACCCTACGGGGTTATTCCTAGACAACCCTCCGCCGAAGCGGTAAGCGCTGCCACTAACTCCTTCATGACCCCACAGTCACCAACTGCTGCTGCACAGGCTGCACAGCGCCAACAGATACCACCGAAATCGCCCACTGGACCTGCCGCCGCCGCTGCCGCCGCCGCCGCTACTGGGCTACGTAGCCCCCAGCAAGCCCCAAGTATGCAATTTCTGATCATGCGTTGAAAACTCTCGATACTAATCAAATACTAGCCGAAATGGGCCGTCCTATGCTGCCACCCCAGGCAGCCCCGCAGCCTCAACACGCCCCTTATGACCCATCCCTCTATGCCAATTTCCCACAGCAGCCACCACCCCAGGCTATGCAGAAGGTACAGCCTTCACCTTATCCAATGGCCCCGCCTTCGCAGGCCATGCAGCAACAGATGCCCCAACAACAGCAAGTTGCACCCCCTATCAAGGACGATGCTGCAGTGCAGGCAAAGACTCGCATTGGTTTGGATCACTTTAATTTCCTTGCTGTTCTCGGAAAAGGTAATTTCGGAAAGGTCATGCTAGCTGAAACAAAGAGCTCCCGCAAGTTGTATGCCATCAAAGTGTTGAAGAAGGAATTCATTATCGAGAACGACGAAGTGGAGAGCACTAAGTCCGAGAAGCGTGTTTTCCTGATTGCAAACAAGGAACGTCACCCCTTCCTTCTCAACTTGCATGCTTGTTTCCAAACTGAAACCCGTGTCTATTTCGTCATGGAGTATATCAGCGGTGGTGATCTCATGCTGCACATTCAGCGTGGCCAATTCGGCCTCAAGAGGGCACAGTAAGTCCCATGTTTGGTCTTTGTCCTGTTTTGGGGTTTATAAATGCTCACATTCCTTAGGTTCTATGCCGCCGAGGTCTGCTTGGCACTCAAGTACTTCCACGAGAACGGTGTCATTTACCGTGACTTGAAGCTCGATAACATTCTGCTGACGCTGGATGGTCACATCAAAATTGCTGATTATGGTCTTTGCAAGGAGAACATGTGGTATGGTGGTACAACTAGCACGTTCTGCGGTACTCCTGAATTCATGGGCCCAGAAGTAAGTGGGATCAAGTCCATTGTTTTTTTTGGAGTATTGATGAGCTAACTTTTGTTGTAGATTTTGCTGGACAAGAAGTATGGACGGGCTGTGGATTGGTGGGCGTTCGGTGTTCTCATCTATCAGATGCTTTTGCAACAGTCTCCATTCCGTGGTGAAGATGAGGATGAAATCTACGATGCCATTCTTGCTGACGAGCCTCTCTACCCCATTCATATGCCTCGCGACTCCGTGTCAATTCTCCAGAAGCTGTTGACTCGTGAGCCCGAGTTGCGTCTGGGCTCCGGTCCCACCGATGCCCAAGAAGTGATGTCTCATGCGTTCTTCCGCAACATCAACTGGGATGACATCTACCACAAGCGGGTTCCCCCGCCATTCATCCCCACGATCAGCAGTCCTACCGACACCAGCAACTTTGACCAGGAATTCACCAGTGTGACTCCTGTCCTAACGCCTGTACAATCTGGTAAGATATTTTTTTTGGTGCTTTTTTGGTGCTTTCTGGAAGATGAACTTTAACTAACCTATCTTTTTCATTTAGTGCTTTCGCAAGCCATGCAGGAAGAATTCCGAGGATTCTCTTATACTGCTGACTTTGCTTGATTTCACCGATGTGTGATCGGGATAATTATTGCTTACTTGGACACCTGTCACGAGTTGTTAACGAGGGTGTCAATTCGGTTCATAGGCGGTTCAATGCCGACACGTCCGGTTTCTTCAGAGCGCCGCGGGTCTCCCGCCGTTTTCCAGCACTTCTTGATCTTCAAATTGCTTCAACATACCCAATCGCAGTTTCGTTTTAAGTGCCGGTGTGGACCGGACCTCATGACATGCTTCGACCGCCGGATATCATGGTTAATGAAACCTCCAGGTTGCTTTTGCTTTCTCGATTTCTTTGTGTGCTTATCTAAATTGCTTGCTCTATTTTTTCACTTTCAAGATCTTTCTTTCTAAGTTTCCTTCCGACAGGTCGGGTTTATGACTCTATTCTATGTCGGGCATTTGATGTCCAAAAAAATGGAGAAGGGACGGGTTCCCATATGGGAATTGCGTGGCGTGGTTGAGAGGGAGAGTGTGTGTGATGAGAAATGACGAAGTTTGAAGATCTATGAAGATAGCGTAGGTTCCCTTCAGGGACTCTTGCGCGTTATGCCCGGTATTATGTTCTAGCGGTTCGTGGTATGGAGAGGAGATACAAATGCGAACTAATTTATCTCATCTGTCTACATGAATGTTGTAGTTGGATCGTGGCTTTATATGTACTTGGGCACATATAGATGCACACGTGTATATCAGATCCGGGTTGCGACTGCCCTTTCCCCTTTCAGATCGAGGGTTGCCCTAGGTACCTCGTTCCTTCCCAAATAGGAAGCCAAAATCGTGTGCCTTCCTCTTTTGCGCCTTCCTCTCTTGCAAAAACACGTACACGTTTCATTTCCAAGCTTGTTTACCTTGTGTCCTCTTCCTCTTCTCTTCTTCTATCCTCTTCCAATTTACCACACCTTGTTACTATTCACCAGCCTTTTTTTCTTTGTTCCAGAAATAGATCAAGCTACCGAGGTCTATTCCAAAAATGCTGGCAAAAGCGAAAGGCCTGCTTCGTAGGGGCTTACGGGCCTTCGGTGGCCATACTGAGCCCGTGCCTTTGAGCAACAAAGAGAACCTGCCTTCGGGAAACAAAGAATCCTCGCCCCCGGGCAACAAAGAGCGCACCCCTCACTCCACTTCCAAGGTGAGCCAACCGCCCTCGAGCTCCAACCCCATCAAGAGATGGCTCGAGAACGTGTCTACTCCCGTCTATGGGTCCCCCATCAACAAGGTGCGACCAAGAGTCGATAATATCGACTTCCACATCAACTTCTCTGACAGCGTAGAACTGGGATCCCCTCCAGCCTGGTTCAACGAGACTTCGGACAACGATCCCGAGATTCGACGCTTCCTCTGTGGGGACGAAGTTCCTAACGACCAAGTGCATTCAGCATTTCGCGCAACTCACTACACCCCCCGCTACCAACCCGACACTACCATCAACCCACGTCCTTCTCCCTCTCCTGTTACCCCGGTCCTGCCACAACCGGCGGTCACAGCTCCTTCCCCTCAACCACCCCGAGAAGTTGGCACGCTCCCCATCGCTGAACACAATGTCCAACACGGTTGTTCACTCCAATGAAAAGGGCCAGGTTGTAAGTTGTCTTTATCGCAACTTAACATATCACTTTGATCTCAGTTATCTCTCACTCACCAATCCTCTACCCGTTTACATTTTACTGACTTACATACTAGGTGACCTCAGCCCAAAAGCCGGCAATCTCCCCATCGCTGAATACTATTCCTGACACAGTTGTTCAGTTCAATGAGGTTGTAAGTTCGTCTTTAACGTACATATCACTTTGATCTCAGTTATCTCTCACTCACCAGTCCTCTACCCGTTTTACATTTTACTGACTTACATACCAGTTGACCTCAGTCCCAAAGTCGACAAGCTCCCCATCGCTGAACACCATTCCTGACACAGTTGTTCACTTCAATGAAAAGGGCCAGGTTGTAAGTTTTGTCTTTATCGCAACTTATCATATCTCTCACTCCAGTCCTCTACCCATTTTACATTTCGCTGACTTGCATACCAGGTGGCCTCAGCCCAAAAGCGAGCGTACTTCCCTGATGACACGGGGCCTCAGCACCCAGCTAAGCGAGCTAAACTCGAGCCAGAGAGCTCTGCGAAAAAACGCAAGCGATCCGGGGACACCAACGATGACGACGAATGGGACTCCGATCCCCCCACCTCGCCTGAATATAAGATTTCCAGTGCGAGTGATGATGATGATAGCGACACCAGCGATGCTCCTTCCTCGCCATGCGTGAAGCAAGTAAAGAGGGATGCAAAGCAGGTCTCGGTCAAGAACGGCCGCTCACTTAAGTCCAAAGGCAAAAGAATCAGAAAGAAGAAGAAGAAGGCATGGGATTCGGATAGGTCAATGTCTGAGCCAAGTGACCTCGACTACGAGAGCGACGAAGAATACTTCATTCCGACAGGAGAGCGTGACGAGCTGCTCAATAATAAACTAACCCGAGAAAGGGCAAAGCGCCTACTTGATGCAGTGAAACTCCCGCAAGGCCATCACCTGTCACCAGACGTACAGCAAACTGCCCATCAACTTCTTACTCGTGGCTGCTTGCCAACCATCCATAGACACTGGGAGAAAGATTTCTCTACCCTTCCGGAGTCGCTGTTCTTTTCTGGGAAAGATGATAAGACTCAGCGTAAGGAATCTAACTTCGTCCTTGAAAATGACAAGGGCTCCGAGTTTTACGCGATCCGTGCATTTCAAGAGCTTTTAAAGATATGTGGCAATGTGAGGGATTACTGCAATATCCTTGATATCTGTCCTGGAATCTATATCAAGAAATCAATAGAGAAATACCTTCGCTGGGCATTGGCCGATGCCGGTGTCAGAGTCCAGCCGGACACACCTCCTGTGCACGTCATCTACTGCAAACATCAGGACGAAGACCCAAAAGAAGCCTTTGAAAAAGTTGCCAAAGCGTTGGAGAGCCTATTGGATACCTGGCAGGGCCAACTCGCCGCACCCCATGACGGCGAAGAAGGCTGGCCGGCATTGATTGGATTCGTTCTCTGTGCACCTGTTCTTTCTGTCATCTGTCTAGACACCAATCCCCATCTGCAAACCCTAACACAAGGAATCAAGTTCCTTGGCCATTTCGACCTTTCCGATTTTGACCAAGATGCCTGGAACACCCTGGCTATCGCGATCCTCGTCATGCACATCAAAAGGACCGTGGCCAAACTCGCCAAGATCTACGGTGACAGGTTTGTAGCCTCGCTCATTGATAATCCTGCCATGGGTTCACCGGATCCTGATGGTTAAGTTCCATCATGTTACACTGATATATATATACATGAGATTCTCTTACCTGCAATCACTCTCGGGAGAATTTTTGAGCCCTCATTGGCAATTTAGCGTGTGAACTTCCATGTACCATTAGTTTAGTGAATGACGTGATCTAACTTGATTTTTTTTCACTATAGACAATGTACAATATTGTAGATGATAGGTTCAGGCCAAGTATGAATGCTCATGCATGCTAGTGGAGCTCATTTCATGCCTGAAGCAACTGTTGCCAATAACAGAGTTGCTGCGACGAACCTAAGGATTGATTCGTCAAATCTCCACTTTTGTTGTTTAATAATTCGTCTTCGCACTCTGTTCTCCAATGATATTCGAACCATCCCTTGTACTTCGATGAACTCGATCTAAAGAATAATAAAGTGTGTTGTTGGGAATCCAGAGAGCTCCTAGCGCCCTAAGAAAGAAAAAAAAACCTTACACGATGATCGAGGACAATCATCGGGCCACAGAATCATCCCCTTTGCTGCGCGACATCGACACAGAAGCAGCAACCAATTCCAAGAAGTCAGGATGGCGACAAGAATTAGCGATTATCTCGCGATACTCAGCCCCTCTCATGATATCACTCCTGCTTCAACATGCATTAACCGGTTCTAGCATCTTCATGGTGGGCCATCTGGGGAAACGAGAAATCGGGGCCGTGAGCTTGGCCAATATGACTGCCCAGATCACTGGATATTTTGTGTTCCAAGGGCTAGCAACATGCTTGGATACTCTATGTCCTCAAGCATATGGTTCGGGGAATTTGCGCTTGGTCGGGCTTCACGTTCAACGACTGACGCTTTTTATGCTTGTCCTCACAATCCCAATTGGAGCTATATGGTGGAATGCGGATCGAATTTTTCTCCTTATTCTACCATCTGAAGCCCAGGAGACGGCTCTTCTTGCAGGGCTATATCTGAAAATTGCCATCGCGGGCGCTCCCGGCTATGCTTGCTTTGAGTCGGGAAAGCGATTTTTCCAGGCACAGGGATTGTTCAGTGCTAGTCTGATAGTTCTGTTGATATGTTCTACATTGAACATTTTCATGGGATGGTTATTTGTTTGGGTACGTCGTTCAACCTTAGAATTCCCCCGAGCCATTCACTGATATCCCTTATTTTCCAGAGACTGCAATGGGGCTTCATCGGTGCGCCTATCGCTGTCGCCGTCGCAAACAGTCTTCTGCCCATCTTTCTGGCATTCTACGTCATCTTCATCAAGGGCTCTGAATGCTGGCATCCCATTTCTGCCGAGATGTGGCGCGGCTGGGGGCCAATGTTGCAGCTTGCCGTCCCAAGTTGGCTAATGATCGAAGCCGAAGTCCTCGCATGGGAATTCATGACCCTCATCTCCTCCCGTCTAGGTGCAACTGAGCTTGCAGCCCAGGCTGCTATGTCTACACTTTCAGACTTCGCGTTCCAAATTTCATTTTCCGTCGCTGTTGCTGGTGGCACACACATGGCCTATCTGATCGGATCGGGCTTCCTCCAGCGTGCGGCAACAGCAGCCAAGGTTATGGTTTTTGCTAGCTTCGGTGCTGGTGTAACAAATATGCTTGTGATTCTTGCTTTCCGGGGAGTCATTCCGGGATTATTTAGTGACATCGGCGAGGTCTGGCACTACATCTTCTTCTTGCTTCCATTGGGTGCGGTCCTTCAAATTCCCGACGCCGTGGCCACTTCCCTCAATAGCTTGCTGCGGGCTGTCGGACGACCGGATCTGGGTAGCTATGTTCAGCTCTCGATCTACTACCTCGTTGGATTGCCCCTGGGCATTGCTTTTGCATTTGGCTTGGGATGGAGCGTTTTAGGGCTATGGTGTGGAATACTTATCGGCCAGTCGATCATTGTGTCGATCGAGGGCTTTTATTTCTGGAAAATGGTGGACTGGGCGAAGGCGTCCCGAGAAGCGATAGAGCGGATGTGATCATGCAGAGAGATTCTCAAGGTTGAGCGACGGGCGGGATGGCTTCGAAATACATAAAATATATCATAGCATGCACGACCAATATAGAATACCTTCCTAACTCTGGTCTGCTTAAGAGTTGTATGGTGAACGAAATAGTAAACGTTTTATATACTTACGCGTCACATGACCGGTCCCGCTGTTGACGCTATTCCCAACACTGCAATCTTCAAGACTGCATCACCCAGCATTCCACCATGGATGCCGCCGAGGATCGAGAAGTGAAGCTTCAACGGGCCTCTGGGGATTTGGTGTCCGAGTTTTCGGCAAAGCTCCCCTCGCTATTGTGGAGAGCCCAAACTGGGACTCCCCTCCGCACCCCACGTAAATGGGCGCAGGTCACGAAAACAGAGAAGCTTGTCAGCCTTGTAAGACCTCACCGCATAGGATCTCTCTTCGTTATCTCTCTGTTCTTATTTACTGATGGTATCCATAGCTTGAACCCTTTCAAGAGTGGCCTCAACTCTTAGATCCACACTTGCAGAAGTTGCTGCCTCCTTTAGTGGACGCTTTTCTAGCATATCTGATCAAGCACCGCACCCAGTATGGCTGTGGTTCGGCGAAGTCATCCCAGGCAGGAAGCCAGTATCCCCTCCCAAGAGCCATCTGCAGGCTACTTTACACTTTCTGCAAAGTCCGTGGCGTAAAGGTGATTAGCAGGTTCCTAAACAATGAGCCTAAATATCTTGATTCAATGATTCGGGCCTTCATCGAATGGGATGCGGTTCGGCCGCCTAATCCTGAAGAACCGGTCGAATCTGAAACCCAGCGACTCATCTGGGAAGAACGCTATGTGATGCTGGTCTGGCTTTCACATCTCCTGCTTGCTCCTTTCGACTTGTCTTCTTTATCATCAGATGACATTCCGGTACCCTATGACAATCTGCAGCAGTTGACTTGGTTACCATCTGAGACTCCTATGGTTGCCAGGTCGCTTCTTTCCTTGTCGCTGCACTATATTGGTGCGTCGGGCAAAGAACGCGAGGCAGCGACAGCGCTTTTGGCACGATTGGCTTTGCGTGGGGATATGCAAGCCCTCGGTGTGCTTATAGGTCTGACAAAGTGGGCGTTTGCTCTAATCCAGCCGACGGAGAACGTCGAATCGCCCTCTGTCTACGCTTGTATTGGGGTCCTCACATTCATTGCTCGCTTGGGTGGATCGGGCCAGGTAGAGGACTTTGCTCCCTTGATCAATTATGTCTTCCAGCAGACTCTCAGTGTATTTCAAGGGAAGTCGTCTTCAGTATCTGCGACAATTCAGTCTTCGGCGTTGGCCAGAAAGTTTGTTGTCAAGATCCTCCGCAACATCACAATCATGGCTTTATCTTTGAATGAGAGAGGTGACCCTCGCATCAATGATGACCAGTTATCGACCATATTGGAAGATGCAATCGATCATTTCTTGGTGTCCTTGGCCGACAAAGATACACCCGTGCGATTTGCCGCGAGTAAAGCACTCAGCATTATCACGTTGAAGTTAGACCCAGAAATGGGGACCGAGGTCATCGAAGCGGTCATTGGCTCGCTGGGAGAGAACATCCTTTTTGAGAAAAACGATGGCTCTCTCGTCACGCCATCTGAAGCGCGGAAGATTGGCATACACACCCTTAAACGTAATCTCAGTGCAGTCGATGCCCAGCGATGGCAAGGATTAATCCTGACACTGTCACATTTACTTTTCCGCCGGGCACCTCCTATTCACCAACTCCCTGAGATTCTCCAATCACTTGTGTCTGGTTTGGGTTTTGAGCAAAGATCTTCTACAGGTGGCTCTGTGGGAACTGGTGTTCGAGATGCGGCATGCTTCGGTATTTGGGCCATGTCTCGAAAGTACACAACGCGAGAACTCCTGGCGCTGCAGCCCCAGGTAGTGGCTTCGCAATCTGGCCAGAAAGAGGTTGATGTTCTACAAAAGCTGGCCGTGGAACTTATCTGTGCTGCCTGTATCGATCCATCTGGGAACATCCGACGCGGGTCGTCTGCTGCGCTGCAGGAGTTGATTGGTCGTCATCCCAATACCATCGCGCAGGGCATTCCCCTCGTGCAGGTTGTGGATTATCACGCCGTTGCACGACGTTCTCGTGCACTAATTGACGTTGCCAAAGCAACAGCCTCTCTGGATCAGGTTTATTGGAGTCCACTTCTGGACGCTTTGATGGGTTGGAGAGGCATTGGTTCTCCAGATGCCGAGTCCAGAAGACATGCGGCTAAGTCTATTGGAATTTTGAGTACGCAAGAGCTATTCAAAACCATGAGTCTGGTCTTGGATAAATTGCTGCAAATGTTCTCCAGCATCTCTCGGAATGATGTGGAATCACGACATGGCTGTCTGTTGTCTATTGCTGCCACGGTCGATGCTTTTACTTCAGAATGGGAAGCATCGGTGGAGAAGAGAGATACCCCAGAAGCCAGGGCTGTCTCCTCTCAAGTGGCCAATATCTGGGATATCTTTGGTTCTGCATCAAGCCCTACCGATGATGACTTGACCTTCCAGACTTCACGCCCCGAATTGACGGCGGAGGCATCATCTTGCTTGATCTCCTCGCTCTCTCGGTCTACCATCAAGGCAGGTCTAGCTCAACCTTTAGAGCCACTTCTGAACCGAACACTCCAAATCCTGTCCCTCTGTGTTTCTCGAAATGATGACATCTCGATTGAGACATCTTCAACCGCCTTAGCGCAGCTGTTTCCTCTCCTACCGCCATCCAAGCAGGAAGAAACTGTGCGTACTTGGTTCTCCCATCTCCGTACTTCATGGAGATTGCCAACAGGTCGCGGCCAAATCCTAGCACTCGGTACGGTGTTTAAGCAACTCGGAGCACAAAGTGTTGTCCAAGAAGACATCGTCACCGAAATTCTTCGTTACACCGGGAAGGAAGAGTTCATTGAGAAACGAGTCGCTGCTGTGAAGTGCTTGGCCACCAGTATCTTGCCCTATATGGGTATGTCGAATATAATTTGTTTACTAGCTGGTATGAGCATGGGCTAACAAAACACTAGCTACCACCGATACGGTCGCGAGCAACTTCGTCGGATTCTTGAATGATTACACCACTGACAGACGAGGTGATATTGGATCTCTTATTCGAGTCGAGGCAATCCAAGCAGTCCCCATCGTGCTTCAAAGACAATTGGACTCAACGTCACGCTCACCATTGATTCAAAACTTGGTCGGGTGTCTTTGCCGTCTTGCATGCGAAAAGCTCGACAAGGTTAGACTACAGGCATGGCTTTCTCTACAAGTCTTCTGGGAATCAGCGGGGGATCTACCTCCAATCGAAAAGTAATCAATCACCAACAAAGCAACCAATTTATATCAGATGCTAATAAAAACAGGAAATTCGAACACTTCAGTCATGTTTCGTCACAAGAGTACTTCGCTCAGATACTTACTCTGCAGGATATTGACTGGCTTCGTCTTCCCTTGTTGCAAGGACTTGCTACCTCTGCTATCTCGGGAGCAGAAGGCCTCGTCCGAGCATCTCGCTCAGCTCTGACTCAATTCCTCAATTCCCAAGCCCAACACCGACGCCAGAAGATATTGATGGTCTTCTTGCAGGACCTTTCCACAGTGCTGGGTGACAACCTTCAAGATGACCGTTTTGCCATTCCTGCAGTCGAGTTTGTTGCATTTTTAATTGACAGCTACATTCCTGTTATCCCGGAAGCCTCAGATCCAAGGTTTGTGAACTCGTGTCTTCTACTGCTTCTATATGTACACCATCCCCTGACATCTTCTTTCTCTCTAGTTTCCGAAAATTGTTCACGCTAGTTCAGAAAGCACATTTCAGGTCTGCAAACATAGCTCGATTGGAAGCTGCAGTCAAGGCCTATGCTGCATTATCGAGGGTTGACTCGTTACGGGCGGGCGTTTTGAAGAAGATGACCGGGTTGCTTTTGCATCCTTTCCCAAGGGTATGTTAGACGCCAAACCCATAGATCTGCGGCACTGACAGTTTTTAGGTCCGATCGAGCTCTGCAGAATACCTATTTGTTGTGACGGACTCTGATATTGCCAAGTACGAAGACTGGTCTGCTTCGCCTAAACAGCTGAAGCCCCAGGTGGATAATTTGAAGGTCATTCTTTCTCTGGAAGGCTAGATAGCCGCTCCACAGAAATCGCATAGAGCTTAAATAAGCATCGAACTAATAACAACAGCTGAAAATACAAGATACAAAGCATGTATGGACATGGGGTGTGACATCTTTGGACTTTGGTTGTGATGGGTACTTGTAGGTGCTGTGCCGGTACTTGTGCTGGTAATCGCTGTGTTAGACTTGCTCGAGTGATCCTCCGCGAAGAAGTCAAATATGTATTGAGTCGCATTGAATTCAGACTTGCCCAACGGGCACTGCTCAGAATTTCGGTCAAAGTCATCATTTCCAACAGTACTTGGCCAGCAATGGCCATTTCCGTTCTCGCGGTAATGCTGAACAATGCCTTTCAGCCCGTTACAGTCCCAAGAAGCATGCTTCACAAGCGGGTCATCAAAGATAGTCTCATTGCTGGTCGGCTGCGCATTGTCCCCGCATCCATTTTGAGCCGCCCAGGTCTGCAGGACATCTATGACAGGCAGCTTGGCGTCGTCTTCGCCATCGATAGGCGCGGTCGTATCGACCGTACCATGGAACTCCAGGAAAGGATATCCCTGATCCCGCTTGGCGGGGGCACATGGCCCCACACCCTTCATGTCGGCTGTATCATACCAGGCACCGCTGACAGCCGCAAAAGCCGCAAACCGGCTTCCAACCGTGGCGTTGCAGGCGATGACGCTGGTGAATCCGCCGCCATTTGACTTGCCCGCCGAGTATACTCTGCTTGTGTCGATGCAGAGGGTTTCTTCCATGTGTGTGAGCAGATCGTCGATGAAGTCTAGATCGTTGGGGCGCGACTTGTCGGCACTCGGGCTGGAGAGCCAATACCCATTCTTGCTGTTTGGGTAGATGGCGATCCCATTGGGGTTGAATTCCGGGTTTGAAAATTGTGACAGATCTTCTTCCTCTACCATGTCGCGCGACGCCCCGTGGAAGGAGAAGTATACCGGGGTTGGCGTGTTCTTGTCATAGTTGGCCGGGATGAATAATCTGTACTCTCGGTCTGAGTCTGGGAGGCTGAGGGACTCGCTCGATCCTGCTTTTGGATATTTGGAAGGTATGTCTCGACCGCAACCTGGGGTTTTGGCTATGCCAATGCTCGCCAGGGTCGCGAGAGATAGCAAGGATGCGAGGCGCATATTGTTTGTGCCAAGATGGCCAGCTAGTTTCTCGAGGAATACATGATTCGGGTCTTATAGGGGATTGCGGGATTGCGGGATTGATATCCAACCCCTTT
Source organism: Penicillium rubens (assembly GCF_028828025.1). NCBI lineage: Eukaryota > Fungi > Ascomycota > Eurotiomycetes > Eurotiales > Aspergillaceae > Penicillium > Penicillium rubens. Next base: position 2,551,220 of record NW_026890601.1, on the reverse strand, counting down.
TGGATACCACGGGGGCCCGACTCAGGTCTCAGTTGGGTGGGCCAAAGGCAAGCGCCAAGACTTCACGGGTGAATCCGTGGTAATCTCTTATCTCTCGAACCTTACATTTGCGCCTCAAAAAAAGGTTTAAAGAGTGAGCTTGATCTCCCGGATCTACCCCCTTGAGTATGCTAATACTAGTATGTTGTATGCCAATTGCGTATCTACTATATGGAAGCCGAAGATCGGCGGAACGTGAAGATGATCTGTTTCGGTGTTAAGAATGTAACCCTTCCCAGGCTATGGAGCAATATATTCTGCAATGCACAAAATTGGGCTTCACCCATACCAAAAAGGGACGACCTAATTAAACGTACATATACGGGGGTAGCGATGGATAAATTTCAAACCTGAATAGTATGGAATAAATTAGTTATGTTGTAGGGTTGCTTGATCATAGTAGTAACTGAAATATAGCCATCGGTAAAAAAAAAAAGATGACAGAAGCATAGAACAAAAACAAAAAAAGAAATAGTGCATCATCCGTGAATCGAACACGGGCCTCGTCGATGGCAACGACGAATTCTACCACTAGACCAATGATGCTAGTTGATATATACTGGTCTACTATTATGTATTATATGGCAATAGCTCCCCAATTTCCATTCCCTCCGCCTCAAGTCAACCGGAAGCTTGACCTCGTTGGTTTCTAGAGCTCCCAACAGTCGCAAACATGGCAGCCGTCTCAGCAGCTGGCATTCCTCCAAATGCGACGTGAGTACTATATCTGCATAATCGATCCTCATACTAACGAATCTTCACAGAGTATATGTGCGCCTGTCCCTCCCCCTCTATCATATCAGCACTCCGCTTCCGCGTTACCATACTGACCGGATCCCTTTGCACTGATTAGGTCAAGAATCTAGACGAGCGAATCAAGGTTGACCAGTTGAAGCACGCCCTGGAAGAGATTTTCTCCGAATATGGTACCATTCTAGAGATCGTCGCAAAGACCAACCTCAAGGCTAAGGGCCAGGCCTTCATTGTCTTTGACAACATCGAATCGGCTACCCGTGCTATTGAGGACATCAATGGCTTCGATCTATTTGAGAAGCCTATGGTTCTGGATTACGCGAAGACGCCCAGCGATGCGACAGTCCAGCGGGAAAGCGGCGGCGACGAGCTGGAGGCTCACAAGCGGAGACGGTTAGCTGAGAAAGGTACGTTGGATAGACACTGGCGCAGCATATGCAAAGACTCAGTTCATGCTAATGATGATTGTCTACAGAGCGTAAGCAAGCCCACGAGGCCCTCGAAGCACAGAAGAAGCTCAAGCGTCCTGCTGCCGCCGCCGAACCCGCACGCCCAGCCAAGACCACCAAAGGTGCCGGTCTCAAGCCCACCACTGCTGCCACCACTGCCGTCGTTCCGGACGAGTACCTACCACCCAACAAGATTCTGTTCTTGCGGGAACTGCCGGACGACGCAACCCAGGAAGGCCTGTCTGCTATCTTTGGCCGGTTCGAGGGATTCCAGGAAGTCAGATTGGTACCCGGTCGCAAGGGAATTGCATTCGTCGAATACGAGGCCGAGGCTGGAGCAATCAGCGCGAAGGAGGCTACGTCGGGCATGCCCATGGGCGACCAGGGCAAGGCGATTCGCGTTACCTACCAGCGACAGTAGTCGTGAGTGGTTTGTTGCATCCTACAAAATATCCCGGTCTCGTTCTTTCTGGCGTTTGGAAGGTCTTGTCTCGAGCACATGTGTATTAGAAATATGGAGAGTTTTACCACTGTCCTCTTGCTGTCGCAATGCGTCAAGATTGCGTATCACATCAAGTTCAATTTTCCCAAAGTAGATGAAACAAGCCGCAGGGCTAAAACAAGTATGAGCATACAAAGTGGTACATGCCACGGTCAAAAAGGATGTCAACAAGAATAGAGTATCAATACGAAACAAAATAGCAGTCTAGAAAATCACATCGTTGTCTTCCTGCTCGCCCAGAACATCTACCGTCTCTTCCTCTTGAACTGGGACAGCAGTAGCAGCAGGCGCCTTGGGGTTTGCTGCTTGCTCTTCTGCTGCCTTTTGCCGGGCCGCGAGGATCTCAGCATCTGCGGCAGCAACGTCCCTCTGCTTCTTGCCTGAAACCTTCTTCAGGCGGTAGAATTCTTCTCGGTCGAGCTCATCGAGTTCGGAGTTGATGTCTTCAAAAATGTTAGCCTATACAAAAGACACTTGAAGTAGACGGTACATACATTTGATGGTGTTCTCGGTCCGAGGAATGATAACATGCTCACTGTTGAAGAATATTAGTATCCCGAACAAGGACCCGATTCACAAGTTCCGATCTTACATTGCATTTACTATATCACGCCAGTTAGTTGCCAGCCATAGCCAGTTACAATCAACGAGGAAATGACTTACCTCTGCGGTTGACAACCTTGATCACCTCATCAAGAATCAGGAAGGCAGTCTGGCATAATTGGTGAGTGATATCCCAATCCACTACATAGACACCATGCATACCTGTAAGCTCGCCAGTTCCACCAATGTCTCCACGGCCCGTGCATATGTCTCCCGACAGCGTTGAATCTGCTGTCCTCCCTTCCCTAGACCTGTCAGACCGAAGTCATTGACGCCCTCCTGCGTGTAGCTTTCAAACGTAGGTAGAAGAACACCAGAAACGTTCTCTTGCTTGGCTCGCACGCGGAAACGGGCCTGCTTGGCCGACTCCTGGATCTGGTAGCCGATATCTCCGCCTACAGCGTAGGTCACTTCAGCCAGCGAGAAGGCAGCAATCTGCATGACCCGACCCATCTTTTGTTTGGCTTCATCGATGCGGCGTGTGATGTCTGTCGAAGTATGATTAGCGCCTCGATAAGGTGGGGAACGGGAATGTGTCGCATCGTACCTCGGAAACGTCTGTTGCACAGGATAGAGGGTTAGCATATACTCTAGGAAGCAAGAAAGGCATGGGAATCTTACTTTGTTAGAGCTTCACTCTTTCTCTTTAGTAAACTATGGCCAATTTCCGCCCCCTTCAGCTTGTTCTTCATCAACCCCAATGATTGGCGAGTCGGGAATACTGCCTCTCGGCCCTGAGAAAAGATCAGATAAAGCCAATATGAGAGTTCAGTTCCACAATAAACTCACCACTGCACCGGACATGATTGCAGCAGAACAAAGATCACAATATAGTGCTTGTTGTTCAGCTAGAGCAACGCGGCCACATTGGTATGACGCCGATAAAGCTCCACCGCCCACCTGATACAGACCAATCACGTGATACAATCAGTGGTGGGAACCTCATCCGTCAACAGGTTTAGCTTTAAACGCGCACGCCAACAGCCTCTCGTTTATGCAATTTTCCTTTATGCTGACACGTTGATCGTGTAATTGGATTTCGCTCGACTGAGTGGCGCAATGCCAGGGACGCTTTTGCCCCCGAGATCCCACCGGCAGCACGCAGAGATGGATCGACCATCTGCGTCCCGGCCGGACCTCTACTTGATCGTGAGTTTTGACCCATTGGACCATGTGAACTCGAGGCTTACTTGTATTTCATCGCTAGACTGATCAAGACATTATCTACGAACAAGATCTGCTTCGCGACGCTACTAGTGTCAAGCCATGGCTTGCCTACATCGAATTTAAACAGCAAAATGGCACCCTCTATGAGCAAGCATTTGTATGTCGTCACCCACCACAACCCAATCGCCGAGAATCGTCACTAACCTAATGGCTTTTACCAGGTCATGGAGCGCGCTTGCAAGCAATTACCGCGTTCCTACAAGCTCTGGAAGATGGTAAGCGACAATTTTCTTTTTTTGGAAAAAAAAACCTCCAAGTCCCTACTTTTACTGACCATCTCAGTATCTGGAGTTCCGAACAGAACATTTGAAGGGCCGCAATCCCACGGTATATCGCGCCGAGTACCAGAAAGTAAACGCCCTCTTCGAACGGGCCCTGATCCTGCTGAACAAGATGCCGCGCATCTGGGAGATGTACCTCTCCTTCCTGCTCCAACAACCCGTGGTGACCCAGACTCGACGAACCTTCGACCGTTCCCTTCGCGCTCTGCCGGTCACACAGCATAACCGTATCTGGAGACTGTACAAAGGCTTCGCTCGGTCTGCTTCCGGACAGACCGCCATCAAGATCTTTGGTCGGTATATGCAAATTCACCCCGAGAACGTCGAGGATTACATCGAGCTTCTCGTTGAAAATGGTGAATATACGGAAGCCGTGAAGAAATTCATGGATATCCTTGACGAACCACGATTCAAGTCCAAACATGGCAAGGGTCCATTCCAGATATGGTCGGAGATGGTCGATCTCCTAGTCTCCAAGGCCAAGAAGATTGAGACCGGCCCTCAGGTCGGGATTGATGTTGAGGCCATTCTCCGGAGTGGTATCGAGCGCTTTGCTGACCAGCGGGGCAAGCTGTGGGCCGGGTTGGCCACATACTGGATCACTAAGGGCAACTTCGAGAAGGCACGGGATGTCTTTGAGGAAGGAATCACTACTGTCATGACGGTCCGTGATTTCACTCTCGTCTTCGACTCCTATGTCGAGTTCGAGGAGTCTATCATTGGAAGCTTGATGGAAGGCGCAGCCGCTCGCTCTGACAAGGGTAAATCCGACGAGGACGCCGACTTCGATCTTGACCTCCGCATGCTGCGCTTCGAGCAGCTGATGGACCGCAGACCATTCTTGGTGAACGATGTACTTCTACGGCAGAACCCTCACAACGTCATCGAATGGGAGAAGAGAGTAGCACTCTGGGGCGACAACAAGGAAGAATCTGTCCACACCTACACAGATGCCATTGCTGCAATTAACCCGAAGAAAGCGCTCGGGAAGTTCTCCGAGCTTTGGGTCAATTATGCCAAGCTTTATGAGAACGGTGGGGACTTGGATACTGCAAGAGTCATTTTCGACAAGGCTGTCAAGGTTCCGTTCAAGTCTGTAGCTGAACTGGCAGAGACCTGGTGTGAGTGGGCTGAGATGGAGCTCCGCGCCGAGAATTTCGACAAAGCAGTCAGTATTATGGCGAAGGCGACACAGGCGCCTAAGAAATCGACGGTGGACTACTTCGATGAGACACTGTCTCCGCAGCAAAGGATCCACAAGAGCTGGAAGCTGTGGAGTTTCTATGTCGATCTTGTTGAGAGTGTTTCGTCTCTGGACCAAACTAAAAAGGTGTACGAGCGGATCTTTGAGCTTCGCATCGCCACGGCCCAAACCGTCGTTAACTACGCCAATCTCTTGGAAGAAAACAAGTACTTCGAAGAGTCTTTCAAGGTATACGAGCGAGGCTTGGATCTTTTCACGTATCCAGTTGCATTCGAACTTTGGAACCTGTACTTGACCAAGGCTGTGGACCGGCAGATTGGCATTGAGCGACTCCGCGACCTGTTTGAGCAGGCCTTGGAGGATTGCCCCCCCAAGTTTGCTAAGTCTCTTTATCTGATGTATGGCAACTTAGAAGAAGAGCGCGGTCTCGCACGGCACGCGATGCGGATATACGAGCGTGCAACTCGGGCAGTGTCTGACGAGGACCGCTTCGAGATGTTCGAATTCTACATCACAAAATCGGCTTCCAACTTCGGTCTCACATCTACCAGACCAATCTACGAGCGCGCCATTGCCGCGTTGCCCGACCAGGAGGCCAAAGAAATGTGTCTCAAATTCGCCGAGATGGAGCGACGACTCGGCGAGATCGACCGTGCTCGCGCGATCTATGGCCACGGATCCCAATTCTGCGATCCCCGGACAAACGCTCCCTTCTGGCGGAAGTGGGAGGTATTCGAAGTCAACCACGGAAACGACGATACTTTCGCCGAGATGCTTCGTGTCAAGCGAAGTGTCCAGGCTCAATACAAGTATGTGATCCCTACCAGCATAAAGCCAATGATACATTTTCTAACGTTATCTATAGCACCGACGTCAACTTCATTGCATCGCAAGCCATTGCCAGGAGCCAGCAGCAACTCCAGACAGGCGAAGAAGGCGAAGGCGATGAAGACCAACGACGCGCTGATGCCATGGCGGAATTGGAACGTCAAGCTCGTGCCCCAGTTGGCTTCGTGGCTGCTAGCAGCGGCCCGGAGGGAGGTAACCGTCCTCCACCTGCCGGCCAAAAGCCAGCTACTGCCGAGGCTAACCCCGACGCCATTGATCTTGATATGGACGATGAATAGAGGGAGAAGTTGATATGGGTCATTTTACCAAGAGATACGAAACACTTTGTGGAGCTTTCTTTTTTTCGCTGACTCGATTGCCTATCTCTTTGTTCTTTCTGTGTCTTCTCCATCGAATTGTATGTTGTATACTTTCTATCCTGACGCTTTCTAGTATGAGTGTTGCTTGCGCCATTTTCCCTGCTTCTAGCACACTGCATCTCAGATCATGACTTGCTTTTCTTTGTTAACCGAAGGGATTTTGGTCCTATTTGATTTTCTGTTCGGTTTTATTATCTTTGTCTTGGGATACCTGATCCAACGCGGCGTTCTAGTGTCGTATCTGTATGTGTATAGATTGCCCAAAGGAATGATACATCTGTGTCGCAACCCGTCCAGCTCGATATGTTGTAACTACGAAGGTCCATTCTATTGGCGAATCCCAGGTAAGCCTTATGTTGATATGGAACCAGCCTTGACATTCATTCGCATATCATAGGTACAACGAACGTAAACAGCAACATGGGTGGTCTTCTCGCACGCAGCGCCGACCATCAAATCAAGCTATATCTACATGTAGGACATAAACCCCGGCGCTATCCCAAGGTAAATGTAAAAAAGGACAGGGGAGTCAAGAGATTAAGAAAGATACATCATACATCCACGGAAATGGTTCGACACTCCTTAGGAGGTACTTTCCTCTTCCTTTTGAGTGGTTTGGCTTTCTTCGCTGTCCTGTCGGGGCGAAGGATCTTCGCTCTTCGCCTCTGCCTCGCTAGCCTTCTCTGTCTCATGGGGCTGCTCTGGGGACGGGATGGTAGAACCCGGAGCTGGCTTTTCGGGCTCGTTGGCAGTATCGGGGAAGATCTCCGAGAAGAGATCGGGCAGGAAGCGGCCAAGCCGTGTGCGAGTCTCGACCCAGATTTCCTCCTTGCTTGGGTCTTGAGATGGGGGCACCAGGTAGCCTCCATCAGCCATGACTAGGAGGATATTCTTCAAGCTTTCGGGGACTGCTTCTGCCTATGAGATTGGAAACAAGATAGGTTAGATGCGAGTGATCTTGGCATGTTTGGGTCATTGGGTGGAATGAGCGACTTACCAGACTATCGCCCTGACCGCTGTTCATCATGCGGTCGAGGATGTCCAGGATCCTGAGCCAGAGAGGGAGCATACCAGTCCGGTTCGGAAGCTGGTCAAGGAAGCGCAGGAAGATCTTGCAGACCAATGTTGCGGCTTGGAACCGGGTCTCGCTCATACCAACTGGGTCGGAGTGGTAGACCTCGGGCTTCAAAAGGAGTAGGACGAGCGGGAACAGGACTTCATCGAAGATGCTAGTCCACTCCTTGTCATCACTTGAGATCAGTTCGGCAGATAGAAGAGATCGCTGCAGAGTGGAAATAGCATGGTGTCGGATATCGCGGCACGGGTTGATGCATTGACTGGTCAAGGACTGGAAGATAGGTGACCAGTAGGCGGCCCAGGCTAGACATTCACATATTAGAGTTTCGTTGCAAATCACATGTCAGGAGATCAATCGTTACCTTCGTTCTCCTCAAGATGAGATTGTTTGATAAGAGCCGGGACTCGTCCGGTCAGATGATAGATCAGGCCAATTGCCTTAACGCCGCGAGTCACAACCTGGTTCTCACTATTGGAGGAGAGGTAAGTATCAACACTAGAGAGAGTTGCATGGTACCCTTACCTCGACTTAGATTGTTTGACTCCCTTATTACGACGGGCCTGGGCATCCCTGTGTCGTTCTTCGATAGATCCCACACGCCCAGCGCTGACGAAGTCATTGGCCAGGCTGACTACAAACTCATAGTTGTCGGCTGTGATGATGTCGGGCATTGACTCAACAATGCTTTGTAGAAGTTCAAACACGAGAGAAGCGACTGCCTCGTGTTGGTGAAGTCTCTGCAAGATCGACCAGAAGTCCGGAGAAATTGTGATCTCGTTTCGTAGACGGCCGGTATGAGCAATGCACCTGGCAAGACCCTTGACCGTTGCCACGGCCACTGTTTCCAAAATATCCTGGTCAAATCCAGAAATAGCGTGGAGCACAACAGGTACCCGCATGAAGTGTTGGTCCTAGCGTGGTATTAGTACAGAAGGACCTAGATCAAAGCCAAGCGGTAAAGAAGAGTACATACATGGCTCAGTCGCAGGAGGTTTAGGAGGTAAGAAACAACACGCGACACGGTTAGTGGATGGAGGTTCTTCGCATCGCGCACCAGTGTTTGAAGAGTTGTTGCCAGGTTTTCACCCAGGGCCTCCAGTGTCTTCTCATCACGAAGAGTGAGCACCGTTGCCAATTCCAGAACGAATACCATGGAAGGATCGTATTTGGGCTGGTTAGGATCAGCTCTCCCGTTGGCAGCCCTAGATGTTGGTGTCGGCCGTTCGGGCTTCACGACAATGACTGCTGGTGCGTTCTCCTCGGGAAGCAGGGACAGCAAAGCCTCCACGAGCATCTCCAACGAAGACAGTGGAAGAGATCTGCGAGAAAAGTCAGCAAAATAGCCACAAGCCATTCAATAAGACACCTTTACTGACTTGATATTTGTTAAAATTTCGGATATTGAGCATGCGGTCACACAATCCACTGTGCAGAGCGTGTTGTCAAGTTCTTCGTCCGAAGGCTCAGGAGGATCGTCTGCCGCATAACTTGAGAGGTAGGATGTGAATGCGGACAAAATTCCCGTATCGTTGTTGCGTCCATCGCGATCCACCACCTGTGATGGAGGCTGTAGCGGAATTGGAGAAATGTCAAGTTCGGACGTGAGTTTGGCATCAAATGGCGGGATGAGAGAGTTGATGAACAAATTACTTAAGATGCGGACGATGTGCTCCCAGCCCTGTTTGACAGTGGCCTCGTTTGTTGAGAGGACTCGGAAAAGCACCACAGTTGCTAATTGTGCTCTGAAGTCTCGGCCAAATTTGACAGCTAGCTCGCTTACCATCACGCTCTTCTGGCCTACCTGGACCTCCGTGTTAAGTGCTGTGCTCGGAGGTTTGCTTGTAGCCAAAGTGCTAATCGATGCAAGTGAGAAGACGATACGGTCGAATGCCTCAGTCAAGCCATAGCGGGCAGCGATCTGTGCACACTGGTCGAAACCGTTGACCACGCGAGAATACACTGCATCATCTGATGCGGACATGAAGACATAGGAAAGGGTGGCGATCACTGGTTTCCACGTAGCCGCGAACATTTCGGCATCATACATGTTGGTCTCTCCAACAATGGTATCACCGGCAGATGAAGACTTCAGTAATAGTTCCTTCCAAGCATAGTCAAATGCATGCTTGTTTTCATGTTCATCCGGCAGGATGATTTCGTTATTCTTGATAGATTCGTAGATATCCTCAAGGAAATCCTCCGCGAAATCTCCACCACCATTGACACCTCGCAAGTTCCTTGCGAAGCCAGCGCAAGTCATACGGTTTTGAGACTTCACGTTGCGGTTGTAGAGCTCAGTGTTCAGCATGATGATGGCGTAGGTCAAAATGTATAGTGCGTCTTTGTCGGCGATACCAGCCGGCTTTACCTTTTCAATGTAATGTTCCGAAAAAGTCGTCACAATTCGCTCAATAAGCGGCGATTCGCCAGGCAAGCGGAATGAACTGAGTAGTTCCCGAAGGGCTTCAACCGCATTGCGTCCTGAGAAGTCGAGGAGGTCGACAAATGCACCCAACAGCTCCTCATTGCCACGTTTGGAGATGTGCTCTCCGAGGACTTTCTTCGACAGGCGTGTAGTTCCCTTCAAGAAGCGAGCAACCAGAACAGGATTATTCGCATCCTCAATAACACCATGGCTCACAAGGAAGGCAATTCCCTTCTTGGGATCCTCGTTGAACATCTGTGCTCCCTTGATAATGAGTTTCTTTGTGTAACGTTGCTTTTTCAAGGTCTCTTGAGCAGGATAGTCTCCCTGTACCGGCTCATCATCGAGCCGGTCATGAATGAACTGCACATAGCCTAAAAGAGCATCGAGACATAAAGGGGGTACATTTGTAGTACTCCAAGTTGCAGAGTCTGGGAAAGCATTGCGAGAGAGCAATCCAATCATATCCTCACACAGATCTGCTCGGTCCACGTCGCAATCATAGTTGACGAAAAGCTCAACCATGAAGCTAGGTATGCGTGACAACATGCCAATGCTCTCTACCATTGCCTCTCGAGCTTCGGGTCTTCTCGCCCCACCTTCGAGTCCCAACTTCTGTCGATCTTTAACGGGAACGGGCGTGGATCTCCCACTATTGGCCTGGGAAGCCGGCTGTTTCACCAACTTAGGCGATTGGGGAATGCCTTCGTAGAGCAATGGGTTGATGCCAGGTTCTCGCGGTATTTCCACGCGAGGATGCAAGCAGGCCACTAAATATGAGATATAGAGTTCCTGCTGTAATTTCAAAACTGGCCGGCAAGTCGATAACAACGTGCCCGCCACTCTCAACGAGCCAGTCAGAATAGCTATGTGTTCTGACCTAACTAGCTGGAAGAGGTACCGGCAAAGGTCATCTTTGGCCAGGGCAGCTAGACTAGGATGCCGAGCAATTGAGGGACCTGCTACTTCCAAGGCAACATCAATAATGCGGAGTGCCATCACACGCATGGCGTCGGTATGTTGCCGATTATGGGGGTCCAAAAGGTCGATCAAGACACGGAATAGTTCTTTGATGGATGGTAAGGAATAGGGCTGAAGCTCGGTTTCAGAATCATCATGCAGGCTCGGTGGTGCTGCTGCTGCTGTTGCGCTGCCATTTCCTGCCTGCTCGGGTGATCCTTCTCGACTGGTACCGTGCCGTTCTGCGGCCGCGGTGTCTGCGCTGATGGCTGACAAATGCTGCGATGTGACGGTATCTCCGTTGACCGACGGGTCCATCTTCAAACGAGATGGTGGGTCCTTTTTCGTATCTTCGCCCGCAAATGGATCCGGTCCTGCGGGCATTTCTTGATCAAGATGCGACAGACGCATGAAGATCACCTGGCACATCTTGACCATTGCCATTTCGGCGGATCTTCGCAGTACTTCTGACAGACGACCCTGGCAACACATGCTCAGACCAGTTTCCATCATCTCGCAGACGCTCTCGTCGCCCAAAAGTTCGCCTTCGGGTCGTGAAAGTATGCCCTCCATCAACTTCAGAATCCTCAATAGCACTATCTCGTCCGCCGACGAGTCGCTGGCTTCAAATCGGCAGTGTGTAATGGCGGCGGAGAGTAGCTGCATCGCTAAGGGGAGCCGCGGAGAATTTGGGTTGATAATATTGTATGAGAGGAACTTGGTAATGGAGACCAAGGCGATCGAGGTAATTGCGGCGGATGTCGAAGAGGAGCGAACGACCTGTAGGAATGGATGAAGTAAAGCTGGGGTGTCAAAGGTTCGGATGTCCTTGCAATCTTTCAGATCACTCCGCAGTCGTGTAAATGCCGATATCAATGGATTGTCCTGCATGCTCTTCCCCTTCTTCCCTCGCAGACCCCACCGATTAGCCAGGACATGATCTTCATCTGGGCGAGGCGTGCCAGTCCTGCGTGGCCCAGGGCTTGAAGGGGCAGAGTTATCCCGCTCATAAACACGAGAGGCTCCATTGCCGCCCAAAATGGCAGAGACCGAGGAGTGAGCCCAGCGGGCATGTTTGCGCATGGACGAAGTGACGGTGATACATTCAGTGGTCACCAAAGCCACCGGGTCGATGGCAATTGAAAGTGAGGATGAGTCCATGGTGGGATCGAGCATCACAAAAGATGCTCGCTGTTGTGGCACCATTTTGGAAGTCGGAACAAACCAGCTGGTCTCTTGATCATCATACTGCTGGTTGCCATATCGAGCTTAGCGTCTTCCCCGCCCACTCACCGCCTACGACAGGGGCTGTATTAAAGATTACCGTCCAATTTGTATTAAACTGACTGGATTGGATCAGGAACTGTCCCGATGATGTATTGAAGTACCATCTGGTATTGGGCTGCATCCATGGATCCAAAATGTTTGATTTCGCCTTTATTGACATCCTTCCATGCCAAGTTCAGCACTAAATGCCATTATAGCCAGACGATCACAGCACAAAAAGTTCATATTGGAGGTGAAAAGTCAATAAGAAGCTCTAGCTACATCATGTATGCATGAATTCACCAGCATATTGAGCCGGCGATCATCGATATAGTGGCTGATATATTTTCCGAGTAAACAAAGATGAGATTACCGAGTTGACCACGCACATTAATTATGAAACGAGGTTTTTCTAAACCGCCCAAGACATAACGGCTTTGTAACTCAGACAGATCCAGCATTTCTTTCTATTCTTATCATGAAACATCCATGGATGTTCATATATGTTGTTGGTCTCGCATTAAGCCCATGTACAACAATTTGAAACTATAAAGTGCAAACAAGGTGCGGTGGTCCCCATATATTCAGCGATTCATGCAGATATGACCTGTCACATTGGCCCTTGCAGCTGTTGGGGATTGCAACGATAGCAACGGTGTTGATAGTGTTGGCCGGACAAAGCATAGTAGAGTAAACATTAAAAACAAGAGAACAGGACAAGTCAAAGTAGAGAATTGTAATTCCTACAACTTACGAGACCGGGTTGAGCTTAATATCTTCAAGTCATTCTTTTATTTATTTTTACTATTCTTAGTGTTAGGCGCTAATACCCGCTCTTGGTCTATCGGGCTATCGCGATATCAACCCACCGCTTCTCTGTCCCCGCCTCAAAACAAACGCCTCCCCTCAATCTTACACTTCCTTTTACTTGCTTTTTGGGGATTTTCCTGTCCTTTCTTCTTTGTTTATGACATCGAACGTGTCTACTCCCTGAATCTATGAATTGAGTGGATATCTTCTGTATCTCAGCTTCTATGGAGGGGAGCGCGAATGTCGCAATTGCTTTACCAACAACAGGATAACACATCCTACATGCGATCTTCAACTGTCTTTCACCCAGCCTAGGAAATTCCTCTCCTTTAAATCCAAGCATTGCGCTCTTGTGTTTCCCGTCACTCGCTACCTTGCTACTCCATCGCTCCTTCTACGCCAAACCCCGGCGCATTTCATTTGTTTATCGCGCACGATAGCGCTTGCTCACCAGCTTCTCACATTCCGCACTTGCGTCGCAAGTGCACCACCATTCGTTATGGCGACCATCGCACCTCCCCCCGCAGCCCCTACACTGGCAGACCTGCCCCTCGAACATCTCAGCCTCTATCACGTCGTCGACACATGTTTATCATCCATCCTCGTCTTCTATGGTGCCGTTTCAACCGCCAATGCCACTGTGAGCAGTTCCCGCATCCAGGCACATATATTTACACCCGCCGGGTTTCAAAGTTACCCTCGAATTACGGTGTCCCCAGCTGCCCCCGTGTATGCTGCGGTCAATCACCTACCCCGCGAAAAACAAGGAGATGAGGTGTGTCGCGGACTCGCAGTCAGTATGTTGAGGTATTTTGCCGAGCTGTCCGAACCGGTTAAGCACCGTCTGACTGGGATGGCTCGTGCTGGAAGACCGGGAGGAAAGGCCCCCAAGATGTTCGATGAGATGCATGCTGCGGATCTTGCCAACCGTATGACAAAAGTGGATGATTCATTGGACATTATTCAGGATATTCGGAGCGCATATCAAGAACGTAAGGTGCCATGGATTGACATCGACGTGGTGCTTCCTGCAGGTACGATACAACCGGTCCATCGCCGAGAGAGTGCGGGATCAGATATTGAGGGGAGTCAGAATCCCCAATACGGTCCATACACGCCCTTGATAGAGGCATTGGGAGATCCTATGTTTTTGCCAACATCTCGACTTAAGCGTGCGCCGTCTCAACCGACCAATGTCAGTAAATCGCGCCTGTTCGCAAGAAGCCAGAAAGAAGCCCTTCGTCTCACCATGTGCGAGCTTGTGGACACCGAAGAGAGATATGTCGCCAAGCTGTATTCTCTTGTCCATGAAGTGGCCGACGAGTTTCGGCAAAAGGCCGTCGGCAGAGGGCCATCCAGTAACAGCCCCGACGAGGCAGCTTTGGCGGCATTATTCCCACCATGTTTGAATGATATTCTGGAAGTCAACCTGGGATTTCTCGATGTCATTCGACAAGTGCTTGATGAAACAGAGAAAGATGCCATTGCAGATATTGGTCAGGACACAGAGCTCCCTTCTCGGGGTTTGCCCAGGGACAGAGCGGATCCGCTTGGAGCTCTGGCATTCGCAAGGGCCCTTTTTGAGTGGCTACCGCAATTTTCGCAGCCATATGGAGACTATATGCGAGCACATACAGGTTTCACGCAAACTCTGAATTTGTTCATGAAAGATAAGAACTCGAGCTTTTCGAAGAGAGTATACGAGACGGGAGAACAGAGACTGCGCTCTTTGTTGATGGAACCCGTCCAGAGACTCCCCGCGATACAGTCTGCTGATTGACACTATGACAAGCAACTTGCCCTTGGTCCATCCTGCCGTGCGAACTCTGCTAAAAGCACGAGACATTGTGAAGGATATCTGTGCGCTAGAAAATAATTCCCCATCGAGCCATGCCCAAAGTCTTGAACGCCTGAAAGAGCTGGTCAACGGATGGCCAGCAAAGACATTTCCTGAAGGTCGGCTTATTACCGCAGTTGACTTCAACGAGGTCACCCCTCCCTACCACATAGACACAGAGTCATCTGGCAACAACACGGGGATCATGCTTCTTTATAAGAACTGCCTGGTCCTTCTAGCAAAGCCCGCCGAAAGCCGGGCCACGGCTCGTGGTGTGCTAGCTGATATCGACAATGCGGCCGCTTCGACCAGTGATGTGTCCATGTCTTTGCCGCAAGCAGAACTCCAAGTTGTGCAGGTCCTAGACTTTCATAATGTGCGTTGTATGCAATCCTCATGTGGTCGGATTCTGTTTGTCGCGCCAATTTCAGCCAAGTCGTTGGCAGACGAGACAAGCGCCGCAGCGGATCTGCTTGCGTTGGGACTGGCTGGAACGTATGAAGGAAGAGCCAATCGACTGATCGAAGAAATATCAAAAGCGAAGATTGAGGGTCGATTCCCCGAAAGTGAAAGAGAAGGAGGCAAATGGACACTACGAAGCCCTCCCACCGGAGCTGCAAGTAATGTGGGAATACTGGCCTGTGTGTGCGAGGACGGTGAAAGCGCCGCGCTTGACCGGATCCAGTCATCCCCCATACGCGTTGTTTTCAATGCGTCCAAGGCGACTTGTGCTCAAATGTTGAAAGATCCCAAGCTTGAGGTCATCATGTCGATATCTCTTCCAAATGGAGATCAATACAGACTAGACATCGATTCTGTGGTTGGATCTGGGTCTACGGATTTGATCACGGTGGACACTTTCATTCCCACTCTTTCACGACGTCGTAAGTGACACTCTTGACAATTTTGTTTTCTTGCCACTGACATGCAGCAACGAAGTTCAATATTTGCTCTCGCCTTTGCATAGCCCCCGAAACCCTGCATTGACGGACCCATTAGTTCATTCTAATTTTGAAGTCCTTCGGTATATCGCCAGCAGCCTAATCACGCAAGTCAAGACTTCGCGGGGCTTTCGCCCACCTTCGCCGACCAAATTGATCTCGAACCTGTTAGGGAGTAGCCGTGACAACGCATCCACTCTCAAAGGGCCAGGGTCGGCCACTCTTACCGGCGAATTCCCAAAAATGCTCCCGTCAAGAGGCACTCTGTCGAGATCAAATACGCTACCTTCGACATTCCCCGGAAAGGACAAAGAGAAGGACAAGGACAAAGAGAAGGAGAAAGAGAAAGACAAAGAGGAAACCGGGAACAAAATATCAGTTGTTGGGGCATCCGCCTCCAAGGGATTGGATACTCAGTTCGGGTTGCTGGAACAGACATTTGCAGCCTATGTACTTTCTCTGCAGTCTCGGAGTGGGAACATACTGGGTCGAATGCTTCGGGCCAGAGATCATGTTGATCGGGCGCCAGTCAATGAGCTCTACAATATTTTGCTGGAAGATCCAAGCAGAATCCAGGCTGCCGCCGAAGTGCCAGTCGATACGCTTTTTGTCGCATTTGAAACATTCCTGGCGAACGCTTGGAGAAGAAGCATGGGCCCGATCTTGAGTTCGTCTTCTCTGAAATGGATTCAGAGCCAGTTTGATACCATGATACCGCGAGATTTTGATGAGCAATTCCGGAAATTTGTGACAGATATGAGCCCGCAAAATAGACGAGCTCTAGCCGCGATTATTCGACTGCTTGCCGAGCTACTCGATGCCTCTGGAAATGATGGAGATCGTGGTGCTTTGACGATGGCATTTGCGGAGGTACTCACCGAAGACGGAGATCCCAGCCACCATGTCTCCCTTTTGGATCGACTGGTCGAAGACTTTGATAACCTCTTTGAAGAGTTTATTCCTGGAGGTACCTCGGTGGAAGGAACATTGACCTGCGATCAATCGAAATCTCATACCAATGCCGGGTCAGTCGGTTCCAATTCTTCCTCTTTCCGCAAACGCTTTGGCTTTGGTATGCACAGGGATACCTCGAAAAACGAAGGCGAAAGCAAAGTCGCAGCGATTCTACGGACATTGAGCAAGAAGCAAAGCCCAGCCGACTCAGAGCCTAACACACCCAAGGGCTCCCTGATGCGTTCCAAGTCAACTGACGTGGACGCTCGTCTGGGTTTCCTTCGCCCTACATCTCGCGATCGTCCTACGTCTCGTGATCGCCCTGTATCTGGCGACCGCCCTACATCCCGTGATCGTCCCTACCGTCCTTACGGGTTCGCATCTGAGGAGCAAATCTCGAGGCCGGGCACCGGTTATGAAAACCCGCCTTCTCTATCTTCTTTCCGAGGATTCTCTGAAGATGCACCAAGGACTCGTAGAAAACGAAGGAGCTCTCTTTCGGATTTGCGACCACCCACAGCATCCTCAGATGCATCCAGTATCTCTCCGACTCAACAGCTCCGCCCGACGACCCCTTCCAGCCGCCCGCGAGGAGAAGTGGTAACGCCCACCAAGCAGTCCAGACCTCAAAGCAGTTACATACCAACATCACCTATGCGCGGTCAATCCCCTATGCGTGGTCAATCACCAATGCGTTCTAGGCTGCCAGCAAAATCAGGTTCACCGACGCGACTAGGATCACCCATTCGCCGTCTGTCTCCGCCCCGTCCATCTACGCCGAGCAGAAAGGAGAACATTGACCCCAGGACTCCACAGACAGAGCGTACAACAAAGCCGAGGAGCGGTGTCTCAGTATCGCCAGCAGAGGAGTCAAGAAGGGGATCCCACACGTCGGGCATCCCTCAGCGGACTCCGGGCCTTCGGGAGCGGACAACCACCAACGGCTCTGATACTAAGCGTCCACAGTCTTCGTCTTCCTCGCAGAGACCGCAGAAGCCGCGGATGCAAAGCCCACAAAAGGTTGGTCGCATCGTCTTTGTCTCGATAATGACTGTACTAACGTTCCCTAGTTACGTGATCGTGTTCAACTCGAAAAGAAGACCCAAAATTCTACTCAATTGGGTCTGAAAGATGAGCTCACAGAGCTTGGTCACGAATTACGTTCTCTGAAGCTCACACCACCAAGGCAATCCAACGCAATGAACCTGGAGTTTGATTTTGACCGTACAGACACCAATCCATATTCTGCTACCACCACATCCCTTGAAGCTCGCATGCGCAATCTTGAAGCCCGATTTGAGACGCTTACCTGGGAATACAATGGCCGCACAACCGCTCTCGAGCGAGACCTGGAGTCGTCCTTGGTTCTTAGCGAGAAGCGCGTGAAGAAATTGGACGAGCTTTATCGCGAGGCAAGTGCCGAGAACGAGGCTCTCTATGATCGGTTTAATACCGAGCTCAGCAAAATTGCAAAGGATGTCCGATCCGGCCACGCAGAAGACGCCTTGAAGTCTCAACTGGCAAGTGCTCTAGACGAGATCGGCCGTGTGAAGAAAGAAAACTTCCGCTTGAAACGAGAAGTCGGAGGTCTTCGAGCCCAGTCAGCTGCCGCTGCACTGCTCAAGGCGAGCGAGCAATGACCCGATATACAGCATCGAGGGCTTGTCCCATCATTCATTCATTCAACCCACCTGGACATCTATTCGACGACCTGACACCTGTCACATATTTCTTTTCCTTTCACCTTGTATTTTGATAGCGCACAAGCCTCTTCTACTTTCCTTTGGACACTTTCTCATTTGCATACATATCCATGGCCCTTTCTTACTTGTCTTCATTCATATTCGTTGTCACCCTTCATACTGGCCTATCCGTACAGATAGCCATTGACCATGTATGCATAGCTCAGGAGATCAAGATTTCACAGGGCTTGCTTTTCTTTTTCTTTTGTCTGCGTGTTGTTGTCATGTACACTAAGCCTCTTCGGCATCTTTATCCACCGGCCAGCCCATCAGGCGTAGTGCCTCAGTGTCAATCATTTTGTACATCCACTGCCATTTCAGTTTCCAGCGACAGCGTAGATGTACCAGTTCCACTTCATTGAGAGAAGAATACTTAGCTGAATGACCAGATAGCCTATAGTCCAAAGTCGGCAATGTCAGCTGTTGCCAAACCTTCTGGCCCAGAGGCCTTTCTGGTTTGGACACGGTACCGTCCCTTGATACCACAGGTAAAGTGAAGCGTAGCTGAGCAGGCGCTTCAGCAGACAAGAGGGCTTTGACGTGCTCAAAAGTTCCAGGCATTTTCCGTTCAGCGCCAGTATCCTTATTCGTTTGCCCCTGCGGCCTTGATTTAACCCCGTCTTTGCGTATCCGTTCGATATCAAATTTATGGAACGGGCGTATCGTAAGAGGAACACTTATCAATTGATCCCCCAATTCACTGGGATCACGGTCTACCGGAACAAGACGAAGCCGCATCCAGTACCGGTTATCCCACAAAACCCACGGAGTAAAGCTGCCACTAGGCGAAACGTTGATTTGCGTCACGGGGTCACGGCCTTTCATGAATGGTTGCCGGGAAAGCAGCCAGATATTATCACCACCGGGACGAGGGTCTTGGGACTTTTCAAGCGTGGAGGCTTCGTTCGTGAGACGCTGGAACAGGACCCCGGCTACTGTGAAGGCCTTTCTTCTTTTCTGGTCATTGGATGTGGCGCTTGCGCCATGAGAACCATCTGCACCGGGGAATACGTTTGAGACTAGCGACCCGTAGCTGCGTAGCGAGAAATGGCTGTCGGGGAATGGAGAGACTAGTTCTGTTATGCGGCGGAGAACGATGGTCTGGATCTGTCGGGTCCGAGACTCCGACAATGTTGCCAGTTGGGGGTCCATGGATGCTGGGCTCGGGTCTAGAAATTGAATGACCGCTGAGCCTGCCTTGGGATCGAAATCTAGGATTCGGCATTGGGATGAGAGGAGGTAGTTGGAAAGCTCGTTTGATCTCTGGAGGAGGTCTTTGCTTGAACGGATTAGGGAGAGGATGGATTGAGATCCCAGCGCACGGGGTAGGGAGTTTGAGGTGCGAAGGCTGCGGATGGCGTTCCGGGGAGTGAGGGTTGGGTCGAAATTTGTTGGGTCTGAGACGTAGGGGACGTTGTTCTTGTGGCAGGTCTCTAGAAGACTTGCTTTGGTGAAAGAGAGCAGAGGTCGACAGATGAATATGCCGGGGCTTGCCATCTTTACATTAGATGTGAGATTGGAGTAAATTATATCTGTCCTATCGTTTGGATTAGGAAAAGTGATGAACCCCTGTTTCTGATTATCGAATCGAACTTTAGGTTGGGGTTTTGTCGGTGGCTTTGTTGGAATTGATGTAGTTGACCAGCTCTCAGAAGCCCCGAAGAGCCCATGACATTCGGGGATTCGAGCAACTTCGGGGATGCCGCCAAGACCTAAACCAGTTGCCCCAGTGGAGAGCCGCCAAATGGTGGTTTCGATGTTGTCATCTTGATGATGGCCTAAAAGCAACGTTTCAAGTTTGAACTCATGACAAGCTATGCCGAGGGCTTGGAAACGGAGTCGTCGAGCATGTGTCTCAAAGGCGGATGGCATGGGACTCGATGCTCCAGATTTTGGCGAAGATAATTGTGTCTGACTTGGAGTAGTATCCGACCAGTCCAAACTAAGGATATGAGTCCTAATGTCTGTTTAAGAACGGTTAAATGACCTTCCGAAAATATAATATTCCGACTTGGAACGTACCCATATCACGGAGCCAGCCAGCAACCTTTTGGGCCTCAATAGTGCTTTCTGGACGGGCACGATGATCTACCACAAAAGCAGTCACAGAAATGGCTCCAGCAACATCCGAAGAGCGTTCCAGTTGCTTGCATAGGTATGCCAAAGCCATGGAGTCTGCGCCGCCACTGACGGCGATTCCTACCATCTCGCGCGTTAGCTATAAGCTCTCGAGATACGAACAACGGAATTTGTAATGTTTCAATATTCAAAGCTTACCAAATCTCTGTGGAAGCTGCAGAGTGTCATTATCACCGGATTTCTTTCCATATTTGGTGCTGCCGTAATTGATGCGAGCCCGTCGCGATCCGGACCATGCTTGCTGGAAGCAACGCTGGAACAGAAATGGCGAGATTGATATATTCCCGGCCATTTCTAATCTTCCTGGAATTAAACATAGGCTCGAAAATTCAATATCATCATCGGCCTATAGATTACTTCGCGCGCAGGAGAACCTCAGGGTAATATCGTCGGCTCGGCCAATCAATTTTCCCGAGAACGTGACCAGATGGCCTTCACGAGAATATTTCCCAGAGATCCTATAGGTTATTATTTTAAATAATGTCAAGTCATTTTGGTACATTTTTGGGGGATCTATCAGTGTTCTGATACTAACAGGACCATAAGTGATGGTTGCTGGGTTTCATATGTTGCTTGGATGCTTGATCCTATAGTTACATTACGGCAAACCAACACTATGGCAGAGTGAGGCCTGTATATAATTTACATCTCTAGATCCCAGAACTGTTAGGAAAAGCAGCCAGGTAAGCACCCTCGATTTCCCTGCCCATCCCCCCAACACCCTCAAAAATCACATCCGATTTCAGAGATCTGTCAAGGATTTCCACCCCATGTCGCAGCTCCTCACTCAATCTCTCAGCATCGGCAATCTCCGACGCAGGAGTGGGATTATTAAGCAGGTGGTAACAATTTGAAAGCCGATCCGTCGCTAGACAGGCACGCAGTCGATGCAGTAGCATGAGAAGACCGTAGCAGCTTTGCATAGCCGAGCAAGCAAAGTAAGGAATGGTTTTCGGATATGTTCTGGACCCAGAAGAAGTGACTGACCCAAGTGGATTCGCATATGGTAAATTGCGATATATCGTCGTCACGACGAGTGAAGACTTGAGACAGATAATCGAGGATTCTTGCTCGGTGAACGGGAATGAGACCTCGCGATCTGTTAGCCACTTGGGAGCAGGTTGGTGCGGGAAATCATCGCTGTTGATTGCTGCAAGATCGCAGTAATTGTCGAGAAAAAGGGGGATGTCCATAAATGCCCGGAAGCGATGCAGCCGAGTGCGAGCACTAGAAGGGTTAACAAAACCCGTATCCAGGTTGGAGATGAATGACTCACGCATGAATCAACATGCGGCTGATCATCCACATGGTTTGGGCTACGGATGCCTCTGGCCCTTCATCAAAAGTCGTCATAACATGGCGGTCTGCTTCGCCCACCAAAGATACAAAATCTGAATCCAGCTTGCGTATTCGGGTGCCGAAATCGGAGAGAACGGCTGTTTTATCCACGCTTTCAATGTTCTGGACCATTTTGTTAGACTCGAAAAGAGCTTCTTGTGCCTTCATCATTATGGGCCATGGCTTGTAACAGTCAGTAGGTGATTGAAGAACTATGGAAAGAGTCGATTCAATACCTCCAGATAAACATCAAAGTTGGGATATGGGGTAGTTATTCGTGGATCATGCATGGAAACAATTGGTGGCTAGATATCAATTAGCCAACCTCGGTCAGTGAGAGTGTTCATGTGTTCACTTACAGAAAGATGGAGGCTCGATGATAGATATGTGACCCAGATCTATTGAACCAGTGAGAAACAGACTCGACAATAACATGTCTCTCCCACTAACCGTCATCCACCAAGCTCGTCTCTGTGCCTCAGAATAATCTGTCGTCGTCGAGTCAAGTCTATGAATAGAGGTATCCATAGCCGTTGTGATAGCCTGATTAACTCGAGCCCTCATTCTAGATACGTTACCACGCTGGCAATACTCATAGATGCTAAGGACCACGAGAGCTAGAACCGGACCAAGCTGAGCCGGAACTTGCGGATGCAACCCATTTAGTGCGCGAGAAGATTCTATCCCAGGGACATTAGGGCTTAAACCAGGCGACAAATCGTCAGTCTCAGTCTCCACAGCAGCCAGGGCCGCCTGGGCAAATAACTGCGCATAGGACCGTCTAGTCGCAAGGTTCGTTTCAGCCATTGGAAAGGTGTCTTCGGCGGTAGGTATAAGGACTAGCATTGCGGACAAAGCAAGACTCAGAGACGATGTTGGCCAATAAGGCATATGGGACTTGTCAGCTTGAGAACTTTCTCCAAATGGCCTGATTACACTAGGGTGATCTTCCTGCTGTTGTACCGCAGGAGGCGGCAACAGAGGTAAATACGGATGGATGTAAATATAATAGGCATTCGCACTGTGGCTCCAATTAGCAGTCAGTCATCTGTTGATTCATGTCTCTTTTGCACCAACATTTCCGCTTCGGACTGATATGCGCGTATTACCGGTGGACCCACATCCTGCACAGGGGCCGACTCGTAGGAGCTATCGTCATGCGGGGTGAGTTGACCCCAGAACTGGTGGGCTCCATCCACAGTTGATAGAGAATCCGGGGAGAGATCGAGATTGTGAATCCCAGCGAATGGCGATACCAAACCGATCATGTTATCAAGGAATGGATCTGGTCAATGGTTAGATACTATGACGACTTGTTATCCAGGGATAATTGAGCTACCAAGTTCATCAGGCACATCTGATATTGAAGATGACAGTGAGTTGCCTGCAGTTGGTCGTCGTTGTGCCTCTTCATACCGGGCTCCTCTGCGAGGACCACCCCGGCGACTGGGTCGATAACTGCACTCTCTATTCCTTCCAGAACACTAATCAATGTATTAGCCAATGAACACCAGAGTAAGGGGTTGGACATACACTGCTACAGGGATGTTGGCCGTCACAACGTGTTTTTGATGTTCGACTACAAAACATGAGCTCAAGGCAAAAATGAACGGTCAAGAAGGTATGCAGCGCACCATGGTAGACATGCAGCTTTCACAGGTGGTCTTGTAACACGAGGCATCTTGCTAATTGTTTGAAAAGTGCAGTTAGCAAATGATGTCAGGAAAGAACGAGAATCCATGGACTTTATAGGGATCTCCTAGAAAATCACATGACTTTAAAAAAACCCATACAAAAGTGCTTATTACCCTTTGTGTCAGTGAGTCAAACACTGTCAATTTAGTAGTTAGAGATTTATATCACTGGAATTGACCAAGTTGTCTGCGGTGTATGGACGTCACCACGGCACGTGATATCTATACCCTGATCGGTGGGCGGGATTGACTTGATAAGATTTACCTTTATCTAGCTGTTGTTTCGATTGCTTCACGAGAAGATCAATTGGACGTTGTCCAAGGACAAGAGTTGACCTCTGTTTCGGCGTTTGATATCTGGACCAAACACCGAGTCAACCCGCCATCGGCGATTGGTCGATCTGCTGTGGGAATTTCTATCTGAGATCTTAATACATAGTGCATTGATGATGAGCTGGTAATATAACTTATAAAGACAATTTACATATATCGATTTATTTGCAACAACTCTTGCCAACATTGGGC
Organism: Penicillium rubens; assembly: GCF_028828025.1. Classification (NCBI taxonomy): domain Eukaryota; kingdom Fungi; phylum Ascomycota; class Eurotiomycetes; order Eurotiales; family Aspergillaceae; genus Penicillium; species Penicillium rubens. The sequence continues at coordinate 2,527,245 of NW_026890601.1, read as the reverse complement.
GTTTCAAAGGTATCCAGACGACAGAAACAGGAAGATGTTACAGGCACATCAGCCACAGCAGCTGCTATCGCCAACTGGGGCCCAATAATGCGCGCCTCATCATGCCGACCAAGACGTATCAAACATTCATGGTAGCCCTGCAAAGCCCATATATTATTCGGATGCTGACGAGCACGGATAAGAGTGCTATCAAGACCCAGGTCAGCCTGGTAGACAGCCGCTGCATCCTCAACATGGCCCTGTTCTAGCAAAAGAGCAGCGTATGCATGACGGGTGGGCTGCATCCAGCTCCAGGGTTCACTGTAACCCAGCCCATCATCCAATTCAATCGAGCGACGTAGATGCTCGAAAGCCTCCGTGTAGTTCCCACGGCGGTACTCGATCTCGCCGTCCAACATTTCCGACGCCACCCCCAGAATATCAACGCACTTGTTGGGCCAGTCCAAGCGCGTATCCGGGACTCGATCTCGGGCTGCTCGATAGAGCTCTCGCTGGCGCTCTGCATCCGGCACGTTCCCTGTGGCTGCATATGCTACGCCCTTAGCGTAGTGCAGGACCGCTATCGTCATGCAGTACAGCTCTGGATCCGAGGGGATCGCAATCTCAATAATCTCATCCCACATGCCGAACCGTACCATGATGTGCGCGCGTACAGACATGAAGACTTCGATATAGTCTGACATGGCCGAGAGTAATTCTTTCGGCAGAGTTGCCTCCATGCGGTCCACGGCTGCAAATGCGGCCTGTTTCTGGCCCGCAAACATGGCTGCGTAGATGAGCGAGTGGTAGGTGTGCATGCGGTAGACGGAGTAGAAATTAAATGGGCCTTTCAGCGCCAGGTATTTCTCATCTGCAATAGCGGCACGCTGGTTTGCGCGGACGGCACTTCGATAATCTCCAACCAGCACGTCCAGATGGGATGGCATATGATTGATATGACCCGCATCTGGAACGAGGTCCCGGAGATGGTCTGCCGGTCGGAGGCCTAATTCTGGGAAAGGCGACATCTCAATAAGATGAATGTAGATGTGTAGGAGACCGGGGTGTTTGGAGGCATCTTTATGTTGGAGAGCTGTCTCTAGCACTTTCTTTGCTTCCATGGTACGAGTGCCTGGGTTTGGTTTCCCCGTTACCATGTCCCACAACTTCCAGGGAGTGAGGCTGATCAAGGAATCAGCGTACAAAGTGACCACATCCAAATCATCGCTGAACTGTTCATATGCCTCTTTCATTGCATCGGCATATGCAATATTTTGGACAGCATATTGCTCCATGCTAGCAGGCTTATCACTTTGATAGCGGGCAGAAATTGCCTTGGCGAGGGCCCTTTCCACGGGGTTTGCATTTTTTGTAGAGAGGAAACGAGCTTTGGTTGCAGCTCGATATGTGTTTTCCACAACGGCTGCTAAATCGTTGCCGAGGAAATCCCAAGGCTGATTGTAGTTGGGACCGAGGGAATATGCCAACCCCCAGTATGCCATCATACATAATGGATCATGCACCAATGCCTGTTTGAAACAGATGACGGATTCCTTATGGTTGAAGGAATAGGCCCACACGAGACCGCGGTCAAACCATATTTGGGCTTCAGGACTGGTAGTCGTGATGACCTTCCCGTATGATCCAAGGTTATAGGGATATTCGGCCTGGGTTGATGCTTTCGTCATGTTGCAGATATCCCACCGTATGATGCGGGAAGATGAGAGATTGAAGAGTTCGGGTTTCGGCGGGGTTTCCCGCTACTTGTACCCAACGGCTTCGGACTACTCCATTTTGTTCTCTTATATTTTATATTTTATGTTTTTAATGTAATACTATAAACCGAGCTATTGAACAATTTTGAACTATACTGTCTACACTGCATCCTATTGGATCAGCTGGTATGCAAATGCGATTAGGTTGTACTAGATTGTACTATTGTTCCTTGCTAGATCACCACCCGACATAACAACCTTGGAAAATATGCACCTATTACGCAATGATATTCGACTCATTTTTTATAATTCAGGGATTGATTCTCTTGGATTTTAGAAGAAAAAGAGTAGAAGGAAAAGGAGAAATATAGGCAAAACACGAGTCAGTGCATTTCAGCCTCAATCGTCCCTATTTCCCCCGTCGGATCAGCCCACACTGTTATATATATCTCCATTTTTTTTTCATCTCCCAGACATCGTATGGTGTACCTAAATAGGAAGTTCATCTCCTTTAATTTCAGATCTGAGCTTGAGCCCTCACTTTTGAAACCACCTAGTGTTAAATTTGTCATATTCTCCTAGTTATATAGTGCAGGGATATCTAGCCATGGCCCCAATACAAGGTCAGACACATCAGGCAATGGCACACAAGTACGGACCTATCTATATTGTACTAAAGGAGGGCATCTTCATCCTACTTGACTGGATATTGGTTAAAATGATACATCTTCCTGACTCGTTGGCATGATTGCAAATAATTAGTCAGCACCGGTGGACAGTACCTAGGTAGGTAACGTAGGATGTGAGCAAAGCCCAATCAATGACAGCGGGCTGACGATGGGATTAGATCGATATCAATGCTAATAAACCAAGGGGAGAAGGAAGACGAGACATCATCCCAATCTTGTGTGAAATGCCTCACAGCTGATAAAGTATAACTAGACAATATAGACCCAATATAAATCAGAGACCAGGCTGAGTACACGAGAAAAAGCAAATGACTCGTGTTAGCTGACTATCTCCCATTAAAGCCTCAATAGTACTAGTGCTAAGATGATCCCAATTATTGAACCAGCGAGAATAAAGTTGCACTTTTCCCATCACAATGATCTGCAGGTGAGATATAAAATAAGCAAAATGTGACATGCCTGCATATTAAATGTATTCCAACTTGAGAGGAATCTCGGATCCGAGATATTCCAAGCTCTTGCATGGACTCTAGGCAGACCTCATGGTTACTCTAATGCAAGTTTAGTTTGCTTCTGCCTTCTTCCAGGTGCAAACTGAAAGCGGAACTCGGCAAACGCATTATGCAGGGGATGGAGTGCACAGGACTCTGCTTCATGCTTCACCATTTACTCCCTGTTTTGGCCGTGCCATGTTATGACTCTTCCTGTGTCTACATAAGAGACATGCAATGCAATCGTTGCTCTTTTACAATAGTCCTCGGGAAGTGACCAAAGCGAAGAATTTCATTTCATTCGATAGAACCGGGATGGATCATGGAAATGGGCGTATGGTTAGTACGCCAATATCTCTTGAACGTTCCATTTGTAGAGCTAGTCAGGGGCCACGAACGGAACTTACAAGCCTGAAGGATTCACAAATACAATTCTCCGCCAGTGTTGCCGGTTGTTACCGTCAACGTTATTACATAAGAATGCAAGCTGTGAGGCAAAAGCAAGGCCCAAAGCAATAGCCAAAGCAAGCCAGATGCGCTAACATCCATGAGAAGAGAAGTAGGAGATGCGATAGAACCAAAAAAAAAGCAAATCGCCCATATGTACTGGAAATCCATGCGTTTGTAGCATTGGCGTAGGTTGAATATCAAATGTACCCTTTGGACGAAAGGAAAGAGGAAAAGAGAGAAGCCGATGAAAAAGGTTCCAGAGGATGGTGTTTCCCTATCAAGTGGTAGCAGAGCCTGCGACAGAGCCCGAGTTGGTCGCAGAATGGATACTCCCAGAGGGTGCATGTCCATTGTTATCCCCGTTCTGGGCTTCCTCAAGGACATTGTTCTCATCAATTCCCAGGAGAGACCGGGGCGGGTGGATCTCTTTCTTGCCGTTTGTCTTGTAGTGGAGAACCATATCTCCCGAGGTGCGCCAGAGGTGCGTGCGAATCGTTGCTAGAGTCATGTTTGGTGGACAGAGCTGAGGGACGATTGCGATTAGTATGACTACTATACAAAATAACAGAAGAACATACCATCTTCTGGCAGTATAGCTCGAGGTACTCCTCCGGTGGCATAACGGATTCCGCTGGTTCATCCGGGTTTGCAGGGTCGATGCGCTCTGCGACATAAGCAAGAATCTTCCTCGTTCGGAGCATGCGGTTGGCATTGAGACGAGAGCCATTGTTGTTGGTGCTCGGATTGCCTGGAGGGGCACCATTAGGAGCCGGCCTGGATGAACAACCGTGGTTAGTTTCACCAACAACACAAATTCCAGGGTAGAGACGATCCAAAACATACGGTTCGGGCTTGACGACAGGCGGTAATGTGTCATCGAAGGGCTTCAAGACAAAGGCGATCTTGACCTGCTCCTTGAAGGGAATTTGGTTCTATAACCAATCGTTGTTAGGAGGAAACGCAAACTATCACGCGGAAATAGACTTACCTTTAGAAGAAGCTCGCCAAGCCAATGAGGAATTGATTTCTTGAGCCTTTCGAGGTCTTCGCCAATGCGGCCCACGCTACCTCTGTAGAGATCCGAGGCCACGGCGGTATCGCCGGTTTCTTCCTGGATGAAGACTGCGGTCCGGGATGGAATATCCAGTCGGGGGGTTTCATCCTCAGAACTAGGCAAAAGAGCCGTCTCCAAGTCCCGATCTGGATTCGTAGCCAGGAATTCTTCATAATCATCACGGATGCGGTCGACCACGCCACATAGGTTGGGCTCATACACCTTCTCTTCCTTGATAGAGGAGATCTCCGACTCTTCGGCCTTTTCTTCCAATATCTGAGGCTTCGTGTCCGTAGAATTGCGACCTAACTTCTTGGGGAAATTCATTTGGAACTTCTTTCCAAATAGTGACTTCTTCCGCTCTTCCTTATCGGGCTCTGCGGGGGATTGAGAAAGCCCTGAATTTGAGCTTGCATCTGGCGGAGACAGAAGAGACTTGTCATTGTCTGTTTGCGGGGTCGCTAGAGGCCTTTTCGAGAAGTAGTCACTTGATGAAAAGGATGATGACCCGCCATCGGGCTGAATATTTGTTGGCACTGAGGCATCGGGTGTGTCTGGTTCAAACCCTGGGAACGGAGAGTTGCTCTGTATGGAAGTGCTCAAGTAGTTTGACGAGGGTGTGCCAGAGTTGATGCCGAAGCCGATGTTCGGGCTAGCAGGGAAGTCTGAGCTGGGGCGCAGACTCGTTCTCTGTTGAGGATTCGATATGGGTATACCAACGCTGCGAGGGATATCATCGCCAGGTACGGATGTACTCAGCGGGTTCAGTCGAGCATTTTCTTCTGCTCGCGCGATAGCAGCTTGACGGTATTCGCTGTCTCGTCGAATTTCCTCGTCCACTACCGGAGCAAACAGCCAACGCAAAATCCATTTGCCGAGGTTGACTGCGTGTTGTCAGTATGGCAAAGAATATCCACGAAGTTCATCAGAAGAACAAAAGAACTAGTTCAAGGAAAATAACACTCACTTCTTTGATCCTCTCTAAACTGATAGAGATCAGATGGTGGTAGATCGGTCTCGTCGGCATAAACTTCTGCATCGAAACAGCGATTGGGCTCCAGAATGACTGACAACCTGCCAGTACGCACGTCGATGGTACACCAATGTCCAATACTATCAACGGTGTTTACCTCCGACTCAACATCATCCATATGACGCTTGCCGAAGGTTTGCACGGGGATACACTAGGTTCATGTTAGTCGATGCCTTGTACTTGTCAGTTGAGATAGAACCAAATCACCTTCAGTAGATCCCAGAGAACAACTTCTCCTGCCGAATCCTGAGTAAGTGTGCGCCTCCGGTCATTCAACATCAGGCACTTGATCAAGCCGTGTTGGCCTTCAATGGTTTCCTCGGGCTGTGAGTGAACTGGGAGCGTAAGGCCAATTGTCTCCAAGTTAGGCTCCGAGGAATTAAGTGTAGGGGCTGAGCCACCGATAATCGACGTCGCTGATAACTGCAAAACAGCATTGAATGGAATCTTCTTGGGTCCCTTCTCTGGAGGGGCTGCGGGCACTGTAGCAGAGTCTATAGTACGGTCCGGGTCGGGCGGCTGCTCGATTCCAACTGTAGTATCGACATCTCGCCAGCGGTTGATGCTAGACTTGGGAGTAGCTGTCCAGATGTAGTCTCCCGCTGCCACAACTTTGACGACACCCTCGTGCTCTTGGAGTGCGGCGACGCAGAGGCCCTGGTCGGGATCGGCCGACCCTCGCATGTCGGTCTTCGCCACCAAACCAGATCGGTCACTTGAGTAGAAGACAGAGAGATCAGGGTGGTCGGAGTAAAGAGACCACACGCTATCATTGTGCATGGTCAGAGTATTCATGCATCGACCTGCCGTGAGAGACCAGATCTTGATCGTCTGGTCAGACGACCCCGTCATGATAGTATCGCCAGACTGATTAATCATAATATCACGAATGTTGTCCGTATGGCCCACGAACTTCGTCACTAGCTTTCCAGACCTGGGATCCCATACCCGGACGACATTTTCAGGGCCACCGCTAGCGAGCACCGATGAGACTGCGCCCAGCGCATAGACAGACCCTTTATCCGTGGAGTCTTCTCCACCGGCATTGATGTTCAAGACCTCTCCACCGCCATTTAAATCCCAAAGGTAAACCTTTTGATCGAGACCGCCCGAAGCAACCCAAGTAGCGTGGCTACCGGGGCTCGCCAGGGCCTTCACATAATCAGTATGTTTTCCAATGCGCTCCGGTACCTCGGTGGACTCGGAATGTGGGCGCCAGAGTCGCACGGTCGTGTCGGACGAGGCGGAAACGAGCGCGGAGTTGTCCTGTGCCAAGACAATGTCGTTGATCCAATGACTATGTGCTTGAACTTGGGTTTTGAAGCCAGTCGGACTAGGCTTTTGATCAGGAGATGATGCGTCTTTAGGGGCAGACGATGACGGAAGGGGAAAGTTGAGATCCCAGGAACAAATGACACCGTCGCGGCCCGCGGAGTATCTAGGAGAGGGGACGTCATATTAGTATCCGTGCAACCCACATGTAGGGGAGCCTGGTTTCCAGAAGATCGCGGTCGCAAACGTGGCAACAATTCAAATTTAGATCCCGGATCCCTGCATAACGAGGGGGAGATACTTACAGGATGGAGTTTTGGCGGTCGACAGTCAACCCATTGACCCCCAACCGGTGCCCACCGGGTGCATCAGGCAGAGGGAGGACTAAAAGAGTGAAAGACAGTCAGCGACCCGAGAGGAGATTACATGGAATTCAACTTACCATAGGTGACCCTCTGGTGGCTCAGTTTGCGTGCCATACATGCAGCGTTGAAGGAGTAAAACCAATTGCGGAGATGCGAATGCGGAGCTTATCTGCCCTCGAGGCTGATCGCACGTTCAGTTTTGGTGGGGAAGGTCAACGTCACAGGGCCATTCCAATCAAAGAAGTCAAAAAGAGAGGTTAAAAAGAAGAAAAAGAAGCGAAGGGGAAAACACAAAACACTCAGATGAGGGGAAGTGTTCTAAAGTTGGAGGCGCCAGGGGCCGGGTGTTTATGCGCCGCATAGGCTATACATCGTTTCGTTTAAATGTTTACTTCAGGGCCTACTACATGCATGTACTATATCAAATACGACCTGATATATATTTGATCTGATTTGACTAGGAATATCCTAATATCTGTGAATACCTCCCTCGCCATCTTTATTAAATAGTCCAGGAGCCTTCTCCTTTCCCTTTCTGGATCGCTTCTCGGTTATCTTTGGCTATTTCGATGTTCTAATAAGTTCCATAGTACTCGACATGAACTGCCACTCTTATAGCGCCGATATACTTCCTTATAAAGATACTATACAGTTTCACAAGTCTTTCCATTTCTGAGAGAAACAATCCTTCAACATCAACCGGGTAGCGACTGCCCCGAACTGCTTGATAGATGATTGGGATCCAAGCAACACACAGTTGGCCGCTCCGCTCGTCTCCTACGGAAGCGAACCTTAAGCTCACACAAACAAAAGAGTAGCTTGGCTGCATCGCCAAGACAGGGCTTGGTTTGTGTCTGAAAAGGCTGCAGTTCGCATCTTTTCGAGGAGCGTCCCACGCTCTTGATCTTCATGAATGCCCGCCTGATGCCGGAAAGAAGTGACGCCATGTCCATCGTCGACATTCGACTAGTGCTACATTCTTAGCCAAAAAGATTCGCGCGGTACTGGAGGAGCATGTCCAGACGGACTTCTTATAGAGAGTCCTATAGCCCGCGGAAATCTCACCCATCTATCTATCTATCTATAAACCAGTAAGGAAGATCCGCAGGAACACAACATGCTTTCTTTCGTATTCAAGGGCCTATGAACGTAGCACAGCATGCAAGCGTCTGAATGCGGCATATATTCTCTCGTCAGCTCTCGTCAGCACTCCTGAAGTCATCATTGCCCCAGGTGTTCGCCACATTTAACACCTAGGACCTCTCCCTTCTCCCAACCTCTACAATATACACATAAATCCTCATTTTCACTACAAACCAACATAAACAAGCAAAGAAAATGGATATCCCAATCTCCCAAATTAAACCAGCCTACCCGCCCAATCCCCCAAATCCAACACAAGAAGAACCCGCAATCCAATCCACCATCAACGCCCTACATCTCTGCGCACACCCGGAAGGCGGCTACTTCTGCGAGACAGATCGTGATCCACGTAGAGTTCCAAACCCTTACAAAGAGCCAGCAACCTCGGCCACAGCCGAAGACACAGATCCCGAAACCCGCTCTGCTTGCACCTCAATCTACTACCTCCTCACGCCGCAGCGCCCACAGGGTGCTTTCCACCGTAATAAAAGTCGCACGGTGCACGTATGGCAAAGGGGACGTGGGCGGTACGTTATTATCCATGCGGACGAGGTAGATGGCAGTGTTGAGAATGCCAAGGCGCGGGTTGAGACGTTCATTGTTGGGCCCAATGTTGAGGCTGGGGAGAGGATGCAGTGGGTTGTTGAAGGGGGGAAGTATAAGTCTTCTTTCTTGTTACCGGATGAGCCTGAGGGAGAGACTTCTTCGGGGTTGTTGATTAGTGAGGTAAGATCTGGACATCCATGGATCTTATAGATCTACATTATTGAGACGGGAGAAACGGCTAACAAGTTCCCCAAGGTTGTTGTCCCAGGCTTTGAGTTCGCAGACCATGATTTCCTGCGTAAAGAGAGAATGGAGGAACTCCTGACTGCCGAGCAAGTCCAGGAATTGGGCTGGATGCTTAGGACCGAGAAGTGAAATCCACAGAATGACATGCATAATGGCCTAAGCCAACTTGGTTTTCGGGATCTATGTTCTTCCAACCTTCTATATAGCAAAAAATATACAAAGCATAAGGCCAAGGAGAATCCAAAATTAAAGACCTTTCTCCGCCTGCACTCCCCGGCGCCCCTCAAGGGTATTAGAAGCATACTGATAACTCCCAAGGAATACAGCCCCACCAATACCAATCCACGTCACACGCGGCGTAATACCACGCCAGAAAGCACCGGGCCCTTCGCTCGCAATCCCGCGCACAACCTCCTTAAGACGAACAGGCGCATCGACGCCCCCGTCTCCACGCCGCGCAAGCATAACCCGCGTCTTGATCACGTCTAGCGGAGTAGTTAGACCAGCCGCAATGGCACCGGCAACACTGCCGAACATGGCGCTTGTCGAAGCGGGGATCTGCGTTTCGGCAATAGACGAGGCCGTCTCCGCGGTTCGCAGGTACCGCTTGCCGTAGGCTTCCTTCATCGACTCCCACATGGTGAATTGAAGCACGGTGAAGGGAATCTCGCGGGCGATTGTGATCCCGGCTCCGCGGTAGAGTTCGCGGAAGACCTGGCTGTAGCCGCGCTTCGCTGGTGGGGTTGAGGTCGTTGTGGTTGTGGTTGTGCTTGTTGGGGCTGCGTGTCGCAGGGACAGGATGTCCTTCAGTGCGAGGAGACTGGAGCCGCCGAAAAGGCCGGCTTGGGCGCGCTGCTTGATTACTTCTGTTGGGACACGGACGGCGCATGCGGCGATTTCACCGAGGGAGGAGGCGAGCGAGTGTGTGAGGATTATGTGGGAGCGGGATTGGGGGTTGGTTTTGCTGTTGGCGGGTTGGGGTGCGAGGAGGGTGCGCTTGACGCCATCGTAGACGATGAAGAAGGAGGCGGCCGAGGGGGCAGAGCCAAAGAGCACTGATGGGAGGCCGGCGTAGATACCGCGGAAGGTTTGGCGTAGGGAGAGTCGGGTTTGGGGTGCGGTGTGGTCGCGTGCCTTTTGGAGTCGGGTTTTGATGGTGTCGAGGGGGTAGAGGGAGCAATCGACGGTTAGGCCTGCAATTGCGCCGGACTATATAGTTGCAGAGCTGTTAGAGAGATACTCCAAAGAAGAGCTTCGGAGAAGGTTACAATCAATGACCTCGTCCACAGGGAGGAGACCAGTGGCTCCCCGTCGAGTTGTTGGGCCATTTTGTAAAGAACTGAATATGACAACTGTTCTATCAAGAGAGCATGGCCAATTGGGCGAATGTAGGAAGCAAGAACAGCAACGAAGTATGTACAGAAGCGGGCTAAACGGAGAAGCTCCGCGGATGACTGGCAGTTTTCTTTTGCCCGCGGTCAGGCCATCCGATATCGCCGATCTTCGCTACGTCAAATCCAATCCAGAGAATACATAGTTACTAATAGTGTGTTGTATGTTTGTATTGAAATGTATCTACTATTTAAGAAAATAAAGCTTTCTCGCCACCGTGAAGCATTGCCAGAAGAATGCCCCTGGAAAAGAACAAGAAAAGAAAAAGAAACACTTCGATATCCACACCCAGTCTATCAGTAACATCCGTGGATGCGTCGTCGAGGTAGAGCGAGAGCTCCGTTTTCTTCAAGATCTTAGAAACACGAGCTCGATAGAATGCCACAGAAGTTTATTCAAGAATATCAACTCGTCTCAAACATGGCCCGGGGAATGAGGGAAACCGCCAAAATCATCTACAGTACTCGTAGGGAATCACACAGTCAACGCGAAAGGGAAGGGGACAAAAGTGCCACCCCGTTCTCAAAGGATAAAAGGGGATATATAGACACGAGGTGAAATTGGTACAAAGAAGGGTTATTATTTAGCCTTGGTAGCTTTGCTGGCCACGGCAGGGCTTTGGGCGGGGGGCTCGAGGACGTGGGTGTGGCCGGAGGCACTGATAATTTCACCAGTCTCATCCTGTCGACACGCATGGATGTTCCTTACCCAGTCATCCGACAGTACCTCGTCGAGTGTCGCTCGGTTTTTCGGGTTGGTTTTCAGCATGCGGCCGATGATGTACCGGCTTTCCCGCGGCAAGATGCGGAGAAGACGCCATGGGCCCTTGATGACTTCCTGACGCTGCCCAGAATTCTGGGATGATGCCGGAATTGGCGGTGCTTCTTTGCTGGTTGTGCGCGTGGTCCGCTCATGGGGGCCGTTGCTGATTTGACTGATCTGCTTCTGGGCAGTGTCGGGAGAGCGATCACCGTCCCTCTGCGAGGGCTCTGGCTTGTTTCCGTCTCCGTTTTCATTTCCGTTTCCATTCTGCTCCGATCCAGACTGATCAGAGGGTCCGCTCGAGCGAGGAGTCAGACGCTTATTGTCATGGCCTTGGGAAGTAAGATCGGGTGTCGACTTGGGCCGACGGCGTGGGTCGGGTTCGGGAACCGGGGTGCCTGGGGTCGGGCTGGAAACGAACAACTTATATGAGTTGTCCGTCATGCGTGGTTGCTTCCATGGGAACCGGCGCAAGGTCATACAGCAGAAGATGATCGCCAGCGACCAAACATCTGTGGGGCGGGGGTCATATTTCTTCTCGTCATAGACCTCGGGGGCAAGATAGGGATCCGAGCCAACGATACCTGCTCATGCAAATCAGTAACCATAGATTGTGACCGAAAATGAACATGAATACATACCTGAAGCAGGGACAATGTCGTTCTCGAAAGGATAGCGGAATACGACGGCACTTCCGAAATCAATGAGTTTCATGATGCCACGGTCGTTCACCACCACGTTATCCAGTTTCAAATCCCGATGGGCTAAACCCATGCCATGGATGTACGCCACACCGCTCAAAATCTGCTTGAAAGAGCAGGCGATCTCCTCCTTGCCCATTTTGCCCGTCATCACGATAGCAAACAGATCGAAGGGCGCATATTCCATGACCTCATACCAACGACTACCTTCTTGGATGATATCCAAGGTCTCGATGATATTGCCATGGTGCAAGGTGGAGCCAATACAGAACTCTGCGGTCACCTTCTTGGAGTATTCCTTCAAGCTCTCCCAGTTGTGACGGTCTCGGAATTGCTTCACTGCAAAGGTGACACCGTCGGTGTTGCGCTTCAACAGGCGCACGGAACCACCAGCTCCAGATCCGAGCACCCTGCCCAGCTTTCCATACTTGGAATTCAAACCATGATCATCGGCAAAGGGGACATTGTCTGGAGCCATTTGATACGGGGTGGACTTTCCAGATGATCGACTTGACTTCTTAGGCATGGACGTCGGGGACTCGGATCGCTTGTTGCGATGGCCCATCTTGAAGAATCGTTTCAGCTCAGACATAGAGCCATGATGTGTGTGGGCGTTGTTCTTTTCGTGACCATGCTCCTTCTTCGCACTACTAAATATGCCCCTCTTGTCATTATGTTTGCTAAGGTCGCCTGCGCTGGTGGATCGGTGAGCCCCCGGACGGAATGATCGCTTGACATCCCGACCGCTAAAGATAAACCGGGGATCCAATTGAGCAAGGTTTTTGGGTTGGGGTGGTCGCTTGTTGCGCGCATATGGATCATTAGGTTCGCCGACAGGGGTCATGGCCCCTGGCGGAGTAAGAGACTCTCTTGGAGTGGGAGGGGGACTTTCTTCTTGGGAGCCCCCGTCGTTTCCAATGAAGAATTGCGCACGATGTCTCGGTAGTTGCATAGCATGAGGAGCTCGCTCTGAGCCTTCACTTTGTCTTGTGGACAGGCGATCGGTGGACAGGGGTCGGGAGGATGAGGCGGGGCGAGATGTGCCGTTCTTGTCGGTTGATCCAACTGGAGGTGATGGTTGAGGGGTGAAATTGGTGTCTACGTGAGGTCGGCTGGTAGCTTTCAGAGAGGCATTATCGCTGGTTTTGCCTTCGCGAGAATGGGTTGCAGCTGGAGTAAGAGGGGGTGACTGTACAGCAGAGACCGGAGGAGACGCATGTGGAGAGGCAAAGGCACCGGTGACATGTCCGCTACGATCACTCGACTCTCGAGAGCCAACCTATGGTAATCCAAAGTTAGTATGATGACGAGATTACCACGGTCCACCGAGTCTGCGCCTAGAACCCGGCGTCGGATAAAGGGAAATAGATATCACTTGGAGCATGAAGAGACCGGGACACTCGGAAGCACACCCGACGGCAAATTAAAGATAGAATATGACATACCCTGGAGGAAGGAAGAGACATGGGGTCAAAAGAGAAGTTGCGCAGCCGCGACTCCTGAAGCTGCGCGCCCTGCATACTCATCGCCAGCGACCGTAATTGTTCCTCCTCCGTCTTCTGATCTCTAGACAGGGGTTGTTGCGGTTGCTCTGGTACAGGGGACAACTCGGAACGACCTGGTTCAATCTCCTCCGTGATGGAGGAGAAACGGACATGGGCAGGTTGAGCTCCTGAATTGGCGTCGGCGTCACCGGGCTCCGAAGCCTGGCCGGGGGTCTTGGTGTGCATATTTTGGAATCCTGAGACAGACATGCGTCAGACAGTTGGCAGGAATTTAGGATACACCATCACAACCGATCAGCATGGCAGCCAAGACATACCTGAATCCATGGGGTTGAGTGTTGAATCAGTCATTTCAGACGTCATAGTCTGCGACGCCGGCTCGGAACGTGGGACACATGCCCCTCACGGTGGGAGCTTTGGAGAATCCTGGCGATCTGAGGACCAGTTACCAGTTCAAAAAATGCTGTCAAGGTCGCAGAGTTGGACGATTTCCTCAACAGAGTCCAAGAAGTCGAAGACTTGCGAGGCAAATCTTTTCCTTTTTTAACTTTTTCTCCCGCCGAATGCGATCAAGAGCCGGGTGTCAAGGAATTCGGGAAACCGGGTATCCCGGGGTCTATAGATGAGAGAATGAGGAGAGCAGGAGAGCAGGAGGTGAGGAGGTGAGAAGATGAGGAGATGAGGAAGTAAAGAAGTAAAAGAGAAGAAGAGAAGAGGGGAGTAAGAATCAAGGCCTTAGGCAAACCTGAATTTTGGGGGCGAGTGGGGGAGAGATAACTAGTGAGATACTAAGTTGGCTTCTCTGGACTCTACTTCTTTTATTTCTCCCTATCTTATTATTTCTCTTTTTTATTTTCTATTTGATCAAATGAAGATGGGATACATCCTAGATATACCCCGAGTTCATTAAAAATTCATCTCCAGGGCTAAAGGAATGCCTTACCTCATAAGTCGGATGGTCGCGGAGAGTTGAAGATGATGTCGACCCGTGCCGACTTCCCGGTGCTGACCTACGTACCCTTCCAAGCCCTGGAGCTTATTACGGGGGTACGGAGTACTTACGGAGGACTTCATTGGTACTCTATGCAGGCCGTACATCGTACATGGTCTTTGAGTGATCTGGAATATTGCCTGAATGGGGTTAGTAAATCTGGTGACTCCACTAGATTCCATTTCCTCTATATGGAGTAGATGGAGTACATAGGGCCAGACCATCTCTCTCCGACTCCCTAGACTCTATTGCCAAGTGGCATGTCTACCTAGGTACGTTATACTGTGACACACCTCTTGGTGCCAAGGTCGGACTGAGTCACACATATGCCAAGTTCTCCGCTCCGCGGAGGTGTTGAAGTCAGTGACCTCATCGATAGTCTTGCAACGTCTTTCTCTTGGCTGTCCAGTCATCACTGAGAAAATGTCCACGGGTATATCAAAATCCGGGTCTCAGTGCTATGGTGAGATGGAGATGGCGTGTGATCACATGCCTCATTGTAATCGCATTGGGATGATTAGTTTTATATATGATTATATTTGACTTTGGCAAGTCACCAAGTAGTAGTACCCCGGAAGACCCAAGTTACTATCGATGCAAAATATCTCTAGGATTGTGATCAACTGATATAGCATACAATCTAGAAAAGAAAAAGATAATCGGTATCGTACAACAAGGGGAAGAAAATACCCCCAATTTCCCAGAAAACGCCCGGTGAAAGGATCCAAATCAAAACAAGTAGGCCCCTTGAAGCACTGCCCGAATGACCAATAATTATACAAGTCTATTATCCTGATGCTCAAGGGACGACCTGGATACCAATGGACTTGGCCTGGGACAGGACACTCTTGCACAATCCTTCCAGGGACAAGCCTGATAACCGCGTCTCGGTGTGCTTGAGCTTAGCGATCTCGTAAACATGCTTGAGGGAGACCTTGCCACAAAATTCATGGCCAGGATTCATCGCACCACGCAGTCGGTTCTTCCGGGGTTCGACATTGGCCGCGTTGAGCAGGAGATAGGTGGTGGTCGGGGTGCGGAGTTCAAAGGAGAAGGATCGGTCAGGGCGGACGGTGACACGCGCGGGGATCGGGACGCCGGTGTTGATGTGAGCTGTGCGGGCGTTGAATTCCTAGGGAGGTAGTTAATATATATGGACATGCTAACCCGTGTAAACAGAGTAAACAAAGACCAACCTTGCAGAAGTCCATAGACTTAACACCTTTACTTCCCAGAGCCGGACCAACAGGCGGACTGGGACTGGCCTGACCAGCTCCGACAATGAGCTTAACAAATTGATCCTTGGCCAATACGTTTCGTGCCATGATGAGAATATGTCGAGATAGTTCCAAAAGGCCAAAAGCAGAGAAGTCGAACGGAAGATTTGCAGATTTTCAGGCGACGCTGATTGGCCGAGGTGGGAAGCGAGCAAAAGAAGCCCAACGTCATAAGGTACACTCCTTTCTCTTCTTGTTCTGGAACTTCTTTGGCTTTTAATTCATCTTCCTCATTTTGATCTTGATATTCACACTATCTAGATCTACTTTCGATTGTATTTCCTTTGAAGCCACCATCTGAAGTGCATCTCCCTCTCATCCGGCGAGTCCCATTGACATCCGAACTAGAACTCTCTCGGGCCCCGCGCGTCGATCTCCCCTTCACCTCCCTTTTCCTTTTTCTTTCTTCTCTATTTCTTTTAAAAAAATTAATTCCAAACTTATCAAAATCATGAACTGGTTAAAGTCGACGTATGTTCCGATCGACTCTTCTCTGTTGTGGTTACACTGACCGATTTCATGTGGGTAGTCTCTCCGCCGTGGTGGGCACCGAGGAGCCCATCTATGGCCCAGAGGCCCTCCAATCTGTTGCGAAGCAGACCGAGACCACTCCCTTTTCCGAAGTGAACAAGGACATTTTGCGCTGGCGCGCATACTCCTACACCAATGTGGAAACCCAGACCTTCTACATCATGGCCGACAACGGGACGGTGGTGTTCGTTCAGGTCATCTACAGCAACATTGTGTAAGGAACTACTTGAAGCTTGGAGCTCCCACTCTGAAATTAAGACCTGCAGCAGCTGACTCTGACTCTTGATCCCCATTACAGCGGAATTCACACCACCGCCCAGTTCAACGTGAAGATCTTCGACCTCAGCGGAAAGGGTGACAACAAATGGTTCTCGGACCCGCTCTCTAACTTCATGTTCGACGAGAATATGCTCTCCTTCGGCGCCGACAACCTGTCGCTGACCCTCAACGAGGTGGGTGACTCATACACCATCAAGTCCACCGTCAACAGCGGCGCCCAGGTGGATATTAAGTTCTCCCGGACCGCACCCGGTTTCGTCGTCGGCAAGGATGGAACCTCATACTTCGGAACTGACCCCAAGAACCCATGGGGCTCCATGCGTCACGCTTTCTGGCCCCGCTGTGCTGTCGAGGGTACCATCGCCACCAAGGATCAGACCTACGACCTGGGCGGTCGTGGTGTCTTCATCATGGCTCTGCAGGGCATGAAGCCTCACCACGCTGGTACGGAGCCCTCTACAGGAACGAACAAGCAGAATCACCCCATGCTAACAAACGCATAGCCGCCCGCTGGAACTTCATTAACTTCCAGACCCCCACCTACTCCGCCGTCATGATGGAGTACACCACTCCCCCTTCCTACGGTTCCACCACGGTCAACGTCGGTGGTATCGTCAAGGACGGCGAGATCATCTACGCCGGCACAACCAACTCAGTGGCTCACACAGAAACCGGCCAGGACGAGGGCAGTGACTGGCCCGCGCCCAAGTCCATCAAGTGGGAGTGGAGCGGCAAGACAACCGACGACAAGGCGCTCACAGCCGAGGTGAACGGCGCCCTTGGTTCGCGACTGGACCGCATCGACGTTATGGCCGAGGTGCCAGGCTTCATTAAAAGCATTGCTGGCAGTGTTGCCGGTACTCGGCCGTACATCTTCCAGGTATGCACCTTTTTCGCTTCCGAATTTCTTGTGTAATGGCAAAAGAACAACATCTAACTCTCGCACAGTACTCGCCCCAGGAGAAGCTTTCATTGAAGCTGAAGCTCGGCGATGAGGAGATCACCGAGGAGGGAACCATGTTCTCCGAGTCCACCTTCATCTCGTAAAGGCCCCGCTTAACTCGCGTACATAGGACCTCATTCTCCCCTGCGGGACCTGATTGTTGGCGTTCATTGTGATGATTTTCGTGATGCTACATTTATGTCTAAAGGGATCGGCTTAACTTCTTTCCTCATGCGGACCAGATAATCCACAGACTGTATACATGATACTTAATGCTATTTTGACAATATCCTGAAAGCACCTAGGTACATACGTAGATACCGAGGGCGGTGAAAAGTACACTCGAGTCCATTGGGACTCGTAATAGAATGATACATGTAGGATGCGACGAGGTGAAAGTTACAAGTGATTGTACAGCAAAGATCGGACATTTCCGATGCTGATGTTCAAAATAAGAGTAAAATGTACAAAGGAAAATGCAAAGCTGGATATAGTACAATTGAACTCAGAACAAGCCACCAGCAGTGTTTACCGCCAGCAGTAGAACCAAAAACACAAGCTTTCTAGGAACCTTCAGAAGAACGAAGTAAAAAGAACAGGTACAGATCAGTTATCGACCATCAACTGCTCTCCTTCATCAAGAAGAGTCGTAACCCGCGAGAGATCAGAAATCATCTTACGGCCATGGCCGACCAGCAAGAGCTTCTCGGCATTGGCAGGGAGACCCAGGTAGGTAGGGGGCTCACGCTCCGGCAAGTTGTTAACCCAGGCGACGAAGTCGCGCATACTAGTTGTCTCCGGCAGCGTCAAAAGGTCGTCGTTCTCAACACCCGAGACGAGCTTATAGCCGTCTTCGAAGGCGGCTGGTGTAAGGAAGCTATTGACCAGGTTCTCGAGCTGCTGGTAGTCGCCTGCGTCGTCGATTTTACCACCGTACATCTCTGCGACAAGAGTGCGGATCATCTCCCACGGAATCTTCTGCGGAGCAACGTTGGAACGGCCCTGGGACACTGAATCGACCCAGTGGTCGATGATGTAGGCAGAGCATTCGTACTGGAGGTAAAATGTTAGCGTCTTTTATGAAGAATAATTGGATGTAGGGTACTTACGTCGCTGTCGTTGAACTCCCAGAAGCCCTTCCATCCAAGACTTGGTGCATAGCGGAGTCTTTCCTGCACGACGGCGTGCAAGAAGCAGAGCAAGAGATAGACACGGGCTTTTTCGACGGGAGCCTTGCTGGCTCGGACATTCAGTGAGGAGAGGGAATCCTTCATGTTTGCACGCACGCCGGCGGGCTGTTCGTACATCAGCACACGGGAGGCCCGGATCAAATTGACAGGGATCTTAGGGCTGGACTCCATGGACAAGAAGAGGCGGAATTCCTTGTGTGGCTTGAGGGAATCCAGTCGCTTCTCCAGACTCTGTAGCCAAGCGGGCGCCAGATGGACGTTCTTGACCAGCACCCAGTTACCGACTGCGGCTGCGTTGCTGATGGCCTTGTCGGCGCTTTCGAGACCTTCGTTAGAACCCATGGCGATGTTGGCGCATGTTGCGCGTGTGGCTTCGACAAGAGCGTCGACCTTGTAACTGGCATCGAAGCCAGGGCTGGAGCTGAGCGCGATGGGCCTGGTTGCAGTGACTTGGTCAACTACATCCTTTAAATCGGCACCGCCCTCGAAGAGCTCGCGGCCGAACACCGCCCCGATGAAACGCTCGGCGGTGGGCACAAATCGGTCCATGCGGCAAATCTTGACAAGGAGCAAGGACCGAAGGAGCTGGTCGAGTTGCGAGACACTCTCGTCCCACATAACCGGAATGAAGTTCTCTGCAAGCTCGTCGCCGAGGAAGTGATCCCACTGTTCTTGTGTGACATTTGGAACATGCTCTTTGAAGAGGGACATGTTGGCCAACTTCGTCATCACTGGGTCGCGGGCGTCCACGACAGTTGAAAGATCCGTGCCCTCTACTGTCTCATCTAGGACGCGGTCAAGAATGGTCCTGTCCATAGGGAAGGGAGTAGCTTGAGCAAGCAGGATGGCAAGTGTGATGCGATCTTTTTGAACGAGACCCAGCGAGGTTCGCTGGTAGGTGTTGATAAACAAGTCCCTAAGAATAATTTCGACACGCGCAGCATGGTCCTTCTCTTGAGCAAGGCGTTTGTTCTGGTAGAGAACAGAGTTGAAAATATCGACAAAGTACTGCAGAGAGAACTGGTAGAAGTGGTTGATGTGGTGAAGCTGTTCTAGTACCGCAAAGACGGCACTGCATGAACGGGCAATAATGCTGTAGTTCTGCGTAACGTTGTCGACCTCGAGCATAACACCTTCGGTCTGGTCCATCTTCAGAGAAATATCGGCAGCCTCCTTCTTGAGTGTCTCCAGAGTTTCAATGACATTGTCATCATCGAGAATGTTACCACGGGACTCGTTGAGAGCTTGCAAAAGACGCTTCTCAAGTTGTCGAAGGTGAACCTTGAACTCTCCTTGCATCTTGACGAGATTGTTGCGGCGTTCATCCACATCGGGCCGCTCGAATTTCAGGACATCATTCAAAGACTGTGTTTGCAAGCTGCTCTGGGTGACAGTGAAGTTGACGAAGGTGGTACGACTGCAAATATCCGGCGGGAACGAGGCAGATGGATCCCGGGTCGATAGGAAGAGCTTGAAGGATGGCGAGAAATCGATTTCTTGCTTGCCCAATTGAATGAGGACACGGCCACCAGTCTTCTGGTATTCCTTGTTGAGAACGTGATTGAGAATAGGATCCAGGTGCTCGGCATCCTGGATAAGAATGGGGTTTCCGAAACGTAACGCGCTCTCCAATTGCTTGACAAAGGAATCGTCCAAGAAGCTCGTGACAGTAAGCTTGCGTTCTTTGCTTTCCTTCTGTAAGAATTCTGTAATACGACCAGATGGATCAACAATAAGCGGGTATCTGTTGAATCTCTTGAGAATGATGGCGTTCTCTGTGCAAAGGTCATCGACAGGGAGAGAATGACTCTGCCAGGTTAGACGCTCATCAGCATTGGACAAGTATTCCGTGATGGGGTTGTGGGGCTTGAAGTGAATGCCGGAGGCCCCCAGTTGGTGGAGCCAGTCCTCAGTCATTGCCTTACGGAATTGCTGATCGTACAGACCAGCATATGCAAGGAATGCAGCTGCAATGAGGACATCACCAACAAGGGTGCTGATCTGAGTTTCGAATGACTTGCTCCCGTCTTCCCAGCGGACACGCTCAGAGGACAAACTATCAAGCAAACGAACACTGCGGTCGACCTTGAACTGAACTCGGGCCATCTCGGTCTTGATTGCCTGCGTCTCACTGATAAGGGCCGCGTACTCGGCCTTGTAGGTAGCGATGCTGCTTTCAAGGTCGTTGATGGTATTTTCGATGGCCTGAGCTTCGGCCTTGGTTTGCAGGGCCTGCTCCTCGAGTTGATCCACCTCCTCGCGCAGAGGGCCAACACGATCAAGAATAGCAGAGTAGTTAACCTGGGCTTCGACCCATTGCACCAGAGGACCACAAGCCTTACTAGCGCGGTTGACTCGCTCATATGTGAAGTCTTCCTTCGAGAGGAACTCATTCTGCATCTTGGTACGGTGCTTCCGCGTCATCTGGCGCTCATTGTCGTAGTTGACGATACTGGCAATGAAATCATCCCGACGAATGAGACCTTGGATTGTTTTCCAACTGTCGACGGTATGACCGAGGAGTGTGCATACGGCTTCCAGGGCAAGTCGGACGCTGGCCGGAGGGTTACCCATGGATCGAACTTCCGTGAGGTGTTGACGCTTGATGTTGCTGACACTCTTTTGGGCTTCCAGGACGGCGGGTTCAGCCCGGGCCAGGTCATTCAGGACAACTTCTTTCCGGGTTGCAACTTCCTTCTCCTGTATCTCCAACGCTGCCTGCACTTCCAACGAAACGTGCTTCCGCTGTTCCGCCTCCTGCTGGTCAGCGACCATACGCTGCAATTTCTCGTTTGCTTCCGTGTCTTTCTTCTCCAATTGTGTCTTCTTTTCTGCGAGGCTAGCTCGAAGGTCGCTCACTTTGTCGACGGTGTCGTGAAGTTTTTCGAGTCCAATGTTCAAGTGACGCTGTTGTTCCTCGAGATCCTCGCGCTTCTCGTTGAATAGCCTGACGTACTGCGCAACAAAGTCGAGATAATGGCGCGGGGTGAGGAAAGTCGCCCGGCCCTGTTGCTTCTGAAGCCGCCCATTGAAGCGATGCAAAGAGTGGTGGATATACACCATGGAATTGACAACAGTGTCTCTGTGTGATGCCGGGAGAGCCAACTCGCGGTACGCCACTGGGATGCTATCGGGCGAGACGAAGTTTGGCTTGTCCAGATCGACCGATTGAGTGAGCTCGGAGCCAACCTGGAACAGGGCTTGGTCAGACCAGTCGCCCATCCAGTTCAGCACACAACGGTTGAACAATGCGGGACTAGTAGCTGCCTTCGAAGATAGGCCCTCCTCTGGCGGGTTCATGGTAAACACAACGTGCAGGTTCTTCACAATTTGCGACGTGAACCACTTGTATAGCTCCTCCTGGGAATCGAGGAGCAAGCCTTGACGCTGGGCACCCTCTTTGCAAGCAGTCATCAAGGAGGAGAATTCATCGCCCTCGAAGAGACCAGGGACTTCTGCGTTTGCAAGCAAAGTGTTCATGCGTTCCAGGAACCCAGAGTCAAGGACGTTTGATTCGTCCATAATGAAACAGATCTTTTCGCCCTTACATCCTGCCCGGCGAAGAACGCTGCGAAGATCATCATCGAAATCTTCCGAAGAGTACTTTCCGTGTACCTTGATCTGGAAGACCTTCAGACCATTCATCCAAGCGACGAAGCGAGATAGGGTTGTCTTTCCACTTCCGCTCACACCGATAAGAATGAGATGACCTTGGGGCTGGCGGAAGACTCGATCGATACGTAGCGCGTGCTCAAGGACATCGTTGAACAACACAAGCGGAACATCCACCTCTTCTTCGCAGAAGGTTCTTAGACGCGCCTTCACAAAGTCACGTAGACTCTCCTGTTCGACAGGCACGTAGTTCTTAGACAGCCAGTTGGAGAACAGGATCGGGCCTTTGAGTGCTTCTTGGTCATCGATTGTAGGGAAATGTTCCAAGGCAATCCGGCGAATAGCATCTGCAGTCCAGGCTCTCTCGTCTTCATCCACGAGTCTGTCCTGGAATAGACGCAGGGCTTCGTGCGCCCAAATGCGGACCAGGCCTTCAACAGTAAGAGTTTCAAGTGGCTTGATGGCCTCGTACAAACCGCGAACCCATCTGGTGAGCTCACGAGGCGAGTACACGTAGTGTGGCTGGATTTGGGGAGTGAATCGGGATTGGGACTCGAGGTAGAACTGAACCATAGCCCTAGTGAGGGCCTCGGAGTATCCACGTAGCAACGGAAGGATCTTGAGCACAGCAGAGTTGAACGTGCCATAAATCTGGTTGAGAGAGATTTCACCGGGGTAGTCAACCATGATTAGGGGCGCATGACGCAGGAATCTCTCGGCCATCGGCGTACGACCAGCATCCGTAGGAGGGTTACAGGCACCAACAAATTGAATGCGATCCAGAGTGACCCATGTCTTATCAGTTGTTCTCCAGAAGCCATTCTGCTCCACAAGTTGGCGCAGGAAGGAGATAGCGCGCTGAGTGCCATAGCGATCAGGGGCTGGAAGGTTGATTTCGTCACAGAAAATGACAAGCCAGCGGCCGATCTGGTTTGGAGACATTACCACGCCATTAAGAGTCTTCTTGTACTCACAGTACTGCTCAAAGGTCTTGATCAAGAGGTCAGGTGTGGTGGCACTCGAGAAGTTGAGACCGACAACCTCCATGTTCGGGAGCTTTCGGAGCGCGGCGAACAATGTCATGGTCTTACCGGATCCAGGAGGACCACAAAGCAACAAGGGCTTATGCTCAGCAAGCCACGAGTATAGCACATCCTCATGGCGGACAGTATCGACCGTGGGAATGATGACGTCGGTTTGAGTGACGGAATGTGTGTTTATATCAATCGTGGGCACCTGTGAATGCCAGCTGGTCCAGTCAGACTTGGGAAGAATGACATCGTAGTCAATAAGGGATGAATCTCCGTCCGGCGGAAGATCGATAGTAGACATTCCGGTGATGTATTTTCCGAATGCCTTGCGGTCACTTAGTGGGCAATCACCGGTGAAAGACCAGACCAGTGTCAGAAGAAGCTTCTTGGACATATAGGACTCGATCTGTTCAGGGTCTAGAGGGAAATCTGGATGCTGGACATTGTATTCGAGGATGTTTCGGCAGGCCTTGTTCAACAAGCTGAAGAGAGTGTTGAGAGCACGGATATCCGTAAACTCCATGATATGGTTGTATTTCTTTGCTTCCTCTAAAGCCTTAAGAACCAGGTCATCAACTTCCAAGAACTGTTTGAGAATTGTTGCAACTGTGTCCTGGGCATCCTGTGTCCGGACTGCTGCTGTTCCAGCAGGTGCGCTGTCCTCATCCAGGTCTTCGAATGTCTTCGTCCTGAGGCTTTCAACATAGTTGGAAATCATCATGGTTGGAGTGACAGTGTCGGCATTGAACCACACCATACCGCAACGACTGACAGTGGCAAGCGTGGCATATTTCAAGCTTTCAACTTCGAACATAATGCGAACATTGGGAGGCAGGTTGAGACGTTCTCCATTGGGAAGAGTGAGAAGTTTGTTGTCATCTAGAACACTGTTCAAGTTCTCAACCCACTCAGGATCAACATCTCCGTCGAAAACAATCCAATGGCGTTTGCTGTCCTCGCCTCGCAGGTTGTCCACGATCTTTCTAAGAATTCCGGTAAAGAGGCCGTCCGTCCATTCGCGGGTAGTGCTGTCAAGGTTACCATAGAGAGACTCCTTAGACATGACCTTGGAGTCGATGATGTGGGAGACCCCCTCAATGCCCTCAACGCGCTGCATCGCTTGCAGTAGAATTTTCCAGGCAGCCGACTTACCGGCACCCGACTTGCCAACCATCATGACACCGTGGTGGATGCATTGGATTTGGTAGAGTTGCAGTGCCTTAGTGATCCACATCTCACTGTCGACGAGATGTTGCTCTTTGGTAGCGATATCACGGATCGCCTGGGTGAGTTTCTCGAAGTTGGCAGGCACATAATCCACGCCAGCAAAGTCTTCCACCTGAATTTCCATCATGATTTCCACGTCTTCTCTGATAAGCTTAGGAGCGATTGTCTCCCGGAGACTTTGGACAATGATTTGAGGCTCGATGACATCGTCGGGGCCTAGCTCCCCTTCGGCGTTGGCAAGACGAGCACGCTTAAGGCCACCGGAGCTAACAAGCACACTCTTCAATGCACGGAGTCCAAAGTCGTAGTGAGCCTGTTTCGAGAGTCGGGAAGCACAGTGGTCGAAGAAGGGAACTGTCTGCTTGGAGAGAGGCTTGGCCTGCTTGAAACCTTGGGAGAAAAGCATCACTTCCGCAATTAGTTCCTTATCAGGTTTAGACATGGCAACACTGCGGAACAGCTTCTTCAAGTTGTCTGGCAAGTTGGAACGGCCAGCGTAACCAGGGTTCATGGTGATGAAAATTCCGGTGTTGGAGTTCACAGCGAGTCGTCTTCCAACGAGTTCAATTTGGGACTTCTCACCCTCTCCGCCAGCCTTCAGACCAATTTGGATGTTCTGAATCTGCTGGGAGACAGCTGACAGAATACGTTCCTCCAGACGGTTAAACTCGTCAAAGCAACCCCACGCGCCGACCTGGCAGATACCGAGGAAAATCCGGCCCATTGCTTGGAAATCGAATGTGTCATCACAACAGAAGACAAGGGTGAAACGTCCAAGTTGCAGGCCCAATGCTTTGACTGACTCAGTTTTCCCGGTACCAGCAGGGCCATACGGTGAGCCACCCAGTCGCTGGCAAAGAGCCTGAGTAAGGGTGAGGAAACAACGATCTGTGAGAGGCGTGCGGACAAGACGCTCAGGCACACCCAGATACTCGAATCCGTAGGCGAGCTTAGCGTTGGCCATGTGGACATACAGGCGCTCCAAGAAATCGACTGAATTATTGAAGACATAGCGCATCTGCAGAAGCCAATGGTAGTGCGTGGGTGTCGTAGCATTAAGACTTATGAGTTTCGAGATGCAATCGCGCTGGTGAACGAATTCCGTGATCATATGCTCACACTTCTTGCGAGTGATCGGATCGAGTTCACCGAGCACCGTGGCAGCCAGCAATTCAAGTATCCGAACTTCGGAACCGTGCAACGCGGGGAGAGTTGTACCTCCTTCTTCCAAGGAATGTTGCACTGCGTTGGTCCAAGTGACCTGACTGGCGAGGACCACAATCTGAGCCGGGTAGTTAGATAAGAAGTCACTGAAAGCCGTTCGGTCCACATCGCTGCTATGGTAAAGAACTCCGAATTGTTCAACAGCCTCGCCGAGAAGCTCCGCCAGAGTCAACTTCATGCTTGTCTCTAGCGCGGAAAGCCAGTCATTGATCCGAGGAGTCTTGAGGAGGTTGACCTCTTTCTTCAAACGGACTTCTTCGCCCTCCTTGGAGGTGAATGCGACAA
This sequence comes from Penicillium rubens, assembly GCF_028828025.1. Taxonomy (NCBI): domain Eukaryota; kingdom Fungi; phylum Ascomycota; class Eurotiomycetes; order Eurotiales; family Aspergillaceae; genus Penicillium; species Penicillium rubens. The sequence continues at coordinate 2,501,312 of NW_026890601.1, read as the reverse complement.
TGTTGTTATCGTCATCCATGACAAGGCCTGACATTCCAGCAAACATCTTCTTGAAATGCTTCGCGACGCGGAAGATGTCATTACTGTTACCAATAATCTCCAACAGATCCTCATCTCCAACAAAGTAGAAGCGAGGGAACGAGACACGTTCACGCTCCAAGTATTCACCAAGCGCCTTTTGGATTTTGTTGAGCAAATCAGCCAGTCTCTCCAAGGACTTCTGTACGTCGACAATTGCGAGAATATCCAAAACGAAGGGAGACTTGTAAACCTTCTTCATGACAGTAAAGAATTCGGAATTGATATTCTGGAAACGACCCGATTCCAAAGGAAGAAGATGCTTGATGTCGGCGTTGCCGGTGAATACGCCTTCTAGATAGACCCATTGTCGCTGGACATCGATCCAGACGTCGAAAAGAACATGGACTCGGTTCAGTTTATCCTCCCATGCTGTGGCTTCTTCTTCGAATTCTTTGTAGTACGGAGAATGTCTCATGGCCTGGAGGGAGTTCAGATTCTCGCTGCACTTGGCGAAAAGATCGTCAAAGCCTTTGATCAGGCGGCATTTGTTCTGATAGTGGACCAGGTCCAGAGAATAGTTTTGCCAAGTCTCGCGAACAGACTTCAGGAATTCCTCTAATGCCATCTCACCCTGTGCCTGTGCGATGATACCACGAATGATGGAATCGCTTGACGCGAGTTGCAGATCCCAGACATCACCAAGAGTCAAAGAGACAAGAGAGAAACGCTTGTCGGGTTTAAGATTCTTGTAAATCCTGTGCCAGTGTCTTTCCTTGACGGCTTCAGATTTCATATCTGACAAAAGGGAGTTGACTTTCAGCAACTGCCGAAGAACATTCTGAATGTGCTCAAAGGCAGCATATTGTCTCATGCGACTGGGCATCTCCTTGGTCATTTTGATCAAATTGTCGAGAGACTGTCGGAGTTTTCTAGGTTGCACGCTGGTCCACAGCCCATCGCGCAGGTCATTAAGGCTATTCCAGATAGTCGCTAGAGCAGCCCAGACAGACATAAAGTCCTGGACCTCCTCAAGGATGGGGGGCAGTGATGACTCGGAACTTGGGGGAAGATCAAGAGCTTCCTTGGCCTTTGACACCATCTCAAACTCAGACTGGAGAGCCTCGAGGCGAGACTGGAAAGAGCTCAGGGTGCGAGATGCTTCTTCAGGTGGAATGGTGCCAGATACCGGCTTCTCATCATTCCATTGGCCAATAACCTCAGCAATCTTGCCGGCAATGACGTGGTCTTCAGCGCTAATCTTTGCACGCAGGCCTTCGGTTTGCTCGTTGACGATTTTGCTCTTGCGGCTAAGCAGCTCGTTGAGGGCTGCCCATTCACCGTCAACATTCTCAACATGAAGCCAGTCATACGGGAACTGGTAGCGTTGGCGGGCGAGTGTGGTTTGACCTTGGCGGAAGAGATCGACCTCGGGCTCCCAGACTCGAGTCTTCCGTTTGCACTGCTGAACAATGGTAATGAAAGACACGGCATGCGCCGTCGAAGAGGCCTCCAGGGTTTGGCCTTCCAAGTCCCTGCGGGCAGCAGCAATCTCGGAATGAACCTCTCTCATGCGGCCACCAAGCTTGGATCCGAACTTTACGAGGATCTCGTGCTGCCACTGGTCGTATTTGGCATTGACCTTGGTTTGAACTTGCTCGTAATCAATCCTGATGTTTCCGAAGCCGCGGCTGACTTCAGAAGTATCGAATGTAGCCCGGCTCTTTCTGATTTCCTGAAGAAGCTGAAGCCATTGAGACAGATCATCTCCCAGGATCTCGTAGACCTGCTCAGACCGAAGATCCCAAAGTGATTGGAACTGCAGCCACTTATCGACATACTCGGAAACATCCTTTACTCTCGACTCGACGACATTGTAGACTTCGTTGAGCTCATCGGTACAAGTTTGCGGGAGGTTGGAGAAACAGACTTCGGACAGGCGAACATTTTGCACGACGATGGAGATCTGATAACGCGAGGGCTTGATCTTTTCTAGATTGCAAATTACACCGAGCCATGCATCAAAGTGGGAGAACCAGCTTGCACGTGCGAATTGCAACGGTGGATCCAGGTGGAGGACTTGGTTTTTCATCAGAATCTCGTGGAAGAGTTCAGGGAACTGAATCTTGTAATTCAAAGCATCCGTCTCGGCCGCCGCCAGTTGATGATGAGAAGTGGTCGAGTTTTCATTGTTGGTACCTTGGAACGTGGTGATCCACTCACGCACAGCGCGAAGAAGTCGATCACGCAGAATTGACTCAATCTTTCCATTAAGCTCAGCAACCCAGTATCCAAGGTTCACGTAGTTTTCCAGGTTAAGCTTATCAACAGCAACTTGGATGCTGTCCAAGCGTTGCTTGAAAGCTGATGCGTCGTATGGGCATGTCTTGAGTTCATGGATCGATTTCTGGATGTTCTCGTTGATGGTGTCAAGGACAGTAGTTTTTGTCTGAAGTGTAGATGCTGAAATGGCAAACTCGCGCACAAATTGAACATGCTTGCTTTCAGAACGACCAGGCAAAGACGCCTCGATGGCGCCATTTGCCAAAGCCGACTGCTTAACGTGCAGCTCATAAGAGTGGACAAAAGACTCCCAACGGAGAGGAATACCCTTAGCAACCATTATCTGTACATCGTTCATGTAGCCGTTGAGAAGCATATTGACATCGGTCATCGACGCGATTGCTCGATTCGTCTGCAACAGAGTACGGACACTTTCCATCAGACTGATAGCGTAGGGGTAAACACGCTTCGCCTCCTTGGAGATATTACTGACAGCATGAGGAACCTGAAAGTTGAGCCAGATAAGATTGCGGACCTCCTTGAAGAGGGCAATGATCTGAGCATCGAAATTGACTGCCAGCTCCAAAACGTTTCCTGCGGACCGGTTGCGCACGACATTAAACAGCCGTCCAGCGATTGTAAAATGGCGTCGTTGAACATCCCACAGCCATGACTCGAAGACAGGGCGGGTGTCGAGCTTCTTGCGGAACAAGTTACCCTCATTCTGCAACTTTTGGCCCTCGGCGTGTAGATGCCAGTTTTCACCGAGGACATTTTCGACCTTGCGCATGTAGCCATTAAGCTGATGTTCAATCTGGCGAGTCCAGATAATGGCACCCGACACGGGTGGCAGGTCCCGTAGTTGGGCCATAGCATGAGCCTCCGAATTACCGTACTGTTGCTTGAAGCGCTCATGTAAAGCACTGATGTCTCGCTTGACATTGTCAATAAGTTGCGTTTGATATTCGCCAATTGCACCTCGAATCTTAGGACGAACGAGAAGGGCGTTGAACTTCGAGAAAACACGGAACATCTCATTCGCATTCCTGGCGGTCGCCAAGCGGTCACGCAGGCGAGCAATGATAGAATTCTCAACGCGAGAAGTACGCTCACTGTAGGCAATTTCGGCCTGCTCCCAGGTGAGAGATCCCTCTGGTGAAACATCCAACACGTCCACGTTCTTGAGAGCAGCGTAGGCGTGCGCAACTTCCTCCACGGCATCAACATCACCAATCTCCTCGACGATCACAGCGCCGTCAGCGTCAACTCCAGCTCCACTCTCAGCAGATGAAGAGCTGTTGGGCCCGAGGACGTTGATAATGGTTTTCTGAAGTTGTTCATGGTTGATCCTGAAGGTGTCAACATACTTCACTCGTTCGCGGGTTTTGTCGTGTCTCGCATTGATTTTGATTGGAATGAATTTCTCGTTACGGCGCCGTGTCGATTCACGCGCAACGTTTGTGAATTCCTTCAAGTTCTCGTCCCAAGTACGCCAGATCGCTTGTGTGGTCTTCATCAAGGACCGGAACTCACGGTAATCCAGGTGCAAGATCGTACGTCCAGTGATAAGCTCATGGATCTTCTTATCAAGGTCCCCCGAGATGGCCTCGACAAGTGAAAGTGCCCGCTTGATAGGGTATGGGCAAATCTTCAACTTCTTATTCAGGTGAGTGAAAATCAAGTTCAGTGATTCCTGGACCTTTTGCAAGGAAGTCGCAGACAGAAGTTCATCGAGAGGGAAGTCTCGCATCAGCTGGTTGTACTTCTGGACCAATTCGGTGGCCTCTTTCAGCCCAGTGTCCGCCACGAAACTGAGGGTCGGCTGGTACCGTTTCGCATGGCGGAGAATGTCCATAGTCAGCCTAACACCCTCGCTTTGGAGCTGAGCATCGATTCCCTCCAGGGCAGCCTCTAGAGACAGCCAGAAGTTGATCTCGGGGGAAGCAGATTCACTGTCCGGGTCGCGGGTCATCTTAGTGATCGTCTGAATGGACCTAATCCAACCGTTCACGACATTCTGAATGCTGTTTGTGAAAGCGCTGCTCTCCAGTACAGTCGACGGGATCAACTCGACCGATGGTTTAGTACTACGTGCTTCCGCATCCTTCAGAGCAGCCTGTACCACTTCGTGAAGAGGAAGGTTCAGAGCTGGGATCTCCACATTCTGCTGGAGGTGCATCAAACCCAGCTCCAAGTCTGCGAATCTCTTCTTTGTTCCCGGGATACCAGTCTTCGCCTCCGTGTCCGTCTTCGATTTCGTACCAGCTGCTATCTCCTGGCTGCGAGTGTACGATTCGAAATAAGGACTAAGACCATGGTGTATCATCAGATGTAAGATCTGGTAGGGCGACATGGAATTCCCCTGCTGAGCGGTGGTATTGCTGAGAGAAGCGGGACCAGGAAGATTCATGACTTGGACCTGCGATGCTATCGGGAGACTCATGTCGATTGGAGCAGGCCGTTTGATGATAGCCACCGAAGACACTGTTGTAGGAGCGGACGAGATATCGGAGGAGAGGTTGTAGACAAATTGCACTGCTATTTCTTCCGGCATAATTAGCATCATATCCTCCAACGCCTAAACACTTCGCTTTGACCTACCCTGGTCCTCCGTCTCGCCGTTGGTTTCCTCCATTGTCACAATATCCTTTTGAACATAGAGTGCGACTTGGGATTCCGAGGCGAATCGCGTACACCGTTGCAGTGTTTCATTGTATTTTGGTTCCGAAAGCAAGCTCCCAGCGCTTTCCAACTCGGACCTCTGGGCTCCCAGAGTTACCTGGAGCACTTCGGTCAAGTACTGAATTACCGCACCGGAATCGACCAAAGCTGCGGTCTCTGGTGCGGAGGCACCATTTGGCACGCCTGACGAGGCGACCTCCATTATGCCGAGATTATTATGACGAGTTCGAAATGTTCATCGGTGGTAAGGAACAATAGGAGCGCAGATCGGGTGGGTGTTTGAAGTGTTGAGATCGCGTCGAGCGGGAGTTGGGCGGGAAAACAGAGCAAAGGGATGGTAACAAAGGCTGGAAAGAAAGATAAAAATCTAATAGATTAAAAATGATTGCAAGATAGTTCCAGGCCTATGCTGTCCTGAGTCCTCTGTTAAAGATCAAAAAAGATACGCGGCATGTTTGCTTTACTTCAGGGGATGCACACTATTCCCCATTAGGTTAAGCTTGACACGACCCCCATGCGGACACCGCATATCCATGGCTCTCGTCCCTGGCCCGTTCCTTTCGAAGTATACCAGGTAAGCTTCACTATATATTATATTGACCGGGTAGGTATATTCAAGTTTGTGGATCCTATGTACAGCAGTAAGATCTCCATATCGTATTCTGGAAATTCTACTAGAACAAAACAAAACAACCAATTTCCTGCGAGCTGTCCCCCGCAATTTCTTTCCTTTCAAACTGCCGTTCCAATATTTGCATGGTCGACAGCGACCTGTCCACCTTGACAAGCACAGTGGTATCTTTCCCGGAACTCGGAAAGTGACATTCCATCAATAACAGCCAATGCCCTGGTGCTAGCCCTCACTTTAGCATATCGACTAGAAGATGCGACTGCGCTGGCAATGGATTGGCCATGCACCATAACCGCAGCAAAAACCCTGGGGGTTTCTCCCTCCACGGCAGGGACTTCTGCGGATTTCAAGCAGTAATCGGCGCATCGGTAGTTGTGAGTCATTTGACTATGGAGGAACGTCTATGGTCTATTAGTACAAAGGGTATAATATCAGGGGCAGGAGATGACCTCACCGTTGGATGCCTGTTTGCAAACGTGTCGTAAATTGACATGTCATGAAAGAAGGGCAGGATATGCCTTTGGAAGAAGGCCTCAATCACTGTGAAGTCGAAGCCAGAATCAACAAATATGGCGCCGAGATAAGCCTCAAGCATGTCGGGAAGACACTGTAACTCCGTGAGTATGTGGACTATGCCCATATTGAATACAGAACTTACCTTTGGAGAATCCGACGTCGAAAGCCAATAGTCTACCTCTCCATTGCTTTCACTCTCTGCAAGCTGAATTTCCTCCGCGTATTTGCTGTTTTGGATCATGAGAGGATTGCTGAAATGCTGAAGATGAAGATGAAGGCCCAGTTTCACAGCCAAAGCACCGAGAAATTTGTTGGATACCATAGCCATCTATTGATTGATGTTAGTATGGAATTATGTGTGACTTGGCTTTACTAAACGAAATACGAACCTTGTGTTCAGTCAACCACTGCGGATCCCGGTTGGGGAACCGATGGAACAAGTGCTCCACGCACACCATATCCAAGAGCGCATCGCCTAAGAACTCCAGCCGCTGGTAACAAGGCACTTTGGCCCATGCCAGTGGATAAGATGGATGCGTGAAAGCCGACCGCAGAAGACGGGGGTACTTGAAGTCGTAGCCTACTTTCTCGAAGATCTGCCGAGCCAAGTTCTTTTCGAATCCATCGGGCGCCCTGTTCTGGTACAAAGGAATAGAATATGCAGAGATGTAGTCTTTCCATGAGGTTGCCGTGTGGTTCTGGCTGTTGACGAAGATGGTCACGGCTTTGATAGCCATGTCATAACGATTATCATCACCTCCTGAGAGTAACGATGCTCCTATCAATGCCTCGCAGACATCTGCTATAGTCTTCTCGGCTAAGGAGTGCTTGCCTTCACTATCAATAAATTTCGCGTGGTCTCGGCCATACTCAAGCGAGAGACCGGGGGGTACCACATATGCCTGTAGTTGAGTGTCAGTTAAACATTCGCTTGTTAAGATCAAACGTTAAAGAACATACCGAGAGAACCCACGACTACGTATGTACTCATATAGCTTCAGTTCAATTGCATTTTTGAACAGGTTTTTGTTGCAGATGAGACACATTCTGTTAACGTGATAGTCGTATTCATCATCGTCGGGATTTTGAGCAAAGAGCGAAATGGATGTTGCCATCTTGAGCACAGAGTCTCCTAGCAGCTCAAGGCGCTCGTAATTTTTTCCCATTCCTCGCTGAACGTGAATCTGTAGGCTCCGATGCTCTTCGGTGTTATCCGAATCTTTGGTGAAGGCCTCCAGGGCATATTCGAGCTTGATATCACCAAGATCTAACATTTTGCATCCCTCCTGGGCGATCAGGTAAGACTCCATTCGAGATATTATCGCTGGAAAGACAAGACAGGTTGCGGCAACAGACATGGGAATCTGAGTTACATATTAGCATCTTGGGTGAGCTGGAACGTATACTGATACGAAACTTACTGCCGATATAGCCAAAGGCTGAGGGCAAATGACGCACCTCGTGTTAGATGCTCTCTCTTCCTCTGCCGCTTTGTCAAGAAAGTTCCGCCGAAGACAGATCAACTCTGCCTGCAAGACCGGTTGAGTCCAGATACATCGATCAAAGAATTTTGGACGTGAATTCTTGCTCAAACTCAAGGACCAATTCATGATATCATTTGACCATTTTCGAGACGGTGCGTAGGATGGGGGTGGGTCTGAAGGACGGAGATTGGGGTCTATAGCAAGCGGGAAGTATCGATACTTTCCATTCCAGTCGTCGTAGATGAATTTGGTCAGCAATAATTCCGGCTCCATGTCAGTTGACCACATAAGTTTGGGGTTATCTTGGACGTATTGCAAAGCATCCCAGTCAATCATGTCAAAGGAACTTGTTGATGTCCTAATGTCCACATCTCCTCGAGCAGGTGCAAGCCAGTACGGAAACTGTTCCGTGACGTGCTTATAAGTCTTGTGGAACACGTCATGGAACACAGCAAGTGTAAATGCAGTCAAAGTCTCGAGCTCTTCGGAAGCAACCTCAAGGCAGCCGTCAATACACAAAGACTGAACTGTAGTCTCGATATCATCATCCAAGAAGACAGGAAAAGTGGGTATCGCTGCAATTCGCTCTCGTGTCAGCAAGACAATACTTCCGTGAGCTCGAGTCAGAGGCTCTGATGGAATGAGACGAATAACTATCGCGTAGAGACGTGTTGGAATAGTTCCCTGCTGTCTTGCCCAGATTGAGGGCTTGGTACGCATCCTGTACTGGTCAGTCTTCTTTGAAGTAATGGCTAATTTAGCATTGCGCATCGCTGGCAGGCGCTTGTGGTAGACGGAGTTGAAGTGCTCATCCAACAGGTTCCTTTTGCGAAGTAGCAAACATGCATCAAAAGCAGCCGACTGCTTAGCGAGTGATTTCTTTGGTTCGGAGCATCCAAGCACTCTTCGCACAGGCGACTTCTCCGGCATAATTATTTCACAGCTGAATGATTCGTTTTCTGACATGACGATGTATGTGACCGAGGCCGAGATCTCATTTTCGTATTGCTGAGATTTTGGCACCGTTAGCTTGATGGTGCAAGTCAACAGAAGCAAATTGGCTCTTACCAATGAGCTGGCAAATCGTGCCAGTACACCAATCGCATGGCGATAGGTCAACATGGCACCTGTGCTCGGGATAGTGTACGTTCTCTTCCGATCTTCCTGGTGAATAAGCACTCCCATATCATGATCGTCTCGGTACAATTTTCGGTCCTCTGGCAGCAGGTTGCAGAAATTCTTCATGAGATGCTGTTCATGTTAATGAGTTTGGTGCTATATCACCCAGAAAGGATCCTTACCTCTGCTCTTCGAACTTCCTGTAGTCTCGTGCTGTGGTTGCGATTGCCACATTCAACCATGGTTGCGTACTGCGAAATAGTGAGTAAATCAAATGCGTCTCATGAAAGTGAATGAAATCTAACCACTGAGTCGGCGCGTCTGGCACGGCCCCGGCTTTGGACATATTGAATAACCGTGTCATACAGATCGAATCTTTTTGTTGGTCAGTAAAAGCAGCAGCGACGATTAAAATGTTAGAAGACATACCTAACCACCAGGTTACAGTCTGGGATGTCAAGGCCTTCCTCTGCAACCGATGTTGCAAACTGAGAATGATTAGATTTTCTCTACAAGCAGCCTTTCTGATTTGCTGAAAACTCACCAAGCAGTTGATTTCACTTTTTCGAAACTTGACCAAGACAAGAAACTGCCGACGAAATGTGGAATTCATTCCTAGGGCATCTCCCTTGCGGACACCGACCAAGACATCGGGACGGAGGTTTGGGAATTGCAGCTTTTCGCACAGCTGTAACAATACTTTAGCTGTGTTGCGCCTTTGTGTGAACACGATGCATTTGGTATCTGGAGACTTTGCGAACTGTTCTTGCAGCTTTCTCATCAAAAGCTCAACTTTGGAGCTGAGATCACTAGGCGTAAATGTCTGGTTTGCAATGTACTCCTTGACTAGCTGGTTGGCTTCTTGAATCCGCTTGATCTCCTCCGAAGCCTTTTCAGAATCCTGAGGATCAGATTCGCTCGCTTTGCCGACACTGCCCTCCAGCTTGGGCAACACTTCGTCCGACAGGGCCAGAGCCCATACCTGGTCTGCGCACCAAGACCCTAATTCTGAGCTTGCAACAGATGCAAATCGAAATGCGCCTTCGAGAATTGGCATATCCCCATATTTGGTTTTCAGAGTACTATGCAGATGGGTCTCAAGCGGCAGAGGAAGCTTATCGTAGACCCATTCCTCCTCTATTGGCTTGTTCACGAAGTTTCGCAGAAGGGCAAGATCCGAGGTTGTTGCAATTCGACAATTTAAGAGAGTCTCGAGTTGCCTATATACAGTAAGCAGAAGCTTCTACTTTTGTCTATTTTGATGTGCTCACATTGCTGCTTCCGCTATGTCACACTTAGCATCAACCGGGGAAGCAGTCATCCCGAAGATCCTAGGCCGCTTTCCAGGATCGGCTTTCAAATAGGAGTCACGGATGATACTAATAGATGTTAGCTTTTGCCGTGATGTTATAATTGAACAATGGGCTACATACCGAGCATACGGATGCTCCTTTTTGGCATGGTGGGCTTCGTCAAAGATCAGAAGGTTGATCTGGTCAATCCCTATATGGCCATTCAATAGAGAGTGGTTCAGGATCTCTGCTGTGCATACGATCACCATGTACTTTTCAAGGTGCTTGTCCCATGTTTGTTGGTCCCAAAGATCAGGTCCTAGGTTGCCGTAAAAATGACCGACACTTTGATCGAGGTTGTTTCTCAAGACTGCAGACTGTTGAAAAACCAGGGTTACACTGTCCACCAGGAAAAAGGCGACGCGAGGTTTTCTGCCATTTGCACGTTTGTTGAGTTCGATTTGGAGGATATGCTTGAGCAAAAGCACAGCCACTAAAGTCTTCCCAGACCCTGTGTCAAGAACCGCAATTGTGTTGCTAGCCCGTGCTCTTTCAAATAGCTCAATTTGGTATTCACGGGGGTCCAGGACCCCACCTCCGGGTTCTGTATTTGCAAGCAAACGAGCAGTTGAAAGTTCCGCATCCGATAGTTCGATATGTGCCCCATTGGGGCCATTGCTCGGTCCATTAACAACATGCTCTTCGAGCCTTCGGGGTTGTCAGTATAAATAAGCCTTGAAGATAAGATACGTTGGAAACTCACAGTGCAGTGAACATAGCATTTTGAGCCCGGTGCCGGTGCGACTCCGTCAAACGTTTGGGCACAGCTTCATCGCCAGATATATCTGAGGCAGTGTCTTCGGGCTCCATGTTGATAGATTTATCGTGTGCTAGGATACGTGGAAGAAGGAAAATTGAAGAAGAAGAAGAAGAAGAAGAAGAAGAAGAAGAAATAAAGCTATGCAAAGTGGGAAAGTTAACCCCGGGGGAGAGAAGAAACAGTAAGTCGGCAAGAGCAAACGAGTTATACAGTTGGGTGGTCCTTCCTAGTAAGGTATGGGTTTCTCATAAGTGAGGTGAAAGTGATAGATCGTCCACAGGTGTATATTTGTAGGCTATTTCAAAAGGGGCTCCGTGTGTTTGACAGGTATCCACAGACAGCTTGCCTTAAGACTCTTCTTTGATAATTGTAAGGAGGTAGCGTTTTGTTTCTGTACCAAATAGGAAGGTCGTTTGCACACGGATATCCTAAGAATCACATGCCTGCAGGTCCCATATATATATGCACCTAAGCAACCTGTTCTAACGACAATGTAAAACTAGGACCAAAAATACCGGTGAATAGGTGAAATGAGCAGACTATTTTATAGTCCTGTGAAATGAGTTAAGAAATAACGATCATCTGAAGAGAGACTAAAAGAGGAGAGCCCTGGAGGAGAATAAGAGTGCGATATCAATGCAAACCGACCAATCAGTCAATACTTGGCATAGGCAGAACATACATTGATTTACAAGGGAAGGAACATGTTGAATTAAACATATACTTTGATTTCAACCTTGGAATAAGTCTATGGAACTCCAAAAAGGCTGAGGAAGATCGAAGTATGAGCCCTGTCAAGGCTTATCTGATAAAAGCTTGGCCTTATCGCCTTATCGAATTTCCAAAACTCAGATCCAGATCGCGGGGGACACGCGCACCCTTCCCAAGCACCTCTCAAACCCTATCTTCTACCTAATTCAAGTCCACAAGATCAATATCAGAACCAATGGAGGAACCGCAGAGTCTTCGCTCTCTATTTGCATCAGCAAAGGAGCAAAAGAGTGCACTGGGGTCGCGGGGTGACACCAACGCCGAGAGCTACCGAGACGAGATAAATGCGACGATCGCCAAGTTCCAAGAATGCCAGCGTCAAGTGAGCATGCTGTCTCTTTTCAGCTCTAATGAACTGTTGGAAGATATTTCAACCAGCGATATCCAGTACGGCACCTTGATTCCCGCATTGCGTTGCCCATTCAGCTGATTTGTTGTCCAGGTACATGACACTGGAATACCATCTAGCCGAGCTTATGCAGCGAGTTGCCACCTCAGACCGCGAAGCGACTCTCAAGCGTGCACTCGAACAATATGAGAAATACCTGATGCGCTTGGATGAGTACCTGCTGCTCTCTGGCGGAGATAAGAAGCTCTTTGAGCAATACATGGCCAATCCGACGTCTTTTACCCTGGCACCAGCCAACGATGCTGCTGCCAGACGGGAAATTAAAGTGACACGATTTCGGGAAGAAAAAGAGCTCAAGCAGAAACTGGAGGTATGTGGAATCTCTTCCTAGACATTGTTTGGGGTTCTTGCTTACCCTATTGGAAGTACTTCGCACGCAACGAAGCTCGACTGCAAAGCGATGATGATGACACCCGATCTCTCTATCTAGCAGAGATCCAGCTTTACACCCACCAGACCTTCCAGGCCTTAGATCTCCTGATCCAGGAATTGTCGATACTTTCAGCCATGCGAAACGCACCCCCGCCCCCCCTCCAACGGACGATACCAGACAGCGAAGCAATATCGGAGGATTAAATTACTCAGAGAAGTTGGATCCTTCCATGTCACAGCTTTTAGGGGGAGGCAGAGGTGGTCCTATCCTGAACAGCAAAGGAAAGCCAATGCAGCCGTTTACTTTGTTGGGTCGGCGCGCAGAAATGCAACAAGGAGTCTTTCGTCCGGGTCATAACCTTCCGACTATGACAATTGAAGAATATCTCGATGAAGAGCACAGACGAGGAAATGTTATTGAAGGAGGAGGTGAAAAGTCTGGCATTAAACCGCTAGTCGACGAAGATGATCACGAGATTGCCGACCAGGAGACGATGAAGGCGCGATATTGGGACGAGTACACGGAAGCTAATCCGAAGGGTGCTGGAAACACACTGAATCGGGGATGATTTGGAATGCCCTGCACGAACAGAGCTGCTTTACTATAGTCCAGAAAGCCACGGTAGATGGAGTTTCTGGCGAATATGCTTGATATCTTGAACGGGGACGAACATACCAGACAAGAAAACTCGTTCACTTCATTTTTTAACAGGGTATATCTGCCTAGTCACAGTAAAAGTCTATTTGAGCATTTAGACCGCGGTAGAAACGGTCTCCTTGGCCTTGTTCTGTTGGATGGCCTGAAGAATGTCTCCAGCGCCATCAGCCACCAGGGCCTTGGCTACGGTGATGCCGAAGGCCTCAGCACTTTCAGCAGAGGTGACATCGGCTTCCAATTCTACCTGAGCACATTCTTTGCCATCGACACTGACAACAACAGACCGCATTCGCAACTGCTTAGCACCCTGCGCATTTTGGACCCAACCGGTTTCCACCCCCAACGGGGCACTGCAGCCTCCCTCGAGAGTCCGCAAAAGACTGCGTTCAGCCAATACCGAGAATGTGGTATCCTGATGACCAATCTTGTCCAACATATCATGCAGAACAGTGTCTTCCTTGCGAATTTCGATGCCAAGGGCACCCTGTCCGACAGCATAGAGCATGCCGCTGTTCTTGGAGTCCAAATATTGGGTGATACGATCCGCCAAATCAAGACGCAGCAGACCGGCAGCGGCTAGAATGATACAGGCGTAAGGGCTATCTTCAGCGTCTAGCTTTGACAGGCGAGTGCCGATGTTGCCACGGACATCCTGGACCTTAAGGTGGGGGTATTTCCGGGCTAATTGTGCTGTGCGGCGGATGGATGAGGTTCCCACTACGGACCCGGCGGGGATCTCGGACAGACTCTTGTATGGCAACCCTTGTTTCACCACAAGGACATCCCTGCTATCTTCGCGGGGCATGCTCGGACCTAGCTTGCAGGAAGAGGGGAGAGTAGTGGGGACATCTGATAATTTCGAAGAAGTCGTCGTCAGCAATTTTCTTGGGTTAAGACAACTATGCTGTTTTAAATTGAAACATTTAACAAACCTTTCAGCGAGTGCACGATAATATCGACCTGTCCGTCAATCATCAATTCCTCCAATTCCTCCGTCCACAGGTTCTTGGTGTTGAAATCCCGCAGTGCAATAGTGGTGTTCAGGTCACCGGCTGTCTCTTTGGAGAAGATCTTATATTCATATTGCGGGAATGCCTTCTTCAATGCGTCAAGGACCAGGTTTGTCTGAAGCAGAGCGAGCTTAGATTTGCGAGTGCCGATAGTGATGGTCTTTTGGGTGGGGGTGGGGGTAGACATTTCGGGCAAAGAAAGAGTATGCTGAGAGTAAGCTTGTAAAGAATGCGAGTAAATGTGTATGTTGTATGTATGTTGTATGAGCTCTGCCCAGATACCAAACAGCCGAGGAAAGTCACGCGAAGAGGCGAAAGTGGATTTGGAGAACTCCGATCACGGGACACGTGCAGATCAGGTAATTCCAGCTTTGCTCCATACAACATTTAAGTGTACAATAACTAGGAAGTAGAGAATATATGAATAATATTAGAGTTAATACAATACATGTAGATCTATAAATTAGAGATAGACTATCATCAAAAAAAAAAGCAAATTGTCTAAGTTCTTCCCCAGTTGATCGTCAACCTCGGCTTCGGGACGTGGAGATTGCCAGACATGCGACTTATCTCCCCCGGACTTCCCATCTACGTGATTCTGGAACCTCCATCTCTCCTCTTCATATAATCCATTCACCTTCCCCCCTCTCCACATTCCACATTCCCCATTCCCCATACATTTTACACTTGATCTCCCCCGGATCCCTGTCTTTGCCACCCCATTCCATCATCACTAGGGCCTGTACAAGATGGGAACAAACGGTAGAAGTACCAAGCTTCCCCTCGTACCTCTGCCCAAGGGCTCGGTTCTGCTACCCGGCGTGACTCTACGCATTCCAGTCTCCAACCGTCCCGATCTTGCCAATCTCCTTTCGTCACTTGTGGACAAGCCTTCGAAGCGAGATGCGTCTACCATCACCTTCGGCTGTGTTCCACTTAATTCACCGTTCCTGAGCCGGGATGGACAGCAGCTCCTCGAAGGCGATGACTCGGACTCGGAGCGGAAGGAGGAATATGACTCGATTGACGCCGGTCAGGCAAGGAAGGAGGACCTGTTCCGATACGGAACCATTGGCAAAGTCATCGGAGTTCAGCGCCGGGCCTACTCCGAACCGTTTTTGCTTGTTCAAGGATCGCAAAGATTTACTATTAAGAAGGTCCTGCGAGACCGGCCATACTTTGAGGCCGAGGTCTTCATTCATGATGAATCCAGTTAGTTTCTACGGACACAAAGCACAGAGACCACATGGCTAACTATACTTCCTATGCTTCTAGACTCTGGCCAAGGTGATGCAGACGTCGCTGCGCTATTCCAACAATTGAGACAGCTCTCTCGAGAGCTTCTTACTCTGCTACGCCTCTCCTCGTTACTGTCGGCAGCCTCCTCTCGCCTCTCGCCACTCGTTGCCCGAAAGTTCGAGCTCTATATATCGAAGACAGAATTGACACAGGCCGGGAAGCTGGCCGATTTTATGGCAGATGTGTCTGATGCAAGCTTTGAGGAAAAGCTACGTATCCTCGGCTCGCTGGATGTTAAGGAACGGTTGGAGAGGGTTGTTGAGATCCTCACCAGACAGGCACAGCATATTAAGAGTAGCGTCAGAGTCACCACGGTTGGCTCGACGTCGTTCCCCTCATCCGGGATGGATATAAGTCAGATTGACCCCCGTGAACGTGAACTGCTCGCAAAGCGTGCAATTTCGGGTCTCTCCGGCATGACGCCCCCTAGCGGACGTGGCAATGACGAAGAGAAGGAGCCTAACGAAGTAGATGAGCTACAGCAGAAGTTGAATGATGCGCAGCTTAGCCCCGAAGCTCGGAAGGTTGCGGACAAGGAACTGAAACGCTTGCGAAAGATGAACCCTGCCAACGCCGAGTACGGTGTTTGCCGGACTTATCTGGAAAACTTGTCGGAAATTCCATGGACTAAGGTGACAGAGGATCAGCTTGGGCCCGACACCTTGAAGAATGCCAGGAAGCAGCTTGATGAGGACCACTACGGATTGGAGCGGATCAAGAAGCGATTGCTGGAGTATTTGGCTGTGTTGCGCTTGAAGCAGTCCACCAACTCCGACGTTGAACGCCAGATCTCAGGGCTCTCCAAGGACTTGGACGCCTCGGCGGTCGGAGATGTTGAGAAGGATGTCCCCCTGCTGTCAGAGACTGACCGGGTTGCGTTGGAGACCCGCCTTGAGATCCTCAAGTCCAAGCGTATGACCGACAAGTCCCCTATCTTGCTTCTAGTTGGACCCCCTGGAACTGGCAAGACTAGCTTGGCCAGGTCCGTCGCTGCCTCACTCGGCCGAAAGTTTCACCGGATCTCCCTCGGTGGTGTCAGAGACGAGGCTGAAATCCGCGGCCACCGACGCACATACGTTGCAGCCATGCCTGGTTTGATTGTGAATGGGTTAAAGAAGGTTGGCGTTGCAAACCCTGTCATTTTGCTCGATGAGATTGACAAGGTCGGCGGCGCCAACTTCCAAGGAGACCCGTCCGCCGCCATGCTTGAGGTTCTTGATCCTGAGCAGAACCACACCTTCACTGACCACTATATCAACATCCCTATTGACCTGAGCAAGGTCCTCTTCCTTGCTACTGCCAACTCACTGGAGACGATCCCGGCACCTCTGCTTGACCGCATGGAGACTATCTCACTGTCTGGATACACCACTGTTGAGAAGAGGCACATTGCCAAGCAACACCTGATCCCGAAGCAGATTCGATCCAACGGCCTCACCGAGGGCCAGGTAAATCTGTCCGACGAAGTGATCGATAAGACCATCACCTCGTACACCCGCGAGTCAGGTGTTCGCAATCTAGAGCGGGAAATTGGCTCTATCTGTCGCCACAAGGCCGTTCAATATGCCGACGCCGGGGATGCCGACCGCCTAGTTGATTATAACCCTGTCGTATCAATCGATGATCTGGAGGATATTCTGGGTATCGAGCGATTTGAGGAAGAGATCGCCGAGAAACACGGCCGTCCTGGTGTGGTCACAGGCCTTGTCGCTTACTCCACCGGTGGCCAGGGCAGCATCCTGTTCATCGAGGTGGCAGACATGCCCGGCAACGGACGCGTTCAGCTAACCGGTAAGCTGGGCGACGTGCTCAAAGAATCTGTCGAAGTAGCCCTGACATGGGTGAAGGCACACTCCTTCGAGCTCGGTCTCACCCACGACCCCAGTGAAGATATTATGAAGAGCCGGAGCCTGCACGTCCACTGCCCCTCCGGCGCTATCCCCAAGGATGGTCCTTCTGCTGGTCTTGCCCACGCCGTTGCCTTGATTTCCTTGTTCAGCAACAAGCCTGTTCCACCCCAGATCGCCATGACTGGCGAGGTCTCCCTCCGCGGCCGGGTCATGCCCGTCGGCGGCATCAAAGAGAAACTGATTGGTGCTTTGCGTGCGGGCGTCAAGACCGTGCTGCTGCCAGACCACAACCGCAAGGACGTCAAAGATGTCCCACAGGAAGTCAAGGATGGTCTGGAAATCGTCTATGTCAAGTAAGTTATCTCAGCCCAGCCTTGGTTTAGTTCAAGTGCTAACAATCATTTACAGGCACATTTGGGAAGGGCTCCGCCAGGTCTGGCCCGATGCCCAGTGGCCAGGCCAACACCAGATGAACTTCGTTGAGAGCCGACTGTGAACCGTTCAACATCTAAGTATAAGGCACCTTGCTTTGCCTGTCCCTCATCTGTTGCCAGCACTGCGGCCCGCATACCCTCTTTTTAGCATAGCGTATAATAGCCCGAGGCCCCAGTGATTTGTATTTAATCAGCTTGTCTTTTTGTGATGCGTTCATGCCAGTCAATATTGTGTCTATATCACTCTACATACGGTTTCAGTTCTACAATCAACTTACAATTCACAATATTTTTAAAGATTTGTGTGAACCTTGACCAGATCAGAAAAAGATGATACGCCATATTCAAGATGTATACAATCTACCCCAAGAGTATAATACACAGATCCAGTCAAAATGACATGAACCATAAGATAGAGCAAGAAACACCGATTTTCCCCAACGGGGAAAGAAAAAAACCATGAAGAACAATGCAAGGAATCACATCAAAACCGATTACCGTGATCCATGCTTCCGCCCCTTACCATACCAGGCCGGCAGCGTAGGGGCGCGGGCGAACGCACCATCCTTAGCCGCTTTGTGTGGCTCCAGACCCAGAGCCTTCCAGGTCGGTCTCCAGGTCTCCTTGTTCTCGAGCAGCGCCTTAGCCTGCTCCTTGTAGGCATCACGCAACTGCTGATCGGGCTCTTCACCCTTGTTGGGCTTGGGGTTCTCCTTTTCTTGTTGGTCGATCTGCCACTTCTCGGCCTTTGACCAGCTTTCGTGCTCCCATCTATTGGTGGATATTGGTTAGTGAAGATGTTCAGTTTGGTTGGAGGGTGCATGTGTAGTATGGGGCATATGGAAAGAGGAAAGACAAAGGAATGGAACTCGAAGAGGACGAGAAGGTTAAGGGTAGGCGTCACATACGGGGTGAGATCCTTCGGCTCCTCAGGGTACACGAAGGGCTCCTTCAATTCGACGGTCATGCGCTTCTGCGACTTAGGTCGACGCCACGGGCCGAAACCCTTGCCATCGCGCGAGATTCGTGTGATTGGTTGTGCCTGAACGTAACTGCGGATGCCGAGGACTCCAACTCCATACAAGTGCCATAGGTAGCTGCGGAGATCGAACTTGTTGAAGCTGAGGGGGACGCGGAACTGAGCGTATCGGGGGGTGAGATTGGGGGTTCGGACGAGAGCAATGCGGAATTGAGGTCTATTGGGACGATAAATAAGCTGGGATTCTTTTTTATTCTGCGGCAAATGCTCAATTGGCCGCTCAAATCTGTTGAGATGCTGTTTTGGTCGAGCAGAGTAAATTTTGGGCAACGTACAGGTACACGGGCTTGCCGAGTTTGGGCCATTCATATTTCGGGGGTTGCTGGACCCCAGCCTGGCTTTGTAGGCGGTGCAGGGCCTTCGCTTGAACACTGTTGAGACGCACCATGGCGTTGTTGAGTGGAGGAATCTGGAGGTTGGAGGTGCTTGCGGATCGCGTATCAAAACTGCTTTGGCCGATCTGGTCACGTGATCTCTAAGTATGCGCCAATAGGGACCACACAACACTCACTGTTGGACATTCAGTCAAGGGTCGAATTGATTACGCCTGCCTCTAGTATAGTAATAGGTTTCTATTATTAATAATAATAGGGGATTGTTAACCGCACCCCCGCCTTGGATCCTCCCCCCTTTGGATCATAACTGACTAACTAGTTAGTTACCCCGGGGCCTAATTACCGCCCCTTACCGCCTTCAGATTTTCACACCGCCTTCGTGTCAAACTACCCTCTGACACTATAGGGCGACAGCAGATACCTGCAACTTGTATGCAAACACATAGTAAAAATCAGTCACTTTTGTCAGCACCTATACCTACCTAGGTAGGTAGCGAGCGTATACCCAGCACCATCCTAGCACCGAGTCCTAAGACGTGAACGTGGACTTGGAAAAGGGGCCAAAAACACGCGCGTCGAGGGTGAAAATGATGGATATCAATGTATCGAGCACACTAATGCTCAATTCGACAGAAATATACGATTTTTTTCTGACCAAAATGCATAATTGCTAATCCAATAGTTAAGCACACTGCTTCATGTCACACGAAGACGTTTTGGATCTTCTGTCTCTGGCTGGCATAGCTGTCGTTTTGCCGGTCGTGATCGCTGCAACGGTCGACATTTCAGTGTGGAGCGGTGAAAATCGATGATCAATGCTCGGCCAAGTTCTTCATTCCAAAGGACATTGTCACACCGCAGATCTTCGTGAATGATTCCCAAGGCTTTGATTTCTTTGTTTGATCTGCGAATTTCCCGGCGGAGCCAAGGCGCCAGCTCCATTGATGCTGTGGTTTCTCCCCCCCAGCCCATCACGAGCATATGACGAATCTCTCCAGCCCCATGAAGAAAATAGATTTTTGCCAAGTCGATCGTACCTAGGAAAACAGGCACAGCAGACCCTTGGGCCTTGCGTAGGATTTGGTATACCTGTGCTTCGCGGGAGACTTCTTTCCACAGCCCTAGCGTGGTTCCTTTTCCGACGACAGTGTAGCCATATACGACACAAGTAAGTTTAAAAGGCGCACCGTACGCCCCGCAACCTCCAAGAGGTGTGCATCGGTCAATATTCTCGTCCAACTGTGCTTTTAGTAAACGCACCAAATCTTCTGAGGTAATCGGATGTTGGTGATCGTTTCCGCTTCGACGATGGAGTATCACATTTGGACAGCAGTCGTCTAGAACACCGCCAGACTGTAGTCCGAGTAGACAACGCTGCGTGCAAAATTGAGCATTGCGATACGGGGCATCGTTGCCTTGATTATCCCTAGGGTCCTGTTGACGACCTGCTCCTTGGGCAGATGGGGAGGATGTAACTTGGCTGAAGCCCCGTTTGCGGCCTGTTGCTTGGTTCGAATCGGAGCCTGATGAGTCTGGAGACTGCGAGCGATGCTGTACACCCGACGGTGCACAGCTGGCCTTAGACCTTGTAGGCACTCGGCGAGCTGCTGCTGCCGTTGGAGAATCCGGCGGAGATGACGGAGGCTCATAAGCCGAACTGGATTCCGGACTCGTGTACTCCAGGGATGTACTATCGGAGTGGGTAAGGGTCTGCTGTAGTTCTACTTTGGGAATCTGAGAACGAGTGTGGTCGAAACCGGTCGTCCAAATATGGAGCTTTGGTCGTATAGAATTTCGCCATTCCTGGCCACGCGTAGGTGAGCGAAAGGCCATCAAACATAGGCATAGAATTCGTGCAATAGAAGTCTCCGGTTGTTGGAAACTATCTTGATCTTCAACTTCTGTATCCACCTCGCTGTTAGGATCACATAAGAAATAATAAAGCGTGCTAGGATCATCATATGGAACACGGAGGAGGACACGGGCAATCCCGTTGGTCACGTAGGAGTACTCGAGCCCTTCCTGAATCATCACATGGTACTCCTGGACAATAGCGGAGCAGACAAGGCGCTCTGCATTGTACCTCAACTTCGCTTCCTTGTCTGTAGGTATTTTATTCGATTTGACCATATCCTTCCATAAGTCCATTGGTCGAAGCCCTATCCGAAGGGTTGCGACGGGAAGCTTATGAGGCGGCTTGTACTCGACAGTCGTGAGGAGAGTGGTAGTATTGCCGTCGACGCGATGGACGCAGAACTGGTCAGGTCTTGGGTGGGGTACACTTGGGAGGGGTACACTTGAGGATTGGCTGGCATCCGCCTCCATTATATCGTTATCATTTAGGAAATTCGTATGGTTACTAAACTGGATGCCATCCCCAAGGCCGAACTCGTCGCGAGCAGCGGGTAGTTTGCATAACTCGGTAACTATATCGTGGACATGTTCTTCTACGGCGAATCGCTCATAGGCTTCGAGTTCTTGCTCACAGCTTATAGGCTTACGACAAAGTCGTAGGCCTAATCCTTCCAACATATGCAAGGATGAGAACAAACGTGGCGCCCCCCCGGGTGTATGAAGGTGGTTGTAGACGGACCTGTAGAGCTCCGATAGTTGCGCTGGGCAGTCGGTCCAGTGTTCCAACCGTGTTGGGCAGTATTTCCCGGTGGGAAGGGGTACCTTCCCTGTGGTCGAGCGAGATGGTATCTCAGCCCTCAACGGTCGAGAGAGCAGGGTGTGGGAATGGCACAAGAACTCCACGAAATTGGTCGGTCGGGTGCGCTCTTCAGCTTGTTCCCGTCTCTCTTTCTCCTGTCTGCCTTCATCTTCAGCTTGCTTCCGCCTCTCCTGTTCCTGCAGATAAAGAGATTTGTAATCTGGAGAGCTGTTGGCGGCCATCGTCTTGGTTGAAAAGGTTGTTGTTGTTGTGTTTAACGTCCAGGGGAAAAGGTTGAAAGGGGGAAGCAATGGCTGGAGCGGCAGGTCGAACCAGCAGGCTTATGTCAGCTGACCGCGGCACGATGTGAGGTCTCCAAGACTGCTGAAATGTACTAGCGGACCTAGTCGACAGACAACCTGCTCTGCCCCGTAATTTGCTTTTCCAGCATAGCGTACGTCGGGCTCTCCTGCGGCAACGGTCTCTATTTCACTCGAATTCTTAAATCCTGATCGCCAAACATATTCCTAAACCGCCTCTCTGAACCGCTTCGCTTAAGCGGATACCTAATTGCCAGAATCATTTAAAGTACAGTACGACGTGCCCTCTATTGCAGTCTCTGCCTCCGTCATGACTTCTAATCTACAGCAGCGCATAAGGGATAGGAAAGACAGAGTAGCAGGGGCTATACATATACATAAGGTTCCCTTTTTGATATCCATTTCATATTTGCGATGGTTTGTGATCCACAGTCCCTAGATGTAAGGTCTCAGGCTCCTTGCGAATCCAGAGGTTGCTGGCGTCTGCGATACAAATGTAATCCTTTTACTGCACAGCATATTTCAACATCTTTAGAATGGCTTGGAAGGGTATAGACATCATAATCAAGCCACATTTGCCTTGTTCTCGGAGATTCAGCGTCTGCCAATGGTTTTCTGTGAAGTGCCCTAGTTAGCCAGATTCGAGAATCGATAAAGTGCCCTAGTTAGTTAGATTCGAGGATCGATAAAAGCGAACTTACTCATTGCTATTGAAGACATTAAAGCCGGTGGAAATAATAAGCATAGGCCGAGCAAGATCGGCGATAATCTGCTTGACTGGGGCGGCAGCAAAGGCTGATATCACGATCGATTCCTCGTCAATTTCCGCAAACCCTCCTGCACCGTGAGGTCCAACAATTTTGAATCCATTGTTGGTTAGGATCTTTTCTGCGAGCTCTGTATAATCCGGGTCCTGAGCAAGTAATGGCACTGTTTCATTGCCACGACAAAGTTGAGCTATAGTGATAGCCATCGAATGCTGGATTATACAGCCCGTCACATTTTCTATATCCGAGGTCTCATCCCAAGAGCCATGCTGCTCTTTTAGCCATTCAGGGGCGGAGCGGCAAAAATCACCGAGCCCGAAGCAGAGAACTTTCTTCACAGTGTTTGTACCGATCAAATCTTGGATTAAGGCTGCCAATTGCTTATAGGTCGTGCTATTCTGCCATAATAAGTCTTTCTCCTCAAAGACTTGCATAGGCTGTGCTATGAACCCTCGAAAGTTTCGTGCAGTTTGATTGCTCCAATCCACAATATAAGAGCATAGGTAGGTTTCGATTGGGCCGCTGGGTTGTGTTTTGACAAGTTGCCAATATTCTTGGTACTTGATATAGGGTTTCCTAAGGAAAACTTAGATTATAGGCTGAAATTAGGTCGGAAAACTTCGATTGCAGGCCGAGATGAGGTCGGAATACCATACCCACGTACGTACCAGATAGGATTCTGTACTTGGAACAAGGGATTGGAAATTAGGATTATGCTTCCATCAATCCGACGGACTGAAAATCGGTCCATTATATAGGATTGGCCCAATTGTTGTTCTATGGCTTTGAGATCCTCTCTCGTCCAGAGCTTGGTACCAGAACTGTACAGATCTGCGGCTCTTTGGCTACTGATCCGCCAATCCGAGCACCCGTAGTCGAGGGTGATATGCTCGGGTGATACGAACAAGTAGCTTCTCACTAGCTTCCCAACATAGCGGACTGCATAGCGAGTGAAGAGGACAAGCAGTCCTAAGGTACAAAGGAGCCGAGTGTAGCTGTCCAGGGCATATCCTGGAGCTTGTGGCATGGTCTCGTAGCTGCTGGTCGAGTAAGGGTGACGAACAAACCTCGTGGTGAGTTGTCGGAGGAAAAAGACCAAGAATTGGTTGGAAAGGGAGAAGTTTATTTTTGTACGAAGGTCAGAAAAAGAAAAGGCTAGGACTGAGCTGTGATATTCGATGGTTGATCGCTTTTGTGCATAGGCACGACTCCTACGCAAGAATTACTATAACTGAAAGTTCCTACTGCAGCTGGATGTCTAGGTGTTAGTCACGTCGAGCTCGTCACGTGGGATGTGAGAGCGACGGTCAGGTATGGAATCATTGTTATATTTTTGATATTTCTTTCCTAAACGGAGCGTTTATATATTCTAAAAGACATCCTTTGATAGGAAATTCTGCAACCTATATTACATGCTTTATTCATCGTAAATAGTCATTAAGAAAGCCCAAGATCATTTCCTTTTATTGCTCCGCCGATCCAGAGACTCGAAGTTCTTCCAACCGTTTGGTGCTGTCACCGACATCTTCGGAGTCCTTGGTCTCGTGGGCATCACTGGCATCCTCGGCTTCAGATCCGGACTCTTCCTCATCATCCTCATCCTCATCTTCATCGTCGCTATCCTTAGAAGCCTCTCCATCTCCTTTGACTCCCACGTCTGCCATATAAGCCTCGAGCTCACGGGCCATCTTGCGTGAGAAACCTGAGGCTTCAACTTCAACATCCAGACGTTTGCCGGGGTTCTTGAGGAGCTTCTTTCTCGCCTCGGCGAATGTAGGGCCCTTTGAGTCGCTCACAAAGTGGAACTTGCGCTTGAAGTATCGCTTGATACATTCCACATCACGGTCAAAGTACATTTCAGCGTTAACGTGGTCGACAGACACCATCTGCGGGAAATCAATGAGAACCGGGACCAGCCGGATATGCTCATCTTCCTCTTCCTCAGTGAGCTCTTTCCCCTTCATTTCGGGGTCTAGCTCTTCCTTGATAAGGATATTGAACTCGTTGAAATCACCATGGATAAGACCATATCGCGCAAGTTCCAAGATCATATTCATAAGCTCGGAGTACAGCCCAGCGGGGTCGGCGACTTTTGAGATTTGGCGCAGAGGGAAAGCATCAATTAGACTCATGACGATGGTGTGTCTGTTCTGGGCAATGGGCTCGGGGACGGAGAATCCGTTCTCGCGCAGAGCCTTCATGAAAGCGAACTCCTTCATTGCTGCCAATCGAGACATGTACATCCATGGGGCTGAGCTGCGGTGCCGTAGGTAGTCGCGGTTTGTCTTGACTGTTCGGAACGAGATACGGCCGAGACGGTGGATTTTCATAATGCGCTGCGCTCCGGTGCTATCGGCCACCACGATAATGTCTGATTCTTTTCCAACCCCGATTTGGTTGCCAACTGAATAGATGACCTTTGACTTTTGGTGCGCGTTCAACGCAAGATAATCCAATCCTCCGTATGCGAGTCGGTATCCGTCATCTATAAATCGAATACGTGTATTAGAGATAAGCTCTCAGAGCAGAAGTACATGAAATGCATACACTTGGCATTCTTGACCTTTGCGATCAAGTTGATTTTCGCGAGGTTTGAGATTGCGCGATTGACACCGCTGCCGCCTCGGAGGCCCGAAAGCTGTGAGATCAATGGCGTTGGGACGACCTCATGGTTCCGGCTGCCGGCTTCACACTAGAATAATCTACATGTTAGCTAATGAAGAATGCGCGATAGAATATCCCCAAAGAAAGAATATCGCGGGGTAAACCCAAGAGGGGCCGATAAGTACCGCTGCGAGAACTCGGAAATCCTCGGAGGTGAGGTAGCGAATAGCCTTAGCGTCGAGTTTCATGGCTGCGAGGAAATGAAGGAGCCTTTCGCTTTCTTCGAATTTCCTTGAATTGATTCGTTGAAGACCAGAACTTCAAGACGAGTTGGATCACTCAACGATGCAGCGGAGGAAAAAAGTTGATAAGGACCTAGCCCTAAGCCCTATTTCCTATCCGGGCTGAGAACCTTGATAGCTTCACCTTTACATGGATAGCATTCTGGGATGGTTATAATGTTGTAACCGGGTATCTCTCTCAAAATAGATGAATACAAGGGCCTGGTTCAGGATGAGTTCCCTTCTCGTACACTAGGCTCTACAAATCCACTGAGCTTCAAAATACCTACTGCATAGTCTACTTACTCATAGATCCAAGCAGTCGTAGAAGACAGACAGATAAAACTGTAAAAATAAATCCATGCTATTCTTCATTCGTTCTGAATACATTAGATCCAACGATAACCCGACCACTATACGAGTCCTGCTGGTTGCGAGCGATGGATGTAAACCGGGGAATATCTAGCCTAGCTTGCTTATTCGGGGTTTTCATAGTCCGGGTTCTGGAACATATGTTAGTACTGGCAATTTGCACTTGAGGTAAGTGATACGTACTTTGCGCAAGATGACCAAGCCTTCGAGAGTGCTGCTCAGAGGGATGTATTGCTCATCCTCAAGCTCGGCCCTCTCACCGTAGGCCAGGAGGACTGGCGTGCTCTGAGTCTGCCATCCAGTGATGGTCTTCGGACGACCTGCCTGGCCGACCACATCCACAGCCTGACCGACGCGGACGTTGACGGTGAGTGGCTGAAGGTCCTCATCGAGGGTAATAAGGAAGCGGGGGAACATGGCGGTAATGAGGAAGTAGAGCAGGTAGTGGTGTTCAGCGAGGATGAATTGCTTAGCATCGATGAGCGATACAAGCACAGTAAGCAAACCCGCTGCTGAGACACGGGAAAGGACCTGTCGGTCGGTGTGGAAGGGATTAAGCGTCATGGTACCCTTGCCCATGTGTAGGAGACCTTGGGCGATGCGAACCATGAATAGTGAGTTCTGGTCGCGGTGGTAGTAGCTGGCCAATTGCCGGAGAAGCTGTGCGATACGGGCATTGTTAGTACCAGCGCCACAGAGACCCATTGCGAAGATGGCATTAATGGCAACATCGTTGTCATTGTCGTGACTGTACCGGGACAGTGTGTCGTAAACCTTCATTTGTGGGTTGCTGGGGCTGATCAGGCCCATAGCCAGGGGAACAGCCCGGCGAATGTTGCTAGACCCGTAGTGCATGAGGTGACCGAACTGGCGGAGAATCATATCCTGTCCGACATCCTCGCCCATGGAAATGAGAGACAGACCGAGAACAGCATACGACTGAACAAGCTCATCGCCCTTGTTCTCCTCCTTTTCTTCAATGAGGTCATTGCAGATGTGGAGGAGCTCTTGTAGCTTGAGCACCGTACCAGTACCTGCCCAAGCGCATACTGAGGCAAGGACTGAAGTGGGCTTAGCCATGGGGTGGTCAACTGCCTTGAGGATATCGAGGATGACATCAACCTCCTCTTGACGGCCGAAGTACAGAAGTGCCAGACCAAGGGCCATGAACCTTGTCCACTTGTCCTTGAGCTGCTTCTGACGCTCCTCATCCATCAAGGTCGTCGCGATTGCCTCGCTAACTTGGTGGTTTGATGAACCAACAAAGATGAGACCCAGCGAAACTGCTGCCATGGCAGACAGCTGCATGTCTAGTGAGGCGTCCTCCACAATCGGGAGGAGAACCTCGAGCAGTTCTTCCTTGTTGGAACCGGCATATGCCAGACCAAGACCCATGATGGATGCAACTCTCATCGGCACGTTCTTCGCCTCAAGGTTGTCGGGATCACTCAGGAGGGCAAGGGCGGGGTCAGAGTCAAGTCGGACGCCGGAGTTTAGGATACCAATAGCGAGCAGTGCACCAGCCTTAACCTGGTCTTCTTGCGCGTAGGTGAACTTGTCGATCTTATCCAAACCATCCTCGACATCACGGTGTAGCAGCATACCCAGCGACGCAGTTGTAGAAAGCATGCCATCATCCTTGGTCTTCCACACCCACGGGCGCTTGTCACCCTCCACTAGCATCATCTCATCGTTACCAAAGCCAGAGTTGGCAAATGAGTTGACAAATGCGCTGGCCAAGTTGTGTCGTGCAGAATCAAGATTGGTGAGGCCGGCTCCGCGACTGCTCTCAAGATGTGTCTTGTAGATATCCTCCGGCATCTTTGGGTCCAGAATATTGAGTTCTTTGCCCAGAGACTTGAAGTGCTTCGGGATAGAAGTGTTGTTGAGACAATCAGCCAAGGCCTCTCCCTCCTCATCCTCGGCCGGGAGGTCGAGCCAGATCTGCTGCCGGGCGACAAGGAAAGCCATCTGTTTCTTCAAAGACATATCAGTCGTGGCATGGATATCACTCTTGATGAGCTCAGTGTCGTTCAACCGGATAGCGAGCACGATCGCTTGCGAAAGCTTGTTGTAGCGGACGTAGATCGCGTGGGCGGTTCGAAGGAATTGCTGATCTTCAGGGTAAGTGAGTAGATTGACCATGCTGACCATATACAAGCAGACTCGAGCATATGTGTTCTCGTCAACAAATTGAGGAATATCTTCGATGATTTCCAGTTCGCTCATGAGATCAACAGCATCGGCTTCAGCGTTATGACTCAGGAAATAGGGCACCAGCGACAACGCAAGGTCCACTAGATCCTGGGTATCCTGCTCTGCGTTCAACCGGTTCAGATATTCTTGTCCGATTTCCAGTGCGAGATGTCGGATATACTCATGACCCCAAGAGCCAAGGTCTTCCGATTTGGCCAACAAGCGGTATTTGATGGTTTCCAGTTTCTCTTCATCCCCGTAGGTCATTCCAAGCACAGACAGCATATCGGCCAACGAGTTCTAGGAAGGAGTCTATCGTTAGATATTGACAAAGCGATATAGGCGCCGGATAACTAACCTGCACAGGGCCTGGGGCCCATGTCTCGTATAGCCCTGCCAGGTCATCATAATGCGGTCGGAGGAACTTGAGAGGCTTAGGAACAGCTGTCATGGAGGAAGTAGAAGTCTTGATAAAGTTCTTGATTGCATCCAAAGCAGGCCCATAGAGCGAGGTATCGGGTTCCTATTGAGAGCAGAAAAGAGGATTAACGTCATCGTGCTATGCGCACGGGACAGGAGGGTGACTCTACCTTTAACCGCTCAACGAGCATCTCAAGTTCGCTCTTCAATTGTTGATCCTCTTCACTAAGTTCCTCTGTAGAGAAGCTCCGTCAGCATGTTGCCTTGAGTGCTACCGTGGAGTCTTGAGAGAAACCACATGCTCCGCTGCGAGAACCTTGGGATTGCCTTATCGCAACGTACCTTCTTGAGATGCCTCATCTTTCTTCTTTTCGTCTGCTGGCTTCTCGCCTTCGGTCTTCTTTCCGTTCAACTCACGAACATCATCAACCTTGCCCTTGCCCTTGTCGGCGGAGGTTGGCCGTTCGCCCTCGTTGGCCATTTCTGATGGTAGCTGGGAACCAAGTCGGGGGGAAATCGAAGCGGCGTGGGAGAGGTAGGTATCGCAGATGAGCAGAAGATGGTATTACAACGCAGAAATAGATGAAGTTCTGCAAGTAAAGAGTAATGCAAGTGGATTGTAAGCTGGTGATGGAGAAACAGAGCTAGGTCTGGTGCAGCTCCGGAATCAGATTACATAAGGTGCCAAGCCCTGCGGCAGGCCCTCGTCATTGTTTTGGACTTGCGATGCAACGACTTCACTTCTATGACTCGAATCCTTATAACTTAAGGGACAGAATGGTCTGCGGAGTTTACGTTCAAACGAACATTTTCATTTTATGGTTATACATAGAATAGTCCTCTGGGCTTTTGTTTTTACTACCTTTGTATACAACATCCAAAAACAGGTTGATGTGTTCCTACATGTAATGTGCATAGTATCATCTTAGACCGAACAGATCGGATTATTCGATGGTTACGTCGTCAAGAACATGTGCCGCATGAGTGGCCGACCATCCACGTGTATCCTAAACTTGGTAAACATGCCGGTGAAATGACACCTCAGATCCTGGATATCGGAGGGAGTTCATTCTTGAGTGCAAAATAATAGGTCTGGCGAGGGCTCATCAACCTCGCTATCTCTGGCACATCCTCCGTAATAAATTCGAAATTGCTGGGCGTATTCTTCGGTCTGTTGACTGTACGCCGCGGCTGTTAATCCCTCTCCGTCGTATGAAAGCAGAGACAAAGCATCAAGATCAGGAAGACCTGAAGGGAACAAGTCAAGCAATGGCATAATAGTTGATGCACGGTTTAACGGTTTCTCGGTGGACCCCAAGCCAGAGGAAACACCACCTTTCAGCGGCTGAGTAGGATCATGAATATTTTGAGTGCCTTCTTCGCCCGAGGTTGCGGGATTGCTGTCACCGAATTCTTCTGGGGGCTTATAGAGCTCGTTGTGTACTGTGGCAATCGAGGAATACTTGGTGCCTGGGAATGCTGGATAGAGGAGATAATATCCTCTGGCGCGGATCATCTCAAGCATGTGTTCCATAAACGCCGGATATTTCTCCGATATAAACTTTGTTTGGGGGGCTGTCGCGGATTGCGGAGTCGACAAGCGGTTAGCCATGAAGGAATGGAACTCCGCCCATGCATCACCGAAATATAAAGCTGCATTACTATTGGGGGCCTGCCAGAGGAACGAGGGAAGAAACTGTCCTTTCCCTTCAACGGTCATGGGCGGCGGAGTGAAAGATTGGCTATCAGCAGTAGGTTTTGATGACGGTAGTTCGAGTGAAATGCCGACCATCTTCGAGAATATACGCTTGGCTCGGGAAGACTGTTTGTAGTTCAGCACGGCAAACTTCAGGTAGTGATAGAAGGATGGTGCGAGCTCCGTCTGTGGAGATAGCAGAAGCAAATGTGTCATCTCAGGGTCCCGTGGATAGAACGACTCCACAGTTCGAAGCGATGATTCTGCTGTGTCCATGTCACGCGGCTGAATGTGCCGCCGAATAGTAATTCGGCCAGGAAGCTGGGTCAACCCGCCCAAATGTTGTAGAAATTGAAGCAACTGCGAGTCTACCCGCTGCGGGAGCTCTATTGTCAAGCTTGGAGTCGATCCTAAATAGTCGGCTGCATCCAATGACTGGATAAGCCTGATCAAAGATCCAGAAGATTCGGAGGGTGCATGCACCACCATTTCGATTTGCATATTATTCCAGGCTATTGTACTTACCATCAGCATTCCGGATCTAGCATATCAAAGAAGGGAGAGATGACTTACATCGAAGAGCTTCGCTGTCCAGTGAGGCTATCCACATAAGATCCCTTGAAGCAGCGGAGAGAGCAACGTGAGGGAGGGCATTTTCTCGGGAAAGGACCTCGACTCCGTCCCAGAAAAAGGTGTCTTCCCAGTCCCGACCCTGTGTAATGATAGCCTCGGGGCTGATGTAGAGTTGGATGTTTTGCAACCCTGCTATCACGGACCGCTTCATACGGCCATCTGTAGATTTGGGTGCATAGTCCGGCCGAGCATCTGTTGTCGCTAAGTCAGCAAAACGTGTTGACCATCAGAATCTGAATATCATACCGTGCCAGGTCATCGGGCATTCACTATCTCTGACTCTGTTGACTTCTTTAATCCCTTCAATCGAAACTTCCTCCTTTCCCATCAATGTGAAATGCACATAGTTCAGCCGTTGACCAGCCATCCGACAAGCTAGGGGCAAAAGATCCGACACACTGTGGAGACTTGAGGCTGCAAACACAACTGCATGGCTGGCAGATTTGCGTGAATACTTATGGCGAGGAAGAGAGTCGGCCAATTCGGAGAACTTGATCATCCCATTATAAGCTTCCCCATTTTGGTTCGATTCCGACACCTTAACTGGTGGCAAATTGCCCGGTTGTACAGTATCTGCCTTGGGAACAGCAGATGGCTTGTCTGAACCAGCCCATCTGGCAAGGGTTTCTTCTCGTAGCTTCGCGATCGCAGGGTCGTACCGATCGACGGCGGGTCTCAGGTCCGTCGGCATGTGCTTGAAGAACTCGTAGATGAGAACAAGCGCAATAATCACAAACAGTATTCGGCGAGGTCGAGGCATTGCTCGATGCTGCAGAGGCAGAAAACGTGCTCGATCAGATGGTCGATGGTCGTCATCTTTCTTTCCCATCTCTTCATCAGCCCGAAGGGGCATCTTTGCACGGCTCATGATGTGCGCCCGGAATGATCAAGGGCAAGCTCCGTGAGCTCCGTGGTTCCTTTTATGACATCGAAGCAAACAATAAATACAGAGAACAAATTCGACCGAATTGTTGCGTATTCATTGAAAGAGGAAGAATGAGAAGAGTGCAGCGGAGCAAACGATCTCCGCAAACAATGACGCTGGGCTCTCTTATCGCCTTATCGGATCTTCGCCTTTTCTCCAACTACGCGCAGTTCGCGATTCACTTCCCCGCCGAACACCTTCCTGACAACTGCAGTTCATGATGGAAGACAATATGCATATTGATCCTATCGATCAGCGCGGAACAAAGCGCGCAGCAGAGGAAGATGAGCCCCCGGAACCCCCTAAACCAAAGAAAATCAAGGTAAGGCAACGCGTGCACATGAGTCTTGTCGTATACTATCACATAAAGCAGATACTAAGTCCCAGACAGGCGTTGGATCCTGATGTCGTAAATAAAATTGCTGCTGGGGAGATTATTGTTGCTCCAATGCACGCACTGAAGGAGCTCATCGAAAACGCCGTCGATGCTGGCTCCACCTCAGTTGAAGTCCTGATTAAGGAAGGGGGTCTGAAACTACTCCAGATTACTGATAATGGCCACGGTATTGATGTAAGTTATCTTTGATGTTACAGGAGCCGTCTCTGACATTATCTAGCGAGATGATCTTCCTATCCTCTGCGAGAGGTTTACTACATCTAAGCTCAAAGAGTTCGAAGATTTGACCTCCATTGGGACATACGGATTCCGCGGTGAAGCTCTTGCTAGTATCAGTCATATTGCACATCTGACAGTCACAACGAAAACTGCTGGATCCAGCTGTGCCTGGCGAGCACATTACGGAGATGGAAAGTTGATACCGGCAAAGCCAGGCCAGAATGCAGCACCCAAGGCAACGGCTGGCCGAGGAGGAACTCAAATCACCGTAAGTTAAGCAGATGAAAATACGGCATGCTCTCAAGTTAATGAGGCCCAAGGTGGAGGATCTCTTCTACAACGTCCCGACTCGTCGGAGAGCTTTCCGCTCGGCAAGCGAGGAATATGCCAAAATTCTCGATGTCGTTGGCCGATACGCAGTGCATTGCTCCGGGGTCGCTTTCTCATGCCGCAAACACGGAGACTCCGGTGTGAGCATCTCGACTCCGGTAAGTGCAAATACGATCGACCGGATCCGCCAGATTCACGGCAGTGCTGTGGCGAACGAGCTTGTTGAGTTCAAAACCGAGGATATGAAGTTCGGATTTCGCGCTTCCGGCCTCGCTACGAACGCCAACTACCATGTCAAGAAGACGGTGATTCTACTTTTCATCAATCACCGCGCAGTGGAGTCGACTGCTGTTAAGCGTGCGGTTGAACAGACTTACTCTGCCTTTTTGCCCAAGGGCGGCCACCCTTTCGTCTATCTTGATCTCGAGATCGAGCCTAATCGCGTTGACGTCAATGTACACCCGACAAAGCGTGAAGTGAATTTTCTAAACGAGGACGAGATTATCGAGCTTGTTTGCACTGAAATCCGATCCAAGCTGGCTGAGGTGGACTCGAGTCGCACATTCCTAACACAGAGCCTCCTACCTGGTGTGCAGGCGATTGAGTCGATACAACGCGATCAAGGCGCTCCAGTCCATGAGGGTACAGCAGAGGCAATAAAAGCCGGAGCGACGCCCAAAACACCAGCAACCACAAAGAAACCCTACGAAAACAACCTCATCCGAACAGATTCCAAAGTTCGCAAAATCACAGCAATGCTAGGCCCAGCCGCAGCCTCACCCCGCGACCCGTCGAACCCAGAAGCACCCACAGAAACCGACACGCCAACGACATCAATCCTCGACAACGGCCTCCAATACGAAACAACAGATCGCCAACCCCTAAAGATCGCCCTCACATCCGTCAAGAGTCTCCGAGCCTCCGTCCGCTCCGAAATGCACAACACACTAACAGAGATGTTTGCGTCACACACATACGTCGGGCTAGTCGACGAGCGACGCCGACTCGCAGCCATCCAATCAGGCGTGAAGCTATACCTAATCGACTACGGACTGGCATGCCACGAATTTTTCTACCAAGTCGGCCTAACCGACTTCGGGAACTTCGGCGTAATCCGACTCGACCCAGCGCCGAAGTTGGTAGATCTACTGAAAATCGCAGCGGAATCGGAACGGCAAGAGCACGCCGAGTCCAACGGGGAAGAGGCCGATTCCATCTTCGCTAATGCACCGGAGATGATAGCACGCACGCTCATCGACCGTCGCGAGATGCTGAACGAGTACTTTTCGATGCAGATCAGTCCCCACGGAACCTTGCTGACCATCCCCCTGTTGCTGAAGGGGTATCTGCCCGCGCTGGCGAAACTGCCTCGGTTCCTGCTGAGGCTTGGGCCGTATGTGGACTGGGGTAGTGAAGAGGGTTGCTTCCGTACGTTCTTGCGTGAGCTAGCTGCTTTTTACACGCCTGAGCAGCTTCCGGTTCTATCGCGGACTGTTGTACAGGACGCATTGGGGGAGTCGGCTATGCAGGGGCCGGTGGTAGCCGATGGCTCCGAGGTCGAAGACGACGACGAAGACGCTTTTGTGAGGGCGCGTCGGGCGCAGATGGTTCGTATGTTGGAGCATGCTGTTTTCCCGGCTCTGCGTGCACGGTTGGTTGCCACGTCACGACTACTGCGGGGTGTGGTTGAGGTTGCAGATCTGAAGGGGCTGTATCGGGTGTTTGAGCGCTGTTGAGTAGAGGCTATCGTATGATCATACAGTTGTACTATACCGATTTATATTTATGAATGACGAATATCTGTCTGCTTTTCAGGGACATTCCTGGGCATACATTGGCCATTCGTAATCGAGTCCGGATACAGGTTGCGCGCTTGACTTGGTATGTATTCACGCAGATCTTACAAGGAATCTTTAATCGAATCGAAAATTTGCGAAGCCCGGACGAGATAATAACATTAAAATGATCAGCAGACGCGCCTGTGATCGTCGAGCTTGTGACAACGCCAACCCTAGATAACACATAGTCCAAAGCCCAATGGGGAGGGCCTGAGAGAAGAGAAAAGAGGCGCGACAGAAATATGGAAACAAGACCGCAAAGGAATAACAATTCAAATGGATATGCATGTTGAGAAACGAATAAGTATCTTTTCGAAAGCTCCAGTTCAAACGTGCAGCGTGGCATGAAGACATAACCCTGAACAGGGCGAGGTGTATCATGAGAAAATGCTGGTAAATGATATGGGCGGAAATAACAGTGCAAATCCTGGATTGTTGGATGAAACAGAAATAAAAGAACAAAAAGAACAAGGACTAGAAATCGAAAATCGAAAATTGAAAACAGAAAGACAGAATAGGGCGAAATCAAGAGGTAGAATCAACAAGATGGGCTGGCTAAGAAGAAACAAAATATCGGGCCAAACAGAGACAGCAGAAAGTCATTGCATGGTGTATGATGCGTGCAATATCTCCCATGCCCTGAGGTCTTCCAAACGCCGAGCGCCAAAGATCATTCAAGAAGTCGTCTCTTGTTCGTAGAAATCGTGCAAAGTCATTGTATCGTAGTGTAGTATCTCGCACATGGATGAGGTGGGAAAAAAAAACACGCATTAAGAAGAAAATAGGTTTGGTGTCCGGGCTGAATGTCGTCCCTCGGGAAGTTGGTAGAGAAGTGATGTGAAGTGCTTTCAGCGTTTGCGCTCGCGGCAGGAATGACCATTGCGTAGTATCCAATGACCCGTCCTTATAATCCTGACCATGTGGATTTGAGGTGGGCCTCGGAGCTCGAGGCTACTCTTAATGCCTCGAATAGGGCTTGTTGAGCAGAGCTATCTCACGCGCAACAGTTTCCCATTCAAGCTCTCGCTTGATGGACTGGCCTCGCTTTTCCATTTGATACTCCTCCCATTGAAGAAGTTCGTAGCTGCGGATAAGTGTGAGCAGATACCTCTTTTTATATGTGAGGGTAGAAGAACTCAGGAGACTTACACAAAGCGAAGATGAGGTTGGATGATGACGTTGAGTCGCCTTGCGCGGACAAAGCAGCTATTATGAATTAGCATCATGGTCCAGCTAGACGACTTCATTGGAAATTAACTTACTATGCACGCGGGAAAGAGAGGTTTTTGGACGCCATGACTTCAGCGATGCAAATACTTGCGGATCGAGAAACACCGACTCGACAATGAACCAATGTGGCCGTGCCATCGCGCTTTCCTTGTTCTGCAAAAGAATTAGCATAAGGAAACTGCAATGACGCAACAAATCTGGAGGACCTACCAATAAAGTCCAAACAACGATCGAACTCCTGACATAAAGGATCAATGCCATTGTCTTGGACATTGTCAATGTACATCAAATTATCAGGGCCCCAGTTGGCGCGGTCCGCATCTGTCCAATTGACAGCCTCGCCAATACTGAGCACACGCTTGATCCCAAGTTCCCGCAGAAGCTCCGGGTTGTTCGCGTGATTCAAATTGCCCAGATACAGATACGGCAGGATGCGACTAGGGAAGGAGCCATCCATGTTGTGAAACCAATG
This sequence comes from Penicillium rubens, assembly GCF_028828025.1. Taxonomy (NCBI): domain Eukaryota; kingdom Fungi; phylum Ascomycota; class Eurotiomycetes; order Eurotiales; family Aspergillaceae; genus Penicillium; species Penicillium rubens. The sequence continues at coordinate 2,464,937 of NW_026890601.1, read as the reverse complement.
CGGATCCCCGATTTCCGAGGGGTCCGTGGACTGGGTCGCGGGGCTTTCCTGCAAGAGACGTCCTTGAATATGACATAGGAAAGCAACATCTGTTGGATAGGCAAAGAAGTTGCGTTTCTTATCGCAATGCAGTCGAAGCCAAGCTTCATGGGCAGGCACGCCCTCTGCAAACATAAAGTACGCCACTGCCAACAGCGAGCTTTCGGTATAACCGTCCGCGCAGTGGATGAGAATCTTGCGGGGTTCCCCGCTCGATTTGGTCATTACGACATCTCCGTCAGTCTCAAGCTCTTCCGAGGAAGTTTCCGGGTGTGCAAGGTAGTAGATCCACCTGATAGTGTTGACAATATCCTCCACTTCCCGTGTGTTCCCTGATGGAAGCACGAGAGATCCCGATGAGGGAAACTCTAAGCGCTGGGGACCACTTTCTATCTGTTTGTCGAGCATTGCGAGGAACCGTGGACCAGGGATGTTTGCCATGTCGCATGTCTCGATTAACAGGTCATAGCCCTCTTCCTCTGGTGATCCAAGAGCTTCAATGTGGAAGGACTCCGGAGTAGGCCCGAGCCAAACATTACGCGAAATCTCGGACGCCTGGGACATAGTAGACATTTCCAGTCGCTCCCATTGGACTATCAAATGGTTAGCATAAACTCTAGGCGCGCCAAGGTTCCTTTGAAGTTACCGAAATCCATAACTTGGCCTGTCGGTAGACCTCTCGCATCGATGGCAATGATCTCTGGATGCTTCTCGGCCACATTGGAAAATTTGTCTTGGGGAGTATATCAATTGCTAGTCCATTAATGCGGGAAATAGGGTAGAATAACGAACCGGCAAGAATGAAGGTGTTGTACGTCGGTCGCTCCTCCAGGGGATCCATTTTCGTTCGCCATAACCGCTGCGCCTTGGCAAACTGGTGCGCTAGCTCAACAAGCCCGGTATGACTATTATCATCTTCGGCATAAATAACAATATCCGACATCGCTGCCAGCTTCGCAGTTTGAATTTGGAAGTTCCGGACGGAGAAACCCTCGGGAGGATCAGCCATCAAGAAATGGGATGACGGCGCCAGCACCTCATGAGGGCTTACGGCGCCCTTGATGCGCGACTTGCTCAAGTCACCTCCAAGCTTTACCACGGTGAGGCCTCGCCAGCACTTTGGGGTGTGACGTGCGTGTCTTTTGCGACTTGTAAAGAATCCCAGCTGCAAGTGGTTGTCTCGGTGCAACCCATGGAGCCAAGGGAACATCAAAGATGCATCTGGCAAAGGTTGTGAGGCTCGATGAGCAATTGCCGCTGCTAATTTGTCTCCGTCGATGGCATATACAGCGGGAGACGACGGTCGTCCAATGCGCATTGTCTCATCTGGGGGAGACAATAACGAGGAAGGCTGATCGCTAGACCGGGACACGGAGGTAGGCTGAGATGTTGGAATAGGGCCCGTAGGGCATACTGGGATATGTTTGTTCGGGATAGGACTTGATCGTCGGTTTATGGTCAAGGCTGGGGGAATAGGAGAGGCAGGAGGGGTCGAGTGGTGCAGCGCCTGCTGCTGAACTAGCACAGTGGCCATGGCGCCTGACAAAACGCGTGGTTGAGAAGTAGGTGTGATATTGTGATGAATATGGTAATGTCACTTTGAAATGGCAACACTTTTGAGAGTTGAATCAAATGACGGTTACATCCTTTGTAGTCGAGATGTGTTGTAGTGTACCCAAAGCAATGGTAATCTGACTCGCGAATGATTGCAAGCACAGCTACACAACAGTTGTTAGCAGAATTTCCTTAAGCGCGTCGCAAGTGTGGGCCAGTGTAGTGGAACTTGGACAGTCGCAAAATGTAGCAAGTAAATAAAGAAGGATCCGAGTTCAGGGGGAGGGGATCATACAATACCAGAGATAAGGCAAGGGGCGAGGAATGGAAAGATAAAGCCAAGTTGGCAGGGAGGGACTTAAGATAAATGCAAGAGATGCATCAAGTAGATGGACAAGGAGAGAAAAGAGAAGTGAGGTGGAGAGCAATTGAGGGGAAGATAACGTGGGACAAGATCTGACGAGTTGTGTACATGTACATTGTACAGGATGTACCCAAGTGAATTCTATTGTTTATACATTTGTAACAATACATGTATGCATTTTACTGGAGGATATCTCATCATCATCACTTCTCATCATCGTCATCATCCCCAGATGGTCCATTAATTCCAGTATCCACAAGCTCCACCGCCGCGGGTCATTATCCGCGTAACCTTGTATACATGATTTGATGATGTATACATCGGATACCTGGAGATTCCGGCATTTCCCCTTTCTGAAGGACAGGGATTCTGACCACTTTTCTCTTAATACCCCCTAAAAAACAACTTTTCCTGCAAATAGCGGACTGACATTTTATGTGGCCAATCATCCAATGGGGCAGACCCCGATGACGATGAGATTTCCTACCGTTCTCGGCCCTTCCAAGGTTGTCTGTGCGTCTGGGGAGGGGTTTTAGGTAAGGCGCTTCTCCTCTCTCCTTCCTCAAATGCCTGGGGAACAAAGGACTTATCACCCCGCTCCAGAGTCGGGATCCACATCGGATTAGAAAGTCCTGCCAGCCGGAGGTCGAGCCATTTCGTGTCCATGGATGACAAAAGTCAATTTCTCAACCCAGATATGGGAAATCCACGGGTAATTGAGGATATCACACCGGGGCATATATGTTACAGCCTTACGTCTGAAAGGAGGGTATATTACTAAATCTCAATTTTCGGAACTGTCCTAAAACATTTATATATGTGTAATATGTAATGTGAAAAAACCAATCAGCATATTACTCATTCGAGACGTCGCCTAGAAGTACATATATCCAATGTAACCTATACAGGGTTGGGACTAACCCCGGATCGCCACTGCGATCCACTCCAGGTGGGGGGGCATCAACGTTAGATATAGTAATATGCCCAATAGTAGACAGATGCCTAATCCCAATATCCATCCCCGAAACAACACAACTGATCTTGTGACGAGGATGTTTCCATGCAGGTGCCCAAGATTTGAACATACCTAAGACCGTCACGCCAGTGCCTAATAACAAGCCTAGGTATCTATATGTAGGTATGCCCAGGTCCCAAAGTTTTAGGGTGGCACAACAGGAGATTAGTCGGCTTATCTTTTCCCTCGCGTATCGCTGGACCTTGGGACCACACAGGAGAAACATTCCATGTCAACCCTCATTGGCTACCCATCTCCTGCAACCAAGCCAACAGTCACAGAAGTGGGCCATGTCAGGTGGAGCGCCGTCTTAAACAATCGGACAACTTTCTGCAGATCCTGCCTCGACTCCCAGGTCTGCAGATCTCGAACATCATAGACATCATGACTGGATGTATACATCGTTGAGTCGGGTTGATGAAATCTATGTCTACAACTTTGACTTATCATTAGGTATGAAATATGCCCCATGCAACTACCGGGATAGCATACATATTCTTGGTGGTGTTCCTGAGGTAAACGCGACCAAGTCGGCACCGGGATTTGGGGATATGGGATGACTATGGATACTCCATGCACCAGTCGGAATGTGCAGGAACTGCACATCATCGGGCAGAAATAAAATAGGCTGTCCTAGTCTTAGATCTGACACAGCACGTTGGCTGCCACAGGCCCAGTTAGGATATCTAGTCTACACGGTTCTTGCTACCGAACAGGGGGTTCCATTTCACATACTAGTGGAGCCATATGGAGATCAGGTCTTAGGCCTGGGGCACGGAGTTATGCATATTGGCTGTGCCATGTGCCGCATTGTTCACGTGTTGAGTATCCTGGGCTAGATAGGCCGCTTATCTGACTTGGGCATAGCCTTCTGTTAAGCGAAATTCAACGACTAAAAGCCCAGTTTCTTCAATCAGCGGCATGAACAACGACCTAATGAGGGTTGTTTCAGTGGTCCATGCATAAGGGGCCCTGTCGTGCCAGGCGGGTAGCTGCCGTACCTTGTTTCCCTCGCGCTTGCGAGGTATTCCTTCCACAGTCTGGTACACAGGTCTAGATTCGAATTTTCGAGAACTGCCTAGTCTTTATTGGTGACGCGCGGCAGACTCAGTTCATGCCTGCATACATAGGGAACCTGACCGGTGTTTGCATTTTCCCACACGCTGGGCTGCGGGTGTTGAAACATTGGGATGTGGTGGTACCTTATATGTGAGCAATATGACCGGTGAGCCATTATCCAGCCCAACTGGTGTAAATATCTCCCATGTGTTAACCAAAATTTACGTTTTCAGCTTCTTCATTCATTGGACCGTCAGCCAGGATACATCGAGGATGGTGGACATGAATCGCTCCCGCAACGAATAATATGTATTTGACCCTCTTGTCTACTAAGATTCGTCATTTGTTAAACAAACTCACATTGTCCATAACAGGTCATTCACTTCGTTCACGCCAACTAGATACATGCATCCTCAAAAATCTGTGTTCAATCACTTCGGCATCAATTTCGGGAGCTTCCTTAGGAAGTCCAAAGTGTCCTTGTGGAGCCACTGGTGTATAGTATCATGGCCGGCACATCAGCGCGTGCAGTTGTTGGAAGGGAATCGACACGGTATAGACGCATACTTGCACTTGTTAATGCTTTCTGTGTAATCCACCGTCTCTTTGCAATCTGCTTATGCGATGACGACCTCGGGATGGATCCGTGCCGCATTTGTCAGTATTTGTCAGCCGCCCCATAAGGTGACGTGCCCTATCTTCAAATGTCGCATTTGATGCCACTGCCAGTATATGTTGTATAGAAAAAACTAGATTTGACACTCGAATAAATAGTTAGTCGGAGTAAGGTAGAGCTCCCAAGTTATCTCACTCTTCACTTCCGAACTTCGCATCGAAACCATCCGGCATCCGACAGGTCTGCGTGGCAGAATTTGAAGCAATGACAGACCAAGTGAGCACGTTACAACATCCCTTCTAAAGCACTAGAAGGGACCAACTAACTCTCAAAGAACACAAAAATCTACAAACACGCCGACTCAGACGGTCACTTCCGTCGCAAAGACTCATCTTTCCGCTCCTGGATCTCGCGCGATCCATCGGCCGAATTCCCCGCCGAAAAGGACCGCTATATACTATATATCACCTACGGCTGCCCGTGGGCACACCGCGCCAACCTCGTACGTAGCCTAAAAGGCCTGGAGGACGTGATTCAAATTGCCGTGCTAGATCCGGAACTTGGTCCGGAAGGATGGTTCTTCTCTGGTCGTAATGGATCCGATCAAAAGGATCCGGTGTACGGATTCAAGCTCCTCAAGGAATTGTATCTGAAGGCCGATCCTCATTATGAGGGCCGGTATACGGTGCCTACGCTGTGGGATAAGAAGAAGGAGACCATCGTCAACAATGAGAGCAGCGAGATTATCCGCATGCTGTACTCTGAATTCGACGAGCTCTTGCCGGAGGCTTTTCGCGAAGTCAATCGTCCCGGGGTGGGATTGTATCCCGAGCATTTGCGCGGCGAAATTGATGAAATGAATTCGTGGGTTTACCCATTGATTAACAATGGCGTTTACAAAACAGGCTTCGCCACCACGCAGGCGGCATATGAGGAAAATCTCTATCCACTGTTCGAAGCTCTGGATCGTGTTGAGGCACATTTGGGTCAGCCCGAACACCAGCCGTTTCTCTTTGGTGAGTGTATCAGCGAAGCTGATATACGTCTGTACACGACGATTTCCCGCTTCGATGTGGCGTACTACTTGATCTTCAAGTGCAATTTGAAGATGATCAGACATGATTATCCTCGTATTGATCGCTGGTATCGTCGGCTGTACTATGATGAGTCGGAATTGACTCGAGGGGCGTTTAAGAAGACGACATATTTTGATGTTGTAAGTGCACTCGCGTTGAATCGGGACTTTCAAAAGCTGACTATATGCAGTACAAATTTGGATACGTTGCTGCGCTTGGCAGGAAGACTGGTAATGATCAATTGGTGGTTCCAGCTGGCCCTATTCCCGATATCCTGCCTCCAGAAAAAGAGTAGAAATTCTATGTTTTGGGGCCCTCAGAGTTAACCCGGACTGACTATTAAATGGACGATAAATTTCCACGAATGCAGTCATCCAAAATCAAGGCATCACTCATCACACAAAAGAGGTAGAAATGCGTAGGGAATTACATCTTTTCTGATTTCTCAAGGGAATTGGCGTCGGAGATAAACAGTGACGTCATTTTCTTGCTTCTTTCCCGATCACCGATGAGGCTATTCGAAGTAGCAGCCACGTCACTTGGAAGAACTCACCTGGGCGTACTATGCCTTCACTCCTACAACTTTCAACTTCTACTTAAATGGGCCAAGTCCAAATTCTCATCGATATTCATTCTACGCCTTTCTATCAGTTATCATGGAGGATGTTATTGAACTCGAGGGTTTCCCTCCAAGTATCCATCGGTATCCATATCACGGAAGGGACGACTTTCTGGCTATTATGGATTATGAAAGGTCCCTTCCCTATTCTAATAAGCATGAAATCTTTCTGGTCACAGACATCAACAAGGAAAGGTTCGAATGTGACTTTCGTTACGCAGACGAAACCATGTTTTCACGCTCGTGGAAGGAGTATCTTGTTCATTTAAATATATTGCTCATGAAAATGCCTTCAGCCCCCCATGAACGGGCAATACAGTCCTTACAAAGGCTCATTACTATCGCGACCCTAAGACAGGGCCTGGTATATGATATTCGGTTCGAGGGATCTAAATATCAAAAACTCCAATCGCGTGTGAAGCAACCTGATAATCAAATATATCCTGCACGCTTCCAGTCCCGGGGCTATCCATCAATCGTGTTTGAAGTTGCTAAGTCCGAAACGGGACGGCAGCTCCAACGAGACACCGAAAAGTGGCTATTTGAATGCCAAAACGAGGTTTTATCAGTGATCACGATTTACATCGGCAAGCGCAACCGCACGATGACACTTCGCAGATCGACCGTAGAGAACGGGTCACTCGCTATGAAACAGGAAGTCGACATTACAGTGGAACCTGGGATTCTACGATCCCAAGGTGCCCCTGTCATTTCCAATGCACCTTTCACCATTCCGTTTTCCCACCTGTTGCTGCGAGAGCCAAATTTTTGGACCTGGCCCCGCGAAAGAGATTTGCAGCTAACAAAGGCTGATCTCACTATTTTGGCCGAAGACACCTGGAAGCTACATCTGGGCTCATCTTCTCGCAAGTCCACCCTTAAACAACCGTCGGAGGCTGTCCCTTGGCTCATCGCCAACATCACCACGCTTCTCGCCATACTCGGCACTCTTCTTCTGGCTCCTCAAGCGAAGCCATTCCCTTGGCTCGTCGTCTTACTTGCCATACAGCTGGCCATATTCATCACATTCCTCTTCAAACTCTAGTGAAGCCCTTGCTCTCATTATATCGTCATTAACAGCATACAAATTCCGGCTGTGGTGTCTGCTTTGGCTGGGACACGGGATTCCTGTGCAGTATCACCATTTTGTTTTGCACTTTAGTCCCTCTAGGGTTTCTGCATTCTGGGAATACTGCCTGTATCATTACTATCGTCTGGACGAACATGATTCGAGACCATAATAAGCTGATTGGGAGCTGCTTGGTAACTTTTCATCTCCCACCTCTGAATCGGTTGCAAGTCATATTGTTTCGTAGAATCGTATTTCTTTAACCTGTTGGGATACGTGGCTGTGCTATTCAGCGTTGTCAATCTGCTCTCCTCGTTGGCGGGGACTGAGATTAAATGTTTTATCGCCGGGCTGTAACTTTTTGGTTATAGATGGAGCATACTTCTTTAAAGTGCGTATGCGAAGACTGTTAGAATAGGCAATCGGAACACTCGTGTCAACGGCTTGTTCCGGTGTAGCAGACTTTGTTAAGAGCCGCTTAAGCGGCCAACATCTATGGACATTGTTCTTACAACATATGTATAAGACCGTGCCGTAAGTTGGGGCGAGGACCTCGGGATACGCTAGACCATCTTATGGAAGCAACCTTGGAAGCCAACAGTGACCAAAGCTCACCGCTTAAACAACTTTCAATGCTTGCGGAAATGACACACTCTTTCTTACCACCACGATCGATCCTTACGTCTAAAGCCAAAATCTGCCAGAGCATGAAGTAAAAGAAAGGCGATTGTTGATAAGATAAATCCGTAGGCGGTGGGCAATCAAGGTGTGGCCCAAGCGCAAACCTCTCGCTTGTGACGACCAAAGACTTCGCGGATATCATATCCTCTCTTTTCCACATCCTCGGCTTTGAAACATCTCGCTTCGTTCTGAGACCGAGATATGTTACGCAGTGGCCAGTGACGGGCAACGAGTTGCTGGTGGTCCCCTCTCAGTTTTGCCTAAGCGGGGTATCTCCGACATCCGAGAGTTGCCTTGTATCAATCTCATTGATTTCATTTACAACCCTGAACCTTTCCAAAAATGGCCATGAATTTTGTCACGTTTAACCAAGACTACAGCTATCTGGCTGTGGGTAAGTCTCTGGAACTGTTTTTACATGTTTATCGTTGGAAGTCCACTGACCGCATTTTAGCAACATCTAAGGGATTTCAGATCTTCACAACTGAACCCTTTGCCAAGAGCTATGAAGCCAAGGAGGGGAATATCGCTGTCATTGAGATGTTATTCTCAACCTCTCTCGTAGCCCTTATCTTATCACCAAGACGCTTGCAGATTCAAAACACCAAGGTATCTTCAAACATTCAATCTCGGTCATTAAATACATTTGTATAAGTATGGAACTAATGTTTCGAATAGCGACAATGCACAATATGCGAATTAACATTCCCAACAACGGTTCTCGCAGTGAAACTGAACCGCAAGCGACTTGTTATTGTCCTTGAGGATCAGATCTATCTTTATGATATCCAGACAATGAAGCTTTTGTCCACCATTGATACTTCACCAAACCCCAACGGTACAGAGCTCTTGCGCCTGATTTTCCACCCCTCTCTTTCTAAGCAGTTTTATTCCCGGTTCTGACAAATCAACAGCAATATGTGCCCTTGCGCCGTCTTCAGAGAATTGTTACATGGCATACCCGCTTCCCCAAAAAGCACCTGCAGCTGCAAGCACGCCGGCGCATGCACCCCCTGGAACAACACATGTATCTCCTACGACCGGGGATGTTCTAATCTTTGACGCTGTAAAGCTAGAAGCTATCAACGTCATCGAAGCCCATCGCTCTCCTCTGGCACTCATTGCGCTGAATAGCGATGGGACTTTGCTTGCGACTGCCTCAGATAAAGGAACCATCATTCGCATTTTCTCAGTTCCAGATGGCCACAAGCTGTACCAATTCCGACGTGGCTCCATGCCGTCACGAATCTACAGCATGTCTTTCAACACTACATCCACGCTCTTATGTGTCTCTTCATCCACCGAGACTGTCCATATATTCAAGTTGGCCCAGCAAGGACCATCGTCAGATGGTTCTTCGTCGCATTCCCCCCAAGTCGGGACCATGGCTCTCCGCCAAATACCTATGGATATGCCCACGAGGAGGACGAGGCGGTCGGCGATGCTGGCTCAGATTCGTCCTTGCGGAAGCACAACGGAACTTTGATGGGGATGATTCGCCGGACCTCTCAAAACGTCGGCGGCGCAGTTGCCGCCAGGATGGGCGGATATCTTCCCAAGGGAGTCAGTGAGATGTGGGAGCCAGCGCGTGATTTTGCTTGGATCAAATTGCCGCGATCGAACCCAGGCCCTGGTGGGAATACAGGCGCCGGACCGTTGAGGAGTGTGGTTGCCATGAGTAGCAACACCCCCCAAGTCATGGTTGTCACTAGTGATGGCAACTTCTACGTTTTCAATATCGATCTGTCGAAGGGTGGAGAAGGGACTTTGACGAAACAATACTCGTAAGTCTGAAAACTCCCAAGCTGGGGAGTTAAGTTTGATCCTAACACTTATACCACAGAGTTGTCGATTCAACCGATAGGCTGGGCTACACTACAGAGTATTGAGAGCCATGTCCCTGGAAGACAAACCAAAGTATAAAGGGATATTTCTCCTCTTAGCGATTCCTTTCCATTGTTTCCTGCTCTTTGGCATTCGCGTTGACTGCCGCCTTTTGCCATAAATCATTCCCCTCTTTTTGAGCTTTTAGCGTCTCAACACTCTCCCCCGGCGTTTTTAGTCATGGATTTTCATTTCGTACATGGTGTATTGGCGGGTCTGCTTCATTTCATGGCTGGCTATTTATCGTTATATCCGCTGCTTCCAAATTCACGATCTTCAATAGCTGCTTTAGCTTCTCATATATTTCCTCTTGGAAGAATTATACGCAGACAGTTCTTCAATATGACAAGTTAGAGAGGGGATGTGTTGGTTGAACCAGGAGGCTTAAATTGATGACAGCCGATATGTATAAGCGCGTATGTACATAGAAAAGAAGCATGAAACTATGAGCTCAACGGTCTAAAAATTCCGACGGAACTTCTGAGGAATATTGCCAGCGACAACTTGAATCTTCTCCAGCTTTTCGAGGGCAATAGCAGCATCCTCCTGTTCGTCATGCTTGCGGAAATGCTCAATATCCTCGGGGTGAGTCAGGTCCGCCTCCGTGGTATCATCGCCGTGATATTGCTCAAAGTGATGGATCTCATACTCATATTCAAGGTCGCCATGGTGTCCGGGACCGAAACCGAGATCGGGAAGCCGTTTACCCGCAGCGATCCCTGCGAGCCAGTCCTCCCGGTCAATAAACCCAGTGTTTCCAGCGTCGAAAAGCTCAAACACTGCGCGCACGGCATCTTGTTTGTTTTCCTCACTGACACCCGCATTGGATTCATCGTTGAGGCCGTATGTCTTGCGGATTTCCTCTGGCGTCCATGTTCCCGAGGAATCGTAGTCGTGAAGGATGAAGAATGAGGTTGGGTCAAAGGACGCAATGTGGTGTTCCTCTGGATATGACAACTTTAGCAACGTCGACTTGTCCATTGACGCATCAGCGCTGTGTCTTACCGATCATGTGTCTCGTGGCCCAATCATCTGAGGGAGCTTCGTCATTTGAATGCGAGCCATGGGCATTGGTGAGCGCGCTCAACGCAAGCAGCCCTGCGGCGAAACCAAACAGTTTAGTGACCATTGCAAATCGACAAAAGAGATTCGTTTAACAAAATTAAAAAAGCAGATTGATTTACTGTTGGATAGACAATGTCAGGAGAGATACGGGGTCTTAGCCCGTTTGCAATGTTTGCACGGATGACCCGAGCATTTGCGGAATTGCAACCCTCGAAGATTATTTTGCATTGCATGTTACCCCATCTTGTTCCACACCCCTACTTGCAACGGGGCTCCGGGAGGAGTCCAATTGGTCTTTACCGTCAGTTTGCAATATTACCTTTTGGATCGAATTGCGCAATAGCAATGCCCTGAGAATGCAGGGTTTGTGGTCCCGAGCTGTTTCGAAGCAGTCATCCTGCCGCTGTGTCGGGTGTTTGAGCACTACTGCCAACAGTGTTACTTCGCGGGCAGCAACCTCTGGTAAGAGACGACTTCGAATTGGTAACTCCGTTACCGCACTTTACGGCAGCATTTTTGCCGGTGCTGCTATTGCCGATGCGAGTGTAAAGGATCGCCGCCGGCATGACTGGGAAGAAAAGATCGCTGCGGTGAAGGCCGAAGTGAGCGAGTTAGTGGATGAGGAGGAGCGCATTCTGGCATCGTTACAATCACGAAGAGAAAACCGCGGACTCAATCGTCTAATACAAGCGAGAGGATTCGGTACTGTTCGCTTCCCTCCCGAAATTCAATACCCAACCAGCGTGAATAGAGTAAGGGCCTTCCACACGGAAAGAACACGGTTGAACGCGGCCGGGGCTCGGATGGTGGAAAATCAGCAAGCTGAGGAGGATGAACACACAATTGATGAGGAGGATGAGAGCGAGATCTTCCTTCCGCAGGAGACATTGCCTAGTTGGGTTTTGGAAGATGACCTTCGTCTTAAGGCCATTCAGAAGCTTGCTTTAAGGCAATTTGCTATCCGGATTTTGTTACGACCGGCCATCGCACACCGTTACTCGGGCGTTTCAATGAACTATGCTGCGGATTTCGAGACCCCCCAGGTAAACGTGTCGCAGCTCCTGGAGGAGTTGAATCATCTTCGCCATCGAATGATCACCTTGAAAACGAATCGACACGCCACATATAGCGATATCACCCAGGACTATGCTGCGAGTCAATTAGGCGAGATGCAAAGAGAGCGCGAGGCCCTTGATGCCGAACTCACCAACGACATCCAAATCTATACGAGCCAGCAGATGTCTCTACAGGAACTGCTTCTGCGGATATCGAACAACATCTTGAGCTCGAGGGACCCCGATCGACCAACAGCTTTCCGGCTCATGATCATGGCATTTGGCCAGACCCGCCAAAATGATCTGGTCGAGCTGCTTCTGCGGACATTATTGCCGAACCGGTTCTTCCTCAACCCGTCACTCGTGATCACGATCATCACCTTCTTCAGAAAGTCGAAAAATCTCAAAGATTTCGATTTGTTCTTGAAAATGCTCGGCGGGGAAGGCTACTCCGTCAACCTAGGGAGCAGGGGGGTTTATAAGCACCGTACCGTCAACGGTATAGATCTCATCGTTCCATCTTTAAACAGCAGCAATCCAGTCATCTACGCTGCCTTGATAGGGGCTGCATTACGTTTCGACCAGCCCGACCGAGCCGACGCCTGGCTTCAAGCTGCACGGGGTGGGGGCTTCTTTGATAGTTGGGAAACTTTGTTCACATATCTACGGTTTTACAGCCTTCGACGGGACTGGGATAAGGGTGTGAACGTTTTGAAACGAGCCGTGACATACCTCTTGTCATCAACGGACCACCGTCTGGATTCAGTCGAGCGATTGCTTGGGCGAATGGTTGGGCTCTGCGACTCCTGTGACCGACTAGATGCATCGGATGCATTGGTGAGAGCCGCCGTGCACAGTGGCTTTGACCCGAGGCTCTTATCACGACAGCCAGACTCGGGACCTTTCGTCCATGCTGATCCCAAGCGGTGGTCTAAAGCTGCTAAGCAAACACCAAGGGAGAACATCGACCGCCCCTTGTGGCAGAAGTGCTATGACTTTGGAAATACCTTTGGGGAATACCTGAGCCAAATTGAGGTGCCGGCGGAGGAAACCTTCGCTCGACGCAATGCCAAACTAGCCGATCAGCATGCCGATAATGCTCTTTTTACCGCCCTTGGACGTGGCCGACCGCCTGCCTCCGGCGACGGAAAGACACCTGCTGGCAACACGGTAAATGAGGACATTTCTACACTCAAGGGCGAGGTTGCCCAACTCCGCGAACTTATCTATGAGCTTCGCAAACACCATATCTCAGAACCCTCTACAAAAGATTCTTCCCGCACTCCGACCAGCGAGGAATCCCTCCCTCCATCCGCTGAAACCATCACACCTCTCAAAAACCCGCAATCCGAAACCCCTCCACTGAGTCACAATTTCACTAGAACTTCTACTAGGATCAGCCTCGCCAGATCTCAGACTTCATCTTCATCACCACGGAAACCAAGCAAGCGAAACAGGCGGCGAGAAACCAGCGCAGATCAATCACCAGTGGAAAGCACAGCTCCTATTGCTGACCCCGCATTATTTGCCAGCTGAGATGTCCATTCTCTTCGTCTTCTAAAGCACCGGACATTGATTGTCCGCGGAGGAGATTTTTTTTTGTATATTAAATGACTACATTTGTTTTCAATAGAGCTTACAGGAAGACCTTGGGCAAGCAGCCCTGAATGTATTAACCAGCCCAAGGCGTTGGTGGTGCATACAATTGATTTCTTGAAGAACATTCCATGATTTCGTTCCTGTAGACCAGGTATAAGCCTCTCGAGCGGACTGAACTTCAGATACTCTATCAGAATTTTTATACAGTCTCAAATTTGACGGGTCTATAAAGACCGGCCGCAAAGGATGATCCGGGCAGTAAGTATGGTATGGCACAGAAGAGAAAGCAAGAGTTCTATTCAAAATACAGACATCGTGATGGGAAAGAAGCAGTGCGACAAACAAGCGTATCATGCGTAAATTTTAGGCCGAACAGGAATAAATTCTCTATCGATGCTTCTCGGCGCGCATCTTCTCCTTGCGAGCGAGGCGATCAGCGGCCCGAGTAAGGGCAGAGCGGATGTCACCCTTGGGGAAGCTGCTGATATCATAGTATGTAGGGGCGATATCCTGGAAAAAGGGTTAGTAAAATATATAGTGATTATAAGAAAGGAGCGAGGAACATACCAAAAGCCATTCTGGCTTGACTGCAGTGACAGTACGGATATAGTTCTTGGTTGTGAGAACGAATTCATTATACAACACCCACTCGGCCTCGTGAGCCAAGACGGTGGACGGGTGCAGGAGCACATTCTGGTTGTCCTTGATGGTAAGGTATTGGCTCTTGCCGCCTGTGTCCTTCTTCGCGACTTGCATGAAGAAACCCGCGCAAAGAGCACGGCGGATGTTCTCGTAGTACTTCTTGTCCTCGAAGTCAGTGGACATCATCTCCAGATCCTGGCGTTCCATGATGCGGAGCAGTTGAGAGCGGACGTTATCAGCGGACTGGAGAGCCCGCTGGGAGAGGAAGTGGTCGTGGCACCACTGCTTCGGGTTTGCCTGAGCGTCACTGCTTCGGTATGCGTGGTAGACGTTCAGCATTGTCAAGTGGTCTCCATCGGGGTGTGCAAAGAGGTTCTTCATCTCGTCTGCACGCTTGCGCTGGGCAGCAGGACGAACGAAGACCTGCGGCACAGATAGAAGGGCGGTGATGGAAAGGATTTCATTAGAGCAGTAGAATTCAGGAGAGCTGATCAACATCACAGCAAGGGCAGGGTCAAGAGGGAACTCGGATGCCAGACGACCCAGCTGGGTAAGGTTTCCATCATCGTCCAGACAGGCGAGATAGTTCAGTTCTTCCAATGCTCTCATCAGAGTCTCTGGCGCAGGCGGGTCCATCAAATCGAAGTGGACGAGATCGTCAATACCAAGCTTCTTCAGCTCGAGCACTGTTGATGACAAGTTTGACCGAAGGATCTCAGGGTAGGTTGACTCAATCAGTTCCTTTTTGAATGCGCCTTCAGTATACAGACGGAAGCACTTTCCTGGACGTGTACGTCCGGCACGACCCGCTCGCTGCTGGGCGGAGGCCTTGGAGATCGGGGAAACGAGGAGTGACTCGACACGAATGCGGGGGTTGTAAATCTTTTGCTTGGAGAATCCGGGATCCACGACGTACACGATACCGTCGATGGTTAGGGATGTTTCGGCAATGTTGGTCGATACGATGACCTTGCGCCCGGGGCGGCCGCCTGGTCGGCGAGGAGGTGGTGCAGGGTCGAAGATGCGCTGTTGCATGTGAGGAGGAAGACTTCCGTACAAAGGGTAGACCTTGAGAGGACCAGCGTCGGCCTCGCGAACCATCTCATCTCCCTCGAGCGCGATTTTACGCGCAGCATCCTCAATCTCTTCCTCACCAGTCAAGAAAAGAAGAATATCTCCCTCACCTTCGGTAGCGTGGATTTGCAGCACAGTCCGGACTGCAGCCTCGACGTAATCTTGCTCGGGTTCGGGAGTGTAGAAGATCTCGACAGGGTGGGTACGACCGGGAACTGCCAGAAGGGGTGCGTCCATGAAGTAGCGCTGGAACTTTTGCGCATCCAGAGTAGCCGACATAATAATAATCTTCAAGTCAGGCCGACGGACCACAACTTCCTTCAGAAGACCCATCAGGATATCTGTCGCCATGGTTCTCTCGTGAGCCTCGTCAAGCATGATTGTGCTGTAACGCGACAAGTTGGGATCGTTCATAGCCTCGCGAAGAAGCATACCATCAGTCATGTACTTCATGATGGTCTTCGGGCCGGTCATATCTTCGAAACGGATACTGTAACCAACTTCCTCTCCAAGCTTGACATCCATCTCAGCCGCCACACGTTGGGCGACGGACATCGCAGCCACACGTCGAGGTTGCGTACAAGCGACCATTTTGCCCTGGGTTTGGGGGAGGTCATCGTAGAGGACGAATTGCGGGATCTGCGTAGTCTTTCCGGAACCAGTCTCACCAACGAAGACAAGGATCTGGGACTGCTGGTAGAGTTGCAGGAACTCATCTCTGAATAAAGTTTGGTCAGTACATCTTTCTTCCAGAAGGGCTATCGGGCAGCACTCACCGTTGCGTATGGACGGGCAGATCTCGACGGGTCTTCAGGATTGAGAAGTATTTGCTTGAAAAGGGTCGGCCACTGAAAGGGTTGATATCGCCGTCTTCGGCTTTTTTAGCCAGCGCTGCGGTTGTCTGGTGGCGCTTGAACTTGGCCAGGGCCGTGTTGTCGGAGCCATTGTTGTTCTCGTACATGTGAGCGAGGTAGGGGTTGTTCTTTGGGTCGCCAGCGTCCATCTTCTGGCGCTTCGCTCGCGCACCACCTTCGGAGTCAGATCGGTTATCAGACATGGTGGAGGTGAAAGGGGAGAGAGTTGTTGAAGGGTAAACTCGGCGGAGAGAAGAAGCTGAGATACCGAAGAAAAAAAATATGAGATAGGAAGGTCGGCCGGCGCCACAGCTGCCTATCAGGCTCACCGCCCATCTATTCTGCCACTCTCCACAAAGGGATTGATAATCTTCGAGCTTGTTGACGCCCTGTGTGTTTTCGTCTGGACTTCTCTGCGCCAGTTGGTCTGATGTGCGTGGCTTCTTCGAATAGAGCTGCCCAATACCAAGTCTGTTAGCTGCTCTGTTGCTCATCAGGAGCTTCTATCTACATCCCTAGTTCCAGGCCACCCACACCATTGCGCCAGACTACTTTGTCAATATGGAGAGCTATAATCCTTCAGAGGATCCAGGGCCAGCTTTTTGTGTTGGGCACCATGAGCACAACAGACTGATTACTGTGACCCCTCGGGTAATCCAAAACGTACATGAGAGTAATGTTGGTTCTTTCTCACCAGTAACACATTACCCTCGTAAATGCTAACTCGTTTTGATAGTACGACATGATGACTGTCCCAATCACGACATCCCATTTCCACTCGCGTGTTCTTGGCTTATTGTCCTCTTATTTGGCCAATCTTCAATCTCCTACTTCTGATGTTGTTGGGACCATGGCTACTTCCCAGAACACTCGGCCTCTGGTGGTTCCACCGCTCTCGAAGGCGGACTCGTATCTCACCCCCAATGATGCAACCAGTCAATTGGTTGGTGTAACCAGTAGCTGGATTGATCTATGCTCACCCGACCCATTGATTGCGGACATGTCCCGGCAAGTTCTGATGTTGGAAGTTGCGTATGCTGCGTTTTGCGGAATTGGGTATCTTCTGATACCTGGCCCCAAGTTGCATCACGGTGCCTTGCATTCTGAGGGTGTCATCTACTATGCGCGCGCGATTCAAGATGCGCTAGACCTCGGTCCCTACATCCAATTTTATATTTGGCAGCAGATGGTTGACAACCCAGAGGTCGAAGTCGATACGATGGGTGACTTGGCTCCGCTTGCTCGGGCAGAATACCTGGTGCCAGATAACGGGGATACACCCAAGGTTGATCCGTTTGGAAGCTGGGATGCTTGGGATTCAATTAGAAAGACTTGCAAATACCACACAAGACTGACCGTTGGTATGAGTTAACCCCTACTTTCAATGACCCCATCTCCATCGTCAAGGTCCTGAACTGAAACTAATTTGAACCACAGCCCTTGCTTTGCCGAAGCAACTGCCGTCTCTGTTTGTGCAATCCCGATGGCATTCGGAACCAGTGCGTTTACTGACCATTGATGGGTCGACGTTCCTCAAGAACCAGAAAGGATACCCAGTCTTGTCCAAGTCACACCAAGGTTTGATTGCAAAGATGATGCGTCTTCGAACTGCGCCGTGGATTATCCTTTGTGGTGTTGGTCCTATTCCGGGACTTGAGAATGTCGAAGACCCTGACAACCAGGCTTCGCTATCTGGGTCTGACTATCCGAGTCTGTCGCAGGCTGGGAAGAAGCACTACGACCCCACTCCACACCTCTCGTATATTCGCAACCTACAGCAGCGCCAGCCCCCTCGCACAGCGATTGAGAGGTTCGGTGTTGGATACCAGGACTATTTGCAGGCACCTCTACAGCCACTAACTGTCAATTTGGAGAGTATCACTTATGAAGTATTTGAAAAGGACCCTATCAAGTATGAGTGGTATGAGAAGGCAATCTGCAAGGCATTGAGAGATTGGGCCGACCAGAAGAAGGCCACATCCCATCCGGACGGAAAAGTGATTGTCGCAGTTGTGGGAGCTGGTCGCGGCCCGTTAGTCACTCGCGCCCTGAAGGCTAGTGCAGATGCTGGAGTGGAGATTGACCTCTGGGCCGTGGAGAAGAACCAGAACGCATTTGTGTTGCTACAGCGGCACAACGACACGATCTGGGGTGGCAAGGTCACCCTAGTCCAGTCAGACATGCGAAGCTGGAAAGGACCTCTGGTCCGACAGCAGCCGACTACAGCTGCGACGGGCCCCGTTGGAGAATCCCTTGGAATTGAGAGCTCGTTACTTGTGTCATCGAAGAAGGGCCAGCATGATCCAGGTCGGCCATCTGAAACTTCAGAACTTCAGGGTTCGGCTATGTGCCACACCCATGTTGATATCCTTGTCTCGGAGCTGTTGGGCTCCTTTGCGGACAACGAGCTTTCTCCTGAATGTCTGGATGGCGTGAACGACGTGATCAACCCCGTCCACGGCATTTCCATTCCAGCCTCATATTCGGCACATTTCACTCCGGTTTCCGCTCCCAAATTGCACGCCGATATTGTGCACCAGACCGTGTCCAACCCGGCCGCCCCAGAGACCCCGTACGTCGTGATGCTTCACGCGATTGACTTCCTCTCCACCACGGATGCGGCTGTTAGTGGTGAAAACTCCGCTAACAATGGAAACCGGGCATCCACCCCGTCGGCGTCGTTCTCCACTACTGAATTCCCTAGTCCCTTTGTGCAGACCGCCTGGTCTTTCTCTCACCCGAACCGACACATTCCTCCTCAGTCCCCCATGCAGTCGACTATCTCGAATGCCCACAATGTACGCCAAACACGTCTAGCCTTCCCGGCCCAAAACCGAGGTGTCTGCCACGGCCTGGCCGGCTACTTTGAAACGGTGCTCTACGGTGATGTAGAGTTGTCTACCAACCCAGTAACCATGGATGCCAAGAGCGCAAATATGATCAGCTGGTTCCCCATCTACTTCCCCTTGAAGGTTAGTTTTCGGATATATCCAACTGAATTGCTCCATTCTTTCCCTTTCTGTAACACTGACATTTCTTTCCTTTGCCTGCAGACCCCTCTTAGTGTTCCCGAAAATGGCGAGATTGTCGCCACGATGTACCGTCAAACCGATGACCGCAAGGTCTGGTATGAATGGATGGTTGAGGTTTATGCTCTCGAACCTACTGCGGCATCCGTCAAAGCCATTCCTGTTAGCTATGCGCGGGCTGGGTCTCCTAGCGCGGAGAGCCTGAAGACCAAGGAAAATACCGCAAAGAAGGTCCACCGTACTGGCTATCGTCGCGTGCGTGTGGGGATGAGCGACTTGCACTCTAGCATCAAGGATGGCTGTTTAATGTGAAATTCATAAGCCAGATTTGAATAAAAGCTGTTTGACTGTTTGAGCCCTGCTCCGGTGTTGTTAGCTATAGCAAAATACTGAGTGTATTACGATTGCTAGCCAGACAGTTTTCAGTAATATCAAGACCAACCTTGGACAAGGCAGGTGAATTCTGCCGGTTAGGACCGCCAAATGTGATCACGCGCGCAACGCCAAGAGAGTCTAACCCCATTCGGTCCAGTTGCAGCCCTACACAGCCCTGGTTCGTGCCAAGGTAACCCTACAGACGTAGGGTTGGAGGTTGGCTGGCAAGAACCGGGTATAACAAAATCATTTCGCCAAGTTCGGGCCGAGCAAGTCAAGCTTCCGGCGATCCGTAGGTTTTCATGTGATATAAAGCATCTGGTGATTGCAACGTATGTTACTATAATATTATTGTACCGAGTACTCCGTACTCGGAGTGCACGCGACCTCGGGCTCTACGTCTTATTCCGCGGGTTGACCGGAATGAGATAATCCCCCGGCTCCACCGATGCCCTCCCCAGTTTATAGCCAAGAACTGATTGGAGCACTTCTTCATGGATCTCGATATTCTGGTACCACAACCCCGGATGTGATCTATACTCCGTTGATCATGGTATGAATTCGGAATATTCCCCGTGAACTCAGCTGGGCCGAATCTCCTCATCACAGGCATCGGATTTTATTGCATGCCGTGGTTCCTTGGTTCCTCCGACTGGAAGATGGCTTGCGCAATTGCGAAACCCTTTCAGGAACCCACACTCCGTATGGGTCTGCCAGGTACAGCCGAAAGTATAAAGCCGCGGGTTCCCACGACCTGTGGTGCCTCCAGTCTCAATCAATTGACCCGAAGCCATTATGCGTTTCTCTTTCTTTACGGCCCTATCCGCAGTGGCTTCGTTGGGTCATGCCCTCCCCGGGAAAGTGCAGACTCGAGGTACTATCCCACACACTTTGTTCGGTATACGTTGACCACATTGCTCACACCTGGGTAGATGTTTCGACCAGCGAACTAAACCAGTTCGGCTTCTGGGTTCAGTACGCCGCCGCGACATACTATATCGAGAACTATGACGCTCAAGTGGGCGACAAGATCAGTTGTTCGAAAGGCAACTGCCCCGAAGTCGAGCAAACGGGTGCGACTGTATTCTATGACTTTTCCAAGTAAGCGACATCACAACCCCCAATAACTACTGGAGATGAGATACTTACACATGCACAGGACCACCATCACAGACACCGCCGGCTTCATTGCAGTAGACCACACCAACGCGGCAGTTGTTCTGGCCTTCCGCGGGTCCTACTCAGTGCGCAACTGGGTCAGCGATGCCACATTCATACACACAAACCCTGATCTCTGTGACGGATGCCTCGCCGAGCTCGGCTTCTGGAGCTCATGGGAGCTAGTCCGCGACGACATCATCAAGGAACTGAAAGATGCCGTCACTCAGAACCCCGACTACGAGCTAGTCGTAGTAGGCCACAGCCTTGGCGCCGCCGTCGCAACCCTTGCTGCCGCTGATCTCCGGGGAAAAGGCTACCCGTCGGCTAAGCTGTACGCGTATGCCTCGCCTCGCGTGGCCAATGCGGCTTTGGCCAAGTATATTACGGCGCAGGGAAACAACTACCGTTTCACTCATACCAATGACCCGGTCCCTAAGTTGCCGTTGTTGTCCATGGGCTATGTTCATGTCAGTCCTGAGTATTGGATCACATCGCCTAACAATGCCACTGTCAGTACTTCTGATATTAAGGTTATTCAGGGAGATGTCTCCTTTGACGGAAACACTGGAACTGGTTTGCCGTTGCTGACGGACTTTGAGGCGCATGTCTGGTACTTTGTGCACGTCGATGCCGGCAAGGGCCCTGGGCTGCCGTTCAAGAGGGGTTCAATTTGATCAAGTCCCCTCGGACTTTGTTCGATAGATTCGGTTGACGTTGATGTGTATAAATAATAATAATGAGCTAGACAATTTCCGGTTTATCCAGAGCAACTGGGTACAACGAGACTGAAGTTGTGGAACTGTATAGTGCGAGGCAAGGGCTAAAAAATAAAAGTACAAAAGTACCAAATTTGATCCTTTAACCCCAACCAAGCATTAATAAGCTTGAGTGATAAGCAATTCGGTCATTCCCGGCCCTCAGGAGACATCGAGTCGGAGATCCGTCGGGTTTAGACCCAAATGACCAAAATGGGCGATCTTAGTAGTTTCTGGCCTTCCCGTTCGATACTAGCAATACAAAGTGGATATTCCAGCCGAGCGGGGTTATCTGGACTTAATGGTATAAGATATGACTCGAACTTCAGGTTTAACTAGGAAACCAATTCGAAATGGTGCTGTATACCAAGCTTTTCTTGGCCGTGCTGGCGAACTATGCCACGGCACAATTTGTGCCCGCGCCCACTGATTTGCTCACCAAAAAAGGACATGCCGGAATCGATGTGCGATATAAGGAAGTGCCTCCTGGGATTTGTGAACAAGATCCCAATGTGAAGAGTTATTCCGGTTACGCTGATGTTGGTGAGGACGAGCATATTTTCTGGTAAGCATCCCCGATAGAGATGAGCCCTAGGCAGCGACTGACCAGTACAGGTGGTTCTTTGAGGCTAGAAATGGAGACCCTAAAGATGTATGTCCCGATAGAATTAAAAATTCACAGTACTAACGATCAATAAGGCACCACTTACGGTCTGGATCAACGGAGGGCCGGGATCATCGTCGATGATCGGGTTATTCCAGGAATTAGGGCCCTGCGGAGTTGACCAGGACGGAAATGTATACAACAACCCTTATTCTTGGAGCAATGTGAGCAACATGGTAAGTCTGGATTCTTTTATTAGCCGAGACTCGAGCTCAACTGTCACCAGCTCTTCGTTGACCAACCTGCCACTGTTGGATTATCATATACAACACCTATTCCAGCCTATGAGGATAACGACGGCAATATTGTCCAGCTGCCCAGCGAGCAGTGCCCCGATTACGCCCGGGACCTTGGGACATGCGGCACATACTCCAAACCAGACATTGCCCTCGTTCCAAATACAACCGCAAATGCGGCCCCGAATATGTGGAAGACACTACAAGGGTTTATGGGGGCTTTCCCACAGTACTCGAGAAATGGCTTCAACTTCGCGACTGAGAGTTACGGGGGACATTATGGCCCAGTATTCAACGGTAAAGATCCCGAGCGTCCTTGAACGCTCCTGAGACTAACTTCGGAGCAGAGTACTTCGTCAAACAGAACGCAAAAAAGCCCCACAACTCGATTCGGATCGATCTCGAGAACGTCCTTATTGGAAATGGCTGGTTCGACCCGCTGATTCAATATCAAGCGTACTACAACTTCTCCATATTCCCTGGAAACACATACGACTTCAACCCATATAACGAATCCGTCCAGGCCGAATGGTACAACAACCTTTACGGAGAAGGGAACTGCGTGGATCGGACTCGGGAATGTTACGCGACCGGTCGAAACGATATTTGCTCTGCTGCAGATGACTTCTGCGCCTCGAAGGTTGAGTCACTATTTGACATCTACTCTGAACGTGACGAGTACGATATGCGAGAGTTAACGCCCGACCCGTTCCCGTACGCATTCTACGTCGATTATCTCAACAGCCCTAAAGTCCAAGCCGCTATTGGAGCATACCAGAACTTCTCAGAGTCTTCCGGGACTGTGAGCAATGCCTTTGGAAACACAGGTGACGACGACCGCGAGTCAGGGACGATAGAGAGTGTGAGGAAGTTGCTGGAAGCTGGGGTACAGGTATTGCTGTATTTCGGGGATGCGTGAGACCTCCTATACCATGAGATGACTACTGGGCCGTGCTAATTTGAGTTCCAGCGACTATAACTGCAATTGGCTCGGTGGACAAGTTGTTGCTGAGGAGATCAATGCCCCAGGGTACGAACATGCAGGGTTCGTGAATATCACCACTTCGGATGGCGTTGTTCATGGACAGGTTCGTCAAAGTGACTTGTTTAGCTTTGTCCGAATTTATGAGTCCGGGCATGAAGTACCTTTCTACCAGCCGTTGGCTTCGTTGGAGATGTTCGAGAGGGTGCTTTTGAGAAAGGATATTGCGACGGGCAAGGAACATTTAAAGACGCTCGGCGGTTATCGAACCCGTGGAACCCCTACAAGCGACTACCGCGAGGGCAATGGTACGGTGGTTCTGAAAGTGCTTGATAGCAATGCGACCTATAACACCACTCTCAACGGGCCGAACCCATCTGACTTGGCTTCGGCCAGATTACGCAGACGTGGTAATTGAGAAGGGACTGAGAAGTAGATCATGTACAACTAGTTTACAATGCGAAGGGAGCTATTCTTACTTCTAGTGTTCTTGTGATGCAACTGTTTGTGAGATTCCTTTCATTTAGAGGATTCAAATTTGAAGAACAAATGGTATTGTCAACGCTATCGATTCCACATTTGAGCACATTGACGCCGTAGTACGCAGACCCCCCCCCCCCCCCCCCCCCCCCCCCCCGATCCAGCTCCTCCCTCTCTTTCGTTTCATTCTCGCTCTCCGTGGGGGACAACTTCAGTCTAGGGCGGCCTTGTAGCACGAGTGGTCTCTGCTTAGTTCGCATCTATGGTAAACAAAAGAACCTCCTCTTCTTCCTGATTGTACATAGAACCGAACTCGGGCTCAGGGGCAGCCATGGCAGAAGTCTTGTGGTGTTTTGCAGGCGAGTCAGCGTCCTTGGTCGCGCGACCCTTGGCAGAACCACGTGCCTTGGGTGCAGCGTTGCTATCCTCAGGCTTGGATTCGGTAGCCTGAGTAGCAGACTCCTCTTTTTCCATAAGCGCGAAAAGGATCTTCTTGGCACGCCAGTAGTTGGCCCGGGCAGAAGTCTTCTTCACACCGGCGAGAGCGCCAAGCTTCTCGGAGTCGATCTATGAGATTAATATTATTAGACGGAACTAGGGATCTATAAAAAGGGTATGGGTACTGACTTTGCCATTGTGGCACAGGGTACCGAGGATCAGTAGTCTCGCATCGTCCATGGTCAGCTCAGCGAGCTTCTCATCAAGCTTGATTTGGGTAGTCATTTCGTTGGCTTTTAGATAATGAGCAGTCAGTCAAATAGATCTCAGAATGATGACCGATAACATACTAATGTAGACGAAGTGATAAAGATGATTTGGAGGATAAGTGAGAGATGTAGATGGATAGCAGAGATGAGAGACGAACAAGAAACTGAGAGAAAAATCATCGAGGGCGAAGGTCGCGCGAACAAACATCGATTTTTGAAACCATCAAACCCAATTCTCGGCGCCGCAGTCGCGACGATGACAACTGCAAGTTGTTTAACTACAGTTGATCCGACAGCGCTTTCCGGAAGTGATACTACCTAATATAGATATGATATTGTACTTTGTCCACACAGTATATCTCGTATATAATCTCGGAACTCTTGAAGCTACACGCTAATAGGGTTATGGAGGAGGAAGAATCTCTTGGTATACAAAGTAGCAAAGCAGGGCCTTTATAAAGGCGTGACAAACGAACAAAGCGCTCAGTCTGCCACCATAATAAGGCATCCATGTGGGATGGGATGATTTCAACAGGAACTACATATGCTATTTCTACAATGGAATTAGTTTTAACCAGATTGACCAACTCATGGAGTTGGATGGTGGTAGATGGTGATATATTATATGGCTGTGCCCTCTACTGTACTGATGTGCCCCTGCAAGCGTGAGCCATATCCCTTGCATAATGACAGAGTTTCTGTCAAATATGGCCTATATTATCAATTTATTACTGAGTAGAAGATGTCGTAGTTTGACACACAAGATTAATATAAACAAAATATAAATCCACGGGACCCTGATTCAGGGAGGTGGAAGGTATGCAATGTATGTAAGATTGTGCTTCCTATTCAGGGTGTTAAGAGCCAAGAAAAACAACAGTTCCAGACAAATTGCACACGCGACAGGGGGGAATAATGGAAGACTCTACAAATTAAAGGATTCCGGAATTTAGAAGAAAAGAAGAAATTAATCCTAACCAATTTACTAGACAACCTGCGGTTCGCAACCAAGTGGAGAGTTGATTCAGATTTACCACGAATAACGTGGCCTCATGGCAATCAAACTTTGAACATCCCTGCTAAGCCCTGCCGATGCAATATATCCTGTGCCCTTTCAGAGATTTCTATGTGATTAACTGCATTAACTGCATTAACTGCATATGGACACGACTCAGGACCAATCATCTACAAGGCCTCGCATCCCGTGGAAATAGCCGTGCACTGTGTATTACACACAACATGCGATTACTGCCCAGGTGCCCAGCACATGGGTTTGAGCTCATTTATTCTCTTCGATTCGTATCGCCATGCTTCCAGAGTTGAAAAACACCTGGACTCCTGCGGTCAATGTCTTGACATGGTTTATGCTGGTGACGGCCATATTGAGCGTCTTGACTCGCCTGGGGACAAAATACTTCATTTTTCGCAAATGGACATTTGACGATGGCCTTATCACTACGTCAATCGTGTTCTGCATTGCGCAGTCCATTGCTGTCTCGAAAGCCGCGGAGAATGGACTTGGACAGCACCGTGACATGCTGTCCGATGTCAAAATTGACCACATCATGAAGGTATGCGACAGACATGCCTTTTCTGGAACTATTGCTAATGCGACAAATGGCCCAAAGGCTGAATACGCCGCAACCATTCTATTCATCGCCAGCATTTGCTTCTCTAAACTGTCGCTTTTGGTCTTCATTCGCAACTTGACTCCCGCATCCTTGGATCGCCGATTTGCGCTTGTGCTGGGAATATCGATCGCAGTGTGGACTATTGCTAGCATTTTTACGGCTGCATTCCAATGCCATGTGCCGCAGACATGGAATTATCTACATGGGACCTGTTTCGACCGAGTGAGTAGTCGGTCCATCCCTAGCGACAGAAACCGCTGACCGTGTATCAGGGTGCGTGGTGGAATTATCTCGGCGTCACGAATATCTTGTCGGAGGGTGGGATAATCGGCCAAGCGCTGCTGGTGATCGTTCGTATCCAGACCGATTTCAGCAGAAAGGCTAGTCTGTTCAGTGTGTTCTTGGTCCGAGTCATGTACGTGTCAAGACCAGACTCCGTATTGAGAAAATCCGCTAACGAAGAGGATACTGGTAGCGTCATTATCGCGATTATTTTCCAACTCGCTTACGCTAATCAAACTTCCTCGGGTGATTTCACCTTTGATGCCTGGTCCGTCGCAATCGCCACTCAAGTGGCTCAAGCCATGAGTATCGTCACAGCCTGTTCCCCCCAGTTCAAACCTTTCTTGGATAGTCTCCAGTCAACAGGAATGGGATTGGGCATGACGAGTTCCAACAACAATGGCAGCAAACACAGGACATATGGCATGAGCACATTCAAGACATCCCGTCGCACTGCGGATACTCGAAGTGAGACTCACGAGTTAGTCTCAGTGCCCCACGAAGGGACTCATCGGGCTATGGTAACATCGGCTCCGGACGAGGACGCTGAAAGTCAGTCTAGCCAATCTAATATAATTGTGGAGACGACCTGGACGGTGACTGGAGGGACAAATTGAAGGGGAAAAACATGTGAAAAGTGAAAAGTCGATCCTTCGATCCACCTGTTCCAGAATATCGCGCCTTTCCCGTTCTGGGCCATTGGGTAAGTCTATAGGCCACGGAGTCTATCCCGAAAACCCACTATCCACTATCCACTACAACATCGAACATGCAACTCACATAATTCACATAATTCTCCGATATACAATTAATTGAATAGATTAATTTTTCCACTCTACGGAGTATTACCCGGAAATTTGCCAATTTAGTGATCGGCTTCCCGGAGTGAGTAGCGTTCCCGGTGTACGGAAGTAGGCCACCTTGTTCTTGTTATTGCTGGCCGTCTTGAAGAAATAATTTCCTGGCAATATCGATTAAGCAAGCCACATTATTCATGCCAATGCTCAAGTTTATTAGTCCTCATGCAACCCCTGCAATTGCTGCATTAGCGTCTAATGTTCCCCAACCACATGTAACCATGTGCCGAATTGGTTGCGCTAGTTTTGATTTTTTCTGACCCCTTGAACTTCGATGGTAGCAGGCAACTCCCCTCTTTCTGATCTGTCCGTTTTTGCTTTTTCCTTGTCCGCAATCACATATCCATTATGCGGTCTGACTATTCGAAGAAAATGCCCTCGTCGGGAGGAGAGGAGATTGGCGAATTATCAAGGAAGGAGCTTGATGATGCTAATCTCGCGCGCATGGGAAAACGTCCCGTCTTGAAGGTAGATCCTCTTTGAGAATTCGTATCAGATATGGACTAAATAAGGACAGCGCAACTTCGGCTTGATGTCAATGCTGGGTTTCAGTTGTACAATTCTGATTACCTGGGAGGGAATTGTTGTGTAAGTGTCATTGGTAATGGGTAACAACCCCGAGGGAACGATGGCTGATGACTGTGGCATAGGTTGTTCTTGCAAGCATACCAAAAGTAAGAGACGCGGACGGGTTATTCACCCCGCAGTGCTAACAGACGTTACACAGTGGAGGTCCAGCTGGAGCTGTATATGGTTTCCTCTTCGTTTGGGCGGGTGTCGCGGCTACCTTTGTGGTTCTAGCGGAGTTGGCATCGATGTATGAAATGATCTGTCTACTTTATCTATCTACCGAGACTAACCAGTCAATAGGGCACCAACATCTGGAGGGCAGTATCATTGGACATCCATGCTAGCCCCGCGATCGTGCATGAAACTCATGAGTTACCTGACAGGTGAGCAGAGGATATCGGATATCTAGAGTTATGCGAAGGTAAAGCTAACATATTTCACAGGCTGGCTTACTGTCATTGGGTGGCAAGCCACATATGCAACCTCATGCTATTTGGTCGGCACCTTGATTCAAGGCTTGATCGTGCTCACGAACAGTACATACGAGCCCAAGAACTGGCATGGAACTCTTCTATTCTGGGCAATCGTGCTATTTTGTGTCGCCATCAACAGTGTCGGAGGAAAGCTCCTGCCTCGATTTGAGGGCATGATCTTGATCCTTCACATCCTTGGCTTCTTCGCGATTCTCATCCCCTTGACTTACATGGCCGATCACGGAAGTTCCAAGGAGGTCTTTACGCAGTTCCTCAATTTGGGAGAATTCCCGTCTCAGGGACTGTCGTTCTTCGTCGGAATCGTCGGCTGTATCTATGCGTTTGCCGGCGGTGATGCCGCGGTTCATGTGCGTATATCCATCTCCTTCAAACTGCGCCAACATCGACACCGGGATTAATTCAAACTTTCAATCTCTAGATGTCTGAAGAAATCACGAATGCTGCCGTCGCAGTCCCCACCTCGATCATGCTGAGTGTCTTGATCAATGGATCCTTGGGTTTCGGCATGTTGATCGCCATGCTGTTTTGCAGCGGTGATCTCGGATCGGCCCTGGAATCACCCACTGGGTACCCGTTCATGGCCATTTTCAAGCAGGCCACAGGATCCACAGCCGGAACAGCGGTGATGGGCTCGATCGTCACCACCATGGGGGCAACCACATCAGTTGGCATGTTGGCGTCCACTTCGCGGCAATTCTGGTCCTTCTCGAGAGACCGCGGCATTCCTGGTTGGCGATTATGGAGCCAGGTAAGTTATTCTTCCGACACCCTAAGCACTGTCAGGATTGTCAAATTAACGGTAAAAAACACAGGTCACCGAGCACTCTGCCGTCCCGCTATACTCCGTTCTGGCGACATCCGTAATTTCCTGCCTCCTCGCACTCATAAATATCGGCTCCGCCGTCGCCTTCAACGATCTCTGCTCCATGGCCATCTCCGGTCTTTACCTGTCATACATGGTGGTTGGCGGACTTCTCCTCTGGCGCCGTTGCACGGGCGGGATCAGCTCTGTTCGCAGCAGTGATTCCGCTATCATCAACACCGCTGGTGCGAAGCTCGTATGGGGCCCGTTCCATCTGCCCGGCATCTGGGGTATTCTTATCAACACATGGGCTTTGGTTTACATGACAATTGCTGTCTTCTTTAGCTTCTGGCCACCGGCTTGGGTGGTGACTGTCCAGACTATGAACTTTAGTGTCGTTGGGACTATGGGAACTATCATCCTCAGTCTTTTCTACTACTATGTCCGTGCGAGAAAGGTCTATAGCGGGCCTATCATGGAGCACACCCTTTGAAACAGTACCGACGGGTTTGGTTGTGCTTCATGGGTTGGAGCTTGCTGATGTATATAATTTCTGTATAGTCTGGGATATATTTTTTGTTGCGAGGCATTATGGATTAATCAAGAGAGAAAAGCTTGTTTGTTGAATACATTCACCGAAGTACACATTCATCTTTATGCCAGACCCCTAATTCATAACAAAGTCTTTACCCCTGTGCGATGTGGATCGGAGATCTGAATCTTGTGCACGGGTAACTGACTCTTAGTCCTAAGAGTTAACACGTAAGGCTGAATGGATAAAATGTCAAAGCGCACTGCTGAAACATCGCCTATCATAGGAGCCACGAGGGTCGACATCTGCCTTTCGCACGTGCGGATAGAAACAGTTGAATTGAAGTATGAAACCTAAACTTAGCCTCCCGCATCTGGACCGAGGTTGGATTTGTTGCACTTTTTCGGGTGACCCGCCGTTCATACATCAGGAACCTGCTAACAAAACAGATAGACATCGGGAAGAATACCAACATTACTGCCCACGACATTATTGCGCTAAGTTCTTTATATTCTTTGATATAGTATGGAAGCAATCTTTGACTTGTTGTCGGTTGGAAGTATACATTTTGAAGACATTCAGAGCCTAGATAGTACTACGACCAACACATAGTATACTTCGCGAAGCTAATATACCTATAAATTAAAAAGAACTAGCGGTGAGATTCCATTGATGTCTTTCCGTGAGACATGTACAGAACGTACGGAGCAGCACAGGGTCATTGGCCATCTTTTCGAAGACCAAGAAAAGGCAAATATACCTAGAATTACCATTTTCACTAGAAGTATGCGCCAAGAGGCAAATCCTTGGTAGGTAGGCGCTGTTGGGTTGCACAAGAAGGCGCTTCGCCCTGTTGCCTTTTCGAGGCACCAAAACCAACACCAAGGGCTACATGCAAGGGATATCACAACCGGCGTAGGAAGGATTCGAGGCAATAATATCCAATCTGTTGTGAAATAGCGTCGTCGCAGTGCAATATTCTAGGCCGTGTGTACATCTAATGGATATATCCAAACTGCAAAGGGCACGCCTAGCAGATCATTCAACGGGCTCGTAAAGGGGCCCTTTCCCGGGCATAACAAGTGGAGCACATTTTTGAGCAAATTACATTGATGTACACATTATGAAGGTGCGCGTTGGAAGGACTGTGGGAATTGTTGTCTGCATTTCCGTGGGTATCGTAAGTACATAATTAAACAACATTGAAGGCATTCGGATAGCTGCCACAGACAGACTAGGACCCCTGGTCGCAATTCGTGAACAACATGAGGGTAGCGCGTCTTGTTGCGCAGATAGAGTCTTGAAATAAAGAAGCGCAAATGATAAAATCAAACTTGTCTCAGAATGAACATGTCATGGTATCATTAGCAAACGAATGGAATAACGCCCCCAAGAGATCATGACCCTTCAAAGAGTAGGGGATTCGCAATAGAGCAAGCGAAAAGACGCGGAAGGAGAGACACAACGCTAAAGCAAATCAAAAGCCCAAACTAGTCGTATCAACCGCTGGTATGAGTAATTCTCAGCGGTTGTCGGATGGGTGGTTCATCTGCACTGGATGATCCTCGTATTGGAAATGGTGAGTTGGAGGCCATGAATAGAGCGGTAGTTGGTCCTAAAAAATCATTAGCACTTCTCCTTTTTCCGGTAATGGTTTCCGTGGTTCCACTCACTGGGCTCTCGATCTTTGTAAACGTAGGATCGGTCAACGTAGGATCGATATCAATATCCGAACCCCAAATCGCGGGGTTCATCTGCTGATGGGGTGATGAAAATGCCTCAGGCTTCAGGATGCTCCGGAGGTATTGATCGATGGCAGTCACCATCTCCACGGGCATGCCTGAGGCGGGATATTGGGGGTTCGAGAAAGAGTCGCTCGCGACTGGTGAGCTGCACATATCGTTCGTATAGGAATAGGGCGATGAGTGGTCATCAACAGATGCAGAAGACTGGCTCTGGCCCCTGGCATACTGGGGGCATGGGATTGTGGAATCCATACTTCCCCATACCCCAGAATAATTATCGACAGTATCCGCTTGAAATGAAATAGGAGCTGAATTTGCTGGTTGCGGCTGCATCTGTTGTTGTAGGCCTGGCCGCCGAGGTGATGTGTCGCTTCGTGCGTATGATACGTTTTCCTTTGCTGCTGATGCCGCACTTTATTCAGGTCAGTCCATAGGTTCAGTATTCTCTAACTGTTAGGGTGTCACTCACTGTCGACCTAAATGCTGAGCCAAGTAGTCCGGGCGATGGAATGCCTTTTTGCACCCTTCGGATGTGCAAGGGTATTTCTTTTTAGGCTCGTGGCTGAGCTCATGTCGTCTGCGGTGTTCGGCTCTGGTAAATACCTGTATGGCGGTGATCAGCGAGATAATTCATCTGCGATATTCTTAGGGTGCTCACCTTCGGACATCCAGGGCGCTGGCACGCATGGACTCTCTTGCCCTTCATAGCTTTGCTGACCCGTTGAGAGTTTGTTTGGGAAGGCGAAGAAACATTGACAGGTGGACCGGGGTACATCTTCGTTTGGCTTGCGTTATTGTGGTTGGCCAGTGTTGACGGCGCGGGAGTGGTACATCCAAGGTCGAGTGTTGGCGTAATGGAGTCGGTAAATGGGGTGTTGAAGGTGGACATATTGTAGGTGTAAAGGCAGAATACTCCCAAGTGGCTGATGCGGCTCAATATGCCATTCGGGACGAAGTTGCGCACGTTTAGATGTTGTGGAAGTTGTATGAACTCAAGTGGGGGAGGTGATACGAAGAGATATCAGATGAGAAATAAAGAGAAAGGGAAAAGAGGTTTAATAAATCTTTTATTGTCGACAGCTCTATGGAGGGTGGGTATCTCGGACGGTCTCGGTCGTATCTCTAAACCCTCCCAAATGTACTGGTCGCCGATCAAGTACCTAATTAGTAAAATAATCGAGAACCAAGCTAATACTGAATGGTCAGCCAAAAAACGCCTGAAACGGCCCAAAGAACGCCTAGTGGCTATAATTTCCACCTGCAGGGATGTTTTGGGCCAAAAGCGAATCGAGCGACGTTCGGTGAATTTTCGACAATGACGGGGGATCACCTCGTCGATCAGAGAGCCTCAGCCTCCTGGATCGGTCACCCACGTAGCTCAACTACCTTCATCCTATTGGGCTGTTATCGTCCCCACTTGGGCGTTTATGGGTTAATGCAGCCATCTGGAAGTCCTTTGCTGCATGTTCCAATATCGAGCTGTCTCCAGATTTTTCCCTAAGAGTGGGGTCTTTACCCATTAGGAAATCCAAACGATACCTAGGTAGAATCCTGTTCTAAACTACAGGGATCGAAAGAAGGGTTTGGTTTCGACAGGGCCGTAGCCCTGATGATAGATTTGATGCCGATCAAGTATGGACTCATCACCAAGGCGCGTTTGTTGCACCTGCGTTTCCCTCATCTGGTATGAGGATGTTCATCACTGTCAGTTTAAGAATGTCAGGCTGTGTGAAGATGTATTTTTGGCAGATTGCACGTGGATCATTGCGGTGTTGAGCAAGTGGCATGATATGTTGCAGCAACCCGGCAGGCTGAGTCGAAATTCAGAACAACCAACGCCAAGAGATATCTGTGATTGGCTCAAGTACACCGGGAATTCCTTTTTTTAAAGAAAGAGAAGAAAAAAAAGAGGAAAGGGTGCGGGTTCACAGATTCCGAGGTCGATCTGCACCCGGATGGTTGATCTCCTCCCGTCGACTTTTCGCTAAAGAGGCTCAACACGCCCGGGCGAGGACTCACTGGCCTTGGCGTCGAACGTGCATATACGCGAGCCCACCCTGACCAATGGGTCGTCCGCTCTGGATCCACGGATCCCTCCAGTCCGGGCTTGGGTGGGCACACGGGTAACTGACAATCCACTCGGTGTATACTCCGTACACTTCCACACTTCTACTTCTCCTTTCTACACGAGATTTATATAGCAAGACGAGTTTGTCTTCTCATGTCACTTTATTTTCCCCTGCAGTCTAATGGAAACGCCCTAGCATCCGGACTTCTCTCAGTCATACAATGAAACTTGGAGTGTTACTTCGGGACGCTGGGGTCTCAGTACGTGGGGGCCAATACCATACAGATGAGTATCCATTCCCAAGCAACATCAGAAATATAATTTGTAGGGCATAGTGTAATTATCACCATTCCCGTTTCCCCTATGTAATGTTCGGCAGTCGGCAAAATCATTTACTGGAAATATCTCGAGTCTTGTGGTCGGGCTGGCCTTGCCATTTAAAGCAAGTCTCTCTCCACTTCCCCATCTAAACAAATGCTTCAAGCAGTGGTCAGTGCACATCGTATTTTCATTTTGGCCGTTCGCCCTGTTTAAATACATTTCCGACATATTCATTCGGGAAGTGGACTCCGGAAGTAGTAATTTCATTAGCCATATGAATCGATGAGGCATTTAAACTTATCCTTCTGTACCTTACCCGAGATTAAAGGGAAACCTTGGAGCTTGGAGTATTTGTGGTGTTCCATCTTTGAGACACATTGAGGAATCTTAAATCCGGCCAAACACCGATGGCATTGTCCCAATGGTGTCAACATAAAATCTCCAGCAAATTCTAACTTCAGCCTTGGACATGGCTTACATGCTCGAGCCCTTGGCAGGGGATTATTCTAATATTCCACAGCCACATTGCTTCGCCCATGCTAATTCAGGATACGAGGAGGGTCAGAGATCGCCATTCAGAACTGTGACTTGGGCATAAAGTGGGGCTGGACATGATATCCAAAGATTCTCCCCTGTCATACATCGAAGACCACTGTCATTTACAGATGCTAAAACTTCACCTTGAAACTAGTGTCCGGCTTGGGGTTTGAGATTCTGACATCACCCGTTGACTTGTCGGGATACGAGGGTTCATAAAGCTTGTGTGAACAGCCTACTCCAGAGATCCACTACTCTATGGGGTAAATGATTCAGGTTGGTCTTCTCGGTACGGTATACGGAGTATGACTCTTGAACATGAACGTACCCACTACTCCGTTTCGCCTACCCGTTTGCTGATTAACTGCACTCGCTCTTTGCGTAGTTCATCGCTTGATTTCTTTTCCTTTTTTTTTTCTTTTTCTCCCTATACACATTTTCTTCGTGTCTGATATTCGAAACTTTTGAGGCTTCTAAACTGTGCTTTTTCCTCTCTTCCTTCAAACTTCGATGTCATTCAATTCGCTTGGCATATGGGACTGAGGTAAGGGTCCAATGCCCCGAGGTTTTCCCACTTGGGATAAGCAATATCAGACGTTGACCCTCAACCAAACCTTAGGAACATTTGAACATTAGCGTGGATGTTTTTAAAGTGATACTCGAAATGTGACTCAAGTTACTTGAAGTATGAGTCGGAGTATGATCTGTCGCTCCGACTGGGTTTCTTTTGGACAGCCATGAATATTGCGGATATTCTTGCTGGTTTCATAGTTTTTGGACTTTTGCATCTTCGTGTTGTGAAAGGTCAATCGGGATGGTGACGGCTGCCTTTGCTGGAGGTGGGTAGACATTCCATGTAATATAAAAGGGCGCAATACTCACATCGAGAACAGGGCTTTCGGACACACCTATTCAGCCTATCTGCATATGTTTAATGCCAACACGATCATGTGGGACTGCTGATTGCTCTTGGTGTAAATCGGGCTGATTCGCTGCCCTATAAGAATAGCAAACCTTTCGATCGTCATTGACACCATTCGCAGGGCAGAAACCATCATTGTCAATTTAGCATTTTCTAATGACCCAAGTACACGGTCATGCCAAGTATAGAACATCTTATGGCTTACAAAATTATAGCGCACGCTACTCAAGTTAGC
Source organism: Penicillium rubens (assembly GCF_028828025.1). Classification (NCBI taxonomy): domain Eukaryota; kingdom Fungi; phylum Ascomycota; class Eurotiomycetes; order Eurotiales; family Aspergillaceae; genus Penicillium; species Penicillium rubens. Next base: position 2,429,287 of record NW_026890601.1, on the reverse strand, counting down.
TGGAACTCCCGCATCCCAAGCACTGTCTGATCCCGGATGGTCTCGGCTGCCATGTAAACATGTGTGTCCAAGCATTAGAAATTATTGCTTCCAATATCTATCACCCTGGTTGGCCAAGAAATTCCTTAAGGAATCTGTTTCCACATTTGTTCAGAGCGCTAATTTAGCTCACATGACGCTCTCCGCTACCGAAGAGGCAATAGTACTTCAGCGGGACTTGTTGTTTCAAACACTCCATATATTTGTTGACGCAAGCTATACTATTATTTGGCGCAACCAAAGCTGTGACAGGAATTGGAACGCTACGCCGGATAACGAAAAGACGCATTACTTGGCAACCAAGACGGACCAAGGATAAGCGACTAGTTTCTCGGTTTGGCTATTGATTATCTCTCCAAGAATTGGGACTCGCACTCGATGTGAAGAGTCGGGAAGAGCCGACTTAGTCCGTTAGGACATGGAGGATGCTCCGTACAATTTGATACCCGAATAAACAAATATCTAACTCATGCATAGTCCATAAAGCTGTAGTAAGCGTCGGGTCTAAACAAGACACTCTCGATGTTGATGCATCAATCCAGCAGATAGTCTATGAAAATACGCGAGCAGACCGATTATTTCAGCTTTGTCTGATTGAGCACAGCTTCTGGCCCTAACTGATATAGGTATAGTATTGTTTGTAATCAACGATGTTGCGCAACCTCCAGTAAATATGATCCCATCATCACGGCATTTTCAGATGGCGGGATGTCAGACAATTCTTGGGGGAAATGACGAATGTCAACTGTAACAAAACAGATTGTCCGTTATCTATCAAGACGATCAACATCCAAGACGTGCTTTTAATCTAACTGTGCGACAACGTTCCAGATCTGCGGGGTTTCGACAATGAGGTCTGGGCATAACAACAATACGGATGTCGCAAGCGGATAATCGGCAACATCTAGCCTTCGCGAAGTATAAGATGGGCTTCCTGGTCCCAGCTTTTACCTCTCTGCATCAACGAGCAACGCCATCCAGCAATAACTACTATATACAAGACCCTTGCCATGGCATCCGCTATCACCGAAACTGCACCTGCGGTTGTTCCCGTCGTTGAAGACAAGATTACACTGACAGGTCTCGCACGTGAGCCTATCAAGTACAGCGGAACTCTCGATGCTTTCGAGTCCTTCGATGTCACTCCAGTTATTGGACGCGAATTCCCCAATGCTAACTTGAAGGACTTCCTGCGCGCCCCCAATTCCGATGATCTGCTTCGGGATCTTGCTCTAACCAGTGAGTTGTGCCGGTGGCTTTGCGTGGCATATAGAGCTGACATAACATCTTAGTCTCACAACGAGGAGTAGTCTTCTTCCGTAAGCAGGATAGCCTAGACAACGACCTGCAAAAGGAGCTTGTCCAGCGACTTGGTGAACTCTCGGGCAAGCCAAGCACATCCGGGCTGCATATTCATCCGGTGGCAAACTCAGGTCGGGAACACAGTGTCAAAGACGATGAGATCAGTGTGATCAGTTCCGCTAGCCGGGAAAAGCTGTACAAGGACAGAAACACGCGCAAGCAGACTTCGCGCAGAGAGTGGCACAGCGACATCACCTTTGAGCCCATCCCTAGTGATTATACTCTCTTGCGTCTCACGGAGCTCCCGAAAACCGGCGGTGGTAAGGCCCCCGTTGTATCCTCTCTATGAAATGGCCCGGGGACACTAATTACTTGCCAGACACCTTGTGGGCCTCTGGGTACGAGGTTTACGACCGTATCTCCCAGCCCTACCAGAAGTTCCTGGAGGGTCTGACCGCAACCTATGCGCAACCCGGTTTCAACGAAGTTGCCAAGCGCAACGATTTCACAATCCACCCTGGTCCTAGAGGGGCACCTGAAAACGTTGGAGAGGAGCTCCGAGCTGAGCACCCTGTCATTCGCACCAACCCTGTGACCGGTTGGAAGAGTGTTTTTGCTGTCGGCACACACGTGCAGAAGGTCAATGGTGTCTCTGAAGAGGAAAGCCGTCGTCTTCTCGACTGGTTCGTGTCACTCATCGTTGAGAATCACGACCTGCAGGTGCGCAATCGCTGGCAGAACCCGAACGATCTTGGTATGATCTCCCGGAAAATTTGTGATTGCAGTATCTGATTCTTGTTATAGCCATCTGGGATAACCGATCGGTATACCACGCCGCAACTTGGGATTATGACGGCCTTGGTCCACGGACTGGACACCGCGCTGTTGGCCTCGGGGAGAGGCCATATCTGGATCCCAAGAGCACTGGAAGACGGGAGGCACTCGTCAAGAGTGAATTGGTGGTGCTGTCATAGTCCGCTTTTGGCATATTAGCCCCCTGCGATGCAATTTGATGGAAACTCTTGGCTCCGAGACACGGTTTACAAGTGTCTGCACTAGTTTGCCGTGATATATTTAACTGAAAGGAAATACGATTGTTTAACTGTGCTTCAAGTAGTACAAAATAGAAAATCCAATACCGTGCACTAGTGAATAATAGGAAGCACAGTCTTTACATCCACATCCGACCTTTTGCCCAGTTTAGAGACGAGAATGTCTGGTTTGCCGCGGGGGCTCAGAAGCAAGTGCGCGCAAAATGAAGTCGCAACCTCCAACGGTGACCTTCTCACCACTCTTACGTCCTCGCAGGTCAACGCCCAGTCCGTTAGCCATTGAAGGCAAACTATCGTTGCTCGGACCCAACGCATATTTTATCTCCCAGTGGTCATCCGTCCACTCTTCTCTTCGCGTGCTTACCTCCTCCCCAGTGATTTGAACAGTCCGTTCGCCAAGGGGCGTTCGCCTAACCACGTGGATTTGCTTCTGACAGAGGACCAAATACGAGCCACCGATTTTCGCTAGAAACATCTTGGTAATTTTGTGCTGACCCTCTTCCAGAACGCCCTCATCAGACTCCAAGATCCACGAAAGGCCACGCCCGGGCCCTTCCGGCCCTTCGCGAAACGGAAGATACCTCCACACTTCTTCATAATCCGTCATCGGTGCTCCGGGTACATCTGGTCGAGCCATAGTGCCAGTTTCTAGAACGTCTCCATTGGGGAGCGGGATAAATGGACATGGGTTGCTCACGTTGAAATTGTGGTGGGAGTCAATCTCATGCGTAAAGACCACGCGCCCTATCGCAAATCAGCCGTTTATTGTGTGAAGTACCATCGACGGTCAGAAAGGCAGAGATCATACGCGGGTCGGTGCTTTCCTGGATACATTCTCCCGCAAGCGCCCAATCGATCTTGCCGGTTTGTTTATCGACTCGCAGATCGACGTACCATTCGCCAACCGTTATCACCAATGTGTCCGTGGTTTCGAAAGGTGTCTCTGATGCCCATCGCATTGAGATGCGTGTCGTCAGGCTCGATTCCAAAGTCGGCACAGATAACCTTGCCATTTTGGTGGCCACAATTCTTCGAAGATGTCTCCGCTGAAGAGCGGGGCAGATTTTGGCAGGTTAAGGATGGTATAAGTCATTTATATGATTCAATGGGACATATAAATACTGCAAATGGAATCTGCTAACATATCTTGGCCGTCAAAGTGTCTCCACAATCTCCAACTTCCAAGAAATCCAACCCCACACTGAGTCTCGCTGCCGGTTGCCCTTTCCGACTGAGACCTCGGGATAGTGACTCACTTATTTACTGATCGGATTCGAGAATACTCACGTATTCACTCATTATAAAGACTATAAAAAACATCCTTGATGTATTGCGAAACATCATTCCGTTATCCTGACCACCCTTGGCAAATTTGAAACACAATGACGTGGATCTTGGTCGCTGCTTTCATAGTAGCCTTCCTTGTCTACCAGCTCTCTATTTCCACTTTGTTTAGCCCACTTGCGCGAATCCCCGGTCCAAAGACTTTCGCCTTGACCAAATTCAAACTAGCGTATGAGGACTACAAAGGAACTCGCACGCGAAAGATCAACGCTCTCCATCAGCAATATGGACCCGTCGTTCGTATCGGGCCCAGTGAGGTGACGTTCAACAGCACCTCTGCCTTGCGTGCGATCTACGGCGCCGGAAGTGGCTTTGAGCGCACTGGCTTCTACCACATGTTCGAGGTTTACGGTCGAAAGAACATGTTTTCGTTCGCGACCGCGAAGCAGCATGGAGAAAGGAAGAAACTCTTTGCCCACGCCTACGCCAAATCTGTGATGCTCAAAGGACAGAATGCAGAAATGGTCGAGCAGAAGGTCAAGCTTTATATGGACCTTTTGGGGCGCGATGAGGGGAAAAGCGAGATATTCTCTACCTTGCACTATTTCTCCCTGGACACAATCACCGAGTTTCTTTACGGATCTTTCGGCAAGACCGCATGTCTCGAGGGACTGGGACAAGACCGCGCGCTCATCGGAGACATTATAGACACTGCCCGCCGCAAGCTATCGTGGTATGCAGTTCATTTCCCGCACTTCACGGAATGGCTTTACTCGAGGACTGGGATTAGTGGCTGCATTGCGAAATGGTTGTACCCGATGCAATTGCCAACGACTTACACCGGCATCAGACTTCACGCGATGAAAGCTACTCAGAAATATGCCAGTGCTTCTGCCAGTGAGAAAGCGGGCACATCAGCCCTGATCTCTAGACTGTGGAGCCACCACCATTCCGAAAAGCCAGATGGAATGGATGATCTCGATATTGCATCGGAATGTGCAGATCATCTTCTTGCCGGCATCGATACCACCAGCGACACACTGATGTTTCTGATATGGGCTCTTTCGCGGGCAGAGAACAAGCGGTTCCAAGACAAACTCATCGAGGAAGTCTGCAACATTCCCGAAGACTCGCTCAATGCAAATGGCATCCCCAAAGTGGAAATTAGTGACAGGCTCCCTTACCTCGATGCTGTTATCAGGGAGACACTCCGCCTCTACGCACCTCTTCCCGGATCAGAGCCACGCTCACTTCCCACGGCAGCCACAATCGATGGCTACACGATTCCGCCCCGAACAGTGGTTTCTATATCCCCGTACGCGCTCCATCGTAACCCTGAGGTTTTCAAAGATCCGACAAAATTTAATCCTGATCGCTGGCTGGATCCCTCTGAGAACGTGGCAGATATGAAGAAATGGTTCTGGGCATTTTCCAGTGGAGGAAGAATGTGTATTGGAATGCAGTATGTCCTTATTCTCTCCGGACGATTTCGTCTATGACTATGAGAGATGGCTAACAAAGAACAGCCTGGCAATGGCTGAAATGACTACTTTGGTCGCGGCCATCTATCGAAAATACAAAACCACACCAATGGGGGATTTTGGCACCGTCTCTCCTGGGATCACAGGTCGGTATGAGGTGTTCTGTGATGAAACTTGTAGCAAAATGCGGGTATGTTCAGCTAACATGTTTCTCTCAGAGACTTGCTAATCATGGAGACAGGAGCATGAGTGCCAGATTGAGTTCGCGCCACATTGAGTAATGTAGTTAGATGATAGTCTAAGTATAGTTGTGCTATATTTTTGATTTGAATTAGCTCGCATTAAAATTGGGCTTTGACAGATTGGATCATACTTTAGCCCTATATCTTATCAATTGAACTAAAATACCTATCCACTAGTTTCTACGCACAATAGATTGGTTCCTTCTATGATGATGCTAATAGTATTTCTACATGGCCCATATGGAAGGAGTCTGCGACTTAGGGCTCGTCCACGGAGTGATCCTACCTGTAGTAACTGCATGCGTACACTTCTTACCTGGAAAGCTCTATGTATACATATACACCTTAAATATCTGTTTCATATAAGTCTACTTAGATACCAAAAGGCAATTCCGTCCGACACATAAATGGCCCCGCAGTCATTATCTTGGCGTCAAGCCCCCGCATGATATAGTCGTGGAAAGAGTCTGCGAGACAGCATTGCTCATCAATCGGATTTGTAGGATTTACAGAAATAACTGTATAGTAATGAGATAGCGCGCCGCAGTCTCTGTGTAGAGCCAAGGTTATATAAGACCGATGGCTACCCCAATTCCACCATTGTTGTCCACTTGTCGAACTTCTCGAACACTTCAAAATGCGCTTCGCAACTTCTACATTAACCCTTCTGTTGCAGGGCGCCATTGCTTTGGACGTTGGTCCAGACTATAGTCATCCTATAGAAGGTCAGTCACGCAAGACGAACCCAACCAAAATCAACATACTAAACAGACAACAGATCTCGACGTCGATCTTCCATTTTCTCAGCCGGTCACATTCGCCCACTTGGAATGGCAAAGGTGTCTGGCAGAATCTCATAATAAAGTATGTCGCCGAAGCACCCGTCTATCCAATGATCATCGACACCTAACCTTCGCAAAAGCCCCTCGACATCGCCGTTCTTGGCTTCCCATACGACACCTCGACATCATACCGCCCCGGCGCAAGATTCGGTCCTCGAGGCATCCGCGCCGGATCAGCGCGCGAAAAGAAAGGACGAAGCTACAACACCGTGTGGGAGGTGGACCCATATGACGAGGGACTTGAAATCGTGAGTGTGGCGCATCTACTAATATGAAATGCAATATCTGATGGCTAATCCATCACCAGATCGACTGCGGAGATATTCCGATTACCCCATTCGATGCCGCGCACGCATTCAAGCAAATGGAACAGGGTTACAGACAGGTTCTCTACCACCCGACGTCCGAGGGGAACTCGTGGGAGCATCCGCGGATTGTGAGTCTCGGTGGCGATCACTCGATTGTCTTGCCTATCTTGCGATCATTGAAACATGTGTATGGGCCCATCTCTGTTATTCACCTGGACTCGCATCTCGACACTTGGGATCCGTATGAGGGTTATACTGGGATCGCTTCTAACCAGTCGGCAATTACGCATGGGACTTTCTTCTGGCATGCGAGTCGGGAGGGATGTATTTCCAAGGGGACGAGTGTCCATGGAGGGTTAAGGACGAAGCTTTTTGTGAGTGGTTCTGGTGTGGGGTTGAGAATGAATACTAATCGGAATTATCAATAGAGTCCTAAGGACTACGAGATTGACCAGAACGTTGGATTTACGATTATCGAGGCTCACGAGATTGACGATATTGGCATGTCTGGGATCATTGGTAAGGTCCGGAATGTTGTCAAAGATACTCCTACCTATCTTTCCATTGATATTGATGGTGAGATTGCCCTTTCCCCTGCTTGAGACACATCAGACATTAATTTCTCCCATCAGTCCTCGATCCGAGCATAGCCCCTGCGACTGGAACACCCGAATCTGGCGGCTGGACCACTCGTGAGTTGAAGCGGTTTATCAAAGGCCTCGAGGGGGTGAATCTTGTTGGTGCCGATGTAGTGGAAGTCAGCCCGCCATATGACAGTGTTGCTGAGACTACTTCGATCGCTGCTGCGGATTTGATCGTTGATATACTCGCATCCATGGCGAAGTTGAAGACAGGACCCAAGGCGAAGACGGCAACTTCGAAAGATGAATTGTAAGCAGAGTCTGAATTATGTTTCAAAATGAGATTTGGACTATGTATGAATCGCATTATACGAGACTTTCAAATAGGCAAGACCAACTTGCCTGATTGTTTGAGGGCATCTCTCCAGTTAACCACGTTCTGGTCTGAATTCATGATGCTCCAAATCTCCTGTATGATTTTCCATTGCCTTCTGAAATTTCCCATTGAGTACCCCTGGACTCGTTCCCACCATTCAACCCAAGGTTGTCGATCCTTTGCCTCACATGCAGCGATGAATGCTGGCCAGGACATAGGAGCTGCGCGTTTTTCACCACGTGAGTACACATCCTTGAGGTCTTCGGCTAGCGAAAGGTTCTTCCATATTGTGGCTACTCGCTGCTGGAGGTCCACTGGGCTGGAGCTCTCGATTGTTCGATAATAAGAGATGACGATAGCGCTGTGGAATGCCAGGGTCTGGCAACGTATAATCTCAAGCATCGTCGGCTCCTCCAAAGCGATGAGATGGAAAGACTCGGAGTGTATATCCCAAGAAAATATTTCATCATGTAATGCCGAGCATTCCTCGAGCAGGGTTGTTGGCATTTCAACATCCTGGTAGAAAGCCAGATACTCCGCCACCTGACACGTCCTTTGTAGCAGATTTCCCAGATATGGGGTGATCCCATACATGTACTGGACGTTGGTGTCATCGTCTTGAAAGTAAGGCTGTTCAAAGAATGGAGCTTCTATTCTCCAGGGTCTAGATTCTAGCTCGTGTGCGGTTGTCCGAGCCAGGAGACTCAGAAAACGGCAAATACTACTGACCTGCCGGCTGGAATCATCGAGCGCATCTGAGACATGGCCAGGTCTTTGCAGCTGGCGACAGCCTTTCAGATGGATTGGAAAATCTGAATCTTCTCCCGTCATGGTCTAATTTGTCAGATCAATAGTACTTATAACTTCGTGCGGAAGTCACCTACATCGATTGTGACCAAGGCGAGCATTGCTGTGAGATAGACGGTATATTGCCGAGAGTCCTTGGGCGCTACGAGTGCGGACTTGAGTGCGCGCAAAGCTTTGGCCCGATGCTGGAGACCAAGACTGTGGTATTCCCTTGAGCCACCCATGAGGTTGCGGAGGTGGAATGCGGCCGAGGACAATATACTGTGGAATAGTGAAATTGAGACGCCCGAGGAAGGAACTGCATTTTGGACAAGACATAATTCGGGGCAGCCCTCGAGAGCAAATGGGAGATATGTTGTGCGCCAAGGGTTCCTCGGGTGGAAGACTGGTTGTAGCAGCTCGGCGACATGGTTTTTGTAATGATACATAAGCAAGGACGTTTTTTGATCCTTGAATAGGGGTATTGAAAGCTCGATATGTGGTGATGGATGTATCGTGAGTGACGTGTGTCTTGGATATGATAACGTTGGAGAATTTCGTGTATCCATCATGGCTATCACTGACTCCCAGTCCGAGGACAAACCCATCTCGTGGATTTGTGCATTAGGGATGACATTATCATTGGGGATTATTTCGAAAGCTCGACTGAACAGTTCGACTGAGTCCAATGGACTAGGTGTAATATCAGAACTACAGCCCTGATTCTGGCGACTATTCTCCAATGCAGGAGGTTCGAGACATTCATTGTCGTCGTGTTCCCATTTCGAGAATATTGAGAAGGGCCCTACACTGACGGTGCGCAATGGCGTTGAAATCGCGTCAAGAGAGGATATAATTCGGTTGAGCTCGTCATCCGAAATGCTAGGAGAGGTGGATTGTTCTGATTTAGATCAACGAATGTACCTTTGGAATAGGGCTTATACTCACCTAGTCTCATCTGCCTGCGTCGCTGGCCTTGCAGTTCTCCCTTTTTATCTGACATCCAGCACAGATTTACACCATAACCGGCGCATTCTAAGCCGGATTTCTGACAGACTCCACATCCATTTTGTTGACGCTCGTCACATTTGACCTTCCGGGACCTGCAAGTCCAGCATCTGCTATTGTCAGCTTCGATAGTACATCGAGTTTTGGATATAGTTGATGCCTTACCCTGTAAAAGTCACCGACTTCTGCTTTGCCTGGCGAAGGCGCTTGGTTTGTTTTCTGGGAGTTTTCACGGGGTCATCCATGGTATCGTTGATATAAGGCTGGTTCTCAATACGGGCGATGACAGTGTCCTTTGGTGGGCGCGTAAAACAGCGTGCAGTTGGAGAACGCCAAGGCAAGAGGTTGATATTCCATGTTAAGAATGTTAAGATCAATGGTCTCTCAATAGTGGAGCTTGAGATGCGGGGTCAGCCGGGACCAATGGTAAGTGATAGCCGAAGAGATGTGCCCGAGATGTGCCTATTGTGTACGGAATAGAGATAAAGAGATAACTTCCCTGAGATCCCCGAATGCGGGGTTTCAAATGTTTCTATTCCATGACACAACATATTTGGGGATAAATCTTGGCATTCCCTCCTCAAGTGCAGTTCTCGACTCTTGATCTGGCTTAAGCAGATCCGAAGCTCAACAGCGATTAGTTCGTACCCCTGTTCTTTCTTTTGCCGAAATTGACAGAGGTTGTATAGGAGAAAATGGCTTCATTTTTATACTGGGGGGAGACAGCTGGTAAACCACCTCAAAATCGGAGATATATGTATTTGTATGGGAGACAAAGGCTTCATTTTTACAAGCTTATGATTTATATTACATTGTACAGAGCGGTATAAGAAGCGGTCAGAAGTCAGGCCCAAATTATGCATTAAAGCATCAGTATTTCCCGGAAATGGGCTTTTGGCAGGGGGTGGGGTGGGGTGGTGGGTCAAAAGTGTGAATAGCTTCAAAGGATCCCGAAGTAGGAAAAAGAAAGAAAAAAAAATGGCCCCAAGGATCTTCACAACAGCTAGGCTAGGGACAGTTTCCTCATCGGCTAGGACGCGCCTCGCTCAGGACGTTGAGGCATCAGAGAGCCCCCTTTTCAAGGTGGGGTTGGTGTACTCCCTGTCGTCAGCCCGTGACTCACAGTTCTTCAACCCGACCTAGCTGTGATCGAACGCGCAACCTAACATTACCCTGCCCGGGGCACTTCCCATCTGAGCTATGGGGGTTGGGGGTTGCTATGTCTGGACTTAAAGTTCCCTGTATGCTCACTTTCCTTATCGTTCCTTCCTTATATAGAACTCCAAGGACGCTCTTACCTTATGGCAGACTATTCCTTCCTATTTCAGAATGAGTGCTGCCTTCCAAGAGGTGTTCTGAGAACTGTCCCTCATATGGCCCTTTGAGTTTTTCCAAGTCGCCGCCGACGCGAAAATATTCTTGCCATTCTCCACGCACGATCTCACTATGGCAGAAGCAGCCGGGTTGGCTATTGGGATTGTAAGCCTGGAAACAACATTCGACAACGTTATTGACTGCTTTGAGTACATCCATCTTGGAAAAGCTTTTGGTGCAGACTCCCAAGATTGTCTGCTCAGACTCGACAATGCAAAACTCAGGCTGTCGCGATGGGGCGAAGCAGTCGGACTCAGCCAGGTCGACAAGAACACCAAGTCGTTGAAGGACACAAGAATCTCTGAAGTTGATATGCCGCAAGCAGAAAGGCTCCTCGGTTCGATTTTTACAGAACTCGAACGCGTGAAAGTCATGGATGCGAATTTTAGAGCCGGAAGAGAATTTGACGACCAAAGCCTTGCTGTAATGAGTGCAGAGACGGACTTAAACTCCGTGGGCCTGTCACTTCATGAAAAGATGCAGAAAATAGCAAAGCAAAGACAGAACAACCTGTCTCTGCGACAGAAGGCCAAGTGGGCACTGTTTGACCGAGCCCACTTCAAGGACATGGTCGCAAATATTGCGGACTACACAAAGGAACTACAGGAGCTCTTCCCAGCAGCCCAGCCTCTGGAGGAGGTGCTTGTTGACAAGGAGACACTTGAACTCAGTGAGAGTCTCCTAGTGCTGAGAGATGCAATCAAGGAGCAAGATAATGCTCTAGCATCGGCGCTTGGCGCCGTCCTTAAACCAGTTGTGAGTTTCGTTCGCTATATTTATCTTTGAAGACTTCGAGCTCACGGTCACATAGGCAGAGAAAGTGGAGAACAATGTCCACGGTGGTAATGTTGGAGTAATGTCAGCCCACCGCAGCAACATCAATCAGACATTCGGAAAATAAATTTTGGAGAGGGATGCCTCAAGCTACCTAGGTAGAGTATATTGAAACATTTAGTATTACAAATTATGACACTTGGCATACAGTTCGTTGATGAGATGAACTTCACCTAAAAAAAAAAGAAGCAGATCACCACCCACGCTCTCGCCAAAATGGCCCCCTACCGTCAGACTTCCATCGTAAAATCTTGGAAGCATTCACATTATGATTTGCCAACATCTTTCAGGACAATCGATACTCTGCAGGTACCTCTGGCCATGCGTCAATCCCGTCTAGTATCGCAAGGGCCATACCACCGCTGGTGTGAACCTGGATATGACAGTGGATGAGAAATGCCCCTGGATTATTCACTTGATACCGAATAGCCATCCAAGTTGGCCCCGTGCTAGCAGGAAGAGTCGAGATCGTGTCTAATATCGGTGGGGTGTTGAAGTTGAAGCTCTGGGGGATGTATGTGACCGCTTCAGAAACAGAAGAATAGTTCCATAGCCCTTGTCCATATCCCACGAGAAAGAATTTGTTTGAATGCTTGTGGATTGGATGATCAGGCTGAATCGGTGTAGTGACGTGGAAAATGAGATCAACCCAGCTGCCATTCTTGGTTTGGATGGCGCGGCCGCTGTTTGCAACATCCGAGTCTGGGAAAAAGAGAAGCGGCGCTGCTTCTTCGAGGGCAAGCGGAAAACTGGTGTTACCGAGAGTCCACGTATATGAGGTGTTTCCGAAACGCTCGATCTCGAGAACAAATGTTTGGTCCGCCGTCTGAGCTGGCACTTCTACTGGAAATGGAACTGCCAGTTTTTCGTCGAAAACGCTCACATCTGCGGTGGTATTCTGCCCTGCAATGTCGATGTACCCAGTAGACGTTCCCTCGTCAATGCCGCCCGAAGCATTCACGTAGGACATCACGGCAGTTGTGTTCAAGATCTGGTTAATACCGCTAACGGCTGTTCGAACGGTGTAGTGGCCTGGTGGCTTGTCAAGCTTTACAAGCACGGACAGTCGTCGCCCAGGCACCAAGTTGACCGCGTGAGCCAGCACTGGTTCGATGTATCGGCCGTCAACAGCATACACGTACATCGGGTGCTCGTCCACTGAAAACAATAATGCGGCGACACCAGCAGCAGATATGAGGTTCCAACTCACGTAATCAGCGCTTGGGTACACGAGTATGTTTTCTTTACCTTCAAGCCCGGCCGTAGGTGTACATCCTGCGAATAGGCCATCTGGGAGATTGGTGAAGTTGTGGGGATACGGGCCTTGGGCAGCCATATTGGTTGGAGGTATGCAGCTATACGCATTGTCAGCACCAGTTGACAAAGTCCATAAGTAGGTAAACAATACATACCCCATATCAGTGAGGTGAGACCCATTAAGCACTTGCTTTTGCTCATCGCTTGTGAATGCATTGATCGTATCTGGTGATAGACAGGAAACTGAGCCCTTGCCATTGATCAGCAACGAGTTGGCGCAGTATGCATCCAGACCTGTGGCCT